>NC_140581.1:209060517-211550517 GCF_964204655.1 Triturus cristatus | reverse complement strand
GGAGGGAGGGAATAGGGGGTCTGCACATGGAAACAGAGGGCTGGGGGCAAGGTGGCATGGAGGTCAGGCAGGATGGGCACTAGAAACAAGACACACCATGGAGAGCAACAATGAGACTATGGTGGCATACACACAGACCATGGAGGGAAGGTGGGAGGGGGTCAGGGGCAGCTAGCTACCACACAGGGAAGGTGGGAGGGGCCATGGCAGCACAGAAGACCATGCATGGCAAGCGGGAGGGTTAGTGGCAGCACAATGGCTATGATGGGCAAGAAGGAGGGTGCAGGGGCATGCACAAAGGACCATGGAGGATAGAATGGAGGGTCAGGACCTGGGCACAGACAAGAGAGTTCAGGGGAAGGGGCCTCACAACAGACCGCGCGGGGCAGGCAGGAGGAGCAGTTGCAGCACAACAGATCAGGGAGGGCAGAAGGGTGTGGCAGTAAAATAGACTATGGAGGACAGGAGGAAGGGGATAGGGGCATGACATGTGGACAGGCAGGGTGGAGGTGGCAGGGACAGGTTACAGTCATCTGACAATGCTAGGCAGGTGGGAGGGGAGTGGCAGCTCAACAGAACACTCAGAGTAGATAGGAGTGGCAGGTCCATGGAACATGGTGGGCAAAAAGGATGGAGCAGGGGCATGCACAAAGACATTCGGAGGGCAGGGGGGGGAAGGAGAATAGGGGCAGCAAGCTAAGCACAGAGGCGAAGCAGGAGGTCAATGATGGGCCATAGAATTGGGCAATGGAGGGCAGGAGGAGTGGACTGGTACGTCATGCTAAATGGAGGGCAGTGGCAGCACATCAGACCATGCATGGCAGGAGGGAGGAGGATAGTCCATGGATTCAGACAACAGAGGATAGGGAGGAGGTGGATGGGGCAGCAAGCTAACTGTTCAGAGAAGGTGGGTATTAGGAACTTTATTGTTTTTAAAATGTGTGTCTATGCGAACTACTTAAAATATGAACAAGTATGCAGCATAATCTCACTTTTATTCAGGAAGAAGAGGACGTTTGTGACTGTGACTCCGGGCTCACTTGGCAGAAACACCCCCTGACCCTCCACCCCCATCGCAAAATGTAATGCCCGTGAAAAGGGTAGGTGGACGCAGTGGTATATAGAACATAGTCCTGAGAGCACGATTGAAAATGAAAACTAGATGTAGTATATGGTATAAACTATGCACCAAAAAATGTGATACAAGATGAACCGGAGCGTGAAATATAATATGCAATACATTGTGCGCAATGACAGATTCATTGGAGAGTGCGAGATAGCACAGGCACTAGCGCGTGCTAAGCGATATGCGCCTTGGAGTGTAATATGCACAGGGCAGTGTTGTGTAACATAACTAGTCTCTAAAGTTGTAATATAAAATATGTGCTGGGGAGTGTAACGTTGCATATGCACTGTGACAAAGATATGGATCCCAGTTTGTAATATGTATGGCATAGCGCTGTGCGTTATAACATACACATCGAGGAAGGCACGTTAGATGGGGCAATATAACCCGTGCGAAGGCAAGTGTGGCATGACATATTCACGGGGTGGTGTTACAGTGCACATGGGATAGAGAGTGTCATAGCATACGCACTAGCTGGTGGGATACAACACAGAGGTGTGAGGCACTCGGCGGGCACTGGTGGGTGTAACACAGCATTGGGCTCAGCCAGGAGCACGCTGTGACTCTCAAGTGAGGTTCGTCTCCTTTCCAGAGAGTAAAATAAAAAGTATTACACATCCGGCGGTGGATGTGTTTTTTATTAACCGTGAGGGGGGTTTCTTGCATAGTTTGGTCGAATTTTTGTCGAATCCCCTTTGAATGGCTTGGTGTGCGTGTATATTAAATGTGCCAGTCAATAGCTACCCATGTTTGTATAAATAAACGACAAGGGTGTCTACTTGGAGAGTACCCACCGGCGGGGGCGCCGGGATTAGGCACGGTAGGGCGTCAGACACGTCAGAGCTTCACTAGCGGTGTAAATAAATTCCATGTGGATTCATTCTATGCATAGTCGCCTTTTAATGAATATCACGCAAATCGTCATGGTGATGGGTACATACGGTTTGTCCAGCATGTCCTAGGTGTTTCTATATATATATATATATATATATTTAAAATAATAAAAAACAAAGGCCAGCCCCGGGGGATGGGGTCCCTGGAGCCATAAGTGGCCTGAAGAGGGGGGGGCAACGCAGCCCCCTCCTAAAGAATTTAAATTAAAAAAAGGACATGACCCGGTGGTTGGGGTCTCCGGGGCCGATTAAGGCCTTGGGAGGGCCAAATTTATTTTTTTCGACAAAAAAAATTAGGGTGCAGGCCCTGGGGGATGGGGTCCCCAGGGCCAGTAAATTAGAAAAAGAAGGGAGGCCACACAGCCCTCCTTCTTAAAAAAATAAAATAAATAAAAGACCGGCATCACGCTGGAGGCCACGCCCCCTCCTTGCAGCACTCTGCAAACGCACCCCCTGGCCAGTTGTAAGTTGGGGAATTGATTCCCCTTCAATACTGAGGGTCCCTGAGGGCCAACTAGCCCAACCGGTATCTCCAGTGTGCACCAGGGAGCTGCGTTGCAGACAGGTGTTCTGAGGCCACGCCCCTTTTTACACCTCTATGCAAAGCAGCTCTGTGGCGCTTACTGGAGGTAACTAGTGGGATAGTTTGACCCTAGGGACCCTTAGGATTCAAGGGGACTTAATCTCTCAACTTAGAACAGCCACAGGGCGCTTTTTCACAGTGGTGAAGGGAGGGGACGGGGCCTGAGGTGACGTGTGCAAACACGCCCTGTGGCGCGTTTTAAATTGGGGAAATAATTCCCTTTCAATCCTGAGGGACCCTGGGGGCCAACTAGCCCACCAGGTGCTTCCAGTAAGTGCCACTGCTCTGCGTTGCAGAGAGGTGGTGCAGGCCGTGCCCCTTTTTACACCTCTCTGCAATGGCACTTACTGGACGTACCTAGTGGGCTATTTTGCCCCTAGGGATCCTCAGGATTCAAGGGGACTTAATCTCCCAACTTAAAAAACGGCCACAGGGCATGTTTACACAGTGGGGAAGGAAGGGGACGGGGCCTGAGGTGACGTGTGCAAACACGCCCTATGGCGCATTTTAAGTTGGGGAAATAATTCCCCTTCAATCCTGAGGGCCCCTGGGGGCTAACTAGCCCACCAGGTGCTTCCAGTAAGCGCCACTGAGCTGCGTTGCAGAGAGGTGGTCCAGGCCGTGCCACTTTTTACACCTCTCTGCAACGCAGCTCTGTGGCGCTTACTGGAGGTACCTAGTGGTCTAGTTGGACCCTAGGGACCCTCAGGATTCAAGGGGACTTAATCTCCCAACTTAAAACGGCCACAGGGCGTGTTTACACAGTGGGTAAGTGAGGGGACGGGGCCTGAGGTGACGTGTGCAAACACGACCTGTGGCGCGTTTTAAGAGGTAGTTTTAATCCCCTGCCCTATTGTATACTATGGGCTTACAGAGGAGGTCATGCTGATCACAGGGGGACCCCCAACGCATAGTGTTCCCTAGTGTATGTAGGTGTTTTCACTGTATTCGGAGTGTCTTTTAACATAGCACTGGCTCTAGGACTGGTTAGTCAGACTCCGTTAACACCAGTATCCATCTGAAAAAGTTGAGGGTACAGGATGATTTTGCAACAAGGCTTCTTTCTGCTCTTCTGTTTGTTCTTTCTGCACGTTATCCTTCTTCCTGCACTTTTCTTCGTCTTTGAGGACTTCTGTTGCTTCTTTCTGCATTTCTTGTTTTTTTTCTTCTTTCTTCACATGTTCTATCTCTGTAGGCATAGTTAGAAATTAGCATTTAAAAAACCTTTGAAATTCACTGAAAAAAACCATAGGTTTCAGGCACGTTATAGTTAGGAATTAGCATTTAAAAAACCTTAGAAATTCACTGAAAAAACCATAGGTTTCAGGGGCGTTATAGTTAGCTGGACTTTTCACTCGTACAAAACCATTGAAATTCCCCCATTATAGTTAGTTCAGCTAACTATAACTCGCGCGCCCGCAATGCACTGCTGATGACGTCACATATTACATCACTCATGACATGGTCAGTGACATCACTCATGACATCACTGATGACATCTCAAATGACATCACTGATGACATCATCCTTGTGATAGAGTGGCAGACCTCCTCTTCCCCTAATATAACCTTTGATACACACATTCAAAAATAGAAACTACAATGTTCAAAACAATGGACATACCAATACCAGTTACAACAACCTATTCAGTAATTCTAAGATCCACATACACATCCACTCATTCACCAACAGTCCTATACAGTCACTCATACATGTACTCACTCATCATATGTACTCACACACCTATACATCTGTTACACAACGCCACTCATCCATAGAGTTACTCACACACATAGTCACTCATGCTAATAAAGAATCAAACATCCATTTACTTGCATATACAGTTATACACACACCACCACACTTACTTCTACAGAAACTTACACATACTTAGTCTTTTAAACAATCACTTATAGAAGCACATACTTATTCATACAGGAACTCTTTCAATCTCTCACTCTCACATATACTCACTTATATACACCAATAGTCACATATACTAGTTTAAAACATATGTAGTTACTCATAAAGACACTATTGAGACAGTCTATCACTCACTAACACACCCATGCCCACACTCATCCACCCATACAGTCCTGCACACATGCGGTCTTCAACACATACAAACAGTGAGTCACTCATTCATGCACCTATGCACTACGTAATACCCCCCACCGAACCATACAGACACTCAGACACTCATACTGATACTCAAAAAACCAACTAATATCCTATATAGACACATGTAGCTACTCACCAACCCATGCAGCCACTTATACACAAAGTGAGAGACTGATACAGATATTTACACATTTAAACATTACTCACTAAGCCATGTATTCACTAATATACACTTAATCAGTCAGTTATACAATCAATTTTTCAAAAACAAATCATCCATTTAGACACTTATATACCCATTTATTCTTCCATCGACCTTGAGATATACATATATAAAACATATGCAATTTTCAGAAAAACACACATTCACTGGATGATGTCATCAGTGATGTCATTTGAGATGTCATCAGTGATGTCATGAGTGATGTCACTGACCATGTCATGAGTGATGTAATATGTGACGTCATCAGCAGTGCATTGCGGGCGCACTAGTTATAGTTAGCTGAACTATAACGGGGGAATTTCAATGGTTTGGTACGAGTGAAAAGTCCAGCTAACTAGAACACCCCTGAAACCTATGGTTTTTTCAGTGAATATATATATGATCAAGGCCACCTGTTGGCCGAAACGCGTAATGACGTGTCATGCCGCTGCTGATTTCTAAATAAATCTCTGTGAAGCACGATTGGTGTCCGTTTGCTTTCCTCCTCGCCTGCCAGGAAGTGGAAGAATGCGCCAGGTGTATGTATGTATGTATGTATATATATATATATATATTCACTGAAAAAAACCATAGGTTTCACACACGTTATAGTTAGGAATTAGCATTTAAAAAATCTTGCAGATTCACTTAAAAAACCATAGGTTTCACACAAGTTATAGTTAGCTGTACATTTCACTCGTAAAAAACCAATGAAATTCCACGTTATAGTTAGATCAGGTAACTATAACTTGCGCGCCCACAATAAACTGCTGATGACGTCACATATTGCATCACTTATGACATGGTCAGTGACATCACTCATGACATCAATGATGACATCTGAAATTACACATTGTGCATTGCGGTCGCGCAAGTTATAGTTACCTGATCTAACTATAACGTGGAATTTCATTGGTTTTTTACGAGTGAAATGTACAGCTAACTATAACTTGTGTGAAACCTATGGTTTTTTAAGTGAATTTGCAAGGTTTTTTAAATGCTAATTCCTAACTATAACGTGTGTGAAACCTATGGTTTTTTCAGTGAATTTGTACGGTTTTTTAAATGCTAAGTTATGTATTTATTTTTAATTTTTGCACGCACGGTGCGCTTCGCGCACCGTGCGCGCGCTGTGGGCACACGGTGCGCTTCGCGCACCGAGCACCCACGTTACGCATTTCGTACCGTGCACGCCTCGCCATTTTTTTCAAAATATCAATTGTTTTTTTCTCCCTTGGGGGTCCTTAGATTTATATATTAAATGTGATTGTTAATTCTTTTTTTTTATTTATTTATTTTTACCGTACGCGTACGGTAAGCTTACCGTACGTGCAGTCCGCGATTTTTTTTAAAAATTATTAAATTTATTTTTCATACTTTTTGGTCCTTCGTGAACCCCCTGACGAACGCAAGTGGGTCTGCAACTCTCTTCGTTGCCCCCTTTTCATGTTATCAACCTTTGTTTTTCAGTGCGAGAGACAAAAAATGGCAGCCGATACTTTCTGATTTCGACCGATTCGAATGTTTACAGTCATGTAACCACCAATCAGAATTGAGCTCGCGCACGGCACAGTACGCGTACGGTAAGCTTACCGTAAGAGCACGGAGCGCGCTTACAGATATATATATTGATTTAAATGCTATTTTCTCAGGACCTACTGAACAGATTTACACCAGACCTGCAAAAGGCACATCCCTGACCTGAGGACTACCTCTCTGCCCAATTTCAAGTAATTCTGTTCAGCCGTTCGGGCTGTAGCTCGGACTAAAGGTCCTACGGGAAAATGCATGGGGAAAACGCGTTTTGGGACCCCCCTTTTTTCTCAGCCCCCGTTTGACGAATCCCCCCCCCCCCCCCCCGAGACTTTCAGGGTAGGAGCGGAGCGTAGCGCCCCATTAGTTTTGATAAATTCGCGAGGATTCGTCAACCGGCGCCAAAGTTATTCCAAATAGAATGTTGCGGATTTCCTATGGAAACACGGTCCTAACTATAACTATCTACTGGCGACCGCCAGTAGAATATATATATATATATATATATATATATATATATATATATCTATATCTATATCTATATCTATATCTATCTTCGCAACACTCCAACCTTTCTTCGATCTCCCAAAAACAGGCATAGGAGGACGACCCACAAGTAGGTGCAGATTTCAATTTTATTTGTTCAAATAAGCACTAGCAGCATGACTAGTTTCGGCTCCGAGTACCCTTGATCACATGACTCGCTTAAAGGTGCATGGTAATTATTATTTTTTTTACAAGGTGTTCAAATTTTTAGCTTTTTCCTCTTTCCATTCTTAAAGTGACAAGTGCCCTATGTGCAAGGTAAAGCATAGAAATAGAAGACATTGATAGCTCATGGTTTGTAACGGACGTCATAATTTATACATTCAGGTTTAAATACCCATTCAAAATATGCATATTTGATTCATTGCTTTTGGTGCATCCTGGTTTAAAATACCTGTCCAAACATTTTTGCAAATGAATATAGCTCTTCAAAATCTGTACATTTTTATAGTTTATCAATCCATTCTGTCACAGATGCTGTAAATGTCAGTTTACTACCGCCCAATTATCTGGCGTGTTCAGAATTTCAACATGACCTCTTTGCTAACTGCTTGATTTTGGTTTAAAAAAAAACACTGTTGATGTCCTTCACAGTTATGTGTCTGAGCAAAGGGTCTCAAAGTGCTTATGCAAATTATAGTACTGTCAAAAGTGCTTTTGTGCAAACCTTGCAATCAAAACATTGCTTCATATCTAAAACCTGTGCAAAATATGCTAATTATCTTTAAAGTGTATAAAAATCTAAAACCCATCTAAAACCGTGTACAATAATGTGTAAAATCGTTAAAAAATTGGATTTTTATGGCGAAGTGAATACGTTTAATTTAATTAGAGAAAACAATGTCGTAAAGTCTTATCAATATACAGCTTTGGACCACTTAGGGATAATGCTAGAGGTCGACACGGTCTGCCACCGCACACTACGAACACGACGCCGGGATCCAGGAGAATGCCCTGGACTGTACCACATCCTTCCTCTCCGGAAGAACTCAGAGCATCCGCCTCCCCCACTTTCACTCCAATGCCACCAAGATCATCTGCAGAGAACCCCAGGGCTCCTCCCTCAGCCCGACGCTGTTCAACATCTACATGGCACCCCTCGCCCACGTCGCCCGACCTCAACATCATCTCCTACGCCGACGACACCCAGCTGATCCTCTCCCTCACCAAAGACCCCCACACCGCCAAAACCAACCTCCACGAAGGAATGAAGGCCGTCGCCGAATGGATGAGCAACAGCCAACTGAAGCTAAACTCGGACAAGACGGAGGTCCTCATCCTCAGCTCCACCCCTTCAGCCTGAGACGACTCCTGGTGGCCAACAGCACTAGGAACAGCCCCGACACCCACAGACCACGCACGCACCCTAGGGGTCATCCTCGACTACACCCTCTCCATGACTAAGCAGGTAATGCAGTCTCCTCATCCTGCTTCTACACCCTCCGAATGCGCCACAGGATCTTCAAGTGGATCCCCACCGAAACTAGAAGAACAGTCACCCAGGCCCTAGTCACCAGCAGGCTGGACTACGGAAACGCCCTCTACGCAGGAACGTCGGCCAAGCTCCCAAGATAACTGCAACGCATCCAGAATGTCTCGGCACGTCTGATCCTTGACATCCCCCGCCGCAGCCACATCACACCCCACCTGAGAGACCTGCACTGGCTTCCCGTCAACAAGAGGATAACCTTCAAGCTCTTCATCCATGCACACAAAGCTCTCCACAACACTGACCCAGCATAACTCAGTCGACTCAGCTTCTATACCCCCACATGCCAGCTCCGCTCCGCCGGCCTCGCCCTCGCCACAGTCCCCCGCATCCGTAGAACGACCGTCAGCGGCAAATCCTTCTCCCACCTCGCCGCCAAGACCTGGAACACCCTTCCCCACCAACCTGCGGCAGACCCAAGACCTACTTGCCTTCAGAAGACTCCTCAAGACCTGGCTCTTCGATCAGTAGCAGCACCCTCCCCCCCTTCAGTGCCTTGAGACCCTCACGGGTAAATAGTGCGCTTTACAAGTGTCTTGATTGATTGAGAGGCAGGTGTATAATTCCTCAATAATGTTAAGGCCTCTTGGGGATTTTTTTTATCGACGTCTACAATATATCTAGTTTCTAGACGTCTGAGGGCCTTTTCCCTGCCCCCCCCCCCCCCTCCTCTTTTGTGTGGTGGAATAGCATCAATTATGAAGTACTTAAGATCTTTGAGGTCCGCATTGTGTGCTTCCCCAAAGTGCCGCGCAACGGGGTAAGTATTATCTTTGTTTTTGATTGCTCTAATGTGCTGGAGTATCCTCTTGTGCCCCTGTAGTATAGTACTACCTACACATCGTAGGGCACATGGACACTTCAGCACACAGACTACATGGTCAGATTTGCAGGTTTAAGCCTTCCCTATTGGCTTTTCTCGGTCACTGAATGGGGTGTCATAGGATGTTTTATTAATTCCAAATTGACACGCCTTTCAAGTTTTGCAGCGATGTCTTTGAGACAACCATGTTCTGTTGGTTTGAGTAAAGGGGTCATTCTGAACTAGGACGTCCTTCATGGAAGTCGCCCTTATGTACGTAATGGCAGCATTTCTTGGGAGGTTGTGGCCGATAATAGGATCATCTAGGATGAGTGGCCAGTTTTTCTGATAATTTTTCTAATTGCATTATCTTTGTTTGCTGTATTTTAAGATAAATCTAAAAGGAGAAGATTTTTGTATCTGGCTACCCTCCATCTCAGTGTTTTTGTTGATTAAACTCTCTTGTGGCTGCATTGTTTTTCTTGATGGCCTGTTCAATGCACTTATTTGAAAAGCCTCTTGCTAGAAATCTGGTGGTGCAGGCTTGTTGAGCTATGATTAGATCATCCTCACAGCTATAAAATTAGTTTGAGTCGCAGCATCTCCCTGAAGGGGATTCTCTGAATCAAGTGCTGTGGATGAAAACTGCCTGCATGAAGTACCAAGTTGCCAGCGGTTGGCTTCCTGTGCAGTTTTGTCTCAAGACGACCGTTTTTAATGTAGATTTCAACCTCTAAAAAATTGATGGCCGTTGCACTAATGGAGGATGTGAAGTGCAGGTTGAGACTATTTATGACTGATGAATTGCTCTGCTTCCTCTGTAGTGCCTTGCCATATTAAAAACAGATAGTCTATAAATCCTAACCAACGTTTGATTTTGTTTGTGACTGTAGTAGTATGTTCCTTCATTAGTACCAGCTCCTCCCACCATCCCATGTGCAGATAGGCATAGCTGGGGGAGAAGCTGGCACCCCTTGCTACACCCCTTTGTTGTTGATATAAAACATTCTGGAATAAAAAGATATTATTTAGACAGAACTCAACCATATTTAAAAGCATCTTGTTGTGCTGTGCAAATTCGGGAGTGCTTTTGCCCAAATAGTGTTGAAGCGCCCGAAGTCCGTCTTGGTGGTTAATGGACGTAGATAATGCGGTCACATCCATTGCAATAAGCAAAAAGTCTTGATGCCAGTCAATGTTTTGTGTTTTAGAAAGAAAGTCCCCTGTATCCCTGATGTAAGATGGCAGCTGTTGCACATAATCCTGTAAATAAAAATCTACATATTGGGAAGTTTTCTCCAGGAGACTGTTCCGTGCCGAAATTATAGGTCTTCCTGGAGGTTTCAGTGCATCTTTATGTATTTTCGGGATAAACTACAAAATTGGTGTGACCGGATTTTCATTTTTCAATTATTTGTACCCCTTGGGAGTTAAGAGTCCTTCATTTTTCCACGCTACCAATTTCATACTGTACGCATTGTACGTGGCTCTCAGTGCCAGGTGGTCACTTATGCAGTAGCATGTTGTATCTGCCAGTTGGTTCATGGCTTCCTCTGTGTAATCTTTCTTTTTCCACAAAACCAAGTTACTGTCCTTATCTGCATTGCAGATAATATCTTTATTTATTTTTAATTTCTCCATTAGTAGATGATGTTAGAGTTCTTTCTTGTTTGTTTTGTGTTTAATTGCTCTTTGCACCTTATGATTGAGTCGCTTAATCCCCCTTATTACCGGTTCCTGAAAGATATCAAATGAGTCCCTGTGTGTGATTGGGTTGAATTTGGACCTAGGATTGAAAGGAGTGGCAGTTTCAGTTGTCGTTGGTACCATGTTATCTGTTGTATTTTCAGAACAAAGGGTCTTGCCTGAATCACTGTTTTTGTTTGCCAAATCCTGCAAGTCATTCAAAAGTGGCAAGTCTGATGCTGTCAGATTAAAAAAGGGAGGACTTGTTGTTGGAGGTTCAAGCTGTTGTGTTGTCCCCTCCGTCGATGTTTTCCTGTTTTGAAGATAGTATTTCTTTAACCCCTTCCATGCTGCGCAGATTCCGCCGCTGTGCTGACGGAATCTTGCGCGGGCGTGGTCATGACGGAACGGTTCCGTCATGAGCACAGCTCAACCGTGGCTCATGACGGAACCGTTCCGTCATGAGCACCGAAGGGGTTAACTTAAGTTTTCTTATACTTTTGAAAACGTCAAGATTAGTTGTAGCATAGTCGAATGAGCTTACAGGGCAGTAGGAGAGCCCCAATGCTAACAGCTGTTCCTCTGCTTTATTAAGATCGATGTACGTAAGATTGATGACAGTTGGACTGCTATTGTGGATTTTCTCTATTGACGTCTCCAATTGCGTCTGGTTTGACGTGCTTGCTGTTTCTTTAGTTCTTGATGATTTTGCTTCTCGCCTTTCGCGGCGCTTGATGGATCGACTTTGTATTGCGCCTTTTGTAGACTAAAAAATCCACCTCCTTCGCTAGTGAAATCTTGGCCGGTATTTGTTTGGTGGCCTGATTGCGATCACTTGCTTCGGTTTCAATTTCCATTGCTGAACTGAACTCAGAGTAAGAGGATGTGCTGGGTCCCGCTTTGTTGTTTTTCCAAGTTTGCTCTGCCAGCTCCTATTTCACCATATTTTGACACTTTTAGAGCATCATATTTCTTGGCAAAGGAGAATCTGCGCCCTGTTTTGTAGTCTGTGCGATCACGGTGGAATTTGTAAGCCTTTCTTTCACAAATGTTGTCTTCCTCTTTTTTAAGTCTTTTATTCATTTCATCTTTAAGTTTTATTATTTCATCATTGCATCCCATTTATCCTAATTCTGCGTTAAGTATATCAATTTGTTCTTGCAGCTTCAACCGATCTTTTGCCACGTTCTTAACTAAGATGACAATTAGCCGCCTGGATGATTTCAGATTTGTTTCCGCCCACTCCATCATATCTTGGTTCGAGTTCTCGTAACTTGGGGCTGTTAAAATTCTTAACCCCGTGGTACTCTTCCCACATCTAAGTAACGTTGAAGGGATTTTGCCTCCCACCACTTATTTTGTTCGGATTTCATCAATTTTTCCACCGGTTTGATTTATTCTTTTAAGCTGTTGCGCTGCCCCACTGATGCATGTTGGGAGACTGAGTCCTGGTACAGGCCTTTTTCGTCATTGAACATATCCGCCGCTTCCCTTTCCTTTAGCGCGTCGGCCGACATTGTGCTTGTTCAAATATCTATATATGGTCGTTGATGGAAGCACTGCAAGAGGGTTTTTTTTACCAATACTTTCCCGCCTTGTGTTATAGCACACCTTACAACCCAGCTAACCAAATGGCTACACCCTCTACTGACAACCCTCAGTTAGGTGCACTACGTGTCCCCCGACCCGTGTTTGCCCACCTTGTTGTTGTCTTGAGGATTCCGGTGCAGTCATGTTGGGCGCTGGGGGGGCTGTGCTGATGATAATCCTCCCGGATTCGATCCCTTACGCTTGTTGCCAAGCATCGGCTCCTTTGTCAGCAAACAGCCCACGTCGTAAAGGGGGTCCGTGTTTAGTCTATATATATCCACATGATCTGTCCAAACTGTTTATCTGTTGACCTCAAACTCCACGCACACTTATGTGCTGCAATTTTATCTTCATTTTGTCGACTAACCTGTTTCGGCTTTGAAAAATCATTGATCACACATCGGCAGACGCCATTAAAAAACATAAATATGGTTGTCATCATCATGTAATTTCGTGTTACCATTGAAGAGTAAACATACAGTGTACTTTATACACGTTTTACACAGTTTTCTTTTCTTGTTTGGTTTAAAATTCACCTCTATTATTTAAATAATTTGTTGTATCTACTTTGCCAAGTCACATACTTTCACTAATTAGCTTCATTAGTTGCGTGATTTGATTTAAACAAATATTTTCAGAAATACAATTGTGCCCAAGTGGGCTTTTCAAGCATGTCAGATCTGCATCCTATATTTCGATTCATTGCTTGTATAAACTCTTGATTACATTCAAAAGCATGATGTTGATCATTATGATTAAAACATTATGCCCAAGTGAGACTAAAAAGAGTTTTTTTTTCTCCCAAAAATGTTTTCGTAACAGTTTAGATGCAACTTTTCAAGTTTCAGCAACTTTTCAAGTTTCAGCAACTTTATCTTATGAAGGATATAAATTACTATTCTGAGACCTACCCTAACATTCCCTTATAAACAACTGGCTAGCTCGAAGATAGCAATAAACAGTGTGGAAAGTAGAGTTTATTTTCACTAAGTCAACATATTATATAAAGGCATTCAAAAATGAACATTTACAAATTGAAACTTGATGACTAAAATCTATAGTGATCGTACGCACTTAGACACATCCAGAGTCATTAAGTTTTGTGGGGTCTGAGATTACCTCTGCCATGTTTTTGTTGTTTTGCCTGCGGGTTCTAGCAGGGGTTACAGTTTCATGCATGTACCGGTACTTCAGATATATCATATGTTCAAAATGTATACAGCGCTCATGGACCTTTATGTACCATGAAAACTCAATAAAATAGGTTTAAAAAAAAAAAGAAAATCTATAGTGATGTGTCTTTCCTCGTTGTTATAAGTGGGTGTGAAATGATGTGCTACTGGAAATGAAGAGTCTTGTTTTTTTATGGCTCTTGTATTTTGTAATACACGCTTATGTACCGGAGTTTTTTTGCCATCTATGTATTGTAGTCCACATGGACATTCCAAAACACAGATAGCATGGTCTGTCTTGTAATTCAAAGCTCCCTTGTGTGTGGCCATGGTTTTAAAGGTGTTGTGCAATAAGATTTGTTGATGCCATGTCTACATGCCTTGCACTTAGTGCATTTATGGAAACCTTGTTTGGCCTTTATCCAATTGCCTGTATCAGGTCCTACTCGAGTGGCTCTTACAAAGTCATCTCTCATTGACCTCACCCTTTTGTAAGTGATGTCCAATCTTCTCTGCATCAATTTGTTGATGATTGGGTCACTACTAACTGAATGCTAATATTTGTTAAGTACTTTGCGTATGGGGTTGTCTGCTGTAGTGTATGATGAATCTAATTTTGGAACTCTTATGGTCTCTTGTTTTTTTTTGTGGCTTAAATAGTACTGATCCTTGTTTTAGATTGCTTGACTTTTGTACTGCTCTCTCTACTGCTTGTACTTCGTATCCACATTCCTTGAATCTCTACAATCTCTACAATTTCTACGCAATCTTAATGCTGCTCAGTAGGGAATAATTGCCTTCAAATAGTTTGGGTGAAAGCTGAGGGCATATAGTACCATGTCGGCTGTGGGTTTTCTGTATACTTAGGAATGAAGTTTACCTCCCTTTTCAAAAACTTAGCTCTAGGAAGACTACCTCTTTCTTGCCACACCCAAACTTGCACTTAAACATATGTGGACACCTACTTGCATACCCATACAGATATTGTCACAACCAGTTACACTCGTATATACTTTTTCACAACCACTCTCATACTCATACGGACACTCACACCCACTCACATATCCATACTGACATTTGCATATGCAGTCACAGACCCACACAGGCATTTACACTGTGTCAGAGTCCCACACACAGTTATAGGTAGATCCACTCAGAAGGCTCTAAAAGAAAATGTTAAATGTGCTGTTTTGCATTCAATGTGTGCTTTTGGTTAGCAGATCCGCAATCGATCCTCAGATTCAAGAAAATGAAATAAAAAGGATTTACAAAGAAATCTAACAAGTGTTTGAGGAATAGAGTGGCTTTGATACGAGCTTTAATCCGAGCCTTTGTTTTTTTTTTCTCCTTCCCCAAGTTTTATATAGCGCAAACTAGACCCGAAGGTATCACAGTGCTTTACATGAGCACCAGTTTACTTACAGATGGACACATCAACGAGGAGATTAAGTGATTTGCCGAGAATCACAGGATGTTGAGCTGTTGTGTTTGTTCTGTGGATGTCATCACGACACATAAAAAAGGATGCAGTTTTTCAAATTGTTCAAGAACACCCTGTTGCCTTTCTCTATGAAATGCACTCCATCAGGTCTGTAAAATCCGTCCAAGTCAAAACACAGGTTATTATTGTAGATGGAGCCCATGTTATGGTCTGAGGAATGCAGAAACAGTTTTAACACGTTTTCTGGCTTTGTCCAAATTCAGTTGACCACTTCCATATCTTAATATGTTAGAGAACACCTAGGCAGTGTGAGGAAAAAATTAATTGACCACAGATATCTTTCATTAGGATTTGCAGTCCTACCCCAGCCAGTGTGCCCAGGTCATTGTCACCACAGTGCACAATCATATGGTCAGGATGCTGGTAATCCATATTGCTTTCAACCAATGGAAGCATCTGATGCCACTTTAACATTCACTGGCCAACCTAAGTAATATCCACATTAGACAAACCCAGGTCCCTGTCAAAGCCGCTCTTTCTAGCACACTCTAGTACAAATGACAAAGCTATGACCCACAATCTACACTCCAACCATTTTGAAGGATGGAGCAGTAGCACACAAGAGAAGGCTGTAGCTGAATGCGTCAGTTCTCAAAATAAATTCAGTTAAAAAAAATAAAGATCCTAGTAAGTAAAATTTAAAAAAGATTACATTTGATTGGATGGTTTAAAATATGGAAGAGGTTAAAGGTATGTTGTGATATAAAGTTAAAGTACATAGATTATGTGGGATATGTTTCTAATTGTATACAGTCAACCACACCTGCAGCATTTAGTTTAGGAGTTAGCATGCTGCCCTAGAGCTATTGTGAACATGTTACCTACTACTAGAAGAGAAGGTTACAGTATTGGCCACCATAGCAACAGAGCTACAGGAGCCTGAGGGATTGGGGGGAGGGAACAAGAGCCTACAATATAGATGTGAGGAGAGAGTGCTAAGAAGAAAAAAGGTGTGTAAAAGGTAGTCTTTAAGAATAGTTTTAAAAAACGATTTCGGTTTGCCGTGTGGATCCACCACGAGGTTACATGGCGGCACGCTGAGCACTGCAGTGGACCCACGGACCCACCCAAAACCCCTACTGAATTAGGCTTTCTTTAGAGGAGTGCAAAGAAGGGTTGACAAATCTGACCATTCACAAGAGGTGTAGTATTAGTACTATATGAAGGCAGTGTTTCTATTTGTTTACAGCCTGTGTAACCTTGAAACCAATATTGAAAAGGTTGCCATTAATGGTTGCCTTGTATGAGAGTGGTGTACCATATTTGTGCTAGGTATTTGTGTGCTTTTTGAAACTAGATTTTGAAACAGATACAGAAAAAGAAAAATACAGACGAACAACCACAATTAACAGGTATGCAAATTAATCTGTAGCATAAAAAGAAATAATTGATAGAGAAGGAATGAGTGTGAGTAAGGTGGATGAAAGTGAGTAGGATGTTTGGAAAAAGTTAAAGTAAATATTAAAAGAGAGTATATGATGAAATAAAGGAAACTCCAGTGGTCAGGAAACAAGAGTAACAAGTTGTAAAGAGAAACAAATCACAGGCATGGACCAATGTAGGCACGGTCACAAGGAGTGAAACACTAATGTATGCAGTGAGATATCCAGGCATTCTGTTCTGTATATAGTTACGCAATCAAATATACACAGATATAGATCAAGACAACCTGGCACACACTGATGCTTTTACTAAGACAGCCAGAGTTTTATATATGTATACACTAGCACTATACACTAGCCCACATAAAGATATACCTATGCTTACAGTAATAGAGCCAAGAATACACTCATGCATACATTTACAGTCTGGTAGAAACTGATGTGTACACTAACTCACCCAGAGAGACACTGTTATATACAGAGAGATAACTATGTGGTAGTAAAGTGTATGCTGATGTACCCAGACAGAAACTGGTCCATTTAGTAAGACATCCAGAGATACTGAAACAAAGACATTCAAGTACACTATTATGTATACAACACACTTATATGCACAGGTACATAATAATGGGGCACATGTGCAGCTATGCATATACAGATAAGTACTGACAGACCCAAACCGGATACAGTAATGTAGGGGGAAATGCTATGAAGTAGACACTAACATTTCTAGAAAGATAGACACCTAAAGAATAATAGTGGTATTTAGAGGTTCAGATATACAGTCAGACACACAATAACAGAATGACTGAAACAGTAATGTATGTGGTTATACACAATTTCCTATAGCAATATATACTAATACTTATGTCCACGAGAGGTAGATGGATAGAGAGCTATATCTGACTACTGTACAAAGCAGAGCAAAGAATAAAAGGAAAGTATCTCTTGTGCACTTGTAGAAACCATAGAGTACAACCCTAAAATACCAATGGACACACTGATGCATTCACGGACACACTCACTTATACATACACTCAGACACCCTGTGTTAGAAATGGGGTTTCTGGTTGGCTAGGGTTCGCACCTAAGCCAGGCAGAATCTACCACTCTAGTTAGGGCAACTAAGTTATACACCAAAGAGGACACGTGCTCACCCCCGGTAGCTTGGCACAGAGCAGTCAGGCTAATCCCCAGAGGCAATGTGTAAAGCGTTAGCGCAACAGAGTCACACCCATGACACAATATATACATCACAAAGGATCATATAAAAATATGAGACATTAATTATACATAAATCATAGACCAAAACGACATAATTCCCAAGTTGTGTGAAAGGATAAAACCAGTATACTTAGAACATCAGGGCATTAAATGGGATAGTAAAACACTTGAATCACCAAATATCATCATAAGTACATTTTAAATTCCCGGGGCTACTACAAGTCCTAGGAGGGGTGCCCGGGTGTACCCCTCCTTTTCCAGCCCTTAATCCTCCCAGGACCTGGCCCACCCAGGGGCCAGTAAAGTAAAAGCGCAAGCGACCGGGTTTTTTTTTTTTTTTAAATCTCAGAAAAATTCGCAGAAGCGCTTACTGATTTTTCTGAGATTTTATTTTTTTTTAAATAAAGTTTTATAGCTCTAGCGCGGTCTATGGGAGGCCCCTGTATCACAGCCAGGAGCATAGGGTGTCCCTACCATCGCCCATTTTCTTTTTCAAATATTTTTGGGTGGGACACTGCTTCAAGCCCAAGTAGCAAGGTGGATGCCAATACATTCTGGTAGAAGTGTTGGCAACCAATCAAAGGACCCGTGGGTCCACTACAAGGACTCACATCCTCATATCTATATATATATTTTTTTTTAACTTAAATATCTCTGAAACTACTGAACGGATTTACACCAAATCACAAAAAAGCGCGCTTTCTAGACCAACATCTAACTATTTGCCAAATTTGGCACAATACCATTCAGCAGTTCGGGCGGTAGTCATGTTAAAAAATTTGAAAAATCCCCATAAAAACAATATGGGAAAAACGGGACCCCCCCCGCCCCCCAAACCCCACTTCTCGGCCACTGCTTAACGGATCGCCCTGAAACTTTCAACACAGCAGCTAAACCAACAAAGGTATTTTTTTAAAAAACTTTTGCAAAGATTCGTCAAGTGGGGCCAAAGTTATTGACAAAACAAAAAACGCTTTTCCTATGGAAACTTTGGTCCTAACTAACTACCTACTGGCTATCTGCACACTTTTTTGGATGACCTTCCCAAACCCCCTCCTTAGCTATTTTCTTTTTTTGTTTTGGGGTACCTACTCCAACCCCCCCTTTGTGTTTTAATCCCCTTACCTATATCCAGCCCTGAACCCTAAAAGCATCCATACCTCCTTTACCTCTACCCTCCCCTTAACCACAAGAGCACCCTTACCTCCCATGACCTCTACCCACCCTTACCCCTGAAATCACCCTTACCTCGACCCGGGCCGTAACCTTTTTATTTTTTTAAGAAACAAAATTTGTGGTGTAAAAAAAAAAAAAATTACATATGTGATAAAGTACCATGGGTTAAAGGATGCATGTTAAAGGTAACATAGCGTTTTGCCCTTCACGCTTTAGCCTGCATACGTTTTTCATAAGTTGAGGCTGCACAAAAAGGTATGCAAGAATGGAAACAGAAGGTCTGCTGTGCTTTTAGGAGCAGACTTGTTAATGATAATAAAAAGTGTTTAAAAAACAATTACCACAGTTTTTGCATTTTCCAAGTGGAAGTCTAGTCTCCTATATTTTGTGGTTCTACCTACTCGCAATTTGTGGTGGCAACAAGTGCGAAACCCATGAGTGAACGCTGAGATCTGGAATGTGAAAAGTAGACATAATTGTGCATTCAGCCCGAGCTCATTTATGTAGATCACACATGGTTTTCACCAAAGAAACACATGATTAAAATAAAAAATAATTAAAATAAGTAGGAAAAATAGCAATGAGTGACTATGATTTCACCTGTCATTTTTTGCCCCAACAGCCAATTTACAAAACTGATATATGGTTACATCAATCAAATATTTCTGGTTTCAGAAATATATTGTGTGTTGGTTGTCAAGAACATAGGTGAACAGGAGAAAAGAGCAGCAGCTTATAAAGATTTTTAATTTTGTACTGACCATGCATCTATTCATAAAGTAAAATGTGATGAATGAAAAATGAATATGAAGGTAACCTAGGCACTTTCTAAATGTGCCTTAGATACGGAGTTTAAGAATACTGGTTATTTGTACAACTCTGAATTTGAGGTTACCCATACTATCATGTGATTCAGAAGACCGTTTGCAAAATGTTTTCTTATTTGCAAACTGGTAACATTTTGGAGCCACAAAATGAGGAATTCAATACATGACAGCAAAACAGTACACCACTTGCGTAGGTGGGCCTAGTGGCAGCGACAGGAAAGGTCCCAAAATGTCAACATGAAGACTTCAAGTGTTTGCCTTGAAAACTGACCCATTTTAGCAATGTGGGCATCTGAGGTCATTGGGCCTTGGTTAGACCGCTACACAGGGAAACCTAAACTCAAGACATTTCTAAAACCTATACAACAAGGTGAGTCCACGGTGGTGCGACTTGTGGGAATCAATAATTTCTTATCAAGATTTGCCGGCAAACCTGAGGTTTCAGCTAAAATCATTAATTTTCTTCATATTTTGTGAGAAAAAGTTCCAGAATATGGGAGGAGGTACAAAATCCTACTAACTAGAGCTTCCATGCTTCTCCCGATTAAAACGGTAACCGACTTGTGGGGCTAAGCCAAAGACAAACAAGCATTTGCACTGCATAGTTCTCGCATTTGTGAGAGTTTGAGTGATTGGCATTGTAAACGACGGTGCCTTTGATTTATGTGTTTTGAAAACTTGCAAGCGTGCGTAAACCCGCACTTTGTACATAGTCCTTGCTTACGAGAAGCAAGGCTGGCAGTAAAAGAGGCACAGTTACTGCCAGCCTTGCTTCTCGTAAGCAAAGACGGAGTACAAAGTGCGTGTTTATGCACCTTTTGAAGGTTTCAGAAAATATAAATAAAAGGCATTGTCATTTAAAATATCAATAGCTCAAACTTTCCTTTTACAGACAATATGCGCACATTAGCCCCTCAACTCATGCATGATCGAAGAGCAGTAGAGTTTGGGTGTGATCAGAAAAGGGGCGCAGTTCACCTCGCCCCCAGTCTCAAACCCCCTGAAAGGGGCTCTAATTGTGCACATTCCTTCGGGAGACCCAGGGCTGTAAGTGAGATGAAAATCCTAGAAAGTCTATTATAGGGGCGTGGCCGATGTAATTAAGGGCGTGGCTTAACACACAAGCTACAAATCTGTACTTAGCATACCGTGCCGCCCCAATTGCATTTTGCGGCTTCTGTCCATACAGCCACATATATGATGCAAAAAGTAATATTACACCTACAAGAAGTCACGACTATTGGCTTCGTCAATGGTTGTAAGTTGCATATCAGAAATAGGCAACGGCTATGACTTCGTTGTATATAATATTAAAAATGCTTCAGCTCTTGTGGGCGAGGTAGTGGTGTAAGGCTAAAACTGCAGACTTTTAAGCTGAGAGAGGTTTGAGCCTGACATGGGTGCAACAGCCTGTGATCAAAAAACATAAATGTGTCATTGTGTAATGTAACTGGTGCTTAGTTAAAACGCACCAATATCTTCGGCAGAGTCTGTGCTATATAAAATCAGAAAAAAAAGTCTCTTTTAAGTTACATAAAAAGCAGTGATGGGTGGTAGTACTGCAAGTAAGTTTTCTTTTTTCTTACACCGAGGCTGAGGGCAAAAATGGAGAGCCCGATACGGACTCGTTTCAGCCCCTACTTTTAAGAACTGCCAGCGATGAGCACCGGCAGGACCCGGCCACTTAAAGCCCTGGGGAGACCTGACCGCAAACCTCATTCCACCGCCTGTGAAAAGCAGCTCAGGGTGGACAATGGGCGGTTAATGTGAATCTCGAGGTACGAGAAAAACGTGCCTTTCACCAGAGCACTTTCAATGTAATGAATCAGGGTTATCTGTAAGAGGAGCTGTCAGTCGGCAGCCATATGCCTGCAGGGCACAAAGGCTGCCCAGCCCGCGCTTCTAATGTATGCAATGACCCTCGCGTTCAGTGATTCCAGAAGCCTTGATTCCAGTACAAACTTCCTCGCACAAGTGGCTTTCTCCTCGACGTGTCAGCAGATTACGATCCCATTAGATTTTTTAGGTCTCGCCTGAGCCAGCGCATGCGCTGGTCTGGCGAGACATTTAGTAAGTGGGCTTTAAAAATCCAACCACACGCTTTTGCTTGTTGTCTAAAGCTTGCGGTTACGCGCAGAGACGCCATCTGGCTTTCCTCCTCTCTCTTGTCATGGCTCATTAAGCTCCCTTTTAGCGCGCACGCACACACAACTCCTGGGCTTGTTCGAGAAGCTTTTTATTTTGGTCTTTTCACAGGCTTCGTCCTGCTCTGCTTTTAGACCCCACCGCCAGTCGCAGTGCTGTGCTGTGAGTTTTTATTTCCCTCACTTCACTTTATAAATCAGCATGCACCCGCTTCTTGAACACCTCACTTCATGTTAACAATGCTTCTTTATTTTGTAGCAGTTTGTCGAAGCGCCATACCTCTCTCAGAGTGCACACCTTCCCTGCAGCAGTAGTCCGTCTTACTCCTTCGTTCCCCGCTTCTGCGCTTCATGGTTTGGACAGCAGGATGCTAACAATGCATGTTTATTGTAGCAAACCGCACTAAAATAAGCAAGCATTGATAGCGCTGTGCTGTCTAAAACATGAAGTGCGGTATACTCCAACACCGCGCTTCAGGTTTTGTTCCCTGACACCCGCTTCATGCTTTGTACACCAGGGTGCTAACAATGCATGTTTATTTTAGCAAACCACACTAAAACAAGCAAGCATTGATAGCGCTGTGCTGTCTAAAACATGAAGTGCAGTATACTCCAAAACCGTGTTTCATACTTTGGACAGCACATTGCTAACAATGCTTGTTTTTTAGCAGACGTGCTGTCAGCTTCATGGTGTTTTTTTATTTTTTCCTTTCCATATTGGGCCAATCCCCACCCTCCCTTACTCCGTCCCCGCCTCCACAGCGCACACAGCGCTGCCTCTCTCCTGGCCAGCAAGGTTTATGGGGTCTAGTTTGAGATCCCCCCTCGGAATTTCACAGCGTAAACGCAGTCAAACACTGCAAGTCTCACCACGCTCCGTCCCTGGGCCCCCAGAGTTCATATTATAGCTCCAACATGATGAGTGACAGTGCCAAGCCTGAGGTTCAGCATCTACTTCAAATCAAACCGAGCTGGATCGCTTCTGCTAAAAGACGGCACACCCCACCACTAGGATCGCTTCCGCTAAAAGACGGCACACCCACCACTAAGTGGGCTTTTAGACTGTCTTTTTCATTGTCCTGCACTGCACAGTCTTTGATTCATTAAAATGGCAGACCTAAGCGGCCACAAATGACATCACGTACATCCAGTCCTATCATACGCAGTCCATCGCATCAGCTGCATCCAGTGCTGCTAGCTGCATCCACAGCTATCAGTTTCATTAAGTGGTATATGTTTCATTCACTACCATCAACTGCATTTACCACAAGCAGGCCTTGCAGTGAAAATATGAGAAAACAAGCAGAGCCATGTAAATCATGACGTCAATACATGCACACTAGCCTCTGGCTCCAGCAATGGATGATTGCATTGTACTGCTAGTTGTAAAGCTCTTTCTTACCCTTTGCAAAGCCCAAACCAATTTTAGGATGGTCCTATTGCACTATTTGTATAGCGCTTCATATACCCAGCGAGTTTATGAAGCGCTCCCGTTTGCATGGCGTTCTGGTGCACCATCCGAAAAGCGTAGCTCCCAAAGTCAGTTTGATACACATATGTACTACGGCAAAACGATTATTCCTTCGGTTATGCTTGCCATGTGTGACTGTGAGCACAAAGATACTGATTAACCGAGGGCATGCATCATAATTGTGGGATTGTGTCTTGATTTACTGAAACATATGCATCTGGTTTTATACAACTACCAAATTCAAAAGCTTCAAATTATTTTTTTTTTTAAATGTGCGCTGAGTATTCCTTGGCTTACCAAGATGGGCACCTATCACCAACCACTTGAATCAATTACATTAGCTTCCTGTTCACAAAGGCATCAAATTCAAAAGCCAATTTATCCGTCATAAAGTAAATGGCAACAGCACCTCATTCATAAATAAATTGACGCAGAATCAGGCGCTGTGTTTTTTTCCTGTTGCAGCAGCAAGGTTATGGAAATCTCCCCCTTTCTCGCTTCACCTCATTGCACATTGGTTGTGCTTTTGGAAATCTCTGAAAACGTTTCTTTTTGTGGACTAATGAATTTGCTGGGCCTGTTTCTCAGTACTGTGTGATAGAGGAAGCGCCAGAATGCCATAGAGTTAAAAGGGTGCTTTATAAATACACAAATACCTCAGGATTGAGCAGGGTGGCGCACTCACAGGTGTCTGTGTTCAAACGTTCCTTGGTGGCGGACTATAAAAAGATTTGGCACCTGACTTGAATGAAAGGCAGTTCATTAAAGCAAGTTATTGTGCATCTTATCTCTGTACCGCCAAAAGACCTACCCACGTGCTTGGTTGAACAATACTGCCCGTCCCTGCAAAACCGCAGATCCCGCTGCCTCTTGCGCAAGCTTCAACAGAACAGATCTGTGAAGGGAGGAATCTCTTTTTCTTTGTGCCAAGGTCGTGCTTTTAACAGGTCTCTGAGTAAACATTTATAAACGTTTACGCTCTGTGTCCTGGGAAACACACATATCAGTCATTATGCCTTTGCTTGATGTGATACGCCTCTATATGTTAACAACCTTCAAGTGCTCTCTGACATACACTACCTGCATAGGCCTGCTAGTGCTGCCCTATTGAAGGTGGTGAATTGCTGTTGTGATTTTTTCTGGCGCTGCCACTTTTAACCCCTTCAGTGCCCATGACGAGATAGTCTCGTCATGGGCACAGCGCAACCGCGCTCCATGACGAGACTATCTCGTCATGAACCCCGCCCGCTAATTCAACGCCCGGCACAGGGCGTGAAAAGGGCGGGGCACTGAAGAGGTTAAAGAAAGGCTAGTATTTTGAGGGGGCAAAGCGTGCCTACCAATAGAAATTGCACATACATTGGCCTGTCTGCAACATTACCTCTGGTTCCGATTCCTAGCACTTGGATCCCCCAACTTTTAATTCTGTATAAAATACACAAACAATTCCTACACTTACATCTCAATCACTTTTTCTTTTTGATAATGACTTCACTACCACCCCTCTGATTTGCCTTTCATTCACACGCTTTTGCCCTCAAGATCCCCCCTCTGACAGAAATGCAGGAAGTCCACGTACACTTATTTATGTAGCACAATTGTTATCACACTACAGCCCATGCTTTCTTTTTAAATAAATAGAATCTTAAATATAAATTTGCCCATATCCCCTCTTTAGGTGGAGCAATCCTATTTTTAAAAAAAACCTGAGGTTGTTCTACATTTTTACAATGTCTCTACTAAAATGGTGTTCAGACCAAGAGAATGTATATAGGCATTTTATGTCCCACTAGTGAATCTCTTTTCAGATTTTTTGACACCCAAATAAAGGGAGGCGGACATCTTCCACTGATGATATATTTAAAATGCTTGCCATCATTTGTTTCTATAACAAGCATTTGCAATGCAATAGGTCTCGCATTCACGTGAGTTTAAACTATTGGCATTGTAAATGACAAGGCCTTTTATTTAGGTTTTAAAAACCAAAACATAAATAAATAAAAGGCATTGTCATTTACAATGCCAATAGCTCAAACTCACGTGAATGCAAGACCTATTGCATTGGAAAAGCTTGTTCAGGTGGGTGTTCACGGAAGATCAAACAAGATACCATTAAATCACTGTGCAAGAGAGCCAACGGCTGATGAGGTCTGACCCACGCCCTCTCTATGCAGTGCCGCATGGAAGCAAAATGTGAATGACAAGATTAAAGGCCAGTGGATAAAGAGGACTAACTCAAAGCCCTCTACATAAGTACATTTATGTACAGACGGGAGGTTTTTCAGGCTTGCGTCGCTTAACTCCATAGAAATGCATGTGATGTGACTGACTATGTCATTTAGATTCATCATGAGGGCGGTAAGCTCAACCGCCACTAGGTGGTGCCCCATACTGGACAGTCTTCGAAATGTGTCCCAGAAGATAGTTTTTGAGTTTGGGCGACTTGCTCATGCAACCGTGAGGAAGGGTCTTTAGTCCCTTGGGCGCCACTCATCTATCTCCCTCTTGATCTGTGAAATATTTGAGCTTAGCATAGACAACACTTTATCACTAACAGTGCACATAAATAAGTTTGCCCAGTTCTCAAACTTATTTATAATATTAGAAAAAAATTATTATCTTCTGACACCTAAGCTGTTGTGTGCTATTCATGAGATTTTGGCAACACCATTATCTGCAGCTTTCACACTACAGCTTGACTCGTATCAACAAAGACTAGGAGCCGTACACGCCGCTCCATGGTCGTACGAGTAGTGCGCGAGCGCGCGCCACAGCGAGACATCTGGTTTCAATTATGTCCGGGCACGATAATTGAAATCACATGGCAGCCGTGCGGGTAACAGACACCAATAGGCCATGGGCGGAGCAATGCGCCCGCCTTTGTTCAATTGCGTGCGGTCTTTGTTAAAAAGACGCTCGCAAAGGCCAATAGCGTGGGGCAAAACAAAAAGCACACACACGAGCGTGTGCGATTGTTAGGTCAGTTTTTGATAGCCCTTACATAAAGTCTTCACCAGAACAGCGCATGCGCGCTGTTACAGGCTCGACCTAAAAAGTGAGACTGTACGTTTCTTCTAATTTGATGGACAGCCTGCCACCATCTTTGTTTCTTCCCAGAGCAGGGGAATCCTTTTAAGTGCAAAATACTCAGTTTAGATCAGGTATTCACGCAGAATATGTAAAAGCACTTTAATGAGTGATGCTGCAGCTTAACGCACAGACCTGTGGAAGGTATTGACCAATCATTGTTAACAAGGATATATTGTGCCATGTGTTTCAAACCGTGTTACCGACAAGTATATGAAGCCCAAATGGACTATGAAATATTCTGAGCCCCATGAGACAGCCATGTGCATGATCCTCCATCCCTCGATCAGACCACACTCATGTCTGTACTGGGGCAGTGGAGTTAAACAGGAGGGTAGTGTACTGAAAAAGGGGGTAATAAAAAGTCAAAAAAGAACCAGGTCTCACTTTTTGCCCCTTTGCTGCCTCTCTTACCTCTTTGCCCTGTTCTTTCTTTCATTGGACTCCAAGTAGCAAACAATGTTGTATACGATATTGTATTGTAGTTGCATTAACACTTCAAACCCAGATGAGTTGCTGAAGTGGGTAACAGGCAGCTAGGTGGAAGTGTCAGTCTGCCATGTAATCTGCGTGAGTAGTGTTTGATGGGTCTGAGGACCAGAGTGATTCGCTTGTTGTGGCAGCGTCTTGTTGTGTAATTGGGTGTTTTGTAAACTGCCGTTGCACTGAGAACTCTGCAGCTGTGTACAATATATTATATTTGGGGTGCTGCGTTAATTACAACAATATGTTATTCAATTCAAAAACTTTATTCGGATACAGATATCTATAAAAGCACAGTTCAAACACCACCAACAGAAATAAAATTCTTGTAAAAAAGCGCGGTGCATAAAGGCTTTGGTTAAAAGGAACTTCCAGTAAAGGAGATTACAGTTGTGTACAACATTAAATAATATGTTATGCTATGAGGTTTCGTTCATACACACACATTTCAGAAGCGCAGTCACGATGCTTCGGTGCTTTAAATGGGCAGGTACTGAGCGCTTGAACTGCTTCAATTTGAACAAGCATTGGCATAGCCAATAGGTCTCGCCTTTGGGACCTTATAAGTATTTAGTTATGCAGCACAATATTATTGGTACAACAGTATTAACTGTTGTATGACTAAACACTTATAAGGTCCAAACGCGAGACCTATTGGCTATGCCAATGCTGGTTTATTTCATTGTCAAAATGGCTGATGAAAATAGTCCAATTTTACAGGTATTTTCCTAGTCTTAAGAGAAGCAATTATGCTCCTAATCAGGAAACGTGCAGATATTTCCCATGATTAATCGCCCGTACTTTGTTCAAAGAAAGTGGCCATAGCATAAATTATCCCTTAATTATACACCAAAAGAGCGAAAATGAGGAAGCACTCGGACAGGGCTGCACCGCTCCATGCCTGCAGTGAATAAAGAAAAGATTTCTCAAAATAAACAGATACATAATGAAACTGCAGGGAGACTGTAATCGGCCAGTGCTCCTCGGTCTTGAACGGAAGAGAGCTATCGGCACCCAGAACGAGTCAGGATGCAGCAATTAAGAAGGCCATTGGAGGGAACGTATGGTACCAGCAGGTGGGCATAACCATGGTGGGGAATGGTATTGAGCGCACACAGAGCACGGACTCGGACGCCGGTTCCTGCAGACTCTGAGCCGGAGGAGCGGAGCGGACACGATGCAGACTGCGACACCAATAATGCATAAGTGAAGCTGATAAATGTTGCTAATGAGGACTATACGAACCAGATCGTGTTGTATTGATGACTTAAGAAGCCTTGAGAAAGCCCAGGTCCAATTGAACACAGAGGGCGAAACACGTGTCAGCCGGTGAAGCTCTAGTAAAAAGCCATTAAGGATTTTCTGATGAAAAAGGATGTTATCCCTGTACTTAGCTCCACAAAGTATTTTTCCAAAAAACGTACTAAAAATAATAATAAAAAAATAGTCCTTTAACAAGGAACTGAGATCTCCTTGTGTTTATCGACAAATAATAAGAGAAGGAGGGGGCTACACTCAAAACCATTCCCCACAGTTATAATTTTGAGGCTGGGGAGGTCAAGTGCCTCGAGTGAACCCCTTCACACTGACCAACACCTACACTGGGCAATACCATCCGGAACTGGGATCCCTGGACCTTACTAAACTGGTGCAGGCATAACCATGGTGTAAGTAATTACAAAAGGTCTTGCAGACAGCGCATGCGGTGTAGACTCGACCTAAAAAGGACTAAGCGAAGCCAACAATGATAGAACATGGAGACAGTTTATATCTGACCCGGTTGAATGGTTTAACTTTCAATCAGAGTAACATATATGTGAGCTGCGCGTCACACGGATTAAAAAATATATAAAATCGTGATGCAAGAAAAACTGTTCGCTCATCTGGTGCTTGTACCAGAAGAATTTTCTTTAGCACACTGGTAGACTGTTAATGGTATTTAATCAAAACCTTAAGACGCATATAATTTAACGCGGAAATGGTCAACATGGCCCTCTTGCGGTCCAGTATGTCTGGATGCAAGAAAGGTAAAAGCAAGACTGTCTCTTGCGGAACTGGGTAGGGAAAGGGCCGCCCATGCAAAAGATTGTTTGCATTCCATTCCACCACTGCAGGGGGCAAAGAGTTCGGCCCCAAATCAACACTAGATCCTTCCAATGACCCTTTGCCTGAGACCATTGAGCCGCTAGGCACTGGTGTAACGGACGCATGTACAACCTGGTGTGAGGAACTGTGACAATGTAGGATGCCATCATGCTTACTGATCGGAGGTGATTTCTACCCATCAGAGCAAGTAACCCTTCAGCCTCCCCCTGACAGGTGGTGTACGATCAAGGGGAAGGGCAAAAGCAACACTACTATTATTTCCCCTGCGGCCTCCCCTATAGTAAACCCATGGGAAGGTCTGCTGCTGTTGCCTGGTGAAATTGGTGAAAGCCTCTGGAGAGGGATTTTTTGCTGCACTACGATACTTGGTGCGTCAAAAGGAGCCGCGAGCAGCTGGAGTTTGGAGAGCTCCCATTGCTTTGGATGTGTACTTATTGATTTTTTTCTAGCATCTCATTGACTTGGGGTCCGAAGAGATGCTCCCCATCAAAGGACACATTTAGGAGATGCTGATGGACTTCCGGCTTAAAGCCAGAAGCGCAGCTAGGTGTGGCAGCGTAGCAGGATACTAGGATTTATACTGCGATCAGCAGTGTTCACAGCATCTAGACAACAGCGGATGTTGGCGTTCGAAATGATCGTCCCTTCTGCCACAAACTTCTGACCCATTTCCGAAATAGCGCTGGGAGATGTTGGATGAGGTCCTCGATCTGGTTCCAGTGAGCTCGCTCATACCAGGAGAGAAAGCGCCAATAGGTGGCAGATTCTGCTGCAACGTGTTTTTCAACAACATCGATCTTTTACTCTCCAAGTCTTGGGGGAGGGGTCATCTTCTATGGCATGTGAATTAGCAAGCTTCCTAGCAGTGTAGACCACTAGGGAATATGGAGTAATTGGCTTCTGATGTAGGGTAGGTCGCAGAGACATTTTGTCCAACCCAAGGCGCGGCTACCCTCACCTTCACAGGCTCCTAAAAGATATCCCTAGCAGGTTTCAGCATGCCCTTTAGCATGGGAAAGGAGAGACTGTTGTGTAGAGTAGAGGGTCTCCATGAGGAACTAATCTTCCTCGTGCTGGATGTGAAGTTCCACCTTTTGAAAGGTATCAGCTGTGTGTAGGTCCTTGTGGTACAAGGGGTATTTTCTGGGGGCAGGGGCTTTGCTGGATATAGGTCAGGGTTAGTGTCAGCTGTGGGTTCCACATCAATCATCCCAGGGGTCAGGGCCCTGACGATCGTAGGGCGAGTCATAAGGAGAGCCCTGACTGTCCAATCCCCTGAAATTGAGGAACGCTGTGGTGAGTGTAACGGAGGTCCACAGGTAGAATTAGAAATGCATGAATAGTGGAGAACGGAAAAGGAGTAGAAGCAGGACAGGAAGGACCAGGACTTTTTTTTAAAGAGGAACTACCACAAAAACTGCTGAACAGAATGATACCAAATGTGGCAGGAAGCTAGATCTTGATCCTGCTTATTGGTGTAAAACCGTTCAGTAGTTTGAGAAATTAAGGGTCAAAACTATTTATATATCTGGACGGTTGGGTCCAAGGGACTTCCGATAGAGTCTGGCGGGAGTGCCAGTTCAAAATTAGAGCATTCAGATTGGCCCAGGATGTTTTTTTTCCCTTGGGCCAAATCGCTCCAGCAGGAGTCAGACTCACGCAGAAGCCAGCACTTTGACTGGCTGCCACCCACATGAGTAAAATGTAGCTGCCAGCCATTACAAGACTAGGGGACTTGGACCCCGTTTCTGAAGTAAATAAATAATAATAATAATAATAATAATAATATAAGGGGGCAGGGTAGGCATAATCTGCCTCCCTAGGGGGACCCAGAGAGAACCAGCCTAGGACCAAAATTATATATATTTTTTAAAACTGCAGTTTTTGCTGTAATCCTGCCGCAATAGGAACAAAAATTAAAAGGGCATTGTGTGTGTATAATATATATGTATACACAAACACATATACAAATACACACACACACACATTATATATATATATATATATATATCAAGCCTTTATACAAGCATTGACCATCTCCAAGGACTAGAGGCAGTGAGATGGTTTCTAGGCAGAGAATCAATGAACCTAGCCGAGCACAATATTATGATTCTAGAATTTGTGGAATTCTGTTTGTGCAATAACATTTTCCTTTTTCAGGATCAACTCTTTAAACAGATACGTGGGACCGCGATGGGCACCTGCTTCGCCCCCAGTTACGCGAATCTTTTCGTGGGCTGGTGGGAGGAGCAGGTGGCCTGGGCAGTAACGGGTGATTCACAGTGGACCCACAGAATCCTTAGTTGGAACAGATATATAGATGACCTATTCATCATCTATAGGAGGCACAATACAATCGGCCACGGAATATATTGAGATTCTCAATATGAATTACCTTAACCTTAAATTCACGGGGAGGTGAGCACGGAGGCTGTTAATTTTTTGGATTTGAGAGTGTTCGCTGCAGGCGGAAGATTGTGCACTATGTTGCACAGGAAACCGACTGCAGGGAACTCTGTATTACATGCAGATAGTTGCCACTCAATTAAAACAATAACGAGTATTCCATATGGTGAATTACTTAGAATCAAAAGAAATTGCACACGCCCCTGTGACTATAAAGCAGCAGCTAAGGAAAGTATGAACAGATTTTTGGCGAGAGGTTATCATATGGAAACCCTTAATGAAGCCATGTCGAAAGCAGAAAAGAAACCCAGGAAAGATTTACTTATTGGCAGTACAGTAAATCTTCAAAAAGAAAAAGAGAAAAGACAGTGAAACTAACAGTCTTAGGATGATTACAGATTATTCAGGAGATGCGGCATCAATCAGAAAAATCTTTGTGAGAAACTGGCATATTGTGAGATCCGACCCAGTGATAGGGAAGGACCTACCGAAGGCACCACTACTGACCTTCAGAAGAGCGAAATCCCTTCGAACCACATTGGTTCAGAGTCATTGTAAAAGTGACAGCAAAACCTTACCGATTGGTAAACTTACAGGATTTTACCCCTGTCTCAAATGCAGGGCTTGTAAGAATAGTCGAAAAGTACTAGATTACAGAGTGCCTGGAATGAGAGAACCAAGAAAGATAAGGAGCCTGATGAATTGTAACAACACACACGGTATACTGTTTGTTATGTCCGTGTAGGTTGCGTTACATTGGGAGTACGATCCATCCCACAAAGATTAGAATCCTGGACCACCTCAGGGCCATACAAAATAAGGATCCCACCTATCCGGTGGCGAGGCATTTTGAGAGGTTCCATGGAAGCAACAGAGATCTTCTGAGTTTCTTTTGTATGGATCAGGTACCTATAAATGTCAGAGGGGGCAACAGGCAATTACAGTTACGCAGACTGGAATCACGATACATTATCGAGAACCAGACCAAAAAGCCGGGCGGTCTCAATAGTGGGGAAGAAATGGATGTACATTTATAATGTTTTCTGGATGATAGTGATCCTACGAGTTTTGCATGGTAGGTTGACAAGATATGATCAGGACAATTATGGAGTTATGTATTATAATATGTCTTACATTTGATATGTTGTAAAGAGAGGACCAGCTCATTCAGGGCATAATTTGTGTTTCAATGTTCAGTATTATCAATACGGTGGACACTTATGTAAGATAATACAGTTGTGGAATATAAGCCCACCCAGGGCAGTACAACAATAAGGAATGTTGCAATGTGCATATGATTTTGTTCATAATGTATACACAGCTATCCATTTAGCAATGGCCAACACTTTGACTGAATGAAGTCGAGTAGTCCTCTGTCTATGTCAAACGCCACCACTATATTTAAATCTGTGTCATGCCGGTGCCGGCCTCTATTGAGAAAGGCGGCAAGCCGAAACGCGTCTGTGTGTGTATACTTTATCCAATTAAAACTTGGATTCATACGTTCCTGCGAGTGCTGGTATTTCAATATCGTGAGCTGTGGATGAAAATCCGACGCGGTGTCGTCACCGCGCTTAAAGCACCCGATCGCGAGTGCAAGGGAACAAGGCGGAAAGTTAGAAATGTGATATATATATATAATATATATATATATATATATATATATATATATTACCTACTGGCGGTCGCCAGTAGGTAGTTATAGTTAGGACTAAGTTTCCATAGGAAGAGCATTTTTTTGTTTTGCTTATAACTTTGGCGTCGTTTGATGAATCTTCATGAAATTTTCCAAACTAATTCTATCAGCACCTATGTTGAAAGTTTGGGGGTGCTTTGTCAAGGGGGGGGGCCGAGAAAAAAGGGGGGTCCCAAAACATGTTGATTTCTATAGGAAACTTTAGACAAGGCTACCGGGTGAACGGAATTACCCCAAATGTGGCAGGGAGAAGGGTCTTGGTCTAGAAAGCACACTTTTGTTTATTTGGTGTAAATCCGTTCAGTAGTTTTTGAGAAATATCGAAATTTACAGATATCAATATTTGGGAATTCTGCCATCTGATTGGCTGAGGCGTTACAAGCACGAGCTTGCTGCTTATTGGCTGAGAGCGGTTGCAACTAGGAAGTGTTGGCCGCCATTTGGTGATTCTTTTGCAGCGAGTAAGGGGAAAAAAGGGCGAAAAAAGTAGGCAAGAGGAGGGCAGAAGCACTGTAACCTCTATGGGGTGTTTAGGGTGTGCTATAGAGGGAGTGCGAAGCAAACTATGCATACCTACTGGTCTGAAAGTGCTGGGTACGGAAATTAAGTGAGGTATTGCATAGTCTGATGCTGCTACGGTGAGCTGTTGTGGGAGTCTGGGATGAAAGCGTGAGCCTAAACTGTGTGTCTTATGGTGTGAAGTCATGTGCCCTGGCCGCTGCAGCACACCTGTGGAAGTAGTGTCAGCATGTGTTTATACCTACTAGGACTAACTATTCACTCCTACTGGTTTGAAAGTCCTGGGGTACGGAAAATATGTGAGGTATTGTCTAGAGTCTCATGGTGTTAAGCTGAGGTGCTGCCGGAGTCGGGGATGAAAGCGTGAGTCCAAACTGTGTGTCATATGCTGTGAAGTCATGTGCTCTGGCCGCTGTGCCACATCTGTCAAGTAGTGTCAGCATGTAGTTATACCTACTCAGAAGAACTTTTTGTTTCGAACATTATAACATGTGTATGGTGCTTAGGGGGGGTTATACAGGGAGTGCGAAATTGAATTTCCACGTATCAAATCAACACGGTATTTGTAAAGCGCAAACTACTCACCCCTATGGGTCTGAAGGCCCTAGAGGCCGGCGTAGAAATTATGTGAGCTATCAAGTGAGCTATTGCCCAGAGTCACATGGTGCTGAGCTGATGTGTCCAAAGACGTCCTTCATAAGCATTTCCAAACCTACCCCAGTCAATGTGCCTAGGTCATTTCCACCACAATGCACAATCATGAGGTTAGGGTGTGGAAGATGCAAAGAGGTTTTAACTAAAGGTAGCAATTGGTTCCACTTCAATCTTCTCTGTGTAAACCATTTAATGTCCACATTTTGCAAACCTAGGTCTAAGTCAATAAGTCTCTGTTCTGCATACCTCTTGCACCTGAATATAGCTATGTCCTATGATGCACACTAGCATTTTGAAGGTATGGCTGGAAGGTATGGAAAGATGTCTGTAGCTCATGCAGTTCCTTGGTAGAATAAGAGATGTTTAATGATGGGGGAAGTACTTTTTTTTGCCATACATAACAATACGTGATTGGGAGATGAAAAGCATTCTTTTTTAAAAGTAGGGTGCACATTAGTTTTGTGGAAAAGCATCTTTGTGATTGGTTAAGAAAAACCAGTTTCAACGTAGAGTACATATCATAGGATACAATTTGCTCAACTGAACCACAGCTGCTACTTGCATTTGGAAGGCACTGTTCGAACTTAAAACAATAGTGAACTTTTAACCTGCACGTGCCGTTAAATGTTCCAGAAAATGTTGCAAAAAAACATCGTTAAGTTTAAAAAAATTGATGAACTTTTAACTTGCACGAGTTGTAGAATGTTCTAGAAAGTGTGTTGATAGAATACTTTGCACTTCTGACTTCTATGTGTTGTTGAATATTTAAAAAACTGTTTATATGGAAAATTAAAAAGAAACCAATAGAGAGAAGTTTTAAAACCTAAAAGAATCAAGGAACTATTCTAATTTGTTCTTTACATGTGTTTATATGTGGAGCAACAAAATGAATATGCTACTTACCAGTATGCATCTGTTCTTGGCATGTAGGGCTGCTGACATTCATATCTGTGCATAGATCGCCGCCTAGTGTTGGGTCCGGATGTTTGCACGTTGTTGTCCTGGAAGAGTCTTCGAAGTATCCTGAGATAGGCGACTCCTCCCTTGGACTACAGTGCGCATGGGCATCCTCTCCATCCTCAGATTGTTTTTCGCCATTGTGGCTGTGATGGAGTAGATACAGAAAGTGATGACCATGCTATACAGTAATTCTGAGAGCTGCAGCTGCTACAGGCGCCGGGGAGGAGGGTGGGCGATATGAATGTCAGCAGCCCTACATGCCAAGAACAGATGCATACTGGTAAGTAGCATATTCAGTTCGAGGCATGTGGGCTGCTGAATTCATATCTGTGCATAGAATACATAGCAGTACCTCCTATTAGCGGCAGCTACCAGTGCCAGCTGCAGCGGTCTGAAAAAGAGTTTTGAGAACAGCCTGTCCTACAGCTGCCTGCTGTTTTGAGTGTACATCTACACAGTAGTGTTTGGTAAATGTATGTATAGTGGACCATGTGGCTGCTCTACATATTTCCTGTAAAGGAATGTTTCCCAGGAAAGCCATGGACGCCCGTAACTTACGTGTTGAGTGGGCTCGTGGGGGGAATCGTTAATGTGCGTTTAGCCTTTTGATAGCAAATTTGAATACATTTAACGATCCATCTGGCTATACCTGCTTTGGAAATGGCGTTGCCCTTGTGCTGTGGAGAAAAGGCAACGAAAAGTTGTTTTGTCTTCCTGAAGACCTTAGTTCTGTCTATATAGTACATGAGGGCTCTCTTTACATCTAGTGTATGGAGCATTCTCTCTGCTACATTCTGTGGATTTTGAAAGAAGACAGGCAGTTCAATAGTTTGATTCATGTGGAACTGCGATATTACTTTAGGTATGAATTTGGGGTTGGTACGTAGTACGACCCCGTTTGCGTGAACCTGTATGAATGGCTCTTGAATGGTTAGTGCCTGGAGTTCACTAACTCTTCTTAAAGTGATTGCCACTAGGAAAGCTACTTTCCAGGTGAGGAATTGAATCTCACATGAGTGGAGAGGTTCGAAGGGTGGACCCATCAGTCGGGTGAGGACCAAGTTGAGGTTCCACACCGGTGCTGGTGGGTGTCTTGGGGGAATTACTCGTTTAAGTCCCTCCAAGAAATCTTTGATGGCAGGCACTCTGAATAAAGAGAGGTGCTGCCTGTTCTGGAGATAGGCTGCTATTGCGGTCAAATGGATACGTATTGAGGTGTATGCCAGATTGCATCGGTATAGGTGTAAGAGGTAACAGATTATATTTTGAATGGATGCGTCTAGCAGGTTAATGTCATTGTTGTTGCAATAAATGACAAACTTCTTCCATTTAGCCGCATAGCAAGCTCTGGTAGTGGGTCTCCTGGCCTCTTTAATGATCTCCATACAGTCAGGTGGCAGGTTTAGGTAGCCAAACTCTAGGACTTCAGGAGCCAGATTGCCAGGTTCAGCTGTTGCGGATCTGGGTGCTGAATTTCTCCATGGTTCTGCGTCAAAAGCGCGGGTTTGATCCGCAGCCTTTGATGCGGCACCACGGAAAGTTCCAGAAAGGTTGTGTACCATGGCTGGCGTGCCCATGTTGGAGCAACCAAGATGAGTGTCATTGAGTGCTGTTGCAGTTTGCGTGCCACCAGCGGTATCAATGGCGCTGGGGGAAAAGCGTACGCAAATCTGCCGGACCAGTTCATCCATATCGCATTGCCCTGCGACTGTGGATGTGGGAACCTGGCGGCAAAGCTTTGGCATTTTGCGTTTTCGCTTGTCGCGAATAGGTCTATCTCTGGATGACCCCACTGCTGGAAGTACGGTTGGAGTACTGATGGGTGTAACTCCCACTCGTGCATCTGGTGGCTGTGTCTGCTGAGCAGATCCGCCATCTGGTTGTCCTTGCCGGGGAGGAGTTCCGCCATGAGGAATATGTTCCTCTGAATGGCCCACTTCCACACGCTCTGAGCCAGATGAGACAACTGTGGAGAGTGTGTTCCTCCCTGTTTCTGTATGTAGTACATGGCAGTCATGTTGTCCGTCCGGATCAACACGACCTTGTTGCACAGATGTACTTTGAATTCCTTCATGGCTAGGAAGATTGCCAACAGTTCCAGAAGGTTGATGTGCATCTTCTTTTGTTGTGTTGTCCATAGTCCCTGCACTGTGTAATTGAGTACATGAGCTCCCCATCCCTGGAGAGACGCGTCCGCTGTCAGTATTATTTGTGGAACAGGCTCTTGGAACGGTCGGCCCTTGCAAAGGTTTTGTGGATTCCACCAATGCAGAGAGTTGTGTGCCCGACCGCTCACCAACACTAGGTCTTTTAATTGCCCGTGAGCCTGATTCCATTGACGTGCTAAGCACTCCTGAAGCGGGCGCATATGTAGTCTCGCGTGTGGGACTATGAAAATGCAGGAGGCCATCATGCCTATCAACTGCATGAACACTCGCGCAGGAAGGGAGTGTTGGGGTTTGAACTTGGAAATCAGCATTTGCATGCTGTTGATCCTCACTAAATTTGGCTGAGCTGTGGCTGCCAGAGTGTCTATGGTCGCACCTAGGTACTGTTGTACGTGTGCGGGTTGGAGATGTGATTTTGGGTAATTTAGTGAGAATACCAGACTGTGAAGAAGCTGAATGGTGCGGGACATGTGGCTGGCACATTGCTGGGCTGACTTTGACTGAACAAGCCAGTCGTCCAGGTAAGGGTAGACGTGAACGTGTTGCCTCCGTAGATGTGCAGCCACGGTAGCTAGGCACTTTGTGAAAACTCTGGGTGCTGTTGTCACTCCGAAGGGGAGGACTTTGAATTGATAGTGCTGACTCTGAATGGTGAACCGGAGATATTTTCTGTGTGATGGGTGTATGGGTATGTGGAAATACGCATCTTTGAGGTCTAGCGTGGCTAGGAAATCTCCCTGTCTGAGGAGCGGGAGAACCTGCTGCAGGGTGAGCATGTGAAAATGCTCTGAGAGAATGTATTGGTTGAGGGGTCTCAGGTCTAGGATAGGTCTGAGTGACCCGTCCTTTTTTGGTATTAAGAAGTACAGAGAGTACACCCCTGTTCCCTGCTGGTGTACGGGCACGACCTCTATTGCGCCTTTTTGCAGCATACTTAGCGCTTCCTGCTGTAATAACGCTAAGTGCTCTGAGGACATAGGACGGTGCCTTGGCGGTATGGTGGGTGGAGTGGAGGTTAATTCGAGACAGTAACCGTGTTGGATAACATCTTTGACCCACCTGTCTGTGGTGATGGAATTCCACGTGGACAGGAACCGCTGGAGTCTCCCCCCGACAGGTGTTATGTGGTCGGGGGGAAGGGAGAGGGCGTCACGGTTTGTTCTTAGGGGAGGACCTGGTATTGCCGTAACCACGTCCTCTGCCCTTGGTGCTGGAGCCACGATATCCACCTCGGGTGTTTTTATCGTAGGAACTCTGTGTGCCCCCTTTATTGTAGGTTTGCTGTGCCCCCTGTCCTCTACCTGCACCTCTATTTCCGAGGCGACGAAAGGAGCCACTACGAAATGTCTGCGTTTGCAGAGCCCCCATTGACTTCGCAGTGTCCGTGTCTTTTTCTATCTTTTCTAAGGTGGCGTCAACCTCCAGTCCAAATAAGTAGTCGGGGTTGACCGGTTGATTGAGGATGTTATTTTGGACCTCAGGTTTGAATCCGGATATTCGTAACCAGGCGTGTCGTCGTAGCATGACGCTGGTGTTTATTGCCCTTGCAGCAGTGTCTGCAGCATCTAGTGCACACTTGATGGATGCGTTTGTGAGCAGTTGTCCCTCCCTGATGAGGAGCTCCGCTGCCTCTTTGTACTCGTCTGGCAGGTGTTGGAGTAGGGACTCTAACATGTCATAGTGTGAGCGGTCGTAGCGAGCTAGGAGGGCCTGTGTATTGGCGATGCGCCATATGTTTGCTGCCTGGGCTGCAATCCGTTTGCCGGAGGTCTCTAGAACCTTGGACTCTTTGTCCGGGGGAGGAGCATCACCAGTTGTCTGCGAGTGTGCCCGTTTGCGAGCATTGGCAACCACAATGGAGTCCAGAGGCAATTGGCTCCTAATGTACGTGGGGTCCCCAGGTGCGGGTTTGTATTTTTTCTCGATCCTGGGGTTTATTACCCGTGCCCTGGTGGTCTCTTTGAAAATGTCCTTTGCTGGCTTGAGGACACCTTTTAACATGGGCAGAGTTTTTACAGTCCTCTCGGAGGATGCGAAAGTGTCCACCAAGAAATCATCCTCGATAGTGTCTGAGTGGAGTTGCACTCCATGATCGGCTGCGGCCCGTTCAATGAGGGCGTTGAATGCAGCAGTGTCCTCTGTGGGGGACGTTTTTGCACCATAAAGTTGTGTCCTGTGTATCCAGAGCGGCACCTGGCTCTACGGGGTCATCCCAGACCTGATCAGGGTCTTGCTGGCCCTCAGGGTCCATGTCTTCGGGGTATGTGGCGTCGTCACCCATGTAGTCCTCCACTGCATCCGTGTCGGAGTGCGTTGGAGAGAATGATGGATCTGTGTAAGAGGTGTGGATGCGTTCATAAAGAACTGGTTCCGATTCCGCCGGCATTTTTTGTTTTAGCGGGATCCTATAAGAGTCCAAAGCGTGCCCTGAAGTGATCTTCCGCTTTCGGAGCATAAGCCTGCCGGTGTCGGCGTCGATGAAGTGGGACAGCGATGTCCCAGTAGTCGAGTGTTCGGTAGATGGGGACCTTGTCTGGGTAACGCGGGTTCTGATTTCGAACATCTTCGGCGCCGTGGATGGCGGCAAACCAAAGGTGATGTTGGCCGGTGCCGAAGGAGCCTTCTGTGCCCGTTTCGGTTCGGAGCCCGACGAGGTCTGGAGGGCTGTCTTTTCCCTGATGCGTTGCAAGGACGCTGCCACTTGTTGCACCTGGAACGCCGACGGTTCTTTGGCGCCGAGAGGTTCCGTCGAGGCAGGTGTGGACTTCTTCGAAGTCACCGGGTCATCGAGCCGAGGAGGGGTAGTAGCCATCGACGGCGTCGATGAATGTACCTTAGTAGGTGCCTTCGAGGTGGATAGCGATGCAGTGGCCATTTTCACCTTGATGGCTGGTGCCGATTGCTTCGGTGCCGGGGGCCTTGGCGCTTTGACGGTACCGATGGATTTTCTTTTTGGGTCGGCGCCGACATCGGCTGCAGCGAGTTCGGCACCGAAGTCCCTTTTGGTGCGGTCGGAGCCGACGGGTTTGGCTGGCGTCGAAGGTGTGGTGGTCCTCGAGCCGACCAGTGTCAGTTTCACTTTCGGTTTCTGTTGAACCGGTGCGATGGTTGGTTTCGGTTTCGTGGTAGGGAAACCAGTCTTTTTAGGTAACAATGGCTCTCGCTGAACGTCTGTGGCCGGGCCAGAGGGCGGGGCCGAGGAACTGCGGGATTGGTCTTGGGTAAGGCCCGAAGGCGATCCCTCGACCGGAGCCGTCGACTGACTCACTGGGATATCCTCCATTTGGACGGGTAGGCCTTGCTCCTCACCGGAGCTACCTTCTTCGGCCCCTAAGGCCTCGTCGTAGTCTCCTACCTCATCGTCGGCTTCTTCCCTGTGAAAAAGCTCTTCATCGACATCTTCCGATCGGGAACCGTGTTCGGAAGTGGGGCTGGAGGGTGTATTTTCCACGCTTTCGACATCTTCGTCCTCGGTGCTGAAGATGTTGGTCGGGGCCGGTGCCGCTTGCTGCGCTTCCAGTCGCGCGGCTCGTCGATTCCGTAGAGTCTTCTTGGATCGGAATCGGGCACAGGCCATACATTTCGATTCGTCATGATCCGGTGAGAGGCATTTGTTACACACCGGGTGGACGTCGATATGGGGGTATTTGGCGTGGCAAACAGGACACCGCTTGAATGGGGTTCTCGATTCCATCGTCGAAGTTCGGTCGATGGTCGGATTTAATGGATCCGAAAAGTTGTTAAAGTCGCTAAACTAGCCTGTAAACTGTCGATACCGATCAGGAACAGTACCGTCGAGAACTAAAGGCCTTTTGGCCTGAAACTAGATTTTCCTAACTTGAGTCAAGATAAGCACATCCGAACCCAATGGCGGAAAAAAACAATCTGAGGATGGAGAGGATGGAGAGGATGCCCATGCGCACTGTAGTCCAAGGGAGGAGTCACCTATCTCAGGATACTTCGAAGACTCTCCCAGGACAACAACGTGCAAACATCCGGACCCAACACTAGGCGGCGATCTATGCACATATATGAATTCAGCAGCCCACATGCCTCGAACTTATAGACACAACAGCACCAGGTAGAGGAAGAAGCAGGGAGTGGGGGGGAAAGGGGGGAGATGGCCAGAATGTCACACATGCACAAGTACAGCACAAGTATAGACAAACAATGGCAAAAATGAAACACCAACAAGGAGCACAAGTCACACAACCCGCGAACATCACATCACTGAACGAGCATAGAAGTGAAAACCACGCTGCATTCATACAGGATGTGTACAAAGGCCGGTCGTTGGTGTTGTGGGATGTCTGCGACCGTGGTCATCATGGATGAGCTGCCCAGCACGTGGCACATGGGCGAGTTCACTGTGTGTTACGTTGCCAAACAGCTGCTCCTCCCTCCCACGAGCACCCACACTTTTCTACGGTGCGCTGTTGTATCTCGTGCACTCGTACGGCACACCATTGTAATGCCTATTCGCGCAAGTCCTGCTACATTCTAACTACACCATCACAGTGCCGTTTGGAGGTTGTGCATGCCACTTTACAACATCGAGTGCTGCGGCCTTTGTGGCAGGCAACACCAGAACACAGAGACACACTTACCGCACTTCCTGTACACGGACATGTTCAAGACACCCTTTTCCCCTTGCCGGATAGGCACACCCCTGCGCTGACCTGTGTACTCCGGACCAGCACACGCTGGTTGTGCATGCAGGAGGATGCGTGTGTAGCTACAGCTCACTGTCAAATCTGAGGTGACAGCACACTGTGATGTTGAAGGGCTCGTGCCTATCATGCTAAGACAATGACCACAGGGACACACTTGCTCAGATGCGGGTTTGGGGGGCGTTGGCGGTCCTGGAGTTGTTGCGATGAGTCTTGTGGCCCTCATGGGTATCCCTGTATCATGCTCATTGACTCTATGGGTGTTCTGGTGTGGCTCTTGGCTGTGTTCCGTTTCATGGTGCAGGTAGTCGTCCTGCTTAACACCAGCAGAAAGCAGGTGTAAAATCCCTGGTGCTAACGTGGCTTATTGCCGGAATTTGTTTCGCGTTGCAGTTGGTGTGAAAGTTGTGATGCAATTATTTTCGTGTGTAGAACAACATACGAACTGAGCAGTGTATCTAGTCAAGATCCAGCACCTGACGCACTATTCCCAATCAATATAAATACAATGAGATTTCTTAATTGATGTTGTGTGTACACTAAGTGCAGCCACTACCTCAGTGCAATTCAATACAGGATTTTAGTATTTAGAATAAATTACAAAGGTGCACCTCGTGTCTTTTTGTACAGGAACGGCTAGTCTGCATCCCAGATATGTCGCCGAGTCCGGAGTCATGAATGGCGCAGACCACATCAGCTTCTCCGCCACCCGGCAGAACTCACACATGTCGCTAAGTCCTGAGTCATCAATGGCGGAGACCACATCAGCTTTTGGGGCCGCGAAGCCTGTGGAACTCAAGTGCGTGCCACGTGGTGGTAGGCCCCTGATGGCCATATGAGCTTTGGGTGGTACTAACCCTGTGCATCTGAAGTCCGCACCAAGGGGGTGGTAGGCCCCTGACGGCTATACAGATCAGGGTGCGACTAACCTTCTGCGCAACTTTTCAAAGACTCTTTATAGTTGAGACACGTGGAGCGTCCTCCATCTAGTCAGCACCGGCAATAAAGGATGTGACGTTGTCGATCTATTACATTTGCGTGGTCACATGGCCTGTGATGCATGTGCTGGATGGGTGTGGGGTGTGTGCAAACCTGCCCTGAAGGAGTGGTCATGAGATGTTGAAAACTAGACCACTGACCTGCACACCAATAGCGAGTACGCCTGCGACAGTTAGCTATGTGGGGCCAATGTTGGAACGTAATCGCAGTGGCGTGGCGTACGACGGAACAGGGCAGGGATAGCTACAATGACGCGAACGGCTCGTAGTACTGCGTCTGTGAGTCGAGTGGACGGGCCACAGCTGGCCCTCTGCGAGCCTGGGTGCGAACTGTTCATAACTCACACTACATAAGCATTGAAAAACCATTTTGTGATTAAGTCGGTCAGCTGGCATTTGTGAAACATATCGGAGTTCTTTCTGTGATAGATACCCCTTTGACGCTGCCTCTCCCCACATCAGCAGGTAACGCACCCTCTTCCCACATGACAATCATACCCCCAACAACCTTCTTGGGACTGGAAGTGTCCCTGTGCGGTTGGACAAAGAAGAATCTTAGTAATGTATAGATTTACATATAAAAAAAAATATTTAAAGAAAACAACAACAAATAAGACTGAAGGGAGTCTGGTGCTGTGGTCGCTGCCACGAAGTTGGGGTCACTGCCATTCAGGACTCAGTTACACATGTGGGATCGGCCTGTGTTAAAGAAGGTTAGTGGGACTACGTGTCGCCGGCCTTGCATATCGAAATATACCTCACTGATCGAAGGGAGTCTGGTGCTGCGGTCGCTGCCATGGACTTGGGGTCACTGCATTTCAGGACACAGTTACTTGTGTTGGACAGTGTTAGTTGGCACCCCGTTTCCAAAATTCAAATTGTGAGGTTTGCTGCCTGCAGTGTACACTGCTGAGTGTTCGTTTGTACTTGAAAATGAATTTGGTCATTGTAGTAAAGCTATAACTGAAATAAAAAATGTTCAAGAAGAAAGCATACCAAAGGATATTCTGTAGATTTGAGGCCTGTAATAGTTACTTGCCTAGTGGACTCTGTAGTTAATAAATGAAGAAATAATTTTCATTGTGAGCCCTACTGAGTGCAGTGTAGGCGTATGATGAAAAGATGAAATAAGTATAGAATACATTGACGAAGTGTTGTATTTTTGCAGTACAATCTTGTTCTTAGAAATTAGCAATTGGAATTGCGAGCTGTACTGCCTGTAGTGTAGACTGCTATTCCATGTTAGTTTGCATTTGAAGATTAAATTGGTCATTGTAGTAAAGCTAGAACTGATGTATAAAAAAAAAAATCTTGAAGCGAGGATACTAAAAGGATAATATGTAGGGTGTAGGACTGTGATAGTTAGTTTAGTTACCTACTGGAGTCGGTATTTGCATATGGAAATACCCCTCACTGATCGAAGGGAGTGTGGTGCTGTGGTCGCTGCCACGGACTTGGGTTGACTGCTATTCAGGACTCAGGACACAGTTACACATGTGGGATCGGCTTGTGTTAAAGAGGGTTAGTGGGACTACGTGTTGCCGGCCTTGCATATCGAAATACGCCTCACTGATCGAAGGGAGTCTGGTGCTGTGGTTGTCTCACGGAGTTGGGGTCACTACCATTCAGGACTTAGGACACAGTTCCACATGTGGGATCGGCTTGTGTAAAAGACGGTTAGTGGCACCATTTGTCGCCGGCCTTCCAAAGTGTAGGCTAGAGGTAGCGGTGAGCAAGGGCCCACAGCCACATGTATACAAACAACCTGTGTGCGCGCGAGTTATAGTTCGCTCAACTAACAATAACGGGCAAATTTCAAATGTCCAACTAAGTGAATTTCTAAGGTTTTTTAAATGCTAATTCCTAACTATAACGTCTGTAAAACCTATGGTTTTTTCAGTGAATTTCAAAGGTTTTTTAAATGTTAATTTCATATTTTAATATTTATAAAACCTATATTTTTTCTATTTTTTTTGTAATATTTTGGAACTCTATCATCCTTTTTTTTTTTATTTGAAAAACATGCAATGTTTTATATTTTCCCCAAAAAGTATGTATATCTTTTTTTTTTTACAAAAATGAAGTCCCATATCGGTAGTGTACCAAGCTCCATCAGCACGCGAATCCTATCCGCCATATTGCTAAACTCGTAAAGGATGCACATTTCGTACCCGACGGGTTCGTGGCAACGTGTCCCACGTAACATCATATACGTATGTGGTCGCGCCAGTTGCTACTTTGGAATGCGACGGGTACGCAGTACCAAGCCGCGCCTTACGTCATGTACGTATGGGGTCACGCCCGCTGCGCGTTGCGTATGCGATGAGTGCACGCTGCCAGGCCCTGTGTTACGTTATCTAAATAAGTTTAAAGTGTATATGAGAACAAGCGATAATCTAAATTATTTTAAACATTTATAGATTTCTAACTGTAATAAACTTATATTATGGTAAATATATTTTCTCAAAATCACGTCGGGTGTGGCCTCCTTGCACGCTCGGTGCGAGATTGCCATGTGACTTTAAAGAAAAGCATTTCATTGGTTCATAACATTTCCCATTGTAACAGTTGGAGGACCCCACCCATTTTAGTGATTCTCTCTACAGCGTTTGGAGAGACTCCTCTTCTGCTTACAGGGCTTTTTTGAAAACCTTTTGCTATATACACATATCTGACACTACACACAACATGCAACCATCATCTTCATCAATATTCATGCTCTGTAAAGTAGCCTTCCACCGGTTATAGCCATGCATCTAAAAGCTACATAACAGAACTTTTCCCCACTGCCAGAAGTAACATGGTTGCATACGCTGTCCACAGCACAATGTAATGTGGTATGGCCCAGGGGCAGTATCATGCGTAGATAATGAACACACGAACACAGATAGATAGTGGAAGTGGGTACGGGTACGTGCGCTCAACTCCTTTTATTACCAGGGTCACATATCCAGTGACGTCTGTGCTGAATGCGTGTGGGATGAGTGTAAACCAGCCCTTAGGGAATGGTTGCTGCTAGCATCAACTACAACAGTAATCATTGGATCACACACAGATAATCAATAATAAAAGGTCAATAGTTTGTGCTGCAGTAATGTAGGGATACTAGATGTGAAATAATACAGAAAAGATTCCATCATAAAAGAACCAGAACTTGTGGTATACTAAGATACAGGCAGTAGATCTGAAATAATACACAAAAAGATTGTATCATAAAGAGTCCACCAGGTCTAGTGCACTCAGATAGCCACATCAAAAGCATTCAGCATGATGCGTGCTGCGGGCGGGCGGGTCGTACTAGGAGCAATGTCTGTTGCCTACAACACTACATCATCTGCAACAGCGATTCGATCTGAATTGTAAATACTGCTGTCTGCAGTGTAGGCCAGAGAGCGGTCAGCAAGGGCCCACAGCCACGTGGTGTTGACTTGAGCTGTCCTGTTTGCCGTACGCGAAGCAACAAAAACCGTGTGCGGCCCCTTTGATGATGCGTATGCGTGGTGCGGACAGAGCGCACTGGAGCAATGTCTTTTGCCTACAGGACTGCGTCATTTACAATAGCGACTCGATCTGAATTGTGAACACTGCTGTCTACAGTGTAAATTGAAGGCAGTAAAGAGCACAGTCTTCCGTGAATACTTTCTCACTTCCTCTTCACATAATACAACAACATAAATACACAAAACTCTGCAATCAATAAATCAATACAATTTGAATTGCTATATCTGCTGTCCACTGGGTACACTGTTATTCAGTGTTCTTTACCACTACCAAGAAGAATTTGGTCATTGCACTAGACCTATAAGTCATCTTAAAAAACTTCTTCAAGCAAATATATTAAAAGGCTATTGTGTAGATTTCAATAGACGTTGTAGTTAGTTGCCTACTGGATTCTGTAATTAAACAATCACCACTCGATCTGAATTGTAAGCCGTGCTGACCACAGTCTAGGCCAGAGACAGCGGTCATTAACGCCTCACAGCCACGTGCCATTGGATTCGGAAGCACGGAGTTGGTTGCATCTGATCGGAGGGGGTACACACAAATCATCACAAACTTTAACTTCTGACATCCTCAATCACAGAATCAAGACCCCGTTTCACTGTTCCGACCTGCTGTACCACGGTGTACTCCACCGACTGCAGTCACCAAGCTTAATAATCATGTGCAGCAGTTAGCTAGGGAAGCACAGAGTCTGATGCACCTCAACGGAGGGAGTTCTGTGAAAACCAAGCAGCAGGTAATATCGGACATCGTCCATTCTGGGATCAAGACACAGTTCCACTGTTGGGACCTAGAGTTGCTTGCACCTGGTCGAAGGGAGTACCTTCATCTCCACTCTCAGATGCAGTTCTAACATCGTCCATTGTGGGATCAAGACACCGTTCCACTGTTGGTACCTTTTGGACTACTGTGTTAGTAGTATACAGAGCACTCCATGGTGCTTGGGCCTCAGGCTAGGCGCTGTCTGTCTGTGTCGCGGTAGCCAGCGTTGATCTCAGGAGCCTTCCCAGCTCGCAGACCTCGGCCCAGGAGCTTCCGCCGGCACGTGGTGGGCCCTCTTTCATATACGGCGGTGTCGAAAGGTGAACTGTGGGGCATATGCGTGTCGCAGTGGCCAGGACAGTTTCTGGGTACCAGCAGGCTGAGAGCCTTATTCCCGCAGCCACCTTCACTCACAGCGTCAGCTTCGTGGCGGTGTAAGCTGCGCAGACCTGACAGACATGTTCGCCATTCCGGAAGAGAACCACACCCAGAGAAACAAAGCCTTTTTTATTCATACCCCTACGCTCGCCTTGCGTACGCCGAGCCAGCCCACTACGCTAAAGATTTGGGGCGGGGGAGGGGGCACGTACGCGCTATGTTTTCATAATCTTCCCTACTATCATGGTTGCGTCCACTGTCCATTTCACTCAATATACCATCAGTGTATCTTGACATGTACATGTGTGTGCTCTGCATACTCAAGTCTGTCCGGCACATCCCCTCAACACTTGTATTGTATACTTTTATAATCGAGAATCACTTGCCACCTTCGCACATACTTTGCTCCCATCTCTCTCCGCATTCTGCATTGTGTGGCAGAGGTGCTATGTTTGGTTTGTGTACATGGCTAGCCACGGATCCCACAGTGCGTAGTGTCGCTGTGTCTGCTAGGTGTACATGTTTGTCATGTTGTATGTGATTATTTATTTAAGGTAGCGCGTTTATTTACGAGCAGTGGTTACTCCCATTTACATATCGCTGTCTTAGAGGATACCAAAGTTTTTCTCACAGGTGAAAAGTGGGACCACAATGGCAGTCATTCATTACTATGCAAAAATGTCCAACTGCACGACGCTTCTAAGCTTACAGCCCCCGTTCTTGCGTGCTTTCTTAAAAGCACGCCAACTCCCACAATCAGACCAACATTCACACAGCTTTCTAACGGCAGTTATCTGCTTCTTAATAACATGGACTGCTACGCAATGTGAGCTGGCATACCGTATGTCCTTACTGTTTCAAACCGGATAACTTCCTCTGGCAATCTCTATTCCCACCCACACAAAGTAACTCCCAAAGTTCAACTTGGCCTTTCAATACCTACTTTGAAAACAGATTTTATTAAACGGTGCAAACTGAAAGCGCTTTTGTTTCAAACAGCAGTGTCCCACATCTCCAAAAGTAATTTATCGACTGCAGATAGCACGAACTTCAAGTAAAATACACTCCCTTTTAAATACGAACCTCCCATTACACTTTGTGAATTGTTACACAATTTTCAACACATCTGACATTTAAGGTCTGGCACACTTTAACACCGTCTCCTCCGGCCTTCTCACAGGCTTTCAAACTGTTTTTAGTCTAATACCAGACTTCATTCATTGGATCATCTCTGGAATAACAGCAACAGTGCCCATAATTCTCGCTCTGTTTGCGGCCATCCTACTACTGTTTTAGCTGGTTAAAAATGGATGCGCTCCCTGTGGTAACAAGCATGTCCGACAGAAAACGCCTCTACGTGAAGCTACATCAATACCATGAAAAAATGGAACAACTTTTCAGCTGCCTGCCTCTATCTATTATCGGAGCCAGCTACAACAGGACATTTATTTACACATATACAATCTGCCTGTAACCATCTTTCTATTGCAAAACTTGCCTAATCGACTGGTGAATGGATCTATGCCTTGCCAACATCCCAGCAAACGCTCCAGATATCCAGCAGGAAAAGGAGTATCTTGAAAACCATGAACTTGATTGTTCGGGCAGTGGAGCAATGGCGGATGCAACGCAAAAAGGTATCCTGGCGGAATGGGATTTCTGCACAGCCGCGAAAGATCTCCTGCAACGTGCGACCTTTGACAACATCGCAGATTGCCTGCCAATTCAAATTGCCGCTCCAACATTCGAGGAACATTACTGTCCCTTCGAGGATATGAATTGGATTGCTTCGCTTTTCTCACACAATGGCAACAATCGCCTCTTGGAACATTATGCATCTCAAGCCGCTGAAGAACTTTCAGACTGCAATCTCCAAGACTTGTAAGAAATTCACTTTATTCTTGGATTGATTTTTTCCAACTTTTTTTGACTTTTCCTATAAAAAGGTTTCATACACTTCAATTGAACTATTTTCATATATTAACTTTCTAAGTATGCTTAGGCATTTGAACTGTGTTTTCATTATTGGCCCTTACGTCTCCACACTAACCAGGTATGGATGTATGGCCTATGCAAATACGCTATTTACTTGCTAAATTAGCCTAAACCGGACATCCATTTTGAAACCATGTCTATTCTTTGTACACACGTCTCTCTGCCTGCCTGTTATCCACAAAGCCCTTTCACACAAATTAGCTCATCCTCAGCCTCTGCTCACGAGCTGGCGATCACGATCAAAAAACACAGCATTGTTTAGGAACTGGTTGGCACAGTGTGGTAATCGTATTCTACCTTTATTTTCATTCTACAATTTACAGTCATTCATGTCTAATAGGTATTGTTTATGTCACATGGAACTGTAACATGTAATGTGGAATTGACTGATGCTGGAGCTTAGGTTAGAATAAAGCAGAAGCGATTGGCGTTTGCCTCAGCTGGATGCCTTAGCTCTTGCACCAGTGGTTCCATTTATGGCACTTAAATTAAGACACTTTTTATATAACTTGCAGACTCCATCGCTTTAGTCCACACAGCCACTTTCTTAAACACACCTGATTTCACCATTTATCTTCTGTGGCATTGAAACATTCTGCATTATATTCTTCACGATTATTTCTTTATTCATGCTTGCTAAAACACTCCATTCGAGTCTTCAGACCGGTATAGGTGAGTAGTTTGCTTCCCACTCCCACTATAGTCTAAACCCATACTAACACCACTTGCACAGCTATGCTACAGTGCCCAGAGCACATCAGTTTACAGCAATCAGCTCACGGTTTCATCCCAGAGTGTACCGGCACCTCACCTCAGCACCATCTCACTCTGGGCAAAACAGCACTTTCACACCTCTAGTGGTGAATACTTCGCTTCACACTCCCTCTATAGCACACCCTAACCACCCCACAGAGCTCACAGCGCTATAGTCGAAACCCATACGAACACCACTTGCACAGCTATGCTACAGCGGCCAGTATGCTACAGCGCCCATCAGTTTACAGCAATCAGCTCATGGTTTCATCCCAGAGTGTACCGGCACCTCACCTCAGCACCATCTCACTCTGGGCAAAACAGCACTTTCACACCGGTAGGGGTTAATACATTGCTTCACACCCTAACCACCCCACAGTGCTCCTACCCTCCTCTTTTTGCCCTTTTTTCCCATTACTCTCCTCAACGGAATCACAAAATGGCTGCCAACACTTCCTAGTTGCAACCGCTTGCACCGCTCTCAGCCAAACAGCAGCAAGCTCGTGCTCGTAACCCCTCAGCCAATCAGAAGGCAGAATTCCCAAATATCGATATCTGTAAATTTCTATATTTCTCCAAAACTACTGAACGGATATACACCAAATAAACAAAAAGTGTGCTTTCTAGACCAAGACCCTCTCCCTGCCAAATTTGGGGTAATTCCGTTCACCTGTTAGACCTGTAGCCTTGTCTAAAGTTTCCTATTAAGAAAACATGTTTTGGGACCCCCTTTTTTCTCGGCCCCCCCCTTGACGAATCACCCCCAAACTTTCAACGTAGGAGGTGATATGAACAATGAATTAGTTTGGAAAATTTCATGAAGATTCATCAAACGACGCCAAAGTTATAAGCAAAACAAAAAATGCTCTTCCTATCGAATCGAATCTTGGTCCTAACTATCTTACTGACGGCTGCAGGGAGGGATGGACAGATATATATATATATCCTAATCCAGTCCCTAAAGGCTTTGAGGACCCCAACCCACGGTGCTGATCAATAAAATAAAGGCAGGGGTGCCTACTCGCCAGAGGAAGGAGAGGGGGGTGAGATTGCCGCTAGGCCTGCAGCCAAACCTCCTGCCTTGCACGCTCGGAGGCCATGCGCCACAGAAGGTTGGCTTCACGTATGGTAAAATACTATTTGATTATGTCCAGAAAAAAACCTCTGAAATTCACAGATAATAATCAACGGTCATAGTACCATAGTTAGTTGTAATAAAAAGATCTGCTGTTTTTAATAAAAGCAAAACTGTAGAATTTCACTTTAAGAACCAATGATGACATAGTCAGGTGAATATGTCCGTGACAACATTAAGCAGCATTAACAAACTCCAAAACAGAGGATGTGGGCTTGAATTACCCTTGGATTCAAACAAAGCATACTAATTGTAACTCAGACAATGTCATTTACCTTACTCGCTGTCCTTGTAACTTTCTATACATAGGGGAGACAACCCATAAGATTAGAAACAAAAATCAAGGAACATAAAAGCAACGTCAAATGCAAAAAAAAAAATTTGCCAAAACGACATCACATTTTACAACATACGATGGATGTCATAAAATGGACAGCACTGGATAAACCTACTATCCCTCGTAATGTCAAGATGTGAAGAGTTTTCCTCGCCGCCAAGCACGACGTCGCAGCACAGTCAATGAATCCCACTTCCCCTACTGTCACTAAGTGGCGCCGTGGGGTTCACTGGTGTGCCCAGTAGGAGAGGGTGGTATTTGAAGCAAGAGGCTGTCCCCGTAAATATGATAGTGTGTGGGGGGGAAGTGGTTGCATCTGTGGCTTGCAGTCTTCATGCTCAAACTCTGGGGAGGCTCAAGGTTCCCCGATCTATTTATATATATGCTTTGACTTGTTGGTTGTATATGTGATGCTGAATACTTATCTTGTGCCTACTCTTCTTAGCCACCTCGTGCCTGTTAAAATAAAAGTTTATATATAATTTAAAAAAAGATGTGAAGAGTTTTCTGCTTATACGTGAACAAAAAATGGATATATCTTATCCATAGTCATGAGATCGGATTAAATGATTATATCCTCTGGCATCAGTTAAACTGCCTTTGAATCCATATTGTGAGGACCTTCTGCAAAATTGAGCAAGATCTTATTTGGGTAGCGATAAGACTGGGCGATATGTGGGACATTTCTATCAAATACAATAGAAATATTCATTTCAATGTATAAAGAAAGAAAAGGGAATGACTTGACCCAAACAACTTTGTTTTAAATCATAAAAACATGGATTGCCCTCACGACTCTTTTTAGAACGTATATGGCAAGTGCATACAGGTTGTGAAGCCTCACATGTTAGAATATGGTCTGGCTTGCTTTGACATGACAGTGCAAGAAGAAAAAGGTCCCTAGGGTGTAGATTGGGATGGACCACATGATAGAGATATCCACAATCTGATTGAATATCACCGGTCATGAGTGGGGCCATCATCATCTTCGTTCAGTCGAAGATGAGGGGGAGGCTTGATTGAGCAGCCCTTTATATGGTGATACTCGCATAGCAGTATATTTCACAAACGATCCATGGGCAGGGAACATGCCATACGATTGTAGCAGCCAAAACATAAGTTTGCAGGTGGCGGTAGCAAGGGATTAGGAGCTCCGGAGACCCTCTTGAAGATAGTGCCTGTACAAACTACCTGTAGGGTGCCTACGCGATATGCGATGCATCAGATTGGATGAGCCATTTAAAGGGTGGTGTCAACGTTGTGTCCGCACCTCCAAGGGGCAAGCAGCACGAATTAGAGGTATCCTTCCCTTGACTATGTAACTAAACGGGGAACAGGAAGGAAGAAGGATGTTTTGCTTTTTCACAAGTATGTGTAAGTGAGAGTATCCAAGACTCTGGTTGTCGGCGTCATACCAGACTTTCTGGTTTGGCACCAGAGTACTTCCACAAATACGCCTGCCTCTACAGCATTTAACTTAAGGCGAACTTCATACAGATGGGGTCACAATGACACATTCAGCAGGCATAGGCAGGATAAACCAGGTTAGATGGTCATTTGATTATCTAGAAGTAGCGCACCACTCCAACTCAAAGAGAGGATTACTTAACCATTGAGCAAGGGTAACTGCATAGGTGGAACCAGGCATATGTTTGGTTCGATCTATTAAGCAAATGCCATAAAAAGTACAATAAAGGACCAAATTGGACAAAGGAGCAATGGGCAGGACCATTGTGTGGATATGAGGTGATGCAGTCTAATGTGATGAGTTTCTGTTTCACTTGTCTTTAGTCAACATACAGTGTGACTACAGGGAGACGGTCCTGCTCGCACTCCAGTTTCAGAGAAATTCCCAATGAAACTTGGGAAGAAATACTTGCTCCATTCCATTAACTGTTTTCCCTGACCCTCACGTTTTTGAGTGTTGTGTGCTTATGGTGACTGTATACTCGCTGGAAACACTACAAAGCTGGGTTGTAAGATATTTTGCACTAAGAATATTCACAATGGACACTGTCCCATACATGAAGTGTCAAATCAGGGACCTCATGGTATTTTACCTGATGTGGGACTTTAACACATCATCTTTTGGATAAACGTATTGGTTTTATTTTCTTTTACTGTGTTTGTCATTTCAGGTTCACACATTGTGCTTTGAATAAAGAGTGGCATTGGAAAGGCCGCACAGGGTGCTAGCGCAGCCCCAACACCCCCCGCCCCCAGAGCATAGGGCCCAGCCTTGTCCCATGGTGGCGCGATTGCTCCATTACCAGGATAGGGACCTAATAATGGAACACGCTCACATGGCTGACCGCTTCAAGGTAGAAAATGTCTCAGTGGCAATTTTTATAGTCTTCACTTTTGCTGTACAACAACAAAAAGACATCCTATTTAACTGTGAAAAAAGAAGATCTGAAACCAGCCAAAAAAATATATCTATCTCTATCTACCCATCCCTATCTACCCCATCCCTATCTACCCCATCCCTATCTACCCCATCCCTATCGCTTCCATCTCTATTTATCTCTATCTATATATTTTTATTCCCCACACAGGTTGAAGGGGACTAGTCTTTGATCAATGTGCTGCAGCTTTGAAAGATAAAAGGAAGAACAGATGCAGGGGAATAGAGTACACCACCCCTCCCGGATCTGCATTGTAGGAGGAAGGGGGACACAAGACGGATCTCAGAGGCCAAATAGGAATCAAGCTGAACTTGAACAAGCAGTTGCAGCAAAAAGCACGTCCACAATATGAATGCCTCCTCTGAAAGTGGGTACTATGAGGTACTCCAGGAGATACAGGGACTAGGGGGCACAGAGAACACCTAGGATAGCAGATGCTTTGTAATGAGGAATGACGAGGGGGTAGCAAACAGGAGCTGTATTGATGCAAGTCTGTTACAAATTACCCTTGTGCTTTGGGAGAACAGCATGTGGCTCAGGGGAGCGGCAAGGCATCCCTGTAGTACATTTTCCTTTTCCCCACTGCTGGGTACAGACTGATGGTTGGTAGTGCTGTAACATGAGACCGGAGGTGGGTGGGGGGGGGGGGGGGGGGGGGGGGTAAGAGTTTGGAGAGTATGACTGGGACACTCCTTGGCTGTCACCCCCTAAACCAATCCCCTCCTTGTGTGTGGTAGGGGTCTGGTTTGAGGTAATGTTCAAACATAGGTTTACCGACGGTCGCTCATTGCTGTTCTGACCTGGGGATGGAGAGTTGGTGAATGGTTGTTCTATGCACATACAATCAGATAGCTGCGACTGCATGAAATACTGCACCAGGGAACCGCTGCCTTAGGTTGACGGGAGTAGACACGGGCCAGACCGGGAGGAAAGCCCCTGACTTACCAACGGGGAAAGACTAACACCCCCATGGTGGAGAGTACAGTAATGGTTGCGAGTGTGACTAAACACATTTTTCTAACACAGAATGTGCATGGAATGGGATCAGCCAGCAAACGCTATAAAATGCGGACATTTTTGAAGCGCTGGTGGGGTAGATGTGGTTTTACTACAAGAAACCCAATTGGCAGAGTAGGTAACACCCAAACTGAAAAGATGATGGAGGGGCAGATCTATTCTACTAGCTACTCCTTGCCAGGGGAGAACTGATATAGGTGAGAACTGATATGGGTAAAACCTGGGATACCATTTGAACCAAGCAGGGTCAACATCGACAAAGGGAGCAGCTATGTACTTGTGCAGGGGAGACTCAATGGCATTCAATTGAGGTTATGCAGTATTTATGCCCCGAATGTGAGACAAGCGCAATTCCTCGAATCCTTGGCTCCTATATGGTCCTCAGATGTGCAGGCCCCGGTGATCTTTGGTGGGGATTACAACTGCGTGACTGATAGAGACTTGGAAAGGTTTGTGCCCGCAATGGTGGACTCTGAGTGTTAGGACTACCCAAGACTTTGGAGACTGGTTGTGGCGCTGGGGACTGGGTCACAGCTGGAGGAGAGAGTATTCCTATTATTCCCCGGTGTATGGTTTGCATGTCCACCTATACATGCTTCTATGCACCCAAGGAATTGACGAAAAAATTACACATGGAATACTTGGGCCTTACACTCGCGGACCACAACTCACTCATCAAGTGCCGCCGCTGGGGCAGGTGGGAGTCCTCCATCCCCAACCAGAATCTTAAGACCTCTAACCTGCACAAACAAATTCAGGGACCCACTGGCTGACCGGATCAGGAAATAATTAGTTTCAACACAACCAGCATATGACTGCACACATGAAAATTGAATGGGATGCTTTTAAGTTTGTTGCGTGGGGATAGTGCACTGGACAATCGGTAGGAGTAAAAATTTTAAAAAACAAAAACTCATTGCTGGATGGGCACACCGGGGGGGAACCAATCACTCTTCGATTGCTGGAAGAGAGGGAGAAATATGCTTCCACGCTAGAAGGACTGCAGGCACTTGACTAGAGTGAATACCTAACTACCGCCTAAATGGAGTTAGGTAGAGCAGGCAAACTGTTCTCCTGGCCAGTACAGCCCTGTTATACACATAATGGGACCGGCAGGCACATCTGTCTATATGCAGACAACAGGCGATACATGGGGTGTTTACACTATACTATCAGGAGCTGAACAAAAAGCCTTGCCCGGCTACTACTCCGGTAGTTGAGACCTATCAATAGTATGAAACTCTGCCAAAACTGACCAAGGGAGATGGGGAGGCACTAGGGTGGCCAATGATGGAGGCCTTAGGGACTAGCACGGGGGAAATCGGCGGCTACCTGCAGAATTTTAACAGACATACGTGTGTCTTTTAGTCCCGAAGCAGACAACTTTATGCTGGGGCACTTGACTGTGATTCTCTTTCAAACACTGCTGGGGAGGCTCTTATAGTCTCAGTGGTAAATCACCTGCAGAAATGCAGAGTACTATAGGCCGCTTTCCATGCTGAATCTAGACTATAAGATTCTTAGCAAGGAGCTGGCCAATCATCTGCAACCTCATTTACATCATTTAATTCATTCCAATAAAAATGGCTTCATCCTCCAGCATGATTCTTCCTACTGCATTAGGAGATGGTCTTGTCAGACACGTAATACAGTGAGCTCACATTACCCAGATGCGATAGAGCTGTCCACTGACATGCATAAATCATTTAATACCCTACATCAGGAATACTTGAGGGCAGCTATGCATAGCATGAACCTGGGAACGGGATGGGACAAGTGGGTTACAATGTTATACTCTAATGCACAGGCCAGGGTGCAGACAGGCATGAGGATATTGGAGGCATTCATAATGCAATGCAGATCTAGGCAGGGTTGCCCTCATCCTCAACGTTATTCACCCTGGTAGTGGAACCACTCACTTATATACTTCGACATGAGTGGCGGGGGGGGGGGCATCCCATTGAGAGAAGACGAGGATATCATCTCATACTATGTGTATGACATGCTCTATATCTCAGGGAGGCAGACATGGGGGTGCTGTGCAGCAAGGACCACTTAGATGAGCTGAGGCGAGTGTCTGGATGGTGCACTAACACGCAGAAAACATGCACCTTCCCCACATGCTGGGATTGGCAAATACCTCCGGTATTAGTACAGTGATTCAGAATCAGCTGCGAGCCATGGATCCTCAAGAATTGGAGTGGCTAACTTTACCACAAAGACGCAGATATGCTAGCGGGTAATCGGGGGGGGGGGGGATTTACGGGGGAACTCTACGAGCACTCCGAAGTAACATGGCATTTTGGCGCACTCTGAAGCTGCCAATCATGGCTAGGATTGCTCTGTCTGAAATGATTGTCCTACCCACAGTATTAGATTATTTCGTCAATCTTCCAATTTAGGTTCCGCAGGGCTGGGTCAAGTTGCTGAACTTTCTGCTCAGAGAGCTGATCTGGGACGGGGGCACCACAGGGCCTCACTGCACAGTCTCCAGCACAGGGAACTCAGAGTGCCTGATTAACAATTAAAATTACATGGCTACGCAGTCGTAGTGGCTTGCCAGATGGCTTGCTGGGAGGTGCACCCAGGACTGGGAGAGTCTGGGAAACTGCGTAGGTAGGGGGTCCTGGTGGCACTCCTGATGGGGCAAAACTAGGCAGAGCCTAGAAACTGAAGCAGCTGCTGGAATAGGGAGAAATGTAAACACTGCAGCGATCCATTTCATGCACCGGTGTCACCCCTGGTGGGGCTGGCCACAACAAGGGAAGGATACTTTACTGTCAGACGTATGAGGGACTGAGGGGGTGGAGGTCAAGACTATTGGGGATCTTTATTCCAAGGGTACCCTTGGGAGTCTAGATAGCCTGGTAGCTGACAACGGTGTTACCCGGTGCACAGTTGTTGGTGTACAAAGCGCAAGTACAGGCATAATGTAGTATGATGGGAGACACAGGACTTAAGCCACAGGTGAATGAGCTGCTGCAGACCATACTTCCCTTGGGGGACAGGCGCCGGATTATTTTTTTATTTTTTTGAAATGTTATTCAAGTTTAAAACCATTTCACAAACACAAGTACAATCACATTGCTCTTGTTAAATTTAGGTCATCAGTCCATCACACCATTTGTTATATAGCATAGTACATACATTCAAATGAGTCAGGGCAATGCAAGGATAGTTCACCCATCAGAAAGTTTGCCAGGTGAGTTTTCTGTAAAGTGGGCCCAAATGCCCTTGGGTCTAGAGGTCACTGAGAGTTCCTCCGCGTATTGCACCAACTGGTCTCTACAGTATGTAATATCCATTAACCATTTTTAAACATTTGGGGCATTTCTGCCATTTTAGGTCTCGCCTAGCGAACGCAGCGCATGCGCTACATCGTCTTGGCGAGACTATTGTTGTCGGTTTGGTGCGCGAAGGGAGACAAACCATGTACGCGCACGGACAGGCGATGTGCACGCGCATGGCGTCTCCTCTCTGCCTCACACGCTCCCACTGCACACTCAAACGCTCCAACCACGCGCTTTTCTGAGTGGTAGGGACGGGCCTCGCACCTCTCCAGACGCGTGCACATAGCTGCAGACCAGCGCGTCGCTGCTCACATGTAAACAGAGCTGCAGTTCCCAGCATTGCAAGTGGGTGGGGAACTACAACCACATTACGCAGCCGCTGCTACTGAAAGGCGGCAAGATCAAGCGCGGCCATGTAGTTGGTAGGCACTAGTTCACCAAGCTCAAATCTCATCCCAAACCACTCAGCGCTCACTAAACGACACCTCACACAAGCCTGTGAATATTTTAGCTCCCTTCAGGTAAACCCACAAAATAAACTAGTTGACACGAACACTGACAAGAACGCCATTCACCTCGCAATTAAAAATGCCCTCATTAAGTAAGTCGTAAAGCTTATTATACGTCGTGCTATCCACAAATAACATTAAATGTGTACGCATGAGACATATAACCATTTTGCTTACTTTGGCTGAGACAACTGGATATTGTGCAAGAACACCACAAAAAAACAAAATGGACAAGGTGATGACATGTAAAGATTGCAAAACAGGAGAACAAGTTTATTATCGGTGTGCCCCAAATTTAACGCGTGCTTTTCACAGCATTGGGAGGAAAAAATCTGGGGCGTTGGTATGGATTCAAAAAACGTAGCATGTAACTTGGCACTATGTCTGGCTAGCTTTATGGAAAAGGACGGGCTGAATAGGTTTCAAATTCATAGAAGGAACAGGTTCCCAGCACTCCCAAAACCCCAGATGAGTCGCACGAGCCGAGGGTAAAATGTATCTACATGTTACCATAATTTAGGGTTTAAGGAGGCCATGACCAGTTAATTAGGGGATTAAACTAAACTTTGGTTAGATTCCTCAAAGCTAATGATCAAGCATCACCTAAATGTTCTACAGTATCTAAGACCCCCTCCTAAGATCTGAACGTGCATCTCACATGCGAATTAGTTAGCCTTTTAATACTCCAAAAGTGCAGGCAACGCACACATACAACAACTTAATCTGTGCAAAGTACGCAAGTGATCCACACATCAGTTTAGAAAAATTAGGAGCATTACATTTCAAGCATCCTGGAATAAAACAGATCGGCATTCGGACATACTTAACTTCCAAAGTCACAATGTGGTTTTCAGGTCAAGTCAGGTTTTGCCATCCGGAGCCTGTAATACATCACGTTATGTACAATAACGGCCTCACTACTGGTCTGCCTTGTGTAACTGTTAAAACACCATTTCCTCAAAAAGCCACAGGGCAGTAGCAGAGGTTAACAAGGAACGCCCCAATACCACTCAAATGTTGTTCCCTTTGGAGATTCAAAACAAGGAGAACAATAACACTAAATTGTTGTTCCCTTGGGAGATTCAAAACAAGGAAAAGGGAGGGCGAATAATTAAGAAATACATTGGCTTGAGGATATTTTTATTTGGGCAAACAAGCGAGGTGTGATCTGGAGTGTTGCAGTTGAGCGGTCTTGGGAGTTTGAGGAAGGCTTGTGGGAAAGAGCCTAAGTGTTCAACATATTAGCATCACACAGGCACATCTCATAACGTGTATTTAAAGTCACTAACAATCAAGGGCGTAACAAGTGAAGAAGATTATATACATACATGTACACACAGTAATATACTGTCTGAATTCGGTGAAAAGGATTAATGTTTACGAGGATTCCTTCAGGTCCAGCAAGCCTGCTTGGCATATGCTCAGGGCACGATACCCAAAACTAAGACACTCTAGGTTCACGCATATACACTCAGTGTCACTTCTGGGTGCGGAGGAACAGCAACCAGGAACGGGGCTGTATGCATTTGGTAACTGTCACTAAAGTACTATGAGGCAGATCACAGCTGCGCCCAGGTACCAACGGTGCGCACCAGAAAAACGACACCGCAAGTTTATGGAAATATGGATGGGGCAGACATTGCACAAACACGCGATTAGTAGGATGCGAGGCACGCTCATCGGGGGAGCACCCCGTCACAGTGAACGGAAGTACATGTACTTGCCGTCTTTCTAGCAGCGTTATACAAAAGGAGGTTTCTTTAACCTACGTACTGTTTAGTTTCCAGAGCTTTACACAAGTGCCACTCACTGACAAGCCCCAACGCCATTATGAAAATACGTGTATACCTGCATAGGATTTTACTACCCTGAATCAAATGCCACATTAGCATAAGAAATACAAAATAAAATGTTATTCAAGATACAAAAAACGAACTGCAAATAAATCCAGCTGACTGAACTCTTAAGCATTGACAGAACTCTAAAGTGTTTTGATTGGGAGGGTCAGCAACCGAGAGATCTCTTAAGATCGGAGACACTTCTGAAAAAATCTCAGCCCGGCTGAATCATAAACAAAAGGCGGAATCCGAAGGAACGTCCAGAGTAACCGGCTACACAACATCCTGTTCAGCCCTTGCATTCTGCCCGACTCGTTAACCCCATCACTCTGAGCTGGGGTGGGGGGGGAAGACGGGGCGGGGGGGGGGGGGGGCAAGAGAAACACTGCACCAACCACAAATAACCCCGACGCTGTCAACGTTTCAGATCTGGCAACGGAATGCAAAATGTGTGCACATGCTTAAGGCTTGTGAAGACAGCTTTTGAACACAAGCATTTGCAATGCAATAGGTCTCGCATTTACGTGAGTTTTAGCTATTGGTATTGTAAATTACTAACTTGCAAATAAAAGGCATTGTCATTACAATGCCAATAGCTTAAACTCGCATAAATGCAAGACCTATTGCATTGCAAATGCTTGTCTTTTCACTAGCAGGAGTATGATAGCTACCAGTCTCCAATTCTGTGGCTGCAACTGTCCAACAATCCCAAATATACGGGAGGTACAATCAAACGCCTCCAATACTACATCAGATAGCACCCGGGTAACCTGTACCCAGAACTCTTGCACTCTCTCAATACCACGCCAGGTGAATAAAATTTGCATCCGGCATGCTACATCGTTTACAGTCGGCAGAACCTCTTAGTACATATCCATTTAACTGCACTGGAGTATAATAGAGCTGTTGTATATATTTAAAATGAATTATGCACAGATTACAGTTAGCGGTTAGGAGTTTTGTTAAAGCACAACAACATTACCATTCCTTTCTTGTGACTGGAACGTCTAGTACCTTATTCTACCTCTCCATACCTCTACTATGTTGGGAGGATGGGGGGGGGGCGGGTGTGGTGTCTGCTTGCATTGCAGTATATAAATCGGTTGACCAATTATGCGCTGGCAGAGCTAGGTAGCATGACCTGGAGCGGCTTCAGTGTCAATGGCGCAGCGGGTTTAAGGTTCTAAGGGCTTCCTCCAATCTACGATACGTGAATATCATCAGAGGAGTGCATGTTGTACGTGCCTTAATAGCCTTCAAGGTAATGAACGTACCTTCTGAATAAGCATCTTCCATATTGACGATTCCTATATCTGCCAGAATAGATAGCGCCTTAAGGTCTTGTGTAACAGAGATGTCAGGATGGTATGCTAGTGGTAATGTGGGGGCATAAAGTGGTTACTTCCCCGCCCGGGCCGCTAGCGTCTGCAAGGCCTCAACAGTACAGTCAATCATGTTAATTTCCATTCTGGGACTTCATGATTGCGTCTGTGGAACATTGCTGTAAGTGGTGTTGGATGAGCACCATTTGCTTCCACCGCTAGGTGGAGAGATAGGGAGGGGAATAATACCAATAGTGTGCAAAATGCGCTTGTGCACATAGGTAATACATGTATAGATCAGGAACCCCAAACCCACCTTGTGTGTAGGGTCTGGTAAGTACATCCCATCGACACAGAGGTTGTTTCCCAGCCCATACTAATTTAATTGGATCGTAATGCAGCAAAAAATGCTGGAGTCAGTTTGAGGGGTACATTAACCCTTTCAGCGCTCATGACGGAACCACTCAGTCATGAGCCACGGGTGCCGTGTGCTCATGACGGAGTGGTTCCGTCATGCTGCGGCCGTTGGCCGCCGCTCCTCCCACGCTGCGCTGATTCCCAGCCTGTGCGGGCGATTAGCGCAGTGGGCGGAGTCATGACGGAACCACTCCGTCATGAGCACAGCTCAACCGTGGCTCATGACGGAGTGGCTCCGTCATGAGCACAGCGCCACCGCGCTGCCCCCAAACCCCCACCAGCGCTGCGGCGGAATTCCCGCCGCAGCCAAGGGGTTAATAAATAGATAGAGAAATCTTGTGACAGAGGTAGTTTAATCCATCTCTCTACTTGGTCCTCTAATTTTCCTAGCCCGCGACCAAAGTTCTTTGAGAACAATCTCAAAATCTTTATGTAGCCAGACACCCAGATACTTGACTGGCTAATTACACCATTAGAGCGGGAAATCCAGGTCATGAGGCACCGTGCTAGTTGTCGGGAGGGGGGGGGGGGGGGGGGGAGGTGGAAGGGGGGGGGAAAGAGACCGTCGCTGTGCCCCAATTTATACTAAGCCCAGAGAGCTGTTCATATGTAATATATTCCCTTATAAATCGGTTTAGCTGCTCTTCCGGGTTAAGAACATAAAGCACCATGCCGTCTGCATACAGCTATATGGCGAGAGGCCGCTGCCTAAATCGTAATGCAGTGTCTGCATACTTTTGGCGCACTCTGCATGCTAAGGGTTCCAACACTAGTGCAAAAAGTAAAGGGGATACCGGGCAGCCTTGCTGTGTTCCTCTGCATATCGGAACCAGTGAGCACTGACTATTATTGACCTGTATTCTAGCTACTGGTGCTGTACACAGTAATTGTATCCATTGCGTAAATGCTTGCGTTATCCCCATACGATGCAACACTTGGAACATAAACCCCCACTGTATAGAATCAAATGCTTTGGCTGCATCTAGTAACACCTTTAGATTGGTCTGGGAGCACCAGCAGAGGCAGTGATGGTCCCATCCCGGATGGTATAACCGTAGCAATTATTTTTGTATCTATATTTAGTAGTGACAGCGATCGATACGACTTCCACCTCGCTGGATTTTTATTTGGTTTCAATAATGTAATTACAAGCGCTTCCCGAAAAGTTGGCGGGAGGATTTGGTTTCTTCGTACGCTTCTGTATACACTTTATGCAAATGTAGTGTCAGTAGGACTGAGTAGGTGTTGTAAAATTTGTTGGGAAGTCCATCACTACCAGGCAACGCTTGAATGGCATCCTTCACTTCCTCAACTGTTATGGGTTGCACCAAACATTCACGCTGGCCCGGGGACAGCCAAGCGGGCACTAGCTCCTCCAGGTAGGCTTTTGCCTCATCTCTTGTGGCTGCCTTGTGCATCTCATATAATGCTGTATAGTAATCTACAAATTGGGTTAATATTTCAGGCATGCTATAGCATTTGGTACCATCCTGCCATACTAACTGTGATGTTTGTTTGTGCGCATGGCATCTTCATCTTAGAGGTCAACTTAGGTCAGGTCTCGCACTCTCCGTAAGCTCTAGCCACCCAGCTCATGGACATGCATTTTATTTCTCGATCAGCTGTGTAATTATATTCAGTAATCAGATCCCTAATTTCCGCATGCTTTGGGTCTCCTCATGTTGTCTTTCCAACCATTTAAATGCCTTCTCCAATGCTAGCATCCTATATTGTAAATCTTTTAGTACCCCCGCCTGTAGTCCTATGCGTGTCCCCCTTATCGTAGCTTTAAAATCTTCCCAGAGTGTATCCTCCACTGATCCCTCGTTTTCCTAAAATATTAAATGGTAGCTTCAAGTACGCCCTTCCTGAAAATTGGGTCTAGAAGTGATGTCGGCTGCAAACTCCATTAGAACATTTGTGGGGATTGTGCGAGGATTGCCAGGTCCAACCTCACGGGTGAATGGTCCGAGAGGGTTCGTGGAAGGTGGGTGACCCAGCTTACCCAGGTAGTGGCTTTCTCAGATACCAACCAGTAATCAAGTCTGGGCTACGTTTTATGTACTGAGGAGACATGGGCACCCTCCCGGGGCAACAGGTTTCTTGCCCTCCAGATTACAACTAGCTTGTGTGTGTTCATAATTTCATGTATTACTCTTGTTGCCCGTTTCCCCTGCCATACACTCACCACACTACGATCTATATTGGGGTCTAGGTATATGTTAAGGTCCCCACCCACAATATTATTTCAGGTTGTGGAGTGTACAGTTTACTCTCCAATTGTCGATAGAACTCTGGGTCTTCAACGTTCAGCCAGTATGTAGTGATAACTGTAATTAACTGTCCACAGAAGTTACCCTGCCGTAATGTAAAGCGGCCTGTATCGTCAGAGTTCATATAAGTGAGCGCAAAGGATGTGCCCTTTTTTACTAAAATTAGTACCCCCTGGAATATGAGGAGTATGAGAATGCCACCCTTATTACAGCCCATTTTGACCCCACCCTCATTTCCCTTCCCTTCGTGAGATGGGTCTCCTGTAGTAACGCCAATTGGATGCGATGTCTATCTAAATAGGCAAATACTTGTCTAATTTTTGGGGGATTACTCAACTCCCTGACGTTCCAAGATATGAATCTGACCCATTCTACCATTTAACGGTCATAAATCTATCATGTGTTCGCTTTTCCCTGTGATGTTCCAAGAACCCTAGGTGTGTGATAGATCTGCTTGGGAGACAGTTATGTACTTTGCAGAAATCGAACAGCAAAAAACAACATTCCCCTTTCACCCCTCCCACTTCAGCATCCCAATCATGCCAAAGCCATTCCCAATATAACTTAATAGCAGTAGAATCATCAAGATGTTACTAAGATTCCCTGTTTCCATAAAGCGTAATTATAAATCGTTGTGGGGGTTTACCAGCGTTGGGGCCACCCGACGTGCAGGGGTGGCCAAAACATAGTTATCGCGGGTGAGTATCGACATATTGTAGTGTTGGTATTGTCAATTTACCAGCTCGCTTTGGTTAAGCCGGCCACACACGTTGCAATTATATTCCTCTACTCCTATTTATGATCAGTCACACGATAACCAGCCAGGACCATAATTCCATCCTACACCACCCAGCCGTGCCCCTCCTGTATCTTGCATATATTGTCGCTAATAAGGCTCATATGGTTTACAGTTCTATTTTACTTGCAACTCTAGCCAAATTGCTGCTGTCCCAACTCCCATTGTGGAATCCATCCCACATACTGCAATTCCATCTAAGTTCAGCCATGCAGCTACATAGTTAGTCGCTAAGATCCAGCTGCAGGAGCATGGACACGGCATCCCAAGTATAGGTGAATGTGATTAGGAATCAGTAGCCCTTTAAGGATACCTGTTCAGACCGTTTGGCCATCCTGCATAGCTAGTGAATATTCCGATTGTGTGGGAGACGTTGATCGTGATGGACCGGTCCGGTTTCGCTGCACGTGCCTCAGTAATTCCGCAGCCGCACCTGGCGTAGTGAAAACCATTTGTTTACCCTTGTGCGTAATCTGGAGACGAGCAGTGTACAGCATCGCATATTTGATGTTCGCTGAGCGAAGTTTTTTCTTTACTGCTGCAAACTCCATGTGGGCAGATTGGACTGCGACATTGAAGTATGTGAAAAAAGCCACTTCGTTCCCTTGATAGCTGATGTTCTGTTTATCCTGTGCTAGGCGCAGAACCGTATCACGATCACGGTAATTTAAGAGCCTAGCTATAATAGGTCTTGGTGAGGCTCCCGGCGGCGGTCTTGCAGTCAGCATTCTGTGTGCTATTTCAACAATCAGGACCTGGGATAGGTGCTCTGCATCAAATATTTCTTTTAGCATTGCTTCGATGTAGTTCTCTAGGCGGCCCGTGTTGGTACTTTCTGGAATTCCCATGATACGGAGATTGTTGCACGAGAGGGCGCCTCCAATTCTTCATTTTAGGCTTTTATCACCTCCAGAATTTTCCCCATGTCATGCCATCTGCCCGCTGTCTCATGGGACTCATCCTCCACCGAGAATATTCGCTGTTCTGCCGTAGCAAGGCGCGTTGCCCGTTTATCCATTCTGGTCACCATGTTGTCCATGCGTAGTGTTAGCGTGTCTATTTTCCTATCAATGGCCTGGAGGCTTTGCTGCTTCGCCAGCAACACGGATTCCAATGGGGGCTTATCTGGGTGTCCGGCCTCTAACTCCATGTCAGAATGTGCAGTTGAAGGGCGCGGCAATCAGCAAGACTCCAAAGTTAATTTAGACTGTTGCTTGTCAGACTTGCCCATGCTTGCAGAATGTGCAGGTCTAGATGCGAGGAGGATGTGTTACTTATGGCTGGGTATCGCGACCTGAATTTAGCCCCCTATGCGCAGTCAATCAAGCTGTTGATAACTGGACGATGTCCATCGCACTCAGTAGTTTCCCAGGTCACCAGTTGTTTCCACCTATGGCACGGCCTAAAACTGGTTCACAAATCCTTCTTTAATCATAGTGCTGGCCCTCAGTCATTGCTGCCTCCCAGGAACCACCAAGGCTGCAGAGCGCCTGCCACACTGGCAAGATGGGCAGAGGGGGGTTGGAGGGGCAACCACGCGTGTAGAGCACAACTGTAGTAATCTATTGCCCCAGTGTTGCTTTTACAATGTTCCAGGAACCCTCGCTCTGCTGTCAACTGTATAGGCTCCGACACGTGGCACTTCGGTGCCTCTTCCATTGGGGCCTTCTTAGAGGTATGCAGTTCAATGTCGTTGTATCTGGTGCCTCAACAGATGTCGGTCGGTGCCTCCTGGGTGAGGGTTCTGATTGTTGGAGGGCCGCGTGTAGGCCCCCGCCGCTTCAGCAACATTGTAACAAGGCACTTGCGCACCTCCTCCAGGGGTAGTCGTGGTACCGGGCGGAGGAGTCCTTAGGCCAAGCCGATCCCTCATCACCCACGACGGGCAGGCCAGAGATAAGACAACATCCAGCACCTCACCCCACCCCACTGCAACAGAAAGTCCCTCGATGGCGGCTCACCCCCGGGGACAGCAAGTAATAGATCCACTCTCGCCCCTCGTCATATCAGTGCAGACCGCTCATCTGCAGCCGCGCCACCAAACACCTTGTTTGCGCCTCGCACCGATGCCACAGCCGTCCTACCCCGCTGTGTCAGAGGCTCCCACGCGGGTTCGATGCTCAAAAGTTGTGTGGCATATATATTCAAGAAATCACAACCAGTCTGTTCAGTGTGTTGGAGGAGACTGCTTTAATATTTGCCGAAGTCGTTGCGGGCCGCCATCTTGCTCCGCAGGCAGTTATTTGCTGTACACCATTCAGCACCGCTAATCACTGACATTTTTTTACTTTTTGCACCTCATTTCGGCCACCCTTTCTTCTTCTCCTCCGCTCAGTTTGCGTCCTTGCGCTAATGCCGCCGATTGCCACCCATATCAGGGATATCTGATGGATTACAAATTATGTCCGGCAGAGCTGCATTAAAGTGCGGCCATCTTGCCGTGGGCACTCTAGCGCCCCCCAGGAGCCGGATTATTTAATGGTCATATAGGATGCTGCTCGCTACAATCACGATAACTTGCAAAATATTCGCACTAGGTGGGAGGACATCCTGGATGGACAAATTAGGAACGAAGAGTGGGAAAAGAACAAATGCTGGAGCATACGGACACGGTTTCTAGGAACACACTGTTCTAGTATAGGCAGTTCAATTATCTGTACAAAACGTACCTCATGCTCCATAGTTTGAACATAATGCAGCTTGATAATCACTGCTGCCCTTGTTGATTCCAATTTTCAACACTGAATATGGAACTGCATAGTTATTACCCGCTTCTGGTCACAGGTCACATCTGATCTCAAGAGGACTTTAAACAGGCAGGACATGCACACTGCTGAAATTTGCCTGCTTGGTTTATATGCCCGCCAGATAGTGAGGAAGGCTGGTAACAGATTTGTAGGTGTAGTAAAAGTGTCGCCCATGGGGACATGGCAATACACTGAAAGCACCTGGAGGGCCAACCTCATACAAGGTTGAAAAAAGAAGTGGAGACTTGGGCAACATCTGAAGGGGTGGCCCTACAAATGGAATGTGTAGAGTGCCACTGGCAGCACAGTGGCTGGAGGTACTTGCAACCTTTATAGAAGCGGAAGAGTAGGGCACCCTCTACTCTGCTTGATATGGAGGCATTGTGGGTGAAAAATGCTGCCTCAGTACTTGTAACACACGCAATCTGCTGTGTTGAGGACTTGCTCTCACCCACACATGCGAATGAGACGCTCACAGTAGGTAGGTCAGAGACTAGTAAGGCTACACGAATGTAATAAAAACTAGTCTGGACTTGTACATGATTTTCTGTTGATAAAAACCTAATAAAACAACATCAACAAAAAACCAGGTTGTGGCACTTACAAACAATTTCAGCTATTTCATAAAAATAAAAATAAAAAAATCGCCTGTCTCATGTCCGTTAAAGAATATGGTTCTAAATACTGGGTTCCGGTTCGAGAAAATTTGATAAATACTGCTCTAATAGATAGAGAGGAACCTTTAGAGGACAACAACAGTATATCATTTCTCTGCAGGTATTTCAAAGATTGCTATGTTTTGAGCGTGCACTCAAACACGGAGAAGAAATGAAAGTTTGTGCACTTCTCAACAGTCAGTAGTCACTTAGACAACCACACTAGATGGCCAAATACAGAGCAAAATACCAGAGAAACGGTTCCTACAACAGCCTACTCCATCCCAGCTTAAGAGGGAATACAAAAAAGCTGTGAATTGATGTCTGCTTGAAAACAAAAGCAACCAAACAGGTGAAAATGTTGAAGCGCATGGGGCTCACCACAGAACATTGCCAAAATCTTAGCTTTATTTATTTATAATCAGATACATCCAACCTATACATGGTATCTATTAGGAAACAAGAAAAGTGGTATCCTAATACCGATCGGAACATGACGCATAATTAATGTTGGGTGTGTTTGGTACTGGAGGTGAACATGCAAGCATGCTCACATTATCCTATCATCACAGCATATCAAATAGTTTGTTTTAGTGTGCTTCTACAGACTTTCTAGAACAGTACAAAATTACAACAGGGCATTTGTAAGAGTGGTTAAAAAAATTAAATTGGCACTCCGCAACTCACCACTCTTTTTTCCCTGAAGTCAATTCCAACAGTTGTGATGAATTTCGGGTTGAATTTATTGTCTGTGTATCTGTAAAGGAACGTGGTCTTTCCAACTCCAGAATCTCCAAGGGCCAGGAGTTTGATCAGATAGTCATAATCCCCATCAGTCATAGTGCTACTCTTGGTACACCTGCAGAAGGGGAAAAACATCGTTTAAAAAGTCTTCCTTATAAAATACATCACAGATAACTTGCTGGAATTCATCTCCAACTAAGAACGTATAAAAAAAATCTAAGCAGTTCATAGTATGTGCCAATAATAAGTCATCCCTCTTTTGCAAAGGCAACACATATCAAGTTGTAGCAAACGTTTTGTCACTCCTTGTTTGTAAATGTACCCGGTTTTTAAATTTTAAATCTATATAAAATTGACTGGAAGCCAGAACGGACTGCAGTTCCAAATACTCTCCAGTGTGTTCACAGGTGCTAAAAACCATCCAGTATGATCCACTGCACATGCAAACCATGACATATTCCTGAAGTTTCAAACAGTATTTCACGTTATTTCCATTTGCAAACAAAGGTAGTCGTAACGTTGAGTAATAAAGATCACACAACCTTCAGGTACGTATTTTGTCCTTCCTTAATAGAATGTCGGTTCTGTGCTCGGTTTACGAATGCTTGGGGGTGAGCATAGCAGCTGAAGATGAAACATAGTTGTGCAGAGGACTTTGGTTGTGCTGGACCTGGCCCTCTCTGCATGGTCACCCACAAACTTTTTGCCTTCACCCCTCCTGTTTTCTGACCTGTTTTTGTTGGTTTAGTACTCTGCGCACTTTGCCACTGTTAACCAGTGCTAAAAGTGCTTGTGCTCTTTTTTGCTTTAAATGTGAAAAAAATTCTTACACCCAATTGGCACATTCCATTTACTTCTAAGTCGGTAGTACTGGAGCACTGCCAGTGAAGCTCTGCCTCGCGCATACGCTACTCTGCAAATATTTTAATTGTTTAGTTGCTGCTGCACTTGCTTTTAATTCTGTGATCACATTTTACTGAAACAGTATACTGCATGAATTTGTTCTTGTTGAGCAGTTAACACTGGGTAATCTGCACTTCAGTACCGCTCTCTGGTTACAGTGTCACCACCCAGGGATCATAAGGCTGGACATTGGAGCCGTAGAGTTTTTGCAGAGGCGGGAGGTCGGCGGTCTAGTTGCCGACTCCACCTCTACTTCAAATAACCACTGCGGGCCGGGCGTGCAGCGGATGCGCCGCTGGCACGCCAAAGGCAAGCCCGTCTGAGCCGGTCCAGGCCCAGGGGCCAGAATCCCTGGATCCCGCAACACAAGTAAATACAGCTACTCCAGTAAGCAGCTACTAGCCATCAGGCCACCGCCACACACTGCCTGTGCAATCCAACTAGGAGATGACAACACACCCTTTTCTAGGGATACCTGAAAACAATGTGGATACGAGACACACTAACCTGACAAGACAGGTTTGGCCAAATACCTCTACAAAGGATTCTTGGAAGATGGGACTGATCAATGCCCGCTCTATCCCAAAACACACCTCAGACATTAGAATCATGCTAGAGGAAGAGCCCCTAGACATAATGCTTATAACTGAAACTTGGCTCAATGTTAGCTCAGGCCCAGATATCCATCTTGCACTTCACCCGGGCTAACAGCTGCACAGGCTAGACAGACCTGACAGATTCTGTGGCGGTATTGCTATCATCAGAAGAGACTAATTTAAACGTACCATATCCCAATTCTCTATTCCTGAGTGTGAAAGCGCCCAATTTCCCATTGCCTTAACTCCTACCCGTACACTGTCAGGAATACTTATCTACAGGCTCCCAGGCACTACCCGATTACATATCTAGTCTATTACATATCTAGCCTCACGATGGAAAGGGTCCAACTGACAATTCTTGGCGCCTTCAACCTCCACTTTGACGAATATGATACCCCCCACATCAGACGACTGCAGGGTGATGTAGAAGCATTACAATTAACCCAGCTCGTAACATCACCTACGCACGTGAAAGGGCATATATTGGACCTCTCACGACCCGCAGATCATAGGTTCCAAACCTACCCCAGTACCTTGGTCAGACCACTCTATAATCAGGTTCAGAATAACAAAACCTCTGCAACCGGAAAAAGCCTTAGTACAAACCATCACCACTAGGAGCTGGTCCAAATTGGACCCTAAAACATGGCAGGCAGTCCTGAAGAACAATACCCCTGTTATTTCTGGAAATATAGATGAGAAATACCAGCAATGGGAAAACTGGATCACCCAATCAGCCGACATCTGTGCTCTCAAGAGAACTCTTAACAGTAAATCTCACCCCAAAATTACCCCATGGTACAATGAACAGCTCTCCGCATTGAAAAAACAATGCAAGAAATTAGAGAGACGCTGGAGAAAAAAAAACTATGACCCATCCCACAAGTCGGATTACAAACTTCTAATCAGAACTTATCACAATGAAATGAAGACAGCCCAAGCTAAATATTATGAAGGTAAAATAGCTTGGACTGCAAATTCCCCCAAAGAGCTATTTAAAGTAGTCAAAACTTTGGCCAACCCTCATGAAAATACCAACGCCCTCCCTACATTGGTCAAGAGATGCAACGACATGGCAGCCTTTTTTAAAAATAAAAAAAAGTGACAGAAATATACGATCAGTTCACTAAAAACAGTTAATTACGAGTACCAAATCCAGCTCTCCGTTGGATCCAGCACCCCCACGCGTCTCCTAGCGGATGCACTGGAGATCCTCTTCTCATCGGTGACTGAACTACTCAATCTATCCCTAGATTCTGCCCGAGTCCCCAAATCATGGTATCACGCAATCTCGACCCTACCATTTATAATAACCTCCGCCCCATTTCCCTCTTTCCGTATCTTGGTAAACTTTTGGAGAAGCATGTTAATTATTCACTGACCAATTTCTTAGAGACCAACAACATCAATCATCCCACCCAAATGGGCTTTCGAGCCACACCCAGCACTGAGTCGGCACTATTGACGGTCACTGAAGGTAAAGTCGATACTCAATGAGGGTGGGTCAGCCGCCATCCTCCTGCTGGACCTCAATGCCTCCTTCGACACCGTAGAGCATGCTATCCTGAAATGGAGATTAGGGAAAGTTGGAATTCAGGGTAAAGCCTTGGATTGGCTAGCCTCCTTCTTGGAGAACAGAACTTTCCAGGTGATGGAAAGGGAATGCATCTCAGAACACCTCCCTATCACAAGAGGTTTCCCACAGGGCTCGTCCACTAGCCCGACTTTATTTAATATCTATGTACGACAGCTGGCCATGGTGGTGCAGGAATTTGGAATATCAGTGGTGTCATATGCTGACGACACCCAGCTAGTTGTGTCTTTTACACACGGCTCCAACCCTAGCAACTATCAACTACCCTCTGGTCTGGAGAAAGTGGTCAACTGAATGTCCAACAGCTGTTTAAAGCAGAATGGTGGGTAAACGGATATCATGCTGCTGGGAAGCCTGGACATCCACTCACCCCTGACACGCTGGCCCAACTATATGGGAGATCCACCTATCCCCAAACCAGCGGTAAAACACCTTGGAATCTGGCAGGAGGATACCCTCACACTGGATTGCCAATCCAAGAAGCTTTCAGGGACCTGTTTCGCCCTTCTTAAAATGCTAAGGAAAATCATTGATGTGATTTCTGAGCATCTGAAGAAAACGGGGATTCAATCTCTCCTTATCTCACGTCTGGACTACGGCAACTCACTCTATTTAGGATCACCAAAGTATGCTATAAAGAGACTCCAAGTTGTACAGAACGCAGCAGCTAGACTACTGCTAAGAATACCAAACCGCGTCTCTGCGAAGGAACCACTTAAACAGCTGCACTGGTTGCCTATCAAAGCCAGAGTTCAGTTTAAAACCCTCTGCATAGCTCACAGAGCCATTAATAACATTGGGCCGGAAAAGTGGAGGAAGCGGATATCTAGGTACACCCCGACTAGACACGTCAGATCCTCCCAACTATAGCTCCTCAGGACAACCAGAATTCGTAGGGCTAGATGGGGCGGCAGATCTTTCGCCCATCTGGTACCCAAATTGTGGAATGCCCACCCGCTTGAAATCAGAGCTGCATCTAACGAAACATCCTTCAGAAAAAAAGTTAAAAACCTGGCTGTTTCCCCGCTATTTATGTGGTGGCTCGGCATTTCACTAGCAAAATTCTCCTTAGCGCTGGGAAGCCCTTGGACAGCCAAGCGCTCTACAAATCCCTTAAATACATAAATCAAGTGGAACAAGTACCCAGGGCATGTAAATTAAATGCTACTAGTGGGCCTGCAGCACTTATTGCCACACACTTAAGTAGCCCTTTTAAACATGCTCAGGTCTGCCAATGCAGATTCTGTATGCTTTTTTAAACTGCCATTTGGACCTGCCAAAAATAAACCTTTGCCAGGCTTCAACCTTAATTTTTGATGCATACAAGTCACCCCTAGAGCAGGCCCTACACAGCCCACAGGGCAGGGTGTTTTGTATTTAAACATTTGGACATGCACTTTTAAATTTCACAGTCAAATTTGTTTTGTATTATTGCAAGGCCTACCTCTACCATTGGGTAACATTGGGCTATCTTATTACATTTAATAAGTGATCAATTTGGAATGGTAGCAGCTAGGCATTTTTGGTGTTTAAAACTTTTTGATGGTAAAGTAGTATTTTAAGGATTTTTGCAGCTGGTTTCCTGGGTCACATGACCAGGTGCAAATGACCTTTGTGCATTCCTTCCAGACAGTACCACAAAAGAGGGTCTAGGTGTTGGCAGGATGGACCAACCTGGCTTTATGTGGGGGCGGAGCTGTCCCCTACCACACTTGCACTTCAAAGGCAATTGCTTGTAATCAATGTTTCAGAATTAGGCAATAACGCCGCCCGTAAAATTCTACAGAAATTAAATTTTTTGAAGGCAGATTAGGGACAAACCCTGTTTGGTGACAAGCATCATTACTGTGGACTCATGCAATGATTATTTCATGGACCTACTAAGCCACAGTTTTGAGATCCAGTGATGAATTGTGGATATATGATTACATTCCATGCTAAGGTGGTGTTATAGTCTGATGACTACGTCCTGAAGAGACCCTTTTAATCAGACTGGGTTGAAACGTCGCCAAACCCTCCCTTTTGGTTAGCAAACACAATTAATATAAAGGGACTGTGTATTTGCTAAAACTACCCTGATAATCAACTGCTTCACATAATATATACAACTATTGAAAATTTGACAGTGTCTTATATATGTTGTAAATACCTTCCCAATTTGAACACTGCGTCTTCTGCACTATGAGCCCTGGTGCCACACTTTGCTGCATATGAATTGGCTTACTGCACTGTTAATAGAAACTAACTTTGTCCTGTGCTTTATTTCTCAAATTAATGTTTAAATGAATCGTAATTGTAACTAGTTTTTAGATAACTCGGACACAAACACATTTCCATTTGGAATGGGTTCTACAGGACTACTACTCTAATGGGCACGCTATAGGACAAGTTCATATGCGACCAAATTGTGATAAAGAACCACCACCCTGGAACAAAAGACAGACTGTGGGTGAAGGTGGTAGTTACAAAAATTATTAAGCCTGTCAAATCCGCAGACTGAATTTTGTCTCCCAGTCATTCGACAAGTGAAGGGAAAAGTGAGATTTGTCGAAAAGTCTTAGGTAATACCCTAAATAATCCATTTCCTCTACTCATAAATGATAAGATGTTGACATTACCCAAAAATGCGAAGTGGTTTTCCACACTGGTCCTCTTGTTTATCTATCACCAGGTGAGTCTGCATTCCGATAGTAGAGCATGTAAAGCTTTCATGACACCCTATATTGGTTTCCAGGTTCTTTGCATTCCATTTGGTTCGGCAGCCACTGCTGCGCTTTTCCAAAAGCTTATACTTGACCTGTTTCAGAATGTACAAAGTGTCGCTTATTTTTAGGATGATGTTCTGGTGATGGGCAAATATCGGAAATATGACAGACATTTGAAGAAGGTGCTGCAAATTTTGGTAAGTAGGGGGCTACCTAAGGAAGAATGGGAATAGGTCTATGAGAGTGGTGATGTTTCTGCGGGGGTCTGGATGTATGTGATTTATCCAGTGAGGTAGCAAGATTGTGCATCCTGCAGAAGTTGGAAAGAAAATTATTATTTTGTGTCACTCATGACACATGGGGATTTTCAAAACAAAGAGGAGAGTCAAGGATTTGTGCTGGTGACTGGAACTGACATAGAAGTGGAAAGATATGTACGATATCAAGATATGCACAAAAGTGTGTGTGGGAGAGAACTAATAAAATACAGAGAACCTTGAAACCCCCTCTTTGCTCTTTGGAAGGTCAAGCCACGACTTGGGCAGTGATGGGACTAGCATATAGCTAATTGTCCTGATTTACAGGTCTTCAAAGTAGGTTAAGTTAAAGGTAGTTAATAAGGTAGATACAATGTGGTAATTCTATTTTTTGATGACCTATTCATTAGAGAAGGTTTACCTGGCATCTTGTTGATTGATAGTAGTATACAGTCAAAGGCTGAAAAAAACGTTTGAATGTTTACAATGGCCTGGTAATAAACACAAGGTGACTTGATGTCACTTCCTAAGGGGAATGGTGCAGATGAAAGATTGAACCACATGATTAAAGGCGTAATACAGTGAGCACGTACAGGAATTAATGAAACCTTGCAATAAACAGCTGAAAAGGATGCTGTGGCTGTATTGTCTGACTACACAAGAAACTACTGGAGAAAGTCAGTTTATAATTATGTGAGGGTATGTTATTTATTTGAAAAGAATTATGATGAGAAACGTGAAGTAAGTAATGTTGAGGTGAAAGTGCGTAAATCGATATGTCTGAAACACTGGTGCAAGGTTGCTAAAGGGTGCAGTGCAAGTAGTTTATTGCGGTGTGAATGGAGTACGGAAGGGTGTGGCACAAAATCGATTGGCATTGTGCAGTAAGAAAGTTGAAGACTTGGGTGTATAATTGACAGGTATGGTGGCTCTCGGTAGTGGTGACTGGTGGCTCTCGGTAGTGGTGACTGGTGGCTTTCGGTAGCGGTGGTTGGAGGAAGACAGTGTTGACTGCCAGCATGATGGTAGAGAGAATGGGGGTCAATGATGACGATCCTGGTCAAGAGAAACAGGGTATGAATCAGTATCTGGAAGGTCAGGAGACTGAGGCTAGGTAGTAGTTCCTTTAGAGGGGGGAGGGGGGAGTTCCTTGAACCTGGTAAGAACAGAAAATGTTAGGCCAGGAAGTATTCGGTTTGGGAGGAAAATGAAGACTTCTAAGAAATAGCAACAATTTGTTTGTACTAAACATTTCACTATGGTGATTTTTTTTCTTTAATACACTCAAACCTTCCAACTGTCCTGGACCACTGAAACTGTTTTGGAATCATTTGTTCTAAATGATTTTGTTTCTTTGTAAAATATCACAGGCATTCCATGAGGCTAGCTGCAATCTAGCACAAGATGTTTTGCCTGGTTGTTCCTGTGGCTGTAAAAATGAATGGTATTCTGTATTTTGACAATAACTTTGTTAATTTCTTGTTTTACCTATGGAAGGGGTGCGTGTAATGTAAAATTTAAGTTTTGTGTTCTCTGCATCATAAATATAATTTTAGGCCAGTGGTCAGTTTAGAAATGTTGGGGTCCCTGGCTGGGGGCAGCTCTGGAAGGGAAAAGGAGGAAGCAGGCATTTGTGTTGGGGTCTCTGCGTTATATTCTAGATGCATTGCAGGCTGCTTTATAATAAAGCAGAATTATATGCAAATTCGACTTTGGAATTAAAGGTACTTCCAAAGTAGTAAATTACCTTATTTTTATATGCAAGTCACCCCTAGGGTCTCCTCTAAGTGCCTCAGGGGTATGGTGCCATGTAACTATAAGCAGGGACATTATAAAATAGGTTTAATATGCCCGGATGATGGAAAAACAGCCAATTTTGTTTTTCCCCATTGCAATGCATTGGCTCCATAGGCTAACATGGGAATACTTTAACCCCTTCCATGCGGATGCACGGGAGCTGTCCGACGCTTGAGAGCTCATGTGCGTCGGACGGCCCTCGTGCGTCCGTCGCCATGGCAGAGGGATTCTCCCACCCCGACCAACAGCTCCCGAGGCTGTAGCTTTGGTTTCTGTGAAATGACAATCAGCGCGCACGTCACGCTGACGTCATTTTATAGAAACCGAAACTGAAATGAGACGATAATCTCGCGTAGAAAGAGAAACTGAAATAAGCCTATCTCAGCCCCCTGAGCACGTAGAAAGTCTGGAGCTGTACCATTTTTATCAGGAGACTTGGGGGAATGCTATGTGGTAGGAAATTTGTTTCAGCTCGGTGACCCCACAACTTTCCCACACAGAAATGAGAAAAAAGATTTTTTCAGCTAAATTTGAGGTTTGCAGTGGATTCTGGATAGAAAAACGTTGGGGGGTCCACACAAGCCATACCTCCCTGGGCTTCTCTGGGTGTCTAGTTTTCAGAAATGTGTGGGTCTGGCAGGTTTCCCTAGATGGCCCCTGAGCCCTGTGCCAAAAACCCAGGTGCCCCCCCACCCCCCTTGTGAAACCAGGTCATTTTGTGATCGGTAATTTTGATGTCTCCACAATATGTTATGGGCCCTTCCCTGCCGCGGGCAATTAGCCAACCCACACACGTGAGGTACATTTTTATGTGAAGACTTTGGGGAATGCGGTGTGGGTGGATCGTTGTGAATCTAAGCAGATTCCAGAACTTTCCATCATAAAAATGTGTGGCTTTTTATCATTTTTTTTTTTTTTTTACACTGTTTGAGGTTTGCAAGGGATTCTGTGCAACAGGACCTGGTGAGTAGCCACACAAGGCATCCCATCCTGGATTCCCCAGGGTGTTTACTTTTCAGAAATGTATAGGTTTGCTAGGTTTCCCTAGGTGCCGGCAGAGCTAGGGTTCAAAATCCACCGCTAAGGACTTTGAAAAAAGGGCCAGTTTTCACTGTAAAAAGGTGGTGGGTCCACGTTGCATTTTGGCCCCTTTCCTGTCACGGGCAATAGGCCTACCAACACACGTGAAGCACTATTTTTAGAGGGAGACTTTGGGAATGCGGGGTGGGTGAAATGTTGTGGAACAACGCAGATTCCAGATCTTACCATCACAGAAATGTGAGAAAATTTGTATTTTTTTTATTTTACAAAGTTTGAGGTTTGCAAGGGATTCTGGGTAACAGAACCTAATGAGAGCCACAAAAGTCACCCATTCCTGGACTCCCCTCGGTGTCTAGTTTTCAAACATTTACAGGTTTGCTAGGTTTCCACAGGTGCCGGCAGAGCTAGGGTCCAAAATCCAAGGCTAGGCACATTGAGAAAAAGGGTCAGTTTTTACTAGAAAAATGTGTTATGTCCATGTTGCATTTCGGACAGTTTGCTGTTGCAGGCATTAGGCCTACCCACACAAGTGAGGTACTATTTTTAATCGGGAGAATTAGGGAAACACAATTGTAGAGCAACTGTTATTACCTATTGACTTTCTATGCATTTCTGCCTTCCAAATGTAAGACAATGTGCAAAAAATGTGTCACTTTAAAAAATGTCCTATAATTCACATGCTAGTATGGGTACCCACAATTTTGGAGCAGTGCAAATAGCTACTGTTCTAAACTCTATATTTTGTTCCCATTTCGGAAATACATAGGTGTGCTCGATACCTATTTCCCACTCTTTATATTTTACCAAATAATTTGCTATATACCCCCTACAAAATGAAAAACACATTGCAAGACACAGCTCAGTTATTGGCTCTAGGGGTCCTCAGATTCTTGGTGAACCCACAGGTCCTTTATATCTCCACAACCAGAAGTGTCCAGCGGATTTAATGGTATATTGCTTTAAAAAATCTGTCTTTCTTAGAAGAAGTTACAGGTGAACGTATGGACAAATGGCTGTTTTTTTCCAACTCATTTCCAAATTTTCTTATTTTCAACGGTTTGTTTCTATAGAAAAAAACCTTGAAGGATCTACACAAATGGCCTCTTGCTGAATTCAGAATTTTGTCTACTTTCAGAAAGATATAGCTTTCCGGGATCCATTATTGCTTTCACATTTATTTCTACCACTACCTGGAAGGAGGTTGAAAGCACAAAAAGTAGCAAAAATAGTTTGTCCAAGTAAAATGCCAAGACTGTGAAAAAAAACGTGGTTTTCTGACAAAAGTCTGCCTGTCCCTGAAAGCCAGGAAGACTGATTTCAGCACCATAAACCCTTTCTTGATACCATTTGCAGGGGGAAAAACAGGCAGTTTCTTCTGCAGCACCTTTTCCCCATTTTTCCCACCAAAAACTAAATTTAGCTGTATTTTGGCTAATCTCTGGGTCCCCTCCAGGGGAATCCACAAACCCTGGGTACCTTTAAAATCCCCATGATGTTGGAAGAAAATTTGGCGTGGATACCTTATGTGGACAAAACGTTACAGGGGCCTAATCGTGAACCACCCCAAATAGCCAAAACAATGCTTAGCACCGGAAGGCCTAGCAGCGAAAGGGTTACAGTAGAACTGTTGATAGAAAGGAGCTAAAAATATCATTCTAAGACTCAAAAGAACAGGTATGATAAATGCAGCAACTTGCCATTGTTAGATTGGTTATAACTATTACAGAAAAGAAGCTCTAGAACCTTTTCTGTAAGCCAAAATCCAGCCTCTCAGCAGCCCTTCGCTGATTGGTCAGCCTCTGCCAGAATTAGCCAAGCGGTCTTAATGGTTTGAAGTGGCCTGCCTTCAGACAAAGGATTTCCTGTGGGAAGCGAACTGCAAGCTGCATAGCACAAGACAGAGGGGGTGAAGGGGCCAAATTGGTCTTCAAAGAGGGAAGGATAGTTTGGATAGGCAACAGCCTCACCCCCCCCCCCCCATCCTGCACCACCAGACAAACAGTAGCCGGATTAGTGAGAGGGCTGGAAGGGGAATGTTAGAGAATATTAGCCACACCAGTGAGTTGGCTTCGTCAAATCCAACTCTTGAGAAGAGACTTCTCCATTATGGATTTTGGAAGAGTAGTGCTTTCTGGGACAAGAATATGCCACACTTTGGAGGAAATGGCCAAACACCTGGGTGGCACCGTGTATCCCAATGGTCAGGGGTGCCCCCAAGTTTGACACCCAGGAACACTAAATAAATATAGGAGAGTTGACAATATACTCAGATTTGCTGACTGAAACAAGGAGAAGGACTGCCCTACTGGAGCCCTGATCTGTAACCAAAGGATTGCACTCTGAAGAGATTGCTGAACCCACCATTTTCATCAGGGGCCTTTCACGGCATGATGTCATAATCAAACTCTATATTAGGACTGGGCAAAATTTCATACAACGAAATGACGTCGCATCCCGTAGTTTCGGGGAGAAATTTTAACGGGTAATTTTTTAGGGCAAAACTACAAATCCAAACGCGAGCAGCATTATTTGGAACGCGAGCGATGGGAAATTGACCCAAAATTCAATTTTTGTGTTGAATTTTTACTTAAACCGACCATTTGGGTCCTTTTTAGGTCTTGTGACGTAAGCAGCGCATGCACTGCTCTCGGCATGGAGAACTTCTTGGAATCAATTCAGATTCCGAAGCTCTCGGAGGCGGAGTTGAAGCCTCGCCCATCTTTCTCATTGGCTGGTGTCATCCTGCATGCAAAACGCAGGCTTGTGATTGAAAAGGAGGCTTCTTAGTCCCTCCTTGTTGCCGCCTAGTCTCCTTTTGGCCCCGCCCACTGGGATTGGATCTCGCACTCACGGCGTCACACACGAGCCTTAAGTAGCTGGGACACACTATGTTTTCTACACAACGCCGCCAGCTTGTTGGTGAAGGGCAGTTAAACCGATCATCCAGAGTAAGGCATGCTTTCTTTTACTTGTTTATTATGTTGTTTCACTGTCATGCAGTGTCAACTCGGCGCATTCAGCGGGGGCTCCTTGAAGGGCATAAAGCGTGCACACACTGGCCGGCTATTCAAGGCCTCCAGCTGGAAGGGGCCGGAGCGGCTGAAAGGAGGAGCCGAACAATGGGCGCCGCTGAGGTGCACAAAGCTAACAGTTTCCCAAATACCGCTGATTGCTTTCCCCACAATGGGCCGAAAGCTGCCGCTCTTTCTTCCCTGCACTCCAACAAACACTGTGCACAAAACCTTGCGGCTCCGCCTTTTGTCCGGCGCACAAAAACCCCTCGACTGTCTAAACGCTCCTACTGAAGGACGAATAAAAGCGGCTAGAAGGAGACCCTTTCAGGCCAGGCTCCCACTCCTCCCTGGCTTTTGTGCACCAGAGAAAAGAGGTGAAAAGAAGAGGTGGAAGAGAGAGAAATTGTCAAGGAATTAATTATATCTGTCCCTTTGAGGACGGGGGCAGACCTTTGAGCGGTGGAGGAAGACGGAGGGGGAGGGGGGTGGGGGATTTGGGAGGCCACCTGAATTTTACATTGCAAAAAAACAAAAAAAAGTAACACGAACTTTACACAATTGCCATGTTCAGACATACGGACGTTACCAATGCTTGTTTCGGGGACGTGGTGGTAAATGGACAGGATGTTCTACTTTGGGTACGGGCAGAGTGGAATGGACTGTCCCTGCAAGACCTGTGTGTGGTGGGAGTGGGGTGAGAGTCCCATCCACCTTGCGGGAGTTAGAGCTGTCCCTCTGCTCAGATCAGATACTGTAGAACTTGTCATGAGGCCTACCTGTCTAGAGTTCTTTTAGCGACGTAGGCCGACCTCGGGCGCCCAAGCCCTGTAAGGATAGATGTAAGTATTCAATACCACTCCTCCCTTGCCGAAATCGGATTCAAACCGGACACAGGCAGTTGTCTGCGGTGGGTGCACTGACCCACTGAACTTAGTAAGCTCTCTGCCGATAAGCCATTTACGGGCGGCCTCTCTACAAGCTGTCTCGAGGGTAGGGTGACCAACTGGCATTGGTGCAAATTCAGGACGGTGAGTGTAAAAATTCAGGACAAAGGGTCAAAATTCAGAACACAAATTCAGGACAGGAGGTCAAAATTCAGGACAAAACTTCAGGACAATAGATAAGTTTTACAGACATATCAGAGGAAGTCGTGCAATAGTATATAAATAATCCCACATATTCAACCATTTGCAAACCTATCCATCATGTATCCTCCCATCTATCATTTCACTCATCCATCCCTTCATCCATGCTTTCACTCATCCATCCATCATCCATCCACCCTTTCACCCTATCCATCTGTACACATCCATCCACTCTTCTACTCATCCATCCATTCACTGATCCATCCAGCCATTTACCCTTTCACCCATCCAGCCATCCTTTCACTTACTCATCCATCCACCCAGTCACTCATCCTTCCACCCATCCACCCTTTCAGTCATCCATCCATCCTCCCTTTCTCTCTCCGTCGACCCTTTCACTTAGCCATCCTTCCTTCCATCTATCCACCCACCTGTGGAAATGTGGATTTTCCTGGTCAGTTATGTCCCCTATCTTGGACCCCAACGGTTCTATGTGCATGTCGCAAGTACATGTATGTTCCCTCCAGTTCCAGTATTGATGACGCAAACACATGCGTGTCCACCGTCAACATGTCCTTTGCCAGATCCGCCATGAATAGGCCGGATATTCCATTCTTAAATATGAAAGGCCACCGGCTTTATATGGTTCACTTATGCCACTTTTCAGTCCAAGCAAGTAGGCCCTGATTCTGTCATCAAACTCTTCTTGCCTTCTGCCTCTAAAAGCTCCAGCCCGAGCCTGCATCTGTGACCATGAATTTTGTCTCATTCTCTGCGCTGCTCACGAAGCCTGACATCAGCTTACTCTCTGCCAAGAACTGTATTTCACCTTCGAATTATCTGCTTCCCCCTCAGCCGATGCATTCCTGCCTAGTAGTTTAAGTAAACATTCTTCCAGTTACCAAGCAAAAAGACCCATCTTCTCTGTCCTCATGCAAGTAATTCATAGCCTTGTTACCATGGAATATTCCTACCCCCTCGCATTCAGTGTAGACACTTAGACGCTTGTACACGCACAGTCAGTATAGAATAGATTCTGTCCGAGAGTCCTCCTTTTTGGATAACATAGTTCTTTAAACATAGGATGTTAGATATGATTTGGGATTAGGTTGACTTGACCTCCCAGACTTCTCGTCTCCACATATAGAGCTAAATGTCAAGTCCCCGTCACCCCCTAGTTACACGTCAATTACACGTCATACTGCTGCGCGCGCATCCATGCCAAGTATTATCTTATAGATCCACCTATACATGACATCACAACCAATCATGTTTCTTTTTACTCATTATTACACCCATTTTCGGTTACGCAAACCAAACATCAAATGTCCTTATCAATTGTTACGCCTACTGTATTCACTTCATTATAATGTATGTATTATAAAAGTTACTGCTTGTCAATAAAGTATGTACTTCACTTCCTGAACCCCCGTGGTGATGGAACTTGAGGCATCCGATTATAATCGCTTATTGGAATAAAGCCCATTCCGAACCTCTAATATCACGGATTCTGCCTCTCATTTTACTGAGCTATTTTATAATGTTTCTGTACCAAATTCAGTCCCGGTAAAGGAGAAATATTTACCACATGATGGCGCCCGAACAGGGACACTTTCTCATCTCACGCGCCGGCGGTGTGTTGCAGGCCCGGTCTCCTGCCACAGCTGGACGGACAATAACGCGTACCAGCAGGATTTCCTGTATCTCCCTCCGGTCAAGCGGGGGCGACTGAGACTGCAATCAACACCCAGACGAGGCGGTGAGAAGTGCGAAGTATCCCGACCAGAGCCTAGCTGAGAGAGCAAGATCCGAGGTATACAGAGACCCACCAGTCCGAAGTCAAGCCCAGTGTCCGACGAGTCGAGTCGAGTCGAGTCCGGTCCGGTTCAAGTTCAAGTTACTGAGGCCTTCTGTTTCCGAAGCTACCCGGTGAGTACCATTGCTGGGGAGGCATTTCTGACGTGCACATAGGTTGTGCCGGTCAAGACGGGTTTGGGTACACAAATCCGGTCTGCACTGTTTTAGCAGTGTATCTGTACTGTTTAGCAGTATATCAAGTATTCCGAAGTATTCCGAAGTGTCTAGTTATTGTCTAGTTATTGTCGGGAATTAAGCTTGGTGATTAGTTATGCAGACGATCATCATTGTTGTTTCAGTTAATGGTTTAATGTTAAATGTTTAAAGTGCTTAAGTATGTTCTGAATATCGTGGTATGAATGACTGTTCATTACCGTGTTTATTGTATTAAGTCTGTTCAAATTCAAGTATCAGGTCAAAATCAAGTATAAGGTCAGTTCTCAATATGCCGCTCTTTTCGAAATTAAGACAGATCACTACCAGAAAAGGGGTTCTCGAAGAAGCCGTCCCTATTCCTCCTAGGGACACTCCAGGGCATTTTATGTATCACAAACATGGCTTAGACGCTATATTATTTCTTGATTTATGGGTAGACTATACCAAGGGATTACCAGAAAGTCAAAGGTGGCCCACAGCGGGGACCTGGGATGCAGAGTGCATCATGAAAGTCGAGGAAGAGTTATGGAAAAGAAAAGTCAGACAGTCACAGAAAGACGCCGTTGAATTATGGCGTAAAGAATCACATAGACGAACAGAAAAAGCACGTAGACAGGAGGAGAAGAGTAAAGAGAATTCCAATAAAGTTCGAGAGAATCTATTAATTGAGGAAGGTATCCGAGTAAAATCAGAACAAGTAGACAGACAAAGAAATGCCCTTATGAATGGTATGTATCCTCTCCTGGCCGAAGGATTACCTAAGGCTACTCCAGAGACACCAAAAGACTTGCCAACCCCATTGTTCCCAATAAAGGTACATCCTAAGGGGCATCCTAGAACCGCAGAAGATGTTTTTCTTTCCTCATATTTAGATGACGCAGCTCCCGAGTATGCTAACTCTGCCCTACATAGACCGCATACCAGGGAGGTTCAACGCCAAGATCCAGTACCCGTATCCCTGCAGCAACAAATCGAGTCACAAGTTCCGGCAAGCACATCTGTTTCTGTACCCGCTCCTACAGCTACTTCTATGGCTGTGTCCACACCTGTAGTTGCTGTGTCACGTTCGACGAATCCTTTTACACCCGACGCCCCAGATGGGGCCGCGGGAGGAGCTACCAATGTCTTTTCTACGCCACCCAGAATAAATAAACTTACTTTTCAAGAGTCAGCGCATTCACGTACACCCAAACTCCTTAGTACCCGTACGCTTAAGGAACTTCTTATAGACTGTAGATATGACCCGGTGCCTGGAAAGGAGGACGAAATGACCCTAGCATCATTGCGTATCAGACGAGCCGCAGTGTATTTAGCGAAGTTACCAGGAATGACTGCGCATCTAGATAATATATATCATTTTGTCCAAACAGGGCGAGATCCAGAATGTATTTACAGAGCTATGGAATACCAGAAAGTAGAGATACAGGGGGAACTGTTACGTTTCCTCATAAACTGTGTGATCAGAAATCAAGACCGACCGGGGGTAGACCCGGAAGCCATGAAAATTCTTACAAGATGGAGCCAGAATATATCGGAAGGGAGACATGATAAACAAAACTGTATAATAGCCATGTGCCGAAAGATCCGTAAAGAAATAGAACGCCTACACGAAGAGCGATTAGAGGTAGACGAGTTCGAACAAAACGAGGAAGAAGGGTCAGGACTGCCCACAGGACAGTCGGACACCATAGCCTATGTAGGTAGAGGAAGATCTTGTAATAGGAGTAAGACTAGATATCACACTGACTCAATACATCCGATATGTCCAGATAATAACAGAAATTTTCAAATACCTATAATTAACATAAGGTCTAACGAGCATTCGTTCCAAACCGCCGACAAACTACTACAAGAACGAAGGGGTTATCATTTCCTCGATTCTATGGATGAACAAGATTTAGCCAGGGCAGCTGTCCATTGGGTGGACAGTCCCGGAAAATATAGTGATGATACAGTAGTACGCACATTTTTTAATCTTACCCCAGATGAACAAAGGTTAGCTGGGATTTATATGATTCAACAACTCATTATACTATATCGGAGTCAGCATTCGGACCCTGGTCCCTTGCCTGACATACTGACTGAATTACTTATGAATAAATGGAGAGGTCCAGGTACTGAATTAATTAAAGAAATTCTAGAATCAAGAAAGCAGTATATTCTTTTTGTATGTTCAGAACATGTTCCATTGTCTGTCAAGGAAAGAACTACGTATCACATAGATAGACAGAATCCCTTACGAGAAGTGCACCCAATAAAGGGTGAGGACAACGAGTTTAAACGCGTATTTGTATATACGCCTATATCGAAAATAGAATTGTTAGAAATGAAGAAAGTAGTACCCAGTCATGACAAGGACCCGGCGGGGTTTCACCGAGAAATTAAAGACATGTTACTCATGGGAGAATATACCTACCCCGACATTATGACAATATTAAAGGTGTTGATGCCTGCTGGCATTTATGAGAAACTCAAGGAAAAAGAGTGGGAGGTAGGTGATCAAAAGATAGAATGGTCAGCATTAGAAGCAGAAGAAAGGGCCCGAGGTCCAGGTTCGGGGCTTGGGGACAAAACTAAGGCATTACCAGGACTACTAGTACAGGTACTGCCACGTTTATTAACTACGAAAAAGGAAGATTGGGGTACAATTTCAGCCTGTAAACAGAAGCAAGACGAAGACACTAGTGATTACTATGCCCGTTTTGAAAAATGTTTTGGTATAAATAGTGGCATAAAAGCAAGTAGCGAATCATACCCACATCTGTTTGTAACAAAATTAGTAGAAAATGCTCTGCCCCCAGTAAAGAATAGAGTATTAAAATTCGAGAGTACCTGGCAAGGTAACACTCCAACACAAATGTTACAAATGTTACAGTACCACCACAATAGAATTAAAGAGGAACAAGAACATGAACACAGACGCATGAAAGACACGAAAATGAAAATGCTAGTTTCCCAGACAGTTCCAGCTGAAGGACATAAAAAGGGTATGACACATTCCGATTCAGCAGGACCTGTAAAGGGGACATGCAATTATTGTAAAAAGCCAGGCCATTACGTACACGATTGTCCAGTTTTAAAACATAATATCGCCATAGGTAAAACACAAGAAAGATCACGGCCACTAAGACAAGATCAGAATGAACAAGGAGCTATGCAGCATGCCCAGGCCATGCCAGCCTCACAACAGCCAATACAGTTTGTGCCAGCTGCACCACCGTTGCCTGCTGCTGCCACACAGACGACAACACGACAAATGTATCAGACCGCACAGTATGAATATCCCGAGTATCAGCGTTACGCATGAACAAGCCTAGAGAGGGAAGTTGACTTACCCCTTATCGAGATTCCTGTAGATCAAGAAGGACCTTATGTACATAGTAAATTATTAGGTCAAGATAGAAAATTTTTACTCGATACAGGGGCAAGTCGAACAACTATAAAACGTAGTGAAGTTCCAGGGGCACCCCTCTCAGGCTCACAGAATATTTCCCTTGGTTTTTCAGGAAAACCTATTGTTAATGAAGTGTCACAGCCTTTGCCACTTACGATAGGACCTCTGACCCGAACTACAGATTTACTGCTTACTAAATCATGTCCAGAAAACTTGTTAGGAATAAAAACGTTGAAAGCCCTAGGAGCCATAATATGTTGTTCTCCGGAAGGAGTAAGGTTGTTTTTACGTGATTTTAAAGGTCACTATGTATCTAGAGACATGGATCCCCGACTGCAGACTTTACCTACACACCTATGGGCACAAGGCCCTACTGATGTTGGTTGCATGAATATTACACCATATCGAGTCACACTAAAGGCAGGAGTGGTGCTACCACGAATGCGACAATACAAGTTACCACCAGATGCTGTAGTGGCTTTACTACAAATCATTGACGAGCTCATTGCCCAAGGAGTAGTTGTGGAAACAGACTCCAATATATGTAATTCACCGATAATACCGATTCTTAAACGAACAGATCCTACAGCGCCGCCAGTATATCGATTGGTTATTGATCTGCGCGAATTAAACAAATGCATTGTGCCACAATTCCCTGTGGTCCCAGATATCTCGTCATTACTGACAGCCATTGATTCCGAAGCGACATTCTTTACTGTAATTGATCTCAAAAACGCCTTTTTCAGCGTCCCAATAGATCAGGAAAGCCAATATTTGTTCGGATTTAGTTTAAATGGGCGCAGCTTTAAATTCACACGCGCACCTCAAGGATTTACAGAAAGCCCCAGCATCTATAGCCAAGCACTGAAACGAGAACTTGACAGTATCCACATGCCAGTCAACACTGCTTTGCTTCAATATGTCGATGATCTGCTGATTACCGCAAGAAGCGAACCGGAATGTGAGAAAGCATCACTGACAGTTTTACAATTTCTGGCCGAAAAAGGGCACAAGGTGTCCCCTTCTAAGCTGCAATTCTGTGTCCAGCAAGTTGTTTATCTTGGACACTCGCTGGACAAGGAGGGAAGGCAGCTTACACCCGACCGTATTCAGTTAATAGCTAACATGCCAATACCCAAGACACAAAAGGAGGTACGGGCTTTCATAGGCCTCACTTCATATTGTAGGCAGTGGATCCCTCAGTATGCATTTCTAGCAAAACCCCTCATTCAGTTAACCACACAGGAGGCAGCCACATCGACTGTTCTCCCTTGGACTCAGGAACACACACAAGCTTTTGAAAGCCTAAAGAAAGCTTTATGTCAAGCACCCGTTTTAGCAACGCCATGTTACAAAAAACAGTTTACACTCTTTGTTACAGAACGCGAAGGTACTGCTTTGTCAGTACTCACACAGGATCAAGCAGGAGCACACAAACCATGTGCCTATTTCTCTAGTACATTAGATCCCGTAGCTCAGGCTCTGCCTGCGTGCCTGAAATCAGTAGCAGCGACAGCTTTAGCAATCAGACAAAGCGATGCCATAGTGTTAGGACATCCATTGACAGTTCAAGTACCCCACGCAGTAGAGGTTCTTGTAAATAGAACGCAAACACAACACTTGACTATAGCGCGACTTACAGGATATGAACTTACATTGTTTCAGCCACATATAGAAATAAGACGCTGTAACACATTGAATCCGGCCACACTTTTGCCAGTAACCGGAACAGACCCACTAGCCCATGACTGTATTGAAGTTATTACTGTAACGACAAAACCCAGACAAGACTTGACCGATGTTCCATTGTCAGATCCAGACTTGACATTTTATGTCGATGGTTCATGCATGAGAACAAGTACAGGAGAGTTAGTAGCTGCTTATGCAGTCACAACAGATACTGAAGTCATTGAAACTAATCGTATAAATACTTTGTCAGCTCAAGCCGCAGAGCTCATCGCTCTGACGCAAGCCTGTATTCAAGCCACGAATAAAAAAGTCAACATATACACTGATTCACGTTATGCATTCGGGGTTGTACATGACTTCGGCGTGCTGTGGCGAGAGAGAGGTTATTTAACTTCCCACGGTGCCCACATTCAGCACGGACCCCTCATTCACGCATTATTAAATGCAATACATCTACCCACTGAAATATCAATTATGAAATGTAAGGCCCATACGAAGGTTACTGATATCATTTCCCAAGGCAATGATCTAGCCGACAGAACAGCTAAACTGACTGCTCAAGCTCAGACCCCCGACATGACAAAGACAATAGTCCCGACACCGACACATTGTATGACCGTTAAAGATCCTACTCTTGACGTAATTGACATACAGACACATGCTACACCAGACGAAATAAAGAAATGGACCGAGTTAGGAGGGATCCAAACGGACCAAGGATGGATGATGAAGGAAAGGTCTGTATGGTTCCTTCCTGATTCAATGGTCCAAGTCGTAATTAACACTATACATAGTCCGGCACATCTAGGAGAAAAAGCTATGCTAGACAGCATTCAACACATTTGGTTCAATAAACATTTACGAGCAGCAGCAAAACAAAAGGTCCGTACCTGTATGATCTGTTGCCAGTTCAACCCAGGAAAAAGTGTTCCCGTAGAACAGGGTGGATTTCATCCTCCCGATCACCCTTTTGAAGTCCTACAGATGGATTATATCCAGATGGAACGATGTCGAGGATTCAAATATGTTCTCGTAGTTGTCTGCGCTCTGTCCCGTTGGACAGAGGCGTACCCGGTTTCAGATTACACTGCCCCGACTACTGCCAAACAGTTGGTTCGAGAATTCTTCCCACGATACGGTTTACCACGTGTTGTCTACTCAGATAACGGCCAGCCGTTCTCATCCGAATTAATGAAACACGTTTCACTTCTGCTAGGATATCAGTGGAAATTCCACTGTGTCCGACATCCCGAGGCAGCAGGTCTCGTAGAAAGACATAATCAGACACTGAAAATCAGACTGTCCAAAATATGCAGAGAGAAAGGGGTCGACTGGATAGTAGCATTACCAGTTGCACTTTTTTACATGAGAATGGTAGCACACTCTAGAACAGGGCTATCCCCGTATGAGGTGATCTTCGGTAGACCACCGAATATGTGGGGGACGCCTATACCACGCAAAATAACTGATATTGACTGTAATATGCTGACAGATTACTTGGCTTCCTTGATGTCTGCACTACAATCTTCTCGTTCACAGGTAGCTGCAGCCTTTCCCGACAACACTGAGGTGAAACCCCATGACGTGGTTCCGGGGGATCTTGTCTTTGTGAGAAATTTCGACCGAAAGACTCAACTGGAGCCCAGGTGGAAAGCACCCAAGTTGGTCCTGTTGACCACAAGAACAGCCGTGAAGATCGAGGGCCGCAAGGGCTGGATTCATTCAAACCACATCAAGAAATTTCATGGACTATCTTCGGATATAGACATTGTGCCCTGCACTCCCTCACAGACTGATACAAAGCTTCCTTTTGTTGAACCGAACAAATCTGAAAATTACAAACTAAAGCTTAGGCCCACCAAGTCGAGCAATTTGATTGTTTAAGTCCTCTCCAAGGTGAAGCGGTTGAATTGTCTCTGACATGTATCCCTTGGACCCGAGTAGAGAAAATACCCGAAAAATGTTGAAACGACAGGCGTATTGTAAATCACTGCGTAGCCACTGCATAGTGACATTATTAATTTTGTTTTTATTGAGTCTTTTAATAATTATTACAAGTATGTTGTTGCACATATATTACCCTATTTCTAGACATGTTTATAATGTTGCTGCTGAACATTCTTTTAGTGACTTACCTCCGCATGAATTGTCTTATAGACTTGCGCTGCGCAATAACACTTTCATTAGTATGTTACATCATTCCCATCAGACTAGTAACGCCACCAATTGTTGGGTGTGTGGCCGACTCCCTCCCTACCAGAATTATGAAGGAGTCCTGCCTTTCTTTCCACATCCATTTACACATAATGGCTCCTGTGGAGCATGGTTTAGTTTAATTAATTCCATAGACTCAGACACAGCAGTTTACCAAGACCATTGGATATGGGGAAACCTGAACCTAGTTTTATTCAAAGTCTGTTACCCTGACAAGGAGGGTCGCCCCAAGAGAACAGGAACTGACCTAGAAAATGAAGTATATGGATTAGGTAATTTTACACCTAATCTCATGATTCTAAATGTCGTATCCGAAGTTGAGCTAGTCTTACCCACCATGTCAGTATTCCCAGCAAAAGGTGAATTATGTGTAAGAAAGGTTGGTTCCATACATATGGGCCACAGTCAATGCACTACTACCGTAGAATTCAGTGACCAAGGCAAATCTTCATTCAGAGCTTCTCGCCACTCCTACTTTATATGTGGTCAGACTGCATATATGCGTCTACCCCTAGATTGGGATGGTACCTGCTACATTGCATTCCTTTTGCCACCTGTTTTCCTAGCTCCTCCTGATTATTACAGAAATATTCATTTAGTACACAACAGAAAACGGAGAGATCTCCCCATTGTCGATTACACTGAGACGGCATGGGACAAGTATGTAGATTTTAATAAAGGCATCTTTCCCTATATAGGTACTGTTACTAATAGTAAGCTGATACGTAGATTAACTAGAACCCTTGAAGCAGTAGTGAATGAGACTATTTCCGCCTTAGGCAATTTAACGGAAGAGCAGTCTGCTATGCGGATTGTTGTGCTTCAAAATCGTCTTGTCCTTGACGTCATCCTGGCTGATAGGGGCGGAGCTTGTAGGGTCATCGGATCAAGCTGTTGCGTATTCATACCAGAAAATTCGCCATCTGTATATAAAGCCATCACTCGCCTTCATAAGATTGTAAGCCAGATACACCAGAACCCAGGCACTTGGACTTGGTCCAGTTGGTTTTGGAATGCGGTATCAGCCTGGGGATGGAGAGTTCTATCCTTCCTAGGTATTGGCCTTCTCATACTATTCAGTTGCTGTCTATGTCTACAATGTGGACCAGCGATTTGTGGTCTGTGTGCCACATCGTGTATCCCACATCAAGATTTTCATTCAAGATCCCGGAAGAAGAAAGAAGAACAAATGATGCTATATGAACAGATCAATGGATTGATGAAGATTGATATCTCTTGAAGGGCAAGTAGGGGACAAGGAGGGAATGTGGAAATGTGGATTTTCCTGGTCAGTTATGTCCCCTATCTTGGACCCCAACGGTTCTATGTGCATGTCGCAAGTACATGTATGTTCCCTCCAGTTCCAGTATTGATGACGCAAACACATGCGTGTCCACCGTCAACATGTCCTTTGCCAGATCCGCCATGAATAGGCCGGATATTCCATTCTTAAATATGAAAGGCCACCGGCTTTATATGGTTCACTTATGCCACTTTTCAGTCCAAGCAAGTAGGCCCTGATTCTGTCATCAAACTCTTCTTGCCTTCTGCCTCTAAAAGCTCCAGCCCGAGCCTGCATCTGTGACCATGAATTTTGTCTCATTCTCTGCGCTGCTCACGAAGCCTGACATCAGCTTACTCTCTGCCAAGAACTGTATTTCACCTTCGAATTATCTGCTTCCCCCTCAGCCGATGCATTCCTGCCTAGTAGTTTAAGTAAACATTCTTCCAGTTACCAAGCAAAAAGACCCATCTTCTCTGTCCTCATGCAAGTAATTCATAGCCTTGTTACCATGGAATATTCCTACCCCCTCGCATTCAGTGTAGACACTTAGACGCTTGTACACGCACAGTCAGTATAGAATAGATTCTGTCCGAGAGTCCTCCTTTTTGGATAACATAGTTCTTTAAACATAGGATGTTAGATATGATTTGGGATTAGGTTGACTTGACCTCCCAGACTTCTCGTCTCCACATATAGAGCTAAATGTCAAGTCCCCGTCACCCCCTAGTTACACGTCAATTACACGTCATACTGCTGCGCGCGCATCCATGCCAAGTATTATCTTATAGATCCACCTATACATGACATCACAACCAATCATGTTTCTTTTTACTCATTATTACACCCATTTTCGGTTACGCAAACCAAACATCAAATGTCCTTATCAATTGTTACGCCTACTGTATTCACTTCATTATAATGTATGTATTATAAAAGTTACTGCTTGTCAATAAAGTATGTACTTCACTTCCTGAACCCCCGTGGTGATGGAACTTGAGGCATCCGATTATAATCGCTTATTGGAATAAAGCCCATTCCGAACCTCTAATATCACGGATTCTGCCTCTCATTTTACTGAGCTATTTTATAATGTTTCTGTACCAAATTCAGTCCCGGTAAAGGAGAAATATTTACCACACACCCACCCATCCATCTACTCATCCACTCATGAACCCATCCATTGACCCCATCACTCACCCATCCTCTCTCATCCATCTATCCCTTCACTCATCTATTCATCCTTTTGTCCACCTACCCTCCCTTTCACTCACTCATCCATCCATCCATCCATCCATCCATCCATCCATCCATCCTTACATCCACCCTTTCACTCATCCGTCCATCCATCCATCCATCCATCCATCCATCCACCCTTGCACTTCTCAATTCATCAATCCATCCATCCATCATTTCACTCATCCATCCACCCACTCACCATCCATCCCTTTCACTCATCCATCCATCCTTTTACCCATGCATCCAGCAATCAATCCATCCATCCATCCATCCATCCATCCACTCTCATTCTCCATCTATTCAATCTTTCATTCATCCCTTCACCCTTTCACTAATTCATCCAGCCATCCACCCATCCCTTCACTTACTCACTCGCCCACCTTTTCATATTAATTTTGAGCTGAGCCTTTTTGAGAAGAGGCCCATCAAGAACCTCACCCTTGCTGCAGGAGCCATTCCAGGACTGGGGGAGAAGCCACCCAGGGCGGAGACAGGATCCACCACAGGGGGGACAGGAGCCATCACAGGCGGGGGTTGGGGGGACAGGAGCCACCACATGGGGAGACAGGAGCCATCACTGGGGTGGGGAGGGGGGGCAGGAGCCATCACAAGAGGGGGAACAGGATCCACCAGGGTGGGCACAGGGGTGGGCATGCAGCATTCAAGTATCTTGGCCCCTCCAGGGTGGGGTAGGGCTCCTCACCGCCTCCTGGACGAGACGACAGGCTCACTTTCCAAAATGTTAGTTTTGCCATCCCCCACTGTGATGTACAATACTTAAAGGAGATACTCCAAGAGAACGGATTTAACTGATTGTCCTCCATACTTTGTTAATCAATGTGGGTGCGATTGTGCCATTTCTTTATTTTATTACATTAGAGACTGCATGTTTGCAGAACCGAGGTTTGCTTACAATTTAGTGACAGCTCTGTGAAGAGAACCAAGTGCTGCCTCGGTGTTATCAGGGCCGGTTCGATGATGTTTGGGGCCCTGGGCAGGAAGGGAATGTCTAAATTGCAGAGACATGACGCATTCAGGGCTGTGCCTCTCCAATGCTGCTGGGTATCTGAGCTTTGGTACTGCATTAGTCTGTTACACCCGACCTCAAAAGCATTGGAGTCAAGAACGGAGTGGGTGGAGGCTGTGCCGGTTTTAGGGTGGTGCGACCGGTGCCCGGTTAAAATTACCGACAAATGGCGTCCGTTAAAGAATCCATCAGGGACAACGGACAGACGGCCGAAATTACTGACTGTCCGTGAAATTTACGGACGGTTGGTCACCCTACTCGAGGGGGCTCCCCTGTGCACCTGTTGGGTACTCGCTGTGGCTAGGCCTTAGGAGGCCTCAATCTGGAGAGGCCTTGGGGGGGGGGGGGGGGGGGATGTCTCACTTCAGTGCGTGAAGATGCTAATCACTGGCCTGGAATTAGAGGGTTGCTAGGTGTACCCGTGTTCAGTAAAGGCCTCAAACTACCCCCCTGCCCAAACCCTCCCCCTCCCCCCCACCCACAGTCTTATGTATCAAGGACACACATGGGAGAGGAGGCAGTGAAATGAGCCAGCAGAAAGTGGGAGTGGAGAAAGCGAGTGTTTAGGAGAAGATATAAAGGTTAAGAACGGAATGCAAGAGAAAACAAGTATGGCTAGAAAGAGGGACAAGGGGCGTGAGTGGGGGGTGACAAAAGAAAAAACTAAGGAAATAACCTGGGGAGAGGGAAGTTGGAAGATGGAGGCAAAGGGAGAAAGGAGGGTGAATAGGAAGGAACAAAATGGGAGGGCAGGGAAGAGAAAGTGCAGGGCTATGAAAGGGGGAAGGTGGCCACTGGCACGGGAGGGGAACCATATGGTCTGTGCCTTAGTCTTGTAAAATGGTTTCAGACTTGAAAGTCTAACGCTGCTTTTTGTTTTCTCGAATATAACCAGCCTTACTCTGTAGCTGGATAAGACGTGGGTGCCCAACGTCGGTCCAAGAAGGCCGGGTCTGATTTTTAGTATATCCAGGCTCAATATAAATCATTTAGACGGCACTTAGTTGTCCTGAATATCTGACAGCCGTCGACCCCCTCCCTCCACCACCCGGTTTAAATTGGTTGCCAGCCTAGATTAGAACTGTAACTTACCCTCCGTCCAAACCTATTGCTCTTTAATATCATTACCCTGTCCCTGTATCTCTGATCGAGCTGTTGCCTTACGACGCCCCTGACCCTCTACTCAGCCTGCCATTTAGTTTCTGACATTCGTTCTCTTTTCTTATGGCTCTACGCCGCTGCCCCCTTACCTCTCTGTCTGATCTACACCCTCTTTGCCTCTGGATCCACTGGTCCTATTAGCACGTGCCCCCCTTGTGCTGCCTCTCGCCCCCAAACCTCCTTCCCGGTTAAAGTTCCAATTGAGGACTAGCAAAACGTTGCTACTTGAATCGGCCCTGACAGAAGAATGTCTGACAACGGACCCCCTATGCTCAGCAGAGAAAACAAAGGGCATCTTTACTGTTAAAAATAAAATGACAACTGAGACCGACAGATGCCAGGAGGCACCAATAAGCGCTTCCAGTCTCGGCAGGCGCCGTCACCATAGCAGCCAAGTGGATCTTCAGAAACACACGTGACAGTCAATGGATCCAGTACCAGGTATTTGTAGTTGGCCACTTGTCATTTCCATCAGAGCTGTCCCGTTCCCCGTGAAACCTCACCGCCATTCCACTCCTCTTCCTAGATTATGGGCCCAGGCCTCACTGCTGCCCCCAGTGCCTCCTCGACGCCCTTCATACTTCATCTCTGCCCTTGTTGGATCTCTGTACCATGTGCATACCCAGTGCCCCTGGCGGACCCTGTGTCCTCTCTGAACTCTTGTGCCTCCCTGCTGCCCTTGATGCCTCATACTTGAACCCCATGCATCCCTCACTCCCCTGCCTCCCTGCTGCCCTGGATGCCTCATACCTGAACTCCGTGCATCCCTCACCCCTGTTCCTCCCTGTCCATGATGTCGCCTTCTTATACCTCGTGCATCCTTAACCACTGTTCCTCCCTGCTGCCCTTGATGGCTCCTTGCTGTACCCCATGCATCCTTCACTTCCATACCTCCCTGCTACCCTTCATACCTCCTTGTAGTACCTCCCTGCCGTCCTTCTTCATTGCTGTACCCCGTGCATCCCTGTACTCTAATACTTCCTTGCTGCTCTTGAAGCCTCCTTCCTTGCAACACTTACATCCTTTCATCCTGTGCGCCTCTTCAGCCCTTGAGTCCCGTGCACCCTTGTGCCTCCCTGCTGCCATTGATGCCTCTTTCCTGTACCCTCTACTACCCTTGATACTTCTTTCCTGTTCCTCGTGCATCCTTCATCTCCATGCATCCCTGCGGCCCTTGATGCCTCCTTCCTGCATTATTTCACCCAGTTTCTCCCTGCTGCCCTTGGTACCTCATTCCTGTACGCAGTGCACTTGTTCACCCCTGTGCCTCCCTGCTGCCCTTAATGCCTCCTTACTGTGCCCCCTACTTGCTTTCAGCCTTGTGCTTCCCTGCTGCCCTTGATGCTTCCTTCCTCTACCCGTGCATCTTTTCACTCTTGTGCCTCCTTGCTGCCCTTGGCGCCTCCTTCCTGTCCCCCTTTCATCCTTTCACCCTGTCCCTGATGCACTTGATGTCGCTTACCTATACCCCCTGCATCCTGACACCCGTGTGCCTCCTTGCGGCCTTGGTGTCCCCTTCCTGAACCCCCTGCATCCTGAAACCCCTGTACCTCCCTGTTGCCCCCTTCCTGCACCCTGTGCATCCCTTCACCCTGTGCCACACTGGTGCCCTTGGAGCCTCCTTCCTGCACCCTGTGCATCTTTCACCCATGTGCCTCCCTGCTGCCCTTGGTGCCCCCTTCCTGTACCCCCTGCGCCCGGACACCCCTATGCCTCTTTTCTGCCCTTGGTGCTTCATGCCTGTACCCCCTGCATCCTGACGCCCCTGTGCCTCTCTTCTGTCCTTGGTGCCGCCTTCCTGTACCCTCTGCATCCTGACACCCCATGCCTCTTTTCTGCCCTTGGTGCTTCATGCCTGTACCCCTGCAGCCTGACGCACCTGTGCCTCTGTTCTGCCCTTGGTACCTACCTGTGCCTCTCTTCTGCCCTCGTTGTCTTCTCCTTGTACCCCCTGCATCCTGACACCCCTGTACCTGCCAGCTGCCCTCGGGGCCTCCTTCCTGCACTATGTGCATCCTTTTACCTTGTGACCCAATGGTGCCATTGGGGCCTTCTTCCCGCAACCCATGCATCCTTCACCCCTGTGCCTCCCTGCTGCCCTTGGTGCCCCATGCCTTTACACCCTGCATCCTGACACCCCTGTGCCTCTCTTCTGCCCTTGGTGCCTTCTTCCAGCCAAGGACCCTCCATCAGACCAGTGCCATGCAAACATGAAATGGCAGCAGCACATGGCATCCCCAGGCGGTCTCGCATCCAGGTAGAAACCAAGCCCGACCCCGCTTAACATTGGAGATCAGACAAGAGCAGGTGCCACCAGGGTGGAATGGCCGCAATGCAGGAAAGACCATGCTGGCCAGCCAGGAACTCCAGGTGCACCACCAACACCGGCCTGAGTCACCTCACAGCATCAGTAACACGTCTTCCTGATCGGCCCAGCCATAGGAAAATGCGCCGGGAGAACCGGTGCCCCAGCCACGAAGGGTTGTTCGCCAACAAACGTGGCTCCCAACAGGGCAGGAGACTGCGCAGCAGGACGTTGAGGACAGCCCAGCAGCCCAACTGTATCCAGAGAACACTGCAGCAAGCAGAAGCAGGCAAGTCAACCAGCACCAACGTCCCATTCGGTCAGCAGACAGAAACAAGCATTAAAAATGCAACCTGTCTCGCCTTTCATTAAGTTAAAGCCATTTGATTTGCTATACAATACCATTAGCAAAGGAAATGCCTTTAACTTAATCAAAGGCGAGACCTATTGCATTTTCAATGCTTGCTTGAGTGAGAGATGCATTATGTGCAATTCTATTGTAGTTTCACTTAATTATGCTAAAAGCGAATTATGTGAGTTGCACACACCACCACTCAAAACACAAGCTAACATCAAAGAAATCCACATTCTAGAATGCATATTCTTGATGATTTTCAGCAATTAAGAACTGGGTAAAGAAAACTTTTTTTTCTCTCTCCAATGGATGGGTCCTATGATTACAACACTCTGGTCACCTAAATGAGAAGAGTTACGCCCGCATGCAAGTCAAGCCCTTTATTTGCAGTCGTGGTACGACCACCACCACCAACTCCTTCAGTACCAGTAACTCTTGAACTATTCAAATACCAACATTCCCCAACTATATTCCACAACAGGACAAGAATACTGGGAAAAGATATTAACAAACCCGTGTTCATCAGTAATACATCTTCAGGTGTTTAGCACTACGATATTTCTCCTTCCTTTAGAAAGATACTATTACAAACCTAAATCATTTCTAAATGGAAATTCAAGCTATATACATTATTAAGAACCACACAACTGTAATTAATGAGCAACCATATCAAATGTCAAATGCCCCTAAAAGAGGGTTATTCCCAACAAATAAGATTCATGACAACATTATCAAGGTCAGTTGAACATTTAATACAGTTCCAGCTCTGACACCTACTGAGATCCACACTGGTCTTGTTTTGTGACAAGACAATCGCCATCCGCCACACTGGATCTACCTACGTGTATCACACAGATTCCACATCCATGCCCCAATACAACACCACCTTCATCCAGCCACACGCAATCCTTCCCATTTCCATTCTGAACTACACCGTTCCCCTCAGCCACGTTCCCTCTACAATTTGTAATCGGACTCATGAGCCAAACTTCACCATAATTGAGCCTTTGTTGAGCTAGTAAAAATATTCAACGCCTTCAATAGTCCTGCGTCAATGATCACCCTTCCTCACTTTACCTGGCTTCCTAACTCGCATATCTCCTTTCTTAAATACCACAGCTTTTGCATAAAGTGCCTTATCATGACATAAGGAGATGTATACACCCGCTGAGCTTTTCCAATATTTTCCTTCATCACCCTTGCAGAACATTCAATTTTCCTATTCTCTGACATCTAACTTAGATTGTCCTTCCTGATCAGAACTCTACCAAACATTATCGTGAATGGACTTTATCCTGTTACAGTAGGCGTAGCACGGTAGAACCAAACCATCTTTTTTTCCTCCTTCTTACATTCTATTCTCTTCCTCCTGGCCATCAGCAATGTCCCATTTAGTACAAGATAAAATCTCTCAACCTCCTGTTTGATTACGAATACATATTTGCAGCTTTTGTGATTTAGGATTATGTTTAACGCTCTCGGATTCACCCATCATAGTATAGATGGTCCTTCTTCAGCAACATACACCTTTCCCAGTGCTTTACTGTTCTTAAATTCAAAGGACATTGTGCTGTACCCCACAGTCTGTATACGTTTTCCTGTGAAACTATCCAGGCTGATATCCGGTGGCTACCAATCATTCTCAAACACTACAGTTAACTTTTCTACCCAAACCTTTCCTCTAATAACTGCACATGGGGACACCGATCTGCCACCATCTAGATTCGCACTTCACCTAACTTTTAGTTCAAACATTGGTTTGTTCCTGGAATCCCTACCAAGAGCACACACCACACCACGATCTTCGCTCACACCCAGTACACTCTCCTTCAGACTCATGGCACAGTCTGTAATAGAGTAACTAGATTCAGTACAAGAATGTGCATCAGGATACTTTTTAATTTTTACCTTTTCCCCTTTGTTAGTCTTTCTGCAAACCTTTGCAAAATGGCCTTTCATGCCACAGGCTGCACATTTCAGGCTAACAGCTGGACAGTTTTTACTATATGCAAAGCGGCCTTAGCTGCCAAACCTATAACAAGTTTTTTTTGCCTAGGTTTTGGCTTTGTTTTTTATTTATCTTAGGATTCTTTCCCTTTTCTCTCTTGAGCTCAACCCTCCCAATAATTTCCTTAGTTCGTACTTATTAGATACCGAAGATCACCATGCACCCATAGCTTTTCCTGCACATTCTCGTTATTGACATGAATGCTTATCTGACGCCCAATTAGCTCAATCAAAAATCTAAACTTCTAGACGCCGTTTTATTTAGCTTTCTCCTGAAAAAAAGTTACACCTATCAATTGCAATGCAAACAGTCTTTCTTCCTTCCTTGCCACTTTAATAAGGATTCTCCAGGTGTAGTAAGGAATGGTTTTGGAGGTATAATGTGAGAGTTGCGTAGCACACAGGTGTGGAATTAAATGCACTGTCAATTAGCAATATTCGTTCCTTTTGTGTAAATTGTAGCACCTTAAAGTTCTTAACAACAAGTGAGGTGGTCAAAGGAGTTATTCCTAATAAAGTTACCACCAGTTCAATTTAACTTGCTACCAAGGAAATCTCCCATTAGACAATTCAGTACCATGTACCGTCGTTGGTAAGCAATCTGATACAAACACGTCTGCATTAGCTTATCATACAATAAGAGTATATGCTCTGCTCTCAGAACATAATTCCCTGGTTCAGCTTACAACTCCAACACCCACAGCGCCTGGGTGCCGTGTCATACTATTTCCTCACTAGCGACACTTGATTCCTATCAGCACAATAGGGATGAAACAGCATACTCTCAGCTCAAACAAAATATGTTAAAAGTGTCCTCATACAACGTAAACGTTAAGCAAGAGTTTTTCCTTGCAGGGTACAACAACTCACACCCGATGTCAGCTGAATCAATCGTACCCATTGGTGATACTTCGAGAACCACTTCTCCTCCAAATACAGCCTCCAGCGCATGAGTACAGGATTTGTTCACTATTTGTACTGCGAAAATCACCACCTGTGCAACCCTCAGTTTCATCACTCTCAAGCTCCTCAAAGTAGCAAGCAGTCCCCCCTGTGCTGCATCCAACTTTGTATTTCCCCTTGTGAGCGGCAGCTCCTCTGCACTCATTGGATCTCCATCCCTTACCATCGGTCTGCACGGCTGAACCTAGTCACCAAATATTATGGCGTCCCTAATGAGCATGGACAACCTTTTGTACTTTCCAGTGACCCAATACAAATCGACTATTGTCTGAGAACCTTACACTCCGTTAAACAAATATAATCCTATAGTTTTGTAGTGAAACCTTGATAAAGGCTGGCATGTAGTCACAGTTTGCAAGTACGTTTTAATTGTTATTTTTATATTCACAAAGAAATTAGACCAAATGTAAAAAAAACATGTTTTTGAATCGTACATCTTCATGCACCAAGCAAACAAAGGTGGGACGAAAAAGGAAGAATAAACTGAATGCTCTTTGAAACATTCCTAAACCTCAAAATGCAATTGGAGTAATATTGGGGTATATTGGAGACAGGCTACAAGCACGCGGAGCTGTAAGAGCAGAGAAATGTCCACTTTGTAAAAGTGGCATATCTAAAATAGTATTATGAAATCCATCCTTACCAGTAAAGGGGATTTATCATTGCCATTCCAAAGATGCTAAACATGGCACAGCTTCTCCTTTCTAAACAGGAATTACAGCTCAAAAGAGTGCATTGAGGAATTCCCAATGTTAATCTATGAGAGGAGTAGGCCTCACAGAAGTAAAAAACAAATGTAGGTGTTTTTCACTACAAGGACATGCAAAACTTAAATGTACATGTCCTACCTTTTAGTAACAAAGCACCCTGACCTATGGCTACCCAGTGCCTACCTTAGGGGTGACTTATGTGTAATAAAAGAGAAGTGTAAGGCTTGGCAAGGGTTTTTTAATACCAAGTTGACATGGCAGTAAAACTGCGCACACAGGCTGCTCCGCATTGGCAGACCTGATACATGTTTAAAGTGCTACTTGTGTGGGTGGCACAATCAGTGCTGCAGACCCACAAGTAGCATTTAATTTACAGGCCCTGGGTATACGGTATACCACTGTAATAAGGTACTTGTAAGGATATTAAATATGCTAGTTATGTATACACCAATGTTAACATGTCTGGGGGAGAAGCACATGCATTTTAGCACTGAACAGCTGTGGGTAAAGTGTTCAGAGTCCTAAGGCCAACAAAAAGAATCAGCAAAAAGACGAGGTAAGCAGGCAAAAGGTTTGGGGGAAGACCACCCTAAGGCTTGAAGGTCTAATAGTATGGTATAGGATTCTGTGTGTCTGAGAATTGAAGTCACTTGGATACCTTTTGGAAACCCCTTGTTTAGCAGGGCACAAGAAGGAGAGCGAGAATAGTTTCTCAAACACTGGAAGTTTATCGCCAGCATTCCTGTGACTGGAAGGTGGAGAAACCCTTAATGCATCACAAAGTATACAACACAATACAGAAACGTTTGTTGTCTAATCTAGGAGACGCGTTATTGCTGATGGATGATACAAGTGCAGAGTGTACTCAAACCCCATTATCTTGCACAAAAATATAAGAGGCACTATGAGATAAATTTGCAATAAGAATTAGCCTTCTGTAGGATGCGCACAAAAATGGGATGTACAGTGTTTGGGTGGAAGATAGATGCTTACCAATGTAAAAAGGCATGCTATGCGAGACACTTATGAGATGCTCACAGAAGATGGGTATAGTGAGATATGCAGAATGAGGTGTGTGGCAAAGCTCAGATATGAGGCGTTAGTGATGCACACCAGAAACATAGAGTTTGTGTGTGAAGCCTACCAATGAATAGAGTGGGTGGAAAGTCACAAATGAGTAGTGCATGGAATGCACTAAAGCACAAACGTTTGTTATATGGGAGGCTCACAAAAACTATAAAATGCTCAAAACAAGCAAATATACCTTATGCTAGGATTATTCAAGCTAAAATATTGAGCTTTTAATTGAGACAATGACTGAAGACGTGGAGACCTTGCTCAAGACTATGATGTTTATTTACAAGTGACATTTGGAGAGTTGCATATTAACAGTGAAGTAATCTTTGGGGAATAGTTATTGCTACCAAGAAAAAAGGTGAGATGGGCAGGATAACTTGGATATGGGAGGTGATGCTCCAGAAAATGAGCCAGGGGTGTCCAACACCAATGACTCTGCTTCCGAGCATGTCCAGGAGGAGTCTGTAGTCCCCTTACTAGAGAACTCTAGTCCCCAAGGGAATAGCTCTAGTGATACAGAGGGATGCCCTTGAGGTAGGACCCCCCTTGTTCCTTCTGGGAGGGTACACAGTGTTCAGGGGAGGTCCAGATCCTCCACAGTTAATTGAACCTCCTCTGCCACTTAAATAGAGATCTCCATCTCTATAAGAGAGGATTTTTTAGAAAGGGAATACCACCTATGCAAAGTTGAGAGAGCCAAGCTCAGAATCAAGAAAAGAACGGTTGGCCCTAGATAAGGAACCCCTAGAAGTCCAGAGGGCTAAGAAGAATTTGGGTTTAGAATCCCATGGTGGCAGCACTAGTGAACCTAGAGTTAGGGAACACTCCTTTGACACTATGAACTTGAGCAGGATAGTCCCTCCTTACCAGCAGGGTGATGACATGCATAAGTGGATTACTGCTTTAGAGAGGGCATGTATAGTTCAGAAGGTTCCTTAGGGCCAGTGGGCAGCTATCCTGTGGCTCTCCTTTGCTAACAAAGCTAAAGACAAACTCTTGACTTTGAAGGAGGAAGAAGATACAGACAATTACAAAGTCTTGAAGAGTGCCATCATGGGTGGGTTTGGGTTAACCACTGAGCAATACAGGATTACGTTTATGGACACACAAAGGCATAGCTGTGGCATACAGGGCCACAGGGACCAGTCTCACTATGGTGACAGAGAAACTTGTGTATCCTGAGCAGATTCTACTTTGTCAGATTTACCAAGTGACCAATGCTAACAATACTAGGACAGATCATTCCATGGCAGTTGTCAGTCTCAGCTGGGGAAGGGTAACTGGCCCAAAGAGAGTTGTGGCATCCTCCAACCTATCTGTACACTGTCTACTGGGCAATCATTTGGAAACTTCAGCCTTGTCTGAAGTGGAGTTCAGGACTCATGTAGAAATTATGGGAATTTCAGCCAGTGTCTTTGCTAAGAAGTTAAACACTGAGGGAGCTCTGGATCCTGAAGAAATGGACCAACCAGCTCCCACGAGAAGAAGCAAGAAGGATAAAGAAGCATCCTCCTCTCAGACTCCCAGTGAGAATCAGCCCCCTGAGGAAGATGATCAGTACCTGCAAAGGAACTGCCCCCGAGTAGTTTGGGCCTGACAAGGCAGAGCTACTGGGGGTAGGGGTCCATCAAGGGAAGACTTTAGTCTGGAGCAAAAGGCCACCACTCTCTTGAACAACTCAGACATCAAGCTGCTGCTGAGAAAGCAGGGAATATCAGTGGGTCCCACAGTACTTACTAGGAAGAAGGGCTCCTGTTTTCTGAAGGTAGAGACCCCAAGCCAGGTGCCACCAGGAGGTTGGTCATACCTCAGAAGTTCAGGGGTTTCTTATTGACCTTGGCAGACAACATTCCCCTTGCAGAACATCTTGGGCAAAGCAAGACTTGGTGCAGGCTTGCCCCTCACTTTCACTGGCCCTACATGTCTGAAGACACCAAGGAGTTTTGTCACTCCCGTTTCACCTTCTAAGCCAGTGGCAAGTCAGGTAGCAGTACAAAGGCCCCCTTAATCTTACTACCAGTGGTTGGGGTTTCCTTTGAGAGGGAAAGGATAGACATTGTAGGTATCTTAAACCCTCCAACAGCATCTGGACATAGCTTGATCTTAGTGGTGGTGGACCATGCCACTAGATATCCAGAGGCTATTCCCCTTAGGACCACTACAGCTCCTGTAGTGGCCAGGGCTCTCCTGAGAATCTTTTCCAGAGTTGGGTTTCCTAAGGAGTTCTTATCAGGCAGAAGTACTAACTTCATATCTACTACGTCACTGCTATGTGGAAAGAATGTGGTGTTAACTATAAGTTTACCACATCCTACCGTCCACAGGGCAATGGCATTGTTGAAAGGTTCAACAAGACCCTCAAAAGGTATGATCAAGGGACTCCTAGAAAAGCTGAGGCGAAATGGGATGCTTACTACCTTGCCTTCTTTTTTCCTACAGAGAGGTTCCTCAAAAGGGTGTGGGCTACAGCCCATTTGAACTTCTGTTTGGACATCCAGTTGGGGCCCATTATGTCTAGTCAAAGAAGGATGGGAGTAACCTCTCAAGCCTCCTAAAGAGGACATAGTAGACTTTGTTCTGGGCCTGGGTTCTCACATGGCTAAGCATATAAAGAAAGCCAGCAGAAACCCTTGAGGCCAGCCAGAAACTTCAGAAAGCTTGACATGACCAAAAGGCTGTAATTACTGTTTACCAGCCAGGACAGAAAGTGTGGGCATTGGAGCGTCTGCCCCCAGCAACTCTCCAAGTCAAGTGGAGTGGCCCCCAAACTATTCTGGGAAAAAAAGGTGAGGTCACCTACTTAGTTGACCTAGGTACTCCAAGAAGTCCCCAAATAGTACTTCATGTGATTCGCCCGAAACCTTTGGTTGACACGGCTACATGAGACTGCTCATGGCCACTGATGAGGGACAGGAGGAAGAGAGTGTGATCTCCTCTTGCAGGGCCCTGTTGGTGGATCAGTTGGAGTAGCCTTGGCAGACAGCCTCACTGATCAACAGCAAGCTGATTATAGATAGGTTCCCAGTTTTCTAGTCTCTTCTCCCTGACATGCAGTCAAACCATCTGGTGTACCAATGAAGTGACACAGGTGACAGCCTGCCTGTGAAAAGCAAAATTTACAGACAGCCTGACCATGTCAGAGATTGCATCAGGACAGAGGTCCAAAAGATGCTAGAGTTGGGAGTCATTGAGCCTTCAGATAGCCCTTGGGCTAGTCATGTAGCCCTTGTACTAAAACCTCACATCCAGGTTGGTAAGAGAGATTAGGTTTTGTGTTTACTATAGAGGCCTCAATGTAGTCACTAGGACTGATGCCCATCCAATTCCAAGGGCAGGTAAACTGATTGATACTTTGGCCTCTACCAAATATCTCAGTACCTTTGACCGGACTGCTGGTTATTGACAAATCAGATTCAATGAGTACCAAAAACAGCATTTTCAACACCCAGTGGGCATTATCAATTTATTGTGATGCCTTGTGGTTTGAAAAATGCACCTGCCACATTTCAGAGGCTGGTGAATAAAGTTTTAACAGGTCTGGAAGCCTATAGTGCAGCATATCTAGATGATATAGCTGTCTTTAGCTCCACCTGGGAGGATCACCTAGTCCACCTCAGAAATTTACTTGTGGCCCTGCTGAAGGCAGGCCTCACTATCAAGGCCACAAAGTGCCGGATAGGGCAGAGCAAGGTTGTGTACTTGGGCCACCTCGAAAGTGGGGGCCAAGTTCAACCACTAGAGAGCTAAATTCAGACCATCATAGACTGGATTGCTTCCACTACCCAGACTCATGTCAGAGCTTTTTTGGGCCTGGCTGGGTACTACAGAAGATTCATTAAGGGTTATGGATCCATAGTGACACCCATTAATGATCACACCTCCAAAAGAATGCCTAAGAAAATTCAGTGGACATTTTGCTATCAGAAGACATTTGATAACCTGAAGCAAGCTATGTGCTCTGCTCCATTTCTGCAAAGTCCTGACTACTCCAAACAATTCATTGTCCATACAGATGATTTTGAGATAGGGATATGTGCAGTATTGTCACAGCTTAATGCAGTAGGTCAAGATCAATCAATAGCTTTTATAAGCAGAAAGTTGACCCACAGGGCGAAGCGTTAGTCAGATAAGAGGGAGACCTTTCCTGTGGTATGGACCTTGCAGACGTTGAGGCCATACCTGTTTGGCACTCACTTCATGGTTCAGACAGACCATATGCCCCTCTTGTGGCTTAAACAGATGAAGGGTGAAAACCTCAAACTTTTGAGGTGGTCCATTTCCCTACAGGGGATGGACTTTTCAGTGGAATGTAGCCCTGTGAGTAACCATGCAATGCAGATGGACTTTCCAGATATTTCCACATAGCAATTGAAGACTCAAATGGGCAAGGTTAGCCTATGTCCTTATACTCTTTTGGGGGGCGGGGGGGTGTAGGAAAGTAGAATCTGCTTTCATGGGTACCCCACTTTTTGCCTGGTGTCAGTGTGTAGACTGCTGGGATCCTGCTAGTCAGGACCCCAGCAACTGTGCTCTCTCCCCTAAATTGGCTCTGGTATGTACTTTGGTATATGCAAAAGTAGCTACTGGTGTACTCTTATAAGTCCCTAGTATATGGTACTGAGATACCCAGGGCATAGGTACACCAGAGGCTTCAGCATGCATTTTGCCAACCGTGGGAGTCCACTTAAACTGGACTACAGACCTGCCATTGCAGCCTGTGTGAGATGCTGCTTGCACCTCTCACAACAGATATAGGTTTCCTTATATCTGAGGTCACTGCACTCAAAATCTATGAGTCACCCCGAAGTATAGGCAGGGAGACTGATATTCCACATAGAAAATGAAGACTCAAATGGGCAAGGTTAGCCTCATGTCCTTATGTTGTGGGGGTGGTGGGAGGGGTGTAAGAAAGATCCGCTTTCATGATTACCCCACTTTTTGCCTGGTGTCAGGTTTTTGCCTGGTGTCAGTGTGTTTTGACTGTAGACTGCTGGGATCCTGCTAGTCAGGACCCCAGCAGCCTAGTGCTGCTGCCGACCAAAGAAACGATTCTGCCCTCCTGCTGCTGAGCTCAAGCAGGGGAAGGTAGAACAATAGGTTTCCTTTCACAGGGAGGTGTGACCACCTCCCAGACAGGACGTAATGTATTGGGCTGGGGTGGGGGCGCTTGCCAGTGGCACCAGACTGATTTGAAGAGCAAATTTGGTGCCTTCCTTGCATACTCCTCTTAGAAACAGTTCAGGAACCCCTGGTTTCTACTCTGGCACGAAACTGGACGAAGAACAGGGGAGTATCCTCCGCTCTGTCCAGCCCCTCCTCTGGAAGGGACCCCCAAGCCGTTCCAACCTTTTCCCTAGGGTACTTAAGGGGTCCTCCGAGGGTAGGTCATCAGATTCTTCATGGAACAAGACTCATCTCTGAAACCAAGACACTCTTCGACCATTTGGATACTTGGACTTTATCAGACTTTGACTGGTCCTGAAACTGCATCAAGGAAGGCTCCTACTGTTCCTGGTCTCACTGCTCTTCAAGTCTTCTGCGCTGTCTGTATCATCCTGGTTCTCCAGAAGGCCTGTGGGCATCAAGGACATCCGAAGTAATCTCCCTTGGCATGAAGGAGTCACTTCCCTGCATCTGCAGGCACCGCAACAAAGCTGACTGGTCTGCTGCTCCTGTCATCCAATGGACTTCCTGAGGCACAGCAACACAGATGGTAGTTCTACAGCTCCCTAGAGGTCTGACCTGTCTCCTCTGCAATTGTAAAGACAGTATCCCTCATCGAAGCCGCTGGGACCCAACCCATGTGCACTGTGTCGACTTGCCATCCATCTTTGGTGAGCTGCCTGAGGTCCTCTTGCGACTCCTGTGCCTTGGGCCTGTGGGTCCTCTCGAGGGCCTTCCTTTGCTTTAGTTGGCTCCCCTGCTAGCTTGGGGCCTGCTCTGACTCTCCTGCACTTGGTGAGTGGCTTGGATCTTAATAGTTCCAATGTTTGCATCTTTTTGCTTTCCACGCAAGTTGCAGCTACCAAGGCTTGTTGGTCCTCCGCTACACTTCGACCACCTGAACACCGACACCCAATATGGGACACCTTGTGCATGGCTCCTGGTCTTCCTCAGCATCGCCTGGTCTTCACAGCTGCAGCAACAAGGTCACCGTCTTCACTCTTGAACCTCCCAACATTGGTGGGTATTTTACTTCCGTACCTCCTGGTCACTTCCAAGTGGCATAGACTCTGTCCCCTCTGCTTGCAGGTTCTCTTCTTCAAGAATCCACTCTTGGATTCCACCCGACTCCTTCCAAGTCGTCCACTGTCGTCTACAGCAGGTTCCGATGTCACTTAACCCCTATGCATCCGGCTTCCCTGGTGCAGGTAACCTGGTTCCTGGGGCATCCACGTGTGGGGTGACTCTCCAACCTCCCGTCTTTCAAAGGGATTCCTCGGGTCCTATGTGAAGGGTCCTTCTTCTGTAAAACTGCAACAGCGACTTCTCCATTGACTTCCATTGGGCACGCGGTTGTGTTTCCTCTCTGCACACAGCCTCCGTGGGGTTCCTTGGTACTTACCTTGGGTAGTTCCTTGGGTCCCCATCTCCTATGAGTCTTTTGGTCCAAGTCCCGTTCTCCTTCAAATTTGCATTCCACTTTCTTAGTATATGGTTTGGTCTTCCCCTGGACACCAGTGTATATTTGTGCTACTTACCTAATTATTTTGAAGTATTCTTGTGTGTCTCGTTGATCTCTCCGGGCAGGAGATATACCACGGTGTTAGTGATTGTGTTGAATAATAAATAGCCTTATTTACATAAACACTGTGTGGTTCTTTTTCATCTAATCTACACTGTTGATTAAATGTGGTAAAACAAACTCCTTCAATAGAAGCCTGAAGGCTTCTCTCTACAGCTCCCTCTTTGAGATCTTTCTATGGTTACCAAAGACCACTAAAATCACCATAAGGGTTGCCTGGATTAGTGCAAGATGCATCACTCCTGAGAGCATGCGCCATATACTAAGCCAGGCTCCTACAACCACCAACACCAGTTCTCCAATATACTTCTCCCACCAGGGCATAAGTCCTAAACAAGCATTGAAAATGCAATAGGTCTCGCCTTTAAGTTAAAGCCATTTGCTTTGCTAATGGTATTGTATTCTAGCTTTGCATTATTTAGTGTATATTTGTGATATGTTGTAGTTGTATGTAGAGTTGTTTTGTTAGCTGTGTCGTAGTTTAAGTTAAAGAAGGGGTATACCCAAAATCACTGGGACCTGGGTGTAGGACAGTATAGAAAAAATGGTCCCAGTACAAAACAAACCATATAAAACAAACATCAATAAACACTTGGACCAACAACTGAAGAAAGTTCAAGTGTTGTTTAATCACATTGAACTACAATTGTCATATATTTGATTCAACTATTAAGCAAAACCTTTTCAACAGGATATAATGAATGTGCCCAGAAAAGGAGGAGGGGGAAGGGAGGGTCAGTGATTGAGTGTGGAATTAAGGGAAATGTGAAGACAGTAGTAAATCCACTTAATAACAATCAAATTGGTCGGCATTATTTAGTCAATGCCACATGTTATACATAGATCCAATCACAAGATACAATACAAAGAACTTGAAAATCGCCATGTATAATGAGAATCACAGTGCACCATGTACTGGTGATAATACTGGCAGTTATGTTGTGTCGACGTTTCGACCCCTTGGTTCATGTAGGTGTTCACTAGGACCTTACAAAATGGGGTCTTCCTCAGGACAGGGGTGCGTGTGGAAAAGAGAGGGCACATATGAAAATAAAACGAGTGTAAGGCTGATTAATATCAACACATCTGAGGGAACACAAGGAATTTGAAGTTTCAAGAAATTACTGTGTCTGCCTTGTGGCAGGGTTCTAAGGCGCAGTATGTTGTCAGAGAAAAAGGGGTACAAAGCCTCCCAACGGTACGAATGGAGAGAGTGATGGCCACCTAAAGAATTAAGGTAATCATTAGTATAACAGTCTCCCACAACTAAGAGATCCAAAAAATAAGAGGGGTTTTGGCATCAACTTACTCTGCCTCACGGAAAAATATCCCCTATCGTATAATTTGAAAGCAGTCCAAGATCTGCCTGGATGGAGCCGTGGACAATAATACACGGGCTGGGGCGAAAGACGGGGCTGAGCCTCCGCTGGATCCCCGTGGAAGAGTGAATCTAAACATGAGAGAGGAGGATTAAAAACCAAAGCTACGGACCCTGCAGCAATTTAAAAAGTCATAAAAGGGCGTGGGGAATATCAGGCCACATAACGATTGTATGGTAAACCCTATCCACTGCCCAAAATAGGTTCAATAGAGCCTGTGCTCAGGGTGGCTTGTTATCGAATTGAAAATAGAAAAGACGGTGAAACTATAGCGCCGTGGTCGGAGTAAAGACACTGCGCTAACGCTTCCCAAAGTAAGCTCACCGGGGCTGGTGCTCAAGGAGATTTGCTTTACAGAAGTGAACAACCCGGTGAAACCTTCGCGCTCTGATCGGAGTCATGGCATTACGCTATCTGCGCGATAAAGCGATCTAGATCGCTTATAATCAAACTAAGTCTAATGGATAATTGTTAAAAACCATTACCATAAGGTGGGGGTTGGCAAAAAAACCCAAGGGAGCAAGACTCACCCTCGTTGTCTGATCTCACTCCGTAACTGGGAAGGAGCGCGCGAACCCACCGTCCAAGTGTATTTGACGGGAGACGCGAAATAGCATGTGATCCCCGTTACCGTGCTGCCGCTAGATGCCGGTTTTTTCAGTGCAATGGAAAAAAGACTAGGTCGCGTTCGGTGCCATTAAATGTGTATAAAATTCCCTGAAAGTTATGGGAGTCTTGTGTATGAAATCCCCGAATAATATGACAGTCGGTGCATCTTAGTCATAAGTCAGGTAATAGCTGGACAGTAGTTCAACAAACACTCGGGCCAGCTCTCAATTAACAAATGTATTCGAAAAAACATCATTTCAAAGAATGGCAACACATTAAAATGCGTGCTAAACGATCAAGATACCATTCAATGGCAATGAAATCAACATACATTGGAGGTCTGATGAATAACAAATTAGCGTCGCTTGAATACACAAGTTGGAGAAAAAGAGATCATATTAACCAGTACTCGTGCATACATGTTCAGATCAGGAATGCTCCGACTGAGAATATTAATATGTAAACATATTAAGAGACAGGAAAAAGAGGAGGGTCATTTAATTCCAAGACACCCATAAGATGACACAAAAGGGAATCTAGCACCCCTCAAATAGAGTGCATGGATATTGGGTTCGGAGACACGCTAGTTGTGCATTACTGCCATCCAGTTCGTTTAGCCCATTGGCTATTGTATCCAAGCGTATCATCCATTTAGATTCTCTTACATTCAGAATAGCGGATAGATTGCCACCTCTCGGTCCCAACCTCACTTTCTCAAGTACCAACCATTGTAAATCTTCTGGATTGTGATTCTTCAGACCGCAGTGCTCGACCAGGGGGGCCCCTGCTACGGTGCAACGGATCCTACTATGGTGTTGCAGAATTCTAGATTTAACTCTGTTGTGTTTGACCAATGTAGAGTGACCCGCAAGGGCAGGTTATGCCATAGATCACATTGACCGAATTGCAGTTGGTAAATGAATTTAAAGTGATTGAATGTTCTTTATGGGCAAAGATTTTAGTGGTATTGGTGGTATCACAGGCCTTGCAGTGTCCACATTTGAAATGTCCAATTACTGGTGGGAGGTTCCAAAGTTCTTGAATTGTTGGTTTTGTTACAGTCACCAGAAAGGAGTGGACTACATGGTCCTTGACGCTCATGGCTTTTTTGAAGGAGTGCATTGGTGGAATAGGTTGATCAATATCATCTGCTACCAGGCTCCAATGTTTGTTTATCACTTTCTTGATTGCATTGCTTCTTGTGGAAAAAGTGGTAACACAAATCATTCTCTGTAACGACATGTCTTTCTTGTCCTTGGGTGTTAATAGGGTCTCTCGAGGGTTGAACCAAGCTCTTTTTCGTGCCTTCTTCACCAATCTCCTCGGGTAACCTCTTGTTAGCAATCGGTTGCTTAAATCCTCAGATTCAACCATGTAATCCTCCTTTTTAGTACAATTGCTGCAAATCCTCAGGAATTGGCCCACCGGTAGATTGCCTCTCAAGCCACGTGGGTGATGGCTGTTGTATCTGAGTAGAGAGTTGCGCTCAGCCGGTTTGCGATATAACGTAGTATACAGTTTGTTGTCCTCACAATAGATCTTAATGTCAAGAAAAGCTAGTTCTTTGTTGTCAGACTGTATCGTAAACTGGATATTGTTGTTACATTGGTTAAGCCAATTATGGAAGGTGGCCAGATCGGTAGAATCACCATTCCAAATCATCAGTATATCGTCGATATACCGTTTCCACAGGTTGATCCAGTCGGGAAATGGATTGTTGTTAAAAATAAATAATCTCTCGAAGTGGTCCATATAAATGATTGCCAGATCTGGAGCGAAGGCTGCTCCCATAGCTACGCGCTTCGTTTGTATATAAAATTCTCGTTGAAAGAAAAATAATTTTCTTCATGGCAATCGTTTGTAGAGAAATGATGAATTCTGTAGGTACTCTCATCGGTGATGGTCGTGTATTCAGAACTTCACTCATTGTCAGGGCCGGTTCCTGGGGAATGCTGGTATACAAGGATACGATGTCACAGGTCACAAGTAGTTGCCCGCTGGAATCAAAAGATAGTTGATCTATCAGGGTAATAGTTTGCATTGTATCTCTCAAATATGCTACAGTATTCTCTGCCAGTGGTTTCAGAAAAAAGTCCACATATTTACATAGGGGCTCCAGTAGAGAGCCACAGCCCGAGACGATGGGACGACCCGGTGGGTTGTGTATATCCTTGTGAATTTTGGGTAAGGTATATATTGCCAATAGCTTAAACTCGTGTAAATGCGAGACCTATTGCATTGCAAATGCTTGTTGGTGTCGCCTACTGCCACTGCCTTCAGGATCCCTATGAGCAGGGGTAGAGAGCTCTAGCAGAGGCCACACTTCGCTACCCTTTAAACAATGCCCATGTCTGTGTGAGGCAGAGGGTTTTATGTGATTATGTGCCTGCAAACTAATTGCGTGTGTATTTGTGTTCATGTGTTATGTGTATGTGCCTGTGTGGATGTCCGCATGCAGCTGTGTATGGCTGCAGTGTGCGTGTCTTTTCATGTGTCTGTGTGTGTCTCCATGTGTGTGTGTGTGTGTGTGTGTGTGTGTGTGTGTGTGTGTGTGTGTGTGTGTGTGTGTGTGTGTGTGTGTGTGTGTGTTTGCGGGTCAGTGTGTCTGTGTGTATGTGCCTGTGTATGGCTGCATGTGCTCGCTTCTCTGCATGTGTCTGGTGTGTGCGTAGCTCTGCCTGTGCGGTGAGGGTTGGGGAGATTACACGAAGAACCCCCAAATTCCGCCAGAGCCTGTCCTTTAGCTGTTCTCACCTCCTTTATTTCTTGTCAAGCGCTTGCCGCCGTGGACGCTTCACCCCGGCTCTTTCCTCACAAGCCCTCCAATGGCCTACCGCGGCTGGAAAGAACTAACTTGCAACGTGGGGGCCAGGACATATTATTAAAGGCAGATTAACACATTTTCAAAACGCCCTCCTGTGACTGAGGCTGGGAAGCGCTCTGCCACGCTTATGAACTGGGGGCAGTACACGCTTTGTCCTGATGAAGATGGCTGCCCCCTCCCACCGAGAAGGCCACTCTGACCCGATGAACTCCCGTCTGAACGTGTGTGTGTGTGTGTGTGTGTGTGTGGTGTGTGTGTGTGTGTGTGGTGTGTGTGGTGTGTGTGGTGTGTGTGGTGTGTGTGTGTATGTATCTGCATGTGCTCGCTCGTCTGGTGTGTGCATGGCTCTGCCTGTGCGGTGAGGGTCGGAGAGATCACACGAAGAACCCCCAAAATCCACCAGTGCCAGATCTCTCAACTGACGCGGATATTTTTGATCACCCTGCCCTTTTACAGAAGTTCAGCAAGATAGAATTGTATGGAACTGTTCGGCACAGCATTACATCCGTCCTTTTTGAGAGATCTCTCACACTATGATTTCCTCCCTTTTGCTCTGCACAGTTCCCCTCTACGGCCAGTGTGCCTCAAGTTTTCTCCATTTCCCCACTCCACTTCACAATGTGCCTCAGCCTCTCCCTGCCCTCACTTCCTCATCCAACTATGCCAACGAGTCAATAATTAAAAAGTTTAAAAATACATCAGATGTCTACTCCTATGCCAATGCCTTTAGCGACTGACAACAGAATGCTAAACTATAAATGCACAAGCTACATTTTTTAAAACTCAGGTTAATGGACCAGCTCCTAAATCAACGGTCCATCAGATCCATCGTCATCCCCAAGCACCCCAATGCAAGAAAAGTGCTCAGGATGAACTTCATAACCTTCCTTATAGAATACAAACATCAAGTTAGCAGAGGAACTTTCTACATAGTGATTTCAACATCAAACATCTGCCACTATCACCTTACACCTTTCCCGTCTCGACTATTCAACAATGTATGCCACCATGCAGACCTTGACAAAGGAATCGGCATCCTTATACCCAGGAAAGAGCCCTTTGTCCTCGGGTATCTCAGCCGCCTCCTCGCCATCACTACCAACCGACTCCATACTCCTCGCTTGCACTGCACGGGGCGTCGCCATCTTCCGTCGCGAGACTCTCGCGAGAGTTGATCTGCATTAGGGTAACATTTCGCTGGGGCGGGCTGAGATAGAGATAAGGACCAGGGTTATCGTCACTGACGTCCTGCACTGATCGCGTGAAAAACTAACCACGATGCTTCACTATTGAGTCCTGCAATCATCAGGGATGTCACTATCGACCCAGTGTGTACAATTATTTTGTTCAATTAAGCGTAATTGTGGGCATAATAGAATCAGAGTGCGTAATGAAAAATAAAAATAAACTTGTTTATGAGTTGTTAGACAAAACCTGGTTCCCTAAATCGTCTTTATTGAATGGTTGGAAAACGCTTCCAATCCAAGATGGCAGCCGCGCATTGTACGTACAGGCAGGCGTACAACAGCGGCAACGTCCCGCGACAAACAGTAAACTTGCACTGGACAGCCTACCCGTCTTAAATTGACTCGCCAGCTGTGAAAAGACAAGCGCTCGCTATGACGTTTTTCGTTTGTACACTTTTCTCCTTTAGAGCCGTCCCAGTTGGACTGGCTCGCCTGACTTACTTTTGTGCTAAAAGGTTTCTTATCTTTATGGGGCTATGTGTTTGGCCCCATAAAGATAACAAACCTTTTACGCCAGCAGTAAGTCAGCGCAGCCAGTCCAACTGGGACGGCTCTAAAAGAGAAAAGTGTACGTCACTGGAAGCTCTTTTCCAATGGCTGGCCACCGTTTACCATAAACGGTGACGCCAGCCAATGGAAAAGAGAGGCGGGGCTTGAACCCAGCTAGTGAAAGCTACCCTAAATCATTAAATCTCGCCAGCGAGACTGCGCATGTCCGCGCAGCCTACGCCAGGCGAGACCTAAAAAAAAAAAAAAAAAAAGAAGTGAGGCACTAACCAAGTTAGGCAGTATGTAAGTGACATAACAGAGAATGACGTTGCACGTGACATCACAAACCATGACCTAACAGGAAGTGATATCACAAAAAATTACATCAGATTCTAAGACCTTGCATATGTTAAGCAGGCCATCATGAGTACATTTGAGAGCATTACAATATTTACCAAATTTGAGTTTGCATCGAAGTTGTGCCAAAAAAGTTATGCAACCCTGGTGCAAGATCTAGGCATCCACTTATGCATTTATTTATTAAAGCTCTGCCAGAATGAAATTGGCAACAAGGAGAAACGTGGCAGTATATCTGTTCTGCTTAATTGGTTACAGGAAATAATAATAATGGTAAAATAACTCTGGAGATTAATGCTCTTGTTGGAGAGACAGTTTTTTTTGTCTAGTCCCAGTTTTGAATCAATGTAGCATAGATGGTTAATATGTCTCACGTAAAGCATAGCATGTGATCTACAGTCTGCACCTGCGCGCCAGGAGAGGTACTTGACCTGCTTTTAATTACATTTGGCAGTCCACGCGGCACCCCTTTACATTGACCTGCTCCCTGCTGACGAGAGGCAACTACCTCGAAACACGTGTCCAGGGATGGCTAACGCATACACATACTGTTCTATTTACATTTGTGGCATAGGCGTACCCGCCGTCGCCACTACATTTCCCACAGTCCTTTGGGGCAACTTGCTGGTGTGACGAGCGGTGTGCGACCTACTTTTCCTCAATGTGATCTACAGATGACGGATTTTTATTTTAAGTAGATGGGTAAGTGTGTTATTGCTTTTAACACAGATCCTTTAGTTACTTGCAGTTCGTAAATTGTAATCCTTCTAATATAGCACAGTGAACTATGAAGGAAAGGACATGTGACTCATACACCTTGTAACCCTCACAATCTTATGTAAGACATCCTGTAAACTTATTTACACACATATGATTTATGGTCAAAGTATAACGTGTATGTGTGATTTAAAGTGCTCTGAGTCCCTGGATTGGGTTGGGTAGCACTATAAAAAAATAAGACAAAATAGTGGTATTTAAATTGTTATTTGTGTAAATATTAGGACAGAGCAAAACATCTGACACAACATAATGCAAGATGTGTGCTTAGACTATGTCTGATGCTAATTGTTCTCATGTTCCAGGGCGAGGTTCAACTGCTCATAATAAACATTTCAACAAAACATTAGGCTTTGAGTGGCTGAACTGCACAGTGTGATACAGTCAAATAATGTAGGGTCCCAGCTGAGATGGGGTAGGATGCAGTCAGCATAGCTGCCAAGGTTTCAGAATGCTATGTGTGCCATTTTCATAATTTCAGTGTAATTATGAGTGACGTTTCAACGACTATGAATGACACTTTCCCGCGAGCAATGAAGATGAGGGAAACATAAATATCAGAATTTACACCCATATAAGCAATGAAAAACTCTAAGGAGATCTTAAAATTACTGCAAAGCACCAGAAATGAAAAGGCGCTAACAGGAGACTCCTCCTTGCAGGCCAGCTGCACAGACTATTGACACCAACTCAGATAACGAATCTGAACGTAATCTAAGCTTTATGGGCAAAACAATATTTCATAACGTAAACAGCGTCAGTTATGGTCCACTGTACAACTCATTCCATGATCTTTACCAACGTTTCGTCCACACTCTTATTTTGTGATTACTCCACAGTCTTGCAGCAGACCAACTCATGGGGGCTGAAAGTCACACAGACTCTGGGAATGCTCCTCAATACTAAATATATGTGTAGCTAAAGTGAACGCTTAAAGGATTAGGAGTCCCACTATTAAAAACAGATTTGCATGTAGAATACTAAAATACGCTACTAACTGGAAGAAAATATTACAGGCCTAAACTGTAATCTTGACACTATATGGAGTAAAATTGTGTTTTTTCAGTACAGACAATCTGTGGGCATATTAAAAGGAACTACAAAAAGTATGCATAACTGGTACATTTGGATGAAAAAACAATTTAGCGAGACTACATAATTGAGGTTACTCCGGGGATGCGTTGTTTAAGTTTTTAGTAATAAATTGCAACAAACAAATTAGTGCTTCCAAAAGAGGTGCACTTCAAATAGACAGTACTGCTTGCAGATGCACTTCAGCAGATTGATTCGCACAAAAATTAACTCGTACGTGTGCTCCTTTTATCAGCACAAGAACCTTTCATTTTTCTAATAGCAATACACTTGATTTACATTTTGCTGCGTACACTACCACGAACAACACGCACGCACCTGACTTCATCACTCAATTGTTTCGGGTCATATGAGCAGCACTGTACTCACCACACAGCACGTCCTGTGAAGACACCGCCTTGGGTCAGGGATATGAGGGCCGGGTTAGCAACACACACACACAGTATGTTAATCTTTTGGTGATCTGGTGACCAGTACGTGGGAGGAGGAGGCCAGGTAAGCATTAGCTCCAAACAGGGACAGGCGCAGTGCCTGCTACCCAGCCCCTTAGTGCTGGGTCGCGCCAGTGTCAGCAATCAACAAACTTAACCAACTCTCTTTATTGGTTCTGTAAGTTCAGACTTCAAGCAGCTGTGGGGGCGAGAGACAAGGTGTGAAAATATTCTTGGAGCTTTTGCAGCACAACAAAAAGGGAAAGGCACAGGTCAAGTGCAGGCCCATTAGCACATCAAAGCACTAGCGCTATGAGGTACCAATGGCCCTGCCAGAGACAGAAGAGAGAGGGGAAATTATTTTGTCCCCTCGTCCCCCCCACCTTTGTCCCTCGTGTCCCCCCACTACAAAATCGGGGGTGGGGGGGGAATATATCCCCATGTACCCCACGCCCATGCGAGGAGTCTCACTCGCAAGTAAGTGGAGAAACAGCACCTGGCTAGTAACAAGGCACAACATACGGTACAGTAACAAATTCACTAAAGCAAGTTTCATTAAGCTTAATTGTTCACACAGGGATAGTATTTTAAGCTGTTTGTTTCCATTTAAGTAAACCATTTCACCCAAGAATCGAATCCACTAATCTATTGCCATGAACAGAGCATCTCTCCGAATGTTGGGGGTCTAGGCATTGCTGCACTTAGGGGGACACTCTAAGAAACCTAACCTTACATCTCAGATTTTAAATGATTACATAGTGTCACACAGATGCAGTCTATGAACTTCACAACAGCTCTATGGATGAAATTCCAGGCAGCATTTAATCACTCCTCGTTTATTGAGCAAGTCTGCTCAGCTCTACATATAAAGTGTGCAAATCTCAATCGGCATGAGGTACCAATTTTAATACGCACACAAAATGGTCAGATACAGGCAGCGGTACAATAATATTACTGACAATACTAGGACATTGCGTGAGCTAACCCAAAGCCTAACCTCGAGTACATGGATAAATTGACAGCATATCCAAAACGAAACATTATCTTAAATCCAAAATCTCCAATCCCGGACTATGCCTCCTAATTCTAATCCTAACATTATTTCACACTTTAACCCAAAACCGTAATCTAAAGCGGACTCCTACCTGTCGCCAGTACTAGTGCATATCCTAACCGCGATGCTAAATCTAGCAGGGTCCTTTACTGTACCTTTCACTTTATTTCACTCCAGGTAGTGGGTTCTCAGTAGCGTGGTATGGGCCTGGTAGGGATGACATGCAGATCCATAGTCATAAAAGGATCTAGAGGCTGGGTCATACTGGCAGCGGTCTTTCTCTGGGCTGTCCTTCATGTTAAGGTAAGAAACATGGACACTGCTTTACATTTCAACAGTGTCCAAGAGACTTGCGGATGGGCAGGGACAACAACAGGCTACCTGCCGTAGCGCCATTGAAAACAAATGCACGAGAATTAATGTTAGTCCGAGATCCCATTGGAAAAAAAAAGCTGCCCTTGCTGTTATTGGCCAGTAAAATTCAGGCAGCAGGGGGACGCTTTTCACGGGTCAGTCCCTGGCTGGCTATATAAAAGCAGTGACATGCCTCTGAACTCGAACATCTTGCACCTGCCCACTCCTGCCCGACCCAACATGCCCTTCCTTCTCCTGTGGTAACCTTGCGTCATGCCTTGTCACACACTGGAGCGAGATCTGTGCCTAGGACTGTGAATGTGAGGTGGGTACAGTCCTGCACCTGCCACGCGCTTCCGGCTCGACAAGAAGTTCCAATCTGCGATTGGGCCAGATGTGTGAGAGCTAACGTAAACACACATTCCATTTATTTTGCACATGCTCACATCTATTTTGCGAATTTAGAAATGTATACATTTACGTTTTTCTGCCATTTAAAAGCAGACGGGGAGAGGGAAGAACGAGAGATTCTTGTTATGGTCAACGAAATTACATTCTACTAAACATTAGCGTGGCAGGCCTAGCAGAATTAATGAACTGTGAAAAGATGCTAATCCCTGGACTTTGTAAAACACCTGACTGAATATTTAAACACATTTTATGCACAGATAAGGACATTTAGCGTCGACTTGTTTATCATTTGTTGCTTGAAGATATGTCAAACTGATACCCGTGGCTAGGCGTGCGATATGATGACAGAATTCGCCGATTTCCAAAGGGATGTTACGTTTCGTGGCAGAAGCTCTTGGGGTTGCTATGACAGGACGCTATCCTTCCCTGCCATCTAGCGACAATATGAGCACATTGCACAGTAGCTATCACAAAGTCAACAAAAATGATAATCCCAAAACAAGCATTTATCTAGCGGACGTCACATTACTACTAAGTCATTTAGTATAATGTATAACGATCGGGGCGAGTCACCTAGTCTAAGGACGACCACCCCATCTGTGCTCATTACTCTAAGTAATTTTATCTCACCAGGAAATAGTCCTTAAACAGGAAAATAGAACGTATTTCTCTGTAATCACCGCCTAAAGTTCACTTAATATACCAGAACTCGGAGATTCCACGAAGCACATTATGTAAGGTTCGAAAGGCATATACAAAACCCTATCAGCTTTATAAATACTAGACGTTCTCTAGGCTTGGCTTTCAAAAGTAGGATCATAAGAGATGTTATTATTTGGATATATCACTCGCGTTACATATACCATGCTCCCCACACCGGAGGTGAGGGGAGGGAAGGGGAGGGGAGGGAGGAGGCTCACGCGGCGCACTCAGTACCAGCGGGGAATCCCGTTGCGGCAGGCAGAAGTAGGCCCACAGCGGACTTGCCGGCCCCACCACCCAGGAGACGGAGCGCAGAGGACATCAATTTAAGTAATTCTAGAAGGGTGCAGTCTGCACCCCTGGCTGTGAAGGCCGGTGGTTCCAGGGAGGAGGAATTAGACTATGAGGAGGATAGCATGGATGAGGGAGAGTTGAGGGACATGGAAGGCGAGGGAGAGGGGGGAGCAGAGTAATGCTGTGCGTAGTTGTTTTCCAGGTGTCACGACGCCAGGCAGAGCTCACGGGTAGGACACCGCGCTGGGAGGAGAGGTCGACCCCCCTCGGCAGGACGGACAGAGGAGCGACGGGCGGAATCCTTAGCACCAGGTAAACAGACAGCAAGATTGCGTCCTTTAATGGTGTCAGTGGGTTGGGGGGGAGGGGGTGGGGGTTGAGGAGGAAGGGGGGGGGGCAGGGGGTAGGATGAGTAAAGGGGCGTATGTGATGGATGTGGGAGTAGGGACGGATGACCCAGGTAAGGGGTCAGCGGAGGGCGCAGGTAAGGGGTCCGGGGGCACAGGAGGCAGCAAGACTGACACAAAAGTAACGGTGGAGTTAACAACGGGGGAGACGGAGACCAAATTAGAAAGTAAAGAGTTAAAGATAAAACGGTTGCCGTACATGGGCGTCACTAAGCCACTGGGCACGCATTTAATGCGGACTACGAAGGAACGTACATGGAAAGGTGGAGATCCTTAAACTCCTTCATAGAGAGGTCAGGGCAAAAGAGGGGTCTAAAGAGGAGGAATATAAGCTGGCAAAAAGGCCGAAGGTGCCTTTGAAGATAGAAAATTGGACGGCGGCATTCCTTATTTATGCCAGCGTGTATTGTGAGAAATATCCACAGAGGTCTGTGGCCATGTTCAAGTACATGGATGTAATTAGGAAGGCCCAGATTACTGGGGGCGGTTATGCATGGGCACAATATGACGAGGAGTTTCCGGCATGCATGGCGTGGGACTCAGAAGTCAAATGGGGTGAGCTGGACACAGACTTGTGGCAGCACACAATGGGGCTAGCAGGGTCAGGGAAGCCCTTTCAGGGGTGAGGGGAGCAGGAAGAGGACAGGCTGGTGAAAAGAGGGCTTGCTGGGACTACAAGGGCTTGTGCACTCGGGAGTACTGTAGGTTTAGGCACAACTGCTCAGGTTGTGGAGGCAGGTATGCGTTGGTCAGTTGTTGGGGGGGAAGGGGGCAGCAACAGGGGAACCAGCAGTGGCAGGCAGGGGGGGTTTAAGTCAGGGAGTCAGCAGCAGCAACCGCTCGCGGGAGGGCGAGGGGCTGAGGGGCCTGGGTCAAAAGGCTCATACTCCAGTTAGAGTTGACAACTTGATTGCAGCCCTGCAGGAGTATACCGACGTAGAGGCTGCAGAACGATTGCGAGTGGGGTTTCTGGAGGGATTCCGACTGGGGTACGACAGACCTATGACAAGAAGGTGGCCGGACAATTTGAAGTCAGCAAAGGAGCACCCGGACGTAGTACAGGGAAAACTGGATAAGGAGGTGTGTGAAGGCCGCATGGCGGGACCCTTTGAGGATTGGCCTCTCAAAAATGTGATTGTGTCACCCAGAGGAGTGGTGCCGAAGAAGGAACAAGGACAGTTCCGCCTAATACATTTGTTGTGGCCCGAAGAGGGTTCGGTGAATGATTTCATCGATGAACGCGAGGCTTTCCGGCTGCTTCCAGTCCATCTAGATGATTAGGACCTTTTGGGTATCCATTTTAACAGTCACTGGTACGTGGACAAAGCATTACCGATGGGCTGTTCTATGTCTTGCGCACTTTTTGAGTGCTTCAGCACGTTCCTGCAATGGTTGTTTTCGGAACGGACGGGTCACCAAGGAGTAACACACTACCTGGATGACTTTTTCTTTGTGGGCACCTCAGACTCCACGGACTGCCAGAAGGCGCTGGACAGTTTCAATGAGATCATGAGGGAATTGGGCATGCCGTTGGCACCAGAAAAAACTATGGGGCCTCTGTCTTTTTTGGACATCGAGTTGGACTCAATTGATGGAGGCACGCCTTCCGGCGGACAAAAAGCAGCAAATGTTGGGGCTGCTGGCGACAATGTTGTCGAAAAATAAAGTCACTGTGAAGGAGATTCAGGTGCAATTGGGTCACCTTAACTTTGCTTGTAGAGTGGTGAGAGTAGGGAGGACGTTCTGTAGGCAACTGGGCAGGGCACTAGCAGGACAGAGACCTCCGCATCATCATGTGCGTCTGTCGGCGGGGGTGAGGGAAGACTTGAGAATGTGGCAGTTTTTCGTACAGAACTTCAATGGCGTCCCCTTGATGCGGGAGGGCGACATGGTTTGGGAAGTGCAAATATTTTCTGATGCGGCAGGGAGCACAGGCTTTGGTCTGTATTGACAAGGGAAGTGGTGTGCGGAGCAGTGGCCTTCAGAGTGCGTGGGGGGGGCAGAAGCATAGCCTTTTTAGAATTCTTTCCTCTGGTGGTTGCGGGTCACAATGGGGTGGGGCGGGGGGAGTAGCTGGCGCACAAAAAGGTAACTTTCAGAATTGACAACATGGCGGTAGTAGAAATTGTGAACCGCCAGGGATGAACAAGTCTTGAAATTGCAGAGGGTGTTTGTGTTGGGCTGCTTACGGCATGATATTGCCTTTCGCAGAGTGTATGTGCCAGGTGTGGACAATGACATAGCGGATGCTTTGTCTCGTTCACAGTGGGGGAGATTCCGTGGGCTAGCCAAGGACGCGGACAGGAACCCGACCAGAATGCCGCAGCATTTGTGGTACTTAAGCAACACAGAATGTTGCAGCTGGTTTTAGGTTCTCTAGCGCAATCCACGAACGCAGCATACCGGACAGCATGGGAGGAATTTATGCGCTCCGGTGCTAAGAGGCAGGACTCACCAGCGCTCCGACGGGAAGATGTGATTTAGTTTATTCTAGATCTGATTGAGAGGGGACTTACTAAGGTTACGATAGAGGGTAAACTGGCAGGGATTGCTTTAGTTGGGAAAGTGTTGTGGGGATATGCGCCATCAGCGGGAGAAATCGGGACGCGCATGCTGGAAGGTTGGGCCCGTGAATGTGGCCGTGCAACCAGGGTAAGGAACCCCCTGTCTTGGGATCTTGGAGAGCGTGCTTCAGATTTTGCCTGGGATATGTACAGACGGTATTGAAGTTTGTCTTTTCTCCACGTTGATGTCATAAATGTTCTTTGGGGCCTTTCGGGTCTCTGAACTGTTAGCATCAAAATCTGACCATGGACTGTTATGGAGTGAGGTGTCCCTTTGCAGGGATAGGATCTGCATTTGGCTTAGGAAATCTAGGACAGATCAGAGGGGAGGGGGTAAATGGGTTTCTTTGCAAGCTGCCGATCCACAGCTGACTTGCCCGTGGCGGTGGAGGTCCTTGCCCCCCGATACGGTTGGGTTAGTTTTCAGGCATGCAAACAGGCAGGGTGTGAAAGCTTCTCAGCATTTGGCTGTGTTGAGGAAGGCGCTGGCCGGGCTGGGGATTGAGGGGAAAGATTTTGGGACACCTTCGTTTCGGATTGGGGCAGCATCGGAAGCAAGCAATCGGGCTTGGGGTCAAGGGGACATCATGAAGTTAGGTAGGTGGTCTTCTGACTGCTACCAGCGTTATGTGCGCAGCGCTTCGGGGGTGTTGTAGTGCGGTTATGTTGTTTTCCTTTTGTTTATTCATGTTTCTCGTTTCAGGTTCGGTGATGGGTCCCCTCACCAGGGAGATGTCTATATGGATTGTTGGACATTCCTTTGTGAAATGGGCGCAGGTCCAGGCCCGCACCAGTTATTTTGGGGACAACCTCGGTTTTAATAAAGAAATGTTTCAAGTTTGCTGGAGGGGAAAGGGTGGTATGCGATGGAAGGAGTTGATACAGGTTTTAAATGGTGTTTTGTTGGCTGGTAGGTGCCCTGACGTGTTGGTCATTCATCTTGGGGAAAATGACATGGTTAAAGAAACTGGTTTGGCATGGATGAGATGCATGAAACGTGATTTGACTTTGATTAGGCAACAGTGGTCTGGTTGGGCTGTCCTTTGGACAGAATTTGTCCCTCGCAGGGTCTGGAGGGGAGCGGTAAATCCAGGGGCGGTGGACAAGACCAGGAGGAAGCTCAACACAGAAATGGTGCGCTGTTGTCGCCAGTTGTTTTTTTTTAGGATCCTCACAGTGACATCAAGTATGATACGCTGGAATTTTTTAGGGGAGATGGTGTCCATTTATCCAGGCTGGGCATGGACTTGTACTTACTGGAGCTTAGGGAAGTCCTGGCCAGATTGGTGGGTGTGCAAAGACGTTACTGACCCCATTAACCTCCTAGGTCGGAACCTAGGAGGCAGGGGGGACAGGAAAATGGGGAGGCGGCATCTCTGCCTACCCTCCCGCCTTTTCCTGGGTGGCGGGGTTGTTGAACGTTGGCCAAGATTGGCTGTAGTTTTTAGTTAAGTGTTGGGAGATTGTGAGCAGGGAAAGGGTAACCATGTAGGCTAAGTTTAGATTAGAGGTTTGTTAGTTACAGTTGCACAAAGGCAGGTAGGGGTGTGGGTCATGGGAGGTTAGGATTTGTAAATGCTATATTGTGTTAGATTGTGTAACATTATTGTAATGTAATGTTATTTTGGTGGGGGATTTGATGTGGGGATCGTGGGGGCGGGGAACAAGGGGTGATGTAATTTATGTATAGTGAGGTTTTAGTTTTGTAAGGCAGTTGCCAGTGTTAATAAATTGTGATATACACCTGTTTCAATAAAGTGGCCTTTTACACACACAAAAATTGGTCTCGGTTTGGCTTGCCCCCCCTCCCTCCCAATACAGATGCGGTAGCTAAATGCTGCCCCTTCTTTTTCTTTTCAGTCTGGTTTGATAGGGGGGTATCACGGAAGGCTGTGAGGCCAATCTTTATCGCAGTCCACTGGCTCGCGTGCTGTCTGAATTCATCTAACATTATGTGATTGTGGATGGTACACAAATTCTTTTTAGCGTGGAAGGGAAGGAAGACAATTATTACCTCTCATCTGAGCTATGGACCCTGGCAGATGAGTAAGAATTTCATCAGTTCAATCCTTCAAGAACCAAGATTTTGCTGAAACGGAAAAAGCCAGCAAGGAGAGCGGCTACCCTGGTCTAGGAGTCCTTGGCCCACTGCCTTGTCGACTCAGATTTTTTAAGTTAGTTTCCCACTTCGAAAACACAATCACATTTACCTCAGTGAATTTAGAGGTAGGAAACGCGTTCATATTTCATTGTGGTGCAGATCAAGGGTTTTTGCCTCCAGGGAAATATTTTCATTGTGGAGAAAAGGGAAAGTGAATTGTGCTCTTTAAGCTAATCAGCTCTGCTAAAAACACTGCTCTTCTTGATTTACTTTTGACGACCTTTTCCAATGACTAACTTCTACGAAACTGATTTACTCATTGAAACTTACAACTGGTATTCTTTCCATTTATCATAAATCATATATCAACACCAAGCATAGGGAAAAGACTTTGAGCCCAGAATTACTACTGTTACATGCAGGTGCTGAGTGAATCGAGCCAATGGCCATTTCTAATATCTGAACAAATATTAGTTTATCTTCGGTAACAAGTAGAGGGTTATAGTGATGGGGACAATCCCAGATCAGAGAATTATCAGCAACCAGAAATAGGTTTATACTTTGAGTCTTTAGCTTCATAAACATAAACATCCAGAATTAGATGATATTTGAAGAAAACAAAAATGTATAAACGTCAATAATAACCCACTATGAGATTTCAACCAATATTCAATCACAATGTGGCTTTTGTATTCATGTACCGTTGTACTATACACAATCTGCGGAGCATAAAAAATGGCTTTTGCTATAGAATGCGTTTTCCTGGCGAGAAGGCCTCAAGTTGCACTTCCAGATTAAGATATTTTACCGCCACACCACTAGGCTTTAACACTTGTATTGTGAAAAGATGCATCCACAATAAAAGAACCCAATTTACTGTTGTGCGAAACGAGTCTAGAGTTTGCCAAGACGTATGACGGATTTCCTACACCCAATGAAGTACACTATCCCTTGACGGCCAACCACATTCTGGTCCTCGTCTGCTCTGCCCTGCACAACTTCAGTTGTGGTGCTGTACACCTTCAGCCACGTTTTTCCTGCATTTCAGTTAAGCTCTGCATAGCCTCTAGGCACCCACTGTAAACCTATGCCCTCAGCCACACACATGCCCTCAGCCACACACATGCCCTCAGCCACACACATGCCCTCAGCCACACACATGCCCTCAGCCACACACATGCCCTCAGCCACACACATGCCCTCAGCCACACACATGCCCTCAGCCACACACATGCCCTCAGCCACACACATGCCCTCAGCCACACACATGCCCTCAGCCCCTCGCCACGCGCGCTCAGCTCCAAAACTGTGAGCAACATCAGCGAAGACTATGTAACTCCCAAGAAAGCTAAGGTAATCAATCTCGAGAGGGTATCTAGACGCTGATGATACGGTTGCAGGGGGCTCAGTTCAACATCCAGGTCTGGAGTCCTTTTCTATATCCCAGCAGGAATGATGAGGTCTCTAAGGGAAGTGGGAGGTTGTTCCAGGCCTCCGCAGCGAGGTAAGAGAAGAAGCTTCCTCCAATGTTGCTGCTGTGGATACGGAGTGTGTGAGCGAGGAGGAGAGAGGTGGAGCGCAGGTGTCTGGAGGAAAGGTGGAAATTCAGTCAGTGGTTGATGTATGCTTGTCGCCGACTGTGGATGTTTTTGAAAGTATCAACATCATGAACTGGTATCTTCTGTATTGGTAGCCAGTGGAGCCTCTTGAGGTGGGGCATGATGTGGGTCCTTTTAGGGAGGTCTAGGACGAGATTAGCTGCTGCATCCTGAATCATTTGCAGTCTCTTGAGGAGGTGCAAGGGGATTCCTACGTAGAAGGAGTTGCTGTATTCAAGTCAGCTGGTGACCAGGGCTTGAATGTCCAGGAAGATGGCGAGGTTGCGGGCATGGTCCATCAGAGTGGGTGCAGGCATTAGTCCGGGGGGGGGGTGGGACACCAAGCGTCATTCAATGGAGAAGTGCTGTGCCTGAAGATCAGCAATTCAGTCTTGTCTGTTTCGAGTTGTAGGCAGTTGTCTCGCAACCGGTCAGCGATGTTAGTCATGCACCTGCGGAAGTTGGTCAGTGTGACGGAGGGGGTCTTCTTATAGTGAGAGGATGAGCTGGGTATCGTCGGCATAGGATATGATGTTCAGTCCATGAGATCTGACAATGCTGGCCAAGGGAGTCATGTAGGTGCTGAAAAAGGTGGGGCTGAGGGGCGAACTTTGAGGGAAGCTGCAGATGGTGTACCTGGGTTCCGAGGTAAAGGGTGGAGGGTGGATTCTCTGGGTTCTGCAGGTGAGAAAGGTGGCGATCCACGAGAGTCTGCTTGGATTCCAATGTTGTGCAACCTTTTGTTTAGGACGTGGTGTGAAACTGTGTCAAACGCTGCCGAGAGGTTGAGGAGGATGAAGGCCGCTGTTTTTCCTTGGTCAAGGAGGGATTCAAGGTCATCTGTAGCCGCAATCAAGGTGGTTTTGGTGCGGTGGTTTGGTGGGGAATCTGGATTGGGAAGTGTCAAGTAGATTGTTGTTCTCCAGGTGTTCTGTGAATTGGCGGATGATGGCCTTCTCGAAGACTTTGGCAGTAATGAGAGGCAGAGAGATGGGGTGGTAGTTCGAGTTTGTTGGGGTCAGCTGAAGATTTGAGTAAGGGCTTGATTTGTGTGCGCTTTTATTCTTCGGGGAATGTGTCCATGGTGATGGATGTGTTGAGGATGGTGTAGAGCTCACTGCGGATGGTCTTTCTTTGAGCCTGGTGGGTTTGCTGGTAGTGACTGTCGGCACAGTCAGTGATCCAGGCAGAGAAGTTCTTGACCGCCTGTTCCAGGTTGGTTGCGGTGTGAGGGCAGGTGTTGAGGGCGGTCTATTGGCTTTGAGAACTTGTTTCGACTGCAGTGACACGTGCTGGGCAGCTTGGGGGTGGTGCCGGGGATCTTGTGATGGTGAAGAGGACGAAGTTGTGGTCAGTCTAGGTGAGCTCGGTGACATGGCTGTACTTGACTCTGTTGCTGGCCATAGAGTTCTGATCGAGTGTGTCCTGCAATGTGCGTGGGGGGGGGGTTGGGGGGGGGGGAGTGGGGGGGGGTTCAGTTACCAGTTGGTGAAGTCGATGTTGCTCATGCTTTTGAGGAGGTTGGCGGTGTTGGTATCGATGAGGTTGTCGAGGTGAAAGTTGAGGCAGCTAAGGAAGATGTAATTTTTGGAGTCGATGGCGAGCAGAGCTATGAAAATCTGGAATGGCGTTACACAAATTCGGGTGAGGTCCGGGCAGTCTGTAGGCATGGTTCCTATGATGGTGGTTTTGCTGTCAATTCGGAGTTGCAAGTTGACATATTCCATGAATTGGGTGAAGTCATCTGCAGTGGTGGTGCAATGGATGGTTTCCTTGTGAAGGATTGCAATTCCACCTCTGTGCTTGTTTATGCAGTCTCTGTGTGCAATCTCGTAGCTGTCTGGCGTGACTGAGGTGATGTCTGGTGTGGATAAGTGATTGAGCCAGGTCTCGGTGAGGAAGAGGACATGAGGGGTGAGGGAGGGGATGTATCCCAAGTCCTGATAGCGTGCGTGCAGAGAGATTGAGCATTCCAGCAGGAAGCAGTGGAGATGGTCTGGGGTGGTCGACATACGTGCTGGAGCTTTGATGTAGCAGGAGAAAAGGCAGTGCCGGCAGGTGAAAGGTCCTACAGTGGAATGGAGAGAGGTGCAAGGGGGGAGTGACAAATGAGCAAGAGGTAGGGAGCTACTCTAATGTGTATTGTGAGCAAGTCTGTGCCTTCTCAGGCGAGCTTCACCAAACACTGTACACTCTCAAAAACGTCAGGCCTTCCAAGAAGGGGGAGAAAAGGAAAAAGGTTTTGAGGGTGGGGGAAATGCACGTGCTGGAAACTTTGAAAGAAAATTAAAACTTCTAATTTCCTGGTTTCCTTAGAACATAAAATGTCGATGTTTATTCAAATATATAATGTTTGCTGTACTGCACATCAACGCAATGAATATTCTACCGAATGCTCACGTCCAGAGACCGAAACGAAATGTGTTCCATGGGTTAGTTCTATGGATTCCATTCTTACCTACTTGCTGATGTGTCGTAAAATACAGAGATTTAACGGCAGATGAACCCAGAATTTGAATGAAACACTGACCTGGACAGACAGCATTTTCAGACTAAGCTGAGCATGATACCATGGCAGATCTGGAACCGGAAGAACAAATAGTTAATTGATGTTTCCAGTGCGTTGTCATTTTACCAACACGTGGCAGAAGTCTAGCTCAGTAGTCGCTAGTCCAAGTGAAGCCTGCAGGGCAGTGCCATCGAAAGTTCAGGTGGTCACCAACCTAAGAGCACGCTATTAAAAGACATGAAATCTGAAACGTTTGGGGTCGCTCACCTACAGCTAAACGCTGCTACAACAACTACATTCTTCCGAAGTCATCAAAAGGCGGTGTAAACAGGCCCGGCTCCAGTATTCGGGATCTGGGAGGGCCATGAAGATGAATGCGATTGCCTAGTATTTCCTAGGTGTCCGAGAGCTGGCTCGGACATGCAGAGTGGTCTTGTAGTGGGATGAGCAGCATACTTTACCTACTGCCAGGATAAGGACTACTAGTTTTAATCTACTTATGGATGTTTGCATGTATGGGCCTTAGGTCTTCTGCTCTCTCTGCCACACCCGGATTTCTTTTTCTGCCTTATACTCTGCACTCTCTGATTCACCTGGCGCTCCTGCCCACCCACACTCTGTTTCCTCCCACCTCATACCCTTCTCTCACCACCTCACCCTCGTCTTTCTTGGTCTCATCCTCTTACACTCCGCCTCATCGTCCTTTTCTTTGTCAGAGACTCAACTCTCATTCTGCCTAACCCTCGGACTTCTCCCCACCCCACCTTATCTTTCTCTCCACTTTACCATCCTCTCATTATGCATCAACCTCCTCTTTCCATCTAATCCTTCCATCTCCCTCTCACCCTTCCCACTCTGCTTACATCTCCTCTCACTCTACTCCACCCTCCTCTGGCTTTTCCACCCGCCCATCATCTCTTCACTGTCTTCCCTCTCCCTCAGTATCCTCTCTCTAGATCACACTCCTACCTGTCCCCCCTAACTCTTACCCATCAACTTCTCCTCTTTCCACCTCAGCGTCTTCCCTCAGTATCACCTTCACTGTGGTTGTATTTGGAGTAACAAAATTGTGTTTGCAAAGGAAGGGTGAACTGCTACTGTACAAGCGTATGTGCATGTACTTGTGTGGGTGAGCAGGTGTGTATTATCAGTGGTGTGTATTATCAGCCCTTGAACGCATTCCTCACTGGTAGCTCAACATTTGAAAAGTGGCAGCAACAAGTCCTGGACTATACAGAACATGCTCATAAGCATGTACAAGATCTGCAAAGATCTTGGGGCCATGTATATTTTAAAAAGGTAGTAAGGAGTTGTGCAGCTTTTTAGGTCTCGGCTGCGAAGGCTGCGCTTGCGCAGTCTCGCTCCGAGATTTAATGACTTGGAGAAGAGGGGCTTGAACCCGCCCCTCTTCTCCCCTGTTCTCCATTGGCTGGCCTCTTGAATGCTGGCCAGCCATTGGAGAAGAGGTCAGTCATTCAGATTAGGTCCCGTCCTTTTCGGATCGGGGGGCGTGTTTTTTGCGAGAAGTCTCAGGGAGGAGACGCCACCAAAACACGCCCCCGAATCCGAAAACGACGCTGCCTTTCTCCGAGGCATTTCAGCTCTGCCTCGGAGAAAGGCGGTGGTGTCTTCCGGTGCCCTCGTTTTTTTTAGGACTCGCACTGGTCTTGGCTCCGGTGCGCGGCTTGTTTCGGATCCTCACTTCAATGATTTGAATCTATGGTAAACTGTTTTGCTCTCCACACGCATATACAAATTAGTTTACACGGTTCCCAGATGGGTTGATATTTCTAACATGCTTCAACGCTGCATCTTCCTCCCCAGTCAAACAGGCATCAACATGTCGACCCGATTGTTTACCAGTGAGCTTTGTAATGAAAAGAACAGAACTGCTTGTACCTTCAGCTCTGTAATCCTAAAACATAATACAATAGGAAAATACACACATAACCCTCCTCTTTTTTTAAATCAGTAGGAGAGAGACTACATCTTGCAGCTGGTGAAATTCACTACTCAGCATTTTACTCCAGCCTTCCACCGTGTGCAGTAACATCCGGCGGGAATGTACCAGGGCAGCCCTTCACCTCCAACATGAAATAAATATCAAAACCAAAACTTGGCAATTGCAACACTTTGGGGGAAAAATGGCTCTGCCTCGAGGGAACAGTAAACATTTCACCGCTTTGACCGTACAGGATTGTCTCTTCATGAATCTTCCAAAAAGTGCTTGGAAAAAGCTGCGTTTTCTAGTTCCCGGGTATAAGGTCGGAGCTGAAGACACGGGGAGAGCCTTTTTTCTGGCCTCATTTTGAACAAGTTAGGACTATTGGCTTTGTCAATGGTTGTTAGTTAGCTGCCACGAGCACAAGTGTGCAGACCAAGAGACAGAGGACGCGAGGCGCGCCGAGATTTCCCACACAAGCACAGCCGCATATTAACACACGCCGCAGGACGGCTCTTCTCAGAAATGGCAGCACCGAGGCATTCTGAGAATACACGTCTGAGACGGGAGGGCGGGGGGGGGGCGCACACGGGGGAGCGGGTGAAGGGAGGGTGCGAGCCCGCGATGCTCTCTTACAGACCCCACAGAACTGGTAACGAAACCAACAGCTGAGACTGTGAAGGCACAGCATTAAAAGTGACTGGGTAGGCTGAGGCTGTTCTTGCTGTGGGTGGCATGGGGAGGGCGGTGTGGCAGGGTAGGGAGGGCTTTGGTGGGCCACAGGGGAAGGAGAACACATCTTGGAACAGGGCAGAGGCAGCATACGAGGGTAGGGCTGGCAGTCGCCAACTGTCCCTAGGATGAGAAGTAAAACTGCATACTTGACCACATTGATTGTGCATATTAAGAGGGCATTTCAATCGAAATTGGGACAGTGCGAGAAGCATCACCGGATGCCTATTATTACCCTACCGTTCTCCTGCTGAATGAACGTGGTTCTTTTACTACACCTCTCCTTCATGCAGCATTTTGTTTTTACGACAAACCATGTAATTTCAATAAATAATTCATTTGTGGATTTATATAGTGTGGCTTGTCACCCGTGAGGGTATCCATGCACCGTCAATGGGCTTGGGGAGATTAAATGATTTACCCAGATTGACATAACATTGATGACAGCACAGGCACTCTGAAGATTATTCCAGCACCACTGTCCCCACCCCGCCACCCCCTTCACATGGTGTCCATCAGCCACTTCCGTTCTGGTACACAACTGCACCAACGCATGCTTCTTTGTAATGCCTGAAGTGAAAAGCGCGGGATGGCTGAAAGTCACACACCGGACATGGGGCCAGCGGGAAAGATGTGGAAATTAAGGATACCGAGCGACTGGGTATATTCAAGGGCGTGCTGCTGCAGTCCAGGGCTTTTCTTTTACAAATCACCGTTTCCAAGTTTGTGCAGTCACTTGTATCCAGTGAACTGATCTAGGACTACAACTCCCAGAATGCAATTCAAAAGTTTTTAAATGCAAACCCAGGACAACAGCCTTGCACCCTTAATGACAGTTCATAGCAGAGGACATGACACGCATAAAAACCATGTTACAGTTTTGTAAATACAGGGATTATGTGTACACAGAAACTGCCCAAATCACTGGTACAGAACAGGGTCAATTCCCTCTGCCCTGCCAAGCTTCCCATGCATGCATGATGAACTGTTCCAACCCAAGTTTTTTTCTCTGCATTGTGGGGATCATTATAACAAGCATTTACAATGCAACGGTCTCGGCATTGTTAAAGTTAGAGCTATTGGAATTGCTCATGACATTATTTTTGTTTATGTTTTTAAAACATGTAAAGAAACGGCATTGTTATTTACAATGTCAATAGCTTAATCTGTGTGTGGGTGCAAATGCAATAGGTCTCGCATTGGAGAGTGATTAAGCTATTGACATTGGAAATAACAATGCTGTTTCTTTAAATGTTTTAAAAACAAAAACATAAACAAAAATAATGTCATGAGCAATGCCAATAGCTCTAACTTTACCAATGCAGAGACCATTGCTTTGTAAATGCTTGTTAAAGCTGTGAATAGTGTCTACTGCTGTACTTACTCCAAATCTGCACAATAACAACTGGAAGAGCATTTAAAGCTTGCAACCTGAGGAGAACCAAATATCGAGTGTGAACCTGTTTTTGTGAATACAGCTCCCGAGTTTGAGGACTGGGCTTCCCATTTGGTTTCTATATTCTCAAAGAATATTCTGCTGTTTCTGGAGTAGAATGTTTAAGGAGAACAAAGCGAGCATATACAGCTAATATGAGAGCCTCAAATCTAAACTCTCGCTCCTAAATTTTGACTGGCATGTTCCTGCCTCTTATGTTCTCTTCCTCTTTCCCACTAGTCTCTCCTAGTCCCATCATCCTCAACTATCTCCACTACTCTCCCTACTTGTCAATTGGTCTATTAATCTCCTCCAGTCAACCCCCTTCTCTGGTCCCTCCACCACTGTTCATTTGCTCAACACCATTCTTCCTGACCATCCTCCTCTCTCATCATACTCATCCTTTAATAGAATCATGCCTTCACTATACCATACTCCTGTCCCTCTACTCACCTCTCATCTGCCCCTCAGTACATGCCTAACCTTTGTCCTTTCCAAACACGTATCACATCATTTTCCAAGTTCTCCCTACTCCATCACTCAACTTCCTCAGATTCTTCTTTTATACTTCATCCACCTTTCACATCATTATCGCCGTTTCTACTTTGATACTCATTACTCTCCTACTAGTCTCTAATCTACCCTGTCATTTCTTCTCTTCCCTTCTACTCACTCCTTTACTGGTATTTCATCCACCTATTTCCTTATAATTCATTTGTCTTATTCTTCCTTTTCTTTTTTCTTACCCTCATCTTTTCTATCTTTGTATTCTCCTGTGCTCAATCACTTTTGTCTTATGCCCATATTTTAGAATGTTAGTTCTCACAATTATGGTAGTGTACATTAACAGTGACCCTGTGAGTTTCATATTTGGTATATCAATAACATGACATGCAAGTTATTTGCAGCATTTTTACCTCTGTTTTGTCAGAAATGAAAGGGGGAGTAACAAGATTTGAACTCGTGAGGCCACAGATTATAGGAAAATCTCAGTCGCAAGTGCATTCACCCACTACATGGTCATTAGTTTAGGACCTGTTACAGCCTCACTACAATCGATTTGTAGTTACTCATATAACCAAGAGACATTTTTTAGAGCGTTTTTTTGGGGGAGAAAATAAACAGTCAAAGGCGCCCAAACTGCGGTGTCTGTGCCTTAAATTCCTTCAAATTATATTAACAGACTGAGTATTCGGAGTAGGCAGGACAGCAACAGCACATGCTGCAGTGACAGCAGGATGTGGTGTAAAGGCCAAAGGTGCCGACTTTGGTACTGTGGAACAGGCTCAAGTCTTGGCAACCACTCAACGTTCGCGATTCTGAGCCAATCACTTAATCTCCCCATGCCAAATGTTTTGAAAAAATAAAATTAATGTGTCCTTCTTTAGTGTTCATGCTATATAAAACTACAAAAAACACATACGTGTATATATACACATATATACACACACACACACACATATACACACACACACATATATATATATATATACACACACATATACACACATACACACACACACATATACACACACATATATACCCCCCATTGTACCCATATTTTCAATTACTTTTCTTGGGATGACAAAATCCAATCAGATTCTTTCAGCTATAAAACATCTCTTATGTACCATGCAATGGAAGCTTTGGTCAGTCTATTTTGATGTAGGGGTAGTGTCACAGGTACTTCTGCTGTACACACATGCATGATAACATCCTGACTGACTTCACATCTGTCTCGGGCACCTGTCAGTGGATGGCCTGGTCCCAGACACTGACAGCGGTCAGTAGTCTTGGTTGGTTACTTGCCTTTCAGGCAGTGCCAACCCTCACATAGGGACAGAACCCTAAGGAGGCAGGATGAGCCACTTCACCTTGTTGGCTGTGGTGGTATTATTCACCTGCTATGATGCCTCTGGATATAGGCTAGAGTTAACTCTATCCCAGGTGGGGTATGCAGATGAGAAGGGGTCCCCATGGACCAGATTAGTAGAAGGGGATGAGCTTCAGAGTGGCAGTACTATCAAAGGCAGAACTTGAGAGTAGATTCAAAACAGTTGAGGTTGTCCAACTCCCTAGTGGGAGTAGACATGGCAATATGTGAGGCTGGAACGGACCATGCCAAATGCCCCTTTTTGCGTGGTCACGCCCATTTTGTGTTACTGGATTTCATTCCTTGTTTAGACTTTGCACAGTGGGGCAGTGCCATGCATTGTACAGTGTATGTTCTCTGATTCCCAATACATACAAGCATTGGAGAAACCAATAGGTCTCAGTAATGCCCAGAATCACAAGATGTTGAGCTGACGCAGAGTATCTTCACCACCTCCCATGTTGAGTTTATGGTCCTGCCCTCCTAACACAAAAACCGATATGACATGGCCTGCACTGGCTGAATCATAGTGCTTTTTTCTGTGACTTTCAGCCATGCTGAACAGCAGAGGTTCAGCTAGACAACGAGGATGAAAAAAAAATTAACAAGGCGAATAGCTTGGGCTTTGCTGAAATCGATTGGCTTTGCCGACATTGGCTCGGTGTTGACTGGGGTCTTACTGAACAAATGTGGAAGTGATGGTGAGAAACCCTTGAGGAACTTTGAAAGGAGCTTTGAAGTGAAGCATGGATGTGATGTAATGGCCAGAGCTGCGTCAGGGGAACTGGAGATCTAGGTTCGAATCTCGTGGTCGGCTGAAAAATTTGTGATTTTGGGCAAATCACTTGCGCTTTTCACTGCCTACGGCACTGAATGTGCGATTGTGAAATGTAGCTGAGCAGCAGTCAAAAAGCTCCAAAACGATTGGCTGGTGTTCACACAATGGCAAGATGGAGGACAAAAACAAGCCCTTCACTACAATTGTATTGTGCAATAAAAAAAAGACAGCAGTGACGAAGGAGGTAGTGGGGGGGGGGGGGGTTGTCAAGCAGGGAAGCAGGAGATAGGGAGTTAGGCAAGCAACAAGATGAGAAAAACACCTTAATTGAAGCAGGACCAGCGACAAAAATGAATGTGTCGTGTAATGTAACTTGTGAGCGCTTAAAGTGCTCCAATACCATTGGCATGTGTTCGCTCTCTGGCACGACGGAGAAAGCGCTCCAAAACCATCAGATCGTGCAAAAATAAAAGTGCTGTTCATGTTGTAACAACTTTTTAAGAAATGCATTAATTAATGTACACGCCCATGCATTTTAGTGGTATGTTTAGTGGAGATGGCCTGAAAACACAATTACTCCTATGGAGATTTTAAAAACAAAGAAGAAAATAGCTCCACAATGCGGGAGCAGCTAAGGAGACATGTACTTGGTTCATGCACTATGGGAAGGACAAACACAAGAAGAGGGCATGACACCCGCACGGCATGACAAATGGCATCAAAGAAAATGAGAGCAATGCTGAAGTTTACCAGTGGTAGGAGATGGGCGGCCCGTAAGCCCACAGATAGCACATGCACTGTCTGGCAGAGACCTAATAAAAATGGGCTAATCCCAGATTGGCATACATGATTCTCCTACAAGACCATAGCTTATGGTTTAGAAACTAAAGCCATGGCATGGAAAGTTAAATGTCACCTATGTACTGCAGCATTTATTGTGCCATCCACTTGTGTGATAAGGAAAGCATAGTTTCAGGTATACTGATGTAACCGGACTGCTGACTTGCCGAGGTCTTGCTGAAACTGTTTTTCAGCTGCAGGGAATCTCAGAGCAGAGGAAACCGGTTTCTTCAGCCAAGAGAGGTTGCGCTTGGGTAGATTAGGCTAGCACGTTTGTCCTGGCCCTTCAGAGGTCCTGAAGTCCCAGGTTTTTGAAGATGTTAAGAGAGGTACAGTTAGACAGAGCCAAGGGTTTCAGAATCTCAGTAAAAGCACTTGGGGGTCAAGACTCAGTCCATGAGAGGCCATCAGCAGAGTCCATGTCAGGTCCAGTTGGTACTGGTCAGCTGGGAGTTGCAGCCCTTTAACCACACAGGAAGCTAGCCAACTGACCTTTGGAGTCCATTGCATTGTCCAGAGTACAAGAGGGAGCTGGTCCAGTCCTTCTGGGCTCCTCTCAGATCACATACAGCAGGTCCAGTACACTTCGGCAGGTCTAGTGGTGTTCTAAAAAAGGTCTCTGGGGGGACACCTTTATGCCTGGCACTAGCTTGTAAGTGGGGGTTACTCTTAGCCCCTCCCTAACCAACAGGGTAAGTTCCTAGTGATAACCCTGGCTACTTTTGCAGCAGTTCCAGTTTGCCCTAATGCAAACAATCTCACAGTGTTCCTCAGTCCTGACATCCAAAAGGGTGAAACGCTTCTCTCCTTGTGCAGAGCATGTGTTTCCACCAAGAGGTGTGACCAGGGTAATGAGCAGCAGCTCCTCTGTGGACACTTTCAACCAGTTCTGGGGCAGGCCTCCCAAACTCCCGGGTTTGGTGCATGTCTGAATGGAGGACAAAAAGAAGGAGGCTTCTAGGCAGAGGAACAAAACACCTCCCATGCCCATATGTTTCCCTCCGCTCTAGGAGCAGCTTTCACACCTCATCCCGGCTAAACACTCACTAGACCACTGCTGGAGAGCTAATGCAAGCTAGCCTCTAGGAGCTTCAGAGAGCTGAAAACCACTTTCCAACACTTAATCTTTCTTAATATTTATTAAAAATCTGAGTTTGCCATCGTTTGATTAATAAATATTTAAAGAAATGGTTTAAATCGTATTTCTAGCTGGTCTCAATCCGGAAATAGCAGAAGTAATATTTTATATTGCTTCCCAGCATTTCTCAATGGGCCAGCCAGCCTGGCTACAGTTAAAATCTCTTTGGAGGGGTTGGATGGGGAGTGGTGGTAGGACGGCTTCTTATGTTTTAAGTTTATCCTTAGGTTTCCCTGTTTGGTTTAATAAACATTGACTACATTGCGGCTTTCCACCACCGCCAGAAAGGCATTAAGGGGAAGACGTGCCTCCAACTGGCCCATGGGGTCTATGTGACTACATTCCTAAGCTTGCATTGGTCATGTACAGTTTTACTCATTACGCGTCCGGCCCAGTTTGGGTTGTAGGCGACATGCTATGTAAACGTCATCTTAATGTCTAAAGTACTTTGTATCTGCTACCAACTAGCCCCGGTACCAGTACCAGGCCCCCATCATACAGCATCGTTGCGACACTGCCCAGCTGGGGCGGAATGGGCCGTTCCCTAGAGCTTTACTTCCGCTGACATCCCACGCGGCCCGCCCAGTTTGGGTTGTAGGCAGCATGCTGTGTACTGGTTCTTAGGATATGAATGCCAATAAAAAAGAGATTTGATCCTAAAATCTCTTTTGAGTGCTACTCAATATAAAGAAGTTAGCTTGAAATTTCTACAGGTCCTTCTTTTAAATACCATGCCACGTGGGCTGAACATCTACATAGAGATAACTAAAAGGAATTAAAAAGGTAATAGAATAGTTTTCTCCTATCAAAAAGGGTTTATTTAGACAGGTCAGGCTGCAGGTTTAAACTGTGGCTGTTAGGCTGCAGTACCAGGCCTGAAGTCATGATTTCCTTGTCACACTAGCGGATGGCACAGTAGTACTGTATTCCATAGATGGCATCTCCATCACCTTACCATGTGTGTAATTTGTGCACCATCTACTGGGGCCTTATTGGAAAGTTAAGTATGCCAATTAGGTGTTATTCAACTTCAACATGTTTTAGGGGTCAGAGCACATACCCTGGGCACCAGACAAAAGCGCCCTAAAGTGCAGAGGCTAGTATCCAGCAATAAAATTGAACAAAATGGAAAGCCACTGAAAAAGAGCATTTTCTCACACTGTCCTTAGGAGAACTTCTAGAACTAATGACAAGAAAAATTGTCAGCCACTGTAAAGATACAAAACTCTGCTCCATCTTCCAATAAACAATGCAAGTGGTACAGACTGATACAAATTGTGAATGATAAGAGGGTTGGTCTATTGCCGCTCTTTGTGTACATTATGTGCTGATTGAATTAGCTGTGGTGTTTATCAAAGATTGCATAAACCCATACCTAAAAAGAAAGGAGTGGCAGCAGCTAGGCCATAAGTGGAGTATAGAGAAGAGAGGCAAGCTATTTTGCCATTTAAGTATGGAGTAGCAGAAAGTGTAGGTTGCATTGTGAGGAATAAATCTATTGAGAGAGACAAAGGGACCCCGAAAAAAATTAAGAGTAGCTAAAGAGAAAGTAGTCAGGTTTTCAGTATGCAGAGATACTGTTTCTCCCCTCCTGGAAGTGGGTGTCTGTTGGTTCAAAGTTAAGTTGCAAGAATAGATATGGCACATCAGTCAATCATTACCAATCAAAAATATTCAATCTTTAGTAACTTACTGGAGGAAGATTTGAAGCAAATGGACGAATATGTAAATCAATCAGACTTGTGCTTAACATTTTCTATTGCAAAAGACCATTATTCTTGAGGGTCAAAGTGAAATATATATAGTAGTGCTAGCTAACCAATTGAGCCAGGGCTAGTGAAATATGGTAACATGTATTAAACTTCAGTAGTACCTGAATAGCATTACTCTAAGCATGTTGCAACATGTGCAAAGCATAGTCAGGCAGTCTGGTGTGAATTAATGAAGTTCGACCAGGATGATACAAAATTTATTGCTGGTACCTAACAAGCTTTAAACCTGGCTAAATGGTCTTACCCATGGCCCATATAATTTCCTAGCCTATACGTCCCTAGTGTATGTTGTAGAAAATTCACACAAAACCCTGCTATGAAAATATTTTAAAAATCCTGACTGGTGAGAAAACTTGCTTTTAAAGAATAATATGAAATTAAAGTTGGCATGTTTCTCCAGTGATCAGCCCCCAAAAGCTACTTTAAATGGCAAGCCTGTAGCTGGATCTTGGACCATGACAAAGTACAGATAATAAGCTTTAATTGCAACGTTTGAAATGAAACCGCTAGAAGGGACATTTACAGTTTATTTTCGATATTTATTAAAAACCCAATGCAAAAGTTAGAATTTTAAAACGAAATTGGGAAAAGCAACTTCAGGAGAGTTCATTTTTCCCTGCCAGCAGCTGTCCAGGCAGTGCTCAACCTTAAGGAGGTGTGAGATCTGCTCCCACAGCAGAATAATGGATTAGGCCTGGTGACAAGATGGGCTGGGTGTGTGATATGTGAACCAGATAAGCTCAGAAGGCCAAGTGGGGAGGTTCCAGGAACTGCATTAACTCGAAAAGGGGCCTATTCATAGTTTAGTGTAAGGGAGATCTGGGAAGGGGAAACTCTTTGATCCCTCGACACATAGCAGTCAGCCAAGCACCGTCCCAGTGGGCTGCAGAAAGTGGTTAGAGTTGCCCCCGGAACTCTTTCCTTATTGGTTTGGGAGTGTCCAGGAGTCACCCCAGGCCAAGGACTAGTGAAAAACACAAAGCTCACACCTTACCCACAGTTCTTCATAACACTCTCTGGAACTGTAGATCAGACAAGGACTGGACCTGCCGTCTGTGACCTGTGTGGAGACCTGAAGGTTTGGACCTGCTCCCTCTTGAACCAAATGGTGACAAGTAGACTCCAAGTATCAGTCGGTTTATCTTGTGTGCGACTGCAGCGACACAACAAGCTGCAAGAGTTTTTCCCCCTGAAGTGACCAGTTACAATTGGGGATGGAGTGGACCTGATGGTGGCCTCTGCTGGATTTGAGTCTTGCCCCCAAGTGATGTCTATGAGGTCACATAAGCCTTAGATGTGACCCAGAGGAGCTGAAACAGAAACCCTGAAAAGTTTGAAATTAGAAAATGTTTGGATTTCCAAGAGCTCGAGTGTCAGCGGGACCACACAGCAAAAGTATCTTTTTTTGCTGCAGCTTCATCAGATACAGCTACAGGTTTGCCCCGCCAGAGGATTTTAAGCTCCATAAAAAAAAGATTAAGTCAAAAGGCAAAATATTTGACTGAAACAAAACAGCTTGGTGTGTTTAACTTGACCTGCAGCGTGGTTGGTCTAAAATCACACCTAGGTCTCACTCGACCAGATCAAGAGGCTATCATTGGCACATACTTAGTGACACTATTCTCACTTAAATCTTTAAAAAGTCATATCCCTTGTTTGCCTTACTGGATTTGATATTATGATGTCATTTCTGTAATTAAAATGTACTCCATTTTCTAATTTGGTGTGCGACTTAAGTTTTTTTTTTGTTTTTAACTTATTGCAGTTTCGGCATTTCATAAATCCTTTACACTTTGCCCCAAATTAATCCTGTATGCTCTGTGCCTTAGCTAACAGGGGGTTGAGCTCCAGTTAATTTAGTGACTTTTGTGGTTCACACTGATGAGTCCGTATTATCGAACGTCCACCCCAAATAATAATCCACTTTCTTACAGTGATACATACTTTATTAAGTAGCGTATGATCTAAAGCTCCAGATACTTTAAAGAACAGCTCAAAAACTGGTACTAGAGCCTATGCACATTCATACACCTATTTCAATTATACCCTGATGGGCTCCACTGGGAATGCACGGATATGTTGAAAACACCTATACAAAATGTTTGGCTTCAATAGCATCCATGGAAGGCCTCCCATGGAGCAGTCAATCTGCTGCTCCATATATTAAAAGTGGCACTACCTTCGCTTTGAAGGCTATTATTATAGGTTGAAAAGAGTATCCGGCATGCTTAGCATAGACCGTGCACTTTTTGCTTGTGTTTTTTTCCCCCACCTTATCCGTGATTAACTCAAATTCCCAAATATATACAGTGTATAAAACTTCTTCAATCTTTTGTGCCCCATATTCCATATGTAATGAATAGGTTTCAAACAAATATCAATATTTCAGTTTTGCTTTTATTAATAACAGGAGATATATTAACAGAGTGTATGAACATTACACTGAGGGCATGTTGCAAGCCAACCGGATACGTATCAGCTAAAACAATGACATCACTTCAGGATATACTACGGATAACCCCACGTAATTCTAGTAGATAGTGAGTATAAATACAGAATTGCAACAAAGTACGCTATGTATAAATTAAGCATAGGGGAATCAACTGTACCCCACTAACATCTATTAAAATCAATCTTACCACCTAGTTTATCCTTCCAGTACAAAATCCTTACACAAGTATTTGTATACAATTTGCTTATTATTGTTAGCAGAGATTGGCACACACATCAGTTAATTTTGTTCACAGGACTGACCTACCAACGGCTCAGAGTAATGAACACATTCACTGTACAGTGACCCCCTTGGCCCTAAACACTTTGCTGTGCACCATACTAAGTCAAAACACCTTCCTGAAATCCAAAGCAATACAAGGGTAGATTATTATTCTCAACTACACATACATTTAGTCTATAAAAGTTGCGTACAGCAAAGCATCTTAGCAGACAGGAAAAGTATTATGGCCTAATGATAAATCTGCAGTAATTAATGCTTTTTTAAAAAGAAATTTCAACACATAAGAATGAATGCTGCCCCCTTCGAATGCAGGGTATTTACTAAATATCAACACATACACACATGAAGCAAGAACTGAGCTCACATTTGAGGGTTCACTTTTAAGGCATTACTGCTCCACCCATCAGGAAACACAGCAGGCGAAGGGACCTCTGCCAAAAAAGTAGTAGAAGTCCAATCTGTCATATATAGGCAGCGGTTCTTAACCTTTTCACTTCTGTGGACCCCAGTGAATCACTACTTCAATACAATGACCCTCTTATTAGCAAATTCTATGTTTTGAACCTCAAAACAACGCACAAAAATACAGAAACAAGTACACATCAAACAAATCCCCAATTTAGAAATATTTTGTTTAACCCCTTCAGCGCTGCGCGGATTCCCCCGCGGTGCTGAAGGGTTCGAGCGCGGGCGGGGCCATGACGGAACGGGTCAGTCATGAGCACAGCTCAACCGATGCTCATGACGGAACCGTTCCGTCATGAGCATGGAAGGGGTTAATTCACAAACTAAAAAATAAACAAAAGTATATTTAAAAAAATTTATAATGGGAAGGTTGTAGCTTTTCAAAATTTGTTTTTATCTATGTAAGGCGAAGCGACATGCTAGATTCTAGCATCTAAATTAGTCTTTCCTGCTCCTGGTGCATGCTCGCTTTTTGTTGGCGTATGTCAGTGCTTTAAGTTGACGTCACCATACATCCATATTAGAGGTTTGCTATGCTTGCGCTACTGCACGAATCAAGCTTAGGACACAAACACATTTTTTAGCATTCAGTTTCGATTTCTTCACATTTAAAACTTGTTTTAAAAAGTTTAATTTTACATTTTTCTTTTCTATATGTCTAACATAAGAAAACTAAATAATGGTAACAGTTTAACAAGCAGGTGGGTACCCCCTGAGTAGGTGTCATGAACCCACAGGGTGCAAGGACCCCAAGTTAAGAACCACAGATCTAGAGGTATATGGAATCAATGCACTGTAATTGTGTGGGCAGGACATTCCCCACATTCAGGTGGAGGTCCAGCATCTGCCAAACTCCAAAGAAGGCCTTACTCTTTTTATCCAACGTGCCATTCCTTTTTCTGTTATTGTCAATAACATTGTAACCAGTACAGGTACACAAAACTGATAAGAAGACGTGGAAAGTTTCCAACAGTGGAAGCACTTGCCACATATTAAGTTTGAATTAAATTAATACAAAAAATAAAAATTAAAAAAACCACAGGAAAGCCACATATCATTGTGTACAAGAAGGAAAAGAAAACAATGACCGACAAATACAACAGGTCCTACTGCTTCTATACAGATGCATATTTATTGGCTTTGCCAGTGTTTGTTTATTTTGGACATTGGAGTAGGAACTCTCTTGCTCACAATGTGAAGGTTTTACAGTGAGAGGGCATCTAGATGTGCACCAGAATGCAAGCCATGCAGTCATCAGATTTGCCTCTGCAGACTTCTCAACCAGATGGGCTATATCTAACTGGCTTAGCCACATGATGCAGTAAACTGTGCAAGTGCGTGTTTCTTGATTTGCTAGGTCATTTCTATATGGTCTACTGCGCTCTGCTTGTTTGCAATTAATAATCAGTGTCGGCTCAATGGGCGATGAGCTTGACAGGGGAAAGATACTCCGATTCCCCCTATGGTGATCACTGGCCTTCATGACGAAGAACACATCAGCTCACATTACCATTGAAAAGTATACATTAATTAGACGGTGTGGAAGCACAACAGTGGTGGTGTTGGCCATGGCTGCTTGAGAGATAATTCTACCATTTATTGGCGAATTCCGCCCTTCTGAACAAGGAGGGTTGGTCAGACATGGAATTACTGACTGTATCCTATTTGAGCCTGGGCCTGACTGATAACTGGAAAAAAGTACACAAGTTACAAACTGAAACTGAGCTTTGATGCCCTGTGACATCACAGGAAGTTACACCACGTTCCTTTTCACGCCAATATCATCACAGGTACTAACACAGGCACATACCTTTATTTACAATGCATACATTATGAACCAAATTAATGTAGATTTAAAAGGAATGAAGTCTTCTGGATAACTGGTATGAGAAAGTAAAGAGGTACTACTTAAAGCAACAAGGGATGGAGGACAGATCAGGATGGAGGGAGGAGGCTGAGTGAAGATGGCAGGAGTAAACAAGCATTGGCATAGCAAATAGGTCTCGCTTTTGGGACCTGTGCCATGCTGCTGTTCAACATGCGAGAAGAGGAAGCAGTGAGGATCTTTCATGGTGGTGGTGAACAACTGCAAGCCCTTGTCTGCCTGCAAACCACGGTTCACACTACCCAAGGACCCGTCGACATCCAGGGACCTTTAAAGATCAAAGAAAGGACGACAGCGAAACCAGGGTGTGTGATGAGGATAGTGCGTTCCACTCTGGCGATGCCCTGCCCCCTCCTCTCTTGAAGCATGCCTGGAGTCCCGAGCCAGCGCTCGCAGTGCATCCTGGTAGCGGCTGCTGATCAACCTTCACTGCCTTCGGAATTACAAATTCCAATTACCAAAGATGCAGGAGGGCAGCAGCTGTGACAGACGGTCCTCCCCCCCCAACCGCACCCCACCCGCTCGACACCACCTCACCCCCAGGGTCTACAGCAAGGCACCCCACCCCACTCCTCCGTGCCAGCGCCCTCCGTCTTCCACACTTCATTAGGAGCCAAAAACACGGGGACCTGACAGAAAAAGGCAGTGAGAGATCGGGGAAGGGGGTGCAGGTGGGTAGACGTTAAAGACGAGTAACATAAGGTGGGAGGAGAGAAGAGGAACACAGATCAAGACAGACGCCTGAAGAGGAGTAGACAGAGGACGAGAGAGGCACAGAGAGAGAGAGGAAGGTGGTGCGAGAGAGAGACCAAGACGAGTATCTTAACGAGCGAGAGGCCAGGGGTGAGAGGAAGAGATGTATGGGGCCACCGTCATGATAGGACAAGAATTGTTGATGGGACAAGAATTGTTGATGGAAACACGTAAAACATTATTTTAATTTCCTTGGATCACTTCTAGAAAGAAAGCAGCATAAAGATAGCGCCCGCCGCGAAAGTGAAAGCAAATTTGTGACGCGGCGGAGCGTGGAGCACGCGCTTGGTGGGGGCGGGGGAGCGCATTCCAGGCGGGGGAGCAGACCCTTTGAAGTATGATGCCGAGGGCGCCAGTGGGCTGAAGCGCTTCCCCAAACGGATTGCATGGCGGCACGATGCACGCGATTGTGCACGTGCTCGCCATGCAATCCACTTTTGGGAGCCCCTCTTACTAGAGTCTCGCGTAGCGATTGCGTAAACGCAATAGCTAGGCGAGACCTAAAAAGTCTTGGTGCTAGCAGAAGAAGGAAGATGAGAGGGTATGGGGGCTAAAAAGGAAGAAGAGCAGAGAGCTGAGACAGAGAGAATGGTAGGCCAAAATGAAGGCAAGAATAGGGAAAAATGATAACAAGCAGGAGTAAATAAAGTGAGGGTGAAGTGAAGATTGTGTCATTAATGGGGAGAGGAGCAAAGAGGTGGGCAGAAAAAGCCAAGTGTTATCATGGTAAGAAAGAGCAAGGAAGGAGGTTGTAGGGAGGATGGATAGAGAAGGAATAGATGGGAGGGACAGAATTATGAAAGGTTTGGAGGATTTGTGAGTAGCAGAGAGTTGGTAGTAATGAGAGTTGATGAGGAGAGAAGGGGCAGAGGCAGGATGTTAGGAAAGGCTGTGGTCGAAAAAAAGGGGAATGGTTAGATGAAAGTGCACAGAAAGTGCAATGTGAGGGAATTGTCAGAGAGCAGGGATGCGCGAGGTATTCAACTAATACAACATAACAAAGTTGTATTATTTATAGTAAAAGCCTGTGAGAAACTGGATTACTGGTTGGGGTAAACCTACTCAAGCAACAACCACAATCCTTGTTATGGTGAAGCAAACCCCAAACTAACCTTTGCTCAAACCTCTAATAGTGTGGCACAGAGCAGTCAGGCTTACCTTAGAGGCAATTTGTAGAGTATTTATGCAGCACTTCAAACACAAGAAAATACCACACCAATTTAGAAAAATAGAGCACAATGTAATAAATAAATCATGACCAAAACAACAAGAATCCGATCAGTAGAACTGGAGCCATGCAATTTTAAAGATTTAAGTGAAAATAGCTCCAAAACACCCAAACCACCACTCGTGGCTGTATGGTTGTGAGAGACCGGGAGAAAGTCACAAGTTCAGGCCGACCGCGATGGAGCACAAGTCGGATACAGAGGGACACCACTTAGGGGCCAAAGGCTTGCGCCTACTAGATCTGGGTGCAGGTGGTTGAGAGCCTGCTATGTCCCTATGCCTCTGACAGGAGGTCAGCAGACTAGCCCCTGGAGGCACTCTGGGAGTCCTGGGTTAAGGTGCAGGTCCAAATCCCTGACTCAGGAAGAAGGGCAGCAATCCAGCAAGGCATCAGTTCAGCAAGACAGTAGTCCAGCAATGAAGCAGTTCTTTCAGCAGCACAGCAGTCCTTCCTAGCAGAGTCTCCACAGGATCAGACGTGTACTGAAGAATTGGTGTCTGAGGTTAAATATGTATACTGGATGCCTCATTTCAAGTGAGAAAAGCTTCTAAAGTTATCCCTTTGAAGCACGCAGATTTCTTGCACTCTCTGCCCTGGCTCCAGACTAACTACAGCGGTACGCCTTGTGTGGAGGCAGGACAAAGCTCATTCAAGTGAAAGTAGGGCTGTACCCAGCGCCGTTCTCCCATCCTGCCAGTAATTACCCATCCAGGCACACCTAACCTCTCTGTAGTGTGTTGCTCTGTAGGAGGAATACATAAAGCCCAACTGTCAGCTACAGCCAGTCATGTGATAGGCTGCAGGCACTAAATAGCTAAGGCAGGAAAATGCCATCCTTCTAAAAGTGCCATTTTCAAAATTGTAATTTAAAAAAAAAAAAATCAGACTACCATAAGAGAGGATTTTGCATTACAATTACATAGACACCAAACGTGAACTCATTACCTTTTCCCATTTGGAAGTTACAGCTTAATAAGAACAACAACTCCTCTTACTGAAAGCTTAGGAGTAGGCCTGAGCGGTAAACTCCGCTCGCGGAGTTTTCTGCACTCCTCGCTTCGCGGAGTGCTGAAAACTCCACTTCGCATAGTGCAGCGGAGTTTTTCCCCCTGCTCGCGCTCGTGAAAGGTAAGTTCGCGAGCTGCCGCTCGGGTAGAATTTCTAGTCGAGCGGCAGAAAGACAAGAGCAAATGGCAGTTCGCACTGCACTCCGCACCTTGCGGTACTTCGCAAAGTTTTTTTGACACTTCGCTGAGTTCCGGGTAGCAAAACACCATGAACTACGCCCAGGCCTGCTTTGGAGTAGCATCACAACAATTTTTGATACTAATAGATGATGGCAACAACCTCCAGAACAGTGGGTACAAACATTCAAGGGATGCAAAATACATAGCAACCAGAGCTACTACTCTGATGCTTCCTACTGCTACTTATTTCAAGCCATCTACCACGTGCCCTGTTCATTCTTACTCCTTAAATGCTCATAGTTCTTACCCACTGATGCTGCCAGTGCTGCCATATACTCATCAGCTGGCTCAGAGGTCCTGCCACCACATAACCTCTACCCTGTGTTGCCCCATCTTGGGTTTCCCAGTGCTACCCCTCCAAGATGCTGTTTGCTTCCATTCCTCTGTGCAGACACCCGACCTCTCGCCACACCTCCATGCTACCTGCCTTTCATGCCACAAAATGAATTGAAGAACTTATTTGGCTATGCGGTCTGTATGAGCATAGGACAAGAACCAGCATATTTAGGCTTGGAAACTTTCTATAATCTGCCGAGATTTCTTTATCTGTGTTCCAACTCCCAAAGACTGGTGGCAGCTTCAGTCTACCGCGTTAAAGCAGCTCATATTGTTACAGTAAAGTAAGTAACATGGTGGTTATCCTAGAACTGTCAAACATTTATAGTTAGCATAGGCTGGCACTTAAACGACAACCCAGCAGTCCAAGGTGGGAGAAGCGGGGGCACAAGGGGAGCCGAACAGTCTTGTTGTCCATCTCCTTATTTGGGATTGAGCCAACATTCAACACGAGTGGCTAGTGAACCTAAACCCCACTCGGTTAGAAGGGGCAAAGGAGGAAGCAGGTGCGTAATCCACGTGTACCTCATGGGACCAAATTAGTCAGATCCTTCATAAACATTGAAAAGGAACTTGCAAAGAATGGGGAAGAAGCAGCCATCTTGAATTAGTAAAGCTCCCATCTCTTCAAAAGGTGAAAGACTGTAGTGAAAGCAAAGTATTTTCTCAATGTAAGAAAACATATGGTGTTATATTTTATGCTCATTATACCCATTGCATTTTCAAAATAAGTTAAATATATAATTTACATTTAATAAAAAGAAACTAGAAACACATTAATGCAATGAAGTAGGAAACAGCCATATGGGTGAGCTTGTGAAAAAAATTCCATCACCAACCAAAGGTGTGCGAGTTGGAGAGTATGGGAGAAGCAGAAAAGTTAAAACTCCACGGCTTCCGCCTCAGGTACCCTTCGGCCAGTGTGCTGGCTATCTGGTGCCCCGGCTGGCGTTAATGGGCTTTTAGGGCTAGGGGGACAAGTGCAGCACGGCAGTAAAATCAGTATGCAGTTGATTGCCAGGGATTGGTGGCTAAATTCTCATTTGCAAACCACGAGGGCAGCTGTTAGGGTGCGCAGCCGATTGAAGGCACGGTGCAGCAGCAGCATAAATAGAAGTTGGGAAGTTTGGATTAGCCAAGAGTGCCACAGGAAGAATCAAAAGAAGCTGCTGGGCATGCTGCATATTGGACATGCAGCCTCGCTGCAACATGAGAAGATATAGGGCAATCTAGATTTTTTAAGAGCTTCCAGAAGAGATTCTAGGGAACCATTCAGGGCAGGAGCACACAACAGGACTAATAATAATAATAATAATATCGAGTTTGTAGAGCGCACAGTAACGCCATCACGGCGTGTCCCCGCGCTAACACTAACCAAGAACTCAGCATACAGACCGACCGGATTAAGATGAGTAAAGATGAGTTTTGAGCAGGAACCTAAACCGCGTTTCGTTGCTCTCCAGTCTCATTGCACAGGGGAGTTTATTCCACTGTTGGGCTGCTTGGAGTGCAAATGAGCGTCCGCCCATTCTAGCCTTCTTAGTTCTAGGCACTTTCAGCAGTCCGGTGCCCTCTGATCGAAGGGACCTGGTAGGTTCATATCTGCTGATTAAGTCTCTGAGATATGTCGGTGATCTGTCCCAGACGATGCGGTGACAGAAGAGGAGACACTTGTAGCGCACCCGTTTCTTTACAGGTAACCAATGAAGCGCATCCAGTGCTTTTTTTGAGTTGGCTCTCCTGGGTCTTCTTAGCACCAGTCTGGCAGCGGAGTTTTGTATGACTTGTAGGCGACCTATGCTGCCTTCGGTAGCCCCTAGGAACAAGACGTTACCATAGTCTAAACGCGAGGTTACTAGTGCCTGCGTTAGCGTTCTTCTGGCCGATAGAGGGAGGAGGTCTAACGTTTTGTTTAGAGTCTTTAGCACTCCAAAACATTTGCCTACAAGACGCCTAATGTGGCCATCATAAGAGAGAGCAGGGTTCATCCAGATCCCTAGATTCTTTGCCTCCTGACAAGGTATGGGGGTAGGACCCAGACAAGTAGGCCACCATTCATCCGACCAGTCTTCCCTTTTACCCCCTACCACCAACACCTCCGTTTTAGAGCCATTGAGTTTTAAACAGTGGGCGTCCATCCATTCAGCTAGGGCCTGCATACATGCTTTGAAATTGTGGGGGGTGTTGGAGGTGTTTTGTGATAGGGAGATGAGCAGTTGGGTGTCCTCAGCGTACGACACCAACTCCACCCCATAGGACTGTACCACTTTTGCTAGTGAGGCCATATATAGATTAAAAAGAGTAGGGCTAAGAGCCGAGCCCTGAGGCACTCCCTGGTCTAGTGACACCTCCGCTGATCGGCATGTCCCTTGTTGTACTTGGAAGCATCTTTCCGTCAGAAACGATTGCAGCCAGCCCAGCGCAGGACCAGCGACCCCGGCTTCTTGTAGACACCGTAGCAAGATGGAATGTGCTACGGTGTCAAATGCTGCGCTAAGGTCAAGCATAATCAAGGCCATAGTGTGACCTGCGTCTGCCCCTGCTCTTAAGGTCTCAGTAGCTCTAAGGAGGGCTGTCTCCGTGGAGTAGCCCGCCCTGAAACCTGATTGAGAAGGATGGAGTATATTCCATTTTTCCAGGTGTTCAGTGAGCTGAGCGTTGACCACCTTCTCAGCCACCTTGGCCACGTATGGCAGTAGGGAAATGGGTCTGAGGTTTTCCAGAACCTCCAGGCTTGTTGTTGGTTTTTTTCTAATAGGCAATACTATGGCCTTCTTCCATTCCATCGGTACCCGTTGAGTGGAGAAGGAGGTTTGTAGGACGTGTCTAATGTGAGGTTCCAGGCCCTCTGAAAATACCCAGGCCGGGGCCGGATCATTAGGGGAACCAGACTTCACACTTCGACAAATCTTTGTCAGTTTGTCAGCTGTGGGGACGTTAAAAACTCGTAGTGTGGACTCAGGGGCTAAGGATGGACTTTCTACTATGAAGTCTAAACGATTTCCTGGTTGTTTTGAGAAGGAGGTGTAGATCTTTTTAACTTTATTAGAGAAAAAGTCTGCGATTTTATTGCAACCCTCTGTGGAGGTGTTCGTAGGGGTGTTGGAGCTAGAAACTATAGAGATTTCTTTGTAGATCCTGAACAGTTCTCGTGAGGAACATTCAGAGTCCTCGATCCGTGTCTGAAAATATTTTGCTTTTGCTCTGCGCACCGCGTACTGGTAGCTACGGTGGGATGAGCTATAGCTGGTTTTGTTTTGTACACTTGGGTTCCTTCTCCAGGTCCTTTCTAGCTTTTTACAGTTCGATTTTAGTTGCTGTAGTTCTATAGAGAACCATGGGGCAGTACGCTGTCTGCCCTCTTTGGTTTTACCTTTGCACATAGGGGCTATCTCGTCTAAGGTGGAGGTAACAAGTAGATTAAAGTCCTTGTTCGCCTGTTCAGTATCCGTGTGCAGGGGGAATTGTGCTTTCTGAATTACGTTTATAAATTTTTCTTTGGAGTATAATCTCCATTTGCGTTTCTTAGTGTTTCCTTTCCCATATTCAATGTTCTTCGTAGTGTGGTAGAAGCATTGAAAAGGGACCAGGAAGTGATCGGTCCATGGAAGCTGACATGGAGTGAGAACTTTAATCATATCCCAGCTTGCAAAAATGGGATCCAAACAGTGCCCTTTTTGATGGGTGGCTGCGACACTCAGAAGTTTAAATTGTAGTTCTTGTAGGACCAGACGCACGTCTTCTGCCTCCTTGTGTCCTTGATCCTCTAGGTGTAAGTTTAAGTCGCCCAATACTAGAACTTTTTTATGTTTAATCGCGGTCTGAGCAACCCCCTCTAATAGGCTACTGCGGAAGTTGCCCAGGGACCCAGGAGGTCTGTAAATTAGGATGCCCGAGATGTTCTCATGTTGAGTCATTTTTATGCTAAATTCGCCTGCTTCGCTATCATCAACTTCTGCTGGTTTTAAAACACACTCAAATGGGTGTTTAACGATGATGGCGATACCGCCTCCCCTACCTTTTGTCCTGTCAAGTCTGTGGAGGGTATATCCTGGAGGGATGGAGTCTACTATATCTGGATCTGAGTTTTCTCCCAGCCAGGTCTCCGTCAAGAACAGTATGTGTAGGTCCTCCTCTAGTAGGAGATCCCATAGCTGAAGAGTGTGTTTGCTAATGGACCTACAGTTAAGAAGACCCCCCCTTGACCAGAGTCGCTTCCGGGTTTTTGGCAGGTAGCGCTAGGCTGCTTCCTCTAAATGAGCAGTGTGGGCAAGGACCTAGGTTCTGTGGCTCCATTGTATTATTACAGAGGGTAGGTGTGATGGGACACAGGTCTCTCAATTTACTGCTGGAATAGCACTGTCGATGGCGTATGGGAGAAGTAGGGGTTCGGGTCCCTGGTCCCGGTAGGTCGCGGACGGGCGCAGACGGGCTTGCCTTAAGCGCGCCGTCGGCGCGCAAACGGCGCTCCCGCTGCGCTCGTCCGCTGCGCTTCCTCTGGCTGCACATAATATAGTCAGCCCAGGGGGCGTGGCCTGTGGGGGGCGTGGCCGTAATGCTCGCCAGCAGTGGCGTCGGGGATCGTTGCAGCCGTCGTGTTCTCGGGAACACACTCGACTGTTTAGGTGAGTTAGGCTTTTTTGTTTTAAAAGTACAGAGTAATCACAAATCACACAGTTTTAAAAAATCAGAAGGAACGGCTCCCGGCGTGTGCCTGCGGAGAATCTTGCCAGTGTTGTCTGACAGCGCTCGGTAGTGGCGCTTAAATAGTCAGCCCAGGGGGCGTGGCCTGTGGGGGGCGTGGCCGTAATGCTCGCCAGCAGTGGCGTCGGGGATCGTTGCAGCCGTCGTGTTCTCGGGAACACACTCGACTGTTTAGGTGAGTTAGGCTTTTTTGTTTTAAAAGTACAGAGTAATCACAAATCACACAGTTTTAAAAAATCAGAAGGAACGGCTCCCGGCGTGTGCCTGCGGAGAATCTTGCCAGTGTTGTCTAGCATGCTCCATATTGTAACAAGGGGTAGTCCAATAAATAAAAAATAAGCAACAAGGCATTAATGAAAATGTGGGTGTCCCACTGCAATTTGAGGATGCAGACTACTTAAAGTAAGTTCACATCTGCAAAATGCCACAGATGTATGGACAACCCTGTCGGCCAAGGACTACAGCAGTTGAACCACTTTAGCCAATGCTGGTTATGCAAAAGACCCATTCTAAATCAGTATGAATGTATGTTTATGAAGACATAAGCTCATGCCCTACAGCTAAAGAGATCTACAGCAGAGCTTTAAACACAAAGAAAAGATTTGGACATAGGAACGGGTACCAGGAGGGACCAAAGGAAAGAGAATGTGTAAAGTGTAAAAAGGGGAAGAAAGGAAAGGGAAAAGAAGGACAGAAAAGGGGAAGAAGGAAGAGAAAGGGAAGAAAGAGAAAAAGGAAAGAAAAAGAAGGGGAGGGAGGAAGATAAGGGGAGGGAGGAAGATAAGGGGAGGGAGGAAGATAAGGGGAAAAGGGAAGAGAGAAGGTAGGAGGGAAGGGAAAGAAGAGAAGAGGGAAAAGAAAAGGGGGAAAGAAAAAGAGCAAAGAAAAGGGGAAGGAAGGGGAAAAAAATAAAGAAGAGAGAAAGGGAAAAGAAAAGGAAAGGGGAAAGGAAAAGAAAACAAGCATTTGCAATGCAATAGGTCTCACATTTATAAGAGTTTGAGCTATTGGCATTGTAAAATTACAATGCCTTTTATTTATGTTTTGGTTTTAAAACAAATAAAAGGTATTGTCATTTACAATGTCAGTAGCATAAACTCGCATAAAAGCAGTGTGTGGAGTGCAGCAGTGTGCGGCGTGCAGCAGTGTGCGGGGTGCAGCAGTGTGCGGCGTGCAGCAGCGTGCAGCAGCGTGCGGCGTGCAGCAGCGTGCGGCGTGCAGCAGCATGCAGCAGCGTGCAGCAGTGTTTTGTGTAGCAGTGTGAGGCATGCAGCACTGTGTGGCGTGCAGCAGTGTGCTGCGTGCAGCAGTGTTGTGCAGCATGCAGCAGTGAGTAATGCAGCAGTGTGCAGCAGATCGGTAAATATTAACTTGTGCTCTCATTTCGACCCTGTGACCTAAATTTTTACGAGTGCCTAACATTTTCCTTCAGACCCACCAAGCAGCCACCCCTAGCAGACAGGGCTCATTGCCTAAAACTATCCTGGGATTTGAACCCGCGAGGCGGTCAGTAGTCACACACAATGGAAAAGTTAATACATCAAGCCGTTTTGTTTGAGCGAGTCGCGCGCGCCCTCCACGGGTGATCATGGGTAAAGTGCGCGCGATTACACAGACGCACGCACCTGCTGTCCCTTCTCGCAGACGCTTTTATAAACAGATAAGCTGAGGGGTGTCGTGGGGGAGTGACAGCTGACAGTCTCGATGGGATATAATGCCGGAGAGACAGGGTGACGAGGGGCATGCTCTCCTCATATGTAATCTAGTCCATTGCCTTATTCTACCAGACACTTTCAATTTCTTTCCCTTTTGACAGTCAGTGAAAAAGTTCCGGGGAGCGAGACGTTTTAGAAAAGGAGAGCGGCGGTGATGTGTAGAAGTGGTTAGCACGTGAGGGAAACAGTCTCAGGCACGGATGGGAAAAAAACAGTGTGCATAGGACCAGGTAGGGACAGACGAGAACAGATTGAGCCACAAAAAAAATAGGTTGTGATGTACATAAGAGGAAAGAAGCGATGATTAAGGGACAGAAATTGGGTTAAATCGCCGGGGACAGACGAAGAGATGGCGTAATGAATGGCCAGAACTGCCTGCTTTGGAACTGCGTGTGGGGGGGAGGGGGCGGCTAGATTCGAGTCTCAGCGTCGGCTCAACATCCTGTGATCCTGGGCAAATCACTTAATCTCCCCGTGCCTGGAAAAAATGAATGTGTCCTTGTGTACTGTAACTGGTGCTCGCGTAAAAGCGCTTTTTATCTTCGACCTTCGTTCGGGTCGAGTTCGCGCTATAAACAAGCCGAGGTGACAAGAAGGGCTGGGCGAGAAGGGAGGGGGGAATGTCAGCAACAGAGGAGCCCGCGAAAGTGATCGAGATTACGATCGCTATGGAGGAAAGACACATGGCGCTGCGCGCGTGCACGTTCACGTGCACTGTAGCTTTAGGCCACGGCAGCACTTTGAAAAGCCCACATATAAAATGTCTCTTCGAGCCTTTGGCTCGCGAGACCTAAAAAGGGAAGAAAAAGGAGGGGGGGGGGGGGGGGGGAGGAATTACATTTATATAGGATGGCCATCGACCTTGAACCTGCAGGCCACAATGCCTACACCATTCTCTATCCACCCAATCTCTCCAAAACTGCTTCTAAAAAGTTCAAGAGCAGGCTTCTGTTAAATACTTCAGCACAAACAAAGGCACTATTGCCAATGACCTTATCTTCCACACGAAAAAACGCGCCCAATGGAGAAATACCTTCTACGCTTTGCTCCGAATTTCCATAACTAAGAAATCCACTCATGCCCTCAAATTGACGGTTACCCCCTCGGACCTTTGCCCAGCGAATGCTACCATTACGATCTACAACAATGGGAATATTCTTATGCAAGACTAACGATAATCTCGATATCATTGACAGGCTCTTTCCTACTATCAAGAAAGCAGTAATTAATAAGAATAGCACACTCACCGCACCCCCAGGATTTAGTGGCTTCCCTAACTCCTCCTCAAAATACCACATCATACTCGCCCATTCTAAACTATGTCGACCCTAACATTCTCTCTAGCCCCCCAAACATGGCCGACCCAAACACGCAGGGTCTTCCTGTCCCAGTTATGACTCAGATGCTTCCAGCCTCTATCTTCTGCAATGCAGAAACCACCAGTAATCACTACCAACTAGACTGTTTGGACAAGTCCTCTCCCGGAGCCCCCAGATCAGAAGAGTCAAGGTTAGGCTTTGCTACTGATCCCAACATGTCTGACGCAATATTGCTAGCCCTGCATTTCTCGCGGGATGGCACCAAACGAGATGCCACTAACACGGCACGGCACTCCACTCCACTCCTAGCGGATCGCTTAGACCCCCCTCACCCACTGTTCTCTTCGCTACTTGAGGGAATTCTTACACCAGACACTAGCACCCCTCCCATCCATTCACTGAATACAGTGACCTTTCCCCAATTTCAGGAGGAATCCCCCTCCTGGCTGTCTAACCATTATTCCACTCCACCCACGGATGCGAATCCTTCATTCAAATTGGATTGCTTGGACTCCTCCCATCCACTGTCCTCCTCATTACATGAGGGAACTCTTTCACCTGATACAATCACCCCGCCCATCCACCTACTGAACACAATGACCTTTCAGGTGGATGCTCTGTCCCGGGTGTCTAGCCTTTATACCACCCCACTTATGGATGTGGATTGCACATTAAACATCCTGGCTCAACCTCCTTCATTGACATCCAATGATGCTATCCCAATCCAATGTCTTTGCAATCAGAACACACTGGAAATTCGCCTTCCATAACGGGCCTTAAACCCAGACCCAATATAGATATCCACAAGCATTTGAAGACCATGCATTATGACTCTACGAGCGGCTCGTCCTCTATAACTGATTAGACGTCCTCACCGTCTACCTACCCTCCCAATTCAGTCTGGAGCACGCAACTTAGCGAGCTAGCCACTGGTCTATCCCATCTCATGGATGAAATGCATAACCTTTCTACTATCACTAAAAAACTGCTTATCCTACACAGAGCCACCAATGACACCGTGAACCAAATCAGTCTCCAAATGAGAAACTCCACCCCCATGAAGAATCATTCGGAGAACAGTAGTCAGTATAATCAAATCAACATCCAACACGTCAGATACATACCCAAGGTCACACTCTCCATTAATACTAATCCGGGTAGTTTACCCCCCTCTATGTGTTTTAGGAGGTCATCCGATGAACTATCTGATAGTGACATTGACGACCTGCTCACATCCTATGCCCGGGATTCTGATAGCAGTAAGTACCATTGTAACCAATCCCCTCAGAGAACCGGCTCTCAACAACAGATCTATAAATAGAGACAACCTCACAAATATCAACTTATAACAGACTACTTTAAACCATTCTATTAATAAGTTGAAGTGTGGGCTCATTAATTGCACATCTGCTAGCAAACATGCTACGGAGATATTTAATCTCATTCTAGAAAAGGATTTAGATATTATGGTCCTCACTGAAAACTGGTTGAATAGTTCCTCCTCACCCATCCTCTACTTACTTGTTCCTCCTTCCCACGACCGGATACGATTAGATAGAATTGGGAAACTAGGGGGAGGGGTAGCCTGCATTTATCGTAACTCAATATCAGTCAAGCAAGCGGACTTTATTGGGCTTTCTTCCTGTGATTATCTATGCATTAATATCTCGGATACTAAGCGCATCGCCAACAAGCTACACATATTCTACCACCCCCCAGGGGATAACTTGACTTGTATTGATGAGATAATGGAGATCATGGCTTCTAATGTCAATTCACAAGTTCATCATATCTTCTTGGGTGACTTTAACCTCCATTGGAACAACGCAACCTATCATATTGTAGGATGTCTTAAAGAGTTTCTATCAGTACAGGAACTATCTCAATTCTGTGACAGCCCAACTCATAACAAGGGTGAGACATTAGACCTCATCATTGCAAAACCAAACATCGTCTTACTAGAATCCATCACCCCATGCAATTGGACTGATCATTATTGCATCCTCTTCTCCATCATTAGCGAAGTTACTCAAAAAAGGGGACAACCATCAAAAATAGGGCAATGGAAAAGGAACTTACAAAATACCAACCCCATCACCCTGTTAAACCGGTGTAATTCCGCCCTGACCCCCAGGATGGACATTACTGACATACATGACATCACAACCTTCTACAATGACTCGTTGGTTGAAATATTGGACTCCACAGCTCCCCTCCAGGAAAAAAAACGTATCCACCAAGATTTCCAAACCATGGTTCAACGAAGAGCTGGATGGGGAGTGTAGGCACCTAAGAGTTGCAGAGCGTCTATGGAAATCGGCTCCTACCACTGATAATAATCTTGAGCACCTGAGAAGACTAAGGAACTCTTACAATAGGAAGATTCTTAAGGCAAAGGCAGACTATTTCACAACTCAGCTGAACCAAGCTAGCAACCGGCCCAAAAAACTCTTTGAAATTGTCAAGCAACAATCAAGCAATACAACTAACTCTATGGAATCAAACCACCTGGCCATACCTACCTGTGATGTGCTTGCCAATTTTTTCCACGAAAAGACTAAGTCCATCGAACTTGATATACAATCCAAGTTGGCGCTAACGCAAACTAAGGGTAAAGATTCCAACTGTAGCGATTTATTCAAAGTACATTTTGATAATCCAGGGGAAGTCACAAAAAACAATACCTCTTGGCACACCTAATCGCCAATCTCTCAACAAATTATAGACAACACTCTTCAAGCAATCAACCCCTCCAATCATTTCTCTGACCCCCTGCCCCCGCCTTGTTCAAAATTTTAAAACCATCTATCCTACCATTATGGGTTAAAATTGTAAATGCCTCCCTAAGTCAAGGAGTTATTCCAGACTGCCTTAAAATAGGGCAGGTCACACCTATACTTAAGAAAGCTGACGCCACTCCATCTGATCTAAACAACTACCGGCCCATAACCAACATCCCTACTTTGGCAAAACTATTGGAGAAATTTGTAGAAATCCAACTATGCAATCCCATTGAACACTATAACCTCTTAGATATTCACCAATCGGGCTGCCGTCAAGGGCACAGCACTAAATCTGCACTCACCCATATTATGGATGACGTCCTCAAAGTACTTGACTGCTATGAATCATGCCTCTTGATTTGTCCTCTGCCTTCGATACGGTCAAGCATGACAAACTTCTGTCCCTACTGGAACGAAGGATGGGCCTCTCGGGAACAGTGCTGCAATGGTTCTCCTCCTTCTTGAGTAACAGAACTCAAAGATTCAAGATGAGGAACTCACTCTCGCAATCCTCTTTGGTCACCCTTGGTGTTCCTCAGGGATCCGCCCTATCACCCATTCTTTTCAACCTCCTAATGGAGCCTTTGGCGAACGCATTGAGATCTGCGAACATCCTGTATCATTTATATGCTGATGACACCCAACTGTATCTGAAAATCACCTCACCAGAAGATTATTGCCCTCAACTCTATTCTACTGAACACGCAAAGCTGGCTCAATAAAACACCTCATGCTGAATACCCAAAAAACGGAATTCATCCTCATCTCGCCACCGAGCCACACACCAAAGTTAGACTTATGGTTAAAACACCTAACCTCCTTTGACTGCGTCCCCCTCATCATTGACTAGGAATCACCTTAGACAAACATCTGAATATGCAGTCGCACATCTCGAATGCCTCCAAGGGAGCTAATTACAACCTGAGTATACTAAGGAAACTCAAACCCTTCCTCCCTCAAGCTGATCTAAAAATGGCAGTACAAGCCCTTGTGTTACCCAGTTTAGATTACGGGAGCACCACCCTCTGTCTTCCTAAATACAAGCTGGCTCCGCTAAGAGCAGCATTGAATTCAGCGGCTAGACTGGTATCTGGAACCAAGAGAAAATGTCACATCTCTCCAACCTTGAATTGGCTGCCCTACGAGGCAAGAATACACCTTAAAGTAGCCTGCATGACACACAAAGCAATTCACAACAATACGCCTAGTTATCTGGCTTTACAGTTGGAGAGGTCTGGAGGCTCCAGACGACTTCAAAGTGCAAGCACCCTCCTTCTGAAACCCCAATCCTTCCATAAGAAGAGAACCGGCTGTAGAGCTTTTTCAGAGATCGCACCAAGGATCTGGAACTCCCTACCTCCAGCAGTTCGTGGAATCACTTCTCTTACCGCCTTCAAAAAAGAAGTAGCAACACTACTAATGAACAAATACATACCATAAGTCTGATTTCTAGGATGTCACAGAGTCATATTTATGATTGGAATACTTTTGCCGACTTCAAGTGGAATGATTGAGTCCTTATTATGTATGACGAATATCACTACCCTTACTGTTCAATTGCTGTATGTAGTGTAAAGCTTAGTTAGTGGTGGGTCTCCCTTGGGTTTATCTATACACTTCTTATCCACTGGGATCCGATCATAGTTATAATATGTATGTTGGCTAGCACACTCATCTAATGTTCTTTAACTGTATATTGTACTACGTCCTACAGTATCATGGTCCTCCATGTTTGTTAATCATATATCTTCTATTCCTATTGTAGAAATTGACACTTTTGAATGTATGTTTACTACCTCAACCAATTCTTGTTCTTATACTGTAAAGCGCTCCGATACCCTCGTGGGTCACGTTCGTGCTATAAAAATCTTTATAAATAAATAACGTAGAGCTTGATTCATACGAGGAAGGCCACAAATCATTCAAAAGAGGGGGTTACGGAGAGAAAAGGAACTTGCAGAAAGAGGGTTGGGAAAGAAAGCTGGCAAGAGCCTGCATTGGACTATTCCAAAGTATAGGAATTTAGGATTTTATGATTGCTAGTGTGCTCCGTACTGTTAAGTCTCATGTGTCCGATGTTTCTTGAAGAGCAGCTCTCGTCTGAATATTACAGGAGAAGTGCATCGTTCAACACAGAGTTGCAGATCTTTTGGCTGTTTCACAAAACGGGCTGACATAGCACTTGCTGCTTCCTGAGATCCCCAGGGGAAAGATCTTTGCTGCAGAGAGCTCTCCTGTCAACCACGATTATAAGTTTGTATGTTCAGACTTTCAAGAATGGTCTCCTTGTAAGTGAAGTAGATCATCCTGAATGTACAGCGAGCTCGAATTAAAAGCTGACAATAGTGAAATAAAAACCGGGATTAGGCACAGCTGCAGGTGCTAAATAACGGCACTGTCATGGGCAATTCACTACTGTGAAGTGTACTGAAGTGTGCAAAGCAGTGTTCAATATTGGACAATCTTTTTTTCCATGTATGCATATGAAATCACATAGATAAACTAAAAGTATCTTTTGACTGTTTATTCTTTGTCTTAAATTTACTTTGGTTTTCACAGATTTTTTTATTCAATGAAAAAGTTCAATTCACAATTGCTGAAATTCAGTTAGTTCCAAGATCTTTCAAAGGATTGACATGAAAGTACTTATATCCTCAATACATATCAAGCTTGCTATGCCCTATATCAGGAGGTAAAACATTCTCCTCCTTCAATCAAGCAGTCTAAATGAAATAATAATAGCATTTCAACTGTCAACTAAATCCAGTTTACCTCCACGAGTACTTAATGTTGCATAAAGCAACTTTTACCGCTCCCACTCTGTTACAACATACTACAACTGTTCTTCTTCCCTTACAGTCCTCAGGACAATATGACATCACTTTCATCTATTGTAGTTCTAATCACTTTAACTGTGTCCCTAACGATCACAATATGCTCTTTATGTCTAAATAATTTTATTGTAAAAACCATCCCAGGTCTAAACATTCATTCAGTTCTCTTCGTTGTAAACTGTTCAATTGTTTTTACCTGCACTGGTTCACTCAAGTGAAAAAAAAATGAAATGCTTTCCCCTTTGTGTGTAACATTCAAACTCTGAACCCTTAGTTAATATAGTATTATTGTTTCCTTGAAATGTAGTGGTTCCAGTGATCGCATGTTGAACTTTCCGATACTGATTTTGTGCTAGTTCAATCTAATTTTAATTTCTCTCATTCTAATCTACACAGTGCCCCATGGCCATTCCAATGCTTGTATACAATTATAAGTCCCATATTATGGTTTTAACGGTCTTTTCTTGCCATTATGTAGGCATTTAAGGAATGGCCCTTGGGGCCGTGTCCCAATGACAGTTTGTTGTCCCTTTCAGTCTGATGCTTTCGAAACTTCACTAGTATGCAAAAAAAGCAAAGGTTCTGTAAAGATCCTCTTTGAAATCAGATTCAACATGTAAAATGTTCTACTGTTTGAAGATTACTTAAAAAAAATACCTTTATAAAGAATATTTTGGAACAATAACTGTACAATTTATTATTTTGGGTTTTAAATTCCAATATACTTTTCCATAAACGTTTGATTATTTTAGTTTCGTGCTTCTGTTATTTTCAGATCTGGATATTGCCATCTTTGAATTTTCAGCACAAGGTTATTAACTCATGCAAGTGAACTAGAACCTAGGTGATGGGATAATGTAACATTTTCAAGGAGAATGCTTGAATGGTCATTTGAGCTATAAAAAGAATGTTAATCAACATATTCTGTTAATTTCACTAAGGCATTTCACAGATGTACATGGAACAATTTTATTAATTATTCAGCAAGGCAGTGCGATAAACAATATTGAAGTGCCTATGACATTCATTCAGGTAACTCGGGCCAGCAGACCTTAAGGCATGCTTTAAATAAAATTAAAAAGATGGAACAATCTCATTAAATTCAGAATAAATAAGGAGAGTAAATAGGCACTACGACATGGTGTCCAGCCTTAAGTACTGCCAGGTGATTTGGGGAAATGCCCACCAGTGGAGCATTGTCTAAACTCACTTTGGAAAGGACCATGACCTGATCCACCAAATCAGATGTTTAATAAGTGAAGATAGAATTTGCCACCTTTTATCAGGTGTTTGATGTGAATGTCAAACTGGAACCTGTTAGGCAAGCGAAACATGGACATTTCACACTACTTAGTAAGACTTAATAGGGAAGTTAGATGTAATGAGAAGAGCAGTAGTAGTAATTCACTATTTTGAGGACTTACTTTTAGGTAAAGACAAGAAATCCATCTATTCTGTGCAACACTATTGAAAATATTAACGTACAAGTTGCAAACTATGCAAATCGGATGTCCTAGCAGGAACAATGTCAAAAAGTGAATGAAGCTGGCCAACCTACGGTCAGCTGTGTACAGCTCCATTCCATGCATACTTGTATAATTGAGAATTTAGCAACGGCTTAAGTGATAAATACAAATATCGAGTAAACTGTTGAAGTGTGTACCACTAACGTTCTAAGACATCCGCCGTTGTGAATGAACAAAATCCTTTCCTTTATTTTTAGCTCATCTATTTATAAAACACGATTACTCACAGCAACAGGTGTTTTGAAAGCCAGAACCTGATATTCCGAAAGATAGGTTGTCAAATGGTTGCGAGAACTCCAGAGATCAGTGTACACACATAAGGCCATAGGAAGATAGTTCCAGACTTTAGCTGTAAACCCAAAGATCATCTACTCTCCTTACGGGCGCATTGAAAATAAGAGATGATTGTGACGTTGTCCTTTGTAGAGCCTAAGCACCGTGAGGGTAGTAGCCACAAGGAACAGATCTTTCGTAGACAGATAAGTCAAAACATGCAGAGCACCATAGAACATGTGGAGCACCTTAGAACATGTGGATAAAGTTTTAAATATACATCTTTTGAGAATCTGCAACCAATTTAAGGAGGACAAGGGACAGAAAATAAAAGCTGTAAGATTCAGGTCAAGGATTAAACAAGCTGCCACGTTTTCGAATCGGCAAGCTTACAGAAACGGATGAAAGCTAATCTATTTGAGGAATGAAAGTGTGCTGTTCATCAAACAGCAAACCACAAATTATGAGCTTTGGGAGAAGGAATGAGTGGTAAGGCAAGCGCCTAGTTTAATAGGCCACCAGCTCTGTAACCAGGCAGACTGAATTGCCATGTAGGACAATTTCAGTCTACCAAGTACTTCATGTGAGAGGACTTGGCACTCGTGCACTGGCTGGAGAACACACGTAGGTTTCTGTGGCCATCCTGGTGCAGTACGAGTCGAGTATCATCTACCTAGCGACAGAAATGCAAGCATGCATGCGTATATGTATAGGTATTTATGCAATGCAAGACTAGCTGAGAGAAGTGGACATAGAGGGAGCCTGGGAGAAGATTTCAGTGTTGGTGCTGGCCCACACCATGTACCTTGAAGACATAGGTTTTCAGCAGCTTAAGCGCTATTTTTGACATTTTCCTACCTTGTTGTCTTTCTGTTATATAAATATGGACAGGCTACTGCAAAACTGCAATCCTTGTACAATTCACATTTAGCAACACCTATTACTGTTTCTGGTCATCTCTTTTCTAACAGGGATGACTCTTATAATGCATAGAGTCAACTGAGTTTGCTGTGCATTTGCTATGGAAAGAGATCAGACACAGAGCAGCACGAAGCAACCAACCAACACTCAATGGAGTTGCAGTTGAGGGTCCAGTTTGGTGCCTGGGGTTGTTCGCAGGGAGAGGAAAGTGCGATTGGATAGAGTTTACCAGAAAAGGCGTTACCGAAGGGAAGTTAATCAGAAGGGCCTTGGCACGTTAAAGGAAAGCCTGTCTGTTTCCCCACTTTAGCATTCTGTGATTCCGCCCTCCAATCCAGAAGATGCCAGCAATATACATAGTCTGTCTCCTTGTACATTTTCCCAGCTTTGGGCTTCCAAAAATGGAACCTGCAGTCCTAAACTTCTTTTGCACAGCACACTATTATTCCTAGCACACACGTACAACACACGGGATGATGGCATTCAGGGTTCATAGATGAGCAACAGAACTTTAGACGATTGTGCCTGCAAGCACATATTCATGTGACTCACACGTAAAAAGCCGGTCACTATAATTCACCAACCAAGGTACGCTGCCACCACCATCAGGGATGTGGAATTCCTATAGCCCAACGCCCGGGACATACTGTTTGGGGTCAAGGGCAACAAGTTTTAATGTCTATTTTGTCCTTGGGACAAGTAGGCCCAACCCCCTACAAAACAAACACTTTAGCTGGCAGTTAATACCACATTATGGATCAAGGAAGGGCAGTGTCTACAGTTAAGGTATTATGTGTGTCCATGTGTTAACACTGTTCAAACTTGTATTTATGGTTCTTTAATGCAAAGCCTTTATTATTAGGGTGAGCACTAAAAGTAAATGTCAGCTATGCCTGCACTACTGACGGTGGTTCCAGTATAAACATGTACAAACGTTTTCAAAGTTTAGTAATATGAGGCTATGTATAATGCTCCCAGAATGCTCTCTGATTATATGCAAATATTTGCAGAAGCTTGAAAGCAACAGTGATGATTATTTGCTTTCAAAATAAAATGTTCACAAAAAAATGTAAGTAGGAAAAAAATATTTTGCTCAACTACTGTAAGATTTTAGGTACCCAATCTTTGCAGCATCATTTAGTAACATGTTGATATTTGCTTGCATTTCCCAAAAATATTCATAATGGAAAAATCAGTGTAACCAGTTAAAATACGATTATGGGAAACAAAAATAAACAAGCATTGGCAAAGCCAGTAGGTCTGAAATTGGTGGTCAGGCTTTTGGTTTTGTCAGTGCGTGACTTGTTTAGGCATGGTTTTTGTAAAACCTTATATGTGTGGGAGCTGCAGGGCCCTCGCCCTTCTAACAGGAATTGGCAAAAGCAAAAAACAGTTTTTGGTCTCAAAAAGCACACATTGCCACAGCAGTTCCAGGCACTGAACAAAACTAATTTGTGTGCCAATATGCTCCTTGTAATAGAACAGAATACTGTCACTCACAGTGAAGCCAGCTGATAGACCGAGAGAAAGAGAGAGAGAGAGACATAATTTTACTAAACACAAAAGGTTATGGTAACCCCAGGCCCAATTAGAGGCCCAATTATTAAAGACAGTCTCAAAAGTGCATCCATGGTATATATCCATGCGTTACGTGCATATATACAGTCTCCGTGAATTCACAAGAATTTACAGAAGTAGACCAAGAAATAGTACTCCTAGAAAATATTTGTGAACTGCATTTTAGCATGAGCAAATGTGCTTGTGTACATTTGCTCATGTGAAAATCTGAATGTTTCAAGTTCACTTTTCCTCCCACCACTTTTTTACCAACCCTGAAGAAGTTTTACGTCTGCCACTGCCAGGAGTAAATTTCCAACCTTTTTCAGTATGGGAAAAGATTAGAAAAGAGTTGGTGAAAACCCTTAAAACATGCAAGTTAGTAGGTTTGCACAGACTCTAAAGGGCATTCCAACCATTGAACTATTGCTAACCACTACTTTCAGCCCCAGTATGTAGACCCGCAAAAACGTAGCAACATAAGGGAATTGCTAGTATTCAAACCCTGCTATGGTACAAGCCCTGGCATAATTAGAGAGGCTTTATCAGAACTCTTGCTTAATTAGATTGCTGCCGTAATTTGTCGCCACATTACATGGCACAAAAAGGGCAAGTGGATTTTGTTACAGGACAAGTAGATTTATGAAGCAACCTGCCCCATGGACAAGTAGATATTTTATTAAATTCCACACCCCTGACCATACCCCATGCATGAAACCAGTGACAGAGACGGTATTCCTCTGTCACTATCGGGGTGGTTTTGGTGTGCCCATTACAGTTCAGGACAAGATCTAAAACCGATCATTGTTACAGACTGGGCCTAGCACAGTGCAAGCACACAGGATCACATGTTTCGCATCGCCAAAATTCAAACACCACGATCACAGGTATTCTGCATTTTGGGCGCGCAGAGGAGGGTAGATAACTATGCATCATGTAGGGAACATTCCCATCCGAACAGCTGGATACCTTTTCTGAGACACAGCTTGACTTACATATTGGGCCACTAAGAGAAGAGGGTGCCTCACTGGAAATGGTGATTTGGAGGGCAGCTGGGTCATTAGAACTACAGCCGTACACTGAGATCAAAACTAATGACTAAAGTTCTGACAGAAATTCTGCAGCCTGGGCTAGCAACATTTGAACATTTGCTTCACTTTAATGATGCTCTCACAGAAACTATGATGGTCACTTGGTTGAAGCCATGACTTACTTGCTGTAGGTTCACTATTTTGTGGGCCACTTTGCTTTTGTGCCCCACTAGGTGCCTAAAAACGAACCACTTTGTTTGCAAAATCACTTATCGGTTTAATTCTGAAATTACCAAGTAACTGGAAGCAAGGAGGTGTGAAATCTCTTCACCTCAACATACTATTCATCTAAATTTAGTACTTGTCAAAATATCGAATAGATTACTATATTACATGCACAAAATGATGTTTCTCTACACAGTTGCATCCTCAGATTGCATGCTATGTCAAAAAGCCTTCTCTACATCCTAAACCTGTGCAGGAAAACAAACCTGAACTTAAAACTTCTAATTGTCACCTCTCATCATCATCATCTTCAAATACTTTATTCGATTTAAAAAAAAAAAAAAAACATACAAGTGAACATAAAAAAGGGGGGAACTAAATGATCACAGTCATACATGAATACACTTATACATAAACATAAGTATGGATGTACTCTATAAGAAGAGTATTATAATTAGACTGGTATATAAAAAAACTGCACAAGCCAACACCTTAATAGCCACCCCTAATGTTCAGAGCTATGCACCCCCCATAGGAAACCTTGACACATTAAAACAAATTGTATGTGTTGCTTAAAATTGCAAGCATAAAAAGGCTGGTCGAGATTGATAAAAATCCAACAGTAAAAAGAAGTGTTTTTAAAAAAAAAATACATCGAAGAATTTAATTTAAAAAAAGGACATCTAAGAACAATTTGCAAAGTATCGCGTTTAGAAAACTAGTCACTGGGGCAAGTCGGAAAACTTGTAACAAATTCCCTGAGGATAAAGAAGCTGGTGAAACATACCCAACAGAGTATGTCAACATTGACGACTTGAGATTTAGAGTAGGAGATACGGCTCTATCCTGGGTACAGTTTTTACCATGACGAATTCGGGGTTGATGGTTTGACCAAGTCCGAGGATTCCCTCTCAGTTCCCACCCTGAGAAGGAAGGTCTGCTTCAACCACGCAACGTCTTGTTTAATGATACTCTTATTGAAAAATAACTTTGGTCTCACAAGACCTCTAAAGTTCTCCTTAATAAAAGCCAACTTTTGTTGGCCAGCTTCACACAATCTGGAATGACTAGGCTGTTGAGACGCAATTCTTCTTTTAGCCAGACAGCACACAACAGCAAAAGAGTTCGCAACCAAATCAGATCAGCAATGTAGCTCATACCAAGCTCTTTATGTAGAATTTCGGTAGAGGTATTTTGCCCAACCTCTAAGAGGCCCCTAAAGAATTTATTATCTACCACCACAAGTGAGCCTATTTAACCCTATATCTCACAATCAAAGGTGGGAATTGGAATACACTTGGCTTTATAGATCTCCAATATACTTTTCAATGGCTTCTGACCCAAGCAGGAAGAAATATGGTTTACTACTGCACATCCAGAATTAAGACATCCAGTACTCTTTTTTTCATATTAAGGGTTACCTGCTAAGACCTGAATCTATTAAAATTCTTAAGTAAAATTATCAATTTTTCTTAAGATCTGGTCCTGCACAGAGAAAGTAGCGCTTTCCATGTGTTTCAGCCCCCAAATCATCACATGTGGCTTTTTTTTAAATTAGTGAGAAGGTACATGCAGCCCATAAAATCAACAAAGAGATTAATCAACTACTGCAAGCTTCTGGTAGAGCTGGCAATCAAAACCACAACATCTGCGTATAAAAGAGCTGGGAGCAACATACCCCCATCTGTTGGGACATTTAACTCCTATTCAGAAAGTACCTTCTCTGAGAAATTAACATATATAACAAAAAGAAAGGAGGCAAGAAAAAAGCCCTGACGGACCACCCTACAGAGGGCAAAATGCTTTTTGCATCCCCCTTTACTACCATATAGGACTGATGCCTTCAACCCACAGTGAAGGTCCCTGAGAAAATCAACCGGACCCTGTTCCACCACCATTGACCTCAGAGCTCATCTCGGTTTACATTATCAAAGGGGGAACTGAGGTCCATAAAGGAAAGATGAAGTGAACCCCTTTTAGCCCTGGTATATGTATTGATAACAAGATGAAGATTGAGATTCTGATCCACCGTGCCCCTCCCCGAACTAAACCCTATTGGATGTATGACAATATATTATGTTCCTCTGCCCAGAAAGTTACTCTTTTCTACCTATAATTTTGACCTCAACATCAATTAAACAAATGGGCCTGTAACAAGAAGGGTAATTCTGGTCCCCCTACTTGAACACTGGTACTGTATCTGAATGATGCCAAGCCTCGGGAAGAGAGCAACTAATGACGGTATTAATATGGAGAGGGGCCCAGAGATCCACAGATGATTTTAACAGGTCCCCGGGGAACCCCCCTATTCCCCAGGAGCCTTTCCCGCTGGCAAAGACACAGTAGCATCTCTAACCTCCTCCCTATGAATGGAGAAACTGGATCATCTCCCTGATCTGGGCTGTGAAATGGTCCTCCTATGCCTAGGCAGAGTCTAGAGCAGCTTGGTCCACCACCGGATCCTCCTTAACGAAAGGGAGGTTAACCCTTTTCCAAAACAAGGTACGAACTTTCGGAGTACTCCCTGAAAGAAGGTCCTCCCACAACTCTTTAAATTTTGTTTCCTATGTTTTATTGCAGCTCTATAAATAACGCCATGTGCTATTACCTCTCCCCGGTCTCTCAGGAGCCAGTCCTCGCGGGCCTTTGAAGGGCAGTATTAACAAAAGTACATATCTTATAATAATACGCCAACAAAATACAATGTTGGAGGGCCTCTACAGTCACACAGGTCTGAAATTCTGCAAAGCAGGACGTAACTAACTAGGTAATACGTTTCTCATTTCAATCTTCGGTTTTAACTTGAGCTTTAAAATAATGAGAAGATTCTACTTGCTTCATTTCCCAATGGAAACTAGCAATAAGAGGGTTATGGTCGCTAGAAGTTTTCCAATCCACTGAAAAAAGTTAAGAGGAGAAGAGAATAAACCCACAGAGACCTAAATATAGTCAATAAGAGAACCACATCCAAGACCCTTAAAGGTAGCTGTGCTGTATATTCAAAGGCCAACTCATTCATCTTTTCACCTTGTGACTTATGCTTAAGATGGACTTGATACTGAAAACCACCCTCCTCCTGACCACCTTCCTTATAAAGATAACATCCTCTATATGGGTGGAGATTAAAATCACCAAGGATCAAAAACACAATATAGTTAGTTAATCGGGTGGATAGAACAGAAGGAAAGTAAATAAAAAATTGATAAGTGAGACCAGCGAATCCTCGGATTCCTCCCCATGAACCGCATTGTAATTATTAATGCACAAAAGCTTACTGGGCAAAGTTGAAGCATTAATAGTGAAGAAACCATAACCATCTAAATGGATCCCACCCCTCGTATCCCAGGGCTCCTGAAGAGATACAATATCGTAAGGGGCAAGAGACTTACCAGTTTGGATCATCCAATTTCCCTCGCAAACCAGCTATGTTCCAGCACATAACCTGGAGAACCCTTGAAGGAGTAGACGCAGTATTAGCAACTCTAGAGTTGAGGTCCCTCCTCAGTCAGTCTTGATTGATCAGTCCACTTACGGGTTTGCAACGGTTGGACAGCGCAAGATTTAGGCCCCGATTCCAAGCACGAGCATTAGCAGAGGCCTTGAAAAGAACTTGGGAAATGACCCACTGGTGAGACGACCCAGGATCACAGGCTTACAAAAATATCCCAAAGGCAGATCTGTGATACGACTGGGGCCCACCCCTAAATTCGAAAGCATGAAACCAGCCCTATAGGTATTACAAAATGAACTACAATGCAGTTTCCACTAAGGGATTTTGGAGCGCTGCCTATCCAGCCTACCCTACGTACCATAATTATATCATCAAATAGCATCTGTCTAACTTCAGGAGGGGCCCTCTGAAGGAAAAAGGAGATGAGGTTTACTGGCTTGCACAAATACATTTTCCTACTTTCCATCCCTGCACTCCTTTATCTGAACACAGCCTACTCTGTCACATGTTTTCCTTAATCTGTTTTCCTACAAATTGCCTACAAATTGCCCACACCTCTTTTCAAAGATCATAATGAACTTCTTGGCAAGTAATACCCCTAAACCCCCTCTAGCTCCTTTATTAATCCTACCAACCAGTTGCACAATACCCCTACTAATGATCACACCCAAATCCTATTAATTTAATCTACCACAAGAAACGTATGTAAATGCATGAAATGGTTTTTTGAGAGTGCAATATTAATTCCAATTAACAATTATAACCAATAAACACTGGACTAACCACGAACCTTGGGTTCCCGGAGTAGCAAGCTGCCAGGTGTAAGTGCTTCAACACATGTAATGGGTAGCAAGCGCTATATAAATACAATCACAATAAATGTTCTAATATTTATGTGTACATGCCTTTTTGTGTCTGGCATTAACCAAGACTTTTTGATTTTACTAAAAATTATATGTAGGACTCTCAATCTATTTATCTCTGACACCATCCGCATACAGCATTGAACGGTGGTCAACTCACTTCAGCAGCTGGTTAAAAATCACTGAAAATGTTGGCACTCTGACCTTTCACAAGGAAGACACCCATACATAAAATGGTTTCATTCAGTGCCATGGACTACGATGGTAATAGGCGTTTTTTGAGACCAAAACTAATATTTTTGCTTATAGACAAGATTTTTATTTTATTTTTTTTAACTGAAAGGGCAGCTTCCCTAATAAAGTTTTGCAAGGACCGTGACAACCAAGACAGGCATTGGCAAAACCAAATGGCTAGCAAACAGACTTATTGGCTTTGCCAGTGCTGGTTTCTGCGATTTCTTCATTTTCACACAGCACAAATTAAATGTAAATCTCTCCTAAAGAATGCAACTCGGCGTGTTTGTTGGCTTTCACTGCATACCTCCCAGGTTCAGCATCCTCAAAAGCTTCAAGAGTTTTCTGACCCATGCATGTTGCTAGGACAACGAAAAGGTTCATACGTGGAAGGACCCAGAACGTCAAGGAAGAGGACATGCGGGGAAGTTATACATTTCAGCCAGTGTAATCAGCTCAGGAAAGAACGCAATTAAGAACCTTCCACCCTAGCCTCAACTCGGTTGATGCAATAACGCCAACTTGTATTTTTATACCGCAGGACACACAGCAATGCGGCCCTTTCTTAGTAGTGCAATCAAAACGGGTCATCATTCCGTTTAATTCTACTCTGTTTCCACTGGTTGGATAAAACACAGAGTCATCGATGCCGAGATTCTTAGCTGGAAGATGCACGTTACATACACCTCTCAGCAGCGAGCGCTCAACTCACTGAGCTAGCAGGCCATCTTATTTTAGTAATTTTTAATCATTTTAGACACTGCATACACCAAATGTGGTCAATATTTCGACATTGCTACTAAACAGCATCAGATATGGCAGACAGGACTGTTGGTTAAAATACAAGCAAGAAGTAGAATGCCCACATGTTATACAGCTTTGGATAAGGGGTATGTGTGTATACTAATTATGTATTTAATGTTCTTATAAAATGCAGACTCTGCACAGGGACTCATTTAAAGCGCTTAACCAAACCGTAAATTGTGCACACGTGGGAACCGAAGGTGCAGGATACAAACGTTACTTGCCCATTATTATACAATTTGATCAATGAAGCAAGACATGATTTGAACCTAACTTTCGGTTTACAACTGTAAATTGAACAACCGGATAGTGAAGGAACGTGCGCATTATGCCCTGCAAAAAACAAAGCACTTTAAAGCGCATTCACTCACTCAATTTGAAGGGAGGGAAAAAGGTCAGTCTGGCTTTTAAAGGTCTAATTTATACCTACAAAATACCTCAAATTTCGGATCACTATGGCTACACGTCCATATACTACTCAAAAGTCTGGAAACACCCTGCAGTCCAGACTCTGGGGATCATTTAATCCCTGTGCTGAGCATTGGGAGGCCATACCAGTGGAACATATACATATTCAGAACAGTTATAATAAAATGTTTTATACAGTGCTTAATAATGCAATTCTTGATGGCTCTAAGCGCTGTAAATAATAGGTGTTGCTGTTACCAAATTTAAAAAGATGGTGATGGAATTCACCAGCTGTAGTTAGTTCTGTAAACTAACTATAAGTTGCACCACGTCATGCACTGCTTAACCCCTTCAGTGCCCATGACGAGATGGGCACAGCGCAACCGCGCTCCATGACGAGACTATCTCGTCATGAACCCCGCCCGCCAATGAAACGCCCGGCACAGGGCGTGGAAAGGGCAGGGCACTGAAGAGGTTAAGAGATATTACATCACTCCTGACATGTTAAATTACATTATTGACAAAATAATTGATGACATAATTTATAATACTTTTATCACATTACTCTATAAACCCTTACATTGATCTAAGAAAGAAAGTCATACAGTATAGAATTACTGTGTGTACACGTGAGGGTGCACAGAACTGAAATAGCATTGGTCCCAGAGCCAATTCGAGCTATGAATGGTGAAATGTATATGGTGCATGGTTTGCCTACCAATAAAGTATTGGTAAGCAGTGTTCCATGATAATTAACATATCGGCTGAGTGCACACGTTGTGGGTTGCATAGGAAATTCTTCAAAGTAGGCTGTGGCTTAAATCCAAAGCCTGTGTGAAAAGCCAAAGCTTCTATTCACAATAGATTATCCACCTGTAGATGTCTGGGCACATTCCCAAATTAAATAGCTGCCATCCAGTGCTATAAAAAAAATCCATGTGAAGCGGAGGTTTAGAAGAGGAGACATTGCATGTTGCTGAAGGATGTATAAAGTAGGGGTGACCACCTCTCCAATACAGTGTGCTTGTAAGCATGACACTAAGGTTGTACACCATTCCATTCTGCACTTTTCAGAAATATAAGCAGTGTATTTTTCCAAATTATGAAGAATTGTCCACAGGGGCTAGCTGAAGGTGCCTTATCAGTGGATAATGCATACATGGCAACTTGATGACTAAAAATACTGAAACGGTATACCAATGATTAACTACATTATAACTATAGAAGAGTGACTAGTCTTCAATGGTTTCAGCATACTGCATCTTTGTTTCAGCCTTCCAAAATGGTGACCTATTTAAAAGCAGATCAATGGCACCAATTATAAAGTACTGTTAAACAATTCAAAGTTGATGGTCCAGGTGTCTCCAACCAGTCCATCAGCTGGCGATGCCTTCAGAGTAGCTCAAAGCCTTAAGTTCATTTTATATTAAAGAAAATGGGGTACATTTTTCTTTGGAAGTTAAGGGAAGGCTGTGTTTAGTTTACATTATTTTCTTCTGGCTACAGATAGGGGCCGGATAATGAGCAGTGCTGGAGTAAGATTTATGACCCAGGGCACTTAATCGCTAGGACAGGGGTAGCCCTCCAGGGCCTAATAACCTCACATGCTTCATTTATGGCCTCATTAGATCTTAGAGTGAATGAAACAAACAATTTCATTATAGCTGGAGCTGCCAGAGGAGCAAAATCCCCTCATTTCCATCTGGATTCATAGAAAATCAAAGTGGTTGAGTCCTTCTCCTACCTGAGAGTCCTGTTCGATAAAAACCACTACTGGACAAACCTGGTGGCAGCCAGGGTCCTAGGAATGGAAAGATGCCATCAAGCAATAAAGGCCATTGCCAAGAAGCTGGAGCCAGCCCTCTGGACACTATTAAAAACATTTATTATGGAAAGACAAAGGCAGTGGCAGCGTATGGGGCGTGATTCTGGGGGGATTGCCCACATTGACCAACTACAGAGAATGGAAGATAGCTTTTTCAAAACCAGGGTCTCGCTTTCACACTCATTTTCTAACTTTTCAGTTTACACTCTGAACTAGGGCAACCCTACCTATCTGATGCCATTAGATTGGCGCCAATCCTGTTGTGGCTCTCAATTTGGCGCAGGACCACCGTTAACCTAACACAACGCATAATTGGTGACTGCCTGAAGTTGGATGGTCATAGCAGGATTGGCTGGCTCAGATTCGTAGAGGCTGAACTGAATGCAATTGGGCAGGGAGAACTAGTCAGGGACCCCGTCTCTTGTAGCAGGGTCTCAAACAGAAAATAACTAAACTATATATGCTGAGGGTCAATTCCGCCCATAGGGAAAAGAACCAGCGCCAAAAGGCGTCGATTGCATAGGACCTTATCCCGCCAAGACCAAGGGTAGGCCATTCACATCTCTCCCTCACCACTATTGCTCAGCGCAGAATTTTTTTGATGAGCTTCCGCCTGAATCTTATCCCCCTGATGCTTGGGTTCCCAGAGAAGAAATTCAAATACGCAGACTTGAGTCCATGCCCGTGTGACAACCATTCATCCCAGTCGGATCTACACTTAGTACTGTTCTGCACGTTTTATCAAACTGAAAGAGAAGCTTTTATTCTCCTAATTCTAAGGCACCACAATTTTATCCAATGCAGGGAGGGATTGTATTTTTTAAAAGCTCTCTCTGACCCTTTTGTTTGTTTCTCTGTAGCATCCTTTTTGTGGGCTGGTCTGAGAAAGAGAAAGTGGAGGGATCAGTCACTTTCAATTATTGTAACTATGTACAAAATGCAGGTGTATCACAAGAGATTGTGGTTCAAGAGACACTTAAAGCCCAAAAGAGTTTAAATGCTTATATGGTTTTAACAATATGTGTTGATTATGGCTTATTTGATGACATTGTGCTTTTATGATCGGTTTCTATATAGATCGAATAAAGATTTTATTGATTGATTGACCTAGGGCACAGAGGTGAAGAACTGAAGAACAGATTTATTTAACTCTTAAATAAAAGTCATTGTCAACTCAATATTGGAGTGTGAGAACAAAATGATGCTTCTGAATGCTTTTAAAATGGTAGAAAATTAAAATGAAAAGTTACCTTAAATGATTAAGTTTACTCTTCAATTAAATTTCTCCCATTTTAAAGTGTCACATTTCATTTACAAACAAGCAGGCCTCTTGCTCCCAGTAGCCACCGCCATATTTTTAACTGAAATAAATACAGCCTTCTTTTTTAAATGGTAGAAATTTAAAGTGAAGAAAAATATTTCTATGAATCATTAAGTCTTAATGCTTTTATCCATTTCCAATTAAGCCAATTAGTTCTTAATGTTTATGAACATGTTTCTTCACTTTAAATTTCTCCCATTTAAATAAATGGCTTCATTTTTCGGTTATGAATATGGCACCCTGCCTACAGGCCACTGGGAGCAAGATGGCTCGTGTTTGTAAATGTGATACTTAGAAATGGAATAAATGTAAATTATGAGTTTTATAGAATCCATATAAACAAAGTTAACTCTTCAGTTAAATTGTATCCCATTTAAAAGTGTGGCCTTTACACACAGCAGGCCTTTTGCTTCCAGTGGCTGGTAGACATGGTGCCATATTTAGATCTGAAAAATACAGCCATTATTTTAAGTGAGAGGAATCTAACGTGCAGAGAAAAGTTCAATTTCATGAACATTTTTGCAGAACATTTTCTGAACTTTAAGTTTCTCCCATTTAAAAAAAATGGTACATACGACATAGGCTCCCAGTCACCCGTACACATTCATAACATTCATACGCAAACAGATTAGTACTTCCCCCAAAGAACACACTGTCACTGACACATGGCAGTCGTCATAGAGGCCCTTGTTAAAGTATTTTGTTGAAACTACAGTTTCTAGTTCTATGGACATTAGGCTTAAAGTCAATGGGGCTGGGCGTGAGGGTGGCTGGTAAAAATGCATGAGCTGCTTGGACTTTAGTTCACAATGATTCTTACGGATAACAAGTAGCTCTCACTACAGAAAAGGTTGAAGATTCCTGTAATGGCCCCTTCAAGCAGCGCCTATGTGGGATGTGGTGCACCCGTAGCAATATGCAGCGAAGCTGCCATCCTTTGCTGAAAATCAAACACATTGGTGCAGTGATAAAAAAAAAAAATGACAAAGTCTAAAAAAATAATTATTAAAGTAAATGAAAAACTGCGAATTTTTGGAAACCATGACACTGGCAACCTAGGTTAAGCAGTCTCTAGGCCAGCTCTAAAACTACATTTTCTAGCTAGAGATGCGAAAATGAACTTAGCTACTTCTATATTTATTATTTGCATTTGTATATAGAGCTAGCTAGACCCAAAAGGTTTCAGAGTGCTTTATAGAATAACAGTAACAAGATTGAAAACACTATTAGTGAAAGTCAGTTACTACTTTGCAGGTCTTTACATCGGGCCTCGTTACACAAAGTACATTACATCGTACTGATTTACACTGGTAGTGTTTCACTTCAGAGGGAGGTTGGTAAGAATAGTTTCCAGCTATATATATATATATATATATATATATATATAATCTTGATATATTTTTTATAATGATCTTTAAATCAATTACATCCAATATTTTACTATAAATGGTCTTATTCCAATTTATAAAATTTACTCTCCTCTCTGAACCCTAAAAACCCCTGTACACAACATATCACTGAACCCTAAAGCCCCTTGCTACGCCTACTCACTACCCATGCCTGAAACCTAAAAACCCTTCCTGCCCCATTACACTACCAATCCATCCACACTAAGAATTCCTTACCACCCCTATATACTAACCATTATTGATCCCTGAAACCCCTTACGATTCCTAACCCTACCAGAACCTTAAATGCTCCTTACTACCCCTAAATTAACTTTAAAAAACATTTTGACCATATAAGCATATATTGATTTATATTTTTAGAAATTATTTATTAATCTACATTTTACTAATATTCGTATTTGTAATTACTTAAAATGTATGTTGTATTTCTTTTACCTATTATTAGATATAACTAATTAATAAATTAAGTGATTTGAGTTTCACAATTTTAAGTGATTTAACCTTAAATGAAGATCAATCTATATCATATCTATCTATCTATCTATCTATTACCTACTGGCGGTCGCCAGTAGGTAGTTATAGTTAAGACCTATTTTCCATAGGAAAAGCATTTTTTGTTTTCCCAATAACTTTGGCGTTGTTTGATGAATCATCGCAAAAATTTTAAAACTAGTGGGGCGTTCCGGTCAGCTCCTGTCTTGAAAGTTTCGGGGGTGATTCGCCAAGCGGGGGCCAAGAAAAAAGGGGGGTCCAATACATGTTCTCTCAATGTTATTTTCCATAGGAAACTTTAGACACGGCTACAGCCCGAACTGCTGAACGGAATTACACCAAATTTTGCAAAAAGGTAGCCCTAGGTTCAGAAAGAGTCCTTTTTAGGTCTCGCTGAGCCCAGCGCATGCGCTGGTTCGGAGAGACATTTTGTATGTGGGATTTTCAAAGTGCTGCTGGCTGGCCTAGCGCTTGCGTTCACACGATCGTGCACGCGCGCAGCCGGCCGCCTGCAGCACTTTGAAAACTGTGCTTTAGCGCGTCATCGCGATCACTTTCGTTTTCAGAGCGATCGCGATGACTTTCGCTTTTACGGCCGCGCGGCGTTACTTTTACTGCCGCGCGGCCAATGCTTGTTCCTTTTGTAACGTATTGTTTGCTACCTCTTGTATTTTGCTTGCTCTTGATACTTGCACAATTGTCACTACTGCCTCATGCAACGTAACGTTTGCTTTTGTAACATGCTCACTTGTAATTTTTCTCCTCATGTATCATTACTGTTCCTATTGTGAAGCGCTCCGACACCTTCGGGTAAAGTCCGTGCTATATAAAAACGCATTAAATAAATACAATAAAATAAAAATACATCTGAGGCCTTTACTCCCAGACATTAATTGCGTGACTGTTTATTTCAGGAGTGGCCTGTGATAACATGCTGCTGCGGGTATCCATTTGGCGTCCGTGCACGAAAACCAAAAATATGCTTTTCTGACACGCCACCTTGTGGAAGCCAACGGGCTGCTACCGCCTCCGTTGTGCCCCTTCTCCGGCTGATCGCGACTGCGAAAAGACGCTCTTCCGACCGTGATATGATCAGTGGCACCTGGCGGCCCACTTTGTGTCGCTGTTTAGTTGTTTTTCCTTACAGGTAGAGCCTGCTATCCGGTACCAGAAACAGTTCTCCCGGGTCAGCCACTCTATTCACGGGGCACCTTGGCCACAGGCCGCTGCGCCGCTCACAGCGAGCAGAGAGAAGACTCGGCACACACTGCCTGGTGCAACGGCTCATTTGTGGCATCTGAGCACATCTGTGCATGCTACATGGGATGTTTGTGACGCCAAGAAATTAAATTGTTTGGTTACGTTTTAGTAAAAGGACTGTGCTGTGCTTTTCATGAAAAGATGGGTCTTGCCATTACATAGAAACAAACAAATCAGCATTTCACCCCCAAGCCTTTTTTCTAAATCATAATTCAACGGTTTGTTCTTTTTTAGTTGGCAGGGATGCATTTGTTTTCAAGACTACCCACTAAATTACAAATGGCAAAACTAGATCTTAAAAAAAATACATGCGTTTTTCCTAGGATGTGTTGCTTGCCTTAACTGAATGTGTCGTTATCCCGCACACTCCCTTCCTTAATTTGTCGGTCTTGTTGCATGATAGCTAAAAACTGCCTACCAGAGTGGTTATTATTTAATGTACACATATATATTATATCATGCCCCATGATGCCATCGATATTTTCTATGAAAATGTGACAACAGAGATAAAAGCCTTGCATACTAAAATTCAATCTAGGAAGCCACGCTACAACCGACAATCTCGGCTATACAGTCAACTTATCAGCAAACTCAAAAACAACAAAAAGATTATTATTCGCCAGAGCGATAAAGGTGGCAATATCGTTCTATTAACCAAGGAACTCTACGACCATGAAGCTTCTATCCAACTCAATGACAGGAACTGTTACACTCGTACCACGGCGGTGGCCATCCAAATTGCCAACAAAGAATTTCGGGACAAATTGGCCAACTGGAGGGGACGCAAGCTCATTACGGAAGCGGAATTTAACTTCCTGAAAAAAGACAACCCTGTAATTCCCACGCTGTACTTTATCCCCAAGATTCATAAGGACCCTGTCAAACCACCAGGCAGACCTATAATCTCAGCACGTGAGGGTATGTATGAGAAAACGTCGCAATACATTGATTATTTTTTACAAGACTTTGTTAGATCATTGGATTCATACGTACAGGACACTGGGGATTTTTTGCAGAAGATCAATGGAGTCCAATGGAGGGATGGCTGGGACACAGCGTTACTTCTGGCAACAACCTACTAGAGGATTATCGAATTCAGTGGAGGGGCCCCGCTGTTATGTAAACTACATCGACCACAATGCTGTGTCAGTACACGCCCTGGGGCGTGACTATAAATCAACGCTACGAGTGTGGCGGAAGACTTAGCAGCTGTGCCTCTCTTTGCCAGTGAGCAAGGGCTAGGAAGCCCGAAACATGTTTGGCTGTACAAATGTTGAAGAATCGATGCTGTCTTTCCCTGCAATCTGCCAAATTAAAAGGACATTGTATGACCGTGTGTGGCACCTCACCTGTTGGGCTTCTTTTGTATGGATGTATAGCGGCCCCGCCCAGGGTCGCGAGGTGCCCCGCCGCGGAAGAGCGGCTCCAGCGTTGTGAATCATTACAACGGAAAGCGGGACGGCGTAACCGATTTTGGCTGTATCTACTGGCAGGGACACAGCGTTACTTCTGGCAACAACCTACTAGAGGATTATCGAATTCAGTGGAGGGGCCCCGCTGTTATGTAAACTACATCGACCACAATGCTGTGTCAGTACACGCCCTGGGGCGTGACTATAAATCAACGCTACGAGTGTGGCGGAAGACTTAGCAGCTGTGCCTCTCTTTGCCAGTGAGCAAGGGCTAGGAAGCCCGAAACATGTTTGGCTGTACAAATGTTGAAGAATCGATGCTGTCTTTCCCTGCAATCTGCCAAATTAAAAGGACATTGTATGACCGTGTGTGGCACCTCACCTGTTGGGCTTCTTTCGTATGGATGTATAGCGGCCCCGCCCAGGGTCGCGAGGTGCCCCGCCGCGGAAGAGCGGCTCCAGCGTTGTGAATCATTACAACGGAAAGAGGAACGGCGTAACCGATTTTGGCTGTATCTACTGGCAGGGACACAGCGTTACTTCTGGCAACAACCTACTAGAGGATTATCGAATTCAGTGGAGGGGCCCCGCTGTTATGTAAACTACATCGACCACAATGCTGTGTCAGTACACGCCCTGGGGCGTGACTATAAATCAACGCTACGAGTGTGGCGGAAGACTTAGCAGCTGTGCCTCTCTTTGCCAGTGAGCAAGGGCTAGGAAGCCCGAAACATGTTTGGCTGTACAAATGTTGAAGAATCGATGCTGTCTTTCCCTGCAATCTGCCAAATTAAAAGGACATTGTATGACCGTGTGTGGCACCTCACCTGTTGGGCTTCTTTCGTATGGATGTATAGCGGCCCCGCCCAGGGTCGCGAGGTGCCCCGCCGCGGAAGAGCGGCTCCAGCGTTGTGAATCATTACAACGGAAAGAGGAACGGCGTAACCGATTTTGGCTGTATCTACTGGCAGGGACACAGCGTTACTTCTGGCAACAACCTACTAGAGGATTATCGAATTCAGTGGAGGGGCCCCGCTGTTATGTAAACTACATCGACCACAATGCTGTGTCAGTACACGCCCTGGGGCGTGACTATAAATCAACGCTACGAGTGTGGCGGAAGACTTAGCAGCTGTGCCTCTCTTTGCCAGTGAGCAAGGGCTAGGAAGCCCGAAACATGTTTGGCTGTACAAATGTTGAAGAATCGATGCTGTCTTTCCCTGCAATCTGCCAAATTAAAAGGACATTGTATGACCGTGTGTGGCACCTCACCTGTTGGGCTTCTTTCGTATGGATGTATAGCGGCCCCGCCCAGGGTCGCGAGGTGCCCCGCCGCGGAAGAGCGGCTCCAGCGTTGTGAATCATTACAACGGAAAGAGGAACGGCGTAACCGATTTTGGCTGTATCTACTGGCAGGGACACAGCGTTACTTCTGGCAACAACCTACTAGAGGATTATCGAATTCAGTGGAGGGGCCCCGCTGTTATGTAAACTACATCGACCACAATGCTGTGTCAGTACACGCCCTGGGGCGTGACTATAAATCAACGCTACGAGTGTGGCGGAAGACTTAGCAGCTGTGCCTCTCTTTGCCAGTGAGCAAGGGCTAGGAAGCCCGAAACATGTTTGGCTGTACAAATGTTGAAGAATCGATGCTGTCTTTCCCTGCAATCTGCCAAATTAAAAGGACATTGTATGACCGTGTGTGGCACCTCACCTGTTGGGCTTCTTTCGTATGGATGTATAGCGGCCCCGCCCAGGGTCGCGAGGTGCCCCGCCGCGGAAGAGCGGCTCCAGCGTTGTGAATCATTACAACGGAAAGAGGAACGGCGTAACCGATTTTGGCTGTATCCACTGGCAGGGACACAGCGTTACTTCTGGCAACAACCTACTAGAGGATTATCGAATTCAGTGGAGGGGCCCCGCTGTTATGTAAACTACATCGACCACAATGCTGTGTAAGTACACGCCCTGGGGCGTGACTATAAAGCAACGCTACGAGTGTGGCGGAAGACTTAGCAGCTGTGCCTCTCTTTGCCAGTGAGCAAGGGCTAGGAAGCCCGAAACATGTTTGGCTGTACAAATGTTGAAGAATCGATGCTGTCTTTCCCTGCAATCTGCCAAATTAAAAGGACATTGTATGACCGTGTGTGGCACCTCACCTGTTGGGCTTCTTTCGTATGGATGTATAGCGGCCCCGCCCAGGGTCGCGAGGTGCCCCGCCGAAGAGCGGCTCCAGCGTTGTGAATCATTACAACGGAAAGAGGAACGGCGTAACCGATTTTGGCTGTATCTACTGGCAGGGACACAGCGTTACTTCTGGCAACAACCTACTAGAGGATTATCGAATTCAGTGGAGGGGCCCCGCTGTTATGTAAACTACATCGACCACAATGCTGTGTCAGTACACGCCCTGGGGCGTGACTATTAATCAACGCTACGAGTGTGGCGGAAGACTTGGCAGCTGTGCCTCTCTTTGCCAGTGAGCAAGGGCTAGGAAGCCCGAAACATGTTTGGCTGTACAAATGTTGAAGAATTGATGCTGTCTTTCCCTGCAATCTGCCAAATTAAAAGGACATTGTATGACCGTGTGTGGCACCTCACCTGTTGGGCTTCTTTCGTATGGATGTATAGCGGCCCCGCCCAGGGTCGCGAGGTGCCCCGCCGCGGAAGAGCGGCTCCAGCGTTGTGAATCATTACAACGGAAAGAGGAACGGCGTAACCGATTTTGGCTGTATCTACTGGCAGGGACACAGCGTTACTTCTGGCAACAACCTACTAGAGGATTATCGAATTCAGTGGAGGGGCCCCGCTGTTATGTAAACTACATCGACCACAATGCTGTGTAAGTACACGCCCTGGGGCGTGACTATAAAGCAACGCTACGAGTGTGGCGGAAGACTTAGCAGCTGTGCCTCTCTTTGCCAGTGAGCAAGGGCTAGGAAGCCCGAAACATGTTTGGCTGTACAAATGTTGAAGAATCGATGCTGTCTTTCCCTGCAATCTGCCAAATTAAAAGGACATTGTATGACCGTGTGTGGCACCTCACCTGTTGGGCTTCTTTCGTATGGATAGATATATATATATATATATATATATACATATATACACATACATACACACGCGGCTGATACCCGCCTGATTCGCTCCTATTTTCGTTCCGCTGGTCATCTCGCCCTGCTTCTCGATTCTCCCTTACTTTTCTTGGTCTTACTTTTCTCCACGCAGAATGCCCCGCGTTCGTTCTGCTGCGTCACTTTCTCATAAATGATCCCCTCTGTGTCAGAGCTGTGTGGAAAAGTTAAGGTCCAACTCAGGCACAGGTGAATCCTCGTGTGAAGGGCCTCTACGTTCAGTGGACTGAGCACCGCTAGCGCCTTCACACGGTACTTACACTATGTTTACAAAGCAATCCCGAATTCAAAGCACTAAAAACAAGCATTGGTATAGCCAATGGGTCTCGCTTTTGGGACCTTATAAGTATTTAGTTATGCAGCACAATAGCCTTGGTGCAACAACATCAACCGTTGCATGGCTAAACACTTATAAGGTCCCATAGGCGAGACCTATTGGCTATGCCAATGCTTGTTTTGAATTACACCAAATTTTGCAAAAAGGTAGCCCTAGGTTCAGAAAGAGTCCTTTTTGTTAAATGGTGTAAATTCATTCAGTAGTTGCGGAGATATTCAAAAAATGAAAGTTTTGATATATAGGGACGCGGTGGATTCGCGAATCCTCCCGACCACGAGCTTCACTGGGATTGGCTGCCAACACTCCAAACCAGGAAGTGTTGGCAGCCATCTTGTGACTCGGTACAACCGAGTCACAAGAAAACAGTGAAACTAAGGTGAAAAACAAGAAAAGGGGGCTGGGCAGAAACCCCCTGACCCCCTAGGCCTGCTCAGGAAAACCCAAAAAAAACAATCAGCCGAATTCGCGCTGGGGGTCGCAAATCCAGCCAAGAAAACAAGCAGTGGACTCCCGTGCTTTTTTGCATTTTAGCCTCTGGGTGGGCCAGGTCCCGGGGGCACTGATTTGGATATTGTAAGCGAGAGCAGGTTTCCTGCTCTCGCTTACAAAATCCAAACCAGATTGCTTTGCCATAAGGGGAGCTGCATGTCAGCAGCTCCCCGTGTGGAAAAGCAATGCCGGCTCCCGCAACAGGCGGAGAGAGCCGGCGGGACTGTGGGGGAATTGGGGTCCCCTCAAGGTCCGAAACGGAAAGGCCAGGCCCCGGGGAATGGGTTCCTCGGGGCCACGAGTGGCCTGGGAGGTGGCCCGCGTGACCCCCTCCCTTAAAAAGTTTTACAAAAAGAGGCACAGCCCCAGGGGATGGGGTCCCTGGGGCTAATAGAGGCCTCAGGAGGGGGGGTCCACGCAGCCCCCCTCCTAAATTTTATACGAAAAAAAAAAATTATGCCCATGCCCCGGGGGATGGGGAACCCGGGGCCGAAATTGACCTCGGGAGGGGGCCACGCAGCCCCCTACCCGTATTTTTTTGTGTGTTAAATATAGGGGTCAGGCCCTGGGGGATGGGGTCCCCAGGGCCTCAAAAATGGGAAAAGAATGGGGCCACACAGCCCCCCTTCTGAAAAAAACGGTATTGTGCTGGAGGCCCCGCCCCCTCCCTGCATCCCTCTGCAAAAGCGCCCCGTGGCGCGTTGTAAGTTGGGAAATTAATTTCCCTTAAATACTGGGGGTCCCTGGGGGCCAACTAGCCCACCAGGTACCTCCAGTAAGCGCCAGGGAGCTGCGTTGCAGAGAGGTGGTCCAAGGCCACGCCCCCTTTATACACCACTCTGCAACGCAGCTCTGTGGCGTTTACTGGAGGTTGCTGGTGGGCTAGTTGGCACCCAGGGACCCTCAGGACTCAAGAGGACTTAATACCCAACTTAAAACACGCCACGGGATTAAGTCCCCTTGAATCCTGAGGGTCCCTGGGGGCCAACTAGCCCACCAGGTACCTCCAGTAAGTGCCAGAAAGTTGCGTTGCAGAGAGGTGTGAAAAGGGGCGTGGATAGAACATTACTCCAAATGATATGCAGGACAGTAAGCAAGAGATGGAGTAACACTAGAGCATTTTAATCCAGAAACTGACACAGATCATCTCACCTTCATCATAGAAGAAGCCTTAGATGCAATAGCAACTCTGCAGTGGGCAGAAAGCACCTGGCCTTGATAAAATCCTGGGCGATCTCTACCTTTCCGAAACCAAAATATGGAATGTGATTTTGACTTGCACCTTTAATGCCATACTAAAGGGCGCTGCAATTCCGGATTCAGTTGCTCAAGTTGTGCCTATATTTAAAAAAAAGGGGACAAAAGTGATACGGCAAATTACAGGCATATTAGCCTTACTGACATCACCCAGAAAATATTTTGTTGGCACTTGCTAGAGAGAATCCATGATTGGACGAGAGAAGGGAACCTACCATCACCCCTGCAGGCAGGATTTAGAGGGAAAACAAGCACCATAGATCAGTTATTTCGTTTTCTACTGATCCTCTGGAAATATGCAACAAATAAGAGCCACTATATGTAGTGTTTCTAGACCCCCGCGCTGCATTTGACTTAGTTCTCAGTGAAAAACTTTGGGCAGCCCTCACTAAAATGGGAGTTCGGGAAAATCTTTTGCAACTCATTAATAGATTCAATACGAATAATTATGCCGATTTAGATGGGGGAGCGAGGAGGGACTAACCGATCGGATAAAGGTAAATAGAAGAGTGCTGTAAGGGTGTGTTCTTGCTCCCACTCGCTTTACCTTTACATCAATGGTCTGATCGAACCACTAATAGATTGTAGGGGTGATTCCCCAAGGCTTGCTGGGCAAGTAGTCCCCACACTTTTCTTCATAGATGACACCCTGCTCATCTCCCAAACCCAGATTGTACTCCCAAACTTTGTAGACCAGTTTGGGGAGGGATGTAATGAATTTGGATTAGAAATCAACACCTCAAAAACAAAATTTATGGTTTTTAAAATTGCACACTTCTTTTAAGCGTAGTATTAATTTGGTTTCTACAGCATAAGAGGAGGTGAAACAATGTGATTACCTAGGGGTAAGGCTGACAAGTACTCAATCATGGACCCCACAAATAGTAAACAGACAGCTTTTGCTACAACATATGGAGACCACCCTAGTTAAAAAGCTTAGGAAGTCAATTTATAGACCTGTGAAGCCAGCAATCCAAGTATACCAGGCATAGGGCTTAGGCGCCGCACTTTATGGGGCGGAGTTATGGGGCCACACTAATGTGAGCCCCATTGAAAAAACTGAAAATATATTCCTGAGATCAGTCTTGGAGCTCCCCCAAAATGCACCACTGACACCAATGCATTTGGACCTGGGTTTGAATAATGCTGCTCACACAATTGCTCTCAGGCTGCCCCCGTTCTGGATTTGTATTTGGTCAAATTACTCACCACTACCTATGAAAGAATCATGCATAGAAAAAGTATCATCAGATACCAGAGGGTGTGTCCAGGGGTTCAACTACATCAAGGGATGATTGGTCAAACTGAGCATGAGCTATTTGTGGCTTAAACCGGACAGCATTCAAAAAAGGTCCTTAAACCTCCTTAAAAAGAGATATTGCAGTTACATGGCTAATAACTGGCTAAGCAAGAGAACAGCAGGGACGCTGACAAACAGGTTTCTAAGTTTTAAAGATAATATGCAGCAGGAAGACTTTTTGAATCGCATAGAACCACCACTTGCGAAATCCCTATATCTAAAATTTAGGGATAGTATCCTTCCAATTAATAGTTTTTGAAGTAAATGGAATGGTTCTAATGTTTTGTCCAGCTGTACGGTATGTAAAGGCATATCTGAAACAGAAGAACATTTTTTATTCTTCTGTCCCAAGTACAAAAACATCAGAAAAACAATATTGCTCCCAATATGTCAGATTTTGGCTTCCAATTGATCAGTGGAGATTAGCAGGATTTAAAAAAGTGACTGCACAGATTTTTTAATCTTTGGACTGTCCAGATACTTGCTACATGCATGGAGAAAAAGAAACAGTATATTGTTAAACTTGAATACAAAATGATCTCAAAATAAAGCACCTTATATATCCACTACGCCATTAAGGAAGATCAAATAAAATGTAAGGATAGTTTTTTTTTTTTTAATGAGATTTTAACCAATGATAGTATTGAGCTTATTTATTTAAGATAGTCTTGCATGAAATTGATGGTGAAGTTAAGCTTACCACTTCTTGATAAGTACATAAGTGCTACTAAATTACTGTTCGTAAATTGGATATAGGCGAGTACTATTTTACCATGATGGATAACCTAATTTTTAACTGGTTTTAAATAGTAGTATCTAGTCTCAAAGGTTTGCTCAATAGTATTCCATTGTAAATATCTTGATGGAACTGTGCACTCGACACTTTACTAAAGCATAAAACAGGTGGTTATTAGCATAGTCACTTTATGAACTTTGAAAGTACCTCATTCACATTATCATCTCCTGGTGGTTGTAGTTTCTAAGCCACACGTGTCATATAGGTTTGCACTTAACAATGTTATCTTATTGTGAGGAAGGTGAGTTGGTAAGAAAAATCTTTTAAACTATTTATATGCTGCTGTGCTTTTATGATTTTCTTTTAGGAAAAACCAAATAAAGATACAACTACTATGTGTGTGCAATCGGATTGCTTGGAATGTATTTTCCGTTTAAGATGCTCACTGGGTTGGTCCTAATGTATGCTCAAAATTACAATAGTGATACAGCTACTCAGAATGAAAGCTTCTCTGCCTTTAAATCATGTCTAATGTTACCAAGGAAACACTGGCCTTAAGATATATATAAAATGTAGCATGTGATTAATCATTTGGGTATTTCAAGTGAATTACCTTGTTGTCCCCTTCCTTTTTTCCTTCATTACACATGAAGAGTTTCCACCACCACAAACTGGAATATCCACAGTCTAAGCCAAAAACAAACAGCCCGCTCTAATCACATGGCTATAAACCGGACTGGCACACCCAACATATCCTGTTTTGCATGACTGTTTTCAGAAGGCTTACTTCAGTTGAGTACAGCGCACTGGCTGCTAGGTGTACTGGTTGTGGTATCGCTCCTGCAATGCTCCATAGGCGATTGTATTTCTGCCCCAAAATGGTTCTTTTAAGGGGATTCCATGGGAATGGCAGAGCTTGGTGGCCTGCTGGCATTTTCTTGACGAAATTGAGATGCTTCTCGGTTTGGAGAAGGAGATGCAGTGTGGACGTAAATAAGCTGTCAGCAACTCAAAGTTGGCAGCACTTTGAAAGCATAGATTCAGCTTTCAGTTTTACCATTCATTATGTGGCTAGTATCAAGGGATGGGAGTTTGCTCAGTAGCAGGGAGCGTACTACAAAAGATGTAAGAGGCCTATATGTGTGTTCTGGCAGTTGGTCCACCAGTTGCTGTTTTGTGCCATTTTCAATTGATATATATATATATATATATATATAATCTTACGGCAATATGTTAAAAAAGATATAAAGGGGATTGGTGGTTTTGTTCTAATGAGCCAGTGGATTAATGTTAGTTAATGAAATTCAGAAAATGGCTGCAGTGGCACTAGTCAAAGCTTTGGCTTCAAAACAATTAAAAAGAGAAAAGAAATGGCGCACACGATACCCAAGACAGGATTGATTTTTCCACTTCAGTCTCTGAGATGGCAGTCCCAAAGCCTACTTCTCAGGCAAGCACAATAGGAGAGAGAGAGTCTGCCACATTTTGGACCACATAAGGGACGTTTTGCACTGGTGGCTCTCTTAAAGGAGCAACAGGATTGGTTTATGAATTGTGATAGACCCTCTACCCTGGAACTGACCTTACAGGATCATATAAAGGCTTTTATTCTAAGGGTATGAAAGGACTTGGATCATCTCAGTATCCCTCGCTTCATACAAAGGATATATGTGTTTATGGATGCAGAAGTGTACCTCATAAAATAAGGATCAATACAACTCTGAAAACTTTGATTTGCCACACCTCTACAGATCCTGAAGACTGTTTATCATGTGATCCTCCGCTTAAGATAAAAATTGCACTAAACAAGTCTTTGCTGGGAACAACCTCGCTCATAGAGTTGGCACCTGTCCATCATATACGGCCCATTCACTGGTCCAGGACTTTGAATGATTGGCAGTTGCCAGGCAAGAAGAACAACACTGGTCTGACCTTTTGGTGCAAATGGAGCAGCAGGCACGTTTACTGTTGACTATCTCTTGTGATGCCATCAGGGCTTCGGTACGGACTTCAGGTGCCACAGTATTAGCCTGTAGGCACATGAGGATGAGAGACTGGAAGGCTGCCATAGCAGAGATATCATTATTGCTGAAAGTCCCCTTCTGTGGTAAAAAGATATATGATAAACAATTACATCAGATTTTCACAAAAGCTTGTCACATAAGAGTTCAACGATAGACAGCATGATCTGACCTAAAGAGGTAGGGTTTAAGATTCATCTGGTCGCTCTTGTTAGACCCATTATAAGATTTATCCTAAAGCTTCAGGGTCTCCTTGTAGAAGAGATTCCCAGCGAAAGAAACAGTAAATTAAGAGAAATGCTGTCTCACTGTCTTCTGGGACAAAATAGAAGTAACGGCTATCAAGGAGAAAAAGTGAAACTGTAATTTGGGAGAGGAAGAATTTGGAAGTTCCTGGAAGTCTGAGAAAAAGACGTCAGATCTCTTGATACTAAGTATTGTGAGAAAAAACTATCTAACAAATTTCTCTCGTCACATCCAGGTTCAGGAACCATCAATATGCCTATTACAAAAAACAGATTCAAGCAAAAGGCCTATGGGAAGGCATTTGTTTTTTTATTGTTAAGGAAGGATGCGATAATTCCCGTGCTATTAGTACAGCAAGAGAACCGGGGTATACTCCATTACTGTTGAAAACGTTTCAAGAGGGTTTCGCCATGACTGGATCTAAAGCAGAAGCATTTGGAAACAAGCATTGGCATAGCCAATAGGTCTCGCATTAATTAAGTTTGAGCTATTGGCATTGCTAAATATTTCAACACCAATTGCAACCAAAGTCTATAAATTGTAGGCCCAAAAAAGGTGTATTTATTTTTGTAGCAATGGTGGCATGCTGCGCTTTAGATGAATAGGTTTAAAAGTAAATTGCGCCATACTGCGATTGCTACAATAGTTAATTGTGGATGCGTTAACACTTGATGTGTGCACTGATGGCTGGTGGTGTGTGTGCCGGTAGAAATTGTGCACTGATGGCTGGTGGTGTGTGTGCCTTCGGAAAGCATGCACTGACGGCTGGTGGTGTGTGCCTGGTGAAAGCGTGCACTGACGGCTGGTGGTGTGTGTGTGCGCCTGGTGAAAGCGTGCACTGACGGCTGGTGGTGTGTGTGTGTGCCTGGTCAAAGCATGCACTGACGGCTGGTGTTGTGTATGCGCCTGGTGAAAGTGTGCACTGACGGCTAGTGGTGTGTGTGTGCCTGGTGAAAGCGTGCACTGATATCCGGTGGTGTGTGCCTGGTGGAAGCGAGCACTGATGGCTGGTGGGGTTTGTGCCTGTAGAAATTGCGCACTTATGGCTGGTGGTGTGTGTGCCTGGTGGAAGGGGTCAGAAGTAGAAAAAAGGCACAGAATCACAGGGGCAGCGAGGGGGACAGAAGGAGAAAAAAGGCACAGAATCACAGGGGCAGTGAAGGGGACAGAAGGAGAAAAAGGCACAGAATCACGGGGCAGCGAAGGGGACAGAAGGAGAAAAAAAGGCACAGAATCACGGGGGCAGTGAAGGGGACAGAAGGAGAAAAAGGCACAGAATCACGGGGGCAGCGAGATTTCACGGTGCACCAGTGCAGAGACGTGCAGGTGGCATCGAGTTAATGAGTGCAGCTGCAGAGGGCGAGCCTCATCATTTCAGAGCAGTCCCAGGGGGCAGGCAGTGTCACTGCTGAGAGGCAGAACTAGCATCGGTTTACAGAGGTGCAGGCCGGGAGCAGCCCTGCTACTTAAGAGGCGCAGGGGCCCGAGCAGGGTGAAGGTTACTCTGCTAACCTTCACCCTGCTACAGTCTATAAAAAAAGTCCCTTCTACAGATATATCTGGGTAACTCACACCTCGAAAGTACCGGGTACCCTGCACAGCACACTGCCAGTTCCTTCAGCGCCAACATCACACCATGAGAGTCATTCCGCTATATACCTAGAGCACACCAAGTCTTATTCTCAATACTGCCAGTTTTTAAAGTCAGATGGCATGGACTGCTATGTTCCCTAAGAATCCTGAGAACATCGCACCCCCACCCATCAAAAAGCTGCCAAGCAGGCGGCAGTTCTGGGTGGGATAAGAGAGAGGTGGGCACATTTTACACAAAAGTAAGGCAGCAGGCCTGCCTGTATGATGACAACAGTCGGCATTAGATCCAAAGCCATACTTCAGCACACAGAGGCCTAGCTATCCATAGTGCAGCAGGTGAAATGGCGCCAGGACCAAATGGTACAGCAGTTTTACAACAAAAATAAGAGATGGGGGCCCATATTCCTTGCTCGCTTTACAGCCCCTGGCACAGTGACCCCTATGCTACGCCACTCTCAACACGCTTGGTAAAAAGAACACTGCGTGAAAAGTGGGTGTTTTTCTGATATGTTCGTCACGTGTGTGGGAGAGGCTCCGCCCCGTCTTCATGTCACTTCAGCGTACTTGGGCACTCTCCAGGCTTTATAAGGCAAATACATACATGAAAACACGAAAAGAGATTCCGACAGACGTCAGCGGCCTGTGCTGTGAGAGGGCATCCCTGCGCCAGCTGCGAACAATAAATAATCCACTCACAAATCCCCCATTACTGCGGCAGGGATTACCACGACACAGCAAGGCTCGGGCACGTTTTATAACTAAAGACCGCACACGGGCTTGGCACGGCTTTTGGAGAAAAAAAAAACCTATAGTCATCGCGATCACTCAAAGCGAAAGTGATCGAGATGCGCGCAGCAGCGGGGGGAGGGGCAGAGGTGGGGCTGCAGGCTGGCGCAGGAAAGGCAGATGGCTGGGCGAGAAGGGAGGGGGGAATGCAGGGAGCAGCTGTGCACGTGCACGCCATCGTGCACTGTAGCTTGTCGCCAGCACAAAAACATGGTTAGCACTTTCTAAACCCACCTACTAAATGTCTTGCAGAGCATCGCTTGCGCGATAGCTCAGGCGAGACCTAAAAAGACCATTCATGTCAAAAAGGAGCGTTTGCAGGAATAAATAAATTTTTAGTTACTCTTGAATTACAAGACACTTATCTTCACATTTCCATCCAACCTCAGCATCAGAAATAATTAAGGTTTGCAGCAGGAGACCTTTATTTTCAATCCTGCGCTCTTTCTTTCGGATAAAATAAACACTCAGAGTTTAAACAAAGCCGTTTGGCTCTCTGGCTTTCCCGCTTCAAAGAAAAGGACATTTATTGCATCCTTATCTCTTAGGACTAGTTAATCCCTTACAAATCCAGCAATCAACTAGTGCAAGACTTGAAGAAAGTGATCACTATTCTGCAAATCCATTTTTTCCTAATAAATCTAAATAAAAACCTCACGGGGAACCAGCCTAGGATAGGACGATCATAGGAACTAAGTTCAGATCCGAATATTGTTGTGCTTCCAGAGAGAATGATTCAGACATTACAGTCACATGTAGCCTATACAGATTCAAGGTGACATGGCATCCACATTATCCATGGCTCCTTTGGAATCTGCCTAATTCGGAGTGGTAGTAAATCTCAACCTCCGTCATTGGAATTGGACAGCAATTCTAAGACCACAGGATTCTGTTGGATTAAAGGATCAAGGAAGACATTAGGTGGTGGATGATCCATCCACCATTTAATTTAAACAACAGATCCTGTTGAACCAATGTAAGTGTTCATCTCTCCCCACTGGAGTGGGCGGTAATAACACATGCCAGCAACCAGAGAGACTGGATGAAGGATATGGTTATGCAGGGGAAAGATCCCTTCTCCAGAAAAAGACATTCCTGAAACTGGAATTAATTGGATACAATTAGTCTGGCACTGCAGGGGATTTCCCCATCAATTGCTGTGGAAAGTAGTACTGATTGAAACAGACAATATCACAGCAAAATAGTACATAGTCACGCAATAGGGGACTCGGGTCACCCACTCTATGCATTATCACAAACTTGATTTTCACTTGGGCAGAGAAAGATTTATTATTCCTGTCAGCTATCCGCAATCAGGGAGTTCTGAATACACTGGCAGACACTGATCAGGAAAATTCCTTAATCCGAGGATTTTTGTCTCGATCTACAGTTGTTTGCCAATCTGTGTCAGAAGTAGGGAGGGCGATGTGGTAGACCTCTTTACCAGTCCAAGGAATGCTCTTTTTTCAAACTTTTGTTCAAGGGGAAAAGGACTCTTGTTTGGAAGATAGAAGCGCTTTCCTTACCCTGGCCCAATGATAGGCTTCTTGCCTTTCCCCCATTCCCTCTGATTTTGAAATGTCTGGTTTGGGTGAGAAACGAAGAGGCAGAAGTTATTTGGATTGATCCAGTTTGGCTACGCTCTTCCTGGTATCCCTCTGGTCATTAATAAAACCATGCCTAGAGATAATCCTTCCGACTGCTTTGTCTTCATTGAGCCACACAGTTCTTTTTAAAGAAATTCCGCAATGGCTCCTCTTAGCAGCTTAGAGACTGAATAGGTCAGTTTAAAGAGGAAGAGTTTTCCAGGACAGTTAGCTGTAGCTATTCTGGGCTTCTGAAGGAGTTCAGTCATAAGAACTAGAAATATGCAATTTTAAAGTTTTAAGTGAAAATAGTGTCTAGAAGCACAAAGCACCAACTGTGTTTATATGGTTGTGCCAGACCGGGACAAAGTCACAAGTTCAGGCCAACAGTGATGGAGCGTGGGCCGGATACAGGGACCTAGTTAGGCTCGCTGAACAAAGTACCTCAAATCCTGGTTTGCAAAGCGTTGCAAGATCTCACATTGAGGTTGGGTCACGCTGCAGCTGCAATGCAGAGTCCCGTGTTGTCGTGGAGGATGCCGTTGACGAGGGGCTTACGATGTGAAGGCCAGTGTAAAGGGATGCATTGCGCTGCAACGGTTCCAAAGAGGCTGCAAAGAGATGCGTCACACTGCATCGGTTCTGCCCAAATGACCACACTTGGGCTAGCCAAACATAGTCAGCGTCAGCGACTAGGGTAGCAATACTTGGGTGGGAGGGGGTAGAACTCGCAGCAGGCAAAGTCCAGGTGGAGGGTTCAAGGTGGTTGGACCTGTTCAGTCCCTGAGGCTCTGATCAGGATGCCAGCCAACTAGCACTTGGAGTCACCCTGGTGATCCTGGGCTCAAGATGCAGGTCCAGTCCTTTTACTCAGGCAGCAGGGCAACAGAGTAGCAGTCCTTCGTGCAGAGCAGCACAGAAGTCAGTCCTTCTGACTCTTCTAAAGGTCCAACGGTATACTGAAGATTTGGGACTGAGGGTACACTATACTTGGTGCCTTCTTTGAAGTGGATAAAGTTTCTAGAGAATTCACTTTGAAGTCTTTCAACTTTCCTGCCTTCCCTGCCCTGGCTCCAAGCTGGCTGCATGAACAATGCAGTGGTGACAAGTCCCTTGTGTGATGACGGGGGAACAGCCTATTCAGTTGCAAGTAGGGCGGTGTCCAGCTCCACCCCCCATCCTGCCAGTTGATGCCCCATCCAGGCACACCTAATCCCTCCAACCATTTGTTTGGCTGTCTGGGAGGAAAAACTAAATCCATCTGTCAAATACACCCAGTCCTGTGTCCCAGGAACAGGTTGAAGGCACCAAGTAGTTAGGGCAGAAAAATGCCAACTTTCTAAAATTGCATTTTCAAACTTGTATCTTATAATCCAACGTAACCATCAAAGAGGATTTGTAATTACAATTTTTCAGACACCAAACTCAATAATCTTTCTTGCTTCCAATTGAAAATTACCACTTATTAAATGTAATAAGGTAACCCAATGCTATCCTATGAAAGAGGTAGGACTTGCAGTAGTGAAAAAGAAGTTAAGAGTTTTTCACAACCAGGATTTGTAAAACTTAAAAGTACAAGTCCAACTTTTTGAATACACTACGCCCTACAGGCACTTTAGCACTGGATAGCAGTGGTAAAGTGAGAAAAGTCCTGAAAGCCAACAAAGATGGGTTCCAAAAACAGGAGGATGAAGGCAAAAAATGTTTGTGTATGACCCTGCTGAAAAAGGCCAAGTGCAGCACTATCCAATTTATTAAACTTATCAAATGTTTAAAGTACCTTGTCCCTTAATGATTCTGGGAAGATCCACAAGAAGCATGTCAGCTTCATGAGCAGAGGTTCAAGATGCCTTCCTAGTGGCAATTCACAGGGTAGCTGCCTGTGTAATTCCCATGTTTGTAAGCCATTACTTCATATTGCTAGATGTTCAGCTCAAACAGGTTTTTGGTTTCAAGGTGCTCTCTACTATGATGTACTATGCAGATTTTGCTCTTGGTCTGACTGAAATGTTATGAGCACTGTTTTGACTATCAGGATTATTTTTAATTTGTCCTGTGTTAGATCAGATATTCTTCATGTGTAATGAAGGAAACGAGTAAAGGGACTTAATAGTTAATGATTTACTTACCTACCGGAATTCCATTACTCCACATCCATACTTCATTGTTTCATTCATTACTTCCCCCACTTGCTCTGGGGCACTTATGGGATTTGAGGGAGTAATTTCTATATAAAGCTTTGTATGAACAGAATGTTTTTGGAATAGACACTCCTGTTTATAGCCATATAAGAAGGGTAGCTTTTGGCTTTGATACTGGGTATGCATGTCAAAGGCAGACAAGCCTCAAGTGTTATGAATGAAACGAAGAAGTATAGACCAATTACTTTAAGTAATTAAAACAGTCTTTTCATGTGAATTCCTCCTTATATGCACACAGAAACAGAGCAACTGAATTGGAAGTACAAAAGAAGACAGCTATGTCTTACTCCATCTCATGATCTACTAATAATCGGGTGAGGTGCTGCAATATGCATAGACAAAACTATCAAATATTAAAGACATTGTCCACAGTTAATGAGAACCTATTTCACTAAGGCAGTGGCAGGATAGGAGCAAGAGAAATATTAGAGTATTAATGGACTCTACCCAAGATCTGAAAATACAGAGACCAAACTGTTGACAAACAATGGTAAGCCAAATGATGTAGTGAACGTGTAATTTAGTAATTTGACCCATTTTATTGGCGTAATCCTTAATGCGGTGCTCAAAGACATTGGAATTATCAACAACTGAGGTCAGGTGAAATTAATAAATGAATAAGAATGTCCTAACTAGAAACCACTAGGAGCTGGACCATAAAAATAAGCGGAAATAGAACAAAAACAGATTTAGCCGGTTTATGAAGCTAGGGTGCACATCCCATTAAGAGGACTTCAGTGTGAGGAATCTGTTAAGGTTTTTGTTAAGCCATAAAAGTACAAAACTTCTTCTAAGTGTCACTATTAGTCTTTCAGTGGAACAAGATTCAATGAGCAAGCTGAGGCACAAGTGGGCCTGGCCAGTCTGCAGGTGGTGCTGTAATTCACTGAAAAATTAGAATTTGAAGGAATTCTGCAGGATATTTCAGGCATACAGAATCTGGTCATATGAAGTTCCATAGCCTTGCATCTGTTTTGTGGATGCACTTGGAGTGGAGCTAGAACAGGACACAGGCAGGGTCAAACACTTAGGAGCTTTGAAGTCAGCTTGCGTGTTCTTACAAGTGTTTTTTTACTAAGAAAATAAATATGTAAAGTCTGTATCAGCATAGGATTTTAGACACAACTTCAGTAGGATGGTTGTCCTGAGACTCCAAGTATAAAACTGAAAAACTCACCATGAACCTGTGGGATAGACTAAGAAGTTAGTCGATGCTATAAATGAAACAATTTGAAAATGTAGAGGAACTCAGGAAAACGCGAAATTACTCTGATGGTAAGGTGGTTGGATGTACCCAGAAGAATGCTCAGTGAAGTGCTCCATAACTGCACATGGAACAGTAAAACACCATCCTCTTGATTGTTGAGATGGACTTCACTATTAGATGAGCAGGAGTAGAAAATCCAACAGGTTTTCTTACTTCCTACCTGAAAAAAATCTTACTATCTACACATGCTGACACAATGCTTCTCCAGTGTGGGGTTTTAAGTAAACTAACCAAGAAATCAGTTTGTGTCAGAGCTGAGAAAATTGAAATTAAAATGACAGAGAGGTGTAACCGCAGCAACCATGATCACAGATTCCGGTCTCCGCCCAACTCTGAAAGGATAAAAGTAAATCCTACCAGTAAAAAAAAGGTGTGCCCTGTCAGTTATACACTTCAGCAACATGCACTTAAACTACTGAGTGAACCAATAAGCACTAAAATTGCCAGGCACTTAAATGCCAAGATCAATGATCTTGCTTGAAACTCTTTAGAATTGTACAGTTTGATAATGTCTGGAAATCATCTTTCCACCGCACCAACACATTGCCTGCGAGTCCACTTCCGGTAAGCACACTGCAATCACAACCCGAGGGTGGGGGGGCGGGGGGAGTACTGGGCAAAAGACAATATTTATTGCTTTTGAACTATTAGAATGAAAACCTCCGACATTATAACAGAGATAAATGGGAAAGGCTCAAGCAAACAATTAATTTTCGCCTAGTTCCTATAGGTGGGAAAACATTTTACCACTGGAACAGTCTCGGTTGGTAATCTGTGCTCACTTTGTGCGTTGTTAGCCATGTACATTTTTGATTAGCGTCTCTCCGTACAAAATAGGCATACTTTTTAAAATGGTAATTCCATACAATTTACATTTTCGGGTTTAAAAAAGACTATTTGAGGGGGGCTGAGAGGGTAAACATGAAAGGCATCAAGAGACAGCTGAAAATGCAATTAGATGTTTAGCGTTTGAGATAACAAATATTTAAAGACATGGTGTGAGAAACGTAATTTTAAAAGAAGGTTCGGCCCCCTTCGCAAATCAGCGCAAGTAGCAAAGACATTGTTAAAACGGGCATTTTTACAGGTGTGCAAGGGAATATTACAGACTTAAATGCTACTCAGTTACAACCATGGCACGAGTCGGGATTTGGACGTAGATTTATTTAGTCCTCACTATTTAGGGAAGGAGCTTAGTGCCCTCTACCCGAGGAAAAGGGAGGTTGCGCGGCGTCACCCTGTGCCCACAACATTTAGAAATACTGTAAGCATGTAACCTGGACTCGGGGTTAAACCCCTTACCACTGGTAGCACCCCCCTTATGTGCGCGAGAGGCACAGTATTTTTGATTCTCTTAAGAGAAGCATCAGGAAGCTTCACAACATTTATCACTTTTACATCCTAATCAACACCAAGCACATCTTATTTTCTCTATAAACGTAGTTTAGCGGTGTAATACAAAGTTCTACGTATCTCTTTAAATACAGTGTACCTTTTCACTATTTCTGATGTATACTACCAAATGACATGAGGAAAACCTTGACGTGATTTTTAAAAAATTGTGAAACAAACCCAAAATTTTATTTTTAAATGTCTGCAACTATGCTAAATGTTTTTGGGAGAATAGGCTGGTTCAGTTCTAAATGGAGATTAGCATTACAGTTTAATAATCCACACTGTGATGTCACTGTCTGTGACAGTATTGCGAAATGGCTGCACCAATTGGTCCTTTAGTATTTTTCCCAGGACTTGTGCCCTGGTTACAAATAAGCAAAAAGGTAGTGGAATAAGCGAGACGTTCAGTTCTCTTGGTCATAAAAATCGTAATATAGTCTAAGTGGCATGTATAAGAGAAAGGTGCCGTGTGAAAAGGGGAGGGGTACATTGTGCTTACACGGCGGTACAACCACTATCTTGCAAAAAGAAGAAAAAAAAATGGGAAACGCCTAAAATAAAAATCGCGAGGACGTTCGGGAAATGAAGTCAACAAGTAGAACATTCAACTCAACCTGCTTAACAGCAAAACACCATCCTACACCTTTTTTATTGGAAATGTTAATGACCCCTACAGAACTAAAAAAAAAATGGCAGACTAAGACAGATTTTAAATTCGATTTACTCAAGTTTAACAAGACATACAACTCTGAAAAAGAATCTGCTTGGATCAGTGACACACAAAATACAGAAACGTATATTTTCTTCCCAGATTACCAAAGGATAACACAGCAGTAGAAGTCGTGTCATAATGTTGTGAGCTCCACCCAGCTATCAATACAACAAGCAGCCACTGATGTTTTCCCAATTACGTTAGACATTTGAAAAGGCTCTATCCTTGTGCGCATACAGAACACCGTAACGATAACGAGCAGAAATAAATACTGAAATACCATCAAAATATCCATAGAATGTTCAGTTACTAAGTAGTCTCCGGCTGAAAGGTTTTAAAACCACATTAACCAAGCTTTATTTTTCACCATTAAAAAGCAACGATAACACGCAGCCTTACTTACCTCCATTTGAAGAGTATCAAATTGCAGGTCGGTTCAACTACAGCACCTGAAACCCGTTCTTCATTAAACGTTGGGCAGAGGTATTTCCGAGAAGGGCCGTAGCTGACACCAGAAACCGTTTATTTCCAGAGAAGGCTCCCCGCAGCTCGTGCTAGCCAGGCACAATCCCGCAGCTCTGCAGAACCCACCGCCGCAGCCTTGGTCCAGCCACTGTTTCCAATGGTCTCATAACATGCTGCTGCTTAGACGGAGCCGGGAAGTGACGTCACGCGCTGAGGTCCGCGCGTAACCAGGAAGTGTCACAGATGAATCAGAGTACCCGAGGAGACGCAGGGAGCCTTCTTCACGGTGGCAATAGAAGCGTTTGTCGGTGACACAAGGCGTACACTGTTGTTAATAGAGCGCTTCTCGGTGACGCTTCTCGGTGACACTCACGGCGGACGGCATTTCATCTCACATGGTTAGAAAGAATGTTAAACCAAAAAACATCAAACACAAACAGCCTGGTCGTTCTTGTAACAGGTTTACATTTGGTCAAATCCGTTACTGTAGTGCATTTTTATATAATCCGGAATAGCAGCGCAGTTTTGCGTTACGCTGGGGCTGCGAAACCAATTGAAGCAGAACTACACACTGTTCTGAACTACACCATGTCGTTTCAACACGCATCCCTTTCACTCACATATTTAATGTTTGTTGGCTTTCCAGAGAATGTTTGATTTCTGCTACGAGTGTTACTAAAATAATTTCATTTTATTTACCCATCCCCGTTGACTGCCGAAATAATTTAGAGTATTTCAGAGTATGCTTACACTTGTTCGAATGCCTTGTTTTAGAGCTGTTCTGTTGTGCAATTGGACTCGCACTCACAATGCTAATATCTGAAGGGAAAGGAAGTACTATCTATGGCCAGCAGAAGGAGACAATCTTTCATTTTCAGTCGAGCCAATCAACAATTTAACAAAATTAGTAATCTGGCCCATTGGACTTCTGATGAGGTTGTCCCCAGACCTTATAGCTGCATGTTCAAAACAAGCTTGGCAAAGCCCACAGATATGGTCTTGGTAGGACGGTGCAGTGGATCTATATTATTGCGCCCATATGCCAACAAAAAAATATATATACCGCCACCTAAACATGGTCGTTTGTTGTGTACAAATACACGTAGGCAGTAAGTATATGTACCCGTTTATTGTCTGGAGCTCGTAGTTGTACATCCAGTTTCTCTGCACAGGCTTCATCAAGTGACCAGTACATTTCCAGTTCTACATAACCGTTCTGATATAGAATACCCCCGTTGCTAAGCAATACTAAATGTAACAACACGACACATCCCCATTCTTATAATAAAATAACAATATTAAAATAATGTACAATAACTAAATAATAAAGAGATAAGAAAAGAAAAACAAGAACAACTTATGCTCTATTACATGGTTTTTGTGGTTTCCGAGCCTTGACCCCTTCAAGTACATAATCTGCTAACCATTTAGGAGGTCTTCTGGTTCTTTCTGAAATACAATGATCTCGATTCTGAAAAGGAGTGATTTCCTCACGTATGACTAAGCTAGGACTAACCTCAGACGGACTCACATCACTACTAGAAGTTACACTTCCACATTCACAGAACTCTCCACCACTTCTTCAATAGGAGCTTCCACATTGACTCCATCCACACATTGACTACCACAAGCAAGGTCATCATTCAACCAATGAAAATTACTAGGAGTGTTGAACTGTGATACATCATTTCCAAATAATTTGGACGTTAATTAAAAACTATGCATGTTCCACACTTTTCCACTCCTGACCCTTACAGCATTATTGAGCACTTCCACCACTTCCTCTGGTTCATAGAAAATGACTTTCACCCTTTTTTACCTTACCAGGTTTCTTGATACGAACCACCAATGTCAACACTGGCAGATTTGGCTCCTCGTTTATCATCACAATATGCTTTAACCTTAGCATGACGTTCCATCAATCTGTTGCGAACTAAGGAAGGAGACCAATGGCATAATGTAGAGTTATAAAGCCAAACCGGGTTGTATTTAGATCTAGGTTTCCGTCCTCTCATCATCACAAAAGGTGAGAGACCAGTACACTCATTCTTAGTCACTCTGTATGTCCACACAGCTTTAAATAATTGAGTCTCCCAATCAAGTCTAGCATTACATGCAGACTGGATAACACCTTTGATTACACGGTTAAATCTTTCTACAGCACCATTTCCGCTGGGATTGTATAATGAAGTTGTTTTATGGAAAACACCAACCTTTTCAAAATAATCCTTGGCAGCATTGGATAAGAACTGAACACCATTCTGACTTAAAATAGTCTTCGGTAACCCTTCAGAGATAAATGTTTTATCTAAAAACGCCAGAATCACAGAAGTATTGATTGCACCTACAACTTCTACAACTGGCCATTTAGAAAAAAGATCAAGTAAGACAATAACATACTTTTGCTAATTTCCAACCGACCCAAACAAGTCAATGGCTATGGAATCCCAAGGACATTGAGGTGGTACACACTCCAACATGGGGGGGGGGGGAGGCGTAAGGTTTGCAATGTTTTATCCGCCGTAGAACAGTTTGTACAATTCCTGACATATCTCTCCACATCCATATCAACTTCAAGCCACCAAAACAAATCTCTTACAACACTATTTGTTGGAACAATTCCAAAATGACCATCATGGCACAACTGGATGATTGTTTTACACAACACAGTTGGTGGTATAATTCTTTCACCTCTAATAACCGTGTCATTTTCAATACTCAACAGATCTTACTTCCCAAAAAGGTCTTAATTTCGCATTACATTTTGATTTCCTTGCCCAATTATTTAGAATGTATTCAATAATTTGTTTGAGAACCTCGTCTTTTCCACACTCCAGCAACCATTCTTCCTTACTTACGGCGCAATCTCCTTCATCATGTACAAATGCCACTTGAAAATTATCACAAACATCATCTTCACAATCTTCTAATTTGAGCGCCAATCTGTTTAGACAATCAGCCAATAAATTGTCTTTACCAGGTAAATACACAACTTTGTGAATAAAATCTTGCATTCGCATAGATAATCTAGCAATCCTGGCAGATGCACTTACTGTACCTTCTGTTGTTAGAAGTTTAACCATAGGTAACCGGTTTTCCCCATACAAAGACTCTAAAATGATTGAGGGCCCACGCACAAGCTATGTCTTCTCTTTCTATTGCAGGGTACCTAGACTCAGCGGGTGTTAAGGCTCTTGAGGCAAACAAAATGATTACTTCTTTACCATTAATATCTTTTTGGAATAGAACAGCTCCTAGTCCTTTTCCGCTGGCATCTGTAGTAATGTAACTATCCAAATTTGGGTCAAAATCATCTAAGGCATGAACCTTATCGATGGTCAAAGTGAGAAATAAGAATTCTTCTTGACATGCATCTGACCATTGAAATTTAACTCTATTTTTCAACAACTGTCGCATATTGAAACATTTAGAGGCGAAATGAGGAATAAACTTTGAGCTATATTCTACAAGTCCTAAAAAGGATCTTAATTCATCCTTATTACAAGGAACAGGAGCCTCCTTGATGGCATTAACCAAGGTAGCTTTGGGTCGAACACCATCACTACTGATTTCATGTCTTAGGTAAGAAACTTTTTCTTCAGCAAATTTACATTTGGCCAACTCAACCATGAGACCATTAGCCTTAAGGATACACATCACAATTTTTAGTGTGCAATCATTGCTTGTTCTGTTTTCCCCAAAGACAAGAATGTCATCTTGAAAGAATCTGGTGTCAACAGTCTTATTAAATAGTTTAAACATTAGTCTCTGAAAGACCGCGGCTGCAGTTGCTAAGCCGAATGGCATTCTTTTAAACTGAAAACAACCAATAGGTGTAATAAAGGCAGTAAGTTTCCTAGATTCTGGTGTTAGGGAAATCTGGTGATAAGCCGATGATCAATCAATTGTCGAGAATACCTTGGCACCCTTTAGACTACTTACCATTTCATTGATCTTAGGTAGGGGGAAACGGTCAATTACAATATTTTCATTAAGATGGCGTAAATCAACACACAAACTAATTTTACCATTACTCCATCATGCAACAACTAAGGGAGAAATCCATTCTGAGCCATTAATAGGTTCTATGACATCTGCTGCCACCAATTTGTTTAACTCATTCGTTACCTCTTCCCTGAGCATGATAGGAATATTTCAGAATTTGTGAATTTTTGGAGTAAGATTCTCTTTTAAAATTATGCGATGTTCGAAATTTTTAACTTTGCCCAAAATCTTACTGAAGACTTCAGGAAATAATGTAGACATTGTATCAGCTACAATTGTTCCATCATCTACTACCTTAACTTGGTCCTCACTATTGGGATCCAACACAATATGTAATTTGCCTTGATCTAACCAGCCTAAAACTGGTGGACCCTTCTTTACAATGTATAACTTGGCTCGAGTAGATCTTCCTTTAAATTTAAAGGTGAACCATCTGTAACCTAGCATTTCAATTTTCTCACCAGAATATCCTTGTGGGTGAATATCTGGCTCAAGTAAGGTATCGCCAACTTTATGTATAAATTTACTGTTCCACAAATCTTCGTTGATGATAGTGTCTGGAGAGCCAGAATCCGCAAAAATCTTTATCTCAAGACCCCCAATGTTTAGATAACACTCAGGTTTGTTCATGGTGACATTAACATCAATATTGAGAACTAATTTGTCAGAAAGATTTAAAACATTGTCATCTAAATCTCTATCATACTCCTTTTCAGGTAGGTCTTCTTCTAAGACACATTTAACACCAATTCCTTTCCTTCTGCAAAGTTTGGGATAATGGCCCATTATACTGCAATTGGTGCATTTCTGTTTTAATGCAGAACAGGATCTGATGTGAGCTAAATGGTCTCTGCTGTCACATTTATAACATTTAAATTTACTTACAATATTTGTTCTGGCTTGAGGTTTGTACTGTTTTTGAACCACTTTGTTACTGACTTTAGCCACAACACTTGAGCAATTACTCTTGTCAATCAATTCTTTAGCGCACCTGCCTGACATTTCACCTTTGCGAGCTATGCTAATAATGTCAACGAGAGGAGAGTCACCATTCACCCACAAACAATCTTGAATAGCTTGGTTATTAGAATGCATAACAAGTTGAATTCGTATAAAGTCATCTAAAAGATTTCCAAACTTACAATCCATCACAAGCTTCTTTAACTCAGCTACGTACCGATCAACAGTTTCTCCAGCCAGCTGTTTGAGTTGGAAAAATTTGTACCTAATTATGCCAATACACTCTTTAGGTGCAAAATAGCAAGCAAGATCTTTTAAGGCTGCAAGAAAAACATTGGCATCTCCTACAATAGGTGTCTTAGACATTTGGTTGTAAACTTTTAAACCATAAGGACCAAGTGAATGTAATAAAATACGTTTCTTTTGAGCTGCATGCATTTTCTCGGACTCATCAATAGCTGCCATATAGTTAAAAAAAAATAATCTTTCCACTCACTCCATTTAAGTGTAGGTTCAGCACCTGAGGGCCAAAATGAATGAGGGGTAGATATTGAAAAATTCTGTGTTTCCATGCTAATGTAAGTAAGGCTTATACTAAAATACTAATAAATCTCAGTATAATAATAATGATTAAATTGTACAGTACTGTTAGTGTAGCACAAGGAATGTAGTAGGAACTATATCGGAAGAAGTCACTTGTCTTGAACAAAAAAATAATTGTTCATTAGAAGAAATGAAGTGAACAAATGTTATCACTCGGTACGCTGGAGAATAAATGTACCTCGAGTTCAGTAGCGTTGGAAAATCCCTTCGGAATGATCGATAAAACAGCTGGTACTTGTGTGTAAGCTGACAGGAATCTCCGTACACAGTGCGGAATGTATGAAGAAAAAAATGGAGGAACGTATACATTGCGTAAGGTCGCGCTCCTTGACCTTTACGCAACGTTAAGACGTGATTGAAGTGACGTATGAAGCACACTCATGGAAGACGCGCTAGAAGAAGTTCCGGAATGGAAGTTCCAGCGAAGAAGACTCAGAAGAAGGGATTCCAGAAACCAAAGGCTCGAGCAGTAACAACGGCGGTTGAACGTACACACCGTTAAAGGTAAACAACTCCGTATTGAACTGTGACTTGAACCACTTGAATTAAATTGAAGAATTCGTCAGTAGCAAGACCCACAGTATCAATAATAGTAAAATGATCTGCAGTAGAAGGACATTGTAAGGACAAGCAGGGCTTCTAGTTTCAAATTTCGTGAAGTACAATACCGATTCCCTGAAGGAAGGTAGAAGACAATCCAAATCGGTAGCAGTCGATGAAAGCCTTGTAAATTGTAGTAGAATACAGGAAGTCTGGAAAATTAAATTAATCCGTAGTAGATCCGGAAAACTAACCCAGGTGGTCAGTAACAGTAGAATTGTAGAATTACGTGGGTTCAGCTCCAGGCAAATTGTCGCCAATTTGTTGTGTACAAATATACGTAGGCAGTAAGTATATGTACCAGTTTATTGTCTGGAGCTCGTAGTTGTACATCCAGCTTCTCTGCACAGGCTTCATCAAGTGATAAGTACATTTCCAGTTCTACTTAAACGTTCGGACATAGAATACCCCCCCTGTTGCTAAGCAATACTTCAAGTAACAACACAACAGCCACGTGTTTGCAATCAACGTTTTAAATCTAAAAAATCTTTCAGTTGTGTGACTGTTTCAGTAATGATTTTTTTGAATAACTAGAATTGAGCTGCTCCATATATTTTTTATATATTATTATTTTTAACAATAATTAGAAAAGAATACAGAAAATAAATACACATTTAATTAGACAACTGAAGCACTGAAAAACATATTTAATATTTATATTTAATATTTATATTTAATATTAAACAAAACATGTAATAAAAAAATAGATTTTGAACCATGTTTGTCACTGAAGTGAAAAAAAAAATATACACAGGTTTTGTGCATTTACTATACGTGAATAGAGCCCGTAGTAAAGTAGCCTCACCTGTTGCCCCATTCTGTATGCTCTTGTGTAAAAATGTAAATGACGGCTACACAAACCAATAGATAAAGCCTGCTGACCAAAAGTATATATGTGTATTATGTTTTTTTATATATTTATTTTTATAAATAGTTGTCTGGCGAGATAGCTAAAGATGTCTCAAAGGCCAAGCGTGATAGGGTGGCTTGAAGGACTCTATGGACAAGGCCTGCCTACCAGGAAGCACAAGGTGAGACTAATTGAACAGAAGCATTAATGGGTATGGACTAGATTATTCCAGAGCCAGAAAATAATCAATCAGTAATGTTTATTAAAGATAAACAGTTATCCATGAAATATATCATAAGATAATGATGCAGTGTATTTAAATATACATTGTCAAAAAGGTTACAGTGATACAAAAAAGTGCGTAAAATGCAGAGGGCTAGTTAGAGCACCAGTAGGGTTGCCCATACACCATCGTCATCATAATTACTTGTATCCGATAAATAAGATTGTACAAGTGCACGCGGATAAAACTGCATTTGGTCCTTCACTCACCCCACTCCAGAAGGCCTGGCCGTAACTAATTTCCCGTCCCTGAGTCTGAAATAACAGTACTTGGAGCAAACTATTTAGCTTTTTAAAATTGAGAACTTTAGACTAGGCACAATATAAAAACAGTGCTAACACACGTATTACTGCTAGGATTAATACTGAAGTGTCAGTGAGATGGCAATAATTAATTGCCTTTAGAGCATGAGTATTAATAGATCCACCTTGGGCAGACAGTAACTTACCAGTACGCATGACATTTCCAGACAGAAGATTACATATTGCAAGAAAGAAAATATTAGAAGACAGGCTTTCACAGTCCAAGTGCACACAATGTGGAGCACCATAAAAATCAGAATGGCTCAAATCCTCCTGCAATTCAGAAGCTAACTCAAAGCCCACATCTCCAAAGAGCACTACCCTTCGAACAATAGGAACCTAGGTAAGTCTTGTGTCATCTAAAAAAAAAAACATGAAACATATTCTAGCGCTCCGTTCTGCTGTTCCACACTCCACTGCGTTCCAGCTAAGATGGTACTATACATGTAAGGGTATGTTATGTTTATTTGTTGTGCACACGTATACTGAGCTCCTTGGCGCTGACTAGCACACACCAGCAAATAGACAAAAGCAAAATTATGAGAAATAGAATGTAACCCAAAAAGAGAGCCTAAACAAGAAATTATTGACTGAACAGCAGGTAAAAAGCAATGTATTCCAAAATTTGGACTGAATAATGGGAAAGGACCAACCGCTAGCTGTAAATCATGGACTTTGCTTTAGGGACCACAGAAATCGATAGATTAGAAGACCACAATGATCATGTCAGGTCATAAACAAACGTAGAGGCAAATAATTCGGGGATCTTGTAATATATGACATTGTGAATGATTGTCATGGCTTTAACGCAGACAAAACAGCAAATAAGGAGCCAGTGGAGGGACAATAGCCTGTTGGTGTGTACTTCTGCCTTATGAAGGAAATGCAGAATCTCTACAGAGAAGGCCAGCTGGATCAACTTTGTATAATCTAATCTAGTCTAGGCTAGATCAGGGCTTAATCACAAAAATGTGTAGTGGAGTTTCAATAAATTGAAGTATTTTGTAAAATTAATTCTCAACTCATGTCTTGAAAACTCTCAAAAATATTGTCAGATATTCTTGTCTACTAGCTTAATTTGTATTCTCAACTTTAATCAAAAGCTATCCATGCATTGAATAGATGTATTTTTTTAACCAAAGAAATATAAACAGGAAAGCCGTGCCTGATGCATTTTCCATTAACATTGGCATTTCATTATTTTATGTTGCACCACCAGTTGTTTATTGTCAGCAGACTTGGCTACAAATTATTTGTTTGGCTCTACCCGGAGTCACATTACCCAATTGTTATGGAAAGTTAACAACATTTGGTGAAAGTGACTCTCCAAATCACAGTAGCCAGCAGAATACATTTTAGTACAAAGGATTGTACGAGTTACTCTTATCAACATGTTTAGTGAATACAAATGCATCCATTTTCTTTAAGATTATGCACAGATTACTGTGGAAAATAATACAGCAACAGTTTGCCTTTCCATAATATGGTACCATTAAAGCAGATATTCATGGCGTCAGGTAATGGTATGTTTTACAATAGATATGAATATGGATGAATTACATGGTTTTCCTTTAAATTTTAATTGTAATCTGTGCATATACAAACATTTTCACAGCTGACCTGCTACTGAAGCCTTTATTCAGCTGTCGGAAATCAGATTGTATAAGTAGATGTTGGTACCCCTGCCAACTTAATAAACACAGTATGGTTAGTTTGTAACGCAGTTTCAAGAGAATGGCTGCTGGACCACTGGTGGCTGTAGGAGAAGCAGCAGGTAGTTCCCCAGAGAAATGTGTGTAAAGGTCAAGCAGAACTAACAATTTAAAGTGAAAAAAAGAACATGATTACATTCCCAGAGCAATTTGAAATATAGAGAAAAATGTATTGAGCAAAAAGACACCAGAACAACTTAAATTGGAGGAGAAGACACAAGGCGGCAATCAGAAGTATAAGTTCATGTCTGACCAGGATGTAAGTGCAAATTCAGGCTGACCACAATGAAGTAGGGGTTGAATAAGCCAGACGTTGCAGCAGTAAAAGTCTTTATCTTAGAACTTGGGTATATTTTCTGGTGCTCCATGTTCTGCAGTGGTGTAAGAAGCTGAAGACAGAGAAGGTCCCTTGAAGTTAGATACAATGTTGTCAATTTCCCACTGAAGCAGTTTTTACTGGCACCAAAAGCTCTGAGTGGAACAAAGCTAGTTTCCATAACTGCTTATAATGCTTCATTACAGGGATAGATTTTCCTCCTTGCTCCAGTCCAAGGGGTTACATTGATAGTTAGTCACTTGTTTGCTTCTCAGAATCAACTAGTGAGGAAAAGCTTGAAGTTGTTGCTTGGCAAGCCTCCATAAGGCCTAATACCTTGTCAAAGCTCCAAGCAGGAAAAAAAACAGATTTTCTTGATCCCCTAAAAGTGTACCCTTCTTGGGGAAGCCTCAGCACATAGTCCTATTCAGGTTTCTCCAAATGCTGGGAAAGGACATCTTGGTCACTCCCAAAATTGTCAGGTCCTCCATTCAGGCTTCTAAACAGCTGCCTCTCTCTAAGGTCTCCTACAGAGTCTAGCCCAGCTGATCCCCATTGATCAGCCAGAGTTTATTGGAGTTGGGAGTCAAGCTTTTTATGGCCATGTAGCAGGTAACTGGAGGCTAACCACTTAAGCCCTGGAGAGAAGTTCAAGTCCCTGGGTGCCAGCAGGAGCCGAAAGTCTTAGGCTCTTTTCTACCAGCAGGCAGAGTCTTTAATCTTTTTCTTTTCAGGTCGCCAGGAGCTCAGGGGGAGGCTGATGGCAATGTGATGCCAATCGTATTCTTTGTGCTAGCCGTTGATTGAAAAATTATCTATACCTAATCGTGGCTACTTTCTTGCGGTATTCCCACCTCTTTTTTTTAGCTCCTACTCTCTCCATTTACTGTAGACCTTCACAAAGCCCAACAACCAAGACAGCACTAGCCTTCTCCCACCTACTGGATTCTTGACCACTCTTTTGTAGAGATGACATTTCCTTCCCTCTGTCAGTGTTAGACCTGGTAGTTCCTACTACTGGCGACACAGACTGGAAGTTTAGCAATTCCACTGTGGGGAAACATTGTGAAAGTTACAGTTGTTCTGTCCGCTGTTCTTGTCTCTATCCCAGATGGGTAATTGTTGCTAAGTAGCAGCTGTCAGAAATGTTCCCCTCTTCTTGCTGCAAGAGTCCAAGCTATTGTCTGGCCGGAGGAAGGTGGTTAAGAAGTCAGCTTTAGGAGCAGGTCTGAGAGACAAACCAATTCTTGACCAGTTTTCTCTCATAAAGCACAAAGCACACTTCCTAAATTTATTTTTCGACTAAAGCTATCAAAAATCTAGTTTCACAAGTGAACTCGATTTTTTAAACTAATTTGAAATTTTTTAATGACTGCTCTCTCATTTTATTAAGCCTAGAGATTAAAAAAAGTTATTTTATTCATTACTAGATCTTTACCTAGTCATTATGTTTTTTTCTATATTCCAGAAATAAAGCAACAACTGTTTTTTGAAACTGAGAGCACATTTTTCCCACTTTCTAGCATGCTCCATTTTTAAACATTATTCACTATTTAGGGTGTTTAGATAATATATAAAGACAGGTTTTTTGAGGTTGCAAAGACACCTTTAAACTGCAGCCCCCCCCCAGAGCACCATAGAGCCATTCATTTGTGTCTTATACATGTGTGGTGTAAAAACAAACTGCAACCCACATATGACTTGACATTCAGCTCTTCGGAGAGGTATAGCTTTGCCCAGACACAAGGGAGCACCCAGTATGAGTGAAACCAATTCCCTTTCAGGCTTAGAGTGTCACATAAATTATGCAAAAAAGAAGCAGAGAACTGTGGGTAGTTCCCAAGTTTAGGTGGCTCCTTTATAGAGCACCCTACATTACCAACACTCTGAATTTGCTCACCTCAAATGTCTGTCTTTTTAACGAAGTGTTTAAGCATAGGATTACACACTGCTATCAAATAATGCCACGTGTCCCTAAATTAATTAAAGTCTGTTACAATGCATGACAAAGCACAGCTTGTTTTACATTATTGCTTGGGTAAGTAACACAGTGGAACAATCCGTATCTTAAATACACACTGGCTTGCCGAACAACCCTCCCAAGCTAGAAATAGCTGCTTGCTCTTAATAATTAAACCCATGAATAATCAGCTCAAACACTCCAGCATGGAATTGTAACAGGAAGCTACAATAGTTTTGTATTGAGTATGGTCTTTGTTTCTGAAAACATGTCAATGAGGACAGAGGAAAGACGGCCGTGTTCAAGGAAGTTGCATTTGTGTTGCATTATGTCTTTTTATCTCCTGCTGTGTACATATATATCTTTAAAGCTTAATTCGAAACTGCATTAGATGTTCAGAAAACATATTACTACTCCGAATTGGTGTCCCTTGGGCTGGCCTGGTATCCCACCAGTTGTAATATATCTATAATGTTATTTGCCCCACCTGAAAAAATTAGCAGTTCACTTTCTACATTCTTGAATTTAAATTCTAGGACACTTTTTTTATTGTGTAATAAGAGGGCCAGCACCCAATTATTGATATAGATGAGGCTGCTAGTCCATCCATCTGTCTGTCATGCAGCCGCTCCATTCAGAAAGTGGTGGGCACATACATTACTTTCGACAACTTAAAGTTAGAAACAAACTTACCTCTCATGAAGATCTTCTGCAGTACATCCGTAGTTCGTCCTGCCTCTCACTGCTTGCTGGACAAAAGCATTGAGCCAATCCAAGCACTGCTTGCACTCTTGCTGCTTACAATTCTTAACAGCATAAGAGCAGTGCTAGGATTGGCTGGAGAAGGCAGACTCAGCGCTCTATTAAACGCCTACAGGGCTGTATGTCTGCTTTTCAGCTGTCTTTCAGGTGTAGATTGCAAAAGCCTGAACTGCACGTCAGGCTGGCCACAGTGAAAACACCTGCCAATCCAACATGCGCAGTTCAGTTAACAAAGCCTGAACTACTGCTGTGATGCTGGGAGAGAGCTCCGTCATTACCCGCCCCCTAAACAGGTATGAGTGGAAAGCATGAGAGGGAAATTGCACACTGTGTGTGTGTTTGTGTAGTGGGTCGCAGTGGGGAAGTCGGGGGTCAATGCCCCCAGGCTCTTATGGTGGATCCGCCACTGCCATCCGTCCATCCATCCATCCATCCCGCATTAAATAGTGACCGTTATGCACTTGTACTTTACCAAATACAAGCAGTGTTTTACGATGTAAAAAATATACTGGCTTGAAATCGAATGTGCCTCATACTGTGTTTTAATAACTTTGTGGCTTTTTACCTTGCCTTTGTCCAACAATAATCAAAGGAATAGCAGTTCATAGCCAGTAGCCACCATAGCTTTTTTATGAAGAGTTATTTTTTAATTATATGGAATGCCATCAGTATAGTAACATTCTGGGGTCGATTGCTGCATGTAATCTTATTAAGACCACAAGGGTCAGAAAGATCAGGATTCCTGTTGGTGAATGGGAAGACAGGACTTTTAAGGAGGGCAGAGTGCAGCTCTGGGAAGATTATGGGTCTGATTAGAGTTTGCCAGACAGGTTACTCCTTCACAATTGGCACATGTATCCCGTCTGCCGTATTACAAGTGCCATTTGATATAATGCACTTGTAATAGGGGGGGCGAGATACATGTCACGTTTGTGACCTAGTAATAGGAGTGGACATAATTCAGGGTAGCGTAATCAGGCGGAATTACCCAAGAATTCAGTGAGATTATGCTTAATTACACAAGAAGAGTAATTCTGCATTCAGTACTCTTTCATAGCACAAAACAATTCCTCCTGGCATCCAAAATGGGCATGAGAACTCATTTTGCGCTAGAATTGACGCAAAATGCAACAGAACATGAATAGCTGGCGTAAGGAGTCACTCACGCTTGTTAAATGTGCTCTTGGGAATTTTACCCCAACATAGGGGCCGATTACGATCTTATCCAGAATGCATTTCGACCTATTCGGTTCCGGAATGCTTTCTGTGAATGACTCGGATCAGGGGAGTGCGACCAAGCGATTTTGATGCACCCGGATACGATTCGGTCGAATGGGAGCCTGTGGTCCGATCAAGAACACTGGCTCCCATTGACAAAAGGGTGGTTGGGGGAAACATTTGCACCCTGTGCGTCGCATTCCATGGTGCCTGCGACACTGTGGATGCATGGGTAGGGGGGACGCATGGGTACCCCCACGGGCCTGATTCGGAAGGCCCCGGTTGAAAGAGAGCCTGCTACAGGCCCCCAAAGTCAGATTCCAACAGCCGATTTGTTTCGGTACAACCGATTCGAAATGATTGTCCAAATCTGACATCCTAATCACTCGGCTGGAAATGCGGTCCGTATACTGCTACAATTCGGCTCCGAACGATTTGCTTACTCCCAATGCCTTTCGGAACCGAGTCAGACAGTTCGAACGCTATCCAGCCATCGTAATCGCTCGTTGGGAAATGTGTGCGAGTCGGTCCAAACGGCGGGTTCCGAATCGGATTCAGACGAATCGAATGCCGTTCGCAGGCTTTCTGCACGACATCAAAACCAACCCCTTAATCCTGGCATTTAGTGCCATTTTCTTCGTGCAAAATTCCCCCTCACGTCCAAAATGGAAAACAAGAATGCATTTTGTGCTAGGAAACAGCGCTAAATGTACTCTTGGTGTAGGATTTCCCCCCAGCTTACTCCCAGCATTTAGCACTATTTGTTTAGTGAAAAATGCACCCTTGTGTCCAAAATGTATGTGAGGATGCAATTTGCACTAAGAAATAGAGTAGAACACTAATAACGAGCAGCTGCTCACGCTTGCTAAATGTGCTCGCTTAGTAGGATGTTTTCCCCCATATTACTGCAAGAGTAATCACATAATTATCGGTAATTCTGAGTCAAAGAGTAATGCGGAATTACCCAAATTACTCCAGTTACTCCGGCGTAATTAAAATTACACTGGACCTACGGATTGACCCATCTGGCAAACTCTAAATCAGGCCCATTTATTTTTTAACTGCGACTAATATTGTACAATAATACAAGACTAATTGAAAGTATGGTAACCATGCCAGGCAGGAGATCAATCACACATTAGACAGTATTTCTCTCACATATCTCCTTGTCATGTGGCTTTTCAGACAACAGTACTCTTCTACAGGCTTTTACTCCAGTATCAGAGACTATGGTACAGGCACTTTTAGTCAAATACATCTTTTTCCCCCTTGGGTCCCTGCCCCTAAGATGCTCCAGCTAGCGCCAGACATTATTGTTGTATACTTGAAAGACGTCTTTAATAAAATGTAATGGGAGGGCTATTTCCCTAAAGATTGTAAGATGGCGTCTATTCTTCCACTGCTAAAAAAACCCAATTTAGATTGCAATGACCCAAATAACTACAGGCCAATATCACAGCTTCTCTTTTCCGCAAAATGGTAGAAAAGGCCATCAATACTGAACTCTCATTGTTCATTAATAACAATGCTCTTTTGGATACTTCACAGTTTGGCTTTAGAAGCCAACATAGTACCAAACTAGCTTTAATAACTACTTTGTGAAGCTATTAGACAAACACTGGACACTGGTGGGAATGTGGCATTGATTTTATTAGACCTCACTGCAGCATTTGATACGGTCAACCATAGCCTCCTTATTGACTATCTCTTTTCTATAGGTATCAGGGGAAAGCGTTAAAACTTCTAAAATCCTATCTTTCTGACAGAAAGCAGCTGGTAGAACTTAATGGTTTAAATCTTCTTCCTTCACACTACCATGCAGGGTGCCACAGAGCTCATCTCTTAGCTCTATGTGACTCCCCTGGCCAATTTAATAAAGTCCTACGGATTTACAGGGGTGACGACACTCAAATCGTGGTTTCTCTCATCAGCAATCGATCTATCACTTCTTCTTGTTTTTTTACGTTAAAAATATTGAGGAAATGTTTCCCTTTTATCCCACATGATCTACAGTAATCTGTGCTCTGCACTTATTTTGTCAAAAATCAATTACTGCAACGCACTTTCTGTTAATATTAAAAAAAGATATTAAAATAAACTTCAGGCTTCTCAAAATGTAGCTGCCCGGCTGCTATTGACCATTCCTAAATATCAATCTGTATATTTCACTCTTCGTTTGGTGCACTGGCTTCCTGTTAAAAAACGGATTGAATTCAAGGTTCTCTGTATTGTCGTTAAAGCATTACAGGGATTGGGCGCGGAATGTTTTAAGCAAAGTTTTCAGTGGTATGTGACCAACAGATCCCTACGATCATCATCTGCTCACAACCTTGTGATTCCCAAAGCCAGAAAAGCTACCTGGGTCGGTGGAAGTTTCATAGCTGGTACTGCCAGGCTATGGAACTCCATACCACCACATCTTAAGGAAAAAAAGACAGCTTCTCCTTTTCCATAAAACCTTAAAAACTTGGCTATTCAATAAATAGTGTTTTTATGCTTTTATCCTCTTCTTTTTTTTCCAACCCAATGGAGCACCAGCGCCTAGACACCTTTGGGTTATAGTGCGCTATATAAATAAATATTTCATTTAATTTCATTACATGTACAATGCTATGAAAGACACACGGTAAAACAAAGGCAGTACTACTTGCTCCTGAGAGTATTAGCAGGTAGAGCAAACATGCTGGAAGAGGAGTTATTGCCAAGCCTAACTGGCAAAGGATGTATTGCCAAGCCAAGATTAATATACTGGCAGTTGCTGTGATGCCAAAGAAGAGGTAACACACTGGCAGAGAGTGTCTTGCCAAGGTTGTTGAGGGCAACACACTAGTAAGGGGCAACACACTAGTAAGCAGAGCTTTGCGTAGCGTGCCTACGCAAATTCCGCCCACCCCTAGCCTATAACCCAGACACTATCTAACATCGAACGCCACCTCTTAACCCTGACATCAGAACTCCCACGACTCAGAAAAGACTTCAACTCCCTCTCCTCCTTGAACCTCCTCAATCATTCTCAGGCGCCTGGCTCTGGCTTACAAAACTCCTCTAACCCCCAGCATTGGTGAACTACTCCCCGCTGCAACTGTTTACACAGGCCCCGCCATGCCTCGAGCCATCTCTCCCCCTCTGACACTCTCAACGTATGTAACTCATACCTCCTTAACCCTCCTATTCTCGATCCTCCTGCCCCCCACTCTACCATTCCTGTTATCCTGGCGACTAGCAGAATCCCATCCTTCCCCGTCTCACCTAGACCCCCTCAGCAATGTACCAACATCCTTGCTGGCTCTCCCGCCCCCCACTCAACCATTCCAGTTATCCTGGGAACTTGCAGAATACCATCCTCCCCCGTCTCACATAGACCCCCCCCCCTGAAATTTACCACCTTCCTTGCAGGCTCTCCCCCCAAGACCAACCCTAAACCACTCGCCTGCATGCTGGTTAACTGCCGATTGACAGTCCGACACGCAACTGAAATAGCTGAAACCATCCTTAGCGAATCCATTGACATCGCCTTCCTTACGGAAACTTGGCTCAATGACCATTCTACATTTATTCTTGACTTACTCTCCCCCCCCCCCCCCCCCCCCCCCCCCCAGTTACCCCATCCTCAGACAAGACAGACTTGACAGAATAGGAGGTGGACTAGCTATAATCTTTAAAAATGAACTAAAACTTTCTCTGGTTAAGAATTCTGACTACGCCACCTTCGAATACCTTGGAGCAGAACTTAAAGCTCATGGCTCACCTCCAATTCGTCTTCATAATATCTACCATCCTCCCGGTAATCCTTTTCCCTTCGTTGAAGAACTATCTGACCTTCTCACCCAAGCCTCACTTTCTAACTAAAAAAATCTCTTCCTTGGAGATTTTAACCTCCATTGAATGACACCTCAGTCAACCTACTCTCTAATCTTCTTGAGATCAATGACCTTAAGCAACTGTGCCACTCTCCTACCCACTCCAAAGGGGCTACTCTTGACGCTATCATCACTAGGAATGACTTGGCCTCCCTTTCCAACTTCATCCCCATTGACTGGTCCAACCATCACCTCATTCTCTTCATGATAGCTATCACTGCCCCACCCCCTTCCACTAAAAGCATCAAACACAAGAAATTGACCAGAAACCTCAAACGTATCCCTCCTGGTGAACTGGAATCTAAACTCCAAGATTAACTTATGCTCACCCCTCTTTCCCTAAACGCAAACAACCTCACTGAACATTTTAATAAGTCTGTCAATGAGGTCTTAGACCAAATTGCCCCACCCAAACTAAAAACCCAAAGAAACATCCCATCCAAATCTTGGCTCAATGCAGAGCTCAACAAAGAAAGACGCTCTCTTAGACTGGCCGAAAGAACTTGGAGGCAACACCCTTCCCCCTCCCATCTAGCCCTCCTCAGATCTGCTAGATCCAACTACAAGAAACGCATTCTGAATGAAAAGGCTTCATTCTTCCGTACACAACTTGATCGGGCCAGAAATAGACCCAGAGAACTGTTCAGCATTGTAAAAAGTCAAACATCCTCTGCCCCTCCATAATTGACAGCCTCAATTGAGAGATGCGAAGAAATTGTGAACTTCTTCTCAGAAAAGATCACCAAAATTGATCAATACTTCCTCTTAACTCCACTCCCACCCAACCCCCTGTTTTCCGGTGTCATCCCCTCTAAATCCCCCCCCCCAATCAATTCTTCCTGCTGACTCTTCACTCCACCCTGCCGTGACACCCCCTCCTGAATCCAACCTCACCATCCCCCAGCAAAAAAACAATGCTTCCTGGCTTAACTTCCACCCCGTTTCCGAACATGAAGTCTTTAACATCATTGCTAAACTTAAACCGTCTTCTCATACCAATGACCCGCTCCCTTCTAAACTGGTCCAAGACCTAAAGCACATCATTGCCCCATACTGGATTACCATCATCAATTCCTCCCTGGCCACGGGGTGTGTCCCAGTCTCCTCCCAACTTGGACAAATGACTCCCATTCTCAAAAATCCCAATGCCGATCCTAACAACCCTAATAATCTCCGCCCTATCTCTAACCGCCCCCTTCTCTCCAAAGCCCTTGAAAAATGCGCTCTACTCCAATTGGATAAACACATCGACACTTTCAACCTTCTGGACTCCTTGCAATCTGGCTTCAGAAAAGGCTGCAGTATAGAAACTGCCATGCTTAACATAGTTGATGACATTCACCACTCCCTCGACAAAGGTGAATCTTGCCTCCTCATTCTCCTAGACCTTTCAGCTGCATTTGATACAGTTAACCACTCTGCCTTACTTAACACACTTAAAGTTTGCTTTGGCCTCAATGGTCCTGTCCTCAAATGGTTCACCTCCTTTCTCCAACATAGAACCCAACAAATCAAAATCTACGACTGCCTTTCTAATCCTACACCGTCTCCCTGGGTCTCCCCCAAGGATCTATTCTCTCACCCTCCCTCTTCAACCTCTTCATGGAACCCCTTACCCTCATTCTAAAACAAGCTGGTATCAATTACCACCTATATGCCGATGACACTCAACTTTACTATAAGATTAAATCCGCTCCGATGTTCTGCACCTCAATGACACCCTGACTAAGATCCAATCCTGGTTCCACCACAATTATCTAAAACTCAACCCTAAAAAAACCGAAATCATTCTCTTCTCACCTAAAAATAACCCGCTCCCCATCCTGTCCTGGATCTCTGACCTCAATGCCCTCAACTGTACGCTCACTGTATCCAACTCAGTAAGCTCTCTCGGTATCACCATTGACAATCGCCTAACTCCTATCCCCCACATACAAAATTTGGCTAAAGGAGCACTCTTCACTCTCACTCATCTCAAGAAAATTAAGCCCTTCATTCCTGCTGACGACTTTAAATCGGTGGTCCAATCATTGTTCCTCTCAAGAATCGACAACAGTAACGCCATCCTCACTGGAATACCTAAAGTACACCTAGCTCCACTCAAATCTGTGCTCAGCCTAGCGGCTAGGCTCATCACCGACTGCAAACGTTTTGACCACATCTCTCCTACCCTTAAAGCCCTCAAATGGCTGCCCGTCGAAGGCAGATCCTCCTACAAAATTGCATGCATCACTCACAAAGCCCTCCATCTAAACACCCCATCCTACCTCTTAAAAGCCACAAAGCGGGCTTCTCTCGACCGATGAGGAGCACCAACGCTCTCGTTCTAGTTTCTCCTCTGTTTAATAAAAAATCCCCGCAATCTCGCTCCAACCATCTGGAATACCCTCCCCAAAGACCTGTGTTGCAACCCCTCCTACTCCAGCTTCAAAAAAGATCTAAGACTTCTCCTTCTTAATAAATATTGGGGTCCATAATCCTTACCTTTGATGCTGACCCCAAATCTGCTGCCCCCTGTCAGGTTCCCCTCCACTACCATCCTGCATCTCACCTCACCTATCCTCCTCTTTACCTAGCTCCCTTAAGCCTCTCCCCCTTCCCCTTCTGTTCCCCTCCCCTGCCTCTGCCTATTCTCTTCCCTGGCCTACTCTTACCCTTTCCCTCTCACAGTCTCCCTCCACCTACTAGCTCCCTTAAGCTTCTATTCCCCTTCCCCTTCTGTTCCCCTCCCCTGCCCCTGTATATTCATCCCTAGTCTACTCCTACCCATCCCCTTTCACAGTCTCCCTCCACCTTCTCTTCTCCCCTTCCTCTCTCTATTCCCCACCCCTACCCTAACCTTATGACTCATCACCCGCGAAAGCATTATGTTAGCCCTATGTATTTACTCCTTGTTTTTTCAATTTGTTCTTATTGTCCTCATGGTTCTGAATGCGATATCTCTGAGTAAATGTTTTTATCTCAGTTCCCCCTCATACTCCTGTAAAGCGCTCTGATACCCCTGGGTCTAGCCAGCGCTATATAAAACCTTTAATAAATAAATAAAGTTCCAAAGTTTTTCACCTTTTGCCCGTGGCTTATGAATTAAAAGTATGCCCCAGTAAAAAAAAAAATAACATCTGGAACACATTTGGAGATGCGTGAAACATCTCAGAATCAGTTTTTTATAGCACATTCACAAAGATTCACACTGTAGAAAACCCAAAGATGCCAAAGCATCTTCAGGGTGCCTCTGAACAAATCACAGATGAATTCCTTTTAAGCATGAGAACCTGAGAGATGGCCCAGAAATTTCCAGATCCACTCCAGTACAACCCATTGAACATAAGGTCAACGATAGCTAATTTATTTTCATAAAGAAACATTGTGCATGTGGGCCAGGATGCTAGGAAAAGAACTGGAGAGTAGATAGGCCTTACAACTCAGAAATGTGACCCTAACTGCACTGACATGAAAGTAAATCACATTTGTTTTCAGTGAGATATTTCACTCCCTGCCGGGTATGGTATTGTCCAGTGAAAATGATGACAGATTAACAGTTAATAAAATGGGATGCATTATTTTATTAGATGTTATTAGACCTACAACCTCGAGAGATTGTCCCCCAAACGTTTTGCCTTCGTCCCTCCTTTTTTTGCATCAATTTTGCTGAATTCATTTCTGTTGGCTTTATGACTCTGTGCACCTTACCACTGTTAGCCAGTGTTAAACTGCTTGTGGTTTATCCCAAAAACATGGTACAATTGGCATATACCTGCTGTGTACATTTCATTTTCTTGTAAGACCCTAGACCCAGGGCCTGTATATTAAATGTTATTAGTGGGCCTGCAGCATCCATTGTGCCACCCAGTAAAGTAGCCCTTTAAAACAGGCTGCAGTGCGGTTTTAAACTGCCATTTCGACCTGGTAAAATAAATCTTTAATCAGACTTAAGTCTTCCTTTTTATTACTTACAAGTCACCCCTAAGGGAGGCCCTAAAGGCTCATTGGTCAGGGCGCACTGTATTTAAAAAGTAGGACATGTGTACTTAAGTTTTACATGTCGTGGCAGTTGAAAACTGCTATAAGGCCTATCTCTGTCATTGACTTACACTGTGTTACTTTTTAATGGTAAAGTCGGATTGTAATTCACAATTCTGAAAATACCAGTTTTAGAAAGTTGGGATTTTCTTGTCCCAACCATTTTGTGCCTCCTGCTAGTGTCCTGGGTCAAATAACTGTGAATGGCTTTGCAGTTGGGGTTGGTGTATTCATTCCAGACAGTGACACAAGGGAGGGGGAGGGTATGTGTGAACATGTTGGGTCATCCTGGCAGGATAACTGGTGAGGGGCTGTAGTCAGCCCCACTTATACTTCAAAGGGCTTTTCCGCCTACACACACAGAAACCTGACACCGGGCGTGACCTGCTTTATATCACCCCTGGAAAATTTGGGGCCTTGACAGGGGAGGGGAAAATCTTTCAAGAACCAAATGTGGGGTAGGACAGGGGTCCCCCCCGCGCAAAGGCTGGTACCAGGTATAAATTATTGGACCTCCAAAGCCACTTACCTAAACACTTTTGGACCTGTGGAATTTACAGAAGAAGAATTGCCTTGCTGCCAGAGGGCTTGCATTGCTGTTTGAAGGATTACCTTGCTGAATAAGAAGGAAACTGGACCTGCTTGCCTGCATCCAAGGCTAGCAACAGGGACTCCAAGGGTCACTTGGCTTACCTCCTTCGTGCAACGGCCCTGCCTGGACCTGCAACTGGGCCTGTCTGAGCCCTGCTGGATCAAGTCCCTGATCCCCAATAAGTGCCTCCCAAGGTCTTGGACCCTTGGCTTGTATAAGAGCGTACTCCTCCTGAAGAAAAGGTTATAATCCTGAAGTTTGGGCTCCTCATGACTGCAAATAAGCCAGTTTGCGCCAAGACCCTGCCGCCTGTGACAACTGGCAACGCGAAGTTCTGGTGAGACCTGCTCTTTGGGCTGACCAACATTACCAGCGACTGTACTGCATAAATACTTTGCACATTGCCTCTAAGTTAAGTCTGGATATAGATAGCAATGCATACACCGCAGCTGTCTAAAAAGTAGTGCTTTGTTGGAAGGGAGCATGAGTCTAGGTGCTACACGCTGGATAGATTATACATCCCACCGTACATTGACATCCAAACGACCTTTCATAACTTTGGGTATATCTGTCAGCATTCCAATGACGCAGGCTGAGTATGTTTGGTTTATTATTATGGGTTGTATTATTAGTTTTTTTTAATGCATAATGTATCTTTTAATTATCGGTATACCATTGCTGCCTGCCCTAGGGGTTGTTGGCTTCATAGCTGTGTATAGTTGACCATAACAACACGTTGCCGGCCCCTGGGTTGTAGGCAACTGGCTGTGTCTGATTGAGTAATGTGCAATAAAGATTTAAAATATATTTTAAAAAAAAGATAAGTTAAATGAGAAGGAGAGAGACTGCCACAATCATTCCACATACCTGGCAATGCCAGGCAAAAACGGGAAACGTCTCATTTTTGTTCAGGTCTCTAGAGGAGTACCATGAATGTCCCTCGTGTTTGCAATTACTGCAGCTGCGAGAGTGAATCGAGACCAGTGTGCACGTAAGAGTGCGTCAGCAAATGCTGCAGCGGGGAGAGTGAATGGAGAGCCGGGTGCGTGTAAGAGTGCGTATAGCAGGCCCACTCGAAAAACGAAACTATGAAAGATGAGACTCGCATGGAGCGTTCCCCAAGGCACAGACGCACTAGAAATAGAAGAAGGTCTCCCAGGGAGATCTTGGAGATCGCGACCACCATCTTAAATAAGTGGTGAAGGGTTGGAATTGAATTCTATGTCAGGACCGGAGGTTCCGATTATGCTTCTTATTTATTTTCTGGTAAATTTCTCACTACCCAATAAAATTACAGAAAAAACAAATACTACAATACCCATGAACACACAGTGTGACACATGATTAATCATAGAGAGAGCATCCAGTATATAAGTTGCAGACCAGAATACAACATCCTCTTTCTTTGCTGCTCCGCAGCCAGTTAAATGCCTTACAGTTTTATTATATGTCTTCTATGGCTCTTTGCATGCTTAAAGTGTATCTGGTGGCGCGTAGCGCGTCTTTGTAATTACGCTCTTTTCCTTTGCTGCTTTGCAGCCAGTTCAGTGCCTTACAGTTTTGTAAATGTGTTTTTTTATATGCTTATTGGGTTATTGGTGGCGCGTAGTGAGTCTTTGCATTTCCGATCATTCTCACTTTGTCGCGGTTCCGCATTGTCTATTTCGTTTAATTTTGCCCATTGTTATTTGTTTGCCTTTCCTTGGGCGCGTACCGCGTATTGCTCGTAGGGTTTGCTTCACTGCTACACGCGGTTGCTTTCACTCTTGATTCCTTTGCCGTGTTTGTGCCGCTTGTGTTTCGGGAGCGTTACACCTCTCCGACCGGGCTTCTGTGGAGTGGGAGATTGTGGGAGCTGGGACACGCGTCTTTTTGATGCGTAGTCCCCTTTCTGGTTTTATGGACGGCCCTTCTGGGCATGCGCGGCAGCCATTTTACCCGTATTTTCACACATTAAACACAGGTGTAAACGAGCGCGGGAGCAGTGCTTAACTTGTTTTTTTCCCATTTGCACGTTCCAGGCTTCCAGCGACGTCCTGTCTATTTTAGTAGATTGGGGCTGGATAATTGCTGCATAGGCTTTGCCTAGAATGGATTTTGGCATGCCCTCCCTCCACATTTTATTTGGTTTATGCACAGACAGTTTATATACTTTGTTTTTCCTCTCATGGGCATTGGCTTGCCTGGGGTTTTTCTCAACTCCCCCCTATTGACTTGCTATTGCAATTGTTTGCAGTTATTGTCTGCGCAAATTGGCTCTTCTTGTGTATTACGGGCTGTCCTCCTGTGGGAAGGTGTGTCCCTTTAGTGTGACAATATGTCTGATTTCTATTTTGAGGATGAATATGTGGATGAGGAACCCTCTGGGTCCATGGAGCTAGAGCTTGTTGAAGCTTTAGATGCTGGAGTACAACACTCTGTCAATAAGGCTCTGGACAGGGTCATTGAGCCACTGAAGCGTCATCTATGTACTTACGCCCTTCAGCAGGGCTGGCTTTCCGGCTCTGGCAGTCATCCTTCCACCAGTGGGAAGAGGTCAAAGAATCCCCATGCGGCAGACTTTGCCAAGCTGGCCAATGCCATGGCTAAAGACCAGGACTATGGTACGTCTTCTAAGGAAACACCTACTTCTGAGTCACCTCAAGGGAATGGCAATTACACTTCCTCAGACGCGGCTTCTGAGTAGGAAGAGTCCCCTAGGCCCTCCAAGAAATTGAGGAAAGAGCGCTATGTTGACATGTCTTCTCACCCTAAACTACTCATCGTTTGAACCAACTGAGATAGTTCATCCTAATTCCTCCGCTTGGCTTCTGCCTACTGAGGTCGTTGAATATGTTCAGTCCCATCTTAGGCAGGTATTTGGTAAGGATGTTAGAGCGCTGCTTCGTTCGGAATGCCCTCGCCCTGACTTGGCTGATAAGGTTGCAGAAACGCCGGAGGTGGATCCCTCCATGCTCACCTATCTTAAAACATATCTAAAGATCCTAAAAAAGGTATAGATCGAGCATGGAGGTCTTGTCAGGACAAACTCTTGGATTTAACAGGTCCACTCACTAAGATTCTGGAGCTGGGTTTATGTGCCAAGGAATCTACAATGGCGATTGACCCAGAGGAATTGATTGGATGGGCGCAGAGGGCTATCTGTCAGTTGGGTAACGCAAATTGCGTTATGGCTAGCGAACGCCGTCGCTCCATTCTTCTGAAGCTCGACCCAAAATTGGAAGAGCTCTCCTCTTCTGAGTCTGATCCTTTGGCTCAAGGTCTCCTCTTCGGCCAGCCTTTTCTTAAGGAGCTGACAAAGTTTGTCGCCACTTTTAGTGGTTTAGACAAAGTGCAGGGATCCCTTTCCGACCGGTTTTCGGCAGGGCCGGACGATATCGTGGGCGGTCGTTCGGCCATGGTTTCCACCAAGGCGCCCCTCGTGGTCAGTACCAATCACATCGAGGAGGTTATCCGGAGTCCAGTTATAACAAATTCCTCCTCCTCCTATCCGACCCGCGGAGCCAAGACCAGGTTCAGAAAAGGCAGAAATGGAGGTAACCAGGGCAGACAACAAGATGCCGCAACTTCAGGTGAGATTAATTCCTTGTACGGAAGTTATGTTGGGGGGCAGGATACAGTTTTTTCTCCACAACTGGCAAAAGATCTCGCAGAATCTTAGAAACAGTGCAGGGGTACAAGATAGAGTTTTACAATTCCCCCAATCAAGTCTTTCCTCCACATCAAATGTATTTTTCCCATCAAGATCAAGTCTTCATCTCCAATAAGAGAGATTCTCTCCTACAGAAAGAGGCCATAGTGGTCTCGGCTCGTCACCCCCCAGGCTTCATCAGCAGCATCTTCCTAGTGCAGAAAAAGGGGGGTGGATCCAGGCTAGTTTTAAATCTAAAGGATTTCAATGGATGGGTAGTATATTGGCATTTCAAGATGGAGGGGATTCATCTTTTACGCGATCTCCTTCAGACGGGGGACGGGATGGTCCGTCTGGATCTGAAAGATGCGTATCTGTCTGTCCCCATTTACGAACCTCATCGATGCTTTCTCCAGTTCCAATGGCAGGGAGTTTGGTATGAGTATAGAGTCCTTCCCTTTGGCCTCTCGTCAGCACCTTGGTGCTTTACAAAACATTTGAGGCCAGTAGAAGAATCATTGAGAGCACGGGGTGTTCGTCTGATTATTTACTTGGACGACATTCTAATCATGGCTAGTTGTCCTCTTCTTGTGATGACCCATCTAGAATGGACAATCAGTCTTTTGCAGTGTCTCGGTTTTCTAAAATCCACAGAAATCGGTCTTAGTTCCCTCTCAATCGATCGAGTTCCTGGGTTTGCTTGCATACAAAGCGCTGCTCCCCGGTCGTCCGACCCAAGCAGTGGGATCTGCTCGTTTAAACCACGCGCCGACTCTGGCCTAGGTGATTGTTCTCTTGCCTCTGGCAGTCGAGGAATTGAGGCCCTGGTGAGTCCTCCAAGTGCAGGTCACTCGCCGCTTTGGTCACCCGCGTTGTTGTCCACTGGGGGCTGGCTCCTGAGCCCGACGTTGAGTCGCTGGGTTTAACGGCCGGGACACCTGAGGCGAGCCGTGTCCCTGGTCCGCTGTCGCCACCCCGCTGCTCGACCCTGCCGTGGGGAGACACCCCATTCCCTCGCACCCCGGGAGCCGCCGTGCAGCTCGGCCCATGAGCGGAGAACACACGCTACACGGGGAGAGAAGCTGACGGTCAGGTGTGCGGCCATTCGGCTGCAGGCTTCCGCAGACCCTCATTGCCTGGCTGTCGGCGTCTATTTCCTGTCGGCGTCTATTTCCTGTCGGCAGTTTCGGCCCATCAGCGCAGAACACACGCTACACGAAGAGCGCCTGGCCGATGCCACACACCGTGATCACTACTATTTTGTACTTTGTTTTTGCTTGTTATTTCACTCTGCTTTATTTTTGTCACTCCCGGCCATCGAGGCTGCACAGGGGAGGAGACCCATTTTGAGTCCCTGGGTTTCTCCTTTATCCTGGGGATTACAATTATCTATCCTCCCACCACAAAATGGCAGCTTAATTTACATGCGGGGAGATATGACCACTTAGGGAAGAGCCTTAGAAAGTCAAAATCAAGAGTCTCACCCTGAAGTACTCTTCAAAGAGATTAGGCTGACCGTACCAATCAACACTAAGCAAACTGAAGCTTTAACAAGACTCCACCCCATGACAGCACACTAATGGAAAGTGTGATAGGACTTATCTTCCACAGAAATGGTTCGGCCATCATGAACTGACCTACTCCCTTTGAGCTGCCTCCTAGAAGACCCAACCTCCCAACTCTTCACTTCACAATCACGCAGGTGAGAGTTTTTCTTCCTACCTGGAGTTATTACAACTATACTGCTCATGCCTCATGATTTACATGCAAATCTGAACCAGTGCATGCCCCCCACACAGAATATCACCCCCATCAATGATATTGGACCAGACGCCCTCACCCCTCATACTCCAGCCCCCCTTATTTCACGCCCTTCACCAATTTATTCACTCCCACCCCCCCTTCCTAGAATTTCCCCCCTCAAAGGCATAAGTCCACAACCACGCCTCATACCCACCTTAACCTCCTCTCAACCACACCCCACTCCCACACTCCCTCCCCCACCCCACATCCTCTCACCTTTTATCACCCTTCCTCACGCTCTACTCATTCCCTGCTCTCCCCTCACTAACTGCGCCAATCACACAATGGAGTGCTTGGGACCACATACTTACACCATTAATTACCCCCCCAACATTACAAAAAAAGCAGCCGAATGCTGTAAACATAAACTGCTAAAATCACCCCCCGAAACCCTAATCTCAGATTCATAACTGTGTACAAAGTTTACATATCTAACTACTTCAACTTTTACACCAAGCGAAGAGCCCAACGGAGAAAAGCATTTCTCGCCATGCTCTCGACCTCCTCCACCAGAAAAACAGCACATGGACTCATGATCTTCATCATCTCCTCCCCATTCTACAAAGCCTCAGCAACAATCACCATTTATCATAATGGGATCATCCTTATCCAATCCTCGGACCGTAGCTCATACCTCTTAGACAACATCTTCCCGCTTATAAAGGAAAAAGTAGCAAGATCACATACCCCCTCCCCAGCTGATCCCAATCTCAGTACGCCTGACTCCCCTTCTAGCCATTCCCCTCCTATGACCCAACCGGCATTCACACCTATCCCAGACCCAATAGACACCTCTGAAGATGACGTACATTCTCCTAATTCCAACACTACCCCCAACACCTTTAATACTCCCACTACACTCAACCAGAGAGAGGATTTACACTCTCCTAAGCCCATCCCCATCCCTAGCACTGTCAATATCCACACTGTCCCAACCACACCTCACATCCACCAGTCTCACACCCCATCACCTCCTGCCACTCCACGTCACCCCCCCCAACCTGACATCCACACGACCTGCCCGCATGACAACGACCCTGACAATGATTCCACCCCAGTGCTCACACATGGAACTAAGCTTACCTCCTCTACCCATACCCCACGCATTAGTTACTCAAACCACCACCCATATCTGACCCCAGACTTCACGAGATATTACTAGCACTACAACAAGTCAAAGACGACATCCAAACTCTACACGACTTGATTTTACGCCGACCCAAAGTCAATCGGCTTAAACAAGATGCTAACATAAACTTCCACAGTGACCTCTCCAAACCCACCCATCAGCTCCATGAACACCCATCAAGCCCATAGCCCAGGATCTGGAATACAGTACCGTAGCCTAATCCCTCAACTCATCCGATCCGGAGTATCAATCATTTATCAACTAAAGACATACTCTCCATACTCAGCTCCTGCCTCCCACTCCCAACACAGCACACTCAGATAACCTGCCCATTCATTCCCTAATCCAAACCATCCCCTCCAACACTCACAGAGTTTCAAAACACAATGCAAGAGGTATAGTTGACTTCAATCTCATGTGAGTCCCCATCACACAAGAACCCAGCACAACCTCAAGCCAAGCACATCTTAAATACATACTCTTAAATTGTAGATCGGCCTCAAAACATGCAACCGATATAGCTGACCTCATACTCAACCATGATCCGGATCTACTAGTACTGATTAAAACCTGGTTAAATGAGTCAGCTACACTCATCCTTGATATATTAGTTCCCCCCAACCATGTTATCACCAGACTAGATAGAATGGATAGGCCTGGGGCAGAATTGCTTGCATACGTTAATGTAATCTCTCAGTGATCCGCTCCCATTCACCTGCCTTATCCTCCTGTGAATACTTCTGTCTAGATATCACAAGCAACAACAAACCAGTATGCACGCTGCACACTTTTTACTACCCCCAGGAGATAATCTCCCCTTCATCGAGCAACTCATGGATATTGTTTCCACAAATGCTGGACAACAAAATACTCAAATATTCCTCGGAGACCTCAAGCTCTACTGGAATGACCTCAATGATGCAGAGGTCAATAGCCTCAAAGCTTTCCTTGCGGACTTCAACCTCACTCAAATCTGTAACAGCCCCACACATGATAAAGGCTCAATACTAGATTTAGTAATCTCCAAGGCTGAATCCATTCAGCTTGAATCAATCCTCTGATGCGACTGGTCTGACCCCCACATCATCACATTCCTCATCCACGAGCCAGTAAAATTACTCTCTGTCCAACCCACGAGAACTAAAATATGGAAGAAAAACCTAAAAAATGTCGGTGCAGATCTAGTCACAAACTTCAGCCCCAATATCTTGCTCCCGCCGGAAGGACTAGCAGATGTTCAAGATCTAACCAAAAACTACTTCTATTCCATAAACTTGGTTCTAGACAAAATCGCTCCCCTACAATCAAAAAGATCCTCCACAAAAGACTATAAACCATGCTACGACGGTAGACTCAATGAGGACAAAAGATCCCTAAGATTAATCGAACGACAATGGAGGTCAACTCGCTCTTCCGAACACCTCACACTCCTAAGAACCATGAGAAACTCATACTACAGAAAGATTAGACGCTCAAAAGCAGACTTTTTCAGCAACCAACTAGACCAGGCCAAGAATCGACCCAAAAAACTATTTGAACTCATCAAATCGCAATCAAAGGATACACCTCAACCCCTCAAAGCTAATCCAGACTCACTACCCAGTTGCGAAGAATTTGCCTCATTCTTTACAATGAAGGCAGAAAAGATAAAGACTGAATTGCTCAACGACTTAAGAACATACACAGACACTCACATAGACATAGCACCATCCTACCCAAGAACCTTACCTATAGGCTCACCAAAGCTCGATCTCAAAAATAATGCCTCTTGGTCCTCCTTCAACACCTACACCGAAGAACCTATACTAAAAACGCTCACGTCTCTTAATCCCGCCAACCACTTCACATACCCCCTCCCCTCTAATTGCATAAAGGACTTCATTCCTCTGCTTCTGCCCATATGGACCAAGATTATAAATACCTCTCTCCAACAAGGAACCATCCCAGAAATCCTCAAATCTGGACAGGTATCTCCCATCTTAAAGAAACCAACGGCTGACCCCCTCGGATATAAATAACAACCGCCCAATTTCCAACATCCCTACCCTAGCTAAACTCAACACTCAGCTTAACAACCACATAGACGATTTCAAACTACTGAACCAATACCAATCCGACTTCCGGGCGGGGCACAGTACTGAAACAGCCATGACCCACATAATTGATGACTCACTAAAAATCCTTGATCAAAACAAAGCCTGTCTGTTAATCTTGCTGGACCTATCATCGGTTTTTGACACCGTCAAACATGACAACTTGCTAGACCTCCTGAAGCAAAGAATGGTACTATCTGGTTCAGTTCTAAATTGGTTCAGCTCCTTCCTGCACAATAGATCCCAAAGACTCAAGGTTAATCAATCTCTGTCTAAGTCCGTACCAGTCACTTTAGGAGTCCCACAAGGATCTTCCCTCTCGCCAACACTTTTCAACCTATTTATGGAACCACTCACCGAAATTCTCAGCTCCGCTAAGGTCCACTATCACATGTACGCAGACAACACACAAATATATTTAAAAATCCACTCACCAGAGGACATCAAATCTCTCAACCTAATGCTACAGGAAACCCAGACCTGGCTGGCCGAAAACCATCAGAAACTAAACACTCTTAAAACCGAAATCCTCCTAATCGCTCCCCCTAAGCAATCGACCATCATTCAAGACTGGATGAAACACCTAACAGCACTCAACTGCCAACCCCTCATCATTGACTCAGAGAAATCATTGGGAGTTACTCTTGACAAAAATCTAAACATGCAGAAACACGTCAGCACCGTAACAAAAGGAGCAAACTTTCAGATGAACACCTTGAGAAGACTCAAACCCTTCCTTCCCGCAAATGACTTCAAACCGGCGGTTCAAGCACTAGTAATCCCAAGAGTGGAATACGGGAGTGCTTCTCTTTGCTGTCTTCGCAGATTAATGACTGCCCCCCTTAGAGCCTCAATCAACACAGCAGCGAGACTCATCACAGGGTCTAAAAGAAACTGTCACATCTCCCCTGACCTTAGAGCCCTCAACTGGCTACCTTTCGAAGCCAGGATCTATCTAAAAATCGCATGTTTGACTTACAAGGCCATTCATCACAACACTCCAAGTTACCTGGCACAGAAACTAGTACTCTCCTGTGGCAACAGATCCTCCTAGGAGCTCCACTAACCTTCTACTGAAACCACAACGTTTCCCAAAAAGAAAACTTCTAACTGGACCTTCTCAGGCATGGCAGCCATGATCTGGAATGAACTGCCCACTAAAACCAGACTCAATCCGTCTTTTGTCTCTTTCAAAAAAGAAGTGTCGAAATTTACATGAGCTCTGTATATAACTTATATTACCATTGTGTGCGACATTGAACTGTATATAACTTGTATTACCATTGTGTGCGGCTTTGAACTGTTTGTTCCCTATATATGCCTGTAAAGCGCTCTGATACCCGCAATGGGTCTTGTCCGCGCTATAAAACCTTCAAATAAATAAATTGCCTGTAACTTCTGGCGGGCTCCTTTGCGATTCGCTGTCTTCCCCCCCGCAAGATGTACTGTTGCATTCTGCTTCCCATGGACAATGGGTCAGCAGTACGCTATGTCAACAAGTTGGGGGGGACAAAGTCCCAGATTTTAGCAGAGATTGTCAAGGACTTTTGGCACTTTTGCCTTCAGAACAAGATATCGGTGGTAGCAGAGTATCTTCCGGGCTGCAACAACGAGATTGCCGACTGGCACTCTTGTCACTTACAGGATTTCAGCGACTGGAGACTCCATCCACGGATTTTCCAGTCACTGAATCAACTTTGGGGACCCTGCCAGATAGACCTGTTCGCTTCATGCCTCAACAGGCAAATTCTAGAGTTTTACAGCTGGCGTCCGGATCCGGAAGCGCTGGCCACAGATTCGTTTCTACAGGACTGGCTGTCGTCTCTATGTTATGCCTTCCTGCCGTTTGTGATGATTTTCAGGGTTCTGGCAGGAACCAGACGTTATCAATCAGAGTTCATTCTGACCGCTCCGCTATGGAGAGCGCAGGCATGGTTCCCAGTGCTTCTGGAGATGCTTTGTGCAGTGCCACTCCTCCTTCCACAGAGGTGGAACCTGTTGCTGGACCCTCTGAAAACCCTGCATCCTTTGATAGAATCAGGGCAACTCCTTCTGGTAGCATGGCGGGTTTCAGGGACACATGGAAGATCCCAGGCCTTTCGCAAGATGCTGACAGATTTATCAGCGAAGCATGGTCATCCAACCCACACAAGCGATATTCTTCAGCTTGGAAACGATGGAGTAGTTGGTGCTCTCAACGGGAAATGGATGCTACAGCACATGTCTCCTTTATTGTAAACTTTCTTGCTTCCATTGCAGCTTCCGGCCTCGCCAACAGAACAGTGAATAACTTTTGGTCTGCCATCTCAGCAGGTCATGTGTCAATGGATGGCAAACCGGCTGATGAGCATCCTTTGATATGTAAGCTGCTCAGGGGTATCCGGTTGGTCAAACCCCCTTGTCCCAAATATGCAGTTATGGGATGTGTCCTATGTTTTGAGATTCTTGGAGGCCTGGCCCTCCAATAAGTATTTATCAAGAAAACAGCTTTCTGCAAAATTGACTATGCTGCTCTGTCTAGTGTCCTGCAAACGGGTTTCAGATATCCGTGCGTTGGATCTAGAGGGTCGTAGGTTTTCACCACAGGGTATAACTTTTGTAATTACTAGACATACTAAGTGTAATACCTCTTCTATAGCTTACCCGGCTTTTCCTAATAATCCTAAACTGTGTGTAGTACAGTGTATCAAAGATTATAAGGTGAGTACCGCTGAATTTCGTCAAGATATGAAGGGTCAATTGTTAATCGCTTTACAAAAACCCTTTCGCCCAGTGACCCCTGCTACCTTGTCTAGATGGGTGCTCTGGCTAATGGGTGAAGCAGGTATCAATGTTTCGAAATTTGGTGCACATTCAGCTCGTGGAGCTATGGCATCTAAGGCTTTCTCTATGGGTCTCAGCTTAGCAGATATTATGAACGTAGCTGATTGGTCATCTGACACAAAGTTTAAGTCTTTTTACTATAATCCTATTGTGGATGTGGCATCAGTAGTGGTGGCTAAGGCTTTAAACAAGCATAATCGGAGCCTCCGGTCCTGAGATATAACTCAAAATTTGAGAACATACGTGACAAGAATTTTCAATTCTTTTAAGGACACGGAGGCGAGGATTATCCCACCCACGGTTATGTATTGCATATTGGGATTTGCATTATCTAACTTTGAGTATTTTCATACCGCATGTATGCTCCTATGTTTTTTCCCTTCCCGTGCTGATGTATTGATAAAATATACAAGGGAGTAGGATGTTATGGCCCTATCTTTTTCATTTCAGGTGCTGGTCTCAAGTAAAGCATGTTGGTCATCGTTCTTGGAAAATCTTCGTGATCTCATGTCAATTAATGCGACATGTTGGTTCAAGAATCAAGTCTGGAGTATGGAGCCCCGTTGGGCTGCAGGTTCTATCTGCCAGAAGAGGTTCTTCTCAGTACAAGATGGTTCTTCGATGTCATTCTGTTGTTCATGGACTTAACTATTCATTTAATTTTGTCAAAGAAAGAGGATGTATTCTGATCTGCAACTTATATACGGGATACTCTCTATGGTTAATCATGTGACACACTGCGTGTTCAGGGGTATTGTAGTATTTGTTTTTTCTGTAATTTTATTGGCTGCTGAGAAATTTACCAGTAAAGAAATGAGAAGCATAATCCTCGCCTCTGTGTCCTTAACAGAATCGAAAATTCTTGTCACGTATGTTCGCAAATTTTGAATTGTTTAGAAGAACATAAGAAATAGATAAGGAATGTTGAGAAAAAAGGTAAAATTAAGAAATGAGTAAATCAACCAGAGAGAAAGAGTAAATCAACAAAGAATCATATGTAATGTAGAGCACCCATATACAAACATTTGATGAACGCTAAGCAAAAGAGCAGGTTGATACATATATGTTTTGCCATAGGTTATTCTAGACTACTGATTTTGAAGAGACAGTCATGTGTAGTCATAATGTCAATTCCTTGATTTGATCTTTCAGGGGAAATACACATTGTACTGAACAGCATGTTTAAATTAAATCAGTCCAATCTTCTTGATGGTTGCTTTGGATTCTATGGAAAATGGGCGTCCACTGTAGCTGCCACATTTAAAATGCCCAATTAACGGTGGGAGGGGGATGAGTTCAATTGTGATTCATCAGTGTGTCAGGTGATTTATCTAGTACAACGGCAGGCCTGAACACTCTAATAAGGTGTTTCTTTATGGAGGTTGGTGGTACAGTGTCTTATATAGTATATTGTTTTTTACTTTGACAATTTATATCCAGGAAAGGGATCTAATTTCTATCACTTGTCACAGTGAAGGTTAACCCATTGCAATTTTGGTTCATCCATTTCTGAAATGGTGTCATAGTCTCACAGGGGCCTTTCCAGATCGAAAATATCAATACAACGTGTACAAAATAGGATCTGGTTCCTGAATGTTTTGGAACTGGTAAGTATTACTCTAGACTGTCCGTATACAGAATAGCAAAACCAAGAGAAATACCGCCCCATAGAAGTGCCTTTTGTTTGCATAAAGAAATTGTTACATTTGAAAAAAGCATTGCTAGTGCTAGGAAGAGTAGGTCTATTATGAAAGTAGTTGGGACCGGATGAGGTCTGGGTCTACTATTGAGGTGGTCACGAATTACCCTGATCCCCGATGAAGTGCTATAAAAAGCACTAGGAATGAAGGCAGGAGCGACAGCAGGGCGCTGACCCGGAGACTGTGGGGCAGTAGACAGTGCAAGCAGAAGGAGCGATTGGAAAGAGTGGAGGAAATGGTTGATCAGGCAGCACGTGTTATTGTTATTCAGACTTTGGAACATAAATCGATCTTGCTGGAAGAGACCAGGTTTAGTTTTGGGTAAATACAAGTCATACGCTGAAAAGGGAAAGCTATTAAAATTGTGTTGTCATTTGTGTCATAGGAGGAGATGGAGTTAAGGCGTGCTGTAACATATTGACTATGAGGCAGGCAGTGAGTGGAGAGTGTGGAATTTAGGTTACACGCTATGTTGCAGTGGCTATTTGTTAGATTATTGCATATTCACATGGGTGCACATGCATCAACAAAACCAAAAGCGATTCCTTAATAGCGAAAAATAAGGATTCGTTAGCAAGGAATCGCTTTACTGAATGCATCAACAGATTCGGTAAAAAATAGCGATTCCTTAAAAATTGCTATATTTTACCGATTATACCATAGCGAGTGTAGCAAACACCGAATAGCAAAAAGCGAAATCGGTATCACCGAATTAGCTAATAGCGATTTCGGTATTAGCGAAATCGGTATTAGCGAAATCGGTAATAGCGAAAACGTAAAAAAAGGGGTCGCTCTGGGAACGGCATTATGACATCACTACCAGGAAATACTGCAGCCCCACCCTCATTCCCTCGCCAGAGGAGCTGACAGGAGCTGGAACTGGAGACTGCCTGAGGCCAGTGAAGCAACACTGACAGAACTACCACCCTACACAACCAGGATGGAGAAAGATGCACCATCCAGCGCTGAAGCTGCATGAAAGAGAAAGCGCAAGTTCTCCGACCGGGAGCTGGAGCACCTGATCGAGGGGGTGAGCAGCAAACACGATCGGCTGTTTGGGAAGCTGTCCCTAAAGGTGCCAGAGGCGGAGAAGCGGCGCATATGGCTGCGCATCCGAGAGAGGGTCAATGCGGTGGGAGTGACGCCCCGCAGCATTGACGATTTAAAAAAGAGGTGGTACGACCTCAGGAAGCGGGCCAAGGAGAGGATCGCTGAGAGGCTCCGGGAGGCATTCAGAACAGGAGGCGGACCATCAACAGTGCAAGCAAACACTGCCCTGGAGGAGCTGGTGGAAGGGACCATTGAGCCTGAGGCCGTCGTGGGAGTCACACAGATGGACACCTCTGGCGCAGCCACAAGGGCCCAAGGTAAGATGCATGCCTGTGCCCACACCCAGCATTGCGTAAAACCATTCCCAAGCCCCCAGCACGATCACAGTGTGCATGCAGATTTGCCCCACACAACATCCACACCTAACAGTAGTGCATCATGGTAGTTGTAGTCATGTCAGCCCGGTGTGCATGCACAGGAAGAAAGAACATTACATTTCTCTACATCAGTAGAAGCTAGTAATAGACAGTTTATTTAGTGAATCATAGGGGACATGTATGTTTAAAGTACTACCTAGTTGTAACTATCCCACTAACCATGCACTGTTTCACACACAGATGCATCTCCTGGCGATTCCGACGACAGCGGCCGGCTAATCATATCGGAGACACCAGCCGATTCGGACATCGATACTCCGCAAGAGCCGCAATCACCACCTCCACCAGCAACCACACCACCACCACCACCACCACCACCACCTGCTGGCGCACCAACTGCTACAAAAGAGCGGAGACGCAGGTCACAAGTCCCACCCATGCAGGTGATGGATGCATGTCAGACACCTGCAACACCATCGGGCCAAAGTCAAAGAGTCGTCCCACCGCCTGCAGCACCACCAGCACGTGACCGACTCCCACTGCGCCGCAGGTCTCTGCGCAGTACACCAACCGTCAGCGACGATGCAAGCGCCCCAAATGGTGGCATTGAGGAACGGATGCTGCGTGTCCAGCGCCTGCAGGGGAGACACATGGCTACAATCAGCAGTAACATAGCGCGCCTTGCTAAGGAAATGCGTTCCCTGACTGCGGCAGTGAGGGACATGACGACTGTGGTGGCAGAGGGTAATGGGTACCTGAGGGAGGACATACAGGAACTCACCCGTGCCATGAGAGCAGGGCATGACAGCGAGAGAAGGAGGCACCAGCAGAACTTGCTCCGGTCCGCAGCCTCTACGAAGGCCATCACTAGGCTGAGCAACAGCACCGCTGTTCTATCACGCCGCTCGGTGTCACTGCAGGTGGACCTGGGTCATTATTGCAGTGATGTTGCCAAGGCCCTAGGCTAGGTGACCGCTGCAGTTGAACACCTGCAGAGCGGTACTTTCAGTGCTAGCGCATTGGGAGGGGAGGACGGCAGTGAGGCTGCCTCAAGTGTGAGCAGTGTTTCGGTGGCGGAGGCCAGCACCCGGAGGCGCAGTTCACGGTGCTCCACAGCCACTGGGACAGGCCGTGGTGAGGGTGAGGAGACACCTGAAAGGAGGCTGGGCGTTCGTGGCAAGCGCCACTAGACAAACTTACAGCCATACATGACCATGGTGGGGCAACCAGGGTCCTCCCCTATTTGACGCTGCACAGCCGTGATTACAACGGCCATTTGTTGTTCCACTTGTATTGGGGAGATATTATTTTATTTCATGTTTGTCCGCACATACCTCAGTGCTCCTGTGCATTAAACAGAAGCACCACTAATGAAATTGTCATGTTTCATTCTTACCTGGATCAGAAATGATGTTGCGTGATGTATGTCCGCCTCCTATGGCCCTCAGCTGTGTTAGGGACGTGTGCCTGTCGGTGTTGCGCGGGTGGTTGGTCATCCCGGTAGTCGTCATTCCTGTCCACCTCTATGGGCATCCCCCTTCTGGTTGCAATGTTGTGCAGCATGGCACATTCAGCTGCAATCCTGCAGCAGGTATCAGGTTTGTATTGCAAGGCACCGCCAGTCTTATGTAGGATTCTAAAGCGACTCTTCAGAATCCCAAAGGTCCTCTCTATGACATTCCTTGAGCTTATGTGGGCCGCGTTGTATCGTTGCTCCTGTGGTGTTGCTGGATTGATGTAGGGGGTGAGTATATATTCACGCAGGGCGTATGCACTATCACCTACAAGATAGAAGCAAAGGCTTAGCAAGGGTGATGTGTGGTGCTCATGTGTGGACGAGGTATGTGTACGTACCAAGCAGGAGTCCCTCTCCGAATTCTCCGTTGAGAAGGCGCCTGTGGATGCCACTGTGTCTGAACATGTAGGAGTCGTGTGTGCTCCCCGGAATTTGTGCCACTAGGTCCGTGATGATGTGCTTGGCATCGCACACAACCTGCATGTTGATTGAGTGGTAGGACTTGCGGTTACGAAATATGTACTCATTGGCAGAGGGTGGACAGATGGGGACATGCGTACAGTCGATGCATCCAATGACATGGGGGATATGGGCCACCTGGTGGAATGCCTGTTTGTTGTGGTCTAACTGCTGTGGGGTTGTGGGGAAGCTGAAGTGGGTGTGTATCATTGTCAGCATGGCATCAATGAATTTGTGGAAGAGGCGTGAGTGTGCGCTTTGCGACACGCCTCCGGCTACGGCAATGACCCCCTGAAAACTTCCAGAGGCCAGTAGGTGCAGGCTGCATAGGACCTGGACGTGCGTAGGAATTGCATTGGTCCGATGTGTCTGGTGCTGCAGTAGTGGTTCCAGGTCTGCAATTAGGCGCATGATCATGGCACGATTCTGTCGATACTTGTCGTACACCTCATCCTCATTCTGTCCTAGCAAGGTGATGCGCACTCTGAATACTCTCTCCTGGACCCTTCTCCTGCGCTGTCCTGCTGCATTGATTCGTATCCTCCTTGCAAGCACGTAGAGGGCTGCCATTTAGTGCAAGCCAACAGGGTCTCCTGGGCAAAATGTAAGGGTTTACTGATTGGTACCATCTGTGGCACATGTATCTTTTTTTCATGTTTTTTGTACATTTTTGGTAACTTTACCTCCAGGTTCTGATTCCCCTTAATCTGCTCATGCTAAATAGCGATTTTTGGGATTTTCGGTATTTGCGAGTTTTCTTGCATTGAGTAGCGATTCGTTATTAGCCATTGGCACTTGCCGGGAGCTAATAGTGATTTCGGTGATTGCGAGTTCGGTATTTTGCGATTATTTATTTTTGCGGGTTGGTTATTTGCGATTAGTTATTTTTCCGCTAATTTATTTAGCGATTCTTTATTTTTTCCCGATTAGTGTTGATGCATTGGGATTCGGTTTTTGACACTCGCTAACGGCTGATTTTACCGATTCGGTATATTACCGACTGGATTTTTGCTTGATGCATGTGCCAGTAAGAAAGTTGTATCTCTGAGGAAAGAACTCGCTGCTGATATCTGATGTGGCCTGCAGTTCACAAGCCGAAATATTGGCAAAGCTAACAAAGCTTATCCTCTTTCCAAGGTTGATAGAATGCATAAAACTTAAATTGGATGATCATAAAACCTTTTAATCACAGTGATTAAAAATAGAAAGCGTAGTGGTAATAAGCAGAATATAAAAACAAGCTATTTTTAATAGAACAACATATGGTGAACATTTATTTGCAATTTATACGTATATTAAAATGACACATTATGCTGTGTTTCCATATACTAATTTCCATTTTAATCAGAATACAAGCTTTCCAGTTGGCACATGAATTGAAAGAGCACATGACGGAATCTTTCTGGGCGGACCAAATGAATAGTAGAATATATCTACGCTCAAAAATAAGGACTTTCATTTAAAAATGTTTTTAATTAAACATTTATACTCCGGGCTGTGAAACTAATGTGTGCTAATATATTATTTGCCATATTACATAAAGTGTGCACAGGTGAAAAAACGAAGCTACCCCTTCTTGCTTGTGTACCAGGTACTGGAGCAAACAGTATTTGCTCCAAACCAACATTTTTCTCCAAAGCACATTGTACAAACTGATTTCACTCTACCTTTGTTGTGTTACTTAATACGAAATTAAATAAAGTTCCTCCTCATTTCAAATGTGAAAGAAAGGACTGTGTCAAAGGCAAAACACTTTGTTACATTTTTAATATATAAAATGCACACTTAGTGTAACATCGATTTCCTCTATTTTTCGGGGAAATATATTTTTCACGGACTGAGATAAAATAAAATATTGCTGCATGTATACACTGATTTATAATTGATGCAGGAATAGTTGTGCAATTCATTTCCTTTACTGTTACCTTATTGATCAATACGATCAGTTCTTGTCACAAACAAGTATGTTTCAGAGTGTCAATATCAAAAGGTAGGGTTGGCAAATGTCAGAAATCTGCCCCCTATTGATAAAACTCTTTGCCATTCACAACGGTTGTTATCTTACGGGTTGAGTTGCATAGATTATATATAGCACCTCTGCTGCTCTTGGATAATAGTGGTCTAGTTATGGATTGCAAAGAGAAGGGTTTTCGCATTTGGAAACGGACTATGTAATCCTCAGCCTTGGCCTGCCCTAAAAGTATATACTCGACTGATCACATTAATATGTTTCTCTATTTGAAGTTGTATAGGTGGTCCTTTGCTCTCGCTCTTGTGCTCCCTGTCTTCTTCCAGGCTGACTGATACTTAGAGATCATCATGGAGATATCTGTCTGAGATTCTGTCTTGTGGCATATGGCCATCGGTGGTGGTAGGGTGTGGGATGCACGTTCGAATAGTTGTTGTGTTCATGTCAGTGTCAACAAGGTCTTTAGGAAGTGAACTCTCTGATGTTCTGTGTTATTGAATTGGCTGTTTGGTCTGGTATCATATGACCTTCTTTGACCAAATGTATGTGCTGTGTACGTAGGCAATGAATATCTATTTATTAGTGTTACCGCTGAGCACTCGTATACCAAGGGGTTTACACATAGCTTTAAAGCCAATGCTGTGTAAAACTAACAAAAAATTCGTGGAAAGATGGTATCTGAACCTCAATAAATGTTCGTTGGACCTGATCTTATTAATTATAGAAGAACTTTCTAATATACCTAAAAACCTCAGAGGAGGAAATAAATAGCATTAAATCAGAATTATTTAACAGTACACAGAAGACAAGTGGAAAAATATCCTAGACGATCTTAATAGTAAAATTGACAATTACGCTAAAGAGATATATGAACGCAAAATTAAATAATTTCGTCATCTTTTAAAAGAGAATGTCACACCAACAGAAACAGAAGAAAAAGTTTTCAAAACCAAGAGCACTTTTTTATCTCCAATTTCGCATAAGTCGTTGGATCTATTTGAACTCTTGGTTAAGAAAGACCTGGAAAAAATACAAATGGAAGCTGATAAACGTAAAAACGTGCCTGAAGCGGAGTCTTTGGCTCTACGAAAATTGGCAAAGATTGAGAAGACTGTATTTCAGCCTGAAGATAAAGGGGGAGCCATGGTAGTAATGAACACCACCTACTATGAAGACAAAGTGCAGGAACACGTGATGGACCCTGATACTTACATTCTATTGGATTCTGATCCCACATTAGATTTTCAAAGAATACTAGCTGAGACGCTTAACAAAGCCTTTGAGTTAGGGTGGATAAATGAAAACATTAAGACATTTTTAACATATGAATTTCCAGCATGTCCGCACATCTATTTGCTGCTGAAAATGCACAAGAATCCTATTGACTCACCTTTTCGACCAATTGTCGCAGGTAGCGGCTCAATACATGAACCAATAGGAAGATACATTGATCACTTTTTGCAAGTACTTTTGCAGGGTTGGGTATCTTACGTTCAAGATACAACTGATTGTTTGAACAAATTGATGCAGGCACAAGTTCATTTTGCAGAAGAAATGTGGCTATGTACAATTAATGTTGTAGCTCTATATACATCAATACCGCACTCTGAAGGTTTGGAAGCTGTAGAGTGGATGTTGCTGAGGAGCAACTATGAGGAGTTGCAGAATATTCTCTTACTTGAGCTGCTACAATTTAGTCTTTACCATAGCTATTCTTCATGGAAGGGTCAATTTTCCTTACAACGCACGGGCACATCAATGGGCTTTACAGGGGCACCCACTTATGCGAATATTTTAATGCGAAATATGAGGACACTCATATATTGAATGATCAAACCTGGACAGACCATCTCGTGGTATACCTCTGATACATTGACGATATTTTACTATTGTGGAAGGGTCGCAAAGAACATCTTGAAGAATGCATCAGATCACTAAATACACATCACCCCCGCATTAAGCTCACCCACACAATCAGTAATTCTAATATCACTTATTTGGACATTAACATTGAATTACAACAAGGTGGCTTTAAAACTTGAGTTTACAGGAAGCTAACTGATCGGAAAAATGCGCTGCATTTCAAAAGTTTCCACTCTCCATCTCTAAAAAATCATCTGCCACTATCGCAGTTTATCAGGATTAAACGTATAACCTCTGATGATGCAATAAGCAACAAAGACATTGAAAACATGTCGCAGCAATTTGAACAAAGAGGGTACCCGGGTGAAATCTTGGCAACAGCTAGGCAGAAAGTATCACATTTACAGCAGGAACAACTGTTGAAGAAGATCACGAGAACGAAGACAAAGAGGGAACTCTGTGTCATTAAATACTCTACAGCTGCATCAGCTATTAAACGGAGCATTCTGAGAAGATGGGAAATTATTGAACAGGAACATGATTTTAAGGAAGTTTTTGTTTCTCAACCAATGTTTGCGTATTCTAGATCAAAAAACTTACGTGAACTGTTGAACAAATGTCAGGCTGCTCAACCCCAAATAAAACACTTATGGATGCACAAGTGTTTTAACTGAGGACACTGTGGGAACATGATCGTAGGTAATTCATTTTCTCACCCACACACGGGTAAAGCAATTAAACTGAGACACACCTCTGACTGTAGCTCAGAAATGGTGATCTACGCTATCAAATGCCCTTGCGGGTTAGCATATGTAGGCCGTACTTCACGTAAAATGAAAGTTAGGCTCATGGAGCATAAAAGTACCATTAGGACAGCGAATACTAAATCAAGTCTGGCGGCACACTGGGTGGAACAAAAACACACAATACCGCAGTTGCGTTACACTATACCTGAGAAAATCACAGTGACACCTCATACTGATGATCACAAGCATCTGGCGCAAAGAGAAACATTCCGGATACGCACTCTTAATACTCTCATACCACATGGTTTGAACGATAAGTTAGAAATGGTCTCTTTCAGGAAACTATGCTGATTACTCTTGTGTATTTTGCAGATGGACTGTTTTGTCATTTCTGTAAAAAAATATTTACTTTGGGTGCTTTCAAGCTTCACACGCGTTTTGTTTAAATACACTGATATAGCTCTAGAGATATACCAGCAGAGTCTTCTCTAACATATTTCCCCGACACACAGTGCTGAGAGCATTTGGAAAGTAATTTGTCCCTACATTGGCATGAATCATTTATACATAGACAAGAATCATATTAGTGTATATAGATTATACCGGTATGGCTACAGGCATATAGAGGAAGCTCACCATGTTGTTGCAGGCACATAAGCCCTAATTTTTCATAGGGTTCGAGTGACCTATCCGCAAAAACAATTTTTTATGTTTGCAGTTTGGGGATTCAACTTCCCAACATGAATTAAAGCGTTCATGTTATATAACCGACTTAAAGTCTGTACTCCATATCTATTATACAAGGCGTATTCAATCCTCACGCCTTTTCCAGGTTTAAAAGGTCCGCGTTCGAAGCAGACAGCGAACAAGAAGGAGGCGAGAGATGCACGCACACAGTGACGATTACAATTTAGTAAGTAAGAGTTGCTTCGAGAGTGGGCGCACTGGGGCTGCGGGACGGTTCTAGTTGTAACTGGCTCGTTTTCGTGTTTTTTGTAGTTTGGTGTGTGAATCGAGGATGAACTTCTGCTGAGGCTGGCAAAAAAGAAGTAATCTCAGGAGGTAATTCTTGTTTCCATTAACATAAAAAAAGAGGTCAAAGATATGTATTTGGGCAGTGAAAGCAAATTTCAACACTTTTGCTTATAGAGTCGGTGTAACTGGGGCAGTAACTGGACCTGTGTTATCAACTAAACGCTTTTGCTGGCTGGAATGCAACTAGAAATATTGGTAACAACAGGCACTAGGACCGTCTTTCTTCATGTGAGTCATATTCTTTTAGATTATTTAAGTAGTATTGGATTGTGATACATGTCAGATGGAATTAAGTCCACGTTAGTGGCAGATTTTTATGTGTCCTTTTTCTCGTTTTCAGTATTATGAATATTTGTTGTTTCATACCTGGATAGGTGAGGCATTAGGTGACCTTTTACACTCTTAGAAGACTCTGGGCTATAAGGTGCAGTTCTATTTCAACACAATACATGTCAGTTTGGCATAGGGTCTTCAGCGCACCGTGCAGATCTATTTTTAGTTACACACCTTTTACGGTGCGTCCAATGAATTTTTCACGTGATAAGCCTGAATGATCCAGATATATATTTTTTTCAATATACACTGTTTGCCTGTGGGACACTGGACTATTTCTGATAAGCCTGTGGAGTGAAATAATGTGATACGTCATATATTGTCTCTTGATCAAGGAATTTATTTTGTTACTTTCAGTGTTCCCCTGATGAAGGGTCTTCCCGAAATGCATTGGGATATGTAACACTACATGGAGTTTGAGACTCGAAGAATGAATCCACATTTTGATCTATTGTTCTATAAATATGATGCCATAGATCATTATTATTATTTTTGTGTAATTACTGATTGCAGGAGCAAATTTGAGACTGGCTCTTGAAGATTTGCATTCTGATGTTAACATTATGTTATTCGTAAACTTTATGTGTTAATTTATATATATTTTTTAAATTGTACAATAACCATTGCAATTATACAGCACCAATTTTTGGGCTGGTGAAAAGCGCACCTTGTATTCATGCGACAGTTCTTTGTTCTCATGTTACTTTGATACCGTCAAATCAACCATCAACCAGTAATGGTGGCCAAAAAACATCTAAGTCGACTTTTTTATCAAAAAGTCCAGCTACCTACAATCAACCAGATATGAACGCCGCAAAACCCGGAGGAGCCAAAGAAGTCTATCAAGAACAGGAGGGAAGAACACTACGCAGCAAGACGAAAAGATAGTGATAAATATTTCTAAAGTCAGGCTTACTGAAGCTCAAAATTCCATTTTAAACAAAGGCACATCTTTTGATCCAACATATAAGAGCAATATCATAGAAAGTGAAATTTCTTTTTTCAAATTTATGAGGTCGATCCGTTTGCAGTTTTTCTTCAGCCCATCGGAACCATCAATTACCTCAGCAAAAAGTTCAGAATATTTGGAATTTAAACCTAAACGCTCTTTCATCTCTCCCATTTCACATAAAGCCATTGATACATTTGAAAGATTAGTAAAAAAAGATATCAATGCTATTAACTTTGCCCAGAAGAAATCTTTTAATTTGACACTAAAAGAATGGAGTACTTTGCAGTTTTAGGCCAACAACGAGAAATTGACTTTTCAATGCGCATATAAGGAAGGCGCATTAATCATGATGGACACAGAATTTTATGAGACCAGTGTAAATACACATGTACAAGACCTTAAAACATACCAAATGCTTGATCAAGATCTGACTAGAGATTTTCAAATTATCGTAAAACAGATTTTTACTAAAGCAATTGAAATGGAATGTATAAACAACCACACGTATAATTACTTGTATACAGAATATCCATGCAGGCCCAAACTTTATATGTTACTTAAAATACATAAAAACTTGAATAATCAACAATTTCGATCGGTTGTTTCAGCCTGTGGGTCCATTTCAGAACCAATCGGAAGATACTTGGATTTCTTTTTACAGCATATTGTACAGGAATGGGAGACCCGTATGAAAGATACCACTGGGTTCTTGAATATCTTAACTCAACAAAATTTTAACCATACTGAAAATTGGTGGTTGTGTACAATAGGCGTGAATTCATTATACACTTCAATCCCTCACAATGAAGGTCTTGAAGCAGTGGAATGGGCATTACTTAAGCCTCTCAGAGCAAATAAGATTTTTCTTTTGGAACTTTTACATTGTGCTTTATTCCAGAGTTACTTTCAAAGGAAGAATAACTTTTATGTACAATGCATTGGCACCTCAATGGGTTTTTCAGGAGCCTCATCATATGCGAATATTTTCATGTCCAAATTTGAAGATTACTTTATACTTCATGAAAATACCTGGCGTAAAAATCTAATTTGATATAAGAGATACATAGATGATATCTTCATAATTTGGAACGGTGACAGAAATGTGCTGGAAAGCAACATCAACAGGCCCAACCATTCCCATGACCATATCAAATGTATCCATCATATTGATAAATCTCTCATTACATTTTTGGATGTGTTTATTCAAATTATAGACAAAGGCGTAAAAACAGTGTATACACTAAGAACACAGACAGAAACAATAGTTTACACTTCAAAAGCTTTCACCAAACTGCACTGAAACACGACTTACCATACTCACAATTCATCAGACTTAAAAGGATAGTGTCAGATCCGCTGGAAGTACCAAAGACAATTGAAAAATTTGCCACAAGATTTGAAAAACAAAGTTATCCATCCAATTTGATGAAAGATTCTATACAACGGGTATCTAAACTCGAAAGACAACAACTATTGATAAAGAGTCAAACATTAAAAACCAATGCAATGGTATGTGTACTGAAATACTCTACTAAAGCACATGAAATTGTGATTCTCCTATTACCATTACACGGAGGCTAACATTATGCATATTTCTTTTAATGCAACTCAAAGCAGCCACTTGTGAAAGCATTACATCACAAAGTGAAAAGGTTCTGGAACAGAATATTAAGTCCATACAATAACCATGAGCATAGAACAGTCTGTCTCTTTTAAATGTGGTGAAATCGTTCAAAGTTTTCTTCTTTTTCTTTTTTCTTGCTCCTCTTCTTTAAAAACAATAAGAACCAAAATTCAATGAAGACTCAGGAAGCCCAAACTCGGATGGTGAATCAAATATGAAGAGTTACCTGAAATGAAGAGAGGCGCAAGTGCTCCATTGGAATGAAATGTAAAAAAGTCGATAGAGACAAACAATAAAACCCTGTCCATCAAAATGTTATTTAAATAAACCAATTAAAGATACTATGATGTGAAAAATGTATACCGTCTAATAAACAGAATTAAACTTAACCATCCATGGGAGGGGACAGGGAGGGGGGGACAATGTTAGCCTCTGTGTCTTTAATGAAATCCAGATTCTCTTGTCATGGTAATAGGAGAATCTCAATTTCATTACAAGACCACAGGCTACCATTATGCATGTTGGATGCTTTGTAAGACTACATCAGTCATATGTTCAGTTGGTTTGCAAATGTGTTTGCATTAGACCAGTCGGCCGCCTTGTGGATGTCATCTAACTTACCTCCAGTCCAAAACCATTTACTGGCTATAGCACCTCTGAGGGAGTGTGCTTGGAATTTCTTTAACTCCTTCAGCGCGGCGCGGATTACTGCGCTGTGCTGAAGGGTTCGTGCGCGGGCAGGGCCGTGATGGAGCGGTTCCGTCATCCGCACAGCACGACCGACGCGCATGATGGAACCGCTCCGTCACACGCATCGAAGGGGTTAAGTTAATGCCCGCTAATTTCATTACGGATTTAACCCATCTGGCTATAGAAGCAGAAGTTCTAGCTTTGAAAGGTTTGACGAAGGATAGAAGTAATTGATTCATGCTGTGAGTACGAAAATCATTCATTCTAGAATCATACACTTTCATGCAATCTACAACACTGAGTTTTGGGCATAGGTCAAACCGTGGATAAAAAATTGAATCTGACATAGTTTTAGTTCATCTAATTATCTCAGATTTAACACCAAACATATTGTAAGATCTATTAGTGACTTCAAGAGCTTTGACATCAGAATCCCTTCGGCATGTGATTAAGCACAACAAGGTTGCGAGTTTAATCGATAGACTTTTCCTATCTAAATTTCTGTTATCCAGCCAATTGGTGAATAGGGCTAAGATTAGTTTAACGTCCCACAGCATCTCGTATTTTGATTTAGGGGGTCTCCTTAGTCTGATACTTTTTAGGACTCCACAAAAGATGACGTTCTTACCTACTGTTTTTTCCATTGACTAGAGCGTAACCTGCAGAGATAGCTGATCTATAACAATTAATCATTCTATATCTGAGACCCCTTTCAAACTGTTCTACAAGGAAGTTTACTATGAGTATGATAGAAGCCTCCACGGAATCCAGGTTCCTCTCCAGGCACCAACGTACCCATTTTCTCCAAATGTTGTTATACCTATAGTGCGTGCCAGGTGCCCATGACTCTCCGAGGAGAGTTGCAGCTGTTGACAAAAGTCCAGACACTTCATTGGATTGCCCGACACTTTCCAGGCAAGAAGGTTCAAACTCCAGGTCCGTACTAGGGGGTCATCTCTTCCATCTACATGTGTTAGGAGGTTCATCTCGGCTGGAATTAAAAATGGGATGTTGAAAGCCAATTTCAGCGTCGTGGGGAACCATACCTGAGATGGTCAAAAGGGGGTTATTAGTACTAGAGATCATTGATCTTGTCTCATCTTCTGTAGGACTCTCTGAATCATGGCGAAAGGTGGAAATGCATATGCTTGGATTTCTTTCCAGCATTGGAGAAAGGCGTCTGGCATCCAGCTGAAGTACTTCTCTAACTGGAAGGTTAGTCTGCTCGCGAACAGGTCTACTTCTAAGGGGCTTCATATTTTGTTGAGAGCTCTAAAGACGTTTTCGTTGAGTTTCCAATCGCTGTGATCTAATGAGATTCTCGAGTTCCAATCTGCAGATAGGTTTGTCTTCCCTGGCAGGTATTCTGCTTTTAGAGCAATCTTGTGCTCCAGGCAAAACATCCAAAGTTTCTTGGCTAAGTTCGAGAGATCTGCTGATTTTGTCCCTCCTAGACGATTTATATATGCCACCGCTGACATATTGTCCATCTTCAGAATGACTGATCTCCCTTGAAGGGAATGTTTGAAACTCATCAGTGCATATAAGCCAGCAGTCAGCTCTAGAAGTTTATGTGATGGAAACTCTCTGCTTGTGACCAGACGCCACCTGTGTTCTGATCGAGAAGACAAGCTCCCTAACCATGAAGGCTCGCATCTGATTCCAGGATGAATTCTGGTGTTGCCCAAATATGGCTTTGCCATTCCAGGCATCTAAATTCTCTAGCCACCAAGTCAGTTCTGATTCGGAGTCCCGATCTAGGCTTATCTAATCTCCATACCAAAGGCCAGACCTTAGAGCTTTCACTTTCACCATTTGAAGAGTTCAGCAATTCAAAGGATCCGGAAAGGTGGCTTGAATAGATAAAGAAAGGAGACCCAGAAGGCTGGCTAATTCCCTTAGAGTTAGGCTTTCTTGTTTCAAAACAAACCTTATTTCCTTTCGAATTTAGGTTATTTTCCTTAAGGGTAGTAACAGGAGGCATTTTGTTGTGTCTACGGTAAACCCTAAGAACTCCAGGGATTTGGAGGGCGTTAATATCGATTTCTCTTTGTTTATAATGAATCCTAAGCGTTCTATTAGATCCATAACTAACTTGAGGTCTTGGATTATTTGTGTGTTGTGTTGGGACATGATGAGGTTGTCGTCCAGGTATATCATTAGTTGAATCCCTCTTTCTCTTAGAAGAGAGGCGATAGTCCTCATAACCTTGGTGAAACACCAAGGGACAGAAGATAGCCCGAAAGGAAGAGCTTGAAATTGGAACAGATGGTTGTTCCAGATAAACTGAAGAAAGGGTTGATGTTCCTTGGCCATCAGGATGGTAAAGTATGCATCCTTTAAATCTAGTTTGACTGACCCGTCTCCTTTCAATAACAAATCCATTAGGAGGTGGATGCCCTCCATCTTAAAGTGCTTGTAAACTAGAAACTTGTTTAGTTCCCTGAGGTTTATGATGGGTCTCCATCCCCTGTCTTTTTTCTGGACCAGGAAGAGTGAACTTACAAACCTCTTCAATTCTCATGGTACTTCTATAATTGCCCCTTTCTGAAGCATACAGGATATTTCCTCCTCTACTATTTTTTGTTGTTCCTTTGTTAGTGGAATGTCTCTCGGTAGGGATGTTTGTGTGGGTATTTCTATGAAATCTATTTTGAAACCTTTGACCGTACCTAGTACCCATGGGTATTGTGTGATTTGTTTCCAGTTCTGCTAGAAGAATATGAGTCTGCCTCCCACCTTTTGAAGGGAAGAAGAAGAAAGAGGGGGTAAGGTACTCACTCTGAGAGTTGTTGTTGGGTAGTCCACGTGATCTGAATACTCTGTTGTGTGAACCTCTCCCTCCCTGCGGGTAGAATTGGGGCGGGTTGGGTGATTGGAAGCCTCTTCTGAACCCTCTGAATCTCGATTAGGGCTTTGGGTTGAAGCGGCTGGAGGAATGGCCCCTTCTTCCGGCCCATGCAAAAAGATTTGGGTTGAAGACACGTCTCATATTGTGTTGAGCTTTGTCCAGTGAGATGAAGGTTGATATATATTTGCCAAGGGTTTTAGTCATATCTTCACCGAAGAGTAAACCTTTAGGGTTTTGTGAAGGTTCCTTGTCTGCGATATCGCTTAGTTTGGGGTTTATTTTGGTAAGGACTACCCTTCTATCGGCATTGATGCTGGCATTAGCATTACCCAAAAGGATCATTGCTCCCTGGCTCCACCCCTGATAAGCTCGGTATCTAGGGCCGTTCCATTAATATGGCTTTCTTCAGCCGTATCTATGATCCTAGCCAAAGGACCAAGGATGTCGAGTAGACGGTCTTGACAGGCCTTTAGGGATCTCTCCAGCCCCTTCCTTGGGTCTCTCCCTAGTTTGAAGAGGAATTTAATTAGTTCCGGATTAAGGTTGGGGGTCTGACAGATTTTTTCTTGGATAGAAGGTCTTGAGCATTCAGCTCTGAGGATGTTACCGGTATCTTTTTCAAGTAAATTCCTGAGCAATTTTTTAAGAAATTTGGCCACATGGTCTTGCGGCCACCATTCCGAGTTTCTCGGATGCTTAATATTGTATGGTGAGAACATTTCTTCACCCAAAGGGTTAATAATATTATCTCTGGAAGAAGATGGAAGTTCATCTTCAGTAGGTTGGCTATTAAATTCAAGATCATCTTCATCAAGGTCAAGGACATATTCGTCAAAGATATTATTAGTCTCGTCATCCTCTGGTTCGTTGTATTGAGCACTTTGATAGTTTGTGCCGCTAAGGACACCCATATGTGTTGTGCCGCTACGGACACCAGGATAATTTGTGTCGCTAGGGACACCTGATGCGTTTGAGGTGCGAGGACCGCCAATAAAAGTTGAGGTGCTGAGACCTCCCATATTGTTTGAGGTGCTAGGACCTCCCATTGTGCTCAGAGGGTTTGGGTATTTTTATTCTTCCTTAATCTTTTCCCCCTAATTTCAGTGAAATCGTCAATGACTTGTATGTTTGGGCTTTCAGTAACGTCAGCCTCCTCAGTAGGGAGGGATTTTTGGATGACATAACTTGGTTTAGAGTCTCCAACATACAGGATCTCATATCTCTGTGAATAATTTTCTTGAAAGCCTCGTTATTCATATTCGGGATGGGGCTACCGCATCATCAGAATCAATCTCAGACATATTAGTGTTAATATATAATAAAAATGGCTCAGTTAGCAAAAATGCTCTATAGTTAGTAAATTAATACATTTAATTGTTTTAAAATTGAATAATTAGCTTTTTCTAAAATTGAGTTGAAGCCCAAACAGATTTTTCCTAAATAATTAAGAATGATAAGGACAGTCACACCTTTAGTTGAGGTTAGGCCGTGCTCTAGAGTCTCTGGAGCTCATTAATATATATGGATCGTTAGAGCTGGCTTGTAGTGAGTTAAATGTTTTCAGAATGAGGTTATTAAAACAGCGCCAAGCAGGCCCATTACTCCCGTGTATGGCAGCAGCTGATCGGAGCAGCGCAACTGTCACTGTATCTGCTCGTGATCAGCTGCTGCCAGTAGCCATGGAAACGAGGTCTTCGCCAGGGTATTTTCCTCAATCCACTACTACCAAATGGGAGGGGGAACCGGATTTGCCTTAGACATCCTAGATTGGGGAAAGAGTCGCCCATGCTTGGCTGGGCTCTCTCCGGGGTAGGAATATGTGAAGAAGTGAGAGAGCCGCCCCACTCAGCAGGGCTCTCACCCAAATTTAAATTGCACAATCTTCAAGAGTCGTCCGCACTCGGCTGGGTTCACTCCCCAGTAGGAGTTTGTGGAGAAGGGAGAGAGCCGCCCGCACTCGGTGGGGCTCTCTCCCGATTTCAACTTCCACAATCTGGTGAAGATGGTGTGAGCGGAGCGCGGAGGAGAAGGAGAACTCGCCCGCTCTGCTCCAAAATAACAACGCAAGGGCATAAACAGAACTCTGGTGAGGAGTAGGAGGGGTGCGGGGGTGTTGGGTTTGACTGAAAAAGAGAGACTGATCTCCGTAAATTGGAGATCAGTAGGGATTAAAATAAAAGGAGAGGGAAAACGTCCCTCAGAAACATCATTAGGAGAAAGTAATAGTTAATATTAAGCAAATTAGTAAAGATTATAAAGTTAGTAAAAATAGAGAGTAATAAAAAATTGAACTTATCTGCTTGGACCCGCATTTAAAAGAGGCAGACTGTTCTGTGCTCATGGTTATTGTATGGACTTAATATTCTGTTCTAGAACCTTTTAACTTTGTGATGTAATGCTTTCAAGTGGCTGCTTGTAGTTACATTCAAAGAAATATGCATAATGGTAGCCTCTGGTCTTGTAATGAAATCAAATCCATTATTAATATACATTGGGGGATTATTCAAACCGAACCCAAAGTATCTGATTTATATCAACAGAAACCAATGTTCGCCTACAAACGCTCAAAAAATCTGAAGGAACTACTTTCAGGTTTCAAAAAACAAACTAAAATTAAACATAGAGGTATGCAAAGGTGTGCTAACTGTGTCCACTGCAACAATGTAATTATCTGCAATGTTCTCACTCATCCTACCAAAGGCAGCGCCATAAAACTTCAACATTCGAGCACATGTGATACTAAGAACGTCATGTACGCCTTGAAATGTCCGTGCGGGAAACTATGCGTAGGTAAAACAGAGTGAAAAATTAAGATTCGCATCACTGAACATAAAAGTAACATCAGAATAAGAATCCGACAGTTGCCATGCATTGACAACAAGCCAGACACAACATATCCCAACTTAGGTTTACCATTGTTGAAGCCATTGAATTACGACCAGAGACTGATCCACATAAACAACTGGCACAAGTAGAATTCTACTGCAACCGAATGGGATGAATCACAGACTAGAAATTACATGTTTTTTATAATAAGCTATTTTTTATAACCAGCTATTGTCGCTGTGTATAACAGAATTCTTTACACATTTTTGCATTTCATTGAATTGAATTATTGTTGTTTTCTAATTAGTTCACACTTCCATTCAAATTCACCTTGTGTTCTCTGCTAGATTGATAGGCATATGTATAGAATGAATGCTACTTTCATAATTTCTTTTAGCCATGCATCTTTAAGATCACCCTGGAAAGTATCCGTTTCACTAATAAACTTTTAAATTATCACCACACTAACCACGTCACCGCGTTACGTAAGGCACGTTAAACACCAGCGTTCAACTCAGCATCTTATAGAGTCCTGTAACTGACTATGTTTGATCTTCTGGAGAAGTGTTACTAGCTAACACAGAAAGTAAGTTTAATTTCCAGATTCTTACACGTTTGAAGTACTACCAGCATGTTATTTGATAATCTAAACACCTCAGTTTACGCCTAAAATTTGGGTCACGAAATAAAGGGTTTCATTCTATGGTAGCCAATACGGTGGCAAAGTGCCGAATATGTCTAATGACATGGAGTGTCTATTTTATATCACATTACTCATCTGGGATGAGGTTATTGTTCTAGGCTTTGATTACCGCACTCGGTTATTTTTCGGGAATTTACATTTCCATTTAAGTCTTGAGCATTGAGTTCTGCATGGGGATGTCGTACTCTAAATATTCACTTTTAAATACATCGAGGGCTGTACTTAAGCGGACATCAGTCTATTTTGTTTAAAGATCTTTCTAGATTTCCCCTGTTGAAGGGTCATCGACCAGAAAAGCATTGGGCAATACTTGGAATTAAGTTCATTTAATCCATTTAATCATTCACTAAGGATGTGAAATATTGCAACTATCATATGTTAAGATGGAGTACAATTAAGAGTTGGTCAATAAAGAAATTGATGGAAAATAAATATTGATGAACTTTTCAACATGTGTTACACTCTAATAACTATTGGAGAAGAAACCTTCGTATTTCAAAAGTTAAGCGTGACCGGAGTCAATAGATGGCGTTCCGTCTTTGACAAATAGTTTGCTGTGTACGTAGGCCTCACATGTTGATCTCTCTTTGCTAACATCCATTTTTTCACCTTTTGCATCAAATATTTTTAAGCAGTGATCAATCATCGATCCTCCCATCCAGAGTTTGTGGCCTCTAAAGCTAGAGGAACATTCTGAAGATGGTGCAGGTTGCTTCATCTCTTGTTATTAGGGATTCCTTTTCATGAAGGTGCTGTCTTTCTGTAATCAGAGATTGTGTCTTTCATGTATTGGCTAGGATGTTGACATATGGCTGTGCTGGTATGTCACTGTAGTTCTTCTTAGCATGGAATGGATTGTGAGTGTGTTGTGCAGCAGCGTTAAAGGGTATCCAGGTCATTTTGTGGTGTTCTGTGTGATGTTAAGTTGTAGTGTAATGTGTCTTTTTATTTTTGTTTTGGTTGTTTATACGGTGTGTTGTGGGGATGCATGTATGATGTAGGCTACTGACGTGTGGTGTAATTATTGATGAGCATATCTGGAAGTTTTGCATGCAGTGGTGTGTTGAGTATTGAGCTGTTATAGGCCGAATGATCTGGTGCAAAATGGTGTGACGTGTTCAGGTGGGGTGTTCAAATTGTGGTAGGAGTTCACTTTAGGAATTATGCATTGGTAACATAGTATGTTATTGTTAGGTATAATACAAAGTGGGTGGTATGTTGTGTTTTGCCATTCCAGTGCTGCAGATGTGTGGTTTGATATTAAGTGCTTGGATATTTGGTGTTATCCTTTGCATGTCAAGTTTTATATGGTGTGAAGTGTGCAGCAATTCATGTGGTTATGTGTGTGGTGTTGTGGATGTGCTGCTAGTGTGAGGCTTTGGTGTGGCTGATTTGATTGCATGGTGCTTTCTAGTAATTGTGATGTTGAGTGCGCTTGTGGCATTTGTGCGGTGGAGTTTTGTAACAAGTGGTTGTGTGTACCAGTAGTGGATTTCGCAGGTGGTGTGTGGTGCTTTCAGGTTATGTGATGAAGTAATGTGGTGGATGGTATGGTTTCTTGGTATGGGGTGTTCTTAGATGGCATTTTACATAGTATTTATTGTATGGTCTGGAATAGTGTGGTGTGAAGGTAATCAGTGGCTGCAGTAATGTGGTTTGTTGAAGTGGGGTTGTGGTGTGGTGTTACATTCTGTGGATAGTGTTATATAAAAAGTTGCCTGGATAACATTGTGCTGTGGCCTTGTGTTGCCTAATGTGATATTATTTTGGTTGGTTAAAAGCTATATGGTGGTGTATGGAATGCTAGAATATATATATTTATTAATGTGCTATGTTCTGTGTTGTGGTGTGTTCATACAATATGGCATGGTGTGATGTTGCATTATGCTGGATATTGAGATGTGAAGTGGTAGAACAGGCCTTATGTGGTATGGCCTGGGCAGCTGTTGTGATGTTAATGTGATGTTATGTTGGGTATTCTGCTGTGATGAGATGTTTTATAGTCTATTCTGTAATATGAATTGCGTTGTAGTAAATGGTGTGGGACAGTGAGTTGTGGTGTAGTCAGGATTAGTATAGTGTGGTGTAATTTTGAGTGATGTCCTACAGAGTCGGGGTGTGGTTCCATTGGATAAGTATGTTGATGTGCATGTGGTGGAGAGTGCTGTGCTGTAGTTACGGCTGCTGTGTCAGTTTCTGAATGTGGAACCCCAGTCTATGTTTGTGTCCTTCTGTTCTCTGACTGAACATCAGTCTACTCTTACTCCTATGTCTGCCTAATTCTTGGTATGTTCTCTTTTCTGTATATCCCTTCCTCTAGATGCATGCCTTTGTCTTCTCATACCCGGCGTGGCTCATACTTTAACCAGTTTGCTCCCACTTGAAGCCTATCCTTTCTATTCCTTTGACTCCTCCCTTTTTGTATGTGGCTGAGTCTGCTTCTTAAGGTTAAATGCATGTTCCTTAAAGTTACACTAACTCGTACCAGTTAGTCATTCAAATAAGTGTTTGACCGATCAAAAGCCTTGAGAAAGCCATGTCAGACAAACCAGAATTCAGAAACACATGTCCAAGTTGAATATGGAATACCATAAACCACTCTTGAAAGAAACTGGAAATTGCAAAGTTTCTCTGTAATAAAAAAATACTTTTCCAAGGATTAATTGAACTTCTAAACGCAAGGCAACTCGAAGCTTTAGGAACCTCTAAGAACGTTTACATGAATTGAATTTGAAATCTCCGTGTTTTAAATTGTCAAATATAAGTGCAGTGTAACAATTAAAGAATTCATAAAGATTCCTTTTAGTATATTTCTTCCTGTGGGAAATACAACCGCTAATATAGCCAGTTTCTTTGGTTATAACAATAATGAATGCATGAGGTGCCATTTTTCTGAAAGACACCTCTTTGCCTGAAGTGTGCCTCATATATCTTTGAGCTGCTTCTGGCAGTATTAGTGTCTTCAGACCTCTCCCCTCCTGACCTAATATTCCACCCAAGCCTTGTTCTAGTCCAATCTGTTTTTTAATTTTATTTCGCAGACACTGGTTGTTGGGGAGAAAATGCAATCTACTGTTGTTATTTGATGCTCTGCTAGCAGTTACTGAGGAGCCTTTGACTGAGGTACATAGCACACACGTGATGCCCGCCACCTAGAGCAGAATCGGCTACTTAAAACAATGATTAAAAAGTCTCAGAGGTTCGATTTTAAATTACAAGAGGATTCCCCTTGCCTCGGGTTCGCTTTTTTCCTATCATCCTTGACTATTTAATTCACGGTAGCTTTCCAAATGCGAACTAGAAATCGTTTTCGCGTTCTCTTAAATGTATCGCAATACAATGCAATAGATTGTGTGTTTCATTCATATCTCCTCAGCTTTGAGGCCAAGTTTTTATTGTGTTTTTAACGCCACCTCAAAAGCTCATGTGAAACAGAGATGAGCGCATACATTGCATTGACAGCATGTAAACAGCCTTCAATTACAGATTGCAAAATTAACTTTATCATTTTTCATTGAGTCATTAGCCTATAAGCTAGCTCACTGTGCTGATGCCCATGTTGCAGGGAGCTTGAAAATGCGGATGTCTACTGTTTATATTGCAGAGGCCGAAAAAATGGGTTCCATGGAGGCCTGTGATAACTTCTTTGGCATTGTACTGAATGCAAACCCCCCAAACCCCCCCTCCTCTCCGAAGGGTTGGACGGGGAGCTCCTGAAGGGTTGAAGACCTGCAGGGAGGGGCTTCAATTACTCCTCTGTAAAACATAATATTGACAGCCCTACAAATGGCAAGTCTGAAGTAGCCAGCACTATTCAAAATCTCATTGGTATTTGTATGATATATACGGTATACATGCAGATGTTCAGAGTGCAATATTAGTGGCTGTTGGGAGGGGCCATGGGGGCTCTGTTTTTCTTGAATTGTAGTGTTTAACGCACAAGAAGTCACGTGTAGGCTAACTTGAGTCCATTTTTGGTTTTCTTCCATTTTGGATGGAGAAATCGTAATCTATCACGGGATATCTGTTGTGGTGTTTTCCCGCTGCAATAAAGAATTGTGGGTTTACACTGAAAATACTGACACTTTCCCAGGGACTACACTGTTTCTGGTCTAAGCAGTTGGAGGGCATTGGGCAGGTAAATGAGAAACAGGTTTGCATGCTGACAGATCTGGTAGCAGAGTTGATGATTCTGATTGGATCTGTCTGACACTGAGTGGGCCTACTTGGATGAGGTAAAATGACTATAGGGCCAATTACTGCACCTTCATGGCCGTCTTTCCCCGAGATTCAAATTGACACAACCACAACCACTGAGTGTGAGGTGGCTGTCTCGGTAACTCAGAAAGAACAATCTGAGTATCAATAGGCATTTATGCTCATACGAAGGATGAATGAGTAGTGAGGAGCAAAGCAGTGCTTGTTGGGACTTGTAGTTTGGAACACTATGATGAAATGCAATGGATGGATTTTAAATCCAACTATGAAGTGGCATTAGTTCTTGGACTTATAGGGACAGCAGTTACTGTGTTCCTGACTATGTTTTTTTACTTTGAAGATGACAGTGTGTGAATGTTTTCAGCTAAAGACGTGTACAGCGGAGAATTGTAGAGAATTACCTCATTCAGATTTGTCGAGTGGTTGAAATTGTCTGCCAAGGTGAGATGTACTGTGAAGCACTATTAGTTACACCAGGATAGGGATGTAACATTTCTGTTGCTTGAATGGATTAAACTAGCTCATTGGGTGTTCATTCCTCGGTGCATGGGAGAGAGCGCGCAGGTCAAGAGTTTACTACTGTACAAAGTGGATAGTATTCTATGTATAATAGAAATCTCTGTTTAGAAGCAGAAACAAGTTAACAGTGAGAAAAGTGGGTGAGGCTGGGAGAAACCAGCACTGTACGTGTGCTTACATCATAAGGTGCACAGCAGGGATTGGCTGGAGAACGTTGCAGCATGTGGTGACTGACCTTTGGCTTGGAATTTGCTGGTGTTGGTGGACCAATCGTGAACTTTGTAAGTGGAGAGTGCATGAGACTGCAACACGGAGTGCTTGAGAATATTGTTAGAATGGGATACCCCTTTTCAAAACAGCAGAAAACCGCAAATAAGAAAGAAAAACTTCTACTCCAAAGTACACCAGCTACCAAAAACGATGGCAGAGGGTCACCCACGTACATGCGGCTCAGCCCATGGCACTAATGAACAGGGAAGATGGGGAATAACGGTTACCATTAAGTGGTTTCCTAATACCAACATTAGAAAATTTGAGAAGGAGAATGTACGATGTAAATCCCCAACCTAGACCCAAACAATTTGAGGCCCTGAATCTTTGGGAAAAGGTTGTAAATGAGAAGAAAATAAAGATATTTCCATTAAAAGTCCACACTAAGGCTTATTCGTGAATAAGCGTGCATGACGATAAGAGGCATAAGAGATGGAGGGGGGAAGTGCTTGAGACGATAGGCGCTTACCTGTTGATGCCGGACATACATAAAAGCTTATTGACAAAAAGAAACCTAAGGATGGGACAGAAGTAGAGAATGAGTAGGATGACGCGTTCATGGAAGAACTCATCAGGATAAGACCACCCCCATATAATGCAGCACTGGCATCAGGTGCTACAGCTCAGGCAGGTGCTGAGAAGAGAGCAGCCATTGTGACCTCTCCAGAAGCTAGCGCAGCTCCAAACTACTTTGAGACTACCGTTTCACCCCCTTTCCAGATCTTGACACCTGTTGCTTTGGGTAAGTCACAATCATCAGTTAACCCAAGTATCTACACCATTACTACAATCGCTAACTTGCCACAGAGTTATACCCTTCCCAGTGTCTCTCTGAAAATCAGTAGATATAGCCAGTACATTAGACTCGAGCCCTCCGCAGGACGAAGCCTTAAGAACTCCTTTTGCAGGAGGTACCACAGATATCGTGACTCACAAACTACCCCACAACACAAAGAACAGACACTCAAGACCAAGTTTGAAGAGATCGTACAGGGCAACAGAGGGTTGGATTTCTTAGGACATTTTAATGAGAATGAATTGCTTTGCCTGAGTAAAGGCATATGTGAGAATAGAAAAAGTGGCAGACGAATGTGGAATTTGATTTGATGCAAAGAAAGGCATTGCGATAGAACATCAGGATTTTGATGAGGAATTGAGAGGGTTAAAACATAAGGGACTAAAAGCGCATGTCAGGGATTGATCGAGAGCATTTGGGAATGGAGTGACAGGGAGAAATTTAGGAAGTTGTGGTCTAAGAAAGAAAGGTCGAGAGTGAAACCGAAGAAAGAATCTGCAGGGAATTATGAAGGAGAAGTCACAGAGGGAGTACTAAAGGAATATCTCTTGGGTTACGTACAGGGTGGAGCATATACACATGTCCCTGGTATCAGACAGACCTTCCCCATTTCACAAATTCTCTCCCCAAATTGAGGGGAAAACCTGACAAGTACATGCAGATAAAGCATAGTGTGACCATTTCAAAGGTCTTGTGGGAGGATTTGGATGTGCTTTTCGAAGTTGTAGTCCCAAAGGATTTGTGTGCAGAATGCAGGAGAGCCATAGATTTCCCAACACAAGGACAACCTAGAGTACCAAACACAAATGCACCATTGCCATTGGTCAAAACTAAATATGATGCAGTCATTGCTCACCTTAAGCCTAAGGATCCACAAAAGGACATGAATTGGCCCAAGATTCTTAGAACATCCCAAGAGCCCAAAGAATCTGTACATGCATAATTTGAGAAGTTAATGCAGGTGTACAGGGAGTACAGTGGTTGAATGACCCTCTTGGAGATAATATGGAAGGGTAGTTTCTTGCCTCCATTGTGGAAGGGCTACGATCTGAAATTAGCAATCAGATCATACAAGGTGTCCTTTGCTGGCAAAGCAAGCCTGTAGACAAAGTTTTACAGTATGCAAAATATTACAGCGACATGCTAAATGCCAAACAAAGAGGGCTGAAGGAGAAATTCATAGTAGCCCAAATGCAGTTAGCACAGAATTGAGGCATAAAAGGGTTAAAATGACTAGTCCGGGGCTAGACCTTGATTCCAAAGTATGATTAACCATGCAGGGCACCTCCATGGCTTATAGAGCAAATACCCAAGGAATGGGAAGGGGAGGGAGAAGTCAATCAATCAATCAAATTCAATTTGTAAAGCGTAACACCGTCTCTCCTAGGGGTGTCTGGGTGATGTGTCTCAGTGGAAGACCCAGGTCTTGAGTCTCTTTCTGAAGTCTTCCAGCAAGGGGGCTGTACAGAGCTGGAGGTAAGTCATTCCAGGTCTTGCCAGCGATGTATCAGAAGGAGCAGTCGCGGCTGCGACGGATGCGGGGGTTGTGTGCAAAGGCGAGTAAAGAAATGTGCAGGTGTCTAGTGGGTTGGTGGAAATTCAGTCAATGGTTGAGGTAGGCAGGTCCTTGGTCATGGAGGGCTTTGTTGGCACGCATGAGGATCTTAAGCTGGCATCTTTCCTGGATGAGGGATCAGTGGAGGTCTCTCTGATGGGGGGTGTTGTGATTTTGTTTGAGGAGGTCCAAGATCAGTCTGGCTGCAGCGTTTAGTATGGTCTGGAGTCTTGTGAGGAGCTGGGTGGAGCTGCCAGCATAGAGGATGTTGCCGTAGTCGAGCCGGCTGTTGACGAGGGCCTCAGTGACGGTCTCTCTGGTGTTGGTTGGGATCCATCTGAAGATTCTGCGGAGCATGCAAAGTGTGTAGAAGCAGGGGGAGGTAACTGTGTTGACTTGACATTACATGGTCAGTTGACTGTCGAGAATGATGCCGAAGTTGCATGAATGGTCAGCCGGTGTGGGTCTGAATTCTGCAGGCCACCAGCTGTAGTCCCATGCAGAGGAGTTCTTCTTGAAGATCAGTACTTCAGTTTTGTCGGAGTTGAGTTGGAGGCAGTTGTCTGTCATCCATTTGGCTATGTTGGTCATCGCATTGCTGAAGTTGGTTTTGACATTGGTGGGATCCTCGGTGAGCGAGAGGATCAGTTGAGTGTGGTCTGCATAGGAAATTATGTTGAGTCTGTGGGATCTGACGATATCTGCAAGGGGGATCAAGTAGATGTTGAACAGGGTGGGGCGGAGGGATGATCCTTGTGGCACGCAACATATGATGTTGTCGGGTGCAGAAGTGAAGGGAGGCATTCGGATGCTCTGTGTGCATCCTGTAAGGAAGGAGGCGATCCACTTGAAGGCGTCTTGCTGTATACCTATGTTGTGAAGTCTGTTGATGACAGTGTTGTGGGAGACTGTGTCGACTGCAGCGGAGAGGTCGAGGAGAAACAGGGCCCTAGTTTCTCCATGGTCGAGTAGTGATTTGACGTGGTCTGTGGCTGCAATCAGCATGGTCTCAGTGCTCTGGTTGACAAGGAATCCTGATTGAGAGGCGTCCAGTAGGTTGTTTAGCTCCAGGAATTCGGTGAGCTGCTGGTTGATGGCTTTCTCAAGAACTTTGGTCTGGTAGGGAAGCAGGGAGATTGGACGATAACTTTTGAGATCGTTTGGGCCAGCAGAGGCTTTCTATCGGAGGGGTCTGTCGTCTATGTATTTCCATCTGTCCGGAAAGGTTGCTGTGAAGATGGAGGTGTTTAGGATGCTGGAGGAATATGCCCAGAACCTACGTAAGTGCTTTAAAGAAGGTTACCTCCTGTCACATTTGCAACAAGATTGGCCATTGGAAGCGGGAATGTCGCTATAATCCTGACCAAGCGATGAGTATTGCCCAACCCTCTAATTTTGTGACAAAGGGAGAACTTCCCCCGTACCAAGGCCCCCTATAACAATCCCAAACTTCTCAAAACCAGGTTCACCACAGAATCCCTTTTTGCCCACACAGATGCAAAGAGGGAATACCCATTTCCAACCCAACAGCCAAGTTCCGCACAGGCCATTTACAACTGAGACCGCCCTGATTCCCATAATGTTTGGGAGCTTCACAGAACAGGCTCAATGACTGTGCCTCATGGGGAGGAGGAATACATGCTTGGGTGCAGTCCTGGATCAGAGCGGCCCATATGTGGATGGAGAGGTTAATGAAGATTCTGTATCCTTTCTGATAGACACAGGAGTCACTCATGCAAATGTTAGAATGGTTGAGGTCCCGAACCTACCCCTCTCTGGAAAAGAAGTCAAGTGGTTGGAATCACAAATCAGCAGTGTACGAACCAGGTTACAGCCCCAGTCCCAGTGAAAATTGGGGACATCAAAGACCATCACCAATTTAATATATGTGATTCAAGTCCCGTCAGTTTGTTGGGGAGGGAACTATTCTGTAAACTTAAATGTGTTGTATATTGTACACCAGATGGAGTAGGGTTGGAAACTCAAGCAGCGGGTGCTGAGTTCAAATTGCAGTCACCGGAATCTGAATTCACATTATACCTGTTTCTTACTAAAGAGGACTTACATTCAGGTGTAAAGGAATCAGTTAGAGAAGATGTGTGCTATTTCACAAAAAAGGGAATTGGGTTGATTAAGGGTGCTAGACCCCTAAATATAACCCTTTGGTCAGATGCAGTATTTCCTCAAACATGTCCTTACGAATTGACGGAATAACCCAGTCATTGAAAGTATGATAGACCATGGCAGCCTGAAGGAGATCATTGAGAGTCCATGCATTTCTCTGATTATTGCCTTGCAAAAAGCAAATAAGAAGTGGAAGGTAGTTCAGGATTTAAGGAAAATAAACCAAATGGTCATTCCATGCTATCCAGTTGTACCGAATTATATTCCAAACTCCCCAGAAGCAGAGTGGTTCGTGGTCATTGAACTATGTCAGGGATTCTTTTCTATTCCCCTTCATGAAGGGAGCCAGTTTCTCTTCGCCTTTAGATTCCAAGAGAAAACTCTTCAGTGGTGTTGTGCTCCTCCGGGATATACAGAGAGCCCATCATATTTCAATTGGATACGCAAGCAGAATTTAGAGACCTTGCAATTACCATGAAATTTGACCCTGATCCAATACATGTTATGTTAAAGGTTTTATAAAGCGCATAGCTGCCCTAAACAGGGTTTCCCTGAGCTAGACCCTGACAACATACACGCTGCGGCTGCCTAAAAAGAGATGAGAAAGGCAGGCTAGATAGAGAAAAGCCAGGTTTTTAGAGATTTTCTGAAAGGAAAGTGGTTCTGGATTTTCCTAAGAGGGATGGGGAGGGAGTTCCACAGAGATGGAGTCAAGGCACGGAAGGTCCTCTCACCCACTCTCGTACTTCTGACTCAAGGGACCATGGATACGTAGAGGTCAGCAGAGCGTAGCGGACAAGAAGGCTGGTAGGGAAAAATAAGATTAGTCAGAATGAGGGCCCACTGGGAGTACCAAGTCTTATTAGCAATAAACGAAGTCTTGAAGAGGATATGTTTATCCACAGGGAGCCAATGTAGTCTACAAAGAAGGCCCGATACGGATGAAAATTTTGGGAGTGAAAAGAGTAGTCTGGCAACAGTATTTTGAATCAGCTGCAGTCCTCTGATGACTGACTTATTGCCGCCCAGATACAGGAAATTACAATAATCCAAGCTGGACAAAATCAGTGCCTGAATTTTAGTTTGCTGAGTGGAAAAATCAAAGAAACCCAGGATGGGCTTGAGTCTTCTCAGGAGCCCAAAGCAAGTACCTGCTACAGTTTTAGCTTGCCAAAGAGTTGTCCATCTTAACTCCCAAGTTTATTTTACAGAAGATTTGGGTTTAGGGGAAGGACCAAGAGAAGAAAGCCACTAGTGATAATCCCAGGACTTGGTATATTTGCCCACTAGCAGAATTTCAGTTTTAGTGGCATTCAGGTGGAGACAATTATTATTCATCCACTCTGCCACTGCAAGAATACCATTTTGTAAGATAGCCATATCCTGCGTGGTTTCTTCAGAGAGTGAAAGAATAAAATGTGTGTCGTCTGCACATGACACCAGCATGAGTCCTGAAGATGTAATTATCTGAGCCAATGGTTGGACATATAAATTGAACAGTGTAGGACTCAGCGATGAGCTCTAAGAGACACCATGGTGTATGGCATGCGGATGAGAGCCAAGATGAGGAGAGATGACGTGGTATGAGCGTAGAGGTGGAAGTGAATTTAACTGCTGGTTGCATTGTGGAGTTCTATCAAATGTCTGGAGCCACCAAATGAAAGTTAATAACATCAATCTTACTAGTAAAATATTCTGCTAATTTCTCACAATGAAGGCTGAAGGAGTCAATGGGATAAGCAGAAAACATAGGCTTTATAATATTGTTCACTAGATTTAAAAAAATGTGGGCGGGTTCTTGTTATTATCGTTTTATTGGCAAAGTAGTCAGCGCTGGATTTCATAATGAGTTAACCTAATCGTTGCATCGATTATAAAAGACGCTTGTAGGCAAGACACCATCGCTCTACTCAACCATCTTGCTCAGAACGGGCATAAGAATTCTCCAGAAAATGTGCACTATTGTCAGAAAGAAGTTAAGTACCTGGGACATCAAATCGAGAAGGGAGTCAGAAGAGTGTCCCACAAGCGCATAGAGACTGTTCTTAAAATGAAATTCCCACCCACACAGAGAGAAGTCCGGATGTTTTTGGGAATGATTGGCTATTGCTGACAATTGATCCCAAACATTTCACTTGAGGTGAAGCCTTTACTGGAGCTGATGCTCACTGATGTCAGTGACCCGGTACCAAGGGATGATGAGAGCATGGAAGCCTTCCAAGAGCTCAAATATTTACTTTGCAGTGCACCCGCTGTTGGAATGGCAGATTACACCAAGGAGTTTATACAGTTTTGCTATGGGCTTGATGGCTGTGCTATGTCTGTGTTGACCAGGCCCAAGGAGATGTCAAATGACAAGTGGCCTACTTCTCGGCAACTCGTTATACAGTAAGCACAGCATTTCCTGTTTCTCAAAGTGCTTGCAGTGGTCAGCCTAAGAATTCAGCCAGTAGAAGGAATTGTGATGAGTCACCCGCTCATTTTTATAGTGCCTCATTCCATTGGAAATTGCATGACTCGCACACAGCATTTGACTAACAACCGCCTAACCTGTTAGGAGAGAACTATTTTGGCTGCAGACAATGTTTCTTTAAGGAGGTGTAACACACTAAGTCCTGCATCTTTATTGCTCACCCCAGATGAAGACGAGGATAGTGAGTTCAATCATGATTGTATAAGTGTTACCGATTTGTGCAGAAAGCCAAAACCAGATATACTGGATGTTTCCCTTCTTGAATCTAACCACACCATGTTAATTGATGGCTCTAACTTGAGAGACAGATGCAGCATATCCTATATGTACCCTGAGTGGGGGCGTGGAAGCACACTACTTGTACCATGTAACTACCGCACAAGTACAGGAACTGATTGCCTTTATCAGAGGCTGTCGCACTTCAGAAGGCTCACAAGTTACCATTTACATTGATAGCTAATACTGATTCGGCATTGTGCATGACTGGGCAATTGTGTTCACAGAGAGAATTTATGACCTCTGCTGGGTCCCCATAAAGAATGGGTTGAATGATTTGAAGCTGTTGGAAGCCCTCCAATTGCCGAAAGAAATTGGTGTGATAAAGTGTGCTGCACCCAAGAGCAGTTATGACTCAGTCAATAGAGGCACCCACTGAGCGGATGAGAAAACTAGATATTGTGCTCTTGAGTCCCACACCTTCCACATGGATGAGCCATGCAGTGCTGAGGAAGAACCAGTTTCAACCATGCTATTAAACACTGACAAACGTTCAGAGATCTGAGGGAATTGAAGCATACTACTCCAGAATCAAAAAGGCCAGATGGAAAAGAATGGGATTTATGAAGGATGCTAGTGTCATCTGGAAATCAATTAAGGGAAAACCTATGCTGCCGGATTCAGTGTTGCCAGCTATGGTGAGACACATGCCTGGACCAACATGTGTGGGACGGGACAGGATGGTGATAACTTTTAAGCTGTACTGGCATAATCCACACATTTGTGCAATGAGAAAAAATCTGTGCCAGCATTGTGCAATTTGCCAAAAGCAAAATGTGGGCAAGAAGGTTGTAGTGACCATGAGTCACATGGGAAGTCTGATGGTCCCTTCAACCATCTCCAGATTGACTTTGTGGAGATGCCCCAATATCATCAGTTAAGGTATATCTTAGTTATTAAATGCCTATTTTCTCGTTGTGTGGAGGCATAGCGAATCGGGAGATCTGACGGTTGCCAAATTACTGCTGCAGGAAATGTTTCTGCATTTTGGGATTCCAGTTCATCTTGAATCAGATCAAGGAAGTTGAAAACAAAGTGAATCAGTTACTATGTATGACATCAGAGATTGACTAAAGCTCTATTGTAGCTACAGACCAGAAGCTTTAGGCATAGTCAAAAGACTAAATGGGACAATAAAAGCAAAGTTGACCAAAACTTGTGCGTCAGCATCTCTAAAATGGGCCGATGCACTTCCCCTGATACTTATGAGCATTCAAAGCATGCCATGCAAGCAAACGGACTATCTCCTCATGAGCTGTTGAATAACGCCACGAGAATTTCCTCTGTTCCAGCCGCTGGTCTTGTAAATATCACAGATGATCTGGTTCTCAAAAACTCCTAGAGATTGACTGATGTGGTACGTTCTATCTCTCATCAGGTTGACGCCACTACTACAGCTGGACGAGAAACTCCATGTTATGACCTGAGCCCTTGCGGCTGGGTTCAGTGACGAAGCACGTTCGCAAGGCATGCTTGGAGGAACATTGGAGAGGCCCATATCAAGTGATCTTGCTTACCAACACTGCTGTGAAGTGTGGCGGATTGCCGAACTGGATGCATTCCTCCCATACCAAGATGGTGAGATGAGTAGAGAAAGAAGCAGAGCCCACATCCACTAATTTCTCAAGTTTGCCTAGGTTTGAAGTTTCAGAGGTGTCTGAAGAGGAAGACCAGGCTAAAAATTCTCAGTCTTCCACAGCAGAACATCAACAGTGGCAAGGGCAGGACAACGCCACCTCTCCTTCAGTAATGACTGACACTTCAGACTCTGGACTAGAGCTGCGCATCCGCAGAGACAGTGAGAACTCATGGAGAACTGAATCAAATCTGCTTGGGACAATTGCATCTGAATCAGAGAGTGGTGTTGACAGAGAAGGTTCGGCCTCTGATGGAGAATCAGCTTCATCTGAGCCAGAAATCATAAGTAAATCAAAGATTTGGGCATTGACAGAAGAATGTTTGCCAAAATTTAGGACTAGATGAAAAAGAATGTTGGCAACTACCAGAAGACCAGAGATAATAACAGAAGTTAGTGACTTTGAGGAACAAGTACCTGCAGAAGGACGAGATACTGCTGACAAGTGTCTAGACTTGACGGTCCCTAAAAGATCCAGGAGAGAGTGCAAGACAAATTAGCTAGTATTCAGGTCCTGATTGGAAATAGTATTCCAGAATTGACATTGAATCTGATGACGGTCTGACTGACATCAAAATAATAAAAAACTCAATGTATAAAACTGCTGAAAAAAATCAAAAAAGGACGGAAATATAGGGTAAAGGTCAGAGGACTACAGAGCCTTAGGCATACAGTTAACATAGACTAAAGATCACTATAGATTTTGAGATAGGATATAGACAATAGAGTAGCTGTAGAAGGACACATCTCTTTAACTGAAGATACAGTTGATTTACTTGATCTGATTTGAGTCAACATGGTGCAGCAATGCTGGAAAATTGTGCTTGTTGTTTTAGTAGTTGCCATTTCTGTTTCCATAGTTGGGTGGATGGTAGATGTCCAACTGCTGGATTGAGATGTTTCTCATATGTCAACAAATCAATGTGATAATCCTGTTGTTAGTAAGTAGATGCATGAAGGTAGAATTTCGCCTGCCCCTCACTCTGAAGGTATTTATAATTGTAATGTATATTTTCAGATGTTAGCCAAATATGTTAGAATCATGGAGGTCGAGGACTGATTAGTTGGTTACTATCTTCCAACCTCCCCACCTGAGGGTGCTGTATATTTCTATTTGCCCTTGTCCTATCTATTCTTAACCTGCTCTATCAACAGCACTATATCAAACTATTATATACTGACTATAAAATACTTTAGAAAATGTGCCATTTGTGAAGGGATCGAATATGTAAAGGTGGTCTACAATACATTCTTAGTGTTTTTCTGAAGCTTTTAAACAAAGGGACCATCGTGAGTAGATGATGACATTATTTACCACGGTGACTAGCACTAGCACTACTAATCAAAGCATGCATAACCTAACCTGTAAAATTAGCAAGTATGGGAGAATTTTTGTTGATGATCTAAGTGAAAGAATAAAATAAGATTAAGAGAAGGGAAGCAAGAGAGTTAATCCAGACCACATTAGGGGAAAGGCAAAAAATAATCTAGAGGATCCAACCCAAGGTTGAGCTTTGATGTCACCAAGAAGGCAACTTTGTGCAAGAAGAGAAGAAGGGAATGAGAGCATTGAGATAGTGATATGGAGCTGATATGAGCATAGTTATTTAGCTGGGGAACACACTTTGCTGAATTAGAAGTAAGTATTAGGGACATATACTATGTGTGTTGTAAGCCATTTTATTTCCAATTGGCATACGATTGAGTAAGTAGTTACTGTGCAGCTTTAGTATTTTTAAGCATCTATCACACAAATAATATAGATTTGCAACTCGGTAGCCATGTAAAATGAAGCAGGTGTAGCTTTAAGCAGAGACTATGGGGTCCATTAGTATGTCTGGCGGATTGCCACAGCCTGCATGGAGGTAGCGATCCGCCCGACATAATCCCCTGCCCACCTCCCATTTCCCCCCGCCATATCAGTATGAAGGGGGTACCGCGGCGGACGGGAAGACCGTCTGCCGCTTTTCCGCCCGCTCGACGAGTCGACATGGCGGAAAAGGGTTTAATATGGTGGCGGTGTCTGCTAGACACCGCCATCCATATTTGTATGCAGGCGGGGAGCAGCCTTTAACGCCGCCATGGAAAGGCATGCAGGATTCACATTTGGGGGCCCGTTGCGTGCCCCCAGGTAGTTGGTAGGTAAAGGGGGTGCACATGGGGGTACCTATGGTACCCCCCTGCATTTGCATGCACACTGTGGCAGGCACCGCGCGGTGCTTGCCACGTTGTGCATGCAAATGCACAACATGCATTTTTGGCATTGCGGCGGGTGATGCTGAAAGCACTGCCCGCCGCAATGTTAAAAATGCAGGATGCGCCCGTCTGTGTGGCGGGCGCATCCTAATCACCCCCACGGGACCGCCGCACTTATGGCGGGCGGTCCGTTTTTACGTCAGGATGGCGGGCGGATCCTAATGATGCCCTTAGTGTTATTTTTGGAGCATTAATACCCCCAGCTGGAGTAGGTTTGAATTATGTTAGTATTAGGAAATTGGCACTCTTAGTGGATAGGCTTTCTTCTAAAACAGCTAGTGCCCTAACCATCATTAGTAAAAAATTGCTTGCTATGAGGACCATGATATTCCAAAATAGGCTTGCTTTAAAAATGCTTCTTGCAATGAAACGCATAGTCTTCAAGGTAATTCACGCTAGAGAATGCTGTTCTTACATTCCTAAAATAGGTAACCAGCTTAATAGTTATGTTGCAAATATCACAAATATCAACCATGATGTAATCGAATTGGAAGAGACAGGGTCCTGGGAAGCAATGGGCTCTGTATTTGGGTCTATCGAAAAGGGATTTATCAAGATGGACTAATGGTTAGGAAGTGTAGGTGCAGGAATACTAAAATTGCTTTTGACTCCTCTTTTGGTCATACTAATCACCATTGCAGATGTGCTTTTCTTTCTGCAACTTTGCGAAGTAATTTAATCAAATGGTGGGTTAAAATGTGGGCGCAAGAAGCTGTCAGCAACGAGAGGAGGAAATAAAAAGAGAGTTGATGTAAAAGTCGAAGAAATGCAGAGTGAACTATATAATACCATGAAAGAATTGGATGAATTCAAAAGAATTGGACGGAACCAAGGAGAAAATCCCAAAATGATGACAACTGTATTTGAACAAGTATGCAGATGTAGAAATCATTAGAGGTGGAGTTGTGGGGTCTGTTTTTCTTGAACTGTATTTTTAACACACAAGAAATCAAGCTTAAACTAACTTAAGTCGATTGTGTGCTTTTATCCGTTTTGGATGAAGACATCGTAACCTATCACGTGATCACTGTTGTTGCGGTTGTTTCCAACTGCAATAAACAATTATCGGTTTCCACTGAAAAGATCGAGACTTTGCCAGTCACACCGAATGCAATGTACCTACTCAAGGATCGACTAACTGTCTCAGAATGAATCACACAATATGTAACAAGTCATGTCACCTGAATAGACTCTGAGGATGCTTGAGGCTAATGTAATAGAATTGTGAGAGAATCTTCAAATGTATTCTGTAGTAAATTGTTACTTTGTGCTTGTTCTTCATTGGTGCATACCCTGTGAACCATGTACTTGTGTAGTAAATGTATGAAATCCTTTGTCTAGAATCCCACAAAATGATTCAAATTTTTAATGTCAGGGGCTTCACCTTTTCCCCTTCTTAGCAGGTGAATCTATGATGGAATTCCTGTAAAACTTTTCCAAGTTCTCCTTGTATTTTCTGATTGATAGGCATATATGCTAAATTTATTGATGACCCACCTCGTGTATTTCTGTACTTATATTTATTGAGTAAACTTTTAAACTTTGGCCCTTGTCTTTTATTCTTATAGAGAATATTTACCGCATCGTCTAAACGATTGAGATTTCATTAAGGAGAGACAGGTCCATCGGGGAGCACTAAAGTCCATTAGGGATTAAACCACTCCCGGTCTAAGCAGTTGGAGCACATTGAGCAAGTAAATGAAAAACAGGTTTGCGCACCGACTCACTAGTCTTACTCTTATTATTCTTATTCTCATAATATGTGGGAGAAACTAATAAGTGTATAAACTCTTGTTCTGTATTTTTCTATCACTGGTGCATCGTAACCTCTGAGAGCAAATGAATAAGACAAACATCATTCCTTTTTTGTAATAGCTCACTACAAGCAAAAAGTGACATCAGAGCTCTTCTTTATGTGCAGCTGCCCCTAACAGCCCCACTGGTCCTGCCTGCAGCCTCTCCTGTTGCTGTGAGAATCATTGTGAGACAGGGCTTTGAGGCCCACGTGTCCCCCTTGCAGGTCTGGGGATCTAGGGTAGTTGAGGGAAGGGATTGTGGGAGTGGAGTTTGGGCAAGAGGGTTTGTGAAGAGATCACCACTATCACTGGTGGCTACTTTTTTAAGTTTGAAAGGTCAGTGCCCTTTCATCAATCCTATCATTCCACCTGCTGCCCCAAAAGCTACTATCCAAACAAAACAGACTGCACACTCCGCTAAAGCTTGTTGCCTCATTCTAGTGCTGCAAACCCTTTGTACGTCTAACAAGACAAAGCCCCCAATAGGCATTAAACAAACAGTGGTAAGCGTCAATCATGCTATATGAAGTTTATTATTCTCAACATTCTAATACTGCATGTGCTGTTAAAAGGGATGTGATTTACTCAACAAAAGCATTTGGATCCGGCTGTTGGGATCTCACCAGTTTGAGAGAATATTTTATTTCTGACAACCCATTTGAGTCAGATTATTTTAACTGTGGTATTTCTGCACATGGGAAGGATTTTTGACATTACTACTCTCTCTTGGTACATTTTGAAAGAAACTAAGTTATTCAAGGCTTTGAATATTGTGAACAGCATCTGTCTATTCTTTTCAACTGTATGGTGGTATGTATGATGGTGTTTTGATTTCTACCTAAAAATAATGACTTGTCCACAATGCACTACTATATTACCTCTGGTGCCCCAATAGGATTATCATATGTTGAGTTTAACTTCCAGGTCCCAAAAACAGGTTTATTGACGGCCATTCTACGACTGGTGCCCTTGTACCCATTGAGACAATGCTGCCAGAGACGAACTGCAATTCTATATTGCCGACATGTTTGGCTTCCACATTCAAATGTGTCAAAGTTAGAAAACAAGCCCACTTCTGAAACCACTGGCATTCATTAGGAAAGTTATGACAGAAGCAGACTGGTGTAAGAAGCATATGGGTCCCTGGCTTTACCTGTCCTCCACTTCTATCCATAACCGTGGCAACAGGAGCAGTGGGAACGTATTTAAGTCAACAGTAAGTGTCGCAGTCTGTAGGATTTCACACAGTGCAGATTAGAGCACAAATGCTTCAAAGAAGACCTATGTACCTTACATTAAAGACTGTATATCTGCTGTGATTCCTTAATTAGGATTCCGAAAAATCTAGTCACCGAAAGAAATGCTTACAGCTATTCTGCATTATTGCAGTGGCGCTTGGCATCGTATCCATAAATGTGATAGAGTACATTGCCTCTGCAAGCAAAGTCTGGAATAAATTAGGTGTCTTTTATTTTACAGTAGGGGTAGCAGAAGGCAATGCCAAATGATAATAGATAATAAGAATGCAGGGTGAACTTTACAAATATGATTGAACAGGCAAATTCTTAATGCGCCTGGTTTCTTTAGTTGTTAGGATATGTATTTCAATACCATGTACTTGAATGAATTGTAATTTTGTGTTTCAATATTTTTGTGTGTGTTGCAAAGTCCTTCTAGTGGGCCCTGTGCACCCCCATTTTTTTGCTGGCTGGTACTGGGGAAACTGACTTTGTCACTGGGATCGTTCTAACCAGGCCCATGGCCAGTCGTATGTTGAAAACACAGTGAAAACACACACATGCATTAGGGTACACTTGCCATTGGCATTACCTGCCCTATAAGATCCTAGTAGATAATAGGTAGGTCAGGGGGATTAAAACTACTTTTAAGTCCCTAGTATATAATAGGGCATGGCAGTTTAGATGCCAACAGCCCTTTCTGCACTTGAATATACAGCTGAGCGCCTGAGGTTATTTTAAATGCAGCCCTGCCTTGCAGCAGCACTGTTTGTACAAGTAAATTAACTGCAAACTTGACTTTAGTGGTAGGGGACTTAAAAAATCTACAATATGTTTGCGTGTTTAGTACCCCCAGGGTCTCTCCTACGTGTCGCAGGGATGAGGGTCCTGTAATTATGAGCAGGGTCCTTGTAAAATATGTTTTATATGTCCGGGGGATAGAGAAATTGCACATTTCACTACCCCCATTGTAGTAAAATGCCTCCCAAAGTCGACTTTGGTGCTATACATATTGTGGAGTGAGGATCTACGCTATTGTTTGCACATTTAGGACCCACAAGGTATGCCCTAGGTATCCCAGGGGTGGGGGGGCTCATGTAACTATAAGCAGAGCCCTTATAAAATATATTGTATGTGCCCTGACGATGCAGAAATGGCACATTTTAGTTTCCCCATTGTAGATACCTAGTCCATAGGATAACACTGCAATAATTTATGAACACACAGAGATTGCTAGTAATTGAATAAATATCATTCAAAGACTTAGGAGAATTGTATTGATAAATCCACCAATATGCCAGTGTTGAATGTATCCGAAGTTATAAGACTTTCTTGTTTGTAAGCCAAAATCCAGCCTTCCTGCAATCTTCCCTGATTGGTCAGAGTTGACAGCATTAGCCAGGCTGCTTTGATGAAATGATAAGTGGCACAACCGGGTAGAGGCTATCTGCTGAAGAGGGTTCTGCTGCAGAGGAATGCCAGAGCATAGGGGAGGGGTCGTAAAGCATGAATCTTCAAAGGAGGAATAGAACAGGCAGGGAATGCCAGGCCTAGCTACCCCATCCCCTCTCACACAGCCAGATAGGGGCTTAAGAAACTGGAATCTACAGATGTTATGGGGTGACAGCTAAGGAAATGAGCCATACTGAGAGTTGGTTAAGTTAATGCTTTGCTGAGATTTCAGCCATATTGAATTTTGGAGAAATAGTGCTTTCTGGGAGAAGATTATGCCACACTTTGGAGGGAGTGGTCATGCTCTGGGGTGTTGACTCGCAACTAATTAGACAGGAGTGCTTTCATGCTTGACCACAGTGAACACTGACTAAATATGTGAGGGGTGCAAAGCCTCCCAGATCTGCTGCTTGAAACTGCCATGCTGGAAAATATCTGGAACTACAGCCCTGTGGATGTACCTTGATTCTAAAGGATTAAAGACTGGACTCCCTGCAAGCCACAGCTTAACAGAGCTCACCTGCATCATAACCACCAAGTGTCCACTGCCTGGAGTGTGTCCTGTGGACTTTTAAGGGTCTTTTCCAGGTGCATTGTGGGAATTCTGATCTTAACTTTTCAAGGACCATCTTGGAGCTTCAAGACCCTTGCGTTGTGTTTAAGGATAGGATAGGATAGGATAGGATATATGTTTGTAGAGCGCACGTATGCCGTGGCGTCTTGGCGCTATGAGGTGAGAGCCTGGTTTAAGCCTATAGCCTATAGTAGTCGCCTAAGTTGTGGCAAACAGCAAGGTCTTCAGGAGTCTCCTGAAAACTAGTCTGTTAGGTTGAAGACGCATGGCTACAGGCAGAGAATTCCATAGCTTTGCCACACGATGAGAAAAAGCTCTACCACCCCATCTTGCCTTTCTAATCCTATCCAGGTGGAGAAGACCCAATGTGCTAGATCTTAGTGATCGGGCAGGGATGTAGGGTCTAAACAATATGCGCATAGCCCTAGCGCCTCCACCATAAAAAGCTTTATGGACCAGACATAAGGCCTTGAACTCAACACGAAGCTGAATTGGAAGCCAGTGCAAGGTTCTGATACCCGCGGAGGTAGACTTGCCCCTGGGTATATCTAGAAGTAATCTAGCAGCAGCATTCTGCAATGATTGAAGCCTGCTCATAAGGGACTTATTAATTCCCAGTAGTAGGCCATTGCAGTAATCTAACTTGGAGAGCAAGAGGGCTACTACTACCGATTTCTGTTGTTCCTTTCTAATGAAGGGAAAGATCTTCTTCATGGTTCTGATTAAGAAGAAACAAGAGGAAGTAAGACTGTTGACTTGGGCCGAAAAGGTTAAATCGCAATCAAAGATAACTCCCAGGTTTCTAATCTTAGATGTGGGTATGGGGCATTCTCCCGCTGTCGCTGGCCACCAGGATGCGTCCCATCGAGGTTGCCCCTGGCCAAATTCAATAACTTCTGTTTTGTCAGTATTTATTTTTAGGACGCTATGGTTCATCCACGTCATAATCTCCCCCAGGCAGGCATGAAACCTGGCAGCCGTGTTCTCGGGATGTTTGAACACATTGGACCCTCAAGAGGAACTTCAGGAAGAAGTTCCAGAAGTTTAGAGCAACTTTGGAAAAAAGCTCCATAAGGTGACTAAGTCGGCCTCCTTTAACCGTGGCCCGGCCCAGATTCCAGGTTTGTTCCGCTGAAGAGCTCCAGAGGCACGATTTCCAGAGTTTGAGCGGGAGCTTCCTGAAAGTCAAGCCCTTGAGCCCTCACCAAATCTGGCCCGGTGAAGAGCATTAAGGGATCCCAGCAGAAAAAGGTCCCAAAACATTTCTAAGTCCGAAGGTAAAATTTTGACCGGGGTCTCCCACTCAGTGTATCCACACAGGACTCCACTGGGGTTTGCCTGAAAGCTTTACTTTGTCACAGTCAAGCGTGAACAGTTGTCCCAGAGTGGTGCTATCGTTTTCTGTGCTGGAAAGTGTTTAATCATTGAAAATTCATATCTCCAGTACCCTACATTGGATTATTGTCGTTTTGGTGTCATTTTAAAAATAAAAATATTTCCTATTTGGTATAAATTGGTGTGGGATTTTTATTGTGAGTTGTGTCTTAATTATTTACTGAATTGATGTTTTTAAATGCATTACATACCTGCCTGCTCGCAGCCAAGCTATCAAGGGTTGAGCATGGGTATAATTTATTGAGACCTATACTGAGCCCTCAATCAGGTGTTTGTTAAGCGCGACTACTCACCCGTGAGGGCCTCAAGGCACTGAGGGAGGGGGGGTTTCGCAGGTTCCAGTCCATCAAGGAGGGGGTCTGTCAAAGAGCCAGGTTTTGAGGTTTCTTGTGAAGATGGGGAGAGGTGTTGTCTGTCTGAGGTGGAGAGGGAGGGATTTCCAGGCTCAGGCCGCGAGGAAGGAGAAGGAGCAGCCGCCTGATCTGGTCTTTCTGGTGCGGGGGACCACAGCGTAGGAGAGCTGGGCTAATCGTAGTGTCCTTTGAGGTGGGTGGAATTTGAGTCGGCTGTTCAGTTATGCTGGTCCGGTGTCGTGGAGGGCCTTGTAAGCGAGGGTGAGCATCTTGAAAGTGACTCTAGCTTCGATGGGGCGCCAGTGGTGTGTGGGCAGGGGCTGGGAGATGTGGCACTGTCTTGGCAGGTTGAGGACCAGTCTTGCGGCGGCGTTTTGGATGTTCTGTAGCTTGTGGGTGAGGTTTTTGTTTATTCTGACATAGAGTGCATTGCCGTAGTCGAGTCTGCTGGTGACCAAGGCGTGAGTGACGGTCTTTCTGTGTTCGAGGGGGATCCATTTGAAGGTCTTACGTAGGAGGCGGAGAGTGTGGAAGCAGGAGGACGAGACGGAGTTGCTCTGGCGGTCCATTTTGAGCTCTGAGTCCAGGATGATTCCCAGGTTGCGTGCGTGGTCCGAGAGGGTGGGCGGGTTTCCAAGGGCAGGGGGGCCACCAGGTGTCGTTCCAGGCGTCGGGCCCATGATCAGTACTTCCGTTTTGTTGGTGTTTAGTTGTAGGGAGCTGTTTTTCATCCATTTGGCGACGGCTTCCATGCCTTCTCGTTGTGTCTGGCATTGTTGGGTTTGTTGGATAGGGAGAGGATGAGTTGGGTGTCGTCTGCGTATGACACAATGTTGAGTCCGTAGGTTCTGACGATGGGGGTGAGCGGAGCCATGTAGATGTTGAAGAGAGTAGGGCTGAGGGAGGACCCCTGGGGGACTCCGCAGGTGGTAAGTGTAGGGTCCGAGAGAAAAGGGGGGAGTCTGACCCGCTGCGTTCTGCTGGAGAGGAAGGAGCGGATCCAGTCGAGGGCCTTGTCTTGGATCCCTGCGTCGTGGAGTCTGCGTATTAGGGTGCGGTGAGAACGCCGATGAGAGGTCGAGGAGGATGAGGGCTGCTGTTTCTCCTTTGTCCAGTAAGGTACGGATGTCGTCTGTTGCGGCGAGGAGGGCGGTTTCCGTACTGTGGTTTTTTTCTGAAGCCGGGTTGGGAGGAGACGAGGATGTTGTGCTCTTCGATGAATGTGGCGAGTTGGCTGTTGATGGCTTTCTCGATGACTTTAGCTGGGAACGGGAGCAGTGAGATGGGTTTGTAGTTTTTGAGGTCGGTGGGGTCCGCCGAGAATTTCTTCAGGAGGGGGTTGATCGCAGCGTGTTTCCAGTCATCGGGGAACGAGGCAGTTGCCAGGGAGCGGTTGATGGTGTGTCAGAGCATGGGTGCGATGGTGTTGGCGGCTCTGTTGAAAATGTGGTGGGGGCAGTGGTCCGTGGGGGCCCCGGAGTGGATTGACTTCTTCGTTTCCAGTGTGTCTTGGTGGTGAGGGTGGTTGGTGAGGGTTCAGTGTGTTTGTTGTCTTCGTCGAAGTTGTCGTAGATGCTCTTGATTTTGTGGTGGAAAAAGATGCTGAGTTTGACGCAGAGGTCTTGTGAGGGAGGGATGTCGGTGGACTCGCTGGTGGGTTGTGCAAACTCCTTGATGATGTTGAAGAGTTCTTTGCTGTTGTGTGCATGAGTGGAGATTCTGTCTTCAATCGCTTTTTTCCTCGTTTTTCTGATGAGTTGGTGGTGGGCATTGGTGGTAGCTCTGAAATTGTTGTGGGCTTCTGTGGATTTGGTGTTCCTCCAGGCCTTTTCTAGGCGGCAGCAAGTGCGTCTGGACTCTCGAAGTTCGGTGGTGAACCATCTAGCTTTTTTGGTGTGGGTTGTTTTTCTTGAGGGGGGCTATGGTATTGGCGCTGTCAGAGATCTATCTGTGCAGGGTTTGGGCTGCGGTGTTGGGGTCATCATTTTCCGCGATGGTTGGGGTGAAGTGATGAGGTTAGCTGGTCCTCGGTGATTCTGGTCCAGTTTCTTCATGGGAGCAGGTGCTGGTGTCTGTGGATGGTGGGTGTTCTGAAGGTGAAGTGGATGCATCTATCGTCAGTCCATGGGAGTTCGGTGTCATGGCTGAAGGTGATGGAGTTTCCTGTTGTGAAGAGGGGGTCGAGGGTGTGTCGTGTTGAGTGCGTGGGTTCGGTCACGATCTGGCGGAGTCCAATGTTGTGGAGGTTGTCCAGGAGGGATGTGGTGCAGGGGTCCAGCTGGTTGTCGAGGTGGAAGTTGAGGTCTTCCAGTAAGGTGCAGTTGGTGGACGCGAGGGCATGCGGGGAGAGGATGTCCGTGATGGAGTTGGCGAAAAGTCCGCGGGGTCCAGGGGGTCGGTAGATAGGGTGGAGGTAGGGCTGGCCAGTATCTTGTAGTGAAGGTGTTCCATCAGGTCTGTGGGCTCGTCGGGAGTGTGCTCAGGCGGAGGGTGGATTTGTGGGCGATGGCGATTCCTCCTCCCGGGTGGGTGGGGCAGTCCTTCCTGGAGATCTTGTATCCTTGGGGAATGGCAATGGTGATGTCCGGTCCCGAGGTGGTGTTGGTCCAGGTTTCGGTAAAGAATGCTACGTCCGGGGTGGTGCTGTCGAGGAGGTCCCAGATTTCGGTGGCGTGTTTGTGGAGGGATCAGACGTTGAGGAGGATGTATTGCAGGGTCTTCGGTTCGGTTGTGTTCTTGCGGGCAGGTTGCGCTGGGTCCGTGGTCTTGGCGGTGCGGCAGGTGTGCCGCAGCGGTGACAGCTGAAGGGTCCGTGGGTGTCGGCTGGTGATGCTAGCTTGCAGTTGTTGTTGCGGCCTGGGTTGAAAGCGTGGAGTGCCACTGGGTCGTAGCCCTAGACCGTGTTAGTGGCCTTATTGCCAGTGGTAGATGCATATTTTGCATTACTAATAACCCACTTTCCAACAGTGTGTTGTTTTCAAACTGAAAAATCCTGTTTTCTGTCTGAAAAATCACTCAAATACATTAATAAGCAAAATGCCTGGATAAGTCACTCACACCTATAATGGGAGAGCATGAAAACATCTGCCCTTTCAAAATAGTTTTATGTTCATTTATGCTAGAACTTACTCCCGATTTTGCATTGTATTACTAGAATTTTGAGAAAAAATGGGTTGAGAATAGCAAGTCATGCCTGACTTGGGCCAACTTGAGACCTCACTGACATCGCCATGTTCTAATCTATTACTCTGTGACTCCTATGACCCCTGCTTTACATCACGCTGTACCAAAATGTACAGTTTTCCTGAACTCCACATCACCCAGTGCTCTCCTGATACACAACACCAACTACTCACTAGAATTATTTCACACAGGGTACCCCTAAGGCCAATCATTCTGTCCTCCACTGAGTCACATCACACAGTGCTCCCCAGAAGCACATCAACCCCTGCTACTCTAATGCACACCTTCCTTTTACTCCTTACTCCTTTACTCAAGCAGGGCTACCTTGGCTGACGTCACTCTGTGTATCCCTGCTGCATAGCTGCATATCACAAAAACCCTCCTGTGCCCCTGCTTAATTTTGAGACCTATGGAACGGTTCCTGTTTGTCTCTTGGCTTTTGTACAAGTATGCCTGTATGTATGTTGGAATGTGTGCATGGGTGTTTGTATGTTTGCTGATCAGTGTGAATGGATGTCTGCATGTCCATTTTATAGCATACATTTTAGGACCTCCTCATTCCTCACTCCTCATCCCTACATCTCATCCATCATCCCAATTTCTATTCCATCATCCCTACTTCTCTTCCATCATCCTTACTTCTCATCCATCATCCCTGCTATTTAACCCTACTTCTCATCCTTCATCCCTACTTCTCTTCCATCATCCCTACTTCCTATCCATCATCCCTACTTATTATCCCCACTTCTCATCCCTGCTTCACATCCCTACTTCTCATCCCAGCTTCTCATCTTTACTTCTCATACATCATCCCTACTTCTCATCCATCATTCTTACTTCTCATTCCTACTTCACATCCATAATCTTTACTTCTCACCCATCATCCTTACTTCTTATCCCTATTTGTCATCCATCACCCCTACTTCTCATCCATAATCCATACTTTCCATCCATCATACCTACTTCTCATCCATCATACAGCATCCCAACTTCTCAGCCATCATCCATACTTTTCATTCCTACTTCAGCCATACCAACACAGTTTAAATGTAAAACACCCCTTCACAATGATTGGTTGGCAACAGCCAATCAGAGTTAAAAGAGAGGGCTGCATTCTGTTTGTCTAGCAACTGAAAAAACAGCTTTCTCATTGCAAACAGTGCAGTTTGTTTCTAGTGGCTGCAACGCTGTACAGCATTTAATTTTATGTAAGTGTTTTTCTATTTACACAGATCTCTGCAGAAAGCTCTGATGGATTGGGAAAGACAAAGATCCTCAGATTGGGCAATAAATCAACACTTTGGAGACAGGGGTATACAGGTCATTAGAAACATTGTCTGGTTTCAGTTTAATATTGTAACAAAGAAAATGTTTAAAATCAACTCTTGGAGAGAGGGTGATACAGTTCATCAGAAACCTTTTCTGGTTTTTGTTTTATTTGTAGCTATGAAATTATGTTAGTCTGAGGTTGCCTTTAGCTGAGAGCTGCATTTTTTTCCTTGCAATTTGCAGATTTCAGGGGCTGGGATTTCCTTTTGTAGGAAACCAGCAAGTGCAAGGCCTGGACAGAGTTGATACATAGGAAACTAAAACTAGAAAATGTTTCCCAGATGAACTGTAAAGGCCTCTTACCAAGTGTTGATTTATGGCACAGGTGGGAGGTCCCTCATCTTCTCCAAATCATTGGATCTTCCACAGATGTCTGTGTAAACAGAAAAACACTTACTTAAATCAAATGAAATTATGTACTGGCTTGGTTCAATGGAAGAAAAACCAGTTGCATTTCCTCTCCTGTGTCCTCAACTAACATGTGCAATGAAAAGGGTGTTTTTTCAGTGGCTAGACCAATAGAATGCCGCCCTCTCACTTAACAATGATTGACTGTTGCCAGCCAATCAGTGCGAAGGTGTGTTTCACAACATTGAAAGTGTGTTGGTATGACTGAAGGATGACGAATGAGAAGTAGGGATGATTGATGAGGATAGGGATGAAAAATAGGGGTGATGGATGAGACGTAGGGATGAGAAGTATGGATGATGGATGAGAAGTAGGGGTGATGGATAAAAGTAAGGATGATGGATGAGAAGTAGGGATGATGAATGAGAAGTAGGAATGATAAGTAAGGATGATGGATGAAATTAAGTGATTATTGAGGAGACGTAGGGATGATGAAAGAGAAGTATGGATGATGCATGAGAAGTAGGAATGATGAATGAGAAGTAGAGATGATTTATGAGAAGCTGGGATGATGGGTGAGAAGTAGGGATGATGGATGAGAAGTAGGAAGGATGGATTAGAAGTAGGGATTATAAGCAGGGATGAGGGATAAGAAGTAGGGATAATGGAAGAGAGGTAGGGATGAGAAGTGGAATGATGATGAGAAGCAGGGATGATGGAAGAGAAGTGGGGATGATGGATAAGAAGTAGGGATAATGAATAAAAAGTAGGCATGATGGATGAGCAGCAGGGATGAGAATTAGGGATGATGGAAGAGAAATAGGGATGATGTATGAGAACTATGGATGAGAAGCAGGCATAACAGATGAGAAGTAGAGATAATGAAAGAGAAATAGGGATGATGGATGAGAAATAGGGATGATAGGTAGGTATGAGGAGTGGCAAATGAGGTTGTCCATAAAATGGGTACTTCCATTTGTCTGTGTTCATGCTTGCAGAATGCTAGTTTATCTGTGTGAACTAGTTTCTCTAGGTATGATTATCTGTGTGTATGTCTCTGTGCTTATATGTACAGTACCTACGGATCATTTTAATTTAGATGACTATACAAGTCTTTCACTTTTATGGAATTGGCTTTGCATATGTGCTTGTGTAACACGGTACAAAACCAGTCCTATACCTCTTTTAATGCCTGCTTTTAATCTCTTCAGCAAGCAGGCTGGTCTGGCTTAATTACCATATATTACAAATGTAGTACATTCGAATGTTTAACACACAGTTATACGCTCCACTTTCAATATAGTCTAAGCTATAGTTTGGTGATATCACTTCCACCACTATTTGGGCTCATTCTGCAAACGTAAGTGATGATAGCTAGAGGAAAGAAACTGTTATTGACAGATAATGATCTTTCTTCTCCTGTGATTGGTGAAATGCTGCCTTTGCTTGACCCCTCATTCTCTTTTGGGGATGAAAACAATGTGAAAACAACAGACAAACCTTGCTGGCCTATTTTATTGACGGCTAAGCGGGTCTATGCACATGCTTCTAGAAGTCGGTTTGTATAGCAAGTCTCCAGGTCTAAGACTTGTAATTAAATCTGATGCAAATATATCTGTTTGTAATCTGCTAACCTCATGTTTGAAACATCATTAAATATCCTGTGAGTTTCATGTGACATCTGCAGAGAAGTTCCATAACTAGTTTCATGAAATGGTGAGATATTTCAGTGGGTTTATGGGTTTCTTATAGAGACTCTTTTACATAATACGTGTCACAGGTTTCAAACCTTGTAAAATTGCTCAGTGAGTTTATATGCCCACTGCAGACCCATGTACGCAACCAATAAGGCATACTTGTAAATACTGGGTACTTTTGAGCTAACATTAATACCTATTCTTGAGTGCAGGCGACTCTGGTTTGGGTGCATTACAAATGGTTATTATTAGTATAATTAAACACATACGCCTGCACAGCTCTAAATGTTTACACTACATTACATATAATGGCATTCAATAGATGTTATTTTCCTCTGCTCTTGTAAACAGAGGGTACAACAACTCTTTCAGCAACTTCTGCTTTTTGTTCTTCTGGTGTCCTCACACATATTTACTTCACCATTCTTTTGTAAAGCCCTCAATTTGGGTTTGGTGGCTGCCACATTTCGGTGTGGCAGAGCAGTGGAATATTTTCTGAAAGTGCCATAATGTCATGGCAGGCCACTCAGCCAAGATTTGTAGCTGAAAAAAAAAAAAATGTTTCTGATGGGCTAGGAGTGCTCTGCCAGAGAACCTTTTTGTGACCCCCATGCCTTGCATAAAGGTGATTAATAGGAATCTTGGCAGGTTGTTTTCAAAGGCGGAGCTGTCCCAAGGCTCAGCCTTTTCAAGCTAACTGGTTTCTCAAATTCTATAGTCTGTAGCAGGCAGCAATGCAACAGAAGTTCATGTAGAGGATCAATAAAATTACAGTCCGAAGCAATTAAGGGACTAGGACAAAGTTATCAGTGAGTAAATTAGAATTGGCTGAATCAAACTCACACCTCCTAGCAATTACATAAAAAAGACTTATGATCGACAATTGTAGTGCAAATAATTGGTATATATTTTTGTAGACAGCAGAAAACAGCATTACCACATGTATGAGCTAAATACATTAGTAGTTACCAGCAGAAGTGGAAATAGGATAAAGATATGAAATTACTGTTGGACTTGGCCCTCTCTGCAGGGTTATCTCTAAACTTTTTGCCTTCACCCTCCTGTTTTCTAAACCCGTTTTTGTTGGCTTTCAGGATTCTGCACACTTTAGAACTGCTAACCAGTGCTAAAATGTTTGTGCTCACTCCTTTAAACATGGTAAAATTGGTTTACACTCAACAGGCACATTTATTAACTTGTACGTCCCTAGTAAAGAGGTACTACATGTACCCAAGGCCTGTAAATTAAATGCTACTAGTGGGCTTGCAGCTTTCATTGTGCTACGCTCTTAAGTAGCCCTTAAAACATGTCTCAGGCTTGCCATGGCAGCCTGTGTGCGCAGTTTTAAGCTGCCATTTTGACCTGGCAAAATAAACATTTTGCCAGACCTAAACCTTCCTTTTTAATACATTTGTGTCACCCCTAGAATAGGCCCTAAATAGCCCATAGGCCAGGGTGCAGTGGATTTTAAAAGTTGGACTATAAACTTTTACATGTCCTGGTAGTAAAAAACTCTTACATTCATTTTTCACTACTGCAAAGCCTACCTCTCCCATAGGATAACATTAGGTTACCTTATTATATTTAATAAGTGGCAACCTTCAGTTGGGAGCAGTTAGGAATGCTGAGTTTGATGTCTAAAGAATTGTAATTTAAAATCCTCTTTAATAAGTCGGATTTTAAGGCACAATTCCGAAAATGCCATTTTAGAAAGTTGCCACTTTCTTGTCCCAACAATTTGGTGATTGCAGCCTGTATCCTTGGTCACTTGACTAGACCTAGCTGGCAGATGGTCTTTGTGTATTGCTCCCAGATGATGAGACAAAGGGGTAATAGAGGCCATATAGGACTTGATGGAGTGGACATGTCACCTACTGTTAGACCCGGGATCCCTGGTTGGCTGAGGTAGGTACCTTAGACCAAATAGGGACCCGCATTCCAATGTCATGGAAAGGAAGGTCACCTTCTCTGATAGCCCCGCTCACCCCCTTGGTAGCTTGGCACGAGCAGCCAGGCTTATCTTCAAGGCAAATGTGTAAAGTATTTGCAACCAAGCTCACAGCAACCCAATGATGACACCACAAATAGACTCCACACGAGTTTTATAAAAACGAGTATAAACTTTATGTAAAAAGATATATGATAAAACCACTCGATATAAATCCAACATATGCGTATTTGTAATATTCCTCCTGGCCAGTTGTTAGGCCAGCCAGCCCTTGTTAAGTTCTGGCGATATTATTGAGCACTTCTAAACATTCTACTGTAATCCTAACACCATGTTATGCAGATCTTAATGCTAGAATCAGGCACTTCTGCAATGTAATAATAATGCAATGCGTACGCAACAATCAGGCACTTTGCGATGTAAACATAATGCGATGCGTAACACAACAATCAGGTACTTTGCAATGTAAAAATAATGCAATGCGTAATACAACCACTAGGTTCGTCGTTATACAGATGTAAGGCTATACGCAATACACTAATCAGGTAGTTTGTTATGCAGGAGTAATGCAATGCGTAATACGCTAATCAGGTAGTTTGTTATGCAGAAATAATGCAATGCATCATACGACAATCAGGTAGTTCGTTATGCAGAAACAATGCCATGCGTCATACACTAATCAGGTAGTTTGTTATGCAGGAAAGATGCAATGCATAATACACTAATCAGGTACATTCGTTATGCAGAAATGATGCAATGTGTAATACAACAATCAGGTACTCCGTTATGCAGAAATGGAGTAATCCGTAATACACTCCGGCACTGATCACGGTGCCTCAGGCGAACTCTCCGCCACTCGTGCTGACTCGCAGGTAGCCTCTGACAACAGTTGCCCCCAACACGGGTATGGTATAACACAAAAAGTGCAGCTCCGCACTCCGGCCCCGGTACTGCCACTCCCTTGGCAATACAGGCCGTGATACAAGCCGAAGCAGAGGCTCGCCTGCTGAAATGAGAGCGCGGCTGAGAGCGTCTCCCTCCGAGCCCGCGCCCAGCCCCAGGAGTCGCAACACGTTACATGGGGGGTGCAAACTCACTCTCTCCTCGTCCAGCGGTTTGGGCCTCCGAAGCAATCTTTGGAACCTGGCAACGGCGGGCTCGGGCCGGCGACTCGGCTCCTCCGGGGCTGCCGGTCTGGGCTGCTACTGCTACAAAGATCTCAGGCTGCCACAGGGCACACACACACAGCGTCGCTGAGATTCCCTTGAGCTTCGGGTGCACGATCACTGGGCACTCCACACGACGGTCTCAGACTGCACGAAGATCACGCGCCCAGTGTCGCTGAGACTCACTTTAACCCCGGGTGCACGTTAACAAGGCAATCCTCACGAATGTCTCACGTTGAACAAAGCACACGCACACAGTGTCATGGAGACTCACTTGGATTCCGGGTGCACGATAACAAGGCAATCCTGACGAAGGTCTCGCGCTGCACAAAGCACAGGCACACCACGTTGATGAGACTCACTTGCATTCCAGGTGCACACAATACTGAACAATCCTCACAAAAGTTTCCGGCTGCACGAAGCACACGCACACAGCGTCGCTGATCCTCGCTTGGACTCCAGGTGCCCACGATCACAGGGCACAACTTACGAGGGTCTCAGGCTGCAACAAACACGCCCACACAGTGCAGCTAAGACTCTCCTGGAAACTTTTGTGTTCCTGAGTTTCCGCAACAGGGAGCCAGCTCACCTCGGGCCCTTGGGGATAAGTTACTTCAGGACACAGCACACAGCAAAGTCCTTTCAAGCAGGGGGACACAGCACACAGCAAAGTCCCTTTAGCCTTTTCTTGGTTAAAACAGCAAACTGCAGGCCAGCCCCAGGACATACCGCAAGGATCAGTCCTATCCTTTAATCTCTTCAGTTTTTTCTTCCTTGGCAAAGGTCCTCTTGACCACGAAGTAGCTTCATTCTTGTTCACACTTGATCAAGCCATCATTCCAAAGTTCAGGGGCTTCAGCTCTCATAGTTATACCCCTCAATGGCTTTGAAGTCTTTGTGTTCAGGGGGCACTGACCCCTGTTCAAACCAGTTCTGGGTGCTTCCCTGCCAGTGACACTTTCTTCCTTTTATTAGTGGGGGTCTTAATTCTCAATCACTCAGCAGGAGATGAGACAATTGTTTTATAGCAGCAACCCAGGCCTCTTCACCTCTAGGGGCTTCTCCTCTTCCTACACTACAGATGCAGGTCAACCTGTTGCTGTCTCACCTTCTCCCCTGGGTCAAGACATTCCCCGGATCAAATCGCTTTCAAATCCAGACAGTCAATCGACAGCCAGGCATTGACATACAGAAAAGTTAGAGCACAAAACCTCAGCCACTTCTAAAAGAGTGGCTTCCAAACACACAATGCAAAATCCACCTTCCTAAAAAAGATGTGTTATTACATTGTGAGTTCAGGCATACTAAACTTCACCGCTCCATCTTGAGCCTTTAGGAAAATAGGCTGAAAACATATTACGCAGCCTTCCCATTCTAACCTATGGGCAAGATGGCCTTTCAACAGTGAAAAACTAAATGGAGATGATTTCACTGTCAGGACATGATACACACCTTACTACATGTCCTACCTTTCCCATGCACTGCACCCTGCCCAGGGGGATACCCTAGGCCTACCATAGGGGTGTCTGATGTGCATTGAAAGGCAAGGGTAAGGTCTGGCAAGTGGGTGCACTTGTCAGACAACATGGCAGGTTAACAAACTGTGCGCAGGCCCTGCAATGGCAGGCCTGAGTTCCCTTTTTAAAGCTACTTGTGTGGGTGGCACAAATAGTGCTGCAGGTGCACTGGTAACATTTGCATTACCAGCTCTGGCACACATAGTGCACTTTCCTAGGGACTTCACTAGTAAGGCAAACATACCAATCATGGACAACCAATTACCATTACACTTTATACAGGGAGCACTTGCACTTTGACACGGTTTAGCAGTGGCAAAGTGTTCAAAGCATCTAAGTTGGCAACATAAAATCTATCACAGTACCAACAAGCATTGGCATAGCCAATAGGTCTCACCTTTGAGACCTTATAAGTGTTTAGTTATCCAGCACAATATCCTTGGTGCAACAACATTAACTGTTGCATGGCTAAACACTTATAAGGTCCCAAAGGCGAGACCTATTGGCTATGCCAATGCTTGTTTTCATTGACATGGCATACATGTAAATACATGCATGTCCTCAGAGGCAAAAAGGGCAGCCTTACTAAACAGGTATTGCTGTGCTTCCATGTCAATTGTATTAATTTCAGGTAAATATCAATGTGTATTGGATCACCTGAATGTGTGTAGCTGACTTTCCTCAGAAACATGTTAGTGTGGCACACCGTTATCCATGTATGTCAAAACAAAGGTGAAACAGATAGAGTAATACTTCAGAATATGCCGATTTATTGTATGCATATAATATGACACTTCATGGTGCTGAAACAAACATGAATTACTAACAATTGCTTGAGAACAGAGACAGTACCAGTGCCTAAGTAGCGTGCGTGGTGTTTCAATGCACTCTGTAGTCCTCTTTTACAGGTCAGTTGATCGCACTGGCCAATAACAAGACGCCTGCCGTGCCAGCACCTGGCATCAGAGGCCGTGGAAACACCGGGTCTTATATTACTTTGGAGAAACGCACCCGGTAAAATCACGTGCAGATTCGGACCAGTGGCTGCAGGCAGAGGCACACTTCACCAGACCCACACCAACACCACATAGGGAGCATGGACGCCCCTAAGCACCCTGTTTGCCTGCCCTACCCACGCATGCCCTCACCCCCGACAGGTTTTGCCCGGCTGCTCTGATTTTCTACCTCCTTAGAGGATTTGATGCGAATCCAATGTTGCTCAACATTTTTCATGTTTTTCTGTGCTGAAAATATTGCTGTTGGAGCCTGAATAGTGCTACTAAATAACAGCAATGGAGAAAAAAGCAAAACGAGGTCAGTTTACTTTTTAATCTCATGCTTTACGTGCACGGAGGGCTAACTCCTTTGATTCCATATATATTGTCCAGTGAATTCAGTACTCACTTATCTTTCACCAGGGCATAAAAAGCAACAATATTGACAGGTTAATAATAGTAATATTTGCACAAAGAAATTAAAAGTGAATTCCATAACATCTCCACTGTATACAGGTTCTCGATGCTCTTAAGTTTTATTAGCGTTCAGGCGCAATGCGTGGCCTCTTGGCGCCTCTTCCACGCTTCGGAGGAAGGAGCCAGTAGAACGTCTATTAGGCCAGTGTCTGAATCGGTTTGTAAAGGCATCTAAAGGAGAAATGAAGCCTACTGCAAGCACGAGTTCCTGAATGCGCCCGACTGTCTTATTCTGTTACCGTCTCGTGCCTATTCTTAGCTTACATTTAATACTGCGTAGTCAGCGGCCGCCAACCGAGGCACCCACTGCTGCTCGACAAAGGAGTGCAAACCGCTCTCCCATTTAGACGTGAACAGAAGCATCTTTTGTTTTCAATGTTACATAATGGCAGCGTTTTTGGTGGTATTCAGAGTGCTCTTGTGCCGGGGAGGAGTGGACGTCTTCGTTTGGCTGCCCAGCCTGCACAGGGGGAGGGAGGGGACAGGCACATAAAGCATGCGTGCGGGGAAAAGGACGCAGAGAGGAGCCGCAGCAGAGAAGGGGTCAGAAAGCATGGATGTGGGAGAGAAAGCAGGAAAAGGGAGCACTGAAACAAGAGGGAGGGGACACGGAAAGGACGAGAGCAGAGGTCGGGACCGATGCACGCGCTGCTGTGAACAAGTCGGAAACATATGGCCCCTGCGCGCTTGCACCTGTAGACGCTGAGGCATGTCTGGTGTTTCCCTTGCGGGAGCGAGCAGCAAGGTGCGATAATAGCTAACAGATGGCGCCGCCGCATCGCTCCCGCACGAGTGCCCATAGACAGCAGTGCAAACATGCATGAGTTTTAGCCAAAGTGCTGAGCGATGCCAAGAGGTCTCTCAAAGCAGTGCTTGCGCTCTGCGTAGGCGAGACCTAAAAATAGAGGAGGTAGAAGCAAGTCAGGGATGATCACGCCATGAAATGCCAGGTCTAACACGTGTCCCCTCTAGCTGAAAAGTGGGGGGGAACTGCCCACCCTCATGGGAGTTCTCATCACTAAGGCGGAAAAATCTGGACAGACCATCAGCATTAGCGTGTTCTGTTCCAGGGCGGTGTTCCACCGTAAAGTCCATTCCCTGTAGGGAGATGGACCACCTCAACAGTTCTGGGTTCTCACCCCTCATCTGCATTAACCATCTGAGGGGACTGTGGTCTGTCCGAACCAGGAAGCGAGTCCCAAACAAGTAAGGCCTCAACTTCTTCAGTGCCCAGATCACAGCAAAAGCTTCCCTCTCAATTGCACTCCACCTCTGTTCCCTGGGAAGTAGCCTCCTGCTAATGAAAGCTAGGGTTGGTCCAAGCCCTCGTTGTTCAATTGTGAGAGCACGGCTCCCACACCATGCTCCGAAGCATCTGTCTGCACTACAAATTCCTTGGAGAAATCAGGTGCCTTGAGCGTGGGCGCAGTGCACATGGCATTCTTCACGGCATCAAAAGAGGTCTGGCAGTCACCAGTATGTAGTATCTTGGTTATTATGTTTACATGTCATCCACTGCTCCACCAGTGGAACACTCTTGAGATGATGTAACATAGAATGTTTGGGTATGAAGTACACAGTTGGAGAAGGGCAGAGCCCCTTGCTGGCTGCTCCTGGTGGGGCTGAATATTACTGAATACTACTGTATTACTCATCTTGTAACCATCTTGAATAAATCCTCCTGAAACATCACAATCAGCCTGGAGTGATCACTACATAGTCCATATCACCTTCTTAGGCTGTTTCTTTGATGTCAGTTCTGTCAAGGGGGCAACAATGGTGCCATACCCCTTCATGAACCGTTGGTAGTACCCAGTGAGTCCTAGAAAGGCCCCCAGACTGTCTGGGTCTTGGGGGGGTTCCCAAGCCAGAATGGTAAAAAGTTTTGCCTGTAGGGGTGCCACCCAGCCGCTCCCTACCTTGTTTCCTAAGTACACCACAGAACCCTGCCCTATCTGGCACTTATTCACCTTGATAGTCAGGCCTGCCTTCTGCAAGGCCTTCAACACTTCACAGTGGTGTTGCAAATGTTCCTCCCAACTGAAGCTGAACACAGCAATGTCATCCAGGTAGGCGGCGCTGAATTCTTCCAGCCCACTCAACACCTGGTTAACCAGTCTCTGAAAGGTGGCAGGGGCGTTCGTCAACCCAAATGGGCATAACTCTGAACTGGTAGTGCCCCCCTGGCGTTGAGAACGCCGACCTCTCCTTGGCCCCCTCGGTCAAGGCAATCTGCAAGTACCCCGACGTCAAGTCAAATGTACTGAGGTACCGGACAGCTCCCAGCCGATTCACGACCTCATCAGCTCTGGGGATGGGGTGTGTGTCAGTCTTAGTGACGGCATTGAGCCCACGGTAATCCACACAGAACCGGAGTTCTGGGGAGGCACCTGGCACAGCAGCTTTTGGCACAAGGATCACTGGGCTAGCCCAGGGGTTCTTGGATTGCTCAATCACCCCTAGCGCCAGAAACCTTCTCTGCCCTGAAGCTTATCAGCTACTCTGTAAAATTTTTGTTTTACAGGCAGACTGTACCCAGTGTCCACATCATGGACGCACCAATGGGTGACTCATGGGATCAGGGAAAACAGAGAGGTGAACTGACTCAATACCTGGCAACAGTCCCTCTGCTGCTCCGGGGTCAGGGTAGGTGAGAGGTTCACACCATCCACTGACCCATCCTTTGCCTTGGCTGACAGGAGGTCAGGAAGAGGTTCACTCTCCTCTTCCGCCCCGTCGTCTGTAGCCAAGAGCATGGTCACTCAGACCTCTCAAAGTGAGGTTTCAGGCGGGTCACAGGGAGGACCCCCAAAGGGTTCCTAGGAGACTGGAAGTCAACCAGGTATGTCACTTCACTCCTGCGCTCCACCACCTCATAAGGCCCAGTTCACTTGTCCTGGAGCGCGCAAGGCTCCACTGGCGCCATCACCCACACTTTCTGCCCAGGTTGAAACTCGACCAGAGTGGCATTCTGGTCGTACCACCGTTTTATCTCTTCCTGGCTGGCTTCCAGATTTGCCAGAGCGAGTTGCCTGAAACGCCTAGTTTGGTTCCTGAAGGCCAGTATGTAGCTATATACATCCTGGGGGGGGGTTTACTAGGAGCCTTCTCCCAGCCCTCCTTCACCAAACTCACCGGTCCTCTTACACGGTGCCCATACAGGAGCTCAAAGGGACTGAACCCTAAGGACTTCTGTGGCACCTCCCTGTAAGCAAACAGCAGACATGGTAAGAGGACGTCCCACTTACGCCTCATGGGTTCCTCAAGACCCATAATCATGCCCTTCAGGGTCCGGTTAAATCTTTCAACCAGACCATTACCCTAGGGGTGGTAAGCCGTGGTGAACTTGTAAGTTATACCGCACTCCTTCGACAGAGATTTCATATACCTAGATATGAAATTAGCACCCCTATCGGACACCACCTCTCTGGGAAACCCCACATGGGAGAAAATCCCCATCAGTGCACGGCCCACCACGGGGGCTGTCACCGTCTGGAGAGGAATGGCTTCCGGGTACCGGGTGGCATGGTCCACCAAGACCAGGATGACCCTGTTGCCCATGGCGGTCTTGGGATCCAGAGGTCCCACAATGTCAATGCCAACCCTCTCAAAGGGGGTGCTGACCACCCAGAAGGGTTGGAGGGTAGCCTTGCGCTTCCTTCCAGTCTTCCCACTTGCCTGGCAAGTCTGACAGGTCCTACAATGAGTATCAGAACTCTTGCACATTTGAGGCCAGTAAAAGTGAGCGACAAGCCTCTCAAAAGTCTTGTCCTGCCCCAAATGTCCTGCTAAAGGTACATAATGAGCCAACCCCAGTAGGTAGGCTCTGAAGCGCTGGGGTACCACCAGTGCACAGGCTGACCCAGGCTCAGCAACCTTTAGGCTCACTGTACAGGAGATAATTCTCCCAGTAAATAAAGTGTGATCCAGACTGATTACCTGCTGTCTGGTTTGCCGCCTGTTGACGCAAACCTACAAGAGAAGGGCACTTCTTCTGCTCCTCCCAGAATTCCTCCCTGGAGGGCCCTCCCTTCTGCTGCCATTCAGTCAGCTCAGGCAGGTCCTCCAGTTCAGCCACTTGTTCCCCCGTAGGTTCCAGGGCATACCCTCAAAGGGTGCCTCCTCCTGGACCATGGGAACGCTGGGGGTCAGTTTCCCGCGCCCCCTGCTTCTTCTCTTTACGGCAGCCACCTGGGCCACTGTTTCAGGCTCCAGGTCATCTTGAATACCTTTACTGGCTGCCATAGACCGAGTGGTCAAACAAATCCACTCAGGCAGACCCAACATCTCCAAATGCTCCTGGCGCTCCACCTCTTTCAAGGGGGAACTCTCCAGGTCATTCCCCCAGTAGACAGTCTACAGGCATGGACGGACTTACAACGACCTTCAAGGAACCTAAGACCCACCCCCCTCCACTCAAAGGGATCCAGTGTTACCTTTCAGAAGTGCATTGAGTTGTCTGCTGCAACTACAGGGTGAAGCACATCGGGAATTTCCTGCTCTTCAGACATCCACTGACACCTGACAGATGTCAAACTGGCTTCGGTGTCCCTCAGAGCCTCCACCCTCCTTCCACTGATGGTCACTTACTGCCTGTATTTCTTAGTATTCTCCGGCAGAGAGATTTCCTGGACCATCTTTCGATCTTCTAATGAGACCAGGGTCATAACTGCTTGCTCCTACCCATTTCCAGGACTCAAGTCCTACCTCAACACTACACTCACTAATTCTGGTGTTGGAGCACCAGTGGATGTAGATGACTTATTGGGGCATCTAGGGGAAATATGACCCACTTCTTTACAGAAGTAACAAGTAGGAGGACCTCAGTAGTCCCGCTTGCCCTTATGGGGCCAGGACCTCTTAACCTTGGGAGACAGGGACCCTTTCACCTGGGAACTACTGTGGGGCCCTTTAGAGAACCCCTTGTGGTTACCCTTGTCCTCCCCCACCTTCTGCGGGGGACCCTGTACACTTTTGGCAGTGGTACCTCCAATCCCCTTGTGGACCCGGGTACTGGTCCAGCGGACCGCCTCTCCATCAAGCTTACTGGGATCAGTCAGCTTACTGTCCAAAAGATGCTGGCACAGCTCTGGAACACACAGACTACTCAAGTGCTCCCAACTAATTAAATCGCATAAGCTCTTAAAATCAGTTGCCTTGCTGCCCTTCATCCAACCATCCAGTGCACGCCTGTACGCATTCACACACTCAACCCAAGTACTGGATTCCTGTTTCTTGAAGTTCCTGAATTTCTGCCGATACAGTTCAGGAGTGAGCCCATACCGAGGCATAAAGCTTCCTTCATATTGACATAGGTCAGGGTTCCCGCCCTCTCTAAAGGGGTAAGACGTCCCTCCCAGAAGCCTCAAAGTGTTTCCATAGGCCCGCCCCCCAATGCTTCTCAGGCACCTCATTCATCCTCGGTGTGCTCTCATATGCCGTGAACCCCGCATAAATATAATCACCCCTCTGGTAATCTCGCACTAAGTCTTTGGGAATGTACACCTTATCCACTGGCACTGGTTGTGTGCTGCCACCATTTGAACTGGACCCTCTGCTTGGGTGTTAAGCTTTAAAACCTCCAACTCATGCTCTCTGACCCTTTGGTTTTCCTCCAGCTCCTCTGGTGAAAAACACCTCCCTGAATGGCTACTACCAGCCCCTGAAGCTGGTCCCTCCTCTGGCAAATCCTGTAGACCAAATCCATTCCCTGGGTCATCCTCATCCACCTCAACATCACCCGCCTCCTGAGTCCCTTTGGCTTCCCACCAGGTCCTCAAGGCCACTTGCAGCACCTCCTTCTTGGCGCTACATTTCATGGGTCATCCCAAAGCTCTGCAGAATTGCATCAATTGATCAACTTTGTAGGTGCGCAATACCTGAATGTCGAAGTCTAATTCTGCACCTCACTGGCTCCTTGACTCCTCTGAGACATGATGTGTGGCTTAAAGGTTGCTCAAAACCAAATAGAACCAACAAATCAAGAACACAATATGTCGTTGCATCGTGGTCTGCGCTAAACTTCTGATGTACACCAATTACTGTGAGTGAATTTGCAAATACACATTCAAATCCCACACCGCTGACTACCAAATGTTAGACCCGGGATCCCTGGTTTGCTGAGGTAGGTACCTTAGACCAAATAGGGACCTGCGTTCCAATGTCAGGGAAAGGAAGGTCACCTTCTGAGATAGGCCCGCTCACCCCCTTGGTAGCTTGCCACAAGCAGCCAGGCTTATCTTCAAGGCAAATATGTTAAGTATTTGTAACCACGCTCACAGCAACCCAATGATGACACCACAAATAGACTCCACACAAGTTTTATAAAAACAAGTATAAACTTTATGTAAAAAGATATATGATAAGACCACATGACATAAAGCCAACATATGCGTATTTGTAGTATTCCTCCTGGCCGGCTAATAGGCCAGCCAGATCTTGTAAGTTCTGGCGATAATAATGAGCGCTTCTAAACATTCTACTGTAATCCTAACACCATGTTATGCAGATCTTAATGCTAGAATCAGGCACTTCTGCAATGTAAAAATAATGCAATGCGTACGCAACAATCAGGCACTTTGCGATCTAAACATAATGCGATGCGTAACACAACAATCAGGTGCTTTGCAATGTAAAAATATTGCAATGCGTAATACAACCACCAGGTACGTCATTATACAGATGTAAGGCAATGCGTAATACACTAATCCGGTAGTTCATTATGCAGGAGTAATGCAATGCGTAATATGCTAATCAGGTAGTTCGTTATGCAGGAAAGATGCAATGCGTAATACACTAATCAGGAACTTCGTTATGCAGAAATGATGCAATGTGTAATACAACAATCAGGTACTTCCTTATGCAGAAATTGAGTAATCCTTAATACACTCCAGCACCGATCAAAGTGCCTCAGGCGGTCTCTCCGCCACTCGTGCTGACTCGCAGGTAGCCTCTTACATCAGTTGCCCCCAACACGGGTATGGTATAACACAAAAAGTGCAGCTCCGCACACCGGCCCCGGTATTGCCACTCCCTTGGCAATAAGGGCCGCAATACGAGCCGAAGCAGAGACTCGCGTTGCTGAAATGAGAGAGAGGCTGCAAGCGTCTCTCGCCGAGGCCGCACTCCGCCCCAGGAATCGACACACGTTACATGGGGGGGCGCAAACTCACTCTCCTCTCCTCATCCAGCGCTTTGGGCCGCCGATGCAATCTTTGGAACTTGGCAACGGCGGGCCCCGTCCAGCGGCTCAGCTCCTACGGGGCTGCCGGCCTGGACCGCTACTGCTACGAAGATCTCAGGCTGCCACAGGGCACACGCACACAGTGTCACTGAGATTCCCTTGAGCTTCGGGTGCACGACCGGGCACTCCACGCGAAGGTCTCAGGCTGCACGAAGATCACGCACCCAGCGTCGCTGAGACTCACTTTAGCTCCGAGTGCACGTTAAAAAGGCAACCCTCACGAAGGTCTCACGTTGCACAAAACACACGCACACAGCGTCGTGGAGACTCACTTGGATTCCGGGTGCATGATAACAAGGCAATCCTCACAAAGGTCTCTCTCTGCACAAAGCACACGCACACAGCGTCGTGAGACTCACTTGGATTCCGGTGCACACTATACTGGTCAATCCTCACAAAAGGTTCAGGCTGCACGAAGCACACGCACACAGCGTCACTGATCCTTGCTTGGACTCCAGGTGCCCACAATCACAGGGCACACCTTACGAGGGCCTCAGGCTGCAACAAACACGCGCGCACACAGCGCCGCTGAGACTCTCCTGGAAACTTTTGTGTTCCTGAGTTTCCGCAACAGGGAGCCAGCTCACCTCGGGCTCTTGGGGATAAGATACTTCAGGACACAGCACAAAGCAAAACCCTTTCAAGAAGGGGGACACAGCACATAGCAAAGTCCCTTAAGCCTTTCCTTGGTTAAAACGGCAAACTGCAGGCCAGCCCCAGAACACACAGCAAAGGGCAGTCCTATCCTTCAGTCTCTTCCATTGTTTCTTCCTCAGCAAAGTTCCTCTTGACCACGAAGTAGCTTCAGTCTTGTTCACACTTGATCAAGCCATCATTCCAAAGTTCAGGGGCTTCAGCTCTCATAGTTATACCCTTCAATGGCTTTGAAGTCTTTCTGTTCAGGGGGAACTGACCCCTGTTCAAACCAGTTCTGGGTGCCTCCCTGCCAGTGACACCTTCTTCCTTTGATTAGTGGGGGTCTGGATTCTCAGTCACTCAGTAGGAGATGGGATAATTGTTTTATAGCAACAACCCAGGCCTCTTCACCTCTAGGGGCTTCAACTCCCCCTACACTCCAGATGCAGGTCAGCCTGTTGCTGTCTCACCTCCTTCCCTGGGTCAAGTCATTCTCCAGATCTTATCACTTTCAAATCCAGACAGTCAACAGTAGACAAGTAATTTACTACACAATCCACAGCCAGGCAGAGACACACAGAAATGTTAGAGTACAAAAACTCAGCCACTTCTAAAAGAGTGGCTTCTAAACACACAATGCAAAAACCACCTTCCTAAAAAGATGTGTTATTACATTGTGAGTTCAGGCATACTAAACTTCACCTCTCCATCTTGAGCCTTTAGGAAAATAGGCTGGAAAATATATTGCACACCCTTCCCATTCTAACCTATGGGCAAGATGGCCTTTCAACAGTGAAAACAAAATGGAGATTATTTCACTGTCAGGACATGATACACACCTTAGTACATGTCCTACCTTTTCCATGCACTGCACCCTGCCCAGGGGGTACCCTAGGCCTACCATAGGGGTGTCTGATGTGCATAGAAAGGGAAGGGTAAGGTCTGGCAAGTAGGTGCACTTGTCAGACAACATGGCAGTTTAACAAACAGCGCACAGGCCCTGCAATGGCAGGCCTGAGTTCCCTTTTTAAAGCTACTTGTGTGGGTTGCACAAATAGTGCTGCAGGCCCACTAGTAGCATCTGCATTACCAGCCCTGGCACACATAGTGCACTTTAGTAGGGACTTCACTAGTAAGGCAAACATACCAATCATGGACAACCAATTACCATTACACTTTATGCAGGGAGCACTTGCACTTTGACACTGTTTAGCAGAGGCAAAGTGTCCAAAGCATCTAAGTCGGCAGCATAAAATCTATCACAGTACCAAAAATAGAGAAGGTAGAGGAAAAAAGTATGAGGTAATCATGCCAATAAATGCCAGGTCTCACACCTACCATACTTGCACACCACAAAGCATCTGCCTCAGCACACTCACAAAGGGTTTGACACCAGTCTTTTGTGTACCCAGACACCTCTGTTGGTAGGAACCTTTAGAAACTTCTCAAACTTCAAAGCTGGCAGCAAGGATAAATAGTGGACCCTCAGACCCAACTCTTCAGTACACCTCTGGACCTGTGGAATACCCAGGACTGATGGGCTGCTTTGCTGCAACAAGGACTGCTAGTCTGTTGCCTGAGTGAAAAGGACTAGACCTGCATCTTGAACCCAGGGCCACCAGAGTGTCTCCAAGGGCTAGTTGGCTGGCCTACTTATCAGAGCCTCAGTGACCTAAAATGATCAAACCACCTTAAAACCAGCACCTGGACTCAGTCAGCTGTGAGTCTTGCCCCCAAATGGCGCCGCCACAGTACTGGTACCTTGGAAGTGGGCCTGAAGGTGCTCTGTCAGCCCATCTGTGGTCTTTTTGACAGCACCGATGCAGCACAATCCATCTCCTTGCATCTCTGCATCGGACCGCCACTGCGTGTAACACATTTTTGGTGCAGGACATCGCATCACAGCCCACAGCTTCCTCAGAACCGTTGCTGAGTGAGGCATCCTTGACTCAAAGCAGGAATTCTCAGTGCTCCGCAACAAGGATTTAAGGTACTTTGTTCAGTGGGCCTAACTTGCTCCCTGTATCCAGCCCTGACCCACTCGCGGTCAGCCTGAATTTGTGACTTTGCTTTGAGACACTATTTTCACTTAAAAATTGCATATCTCCAGTTCTACTGGATTTTTGTTATTTTGGTTTCAAGTAAGTTAATACATTTTATTTACTCTATTTTTTAATAGTTGTAGGATTTTTCTTGTGTTGTGTTTTTACTTTTTGACTGTTTGAAGTGCAGCATAAACACTGGCCTCTAATCTAAGCCTGACTGGTTTGTGCCAAGCTACCCGAAAGTTAAGCACAGGTTAATTTGGGGTTTGCTTGCCTGACAAGAATTGTGGTTGCTGCTTGAGTATGGTTTTACCCCCATCAACCGGTGACCCAATTTCCTACAATGACAGAAAAATGACGGCGATACAAATTCATAGTTTTAGTCAATTGCTGTTAGTGAGAAACCTTTATAGACAACGGGAGCTTTAGCAGGAAATATAGTATAAAGAATTACAGGTGTTGGGCCACTCTAGTCACAGGTCATCAGAAGGATACGTTTATCACCAACTCAGTGTGTGGTATGTTAGGTAAGATTATTAATGAGCCTTTAGTTTGTATTTGAGGATTTGAAGTGAAGGAGAAAGTCTGATATGGGGGAGGAGGACTTTCCAGATTCTTGGATTATTCACTGAGAAGGTCTGCTTTAATGTAGACATTTTTGGAGACAAGGTCCTTTAAGAAGTAGTGTCTATATGTCTCTTATTATCAGAGATAAAGGGGAAAACTTAAGCATATGGCCTTTTATGTGAGACTCACTGTCTTAAAGTAGAGCGACACTCAAGTGACAGCCTAGTACACAATATGCATAGATAGAAATCGATTTATGAAGAAATGATCAGATTGCCTTGTAATGTGGTTTTTGTTGCTATTTGAAATTATTGTGATAAATTTGGAAAAGAGAAAATAAATACATCCATATATGAAATTAAACTAGGGCATATTTGGTATAGCTGTGTATGGTTGTACTATTAAAATGTTAAAAATATTGGGAAAACAAAGGAATAGGGGATATATTTTTTATTTTTAACAACACTAACCCATTGCTTTGTTATGGGTCAGTTTGTTGTGGGAGCTGGACTTTATCTTGCAGGAAACATGGACTGTCTGCAATTCCTATATATTCTCTGTTGCTCTCTAGAAGCTTGAGGCTTTGACAATATAGAGAATTTTCTTCATCACTCCTTTTTTTGCTGCCTGGCATTGCTGGTTTGTGAACTCTGCAAAACTTGACGCCATGCAATTTATGCACTGTATGTGTTTTAGTACTTTCAAAACATAGTAAAAATGGCTAATACCCAATTGGCATATTTAACTTTCCAGAAAGGCCATAGTATATGATACAGTGAAATACACTAATGTTTTAAAATGTAAATGCTACTTGTAGATTGCCACTCCTACTGTGCTATCTACTAGTCTAACAAAGAAAAATATTGCACAAGGCCTACATGTGTACCCTGACTGCTGCACCTCTTAAACCTGTTGACAAATAAGTCAAAATACCCATTTTGACAGTAAGGAATCATTCTTTTAAGTATTAAAAGTCACCGCTAAGTTGGCCTTGTCACCCACGAGCTTGGTTGCTTATTATCTAAATGTGTAACATGTCAGAATTTTATGTTGGCATGTTCCTACATTGACTAGCCCCAAAAGCTATTTTCACACTAAGCTGGTCCTCTGTTTGCTAACTTTGGTTTGGGATAAACTACAGAGGTGACCCAACCGTTTTTTAAATATAAAAAATCAAATTCAATGGCGAAGTTGGATTTTTTTATACACAGGAAAAGTACATTTTAAAAAGCCAGACTTTGCCTGCCTGAAGCTCCAGTGGGCTAATTAGCATTAGCCTGCCAGCAGCTGCCCCTGTCCGTTTTTACTCCTTGATGAGGAGTGAAAATTGTTTCCAGGACAGAAACAATGCCTTAGGCCTTTTGTCAGGAAGACCTGGGTGTAAGCTGTGTGACTCCTCTGAGATCAGGAAAGGCCTTCTTTTCCTTACCTCGAAAGAGACCAGGATGGGTTCTGCCCATTCATTTCTAAGTGTATATGGAGACCTGGGGAAGATAAACCCTTTCTTCCCAGGGGCAACTGCAGTCAGCTTGGCCGCAGCCAAGTGGGAGGGGAATCTGGTCCCAGTAATAGTTTAGTGTGGTTAAGGAGGAGGGGACTGCTCAATTCCCTAGAGACATCTCTGGCTCAGACACTAGCTATACCCAAGGCCAGAAGGGTTGTGCCATGGTGGATTTAACTCAAAATAGTGCACTGTGGGATAGTTTTAAGTAAAACAAACATATACTGCAAAGTGGGAAAGTTTGTCCTTGGAAACTTTTTAAAACGTTTTACTCATTGGTTAGGTTTTACTCCCACCCACTGGCTAGTGAATCCTCAAATAAAAATGGCACCTCAACCCCAGCTCAACACAACACTTTCTAGACTGGTAGAAGAAAAGTAGAGGACTGGACGTGCTCTCTGTGATTGTGTGAAGACATGAGGAACTGGACCTGCACCCACTTGTACCCAGGACTCAGAAGTGGAATCCGTGGGTCAGTAGGCTAACTTGTTGTGTGGCTACAGGGACCAAAAAGTTGCAAGTGGCCCTTTTCCTAGAGTGACCAGCTAACCAGAGGCAACTGGACCTTGCCAGTGGCCTCTGCTAGAGTAAGTCCAGGCCTCTATGTGCTATCGCTGAGGTCCTGGGAGCCTTAGGAGAGACAAGAGGAACCTCTTCAGAAATTCTGAAAGGTTGGGACTTAAAAATTCTTTGTAGCTTCAGCGGGACCTCAAGGCAAAAGTTTCTAATTTTGAGAGGGTTTTGTCATATGCAGCTTTCTGGCTTGCTCTGCTGGAGGATTTGAGCGGGTTGAGCATGTTTTAGATAACTGCAGAAACTTTTATTTAGACTTTCTAACCCTTCCTCTGTGTTTCAGGTATGCAGGTTAGACATTTCTAAAGGTTCCTCAGGATCCTTGATACCATCTGTCATTGGCAAAGAGCCACACGGCAAGAAAAAGCGGCAACCATTTATTGATACCAGGCAGCGGAAATTGTGTGAAGCTCTTTGAATTCAGATTCGAGAACACAGAAAAACACTTCTTCCTTTTGCTGAGTAAAATGTTATTGCGTTCCATGATTTTGCATTGATTTTACATGTAGTTCTGAAGAGCAAATTGTGCCATAATAAAGCATGTGCCATACACGTCTTGAAAAGTCTGGATATGAAAATCAAGATCTCTTTTGCAACTTTGACAACAAAAGTTAACCATTTTACTTCCTTGAATCAGAAACAAACAACCTATATGCATGAGGGCCAGTTTCATGATAGGATAGCCACTATGTATAATTTTCAGGATAAGCACTCCATCTAAATTGAATATGTGCAAATTCATCTCACATGAACACCTTGAAAATAAGGGGCCCAAGTTACAAATCCTTTTATATGAACAAGCATACTGAGTTTAGGTACGAATTTCACCCGACAACCTGGCCCCATTCACAAAGTATTTTCTATGAGTAGTTTTCATATGCAAGATATGGTTGCTCGTGTACATCATGACTAAGCATCTTTTATTTTCTACTGCATATTCCTGAGTGCAAAGCTTGGGCTAAGTCATACTACTAAAATCTGTGATTCAGGCCTTAATATTCAGGTGTACCTCACACATAAGTCTGGAGCAAGGCACAACTACTAATAAAAAAGCTTTGTAATTTAAGTCTGGGTTTTGGGGTGTAGCTCACTCCAAAGTCTGGAATAAGTCAGACCTAGTCATAGGAAAAGATTTATAAATAAGAATCTGGCTACCACAGGTTTATGTTGGACACAACAGACCTAAATGTAGCTTTTCTAAGATCTCATTCTTCACGGTGCAGCTAGTCAACTCAATTTACTGTTTTGGGCAACAAGCCTACGATTCTACCCCAGGTGTTCTCAGATGGGGTCGAACACGTAAACAATGACCGATAATAAAGCGGTTCTAATGACTGCCCTTCGAAATAAATACCCTGGACGATTAAAATATTTTGCGGCACGCAGATTATCCTGGTCCGCTCATCTTTTATAATTGTGCACGCTTTTATCATGCCAAAATGCTTCTGCCAGCTGTGAGCTCCCTTCACGCCAGACTGCTTCCGTTTCGCAGTGTGCAGACAGACAGGAATCCAAAGCGAGGCTTGGGGTGGGGTGGGGGATTTATGCATACGCACGCGCTTAATCTCCATTGTAAATGGAGCGCGTCTATTCGCAGCTTCCTACAGTTCACAAAAAACAGGGGAGATGAAAGAAAAACATGATTACACGCATAACTGTTTGTTCGACTTTGCCTTGGCTAGAGTATGCGCATTAAACAGTGCCCATTCTGGGTCAGAAAAATGCTTAGTTGGGTCAGTAAAAGGCAGCATAGGTCTCTTTCCCATTAACTAACACCTTGCACTGCAGTGAGGGAACGCACTCCCGCCGCTCATGCCATGCAGTTTCTCCTCCGCATCAAGGCATGCCCCAAAATGATCACCTCCTATGATTCTTTTATTAAAAAAACTAAATTCCTACTTTTTCAACATCATTTTCCAGTGGAACCAGCTACTAAATGTCATTAAACTGACTTTTGTTCTCTATATTGAACACAAATGACCACGTTTATTTTGCATATATTTTGTATAGCTATATTGACATTTTATTTTCTGAGTTCTATTATGCATATTTTTAATTATCGTGACACAGTACGTTGTATTTACCCTGCATTGTCTCTGTATATATCTCCTTTGTAAAGTTCTCTGCTGCTCAGGTTGGTCTGATCATTGCTGTATAAAACCACATACACATACCATTGTAGTAATTCTGCAAAAGTTCCCCATTCAAATAATGTGCATTTTTTGGTATCAGGCGAGTTTTTGCGCGCAATTATCACTTAAAGAGTTTTACATTAGAAATAATGTCTTCAGTTTTCAACAGGGCCGGCTCTAGGGCAATGCGACCGGTGCCACCGCACCGGGTTCTGACTCCACATGGGGGTGCCTGCTTGCTAGTTTATATTGTGCTTAAAATCACCTGCTGGCGCGTTCCTGGCCTCCAGCAATTTTCAGGCAACAATTAGTATGTCAAGAAAACTCCGGTGATTAATGTTCTTCCTGGTGAGATCAGAGTTTTGTCTAGCCAAAGTTTTTTGACTCGTGAAAGTTTTGATTCATGGTAAGGGAGCGCAGAGGGTTAATATGCCTGCTGCAAAGAACATGTACCATGCAGTTCACAAATTGAATGTAATCCTAAACAGGTCAGTGGGTTACTGCTTTTGTCAGAGACTTCCTTTTGTTAGTTTCAGTTTACAGTGAGCTATTAACGGTCATCAAAAAACTGTGTGCAGACTTCAAGGTATATAGTAGAGAGTATGGATTTTTCCTCAGACTTTCATTATTCTAATGTTGCAAAAAGGGTTCATTTGGGTACAAATCAGTACTTGTTATTAAAGAGATCCCCAATCCATTGTGTTACATCCTAAATTCAGAGTTTGTGCTACTCCAGACCAAGGGGCATATTATCAAGCACTGCGTTAAAATTATCGCCGGTTTAGCGTCAGAAAACTGCCGCTAAAGCGGCGATAATGGGCTTGATAATATGCTGTAGAGAATTCCCATAGAAGCCCATGTTCTGGTGTCAACATGGGCTTCTATGGGAATTCTCTGCGGCATATTACCAAGCACATTATCGCCGGTTTAGCGGCAGTTTTCTGCCGCTAAAGCGGCGATAATTTTAACGCCCTTTCTTGATAATATGCCCCCAAATACTCTTCCACTATACTGCCTACCTGTATGGATAATATGTGACTCCACCCCTTGTTCTCCTCTGTTTTATGTAACATTTCCTATGCACTGATTTACACACCTACGATTGATAGTCCCTGTGTCATGTGTGTGTTATGTAAAGTGCTCCGACACTCCTCACTTTTATCAGTGACGCTATAAAATTAATTAAATTCATCTGAGAGAGAGGTTATGGAGGCTGTTAAAGGGTGTTAGGGAGGGAATCCGTGGCGGAGGTGGTCATGAGAGGGCGCCAAGAAACATTGTCGCACTGGGCGCCACCAGTGCTAAAGCCGGCCCTGGTTTTCAACCATTTTGTGCACAGTGCTACCCCTCCCACACTAGCTTAGCCGCATAATTTCATCCCGGGAGGAAAGTACCACTGCAAAATTTGACGAGGGGAGGGTGCGGGCAGTGCTGTTTATGATAGTCCCATTATGGGAACAAAGTGAAAACCAGATACCAAAACTATTTGCACCCAAACTCCAGGCCACAAAGAAGGTCCAAGAGGAATCCTAATTCAACATCCTGACTTAACTAAGAGCGTAGGCCCCCCACGGTTCTCTAGTCTGCTCTGCTGTACTCTGGTGATAAACTGGAATTTTACCCTGCACTGTAGTAATACATGTTTTATTTTTATTTGGCCACTTTAATTGTCACATAACTTTATGTATCATTGAAAAGAAAACATGGGTAACCTTGTAAAATTGTCCAATATTGCCATTCAGGTGCCAAAGGCTAAGCAGTGTGTAAATGATGTCATCAGAATCTCATGCTGGCATTATAGGACTATATTAAACATGTTTAGTATTTTGTCATATTACATTTTGGGGTAGTTATCAGTTGTCGGGGTGAACTACAAAATTCACTAAATAAAACCAAGCTTAAGCCTCTGTTAGCTTGACGCAAAAAGAAGCCAGGTATCACCTAGAGCAGCGGTACTCAAAGTACGGCCCGCGGGCCAGTTGCGGCCCGCCAGCCCTTTCCATGCGGCCCTCGAGTAAAACAACAGACAGTTGGCAATCAACTGCAATTCCGCCTGTTGTTAATCCTCGGGGGCCGCATTCACTGGGTAAGGGATGAAAGAAACATCCGCAAAACCAGTGCCTCGCGATTTTCGGCGGCGGGGGTGGGGGGGGGGGCTTGAATCTTTTTAAGCTATAGGCAGAGTGGAGCTGATTTCGGGGGAGGGGGGGGCTGAATCTTTAAGCAATAGGCAGAGTGGCGCTGCAGGGCCTCTTAGAAGGGGTGAAAAACAGCGAGGCCTCATTAACATGCAAATGGTCTTTTAAAGACCTGTGAAGTGCTCGGGTGCGGCTGTGGCCCGGGAAGCTGTCTCATCCCGAGCTGCCACACAGGTGGTTAACTGATTGTACATAGATATTCCTTCTTGCCACATACTGCTCCAAGCAAAGATGTGAATAACCATGGGAAATGAAGCATAGTTTAATTGTCCACTGATGTTGCTGGACTGTGCTTGTTTTCCATTTTACAAAAAAAAATGACAGTAAAATATTTTTAAAGTACGTTTGGCCCATATTCAGGGGGCTTGTATTTGTGGGCTGGCAACTGCCAAAGATCACCGATGACGCCAAAAATCAGCACACAGAATCTAATCTTCACCCAGTTACCACTTACAGGTCAGCATGGCCTGTAGAACTTGGCGGGTTTTAGAATGGGTGCATGTTTAATTTTCGTCACAAGGACAATGAGTTCTCAGACAGAGAGAGGCAGAGAGATGTAGAAGACGGAGGGAGAGGGAGGGAGGGAGACAGGGAGCGAGACAGAGGGGGGGAGACAGAGAGAGGGAACAGAGGGAGAGAGAGGGAGGGAGACAGCGAGAGGGAGGGAGACAGAGGGAGGGAGAGAGGGAGGGAGGGAGACAGAGGGGGAGGGAGACAGAGGGACACAGAGGGAGACAGAAAGAGGGAGACAGGGAAAGAGAGAGAGAGAGAGAGGGAGACAGGGAGAGAGAGAGGGAGAGAGAGAGGGAAACAGGGAGAGAGAGAGGGAAACAGGGAGAGAGAGAGGGAGACAGGGAGAGAGAGAGGGAGACAGGGAGAGAGAGAGGGAGACAAAGGGAGGGAGACAGAGGGAGGCAAAGGGAGGGAGACAGAGGGAGGAAGAGGGAGGGGGAGACAGAGAGAGGGGGAGACAGAGAGAGGGGGAGACAGAGAGAGGGGGAGACAGGGAGGGAGACAGAGAGGGAGGGAGGGAGACAGAGAGGGAGGGAGACAAAGGGACACAGACAGAGGGAGACAGAGAGAGAGAGGGAGACCGGGAGAGAGAGAGTGAGACCGGGAGAGAGAGAGTCCCTGTTTGACAGTATGTCGTATGACCAAATGGGCTGCTTTATATGAGACAGCACGTTGCGTACGATATACTGCCAAACAAGGACTCGGGGAACTTTCATTCGCATACTACTGATTGTGTGAGCCTCTGAGGAAGAGAGTCATCGAAACGCGTCGGGCTCAGTCAGGTGTGAATAATTACAGGCAAGCGCGACGAACCATACCTAATAAAAGCTTGTGGGGAAAAGCAGCTTGTGTTCAAGTGCGGTTCTTCTGATGGACAAATCCCCAATGAACTGTATACATATGTGTGTGTGTATGCTGGGCCTGGTGGCTCAGTGGATGAATGCGTCCGCTGCAGGGGTCTGTGTTCAACCTCATGGTCAGGTTTTTTTGTTGCTCTAGCCCCGCCCCCTCCACCACTGACCCCGCCCCCACCGGTGCGGCCCTCGGCCACAAACCACACTGTAAATTTGGCCCCCGAGAGAAAGTTTGTGAGTACCCCTGACCTAGAGGCAATGTGTTAAGTATTCATGCAGCACTCAAAAAAATAAAACACTACAGAAGATAAATCCCAAACTAATTTAGGAAAAAAGAGGAAAAGATTTCTAAGTACCAAGCATCAGGAAACTTTATGAGGAATACGCTTTGACACCAGCCAAGGGCTCAGGACCTTGGTGACAGCACTTGGGGGTCAAGACTCACTCCAGCAGTGGCTAGCAGCAGGGTCCAGGCCAGGTCCAGTTGGACCTGGTCAGCTGGACAGTTGCAGGAAAGGCCTCTACAAGCTTGCAGTGTTCCTGTAGCTCAAACAGGTTAGCCAACTGACCCTTGGAGTCAGTTCGCATCTAGGGTACTGGGTTCAAGTCAGGCATGTCCAGTATTCCTTCAGGTTCTTGAGTTAAGAAGGCAGTCTGTGACATCCTCCTCCACAGCCTGTGGGGATTGGCCCGTGTCCATGTAAGTCTGGGGAGCCCAGAATTCCAATGAAGCCTCTCTGAGGTAATCAAGGGAGAACTGTCAGTTGAGATCTAGGCAGTAGCTGAGGTGTAAGCAATAAACATAAGTGAATCTTCCTCATGTGTGGCTCTTTAGTTAGCGTTCATCTACGTTTTCAAATTGGCGACGAGGATGGAATTATCATTTAGTTGTATTTTGTGTAGAAAATATTTAAGACAACCCATCTTGTCAGAGAAGACTTGAGGAAATAATTTTTAAATTTTACAATTCCCATTCTCCAACTGAGTTATGTTTTGCAGTAAAATTAGTGGATTAGAGTTGGGATTGAGAAATACTCCTAAATCCTTCTGTACATGTCAGCCTAGAAAACTGTCACCATGAACGGCGACATATATTTTGCTCTCTGCATATCTCTTCTTGTATTCTAACCTTCCAAGAAAGTAACCCTTCATTTTTAAAGGTTGCCCTCTGTAACCTCCTGGGAAAATTTCCATTTTATGAACTTTGACTTGACCCTTGTGCATTAGATTGAATACATTTTCAAATAATCGTTAACCTAGAACAAGAGTCAAACATGACTTCTACATCTCTGTCATCTAATCTTTTGGATTATTCAGGTTAGTATCTGACATCTGTATTTAATTTCATCACAAATTTATCTTACATCCTTCTTATCCATTTTCTTTACAGACTTCCCAATCTTGCAACATGCCATGTATTGTCCTTTTTTCCACCTTGGTTACATTGGGTTTTGATAGCCAGGCAATCTTCATTGTTTGCCAGGTGTCCAGTATGCCCACATCTTTAACACCTCACTTTGCAGTCACTGTCAGTTTTCCTCCCATATGTGTGCACTTTATTTTTTACTACATGTACATTATTTTCTTCAGTTTCCACTTGATTTTTTTCTATATTGCAATGTAATAAAAATTGATCTCTGATCTGTTCATCACTCCTACCGCCAAAGTTACAAGTGGCTGTTAGTTTCCTAAATACTGACGCATGCTCTTCTACACTTCTGCAGTGAACGTTTGCTGAAGTGGAAGCATTCAAAAATGGTGCTGATTCTAGGGAGAAAACGATTACCCATTTTTTTTAAACGCTAATTTCATATTCATTTGATCCTCTAGTTTAATTGGTTCTTAGATCAGGAAGGTTTCCTAATATTTCCTGCCCCTAAACAACAATAGTGGCAACTGATGCAAGCTAAAAAGGTTTAGTGGCAGTTCTTCTGCAGATAGATAATTTAGGTGAACAAACAATATCCTATGCCTCCAGAGCACTTAGACAGGTCGGAGTCAAGTACTCTGTGATTGAGAGGGACGCATTGCCGGTATACTGGGATCTTAATACATTTAGAGACTTCATCTGGGGAACCATGTTTAAGGTGAAAATGGACCACAAGCCGCTTAAGGAAGTATTTACAGAGAAAGGCTCTATGAAGATCTTAAGTAGAATCAAGCAGTGTGTGGTAAATCTCCAAGAGTTCAGCTTTGATGTTGAGAATGTTCCAGGGGTTTGAAATGGTGCTGCTGATTGTCTATCACACTTGGTGAAGGAAAGAGGTACACAGCATGATTGTGAACTAAACTACAGTCAGGATGTGGATTTGCCCAAAGAATATGACTGTGTAATAACCGGGGGTATCATTAAAGAGAATTATTGGGAACAGGAACTACTAGCAGATCCCAGGCTAATAAAAGTGTGAGATAAACTAGTTAAGGGATGGGACACACAAGGGAAAGCTGAGGAATAGGTTAGACCGTACTGGATGGTCAGGAAGGAATTGTCTGAGTTGGATGAATGTCTGTTCAGAAGTACTAAATTATTACCGCTTAGCAATCTAAGGTTAATCAAACTGGCATACGATGGTCATTTCGACAACACCAATACTAAAGAGAGGTTACGTCTCAACTTCTGGAGGCTGGGGATAGATGGAGCAGTGGAGAGAGTAGTCAGAGATTGTATATCGTGTGCAGCCAGTGACAAGGTGTTGAAGTCATACACCCACCTATGGTGTGTCGTCCATTATCTGAAGGACCTTGGATGGATGTGGCCATGGATATAGTTGGGCCATTGACTGGAGAAAAGAGCTCTACATATATTTTAGTATTTGTGGATCTTTTCTCAAGATGACCAGAAATTAAGATGGTTTCTGATATCAGGTCCAATACTGTGATCATATTTCTAATAGAAGTTTTCATGCTTTTCTGAGTTCATCTGAGTGTCATATAGTTATTTGGAAGTAGTTCATTTTGCAGGGACGTTTTATTCCTCATTTGTTTCTATGTAAGTGTTGTATTCCAAGCAGTGTTCCAAAGTGATTCTTTCGCTATTTCTGAAACTTATTGTTAGTACTGTAATAATCTTCATGCTTCAAATTATTGTTATTAAATAGCTTTGTTATTGTATAAAGAGGGAGAAGTGTGACATTCTCCTTAACAGCCTGTGGGGATTGGCCTATGTCCATGGAATTCTGCGGAGCCCAGAATTCCAATGCAGACTCTCCGAGGGACCCAAGAGAGAATTGGCAGTTGATATCTAGACAGTGGCTGAGGTATAAGCTATAAACATAACTGAATCTTCCTCACGTGCGGCGCTTTTTTGTTCTGAGATGCGTACTGGGGATGCCACTTTTATGCCCATTTTCAGCCTGTCAGTGGGGGAAACACCTAGCTGCTCCCTAACCATGGGATAGAAGTTCCCAGTGGTGACCAGACCCATTTTGCAGCACTTCCTGTTTGTTTTAATGGACACTAACCCATAGTGCCCTTCCCTACCTAAATCCAACATGGCAGAACCCTTCTTGATAAAAGCTCCCTGTGCCCATTGCTGTGATTATGATAATGAGCAAACACTCCCTTGTGGTCACTCTAAACCAGTTCTAAGGTAGCCTTCTCCCCACTAGGTGTGAAGCTCAGTTGTCTAGGAAGACAAAGGGAGGCAGGCTTAGGTGTAAGCTTCATCTTCCAGTGACAGGGTAAATAAACACTCTTTAAAGCTCAGGAAGGGGCCGACACACTCCATCAAGTCATCCTGCTCAAGGAAGAAAAACAACCCTCCACACCCAAGCCTTTTGTCTACTGTATGGAAGCAATCCATATCTCACCACAGAGGAGCCATTCACCACTCATGTGATAGTGGATGCTGGCAGAAAGGCACATTTGACTCAAGCAGGAAAATGACACATTTCTAAGTGTTGTCTTCATAATAATAATATAAAATCAGAGTTTACACTTAAGTTGGACTTTAAATTATTATTTAAATAATTCCTTGAGTCCCCAGTGCCTAATGAGGCTCGGGGAGGTGGGTCCCGTGGACCCCCTCCCCTTTAAAAGAGATATGACCCTGGGGGATGGGTCAGGGAAGGGGGCAGCGCAGCCTTGCACCCCTTAAAATAATATGGCCCTGGGGGATGGAGTCCCCAGATCCTATTAAAGACTCGGGATGGGGGCTGTATGAACCCCCTCCCCTTTAAAAAATGGCCCTGGGGGTGGGGTCCCCAGGACCTAATAAGGCTTGGGGATGGGGCCACTTGGCCCCACTCCCTGGTAAGAAAAAGGCCCTGGGGGTTGGGTCCCCAGAGCCTATTAAAGCCTGTGGAGGGGGGTAACTTGGCCCCACTACCCTTTGAAAAAACATAAGGCCTCAGGGGTGGAATTCCCTGCCTAATGGGCCTAACGAAGCTCAGGTAGGGGTGGTCCCATTTAAAAGACATAAGGCCCTGTGGGAGGTTGGCTTTATGTATGGAAATAAAATATTACTTTACGTTTAAAAAAAACCCAGAAATTCACTGAAAAAATTTAGGTTAAAGTAACCTATAGTTAGGTTCAATAAAAAGATCTCTTTTTTTAATTTTTAAAACACTTAGAAATTCACTGAAAAAAAACAAAGGCTAAAGTAATGTTATAGTTAGGTGGATATGTCAGTGACCACATTAACATTTTGAATTACAAAAAAAATGCACAAAAATTCACCAGTTATAGTTAGCAGGGCAAACTATAACTTGTGCCCCCGATATGCACTGCTTATGAAATTACATATTACATCACTCAAGACATGTTCTACGACATAATTTATGACATCGCTGATAACATTATGACATCGCTGATAACATCTCAAAAGACATAATTGATGTCATCAGTGATGTTATTATCCACGCTTCCTTTGTACACATTGCTCTATAAACAGGTATAGCGTTAGGCCTATTTAAGTAAGAGCAAAATAGCTCAGAATAGAATGAAGCATCATTACTGCTATCAGGCATACAACCCTCATTGGTAAGGCATGCTTGTGTAATGTGCATCATTGTTCCTATACCATATACTTCATGGGTAGCCGTGTTCATGTTGACTATGAACCACACATGAAAGTGTAACGTATCCTGCACACTGTGTTCAATCTGTATACAACTGTTTAGGGAAAAACAAGTTCCTCCAGATACTCAAGCCCTGTTACATAACTAATGCCCTACTATAGACAATCTTTACCTGTATCAAACCCTTGACAGTCAGTGAACCTACACTGAGAAATTAAGTGGATATGAATAGAAAAGTGGGTACTGTTAACAATGTTTACTTTATGGAGAGAGTTTACTCTGTACCACACTGGATGCAGACGGTGAAATTCTTATTAGAACTACACCAGTGAGTATTGAAAATTATCTACTAATAACAGTGTACGGTCTGTGCAAAACTTGTCCAAAGAGCGACTTTTCACTTAAAATAACCACGGACTGAAGATGCTGAAGATCATAGTGTCTGCAGCCTTCATACTGTGGTGAAAAGTTTACAGATAACCCATTTTCTGCAGCAAAACAAGCACACATACATAGGTTAATACTTGGTACACGGTCTTCTATGTTATGCAGAAATTGTCCATTCTGTCTAATAACTTAAGGCTGCTTACAATACTTACTGTTTTACATACAATAATTTCCCTGTTGGAAAACATTTCTGCAGAGCCAAAAATCTTGTGTTGAACATACTGAACGCAAGTAATCACCTGTCTCCTACACACATAGTTAGTCTTCAATGCAAAGATTTATAACGTGTTCAACACCTCTACACACCTAAGATACATTAGGAGTACATACATTTTGTAAATACTAACACCCATTAGCTGGACACAGGCTGTACAAAATTAGGTAGATATGTAATATGGGAGTTCATGCCACTATGTAAACTATAAAAAAAAGTAACACACTTGATAGATGATCAGTGATTTCGTAAATAATGTCATAGAACATGTCATGAGTGATGTAATATGTGAGGTCATAGGCAGTGCATGATGGGGGCGCAAGTTATAGTTAGCTCTTCTATCTGTAACTAGTGAATAGCTGCAGGTTTTTTTTGTTCAAAACATTAATGTTGTCACTGACATATTCACCTAACTATAATGTTAATTTAACCTTTGTTTTTTTCAGTGAATTTCTAAGGTTTAAAAAAAAAAACAAGAATAGATTTTTTTATCACACCTAGCTATACGTTACTTTAAACCTATTATTATTATTATTATGAAGGTGTCTCCTAAGGATTCATGCATTGGCTTTCCACATAGGATGTAGCACTGAAGTGGCCATTCTACAGGTCAAGAAAATGTCCTTTGTATCTTAGGTGATGGAGATTTTGCCTACTTGTCCTCTTGCAACTCATAGCACTGTTTGACATAGTGGATGACACCATATTAATGTACAATTTGAAAACTTGAATGGACGTTGATGGATGGCTCAAAAACCGAGCCACTGTTCTCATCAGTGCCTTGGCTAATGACATCCTGCCAGCATAAATCATCTTCAGTCTTTACATTGAGCATGTAAAAGCAAACATTGGCAACATAGTAGAACAATCTCCTTACACTGGTTGCCACTGAATCTTGCTCTATCATTGAAATGGTCTGAATTATGCACACAGTCATCCATCATGACACCACTGTTTATCTATCAAGCTTTTAACCTCAGTAGGATCTTGTACAGTAAAAAGCAAGGCAAATCTATAACTGGAAATAGGTTTCTGTAGACAACAGACTCACAACTACCTTTGTGCCTAAACCCCATATATCTAGAAGATTATAACCATTACGTTCAATCTGGTACCTGTACTCGCATTGCTTTGACTAGAACTGATACCAATCTAAACAACAATTGTTCATGAATGAACAATGACCCTGGCCCTTTGTATAGCTTTTATGGACTCCATGGCCTATCGGCTGCCCTCAGACTCCCACAAGGAAGGACAGGCTGACTTTGTAGTAGTCTCTGATGAACACTTTGGGCCTCTGGCCTGTTTCTTCTTGTACTTACACCGCCCCTTTCGTTGATGTCTTCTGCTTATCCTGACAACAGCAGACAGACCACCCTGAGACTCATGTGCAGACCCAATTGTTAAAGGTCCTCATCGACCCTCTTAGGGGGCACTTAGTTTATCGATTGGCTCCTGATTTATTTTTCCCCAGCTAAGCAATGAAGTATGAGTTCCAGCACACATCAAAAACAAATATGCAGGAAAGATTCAGCCTACATTTTACTGCTACTACATACCACACACAAGCTGTATCAGGCAATATGACAGTCACATATACAACAATGGTTGTTGAGTTGTCACTCAGGCCCTTACTGTTACGACATTTTGTCTGGCAGCAATGTTGTATTTACCTCATACGCTTTGAAGACATTTAGCAAAGACCTTGGCAGATGACAAAGTTGTTCATGTTATAAAAAGGCAATTCAAGACAATACTCACGTTGGTTGAGCAAAATAACTGAATCGTCAGTAGGACCACAGATACTATCCACCACCCAGGATCTCAGTTGGCTGCAATTGCAAAAATTGAAGAACTTAATACAAAGCCGCAATAGTCAGGGGGAATTTAGAGTCAATGCTTAACAGAAACAAAGGAATACAATAAACAGTCTTTGGCCGCCAATAAACTAATTAAACTAATAATATCATGTTCATTTTAAACAGCTGGATTACCATTTAATCAGAACATATTTAAACTGAAGAGACAAGCTCACCAACAAACCTAAATGCTTTCCAATCACAAATTTACCAATCCACCACCCAATGAAGAAAAGAGAAGGAAGTTGAAGAGAGGTGGCTAAGGACTAGTAGCAGTGAAGGACACAAGAGTACAGTGGTAAGCAATTATAGCTCACAAGACAGTGAAACCCTAGTGAAACAGGAGTGGGGTGTGTGCTGCTAAACAGCTGTAGAGTAGGAGACACGTTTTCATTGCTAAATATTCTAGACCAGGAAACGAGGAAGTGCTGCTAACCCTTGATTGTCCAATTAAAAAGTTTAATCAAAATCAGACCATTGATCACCAGTAAAATGCTGACTGAAGCGAAAGGGCTATTTGAAAGTTCATTAATTATCAGTTGCATTTTTTGTCATCTCTATGGATTAGAACTTTCCAGCTGCATGTGCACTGTTTTCACCTGTTCACAGGCCAGCAATGCTGTGTGCAGTGACCTCAAGGAAATGTAGTCTTTGAAATGAAAACCCTACATTGATTTTTTATGGAAGGCAGAGCTTTTAGATCAATATATCTATGTACACCATGGCCCAGAAACAAAGACCATCATTAAGAAGGTAGTAGGAGCCTTATTACAAGTTTGGCGATCCCATGGACTGCCGTATTGGCAGTGGTGGTCCGAGCGCGATGAGCTCGGTGGTTCAACTGCCGTATTACGAGTTGGGCAGATCGGTTTTGCCAAGACCACAGCTGGAACTCCGAGACCGTCAGCAGACCACTGGGTTCTGTATCCGGAACGGCAGACGCCATAGGGCGGTACAGTGGAGCAACACAGCCATGCATATTACGAGTTGCCTGTTCCACGAGCGAAACACGAAGGTGTCGGTGACACAGGATTTGGGGTGCGTACTCACCCCTTTCTTTTTCCAGGCAGAGTCCAATGTGGATCCCTTTCTTCAGGTCCCCACTTCACAGCATGATCGTCACCCCAAGGATTACGACCCTGAGTGCGGCAATCTACAGGTGAGTAACATATATCCATTGCCAGGACTACCTACTTATGGGCCAAACCCAGGTAATGGGTAGATGGTATTTTTCCACATATATCATGCATATGTGTGCATCCGTCACAAATGCAGTCGAAATGCACAGGCATCGATACACTGCCTGTCCCATGGCCGACTCATAATACGGAGGTCTTTGGACCGCCAGCACCATGGGCGGCTGGTGGGGGTGGACACGGTCATAAGGCGGTCAGACCCCCAAACTTGTAATAAGGCCCTAAGATACTACCGTAAAGGTGGGCATGAAAACAATGATGTAACACTGTAGGAAATCCACCTTTAATTTGTGGTGTGGTGACCTCAGTTTTTTTGTAAATCATTTTCTGGACCTCCTAATTGTTTGACTCAGAACTCTTACGTCTATTAAACAGTGGTAACGTTTCTGTGCTTTGCCTTGTCTAAATAGTTTTATCTCCATTTCCTAATTCACTTCTTCAACTTTTTTTTTCTAATGTTCTTTATTGATTTGCATAGGCTCAGTACTCTGCATCAGAACTCCAGTGTGACAGCTCTTATATAGCATAATGGTTTCAACAGTACATGGCATAGGATAATTTTCTCCAATTCCCCCACCTCCCAATACTGCTCACACTCTACAGTGAATACATCACTATTATGTGTATTTGTCTTTCATGCAAGCAATTGGTACAGGTACAAGTCTCAGTGCCGGGGGCCTCTATAGCTATTCCTATAATTTCTTGATGTATTCTTTTAGGTATAACCATTCCTCCACTTTATCATTCCTCATGTCACATCACAGTCTTGCATAACTTTTCTTTCCCTATTTCCTTGGTTCTTCACCTATGTTTTCTCTATTGCACTAATCAGTCAGCATTCAAGTCCATGCAGCCAAGTCGTCCCAACTGACTGTTAAAAGTTGCTTAAACATCTCTACTAGAAAATGTACCCAGAGCCTGGAAGTTAAAGGCTGCCCGTGGACTGCAACACTAAGGGCCTCTCCGACCAACAGCGTCGCCGAATAGGGACCAACCGACCTCTGGTCGGCGGTCCCGACCACATCATTACGATGCGACTGCACACAGTGTGGTAGCATACTCCCGATTCTCTATGGGAGCTTGTGCTACGGCTGTAAACCGCCTGTAGCACAAGCTCCCATCGAGAAATGGGAGTTTGTGTAAATCTCTGCACCCTGTGGTAGGCATCTCAAGGTGCCTGCCACAAGGTGCAGGTGTTTACAGGGGGGGGCACAATAGGTGCCCCCAGGCCCACAGCTGTAAGCCCCCAAGTTAAGGGGACCCTGCTAGGGGCACCCAAAGTGGCTTTCTGACAGCCTTTCCATGTTGGGAAGACCGGCATGGAAAGGCTGTTGGAAACCGACATCGTAATCCCGACGGTAGATACGTCGTCCTATTGGGATTACGGGCTGGTCTCCAACTGGCTGACGGACTCCTTGAGCCCGTCGGAAGCCAGCCAGAATGTCTGGCCAGTTTTGATTTTGACAGCCTAGATTGTAATCAGGTGGTTGGAATTGAAACCGACGATGTCGATCAGAAAGCATCTGACCGCGCTTTACGACCGTGTTATAGTTAGCTAGCCATTTCACTCGTACAAAACCATAGAAATTCCTCCGTTATAGTTAGTTCTGCTAACTATAACTCGCGCGCCCGCAATGCACTGCTGATGATGTCACATATTGCATCATTCATGACATGGTCAGTGACATCACTGATGACATCACTGATTACATCACTGACGACATCTCAAATGACATCATCCACGTGACAATCTGATACACCTCATCATACACTAGTATAACCTTTCATCACTCACTGTAAAATACAGAGTACCATATTTGAAACCATTGACACACCAATACCAGTTACTACATACCCACTCACTGATTCCTAAGTCTACACAAACAACCACCCATTCAACAACAGAATCATTTATACATGCAGTCACTAATTAATAGAACACTATCAAATGCACTTATACACATATATAGACATTGACACATCAGCAGTCATCTTAGTAGGTTATGCAGTCATCCTACTCACTCATGAAAAAAATTAATCACACTTACATTTACTCACTTACACAATTATCCAACAACACCTCATTTATTCAAACTCATAGTAACTCATAGTTAATATGTTAAACAATCACCATTACAATTATACACTCATTCATATAGTTACTCTCACAATCAATGACTCTTACACATACTTATTTATATACACCAACATTCACATACAATGTCTTTTATTTTTTTACTTTGTTGAAGATGTACAACTAAAACATATATTTCGCTCACCAACACACAAATAAATACACTCAGTCACCCAAACAACTGTTTCCACATGCACTCTTAAACCTATACACCTAGTCAATCAACCATTCACACATCTATGCATAGAGTTACACACACCCCATCCAACCACACACAAACTCAGTGTCCCATACAAATACTCACCCAACTAATCAATAACTAATATACACACTCATGTAGTTAGTGACCAACTGATGCAGCATGTTATACGACAACAGAGACCGTGCTGCACACACTCACATAGTTTAGTTACTAATCCATGTATTAAGTGAGACACTCTTAATCACTCACTTAAATAGACAGTCAGACAGCTACTAAATCCTCCATCCAGACAGTTATATATCCACTCGATCTTCAATACAGATTGGTATATATATAATACGTATTTAAATTTCAAACTAAACCACATTCACTGGATGATGTCATCAGTGATGTCATTTGAGATGTCATCAGTGATGTCATCAGTGATGTCACTGACCATGTCATGAATGACGCAATATGTGACATCATCAGCAGTGCATTGCGGGCACGCGAGTTATAGTTGGCAGAACCAACTATAACGGAGGAATTTCTATGGTTTTGTACGAGTGAAATGGCTAGCTTACTATAACACGGTCGTAAAGCGCGGTCAGATGCTTTCTGATCGACATCGTCGGTTTCAATTCTAACCACCTGATTACAATCTAGGCTGTCAAAATCAAAACTGGTTTTGTACGAGTGAAATGGCCAGCTAACTATAACACCCCTGAAACCTATGGTTTTTTCTGTGAATATATATATACATACATATATAAACATATATATATATATTCTGCATATCTATATAAATACAAATATAAATGCATGCATACATATACATATATACATACATATGCATGTTATTTACACGAAAGTTTGAAAAACACTAATACAAGCAAAGCTAAAAAGCCACCTAATTACAAACAGAATTGCTTTACCTTAAACAAGGGTGAGACCTATTGCATTTTCAATGCTTGTTTACTTTGGTTCCATCAAGAAGGCATTCAGATGTGTCACACATTTGCCATAAATTCTGAATGGTAGCACTCTAGTTGCTCATTAGATTACTATAGTAAAGCTACTGCTCACCAGGGAAGTCTGCTGCTGGTATTCGAAGTGCATGTTTCAGTCTGCATGTCAGAATTTTTTTAAGAAATAGGAGAGGATTTGAGAAGTCAAAATGTGCCCTAATTTTTCTTTCTGCAGCACTAATCATAATTTATATGGCAAAATAACCCCCCACATTTTGGGTGATATTTGTGCTATGTTTGGGCTCTTTTGTCTCTTTCAGATTTTTTACTTTGATTCCATCAAGAAGGCATTCAGATGTGTCACACATTTGCCATAAATTCGGAATGTTAGCACTCTAGTTGCTTCTAAGATCTCTGTAGTAAAGATACTGCTCACCAGGGAAGTCTGCTGCTGGTATTGAAAGTGCATGTTTCAGTCTGCATGTCAGAATTTTTTAATGAAATAGAAGAGGATTTGAGAAGTCACTCAAAATGTGCCCTAATTTTTCTTTTTTCAGCACTAATCATAATTTCTATGGCAAAATGACCCCCCTCCTTGTGTTCCTTTTAAATTAAATTACTCACTCTCTACTACTCACTCGCTACTACTCTCTACTACTCACTCTCTACTACTCTCTACTACACACTCTCTACTACTCACTCTACTACTCTCTACTACTCTCCACCACTCTCTCTCTACTACTCTATTACTTACTCTCTACTACTCACTCTACACTACTCACTCTCCACTACTCACTCTCTACTACTTACTCTTTACTACTCTACTATTCTCTACTACTCACTCAACTACTCACTCTCTACTACTCTACTACTCACTCTCTACTATGCTCTACTACTCACTCCACTACTCTCTACTACTCACTCTCTACTACTCTCTACTACTCGCTCTCCACTACTCTCTACTACTCACTCTAATACTCTCTACTACTCTCTCTACTACTCACTCTCTACTATTCTCTACTACACACTCTCTACTACTCGCTCTCTACTACTCGCTCTCTACTACGCACTCTACTGCGCACTCTACTACGCACTCTACTACGCACTCTACTATGCACTCTACTACGCACTCTACTACGCACTCTCTACTACTCCCTACTACTCACTCTACTACTCACTCTCCACTACTCAATCTCTACTACTCTACTACTCCCTACTACTCTCTCTCTACTACTCTCTACTACTCACTCTACTACTCACTCTCTACTACTCTGTACTACTCTCTACTACTCACTCTCTACTACTCATTCTCTACTACTCTCTCTACTACTCTCTACTACTCACTCTCTACTACTCACTCTCTGCTACTCACTCTCTGCTACTCACTCTCTACTACTCACTCTCTACTACTCTCTACTACTCACTCTCTACTACCTCTCTACTACTCACTCTACTACTCACTCTCTACTACTCACTATCTATTACCCACTCTCTACCACTCTCTACTACTCACTCTCTACTACTCAAACGACTAGTCACTCCCTGCTACTCTCTCTACTACTCACTCTCTGCTACTCTCTCTACTACTCTCTACTACTCACTCTCTACTCTCTATTACTCATCCTCTACTCTCTACCTCTCTCTCTACTACTCTCTACCTCTACCTCTCTACCTCTCTCTACACGCACACATATGCACATATATATATATGCATATATATACATATGCATTTACATATATGTATATATTTATACATACATATATAAACATATATATAATCTGCATATCTATATAAATACAAATATAAATGCATGCATTCATATACATATATGCATGCATATGCATGTTATGTACATGAAAGTTTGAAAAACACTAATAAAAGCAAAGCTAAAAAGCCACCTAATTACAAACAGAATTGCTTTAACTTAAACGAGGGCGAGACCTATTGCATTTTCAATGCTTGTTTACTTTGGTTCCATCAAGAAGGCATTCAGATGTGTCACACATTTGCCATAAATTCTGAATGGTAGCACTCTAGTTGCTCATTAGATTACTGTAGTAAAAGTGCATGTTTCAGTCTGCATGTCAGACTTTTTTTATAAAATAGAAGAGGATTTAAGAAGTCAAAATGTGCCCTCATTTTTCTTTCTGCAGCACTAATCATAATTTTTATGGCAAAATGAATCCCCACATTTTGTTCCTTTGCAAATTAAATGTTTTAAGTGTTACCACTTTAATCCAATCAAGATGGTTTCAGGTGTGCCATACTTTTGTCATAAGTAAGACTGTTAGCGCTCTAGTTGTTCTTTAGAACACTCTGGGACATTCTGTCATTGGGCTATATTGGGCTACATCTGGGTGATATTTGTGCTACATTTGGGCTCTTTTGTCTCTGGTGGCCATCTTGGGAGACTTATTTGTTATGAATTGTCCTAATTTCCTCATTTACTACAGTCTCCTCAGTAGGAATACTTTCAGTTTTTTACTTTGATTCCATTAAGAAGGCATTCAGATGTGTCACATATTTGCCATAAATTCAGAATGTTAGCACTCTAGTTGCTCATTAGATCACTGTAGTATAGCTACTGCTCACCAGGGAAGTCTGCTGCTGGTATTGAAAGTGCATGTTTCATTCTGAATGTCAGAATTATTTTTAATGAAATAGAAGAGGATTTGAGAAGTCACTCAAAATGTGCCCTAATTTTTCTTTCTGCAGCAATAATCATACTTTCTATGGCATAATGAACCCCCTCATTTTGTTCCTTTTTAAATTAAAAGTTTTAAGAGTTACCACTTTATTCCCATCAAGATCTAGTTGTTCTTTGGAACACTCTGGGAAGCTGCAGTAGAACACAAAGGAATCAACTGACAGTCTCTGCCCTTGTTGGATTTACATGTTTTACTGAGAATGTCAGACTTCATTCTCACATGACTGAGAAAGATAATGTGAATTTACAGAAAATATGCTCTCAGTTTAGCTTATAGATCACCTTCCAAAGCTCTGTGGAAAAAGCATGAGAAAATAGTTTTCTCTCAAACATGATTCATGATATCCCAACAGAAGGCTTTTTCACATGGTAAAATCACCTTAGAACATACCACAGTTCCTAAAATGAGTATGGTACCATCAACAAATGATTTGTAATGTAACTAAAGTCTTAAAACCTTCTATTAACTGCAATGCTTTTTAATGAAGTGCTATCATGTATATTGGTCCCAAGATGGCTGCCAACACTTCTTGGATGAAGTGCTGACAGCCAATCAGATCTCACGATGAGATGTGTGGATAGGCTCCGCCCAGATATATATGTGATTTTACTTTTGATTTTCTCAGGACCTACTGAACAGATTTACACCATTTAAGCAAAAGGCACGACTCTGAACCAAGGTCTACCTTTCTGCCAAATTTGGTATAATTCCGTTCAGCAGTTCGGGCTGTAGCTGCGACTAAAGGTCCCTATGGAAAATTGCATGGGGAAAACACGTTTTGGGACCCCCTTTGTTTCTCGGCCCCCGCTTGACGAATCACCCTGAGACTTTCAGGATAGGAGCGGACCGGAGCGGGCCACGTGTTTTGAAAATTCCGCGAAGATTCATCAACCGGCGCCAAAGTTATTCTAAATAGAATGTTGCTGATTTCCTATGGGTAATAGGTCCTAACTATAACTACCTACTGGCGACCGCCAGTAGGTAATATGTATATATATATATCTAACCTTTGTCAGGAACACGCTAGTAGATTTAATTGTACACTCCCTTAGGTTCAGTGTGGGTAAAGGCTTTGGCCATCTTGGAATTCACCTGGCACGCTGCAATTTGGGCATGTGTGCAATAAGGAAAACAGGGACTACTGAAATATTAGGTAGGCTAGGACTTGGAAAGTTGTACCCCTCTGATTAGGGAATGGCCAGGAGGCACGCCACCTAAAAGCTAGTGCCAGCCATAAATGGGGATCACCATGGCACACTCCTCAGAATACTTTCTAGGCCTGAAGAAGATCAGAAGAGGATTGAAGCTGCTATCTTTGACCTGAGAGGAGCTCAAAAGGACTGGACATGCTCCCTCCTGTACCCAGGACAAAGAAATCGATTCCAGGGGTCATTTGGTTGACCTCCTTTGTTACTATAAGGAACAAGTTACAAAAGCCTTTTTCCCTGAAGTGCCCAGCTGACCAGTAGAAAATGGACGTGGAATGGACTTTGCTGTTGCCCTCTGCCTGACACCTTGGAAGTCTCTAAGTACCTTTTACGGTGGTCCTGGAGGACTTAGAGGTGTGCCCCTGTGGTTGTTTAGGCACTGGAAGAAAATTTGGAAACTTTTGAAAACTTTTCATTCGGAGCTTCAGTGGGCCTACTGGGAAAATCATTCCCCGGCAGTCCCGAAGTAACTGATTGAATTTCATCCTTGTCCTTCGCGGAGACCTCTGCAACCCAAAAAAGTTACTAAGTCCCATTCTGAGTTGGGACTTAAAAAAGATCCAGCAAGAATTATCCATTGTATTGTATATTCACTTATATAGCGCAGACTGTCACCCTACGGGTATCCTGGCGCTCTGACAAAACAATCAACTACTCATGCTACAGGAGAGAAGCAGCAATCAGGCTTTTGGGAAGAGCCAGGTCTTGAGGCTCTTCCTGAATTCCAACAAGGAGTCTAGTTGTCTGATGTTCCAAGGGAGCTCATTCCATAAACGAGCTCCTGCCACACTAAAGGCCCTCCCACCCATCCTGGCACGTTTGAACCTAGGTTGTGTCAGTAGATTGGCGTTAGAGGCGTGCAACTTTCTTGGAGGGGAATAGCGTGAGAATCTGTCCTGCAGAGGGGCCGGACCCTCCCCGTGCATAGCTTTGTGGACAAGGCATAGGGACTTAAAATGAATTCTTTCTTTGATCGGTAGTGGAGCTCACGCAGCGCCTGGGTGGAGGAAGAATCGCGACTGCGGTTAAGCGCCAGCTTCGCTGCAGCAGACTGGACTCTCTGTAATCCCTGCAAGATATATTGGGGGGCTCCTAAGTATAGGGCATTGCAGTAGTCCAGTCTGCTGAGCACTGTGCTCCTTACAATCAAAGCACGTGAGTTGTCTGGCAAAAACAGAAGGATTCGGCGGAGTACTCGCAGCAGCCCAAAACACACACTGGCGGTCTTGTTTGCTTGCGAATCTAATTGAAGGTTGCTGTCAAACATGACGCCGAGGTTCCGGATGGAGTCTGCCAGAGCCAGTGGAGCCTCCTCCGGGGTTAGCCTGAACTCAGTCGCCAGGTGATGACTCTGCCCTGGTGGCGAGTAAAACATCACTTCAGTTTTTGCTGCATTAAACTGCAGGGAGTTATTCCTCAGCCAATCTATGGTCAGGCGCATGCAGTTTTGAAACTGTTCTAAAGGCATCGCCTGTTTACCTTCCAGCGAAAATACCAGCTGTGTATCGTCTGCATAATTTACTAGTTCAACCCCAAATGCTTTAATAGCCGCAAATAGTGGATGCAGATATATATTGAAAAGAATGGGGCTGATACTGCAGCCCTGTGGAACTCCATAGGCCACGGGAGATTTTTCTGAAGAGAAAGGTCCCAGCGTTACCGCCTGCTGTCTTTCCGCAAGATAGGAGCGGAGCCACTGTAACGCTCGGCCTTTTATTCCTATCTCCTCCAGTCGCTCCAGTAAGATAGGGTGGCTCACTGTGTCGAATGCGGCTGACATATCCAGGAGCACCAGCACCGCGGTGCTCCCGGTGTCAGCCCGCATACGCAAATTATCTAGCACGGTGACCAGAGCAGACTCCGTCCCATGACCAGGGCGAAAGCCGAACTGGTCCACGTCTAACAGATGATGCTCCTCAAGGAATTCCGAGATAGATCTGCTCACGACCCTTTCCAGGATCTTAATAGGGAAAGGGAGCAAGGAGATAGGTTGGAAATTGGCTGGATTAGTGGGATCCAAGGAGGGTTTTTTAATAAGAGGGGAAACCACAGCCTGCTTCCATGTGGCCGGCACTTGTCCGGCTTCCAGTGATTGGTTACAGATCTGGCACAGCCACGGGAAGGTTAGATGGCCGTATGTTTTCCACATCTTCTGGGGCAAGGGGTCAAGGGGTGAGCCGGAGGAGATGCTCCTGACCAAGGAGTCAAAAATAGGGGCCGACATAGTAGGAAAGGCAGTCACAGGGTTATGTTGAGCCAAGCTCCCATTTGTTACTGGGTTTTCTCCGGGGCTGAGGGCGGTCGCCTCGTTGTCCTTAAAACGGTCGACAATTTTTGCCACTTTATCTTGAAAGTGGGTGGCGATCTCATCACAGAGCTTTTGTGAGGGGACTACTCTGTTCTCCAGGCAAGTTGGGGCTGAGATGGTTTTTGCTATTCTGAAAAGCTCCGTAATCCCATTTGGGGCCTGCAGAATAGATTGAGCAAAGAATTGGGCTTCACTTTCCAGAATAAGTAATTTATATCTGCCTAGTATTGACCTCAGAGTAGCCTTATCTCTGTCCGCATACCCCTTCCTCCATGCCCTTTCAGCTTTTTTGCATTGTGATCTTAATTGTCTTAGATCATCAGTGTACCAAGGCGCTGAGATTTTCTTTCTTATTTTCACTTTTTTCATGGGGATCAGATTATCCAGTGCAGAGGTGATGTACTCCTGGTATATGTTATAGTTATCCTCCACAGTATTAGAGCTCTGGAAAGGGCTCTTCGAGGGCGGTGTGGGAAGTGCGCCAGTCCTTGCTAATTTAGCCCAATTTCTCCCTTTCCGAAATAGCCCGGCCATGTTGGCTTGGGCAGGAGATACATCTGCCCGTACTGAAAAATGTATCAAGTAATGGTCCGTCCAGGTTTGGGGGAAAATGTCTAAGAGTTCCACCTCTGACTCGTTAGCAAATAAGAGGTCGAGTATATGCCCTCCCTGATGTGTCGGGGAGTTAACTAGTTGTTGAAGACCTAGATTATGGCATATATACTTCAAATCTCTCAATTGGTTTCGCAGGCTAACATTCTCCCACCAGTTAAAATCTCCCAGGATGATCATGTTAGAATGCGATAGGGATAGGTTAACAATGGTGTCCAGAAGGGGTTGCTGTGAGGTTTTACTCCCCAGAGGGCGGTAGCATAGTAGGCCTGATAAAAGGTTACCCCTGGCTTCCTGTAGCGAGAAGCCCATCAGTTCAAATCCCTCTAGCTTGTCCACTTGCAACAGGGTGAAGTTTAATTCCTCCCTGAAAATCAGCCCTACCCCTCCTCCCATTCCCACGTCTCTGGGTTTGTGTACAATTTTAAATCCTTCCGGGCAAGCAAGTCCGATTTCGACTGCGGAGTCCGCTCTAATCCAAGTTTCTGTAAGAAACAGAGCGTCTAGCTTAAGGTTCTCAATTAGTAACGCTATTTCGGAATAGTGCTTTACCAAGGATCTGCTGTTGATCAATCCACAGTTGAGATGGCCATGAATGTTGGCATTTAAATTTCCTGTGTTTGCCCTGATCTCACTGGCACTGCCATTAAAATCACTAGCAGCAACAGTTCCACTATTTTCTCTCCTGCCTATCTCTATTAGGTGGTTTTTAGAGTACACATGGCGTACCTTGTTGGAATCGCATTCGTCGTCCAGCGTCCGGCTCTCGTCCGGAGCGCGGACGGGCGCAGACGGGCTTGCCTCTGGCGCACCTCTGGCGCGCCTGTGGCGCGCCCGCTGCGCGCTTGCATTACTCTGTTTTTTATAGTCTCCCCGTCTGAGAGCGTTGATGCGCGTTGCAAAATGGCGCTCAAAGTATAGGATCTAGATCGATCCAAGATGGCGCTCGTGACTTGGAGGAGAGAGAAAGATCCCGCTCAAGCGGCAGGTGAGTGAATTCTGTTTTTAAATGAGGGTATGCGGATAAGAATACAGATAAAAACACAATAAACACAGTAAAAGACCGAAATCCGGTCAGTGAACTAGCAGCAGCAAAGGAAAATTAGCAGCAATGAGTGTCCCTGAGTTAGCAGCAGCAAGTACCCCTGGAACAGATAATGGCCCCGTAACAGCTCACTCCTGCGGCTGAGACTAGAGCGTAATGTCAAGAACAGCTGCGCACTTGCATTACTCTGTTTTTTATAGTCTCCCCAGCCAAATGTTGGCCATTAATATCTTCTTATGGCCATCCTATTATATGGTAGCAATGTGTATCAACGCTCTCAGACGGGGAGACTATAAAAAAATCCATAGATCCATAGTTCTGGAGTGCCAGTGGGATCAATCCACTTGAGGTGTCCAGCCTTTGGTTCCACTATGAAGGCTACATTTTTAGTGGCGTTATTCACTGGGAGAATGTATCCTTTCGAAAAGTGACAAAGTCCCATTCTGCTTTGGAATTTTGAAGAAAGTTCAATATTCTTCTTTAAGAAAGTGACAATGTCCATGCTGAAGTGGGACTTAAAACATTTTGACTCCCAGACTTTGACCAGGACCAATCTATTTGGTGTTTCTGACCCAGGCTCCATCACGGTTGGCCTCAAATTGCGCTTAGGTCACGCATGCTCTACAGATTCCATAGACCTCCATTGGTGCTTAGTTCTTTTTGGTGCTATTTTTACTTAACACTTAAAAATTCATATATCTGGTTTCCCTTTTTTGATTTTTGTCATGTTGTTCTTATTTTGTTTATTAATTTTTACTTTATCATTTGGTTTGGGATTTATATTGCTTGGTATTTTGATTTCATTACTAGTTTGGTTGTACATAAATACTTTACACATTACCCTAACTGAAGCCCGTCAGCACTGAGCCATAAACTTCATGGGGATTGAGCTCAGATTAATTTAGTGACTTTGAGGGTTCACCCTCACAAGCAATGTTGTTATTTCTTGGGGTGAGAGACCACCAACCCCAAATAATAATTCAATTTCTTACAAACACCTTAACACGTTGTTCCAAATGCCTCCCTGCTTGTGTTTACAGCTGTGCTGTTAAAGAAAAAGGGCATTAGAACTACAAGCTCTCTTCTCCAGGGGCATTATTACAAATTAAGAATGGTGAGTTCCATACAGCTACTAACTGGGGGGAACTCCCTTTCGTATTCAGGATCTTTAGATCCCTTTGATGAGGGACATCTTCCAATGTCGCTAGGGAGTCACTGTGGATCTGCTGTGGATACATGACGTTTAGTATTAAAACGTCATCTCACTTGAAACTGTTTTTTTTTGGAGCACTGAAATAATTTCTTACACTTTTATGGGTAAAAGTGTTTTCTTTGACTAGTTTATTGTAATGACCTACGAGCTCAGGGATGCTTCTTCAATTTATGAGAATGTGATAAAAAATTGTCAAGCATTTTGTGAAGTATTGGGTATCTCTCTGAGGATCAGTGCTTTGGTTGCAAACCTTTTAAATAACACCTACCTAGGTATAGAATTAGGTGAAAATAAAGCTATTTTGTTACATTGTTGTAGTTGTAAAGCTCTGTCATAACATGTTTTATGATTACCCCAATACAGTGACTCTCAATATCTAAATCGATCCCCTTGCATATATCTAACTTTAGTTGCAGTGAAGACTGTAATCTTTGGTGAGCGGGTGCCATTTGTGTTGCGCTTACTTGGCAAATTTTTTCTTTCCCACAAACAAATCCACCAGCTGAGAGATTATTGCTGAACAACAAAAAAGCATAATGTCATGTTCCCAAACGCATAGGGTCCAGTGAGTAATTTCCCTCTACGGTGAGGTTCCGTGTGAGACGGGACGGCACCTTTTTGAGTGGTGACGAATATGGATGAGTTTGGTATCTATGAACCGCAAATGACGAGTATAGTGGGTGTACGAAGTTTCGCAACACAGCCACGTATGGTTCGCCTCATTTTTTGGGTTCGTTTATCCGAACCCTCGGGTTCCATTTTAGATACAGCGTCCATTTTGTTTCTTGCCCTTAGGTAGCCAGCGAACGGGCTTTTTGTCCGCTTCGTGACCCTGGGACTTTCAAGCTAGTACGAAGGACACGTGTTTCTTTGAGGTGACTTTTACGATGAGGGGAATGACACGAGTGAGGCAGATGGCCCCGCTCAAGGCCCATCTTGCCGCTCCAGTCTATTGTTTCAGTCACGCATACATTAGACATGAGGTCTTTGAACCCTCTATCGAGTTTCCTTTATTGCCCCTAATACTCTTTTCTAACCTGTTGTGCATCCTCGTTCTTTCCCTGCATTCTGTTTTTCGTCCTTCCTTAATGCGTTTATGGTTGGGAGGAAATGTGTTTATTACGGAGGGAATATGTTTTTATAGTTGGGAACCGGCAAGACTGTTGTAATTATGTTCCGGCCTCCTGAAACATGAACGCGTCCCTTTTGAAGTTTGTTGTGGGAACTGAGTTGTAACCTTTGTTCGCCATACTGTGCTATGGCAAAAACGTGTATAAATGGAGCGACCCACTTCTACGAATTTGAAGCAGTCTCCGAGAACCTACACGTTGTGTACTTCTTGTGACCTCTGTATCCCTGCAGTAATAAACGCTGATCTCTGACGTCGCTGGAAGTGTCCCGTGTCTCTGTGTTTGGTACGCCAGAACAGGTAACCCACGAAGGTTTCAGGTGTTGTCCCCTGGCACCGCTGGGTCTTAAGAATAACCCAGTCCTTCAGTTGGCGCCCAACGTTGGGCGACATCAACGGTACCGGTCCAAAGCCCGACGATCGTGAGGAACTTCGTGTGAAATCTCCGAGGGAAGGTGCACCCCGCTTCATCGATCCAGTAGTCGAAATAAGTGGCCCGACGTCTTTTCCCGCGAAGATCCCCGCCTCCTGACGGCTGCGACGGACCGATGCCCTGACTGTCGACCTGTTTTGGCGCCTGGCGTAGTCCTTTGTACGGCGAGACGATTGACGGGCCTTCCTGGTGACGCCATTGTTCTCTCAGTTAAGTATTTGTGGGTCGCTCCCAGTGTTGCTTTGTTGTTTGCATGGTTCCATAGCATTCGTGGTTCTTAGTTGTTGGGTTTTATTTGACGATTGCAATTGCCAAAAACCGAGGGTCTTGCATTTTTGCGAGGACATCGTAACCCGATAGCCCTTGAAGTTTGTATACTTGGCTAGTGTGCACGATGCCTGGCCGTAGTACTTTGTTTGGGTTTCTCAAATGTTGCAGTATGGATTCCCGGCTGGAGGATTCATGTCCGATACCTCCGGCTGGAACTCCGCTTTATGAGCTCTATAGTCGCCATGGCGTGGGTCCTATCGTATATAATGAATATTGGGTTCGTTACACTAAAAAGGATGGCGTCCTTAGTTGGCCACCTCATGGTAGTTTCGAGACTGCCATTTTAGATAACTTGGAAGCTAAATTATTTAAAAAGAAAGCTAGGCCGGCCATGTTTGATTCCTTCCGGTTATGGCGGAAAGAGGCCAAACAGAAAGAAATCAAACAGAATAAGAAAAATAAACGAGAAGGTGTTATTACGGTGATGCGCAATGCAGAACAGTATCAGTTAGACAAAGATGAGAAAGAGCAAGAAGTTAGTGCTCGGCTTCACCATATGGCAGTGGATAAATGTTATCCGGCGCTACCTCCTACGATCGATCAGACAGGAGAAGAATCGGTGGAAGATTCGCTTTTGTCTTATTTGATGAAATCGCCACCTCCCTATGCTTCTGATGTTATGGGTCCCGTTCATCCACCTCTTCCTCAACTCGCTGTTTTGGCGGCTGCTGGTCAGCCCGCCGTTCCTCCCGTACTCCCGAATCCCCTTGGGCCACAGATCGTACATCCTCTTGTTCCGGCTTCTCTCCCTATTGCGCCTTTCCAAGTCCCTCCTCAGCCTGTTGTTCCCGCTACTCCTGCTGCTGCGTCTACCGCTACCGTTTCCGCCCCTATGGCGGCTACGCCTGCATCTTCGTCCTCTTCTCCTTCTGTTCGTAGTCGTCTTTTGACTGCTGTTGCTTCTCTTTATTCTCCGTTCTTTGGGCCGATACTTGGCTCGACTCTTACGGATGTTGCTCAAAGACGCAGTCAGCTTCCTGATGGTAGGGAACGTGAGTCGTTGGTGAAAACGGCACGTAGATGGATTCGCAACCCTGTTAAATACACCCCACGTGTAGTGTTCGAAACGTTTTCTCAGTTTAATGTGCCCACGCAGCGATTCGTGTTCGAAGAATTGTGTAAGTCATTAAAAGAGGAGTGGGACGAAGATATAGCTGATGATATCCCACCTGAGGTTTCCGAGCTACAGCTTCGGTTTGCCACGGGTGTCATTGTAGGTGATAAAGTTCGAGAGGCTCTGGAACGTTTGTTATCCTTTCGATGTACAGTGCAACCACGTGCACTGTTTAAGGACGCGACCGCGGAATGGATGGCACAACCTGGTCAATATCCTATGCGGGAAGTTCCCCCGGTATGGATGCCAGGTGATGCTGCTGCTAACCCTCCTGTCCCAGCCCATTTCCAGAGAGTGTGGATACACCTCCCTTGGAAGCGATCGGAAGTTTTGCAAGTGAAGCAATCCCTACCTGATCCCCGTAAGAATCCTGCGGGTTATTATAAGGAGCTGTCCCAATTGGTGGATGCTACTGTTATGAACCTAGCCGATATTGATATGTTGTTCGGCAATGTAGTGCCTCAGCCGATTTGGGCGAAAATTCGTCACGAGAATCATGTAGCCGAGTTAGGCGGTGACTGGGCTGCCCTTACAGCGGCAGATGCCCGGCAGGTCGGTGGGGCTAAACCTGAACAGATTATTGTGGCTTTGCCCCAGAGGATAATTACCCTCATGAAGACGCTTATGCCAGCGATGCGCGTCAATTGGGACAAATTATCGGCGTGCAGGCAAAAGAGGGATGAAAGTGTTTCTGATTTCTTTACGAGATTTGAGGAAGCGTTCATTGATCATAGTGGTCAGGACATGGGCTCCGAGGGTGGTCAGCGGTTGTTCGTTGATAAATTTGTATCAAACTTGTTGCCCGACCTGAGCAACAAGTTGAAGAATTCTGAGAGTGCGTGGGCTGTTTCTACCACTGCCCAAATATTGGCTACGGCCCAATATTACGAAAATAGAGAAAAAGAGGAAAGTGAGCGTGCAGAAAAGAAAACTAAGGATCTCAAAACTAAGGTCTTGTTGCAGCAAGCCTATCCACCGCGTTCGAATTTCAGTGATACACAGCAGCCAAACAGATCGCAATCACAGTTCTCTAGACCGCAGCCGCGCAATGCTTCGCCTGCGCCTCGCTTTGTGCTGGGATATAATCAGTGCGCATATTGTCGTGGGGAAGGCCATCTGAAGTTCGATTGTCCGGTTCTCCGTGATAGGGCCAATGGCGTGTCGGCTCGGGGAGGACGTAGTGGTCCTCAACGGGTTTCTCGTGGTAGAGGTCGCGGAGTTACCCAGAATCAGGCCGAACGCTTTGCGACGTCTTCGGATTCGCAAAATTGTTTCGATCGACGCGAACAATCGTCCGGTCGGTCTACACAGTATCATGTGGATGATTGTTATGTTGAGTGTGATGTTGATGCGGATGGTATCTACTAGGACAGCCATAGACAAAGGAAGGGAGAAGTATCAGTTCCGGTTGATCAGAGAGGGCCTTATGTTGCAGTAGCCACTTTGGGCGTTGTTGAGCCTTTTCTGTTGGACACTGGTGCAGCGAAAAGTTCCATCATGCATTCTAAACTCCCTGGCGCGCCTTTGTCTGGCTTAACAAATGTTTCCGTTGGATTTTCTGGCGCCCCCATTAGCAATCCAGTTTCTAGCCCTTTGCCCCTTACAATTGGGTCTCATGAGCTGGAAGCTCCTTTGATTTTGACTACTGGTTGTGGTGAGAATCTTTTGGGCTTAGATTTGTTGAAAAGGTTACATGCGACTTTGTACTGTTCTCCTGCGGGTGTGGAGCTTACGTTGGGTAAGAGCGTGATTTCCCCTATGTATTTATCGATCGATAAGTTCCCATCGGAATTGAGATCTCTTCCAGCCTCCTTGTGGGCGACAGGTCCCAATGACGTGGGCCTGTTGGATATACCACCTTATGTTGTCCAACTTAAAGTTGGTGCGCGCTTGCCACGTATACCTCAGTATCGTATTTCTCTGGATGGTGAAAGGGCACTATTAGCGATCGTTTACGATCTGATTGGCAAGGATGTTATTGAGGAGACACGAGGTAATGTGTGCAATAGTCCCGTGTTGCCTATTCTGAAACGAACGTATCCCTCTAAGCCTCCCGTGTATCGCCTAGTTATCGACTTACGGGAGGTAAATAAAGTTGTTGTTCCGCAGTTTCCTGTGGTGCCAGACATTACAGCTTTGCTGACTCTAATTCCAGCTACTGCATCATGGTTCTCGGTCATCGATCTGAAGAATGCGTTCTTTAGCATTCCGATTGCTGAGGAAAGCAGAGACTTGTTCGGTTTCTCATTAGGTGGTCGTAGCTTCAGATTCAAACGCGCTCCACAGGGCTACTGTGAGAGTCCATCAATCTACAGTCAAGCTCTTAAAAGTCAGCTTGATGCATTTGTGTTACCGGCTGGCGCAGCCTTGATTCAGTACGTGGATGATCTGTTAGTTGCTGCTGACACTGAACAGCTCTGTAAAGCTGCTACAGTGTCCTTGTTACAGCATCTTTGCAACTTACATCATAAAGTGTCACCTTCCAAACTACAATATTGTTGTCAAGAAGTTACCTATCTCGGTCACTTATTGTCAAAGGCGGGAAGAAGGTTGACCCCTGAACGAATTGCAGCAATTGCTCGAATGACTGTGCCAGCAACTCAGAGAGATGTGCGTGCCTTTTTAGGTATCACATCATACTGCAGACAGTGGATCCCGAACTTTTCACTGTTAGCGAAGCCATTGGTAGCTCTCACGTGCAAGGATGTTTCGACTCCTTTGCCTTGGACGGAGGAATGTCAGAAAAGTTTTTCTGAACTACGTGATGCGCTGTGTTCGGCTCCTGTGTTAGGTACTCCCGATTACAGTAAGCCTTTCACATTATACGTCCATGAGAGGGACGGTTGTGCGTTGAGTGTTTTAACGCAACAATTTGGTGATAAGCAGCGTCCGTGTGCATATTTTTCCTCGACCTTAGACCCGGTGGCTAGAGCGTTGCCAAGTTGCTTGAGGGCGACGGCGGCAGCTGCGGCGTCTATTCGACAATCCGCAGGTTTGGTCATGGACAATATGCTCATAGTAATGGTTCCGCATGCAGTTGATACGCTCTTGAATAGGACAAAGACTCAACATCTGACGAGTGCAAGGTTGTCTGGGTACGAGCTGACCCTTTTGGCAAGTCATATACAGATTACGCGTTGTAATGTACTGAATCCGGCGACATTGTTGCCGATTAATATAGGATCCGATGATGTCCTGCCCCATGATTGTTATTTACGGACTGAGGAAGAAACAAAAGGTCGTGTGGACCTGAAAAACACTCCCTTGTCGGATCCCGATGGTACTTTGTATGTGGATGGCTCTTGCTTTAAATTGCCGAATGGCGATGTGACGACTGCGTATGCTGTGGTGACGTTGAGCACGGTTGTGGAAACTGCGAGATTGAACCAGAATTCAGCGCAAGCGGCAGAATTAATTGCATTGACAAGAGCGTGTGTTCTGTCGAAAGGAAAGCGTGTGAATGTGTTTACCGATAGTCAGTATGCATTCGGTGTTGCGCACAACTTTGGAAGACTGTGGAAAGAAAGAGGATTCATGACATCGCATGGTACGAAGATTCAACACGGGCATCTGGTGAATGACCTTTTGGATGCGCTTACATTGCCTAAACAGTTGGCGATTGTGAAATGTAGTGCGCACCGGAAAGTGACGGATGATGTTGGTCGTGGTAATGCATTTGCGGATGAGATTGCTAAAGAAACGGCTAAGAATCTTGCGACTCGAATGTATGTCACGAGTTCAGTGAGGTGGCCGGCGGAGACTGGTATGTGTGAAAATACTGTTGAAAGTGTGAAAGAAATTCAGAATGGAGCTACTGAAGCTGAAAAGACCAAGTGGAAAGAAAGTACAGGGAAATTGGATATGCATGGATGTTGGGTTGACCTGACGGAATGTCAGAGATGGATGTTACCAGATGCGTATGTATTAGCTGTTGTGACGATGGCTCATGGGTTGTCACATATTAGTGCGAAAGGAATATGTAAGTTCTTGTCTCCTGTATGGAGGAATGATGGTATCGCTAAGTGTGCCGAAAGAGTGGTTAAGAATTGCATGGTGTGTTTGATGCACAATCCCGGAAAAGGCACCCCCACTCCACCTGGTCATTTCGCTCCTCCTGCCTGTCCCTTTGAGGTTATCCAGCTAGACTTTATCCATATGGAGAGATGCAATAATCTGAAGTATGTTTTGGTTGTGGTTTGCGCGTTCTCCAGATGGATTGAGGCCTATCCTCTTAAGGATAATACTGCCCTGTCCACAGCAAAAATCCTGCTGAAGGAGTATTTTCCTAGGTATGGAATGCCACGGATTGTGTGGTCGGATAATGGAAGTGAGTTTGTGGGAAGTGTAATGCAGAGTGTGTGTAAGGGCCTTGGAATACGACAGAAATTCCACAGTGCCAACCATCCTCAGGCAGCGGGTTTGGTTGAAGGGTACAATGGTACCCTGAAGCTGAAACTCGCTAAGATTCAAGCTACGACTGGTCTGTCATGGCCTGATGCCTTGCCTCTGGCTCTCCTATCGACCAGAGCGACTGTACACTCTCGAGTAGGGCTTAGCCCATATGAGATTGTGTTCGGTCGCCCTGCAAATATTTGGGGAGTCCCGAGACCTAGGGCTTTTGATAGTCTTGAATATCCAATGTTGATCGATTACTTGCATGATTTGACCACTAAACTACGATTAATTCATCAACAGGTCTTTGAAGCTCTACCAGCGCAGACAGAGGGTCCTGGACATCAGCTCCGGCCAGGAGATTGGGTAGTTACCCGAAACTTCGGTCGGAAGCGTAACTTGGAGCCCAGATTCGTCGGACCCCACCTAGTCTTGTTGACAACGAGGACAGCGGTTCGACTGGAGGGCCGGAAAAATTGGGTCCATGCCAGTCACACAAAGAAGGTACCGATCCCCTTACCAACCGACGGTTGGGTGAGAACTGGGATTTCGGCCGAAGAAACTGAGACTCCTTCACGTTTTGTGCCATTTAGCGACGCTCAACTTGTAGAGGAGGATTCGTTATTGCCAGATCCACAAGTGGAGTCATTGGTAGCAGAGAACCCAAGGTCCGACTCGTCATCTGCTTCATTGAACACTGTTGCGCCAGCTGAACAATTGTTTGTAGAGCAAACTCGACCTGGAAGAAGTCGATACTTTCTTCGTTCAAGGACTTCAAGGACTAATAAAAATTGACAGTATAGTGGTTTTTACGTTACGAATATTATGGACAATTACATCCTTTCTTTTTGAGTTTTTGTGTTTTCCACTGCTAAGAGACTTGTAATAAATTTCAACGTTTCGAGGAAACCTCGCCATCCGGGTTACCGTAGGGCCGTGCGGGTACTTCTTTCTGTTTAGCAGGTTTCTGACGCTAGGTTGGTTACTTTTGTCGATTCCTGGGAACTCCTGGGGATTGATAATCGCTACTCAGAACGAAGTGCGTCAAGTACGTCACGGACGGTTTGTAGAGGATGGCATTCTCTAAGCTAGTGGACGAAGAAAGGGTGTTGGCACAGAGATCAGAGCTATGGAGGGTTGTACAAACAAAATGTTTTCTGTTTCAGGTGTTTCTATTGTTCCTAATTGTATCTATGTTATTGGTGGGTGGAGTGTATTTTGGAGTATCATTGTTCTTACCTTCTGTTTCACCTACTGTTCCTCCTGACTCAAGTTCCCTCACCACTGTCTCCCCACATTCCTTTCATCCTTTGCCTCAACATGAGCAGGTTAGACGTGCGGAATTCATGAATAATTCCTTTGTTCAGCTCCTACATCAGCATCAGCTGGTGGTGAATACTACCAATTGTTGGGTATGTGGGTTAATGCCACACACCATGGATAGGGGTATTCCGTATTTGGTCCTTCCATACAGCTCCCAGGGTTCAGCTCGGGCATTCCAAACTATGTTTCGCAGTGCACTAGACTCCTACCCCAGTCGAGAGCCAAGATCTGTCAATTCCGGTCCTGGGCCGTACCACAAGCCTTTGGCGATAGCCATAGCAGATCTGGACAGAGATGTTTTCGATGCATCACTCATTCCAGATGAAGAAGTGCAGGCTTATAAGGATCTGAGCGAGGCTGAGTATAGTACGTCAGTGGGAAATAGACAGTTTAAGAGCTCGTCCCCGATATGGATTGTACCGCACCTTGGTAATTTCTGCTTGCAAGGGTTGGGTCGAAATCCGAGAGCACAACTTGGGAGCAGTGCTTGCACTGAAACGTATGTCCTACCGATGCTCTCTTCCCCTGTTTTTCTGACTGCTAAGGGCACCTATTTTGTGTGTTATGAACGCGCATATACATGGTTACCCCGCGACTTTTCGGGTACCTGTTATATTGCGAATCTTTTACCTCCGTCCTTCACAGTTGCTTCGGACTACCACAAAACTAGAGTCGTGAGAGGCGTCATTAGCAAAGAGGATACTGCTGGTCAAGAAGCAGGAGACTTTTTTAAGGGTTTCTTGCCGTTTTGGGGACCTATGGTTAATAGTAGGAACCTAAGACAGTTGACCCGTGTGGTAGAGTCGACTGCTAATATTACTGCAACTGCCCTTGGTAATCTAACGGCTGAACTACAGGCGGATAGACTCATGACGTTGCAGAACCGTATGGTTCTAGACGTTGTTCTTGCAGATAGAGGGGGTGTGTGTAAAATTATCCATTCGAGTTGTTGCATTTTTATTCCTGACAATGCTCCAACTGTTTATCAAGCCATCTCGAAGTTGCACAAGATTTCCGAGTCCATACACGTGGACGAAGGCAATTGGACGCTCTTAGGATGGTTTTGGGGCCTGATGTCAACCTGGGGTTGGAAGATTCTGATGATCGTAGGGGCTGTTGTAGCGTTTCTGTTCACGTGTTGTCTTTGTGTACAGTGTGGTCCTGCCTTATGTGGCCTATGTGCTGCGACGTGTATAAGGCGGCCATCTGTTACCAAGGAGACGTTGATGAATAGAATGATGTTCCAGCAGCATCTGAACGATCTGATGAATATTGATATAGATTCCGATCTTGACTAGTGCTTGCCTACATGAGGGCAAAAGGAGCGTCTGAGGTTCCGTGTGAGACGGGACGGCACCTTTTTGAGTGGTGACGAATATGGATGAGTTTGGTATCTATGAACCGCAAATGACGAGTATAGTGGGTGTACGAAGTTTCGCAACACAGCCACGTATGGTTCGCCTCATTTTTTGGGTTCGTTTATCCGAACCCTCGGGTTCCATTTTAGATACAGCGTCCATTTTGTTTCTTGCCCTCAGGTAGCCAGCGAACGGGCTTTTTGTCCGCTTCGTGACCCTGGGACTTTCAAGCTAGTACGAAGGACACGTGTTTCTTTGAGGTGATTTTTACGATGAGGGGAATGACACGAGTGAGGCAGATGGCCCCGCTCAAGGCCCATCTTGCCGCTCCGGTCTATTGTTTCAGTCACGCATACATTAGACATGAGGTCTTTGAACCCTCTATCGAGTTTCCTTTATTGCCCCTAATACTCTTTTCTAACCTGTTGTGCATCCTCGTTCTTTCCCTGCATTCTGTTTTTCGTCCTTCCTTAATGCGTTTATGGTTGGGAGGATATGTGTTTATTACGGAGGGAATATGTTTTTATAGTTGGGAACCGGCAAGACTGTTGTAATTATGTTCCGGCCTCCTGAAACATGAACGCGTCCCTTTTGAAGTTTGTTGTGGGAACTGAGTTGTAACCTTTGTTCGCCATACTGTGCTATGGCAAAAACGTGTATAAATGGAGCGACCCACTTCTACGAATTTGAAGCAGTCTCCGAGAACCTACACGTTGTGTACTTCTTGTGACCTCTGTATCCCTGCAGTAACAAACGCTGATCTCTGACGTCGCTGGAAGTGTCCCGTGTCTCTGTGTTTGGTACGCCAGAACAGGTAACCCACGAAGGTTTCAGGTGTTGTCCCCTGGCACCGCTGGGTCTTAAGAATAACCCAGTCCTTCAACGGGCCAGGCATACCTTGCGTGGTAGTCCTGGGCTGTGAACTGCTCCTGCCTCCAATAGTCTTGCCTAGTAGTCTAGGGGCAAATGGGCCACCATTTCAAGGATTTACATCGGTGAAGCCAGCTGAGGCTCCACTGATGGAAATCTAGTTGTTACCCCATCTCTAAATGTAGTGAGGAACTACAAGTTTGGGGAGACGGGTGCACCCCGAAATTATCAGTGTACAGAGGTAAACCTAATCTGCAAAACTCTAAATGAACCACTTTGTGTACACCCCAGCCAAATGTTGGCCATTAATATCTTCTTATGGCCATCCTATTATATGGTAGCAATATGTGGCATCTAATGTCTGACTGTGGCATACAGTAGCCAATTATGACTTCTGGTAAGCCTCCTTGGCATTTCTTGGCCTATCCTCGTACATACATGTTGGTCACGTCTGTCAAATGTTGGGCACTTCTAACACCTGGTGGGCCTCCTCTGGCATATGCTTGGAACACATTAGCATGTAAAGAGGTATCAGTTTTTATGCTGATCCTGTAAATATGAATACCTATTGCAAATTGAAAGGGGATATTTTAGAACAAATAAAGTTACTTACCAAAATTAGAGAGTTCATATAAGCAGACAAACAAGTAGTATTTTTAGAAAATGTCAACATTTTGGGTGTTGAGGTGTGTGTCGGGGGGGGGTGGACAGCAGCAGAATGAGTTGTTACCCAGAACTGAACGACTGGTATTTGACAGCAAAATGTATTTCTTTTCAGAAGGTATTTAATCTGACATTTGAGGAAACATGTATCTGTTTCTAAACATGAAAATAGTTTATTAAATGGGAAAACGCGTTTTTTTCTCCAGACAAGGGGAAGCTGGTGCTTGACGACAAATTATTTATCAGTCACCAAAAGCAGGTATTTAAAATAACAGTATATATATTTTCAGAAATGTGTTGGTGATGGGAGAAAAATTTATTTACTTACCAAAAATTCGTGTTAGAATGAGAAATGGCTGTATTTTCTCAAAATGACCAAAAAAAATCGCCATAAAATTAATGGATTTCAAATATATATATAAAGCTGATAATTAAACAGCTAACTGAACCTGTCAAACCCGTCTAGTCTGCTTTCTATTTCTGATGTCTATGGCTTTAAGTGGCAAGCTATCCAAGCTGTATTTTTCTCACCAGACAGCTTGTAAAGACAATGTTGTGTGACTGATAAAATACTTGGAAAAGGACGAGACAGGTGAGTAAACTAAAGTGGGTCTTAGAGAAGTAGAAAGTTATGTACATTTTGAAAAGTGATGGCATTACATGACATATTAGTTACTACACTGTTTGAGATGCCTGTACAGCCCTTGGCTGTGGAACCAATTTATTTGAAATCAGGCTGTAGAACGCCCCATTTGACAAGCTGCCAACTTCGCTCCGAATTTTCCTCGGCGCAGGTTTGCTCACACAGCTGGATTGCTGAGTGTAGGGGGCCGATTTACGTCTCACTCATTTGAAATTCCACCTTCTGACACTAAAGGAGAGTTTTTGTCTCATTAGCCCCACAAAGGCTTCTGTGTTCATTCAAGCATTATTAACCCGGATGCTTCTATCCTGAATTATATAACACGCCCACTTTCAGCCAGGATACCACCCGTTCCAATGTAAACAACCAAATAAAAATATGTACCTGAACAATTAAAAAATATATATCATTCCTAAGCAAAAACTCTGATAATCACATCTCTTCTTGCATTTCAATTTCAGATGTTCTTGATGAATGTGCTTCATTGGCAAGCATTTCACTTTGTATAACCTCATCAACATTTAAGTTTCACCTAAGACTGTTGAAAGCTATTGTATTCCACAGCTTTCTCTTAAAGTCATAAATTTAGCACTTAGGTTATGACAACGAGTACACTGTGTTTAGAAAGCATTACCGCTAAAGAATGCTCTTTACTGTTGGACAGCACAATGTGGCTTCTGTCGCTGCATTTTTTCTGCATAGTTAAACCACATGATCCCTTTTAAGACATTATCTGGTGCAGCATGTGATAAGGATGTGGCACAAAGTAAAGAAACAAAACAAATAGACGTGTATGTGTTGTACAAGTGAGCTACGCTGTAGGCATGCACGTGAATCTGTAAATATTCAGAGGAATGTTACTGGGAGCCCTGGGTGGAAGGCAACGAATATAGGACACATCACACTGGTGCTTTAGTTCATGCACACAGTGGTGGTCTGTACAAAAGCATGACTGTGATGACAGAGGGCCTTATTATTTGGCCTCGTATGTTCCACACGTTTAGCAGTTGCTAAGATGTACGTTTGAGGTGGGCTTATCTTTAAGTCAGAGTTCCTTCCTTATCTTGTCTGACTTGCAATGCAAGACAAACCAGGGACATTTTAATGATTTTGGGGGCCCTGGGCCAAACATAATTTGGGGGCCCTTGTTAGGAACAGCTTTGAATGTATGAGCCAGTTTCAGCTCTTGCATGCCGTCTTTGGCCAGGTCACTGAAAGTGCAGTCACACTCGTCCACATTCTAAATGTGTTTACATTTAATATTATGGGCTAGTGATGTGTATTTTCAATATACAGCAGCGGCTCACTTAAATTATTACAAGTGATCTTTGTAACCCCTCCTATTTCTTATATGTGAGGTCCTGTTTTGATCCAAATGAAACTTTTTTATGGCTGTTACATGGTGTTGAAAAACAAACATTTCTGTGCACAATGTCTGTGATAGACTCCCATACATCACCCACATTAAAAATAAATTCAAGGATAGCGGTATTTAGAGCAAACTGTTTAAGAATTTTTCAAGATCTTCAGGGAAAGACTCTGCAGAAGAGAGCTTGCTCTATCACAGGGTCCCCTGAAATTCTGGGGCCCTGGGCTAGGGCCCACTTTGTGTTTGGTAAAGCAACGGGGCCCCTACTGACTTGATATATAGCCCAAGTAGGGAATAAACTTGTATGGGAAAAGGTGAACACCGGGCACAGTGTCGGATAAATACTACTTGCAGATTGACTCCCAATAAACATGCATATCTCACATTCTACTAACAATCAGCAAATTATGCCTAACAAATGCAAGTCTTAAAATAGATAGACAAACAGGCTAATGGATATATGATATATCTCTTTAATTATTACAAAATATAAATATATATTTTTTTAGTTTTTTGTTTTTCAATATCTTTTTTTACAATGAATTCACTTTGCCCATGTCTTAAAACGCGGAAACTCATTTCCTCAGTGCTGTAATATACCCCTTCACAGTTCCACACTTTGTGTGCTCTCCTTCCAAAAATACTGATCCTTGGGAGAGAGTACTGATCAAGTGACTTCGCCACAATGTAATATTCTTTCAAGCCTTGACTCTCCTCTGTAATGACCTCTGGTAGGTTCTCTAACACCTCCCGCGTTCAGAACCTAGGCAGAGTGCCAATAGGGCAAGAGAGCTGCACCACAAACGTGCATAGTTTAAAAACATATTTTTCCATTTCCGCTACTGCAGTACTGGTTCCCCAGGATTTGACAGAAGAAAGGGGGTGGAGTTTGGCATGTCTAAATCCAGTGTAATCCTAATGGGATATGCTCTTCACGAAATCCTCAAATAAACAGAAACCAAAGCAGCTAAGTGCGTACACATCCAGGATGGTGATCACATCCGGGTACCACCACAGAAGGTAAAGGAGTCGCCAATAAAGCGTAGAAGTCGCTGTTCCTTGAAGCTGAAAACAGATAATATTCAGCTAAGATCTAGGTAAGAATACCTTTTATGATGCTTAAAAGCAGGCCAAAGGTGCAAAAGCAAAACAGGGCCAGCCATATAAACCCCTTTGCGCAGCACCCACCTCAGACTTTCACATCTCAGTTCATCCGGGGTGCACTATGCACTATGTGAGCTTCGGTTGGCAGGCATGGTTGAACTTTGCCTTGCTTCACAGTACTCCACCATACCTTGAGACATTCACTCAGTGTCCTGATCCGCCTCTCCAAAGATGCACTGTTGTCTTTACTGAACTCTTCAGAAGTGCACAGTTCCTGCACAGTGACAGCTAACCAGGGGTTCTATTATACATGCGCTGGACCTGGTGCATCTTTTAAAAGGTGCGCCCGGCGCAATCAAGGAAAATGCACCTTATTAGGATGAATGCTCTGCCCCCAGGGCAGCCACAAACTCTTGCTGTCTCCAGGGCAGCGCATTCATATAAAAAACGGAGCTGCTACTTTGAAGCCGCTTTGTGTTTCACTGTGCAGGGGGCAATGGGGGTGGCGGGTGGTGGATGAGGGTAAAAAGAAAAAACACTTACCTCTTCGGCCAGCGCATCTCTGCTACGCTTCCCTGCCAATGTCCCAGAACGGAGGCAGCAACTGGAAGCACACGCAGGCTCCCTCCCTTTAGTCAAACACAAAGCTGCAATGCAACGTTGTGATTGGTCTGAGCACCGTGGTTCGGCAATCGGACGCGGAATGGGAGCCTGGGCATGTTCCTCACCAGGCTGCGTAATGCAGCCTGGTGGGGAACAAGTAAAGTGCGCATGACGGTTTGGCCGATCCAAGACGGCCGACCAAACAGTCATGCACACTTGGAGTGTGCCCATAACTCCTACCCTTCTGACCCCAGCAACGACCGCCCTAACCCAGCCCCGCAGCTCCCTAAAATAAAATGGTAATAAAGTTATTAACATTTCTTTTCCCACTGATTTGAAAGCAGTGGGGCGACACTCCTCTGCCTTAGCGGAGGGGCCGCCCCAAAATAAATGTATTGAGGAATCCCCCATATTAACCTATAATAGGGGTAGGCTTCAAAGTAGTGGAAAACAAATTTGGACATTTTTCACTACCAGGATATGTAAAACTAAAAAGTATATGTCATGCTTTTTACTTACACAGCACCCTGCCCGGGCAGGGCTGGAATGAGAACTCAAAGCCGCCCTGGCAATTTTGTTGGACCAGCCCCCAGTGGGCGCAAGTGCACTGCTGCTTTTGTTACTGGGGAGATATTGCAGCACTGCTACAAAACTGGCCCATAGTAACAAAACCAGCCCCCACCCTTCCAGCCTCCCGGGAATATGCCCAGTTCTGCCCTGCCTATGGGCTACCTAGGGCCTTCCTTAGGAGTGACTTATATGAAATAAAAGGTGAGTTTAAGGCTTGGCAAATGGTTTTAAATGCCCAGTGGCTATGGCAGTCAACCTGCACATACATGCTTTACAGTGGCATGCCCGAAACATGTTTGAATGGCTACTTACGTGGGTGGCACAATCAGTGCAGTAGGCCCACTAGTAGCATTTAATTTACAGGCCTTGGGAATATATAGTGCACTTTACTAGGGACTGATAAGTAAATTAAATAGGACAGTTGTGTATACACCCATGTTACCATGTTTTAGGGGAGGGAGCACATGCACTTTAGCACTGGTTAGCAGTGGTAAAGTGCCCAGAGTCCTAAAGCTAACAAAAATAGATCAGCAAGAAGTGAGGCAAAGCTGGCAAATAGTTTGGGGGAAGACCACCCTATGGCTGACAGGTCTAACAAGCTTGGGTCAGAGATTCAAGGATGTGGCAAAGCATAGGCTTAAACAGAAAACCCTTTGCAGAATTAGAACACTTTGCAGAATTAGTTAATTTTATTTGGCAAATCCCCAATAATTAGCCAATGGGTTGACATTGGGAACCCAGTAAAATAACAGAGTCCCATCCACGTGCCTCAATCACAGTCGGTTTCAGAGACAACAGGGAGTGCCTGGTGGTTTCTGAACTATTGTTTGTAGGCTTACTTCTTCCAATGAAATGGTTAAAAACAGTGCTATTAGATTTTTAAACGATATTTTCAACTAAATAATTCAGGATAATCTGTTTTTTTTAATTATTAATACATTATTCATAGCATTTGGTTCGAAAATGTATTGACTCTGAGAACTCAGTTTTCAGCTGTGCATTTATTTTCTGACTTTAAGTGTGAGAACAGTGCCATCTTCTAAGAACCCCCCCCCCCACCCCCCCCCCTCGACATTAGAGCACTCTGCTTTACCAGTCGTGTCCAACCGGATTTCAGTGCGTGCTAACGAGAAGCGGTGTGTTCTCAAAGGGCGTGCCCACGCTGTGAAAGGGTGGGGGAAGGAGGCTGTGGGTTTAGATGAAAAGGGAATGGAATGTCGATTAATGAGCAAGAGGTTTGGAAACTTGCAGGACGGGTTGGGCCGCACCTCAGAGGACTGGCATGGCAAGCCTGTGCGTTGCAATGACAAGGTTCAAGAACCCTCCACGCAATCACCATTCCGAAGTCAGCGATTGGAAATTAAACTATTTTATTTATCTTCTACCTATGACGTCAGTTTTGTAAACACGAAAGACCTCATCAAAACATTGTTATTTACCACATAGACAAGCACTGGCAGTGCCAACAGCTGATCGCGTTTTCCAGTTACAGTGAAGCCTGCACTTCTCCTACCCGCGTTCTACGTTACCGGTGCTTCCTGGATGTAAATACATTCGGTATACGTAAGTGAACGGCCTTTACGCTGTCTGACAAGATGGGTCGGGCGTGGCTGGAAGTTGCGAGAGAGCAGTGTTGACCAATGGAGGTGGAGCAGTAAAGAGGCCTGGACAAAGGGAGGAGCCGTGTAGGGCAAGGGGAAGGAGCTACTCTGAGATGGGCATACTAGGAACTGCACACGGCTGTGCTGGAGTGGCAGAGCAAGGGTCGGAGGAGGGCAAGTGGTACAGGGTGAACGGTGAAGGGGAAAATACCATTCAGTCGCATCCCTTTCATAGTCAAGGAATTGCTTCATGGGCTACAGTTTAATTGTAGAGAACCTCGTCGTTAGTAATGCATTACAGAAATATAGAAATACTAATATATAGACAATACTTTGTCAAACCCCATAATAAGGTAAAGGGTGAGGGGGAAGGGGTTAAAGGCAAAGGGCTTAGGACTCGAGGGTAAATGGTGAAGGGTTTAGGGTTAAATAGTGAAAGTTATTGAGGTGAAGGATTTAAAAGTGAAAGGTTTAAGTATGAATGATGAAGGGTTTAGAGGGATAGGCAGTAAGGGTGAAGAGTTTAAGGGTGAATGGTTTAGCTATGATTGGTGAGAGTGAAGGATTTAGGGTGTGATTTTTGGGGTTTATAAAGCGATCATATGCCCTGATGTGTTTTGGCGCACGCCTGGGATCAAAGTCGAGAACATTTACTTACTAAACAGGCAAGTTTTAATTTTTTTCTGAAAATCCAAAGGGGCAGATCGTACCATTGTAAAGCAGTGCATCTAATACAACTTCTACCTCCCCAAGAGACTAGGTTATGGTGGTGAACAACTACATTTTTTGTAGAGCTGGATCGAAGGGATCTGCTTGGGGTACACCATCTGAGATTCTTTTTCAAATAGGCAGGGTCTATTCCAGTTAGAGCTTTAAAAGCTATGCATAGTGCTTTAAAAGTGTCTCGCTTCTTTATGGGGAGCCAATGAAGCTCATTCAGGGCTTGGGTTGCTGAACAGAATTTAATAGCAATCTTGCTGCTGAGTTTTGCACAGTCTGCAGCTTGGACAGCAACATTTTTTGCAAGTTTAGATACAGTCCATTGCAGTAGTCCAAGTGAGAGAGAACCAATGCAATGACCACTGTCTTTAATGAGTTAAATCGAAACAGGTGACCAATTTTCTTTATAGTTTTTAAAACAAAGAAGGGTGATGAGATCACTGTATTCACCTGCTTTTTTTAGGGGAGTCTGTCATCCAGAGTAACACCTAGGTTTTTAGGTCTCGCCCGAGCCAGCACATGCGCTGCCTCAGGCGAGACATTTAGTAAGCGGGTTTTGAAAGTGCTACCACGGGCTTTTGGTGGCCTCAAGCTTGCATGCACGTGCGCAGCCGCCATCTGTCTTTCCTCCGTCACGGGCGATGCACTTTCACGGCCGCGCGGCCAATGCTTGTTTGCTGTTTACTGTGAATGGCGCTAATGGAGACATGATTTTATTTCTGAACACGCATTTCAATTTATGTTCATTTATTCTTTGGCAACTTTCAGAGTATTGGTGCGCGGATAGGTGATAGTTTTTGTGCACCCAGTGTGGGTGTTAGAAGTCGGAGCTGTTTAAACTATTCTTAATAATGACTTAAGTGGTAGTGCTTTAATTAAAATAGTAAAATCAATCACTGTGATCGGTGAGTGAGGGAGGCAGCATTGTTTGTAGCTGAATTGTGTTTGAAGACGTCAAATCTGTCTGTTGCATACTAATTGCACTGTAACGAGTGATTCGATTTTTTTGTTGCTATTTTTTTATTCTTTAGAGGTTCTCCTGTGTAACGAGCAAAAATTGATAGCTTCACGGAGCATATTCAGTTTACGATGATTTGCACCCAATAGTGAGAAGGCTACGAGGGGCGGAGCCTTGCATTGTTTTCCTTTCCAAATAGTGACCCCATATTGGTCTGTCAATAGTGCAATCGTGCTTGCCGTTCTACCCAAACCATACTCGGTCGTTATGTTGACATTTTAAAATATGTTTTGGAGTGCTCATTGCTGCGAAGATGGTGGTCATTTATTTTCACATGTGATAATGTACTGGATTAATGTACATTTATTTAACATAACTTGATACTTCCTGTGTTTTAAGTACACCTTTATTGGCTGCTGAAGCTTTAGTAACGGTATGTTGTTCTAACCCTACTTTGGTCTGACGAAGAATGTGTGGATACCCAGCGTGGTCTAAATTAATAAATTGTCATATAATGTGATGTCCTATATTTGCAGTTTATCTTCTTTTGTTCTCTATATAGTTGGTGTTGTCGAGGGACAGGAGCCTTAAGCCCAGTAGCTCGTTTCTGTTTTCATCTCAACTGTTTGCTGAAAACGTATTACCTCAAAACATATATTTCCTTTTTTTTTATTTAAAAAAAGAGACGTGCATCTGCATACTGACTGCATATCTAAACATCTGACCATTTTCTTGTGTATATTTTTGTAATTTGCATCCTTATTACTGTTTATTTTGTAATAATGTATTGGTACCTGCTTTCAATTTTCACAGGATAGCGAATTCGTTTGAATGTCGAGCTGAATGCAATTGTGTTGCTAGTATCTTTCTTTGTTGTTTCTAAAGCAACCAGTGCTGGTTCGGGTTATTTTTTACTATTCTATTTTAGTTGTATTTCATGACCTGTCTTACTGTGAAGTTTCCCAATTTCATTGATTGATCTTTACTGAAAACGACTGTGTAAATTGCTGGTTTGGCAACTGGATTTGTGCTAATATCTGGGCTGTCTAGCGAGTCTTTACTTCTAGATTGTGTATTAAATAACCTGCACTTGAGGACAAATGCGAGTGATGTAATATGTCAGTTTCAGCTGTGGTAAGGTACTTTATGCAAACACCATACATGTACTGAGGTGCAAGCCAATTGCAATAGTTGGATGAGTGCACACAAAATGATGATCACTGTCTTGTTTTTTTTTTCTTTGTAGACGTTGTTTTCAGGTTCGTTGATAGGAACAAAATAAATTAACATTGTCAACCCGCAGAATACCAAGTGTTTAATTTTCTATGTTTCACTTTATCCACATATTCATCTCCAAACACCACCCAAATATTGAGCTTGTGGTTTAGAGTCGCTTGGTTGGTCCTGTTGCATGTCAAAAGCCCTTAAAAACGCCAACTGTAAGCTTGATAGCAACTCAATTGCTTGAAACATAGTTTTTGTTGTATTCACATATATACTACTGTGAACCTCATAGTGTCCTTTTGCCCTGTTACCATATGAGCTGTTGCCTGATTGGGAAGATGTGGTTTTATTTTTTTATACATTTTTATTTTCTTGCTTTTTGAGTCGTTTTAAAATTGACCCTCTATTGTGTTTGAATGGTACCATTGACCACACTTTGAGAATACCTAAACCTTTTGAGTATACTTGAATGTAACTCAACTATCTTTTTAAAACATGAACTCAGAATTTTCCATTGTTGTGATTGGTGTATTTATTCTTTTAGACAATCCTTACTTTTATGTAAATACTGGTAAAGTGGAGTAGGGTCAAGCGGACAAAATATTCTTGTGATAGCAAGGTGGTCGTATGGATTTCTTTGGCCACTGACGGTGCTTGACTGAACCAAATTTAGTATGTATCCCTATGTGGAAGATGTTTTTTAACTGTACCTAAAGGTAGGGATAGTTGTGGCCTTAACCTTGATCATTCAAACCCTTTAACAGCATTCTTGAGTTAACTTTAGAAGATCAAATTAATGTTTTCTTTTTTTCCAAGATCTTCATTGAATGCCTATTCATCTCATACATTCTCAATTTGGAGAAGTGCTGTATTTAAATTTAAAGTTTGGGTAGTGGAGCCAACCTGGTAAATGCCCTGCCCGGAACACTTGCTTGGCCAAGTTATTAGGTGACTATTGGCCTTGTTCATAATTAGAACAGTCTAGTATTGCTTAGGGTATTACCTCTTTAAACACGTAACTGGTGCTCATGTAAATTGCTCCAATATCTTCGGGTTGAGTTTGCGCTATATAAAACTTCAAAAAGAAAACACAGAAGCAATTCACTGCGCGACCTGGAGATACCTATCTTGTCAGCCTGAAGACCCAGGATATGCATTCTGAAATGGCGGTCATTCAGCAGTATGGTACAGAGACTCGCTCGAAGGAGACAGGGCTACGTTTTCAAACCTCCACTTTTTTGCTAAAGTATTTGAGAGAGGCCCTGTTGTATGCTTGTAGTATGATGAGATATGACCGGGCACTTCTTATTGAATCTAAAGAAACACTGTCTGACCTTTGGTGACCAATCACCTATTGTACATCTGTCTTTCTGTGCATCCGTCCCTGAAGGACCATATATAATTAGCCACAACTCACTGCTTTGGAGCTCACATCTTTGGCAATGTAGGATGACTTCTACAACTCTCTATGAAGCAGCTCACACCATATGAATTCACACATGACATGCTTCAGTATGCTCTGTCACTTTGCTCTGTGTATGTACTCTGCATAAGGCTTGTTGGCTTTGATTGGCATAGAGTTTATGCACTGTGCAACATATCTTCTCCTGAGTGGGGACCCCTTGGATAGTTTTTGTGGCAAGACTGACCCCTGGCTGTAGGAACTGCCTTTTGGAAGCTGCTTTCGATCCATCGCTTGCTTCAGTCTTGGCAGCCACCTTCCACCCTTTTACTTTGGGGAAAAGTATGGACCCACACACCAGTTCAGCCCGGTGAAAGGCCAGTGTCATAACTTAGTTCACATTTTCTATTTTTCCAGCGCTGCAAAATCATACGAATGACAATAGCGCTATGCTATGCTACGCCAAGCATTGGCATAGCCAATAGGTCTCGATTTTGGGACCTTATAAGTATTTAGTTATGCAGCACAATATCATTGGTGCAACAACATTAACTGTTGCATGGGTAAACACTTATAAGGTCCCAAAGGCGAGACCTATTGGCTATGCCAATGCTTGTTTACTTTAGTTTTTGGGATTTGGAGAGTTCCTAGTTCTTGCGACCACCAAGAGGGAGATCAGAACGATGTGTTGTGATATCTGGATAGTGGTGGGTGGGCATGGATCAAAGCGGAGATCCCGACTTGGTAGCCAGAATCAGCTGGCTGACTTACACCTTCGGCAGACTAGTAAATTCTTTAAAGGAATTGGGAGTGTAGTTTATTAAAGAGTCAATGTTCTGGGACTGCTTACTTGCTTGGCTATTGGCAGAAAAGAATTTGCGATTGTGATGGAGGTCAAGTTAGTGACGGTACGAAAAAGCTCCTTAGTGGAGTTTTTAGCTAGCTCAATCTTTTTCATAAAGTATTCTGATTTTGCTGTTAGAACAAGTGTTTTATATTTAGCAATACATTGCTTGTATTTTTCTAATTTCTGTTGCATTGTATTTTTTCCGCCATACTCTCTCCTGTCTACAACAGGGTTGCTTAGAGGCTCTTTGGTCTGCATTATACCAAGGAGCCAAATGATTAATCCTTATGGATGATTTGGATTTAATAGGGACAAGATCATCAGTAGCCGACTTAATCCAACTTTCATATTCTCTTGAGGCAGTGTTAAGATCTACTGATGGTCCATGTACAAACGGGGAGGGAAGCTGGTAAGGTAGAGAGGGGTGGGAGTTTTGGGTTATTGTTTTGATTTGCATGTGGAATGTACAGAGTCTATGTGACCTCAAATAAGAAAGTGTGGTATATTAGTGGGAGGTACTATATACAAATAATAAATAGAGCAAACATTTCCAACATAATTTGGAACAGAGTGGTGCGGAAATACTACATAACCAACTCTTAAAACATTTTGGATGTATCTATGGTGTGAGGAGTTCACCTCGTTTGTTTGCTTACGATCTACTGATGGAGTAGGTTCCGAATCTTTTAATTTATGCCAGAGACAAAAAAATGTAGTATTGCCAGCATTGGATGTACAGACATTATTAGGGAGGACATTAATTGTAAAGATAACTGCTTTATGATCATACCAAATTAAATGAAGCCCCTTTGTAAATTCCACATTCCGTTTGTTAGTGAATACTCCATCCAGAGGATTACCCGTGAAGTGAGTCGGGCCACCAATGATTTGAGATAGACCTAAACCAGTCATGGGGTCAATTAGATCATCAGTATCTTTATCTTTAGCGTTTTCTAAGTGATAATTAAAATGATCAAGAATAGTAAAGTCATTTTTAAGGGAACATGATTCCAGGAGAGGACTAATGTCTTATGGAAGTGTGGATCGAGTCCCCGGTAACTGGTATAGCAATAATCCATTAAAGGATTGGTTTTTTGAAAGTTCAATCTTAAAAAGTAATGCTTCACAGTCTTTGAAGGAGGCTGGTGAGCAGGAGGCTGAGAATGTGTTTACCAAAATTTTGGTAACCCGTCTCCCCTCTTATGCGTTCTATCAAGCCTGTGAATAGCATAAGCTGAGGGTGTGGCAGCGACCATATCGGGGCTAGAGATAGCGTCTGCTAAGAACTCTACAAATTTGACTGCAAGATTAGCTAGTGACCTCCCATTAATCAAAACACACTGAACGTCAGGTTTCATCTGTTCTTTGCAGGTAACCTTAACAGAGCTTTGCAGACATAATTATTTGATGGTACTACATGTCTTAGTGGGTAGAAGGGTGAGGTGTCTCACCGTGCCCGCATGAAGATTGACAGGGGAAAGATTTAGGACTGAATGGTGAAGAATTTAGGCGGGCAGAGTGAAAGGTTTAGACTGTATAGTTTAAGGATTACTTACTCTGTGTTTCAGGGTGAAGAGTTTAGGGGTGAAGGGTTTAGCAGTGAAGAGCTAAAGGTTTAGGAGTGAAGAGCTAGGGGTTATGAGTGAAGTATTTAAGGGTGAAATGTTTAGGTCTGAAGGAATGATTAAGAGGTGAATAGAGAAGGAGAAGGTTGATCTTTAGACTTTATACATACATAAATATATTTATTTTTTCTCCCCCTCATTCATGGCACTATTCTCACATTACATATTCCTAACACGAGTTGGCCAAACAGTTCTCAGACACTAAAGTCCTTGACATGCATGCATGGTTACCATGCCTATTTCTGTTCCTCATGATCTCTTCTAGGATCCGGGTGCGATGGGTGGTTGGGACAAATCATTGCATGACTTGCCACACTCTCGGTTGCATCCTTGCTTCCGTCGGTCACTTAACCTTTATTCACACCCCCTCTTTGATCGCACCCTTCTTTCCTTTTTTCAGTGATAAGGTTATGTCAGGCTTCCATCACCAGCATGTGTTCCTACTTGACTTTTATCCACATGACTGTCTCTAGGGCACCTCATGAAATGTTAAATAACAGTGTTGCAGGGAGGGTGCGGGGCCTTATGTGACAAGTGTGCAAATGCCCCCTGTGGCACATTTTAAGTTAGGGGATTAAGTCCCCTTGAATCCTGAGGGTCCCTGGGGGGCAACTAGCCCACCAGGTACCTCCAGTATGCGCCAGGGAGCTGCGTTGCAGAGAGGTGTTCAGAGGCCACGCCCCTTTATACACCTCACTGCAACACAGCTCTTTGGCGCTTACTGGAGGTGCCTGGTGGGCTAGTTGGCCCCCAGGGACCCTCAGGATTCAAGGGGACTTAATCCCGCTATTACTATGTGCCAGGAGGTGCATTTGCACACTTGGTATGTCAGGCCCCGCCCCCTCCATGCACCACTGCGCATTGTAAATTGGGGGATTAATTCCCCTTGTGTCCTGAGGTTCCCTGGGGGCCAACTAGCCCACCAGGTACCTCCCGTAAGCACCACAGAGCTGGGTTGCAGAGAGGTGTAAAAAGGGACGTGGCCTCTGAACACCTCTCTGCAATGTAGCTCCCTGGCGCATACTGGAGGTACCTGGTGGGCTAGTTGGAAATTCATTCCCCCACCTAAAACGCGCCAGGGGGCGTGTTTGCTGAGCGCTGCTGTTATGTGGCATGGCCTCCGCCGCGATGCCAGCTTTTTCATTTATTTATTTTTTATCAAGGGGGGCTGTGTGACCCCCCCTTTTAAGTTATTTGGGGCCCTGGGACCCCATCCCCCAGGGCCTGCTTTAAAAAAAAAAAAAAGGGAAGGGGCCGCGCGGCCCCCCTCCCGAGGCCAATTTTGGCCCCTGGGACCCCATCCCCTGGGGCATGGCCACAATTTGTTTGTTTAAAAAAAAAATCTTTTTAAAGGAGGGGGGCTGCGTAGCCCCCCTCCTTCGGCATCAAGTGGCCCCGGGGACCCCATCCCCCGGGGCTGTGCCTCATTTTTTTATTTTAATTTTTATTTTATATCATTGATAAAGGGGGCCGCGTGGCCCCCCTCCTAGGTCACTCATGGCCCCAGGGACCCCATCCCACGGGCCTGGCTTCTTCGTTGGGGACTGTGGGGGAGCCCCAATTCCCCCACGATCCCGCCGCCTCCTGCGGGAGCCGGCATTGCTTTTCCACATGGGGAGCTGCTAACATGCAGCTCCCTTTGTGGAAAAGCAATGTGGTTTGGATTTTGTAAGCGAGAGCAGGAAACCTGCTCTCGCTTACAAAATCCAAACCACAGTTTGCTATGACAGGGCGGGAGCCGCGCGGCTCCCGCCCTACCATAGCAAACAGCAGTGTCCCTGGGGTGGGCACCCCGGGACACTGCAGGAGCCGGCCCTGCAGGGTGGCGGTCCCCAGGGCCATGAAGGGCTCCAGGAGGCACGGCCCCCCTCCCACCTAGTACACAGCCCCGGGGAGCTGGTGATCCCCGGGGCTTGGGGGTCCGTAACAGACCCCCACATTTCCATATTAGTGCCCCGGGGAGGTGGCGGTCCCCGGGGCGTGTGGGGGGTTTTGAGCCCCCCCACACGGGTTTATTTAATTCATAAAAAAGCCCCGGGGGTGGTGGTCCCCAGGGCAGCGGGGGGGCCTTGTGCCTCCCGCAAATCATTAATAAAAGCTGGGGGGGCTTAGGAGGCTCCCCACACATTCAACAATTACCCCCAGGGGGTGGCGGTCCCCAGGGCTGTGGGGGGCTGCGTGCCCCCCGCAACTCATAAATCAAGCCCCAGGGAGGTGGTGGTCCCCGGGGCAGTGTGGGGGGGGGATTGGGGCCCCCCACACTTTTTTACAGTGCCCCCAGGACCTGGCCCACCCGGGGGCTTCAATACAACGAAGCGGCCAGATTCACGACCCCAGCACAAATTTGGCCGAATTAAAAAGAAAAATGCCTGTTCTGGCCCTGGGGGTCCTTGTGGGACCCCCTGATTAGACCTAGGGGGTCAGGGTGTTTCTACCCTGCCCCTTTTTCTTGTTTTACGCATTTGTTTCACTGTTTTCTTGTGACTCGGTTCTACTGAGTCACTAGATGGCTGCCAACACTTCCTGGTTTGAAGAGTTGACAGCCAATTAGAATAAAGCTCGTGGTCGGGAAGGTCTGCGAATCCACCGCGCCTCTAGATATCAATATTTTTATTTTTTAAATTTCTCAGCAACTACTGAACGGACTTACACCATTTTTAAAAAGGTCGCTTTCGAGCCAAGCAGTACCTTTTTGCCAAATTTGGTGTAATTCCGTTCAGCAGTTCGGGCTGTAGCCTTGGCTAAAGTTTCCTATGGGAAATTGATTTTTTGACACTTATGTTTTGAATTTCTCAGCAACTACTGAACAGATTTCACCATTTCCAAAAAAGGTCGCTTTCTGAGCCAAACGCTACCTTTTTGCAAAATTTGGTGTAATTCCGTTCAGCAGTTCGGGCTGTAGCCTTGGCTAAAATGTCCTATGGAAATTAACATGGAGAAAACACTTTTTGGAACCCCCCTTTTTTCTCACCCCCACTTGACAAATCACCCCCAAACTTTCAGGAGAGGAGCTGACCTAGATGAAACATTGTTTTGGAGAATTTCGCGAAGATTCGTCAAACGGTGCCAAAGTTATTGGCAAAACAAAAAACGTATTTCCTATGGAAACTAGGTTCTAACTATAACTACCTACTGGCGACATAAATATACATATATACATATACACACACACACATTTTTAGGTCTCGCTGAGCCAGCGCATGTGCTGCTCTGCGAGACATTTAGTATCGGGGTTTTCAAAGTGCTGCCACAGGCTTTTGGTGGCCTAGCACTTGCGTTCACGCGAGCGTGCACTCTCGCAGCTGCCATCTGCCTCCCTTCCAGCACGACCACTTTCACTTTTTCGTGCTGCTGCGCGTGCCCGCATCACTAGCGTGTTTTTTTTTTTGTTTTACATTACTACAAGCTTCCCGCGTCGCACGGCCAATGCTGGTTTTTATTGGCTATGAGGCCATAGAGAGGCTCCGTTGATGTCAGTAGCCGGAAGACCCTGGTGCCCCATGTGAACTGGATAGCTGCTGGCGGGTAGAATTCCCCAAGGCAGGCTCACTTAAATTCGAACAGGTCTGTATCATTTTTACTTCTGTAAGAACATGTGTGCTTCCCCCACATCGGCCCTTGACGTTCATGCATTCAGCTCTTCCTCGCTGGGTTGGTCTGAAAAGCCGCTTGTGTGCCTTGCTGCCTGCCGTAGCAGCGGAAAGTACAATGTTTTCGACTCTCGTCTTCAAAAGACAACCACCACTATATTTGGACTACTGGCCCACTTGCCCCGCATTGTCTGGATTTTTCTAGATGCATAATATTTGTGTTTGCTGGGTGCCTGTGTGAAGGAAGCTTGGTACGTCATGTGAACACTGGTGTCTGCAGACAGTGGTGTACTACTGTTTTAGCTAAAGCTGTTTTATGCTTATTAATTAAACACGTATACGTACCCGATTGCAATGGCAACATCGACTTAAAGCTTTTCATACCACACTTCAGCCATTTCTAAACATTATTAATAGCAGGTGTTATTGCCCATTTGAATAGTACTAAGTTTACCAACTTCTAAAGGATGGCTTAGGTTTCGAACTTGGTACTTGCCTAGCATATTTTATTCCACTAGTGAGCGTTTAATGCACTGTGGCCTGAAGCACTGCGAAACAGTTGCACTTTACATGGTACAGACAGACATGTTCAAATTGAAACCACTGACGTTGTCTTGTGACGGACCCCTCGCTAATATATATTTTTTTATTTGTGGCTTAGACGTGTATTTCTTTGGAACAGGAAAAATATGTTTAGAGCAAAAAACATATCTTTATATTTTTCACAACATATACAATACAAAGATCCTGCATTTGCTACATTTCTGAGTAGCACATCAAGTTATGTTTTTCTTTGCGCTGTCAAACTTTTTAATTACAAATGTAAATTTACAAATATATTTGTGCTCAGAGGTCAAGTAAAATACATAACAAATTGCAAACTAAAAAATGGATTTAGTAGCTTACACTTGGGTTCTCATTTAAATCTAAGCTCAGTTTTGTATATATTTTCTTGTATTCCTGGAACTCCACTGAAAATCATGCTTGTCAATTTATTATATTATGGGTGCGCTTCCAATTACCACAACTAATCTGTTTCTTCATCGATCTGATAACATTTTAGTTACATTCAAAGATGTTGGTTAATAAGCAGTTTCTTCTTTCATAGTCCTATTTTAAATGTTTTGAGAAAAAATACACTCAACTCTTAGTATAATAAGAAAAATGTCCTTGCTGCTTAGCAATGATTTTCATTGTTCTTCATGCTTTCCAATCAACATTTATAACTTTATTGCTTAACGCCATTGAAAACCTATACACGTGTTTGAAAGCAGTATATTATATTATTTTGCAACCCCTGTGAATACTGCATGCTTTGAGATGTGATCACTTTATTTGTAGTCTGCCTTTTGATGTTCTGCCTCTTACTGATGAGCCTGCTCATAAAAAACATGTTCGAAAGAGACGAGCACAATGTCAGAAAGGACGTCTTATTAACATTTTTCAGCAGAACGAAAATGCTGTGTGGCAGATGTATTGTTAACAAGTCCCAGCAATGCAGAGTCTGCTATAATTTTATGCAATATATTTGTGACTCTAGGGAGCCGAACCCTAATAATGTACTGCACCCCAATATTTTGGTCATTCGTATATTTACCTTTGGCAGCTCAGCTCTGGCACCCATGATCTTGTGATAAGTCACCATTCTCATTGACCTCAGGCCCATAATCTCAAGTAATTAAAATACTTACCAGGACCACTCCTGTACTGAGTTCTAGATCAAAAAAAGTTAAAGGGTTTTCTGCAAATCTCAATAGAGGCATTACAGAGAAATGCAAAATATATTCCATGATGGATGAGTATATAGAAATCTGGATTTTTAAAGTCCCAATAAGCAGCAAAAATCATAAGTGGGATGGTCAGCATCCCTGGGAGGAAAAAGGAAAGGTTCTTAATTTAACTGTCAGAATCGCAAAGAAAGCCAACAGCAGATCTAGTAGAAAAGAGTAAGTCCCTCTGTCTGTTGTAAAGAGAGACAGGACAGTTTCGAGGCAACATGGTGTCCCTGGAAAAAAAGCTGAAAGATTCACACATCCCTCTTCCTGACCTCTCACCCTGTTTTTAGGTCTCGCCTACGCAGCGCTCTCTCTCTCTCCCTCTACCTCTCTACCTCACTCTACCTCACTCTACCTCTCTCTCGCTCTACCTCTCTCTCTCTACCTCTCTCTCTCTACCGCTCTACCTCTCGCTCTACCTCTCTACCTCTCGCTCTCTACCTCTCACTACCTCTACCTCTTTCTACTGCTCTCTCTCTACCTCTCTCTACCTCTCTCTCTCTCTCTCTCTACCTCTCTCTACCTCTCTCTCTCTATCTGTCTCTCTACCTCTGTCTCTCTACCTCTCTCTCTCTACCTCTCTCTACCACTCTACACCCCTCTCTCTCTACCCCTCTCTCTACACATCTCTCTCTCTACACACCTCTCTCTCTCTACCTCTAAGTGGCAACCAGAGCCTGACAGCACTGCTTGACCTTTAAAAAAAAAAAAAAAACAGACATTGGCATAGCCAATAGGTCTCACCTTTGGGGTCTTATAATTGTTTAACCATGCAACAGTTAATGTTGTTGCACCAAGGATATTGTGCTGCATAACTAAATACGTATAAGGTCCCAAAAGCGAGACCCATTGGCTATGCCAATGCTTGTTTATAAAATCATAAGGTCTTGGGTAACCCAGATCTAATAATGATTGAATATTAAATAGCAAAAAGTATCTTTACCCGCTGTGCAAATGGGGAAAAAACATCAAGAAAATGGTAGACAAACAGCAGATGAAGAAATTACATGTATTCATGTGAAGCTGTGCAGCATCTTGGTGAAGTAGACCAGGTTTCAGGGCGGTAGCACTACAGAGCACTGTAGAAGCAGAACAGAGCCTGGGCATAAGCCTTTATTGATGACACTATTTACTAGGCAGTAGCACAGAGCCAAGCTCCCTTCTTCCCAGAACAGGCACCGAAGGACAGCAGCAATGCAAGTCTCTCTTCCTCACAGGAAAGGGCCAGCTGTACCAGAAGCATTGTAAGATCCCCTCCCTCCTTGAACAGGTACATACTAGTTATAGTATGGGAACTGTAATGCAACCGTTTCAACCACTAGCACTGAAACCATTTTCATGATGATTGGTCAGGGAGGAGGTAAGTGGGGTCAAGGTGTGGAGCAGTTTCATGGGGTTAGGTGGTGAGCATCAAGGGGAAGGGACACAGCCAATGCTCCAAGGGCACCATGACTCTCCTTTGGGATCCCCAATGCCCACTTCCACCGCCTCTCCCTATTGCTCCAGAGTGAGGACATGTTCAGGTAGTATGTGCTGCTGTTGAGGCGCCGCAGAGCATCCAGACACAACTGCTATCCTTGTGGAAGCTCTTGTTGTTCTTGTTGGAAATCGTCCACAGAAGGCTACTGGGGTAAGGATGCAGTTCATGAGCATTTAGTCCTTGGTGGAAAGGGACACCAAGGGTGCAGTAGCCCTTTTCATGATAGGTGAACTCAGATAGCTGTAACCTAATGGTACTAAATGGCAGTGGCGGATCCTCCGCTTTGGCGGATGAGCGTCCCCCACCCCCCCCCCCGCCAGCCTTAAAACCTCTAATATAAAATGATAAACAAATGGGTTTATTATTTATTTTTCATGGGCCTAAGGGTTCTAAGGGCCTGGCAAGTTTATGGGGTGGGGTCATCGAAGGTGCAGTCACGCGAGAGAGAGGGGTGGGCACAGTCACGAGAGAGAGTGGTGGGCACTGCACTCAGTTTGCATGCCGGTTTAGCCGGCCGTCTCAGGAAGGTTAAACTAACATGCGCACTGAGCTGTCTCCAACCCAGCTGCATTGCTGGGTTGGAGACTGCAAGCACAGCCTCCCAGTCTCTCTGGGAGCAGGAATTCATGGCGCTCAGGCCACAGGGGACACTTGGAGCCTCTGTGCTGCAGCGAAGACACGGAGCAGAAGAGCGTCGGGCGGCAGGCAAGTTATTTTTTCCCCTATTTTTTAATGTTTAATTCGTTGTCCATCTTCTCACTCCACTTCCCCGTTGTCCATCGTCCACCATTCTGCCTGCAGCCCAGCCGCTACTGCTAAATAGACTCAAAGAATATGAAATGGGTGGGTTCATGCTCCTTCTTAGCCCTGGCAGCCAGACTGTGGAACAACTTGCCAGTTCAACTAAACACTCCTGGAATCATTTTCAAGTTCATAACAAGTTAGAAACGTTGCTCCTTAAGTAGAGCTTCTGTTGTCATTGCCACAAGAATTTACCAATATGAGACATGGGCTGAGCAGTCAGACATTCTTTCATTTACCATACAGAGAAGGGCGGGACAGGCTGGCATTACAACATTTTCGTGGGTTACCTTTGATTCCCAGTCCTGTCATGCAGCCTTCTAATGAACGCCTGCCTCCTCAACGGATTATCACCAAGTCAGCACAAGGAAAGAGAATGTGTTCCCATTCCCTGGTCTGTGACGCTGCTCAGTCTACGCTATTTCATCAGAAAGAGGTGGGGCGAGAAGTTGGCCTAACGGCTAGGGCGGTCGACCTCGAATCTGGGGAACTGGGTTCGAGTCTAGACAATGACGCTGAACATCCTGTGATTCTGGGCAAATCATTTAATCTCCCCGTACCTAACAAAAATGAATGTGTGTCCTCATGTAACGTAACTGGTGCTATGTAAAGAGATCTGATACCCGATTCGGGTCAAGTTTGTGCTATATAAAACTCTGCAAGAAAAAAAAAAGGTCAAATAGTGCATTTTAAAGCACAACGTTCACAAAACATTGCTCAAATGCCATAGGCTCTGAAAAGGCACTTGTTATGTTTTCAAGTACTTTCATTGGGTAACAAGTAACTGATGTCTGGTGCTCCCCAGAAATTGACTCAGTTGGTTTAAAAATATGCAGTAGTCCCTCCCCATAATGTTAAAATGTTAATAATTTAAGCCGTTGTGCCACGGACTGCATTTTGTCATGGGTGCTCCATACATACAGTATGCCTGTGTCAGAAATTTTCCATTTATGCCATCCATTTACCCTTAGTGATCCATATGTCAAAAATGACCTGCTCTATATGCCATGGTTGTCCTCTCCTATGCAAGAATGACTTTCAGCATGCCAGTGCCGGCATTCTACCATGGGTCTTCCCTATGTCAAGAATTACTTTTAGTGTGTCAGCGTCAGTATTTTGCTTTAGGCTCGTCTCAGGCTAGGAAATACCTCTAATATACAAGTGCTAGCATTTTTCCATAGGTAGCCCATATCCAAAGAAGTATCTTCAATATGCCCGTAGCAGCATTTTGCCATGAGTACCTATATGCCAAGACTAACCTCCCATGTGCCAGTGCCTGCATTTCATCCAAGAATGACCTCTGGTGTGCCAGAGCCCATATATTTCAATGAGTTCCACTTATGTCAAAATTACTTACAATATTGCAGTTCCAGCATTTCGCCCTGGGTAACAGACAAGCCAAGAATTACCATCAGGATACCTGCCCACATCAGACTCAGAATCACACTCAAGCAAACATTCTCTCACTCGTGCAGTCACATTCATTCTCACAATCAATTTTCACTCCCACTTCCACACATTCTCTCATACTCATTCATTCTGACTCACACTTTTCTACTTACTCTCAGTCACTTTCAGTCTCACAGTCTCACTCTCCCTTACTCCCACTCACTCTGACTTGCTCATTATCACTCTTCATTCACTTTCAATCATTCTCACTCATTTCCCCTATCACTCATTTTAATTCATTCGCTCACACACACTCGCTGTAATTCGCTCACACACACTCGCTGTATCACTCACATGCTCACTCACTGTTTCATTCTCATGCTCACACAATGTCTCACTCATACTACCTTACTTACACTGTCTCACATGCACACTACCTCCCTCACACACTTGAATAATGTCTCGCTCACATGCTTCATCACAGTCTTACCTATTGTCTCATTCACTTGGTCACACACTGTCTCACACAGGCTGTATCATTTACTGTCCCATGCACACTGTCACGATCAGTCTCCTTCACTCTGTGCTCACTCACATACTCTCACATTCTCCCTCATATTCACTCTGACTCATCCACACACATACACACAGTCTTTCAGACTCATGAATGCACACATATGAGTACACATTTGTTTTACTTATTATCAGCTGCCTGCGCAATTCCACTTCAGCTCTTTGAATGCTGGTGCATGAACCCTCAGAGCAGGTCCACAGCTCCCTCCCAAATCAGGCTCTGGAACATATACATGAAGCTGAGGCTTGCACGATAGAGCAACATCACAAAATAAAATGAGGGATAGGTCTCTCACAACCGAACACAGGTGACGCCTACTCAGTAGGTCATCTGCTGGAAGGGGTTTTCTCTAACAATGACCTCCTCCAGTGTCTACCCCCGCTCCCGCTGACCCGGTCCAATCACAAAGCAATCATGTTGACGCTCAACTTTCGGCGGCCTTGTTCAGAGAGAGTTCCAAAAATAAATCTCAGACGGTTTTGCCCTTGGAACCAAATCTCGGCTGAAGCCTTGGAAAGATCCCTGACCCAGAAACCCCCGGAGTACAGCAGTGATCCCAATGTAGGAGCAGCTGCCTTTGAGCAATGGCTTCCTAGGCTTAATAGTTCATTTAGTGCCTGAAAAAACACACTTCAATCGCAGAAAAAATGCCTCACAAAAATTCAGATTGAGTGTTGAAACATTTCAAACACTCCACTCTAGTCACAGATCTGGTTTAAGCTTTCATTATTTTGCTCCCTCTGTCACCCCAGATTGGACCCAGCCATATGCAAACAGCCTTGACCCTGCTCCCCATGGGAACAATCCAGCCTGAACTGCCAGGCCAGATCCTCCCTGAACTGGAAACAAGCATCTTGGGACCGATTTTTGAGTATCACCCCTCATCAGGCAGGCTAGCTTGAATCCAGTGTCAAAGTGAGCAAGAGACCCACGTATGGTGCACAATAGAGAGCCATGCATTAACAGGCTTCAGCTTTCAGTCTCTTGCTTTTTCACTTCCCTCCCTTCCATCTCATTACTGGGTAGAGAGGACCAGGGAGGCACCTGACCCCACCTACCCTACTCTGTGAAGAGATGGAAGCATGCGAGGTGATAGCCTGATGAAGTCATAGCCCCAGGCACTGCTGGGCTATGCCTACCAGTGATGCTGCAGTACGTCGCTCATGGTGCAACACTTGTGCATGTCCGAACCCTGACGCCAGGGCTCAGCCTTCAGCAGCCCTGGACAAGTGGTGTGATGACTGGCGCATGGGCCTCTGTGCCTTCGCCAGCCATCTGACTAAATTGCTCCCTGGGGATGCTACTGTCCTCGCGCACAGCTTGTGTTTGCATTGCTTGTATTATTACAATGGTGAGTAGTAGGCTGTCATTCACTATTAGTGTTACAGAAATGAGGCACAGACCGAGGGAGGAGCTCCTGTTCTCATAAGGGCGAGCTGCAGCTGGGTGGGAGTCCCTAACCTGAAAGATGTTCTATGCTCAGTCCAGGTCGGCTCATTGTCATTCTTTTCTTGATGGTGAGCAGTCTACAGAGCTCGAGGGGCCACAAGGACTGCTCTAAACTCAATGCAAGGAGTCCCCGCTTTGAGGAAGAACCTCGCCCATGAGTGACTTGTGGCTGCATTCAATGCCAGATTGTCCATGGCAGTCGTGGCTAAGACTAACTCTTTCCCCTGGTGTTTAGCATGCTCTGGATTGTGAAGAAGCTCAAAAGAGTGTGGATCAATGTCAGTAGGGAGCCGTGAAGCAGACACTGAACACCTCTATCAATGGAGTCATCTTAATCAGCAAACATCATGGAGAAGAGGCAAGAATCAACATGGGGCGGGCCAAGTCCAGCTGCTCTCAAGAAAAGGAAGCTTTTCCTTTGGAGGATGACGAGGGCAGACTTCAGGTAGACCCAGGCTGGTCCATATTAGTACAGTGTGACAACACACACAATTAGTACTTAGATGTGCCAGAAATGAACGCAAGGCAACGTTGTAGTGGTCATACAAAACACATGGTGTACATGACATACTGCACAAACATATATGAGATAAAGCGCCCCACCTGCACATGACTCAGAAATTGCTTCATACCAAGGAGTTTCATGATCACGTGAGGCCACGTTTAACCTGAGTAGGGGATCCAGTCAATGATCTGGGATTGAGTGGGGCAATTTAATCCCATCACTATGAGCGCAGAGACAAGAGATCCAGACTTGTCACACACAGTGCGATCATTCAGTTTAATCTTGAAACGTTTTCTGACTATGGTTATTTATTTATTTTTTGCAGTTTTATATAGCGCAAACTCGACGCGAAAGCGCTTTACATGAGCACCAGTTACATTACACAAGGACACATTCAGTTTTGGTAGGCACGGGGAGATTAAGTGATTTGCCCAGAATCTCAGGATCTTGAGCCGACACCGAGACTCGAAACTGGTTCACCAGTTCCAAAGTCGCCACATCCTCTCCCCATAGTTTGCATTGTATTTGAGAATTGAAGGGACGGATGACCGCTAAAAGTTACTAAACCACGTTGCTTCCAAGCAATGTTTGCTGAAATGCACACAAGCTGTTACAGCAAATACCTCTCATGAGGACCAGATTCATGCCTCAGAACAGCAGATGCCACAGTAGCAAGGAGCACAGTCAAAAACTCCTGAAGCACAACACTTGAGTTTGTGTCTCCTTCCACAAATAGCAAAGCTGAAAATTCTATACATCAGAATACAAAGACACTAAACCGTAGTATATTTTTAGAGGGCATACTACTCCTATTCTCACTGGAATGTTATGGTATGTTGTGTATCCAGGCGCTGGGAAGGTGGTGGTCTGACAGAACTCAAGAAGTGATACGGAGGCTCTGATATGCTGTGGGAGGGTGTTTCATGCTTTGGGGGAGTTGTATGTGAAGGCGCAACCTGCTCTTTTGTGTAAGTGGGGTATGTGTGCCAATGAAAGTTCTGCTGAGTGCAGGTGTCTGGAGGGTTGGCGGAGGTGTGTGCAGCCGTTGAGGTAGGCAGGGCCTACGTTATGTGTTGCTTTGTATGTTGTGTGTGAGGAGTTTGTACTGAGTGCTTTTGTTACCTTCACTTGCTACTTTCATCTTACCTTACCTTTCCCTATGGCATGAGCTAGCAAAAGATTTAAAGTCCATGGGTCTGAATTTGAGTTTGCAAATGGGATTCTGCATGGCAAACATGACAGATATCCCCTCTGCCGTATTACAAGCGCACTTTATCCTAAGCCACTTTTACTGAGGTGGGCGACATCAGTGGCACAGGCAGTGAGTCATGGGTCTCAGTCAGTACAAGAAGGAAATGAGGTTTAAACTGTGAAATACAGCAATAATCAGAATTCAGTGGGCCCCTCAGGTCTCTGAGCCTTGGTGCCGCTGCACCAATTGAAGCTACACTCCTGGATGACACATCTGTCGTGTTTGTGATGAAATACCCATCCACCGAACTCTATATCAAGCCCTAATGACCAATGACATCATATGCTAGTGATGTGGTTTACGTTCTTGCTCTCTATGGAAAATAGGGAACATGTGTTTCAGCTGCCCTATAATGCAGAAAAGGGTCTAAGAAACAGTAACCAAGCAATTTACCACAATTGTTGCTGCTTATATGGTAGTAAATAAAACAAATAAATAGTGTCTCAAATATGTCATATTACAGGTAAGAATAAACAATTGTTAATGTGCACAACTTGTCTTGGATGCGTTTTATATACATACGGACATTCAGACAATATAGGCTTTTATGACCCAATAGAAGGAAGAGAACGGCAGAATATAATGTAGAGTCCCTCAAAGTCTATTTGTCCATACATTACTTGGTCCTAGTACTTTGGGATCCAGAAGGAGCTTGCATCTGTGCTGAATTCATGCACTTGGATTCAGTCTATAGCCCCAGCCCTGCTTGCTGCAGCTTGTTGCATGGCTGCATGGCGCTGTTTCATCAGATGGAACAAAGCAGTATTATTCAGCACTGCCAAATTCTTATGGGGCTCTTAACGTTTGATGTGAGTACGGCGTCCGTGAACTGCAGCACATGAAGCAAGTCCCGGGGTGTGCCACGCTGTCAAGCTCAGTTCTCTGGATTCAGAAGGAGCCATTGCCCAGCCTCAAATTCAGACCAATCTACCTGTCCACCAGTCAGCGACCGCACGTATATAGGACGCGCAGCGACCAGGCTCACAAGGACCATGCTGGAGCAGTCATGGAGGCTGTGGAGTTGAGTGCACTAATCCTGACCCAAGAGATCTAGCAGCAGAAATCAATTGAACTGTGACCCGTACCAAAAATTGCCAACAAAGTACTGTGGGCGTGGGATGGGCGAGTGCCCTGTTTATCAATACCCATGGCACCAATAGTTAGAGGTTCGAAGAAGAGCTGTCTCATCTCGATGTGACATGTTCCTGCTGAAAGAGGCTTTAACATGCTGCTTTGTCCTCGTTGGGAAGAGTTTGGAAGTGGATCTGGCCGGAGGTGTCCTCAGCGGCAGAGCTAGGATAGGCCTCAAAGCCATTCTGAATCATGGCCGAATGTCAACTGAAATCTCGCTTGTAGACAGAGCGACGCGTGGCTTTGCAAGGCTTTCAAACCAGAAGCGACCATTGTCTTTCTTTCCAAAGCGATACTCAATTATTCATATGTATACAGCTGCACATGGACTCGGTGTTGTAAGCTGAAGTACACAACGTATAGAAATACACATGGGGAGCTGTCAATAACAGGGATGTTTTCCACGGAGGGGTTCCAGCGGGTTTGCCAAGGGTTTCAGAGAGGTTCAAGTAGACAAAGAGTGAAGCCCTGGTGTGAATGTATCCTTTGTATCAGCTGTGCAGAGGAGGAGGATGGGTGGGGAGAACCGTGTACAATGCGGTCTGTCCTCATTCACCCTTTAACCCAAACAATTCCTAAAAGTTGCATAGGCCTAGTATCCCACCATCCCAAAACACACACACACGCTTGTTGGTGCTCCCCCCCCTCAAACACAAAGACCCTACCTGGCATCCTGCCACCCTCCCAGAGCACCCTCTAAAACATCTTCACCCACCTCATCCCAAAAAGAAGCCGCTGTCTGTCACAGCCATTCCCACGCCTCTCTGGATCTTTCATCCCTCTCCCTGTCTCAGGCCGTGCTCTCCGTCAGCGCAGAGAGGCAAGTTCTCGAAGAGCTGCCAGCGCAGATCTCCAAAGACCAGCGACTGACACAGCAGATGTGGGTTGTTGGAGGAAGAGAGCCGTCCGCATGCGCCTTCCTCCCTGGGGTCCCTGAGTGCTTCAGAGAGGTGGGAAAAGGTGGGCGGGGCTCCCAGCCATCATTCAGACGGTTGTTTGGGCCACTGGAGAATTGGGCAAGGTGGGCGGGCACCGGAGCAGCAGAAGCAAGCGCTTCCTCTAAAGACAGCGAGTGGTGGTCGTGGGTGCTGCTTATGGGTTGCCCAAAGGGTCTCTACCACAACATCCCTGGCAAGCGTGGCAAGGGCCAGGGACCATCCCTGGAGAGAGGGCCCCTGGTAAGGAGGCCCCTGTAGAGCGCCCTCCTGGGTCACTGGCGCGCGGATCTTGTGGCTTCCATCTCAGGCAGGTGTTCTCATTGGGTTTATGGAAGCGCAGTGACTGGAGTGGATTTGATGAACTGAGACCTGCATATTTTTCATACTTACAAATATTACATTATTTTTATTAAGAAAAACTAAAGATAGCCGTCAGAATATTGCACAGCTAAAAAAGAAAACTGAAACATGCCTTTCCAGTCAATCAACGGTGCTATATTTCTGAGCGAAGTAGAACTCAAAATGAAGTGCAGAACTACACGGTGTGTGCGGCAAATCCATAGGGAACATGTTGCATAAAGAGACTAGTAAGGCATGCTGATAACTAGCAGCAACCCTCGCGTTACTGTATTGTTATGTATGGCTCTCACAGAGAGCCTCTATCGTTTATATCAGTTTCTGAAAGTCATAACTCTTTGCTTTGACATTACAACAGTTGATACCAAAACTGGTGTCAGCTGCTGCTGTGATGCATGAAGGCCTCCCAGGCCGGTGACGGGGGGGGGGGGGGGGGCGGTCTCTGAGGGTCGGTCAGCGCCGCTCTGCTTTGACTGAAAGCGGAAAGCACGGCTGCAGGAGGGGGAAGGAAGGCATGGAAGGGAGTGGGCTTTGGTTAAGAATAGCAGGCAAGATATGTATTTCTCATATTTGTGTCAGGGAGGAGAGGCCATGTTATGCGATCCCATTATTTTCTGCTCTCCCATTATTTTCTGCGCCTGCGCAGTAGTTGAAGGGGGGCAGATACTTTTTGGGGCCATAAATAACCTAAAATTATGGATGGGTTAGAAGTGAATTATCGGGATGTTTTTCAACCCGGGGTTCTGAGTGAGATTACAGACAACTCAAATTTCTCTTTGTTGCCTATTTACGTCATTCAAAACCCCTCAGTGAAAAACATGCCCGTAATTTACTGTTGCCCATCTATAATGATATATGTAATCGCACTTATAAAAGCCCCGGGTGCGGCATAGTATAATATCACAAAGAAATGAGTTATAGAAAAGTTAATAATCTGTTTATGCAGCACCTCACAGCACGCTTTTGCTGTTTCTAAGCACTGTGACTAACCAATGTTACAATTACGCAATTCAATAGTACTCAATTTATCAATTTTACAGGGATAGAAGACTACGTTGGCCATGCTGACGTCAGCCTGTGGCCCCAAGACCACCTTGTGACCCCAAGGCCACCGCATGTTCCAGAAGCGAAAGTTCAACTTATTAGGCCATCCTGCCGACGTATTTTTTTCTTTTTCTGAGTTCGGTTCCTAAATGCCGTGGGGGACATCTCTGGTGGAAATATTAATACGAGTGCTCTGTTACAGGAGAAAAATAGGGCACTCACCGTTGGCTGCCAATAGGGTCATTAGTGATGCAAGAGTTTTTTCTGAGCCATCTTAGCTGACCTAATTCTTGGAATGCACTTCTGTGTCATTGTTCCATGCCCCGCGATGATAAGTGCTGTGTGCTGCTCTCTGCTCCCTCCAGGAGGTCCTTCTATTCCTACGGCCCTGGGATACTAATTACAAACTCGGATTTGTTTGGGGGCGAAGGAGGGCTCAAGAGACAGTAATTTGACTTTAATAAGAATATTAAAAATGATTGTACGGTGGATTGTAATAATGGCACTGTGCTCGGAGAGACAGCTCACCGTGGGAGCTGGGTATGTAATAAGCGTTCTCCCTTTGACCCTATTGCTGAAAACAAACTCTACTTGTTCTTCAAAATGAACTATGTGCCATCATTCAGTTAAAAATAAAAGACAACGAATTTGCACCTTCCATGTAAAGTTGTACCAATGAATTGGTAACTGTTCCCAGACGAAATCTGCAGAAATGTTCAGGAAAAAAGAAGCAGGCCTGACTTCTGCTAGAATATACATAGGGGGCAGCATTTGTACCAGGCACCAGGCAAAAGCTTGTCACCCCTGGTCTCAAAACTCGAAACGCCTTTCCTTTTGATGGTATATCGCGTAAGACAAATTAACGATTAGTCGTGGGCTCAATGAGATGACCTGTGGCTACCTAGAGAGCCAACTGGTCATTCTTAACTACCAATGACCGGTTTCAACATAGTTAGGGCTGCTCAGCCAGGCACAGCTAATTTCCTCTGACCCAGTGTGCGCAGGATCCCCATATCGGCATACCCGTTCCACTTAGGGCGACACACTAAAGTTTACAAAACATGGCACGGTGTGCAAAAGAACAGGTCGGATGGGTATGCACAGATGTGGGTCCCATGCACACTGTGTCACCGGAAGCAAGTTACAAATAGCCGATGAGCCCCAACTAGTGCAAAACCGGCCTTGGGTTGCTTATGTTCCGGTTCAGGAAGGACCTGACCTGGCAGTTCAGGCTGGACCGTTCCAGTGGAACAGGATCGAGGCTGATTTGCATGAGGCTGGATCCAAATCGAGGTGGCATGGAATGAGATGAATTCAAGCATTGCCACCATAACATTTTGTATACTTTAGTCCTGAAAAAAGGCAACATTTTCCATAGAAGAAGTCCACTGTCTTGTGCTCAAGAGGCCACACTGGCTGTTCATCCTAAGTAGAGGGATGATAATCAGGCATGGCAAAAGTCTATATTTTGTACAAAAATTCATCATGATTTTATAACAGCTTTGCCAAATATTTCATTTAGAATAATTCTAAATTATAAGCTTGGTTATAGCTTTCAGATACCACAGAAGGGCAATAAACTGAGTTCCCATACATCCTACTCCTGGCCCCGCCCACCTCAGGTTCAGAGACTTCATAAGTGAGTAAAGGAAACGATTAAAAGGAGTGGATACAATGATAACAGGAAGCAGCTCGTCCAGGACCTGTTATGTCTGATTAGAAAGCATGCACAGAAGGAGGATTTAGCAGTTGTTTATTGCACGGGCCTACCTGATTTCCGGTTTGTTGTTTCCCTCTGTTACATGTAGGCCTTGGACTCCTGGGTTAGATGACTTAGGCCGCAGCTCGTTACCTTGTATTGTGGCCCTGAATTTGGACTTGCTCTCTTTTTGTATGGTTTCTACACTAGCTCGGAATTCTCACTAACCTTTTGCTTTCTTTCTTTCCTTTTGCTGGTGAAGTACTTATTGGAGATGGGACTTATAGGGTGGGCTCTGGTAAACACCCTGAGAGGAAAAGGATACCGGCTGACTCAGCAGAGATGAGGAAGGCAGCAGAGTCACCCCGTGAGCTGCTGTACAGATTCATCTGTTTAATATTTGTGCGTAGGTTTATAGTTTTAGGTCTCAAAATGCCCCCTCTGTTTTTTTTAATAACTATTGGGCTTCAAGGAACTGTAGTTCCTTGCCTTCGACAATATCCCAGATTCTAGAGATCTGTTTGCTCAGAGCAAACTAAGCAGGTTTTTGTTTTTGCCTCTCATATGTGAATATTTGCAAGGACGCAGTTGACCATAGTTCGCGGGCTGAGGTTCCATCCACAGGGCTGTTGTTTTCTCAACTCAGAGCCAAGCCTGCCATACTGCCATATCCCTTCACATGAAGCTATCAAACATGGGAGATACTAATAAGATGCTTATCACGCGTTATGACGAATGGAGAGTTTGAATCCCCAAATCAGTAGCCACCCTTGACCAAGCTGGACCTCATCGTAAACGATGAACCTCAGACGAATTCATGCAGATTCATCAAACTGGGCCACACTTGTTAATAATATTTCTTGGCAAAGCTTTTGTCTCCTAATGGCCCAACTGCACCGAACTTCCCCTAAAAGTGTTCATCTAGATGTAACCTTTCTCGCTCAATCTGAAGCTTCTTGGTGGAAGGGGGAAAGCTCTGGGAAAAAGAGGTCGAACAATAGTTCATTAGATTAGCAAACTGACCACACTCTGCTTCTTCATTCAGCGTTTTTAGGTCTCGCTTGAGCCAGCGCATGCGCTGACGAGACATTTAGTTAGTGGGCTTTAAAAAGCCTACCACAGCTTTTTGTGTGGCATACTGCGTGCGGTTACGTGCACAGGCACAAGCAGAGGCGCCATCTGGCTTTCCTCTCGCTCACCCAAGCGTGCTCCTCTCGCTCCGTGAAGCATTCCTTAATGAGAAATCAGGAAGTTGAAGTGTAGATTTGAAATGAGTTTATTCCATTGAAATCCCATCCATCCAGACGCTTGTCATTTAGCAACTCCCAGTTTACATCTGAATCCCCAACATAGAATCTAGTGACATCGCAGATGACACTTCTAACATTCTACAGCTTCCAACCAATACTCAACTGAGATATAGCAAATGTATGCCATGAATATGACATACTACACTCCGCCTCTCTGTCTTGCTCGCCCCTCCCCTCCCCCACCACAGAGAGAGCCCACCACAGAGCGTGTCTCGCGGCCGCGCGTCTTGTTTCATGGAAGTGGGCTTTTTTTTTCTTTTTTCCATTCTTCTTCCTTCCATACCACTTTCCTCCATCTTCCCTTCTTTCCTTTCTTCCTTCCTCTCGCTATTCCATTCTACCACACTACTCTTAACATCTTTCACCTTCGTTTTTTTTCTTTCCCTCCCATCCTTTTTTCTTTCCTCCTCGTACCCCTTCGCACATTTGAGTTGATGCTGCCACCTCCATACCTCCAACCCTGCCCCCCACCCCCGCCCAAAATCCAAAGGCGTCGTGTCTCTTCTAAGGTGGTGTGTTCTGTGTCTTCTGACTGTTTTGTGTATTTTGAGATGGCGCCACATTTTCTCTCTCCCTTCTCGTTCAGACAGGCCACTTATAGGTCTTGATTTGCTTGATGGGATAATGTAACGTGTTCACTGTCTGTCTTGTTAATAAGACAGTAAATAATGTCACTTCAGAGATAATTGCTTCTCCTAGGAACGTTTTCAACAATAGTGATCCAAAAAACTTTAGCCTAATTGGCTGCCGCTCTAAGAACCCTTTAGGTCATAAATATTACTTTTTGCCTTATTTGGGCATTTTGATATGAATTTTGTATGTTTTTCTTTATGTTGCGCAATAGCGGTTTTATCTGCAGCTGAGTACTGTCCCGGGAGCATGCCTCCAGGCTGTTTGCTTGTTTTAGTGCACACTGCTCTTCCTATCTACATTATCTATGCAGCGTTAACTTGTAGGCATACACTACTTGAAGCCATGTTATGTCGCCATTCTGCTGAAAGAGTATTGTAGGGATTTCTCCTCCTCTCTAATTTTGCCTCTGCTACGGTTAGAAGATTTCCATCTAGGATTCGGACTGCTACAAAATAGCTTATTTATTTTTTGGAAGTTTTATACAGCGCAAACTTGACCCAACGGTATCAGCGGTTTACACAAGCATCAGTTGCATTATAGACGGACACATTCATTTGTTATTTGGTACGGTGAGGAGTATGTGATTTGCCCAGAATCACAGGATAATGAACCCGCTTCCCCATCGTCCAAGTCGACAGCTTTAGTAGTTAGGCCACATCCTCAGGTTGTCACCTCTGCGCTCCTCCTCCTTGCAATCAGCTTCATATGGGGAGGCGGGGGGGAAGCAGGTGGTCGAGTGTGGGCTGCAAGAACCAGGGTCACCATGCAACACATCAGCATCAGTACTGGTATGCAGTGTCTGTATAACAATGTGTCCAGAAGTAGGTGGATGACAACAGTGGCACTTTGAAAATTCTGCAACTAAAAAGTTAATAAATCCATGCAATTGTGATCTTGTGACCAGGCAGCGATGGGATTCAACACTAAGACAGTGACCGATTTCCTTTTGCAATCATCTGATATATATCAGACATGACATATATCCAGCAACATCACGGCCACACAACCGATGGAGAAGGTGGGTTAGCAATAGGTAAAGCACTCCCACCTGTCCTCCCAAACACCACATCATGGGCCCAAAGGTCAATCACTTTGGAATTGCCACCAGACAGAGACAAAGACATTATCTGAAACACGTCATCACCAGTCAAATCAGACCCTTACTGTCGTAGCCAAGCAGGCCAGGATACTAACGGCAGACTGTGTGCTGTACAAATGGCAACAGCATAACATAACCACATAACACAACTTGCTGCACAAATCTTTCCAGCTGTAAATCTGTGATGTGTCAACGGAACACTAACATCCGAGGATGATGAGGGCTGAACAACAATAATTAACAAGCATCGCATAGCCAATAGGTCTTGGGACCTTATAAGTGTTCACCCATGCTACAGTTGAAGTTGATGTTGTTGCACCAAGGATATTGTGCTGCATAACTAAATACTTATAAGGTCCCAAAAGCGAGACCTATTGGCTATGCCAATGCTTGTTTAAGGTTGGGCAAAGTGACACCCAGAAGTCTATTTTTAGAAAAACATGGCCATGCAATGCATGTGCATCACATTATAGGGTATCCATCTAGTGATCTCAGGGCACAATGGACTACCCTACTAGTTTAGTCAATTTTCCATCTGTTTACAACCAGGAAAACAAATCCCATTGTCCGTAAATAGTCCGAAGTACCAGAGGGCAGCCGTCTTTTTCCCCCTCTTGTTTACGTCATGTTTGTTTGTAAATATAAGAGATGTTCTCAGATAAATGTCTGACCGAAAAGCGGATTTGGCCTTGTTTAAAAAAAGACTCCTTCAACCAAGTTTAGCACTGTTTGCAGGGGGAAAAGCTCTCTTTGATTAAAAACACATTGTTATGCGGACACACTTGTGGAGAATAAAATAGAGGCTGTTGTCGCCCAGAAGGGGACCTTCTGCTGCATAAGGCTGAGTCTGCCAAGCCTTGTTAGGAGTAGTGTGAATGCTACATCACACAATTGAGAACTAAGGCGAAATATGCTTTCCATTCTGTGCAGTGAATAAATGATGATTTGATTCATCTTGTCATCTCTAAAGACTATTATTTACTTCTGCGGTTTGTGTTTGTTCTGGCGGATGTTCCTGATGACTCCACACCCACACTTACTGCAGGGTGCAGCCAGGCCCTTGTAGGTCTCTTTCACGTGTGTGCTTTGTCTAGGCTGCTTTTCAATGCCGCGAGCGACCAATGAGAGCACAGCAGTGCCTGTCAAACATGAACACATCCATGGAGGAAAGAGCAAGAGGCATCATGTACTGCAGGCAAACAGCAGTGAGGAGATGCAGGGAGAGCAGCAAAAACAGAACTTCTAAAAGAGTTTGAACAACATGGGACAAAATACTAAAACAGAAGAATCAACAGATATCAGAGGCAGTCGAGGAAGCAAACTTAGCCCAGGATCAGGGTTTGCACATAGCAAATCATTGCTTTACCATTGAAACCTATGCAATACATGCATGAAATCCTAGTAAAGCCTTGGGCTGGCCTTGATCACGCGTTCCTGCCAGTGCAGGTCATCTTCAAAAGCATTTATAAAGATTTGATCCATCCAGAGGTTGACTGATGGATGGATGAATTGATTGATCGATGGATGTTGTATTGTTCTGTTCACAATCCCGAATCCCATTGCATTCCATGAATAATGTACTACTAATTGGGAATCAAAAGCTTCAGTACTGTTACGAGGAGACAATATCTGGTATAACACTGCATCCTATATCTGCCTACATGGTCATGTGTGAAGCACATCGTTCAACAATACGGGGTCTCCAGGGACTCCCAGCAGACACATCTGCTCGCCAAATGTCATTGAGCAGCATCTGTCTGCTCCACCAAACTCCAAATGGCTCCACTGGTCTTTGAATTCGGAGCTAGGATACAGACTTCTTTCCTCCAGTGAACACCCAACATGTACAATTAAAAAAAGATCTTTGAAACTTTGTCTACTTTCTGGTGCATTAAAGTCTGACCTCTGTCATGTTATGAGATGTTTAATCTTTCAGGAAAGGTACCAACCCGCCAATCCTTTAGGATGCAGGGTTTTAGAGAAGAAAATAAATATCTGCTCCTTGCAAAAAAGTGGCGATTTCTGCTTCTTGGCGCTATTTTGACTGAAGACATTAAAATTAATGTCTCCAATTCCAATGATTGGATTCTTGTCTTTTTGCAGTTATTTTATTTATTAAAAAATTCTCAATTTTTCAAATTTGGCTTGGGATTTTTCTTGTGTTGTTTTTTCACTTATAACTGCATGCTTGCTGCATAAATATTTTACACATTGCCTCTAGGTTAAACCTGACTGGTTTGTGCCAAGCTACCACAGGGTACAAAGGTTGATTTGGTGTCATTTGTGGTTCACTCTGACCAGGATTGTGTTTATTATTTGTGTTGGACCCCCCCCCATCTCAACTAATAACCTAATTACACTCACACTCACATAATTTACAAGATGTGCAGAAAACGATACAGACACCATCTAGGTGTCTATAAAACAGGGACAACTGCTACCAATCTAAAGTGGAGGAGCGGCCATGGGGGAGACGGGTGTTGGTTAGGAGAATACAAATAAATACATTTACAAAGACTTACCCGTGCTAACTCTGCCTCGCTGCTCCTCCCAGCTCTCTTCCGACCGGCAGTCCATGGACCTCAGCACAGGCTCCCCACCCAATCTAGACGCGGCTCTCCTGCTAGCACGAGAGCAGCGCCTGGATTGTCCTGAGCGGGCTGGCCTGATGCTCGCTGTGGCACAGGGAGCCTGAGGCGTTTCTTCAACCGGCTGTGCAACACAGCTGGGTTGGAGAAATAAAAGTGCACGTCTGTTTGTCCGGCCAAACTCACGCACACTTTGGAGCGCCCACTCAGTCACTGCTCCAGTCGTCTGCTGCCAATCAGCAGCAGGGGAATCGCCCCCCTTTTTCCTGGCTCTGGTAGGCTGGTGACTGCGGTGCTCCATAGCGAAAAATAAAAATGGCAATGCGTTGCCATTTTATTTTTCACGTTTAGTGTGACACAGTGGGTGGGGGTCAACGCCCCCGCTCTAATAAAGAAACGGCCGCTGCTATAAGATTAGAAGCATTTCTATTGTGGAAACGTATCTAGGAAGCAACTCAGAGCAGAAGTCTGGGCCAGAACCAAGGGGTGCAATTCCAGATCACCCAGTGATGTCCCATTGTGAGGGGGATAGAGTTCCTTGTAGAGGAGAGATAAGTCTTCAGTGTCTGAACTGAAGGAAGCCTGGAGCACTCCTGAGGTCAATAAGAATGCTGTGCCCAAATGTGGGGTCACAGGTGAAATAAGTCTGCCCTCTGGGTGTATTTTTCATTTTCTTCTTCGTCTGCAGTCTGGTGATGTTCTGCCACCTGGTGTGGGGCTGTCTGCCTGAAGTGGTTAGTTTATTGGACTGTTAGTGCATCCTTTGTGAAGGCAGCTGTTCTTGACAAAGAGGTGACCTGGGTAGAGAGCCAATGTAATTCCTTTGTCAAGTCCTTGCTGGCCCTTACTGCTACCTCTCCAATAATGTCCAACAAATGCAAAGGAAAGTAGCAGACTGCATCTACATTTTTTGAAGAACAGACACAGCGAAAGTACTGAAAGTAGCTTTTTTAGATTAATGATTCTGTCACTTCACTGATTTGTAAAGAAGTCCTATTCTGTATGTTTGATAACACTTTTTTATGTTCTAAATCTAAAATAGAAAGCTATAATTCACAAAATGATGTATTTATTAAAGTGTGATGTAGTATTTATACATATATTTTATTTTAACAATTGACGCTTTAATAAAAAAAATAAACAAATGGTCCAAAAAGAGTGCTAGGTTGCGGTCTGCTGCTATGTACGCAATATCAAATTTTATTCTGTTGCCATAAGTTCCATATCCCTTCATTCCCAAAGGTATCTCTTGTGATGAATGTCACACATACGTCAATTCGCTTTGGCAAATGAGATATTGATCAGCAGCTCCATTTTATATTACAGACATGAGCTCATTCTTCAATTAAGGAAAGTGCTCCACGGTGCGCCAGTGAGATGCGCATCACGGCCTTAGATTGAAACATATAGCTGCAAAATATTGATGACAACAACATACCACATATTTCTAGCAAAAGATGTCAAACTGGAATACATATGGGCTCTGAGCTCATATGTTTAGGGTGATTTGGCACGATGAAGTGATTGATGTGAATAAGTGGACTGGCTTTCATTTCTATACCGCTTTATACACTCTAGCTATTTGCTATCTTCAGTTTATGTCATATATTTGATTCATAGGATTGCAAAAACAGCAGCTGTAGCAAAACTGACATTTCTCGATAATTTGCATATATCTGTGAATTATATTCCATAACTCGCGGCCATTCAAACATTTCTGCGAATGACGAACTTTGACCGACAGGATGCTCAGCAGCATCCTTGCTCCCCTGCCTGACACCCTCCGCATTCATGTAGCTGCATTCTTCTCTCAGTATTGAAATAACCAGAGACAACTATACACAGCGATCAGTTCCCTTCCTGTGCTTAGCACTGGGGAGCATTTACAATCAGAGTCACGGCATGATTCCCCTCTCACTCAGATCCTCTCTGTAGACTCCCAGTATTAACCTGCTTTTGAATAATGACAAATACAGTGGCCTTTGATTACTCAGCGATGTAACCATAAAAAGAAAACACATTCTGGGCATTCGAAGCAATTACACACCCACGATCATTGCAGAGAGGAGGCTCAAAGCCTCCTACCCACGTATGCAGAAGTGCCTCGTGCTTTAATCTGTCACCAGAGCCACACATGACATTATAGAACCACCATGCAAAGTTTTGTGTTGTTTACACTGTAAGACTAAAAAATATGCCCAGCTTTTCAACATGCAGTTCTTCACATACGTTGAATATCTCGAAACACTGCTCTAAATTCAACCACCTCACAACAACATGCCTCCTCCACCCTCCATGACTGGATCTTGGGGGGTGAGTGCTATATTGCAAAGATGCCTTCCTCAGGAGCACACGTGATAATGTCGATTCAATGTGAATTTTATGAGAGCTTAAAGTAGGGGGAGGACAAGAGACCGTTTCCTGTGATTTATGGAAGGAATCTCTTGTGATGTATACAAAATATCTGGCTCTAAGATCACCTACAGAAACCATAAAGTTTTGTTTCACTGTCCTCAGGAATCATATGCAGCTGTAGGAAACCACCTATAGCTGTAGGAGGCCACCTACAGAGACCCCATATTCTTATTTCACTGTTGTTTGGAACCATATGCAGCTGTAGCAGGCCACCTACAGAGACCATATACTTTTATTTCATCGTCCTCTGGAACTATAAACTGCTGCAGGAGGCCACCTACAGAGATCACATACTTTTATGTCATCGTCCTCCGGAACCATATGCAGCTGTAGGAGGCCACCTACTGAGACCATATACTTTTATTTCACTGTCCTTTGGAACCATATGCAGCTGTAGGAAACGAACCACAGAGACCCCATATTCTTATTTCACTATCTTCTGGAACCATATGCAGCTGTAGGAGGCCACCTACAGAGACCATATACTTTTATTTCATCGTCCTCTGGAACCATATGCAGCTGTAGGAGGCCACCTACAGAGACCATATACTTTTATTTCATCGTCCTCTGGAACCATATGCAGCTGTAGGAAAAAACCTACAGACAACATACCCTTATTTCACTGTCTTTTGGAACCCTATGCAGCTATAGCAAGCAGGGGGAGGACAAGAGACCGTTTCCTGTGATTTATGGAAGGAATCTCTTGTGATGTATACAAAATATCTGGCTCTAAGATCACCTACAGAAACCATAAAGTTTTGTTTCACTGTCCTCAGGAATCATATGCAGCTGTAGGAAACCACCTTTAGCTGTAGGAGGCCACCTACAGAGACCACCTGATCTTATTTCACTATCTTCTGGAACCATATGCAGCTGTAGCAGGCCACCTACAGAGACCACATACTTTTATTTCATCGTCCTCCGGAACCATATGCAGCTGTAGCAGGCCACCTACAGAGACCATATACTTTTATTTCATCGTCCTCTGGAACTATAAACTGCTGCAGGAGGCCACCTACAGAGATCACATACTTTTATTTCATCGTCCTCCGGAACCATATGCAGCTGTAGGAGGCCACCTACAGAGACCATATACTTTTATTTCACTGTCCTTTGGAACCATATGCAGCTGTAGGAAACGAACCACAGAGACCCCATATTCTTATTTCACTATCTTCTGGAACCATATGCAGCTGTAGCAGGCCACCTACAGAGACCATATACTTTTACGTCATCGTCCTCTGGAACTATAAGCTGCTGTAGGAGGCCACCTACAGAGACCATATACTTTTATTTCACTGTCCTTTGGAACCATATGCAGCTGTAGGAAACGAACCACAGAGACCGCATATTCTTATTCCACTATCTTCTGGAACCATATGCAGCTGTAGGAGGACACCTACAGAGACCACATACTTTTATTTCATCGTCCTCTGGAACCATATGCAGCTGTAGGAAAAAACCTACAGACGACATAACCTTATTTCACTGTCTTTTGGTACCCTATGCAGCTATAGCAAGCAGCTCTTCTGCAGAGGCCTGCAGGCACTCTAAGCAAGAAGAAGGTAGCTGACACATATTGTCTTAGCTGTCCTTTGGTGCATAGATTTCGGAAGCGAATCTGAAAATAAAGCATAATATATTTCGGGCTATGTCATTACTTTTGGCTCTCCCTTTGATATAGACTTCATTGACATCAAAGTTCATTTTCAAACACCCAATATGCCTTTTTAGAATTGATTTAATTGTTAAGGCAACATTACATTTGAAATGAGACTCATACTTGTGCAATGCATTCTGCCACATTATATCCTAGTTTTTTATCACCCAAGTCTCTCAGTCAACTGATATTCACCCCAGTGGCGGCTGGTACTGTACGAGGGTGATGGGGTGGAGGGGGAGGTGGGGTAAAGTGTTAAAAAATAAATATCACTTACCTTGGTAAGGCTGTCGACTCTCCTCCTTCGTTGTCTCTCGTCCGCTTCTGTTCCAGAGTCAGGAAGCACACCGGCTCCCCTAAGCCAACCACAACGCTGCTGTTAGCAGCGTTGTGATTGGTCTGAGCGCCATGGGTCGGTAACAGACAGGCAGTGGGAGCCTGTGCATGTTCCCAACAAGGCTGTGTATTATAGCCTGGTAGAGAACATGCTAAGTGCGCATGACTGTTTGGTTGGCCCAGGACGTCCAGCCAAACTGTCATGCGCACTTAAGTGCATATATTTCCTCCTCCCCCTGCTGGCTGTGATTACAGCCAAGTTCACCCCGCCCGCCACAAAACCTGCTTCAGCACAGAAAAATAAAATGATAACGTTGTGTTGTTATCTTTTTCATTTTTCCTTTTGTGCACTGCTGAAAAGCAGTGGGGCGATGCTCCTACGCCTTAGCGGAGGAGCTGCCACTGATCCACCCATTGCCCTATAAACGCAGTTACAATTTATCTACAGACCCCCTAAGTGTCTCTGCCTGGGCATGTATGGCACTGATAACTAGTATGCCAGTCATGCACCAAACTTGCCATGTGTGTACAGGCAAATCTTTCCAGATTTAAATCATTCCATCACTGTGAGGTACTCTTCTGTGCCTGTCTGTATGTACCACCCTTCTGTTTAAGCTGATTATCCATATTGGTGTCACTTTTCTTTCTGCTTATAATATTCGTCACATGCTGTCAAATTATTTAAATCGTTAAGAAATATATTTGATGTATTTAAAGAAATGCTCACGGTTCTTTGACCAGAATCATATCACTTATTGCATTTATCGACATTGGGGTTATACACACAGGCATTCGGCACGTTCGAGGAATGCAAACGACGCGATCTGAGGAAGTGTGCAGTATGGTAACTATCATTCTTGATTTGGTGCACTAAAAGTTAATCTCATCTCTACCGAATCTTGTTAATTTTTTCCAAGATAGGGACTGCATTTGAAAATAGTTTTTTGCATAAAATTCTCAATATAGATATTTGAACAAGAAGGCAAAAGAGAAAACTGTTGCAGGCACATCGGTTTTATCCTTTTGTCAGAATAGACTGGAAATGGTTTGAACAGCTAAATGTGGAAGGTAGATGAATGGATGAATAACTTATGGGAGGCACATCCACATTAAACTGTGAAAATGTGTTTTCCATTAGATCTGTCAGACGATAATAATATAGATGTTGGGGGGAAATCTCTTTATAGGTTAGTTATCTGTTACTATGTGTCAGCTGGGGGAAGATTTTATGAAGATGGACATAAAGACGAAACTATGACTTCTGTCAACTTACTGCTCAATTAGTCATAGGTAGGGATTGATCAACTCTCCTTGAGGTTCTACTCATCTTACCACTTGGTATTAGTTCTATTGTATTGTTTTTTGGTGTTTTGTATAGGATCATCATCACACAGTGTGGCCACTTTTCTGTTCTGAGTTTGTCATATGTTGTTACTAAAGAGAGAATTGTTTTCAAGATTAGGAAAACAGATGGGGTCCCCCTTTTGGTACATAAACTGATGCTGATGTTGTATGGGTACCGCGCGAGCAGTTAGCCGGCACAGTCCTCCTTGATAGCCGTAGGTGCTCATGTGCCTCTTGCCTGTCAGCATTTTGCTGCACAAGGGGTACAAGGCTAGTGACAGGTGCCCCCATTCTCCATCACTCATCCTTGAGTGGGTGAATGCGTACTGAAACTACAAACAACCAGATGCCTTGTTCTCAATTACGACCTTAATGTATAGGATGACTACGTCACTTCAGAGTGCTAGAGATACCGTTTCCAGTCCTGAACATTTCGCCTACAAATCACTCATTTCAGATGTGTGATGGGAAGGTGCAAAACATATCACCTTTGGGCAAGGTGCTTGCTTTAGTTCATTAAGCCTTATTACTTCTTAGCAACACTCATTTTCGTTGCTGCTGGGAAATAATATTGACATTGTTACTCATTATGGCCTTGGGCAATTGAGTGTCATTAGTGTCTGATAAGAGTATTGCTCATTGAGGATCATAATTGCCATTAATGCACATAAAACAAATACTCATTCCTTCTTGTGGACACTGCCTATTGTCATACTTACAGACATATAAAAAATGCTTAGGCTGGGTCTATTATTGCTTATTAATGCTGGTGGCATTCCCACCCTTACATTGGTATTCAAACTCTTAAGCTGTGGGGCGATTGATACTCATATTGAAGTGTGTTGCAAGTGGGCATTAAGACTCATTACTATCAAGAACCATTGATGCCAATTAAGTGCACATTGGCACTCTGAGATTCGTATTAGGACCACAAAAAACAATGAATTTTTGTTATTTATAATGCCCACAACAAATAATCTCAAAAGACAGAAAATAGTACAGCTAAAGGTAGCAGGTTATCATTAATGCAACCCCCTGGCATTATGTGTGAAAGTGGCAAGCTTGTGCCAGTAAGAGACTAAGTGGGTGTGCCACTTGGTATGTTAGACTTTGAATGATTCATTCTTAAGTTGGTGTGCTAAAAGAATGTAATGGGTAATTATGCAATTGTATTTTAATTCATAGGATATGTATATATAAGACAGGGTTCTTAAAGACAAACTAGGCCCGTACCCTGCCATAACATACAGAAAAGGCACCTCCATTAAAGATATGGTTGTCAAGAGTCACTTAAGCAATCTAAAACCAACATGGTTGGATAAAGTGGGAGGATTCCATCGATGCGATAAATGTAAGGCTTGCAGCCATAGTGAAAATGTCAAAGAAGTCATCCTAGAGAGAACTAAGAGAAAATGGTATATCCGTAAAAACATACAGTGCAGCACAGACTTTGTAGTCTATGTGATCACTTGCCCCTGTGGCAAGTGGTACATAGGCTCAACAACCTTTCCAGTGAAGAAAAGAATATTGGAGCATTGGCATGCCATTACCAATAAGGATTTCAGTTACAGCACAGCTAGACACTTCCACAATGTACATAATGGAGACTGGACGAAGGCAAAATTCTTTGCCCTTGACACCATCCCCAAAAACCACAGAGGGGGGAATAGAATCCAAGCTCTGCACAGAATAGAATCCAGATTCATTCTACAGGCTGGAAGTGTAGCTCCATTTGGGATGAACAATGACGAAGAGATGCACGTACATCTATAGAATGATTAATGAAGTAAAATGTAGCCTTCGCCTTGCACCTTTTGGAAACTCCAGTTCCTTTTTTATAGAAGTTTAGTTTTCATTTTTTGTATATTTGTGTATTTTAAATGCATAATTTTTTGTCCTTATAGTTTTGGACCCTATACCCCCAATTTATGTGATTTTTGTATTTTTTCACGTATTTGTTTATATTTGTTCACGTTGATATGGCATATCTGATTGATATAAAACCTTTAACAGTGAGATGTACACCCCCCCTGTCTTTACTTTATCTTCAATGACCTTGAATTCAGAGATTGTTATAGATTCGTTCTCTTGTCTTACAACCTTAGAAATTGAACATTGATATAAGATTATGAGCTATGGACCTTTACTGTGAATAAATCTTTGTCCCTGTTTTCTTTCCCCATAGACTGGATGTGTGAAGCCCACGACCACCACTGCTACCGTTAAGAGATACGAGCACGGAGTTTTAGGTGTTTGTTATTACAATCACCTTCTCCTCTTTGCATTCTTTTGGGTACTGGTTATACTTGTTTTTGCAATATAATGACTATATTCTTTTGATTTACCTGTGGGGATACATATAGGGATGAATATTTATCTTCATTTTTCATTTACATTTTGTATTTACATTGTGATGCTTTACTACAGGTATTGGCGATGATTGTAATTTGTAAGCTGTTGGGGTACTATACCCTTAATGATTTGTTCCGTAGCAAAAAAACAGATGGTTAAGATTGTCACAATGAGTACTTTACTCTTTATAGGTTTATATTTACTAAAATAATGTGACCATTGCCGCACTGTTATAAGGTCTTGATAGGAGTAGAATAAGGAACGTTAAACACATTTACATCTCTCTAAGTTGCATACTGTGACAAAGATGCAATTGGTATGAATACATACTCTTCAAAGTTTTTGTTTTACACAAAATGCGTCATATCATTAGAATTGATTTAATTTTATTTTATGTGCACGAATCTATATAAATGTTTCATCTATTATGCACATGCGTGGGGGATAGTGCGACACTGTAAGTCTTTTGTTCATTTTCATGAAATGTCTTTAAAAATACTGCACTTTGAACCTACGGTCATGTGACCAAGAGCTGGATAGCTCGAAACGCGTCTTGTTTGCCCTGTAAATAAACTGCATATTACCAAATTGGATTCGTGTGGCTCGTGCTTGCATAGTAATTGTGCGAGCTGTTGGTGTATATATATATATATATATATTTATATACTCAAAGTTTGTCATATCGAGGGGATGGTGCATGTGATAGCGCAGAAGTCATATTTAATTTAATAATTCAACCCGTTACTTACATTAGAAATCTCCAACTCCTTTGCATATTCCCTTCATGTCCTGCAAAAGTATTCTGAAAACCTTTCAGAGCCAACCTCGTTTGTGCCAGCATAAACTTCTCTTTAATCTTCTTCCGCTTTATGTCATCACTACAATACTTGGCATATCTCAAGATTTCGTCGACCGACTTGTTCTGCCAACAGATCACAGGTTATGTGTGTACAGATCTCTGGCTTCAGTCCTAACACAAATTGTGACACAAAATCCCCATATCCTTTTCTTCTGGATACTCTCTTCCACTGTGCTGCTTAAACACCTGTAACAACCTTTCATAATATTCATCCACAGTTTCTTTCAGCTCTTGGGTAGTTCTTTTAATTTCAAGCCAATCTATATCACTGGGTGGTACTCTACCCTTCAGGAATGTAATCACAGACTCATATTTTACCATTCCGATAGGATATGGTGCATTCGTTCTAGTCTGCCTCAAAGGTTCCTCTTTTGGCCATTGTAGTGCAGTCTTACATTCAGTCCATAAATCAGCAGATACCACAATGTCAAAATAAGTATTCAAATTTGTCCACAGCACCGTTGAAATCTAAATGAAACATTCCACTTGTGCATACCATTGCACCGGTTTGTCTTGTAATTTCAGAAAATGATTCGTAAATGCAGCCAAATCACCTCTGCTCCACGGAACGTGTACATACATCCCTTCTGCTATTTCTCTCAGTGGGTATGCTGTAATTACTCACTCACTTCCCTCATCCTGCTTCCCTGTTATAGTGGCTTCTCTCTTTTTTTCTCATGTTTCTTTGCCCATTTGATTTCTAGTTTCTCAGTCTCACTCCATTTGCAAATGCATTTGCTGGTGAGGAGACACCTCACCAGCCCGCCCTGCTCTCACTTCCCCCCCTTACCTTGGAAGGGTTTGACAAACTTGCTACGTAAGTTAAATCTGGGTCTCCATCTGATCCAGTGTGGCCTGCCCTCTTTCGAGACCAGACCTTTGTGGGGCGCGTGGCTATACGCTCTCTTGTCAATCTCTCCTTAGAGACCGGGGTCGTTCCCATCAGTTGGAAGCGGGCGGTGGTGTCTCCGATTATTAAAAAATCATCTCTTGACCCGTCTAAGCCGGAAAGCTACCGTCCCATCTCGCTGCTGCCTTGGCCAGCTAAGTTGACAGAGGCCCATGTCAATCTGGCCCTGTCTGAATACTTAGCCCGGTCCAATGCCCTCGATCCCACACAGAATGGCTTCCGTGCTGGCCACAGCACGGAGACTGCCCTTCTGGTGATGGTGGAACATCTCCGTGCAAGGTTGGATGCTGGTCAGACGGCGGCGCTGATTTTGTTAGATCTCAGCGCCGCATTCGATACTGTATACCACAGCATCCTCCTTGGGCGGCTCGAGGAGATTGGTATCGGTGGCCTGGCGCTGCAATGGTTCCGCTCCTTCCTAGACAACCGCTCCTTCTGTGTTTCCATCCCACCCTTCAAGTCCAGGTTCCAGCCTCTGGCCATGGGGGTTCCGCAGGGATCCTCGCTGAGTCCCACGTTGTTCAATCTCTACGTGAGACCGCTGGCTGATGTCGCAAGGCAGTGGGGCCTAACCATGGTCTCATATGCCGACGACACACAGCTGGCGGTTACTCTCAGCGGGGATGCGGAACAGGATGCCCCCAGGTTTCAGTCCGGACTGAAGGCGGTGGCCAGCTGGTTGACAGGTAACTGTCTCCAGCTTAATGCCACAAAAACAGAGGTTATGGTTGTCGGGAAGGGAGTGGAGCTCTGGGGCGATCAGTGGTGGCCTTCGGAGCTGGGCCCCACTCCGACCTTAGTGTCGGAGGTGAAGAACCTTGGGGTCTGGTTAGACGCTGGTCTTACATTTATAGGGCACACCAAAAAAATCGCAGCCTGTTGCTTCGGTCTACTAAGAGGCTTACGGCCGGTGCTTAAGTTCTTTGATGCCCCTACCAGACAGCTTGTGGTCCAGGCAACCATCATCTCCCGTCTGGACTACGCCAGCTCTTTGCTGGTGGGGGCTAACCAGGCTGAGTTAACCCGTCTGCAGCGGGTGCAGAACGCCGCTGCGAGAGCCATTGTTGGACTTCCTAAGTTCTGCCCGGTGTCTCATGTCATCCGCTCCTTGCACTGGCTTCCGGTGAGGAAGCGTATTGTCTTCAAGGTCTTGTGTCTGACCTTCAAAATCCTTAGAGGCATAGGCCCTGAGATCCTGGCCAACTCCATCTCTTTTTATGTTCCCACCCGCAATCTTCGATCTCAAGGTCAGGCTCTTGCTGTTGTCCCCAGATTTAGGCTTGGCAGGATGGGGGGCCGGTCCTTTAGGGTGAGAGCCGCGTCAATCTGGAACACCCTCCCAGTTGAAATTCGGCTGATAGAGGACTTGCTGCCGTTTCGTAGAGCCATAAAAACCTTCCTATTTTAGCTCCCTTGTTTTAGTACTTTTCTGCTGCATCATCTCCATGTTGTGTTATGACTGCTCCTTGTCTCTGCGCCGGGATGCTCCTTTGCTGGAGTCGCTGTGCGCGTAATAAATTGTTATAACATAACATAACATAACATAACATTTAACCAACTCCATAATATATAAGCGCATTCCAGAAACTCGCATGTTTTCAAATGCGGGATCATCCAATTGGACTCTATAGCTTCTCAGAAGGTGAAAATTATTAGCTAGATCAATCTCATATTTCTGAGCCAATTCTCTAAAATGATAATGCACTACAGCTGCTCTTCGTGCAACCTCCTTACACAGGTAGATTAATTCCTTTCTTTGGTATTGTTCGATATGTTCAAATTCTAGACATCCCCATATTATTTGTTCTAATTCCGCTTTCAACTGTGTGATGTTTAAAGGCTTTTCTCTTTCCATGTCTGACCTCTCTGGTACTTCTGTGCTTTCTGTCTTTCTGATTCCTGCTACTTCCTCTAACTAAGATGGCAGATAACACTCTTCAGTGGCATTTATGTCACCTGGAGTAGTGGGGGCTGTGATAACTAATGCCCCTCCCTCTATTAGGGCTTGTACTGTCTGTGGGGGTCTCCACACAAAAATCTGAGAATTTTGGGAAGTTGGAATAAACCCTGTGGTATGTACACCTCCAGCGGCTTGACAAATTTCTGGTCTTAAATCCATATTTGGAGGAGCATTTGTGGTAATTCTGGGCATTGTCCGGTCATTTACAGGAGTTATTTAGGCTATGGTACGCACTCCAGTCGCATTAGTCACAGTCAGAGATGCAACTTGTGGATGAGCCACAACTGGTGGGACAATTTGGAGTGTCTGAATTGGTCTTTCAATCTGTGCTAAACCTGGATCTACAGGAGCAGTGGCCACTGTGGCACATGAACCAGCACTTGATTCACTCGGCTCAGTAGAAGTTGTATATGGTGGAGGTCTTGAAGCTATCATCTGTTCTAAACTTGCATCTCCCATATCAGTATCCATCTCATCCCCATCTTTCTTTTGGAGATTGTTTTTGCTCTCTTTCTTAGCTGCTTCCAAAGTAATAGCTAGATACAATCTGGTTCCCTCTATGATAGCCTTTCTCCACCTACTCTGTTTTTCATCCGATTGAGAAATCTGAATAATTTTGCTCTGCTCGGTTAGTCCTTCTCTGGAATTTCTCCCTTTCTTTCTCCCTTGCAATCTTCTCCCATACACCCAGAGCTTCATATTGAGTAGGTCTAGGTGGTGGCTTCATCTCGTACAATTTTCCTTTCAAATTATCAAGGATTCTGGTCTTAAATGTGCCGTATCTAGGAAAGCTCATTGCACCTTCTTTCTCTGTGATTCTACTCCATTGGCGCAGCCAAGAACAAGTGTATAATTCATGCTCAGTTGTCATAAAATGTGCAGGCGTACCTTCGGGAGGTGCCTCTTCACCTTTCTGTACCGGAATAGTAACATTCCCTCTTAATAAACTCTTCAATTCTTTAAAACATTTCATTTTTGCAATACAACGAAAGACAAGGCAAATTTTAATCCAATGTTATTGTCTTGTTCCGTATATGTCAAATTTCAATAAACCAATTCAATTAAAACTACTAGTTTTCCATTTTCTGTTAACAAATCTGTTAGACCTGTCAGCCCTAGGGTGGTCTTCCCCTAAATTTTTTTCCCATTTTGCCTCGCTATAGACCGCCATTTTTGCTGGACATAGAACTCTGGGCGCCTTACCGCTGCTAATCAGCGCTGAGGTGCAGGTGCTCTCTCCTAACAACATGGTTGCCACAAGTCCCTGCTACTGCGGTGAGGCCACTGACCTATCTGCACAGTAGTAGCTGGGATAAGGCTGGGACTTAATGCTACTGTAACTGTGACAGCCACCACAGAGTCCCCAGATTCTTCTGGAACTTTCCAACCCCCCCAGGTTGCCACCAGAACATGCCGCCTTTTTGAAGGGTCACCTGACCTAGGGGTATAAAAGTAAAGGAGGGAACCTGATAAGTCAGTTACACCACTGGACCTGGGGACCCTCCGCTGGAGTGAAGGCTGCTAAGCTAGGGGGATTACTACACTACTGAGGCTGACTGGACCAAGGGACTGCTGCCCCAAGTTAGATAAGTTACCCTGCCTGCCTGCTGACCTTGCCCTGCGAGAGGGGAACCAGAAATACCATCTCCAGGGTGCCTGCTCCAGGACTGCCATATTCCCTTCCCCTACAACTGACACCTGAAACCTACCACCAGTGCTGGGACTGCGACACGCTATGAACCTGAGGGCGTCGTTGCTGTCTGGGGCCCCTTAAGGCACTGTGAAGCGCTGTGTAACCCAAGTCCTGCAAGTGATCCCCAGCACTGTGCTAGCGAAGCACTGTGTAACCCAAATCCTGCCAGTGATTCTAAGCGCTATGCCAGCGAACCGCTCTACAACCAGAATTTGCCTTTGACCCGGAGCGCTATGCCAGCGAAGCACTGTACAGCCACAATTTGCCATTGACCCCCTGCGCTGAGCAAGAAGAAACGCTGTGCCTCAGACTACCGCCGTGGCCCCTGCGATTAGCAAGAAGAAGCACTGTGCCTCAAATCACCGCCGCGGCCCCTGCGCCGCTGGGAGAGGAAGCGCTGTGTCACGAATCCCCACCGCGGCCCCAGAGTCGATGTGTGGACCGCCGCAGTTACTGACAAGGCCACGCTGTGATCAGGCGCGATGAGACGTGCGTCGCCTGGCAACCGGGATGCCAGCCACGTCATCAGCCGTGCCCCCGGGAAGCCGCGCCCCGATTGATTCCCGGACGGGGAACCCTTCTGGAGATCCGGGACTCGGCCACGGCGCTCGTGAGAGGGGGTCCGAGGAGAGTGGGAGCCCCTGACTTCCTCAGACCGGGTTCCTGGAAGTGGGGAGCCCGGTGAAAGCAGAGAGGCGATCCGCCCCCCCAGTCAAAGCCCCGGGTGAAGAGAGGAGAGGGCTGACTGAGGCAGGGGCGTCCGGCGCCAGCCAGAGCCGGGGCTGCTTCGTGACTGAGTTCCCCCCGCAGGGACTGACTGGTGAGTCGGGGAGATCTGGGGCGTACGCCCACATGGAGGCCCGGTCCTATTGACAGCAGGGATAGCCCCAGGGGCTCCGGGGGCCTGAAGACCCGGCACAGATACCCAGACACGAGTAGCAATGGGTTGGGAAATGCCCCCCTGCTGAAGTGATCTCTTGGAATCGGTATTGAAGCTCTGCCTAAGAAATGTTAACTGTATTGAATCTCTGCTTAAGACATGTTGCCTAGATTGAATATCTACATAAGAATTGTTGCCTGAACTGTACATCTGCATAAGAATTGTTGCCTGTATTGTACATCTGCATAAGCATTGTTGCCTGCATTAACCTGTGGTTACCAAAAACCGTTTATCCTGCATTCTGTGAGACCTTTTTGTTTCCAACCCGGACCAAAAGGAGATAAAGATACTTGTTCTCATACATGAAACTAGAGTGGTGTCTCCTTATTGTGTGTGCTTTACTGTGTCTGTGTGGGGGTGTGCTGCACAACTACTTCACACATAGCCTCGGGCGTGCCTTCCTGCCTCGCGCCAAGCTACCATGTCAGAGTCAGTGGTCCCTGGGACCTCGGTTCTAACAAAATCCAAATACGTTATTCACTTCGCTATAATCCAATATCAGCGTGCAACCCAGTCATCACCAACCAATCCCAGTGTGAAAGCACATCACCTGACCAATCTCAGCGCGAAACAATATGACCTACGATCTCACTCCTTGCAGCAGTTCACCCTCCTTTACAATTTCTCATGCATTCTCACAACTTCAGTAATAAAGCTTCCAACTTCTTCTTGTTTGCTCTAATAAAAGAAATAATAGTATTGCAATCACTCAAGAGTAATGTATTTTACAACCGCAAGTGAAATCAATGCAGTTTCACCCGTTTGCGCAATTAGGTTTCACTAACACCGCTCAATGTTAATCAATCGCAACAATGCTTAATTCCTCTATGTCAATGGTATAGGTGATGGTATCTCACACACTACACCTTAAATCCTGCAAACAAGGTATGTATGTACCTATGTATCTCTATATATCCATATGTATATCCCGGGATCTTTCTACTACAGCAAGCCTGAATTCTTCAATCTCTTTTCTTCAACAACTTCTTAATGCTTATTCTCACTTACCCATTCAATCTCACAACACGCAAAGCTACAACACACCTACCATGAACAACACATCACCCTACTAATTGAGGCTAGACTCAAATTCAGGGTGCTGATTATGACGCACAGAGGCCTACATAACAGGGACCTGAGAAAATAAAGAGTATGTTATTACCTTACACTTCAAACGGGTACCTGAGATCAAGCTCAGAAGGACTCCTAAAACCTACCAGGGCCAAAAGGGAGAGATGGGGAGGGAGGTCCTTCTCCCACCAAGTTCCCAAACTCTGAAACTCTCTGCCTCGCGAAGGTCGAATGCTAGATAAAGAACTGCAGTTTCACAAAGCAATTAAAACCTGGCTGTACAAACAACACTTTTAAGCTCTTCCTGTTTTACTCAACTAGGTGTATTTTAGCGCTGGGAAGCCCTAGGGCAGCTAAGTGCTCAACAAATCCATAATAATAATAATAATAATAAAACTCACACCTTCAAACCGCAACTGCCTTCTAGTACTGCCTTGTCAGATCTTCTTGTTCTGGACATTGGATTCGAGAATCAGGAGTTTTATTCTGACTTGGTATTATTTTAAGGTATTATTTTATAGCTCCATTCAGGGTGTGAACCATATCTCTACTACCAGAAACTGATAGCGTGGAAGTAATATTTAATTTAACAGTTCAACCCATACCTTGCAATAGGAATCTCCAACTCCGCACCAAGCTCTTCTTCAGTAGAATAGATCTTTGCCTCTTTTTTAGAATGGAGCATCAATCAAAAGACATCACAATAAGCATCATCAATTTAGTTCGGTCAATAATTGGAGTTTAGGATTAGTTCTAAAACCTATATTGATCGATAACATTTAATATTTAGTTTTTTTTTAATTAAATGTTGTAAATCAGATAAACCCGTTTACATAAATATTTTTTAAAATGTCATAGTTAGAGTTAATCAATGAATTACAGCATGTTCCATAAAGAAAATGAATCCCTGTTCTATTCGAAGCGGATCCCAACCTATCGGAACTCGTAAAGTGTCCTTATGTAAAAGAGCAAAACTTAAAAGAGCATTGAAATTTAATTTTAAGTTGAACTCCCCATATAGAGTAGTTCTAGAAACTCATCCAAGTCTCTTCTCTGAAATTAGCATACAGTCACAGTAGTAACTATCCCAAATTAAGCTAGGAAATGAGTACAACAGTAGCAATAACCGTTAAAGAAAAAGACACCTACAAAGTAGCAGACAACAGAAATGACTGTCAGCAGTAGCTCATAGTGCACAGGGCAAAAGGAAAATAGAATGTTTGCAGAAGAATGGCCTGCACCATCCTGCCTTAACTCTACCTGGAAAACGAAGATTATAAACACAAAACAAATGTAACAATCTGAGCTGGTGTTAGGTCATTGTAAGCCAACGAGGAAGGATTGCCCGACAGTCTGCTGCTTCTTCCTTCATTTCCAAGGTAAATGAACGAAGTCGGCAAGGTGCTATCTACAAATCTCAACTTAGTTGTTAAACATTCATGTTCGTTAGCTTTACTCTGAGTTCCCACAAGAACCCTGCAGTGTATACTATGAGCTATTTAATATTCCACTGCGTGACAATGAACTATTCTAAAGCAGAAACATTCTAGTTGCAAATCTACAATATTAAGTCATGAGACTCACGTCTTTATGCAAGCATTATTGGTTTAATATACTATTCAGCATTCTGCATTGTGAATATGTGCCAGCTAGAATATGATGAGAACATGTAGACTAGAGAAAGAAAGAATACTTTTTAAAGTCAGCACATTCTACAGAGATGACACGTTTAAGCAAGTCAAATGTGAATAATTTATCAAATAATATTGCATCATTCACTATTTCCTAAAAACGTTTATTTATTAAAGAAAAAAATAACTGAAAGGTAGAAGATAGAAGAGGCCTGGTCTGGCCTAGCAGTGATATCACGATAGAAATGAGTCCTTACTGCAGAAATCACTTTACAGTGTAATTCTGCATGTTTAAGAAAGCGCATTTCTTGCGTTTCATTTTTGTCCGCATTTTCGTGTTAATGTCTAGTACAAAATATAGCATTTATCTAAGCTAAAACCTTCTGCTTTATCACGTTTGTTCGTGTGTTGTTTATGTGTCCTCCCCTATTATTAACTGCTCCTCATATAACACTTTAAGACCCTAGTTTTTATAATTTATGCAGCTGTTGCATGTATTCAGTATCTTGTGATTCTATTGATTCATAATCACTTTACTCATATTATAGATGATGTAATGCACCTCTGTATGCAAGATTGGACTGGAAGTTACTATCTTAATGGTCTACTTCCCATCTTTTTAATGTTGTAGGTTGTAGTTATTAATCACCTTGCACATCTCAAGTTTTCTAAGTAATAATCAATGTAACAGTATTGACTAAAATATTTTGATTACACAGTGGAGTGATAAGAGTTTAACCTGAATATGTATTACAAATGATTTTTGTATCTTTTAGGATACCTTTGTTCACCTTGAGGAAATTGAATTGTCTATTTTGTAGTTGTTCCCTCACAGATTTGACAATGATCCACAATACACGAAGGTGCATTTTTGTACGAATAATCCTGACTTTAGAGCTTCCCCACAATACCAGAAGAGTATCATCGGATTTGTCAATACAGCTCTAATAGCGAACACTAATGCTCTTAATACCTTGCACTGGCTAAAAGGATCAAATATAAATCCTTGGGTATGGTGTACAGAGCTATACATCAGTTAGGGAAACATTTCCCTCAAACAAGATCCTCACAGTACACGCCTAATTGCCGACTGCACTCTTCTAATGCCAGTCTTCTTATTGTACCTAAATTCAATAATGCATGGGTGGGCGTCCATGCTTTTTCAGTCCAGGCAGGCATATTACGGAACCTTCTCCCTTTTGAGCTGCGCTCGACAGACAATCTACTTATGTTTAGGAAAGCACTTAAAACTTGGCTCTACACATGCTACATTTGCCATGTATACATACAGCCCTCCAGTTCTTTTGGTTATCACCAGTGCCAGCACATCTTTGTAGGTAACAGTGCAGTCTATTAGTGGAATTATTACTATTATTATTATTATTATTATTATTATTAATAATAATAATAATAATAATAACAATAATATTAATAATAATAATACTGCTCTGAGTAGGATATGCATGAAGGGGATATCAATTCTGTCGCCTTCAAGGTGTTATTTTTGGTGTTTTCAGAATTAACATCTCCTTTTAGTAAATACAAGACAGTGTGGAAATGGGTTTAACCCAGAGGTTCAGTCATCCCACAGCAAATATCACCTACCAACATGTAATAAAATCGCTAAGAATAGGAAGCCCACCCTTACAATATTTTGGTATCTTTATTCTGGAGTTTATATATGTGTAGGTTGATGTTATTGGCCACATTATTCTGGTATATAACCTGGAGAACTGAGGGTATGAAGTTCTCAGAGAGATGCCTGGGTTGGGTAAGAAAAGAATATTAGAAAGTTGATTGGCTCAAGAATGCACACAAGAATGAAACAACTTTTTGGGATCATGAGAGAGGATGAATTCGTTTGGGAAAATCAGAATGGAGGTTACCAAAGTAGGTAGTGTTTGCATGATCCTTCTAGATAAGAGGAACACTCATTATCAAGATAATACCTTTACCCAAGACAACCAGACAATTGGAAGCAAAGGTCAGAGAGCATAGGCCAGAGACTTTCTGGACTTCAATGATCTACTGATCTAAAAAGATAGACATGGCACGCCAAAAATGTAACAGTTCACCGTGCAAGAACTAAAATCTGCTGTAGAATCTGAGGAAGCCCCCAGGGGCTTTTCTTTTTTTATTCCTAATCCTGCTACTGTTATATTGTATGCTGTCCACGTTTCCTTTTGTGAGGACTGAAGTTAAAACAGACAAAAGTATGGATTTATAAACACATCTTTTGTCTTCTGGATGCCAATAAGCGACCAAGTGGCTAAGTCACATAAACAAATTTCATATTGGAGAAGAGCAATCCTGAGAGTTGGAAGTATTCGTGGACCTGTCTGCCTGTAGTCCAGGAATGGAACATGATGTTCTAAGGAATGAAACCGTGCAAAAGCTACCGGAGATCAGCCGATTAAAGTATGACTACAGACAGGTCTTTTGAAAGTAAGAAGAAAATGGAGAAGTATTTCAATAATATTTCAAAGTGATCAAGCAATACTGAGCTAGGTCGCCGTATTTCAGCTACCTATGAAGACTCTAACCCTTTTCTGGAAGAAGAGACAGCCAGAAGCCTTTGTGGTCTTGCCGTTACATACCTGTGATCGTTGGATGGTCGTAGTGGCAACAGTAGTGAGTGCTTGGCTATATTATTAGGCTACATTATTTTGCATAATGCACTCTATGAATTTAAGCCGTGTGACTGGTTTCCCCCCGGATATTTAGGCCTTATTAGAAAAAATCCTTTCAAGGCTATGCAACATATTTTAAACTGAACACCGAAATAAAGGGAGAGTCTGTAGAGGGAGAACAGAAAAAGGGCACCTCAATCAACCACTAAATGTACTTTTGCCAGTATCCTTTGGGAAGCTGCCCAAGTTGAGGGAAAGAATGAAAAAGATGCACAGGTCCTTCTTTTGCCTTTGATAAAGTGTCACTTGACAAAGGCATCTGGAAGTTGTGCAAAAAACTTTGGTGGGTATATAGCTTGACCGGTGGTCCTTACAGCACTCTAGAGAAGTGCCTTAATTGGCATTTGCAGTGTTTACAATATTTTTAATTTGAGACTGGAAGCATCCAAAGCCAGAGTAGAGAATTTATAAGGTACATTTTCTAGCTTCAAGAAGCAAAGGAGCTGTAACACTTTTTAAAGGATGTATCTGGGTGATGATTCAACTGCAGCCCCACAATGTAGTGATGCTCTGTAGTTTAAGCAGGAGACAATAATTTAAGTTGCACTGGCCACCTTAAAAAATAGTCTACCTACCCTGCATTGAACACTACTATATGGCCCTATACCTCGCTCACCTGTTCTCCATGAGGCCCAACGAAGTTGACCAGCTACCCACTACCAACTATGACTGACTGAGACGGTGGACATGACGTTTTCTTCCCCTCCTGGGAACATTGGGATCACAGGCCTCCAACCCCTGCCCCTCTGCCCACCCCTTACCTGCTTCCCTGGACCCCACACCACTCCTCCCATTCCCCTCTTCTCTCCCCCCGCTGTGGCTGAGTTATGCCGGGCACCCATCCCTTGTTTATTACCCTAGTCCCTGGACCGCCCCATCTCCCTGCAGCGAGCTCCAGAATTCTGACTAGTTCCCTCTCGGTCCGTCCTACTCAGTGTCAGCCCTACCTCGCCAGACTCGGCATTGGCCAGAAGGGAAACTGTAGTTCCAAAGCACCCATAAGGCCTCCGGTCCTCTCCTACACCCATCGGAGAGCTAACCTCTGCTCTGGTATTGTGGGTATCTTATACTGTTCTATGTTTTCCATACCAGGAGAGGAGGGTTATGTTATATTATATCCATTTTTAGCGCGCTCAGATACTCGAGAGTGTCCCGGCGCGATGCCAGAGGGGTGCAAGATGAAGCTATCAGTCAAAGAAATGAGTTTTAAGTTTCCTTTAAAACACAGCTGGGTCCTGGATGGACCGCAGGGCAAGGGGGAGGGCATTCCAGGCCATACTTGCCTTCACCACAGGAGAGCAACCCCCTAGCCTCTGAAACTTGAAGCGTGGAACCCGAGCAAAACGAAGAGACAAGGAACGAAGGGCTCGCGTAGGAACATAAAAAGAGAAGTGCCTCTGCAGATACAGGGGGCCATAGCCGTGGAGAGCACGATGGGCCAGAATCAAAGATTTAAACTTAACCCTGTCCACCACAGGCAGCCAATGAAGGGAGCGCAATTGCAAAGCCACACTATTCCTTGCCGGGATGCCCAGAAGCAATCTGGCCACCATATTCTGAACTACCTGAAGCCTATTAAGCAGGTAGCCAGGGGCATTAGCATAATCTAAGCGTGACAAAATCAAAGCACACGTAACAGTTTCTTGTGGAAAAAGTTCCTAAGAGTCTTAAGAAGGCCGAAACAGCAGCAGGCCAGTTTCTTAATATGTGTGGAGAAAGAAAGACTCTCTTCGAACCACACGCCCAGATTTTTGGCGGGCTGTCCTGAGGAGAGGGGCAGTAGAGAGTCGAGCGGCCACAGCTGCTCTCGGAAGTCAGCAGGGAACTTACCAAAGAGCAGAATCTCAGATTTTTGTTCATTACACTTAAGCTGTGCAACCGCCAACCATTTAAAGATGGAAACTAGGCACTGTTGCGCCACTGAGACGGAATCAGATGTTTTGTCCTAGGTAAACAACAACTGGGTATCGTCCGCATAGGCCATCACCTTAGACCCTAGCTCCTCTGCCTGATATATCAATGGCGTAACATAAATGTTAAAGAGGAGAGGGCTAATGGAGGAACCCTACTGAACTCCAGTGGTTACCAGCTGAGGGGAGGAGGAGAAAGGAGGGAGCCATATCTGCTCAACCCGTTCCTCCAGGAAAAACCTAAACTAGCCCCACACAGCTCCCGACACACCAATCTCTGCTAATCAGGCCAGGATAAGAGCGTGTGGCACCGTATCGAACGCTGTCGAGAGGTCCAGCAAAATTAGTGCCGCCCTGCCGCCGGCGTCAAGGCACTCCCGGATAGCCTCCACCACCTCAACCAGGACAGTCTCAGTGCTGTGAGAGCTCTAATCCCTGATTGAGCTGGATGGAGAAGAGCCTCAGTCTCCACATATTCTGTAAGTTGTCTATTGACCACCTTCTCACAGACCTTGGCAATAGCCGGAAGGAGGGAGATGGGCCAATAGTTCCCTGGGTTCAGGGGGTCCAGAGAAGGTTTTTTAAGAAGCGGCGAGATCTTCGCCTGCTTCCACCCTTGAGGAACAGCCACTGACTGAAGAGACAAATTGATGATAAAATTCACCTCTATATATACACTCTCTGCCACTGCCGTGGAACCGGACTTAAGCCCCCTGAGGATTTTAAGAGATTCCAGGGGGTCGACTGCTCTAAAAGCTGACAAAGAGCAGGGAGAAGTGACAGGTTGCACCGCCAAAGACCCATCACAGCGGCCATTACCCAAAGGAAAAGTAGCCTGAATGGCCTGAATTTTATCTTGGAAACAGCATGCGTATGAAGATGGAATTACACTTGGTTGAGCCAGCGGCGACATAAAACTCTGCACTACGGCAAAGATTTCTTTAACGTTGTTCCTGGCAGAGTCAATCCGAGCTGCGAAAAATAGCCCTTTAGCCGCGGCAATAGCATCGCAATAGGTTTTTTGCATTGCTCTAAGCTTCCTCTTGGCTAAGGGACAGTAACCACTCCTACGCCAAGCACGCTCCAAAATCTTACAATCATGCTTAGCAGATTTAAGAGTCAAGTTAAACCAAGGTTTAGAGGGTGTATCTCTAGCAGGTCTGGCGGGCCTTAGAGAAGCCACAGAGACAGCCGCCCTAGATACCCAACCAGTAAACCCCAACATGCACTCCTCCAATTCAACTGACAGGATGGGCCTAGAAACTTACAGAACCTGTCTGAAATCCGGAGGATCAATTTTCGCAAAAGCTGGCTTCTGGTAGGAACGCACCTGTGTCTCAGTGTTAGATACCCTCCAAGAGAAATAGGATATAAAATGGTCAGACCAGGACACCGGACAATGTTCCCTTATGGAGATAGGAAAGTTGGAGCAAATCGGGTCCAAGATATGACCGGCCTGGTGAGTGGGAAGGCGGACATGCTGGTTAAGTTGAGCCAGATGTAGAATATCCAGCAGGTCAATCACCTCCTTGGTATCAGGTCGATCCAGATGGATATTAAGATCACCCACAACCATATAGTGGGAGAATCTAACCGCCCGAGAGACGATAGCGTCCCCACAGGTCTGAAGAAATGGACCCGCAGGTCCAGGGGGCCTATAGATCAGGGAGGCTCCCAAGGAAAAATGGGCTGAAAAGAGATGCTAAAATCAAGCACCTCGCAGCCTACCCATGCAGTAGTGTCCCCCAGGCGTAGATCCCATATGTCTTTATATATAATGTCCACACCGCCACCTCTCCCCCCCAGACGGTCGGCTCTAGAGATCTTATAACCAGCAGGAATGGCAAAGGAGACGATGGGGTCAGAGGTAGGATCTAACCAGGTCTCCGTTAGGAACAACATGTCTAATGAGTTATCCTCCAAAAGATCAAATACATCCACATGATGTTTCCTGAGAGAGCGGACATTGATCATAGCTGCCAGAATGTGGGAAACCTTGGCCCGCTGTTCGGGATGGCAGCCCTCATTGGCCATGGGAACAGGTCCCCACCCCCATTTGAAACCACAGACTGGGGAGACGGCTAAAGGAGTCATTGCCACATCCCAGTTGTGAGGTTGGCCCCTTATCCATCACCCTTTACCTTTTTCTGTTAATGGACAACTCTGTGCATGTTCTGTTGGTTTTGTCCCATTATTTCCTACCATAAAACCCAATAAAGAGTTAAAAAAAAGTTTAAAAAAAATGTGGTCTGGACTAGTTTCATCAACTCCCTCCAGGTCTTTATGGTACTGTTTCCGGTCCTGGACTCTGATATAATAACATGGGTGTTGTAGTCTTGTGTTACCTAAAAACCAAAGTTCAGGACTAGAGACGGGGTCCATAGTGGAGTGAGGTTGTCAAACTAGTCAGGATGTGCTTTACGTTCTTCAGGTGAAAAAGCTGCCTGAAGAGACTGCATTGCCCTGTACAGACTATTGTTAGTAAGACCCTTTTGTTTCAGTCCCCCTTTTCTATCTTAGGTAGTGGAACCCCCGGATCTTATGAGGCCAAAAGAATGTTCCCTTATATTAATGTCAGTCCCCACTCTCTTCGTGTGAAATTGGTCTGTGATTTTCTTCACCCAGTACCTTCCCGCCTAGTTCCAGATAGCAGCCATACTATTTTGGAATTGTGCAGAGCAGATGTCATTTGCTTCTGACAGATGATGAATATCTCTGTTTCATCTGAGCTATTTCCCACAGATTAGAAAGAAAGCACTCCTTTGAGTAGATTTATAGGTTTGAAGAATTGTCCCAAAAAGTAAAATTGGCAGTTTCATTAATCACCTTTTATTTGATGCTTTCGTGCAAAAAATTCCAACTTGCACCATACTTTCGTTCGCACCAATTTGACTAGTGTTTTATTATTGGGCAACCTAATTTAAGTTAGAGACGTGTTCATGTGTGTGCTGGTTTTGGGCAGTCAGTAGTCAACCAGGAGTAACTCTCCTGTAAGAAAAGGGTTTCATGATCAATTTTCGACTATTTCATGCTAATGAATATTTTGGTCACTTCATCATGTCACTTTGCAATTTTAAGTCATTAATATCAAAGTATATCAAAACGTTAGGAGCGCGAATCGGCTTCACCGAGGCTTAATTGAGGAAAGGTCAGTGCGAGATCGCCGTTGGCGCATATAAGCGGGGAGCACCTTGTGGCCTGTAGCTTTCACCACCAATGTGCCGGGTTGGCCGTGATTCACCGATGTATGAGAGGACATAAAATGGCAGCGGCAGGGCTCCCCGGAGCCCCTGTGCATTCGTGAGGCTGCGAGGACTGCTGTGTTCAGGAAGAGGTCAGCGTGGACTACAGATGTGGTACAAGACGGGCGAAGAAATGCTGCAAATGGCACATAAGAGTGCAATTATGATTTAGTCGGCTGCGCAGGTCTGCTCTCTCACGGAATAGCGGTAGCGGTGGTGGATAGTGGGCTCCTCTGAGGCGCTGTACCTAGCGGCAGGATGTTGGGAGTTCACTTATGCATGGAGCACGAATGGCGGCATACTGAGCATAAGGAGCATAACAGACACTAATGAGCATGGAATATGAATGGCGGCATAATGAGCACGATGAACATAATAAGCACTAATGAGCACTAATGAAGGCTGGGAGTGCTGATGATGCAGGGGGCTTCCTGATTGCACGTGCACCGACTGTGTAGCTAATGCCTGAGCAGTACATGGAAGCAGTAAACTAAGAGGAGGCGTGATTGACTCGGATTTGTCGCGGATTTGCCACTCCATCTGAGCGTTGGCTGGCCTCAAACGGGACGCTGATGTATGCTGTGGTATGCTCTAAGGTTTTGGATTCCTAACCACACTGCTTCCGGGGAGAGAGACCACATAGAAGGACCCTTGCCGAGGTGAATGTCTTTGGGCTTTGTAATTGAGCTTAGCAGCCTCTACGTGCGATCACAAGATGGGGGACAAAGAAACAAACAAAGAATCTGAAAAGACTCAAAGCGGAGCCACCTAATCCGATCTCACCTGTCAAGGGTAAAAAGGATGTGACGGACATGATGGACATAATACTAAATAGATTGGAAGAGGTGAGAGAGATTGCGAAGTCTACAAAAGAAGAAATTGTAACAATCCGCAAAGACATCAGAGACACTAATGCCAAATTGACGGAGTCGGAATCGAGAATTCGGAGACCAAGACGTGTAGCTCCTTGAAACACCTACATATTTCCACAGAGCAGATGTCAAGGAAGTTGTCGGAATTGGAAGACAGAAATCGGAGGGGGAACCTATGCATTTTTGGGATACCGGAGAAGTCAGAAGAAACGTACGGGTCCTGTGTCCCATTTTTAGAGGCATGGTTCTCGCAGGCAACTAATCTTAACTTTCATCACCCACTGGAATTTGATAGAGCTCATAGAGTTCCGGGCAGGATCATGCCGGGGCAGAAGGGACCGCGACCTATTGTATGTAAACCATTGCGCTACCAACATGTGGAACAAATACTATCATTTGTGCGCAAAAATAACCATGTGCTCTGGAAATCTAGTAAAGTGTTTATATCACAGGACTACAGTAAAGAAACTGTCGACACGAGGAAGGCTTTTCTTGCTTTGCGACCACAGTTGAAGTCGCTGGGCCACCAATTTGGTTTTGTGGGTCCGGCAAAGTTCCGTATCTTTATCAAAGGTTCTCCGCAGGTTTTCACGGATCCGTTAAAGCTCAGGCAATGTCTGGAGGGAGGCGAGGAGCTACACATGGACACGTCATCGGCGGCCTCTACTTCCTCATCTAAGCAGAACTCTGTTTCCTTAGCAGATTATTATCCCGTTGTGTCATTTGTGGTCATGTAATGTTGGGTCCTGATGTACTGCTGCACTGCTGCAATGTTGGGTTCTATCCATGGAATAGAGGGGGAAGCAAGTCTTCTCTTCTGTGCTCTTGGGTGACTTGTGCTCTGTTCGAGTGTTGGTTACTAGCCATGAATCGTTCACATCTACTAATTGCTCATTGATCTGCTCGGATGTGCCTTTTTGTTAGAATGGGTTAGGATCAGTGAGGGTGGGTAATTAAGATTGATAATGTTGATTAATGTTGATAATCCCACTGGGAGGTGACCTAGCGTCAGCTTTAATTGTATAAGTTAGTTGTTGCCTGGATAGGCTCGGTTGCTTAATGGGCGCTCAGGTTTGGGCTGTTTAGATGTTGGGTTAATTCCCGAATTGCCTACACAAATGCGATTTGTGACCATGGGAGGGACACTAGTCTTTCCGTGTCACCATGCCTACTAGTTTATCTCGGGTGGAGGGGTGGGGGAGGGTGGTTGGGAGGGTGAGGGGGAGGTGGGAGGATGGGAGAGGGAGATTGGGGGGGGTGCGTGTTTGTTTTCTGTGTTAATTTTTATTTATGTCGTTGCTTATGTCATGTTCCAGCGCATACCAGGTCCATTTTACTGCCAATGCCTATGTCGATTGCACTGCCGCGATCCTACTTATGTTTCTGTCATGTTCCAATGCACACCAGACTCAGACTCTTTCCACTGCCAATGTCTATGCTGGGGTTGCTGTCACGATCCTGATAGTGTTTATGTCCAGTTGCAATGCATACCAGGTCTAACATCATTCTCCTGTTATTGCCCTTGCCAATTGTACTTCTATCTGCATGCCAGTGCTGTGAGAGTTGGGGCGTTTTGGGCGAGAATGAGGGAGGATCGAGTAAACACTTTTAAAGGTAGTTTGTTAACAATCCACCATGTTGGCTCTTGATTAGTTATGTCATTATCCGCTATTGAAACTCCTATGGGCGTAACGAGAATGAATAACTTGAAAATACTCTCTCTCAACGTTAAGGGTCTCAATCAGCCAGTTAAGCGCCAGAAGGTCCTGGAGTATTTACGTAGGCAAAAAGGTGATATTGTGTTGTTGCAGGAATCTAAACTTGAGGCCTCACAATTTCATACTCTCAGGAATAAATTCTTTGTTGAGGTCGCAGGGTCTGAGGCGATAGGAAAGAAAAATGGGGTCCTGACATTGATTGCAAAAAAATCTAACGTAGATTTGCTCTCCTCCGACTCAGACTCAAAAGGGCGATGGGTTACGACCAAGCTGACTAAAGACGACACTGAATTTTATGTGACAAATGTTTATGCCCCTAATACCTGCGACCTAACCTTTTGGTCTGATCTGGCTAAGCAACTCGAGACTATCCCGGATTCAGCCATACACATTATGGCAGGAGACTTTAATCTACCATTTGATCCAATGCTGGACAGGGATTCCAGATGCTCCTTTCGTAGCAATAGATCTCATAAGGCCTTTACTAATCTGTGTACTCGATTCCAGTTGGTAGATACATGGAGGTTACAGAACCCTGATGGGAGGGACTATACCTTTTATTCTCCTCCACATGATTCATTCTCCAGGATCGACTATTTATTTATAACAAAGAATGGCATTCCCAGAATGGAAGGAACATCTATAGAGCCAAGGGTTTTATCCGATCACTCCTGTATTTCCTTGTCCATCTCCAACGTTAAATCTTCTACTCGACAATCAATCTGGAGGTTTAATGAGGAGGTCCTTGATAAAGAACAACATAGGGTAGAGATAGAGTCCGCGATTAGAGAATATTTAGAACATAATGGTAGAGGAGATACTACTGATCTGATTCGTTGGGAGGCGCTAAAGAGCACAATAAGAGGGGTTGTTATTAAAATAAAATCTGTAATCAACAAGGAACACAATAAAGCTCTGGAGACTTTAGAAAGAGAAATTGCAGCGCTAGAGAAGAAATACTTGACTGATAGGAAAGAGGACACAATGAATAAACTAGCAAATAAGAAGTATGAATATAACAAAATAGTAAGTGAGAGAGCAGGGATTTGGTTGACTAAGAGGAAGCAATTCAAACTCTGTGCATCCAACAAGGCAGGGAAGAGCCTCGCTGCATACCTCAAATTTAAAATACGATAATTTCCATCAAAGACCAGGGGGGAACAGCACACTCTGACCCGGTTAAGATAGCGGAAGTATTCAAACAATTTTATGAGCAACTTTATGCCAAGAATACGGAGGTAGTCGATTCCAAAATAGACGGCTACTTGGATGGCTGCAATCTTCCCTCCCTCTCCATTGTTGATTGTGATGGCCTTAACGGTCCCATCACACTCCAGGAAGTCGAGATAGTCATTAAATCGTTAAAATGTGGTAAGGCACCCGGACCGGACGGGTTCACTGCTAGATTCTACAAAAGCTTTTCCCCAATATTATCACGACCACTCTTACACTTATTCCAAGAAATCAGTACTGTGGGGGAAGTGAGGGGAACGTTGTCGGAAGCCATTATTGCGGTACTGCCAAAGGAGGGGAAAGATCCAGCGCTACCAAAGAATTATAGGCCTATCTCCCTCATTAATCTTGACTGTAAGCTTCTAGCCATGATTTTGGCTAATCTGCTTCAAAAGGTCCTGCCCAAGTTGATACATTTTTTTTAATTTTTTTAAAAATATTTTTATTAAAGTTTTTCAAACAACGCAATGAAGCCAACTACAGAGAAAACCAAAAGGATCCAATCCTCAGTGGACACATCAGGAGAAATCCGGTCTTCCCTCGCTTCCCCCCTAAACCCCCAACCCTCCACCCTCTCTACCCCCACCCCCCCCTGTCAGTGTGCCCGCATCAACCCCTTCTTCTCTTCCGCTGGGAGGGACCGGGGTCCGAGAAGTCCGAGCCCAAGGTAACCCCGAGGGCATGGCCACTATTCTCAAGATACTGGAAACCCCCCCTCCCCGCCATCCATCCAGACCCCCTCCAGCCACCACGACTATTCAACAGTTACCCATACATTGTGCAAACGCCGAGACCTCCCCAAGCGTACCTAAGTGACTCCATTCAGTGCGGGCTCCCCAGTCGTCCCAGAGGGCCCCACCCCGGGCGCCACATGCCTATCCCCGTCCCCAGGATCCCTATCCTCCACACGTGACTCCTCCGAGGCTTTAAGCCCTTCCACCAGAGCCCCCCAAGCCCGTGCCGCCTCCAGCGCTTTGTCATTAGACGCGCGTCTGGCCATCTGCAAGCGCAGCGTCCCCTCGCTCCCCGCCCAGGACAGGAAGCTCGCCTTCCATCTCCTAAAACTCGGCCCAGATCTAGCTTTCCAATGCATAGTGAGCTCCCTTTTTGCCATTATCAATCCTAGATCGCAAAACTTGCTTGTAATCTTGGTTTTGGATGTGTGCGGAAACCACAACAACAGGCAAGTCCCCATCTCCACCTCTAGCTCTCGCTCCGTCACTTGGTTCAGGCACTCTACCACATCCGCCCAATAAGAGCTCAGTCCCACACAAGACCAAAACATATGGCCAAAATCAGCCCCCTCCTCTCCACACCGAGGGCACGGTGACTGGGAGCCTCCAAAGTACTGAAGGAGTTTGACTGGGGTTAGGTAAGCCCTGTGTAAGGTGTAGAATTGGACCAGTTGGAATCTGGCATTGCGCGTGCCCTTCCATGCCCGCTGCACTATCTGCACCCACGTCGTCTCCGGAATGGGCCTGCCCAGATCCCCTTCCCATTTGCCCCTCAGGGCATCCATAGGTGGCACCGTCTCCGTGGATAGCCGCCTGTACAGACAGGTGATAGCCTTGAACGTACCCGCCGCCATGGTAATATACTGACACCCCAAAGAAATCGGGGGCTCCGAAAGCCCCTTCTTCCACTGTTTCTGGATCGCCGCCACCAATGCGGTGTGCAACAGATAATCCCCCCTCGGTAAGTCATACGCCTCTCGCAATTCCTGGAACGGCAACAATACGCCATCCCTATATAAATCCCCTATCATGTGGACCCCCCGCTCTTCCCAGCCAGCCAACGCCGACCAATCCCCGCCATGAGGGAGGGCCGTGCACATGCCCAACGGAATCTCCGGTGCATACGGGGCTGCGAAGCCTGCTCGCTTCTGACTCCGATTCCAGCACAAGCGGAGGGTACGCTCCTCGAGGGTAAGCTGATCCAGCCGGAGGCTCTGCCGCAGCACAATGAAGGACAGCACATGTCGTGGAATGACCCTACCCCACGGGCCCTCTGGACCCCGAAACTCGCGCGCCACGGCCTGTGTCAGCCACTGTAGCTGCGTCGCCAGATAGTACCATTCAAAGTCCGGGACCGCCAGTCCCCCCTCCTCCCTCTGCCTCATTAAAGTGGACAGGGCCACCCGCCGCCTCCCAGTTCCCCATATGAATCCAACCATCAACGTCCGAAGCATCTTAAAAAAGGTGACCGGGATCCATACCGGCAAAGTGCTGAAAAAGTATAATAGTCGCGGTAGGGCTATCATCTTCAGCAGCGCGACCCGCCCAGCCACCAATAGGGGAAGGGTGCGCCAGAACGCCATGCTACCCTTGAGCCCCCTCAGCGCAGCACCCACATTCCCCTCGAAAAGGTCAGCTGGGGTATGGAATATTCGGACGCCCAGGTATGGCAAGCAGGCCGACTCCCATCTCAAATCTGTAAGCGCCAAAGGCAGCCGGGTGCCCGGGGACAGAGGAAACAGGCAAGTCTTAGCCCAATTTACCTGCAACCCCGACAATCTCCCGAACTCCCGAAGTAGGGTTCTGGCTCCCAGCAAAGAGCCCTCGGCATCGGCCAGATACAGCACTAGGTCATCCGCATATAGCGATATGTGATGCAGCTCGTCCCGCAGCTGAACGCCCCCGTAACCCTGCCCCAGTCGGGCATGAGCCGCCAGGGGCTCAATCGCCAGCGCGAACAACAACGGGGATAAAGAACAGCCCTGACGAGTGCCCCTCGTCACCTGGCAGGCCGCCGAAATAGTGCGCCCTGTACGAACCCTAGCCGTGGCGGAACTATATAGCAGTCTGGTCCACCGCACAAAGTTATCGCCCAGCCCAAACTCCTTCAGCACCCGGAACAGATACAGCCACTCCACGCTATCGAATGCTTTTTCAATGTCCACTGATAACACTACTGCCTCCGGCATATCCTCCCTGTCTACCCCCATTATCCGCACCAGCCGCCGGATGCACGTCGCGGTATTCCTAGTGGGGACAAACCCCGACTGGTCCGGATGCACCAGAGAACACATGTGACCCAGGAGTCGCGTGGCCAGAATTTTGCTAAGGATCTTATAGTCCACCGAAAGCATGGAGAGCGGCCGGTACGCCGACTGAGAGGTGGGGTCCCCGCCCTTTTTTAACAATGGGACTATGATCGCCTCCCTCATAGAGGCCGTCAATCTGCCCAACCCCTACGCCTCGCTATACACTGCCTGCAACTGTGGTGCTAGCACCTCTAGATAAGCGGCGTAAAACTCAACCGGGAGACCATCAGCCCCTGGAGTCTTTTTCCTGGCCATGTGCTTAACCGCTGTCTTGATTTCCCCCAAAGATATAGCTGCTCCCAGTGCAGAGGCCTGGTCTGGGTCCAGGTGTGGCAGCCCCGCAGCCTCTAAATAGGCGTCCAGGCCGTCAGGGAGGCCCCTCATCCTGCTCCGGTACAGCAACGAATAATAACCCAGAAACTGATCATTAATCTCCCTCTGTGAATAAACCAGGTTCCCCGTCGTCGCCGTCAAAGCCACCACCTGAGACCCCCGCGCCACTGGGTTAGCCAGCCAGGCCAAGAGGGTCCCCACTTTGTCCCGTGCAGCATGGGCCCGCACCAGGTATTCTTTGTAATCGTAGCAACGAAGCCGTTCAACCTGAGAGGCCACCTCCTCGTGCGCCGTCAGCACCTCTTCCCGCCCGCCCCCAGCCGCGTGACCCGCTAACTCCGCCTGGTGTAGCCGTGCCTCAGCCCGGTCAACATCCCGCAGCAGCACCCTACGCGTCCCCACTACGGAGGAGATACAGATCCCTCTCACCACCGCCTTAAGCGCATCCCACTCCTGAGCTCTACTCGCCGCCGTACCCGAGTTACCTAGGAAATAGCGCTCTACGCACTCCCCCAACTCCGCATTGAACACAGGGTCCTCCAGCGTCGCTGGATTCAAACGCCATGTCGGGATCGCTTGCCGCTGCTGCGACCATTGAATCGTGATCAAGCAGGGGTTGTGGTCCGAGATTGTCCTCGCCAGATACTCACTATGCCGCGTAAGCTCCAGGGCCCCCAAAGTACACAGAAAGCCGTCGAGCCGGACATGCAAATCATGCGGGGCCGAATAAAAGGAGTAATCCTTGTCTACCGGGTGGTGCACCCTCCAGGCATCCAGAAGGCCCCAAGCTTCCTGCCAGTCCCGCCTCACCTTGGACACCCTGCGCACCACTGATTGGGCCAGCGGCGGATGCGAGCGATCCAGCTCCACATCAGCATCCGAATTAAAGTCCCCCCCGAGGAACACCGTGCCAGCCAAGTACGACGCCAACTTCCCAGAGAGCCGCGCAAAAAATGCGGAGTGCTCGGAGTTCGGGGCATACACACTGCAGAAGGTCACATCTCTGCCGTCCAAACGGCCAAACACCAGCACTTACCTCCCCTCTGGATCTACGAGTGTGGACAAGGGTTGGAAAGGGATCCCGGCTCTAACCCAAATAAAGGTCCCTTTGGCAAAGGCAGAATATGTAGTGTAAAACAACTGTCCCCTCCATCGCTTCTGTAACGCCTGCCCCTCCGCCCGATCAATGTGCGTCTCCTGCAGGAAGGCCACCTGAATCCCCCTACGAACCAAATAGGCATGTACCTTATAACGCTTTCTCATGGAGTTCAGCCCCCACACATTCCAAGTGACACATCTTAGCTCAAGTCGGGTCCCCATAGAGAAGGATCCCACATAGCACAATCCAGAACGGCCCAGCAGGCACACTGACAACCCCTTTCTTTGCAAAACATCCCCAACTAACCCCCCTCCCTCCCTCCCCCAGAACAGGCTCTAAACCATAGGTACCCATCCAAACACAAAGCCAACAAAGTAAAATACCCTGGTAGCTACCAGAGACTCACAAGTGCCCAAGTTGATACATGCCTCACAGGCGGGGTTTTTAAAGCATAGACTGTCTAGCGATAATACCAGAGTACTGGCGCATGTCCTTGAAAGGGCAAGACTGTTATCTACCCCCACTGTTGCAATTACGCTTGATGCCGAGAAGGCATTCGACAGAGTCGATTGGAACTATTTGAATGCAGTCCTAAATAAGTTCAACCTGGGTCAAACTTTTATAAAGATGGTGATGTCTCTCTACTCCTGTCCCTCTGCGAGAGTTAGGGCTGGCGGCTCATTTTCCTCCTCGTTTCACTTACACCAAGGCACCAGACAAGGCTGTCCTCTCTCACCCTCACTGTTTTTATTGGCCATTGAACCTTTTCTCTATCAATTGAGAAATAATGATGGTATTGCTGGTATCCCATTTGAAGATTGTATAATAAAGTTGACCGCATATGCGGATGATGTCTTAATAGTCTCAGAAAGGGCGGAAGAAACTATACCGGCCCTCCTTTCTACCATTGGCGATTTCTCCAGGGTGTCAGGATACAAGCTGAATAAAGATAAAACAGAGGTTAAATTGTTGAATAATTTGGGTAATAGAGAGATTATGGGGGACTCAGGTTTGACGTGGCAGCCAGGCTGCTTTAAATACTTGGGGCTGGAATTTGATAAGGATCTAATCACAACTTTGGGGGTGAACGAAACCTTGATTCTGAAAAAAATATCTAAATTACTAGAGGGGTGGTCCCCGAAATTCCTTTCATGGTGGGGCAGGGTGGAAACCCTAAAAATGATGGTGACACCATTGGTAAATTATCTGGCGAGCATGTTACCAATGACGTTCTCGGAGGCCTTCTTGACAAAGGTGGATGGGCTATTTGGTGGGTTCTTGTGGCAGGGGAAGAAACCCAGGATATCTATGAAGAAGCTACAGCTATCAAAAGGAAAAGGCGGCTTGGGTCTTCCTAGCTTTAGGAACTATCAGACGGCCTTTCTATGTAAGCAGGGGGCGCAGTGGCTGAGTGAGGACGCGGACTACACCCCGCTGTGGATTGCGATTGAAAAATCTCTGATTGGTAATGCCCCCCTAATAGCATTACTCTCAATGGATCTATCCCATCTGCCCCACTCCAAATACATCCTACTAAACACTAGAAGAGCGCTTCTGAGACTAGATCAGACTCATAAAGCAGGTTTGTTATGGAGAAAGTCTACTATGGTATCGTTATGGTATAATCCATCGCTTAAGATGGAAGGGAAACCTCTGCAGTGGAGGGGTTGGTCTGAGAAAGGCATTAACCTGGTGAAGGACTTATTTGAGGGAGGGCATCCATTACCGTTCTCCTCGCTTCAGGCCAGCCACAATCTGTCACCAATGGATTTTTATGACTTTTTGAAACTCAAGGTCGTTTTGTCTACTCGCTCCCTCAGCTCGAGCGACCCTTGGCTTAAGACCCAGGTTCCACGACTTATGAGGTCGGGTCACTTTGTCTCTAAAATCTATAAATTACTCCTCCCTGCCCCAAGGAAGGCATACAAGAAAAATGAATCCAAGTGGGAATCTGAGCCTAACTCTACTGGTTTGGTATTTGACTGGGACTTGATACATGCTGCTGCCCTAACGAATAAGATCTCCCCGATTCTGGCCCAAACTAAATACATTCTCCTTAACAGGACATACTGGACGCCAGAAAAACTCCATCGACTGCATCTGAGGGATAGCCCCCTATGTTGGAACTGTAATTCAGCGGTGGGTGACTTAGCTCATATGCTCTTTGGGTGCTCTGCGCTAGGACTATTTTGGGGGAAAGTGTTTGACTGCATAGATCATATTTTTAAGATCAAATCTAAGAGGGAGTTTGTCTATGTTCTATTGGGGGTACTGGATCAAGAGCTTCATAATGACAATGACCGTCAGTTGTTAGATATTTTGCTTACTCTAGCTTGCAAGGTGGTACTATGTAAATGGAAGAGCGCTTCTGAGGTCTCATTCAGGGTTTGGCAGGAATGGCTCTCGTTTCTAAGAGGAGCTGATAATTCAGCTCTACACTCATCCCCGTGGCGCGCTCCCAATAGGAGGCTCTGGAAATCCCTGGACAGCTCTTCGTTCTCATTTTACCCGCGCTGAATGGAAGAGACAGAATTATGTCTGCTAGGCTATAGAGTACAGGGCGTGGCGGACTCTGAAGGTACCACACATGATATAGGGCATTGGCTGATATGGCGCTCACTCACCATAGCGCAATCGGAGTCTGGGGGCCGAAATTGGGTTCATGACATATCTTAGTTTAATTCAATTTCATTTAATTTCATTTCATTTAGTTTCAGTTTCACTTCATTTGCTACAAGTTCGTCCATGTCATTCGGACGTAAGGTCAGAATTATAGTCCTGATGTATGGATCTTATTACTATGTGTATGAGGAATATGACTCCATATATGTCTGTGTTGGGGGCGACTCCCCTATCGTCTTGCCAGTTCTCAGGTCCTATGGGTCTGTTTGCTCGGGGATTGCATATGTCATTTATTGTCATTTATTGTCATTTATTGTATGTCTTTGTCAACTCTTTATTTCTTTCTCAATAAAAAAGATTTGAAATAAAAAAAAAAGTATATCAAAACGTTGTTGGACCGAAAAGTTGATACCATCCCAAAGTTGGGTTCCAGAAAGACAAGGAATTTTCCTCGTGGAGCATTTATGGAGACAATCATGTACAGTGGTGGCTGGCACAGGTACGATCGGTAAGGCTGGGGGTGGGTGTGAAAGTCGACAGACGACGGGTTAGGTCAAATTAAATAAAAAAATTAATAAAACCGTGTATCTGGCAAGGGGATGTCCCAAGAAGTGGTCGCGAGTCTGGGGCCAGTGGAATGACTATAGAGGGGAGATTTGTATACCACCCTGTAATGATGATCAGGAAGACCCTGACTCCACTTAACGTTCCTTGATATTGGAATTAATGCTTGACCCTTCGAATATGTGAAATGTGCTAGCTGACTCGCCCGATCCTCTGTAATGTATGATTTGCGGATGTTTGTTAATAAAAAGAATTTTTAAAAAAAATTATAAAACCACTTACCTTGCGCTCGCTGCATTGCCTACTCGGCGATGTGGGCAGCGCAAAGTAAGTGCTTTTATTAATTTTTGTATTTAATTTTACCTATCCCGTCCACTGTCGACTTCTCCCCGCACCCCGCCTCGCCCCGGTGCTCTTACCTCTGCCGGCTCCACTGATAATGTACTATGATCGAAGCACTGGTAAGATTTATTATTAGTGGTAGAATACAAAATGTAATTCTCTAAGTCTATTTTTCATCAGTACTGTATGTTTCCTGCTATTGCAAAGATTCTAGCTTCTTTTCCAGTACTTTCACTTGTAAGCGGTTTAGGACTGGACTTATAGTTCAAAGACGTGTTATCAATATGAGGGTAGAGGATGCTGGAGGGCAGAGATTGCTGAACACAGAGATGATCATGGAGTCTGTGCCACAGGTTTCTCTAGACAGGGTCACTGGAGCTTCACATGGCTTGCTTTTCAGTCGGTGTATGGCAAAAAGTCTATTGTTGGTTTATGATGTTTACACAAAAGGCGTTTTCTGTTTTACTAACAGGGCTAATATTTGAACATAGAAGTTAAACAGGTCTACCTGCACTTGTACGCATCCGGACCAGATGCTCATCACATTTGAATCCAAGTTTATATGCGGTCAGGCTCTGTTCGGGGCCACGGGGCAGATAAGGGCTACCAGGCCCTGCTGTGTTGGTTAAAGCCATTTGCCTCTCGGTTTGTTTTCTGGGTCCGTCCAACTATGGTTCTGCAAACTGGGCCAACTACAAACCTTTTAACACCTGACTCTCAGGGCCACAAGCAGTCACAGGCTTCTCAGGGAGTTACTGTGAGGAAGCAAGAGCTCAGAACTCAGCAGTCAGCCCATAAAAACAACATCCTAATGTCCAGGCTAAAAAAAAATATATACTTTTATTTGATCTGTTAAAATCATAAAAAGAGTGGAGGCTATGCTTCTCTTTTATTGTAAAAAAAGTACATTCATATCACAGCAGTCCTTAAAACTAGACAGTCCGAGGGGCATGACACAGGGTTGTACTCAGCTGCAGTCTAATATTCCTGCCTTCTTGGTAATCACTCTACCTCCTGTTATGTCCAAGATCCCGCTATGACCATCTCCGACCCTCCACAGTATGAGGCAAGACTAGGCTAAGGTGCAGATGACTCAAATAGCTCCTAGTGTCTTGATGAGAAGCTAATTTCAATGTTTTTTTTAATTGTTTTAGTATTTAGCCTCCAGCAGACACATTTGACTATTGCGCGCGCCTCAATCTATTGTCCCCTGAAACAGGCTCAGCCCTGGAGTTTACCTTCTGATTGCTTGTATTGGTCTGGGCGGTGTGGCGGTCACTGGTTGCGCTCCCTCCCTCATGGTGTGACTTCTCTTTTGCAGGGGAGTCCCGGTGGCAGCCTCGCTCAAGACAAGGATAAGAGGACAGGCCCTCCTGGTCAGCTGCTGTCAGCCATTCTGCAGTGTCAGTTGCATCCCTCAGGGTGAGATCATCATGGTCATGGTTTTGGGGCAGTTACGGCGTCTCTGCTGATCAAGGTTTGCCGTTGAGAATTAAGGCTTTCCATGGACGTCATTTAGGGGTCGCCAGGGGTTGCAGCTGCGACCCCTGGCTTGCCCCTTGCAACCCCTGCCACTGCCTTTGCGACCGCTTGCCTCAGAGGTAGCAAAATCAGTGCCAGGAACACATAGGCAGGTCATCCTTATGGACGTCCGTCAGTTGGGGCTCCCTTCACCTTTTTTCCTGTCAATTGTTTATTACACTAATAGTGAATAAGTACGTTATTCACTTTTAGCGTAATAATGAATGGAGTACATTTTGCTGGAATATGACCCCCCAGCAGCTGAGGTAAGTTAAAAATGCTTTTATATGTATGTTATGTGCGTGCTTGTGTGTTTATGTGAGGGACAGTGTGCGTGTGTGTGTGTGTGCGTGAAAGTAGAGGGACATGGCATGTGATGGTTCTTCTGCTACCTCTGGCATTTTGGTGAATTGACGTTCCTGAGGCCTCCCCTATTTTTCTGTTTTCACATTGGCTGGGTAGTAGCAAATGAAAGTATCATTAGGTCGGGGGCTACTTTTGACAGCTTATGGCTGTGAAGCCCTCCACCAGTTCAGAGTCTTTATGAATGTTGTCAACTACACCTCCCCAGAACTCGACCTGGTCACGGGTTTGACAAGGAGCATTATTTATGTATGCCTGTATGGGGCTTAATGGGTTGTTGCACCAGCTAGAGAGAAACCAAGCAGACTACAATTGTCAGTGAAAAGAGTGGCTGTGATTGCATATATTATGGCGGGAGAGGTGATCATGTAGCACCACAAGGCTTAGGGATATCTCTGCCCCAATGGTTCATTGGGCCAGAGTAGATTGTTTTGAGAAAGAAGTCTCTTCCCGAGTGAGCAACAGTGAGCTCAAAGATGGTAGCCCTCTCTTCTGTCACATGCCTACATCATGGTGATGATTGCATCTTGGTGAAAACCAGCTTTTAGGGCCCAGGTATCAGGAAAGGCTTCTGTTGCTAGAGGGACTCCCTCCCAGGCATGCCTCTCTTAGTCTATATTTTGTCTGTTGTTTAATGTGATACTGCAAGCGGATGACGTAAAGGCAACGCCTCTATCCCTACCTGTCCTCATGAAGTTTGCACATACAGCCAGTTCCTGCCATAAAGTTGAGATTTCCAAAAAAACCTTCAAGAATATCAACTGCCGACTATATTGTCAAGGTATATATGATTTGTTAAGTATGGATTTACTATTCTTAACTGCACAGCCACGTAATTTGACAACACATTAGATGTGGGGTGAATAGCAGTAAATCTATACGTACCTTTATACATTTAACCTTGATATGTAGCAGTAGGCGGTATTCTGCAGTTGATATTCTTGTAGTTTGACCGTGACCTTCATATTTTGACAAACCACCACCATGTGATGACAAACTAGTCGCATACTTGTGCAGTAAACTATCATTGACACGGCATGCGTTTGTAACTCCATCATCAGAAAGTTGGGTCAGTGGTACCACCACCGCTTTCCAAGACATGAGTGGCTTTAGACACATACAAAGTGAACATTTATTGCTAACTATGAAGCATCATTATACTTGTGCTTGCCTGCAGTGCAACAAGGGAAAAGGTTTACCAGTACTTGGGTACAGTTTGCCTTCTTTAGCTTGGCATAATTGTCAAGACCCTTAATTATGCAGTCACCAAGCAAAGGGTCTGCACTGTATACTATAAAATAAGGCTCTCTCTTATCCTTACGACTGTTCCAGAGGATTTGGTGCTGTTATCACCAGTTCTGATAAATAGCACCTAATACGAGTTTGCCTCTAATAATTGAGCATAACTTGCAGACTTTGATGCTTTCCGCACCAAAGTCCTCATGTTCCGGTATGTACTGAGACTTTCTCTCATTGAAGTTTTTCAGTTTGGCCCTGCTGAAATTTAAAGGACGGAAAATGGGGACAGTCAGCACTTTACTGTACTATTTGTAATTGAAACCCCTGTGCAAATAAGTGTTTGCACAGATGCTGCAATGTATTGTGGCACTCATAACTGAGGCTTTAGTCTTGCATTGATTGACATTGGTTATGTGTTGTAGAAAATATCCTACTGCAGGTCAGGGATACAGATGGAAAAGATGGAATGGCGAGGCTGCAACTTGTTGAGATTCTCAAAATCATCAGCAATCACCAATGGCCGTTGATCCAACGATGGACAGAACAAGGACCATGGTCTTTAGTAGCTATACTATGTTGTGCGCCCTACCTTTGCAGTCTACTTGTCTGCATCATATTAAGGTACTTAAAGGTCCAGTGGCCAGCTTGTCAAATGTCCTAGGACCTGTTTATGATGTATTTATTTTTTGTGATGGCTACCAATGGGTGCTTGAGTGTGAGAGGACACTAGCTAACACATCACTATTTATGGCGCTCATTCATACATCTGCCTTTGGCTTGATGCTAGATTCAGGCCAAGCATTTCACTTACCATAGGTGGCAGCCACATGGCTTGGCATGCACCAGAATTTGTGTAATGCACAAATAGGAAACAGACATCCTCACCCATAGGAAATGTCCTTTCAGACCACCTTGGATGGGATGTGCCCAAGAGTAGGTGCTCCCCTACGTTTCCCATTGATGTGCACCCGGTCTGATGTCACCACCAGTTGTTGCTGTTGTCTGAGTGTATCAGGACATCTGACATAGTTGGATGGATGCCAAAGAATGAGGATTAACAGCTATTGACTGAGAAATAATGCGCACACATTCAATGATCTTTAATGATAGATCTGCCTGGCCAGGGAGAATGGGGGTTTCTGCTCACGGCTTCAGTGCTGTGCTATAAAGCCCAGGCCTCCGACCTAGCAAAGAATGCACTTTGGACCAGAGCTGATATTTTCTCAGACCTCCATGATGAATTAAAGAGTAACGCTGTATCTTGACGGCAACGGGTTCTGACTTTGAAAGTAAGTCTATAGAGCCTGCTTGAGGCAGCAAGTGTTGGCATTGCCAGCGAGCTTGCCCTGGTGCCTATGAATGTCTCATGCGTCTCCAGGATAGGCATTACAGGAGGTATGTCCTGGTGCACTGATATGGACACACACTCTTCTGCCGGCCCTCAATTGTTTTAAGGCAACTAAAGGGTGTTTCTAGGTAGCCACTTGTCTCATTAAGAGAACGTCTACTTTTTAAATAATACCGGACAGCCTTTACCAACTATATTTATTTAAATCAGCAAGTAATTATTACATCACAAACTAATTGGACAATAACAAAAAGTTTACAATAACAAAATCAAATAACAATTCCACAGCAATATATTGTATTATGCAACCGTTCAAAGGGTTGCATAGCAACATGTAAATGTTACCTCGCTTTATTTCCTTTCTTTACTCACTGATTATTCCTAAATCCATATCAACTAACACAAGTATTGTAAACGGGGTTTGTTGAATTGAAGGATAGAGGACCTAGCCACAAAACATTTAGGAGTGCATCAAGCCGCACTGCAGTAGTACTCTTTTACATACCTTTACATGGCTTTGTGAATTGGGACACAAAACATCTAACATGGGAGTCAAATGGGAATATTCAGGGAATATCCAAATACAATTAGTAAAAATAGAAAAATTTACTCTTGCTGCAATCTCACTAATAGGAGTTTAATGTTTCGGGGCAGAGTCATAAAAGGCATATTGAATATGAATGAGAGTACTGCACAGTACTACTTCCTCTACTCATAAATGCTTTTGCAAAATGGTTCAAGTATGTTTTTAGGTCACAGCCTACCAGACAGTGCAGTTGTCTGATTGCAAAGAAATTTTGGGAATATGCCGACAGCTTATATAAGAAGGCTTTCTGCCAATTGCTTACCTTTGGCTTTTTGTTTTATCACTCAGTTGCTTTGTTTATATTTGTTTATATTTGCGGGCTCTATTTGTGTTAGCCCCTCCAGAATGCCTCGGTCCCTCTCATGGAGCATAGTGTTTTAGCACCTCTCTGATTTGATTCTTTCCTTTTTCCACAAGTGCTTGTTTTTTTAAACTTTTTTTTTCTTTTGTCTGAACCATTCCACGAGAGTGCATGTTTTAGCCAGTTGTCTCCCTTGTATGCTTCTTCTGCCTCCTCCATGTTGCTCCCACACTCGTGTTTCGAATGTGTGCTTTTGTCCTCACCCACCCATATTTCTCTCTCACGCATGCTTCAATTTATGTTACTCATTTATAGCGGTAACTCAGCTACAGGGGCATTGGAGTGCTTTACATTGACTACCAGTTACGTTACACAAGGTCGCATTTATTTTTTTTAACATGGGGAGAATAAGTAATGTGCCCAGTAATGTTACCTCTACCCACACCTGAGCCCTCAAGTCACCCTTACATTCTCTTACCTCTACCCACCCCTGAGCCCCAAGTCACTCTCACCTCCTCTTACCTCTGATCACCCTTGAGCCCTCAAGTCACCCTCAGCTCCCTTCACCTCTACTCACTCCTGAACCCTAAATTCACCCTCGCCTTACACTTGCACCCCTTTCCTCCCTGCCCCCTTCTGTATTGTTGCTTCTCTGACCCCTCCTATCGTCCACCTGCATTGTTGCTTGTCCATTACACCCCCCCATTGCTGCTTGCCACATCCACCCCTTCCCCACCCTCACCCTGTTCTTTGTTGCCCCATCCTGTCCCACTAGAAAAAAAGCACCCAAAAGTAATTTCAAGATAATACAAAAAAAGGCAAACTGTGGTACATGATCTGCATGGCCATTTTGACATTGTCTACAGTGCTTTAAGTGGGCTGGGTCTCACCGGTGCGGAGCACCGACAGTTTTTTAAAGGGGGCATCGAAAAGGGTCTCTATCAGGTTCTGTTTGTGCCCTGGCACAGGCGGTCCGTTTTTTTCCGGACTGCAGTCACAGCAGGCACATCGATGTGCGCGTGCTCACACTGCTTACTTCTCACTAGTGGAGAAGTAACGGCATGACGTCATGCCAGGTGAGCGTTGTAGGGGAAGGGAAATCCTTTAAAGAGTCATTTTCTCTCTTGATTTCCCTTCTCTTTTTGAAACTCAGGAGCAGCAACATTGTCGTGGTGTCACCAGGGCTTTAAGTGGAAGCTTTTTCAATATTAAATACAAGCCATAGTTGCTGCTTATTTATCTTATGCAACTAACAACCATTGACAAAGCAAATAGTCCTGACTTCTTGTAGGTATGATATTACTTGTTGTATCATATATCTGGATGCAGTGACAGAAACAGAAAAATACAAGTCGGGCGGCACACTATGCTAAGCACAATTTTTAGTTTGCGTGTTTTTAAGCCAAGCCCTTAATTACATTGGCCACGGCCCTTCGAGAGTCCGCACAGTTTTTTCATCCCACTTAAAGCCCTGACTGTCTTCATGTGGGCCAAAACGAGGAACTTCAGCGTGGAAGATAATTAATGTTGTGAGGGCAGAGAATAATCTTATACAAAGAAAACGAATCCCTGCCCCTCACAGTCAGCACTGGCTGTGTCATAGCACTTTTCCTCTTTTTCTAACTTTCAGCCATGCTGCACAGCAGCAGTGCTTCTGCACTGCATGGCTAAAAAAATTGACAAAGCCAAAAGCTCTCCCAATAAGGCTTATTGGCTTTGCCAAAGCTTGTTTCTTCTTCACATGCGATGCCTAGAACTAAGGGCAAGCAGGATTGTGATCTATGATCGTGGTTGACGACACTCCCTGTTTTGATGCTTATCAATGCCATGCCCGCTCTTGATGTTGTCTCCTTATACTCCAGGAGAATAAACAATTAAAGCGATAAAATAGTTGTATTTTTTTCCCAAAACGTTCGCCATTAATCCCGTTTAGAGATGACTTGTTTGCACTTTTCAGACTGTCACTTATGGCTGTCCTCAATTTATTTCTTCCAAAAAGTGTTCATTACGCTTTTTTCAGACTCATCCCTTGTGACTTTTTATTTAGTCTTTTACGTCACGTTTCCCTTCTAATTCCAGAGAAAACAAAGTGTGTTTGTATTCTTTTTTTTTAAAGCGCTTTAGTATGTTTTTAACTTGAAAGAAAGGTTCATGACTTTTCACAGAAGTATGGAAAATCCCTAAAATAAATGCTGTCACCTTTAAAAAAAAGTTACAGCCATTGTGCAACAATCTTTGCACTAGAAGGGGCCATTTAGACACCTCCTCCAATTACTTGAGTCTCAGCGCCTCAATGTCGTTCAGTATCAGCAAATAAGACTATTTGTTCCTTTTCGCTTTGCTGACATAGAATAGGATTGGCAAAGCCAGTAGTTCAACAATTCTAGGGTCTAGGCCAGTAGTTGTACATTGTCAAATGACTTTGCCAATGCTTGTTTGACTTGAGGACCTCTGCTCAAACCTAAATACCTGAAGCAGCCCAAGAACATTAGTCAAATAGCTCCAGATGGCACAAGCAAGACAACAGTTTCACAATCTAGAGCAACAAGCATTGGCATAGCCAATAGGTCTCGCCTTTGGGACCTTATAAGTGTTTAGCCATGCAACAGTTGCATAACTAAATACTTATAAGGTCCAAAAAGCGAGACCTATTGGCTGTGCCAAGCGGCCCTGCGGCCGTGAAAGTGAAGATGACCACGATCAAACATCAAAGCGGCCGCGAAAGTGACAGTAATCGCGGTCAAGCACTGTAGCTCTAGGCTGGCCTGGTAGCACTTTTTGGAGCCCTCTCAATAAGTCTCGCCAGACCAGCGCATGCGCTGGGTCAGGCGAGACCTAATAAACGTGAAAAGAGCAGAGCCATAAATGCCCATGGGACAAGCAATGAAGCTTGCCATGCACTCCCAGAGCAAGCTTCAGCGCACGGGCCTCCCTGCAACATTGATCCCAGCTAGCACCCACTGTGCGAAAAGGAGCGCTTTGTTCAAAGCAACACCGCCACAGCTAGTGTTTTGGGAGGCATGCAGAAACAAAGCAATTGTGTGGAGATTGGTATCAGCCTGCAGTGCCCTGGCAGTAAACCTCATGTCTGATGAGAGATAACAACTGGGCCGTTAACGGAGAAGGTGAGGTGCATGGGTTTATGGCTCGCCGGGCACCAGTCAGGAGGCTGAAGGGCAAAGAAGGCCCCAACCTTGACATGGTTTTGTTTCAAAGAGGCTGGAGGAAGGAAGACAAACAAAAAATAGAGTTTATTGGGCCGATCCAGTAACACGAATCAAGCTGACAAACAACATTTCCAGTATGCCATGGAAGCCGCCATTTTGTGTGTTTCATGAGGGGAGGCAGGTAAATTGCAAATTTGGTTACATAACTTCTAATATAGACATTAGATTGATGTGCATGTAGGGGGTTGTGTAGGACTTGGCCCTTTTTCCCTCATTTGTTTTCGTTTTTAGTGTTGAGGCAGATTCAGGGAGCCATTTTACCTACCCCTGAAACTTCTGTCTGAGGGCCTGAAGCACAAAATGGTGGCCACCTGTGACATCACCAGCATCCACTGGAACCTACCAGCACCTTCCAGAACATTCCAGAACCCTGTGACAGTTGGAGGCGGTTTAGAATGTTGGGAAGCTAAGACAGAGAGTTGGCAGTTGGAGCTGGCAGTTGGCACCTGACTGGTGAAGAGTGAGCAGCACAAACGTGAAGGAGGAAGGAGTGAAGCAGCAGGGGTGGAAACTTGTGCCTGGAGTGGGGTCCATAAACCCACCCTTGATACTAGTCCCTACTGACGGAGCCCAGCCTAGAGCCCTGTGTGGGAAGAAGTCAGAAAAACCATCCTGAGGACCTGGACAGCAGGAACAGGCCTTAGAAACAAGAGAACAGCAAGATCCTGACCTGGAAGCTGGTTTCCCTGAAGTCCGACGTCGAGTAGCCTAAGACCTGGAGCCCGAGGTGGAGAAGCGGCGCTGACTGGAAAAGCAGACGTCGTACCCGGAGCCGCCAGAGGTCGAGAGAGGGCGCCGACAGAGGTCGTGAGGAATACCAGAGGTCGAGGAGGAAGTCACCCGAGGTCGAGTGAGCGGCGTCATCGGAGGAGTGAAGTCCGCCCTCCGGAGTCGTCGGAGACCGAGGTGAAGTGCAACGGAGGTCGGGAGTGAGGATCGCACTCCGGAGTCACCGGAACCTGTGAGGATCGGGCCGGAGGTCGGGAGTGGAGGTCGCACTCCGGAGTCGCCGGAAACCTAAGGAGAGGGACACCGGAGGTCGGGAGTGAGGATCGCACTTCGGAGCCGCCGGAAGTCGACACCGAGTCAAGGCCGGCCGACGTCATCGAAGTCGAGGTCGCCATCGGACCGGAGCCGCCCGAAGTCGACATCGAGTAAGACTGCCCGACGCCATCGAATCGGAGGTCGAGATCGAACCGAGGCCGCCGACATCGAGACCGGAGCCGCCTACCGGCGTCGTCAAAGAACTGACATTGTGCCGAGGCCGCCGACATCGAACTGGAACCGCCTCACGGCGTCGACATGACTCCAGCGGCGTCGGAGCATCAGAAAAAGGGCAGTAAGTGGAGTAGAGGGCGCCTAAGGCCCTGTGGAGACCTGAGAGACTGCTCTAAGGGGCTAGGGAGGTGCTGGAACCAACCTGACTGTGCCAGGGGTGAACTGGGACTAATCTAGAGAAGTTGTGTGGAGAGAGAGCCAGGTCTCTGGTATTTTCCCCCTTTATCTACCTCAGTTTAGGCCTCAGCCTTGTCCCAGCCAGGGAGTAGACACCCTCAAAGCCTTCCACATCCCCACAAGCTGTGCCTGGGCCAAATCAGCCCTTAGGAATTCAAAAGTGATCTGATTCCATGAGTGTCACTGTCAGCTTTTAAGTATTTATTAGGGGCATTGTATTTATTGTATTTAACCTATTTATTGTTCCACTGTATTTATTGGTCCACAGTATTTATTGATGCACAATATTTATTGGTTACAGTATTTATTGCCTCGGAATATTTAATTGCCTGTCTGTATTGCACTTTTATTTATGCCTTCAGTATTTATGATCACCCCTATTTATTGAATCATTAAGCCAGTATTTATGTGACCTGCACTTTCTAAAAAGTTTGTATATTGTGATTGTTATTTATTTTATCCAATCAGCAACTAAGAGAAAAAGCAGATAAAGAGAGTTATTTTCATAATTTTTACGGTGTAGAGTCGTTTTTGGAACGGATGCACGCATGGTTATTGTTTGGGTATGTTGTATGCTTAGCACGGAGCCTGATTCCTGACCACTCGAGCCAAGCTACCACAGTGTGTCCGGAAGACCACCACCACCCTTTCTAGTGTGGGAGTGGTTTTCCAACATGCATGTACTGCCAATTTTGGGGAGGTAATACAGCAGAAGCACAAGGAGAGGTAAGTTAATGGCTTACAGTCAGATATTGCCAGATCACTAGTTAAATTGTAATTGCATTTAAATAGCTCGTCTTACTCCGATAGACATTGAAGTGCTCTTCTGGGCGAGTAGCTCACTACTCCTTGATGGTGATATGAATATAATTGTGTCTTTCACACTGCTATATGGGTAGTATAGATACTGCGCGTGAGCACCAGAGTTGTGCTCTTTTCTTGTTTCTGGCACTGCGCCTGTACATAAACGTAAAGATGGAAAGGAGTGAGAGAGAAAATACTTAATCCTGCAATACGAGGTCTAGCAAGTACTACCCTCTCAATTGATACTGTGGGTTAGAATAGTGATGTGTGTGTATTAATGGAAAACGAAAGCTGAGAAACCACATTAGTGAAACCAAATCATGGAAAACCAATTTTAAGGAAAGACATTTAAGGAAATACAAAAGAAATTGAAAATTAAAGGAAACATAAGAAAGGAAAGATAATAAATCCAAAATTACATTAAACATGGGTACAATTAGGACTACTATGGGGTTTTTGGGTTCAAGGATGGGTAATATTTAGGGTGATAGAAGTTTTTAGGGGTCAGAAATAACTGGAGTTCGGGCATAGAAAGGGTTTTTTAGGGTTCGAGAATGGATGGAGTATGGAGGGTTTTTAGGGTTCATGTATGAGTGGTGTGTATTCATCTGAACTGATGTTTATATTTTTTTAGACTAGTGCAGTGAATTGGAAACCTCCTGGATTGATATCTTGGGAAGATGATGTAATCCAAATAGAAGGCTGCATGCCATAGAACCATGCTGGAGACTACACGTTCCCTGTAGGCTCTATATTAGATGAATAGGTAACACATCTAATAGTAGATGGATAAGAAGAAAGTCATTTAGGTGATATAAAGTCCCATGTGGAGCAAGGACACACACTCTTCTCAGTCCGGAACTCACCAGTTATTCCATCTGAAATGGCCAGTCACACTATAGCAACAGGACACGCCAGATAACACAATTCCCATACAAGCATAGACGCAAGCAGTTAGCAGGGGCGGCTCCTCCATTTGGGCGGATGAGCGTCACTCCACAAAGAAAAGCCCTAGGCCAGAGCTGAAAAAGAAAATGGTAATAACGTTTATTTGTTACCATTTTATTTTTCAGCAATTGACCCATCCTGAACTTTGTGACAGGACGGGGCATGGCCAGTGCTGCCGAGTGGCAGCAGGGAGCTGTTCGCTTTAAAGTATGTATATCCCTTTGGCTGTCCGTCTTGTGTTGTGCAGCCAGAAATGCACATTTTAAATTTCTCTTACCTAGCTGTCTTAGCTGGGTTATAGAAAGCACATGCCTCCGGTGCTCTTAAGAGCACTGGGTGAGGTCGCTCCCACCAATCATAGTGCTGCTCTCATGCTGGTGAGAGCCACACTAGGTCTGTTTTGGGGAGTTGGCTGGGTCCCGCTTTGGAGCCAGCGCAGTACTGGCCGTAGCGGGCACCGTGCGTTTCCCCGGTGGGCCGCCAGGGTGGCTTAGATGCAATATCAGCCCCCTGTAACAGAAGTGTTATATATCAATGGGCTAACCCGATGGACCACTGGACCCGGGTGAATTGGGGTACATAAATAATTGTCACAGTGGAGGACATTCGTATCGTATAAAAAAAACACAAGAAATGTTATTTCTTATCTCAAAAAGGTAAAACACCACCATAGAAATATACTAAAAATGGTTGGGATTTTATTTCATCACGATAGACCTATTGGCTTTGCCAATGCTTGTTTCTTTTTCTTTCAGAACTGCATGGGAGTGCATGTATGTTCCTACTCTCTTGTCCATGTAGCTGCTCCCCCCTTAAATCCCTCAAAAGTTTCTACCACTCACCCCAAGCTTCACAATTGCGCCCCAGCATCTCCCTGCTCAGACTTAGTTGCCATCTCCCACTCCGCTGTTCCCTAGCCCTTTAATTTTTTGGGAATTTGCTACTAGGCCTCTCTTGTTTCAGGTAAGGTGCTTTCTTAATTTTCCCCTCCGGGATGGGCATCTGCAGTCTCTGAACGGATAACCTTAAGGTAAAAGAAATTGTCGCTGCAAGGTCATTACACGTCCACCTGCATGCGTGATCATGAATACATGCATGCTCCTGATTATACAGGCACCAGCCATTTTGACTTATTTTGTGTTTACCAATGCTGTTCATTATTGTCAACTTAAATGTATTGACCTTAATAGTTTTTGTCTTTGTTTCATTGTGCTCAACCCTCAGTGTCCTCTCTGTGGTTTCATTACATTTTTTGTTTTATTGATTTCCCATAGCAATATCATTTAAAATGAGACACTGCTCATTGGGAAAGCTTCAGATGTTTTAATATTTGAGTCTAATTGGCTTAATAATCGTGAGTGCATGTGTCTTCTTGTTGTTGTCATCATTATCTGCTTCCCTACTGAAAGCACTTTTCCCTGGCTTTCTGTGTTGCTGTACCTTGACTTCAGTTCATTTATTGTTTTCCCCACCTTTCTCTGTGCCCCTCGAGGTTTATAAAGTTAACATCCCCCACCCTGCTATGTCATTGCTCCCACTGCTGCTCCAGTTGGTTGCTGTTGTGATGACTCCTACATGCACATACAACTCAATGCCTTTGCACATGTACATGGCTCTTCTTTTTTGCTGATGCTGATGGAAACACATATTTTAAGCTCTTCCCCTATATGTTACGGAAGAACAATACTTACATACATAAGCACAATATATTTACTGTGTGCCTTAACCCTATTAATGTAGAGTGAAGCACCAAACATACTGCTGGAGTGTATTCACGGTAGAAAGTAGTCATTCATATAGGTGTGTACACTAATAATTTCATTATAATGTTACAACTTGTAGTTCTCGTTAACATTTACACTTGTGCATTTCGAGAAACACTGGTTTTACTGGATTTCATTCTTATGTAGTCATGTTTTCATTTATTAATGTTTTGACTTTGTCCTATAATCGTAGGTGCACCTATAATCATGTATTTGAAGTATACACTGACTACCATACTAAGTTCGCTTAACCAAAGGCCTTAAGCATATAGGGCCAGATTTACAATCTTTTTTTGCAGTCGCAAAGGGGTTTTAGACCCGTTTGCGAACACAAGAAACGTGTGGCCAATGTACTAACCCTATTTTGCGAGTTGCTAATTAATTAGCGACTTGCAGAGTAGGGTTAGCGACTCGCTATTTGGAAGGGGGCATGCCAAGGGCGTTCCTTCCTAATAGTAAGTCAATAACCTATGTAAGAATGTTTTTAAACACTTGCAGTTTACCACCGTTCTCAGAAGGGTGGTAAGGTACTTGCAAACCGAAAGGGGTCCCTTTCCCCTTTGGAAATGCATGCGCAAATATTTTTTAAGAGCAGGCAGTGGTCCCAGGGATGACTGCCTGCCCTTAAAAAATTAAACTGAAAACTTTCATTTTTATTTTTTAAATGCATCCTGTTTTCCTTTAAGGAAAACGGGCTGCATTTAAATATAAAACTGCTTTATTCAAAAGCAGTCCCAGACATGGTGGTCTGCTGACCCCAGCAGGCCACCATCCCTGGGAGTGCCAGCCATTCCCAATGGGGTCACAAATTGCGACAGCCTCATTAATATTCATGAGGCATGCAATTTGCGACCCCATTGAGAATCGCAAACAGTGTCTTGGACACTGTTGTACATTGGATTTTGCGACTCACAATGTGCAACTCGCAATTTGTCGCACATTGCGATTCGCAAAATCTAATGGTCATACATTTGGCCCTTGGTCCCTAATGTTTAACCTTCAAAGTGAAAGTTTTACTTGCGCTGCACTGTTCTTTCTTTGCAGGTGCGTTCACATGATCTCATAGCCAGTGAAAGACATATTGTTTATTAGAGATAGTGAGGTCCGGGAGGAGAACCTTTGGCAAGAATGAGAGGTGCAAACAAACTAAGAGAAGTAGTCAGTGAAAGGCATATTGTTTATTAGAGATAGTGAGGTCCGGGAGGAGAACTTTTGGCAAGAATGAGAGGCGCTAACGAACTAAGAGAAGACTCTTTCCTATTCATGTCATATCAGTAGGAGGAAGACATCTAAGGTCATCCTGATGTTCAAACTGTAGGAATGGAAAATCTAATGAAGTTGCCAATTTCTACTGTGAGAAGGTGGAAAACTTCTATGGGTTCAATGGGTGTCCACACTGTTAGTCTTTAGATCAGATTCTCTTAGACTTTGAGGAGTTCAGACCTCCATGCTTTCATTCTCTTTGTGTGGCTTTATTCTATGCATTGCCTAGATTTGGAGAACTTCTACTGAAGTCTCCACTATGTAGACACCTTCCTGCTGTTCCTGATTTAACACATTTTCCCCAGTTTTTCCAACTTTAGTTTAAGACTGGTTTATTTGACTTTAGATTTATTTATGCATAGACAGGAGGATCAAAACCTGAACATCAAATCCTATTTCTTATCTTCTGTATTACCGCAATTAAATTTCTTGTATGCTTTAGGCTACTATGACTTAGGGCCTGATTACGAATTTGGCGGTCCTGGAGCGTGTCGCCACGCCAGTGCGCAGCTCCAGAACAGCCAAAGCCGAGCACTGGCTGCCCACCAGAATGCGAGTAATCTCATGATGTGGCAGGTGGACCTTTGGCATTCCCACGGCGCTCCCAATTTAAAATGGAAAAGCAAAGGGAAGCCCAAAGCCCGTTCCTGCATGGCATAGACTGTAAAGTCCATCCTGTGCAGGAAAGGGGGTGCATGCACACAGGGAGGCACAACATGTGCCCTCCTGCATGCACCCCATGGTCCTGAGGATCTCGGATCCCTGGCGGTTGCAGTGGTCCCATGGTGGTCCAACCGCCAAACTTATAATAGGGCGGTCGGACTGGTGGTGCCACCATGGTACAACAGTCAGACCGCCAAAGTCATAATTTGACCCTTAATTTCATTTGACGATTTGGCATACTCATGATGATTTTGTATCTTTACAAAATGTTTTTGAGATTTATATACTTCAGTTTGGCCCTTAATTTGTAATAAAACCTACTGAACCTTTCTTACTGATTCCTGGTCCTTAATGTGTGGCCAATTGGGCTACACTGTAAATTGAATTGTTTGATTGATATTAACTCCCCTTTACCTCTCACGCAACCAAAAATGATTAATTGCAGGGCAAATGGTAATGCTGGCCCAGTGCTCTAGCACTGTTCAGCATTTTCAATTACCATTTTTTCTTCTTTTCCGTATGGTGGACAACATTGGCAATAACATTGGGAAAGGCCATTAGCCTGCATTAGATAAAAAACAAGGCTTTGAGAATGCTTGTTAAAGATAGACTTCTAATGGAGCCAAAAACCTTCTACAGTCAGTCAGCATAATAAAAATTTGGTTTTATGAAAAATATTTTAAATTCTGCAAGTCATTCATAGGAAGACAGTTCTGCGTGCAAAGTAAATACCTATCTATGCACTGTGTCTAGACCTTCAACAAGACTAGTATGTCTAGTATGCCTACTTTATGGAGCACAAGGTGACCTAGTGTCCTTCCTGCTTGCCTATATCAGGCAGGATTCAAACATCAGGGCCCAGTTCGCAAAACAAATCAATAACTCTACATCTATAGGTTTATACTTTTGTGTGGGTGCATTATTTTAGGCTTTTGGAATTCTCAAATAATTGTAGTATACTGTAAGCCCCTAAAGCTTTTATTATCTTATGAAAATTAGTATTTCAATGTTTAGTATTGTGTCTACATCATAGTAATGGTTATTTCTGAGAGTGTTATGACTTCTGTGGGTGTCATAAGCTGTAAGACAGCTCAGTGAGCTAGTGTATTCCTGCATAGTTTTGTGCAAACCCTGACGTGTTTCGATCTAAAAGTGGCTGTTGCTGACTTCGGCCTTTCATCCTCCCAAAACCTGTAAAACAAGTACCAGTAGGTTCGACAGAAATTGAAACTTACTAATACCTATCTTGAGATAATTGACCTTGAGTCCTGCCTTATATAATGAGGTGAAGTCCTCAACACTTGTAGTAATCTACATATTCAGTCATTGTCAGTGTTGTGATTTGTGGGAGAAGTTTGCACATCTGGAACTGTCAATGGGAAACTACATTATTTGTAGCCATACTTGCTTTAAGGGGTGCATGTATTTTGACTATGCTAATAACAGCTCCATGGATGGGACCTATAAAATACAAACCTAGCTGCAAAGCAGTTCAGCAGTGTATACAAAAGGAATAAGGCTAATTAAAGTGCGGGATTAAAGAGGAGGTTCTTATGGGACTCTTGGGGTATGATTGCACATTTGATGGGCAGCGACTTTGCAATGAGATGTTGTTTGAAGAGTAGGATCTCTAGCTCTTTGAGGCAGCAGAAGGGAAGAAGATGGATGAATCTGGACTGGGATGGCATTCAGACCCTTGCGGCACAACAGTGGGCTTGATATCTAATTTTCCCCTTGCATCTCTTGGATTTCAGCTTTAATTAGTAAGCAGTGTTTCCTAATACCGGGAGGTATCTTTGGTGGAATGCTATTTGTAGTAAGACATGGTTGTCCAATGTATGCTCCGATCAGAGGGAGCAGTTTCATTCCACGTTTTTAAGGTACCTGTATACTTTCACATACAATTAATCCAAATATAACTCATTAATATAGTAAATGATATCCTGAAAATTCTCATTCTGGACTGTAAAACGAGGAGGAAATAATTCTGAATCACCACATATGGACATTGGGAGGTGGGTGCGTGGATGCTTATAAGACAAATCAAAAGCAAGGCGGGTACATAAATAAGGCAAGATCAGGCTGTTAGGGGCATCGCCAAAAACAACAAGATATGAGGAACCAATGAAGGCAGTGGCCCTGATTCATAAACTATTTTATATCCTTAGGTGTCCCGAAAGTAAAGATTTGTATATCAGGTATATATGCTGATTCACAGCATATATACCTGATTTGCTCTTATTTAAGGAGAAAAGTCTTGAATGGAACTGAGTGAGGAAATGTATTTTTGCAGGTTCACCTCCACTTTTTTAGGTCTCGCCTGGCTATCGCGTAAGCGATCGCTCAGCGAGACTTATGAGGGGCTTCAGAAAATGCTCCCAAAGGCTTCCCAGGCGGATTGGGTGGCGGTTACACGCACAACCACGCACATTCCATTTGCCACTAGCTACTTCCTGCGCGTGCGCCGCCTCACGCATTCAGAGAGATTTAGTAAGGGGCACAAGCCCTTAGGAATGCGGTTTATGGCCAGTGCATGTGAGGCATTCAAGCGCGAAGCTGGCATCTGGCATCGGACTTGAAAGCAGCAGACTGCTTTCGCCAGCGCACGCTCGGCCTCACTTCCTGCCTCCCCTCTTACAACAATTAACTTTCGTTATAACTCACACCCCATATGCTCGTTCCCTCCCACCCTTCCTTTGATGTCCGCTTTTCTTGTTGTTTACAAACCACGCTACACACTGCTGCACGCCACACACTGCTGCACGCCACACACTGCTGCACGGCGCACTCTACCGCACGCCACACACTGCTGCGCACACTGCTGCATTACACACTGCTGCATTACATGCTGCTGCACGCCGCACACTGCTGCACGCCGCACACTGCTGCACGCCTCACACTGCTGCACGCCTCACACTGCTACACGAAACACTGCTGCACGCCTCACACTGCTGCACGCTTCACACTGCTGCACGCTTCACACTGCTGCACGCCTCACACTGCTGCACGCCACACACTGCTGCACGCCACACACTGCTGCACGCCACACACTGCTGCACGCCTCACACTGCTGCACGCCTCACACTGCTGCATGCCTCACACTGCTGCACGCCGCACACTGCTGCACGCCGCACACTGCTGCACGCCGCACACTGCTACATGCCGCTGCACGCCGCACACTGCTGCACGCCGCACACTGCTGCACGCCGCACACTGCTGCACTCCACACACTGCTTTTATGCGAGTTTATGCTACTGACATTGTAAATGACAATGCCTTTTATTTGTTTTAAAACCAAAACATAAATAAAAGGCATTGTAATTTTACAATGCCAATAGCTCAAACTCTTATAAATGCGAGACCTATTGCATTGCAAATGCTTGTGACTATTAGCTACTGGTGTAATGACCCTGTAATGCTCAGGCTTCAGTGCATGTGCTTTGACTCTGAAAAGTGTATGTTTAGTTGGCTTTTGCCCAAGGCCGGCTTTAGCGCTGGTGGCGCCCAGTGCGACAATGTTAGTTGGCGCCCCCAATGACCACCTCCACCACGGATTCTCTCACTAGCATCCTTTAACAGTGACCAAGTCTCCATAACCACTCTCTCTCTCAGATGCATTGAATTCATTATATAGCGCTACTCATACCAGTAAAGTAAGTCAGAGCACTTTGCATCACACACACATTACACAGACAATCAATCATACTTGTGTAAATCAGTGTATAGGAAATGTTACATAAGCCAAAGGACTAAAATGTAGGAGTCACATGACATCCATACTGGTAGGCAGTATAGTTCAGGAGAGCTTGGTGTGGAGAAGCACAAACTCAGAGTCGAAAAAGAGACAGCATAGTTGGGAGTTTTCTTTAATGATAATAATCCATATCTACCCAAATTAACCATTTTTGCAACAGTAATCAATGTTCTATACTTTGCAGTGTGTATGCAGTTCTATGATGAAAGTTAATACCTCACTCTTCTATATTAGGACTTTAAGTTATAAATTGCAAGTTACAAAAGGATGGCTCTTTTAAAAGCAGTAACCTGCTGAACTGTTTACATTAAATGCTCTCTGTAATCTACTTGGTACACGTTCTTTGCAGTAGGCATATTAACCCTCTGTGCTACCTTAACATAAGTCAAAACCTCGACTACACAAAACTCTGATCTCTGTCCAGGAAGAACATAAATCACAGGAGTTATCTTGACATTTTTGTGAGGCCTGGTAATTGCCGGAGGAAAGGAACGCGGCAGCAGGTGCTTTAAAAGCATAATAAAGTTGCAAACACGGCGTCCCCAGGAAACCAGCACCCGGTGCGATGGCACCGGTCGCACCGCAATAGAGCTGGCCCTGCTTTAGCCAATTGGTAAAGGCTAACTTGGTTATAATTCCCTAGTGTATGGCACCAGCTGTACCCAGGGTCTATACGTTAAAGTGTCTACTGTGGACTGCAGAGCATATTGTGCCAACACGAGTGTGGCAAAGTAAAGCATGTTTCCCTAGTAGAACAGTTTCAAACTGCAAACTCAACATTGCCATTTAAAGTAATGGCAAGACCCATACCATCCTTTTTAATATATATGTCACCACTAAGGCTGGCCTAATGAACTCTAAGGCAGGATGCTGTAAATTAAAAAATAGGACATGTGTTTCTACATGTCCTAATTGTAAAAACCCCACATTTCATTTTTACTGTAGAAAGGGTAGTACCTTCATTGGTGAGTAGAGGGTTACACTCTGACAGCAGTGATAACATATTAATGGGACTACTAAATATTATACTTAAAGGTATCAAAAGAATTGTTGCATTAAAACCGGACTTGATGTTCAAGTCAGATTTTATGTAACTTTTGCACAAACGGCAACTTTACTAAGTAGCCACTTTGTTGCCCAAAGTTTTCCAGCTGCCCTCCTGGTGGGAGGTGGGAATGACTCTCAGGAAGGAACACAAGGGGGCTTCTGGTAGAAGAGGTGTGAGTTCTCCCTGGAAGGAAGGACAAAAATGGTGTTAGCTTGATGGTGGCAAGCTTCAAAGAGGAAGCTGTCTTTGAAGGGCAAAGAGTGGACATACACAAGAGGGACTGCTCTTTTCTTTTGGCAGACATGTTGGTGTCAGGGACAGAAAGAAGAAAGCCGCTTTTCCGTGGGCATGTAGCCCCCAGGTAGCCACAACTCCGGGATGGGCTAGGGAGCTCGACACACCAAAAGGGCTGACCTGCCATCTTGGGAGTGGGCAGAATATTGCATCCAGGGATAGCTAGATCTCACACTTTGCAGGAAGTTGCCATCAGGTGGGAGGTGACCTTGCGCCTATTGGCCAGTAGTCGCCACATCCATGAGGGTACATTCTGAGCATAAAAGTGGCACCCCAGGATCCAGACCTGGGATCATGTCTGTACTGAAGAGTGGAATGAAGGACTGCCCTGCTGTACCCTTGATCAACCAAAGAGAGGCTGCACCAAGAAAGGACTGCACCTGCTGCTCCTTGGACTAGTAAAGAGAGGACTGTGCCTGTGAAGTCGTCCCCAAGCGTCAGACACAAGAAGTGACTTCAAGAGTCAGTTGGATGACAGCTACAGAGCCCCAACAACTGAAGAAGGCTGTCTTGGCGAGTTGGTAGCCAAGAATGCCTGACCGCCGCTGACTGCCAAAGTGCAGTGTGAGAGACCACGTCCCAGCCCACATGATTTGCACCCAAGTCGGCTGGACCTAGGAGAGTCATCGCAGTGCAGTTTGGTCACCCAAGTCGGGAGTTATCACCAGTTAAAGGGAACTGCTGGTTTTCCTGTAACCAGAGACCAGTAGACCAGTGGCCACTGTGTTTTTGCTGGACTTCAAATAGACTTCGAGCCCTGTGGTCAAAGTTGCCCCACCTGGAGCGCTGACTGAGGAGTAGCCCCAGGAGGACCCCCATCACTTGATCAGCATCTTTAGCATCCTTCAGCATCTCCAGCACCCTGCATAACTTGCATCAGAACCACTCTATAGTCGTCTATGGCGGTTCACCCATAGAACCTGAAACTGGACTGGAGACTGCTTTGACTGCAAGCTAATTGTTCAACCAAGCCTTAGTGGCCCCTGTGACTTGCTCGCTGCCAGAGTTGGTTGCCCAGAGCAGGCCAGAGTAGAAGTTTACAAAGTAACTGCTAACCGCGGTAGTTGCCAATGCTTGGTTTCATTTACAATGAACATCCGTGATTTATTATTTTGCAGGCAGTTTTTATATATGGGCGGAATATGGGTGTGGTCATTTTTACCTAGTAAAGCAGAGGAAAGTGTATATACTTTGAGTGACAAAGGAGTGCCTATGGTGCCTATGTATGTTTGGGATTGAGGTGTAGAAGAAGGTTGTTTTCCAAAGGGGTAAATATTTTTTTCTAATGAGGAAAAAGCAAATCAAATAGAAAGTTAAAATGACATATTAGCAACTTGCAAAGGTGGAATCTCTATTTTGGATACTGACATGAGAGTAGGGGCGTATCTATCAACAGCAGATGCAGTTTCATCAGGGAGGTGTGAGGTGCCAATGTTTCACTAGTTGGTGTGTATTTTTTACAGTCAAACCAGGGGGGGTTGGGGATTCCCAAATGTATCACTGCATGGGGGTTCTCTTTTCAGACAATATCAATCTTTGATTTTCAGAAACTATGCTTATGAGAAAAAAAAGTAACACCCAACATCCTGCTGCTTTTCAGCCTCGAGGAAATCCCGGAGTGGAGTCAGCCCCAACAAGTGTTGTCTCAGTGCTCTTTTACGGGCTGCGGCGGTGAGGCAGTTCTCCACAACAATGAAGGAACACCAGAATGCCACAACTGCCTGCCGCACTACTTGTAGGATGGGCGCTCAAGGTGCTGTGTGGCCAAGCACCGAAATACCAAGACCAAAGACCTCCCTCAAAGAAAGGATCCGAGCACACACAGGTGTGGAAAGACTGGCAGCTTTATTAGACAAGCATGACGCGTTTCGTCATAATGACTTCTTCAAATGCTAATAAACAACCAGTGTTGCCATTGTCCAAGTTTTTAAAGGCGCTAGCTTTGATACGATTGGCGGAGACCCAAGGGTGGATGTGGCAGAAACCCCGATCCCTGCACACCGGGTTCGTGGGTGCAAGCGGCTCAGGTAAGTACCATTTGTCCCATGTGGGTGGCGCTCCTCTTCTCTTCGCATGCACGGTTGGCCCAAGCACCCTGCTGCCAGTCTTTAACACCCAACATCCTGCCGCTTTTCAGCCTCGAGGAAATATATATATTAATCAATATGGCTTGCTTCTACAGCCCTTCTCTTGCCCGCGGCAGAGGTAGCGTCGTGTTGGCGAAGCCCACCAAATTATAATAGTTTCACCATTTAGGTGCTCACTCAGGATAAAGTTTCACCAGATTAGATTTTATTCCACCAGGTTACACGTTTCGGGGTACCTCATAACCTGGTGGAATAAAATCTAATCTGGTGAACCTTTATCCTGAGTGAGCACCTATCTGGTGAAACTATTATAATATACATATAATATATATATATGACTGCCCAAACTTGGACTCCAGTGTGAAGTGGCGAAAGCATTTAAGGGCAGTAGGCGCTGCCAAAGACCGAACTTTGGAACGGACTCCAGGACATGAAATTGGTGTGCGAGGGAGCGATGGTGACAAAGTAAAAATCAGCATGAACATTTTCGGCATCACCCACCAGAGGGCAATAATTACAGACCGGCATTGCACCACAAATACCAGCATGCTTTGATGTGATCCTATCAAGGCTCCCACCAGGGGGCCAACACCGGAAATAAAAGCAACTGTTTGTTGGTGCATTGTAAGTCTGATGATGCCGTGGCTATCCTCTGGAGAAGGTCACTGGGTGATGAAAACACATTAGGAACTGCCAGCGCTTTTAAATTAATAAAAGTGGTCACCTTAGGAGTGCGACTCAATCCTTTCCCAGGCGAGAGGTTTTTGAATAATATTTAAGGGCTTGGTCCAGCCGTGAGTAACGCACCACCCGACAAGGAGCGCCATTACTGCCCGAATTTGGACCTCAGTGTGAAGTCGGTGAAAGCAGTTAAGGGCAGTAGGCGCCGCCAAAGACTGAACTTTGGAACGGACTCCAGCACGTAAAATTGATGTTCGAGGGAGCGATGGTGACAAAGGAAAAATCAGCATAAACATTTTCGGCATCACCCACGGGACGGCAATAATTATGGACTGGCATTGCACCACAAATACCAGCATGCTTTGATGTGAGCCTATCAAGGCGCCCACCAGGGGGCAAACACCGGAAATATAAGCAACTGTTTGTTGGTGCATTGTAAGTCTGCTGATGCCGTGGCTATCCTCTGAAGAATGTCACTGCGTGACCGAAATGCATTAGGAACTGCCAGCGCTTTTAAATTAATAAAAGTGGTCACCTCAAGGAGTGCCACTCAATCCTTTCCCAGGCGAGAGGTTTTTGACACTCACAGACACAGACACAGACAGACACAGACAGACACACACACACACACACACACACACACACACCCGCGTTTCTACTCCTGCTCTCCTCCTGGAACAGGAAGAACAGACACTCAACCAGGGAATGGGGGGCTTGGCCATGTTCTCCATGCAAGCTGTAATGCAGCCTGCATGGAAACAGTTTAAGTGCGCATGACTGTTTTAGGCGGCCCGAGAGGGCCGACCATACAGTCATTGCGCACTTATGAGTGGGCAAAACCACTCCTCCCCAGCCCTACTCTGAGAGCAGAGCCACCCTGCCAAGCAAAGGAAGCATAAAATGATAATAACTCAAAGTTGTTATCTTTTTATATTTCCTTTACTTTGCACTGCTCAAAAGCAGTGGGCCGATGCTCCTCTTCCATAGCGGAGGAGCCGTCACCTCTTCCATAGCGAAGGAGCCGGCACTGGGAGCAACTCCAACATCAGATTCTGCATATAGAACAGTGACGTCTGGAGTTATGTTATGTTATGTTATTGAAATTTGTAAAGCGCGACAATTACCCAGAGGTGTCCTGGCGCTATCTAGAAAATCCTGAAAGTCCACAAACAGGGGAGCTAATATATGGATGACCGGGGTTATTCATTGCGGAACAGCCAGGTCTTAAGTTCCTTTCTAAATGGCAGAAGATCTGTCATGGTCCTGAGATGGGGAGGAAGGTCATTCCAAGCTTTTGCAGCCCCATAGATGAAGCTCCTGCCTCCCCAGCGAGCTTTCCTAATGCGCGGGACCTGGGCCAGATTGGCTTCTTTTGACCGCATGCTTCTACCCGGCACAAAGCAATGTAATCGGTCCTTAGAAATTCTGGCCTAGGCAATGCCTTGAAAGTCATGGTTAGTGCCTTGAACCGAATTCGGCCTTTGACAGGCAGCCAGTGAAAGATTTTTCTTCCCAAGGAAGCCGAAGCGAATCTTGAAGAGCCCGTAAGAAGACGGACTGCAGCATTCTGCAGAATCTGAAGTTTACTCAGTGCTCTGCATTGTGCGTTTAAATAAAGTCCGTTGCAGTAATCCAATCTAGCCAAAACCAACCCCCTGACCACCATGTGTCTGCTGTCCTGGGGCAGCAGGGGTAGCACTTTCCTCAGCATCCTGATGGTGTACATGGTTTTAGATGTCACCTCCTTGATATGATGCTCTAACGTCAGTCTATCATCAAGGATTATGCCGAGGTTTTTGGCTTTTACAACCGGAACTGGAAGCGTGCCCATAGAATCGGGCCAGCAGGCTGGGGTCCAGAAATTAGAGGTATTTCCGAACAGAATGAGCTCCGTTTTGTCTGAATTCAATTTAAGGCAGTTCTTAGCCATCTAGCTCCCTACTGCTAACATGCATTCCCGCAGACGCTCTTCCATATCAATCTCCCCCCCCTGGAGTCAGAGAGACCACGATTTGAGTATCGTCTGCGTAGGAGGTGATACCAAATCCATATGCGCTGATAACAGGTGCCAATGCGCTCACATAAATGTTAAAAAGGGTGGGGCTAAGTGATGACCCCTGAGGGACACCACAAGGTGTGGAGAAAGGTTTAGACTGGAACTCCCCCAGGGTTACCACTTGTTTTCTATCTGTGAGAAAGGATCTGATAAGGTCCCAGGCTTTGCCACCAATACCACACATTTTTAAGCGTTTAAGGAGTATAGAGTGGTGGACCGTATCAAATGCTGCGGACAGGTCGAGCAGGATCAGCGCCGCCTTCCCTCCCTGATCCACTGCCTCTCTAATCTCTTCTGGCTTTAACCAAGGCGGACTCCGTACTATGACCTGGCCTAAAACCATATTGAGTAGGGTCAAGCACCTGGGTATCTACCAGGAAGAGACTAAGTTGCCTGTTCATGAATGTTTTTACCAGTTTAGCCGGTAGGGGAAGTCTGGCAATCGGGCGAAAGCTGTTAGATCATTGATAGGAAGGTTGGTGTTTTTTAGTAATGGTAAAATCGATGCTAATTTCCACTGCCTTGGAAAAAGACCGGTTTCAAACATAAGATTAAATATACTTGTAAGCCTTTTTGCAATCGGGCCCGAAGCCAGTTTAGCCACCCTGCTGGGGCATGGATCGAAAGGGGAGCCTGAGTTAATTTCCATCAAGCCTTTTTGTGTGTCTAGTGTAGAGATTGTCCGGAATTTATCAAAGGTTGGGCCAGAGGCATCCTCTGACTTTGGTCCTTCCCTGCTCACGTTCACAGAGCCAGTACTTCCCTCACTAAAGACCCCAAAAATGACTTCCACCTTGGCCAGAAAGAATTCGGCCAGGTCTTCACATAGTTGTTGGCTCGGTTGAACCGGTCTTGGCTTTGGCGATGTCATCACCACCGTCTTGAACAGTTCTTTTGCTGCATTTTTAGACTCTAAAATCTGTTTATAGGTCTGTAAGCTAATTTTATACGCTTTTCTGTCGGCTTCTTTGTAATTGCTCCTCCAAGCGCGTTCAAGCTGCTTATAGTTGTGCTTTTGGGTCCTCAGCTCCTGCGAGTACCATGGGGCGGAGGGCTGTGCTCTCATTGGCCGTAGTACTTTAGTCGGAGCTAGACTGTCACAGGCCTGCTGCAGCCAGTCCATATAATTTTGACAAGCGCTCTCCACGTCATCTAACATACAATCTGCTGGGGAAGAAAGCATCTTGTTAAGAGAAACTTCTTCCACCTTATTCCAGGCTCGGATTTTTATATTATTCTTTCGACCAGTGGTTTCCATACCAAGATTGCCTAGTCGTATTTCAAACTGAACTGCAGCATGGTCGGATCAAGCCAGAGGGAGAAGGCCCTGGAAAAGAAGATTATTTGGGTTTGAAAAAATCCCATCCAGGGTATGCCCTCCCCTGTGCGTAGGTCCTTCTACCCGTTGCCTGAGATCTGCTGACATCATAAGGTCATGCAAGGCCATGGTGTCCCCATCTTCTCTTGATTCTAGGTGAAAATTAAAATCTCCAATAACGTTCCAACGGAGGCCAGGAAGGAGTTCCGGATCCCCGGTGGTCTGTACACAAGACAACCCTTAAAAGATTGGTGATGGGTTAAGGTAAGATTAAAAAATAGGGCTTCGCAAGTATCCATAGGGATGGGTTGGAAGGATGCTTTGATGGAATGGTGATATATCACCGCCAGACCTCCGCCTTTCCTTAAGGGCCTATCCATAGTGTAAGAAAGGAAGTCCGGGGGGGGTGGCCTTCACCATGTCCGGCCCTGCAGATGGATCGGTCCATGTTTCCGTTATGAAGGCTACTTTAACCTCCAGTTCCTCCATCAGTCTAGCACACTCAAGACTATGCTTGACTAGGGACCTGGCATTTAACAAAATGCAAGCTAAAAAGGAATCCTTCTTAGTCTCGACCTCTCCCCTCTTCCCTTTCTTAAAGGAGATGGGAATGTTAAGGATCTTTGGAATACTAGTGGCACAACCTAAGCATTAATCGGGGGAAGATAAGGGCAGATCCTTCGGTACCAAGCAAGGGCAGTTTGAGGTAGTCCCCTTTCTAAGGTTCAGCAAGGTACGGGAGTCATATCTGAGGATTGTCTCAGCAACCGGGTCGAAATCGGCAGAGTTCCTGGCGCTAGGCGCTGAGCTGGCACGGACGGGCACAGACGGGCTTACCTTAGGCGCGCCAGCGACGCGCCCGCTGCGCGCGTCCACTGCGCGCTCGCGCCAGGTCGTCACTTTATACGCAGTCAGGGAGCCTAGCCCGCTGACCTGCGTACATCCAAGATGGCGGCTAAAATCGAGAGGTCCGCCTCTTATTTCAGACGTGCCCCCAAATTCAGCTTAAAAACTACACCAGGATAAAAACAAGTAGCAGCAATGTTATCACATGAAATATATAGTGCAGAGTAAGAATTGTGCAAAACAAGCAAAACGCTCACGAGTCATTCGGTTATGCTCCCGGCTGAGGCCTCAGGAGATGGAGTGTACAATCTAAGCAATAACAATGTACTATGATTTGTATGATTTTCACTAAAACTTGGAATAATAGGTCTGTTAATCTGAGGCAATCTCGGGTTTCCAGGTATAATCCGGGAAACCTTTCTGGATTCAATTTTTGCATGTGCAACTTTAAATGTGTATATTGTCTCGCACACCAATCTGCAAATCACGTGCTAATAACGTTGCTAACTACCCCTGTACTTTCACTATTATTTTGAGAGTGTTACCTTCCGCTTCCGAAGGTAATTTAATCCTTTCTTGTCAGAAACAGATTTCTGACATTTGATGAGGAAGCACGGTGTTTGAAGGGTTTGTATCTGAAACACAGTAGATTTGAGGTTAGATGCTTTCCAGCCCTGGAACGTCCACACTCTGTTCTGTGATTACATTTATTTACACAAAAATTCACAGGTGAACAAACCCTTTTACACGTACGTTCATGAGTCCAAAATGTATTTTAAACTCTAAAAATAGGCTACTTCCTAGAGACAGGTCTTAACCAAAGTAACACATGCACCAATCTACTCAACTGTCTCTCTCCAGTCAAAATGCTTGAAAGGCCTGCTTGCACTGGACAATATTGTGGCATTGAACGCACAATGCAGTTGTAGAGACGACATCTTACCTGCATCTAACATGTTAATGAAACGAAAGCAAATGTTTGAAGAAAAGGGCAGGTACTGTGAGCCTACTTCTTATCAGCAGGGTAGAAGTCTAAATATATCCTATTATAGCTGCAGCATGGATAAAGTCAACAGGCAGGTCTCTTATGTGTACTGCATTAGACTCCTGTTCGTTTACAAAGGCTTTTTTTTCTTACAAGCACGTGGGAACAAAGTCAGATCAAATGCGAAGTGCACAGCGTGAACTTAACTTTGTGGAGGAAGATTGAGTGGTAAAAAGTGACTCCCATGAGATCACGCTTGCATATTCTTATAAAAGTATTAATACCGCCACTTTGTCTAATACATTACAACCAAACACAACGCCGGTCTCGCTAACCCCAAGAGCAATGCGTGAACAATGGAGACAGATGCCAATATGGTTCAAGGTTCACATTCATAGATTGTTCTAGGCATGGTCTAATTTGTAATATTTTTTAAGATATGCTTTTGCAGTTACATTATAGTGCTAAAAATGAGCACCGGGGCCGGCATTACGAGTAGAATGTGTTTTTTCAATCCAGGGGCAAATATTTGTTTGCCCAGAGATCAGAATGACAAGTTTTGCTGAAATTAACTCGTCACTACCATCTTCCAACGGCGACTTTCAGCAGGTCAACGCTGACAAAATTCACTGCTGGGAAAGACCTACCATATGTTATGTTGTGTTATGTTAAATTAATTTTATACAGCACACAGCTGCCCAACAAGGGTTTCCCAGCGCTAAACCTGAGAGAGGACAAAAGAAATAAAGGAAATCAGAAATGCAATTCAAGATGAATTATTGGTTAAATAACCACGTTTTAAAAGTTTACGAAAATTCCTTAATCCTAGTACATGCAGATTTTCGTCAGTAAATAGCCAACATCTCCATATTATGACCCATTTTAAAGGGCATAACCTGTAACAGACGGTAGTGATCACACCTTTTAGATTTCCATCCCCAGGTTATCAGATTTTAAAAGGTTTGATAGTCATCGCTTCTCCATCCAGGCCCACGGGCAGCGAGGTTCTCAGTCTGGTCCTGACCACTCCTAATCTCGGTAGTTGAGGGCACGTGGGCATAGAGACATTTTCAAGAGAATCCCACAACATGGTTGAGCTGAGACTGGATCTCAACATTTGATAGTAGGACAATTTCTAGATAACATCTCTCCTGATGAAAATCTCAGTTACAGTCCCTTTCTACTGGCCGTTAGAAGATAGAAGGAGATTGTTTCATCCACAAGGCTAAAGCGTTAGCTCCAGTGTTTGGAGTAAGGTTATTGTGATCATGTCAGACTTTAGCGCTGGTATTCTTCGTGATCTTGGGTAGTTGTGCTTATCTCCTACCAATATCAGATAATTAAGACATCATTGGTGAAGAGGTATTCTCCCAGCTTGACTGGAGAATTGTGTCTCTACCAGCTGAGTTCTCTGGTTTTTATTTTCAAAGATGAGGGAATACAGTGTAGGTAGCCTCAGCCAGAATCAGACGAATCGTGGTTCACGAAGGTCTAACGACAAGGAGGTGGTTACAAAGAAGATCTTAGTCAACAGAGTTAGTCAGCACAAGCTGTCTGTTTTAGAGAGAAGTACCAGAGCTTTCTCATGCCAACAAATGTGAGCATCAAATGCTTAAAGTCTAAAGAAACCAAGATGACAGTAGACTGTTCTATTAGTGTGAGATAGGTTGTTGTTGAGAGGCAGAGTAGTCAAAGGATACATGATTTGATTAAGATCCCACAGGACCCACGGCAGGCAAACTCCACAGAGGCAAACAAAGATTACCTAATGTATTCGCACCTGGTCGTTTTACAGTATAGGTGATACACAAGACCTATGCTTTGGCGTCACAGATACAAGTAACAATTATTCATGAAGCAATAAAGTAAAAATAATAAAATGAAGGTTCTTTCCAAAGTCATGCAAGTTACAGATATATTATTTAACTACCACAAACTGGTTGAGAATAATGAATAAAGAACACCATAGAGTTAAGCATTTTCAAATAAAGATACAAATGCCAGTAGTTGTTGTTACTATGAGTCCCTGTAGTTAGTAGAGATAAAAGTTAGGCCAACTCGTGAGTGCTTGCAGTTGGATACGGTTTGAGGTATATCCTGGTGAATGAATTTACTTTCAGACATTGGAATTTTGATTGAGTCAGTCTCTTCTACCGGCCATTGTCTCAGAGTTGAATGGGACACTGGTGCCATTGAAGTGGGTTGGAGAAGCAGGTAAAAGCTTCAGGCAGAAGAAAGTGCTTCAAGGTGGCTACTTTCTGGATAGTTGTAATCTTATACTTAATATTAGTGAGGATTTCATTTCTCTAAAAATAGATTTGGCAGGGTATTAATGCCTCGAATCAGCATAAAAGTGGACGGTCCACCTGCACGTTGGCAATTATTCATGTTGGGTACTTATGAAGAATCCCCAAAAAACAATATAGACCAGTATGTTTGGAAAATCTCTTGCTCACTCTGTACCGGATTAAGCTCTGGCTTTGACTATGGAGGGTTTACCTTAGAGAGCTACTTCTGATGTCCTCTGGCTTTTTTGTTGTCCCAGTTTCCTCATTGGGTGTTACAGGGTGTAATTCTCAGCTGGGAGATTCTATCAGAGTCACTTTTCATGTAGTAGTGGCTGTTCAACAATTTTCGAAAGTAGTTCAAATAATATGATATTATGTGCCTAGGAGACTGAATAAAAGTAACATTTTTTTTAGGATAAGAACTTACCAACATTTGCTGAAATAAGCAAAGCCGATCATTACCTTGTGGTTGATGATCGCCAAAAGGTACATTGCCAGTAAATGAGGGGTGGGGGGCAACTTCCGCGTTAAAAGAGTATATGGACTGGTTCATATTGGCTGAGCGACAAGTATATGAAGGAAGAGGCTGTCCTAATAAATGGACCAAAATATGGCAGCACTGGCAGTCCTATGGAGGACTGAAACAGGCGATGTAATGTTTCTAAGTTCGAATAGAGGGTTATGTTAGAGACTTGGAATACTACTTTCAACAATGCGTTATTGTTACTACCAGACGTATGCTGTTGAATTTGTATAACTGTGGCATCAACAGGGAATCCTATTGCTATGTAAAGGTGATATGTAAATTGTAAATGAGAAAATAATAAAATGTTGTTTAAAAAAAACACCCATCAACATTAATTTAGATCTAGTTATTTTTATATATACACACACATATACATCTTCCAGAATGAAGTAGATAGGTTCTTCCACATGAGAATTCCTAAAGTACACATTCTTGCCCTTATAGAGGCAGAATAACTCACTGATATCTACATATTTTACATGTTGGGTGATATTATTGCACAAAATGTAGTCGTATAGAAAACCATATTTCACAGGGACTTGCAAAATATGTAAATTAGTTCATAAATCCTTTTGAAATATAGGTTTCATCATCATATTGGCATCCCCAAAATCACTATGCAGAGCTTTACCTTTTGCAGGGTCATTAGGACTTTGCGGCAACAAAGAACCAATGAATGCGGCAGGGTTTTCTATATTATACAAGAAAAGTGAAATTATGAAAACCTCGGGAAAACATGGCGCCCGCGTGTTGAGCGGCGGCGCGCGTCCTCAGAGAAGCTCTCCACTCCTCTCTCTCTCCCGCGAGAGGCTGTTCGCTGCGAAAAACAACATGGTGCCAGCGATTTGAACGGCAGTATATCCTCGGAGGATTTTTTCTCCTTGCTATCGCCACTCGGAGTGTACGGAAAACGGCAGGCTTTTCACCTCCTTCGATGTGACTGCTGGATCGGCGGATGTACCTTGGAGTCTTGGATTGGGCTCCTGCCCTCCCTTGCACCTCTGCTCCTGCTCCTGGGCTCTCCCTGCCGCAACGCTGGGAGGCGGCAGCCGTGGAGCTTAGACGCGGCCGCAGTGTAGCGGCTCGAGGACTCCTTCGGGGGAGAATAGTACATGGAGGCAGTAGCACTGAAATACGCGGTAAGGTGACGGGGGGTAGGATCGGCACATACTGTTCCCAGGTAAACCCTTTGTTGGAGCACTCCAAAGCTACGGTGGCGTGTGAAGGCGACTTGGTTAATGTTGCAGGACTTGGGCAGACCATTTGTGGGGGGGGCTTGGGTGTGGTCGAGCCTGAAGGTTGCAAAAACCTCAACTTTGGTCAAAAGAAAGAAGCTAAGTGCAAGTTACGGAAGGGGAGGGGTAGGGGCAAAGGCGGGGGAGTGAGGGGTAAAGGCAGGCACGGTACCCAGGCATCTTCGGATGACCGCGGTAGTGAGAGCGGATTCCAGGAGGAGAATGTTGTCGACCTAAAAGGACTCCAGAGAGGGTCAGCAAGAGCAGCTGCTAAGGGGAGACAAGGAGAGCTAAAGCCCTCCCGCATAACCCCATCCCTGCGCTCCTTTTTTAGAGTTTTGCCTCAGGTTCTGACCATTCCAAAGCCCCACCCATCTGGCCAAGACGGTGCTTCTGTATTAGTAGGTTTCTACGAGAACATGGCTTCTCCCCTAGCGGACTTAAGTCTACCTGTGGCTGGGTCAGTCTGTGGTAATCAGACGGTAGAAGATGTCAGGACAGGGGGGATGAGGGAGCCTAACAGAGCTGTCAGTTCACAATCTGTCCAAGACTTACAAAGTGACCCACCGACAGAGAAGGTAATTCCTACTGAGGTATCTGCGGATTATACAATACGTTCTGAGCAAAATCCTGTATCGTTAGATGGGACAAAGATTGTGGATGGTGGAGCGGACACTACCTCTTCTTCAATAGAATCCTTGCTAAACTCCCTAAAAATAGATATAAAACAGGGTTTTATGATCTCCGCAGAAAATCAATCTGAGATTAGGGCTGCATGCGATGTTTTGGAGCGAAAAGTAGACCGGCTCAGCGAGAGGACAGAAACTCTTGAAGACACAGTAGAAGCGCTTAAAACCAATCTAGGAACTGCCCAAGAAAAAATTCATAATTTGCAAAGAGAGGGGGATGTGATCCGCGAGAGGGTTGAGTCATTGGAAAATTTTTCAAGAAGGAATAATCTCCGACTCCTGAAGATTCCTGAGGGGAAAGAAGGGAGCGACTTAAAAACCTTTGTCGTAAACCTCCTTAAAGATTCACTTAATCTAGAGGAGTCACCAGACATTTTGTCAAGAGACATCCAAAGGATACATAGGGACCCCTTCCGCATGAGACCCGGCAGAGAAAAGCCTAGGAAGATCTTGGTCAACTTTTTGACCTATTCGATCAAAGAAAAAATCTTAACTTTGGCCCTAAAAAATAAGTCTCTAAGTGGCCCTGATTTCCTTTTTGAGATCCGCTCTGAACTGTCTAAGACCACCTTGGATCGGCAGTGGGAATTAGGTTAGAGAATGGAAAAATTTCGTGCCCTAGGTGCAACAGTGCAGATGAGATTCCCTGCCTTCTTGCGTGTGATGTTCAAAAATAAAATGTACAATATTAGATCCCCTCTTGAGGCAGACGAAATGCTGGAGACATTAAAGTTTTCTCCATGAAAGGAATGAACAGGAAAGGAGGAAAAGGGGAATGGAAAAGGTGGGGGAAAAAAAAAAAAAGAGGAGAAGGGGAAATTAAATAAAAAGGGGAAAAAAAAAAAAAAAATTGAGAAAGTATATGGAATAAAAGGAAAAGAAAAAAAAAAGAGAAAAGTGGGCTTTCACCGGTAGAAAAACCCATAATAGGCTATAAATTTAACCAGTACTAAACGTATTGTAACAGGGGAAAAGAAATTTAAGGTTTAAGGTTTAGTAGGGTCACGATTAAGAGCGAATAGAAAAGGAAAAATAAGAGGATGTACTGGTGCATGATTTATTTTGCAGTTTTTTGGTGTGGTGGGAGAGGAGGGGAGGGAAAAGGAGGGTGGAGGAGGAAGAGGACGCAAAACTGGCAATACATCTGTCCAGTGTAGGTTGGGTAGGGTTTTCCAGGGGGGAGGTTTTTGCACAGGGTGGGAAGGGTGAAAAGAAAAATAAACCTCAAATGTTCAAGCCTAAAATAATTTTTATTGTTAATGGCCTAGTACCATCTTTTGTTTTATGCCCTAAAAACGGTCGAGTAAGCTATGACAATATGGCTGTAGGGGATTTGAAAAAAGTAAGGGGGGGGACAACTGTTTGACGAAATGACACAGCTAAAATTTCTATCTTGGAATGTCAATGGCCTGCGTACTGGGAGCAGGAGAGCAAAGATTTTCCAATATTTGAGGGACTCCCCGGCACAGGTCATAGTCATCCAGGAGTCACATCTCCTTAAGGGTGAAACCACAGAGTTCTTGAAAAAAGAAAAATGGGTAGACAAATTTATTTGCACAGATCAATCAGCTAACATCAGGGGGTGCTCTCCATTTTTAAAAAACAAGCAAAGGCACAAATCATGGAGTATAGGGAGGATGGGAGTGGTAGGTGGCTTATTGTAAGGGTATTGTTGGATGGCTTTCCTCTTATTTTGGTCGGGTATTACGGTCCTAACCAGGACGATCCCTCCCATCTAAACAGCATCCGAGATAATCTATTGGCTTTCCACGACCCAGTTATTTGGATGGGCGATTTCAACATCGTGTTAAATCCGAATTTAGACAAGTCTGCTAATTCTAGAGCCTGTGTTTTATCAAAATCTAGACAGGATCTCTTGATAGCCATGTCACAACTGGGGCTTGCAGACTTTTGGAGGGAAAGGGTGGGGGATCAACTGGGGGTTTCTTTTCGAAACTTTAAGTACAAACATGTGTCCAGGATAGACTATGCTTTATTTAGCTATAGCTTAAATGATCTATTAATAGACATCTACTATCTCCCCTCACACCTTTCCGACCATTCGGCCATTCTGTTTGTATTAAAACTTGAGTCTATACATACATATACGTCTTGGTCGTTTGATCGTTCCATCCTCTTAGAAAATGAGGAGGTTAACTTCCTACGATCAGAGTCTCATCACTTCCTGGAGGCAAATATAGACTCTACGGATATACACATTATGTGGGATGCTTTAAAAGCTTTTTGGAGAGGAATTATTACAAACAGAGCCTCTTATAGAAGAAAGAAATATAGGGAGTGCATTGATAATTTGGAGGGGGAAATGAAGATTATCGAAGGAACCCTGGACCCCCAAACGAGATCAGGTGCAGACTTCGAAAGGTGTAGAGAGCTAAAATCGCAATTAGAAAACCTATTACAAGCTAGGGTCGCTAGGAGGTGGGAGGCGAGTAAAATCTCTCATTTGGAGTTTGGTGAGGCGGCTGGAAAAATTCTCGCCTGGAAAATTAAATCTGACCAAGCCCGAAACTACATCAGAGAGATCAAGGTAGAGGGGGAATCTGCCCCCCGAACCACAAAGGACGAAATAGGTGGGGCTTTCCGAGATTTTTTTCAGGAAATCTATAGGGATGATATTCGGGAAGACAAGGCAGGGAGGGAGGCCTGGTTGGACCAAATTTCCTTGCCAAAGTTATCCCCAGAGCATAGTAGGTTGTTGGAGAAAGAGATTTCCTTTGAAGAGATTAGGAAGGCTTTGGGGGACGTAAAGCGAGGGAAGGCAGCAGGCCCTGATGGGTTACCAGGGGAACTCTATAGGGCCCTTACAGAAGAGATCACCCCGGTTTTGGCCTCTGTTTTTAATAACATTCTTTTGGAGGGCCGAGATCCCCCAAAGTCTTGGAATGATGCCACAGTGGTCTTAATACTTAAACCTGGGAAAGACCCAAAGGAATGTGGGTCATATCGCCCGATCTCGCTCCTCAACAGCGACTATAAAATCTTTACAGCTATTATGACATCTAGGTTGGGGAAAGTGATAAGCCATCTGGTTCATGAAGATCAAAAGGGCTTCATAAAGGGCAGACACTTAGCTGATCTCACACAAGATCTGGTGGGGGTGATCGATATCGCGACCACTTTTTCTCTGCCTCTGGCTGCTTTTACGCTAGATGCGACCAAGGCCTTTGACAGGGTAAATTGGCCCTATCTGGCTGCAGTAATGAAGAAATTTAATCTCTCTGAAACATTTTGCCGTATGATTTCTTTAATATACAAGGCCCCTACGGCAAGGCTTAATGCAAACAGTTTCCTAACAGAGCCTTTTGTAATTGCGAGAGGCACAAGGCAGGGTTGCCCGCTATCCCCCCTCCTTTTTAACCTCTACATTGAACCCTTTGCACAGATTCTTAGAGAGGAGGCCACCATACCATCATTTAGCTTTGGAGGGTGGGAAAGACGGGTTGCCCTGTATGCCGATGATATCCTCATAATGACTTCAAATTTAGATCTGGCTCTTCCCTCTGTGATAAGGAAGGCTGAGGAGTTCGGAAAAATCTCTGGATATAACATAAATTCAGAGAAAACAGAGATCATGGCCTGGAATTCCCCCAATACTCAGGTAGAGGTTGTGTCCTCCATGCGGTATCTTGGCATAAGAATAACTCAAGATATAAGTAATATCACCACTTATAATCTCGAGCGAGTACATAAAGAATGCCAGAAACAACTAAAGGCATGGAATAATCTCCCGCTATCCATCTTTGGGAGGACAAATCTTCTAAAAATGTCTATCCTACCCAAATATACCTTTTTGTTTAATTCGATCCCTATGGCTTTTGACACTAAACAACTACTTAAATGTCAACAAGGACTTAATTCTTTTATTTGGAAGAACGGAGCTACAAGATTGGCTTGGAAAAAGTTGAGGAGAAGGAGAGAGAAAGGAGGCTTAACGTCTCCAGATATTCAATATTATGCTTGGGCATTCCAATTATCTTACTCGAGAATGCTCCTAAAAACACCAGTGGATAATCTTAGAGGAAGGATGTTCCAAGCTATGTTGGAGGGGTCCGATCTTCCATCTGACGGCTTTCTTTTTAAGTTTGGAGACCAGAAATTCTTTAAAAAAATAAAACTAAAAATTCTTCAATCTTTGGCTAGAAGTTGGTCCACAATCAGAAATAGAATAGGGCTGTGCTATTATTCTAACTTAGCACCCATGTGGGATTCGCCAGGCACTCCCTTGTGCCTTAAAGACAGGTTGGCAGGTTCAATTAAAGAAGCTGGAATTATAAAATGGGGAGAACTGACGGTAGGTGGGTCAATGATACCTTGGGAGACTATGCGGGAGAAAGTCAGACCAGGATCATCTGCCTTCAAGTATATGCAGTTGAATAGCTGGGTGCAGGCTTTGATAAGAAAGGGAGCCCCCCTGGGGAATTACAGCAATTTAGGAAATCTTTTGGTTACAAGGCCAGGGGGGGAAAGGAAGTTGCTTGTTGGTATTGGGCGATCTTGGAGGAGATAGACGATGACTCTAATCTCCCTGAGGTGTTATGGGGTAGTAATGTAGGCGAACAGTGCCAGCATTTGTGGCTGAACTCATTTAGTCTTCTGTATAAAATTGTGAAGCCAGCTTGGCTAAGGCGAAACCACCTTTTTACACTACATCGCGCATATCTATCCCCTCAAAAACTAGCCAAATTCCAACATGGGAAAAAATGCAATAAATGTGACCTAGTAGAGGCCTCGGATGTGCATATGTTTAAAGATTGCCCAGTTATCGGTCTCTTTTGGGAAGAGGTGATGGAAGCAATATCCTCTATCCTAAATATCACTCTCACCAGCACTCTTCCCTTGATCATCTGTGGGATTGATGAAAATATTTTAGGGCCTGCTAGATCCTTCTTGTTTTTTGCAATTTTAATGGCTAGGAGACAGATTTGCAGATTCTGGGTGGATACAGCTCCTCCAACATATACAGGATGGTTATCGTCCCTATATGAAGTTTCTAAAACAGATCTGGCTAGACCCTGCAGTATAAAAAATAAGAAAACTGCTTTTTGGGATTATCTGATACAGTGGAAGTAGGTTTACCGGGGTTTTTTTTTTTGTTTTTTTTTTCCCCGGTCCTATGATTATGCCAGTCTCCCTACTCCATGGACCTACAACAAGGGTCTTCTCCGATTCTCTGGTCCAAATAGGCTGAAACATGCCTAGATGGAGTTTCTAAAGGCCGCCTTTTTTGTGTGTTGCTCTCTCCTTCTTCCGCCAATTTGTTGTCCGCTCTTCCTTGTGCAACTGTCCAAATCACACTAATGGCTTCTAGGTGGATGGGACAAGATAGCACAAAATGGTGGTTGGCGGTTTTCTTTTTTCACACATAAGGGCTGGGCAAATGAGGACAAAAAAAAAAAAAAAGAAAAGTGAAATTATGTGGCCTTATGAAGCATTCTCTATGGCAGAATTATCTGGACGTATTAGAAATAATTTTTTTGTTGAAATCTGCAAGTTATACAGCAATATATATTGGCTAGTGTAGTAAATCCATACTGATGTAGTAAATTCCACAGCCACAGAATTACATGCAACTTAAACATTCTAATTCCAGTCGATGCCTATTGTTAGTTCCAGCTAGAAGAGAACAGCTTCAACAATATCTCCCTCCAACAGGAAGAATATGTTTTTAACAACTGAAATTGTGCTTTTTCCAAATTCTATATTTTTACCTTCATAAATATTGTTCTCTCCTTTTTACTGCAGAGAGTCATCTAAACACTGCGCACAACATGTTCACATGCAGCAATTCTCACAAGTTCAGCCAACCTTTCCTCATGTGTCGGTACTGAAGGTTCCCACTTATGTCTCGGTATATCTACTGCCAGTGAGGTTGCCACCCATCAGCACCTATGTGTAGAGGAAACTACATGTCATGCAGTAGTGGCAGATACTTTAGGGGGTCAAAATGACATTGTCTATGGCAGTTGAGGCGACCAAAGAGCTTGGACAAGGTCACAAAGAGGATCACTGCACCTCCAACACTCAAAATGATGCAGAAGCCCCGCATTGTGTAATCAGAATGGTGATGAATACCAGTTGGTGAAAATGTTCAAAATATGAGCATTTCAACCTGTCATATGAAGGATGTAGGAAGGTGCCCTTTTCGGATGCTCATCTCCCCCCCTCCCCCGCCCCCCCCCCACAATTTTTGCTCCAATGCTGATAGTTATGACCCTGTTAATGCACTGGAGCCTGCTGCCCAGAACAGACCCTAAAACTGTTAGGTGCAAATTGACAATCCCAATTGACAAGGACTTTACCCCCTTATAAGTCCCTAGTATATAGTACTAGTGGTACACAGGGCATGGGTTGTGAAGGGTTCCCCAGGACTTTCAGCACTGTTTGTGCCACCCTGAGTGACCCAAGTAAACTAATGACAGCAGGCCTGCCAATGCAGACTGCAGGAGCTGTGCAAACTGCTCGAACTCGACTTTGCCCTCCCCGTATGTGGCACAGTCAATACACTATCTCTGATAGATGCCAGTCACCCCTGAGGAAAGCCTCCTAAAGCTCAGGAGGCAGGGTGTGTAGGAAGGTGGAATTATGACTATATGGTTGCCCCCACTTTTTTTCCTGGTGTTTTGCTGGTTTATGACTTAGTTGGACTGGGATCCTGCTATTCAGGGGCCCAGTCTATCTGCTTTCTCTGTAAAATGGTTTCCATGTACATTAGGGACATATCTAATTGGATTCTGGAGTGCCTTATAAGCACCTAGTATATGGTATACTATGTACCTAGGGCATAGGTGCCTCAGAGGCCTACCAGGGGCTGCAGCATGTATAATGCCACCCCTGGGAAGCATTCCAAAGTGACACCACAGGTCTGCTACTGCAGCCTGGGTAAGGGTGTGCTTGCACCCCTTACAGTGGTATAGGCTACATATCACTACCCTATACAGACACATATAAACCTATAAGCCACTCCTATGGCAGGCCTTGACAATCCTGAAGCGTTACAACAAACAATTGATGGACGGAATGCTGACAATGCAGACATTCTCCCCCAGTCAAGAGATCTGGGTTAAATCCATCATTCTTTTGCCCACTACACCACCCCAGTTTAGACATGGCCATATGCAAATCAGTCTTGACCCTGTGCCTCATGGGAACAGTCCAGCCCGAACTGCCAAGCCATGTCTTCCCTGGACCGGAATCAAGCATCCTAGGACCGGTTTCTGGCTATCAGCCGTCATCAGCCAGGATAGCTTGACTCCAGTAGCGTAGTGAGCACGGGTCCCACGTCTGGGAATACCCATCCCACTTAGGGCGAAAAGCGTTACAACAAACAATTGATGGACGGAATGCTGACAATGCAGACATTCTCCCCCAGTCAAGAGATCTGGGTTAAATCCATCATTCTTTTGCCCACTACACCATCCCAGTTTAGACATGGCCATATGCAAATCAGTCAATTGTTGTTTTTGCATTTGTCACCCCGAGTGGGACGGGTATGCTCAGACGTGAGTCCCGTGCTCTCCATGCCACTGGAATCAAGCTATCCTGGCTGAAGAGGGGTGAAACCCCGAAACCGGTCCTAGGATGCTTGTTTCCAGTCCAGGGAGGACCTGGCTTGGCAGTTAGGGCTGGACTGTTCCCATGAGGCACAGGGTCAAGACTGATATGCATATGGCTGGGTTCAAACTGGAATGGCATGGTGAGCAAAAAAACGATGGATTTAGGCCCAGATCTCTGTACTGGGGTGAATGTATGACATTGTTCTGCATTCTGTCCATCAATTGTTGTTTTTGCATTTGACAATCCTGAAGGCAGAGTGCTTGGATTTACATGAGAGGGTGCCCAAGCATGAGCTGAGCCCCTCTGCAGCTTTCGGAAATACTTCCTTATGGCTGTTCTGGGATACAGCCATACCATATACTCTTAAGTGCATTATGACCTCGCGGTAAATGCTAACTTTGGAATGGCTGCATCAAAACATGTCATGTTTGGTGTCAAACATCTTGGAATACTACCCCCCTGCCACTTCTGGCAGCGGGGGTAGAATTCCACCCTTCTAGAGGGAGAGACATGTTCACACTGGCTAAACCCGGTAGGACTTTCCTGAGCCCTGGCATCACAAAAAGGATGCCTCTGCCACAGACATGGGTCTGGCCTCCTGCTGCTGATCGAAACTCCGGGCAGGGGGAGGCCTGGACAATAGGTTTCCTGTCGAGGGGAGGTGTCCCCACCTCCCCAGGCAGGCTGATGTGTATTGGGGCTGGGCGGGAGCACTCTCTGGTGCTTGAAGTCCTGCACTGGGGGTACATTTGGTGTCCCTGTGCATACTCCAGTTTAAACCGGTTACAGGGGCTACCTGCCCCTGCTCTGGCGCAAAACTGGACAAAGGAAATGGGTGTAACCACCCCTCTTTCCTGGCCCACCCATAGGTGGGGCATTAGAGTTAGTCCATCCCCTAAACTTAGTATAAGTATAGGAATCCAGTCCCTAGGACTTTAGATTACCCTGGACGAGACTCTACAACGTACATCCTGGACCTTCAACATTCTATCCTGACTAGAAGACTGAAGAAATCTCCCTTGGGGTCAAGGAGTGACTCCCCTGCTTGGCAGGCACCAAAGAAGCAACTGACAGGTCTGCAATTCTGAAGCTCCTGCCGGATACCGAAGTCTCTGCATCCCCAGAGGTGGATTTCAAGACTTCCCCGAGGCTACCCTGAGTCCACAGCAAAGCTGAGGCCCGTGGCTATCGTGGGTGACGTGGAACCATGACCGCTGGACACAGTGAACTTTTGCAGCAACACTATCTTCCTGGTCCTCCTCGAAGTTGTGCTTTGGGCTCCGAGTAGCCCCATCCTTGAGCACCTCCTGCACCGAAGATTGTTGGCCTCCACTCCACGAGTGACCCGTGGGCCAGCTTCAAGTGCGACCGCTCGAGGCTCCTTCGCGATCACTAGCCCGTTGGCTAGCAGGTCCCCGCGAAGGCGACTCCTTTTCTGATTGGGCTTACCTGGTTGCTCCAGACGTGCCCTAACTTACCCTTGCTGGGTGAGTCCCTCAGATCTTGCTGGTCTGCACCGCAGTCCTTTCTCTGACTTCCAGTGACTTGCCGTTGCCAAGGCTTGTTGGGTCCATTCTGGTCGCCGACAATGCAGCACTTGACAGACTTTGTGGGACAGCTCGAATCTGGTTCGTGGACTTTGTCGACGCCTCCTGGACCTCGTGGCTGAAGAGTCAAGATACCCATCAACACACCTGAAGCACCCAACATCTGTGGCCATTGGTCCATCCTGCCCTCGGTCACTGGCTAGTGACCCAGACTCTGTCCCCTCTGCTTTCAGGTTCCTTAAATCCCAGATCCAGGCTTGGATCTCTTCGGACACTTCTTCTCTTCCCGGCAGCAGCAGTTCTTTGCAGGCTTCAATTGAAATCGACGACCCGACACCAAAAGACACCTATGCACCCGGCTTCCCTGGGTGAGGTAACTCGAGTACTCCGGTGCTCTCGTGGGTGCCTCTTAAGTCCAAAAGGGTTTGGTCCAGACTCGATTAGAAGTGTCCTAATCTTTAAATTTCTAACCGTGACATTGCCCATAGAAGATAATAGGAACCTGCGGTTGTGTTTACACACTGCATACAGTCCCCATATACTTTTTTGGTATATGGGTTGGTACGCCCCTAGGGCCCGAACGAGTATTTGTGCTTTTACTGATGCTTGATCAATTGTAACTTAAGTACTTCGAACTCCAGTCTCATAAAGAGACTAGAGGGGTGTGTTTTATCTTAAATACATATATTTTGAATATATACCTGGTGTGGTTGTCCTTTAATTTGATCATTCAAGAGATTATAGACTGGTAAAACAAGCTGCTTTACATTCCTTCAAGACTTAGCCTGAAGGCTGCTCTCCATAGCTACCACTTGGATAGCTTTCATATAAGGTTGTCTTTAACCATTCACCATAAGGGGTTGTTTGGACTGATACAAGGAGCCCACTAGAAGTAGTGGACAGCATATATCAGGCCACCTTCTCACAGGGTGCCTTATATAAAAAATGTGGACACGTATGTGCAAGCTTATATGACCTTATACTGCCCTTTACCATTACACTATAAGTGACAGATGGTCCATAAGATAATATGTGCTGGCAACCGGGCAAACCTGAGGTTGACACTCATATTACTGCCACTTCAGTTTCATGAGAGATTGTTTGGCAGGGGAGGTAGAAAGAATATTAAGGGCAAATACCTCTGCTTCTAGTCAGAGAACAGGTATGGGGTTTATCTCTTAATCTAACATCGAGGGCGCCATACTGCGTTTCAGCCTGAGCTGTTTAGCAGAGGATTTCTTCCTAGCTATAGCTATGGACTGAATCTCACATCAACAAACCTCTTTAAGTCACATTACCCGCCACCCACAGCATTTGTGCAGAGGAGTCTGAGTGTCCATTATCCTCTCAATATACATCAGTGTGCGAATTAAAAAGGTGTTTGTCATCCGGAACCCACATTTGGACCCTTGCAATACTGCATGGGAAGGCAAATTGTGGCCTAACTTAATGTCAACCTGAATTGAAGAGTCACCCCACAAACCACCTAGAAGAATGTCAGTGAGCCCCTTCGAGGAAGTTATGAGTTCGGGAGGAGGTACCATGCACAGGAGAGAGAGAAATGCATTCGCCTTTTCAGATGGGTGACTAATGTGCCAATCATCCACAAGGTTATGATCACACATGACATCCCATAACAGGGCACTATCCCATGAGTTGCACTTGCCTAAAGCCCTGGTTCTATCAAGTATCAGATCACTGCCTCCCCCAACTACAACTTGCTCCGTACCAAATGAGTAATCTCAATATGTGTATTCTTACTAGAAAGGGGGGCATAAACAGAAGCAAGCATGAAAGGGCCTGACCGCCTTCAGTTTCACAATGGCATACCTACAATCAGGGTCAGCCCAGGTTTAGAAACTGGTGAGTGGAAGGGTCTTGTAGATCAAAATTGCTTCCCCGCATTTCATGGAATAATTGGAGGTATTATCAGAGTTTAGATGACCAGAACTCTTATGACAGCCACTGATCACCCAATCTCTCTTCAATTTATCAGCTTCACAGGAAGAGTCACCTCCGCCTTCTTATTATAAAGGTAAATCAGGATATTTTTCCTATTGACATAACCCTCATAAAGACAATGGGCCTGGGTGTCATTGGGGGCATGGAGTTTCTCGTGGCCAAGTGTGTCCGTGGGTCATATAGGGGTTTAGGGAAGGTTACAGGTCAGAGACAGTATTGTTGGGACAAGAAGAAAGTATCTGGATCAGAAGGTGCTCTACATCCACAGTGACAACAGTGGCAGCGCAAGAGGATCAAACACCCCCGGCTGATAGTTATACCTAAAAGGTGATCTATAAGTGCCAATGCATTTTCCTCGGTGATGGTTGCTTAATTGAGGAACCTGAACATTAAAATATGAAAACTTTCAGCTGCGATATAGTAATGACACAAGTGCTGGGAGGCACCAATGTAAACATGCAGATATGTTAGATGGGTTATTCAGAACTGATTGGGTGTCACATGTTCCATCCAATGGTCATTAGCGGAAAAAAACCACATGCGTGCATGACCATTGGGACTGGACCCTATGGATACGTTAACGGAGAAGAATAATAAGGGTAGACAAGTAGCACATTATACCTGCACATGAAAGGGTAGGGAATCAGCAAGAAATGTGGGGCACAGAAACCCAAGGGGAGAGAGGGAAAGCCAGGCCAACCAGATCAGAGAACATTCCAAAAAGGCAAACATGTGACAGCAGTATCCACAGATGCAGCAATTGTACAGTATAGAACAAACATGCACTGCACAATGGCAGCATAAATGATATCAAGAGAGTTCAATCTGTTTTTTGTCCTTGATCATCCCTACACAACACTTGTTTTAGAGGACTACGACTGGACCCTGTCCTGTATTAGAGATTCCATCAGCATTTTGAGGCCCTCCCAGTCTTAATGCCTGTAGTGTGGATAATGGCTGGTGGGCGATGGCACTGGCAAACGGAACGATTCATCCCGGCTCTGGCCAGTGATTTCAGTTTATCACCATCTAATTGATAGTCACACCCTCTATTAGTGCCATTCCCATAGTGTACAAAAACACCTACAGGTTTTCCGGTGCAAAGAACATGGACATTTTACCATTGATAGTCATGTTCATGACAGCGGGGTCAATGGACGCAACATTAATGTTTTCCTGAGATAGTTTTACACTCAGAGCTAACAAAGTCTTCCTCTGGACAGCTGTAACGTTAATAGTTCGTTACAGCATGGATGGGGCATCTGTCATGGAAGAAAAGGCTCTCATGTTTGTTTGCCCCTTGTGGGATAGTGATGTTGGTGGTGCAAAAGGTAGAAGATGTGTCCTAATTGCCAGAGCTGCCAACTGTGGAATGGGGGAACTAAGCTGAAATTCCAGCATCGCCTCAACATTCTGTGAATCTAGGTAAATCATTTAATCTCCCTATGCCTAAAAAAATACAAGCAAAAATAGTCAGAGCTTGTGAAATGTAATCTGGTTGGGACCATGGGGCTGGTGTTTGTATTAACTGTAAACTCAAGTGGTTCATTGAATTGCAGATTCAGTAAAGGGATGAATTGCAGATTCACTAAGGAGAGACACAAAGTCTGTTAAGAATGCAAGTATACATCCCCTTCTCGAACTCAAAACATCAAAGAGGTGGCTACTGTCTCTTCTGGAACAGTCTTCCAAATCTGTGACCTCACACCTGAAATGACAGAATCAGGTTGGGAGTTCAGCTGCTTTTTCATATTGGCCAATCACCAGTCAGTGGAATATATGCGCTCATATAAAGACGTAACTTCTGATCTCATGGACTTAAATTCTGAGGAGGCTTCAGGTACAATAGAGTCAAGCATGCCTTTCTCTGTACCAATGACAAAAATGTCCTTCATGATAGCATCAAGGATGACTTCAGGCATTTTACCCAGATGAAGCCTGGTGCCAGACGAGGTGCCTGCATGCTTTAGAAGTAGGCATAGGTATATATAATGAGACTGTTCTAAGAATGGAGGACAGCTTCAGATGAAGTGAGGGCATCTTATAGGGGCGATCATGCAGGGGGACTTGCACAAAAAGCTAGAATAAAAGGCACACAAATGTGTTAGGTTGAGCCTTACCGCCAGGTCTAGTAAGTAGAAGGCAACAGTACTGGTGGCAAATAACCATTCCTCATAAAGCAGGAAATTTAATACTTGTGACCCAACAGTACTAAGAGTTTTGAGATCGAAAAACATGTCCAGAGAGGCGGCACAGCCTAGAAAAATCCTGTGCTGTGCACAGTGAATTATTAAAGAACTAGGCCCTACAGCAGTGGAGGACAACTAAGTTAAATAAGATGCAGTGTGCAGTGTTAGCCTTAGAGGAGAGGGGTGGCTGAATTAGGAACAGTCCTCAACATCGCACTCAGGCATATTTTCTCTTATGGGGCTCATAGAGAGTCATCAATTGTATTGCAGGCTGTTAACACAAGCGGACACACCTCTGTGTGCTACCACGGCCTGCTTTAAACAGCCAGCACCTTCAGCAAAGCATCCACCATCTGCAGCGTTATGGGTCCCTATATGCCTTCATGGTCCTCCGCACCTCTGAAACACCAGCATCTGTGCTGGCAGGAGACGAGGATTTCACCGTGAAGGGGGATTGCTTACCCTCTCCATCAGGACTGACTGGCAGTTCTGCTCTCATCCAAAGCCAGAGTAAAGCTCAGAACATTCCTTCAACCAGCAGAACAATCATGGAGCCCCCATTTTAACTCATGGCTGTTTCCACCCAGATATTTTAGTTATTTTTAAAATATAACGTAAGAGAATAGTTCCCTGATGACCAAAGGGATTTAGTTTCAAACCTTGGCGCACAATTGGAGAAGAATTCCTTTAGTGACTGTCTTTTTGAATGATGAGGTTTGATGGCGGGGGATCTGAGTTCTGAAGTACATGCTTTCTAATTGAGATGGTCTGTATCTGGGTAAGATCTGTTAGGGATCCAGAGTTAAGTGCCTTGTGGGTTATGCAGAATAGCTTGTAGATACTTCTAATGTCATTGTGAGGTTAGTTCAGTGTGATTAAGATTGTAGAGATTGCAGAGATTTGATTACATATTTTATATCAGTAGTAAGCCAGCTGTTCTGTTTGCAATGCCACATTGGTAAGTGTCAGGTGTATATAAGGATTCCTACAAGTAATAAGTATTCATAGGTCAGTCTTGATAAATAGAATCATCAGCTAGGATCATTTTCAAGGGTGAAGGATGTAATACCTCGTAGATGCCAGAGAGGATGCTGTGCTCATTAGCCAAAGAGTGGTGTGTTTCTAGATTTTTGTCTAAGAAGAAGCCAAATGCCTTATTGCATTCTATAAGGATGTGTTGGCTGTTTTAAGCGGGTTGAATGAGAGGTTATGTGTTGTGTTCCAGGATTAGATGTCAGCTCAAACTTGAGCTGCGATTTCATTGTCTTTTAGGGGGGGGAAGAGCTTTTCAAACAGAACTGTGTTTTATCAGCATAATTGTAGTATGTATGTAGTATGTAGTGAGTGTTTGAGGTAGGAAACAAACGACTCCTTATAAAAACTGAAATAGGTGGGAGTGAGAATGGACACCTGTGGAACACCTTAATCGATTGATGAAGGGTTGCAAATGAAAGTTAGCCAGGTTTACTTTCTGACACCAATTCTCAATGTGTGGCAAAAGCCAACTGAGAACTGACTCTCAGTCCCATTCCATTTTTTAAGAGCACCCATGAAGAGGACACAAGAGGTACTTTTATTGAGAATGTGAAATGCATCTTCAAGTGTTTTTAGAATTTCTGCTTCAATGTTAAATCCTGACCTTAAGCCAAATTGAAGCTTGTTGGGGTGGTCTATTTCAGTTACGAAAGGTTTGTGTTGAGTTGGTTTGCTGGTTTGTGGGAGTTTTGCAAGGAAACTGCATGGAAATTGTTTAGCTCATTTGGAGGCAAGATGGCGTCTGATCACTCAGCCGAGTGAGCGCTCGTAACCTGACCTCCCTGCACCCCCCGATGAGAGACTGTGGTTTGGCATGTAGAACAGAGGAAAACAAATAGTGAACCTGGGAATGCTGTGGGACTTACTCTCACTGCAGTGTCTTGTGGCGGGTTGTCCGCGGGTATTTCATTTACGCAGCTGTTGGGGCTGGCGTCCAGCTCGAGGAGCTCTGCGGCAGGCGTCTGTGGGACGAGGTTGGATTGTCGTTCGAGCCGGGAGGCTGCCGAAGAATGCTAGGAGTGGAAAGACCCGTGGTGTAGGAGGAAGCGCTGTGCCGAGCAAGCCCCCGGAAATCACCCAAAGCAAACAATGATGTGGAGCGGCTGAGGATAGTTGCAGTAACAGCCCGACTAGCAACATCGATAGCGGGAAGAGAGTGACTCCAGCAATCTTCATGGCAGCCAGAAAGGGCAAAAAGCTGAATCTTGGAAAGGACAATAATGAGGAAGCAGCTACTGTGGAAATCTCAGAAGAGGTGAGCATGGGAGACGTAGGGGCTGTGGGACTCGTTTTGATGAATATGGAGCTAGGGAGAGAGGTTGACTCAGAGCCTCATGGCACCCCCGTATTGAAAATGCAGATTTTAAAGCCTGATACTAGGAGTGAGGCTTTGCCAGTGGTGCTACCTGCCGTCCCTATAAAAGACATAAGTCAAGAAGCAGAGGTCTTGAACTCAATGGATGATAGGTAACTATTAGCAAATAATATGGATGGCTTAAATGATGGTGCTAATCCGATGGAGACAGACGTTGAGGGTCCCTTTTTCTCACTCTCGGATCAGTCTAATTATTCAGGCGATGAATCACTACAGATATCCGACGACCCTCCAAGTTCAATAAGTAGGCGATGGAGTGAAACCAGTAATATTTGCCAGGAGGTCGAGACTCCTGGGAAAGATAACCGGATGGCTAGCTCTGGGACAGTACGTAAAAAACCAACATATTCCGTGCCACTTGAGGCACAGCTGGCTGATATGTCTGCTGCTCCTGGACAATCCTCAAAGGAGAAGCCGGGCAATGGTCTCAATAATGGGAATTTATCCAGGGGACAAGATCAAGATACCTTACCAGAATGGTCAGGGGACATCTCGCTGGCAGTTATATATGAAACAATGATGGCGCACATAGAAGAAAGTCGAGCGGAAAGCCAAAAAACTCAAGGCGCATGCAGGAAATTGCAGAATTCAATCCGACGGATGGCCGAATCCTGCTCAGAGATCGCGGAAAGGATATCCGTGGCCGAGAATCGAATCTCTACTCTTGAAGATGAGATGATAGTGCAGAAAACAGCCACTGATGTGCTGACAACACAGAGGAATGATATATCCTGGAAGCTTGAGGACATGGAAAACCGCCTGCGGTGGAATAACTGAAGAATTCTCGGCGTACCAGAAGGAGTTGAAGGCGCAGACCCCCGGAAGTTTGTCGTGAAACTTTTTACAGAAGCCTTCCCAGAATAGGTTCAATGGACATGGGACATGGAGATACAGCGAGCGCACCGATTCCCTTTCCGAGTGAAGAATCAAGCGGACCAAATCAATCTAATGCAAGGCCTAGAGCTATATTGATATGTTTGTCTAATTTGATATCTAGGCAGGCTCTGAATGATCTGGCCAGGCCAGATAGACAGAGAAGAGCGGTCGGAGTACAGTTTTTTGTTCGTCCTGATTTTTGCCCTGTTACTGTGGAAAAAAGATGGCAGTTACGGCAGTTAATTAATTCTTTTCAGGGTAAGGGTGCACAAGCATTTCTCTTAAGCCCAGCTAAATTGAAAATAATATATAAAGGAAAACGAGATGTTTAGACGTCTGAGCTAAAAGTAAAAGAATACCTACAACCCTAGGAAGGATAGTATATAAGTTGGAAATTATAGTCAATGCTTGTATGGTCAATGCCTGTAACTCTTGCAGACTTATGCTGACCCGCACGTTAGAGATCTCTTTAAGGGTACTCCCCGATAGTTAACTATTTTTGCTTTTTTTTTTTACTTCTTGTTTCACATACACGATTAAGGGGTATTTTGTAATCAGGGGACATGGGGGTTAGGGGTGGATACGAGGCTCTCCATCACTGTAGACCGTTGGGTCTACCATCCTCCTTGTTGGGGAGGATAGGGGGGGGCCTTCATTGGTAGAGGAGGCAGTAGTGGGGAGGAGGGGGGTCCGTTGGTGTGGGGAGGAGGGTGGCTACCAAGGGTGGTGGGTCTAGGAGGGTAAAAATCATTTTTTAAAAGCCAGTAGCTATTGCAGGACTTATAAAAGGGAGAGAGATAATTCTAAAAAGCGAGAGGAAGCGATGTCTGCTGTATTAAACCAGGTTAAAAAAAATGGCATCAATAGCTGTATGTACATTTAATGTGTGAGGACTTCATGAAAGGGAGAAACGACAAAGAGTGGCTCGAGAAATCAAGAATATGTCCCCTGATGTAGTTTGTCTCCAAGAGACGCATGTCCCATGGAATAAACATAATATATTAAATGAGTTAGGGTATGAGCTTCTGGTGTGTACCTCCCAAGGCACTACCACTAGAGGTGTTGCTATCCTTGCTAAAAAGAATCTATTAAAAGTAATGAGAAGCTCAGCAGATAAGTATGGGCGCTGGGCCATGATTGAGTGTATCGTAGCCAATGAGAAATGTACAATATGCTCTGTATATGGTTCTAACTACGATGAAACTCAGGTTATTGAATACTTGAATATAGAATTAGCCACCTGGGCAACCCCTCTGATACTCACGGGGAATTTTAATATCCAATTGGGAGAAGTGACAAATGGGTCTGGGGGAGATAAATACTTTGGCAAGAAACCTAAGGCATACAAAGCTTTACAGCAACTTCTTTTTGCTCATGGCTTAGTTGATGTATGGACTAGGTTAAAACATCCAGAACCAGGATACACGCACTATTCCTGTCCCCATCAAAAGCTAGCCAGACTAGACTATTTTTTTGTAACCAAAACTCACCTAAAAGATGCATACATACAGATTTTTCCCCGAATCACTTTGGATCACAACCCAGTCCTACTGAAATTTACAATGCATGGCTTGACACGACCCAGAAGTGCATTTTCCTTCGATAGGAAGTTATTACTAAATTAAGAATTTGTCAGCCATACACGAACGTGGTTAACACAATTCCTGGCCATAAATCGAAATTCCACTAAGTGTGACATAGTTTGGGATGCTATGAAAGCAGGACTCAGGGGAGAGATACTGAGCTTTGGACTACAAGTGCAGAAACTACTTAGGCAGCACCAAATGGCGTTATATGAGGATTTGTGTCACGCTGAATGTACTTTGATAGAGGCAGTTCAGGGGAAGTTTGACACTACACAGGCACAAACTGAGGTGACATGCTGCAAAGCCAGGATAAATGAGAAATGGGCCAAAGATATTGCAAAGAAATATCATCTTTTTTAGGAGAGAGTGTTGCGAGTTTGGGGAGGCAACAGGTAAATGCTTAGCCAAGAAGATCAGATGTAAGGAGGTTAAAAATACTATTACGGCAATTGAAGACTCAATGGGGAACATAGTAGAAACATCAGAGGGGATTTTAGAAGTCTTCAGGGTTTTTTATGAGGGGTTGTATTCAGAGGATAGTGTCACTCAGGGGGGGGGGGGGAAGACTTGTATAAAGACCCTTATAGGAAAATTGGGAATGAAGAAGACCAGAAAGCACTAGAGGAACCAATTACAATGGAAGAGTTTGTAGATGCCGTAGGTTCACTTGCTACAGGGAAAGCCGCTGGCCCTGATAGGCTCCCGCTAGAATTATATAGAATCTTTCTACCAGAAATACAATCAGATATGCTAGCGGTAGTTCGGGAGGCACAAAAGGGCGCTGCCCCTGCATCATGGGATGCAGCTAGTATTATCATATTTCTTAAAAAAGACAAGCCACCCACACTTCCAGGGTAATTCAGACCGATATCACTTATAAATTGCGATGGGAAAATCTACGCAAAAATATTAGCATCGTGACTATAAGCAGAGTTACGACAATGCTAGATATTGCTAATACGCTTAAACTGCCATGCGGGGTGATACTATGGACGCAGAAAAAGCATTTGACCGTGTCTCCTGGGAATTTTTATGGGCAAAGATAAGGTGGCAAGGGTTTGGAACTGGTTTTATTCGGGCAATTAAAGCTATGTACAGATCACCAAATGTTCGAGTTTGCGCGCTGGGGCTAGTGTCGAACCCTGTGTCCATATCAAGGGGTACCTGACAGGGCTGCCCCTGTTCTCCCCTGTTATTTGCGCTATATATTAACCCGTTCCTAAACCTATTGGAACAAAGGCTAAACGTACAACCATTAGGCCCCAGGCAGGAACGGGTTAAAATATTAGCATACGCAGACGATATAGCGAAAGTCTCGCAGGATCCCGCCACCACATTGGCAGAGACGGAACAACTAGCATTAGTATATGGGAGGAGCTCAGGCTTTAAACTAAACCTAGCTAAGACACAGGTTATATGTACAGACCAAATACATTTTAATGATCTTAGAGTCATGAAGGAGGCAACATATTTGGGGGTGGGTGTGTGCCTTGATACGATGGTTGTGTCTAACTGGGATCCTCTGCTACGCAAGATTAAAAAAGAATTAGACAGGATGGAAAGTCTTAATTTGTCAATGTTGGGAAGATGTAATGTTCTAAAAATGAGCATCCTACCAAAGGTTCCTTATATTTTTCAGGGCAGTCCCACTAGAAATTGCAAGGAAACAGATCCCGAAATTACAATCTATTTGTAGCAGTTTCCTGTGGGCACAGGGGAAACCCCGCCGAGCGTTGAAATTTATGTCCCTTCCGCGAAAACGAGAGAGCTAGTCGGTCCCCAACTTCCAGTTTTACTATTGGGCATCTTTATTACAATATATGGGAATTGTATTAGTTGGGGTAAATGAGGAAAGCATAGAGGATATACCTCATATTTTTCAGCTGTTATTAGGCTCTACAACAGAAAGAACTTTTTGTAAGATCCTTGAGCCCAGTTATTACAAAACAACTCGCTTTAAGGTGCTTCAGGCAGCTCATAAATCCTGGCTTCAGATCAGGCGACATCTGAAGATTGGCAGGATTAACTATTAATCCCCAACGTATGCGCCAGCTCTACTTCCTGATATTTTTTCAGATGGCATCATGAATAGATGGAGAAGTAAAGGAATTCTGACATTAGGAAACCTAGTAGATAGAAGGGGTGTTAGGACATATACTTCACTAATGGCTAACTATGATCTCCCTAAAGCAGATTTTTTAAAAGTATTTACAGATTCAAGACTATTTGATTAAAAGAGGTGATGCCTCACGCTTAGCACAGAAAAATAATCTATTAGAAGTGGTGAAGGGACTGGCAAAGATTGGTAACATATACTTATTAAAATACAAAAGGATGACATGGAGGTACAAAATGCTAAATGGAATATCAGGTTGTCTCTAGGGGGTAATATTCTGCAAGAGTCTAATATATTAGCTGATAAACTTTTAATATCCTCCAATCTTAAAACACAACAGTATAAAACCATGTTTAATTTGTATTATACACCAGCAAAAATTGTGCGTTGGGGGGGGGGTGAACGAGTATAAATATACCTGGTGTGGGAGGGACCCGGCAGATATAGTTCACATGTTTGCTACATGCCCAGAATTGAAACAACTAATCAATATGATGCAGACCTTCCTGACAGAAGTTACAGGGGTGCAGATTGAGATAACCCCAACAGTTATGATGTTGGGGGTCTTAAGGGATGCTATGCTAGCACAGGGAATGTACACATTCAGATATTTAATATATATCGCTGTGGCTGTGTCTAGATTATGTATAGCATCACTATGGCATCAGAAAGAACCCCCTACTTTTGAGATGTGGAGAGGAAGGCTATTTGCTATATGCAAACTAGAAACTAACCTATATGCCATCAAAGGGTTACAGAAGCAGAGACTGGGCGTTAAAATCTGGGGGGCTCTTACGGAATTTATAACACCTCCAACATAAGGAAACTAAAAATCAAACCCCGGGAGGCCAATATCGGATACTACTTTTATTTATGCTCTCCCCTCGCTATTCGCCCCTTTTTCGTTTGTATTATTTAATTGATGTGTCTATGGTTTAATATGCCTGGAGGGGTATTTTATAAGTTTGCTACTTTGAAATGATCAAAATTCTATTTTGCTGCATAATCTCCTGTTCTTTCTTTGTTTTTATGCATGTGTTCCTCGCAAATCGCTATTTTTATTTTTGCTATCCTCTCGCTATTCGCTTGTCGGTATGCAGTATTTAATTGTCGTGCTTAGGGTTCAATTTGCCTGGTGGGGTTTTCTATAGGTTTGCTACTTTGGAATGTTCATATGTTACTTTACTGCATACTCTCCTGCTTCGTATCTTTTGCTTTATGTATGTGTTTTCTGCAAATGATTACTGGCTAAAATAAATAAATAAATAAATAAAGGAAAGTGTTTAGCTTACCCGGATTCGCTGCTGCTTTTTTCATGGGGGCGCTCACCTGTTGTTAGACAGTCCAGCCAAGCCTTGTGAAAGGATGCTTTAATTAGGATTATCCAAAAGAGTGTAACTGCAGAGATAAACTCTTTGAGGAGGGTTTAGGTAATGGGTGGAATAAAATGAAAGTTGGTTAGGTGTGGCAATCATAGTTCATGGTCTCACTATCCTTTGAGAGGCATATAATGGGGACGTATATCTACTTCACCTTATCCTCAAAGAAAGTTGAGAACATCTCACATTTGCATGTAGAGTAACTTATGGTCCCCAATTAAATAAGTTGAGTAAGATTTCTCACTACTTCAAACAGCTTTTTCATGGAATTTTTGATTGGTCAATCTGTTTTATGATAAATTTAACTTTAAAAATGTATTGTTTATACTTCTATCTTCCATCCTCTGTTTTGATGAAGTGACCTGGAAAACTGTCACAACTACCCATGTCACAAGCAAGCTGGACTATGAGAACACACTCTATGCTAGGAACAACAAAAAACTCACCAGAAGGCTGCAGACCTTTTAGAACTCAGCGGCCAGATTCACTCCCAACTTCCCATGCAGCACTCACATCACACCACACCCGAAGGAGTGGACCCTAATGCACAAACAAGCACATCTCTAGCTCCTCACCCACACTTTCATGGCACTACGCAACAATGGCCTAGCATACCTCTACAACCGTATCTAGTTTCCCAAACCTTCCGGGCACCTCCACCCCTCTGGACTCCTTCTTGCAGACATCCCACACATACATAAAACCAGTTCAAGTGGTAGAGCTTTCTCTTACATTGCTCCTAAAGCGTGGAATGACCTGTGCTACACATAAGAGGCTCCTTGTCACTTCTTGAATTCCACAAGACGCTGAATACCTGGCTTTTGAGTACTCCCAGTAGGCCCTAGGTTTGGCTAGACCCACACCTACTCAGCACAAGGATACTCTCCGAGATAATAGTGCATGCTACAAAGCTGCATAACTAACATAATATAACAAACCCAGAAACAAGAGTCTGGTACGACAAAAGGAGCCAGGTAGGCACACAGTTTTTCACATGCAGGACTTGACACTGCGGTGTCAACATGAGGGGCACAACCCCCACCCTCGATGAGCTAAGAGGATTTATCTGATCCCCTTTAGGTCAGCTTATTGTTTGCTCCTGGGAGGAATTTGAGATCTCATTCACACCTCAGTCAAGGCTGAGCACTGGCTGGGAGCAGCTGGAAAGCTAATATAAATCAGCTTCCTGCTAGCTCAGATAGGAAAATTTTGACATTCTAAAAGTTACTTTTCCCTAAGGTTTATAAAAAATCTGACATCATCATTAAATTGGATTTTTAAAAACGATTTAAGATAGTAGTTTCAATATTTTTCTAGATTGGCCCCTTTCTGTAGCTAGTAGTATTAGTATTTTAATCCACACTCTGGTTTTCTACATAGAACAGCTATGCCTGCCACAGTGAAAATATCTGTTTTGGCCTTTTCAATTTAGGGACATGTTAACATTAATTTTCTACATGTCCCGCGTTCAAATACCATGCACCCTATCTTGTGGGCTTCAAGGCATAATTAGGCTTGACTAACTAATATTTTCAAGGGAAGATTTTACCTTTCATAAAGGGCTATTTCAAAAGGCCGCATTGCAGGTATAAACTGCTGTAATCAAGCTACAATCGTAGGCCTAAAGCCATGTTTTCATTCCTCACACTATTGGATGACAGTGTAACATCCATGCCATGTGTTCAGTTTTTGCACTATATACTATAGCCAATCAGGGATTAGCTAGTTTTTACACTTTAGGGATCAAAGCACATAGAGTGGGCACTAGACAGCAGTGTCCCAGTGTGCAGAGTCTAAAAACCAGCAATAATATTCAGCAAAAAATGGGTGCAACCACGCATAAGGGGCATTTTCTCACATGAAGCCTAACATTTTTAATTGGAAGGGAGCACTTTCTGTACAAAAACCTTGCTAGACTTCACGAGACACCGTTGCAACATGGTGTGCATGGAGCTAGGCAACTCGATTGTGCACCACTGATAGAGAAAAAAGCAGAAGAATCTTATCTTAGTAGATATGGCACAGTCCTGCTCTCTCCTGCTCATGCAATGCGTTGCATGACTACTTTGTAAATAGTATATAAAAAAATAAAAAGTGGGGAACGGATCACTTGACCTGATTAACCAGGGTTTTGTAAAGATCATAAGTATACCGATAAAAAACCCTCATTCACGTACTTTGGTCGAAAAAGCGGTATATCTTGATTCTCCGCTCTACTTATAAGAACGTGACAGCATCATCATAGGGTTAGTTTTTGTGCTTCCTCCACCTGGGGCTAAAACCACTGGTTATTGCAGTAGTGATCTTAGAGAGGTGATAGTGTTAAGTGAAGTGAATAAATGAATAAATGTGATTTAAAATAACTCGTACATCCAGATTTGTACTTTTTAATCAAACTGGATTCGAGATCAGTTAAAATCGTTGGCATGCACCGGAAGACTTGTTATTAGTCTAGTGCACTGTGAATGTCCATAAAAAAGGTCGACATGTTTCAGCCCTTGTAATTGCCCCAATGGGTCAAGTGGGCTTTCTTCAGGACCTAGAAAAAGTGAAGAGGGAGGCCGTATCTTGTTAGGGTCTCCTAGAATCAGGGTGCACTGACCCGAGTTATGAAGGTGGTCAATTCGTACCTCGAGTCCCAAAATGTGGACTTCAGCGGGCTGTCAGGGAGCTGTGTCTGCTCTTGTGCAGATCCACACGACTTGTGCTGGCTCTTCCTCTAACGGCCTGGATGTCGTATTTGTAAATAGGCCCATTGACTCCTTCTTGCACGATTGCCTCTTCAACTTTCATACATAATGCCTGAAATTAGTTTTTAGCATTTTGTCAATACTTTCCAAATGCAGTGACCAAAAATTGCCTGCCACATTAACATTCATTAAGCAGGTCATTTTAAGACACCCCGCAAAAGTACAATTTGTGATGCACATATGGGTACATAGGTCACTTCATAAGTTACATTTCAATTCACAAACAACTCTTCGTGAAAATTGCACATCCCTGGTTTGCAGATGGAAATAGTAAATCAGACCCGAAGTGATATTATATTGTTGTATTTCATGCAAGGATAAAAAGTCACAATGTGAAGGGGGTTTACTCTCCACATACAATGACCCCTCATCTTTCGATCTGTGTACATTACTACATGCAATGCATGTGTTCATTCTTATGACTCACGATTACTCTACAACTTCAACTAAGGAGTTACCCTGAAGCAGGAACTCGCTGAGTATGACAGGCTGTTGTCTTAACCTCAGTGTTCTTGTGAAGGTAGGTTTAGTTATGTGCTTGCCAAGTGTGGTTAGCTATAGAAAAGCAAGTGGTAGGTCTAAGGAATGTTCCCAGGTAAGGCTGTTCAACATTCTCTTCACTTTAACAAGCAATGCATTGAAACAAAAATATATGGCATCTGCCTCTGAAGTGGCTTTCATTCCTATGGTAATGTCCTTGCTCAATCTTTTTGGCTCGTTTTAAAGACATTTGCTAAATAAACTTTAGCTTTAACTCCTAGGTGGCTCAAAGCGTCCCATCAAAAATCAATTAAACTAAATTGCACACATGAATAAAGTGCGCCCATTTCTAGACCCACAAACAAGAAGCGGGGAGGTGTGGGCATTTAGTAATTGGCTGATGTACTAGAGACAAGAAGCACTACTGGCAGCCTGTCACATGAGTGGTGCCTGATGTTGCTATGCATGTCAGTTGTTGGTACTGCTATTACATGAAGAGATTTATCATTAGGACATGATGATTGTCAGTGTTCACTGGTCGTAACAATGTTGAATATGAGGTTATTTTTCTGATTCCCACCTGAGAAAGCTGTGCCAGATTGCTCTACTGCCCAATATGCAAGTTATGTCATGAGATGAATATGGCAAAACACTGAAACACACAACAGAAGCAAAGCATTCCCACAGCAGTGATGTGCACTCCTGTGTCGCTGTGCACCCCCTTGCTTTTGGGTTGCCATTGTAATTTTGCCATGATGAATCCAGCAAGTCAGGGTTGGGATTCTCATGTGGTCACTGGATTAATGACTTTGAAGTCATCATTGCCCCCTAAGTACCATGCATCTGAAGGGCAGGACGGACTGGGAACCAAATCCGGCCCTGGCAAACTGCTTGGCCGCCCCCTCAATGCCCCCTGGGGGGTTGGGGGTGTCGCCGAGCTCTTTGCCAGGGCCGGGTTTCGGCCCTGTAACAAAAACGGCCCTCAGGGACAAAAACCGGCCTCCACCCATGCGGCCCATCGGGGGATTGCCCGGTGCCTGCTACGGCCAGTCCGGCCCTGCTGAAGGGACTCCTGATGCATTGTGTTGAGCCTCATAGGTGAGAGGTCATTTTTAGTTCAAGCTTTCGAGACCTTTTGTATATAATGTAGTATATACTTCTTTGTGGGCTTAAAGCACACCCATTGCTTTTCATTTGTTTGTTTCAGTGTCCTTAAAAAGTCATTTCTTGCTAGAGGTCAATCCTTCCTTCATGTCTTTCCTTTTTGTCAGTTGTTTACTCCCACCGAGCAGCTCCCCATTACTTGTACCCTTCCGACGTTCCCCTTGTAGCATCTGTTTAGAGATTACTTTTCTCTTTCTCTAAGAGCATTTGACCGGTGGTATTGATGTTTTCAGTTGCCCCAGGTCCATTTCTGTAAATAGGTTTGTAAATCATGTTATTCTATTGTTACATTTGCTGTGCATATAAAGACCGAGGCAATTGTTGAAGGCTGCTTTCTGAGGGCACCTGTTTCCACCCTGCCGCACAAAGAGAATCGTGACCACAACTATTTCCATTTATGCACTGCTGATGCACTGAGAAAATCATTACAATTACCCTACTTTAAGATGGCGGCTGCACGTCGTGACATTATTAACCTCATGACGAGGCCGTCATGTTGTTTTTAGTAAGCAGAAAACATCACAAATGCGATTCCGTAATTTGAAATAAACTACACTTTGGGGTCCCAGAAGACAGGCATTTTCTCGCCCTGCCCTTATCTAAAAATGGTGGCAAGCAGAAATGAAATTGAGCTCAAAACCAGTATGTGTGCATTCAAAGATATGGGCAGTTGGCAGTCTTCAGTAAATGCCGCCTCCCTGTCACCAACCCACTGTTCTTCGTCTTATATTATGCAAAGGCTGTGCCCAATCATCTCTCCTCCTTAACGGGAGTGGTACTGCAGTTTTCAGAAGGGCCACATTGTTCTAGAGATGCATATATTGGATGGGTGAGTTATTCGCCTGACCCAAAATTGGCAGTCACCAGACAGACAATACCAACGGGTGGAAGGTATTGGAGGTATAACTGAGAGTACATTATATATTGTGATCCAGATGTGACACCAATAAACCCAGAGCAAGCATGGTCATAAGAACCTAGACCAGATATTGTAGAGAATGAAAAAAGTACTGCTTCAGTGACGCACCGGAGTGCGGGTAAACCAGAAGGCACAGGATCCACAGAAGCACTGGAGGAGAATGAATTGAGGAGCCAACTGCTACTCTACTGATGGGAAAAAAAGATACCAATGTCATTCCGGGCTGATGAGGGACCAATGCAGCACAAAACTAAACAGAAAGAGAACCATGGAGAAGACACAACAGAAGATAAGACTGCTTATGTGGTACTGGTAGTCCCTGTTTCAACACAGACCGCCACTGAGTTTTTCCCATATTTATTTGTGTTATCAACAATGATGGGGTACTGTGATTTTTCTTTGTTACATTCTTCTAGTTATCCTTCTGCTGTGGAAGATTCTTATTTGCACTCCTTTTTGATTTACATATCTGCAGCTGTGTTCTGCAACACATTTGCTGAAAATTGAGGAATTTTAAACAGCAATATCAGGTCTAATCAGGTCATAGAACCTTGGCGAATGCACAGAAGGTTATATGACTTTTCCATCTCGTATATCCACAAAATATCGAGGATAAAAATATTGTTGGGTCAAATGATTGAGGTCTAAATATTGAGGACCAAAATATCGGGTGGGTAAATGCAGGGACTTTGGGGGGCCATGGGCCAAATGTATTTTGGGGACCCCGTTCGAAACAGCTTTGAATGTATGATCCAGTTTCAGCACTTTCATGCCCTCTTCGGCCAGGTCACTAACAGTGCACAGGCACACTCGTCCAAATTCTAAATGTGTTTACATCTATAGTTCAGGAATAGTGATGTGTGTTTTCAATATTGTAACAGAGCAGCAGCTCACTATTATCACTGCAAATAATCTGTGACACCCTCCCATTTCTCAGATGTGAGGTCCTGTTTTGATCTAAAATAAGTTTTTTCATGGATGTTACATGAAATATAAACACAGGATTTGTCTGCAGAATGTCTGAAATAGACTCGGTCACATCACCCACATTAAAAATAAATGAAAGGAAAAAGCTATTCAAAACAATCTATTTAAAAATTATTCAAGCTTATCAGGGCTCATCTCTCTCCAGAAAAGAGCTGGCTCTTACAGGCGGCCCCCTGAGAGGCTGGGGCCCTGGGCCAGAGCCCACTTTGCCCAAGCCTTAAAAGGTCTCTGTATAAATGTCTATAGGTACATATAGATTTACTATCCTTAACTCCACATTTACATACATTGAAGATATAGATATCCTCAAGATACATATGCGTGTACTTAAATATAGTAACAGACCTGCCAACTCACACAGTGCCACACGATTTCAGCCCCCTTCACACGGCTGGCTTTCCAGATTATCGTTGAAGGCTGTAAGCAGTTGATGTGCATTAAGGGGTGTGAAAACATGCCAGGACAACGGCGACAGCCTCAGCGACCGTTAGGATTTTTTAGGGTGGGTTGGGGAATTGGTGAAGGGCATAGTGCTTCTTAGGTAGCTCTTGGCACTAGGCCCTCTCCCTCCAAGGCAACCCCCTCTCCTCACACAGTGAAACGTATTTATAAGTAGGCCGGCCTGTAGTAAACCTTTGCTTAGCATTCACACTATTTTGTTCCTCAATTTTTGCCAGGATTTTTTTTACTCAATAATATTCTGTGTTTGATTTGATGGTGGAATGCCCATTGTGGGGAAGAAACCATGTCAGCAGTCTCATCTTCTAGACAATATTTTCTCCTCTGACTACTACCAACTGGGAAGTAGGGCTCAGCTCGTAAGCAGGTTATTATAAGTTCAGTGTCCAGTTAAAACAAGCTAGACAGATGCAGTTCTGCCTAAAATGAGCAAATGTTTCACATTTCTGGGCTACAAAACAACCTCCCTCCTTTTGAATTGGGCATATCAAGATATAATTGGCATTCAATGTATATTTCCTACTAATGTTAAGTTCCATTTACCAGTGGGAATTCAGAGCCACAGGGGAATCTTTAAGGGCTGGTGCTGCTCCTGTAAGCTTGAGTGGAGCACCTATTTCTGCCTGCCACGGATGAACTGAGGGAAAATGCTTGAGCAGAAATTCAACAAAAGTTTGCACACCTAGTTTCTTTGACCAGATCTAAGAACAGGTTTTTGAGAAGCGTAGCTCGTATTCTTGCCGGGAAACAGCCTTTATCACGAAGGCTTTTCTACGCGTTACGTTTACAACGGTACACTTACCTCGTAAACGTCTTTACAACGCGAATTGCTTCCACGAACGTCTTTACCACGCAAGCAACGTCTTCACGGAACGTCTTCTTCCTCATCCGATTCAGTCCTTTTTTAGTGTCGGCGAAGACGTGAAAAAAAGGCAAAAAAAAGAAAAAAAGGGGCTTGGGGGGCTCTCCCCCGCCCAAAAAAAAATGCGTGGTAAAGGAATAATCGAGGTAAAGGATATGCGTAGAAAAATCATTCCGTTGTAACGCATGCGTGGTAAAGGCATGCGTTGCAACGGAATGCGTAGTAACGACATATATTTATTCTAGCCAGTACCCCGCTGATACCACTGATGCTTGACCTGGGGAGAAAGCCATTAGCTGATAAAGCCAGACTTCGCCCTTTGCTGTTTTGGAGAAGGCTATGGTCAGAACCTGAACTAGTACAATATAGAATGGCTCCAGAAGATGTGATGGAGGCTGAGAAGTTCAAAAGAATCCCTTGGCTTTGTCAGCTCAAGAAGAAATTACATATAATTGGTCTGCGAACCCTTTGGGATAACTCATTGTCTAAACTGGTCTCGTCGGTAATGGTGCTCAAAAAACATTATTGGTTGAGGGTTAGGCAATCGGAGGCTGAACTAGTTACCAGCTCCTCTCTAATGGGAACATTTCTAGATTTTAAATGTAGTACCTACCTGGCCCCCTATTGGGATGCGATTACAGCTCCGATGGATAGAAAGCTCTCATTCCAACTTAGGGCCAGCACACTCCTGCTAGAACCATTCAGTAATACACAGGCCGTAGAAGGCAATGGCTTATGTCCGACCTGTAAATCTGCAGGAACCTTTGGTTATGTATTTTTGTCTGCCGGAGCTATGTAGGCCACGCCAGAGATGGATTAAACCATTATGCAGACTTTTGGGGACTTTCAGCTCAGATCCAAACTTACTTATGCATGCTCTATTGCTAAATTCTTGGGCTGGATTTGGGTTATTAGAGCAAGGAGCATAGCCAGCATTCATGATCTTATTGCTATTGGAGGATCTGTATCGTAAATGTGTACACTGTTGCCTGCTGTGTGTCCTAATGACCCCACATGTGAAGAGTGTGAGCCCACTTTGCAGTGGGTGCTGTGCTATTGGGTTGTAACTGCATCTGTTTGCAGTGGATTGCCACTTTGTGTTTTACATGCTTTCTACGCACTTTTGCTTCTGTAATTGAGCTCAGTGAGCACATATTTCGCATTTGAAACTCCTTTTGATAAACTTGTTCTTATATTCTTGTTTTATGAACCCTTTGCATTCAATTCCTACCGTGACCTCTTTGATTATTTTATCAACAAGGGAATTATTTTGGGGAAAGTGCAATTGATGCTAGTTTTAACATTTTATGAACATCTCTGGTATGCTGCGATCCTACTCTTATACTTGAACCTATTTTGTGTTAATTTGCATTTTTACTTGAGTTTTTTTATCTTGTATTTGCTTTTATGACTTAACAGTCGAAAAAAGCTTATCGAACAGATATTATAATATGTACCAAATTGACATTCGGTGTATATTTCCTCCTAAAGTAAAGTTCCATTTACCAGTGGGAATTCATTGACAGAGGATTCTTGAAGGGCTGGTTCTGCTCCTGTAAACTTGAGTGGAGCGCCTATATTTTCTGCCTGGCACGGATGAACTGAGGGAAAGAGTTGCAGCACAAATTCAGCAAATGTTTGCACACCTTTAATCAAAATGTATTGAGCACTATGTAGAGAGAAAGATTGACCTTTCAAAATACTAATTGTTTTATTGTATCATATGTCTACACATTGTGGACATTTCCAACCATTCACAGGATTCAATGTGACATGCTCTCAGTGGTCAGATGAATTCCTAATAAGTGGTTCTCTATAATGTTAGAAGAAACTCAAATACTGCCCTAGGGTTATTTGAATTCATAAAGGATGAAATACCAGGTGAAATATGAATGAGATGTAATTTATCAATCTTGATTTTATTATCTAATAAACCAGCAAAATTGATCAATCTTAATTTTATTGTCTAATAAACCAACATTGGGACTGCAAATGGAAATATTTGTGTGGACTGAAACATATAGCTCATACCTCATGACCCAGGGGAGCTCCATGCAGCACATCTGTGGATTATCAAACATGATGTTCCTTTGGCATTTCCAATAGGGACACATATAATAAAGCACAATACTTCAGCTATATGTAAATTCAATATAATTTGAATTTGGGATGAAGTGTAGCTCACTGGTTAGAGGAGGCATACCCTGAAGCAGAGATCAGGCCCGGGACCTGGGTTCGATTCCCGACGCGACAGGGTCCAGAACCCAATTGTCCACGGACTCGATAATTCTTGTTTCGGTGCCCACTCTAAGCACGAGTTCACACTATGCAGCTCTGGGCAACAAGCCTGCTTAATCTCCACAACGGCCCCCCGCGGCGGGATGCCTGGCTTTCACCTTGGGGATGCCCAGTACGGGTTATCTTACAGGGAAAAACCAGGACGGGTTCCCAATGCAAGCGGCAAGATGCCCGTAGGGTGATAGTTGCGCTCTATAAGTACTCCAATCAATCAATCAATCAATCAAGTGGAAGTGATACAAGCACTATTAACGGGTGTATTCATAAAACTGATTGTTTAAATACTATTTAGATTATGCTTAGTTCAGTCAATTTCTAAATAGATTGTTTATTTTGCTTTTTACATTCCTTTAAATTTACAGCCTTGAAAAAGCTGTGAGAGAGCTGTGAAACTCTTATTGGCAATGACTTTACCAATCGTTAATTAATAGGTTAATTGGAAATGCAATTTTTAAAAAAAAACTTTTTATTAACATTTTCTATTATTATACAATGATGCATCATTTCGTATATTTACTTGTGCATACAGCATATTACAAGACCATAGTATTCTGACAGTATTTTGTTAGATTCACTAGTGTAATTGCAGTGTTTTTCTTTTGCACCCTCCACTGTATTCATGTCTGTTTCCATCGTACCATGTAACCTTTAATCTGAATAGCTAATCATTCACTTTCCTGGGACTGAGATTCCTCTTACGGGGGTTCACAGATATTGCCCCGGTATCTAATCCATCCGCCCCACACCCAGGTCCATTTTTTTAGGGCATCTCCTATGCAGGTACACAGATTTTTCTGCTATCATCACACTGTCCATATCCTGGCACCAGCGTCTAAAAGTCGGGGTCAGTCTGGATCCCCAGAGCTGCACTATATTCCTCTTCGCTATTGCCATGCCCAGTGTTGCCCAATCCTGAGCCACATGGTTAAGGTCTGTGGGCTCCCAAATGTTAAGCAGACACCTCTTAGGCTCTGGTTGAAGCGTCACCTCCGTCACCTCTGATATCATACGCATGATTGCTTCCCAGTATGTCGTGATTTCTGTGCAGTGCCAGATTGTATGCCAAAACATGCCCAGTGCTCCACATTGTCGCAGGCAAAGTGGGGTGCCCGCCCTGCCCAGTTTATGTACCAGGTGCAGTGTAGCAATTTCAATTGTATTAGTTTTAGCCTAGAAGGGATCGCCACTTCTTTCGGGGATGCTATTGCTTCTTGCCAGTACTCTTTGTCTAATTCTCCTATATCTTCCTCCCATCTTGTTTTAAGGGCTGTTGTAGGATCTGGCTGGTTATTATTTTTCTATATGTTTGTGAGATGGCTTTTTTTATCATATGATCTGTGAGTAAACGGTCTTCCAGTGGCGAAGACTCCGGTAGTCGTGTACCTGGCGGGATCAGGGCCTGGAGTGCATGCTTGATCTGTAGATATCTAAAGGTTTCCATCGTCGCTAGGCCATAAGTGTTTTGTAATTGTGTGAATGGGATAACCTCACCCTTTTTCCACAGGTCACCCACTTTCGATATGCCTATTAGGTCCCATTGCCTGAAACTTTTGGTATTGCGCAACTTCCCCAACTTTTGCGTGTCCCATAGTGGTGTTGCCTGTGTCGTGACCCCCTCCCACCCCAATGCCCGTTGCGCCTCATGCCATATCTTAACTGTATGTGCTGTTGGTCCTGTTAGGGCCATTTTTCTGGTATTATTGTAGAGCGCCCTTATCATCCCGTCCACTCCCAGGAGATGTCTATCCATACGATAGGCTGGTTCCTCTTGTGGTGCGTGTAGCCATTGATTCAGCACTGCAAGTTGGGATGCCCAGTAGTATGCTTTTATATTAGGAAGGGCGACCCCCCCCCATCGTACCAGCTCTTCATCAGTTTGCGCGTGGCTATATGGGTGGAACTGCCATCCCAAAGCAACTTATTTACTTCGGTGTTGATCGCTACAAAATATGCCGGGTGGACCGGGAATGGTGTTTTGTAAGGCATAGAGGAATCTGGGAGCCTCATCATCTTAAAGATGGCTGCCCTACCCAGCAATGTGAGTGGTAGGGACGCCAGTGGCTAACATCACATCGAAAGCGTGCCAGGGGTTTCATAAGATTTTCTTCCGTAAAAAGCTTGTCATATAGATACCAATATATTTAAATCCCTTGTCGACTATTTGCACGTCGCAGTGTCGCGGGAGTCGCGGGGAGGTCCATGTAATATAAAAATAAGTGACTTCGCCCAGTTTGTGTAACCCGATACCACTCCGTATGATGCAAAAATGTCTAAAAGGCAATTAAGTGAGCATGTGGGAGAAGCCAAATATAACAACACATCGTCTGCATAGAGCGAGATGCGATCTTCCAACCCCATGGTCCATTTGAGTCCACGAAAACCGGTTTTGTAGAAAGCTGTTGAGTATCCCAATCTCGACCCCACAATACATTTGCCACAGGGAATTGAATTTGAATTATATATCTGATTTTATACGCGCTCGCCCAGCTCTCTTCTGGCTATCAGTCCGGAAGAATCAGGCAGCTACCTTAACTAAAAACATCATAACAGACTGTTTGAAGTGTAAGAAGGGGATGGATATTCCTTGGCTATCTAGAGTGTATCAAAGCTTATGCAGCGTCAATAAGGGCTGCATTTTCTTAAATCCTAGTGAAGTAGAAACTGTAAATAAAAGAGAACTTAGAAGCGCTCTTTATTCATTATATGGCACTGCAAGAACTGTGTCGGAATCAAATAAACCTACTGTTTCCAGTTATATGGCCTACGAACGGCACTGCTACCCCCAACCAAATTATCTCACCTTACCTATGAGTCGGTGGCAAAGGAGCCTCTTATTCCGCTTGAAGGCTGGGACAGTTACATTTGCTTTGTGTTTCCCATTGGGTTATCATCCGAAACTCGATTCACTACCCTGCCCATGTGACGGGGTGAGTGGCCAATCAATTCAACACTTTTTGTTTTTCTGCAAATATTACATGAAATATATCAAGTGGCTTCTTTTCTCATTTTTTAATAAGAACAGGCCTATTAGTTTGGTTTCTGCTTATTCATGTATGCTTGCCTTGGCTGATGAAGACCTGGTTTTTCGTTTAAGCACATTTTTGAGAATTGCCACCAGGGTGCGTAAGACAATGTCTAATCACTGAGTTTTATTCACGTACGGACAGTTATTAGCCATCAATTGAATTGGTTTTATATATTAGTGATTTATTTATTATTGAGGACTCTTGTTTTATTTTGTCATCCGAATTTTATGATATTGTGTTTATACAACTGTAATTCTAACTATTATGTATTGTTACTTTTTTCCCTGTCATTTTTAACCATTGTCGTACTTTTATGGATACTATGTTTATCCGAATAAAGTTTTGTGAACCTGAGTCCACGAATTACCAGGTCCTGTCTTATCCATGCTGCCAGTGGTTCTAGTACTATGGCGAATAGGAGCAGTGATAGTGGGCAGCCCTGCCTTGTTCCTTTACCCAGGGGGATATCAGCCGAGATGCGTGCATTTGCCACCACTTGTCCCATGTGTTTAGTATAGAGCAGTTTCACCCATTGACAAAACTTGGGGCCAAATCCTAGGTGGTGAAGGACTGCGAAAAGAAACGGCCATTCGACCATGTTGAATGCCATTTGTGCATCCAGAGACATAATTATGGCATCTTCATCTATAGTGGATCTACACGCCATCACATTGTGGAGTCTCCTAATGATTTAATGCCGTATTACGATTCTGCATAAATCCAGATTGACCTGGGTGAATCACTGTTCCTAAATATGCTTATAGTCGTAATGCTAGCGCTTTTGCAAGTATCTTTGCTTCAGCATTTATAAGGGATATCGGTCTATAGGACATGCAGTCCTGTGGCGGTTTTCCGGGTTTATGTATAGCGACTATCGTGGCCAGGCGCTGATCCCTAGGGAGTTCCCCTTGCTTTCTGCTGTCCTTGTACATATTAAGTAAGTGTGGCATGAGAGTGGTGGCTGTCCGTTTGTAGAATTCTGCTGGAACACCATTTGGTCCCATGGCCCTACCTGTCTGTAGGGTATTGATCGCTCGTATGATCTCATCCTGGGTCAGGTCTGCTTCTAGAGATTGGGCAGCAGTGCTGTCTAGTGTTGGCATTTTAATGTCTTTTAAAAAAGGCTAAATTCTCTTCCACTGTGTTAGTGGCTAATGGTGTGTATATTGTCTCATAGTGGGTTGCTAATATGTCCACTATTTGTTGGGGATCTGAGGTCATGACTCCTTGTCCTATCTGCAGCTGTGCTATCCATCTATCAGCTCTTTCTTTTTTATCCAGCCATGCCAGGAGCTTGCCTGCCTTATCACCCTGTTCATAAACAGTGTGTTGTGTGGTTGTGAGTTTGGATTTTGTCTTCTCCCATGTGTAGGCCTTATAATCTTGTTGGGCTAGACGCAGTCAATGCGTTGTCTCCTCAGTGATATTTGTGGTGTGGTCTGTCTCGGCACGTATTAACTGTTGCTCTAATGTGTGGATCTGGTGTTGTTGCTCCTTTTTAGGTCTCGCCTGACCCAGCGCATGCACTGGTCTGGCGAGACTTATTGAGAGGGCTCCAAAAAGTGCTACCAGGCCAGCCTAGAGCTACAGTGCATGTGCGCGGGCGCGCGCGCCTCGCTTGACCACGATTACTTTCACTTTCACGGTCGCACGGCCACTTGGCATAGCCAATAGGTCTCGCTTTTGGGACCTTATAAGTATTTAGTTATGCAACTGTTGCATGGCTAAACACTTATACGGTCCCAAAGGCGAGACCTATTGGCTATGCCAATGCTTGTTGTGATTTGTCACCAGTGAAATAGCCTGACCCCGCAGGACTGTTTTATATGCCTCCCATAGCGTCGTTGGCACGAGCACTGAGTGTTCGTTTTCTGCAAAATATTGTTTCGTGGTGGTAATCAAGCCCCTCCTAATCACTTCATTTTTCAGATAGCCAGGGTATAGCGGAAAAAGTCTGCGTCTCCCCGGGATATAGGATGTGTAGGTGATCCATACTGGTGAGTGGTCTGATATGCCTCTGGGCAAATGTGTTACATCTCGTACTCTTTCCATCCCTGCTTCCAGCGTAAATATGTAATCTATTCTGGAAAGACTATTGTGAGTCCCTGAGTGAAAGGTATATTTGAGTTCTCTCGGGTGCCTGGTTCTCCAGACATCCGTAAGTCCAATCGCGTTTGCAAAGTCTTTTAGCTTGAGATCTGTGCCATTGGAATCCCTGGGGGGTTTTCTATCGATGGTGGCATCGATTGTAGCGTTAATGTCTCCCCCTATGATAAGTTCTCCCTGTGGGAGAGACAACAAAAATGTCCCTAGCGCTGGGAGGGTAGATTGATGCAGTGCAGGTGGAATGTAAACCGAGACCATGTTGTCGTGTCTCCCTTCCCACTGACATGAGACCGCGGCGAACCTCCCCTGTTCATCTGCCCAGAATCCAGTCAGTATCAAGGGGTAACGCTTCTGCATCAGGATTCCAACTCCCATGGAACCTGAAGTGAATTCCGAGTGTACCTCCATTTTGTAACCCCATCTGTCCTGGGCCTTACATGCCGATCCTGTTAGATGCGTCTCTTGTAGCAGCTCCACTACTGGTCCCTTTCGTTTGATATACTGAAGAACCAGGCCCCTCTTTATCTTATCCCCAACCCGTTTACATTCCAGGACATTACCGTGAGCGGAGCGGGCCTTACTTTAGCGTCCGGGGTCTGTGAATCCGTATCTGTCATGGAGACCATAGTGAGCGTTATGTAGGATCGTCGCGGTCTTAAGGGTGAAGGTATCGTATAACATGTATGTCTTGTTTCTGAGTCGCGTGCTGTCTTTTCTCGTCGTGTGCATCAGAACAAATTCAAACATAAACCCCCTGAACTGAACCCTCTCCTCCTCCCACCTTCCTGCTTCCCTGCACGGCGGACTTTGAACTACCCGCCACCCCAACTTACCAGAGTGCTTATTCCCCAAACTGTGTACTTGAGTGAGGGGGGCGGGGGGAGAGCTGCTTATGACCACGCCTAGTCTCTCCCTTAGTCCTGCGTTATGTCCTTGCCTTAACATACATTGTTCAGTGGCGTTGGCCCCGCAACCCAGTGGGACCCGTGAGATCAGTGCTTATGTTCATTGCGTCTGATTCCATGCTGCTTCTACTACCAGCATACTGCATCCAGGTCCACCGGCCTTCGTTCCTGTGTGGGCCTTCCCACGGTTATGCCACTGTCTTGGCATTTTCGGTCCTAATCTGAGTCTCTTGACATGTTTTGTGACGCCACTTCATCAGTCCCCCCTCTTCCAGCGCTGCAGACACTCCCGATTTCCCAGTTAGCTGTCTATTCCTTTGTCCTTGTCGTGTGGGCTCCGCAGCCTTTCGCCATCCTTCTAGCCAGTTGTGGGCCTCCTTCGGTGATGTAAAGAACCATGTTTTACCTTCTGCATCCACTCGCAATTTCGCCGGGAAGAGCATTGCATATTTTAGGTCTCGACTGCGCAGTTCTTTTTTCACCTCCAGGAAGTCTCGTCGTTGCTTCATTACCATCGCCGTGTAGTCCGGATACATCGTCACTGTGCTATTTTCCACCTGTATGGGGGTGCAATACGGACCTCTTGTAGAATTGCGTCTTGGTCACGAAAGTTAAACATGCGTGCTAGTATAGGCCTGGGTAGGGTGCCCGGACAGGGCCTTCCTCCGGGTACTCGATGTGCCCGTTCCACCAAGAAGAAACTGGATAATCCGCGTGGTTGCAATTTGATCCTAAGATCTTCCACAAAGAGGTCGAGACCGGGCCCTTTCACACTTTCAGGTACTCCCACCAGGCGAACATTATTGCGTCTGGACCAGCCCTCTTGATCATCCAACTTAGCTTCCATTTGTTTGTGCGCCTGTTCCAGTTTTTGGACTTGTCGCTGCAACGTCGCTGTTTCGGTGGAGAGCGCCGCCATCGAGGATTCAACCTCCGTCAGTCTGGTGCTGATTTTCGACACATCCGCCCGTAGCAACGTGATGTCAGTGGATATAGTGCCAATGGATGTTTGCATCTGGTTCAGGGTAATCATTATGTCCTGTAGGGTTATCTCCTTAGGGGCTGTGGATTGAGAGCCATCTTCACTGCCCGTTTGTGACCCTGAGGCAGGTGGTTGATTGCCTTGGTAGGCATATTTCTCTAATTTATTCAGTTGCGTTGTGCACTGGCCTCTCCCTCCCATGGTGTCAGGAGCGCTTGGTGGTTCCCTCAATGCTGTCTTAGACTAGGCAGTAGTCACCCCTGCCTGACTGCGCGAGTAGCATCCATGCACGGCCTTTTGGTTTTCCCGCTACCCACAGCCGACAGGGTTTAAGGTATGTTGTGTATATTTTCCACCTGGACGTTCCGATAGTATAGTGTTCTCTTGAGTGTTACTTTTGCGGGTTTTGGTCGTCTTTTAGGCCATTCTTTAGTCCCTCTCAGCCCTCGTTTATGACCTTTGGTGATGGGCCCCTTCTCGTGTCCCCCCTGAGATTGTGCTTGTCGTCCCGGTGAGAACATTTGATCGCCACCGGCTGAAAGAGTCTCGTTCAGATCGAGCCATCGGGATTAGGGCAGCTCTTGTAATTGATCCCTACGTGGGCGGCAGCGGAACGCAATCCTCGTCTGATTTCTCCCGGGTCTACACCCCGCACGTCGCCTCAGGTGTCCCGGCTTTAGGTCCGCGTCGGCACCCCCTAGCGCCGCTCCTTGTTCTCCGCTGCCAGTCCTCGCGGCATGTGCGCTGAGTATCTACGCGGCCCCGGCTCCTGAAAGCTCCCAGGCCTCTGCCTTCCCACACAGCACCATGTTTGCCCGGGTCAATGCAACGCTCCCCAGTTTGCAGTGACGAAGGCTACAATGAGCCAGTGTTACCTCTCGTGGTTGCCTTCCGAGTCCCAGCTAGTTCCTCAGCGACTAACCGGTGTTATGCCACCACCGCGAGTGGCCGTGTAGTCGTCCACAGAAACCCTTCTGTGCCCTGTCGTTATGCTGCCAGTTCCTTGCACGTTGCGTTAGATGTCACGGCATCAGGTCCTCAGCGGCTCTCTACAGCGCAGCTCCCCGTCTCTCGCCTCCTCGTCTGCCGCGCCGTGTCTACGCAAGGTCCCGGCTCAGAATTGATGTAAAGGCCGCGGGCACTTCAAACAGCGTTTCTCCCTTCCGGATGTCTGCAGCGCTCTCAGATCGTCAGTCACGGCTACTACGGTGTTCCAGTGCCCACTCCCGGGCTTGGATTGCGACGTGTCAGCGGATTTATGACAGGATTGATGGGGAGAGACTTCGTCTGTCTCGGAGCTCTCCTAGGCTGCTGCCATTTCAGTCGGCTGCTAGCCACGCCCTCCTGGAAATGCAATCTTAATGGACAAACAGTAACATATTCATTTGGAATTTGGCACAAGAAGTAAGAAAAAACTAGAGACAGTTCTGTTACCGCTAGCTTTCTTCGGTTCATTGGCTTCAGAGGGTCCAGGTCTTGCCATGGAAGTTAAGTCATGATCTGGCGAACCTCGCATGAATCCTTCTTTTCTTCCTATACCTTCCATGATTCTTTAGTATTTTAGGGACATGGTACCCTTTACCAAAACTAGCTAACCATCTCTGTGACTGTGAAGCAGTAGTTCCAGACTGGAAATGAATCGGTCTGCTTTCTGGCAGAGGCACATAGAGGCATCAAACAGTTTGTCCTGGACTGGAAAAGACCCAGCCCTGGCCTCAAGGGTTTGACATGCAACAATACCACCGCATTAGTGATGTGCTGCTGTTTCTCACACATACAGATAGCCTGGGATCTTTAAGCTTAAGCCCTACACTGTCCAGAGCTATATCTTAAGCAAGATGTCACATAACACTCACCCATCTTGTCACTGACTGGGGTGGGTTCAGGAGCCTCACTGAAGGCCTAAAGACACCATAAAGTACTTTTTTGTAAAGTTATTTTTCTGCTTACTTGATGAAAAGTGTGATTTCACTATTAAACTTGTATTAAAAACTAAGCAAGAAATCACCTTTAACAGTTTTGTAACATTTTCCTAAACAGAGCTAGGGAATGAAGATTTTAATCCCATCTAAATTTAGTTGGGGAAAAGTCTGCAAGGCCTACAGTTATATAGCTTTGGATTTTTATTTTGCTGCAAAGGAACACTAACTTCAATATACAGTACACTCTATTTTTATATATTCGGGCCCTGGCCTCTAGGCTTGCAAGGCACACTTTAAAGGTGACTGGTCAATATATAAATATATGCTTTCCCTACATTTATTCTTGCCATGTGTCACTGCAGTGCATTTAAATTGGAGACCAGCCAGAACATAATAGTGCTCTTGGATAAAATATATTTTTGTCAAATATGTGGGTGGTGTAAATACAAAATAAGACCAAAGGGGATGATGGACGGCGTGTTGAACATTGCAAGCACTCACCCCCAGTCAACTGATCTTAGCAATGGTAAAGTGCACATAAAGTCATATAACCAGCACTATTAGGGTCCAGAAAATGGCTAATAACGTGGGATGACCATGTCAAAAAGGCAGATTTGGTACAATAAGTGAGTGGAAGTAAATGAGTATGAATAAAAGTGTATCAGTGTGTATTACTCTTGCAAGTCTACCGCTGGCATATGCGCCTTGCCTATGGGAACTCACTGTACCTGTGAGCACCTCAATATGTAACAAAAAGGCTACAAGTTATACAAAATGGGCCGTCACGCCTCTTGTTAAACATCTCCAGATACCAATCAGCTCGGAATGCATTGGCTATGCTTTACTAGTTCCCTATTGAACAACGGTGAAGTTTAAGGCCCTGTGCCTGGCACATAGAGCATTCCATTCAGTTGTACATACCAGGGAGCACTCTGAGGTCGACTATAGTAGTGGCCTGTACCCTGCCACAGTGTGGGGGGGGGGGCAGGCCGGACTGGAGGAGGGAGGGGAAAGGTGTGGAGGAGGGAGGTGGGGAGTGTTTAAGCACAAAAAACCCAAAAACTTAAACTTACCTTAATGCTGCCGCCGCTGACCCCCACATATAGGCTCTTCTTGCTTCTGGCTCTGGGGCACAGGCTCCCAGCCTGCCCTGGGGCCAATCCTGAAGCTGCTCTCAGAAGAGAGCAGTTCAGGATTGGCCTGAGCGTCGGCAACTTGTGCTCTCAAGCAGACTGGGAGCCTGTGCCTGTTCTCTTCAGCCCCAGCAACGCAGCTGACTGGGCTAGGGGGGTTTGGCCGACCTGAGAGAGCCATCCGAACACCTCTTGTGCAGCAAAGGGAGTGCCCACCACTCCCCCACCAGCAGTGTCATTGCCTGGACCCGCCCTCAAGCCTCGTCAGAGTCCTGGGGCGGGTTTAGCAGAATAAAATAAAACGATTATAAAGCAGATTTTAAATCTGTTTTATTATCGTTTTATTTACTGGTGGTGACGGGGGAGGCAGCGCTCCATTAGAGTGGCCACTGCTGGTTTACTATTGCGCAACTCATGAGGGTTCCACAAATTCGAAGGATGAGATGCAGAGGACGCTCTTTCTCCTATCTTGTTCCTAAACTATGGAACTCCCTGTCAAGAAACCTACGCCTGATGGACAATGAACTTACCTTCAGGAAGTACCCGAAAACGTGGCTGTTTGGAATTTAGCTTCACTGCTTATAAGAATGCTCTGATGAACATTGGTTGTCAGCTAGCGTTAGTGGATGCTAGTGCTAGAATGCCTGTGGGTAGCTATGCACTTTACAAATCCCAATATAATAGAACAGAATACAATAATGGACGTCAGTCTTGGCATATAGGGCACCCACAGCAAAATACTGGAGCTGGAAATTTGAAAGTAATTTTTGACATATGGGTTACCCATGGCAGAGCTCTTGCACTACCAAACACGAGGGCATGCGTGGTATACAGGGACCCTGTGGTAAAATCATGGATCTGGCACATTGCTGATAATTGAATGCATGAGGGAGGACAGCTGTGGTGTATGGGGCTGGAGGCAGACATTGAAGACAAAATGCTCGCCCTGACACTCTAGAGGTAATTTTTTACTTTGGGGCCATCGATGGAATGATCAATTCTGGCATGACCATAGTGCATGTAATTCTTGGCATATGAGAGCACACATTTATTATGGGAGACACCCATGAAAATTTTATCCCAGCCATGATTGTGGTAAATATTGAGAAATGGGAGGCTTGCAAAGCACATTTCGGGAAAAAATGTGTCAACATTTGGGGATTAAGTTTACATTGCCTGGCACTCCAATTGTGTTTGAGCACTTTTGTGTGAATATTGTGCTTTAAAATGCACTATTTTGACACCATTTATTTGCACATTTTCTCTTGGGGAGAACGCCCCCTTTCCTGGAATCCTCACTTTACTCACTTGAATTCAGTGCTAGCAGTATCTCCCTCACTTTCAAAACTCACTAGCTGCCAATGCTTTTGAAGTGCTGGTGTCACTGGAATTTACACAGTACATCATAGTGTCCCACGTGCCTTCCCTAGAGGGATGTTGGGGATGTAAAAGCATGAACTGAATGTGGCCTCATAATGGTCTGTTAACCGTGGTTAAAGAGATGGCACATTTTCACCATTTACAAACCAGATAAGTTCATTATTAAATAACTGTTTCGCTTGTATTTATACTGCAACTTCTTCAAAGTGTCTAGGTGCCTGGAGGCATTGCCAAACATGTCAAGGTAAAAGGAAATGGGACAACAGTCACTGAAAAATAAAACCCAGAAGTCTACATGCAGGTAAGTAATAAGGAAAATGGTTATATTTAAGGACACTGTAAGGGAAGGTTAAGCTGGAAAAGGAAAGGGAAAGCGTTACATTGAGGGAAAGAGAAGTAGGGAAAGGCCTTCCAATAAGATTGAAAATGAGGTCTGAGAATTCTAAGAACAACAAAAATAAGAAACCAAGATTAATTTCAACGTGATTAATTCTCCTGCAAAACTGACATGGAAACTTCACCAACAGTTAAAAGGCAAAGAGCAATGGATCCGGCACATTAGTAAATGTAGATGGAAATTCATGTAATGCAAGTATTTAGAATGTGCTAGTCTAGGCAACTATGCCAGCAAAAGAGATAGAGGAATATAGATATATTACCTACTGGCAGTCGCCAGTAGGTAGTTATAGTTAGGACCTATTTTCCATAGGAAATCTGCAACATTCTATTTGGAATAACGTTGGCGCCGATTGACGAATCTTCGCAAAATTTTCCAAACTTTTGGCCAGCTCTGGTCTGCTCCTACCTGAAAATTTCACGGTGATTCGTCAAGCGGGGGCCGAGAAAAAAGGGGAGTCCCAAAACGCGTTTTCCCCATGCATTTTCCCATAGGCCCTGTTGACACAGCTACAGCCCGAACTGCTGAACGGAATTACACCAAATCTGGCACAGACGTAGTCCTCAGTTCAGACTCGTGCCTTTTGCATAAATGGTGTAAATCCGTTCAGTAGTTCCTGAGAAAATTAGAGTTAAAAAGATAGATATATCTGGGCGGAGCCTAACCACACATCTCATCGTGAGATCTGATTGGCTGTCAGTACTTCATCCAAGAAGTGTTGGCAGCCATCTTGGGACCAATATACATGATAGCACCTCATTAAAAAGCATTGCAGTTAATAGAAGGTTTTAAGACTTTAGTTACATTATAAATCATTTGTTGATGGTACCCTACTCATTTTAGGAATTGTGGTGTGTCCAAAGGTGATTTTACCATTTTCTCATGCTTTTCCCACAGAGGTTTGGAAGGTGATCTATAAGCTAAACTGAGAGCATATTTTCTGTAAATTCACATTATCTTTCTCAGTCATGTGAGAATGAAGTCTGACATTCTCAGTAAAACATGTACATCCAACAAGGGCAGAGACTGTCAGTTGATTCCTTTGTGTTCTACTGCAGCTTCCCAGAGTGTTCTAAAGAACAACTAGAGCGCTAACAGTCCTACTTATGACAAACGTATTGCACACCTGAAGCCATCTTGATTGGAATAAAGTGCTAACTCTTAAAACATTTAATTTAAAAAGGAACAAATTGAGGGGATCATTTTGCCATAGAAAGTATGATTAGTGCTGCAGAAAGAAAAATTAGGGCACATTTTGAGTGACTTCTCAAATCCTCTTCTATTTCATTAAATAAAAAATTCTGACATGCACTTTCAATACCAGCAGCAGACTTCCCTGGTGAGCAGTAGCTTTACTACAGTGATCTAATAAGCAACTAGAGTGCTAACATTCTGAATTTATGGCAAATGTGTGACACATCTGAATGTCTTCTTGATGGAACCAAAGTTAAAAACTGAAAGTAATTCCTACTGAGGAGACTGCAGTAAATGAGGAAATTAGGAAACTTCATAACAAATAAATCTCCCAAGATGGCCAGCAGAGACAAAAGAGCCCAAATGCAGCACAAATATCACCCAGATGTAGCCCACATGTAGCCCAATGACAGAAGTGTGCAAAACACTTATTTTTGTGTATTTGCAGTTTTATACAGTGCAGACTTGTCAGGTATTGGAGTGCTTTACATGAGCATTGGTTACATCACACAAGATCAAATTCATTTTGGTTGTAGACAGGGGGAGATTAAGTGATTTGCCCAGAATCACAGAATGTTGAGCTGAAGCAGAAACTCCAACCTGGTTCCCCAGTTGCAAAGTCTGCAGCTCTGGAAGTAACACCGCATCCTCTCCCCCAAGTGCAACATTTAATCAAGTGGTCAACTGGATAAAAAAACATAAAGATTACAAATAATTTAAAAGTTCTTTGTCGCTATTTGAAAACTCAGAAAATATGTCCTCATTTTAGTTTTTTAGAGCACTAATTTTGATGCAAATAAGACCCTCTCATATATGTAATTTCTAAAAGAAATGCTCTAGGTATTACAGTTTTGATTACATCAAGATGACGTCAGGCGTTCCACACTTTTGTAATAAATATAGAATGTTAGCAATCTAGTTGTCCATTGGGATACTGTTGAGAGGCAGAGGCCAGGGGCACGGACTCTGAAAAATTGAAGGCAGGTAGGAGAGTGCAGAGGCAACAATTTGACCACACTGGGCAGGCAGGAAGGGCAGTGGCAGCACAACAGTCTATGGAGAGCAGTGAAAAGGGGGGCAGGGGCAACAAACCAACAATACAGGACTGGCAAGAGAGGCTGTGGCAATATAATAGACCATTGTGGGCAGAAGGAAGAGGCAGTGGTAGTACAACCATACATGCCAACAGACCCGTTCCAGCCAGGAAAAGTCCAATGTTTTTAAGCTCAAATGGGCTTTATTTGATCTGTCTCCTGTCTACAATCTCCTTTTTTTCAATTTAACTCAAAGGGGAAAAACAATACCCCAGTTTTTTTTTTCAAAATCTCCCTCTTACCAAGTTCAAAATGTTCGCAAGTATGGTACATTGGATCATGGTAGGCAGGAGGAATTGGGGTAGGGACATGGACTCGGATAACAGAGCACAGGAGGGACATGGAGATGTGCACAAAACTGACCCTACAGGGCAGGCATCAGGGTTTGCAGCAGCACAATACACCACACAGGGCATGCGGGACAGAAGTGCAGCACAACAATCCATAGAAAGCAATAGGGAGGGGACAGGACCATGCACATGGACAACAGAGAACAGAGGGGAAAGAGGCAATGGTAGCTAGCTGACCATAATGGACAGACAGGAGAGAAAGCTGCAGGCAGCATAACAGACCATAAAGGGCAGGAGGAACGGATCAGGGGCATTACAATGGAACAGACAAGCCAGGAGGGAGGGAATAGGGGTCTGCACATGGCAAGAGAGGGCTGGGGCAAGGGGGCAGGGCAGGAGCACCAAGATGACCATGGAGGTCAGGCAGGATGGGCACTAGAAACAAGACACACCATGGAAAGCAACAGTTAGACTATGATGGCATACACACAGACCATGGAGGGTAGGTGGGAGGGGGTCAGGGGCAGCTAGCTGACCACACAGGGAAGGTGGGAGGGGCCATGGCAGCACAGAAGACCATGCATGGCAAGCGGTAGGGTTAGTGGCAGCACAATGGCTATGATGGGCAAGAACGAGGGTGCAGGGGCATGCACAAAGGACCGTGGAGGATAGAAGGGAGGGTCAGGACCTGGGCACAGACAAGAGAGTTCAGGGGAAGGGGCCTCACAACAGACTGCGCGGGGCAGGCAGGAGGAGCAGTTGCAGCACAACAGACCAGGGAGGGCAGAAGGGTGTGGCAGTAAACTGGACCATGGAGGATAGGAGGAAGGGGATAGGGGCATGGCATGTGGACAGGCAGGGTGGAGGTGGCAGGGACAGGTTACAGTCATCTGACAATGCTAGGCAGGTGGGAGGGGAGTGGCAGCTCAACAGAACACTCAGAGTAGATAGGAGTGGCAGGTCCATGGAACATGGTGGGCAAAAAGGATGGAGCAGGGGCATGCACAAAGACATCGGAGAGCAGGGGGAAGGAGAATAGGGGCAGCGAGCTAAGCACAGAGGCTAAGCAGGAGGTCAATGATGGGCCATATAATTGGGCAATGGAGGGCAGGAGGAGTGGACTGGTACATCATGCTAAATGGAGGGCAGTGGCAGCACATCAGACCATGCATGGCAGGAGGGAGGAGGCTAGTCCATGGATTCAGACAACAGAGGATAGGGAGGAGGTGGATGGGGCAGCAAGCTAACTGTTCAGAGAAGGTGGGTATTAGGAACTTTATTGTTTTTAAAATGTGTGTCTGTGCAAACTACTTAAAATATGAACAAGTATGCAGCATAATCTCCCTTTTTATTCAGGAAGAAGAGGACGTTTGTGACTGTGACTCCGGGCTCACTTGGCAGAAACACCCCCTGACCCTCCACCCCCATCGCAAAATGTAATGCCCGTGAAAAGGGTAGGTGGACGCAGTGTTATATAGAACATAGTCCTGAGAGCACGATTGAAAATGAAAACTAGATATAGTATATGTTATAAGCTATGCACCAAAAAGTGTGATATAAGATGAACCGGGCGTGAAATATAATATGCAATACATTGTGCGCAATGACAGATTCATTGGAGAGCGCGAGATAGCACAGGCACTAGCGCGTGCTATGCGATATGCGCCCTGGAGTGTAATATGGACAGGCAGTGTTGTGTAACCTAACTAGTCTCTAAAGTTGTAATATAAAATATGTGCTGGGGAGTGCAACGTTGCATATGCACTGTGACAAAGATATGGATCTCAGATTGTAATATGTATGGCATAGCGCTGTGCGTTATAACATAGGCATCGAGGAAGGCACGTTAGGATGGGGCAATATAACCCGTGCGAAGGCAAGTGTGGCATGACATATTCACAGGGTGGTGTTACAGTGCACATGGGCTAGAGAGTGTCATAGCGTACGCACTAGCTGGTGGAATACAACACAGAGGTGTGTGGCACTCGGCGGGCACTGATGGGTGTAACACAGCACTGGGCTCAGCCAGGAGCACGCTGTGACTGTCAAGTGAGGTTCGTCTCCTTTACAGAGAGTACAATAAAAAGTATTACACATCGGGCGGTGGATGTGTGTTTTATTAACCGTGAGGGGGGTTTCTTGCATAGTTTGGTCGAATTTTTGTCAAATCCCCTTTGAATGGCTTGGTGTGTTTGTGTATTAAATGTGCCCGTCAATAGCTACCCATGTTTGTATAAATAAACGACAAGGGTGTCTACTTGGAGAGTACCCACCGGCGGGGGCGCCGGGATTAGGCACGGTAGGGCGTCAGACACGTCAGAGCTTCACTAGCAGTGTAAATACATTCCACATGGATTCATTGTATGCATAGTCGCCTTTTAATGAATATCACGCAAATCGTCATGGTGATAGGTACATACAGTTTGTCCAGCATGTCCTAGTTGTTTCTATAAATATATATTTTTTTTAAATAATAAAAAACAAAGGCCGGCCCTGGGGGGTGGGGTCCCCGGGGCCATAAGTGGCCTGAGGAGGGGGGGGGGGCACTCCTAAAGAATAAAAAAAAAAAAAGGCCAAGACCCGGGGTTGGGGTCCCCGATTAATGCCTTGGGAGGGGGGCCAGGCGGCCCCCTTCCAAATTAATTTTTTTCAACCAAAAAAATTAGGGTGCAGGCCCTGGGGGATGGGGTCCCCAGGACCAATAAATTCGAAAAAGAAGGGGGGCCACACAGCCCTCCTTCTTAAAAAAATAAAATAAATAAAAGACCGGCATCGTGGCGGAGGCCACGCCCCCTCCTTGCAGCACTCTGCAAATGCGCCCCCTGGCCAGTTGTAAGTTGGGGAATTAATTCCCCTTCAATACTGAGGGTCCCTGAGGGCCAACTAGCCCAACAGGTATCTCCGGTATGCGCCAGGGAGCTGCGTTGCAGACAGGTGTTCTGAGGCCACGCCCCTTTTTACACCTCTCTGCAACGCAGCTCTGTGGCGCTTACTGGAGGTACCTAGTGGGCTAGTTTGACCCTAGGGACCCTTAGGATTCAAGGGGACTTAATCTCTCAACTTAGAACGGCTACAGGGCGCGTTTACACAGTGGTGAAGGGAGGGGACGGGGCCTGAGGTGACGTATGCAAACACGCCCTGTGGCGCGTTTTAAGTTTGGGAAATAATTCCCTTTCAATCCTGAGGGACCCTGGAGGCCAACTAGCCCACCAGGTGCTTTCAGTAAGCGCCACAGCTCTGCGTTGCAGAGAGGTGGTGCAGGCCGTGCCTCTTTTTACACCTCTCTGCAATGGTGCTTACTAGGGCCCCTAGGGACCCTCAGGATTCAAGGGGACTTAATCTCCCAACTTAAAACGGCCACAGGGCGTGTTTACACAGTGGGGAAGGGAGGGGACGGGGCCTGAGGTGATGTGTGCAGACACGCCCTATGGCACGTTTTAAGTTGGGGAAATAATTCCCCTTCAATCCTGAGGGCCCCTGGGGACTAACTAGCCCACCAGGTGCTTCCAGTAAGTGCCACTGAGCTGCGTTGCAGAGAGGTGGTCCAGGCCGTGCCACTTTTTACACCTCTCTGCAACGCACCTCTGTGGCGCTTACTGAAGGTACCTAGTGGGCTAGTTGGACCCTAGGGCCCCTCAGGACTCAAATGAACTTAATATCCCAACTAAAAACGGCCACAGGGCGTATTTACACAGTGGGGAAGGGAGGGGACGGGGCCTGAGGTGACGTGTGCAAACACGCCCTGTGGCGCGTTTTAAGAGGTAGTTTTAATCCCCTGCCCTATTATATACTAGGGGCTTACAGAGGAGGTCATGCTGATCACAGGGGGACCCCAACGCATAGTGTTCCCTAGTGCATGTAGGTGTTTTCACTGTATTCTGAGTGTCTTTTAACATAGCACTGGCTCTAGGACTGGTTAGTCAGACTCAGTTACCACCAGTATCCGTCTAAAAAAGTTGAGGGTACAGGATGATTTTGCAACAAGGCTTCTTTCTGCTCTTCTGTTTGTTCTTTCTGCACGTTATCCTTCGTCCTGCACTTTTCATCGTCTTTGAGGACTTCTGTTGCTTCTTTCTGCATTTCTTTTTTTTCTTTGTGTGTTTTTTCTTCTTTCTTCACATGTTCTATCTCTGTAGGCATAGTTAGAAATTAGCATTTAAAAAACCTTTGAAATTCACTGAAAAAACCATAGGTTTTAGGCACGTTATAGTTAGGAATTAGCATTTAAAAAACCTTAAAAATTCACTGAAAAAACTTAGGTTTCAGGGGCATTATAGTTAGCTGGACTTTTCACTCGTACAAAACCATTGAAATTCCCCCGTTATAGTTAGTTCAGCTAACTATAACTCGTGCGCCCGCAAAGCACTGCTGATGACGTCCCATATTACATCACTCCTGACATGGTCAGTGACATCACTCATGACATCACTGATGACATCTCAAATGACATCACTGATGACATCATCCTTGTGATAGAGTGGCAGACCTCCTCTCCCCCTAATATAACCTTTGATACACACATTCAAAAATAGAAACTACAATTTTCAAAACAATGGACATAACAATACCAGTTACAACAATCTATTCAGTAATTCTAAGATCCACATACACATCCACTCATTCACCAACAGTCCTATACAGTCACTCATACATGTACTCACTCATCATATGTACTCATACACCTATACATCCTGTTACACAACGCCACTCATCCATAGAGTTACTCACACACATAGTCACTCATGCTAATAAAGAATCAAACATACATTTACTTGCATATACAATTATACACACACCACCACACTTACTTCTACGGAAACTTACACATACTTAATCTTTTAAACAATCACTTATAGAAACACATACTTATTCATACAGGAACTCTTCCAATCTCTCACTCTCACATATACTCACTTATATACACCAATAGTCACTTATACCAATTTAAAACATGTGTAGTTACTCATAAAGACACTATTGAGACAGTCATTCACTCACTAACACACCCATACACACACTTATCCACCCATACAGTCCTGCACACATGCTGTCTTCAACACATACAAACAGTGAGTCACTCATTCATGCACCTATGCACTACGTAATACCCCCCACCGAACCATACAGACACTCAGACACTCATACTGATACTCAAAAAACCAACTAATAACCTATATATACACTCATGTAGCTACTCACCAACCCATGCAGCCACTTATGCACAAAGTGAGAGACTGATACAGATATTTATATATTTAAACATTACTCACTAAGCCATGTATTCACTAAGATACACTTAATCCGTCAGTTATACAATACATTTTTCAAAAACAAATCATCCATTTAGACACTTATATACCCATTTATTCTTCCATCGACCTTGAGATATACATATATAAAATATATGTAATTTTCAGAAAAACACACATTCACTAGATGATGTCATCAGGGATGTCATTTGAGATGTCATCAGTGATGTCACTGACCATGTCATGAGTGATGTAACATGTGACGTCATCAGCAGTGCATTGCCGGCGCGCGAGTTATAGTTAGCTGAACTAACTATAACGAGGGAATTTTAATGGTTTTGTACAAGTGAAAGTCCAGCTAACTATAATGCCCCTGAAACCTATGGTTTTTTCTGTGAATATATATATATATATCTATTCCCTCCACACACAGAACACACAGAAAGTGAGCTTGCCTCTTTTGCACAGCTCAATACGAGTAGTCCGTAATGGGCTGTTTGACAGAACATGCATGTATTTGTGGATTGAAGTACTCCTGATTCCTCATAATCAGGGGATTGCAGGTTACTGAGAAACCCCCCTCCCCCACATAGAAGCCCGAGACCGCAAGTGCAAGGTCACTTGTAACATCTTAATTACATGAGTTCATACACCAGGGTGGCTTCCAATAGCTTTAATTGCATACTTACACCAAGGACACTTGTAATATCTCCATTACATACTTACACAATTTGACTTGGAATATCTTTATTACATACTTAAACACGCCAATATGATTTTGTAATATATTCATTACATACATGCATACACGAAAGTGACTTGTAATATCTTCATTACATATGTACGTACATTAGGTGACTTGTAATTTCTTCATTACATGCGTACCTAGACCAAGGTGACATGCAATGTCTGCATTACATAGACTTGGGGGTATTTTAATCCATGTTGATGCATGCTCTTCGAATATTTTATACATTGATGAAGAAAACTTTCAAAACTCGAACATTCTATTTCCCCACCATAATCCACTCTTACACTTGTGAATAGTATTAACAGCGCAAGCAATACACGGTAATAGCATTCATTTTAGATAAATACAAGAGTATTGTGGAAGCAGAACATCTTTTCATCGAATCGTTATGATATGCGCAGAACACCAATTAGACACAATTTAAAATTAGACTCTAAAAATGTTACAAACAGGTTTGCGAAAAGATTTGCAGCCACACTGGTTTGTCACCGCTCATTTCTGCAGAGCTGTCCATGGAAAGATGACACTATTGCGTTTTTTCAATTCTTTTCCTAAATCGTCAGATAGACAGCTTTGGGCAGTGGCCTTCATACTTTGCTGCTCTCTTACAAGCTGGGGAACTGCAATTTCGTTCCAGTGCTTTTTAGATGCGAACGCAATTGACTTGGAGAGCAATTAATCGACAGAAGAGGAGTTGGCTCCCGCTCGTGCTTGACTGGTGCGTTGGCTTGGCTCGAATACAAGACAATGAGAGTTAATAGCAGTCTTTCAATGCTAACTCTTGTCAGCATTATTTTTTTTTTTTTTGTAAGAACGTTTCAGTTTTATAGTATCCAACACAGACGGCAAGCAACGGCAGAAAGAAGACAGTCACCTGCCTGTCAGGTGCTGAGATGAAAGGAGGTAGCTGCGGGTCTGTGATACCTGCGGGGGCAATATGATGTCACTTGCTGCCTCAGATAAATTACTACATTTGATTTGTTGTTTTTATCACAGTACAAGCAAGTTCTGGCATTAACACTTGATTCTAATACTCTCTGTTGCACATGAAAGGATATTGCAAATCGCTGAGGAGTGAGGCCGAAGGTTAGATCCTTCATAAGGTATTGAACTGCAAAGTGACTTGCAATATCCTTGTAATGAACAGTACAGGGCATTTTATTCCATATAATACTTAGTAATTGTAAGAACTGGAGTATCAGTTGAAAGGGGTGCAAACCCATCTGAAATAATAATCCCAATCCTTGTCAAAGTGAACCACTAAAATCACTAAAAAATCTGTGCTTAACCCTCTGGTACCTTGGCACAAAGCAGTCAGGTTTAACTTAGAGGCTACATGTAAAGAATTTCCGCAGAAGTCAAACAGTAATAAATTAAAAACACAACACAAGAAAGATCACAAACCAATTTAGAAAAATAGAGAATGGTTTAATAAATGAACTGACATGAAAACAATAAAACTCCAATCAGTAGAAAAGGAGATATGAATTCTTAAAGTTTAAAACGAGTGCCAAAAAGTAACAAGCATTGGCAAAGCCAATAGGTCTCGCTTTTGGGACCTTATTCGTGTTTAGCCAGAGCTATTGGCGGTTAGGAATGACAAAGGGCCATGCTACCTCCAAAGGTACTTACATACCAGTACACCTCAGCAGCGCATCCTTCACCAAAAAAAGAAACACATTGGTACGGAATTCCCCATCTAGCAAAGACAATCCCTTGGAATTAATGAAGGCGGTAAGGACGCGGCTCTTCCTCAACAGATAATCCAGGATCATCTAGAATAATAAACAGAAAGAACCACACACAAAGAGAGATGGCTTGGGGTGCATCTCATCTCACCCAAGATCACAAGACTGTTCCTCCATTAGGATGGTGGGCACTGCCCAATGGGTCCCCTCTCTCACTCTGCTTTCTTGCACACCAGGCATAAATCCAGCCACATTATCACAGTGATACAAGATGAGCAATTCACTTCTCATTATGCACAACGTCCAGGCTTCTCACATAAGCAATCCTCACAAGCCATTCTCTTACAACAGCAATCATATAAAGCTCAAGCGTCCTATCCCTCACTTCTTTTCTCCACCATACACTTAAGCACAGTGGCAGAAGACAGGATAAAAGCACCACTCTGGTCATCACATGAGACTATAACACTTCCGACATTACCCACACTATATCTTATCCTTTTTCAAACTAAACACAACTTACAGTACAACATGCTACCCATCTTACAAAGCATGTCAGCCTCCTGTCAGGGCTATGAAGTATTATATCTACACTTACTTCTAAGCGCTTGAGCAACCGGCGTCCAGCTTCTGAAGAATTCTCCACTAAACACATTCTTTGCACTCCTACAGACTCTATATTGATTACATTGTCGGGGTTTAAACATAAGAAGGATCTCCCAAAAATGGTGGCGGGCAGTGCGAGCTGACCTGAGTTGAGGCGCACGGGACAGTGTTTCATCAGACTCGAGTGGACGAGACCAGAAAACAAACAGCAGGGGGTGCTGCAGGATAGAGGAGTATTATCGATAGTATTTAGAGCACGTTGAAATAACAGTTCGGTATTAAGCTCTGAACTCCAAACACGGTAACATTACGGAAAAGTAGTCGAGTATTGAAAGGGGTGCGGGTGCTATCTGCTCTTAAGTACATAGCAGCAAGATGCTTTGCCACAGAGAGCGGGGCTGGTGGTGAAGGATGTTCAATAGTGTGACAGAACAGGCGAGGTGTTCTCCTGGGACGCAGCCCAGAGATCTCGAACTGCACTAGTGGATGTGCTGTAGGGCAGGAGGGTTCTTAGAAAAGGGAACTGAAAATTAGATGAAGGGAGCTGTAGGACTGCAAAGGGTTCGGCAGTAAAGGAGGGTGGCTGGTGTTAGGCTGCATACAGTTCTGATGTGGGGGCGGTCTCTGCAATGAAAGAGTGGTGAGCTCATATCGAGCAGCGGGTTCTAGGAACTTGATTTTATGTTATTTGAAGAGAAGGATAACAGCGCACAACTGAGACACGGAGACGAGGCATTGAGGGAATTCCTCCACTGGGTAAACGGGGGTGGTGCAAAGTCAAAATAAAAGCCGGACCCTCATACAAGCAAGGAATGCAGCAACGGGACATGAAAACTTGAATCGTAAACTGTTTGCGGGCTGCTGACCGGACGGAGAGGCTCAATGGCACGAGGATAGTTTGGAAAGCATTTGACCTCCGCGAAGAACCCTCCTATTCACACCCCTTCCGCTAGAACCATTGGACTTGCTGTGTGAGCGGGTAAGAAAGGAAACAAGCGCGCGCACCTCGCACTCAAAGTAAAACATTTTAAAAAGTTTGACGAGAGGCAGCAGGGGGAGGGGAGAGAGGAGGGGGGCTTACGCCTGTTTTCCTTGCCTTTCCCTTGCGGGAGGGGAGCAGGGGCACCATATGTTTGCAAGTTAATTACAAAAATATGGTGTTAAAGCTCGCTCCCCCAAGGGAATCGCCAAACGTGCATGCGTTGTCATTGAAAGCAATGCAACGCGTGCACATTTTTAGGGCAAAAACTGAATCGATTCCAAAAGGTCTCTCCTACGCAACGTATGCATGCTGCGTAGGCGAGACCTAAAAAGTGCCAACTGCAGTTATGTGGTTGTGCTAGATAGTGAAAAATACTTTTCGCAAATTGAATCATGTTGCACATACCAATCTATGTTCTAATACATTGGTTCACAAAATAGGGAATAGCGGGCTGGCAGAACTACCTGCCTAATTAATATTTATTAGAAATGTCACTTTTTGTGACCCTGTGTGATTGGCTACAATGATAGGAATGGTAGTCTGTAACTTCATTTCAAAATAGAAAACTATTTTGTACTTAGAGAAACTTGGGCTGCTTTACAGAAAATAAACATTTTCCTTTTTGGATACTTTCAGAGAGAGCAGCTAATGGTACCCTGGAACACTGCTTACATCCCCATGAAATTGTCTCCCAATTCTCACAGGGGAAGGTGTTCAAAGAGGACCTCTTCAACTTTGTGAATTAGTTACCAGACCTGCTTGGGAATCAGAAACGTGATGAATGGGTTGCAATCGGAATTACAGTATCAAAACCATTGATATATAGGTTGCTGAATAGCAATTTGTAAAGGACGCCCATAACATGCCTCTTCCAAATTGTAATTCTGTAATGATTTTTAAAACCAAATTGTGGTTTTGAAAAACGTTTTCAACTCACAAAATAGGGTTAGTACATAGGTTTTTGCGGTCTTCTACCCTGTATTTGATCAGATATGATGTTTTATGGCACCAAAAACCCTTTGTACAATTGGCCCAATATTACTAAACTAACAACACATTTACTTAAGCAGGCCCATCTTGTCCGGGCTTCTACTATTATATACCTCTGGGGCAACTAGGATATGCCACAGGCACTCCTATCACATAACCTGGTACACTTACTATGTCAAGGCACTCTTTCACAGCCCTAAGTACAATCATCATTTTTTCAGGCACAGTTTCAAATGACAAACACAATCATCATGAGCCTAGACACAATCCCGCGAACCGAAGAAAAGCCTAAAATAACAAGACACAAACACCATGTACATTGTCTATAGTCTTACATGCCCACTCTGGTATAGAATTAACACAGACATCATATCACCCGACCTTAGAGAACAAATTGTTCATGTTACAAAACTCTTACAGGCTCAACATATAGAAAGCATCTTAGGTGTCCTTTGGATTTTAAAAGAGGTGCCCAAAAGTTAAGACTCATTCTAGAATTTCAGTATATGCACATGGAATACAATTGCCTACAATTAAAGTACATTGTAATTGCTTAGATATGTTATGGATACACTTTGAGACTGCTGTGACCATCTTATACTATCGTTGAGCACCTCTGGGCTGAGCCTTTGTAGAAATTACTTTAAAACAAAATCCACATATGTTAAGACTAAAATCTCATGATGTTGAATTGTTACCCAGCTCACAAATATTCTGCAGACTCAAAATTCAGCCAGCATCTGTATGCCTCAGGCTACACAGATCTCAGTTTCAGACTTCAGATATGTTAAGGTCTGTAAAATTGCATAACAGATACATGTTGTGCAGTTATCCTAGCAAATTTCCAAAAATATTTCAACATAGATTAAGAACGTACACTCGAGGCTGGCACAACATAGACAGTCACCAAGTCGCACTATGTCCTGGGCAATACAGATTGTTTTAACTAGTGTAGATTTCAACACATGGATACAGTGTAGAGACAGCTCAAAACACAAAAGGAAAAAGCTAATAATAAAACTAAACACAGTCAAAGTTACTGTCTTTCTAATCCTTGTGAATGTCAAGGTTATGTAGAGGGTGCTGTACAAAAGGTCGTGAATCACAAAGTTGGGTACAGGTAAAGAAGAACAGGTTCAGATTAGTTCACTGTATAATGTTCTAGGCTTGCTTAATCTTCTATGAGTTTGTTTTCACTTCATTTTCTTCTTTCTTAGGTAGCTGACAAACTGATTCTTTTTTGCTTTTTATGTGTTTTCTGCTATGCCTTTCACAGAATTAAACTTTCACAGAAAGGAATATACATTTAGACTTGTTTTCTGGTACAAAACCAAAGTTTTCTAGTATATAATAATATATTTTCATGTCATCTCTTTGCAATAAATTTGATGTAATGCAGTTACTATGTTTGACTTACTTTGATGGGTAAATTATAACGTATTGTTCTATTACAGTAGGAGTTTCATGCTGAGATCCCTCTCGAGATCTAGACTTTCTAATTACCTGAGCAAACTATCTGAACTTCTCTGTATTAATTTCACGCTGTCTATTTCCTGTTTCTTCATTAAACTAAGCCATATGGCATATAAAGTGTTTCACTTCCTGGCTTAATTAAACAGATTAAAACCTCTTAACCTCACAATATTTTCTTCTAACTGGCTTCCAAAACGGAGGTTGCGTTAGGGACCAGAATCTGTCTGCCTAGCTGTCTTTTTTTCCTCTTTTCTTGTGCTCTCAGTACATGTGCACACACACAAACACACACATATTCACTGAAAAAACAAAGGTTAAAAGGACGTTATAGTTAGGAAATAGAATTTAAAAAACTTAGAAATATACTGAAAAAAATAAAGGTTACAGGGACGTTATAGTTAGGCTCAGATTTCAGCAGTTATAGTTACCCGAGCTAACTATAACTTATGCCCCCGCAATGCACTGCATATGAACTCACATATTACATCACTCATGACATGGTCAGTGACATCACTGATGACATCATTGATGACATAACATTCACAGACCAGTACAACTACTGACACACACACTTACTCACTTTTTAATTGATAAAGAGGCTCAAGGGGATGGGGTCCCGGGGCCCAAATTGGCTTGGGGAGGGGGAGTGTGCTGCCTGCGGGTTTGGACACAGGGCTTGACCGCAAGGTAACTATAACTTGAGCACTCGCCATGCACGGCTAATTACCCAACATAGTACATCACTCAAGCTTAAGATCTATCACAGGGCAATCTGTCAAACCCGGGCCGCACACTATGCTTTCGAGTTTCAGAATAGCCCCAACTCGTCTAAATTAATCTTTAAGGTTCTTAAAGACCTTATGGGGAAACGGGCCACCTCGGTGGAAATCTGCACGGACTCTCACTGTGAAAGTCTGGCATCCTTTTTCGTGGAGAAAGTGCAGGCGATTTACCGAGGATTTACGTCATCTGTGCCTGGTGCTGAGCAAACTGGTGTGATGGCTACGGTTCATGAAACCCTGTCCTCCCTGCCAGTAATGTCTGACGAGGTCTTCGATACTCTGAGCCTCAAAATTAAATCCGGTTCTCCATTAGATCCGCTGAAGCCAGAGGTATGTAGACTTCTTCCTCCCTTATGTCGTGAGCCTATACTGGATCTGATCAATCTATCGCTCACATCGGGCGTGGTCCCTTCTTCCTGGAAGCAGGCAGTGGTCAGCCCAATTTTAAAGAAGCCTAACCTTGACCCCCTATTACCAGAAAACTACCGTCCCATCTCCCTCCTGCCCTGGACCGCCAAGGTTACTGAGGCACATGTGAACTCCATCTTGTCCGCCCACCTTTCTCGAAATAACATTCTAGACCAGAGCCAGAATGGTTTTCGTGCACAACACAGCACCGAAACTGCACTGCTCTTTATGACCGAGCACTTGCGAACGGTGCTGGATGCTGGGCAGACAGCGGCGCTCCTCCTGTTAGATCTGAGCGCCGCGTTTGACACGGTGTCTCACGACATTCTGATCCGGCGCTTGGAGGGAGTGGGAATTGAGGGGATTGCTCTCCAATGGTTTCGCTCTTTCCTCTCGGACCGGTTTTTTAAAGTGGCTATTCCACCTTGTCAGTCCTCTTTCCATCCACTGGGGCTGGGGGTTCCGCAGGGCTCTGCGTTGAGCCCCACTCTGTTCAACCTATATGTGAAACCGCTGGCTGCACTCGTCAGACAATGTGGCTTAACCATGACATCGTATGCCGACGACACGCAGCTGGCGGTGACACTCAGCGGTGATCCCGAGGTGAACGCTCCCAGATTCCGTGCAGGACTCATAGCCGTGGCAAATTGGATGCGAACTAACTGTCTGCAGTTAAATGCCAAAAAAACCGAGGTCCTGATCTTAGGAAAGCAGGCGGAGCTCTGGGGAGACCAGTGGTGGCCTCCAGAATTGGGGGTGACTCCCATCCCAGCTGCCGAAGTTAAGAACTTGGGGGTCAGGCTGGATCCTACACTCTCTTTCACCAGCCACACGAAGAAGGTTGCAGCTACCTGTTATGGTATTCTGCGAGGGCTGAGACCGGTCCTCAAATTCTTCGACCCCCCTACTCGGCAACTGGTGGTCCAAGCCTCCATTCTTTCTCGGCTGGACTATGGGAGTGCGCTGCTGCTCGGAGTGAATCAGGCGGAGGCTACTAGATTGCAAAGGGTGCAGAATGCCGCGGCGCGAGCCATCGTTGGCCTTCCTAGACAGTGCTCTGTCTCTGCAGTTTTGACCTCTCTCCACTGGCTGCCGGTCAGACAGAGAATTAAATTTAAGGCTCTCTGCCTGACATTTAAAATCTTGAAGCTTTCCTCTCCTCCAGCCCTCGCTAAGCTTGTTTCCTCCTATGTTCCTACGCGGTCTCTTAGATCGGAATTTCTCCATCTGGCGGCCAATACACGGTTTAGACTGAGTAGGATGGGAGGTCGCTCCTTTCGAGTATTAGCGGCAGGATTATGGAATTCTCTCCCTGTCCATATTCGAGCCCTGAACAGCTTTACTTCTTTTAGGCGCGCCATAAAAACTTTTTTGCTCCCAACTGCTGACTGATTCCTTCCTCTCCTTCCCAGCATCGATTTGTTGTGTTGTGGTACCTGATCAGGCGCCGGGACGCCCCTTGGCTGGGGCAGCTGCGCGCCTTATAAAAATGACTAACATAACATAACATAACTCATGACATCTTCTATGACATCAATGATAATATCACTACAACATTTGCAATAAAATTATTGATAAGATAACAATGGATGGTGCGGGTGCAAGCTCTAGTTACCTTAGGGTATGAGTTATAGTTACCTGAGATAACTATAACTGGTGAATTGCAATGGTTTTGTACATTTAAAACATAGTATTACAGCCCGTCCATGACTGCTGGGTGACCGCAATGCTCTTGCTGGAAGCAAGCCTCCCCCCCCATTTTAAAAACTTGATTTTGGCCCCAGGGAGGTGGTGGTCCCCGAGCCCGGGAAAGCCTGTGAGGCTCTCCCATTTTTAAAATTAAACAGCCCCGGGGAGATGGTGGTCCCAAATTCATTAGTATTTGCACCGGGGAGCTGTGGGAGAGGCTATATGGGCTGTCCCCGCTATGACTTCATAAATAGCTCCGGAGAGGTGGTGGTACCAGGGCTTTAATAAAGCCTTGGAAGGTAGCCCCATGTGCCCACGCCTTTATATTTATAATGCATGCATGCCCCGGGATTTGTCCCATCTGGGGGTTTCCTTACATAGATGTGTGGGAGCCCACGCCTTTTTTTCAATTTTGCTGCAGATTCGCAGATCCACCCGTGATTTTGTGGCAAAATTGTTTAAAAAATGTTTTAACCCTCAGCGGGGACCCCACAACCAGTTCAAGGGGGTCATGGTACTCCAACCCTGCCCCCCTTCTTTATTTTTTACATTTTTGTGGAACTCAGCTCAAGTCGAGTCCCAGGATGGCTGCCAACACTTCCTGGTTGAAGTGTCGGTAGCCAATCAGATTACAGCATGGGGACTGTTGGCTCTGCAGAGGATCCGTGTCCTATGTATTCAAATTTGTTTCCCAGACAATATCTCCCAAGCTACCAAACGGATTTACACCAAATCACAAAGAGCACAGTCTTCGTACCAAGATCTAGCTTTCTGCCAAATTTGGTGTAATTTTGTCCAGTGGTTGGGGCTGTGGTCGTGTTCCAAGGTCCTATGGGAATTAACCTTTGTGACAGAAGCTCCATCCTACCTATAACGACTACCAGTAGATTATATTTATATATTTATGTCACATAGTTGAGGTCACCACAGTGTTGTTACACTTCTGTCAGAATTTCCTTAGTGAAATTTTGTTTTGTTTTGCTGTTAACTTTGGCACCAATTAACAAATGTGCATGAAAGTTTTTTTTTTTTAAAATTGGTCCACCTCAGCTCCTTCATGGAAGGTTTCATGGCAATCATAATTGGCATAATTTAGATAACCTTGATACATAATCCTAGTCGCTCTCACAATTGTAAAGCTCGGCAGAGTACTGTGGGGTTTGTCATTATGATAAATGTTTGTACATATATGTATTTATGCATTTTTATGCATATAATGTAAAAAGAACCGTAAAAGTTTGTACATATACATATGTATGCATTTATATGAATGTTCATATATGTATATATATTCACATACATAAACTTACATACTTCTTTTTTTCTTCATTTTTTAATTGTTTCCTCTTCTTTTCTTTATTCTGTCTCTCACATTCTTTCTTTCTTCCTTTCCTTATGTTCCTTTCTTTCTGGCTCTCCACTTGATGTGTTTCTGTTTCTCTATCTCTAATTATGATTATATTTCCCTTTTTTTCTCTTGATCTTCTTCTAGCTACTTTTTTTCTTAATCGAGCTTTCTTTTTTCCTGCATTTGCTCTTCTTCTCTCTTTTTTAATCAGTATGTTTGTCACTTTCACTCTCTTTCAGTCTCTCTCTCTGTTAGCTCTCTTTTTCTCTTTCCGTTCAGTTCAATTAAATTACATTTAAGTCAGGTCTATTTAGTAATGTGTTATTCAGACATGAACTATTGGATTACAATTATTGTCGATACTTTGGAGGCTAAAAGGTGTTTGCAGTGTAGTATTACATTGGAGTGCTTGGGTCTGTGATATTGTTAATAACTGCTGTGTATTCTGCTGCCTTTTCTTTCATCTCTGGTACTTGTCCGAGTACGATGCATTTTTCCATACTTCAGTTCTGTGCAATTAGTTGCTGAAGAAGTGAATCTTTCATTCTTCCTAATTATGGGTGTGTATGAGGATGTGTATCCTAGTTTCTATCAACCTATTTCTCATAGTTGACATATTTGGTCAAGTTCTGCTTTAGAGTTCTATCCGTTACTTTTTTAAGGCTCTGGAGTAGTGTTTCCCAAACTGTGGGTCGAATCCCAGTGAAGGGCCCCAAGCTAGTTTTTTGGTGAGACACAAAAGTCCAAGCAATAAATAAAGATACCTTTAAATTCTGTATTTATCTCATCACATTTGCTGTGCTTCAAAGACTGAAGTCAAATGTTAGGCTATGTTTTTTTATCATGGGGACTGGTGTTTACAAACTCCTCTCGCTTTGCAGTCAGAGAAAGAAAGGTAAATTGAATTATGTGACAATCTTGCTGAGTTACATGAATTGTGAAAAGATACAATGTACAATGCAATTTTTTCATAACAAACAACAAAACGTAAATACCAGTAATTAAACTGTACACATTCAGTAGTTAAAAAAGCCAAAATTAAGCACATTTGTTTGTAATTCTGAAGTATGATGGAAAATAAATGTAATAGAATCAGAACAAATCAAGACACTTTACCTGGTGATGCACAAATGATAGTTTTCACTAAACTTGATTTCCACACATTATAATTTGTGTGTAATATAGTTTTATCAGTAAAACTCTATGTCTGTACAAATGTAGTAGCTATATCAATGAAAAATGTGCTGGGCTGACAGAGCGCTACCACACGATGCTTTAACTGCATTAAAAATACACGCCTCATGTCCATTAAAGAATGGTGGTTCGCGAATGTTTGTCATACTGAAAAGTGTGCTGTGGTTCTAAAACGTTTGGGAAGCACTGCTCTTGAGTGATATATCTGGCCCTCTATTGGGGTATCTGTTGTCTGTGTTTGGAAGAGTAGATATCCTGCTATGTGTACTGTCACATGGCTAGGTTAGGTCTGGGGAGAAACACTGCCATTTTACATGTGTACATTCAAAAGTTGCCTTCTTTTTCCACGCGCTGACTTTTGACACACACTTGTTTACACAGCAATGCAGGATTAGCTTCTCTGAATCCACTTTGCTTACAGTTCCACTTCATAAGTAAACTATCACGACACCTTGAACATTTGGTACAAGGCCTTAACATACATTGTGCAAAGGTTGTCATTTATTAATCGTCCATAAGGCGACGGTGCTATCACAGAGACAATAAACAATGTCAGCTCGGCTGAAGCCTCGGAGCATGAATGCTATGGTTATAAATACATGCTCATTTCCGTACTCTAATTAGAGGAGCACTCTGCTGTAATTGTAAGGTCATCATGATCGTTGGCACTTCAGCACAGCTAATTCCGGTTTACACTCTGCAAGGAGGGATGTCCAACCTGTGACCAGGAAGGGGACCTATTTACCTTGCCTTCAGGTAATGGGGATTTAGATCATACAGTAGGGGATTCTTGGCAGAACACCCGCCCTAGACAACTAGGTCAGGGCATGCATAAGTAGGAGTACACTATACCCAGTATTTCTAGCCCATATATATACTCTGCATTAGCACAATGGTAGAATTGTTCATTCTTTTAACTGTCCTCATATTGCTAATCACATTTATCTGCTTCTGTCTATTAATCATCTCAGCGCATTTATTTCATACAAGAAGCATCATGGTTCAATAAATATTGAAAATGCCCCTTTGTGTATTTCTTTTATCTATCTGAAAGATGACTGGGGCGAAAGGGTTCTACATCTGTTACCACGATTCCTTGGGGCTTAGAGTTGCCAAGTTCTAAGGTTTCCCAAACCATTTGTTACCTTACTAGGTTTAGGGGTGCTCATGGTGGCACTGTGAGCTAACAGGTCTATAGGCCAACATATCCTGAGGGGGTGCATGGAATCAGCCTGGTATAATTTCAAAGTTTATGTAGTCCAACAAACTAGTGAAAAGTGGAAACTGTATAGACAGTACATTATGTGTAGCATATATTTTTAGTCCATGTCTTTGCCCAGATTCTGGTTTGTTGAGTATTTTCATTTAATTAATTTTGATAGCAAATGCAGTGTCTCTGCTTCCTGGAGGTGTGCCTTTCCTCTTCATGTGCGTGGGTTATGTATCAGGCAACATGATTTCCAAATTTTGGGGATTTTTGGGGCTCAGCATTTGTGGCATTTATTTTCACTTCTCTCAAACTATGTCCATAACTTTGCAGTCTGTCTGTAGCAGTAATGGATTTCCAAAGGAGTCTGCTTTCCAGGCACTGATTGGCAGCATTCCAGTGCACTTTCAGCGCTTGCATGCCGAACAGCAGGTGCATGTGTTCTGATGGGCTGAAAACCCCACTGTGACTTCACAGCCACACAGAGGGACTGCTTTGACAACCCATCAAATAGTTTCATCCACAGGTTTTCTGGGGGGATTCATAACTTGGACTGTATAACACTCTCTCTTCTCTCTCTCTGTCTTATTTCTCTCCCATTTGTCTCTAATCGCTCACAGTACATTGGTACTATGATTAAGATTGTATTGTACACCATTGTTTGCCAAAAGAGGTAGAATGCGAGGGTGAACCTAAAAGAAAAATACATGTTCTGGGATTTAAAAAAAAAAGTGAAATGTACATCATCTGCTCATATATTTAAACATTTTCTAAACTGCATGTCCTCTTATTTTTACTGTTTTGCCTACTAATAGTGCATTCTGAAAACTTTTACAATCTTGCGGAACAATTCTGAAATATCATTTGCAGTATTTATTCTTCATGCATTACAGGGAATAGGGCAAATGTTTTTGCTCGAAATGTAATGTGGAACATATTACCTTAAAGTTGACTTGAGGGCAAAATATGGAGCACTGGTTTGCATTCTTCATGCTATATTTGATACAAGCATTTGCAATGCAATAAATCTCACGGTTGTGAGAGTTTGAGCTATTGGCATTGTAAATGGCAATGGCTTTTATTTATGTGTTGGTTTTCAAAACATAAATAAAAGGCATTGTCATTTACATTGCCAATAGCTTAAACTCTCGCAAATGTGAAACCTATTGAATTGCAAATGCTTGTTTTAATCTGGTTTGAGAAGATGAAAGGTGGAATCACAATTCACAGACCTCGTCAGAGAGGAACACGCGAGGGTCAGGGAGTGGGCTATACCCGCCAAGTTCCAGCCGTCACCACCATGCCTGGATTTTTAACCAGCAGTACACTGGTAACTGCGATTTTTGAGAACATACAGTGTTAAAATAGAAACTTATATCAGTGTTGGTGAATCACGCACACCAATTTACACAGTTCAATCTGAAGTTCTCAATTAATAACTTCAGTGGGCGTGCGGGGAGGTAGCGTCCTCTAAACCAAGGCATCATGAAATCAGTAAGGTAGCATATTCTACTCGGGAGATGTCCCTCCATGCGCACTGCCAATGGTATAAATGTTCAAAAGTTTGTAAAAATAACCAATGAAGTTTGGGTGAATTCAAACTCCCACTGCGGGAGAAATGCGGTCGATTCATCCCTCACTTTAAGAAATTCACTCCCTGACGAAGGGCAAGACAATTGCCCGAAATGCATTGGGGTTTTCATTCGAATGATGTATTTAAGAACTATGAATAACCCTTTAACGGATTCACTTCAAAGGAACCTCCATATCTCATGAATACAATGAGGATATGATATTACATAAAGAACTATTCAAATAAATCTTTTTTGAATTCACCAAAACTTTATTGGTTATTTTTACAAGCTTTTGAACATTTATACCATTAGCAGTGCGCATGGAGGGGCATCTCCCGAGTAGGGATATGCTACCTTACTTAAAATAGAAACTACAATTCCCAGAATGCAGAGTGCTGTTGTCTAAAAAAGCGTTTCAACAAACAAATGATGGACGGAATGCTGACAATGCAGACATTCTCCCCCAGTCAAGAGATCTGGGTTAAATCCATCGTTCTTTTGCCCACTACACCACCCCAGTTTAGACATGGCCATATGCAAATCAGTCTTGACCCTGTGCCTCATGGGAACAGTCCAGCCCGAACTGCCAAGCCATGTCTTCCCTGGACCGGAATCAAGCATCCTAGGACCGGTTTCTGGCTATCAGCCGTCATCAGCCAGGATAGCTTGACTCCAGTGGCGTAGTGAGCACGGGTCCCACGTCTGGGAATACCCATCCCACTTAGGGCCAAAAGCGTTTCAACAAACAAATGATGAACGGAATGCTGACAATGCAGACATTCTCCCCCAGTTGTTGTTTTTGCATTTGTCACCCCGAGTGGTAAGGGTATGCTCAGACGTGAGTCCCTTGCTCTCCATGCCACTGGAATCAAGCTATCCTGGCTGACGAGGGCTGAAAGCCCGAAACCGGTCCTAGGATGCTTGTTTCCAGTCCAGGGAGGACCTGGCTTGGCAGTTCGGGCTGGACTGTTCCCATGGGGCACAGGGTCAAGACTGATTTGCATATGGCTGGGTTCAAACTGGAATGGCATGGTGAGCAAAAAAACGATGGATTTAGGCCCAGATCTCTGTACTGGGGTGAATGTATGACATTGTTCTGCATTCTGTCCATCAATTGTTGTTTTTGCAGTTGTCTAAAAAAGGCCAAATCTCGGTGAATGTGTTACACGTAGCACTGGACCAAATGTTGGCTGAAAATCATAGAGTGAATTATATTTTCCGCTGAAAACTATTACAAAAGAAAGCCGTTTCCTTCCAGCCGTAAAACAACTAAATTCATGAAATGCCCTGAAGTCCTTGATAAGTACTACTTGGAACTCAATGCATGAACAGTGATTGCCGGTGTAGTAGCCTAGGAAGGATGCCGTGGGACTTGGTGCCACCTGGGGAAACGGCCCCTTTGACTACTGTTCGGCTTTTAAAATACAGAGTTGTCAGAATCCAATGGGCTGCATAGGGGTCAGGGCCCTGTGCCACTGAACCTGCTGCACCAGTGTTGGACTACGTCCCCGTGCAGTTGGCAAATTTTGGCAGGGCGTGAGTTGTTCAGAAAATGAAGCACGCCCCCTTTTAATCCCACAAATTGTAAACTGATCACTGACATAGAGAGGGTGCCCTGGTACTTACTGGACGCAAAGAGAACCCCCCGCCACCCAACACATATTTGGTAGAAAAAACAGTATAATTAATATAATTAGGGTGCAGTAGGTTCCTTAGACGCACCGGTGATAGTGCCTCCCCCTGAAATAGATTAGTTTTCACAGGTCGACAAACATAACTTTCAGATATGTATTTTTGCCGTGGAGAGGGGCGTGCAGCAGCTAACACCACCACCATGACGTCAGAGGCATGCCGGAGGTCATGGGCGGCATGCTTTCGGTCCCAAACACCTGCCTTATAAGCCGACTCAGCTATCGGTTTGAAAGGGCCTCGGTGTTCTGCACAGTGACGCGACCGGAGCTTAACCACACTTCATCGAAGCGCCCCAAGAGCTGATGGTTAAACTGGGGTAGGGGAGACCACAGGCGATCTGGTTTCAAGAGGATTGTGTAGGTGTCAGGACAGGCCGGTGCCTCTCGAAGTCTGGTAGGGGTGGGCTGAGTCCCTCGCATACCAGGTAAATGACTTGAAACAGAGTCACAATAACACATGAATTTGGACATGCCGAGAAAAGAATCAAGTGGACCACCTGAGTCAGGGCCTCTGAAAGAGCAAATTATTTGGCTGGGTTGATTAAATTATGTGGCAAGAAAAGGGGAAGTGGTACAGCATAATGTCACAAACTCTGTGATAGAATTATTTTGCAACAATGTCAGGGTAAATATTACACCACGTTAGTGCCAGTTTAATACCCGAATCCAGAAATTAGCAATGGACAGGTGACAAGTTAACCTTTTCCATGGGAATGTCACTGTGCAGCATCACATGTGACACTTTTAAAGTAACTTTTAAGCCATTCAAACAAAAACAACAATTTTTTTTTGCGAAAAACCTACCCAACAATTGGTGGAATATGTGAAGGTGAGGTAAATTCTTAATTATGTGGAACATGTGGCAGCTGCAGAACCGCTTAATTTCAATGGCCCTGGTTAGACTAACTGCTCCAGACATAACATCAGCACAAGGACTTTCCTATAAAGAGTTACCAGAACGTGGAATTTATTAAATTTGTGAGCAAGTAATGTTATATTTGTGAGCAAGTACGCAAAATTATTTACTTTACAATCTGAAATGTACACCCCTCGTGCGCACACCGTAGCAAACCACCCCCCATTAAGATGGTCAAACATGAGAAAGATCTTAGGGAGTCAAGGGTCAGAAAGTTTGCCCTCACCCCCATCTCCGAAAGAAGTGGTTACACTTGAGTTTAGGAAGATCCTGAAAACAAGTTTATTAAACTAAACCCGATGGTCACATTAGAGTGACGAAGAACGCTTCTAGACCCTGACACTCCTGGAGTTAGAACTTCTCCCGGTTTTGTTTTACTTTATGTTCCAGCGCCCTGATGCTGTAAATGAAGAATTAGCCACCAGGTCACATATCCTCACTAGTTAAGTCACAATAAGAAAACAGAACCAAAGTTAATTCACCACATTATTTCCTGGTAATGGGGTAATTTGACCAAGAATACAGTGAAAACGTAAGCAGGCTGCACATTTTGGTGCATGATGAGAGGTGGAAAGATGGCTATGAGCTGCTTGAGACGTGACAGAACAAGTTATAAAGATCCTGTTGCAGCAAACAAAAACAATCAAACAGAAGAGGCCAGGCAGACATGCTGTTCTCTTATCCCCAGAGTGCCAGGATTCCGTCATTGGTGTTCCCAGGTTCCTACAATCCTTGCTAATTCTTATCAGCATCACTTGTGCAAATAAAGCATTTTTAGACTGGAAATAACGGATCTGCAAGAATCGGCTTAATTTCAATTTGTAAAAATTTTAATGTCTGATTAGCCTTTTTTTTTTGTTTTAATCAGCATTTGACAAAAAGCAGCTGTAACGGTTCGAGAACTAGTAGTGGATGGCCGTGACACAACCAGGAGAGCGGACGTGCGAGTGCTCTGCGGGGCTTTATTCCACTCAATCAAGCCAAATATTGCATCACGTTTCAGTTTGATTTATTTGTAGTTGATAAGCATCGCCACTGTGAAAATACTGTTCCTTAAATTTCCTATTCCATAATTGGTAAAAGTCTTAAAATTGTGCACTATTAATTTGCTCTATTTAGTTGAATTCGTGGATTAGTTTCTTTATTTTCCTCTCTATTACAGAATTAAATTGATTTATAAACAACAGATGCGTTGCATGTAGTTTTCAATAGTGTTTTGTCCGTTGTCCCACAGTTTTGCTGTAGTGCAAAAATGTTTATGAAATAAACGAATGCAGAAAATTGAGCAAATTATTTACTTCTGTTTTGCAAAAATGTAACCTTAGATTGGAATGGACAATTTGGAACGGATGTCTCCAAAGACATGTTCACTTAAATGCTGAAACTTAATAGATGTTTCAGTCACATTTCACAAAGTCAGAAAATATTAAACTGTTTGAAATGTTAAATATTGCGTACATGACTGAAACATCCTGCGTGGTTAAGGGCCGATCATTTTCTGGTTTAATCTGTATTTTATTCAGTGTTATTCCCTTATGGCTTTCTAAAGTATTGATGGCCACTTCAATAAATATGATATGCGAAGCACTTGTAAAAAGCTATTATAATGAAGAAAATGCCATATCTCTACGAATGAAGGCGTTCACTTGGGGTCCCATGGTGTAACTCTGTGCACCAACAGATAGAGCACATCATGGACAACAAGCATTTACAATGCAATGGTCTCGGCATTGGTAAAGTTAGAGCTATTGGCATTGCTCATGACATTATTTTTGTTTATGTTTTTGTTTTTAAAACATTTAAAGAAACAGCATTGTTATTTACAATGTCAATAGCTTAATCACTCTCAAATGTGAGACCTTTTGCATTTGCACTCACACACAGAGCCTCACACACAGAGCCACACACACATAGCCACCCACACACAGAGCCACCCACACACAGAGCCACCCACACACACAGAGCCACTCACATAAAGCAACCCACACACAAATAGAGCCACCCATAGAGCCACCTACACACACAGTTACCCACACACAGACAGAGCCACCATGCATAGAGCCACACACACAGAGCCACATACACAGAGCCACGCACACACACACACAGTGGCTTCCACAAACCTTCCAGCACCTGTGACGAGATTAGCAATAAATCATCATTTAACAGTGTTTAAGGCACGAGAAACGAAGGAGTTAAATGGCAACATCAGAAGGAAATAAAAAGAGAACTTCGCCACTAAAGATAAAGCGTGCAGAAACTGCTGAGGGTGCTGCGTAGGATGGACAGTGGAAATGTACAACACCAGCAGGCACTGGCTGCACGCTTCGATGGGGACTGTAATGCACAGGAAGCTCTAGACCACCACCCAACTCAGTAAAATTGGACACTACGTGAACGAGGGACTTGAGACAAGTATTTGGGTAGGAGCGGTGGGGGAAAGCGGGAAGCCCTGGCGTTGTCCCATCTAAGGCTTGAACAGTACATAATTCACAACAAAGCAGTCGTCCCTAGGGCATAAAGATCTGCTGCTTGGTGAAGAGTCTACAGTTCAACCGGAAGAGACTCAATTCACCCATACACTTCTCTGGTAAACTTTGGAACCACAGGTTCGCACCAGGCAACTCCTTGACTCTAGCCCACCCGAAATGAAGCAGTCACTAAACATGCTTTTTTGACGTGGTGATATTTGACAGCAGACGAAAAGAGAAATGTATATATTAATGAAGAAAATAAAGTCACCGTATGATTAGCGTCCCTTTACAAACCCCTCCGTTGTCCCCACGCGCCTCCAACAACAGCTGAATAGTGTTTAAAGGGGGGAGTGTTTGCTCAAAGCCGCAGGCATGCAGGCTCTATCCTGTGCCTCGCACTGCATTGTTGTTGTGGAATCGGCACAGAGGGGCTGTGAGGAAGCGTTGGATGCCCTGGAGGAGAGCGAGGTCCTAGGGGGTGTTGTTTGGACTCCTCCTGAAGTTGTGGCGAGGAACCGGTAGCACCCTCTTGCTTACGCCGGTCAAAATGAAGGCACGCAGATGCTATTTTAAAAGCATGCCGCGCTATAAAAATAAATAAATAAATATATACATTATGGGGGGGGGGGAATTTACATGTTTAATGAGCGGTGCAATGCTTTTTTAACGTGGTGATATTTGACAGCAGACGGAAAGTGAATTGTATACATTAATGAAGAAAATAAAGTCACCGTATGATTAGCGTCCCTTTACAAACCCCTCCGTTGTCTCCACGCGCCTCCAACAACAGCTGAATAGTGTTTAAAGGGGGGAGTGTTTGCTCAAAGCCGCAGGCATGAAGGCTCTATCCTGTGCCTCGCACCGCATTGTTGTTGTGGAATCGGCACGGAGGGGCTGTGAGGAAGCGTTGGATGCCCTGGAGGAGAGCGAGGTCCTAGGGTGTGTTGTTTGGACTCCTCCTGAAGTTGTGGCGAGGGACCGGTAGCACCCTCTTGCTTACGCCGGTCAAAATAAAGGCACACAGATGCTATTTTAAAAGCGTGCCGCGCTATAAAAATAAATAAATAAATACATACATTATGGGGGGTGGTGGGGGGGGAATTTACATGTTTAATGAGCGGTGCAATGCTTTTTTAACGTGGTGATATTTGACAGCAGACGGAAAGTGAATTGTATACATTAATGAAGAAAATAAAGTCACCGTATGATTAGCGTCCCTTTACAAACCCCTCCGTTGTCTCCACGCGCCTCCAACAACAGCTGAATAGTGTTTAAAGGGGGGAGTGTTTGCTCAAAGCCGCAGGCATGAAGGCTCTATCCTGTGCCTCGCACCGCATTGTTGTTGTGGAATCGGCACGGAGGGGCTGTGAGGAAGCGTTGGATGCCCTGGAGGAGAGCGAGGTCCTAGGGTGTGTTGTTTGGACTCCTCCTGAAGTTGTGGCGAGGGACCGGTAGCACCCTCTTGCTTACGCCGGTCAAAATAAAGGCACACAGATGCTATTTTAAAAGCGTGCCGCGCTATAAAAATAAATAAATAAATACATACATTATGGGGGGTGGTGGGGGGGGGAATTTACATGTTTAATGAGCGGTGCAATGCTTTTTTAACGTGGTGATATTTGACAGCAGACGGAAAGTGAAATGTATACATTAATGAAGAAAACAGTCACCGTGTGATTAGCGTCCCTTTACAAAACCCCTCCGTTGTCCCCACGTGCCTCCAACAACAGCTGAATAGTGTTTAAAGGGGGGAGTGTTTGCTCGAAGCCGCAGGCATGCAGACTCTATCCTGTGCCTCGCACCGCATTGTTTTTGTGGAATCGGCACGGAGGGGCTGTGAGGAAGCGTTGGATGCCCTGGAGGAGAGCGAGGTCCTAGGGTGTGTTGTTTGGACTCCTCCTGAAGTTGTGGCGAGGGACCAGTAGCACCCCCTTGCTTACGCCGGTCAAAATGAAGGCACATTCCTGTATACTCCCCTTGCCTCCAGCTGCACTCCAGCTTCGGCGGTCTGCTAGGTCCCATCCCATTCATTAAGTACGTTGCCCACTACAACGTAATCTTTTTACATAAATAACAAGCAACCTACATTTCACAGACCAGTAATGCACAAACGGTGCGTAGGTAAATAATGAGGCATTCTTACGTACGTAGCTTTGGCCCGAGGAGAGGGAGCGAGCGCCACCATGTTTCTCCGAGGCAAAGCAGAAATGCCTCGGAGAAAGGCAGCGGCGTTTCCGGATTCGGGGGCGTGTTTTGCTTTTCTCTCCTCTGAAAAAGGACGGGGCCTGTTCGGAGTGACGAAGCTCTTCTCCAATGGCTGGCCAGCATTCAAGAGGCCAGCCAATGGAGAAGAGGGGAGAAGAGGGGCGGGTTCAAGCCCCTCTTCTCCAAGTCATTAAATCTCGGAGCGAGACTGCGCAAGCGCAGCCTTCGAGCCGAGACCTAAAAAGGGGGATGCAACTCAGGAAGTGTTTGTGGCCCGACTTGCTGAAAGGTCAGTTTGGAATGGTGAAAAATGTCCCCCCCTCTTCTTTTTTTTTTTTTAAACAAAGGAAATTTTGGGAGGCACGAACATTTTCACTTCCCAGTTTACGAACCTCACACTTTTTTAAGGAACTGTAAATCTACTTCCAACTTTACAGATTTTGAAATGGCATGATAACATATAAGCTGAATGAACAGACTTGCGAGTCATTAAAAGGTGTTATGATCCCCCTCCCCTCCCCGCCCCAGACTCTGCAGTTTGAGCTACTCTTCCTCCTTCCTCTGTGGCCACGAAATAGTGGTGGGTCATTTTTAAAATAAGCAGGGGATTTGTGGGGGAGGGGTGATTGATAATATTCGTTTTAGCTTTGAACAGGGCCGGAATGGGAACCAAAACCGGCCCTGGCAAAGTGCTCGGCCGCCAGGTGCCACTGAGCTCTTTGCCAGGGCCGGTTTTCGGACGATTTTGTTACAGGGCCGATTTTCCAGCTATGCTGCAAAAAAAGGCCCTCCAACAAAAACGGCCCCCAGGGGCCCAAAACCGGCCCCACCCGTGTGGCCCACCGGGGGATTGCCCGGTGTCCGCTACGGCCAATCCGGCCCTGGCTTTGAATAAGAAGCTGGGGCCTAGCCCCAATGAGAGGGCCCTGTCGTTGTGTATTTGTGCTGTGGTGCCCTAGATAGAGGATGGGGCCTCAGCACTCATCTTACCCCTCAGAGTGTATAGCCTCTGAAGAGAACACCATCAAACATCAAGGCAATGGCAAACCATTCACTAGTGTGTCAAACATCCTGATTCTTCCACGTGGTGGTGTATAAAAACTGGTCACTTTTAGTACCTTTTCTAGAATTGCTCAGATTGAATATCCTTGAGAAATTCTTGGGAAGGGAATGATACAACGTAAAATGGAGTTAGAGAGAGAGAGAGCGAGAGAGAGACGTGCGAGGTAGCAGGTCTTATGGTCTAATATTTATCGAGTCAGTGGCTGTTTTCCCACACTTTTCTTGCTTTTGTCAGGTTAATTTTTGACTCTCACACACACAAGCAACTGATTTATCAAGGAAACTGGGAAAAATGGTATCCCCTCTGTATCAGTATGTTGGATTTCACCTCTGCTGTAATCCAAGGACTTGGGATATCCAAAGATATTGGAGTAGACGCCTCACTCAATTATTGTGACATGATTCTTGCCTCTGTCACACCAATGTATCCATGCTGAAGCAAATAAACACTTAGGGGCCAATTTAGTAATTGGTGGATGGAGTATAATCCATCAGGGCGACAGAGGAGATTCCCTCTTCTGCCCTGATGGACTACCGTCTGCCAAATTTAGAGATGATCGCTGCCATGCAGTCATCTCTGTATGTTAAAAGGCTTTTCTCTTCAAAGTAATGTGTATGATGAACCCCATTTGTTTGGACTAATGTGGCTGCTTTTTGGGACTCTCTACACAGGGACTCTGCTAAACAAGCCCCAGTGCATGTGATCTGACCCCTTAAACATGTTGAAATTGGCTTAGTCATGAATGGCATATTTAACTTACCTATATGTCCTTTATATATGGTAAAAAGTTTACCTAGGGCTTGTAAGTTAAATGTAACTAGTGGGCTGCAGCACCCAGTGCAAACCTGACTGCAGGCCTATGATTATAGAATGACAATCTGGTTTTAAATTTGCAAATCCGATCTCTCAAAATAACTCCTTTTAACAGGTGTAAACCTTCCTTTTAAATATGAATAAGTCACTCCTAGGTAGGCCTTATAGCCCGTAAGGTAGGGCACATGGTATTTAAAAGCAGGACATGTAAAGGCATATAAACATGTCCTTACAGTGAAAAGGCCAATAAAAGCTATTTTACCGAAGTAGTATTTGCTGTTCCCTAGGAAAGCCTTGGGATACAATATTGCATTTGTTGATGTCATCTTCAGTTACAAAACTTCTGGAAATGTAATTCTTGGAGTTCTCCGAATATTTATTGCGAGCTCAATTCACTCATGAAGTTGGATTTGTGATAAAGATTTTGAGAAAGGTTCTATAGTAATTTCCCTTTTCCCTGCATGTAGCCCACGGAGGCCCATTTGCATGCGCTCCAACTGTCACCCGACAGCTGACTAGCCCTGTTGATGTAGTGTGAAAACTGCTCCTAGAGCAGAACAAAGGCCTTGGGTTTGGGGAGATGTTCTGTTCCTCTGACAGACTGACCATCTGGAATGTGCTCAGGAACATAATTAACTTCAAAGAGACCTTTTTTGTCACAGGCAAATGTTAGCCGACACCCAGACAGGTCTCAAGTGACCCCAGAGGAGGGGTTGCTCATTTCCCTGTCCACACCTCTGGGGTGGGCACACAGGCTCTGCACAATGGGAGAAGGGTTTCACACCTTGGGTTTAGACAGAGAGGGGCACTGTGGTATTAAATCTAGTAGGGCATACAGGAACTGTAATAAACCTGGGTAGGGTTACCCCTGTGAACTTTCTCCCTGATGCTTAGAGAGGGGCCAGGAGTCACCCCCACACACAGGCTAGTGCCAGGCATAAATTTGGAACCCCTGGGCTCTTTCTACTTGAACATCACTGGACCTTCTGTTGAGACGAGTGAGGAAACACGAAAGGCAGGACCTGCTCCCACTTGTACCCAGGGCAAAGAAGTGGATTACAAGGGTCATTTGCTTGACCTCCCGGTAAGCGGACAGAAGAACCTGCTAGAGGTCCTTTTTTCGAAGAGTGCAGTTGACCAGTTCCAACAGGAACTGCCCTGGACACTACTGGTAGCTTCTGCTGGAGTGAGTCTTGACCCCCTAAGGACTATTCCGGAAGTCCTTGGACCGTTGGCTGTGGCAAAGTGTACTCCTCCTAACATCCGAAAAACCTGAGGCTCAGAGGCTTATTAACTTGAAAGACCTCCAGAGGATTTACACAAACCTGTATAGTCAATCTGCTGAAGGTGCATTACCACTGGGCCAAAGATTCACATTGCTCCCACTCAGAGCTTTTCCAAAGGAGCCATTTGTTTCAGCAGCACGTTGTGAAGATGGTATCTGGCCTTGTGGAGCCCTGTTTGGCTACAGTTTGCAGCCTTGCCCCACTGGTGGAATGCAAGCTCCAGAAAAATGATTACGTCCAAATGAGTTCAAGTTTTCAATGAGCAAAAGATCCAAAGTATCTGTTAGAGAGGAACCTTCCTTGGGCGTGAACTTTGAATTGCTCCTTCCTTGAGTTTTCCCACCAAAAGTCAATGGCTTCACAGGGAACTTGCCTGACTGCTATCCGTGTTGTGGAGCCCTTCTCGGCCACAGTCTACTGCCTTGCCCGCTGAGGATTTTTGACTTACATTTCAGAGACTAAGTTAGAAGCTAAAACTTCTGAACAAGGCAAACCTGATTTCTATCTCCGACCCTTGTTCCATTAAAGGTTACCTTAAATTGCACTTAGGTCCTGGTCAAGCTCAACCAATTGACCGTGGTTGACTCTTAACACTTTTTGATGCTATTTGTATTTAAAATCTCAAAAATGTATATTGTCAGGTTACCTTTAGATTTTGTTCGTTTTCTCATGCCATTTTGTTCATTAAATTATTTTCTATTTTTATAAATCGCAGTGGGATTTTTGTTGTGTTGCGTTTTTGACTGTTTTGGTGCTTCTAATTGCTTTACACATTTTCTTAAATTAAGCCTGTCTGCTCTGTGCCACAGTTACCAGGGGTTAAGTGACTGAAACCTCTACTGGACCAAAAAGGAATAGTGACATTATAGCACTAATACTTGTTTTGGACTACCATGCACCCCAATTTATAATCCACTTTCTCACAGGTACAACCCTTTTGGTGACGGGCCACGACTGGTTTCGACAGCTGTGTACCAAAATTGAAAAAACGTTGTTTTGCAAAAACAAACTCCCAAGGTTACCGCCCCCCGCACGGCACCCTGGGATTGTTCTCTCTCAATGTGGAGGACATTTTTTTCTCTCTACCTCACTGCCAGATGTATCCTTGTAGAGATTGACACAATAAAGATTTTCACATAGTCCGTCCTAAATAGGCTGGGTGGTGTAATGCCCTTCCTATAACATCCCCCGCTCTGTTGGGCCGCCAAAGGAAGCGGCCCACTTGTTTCTAAATTAGGTAGGCTAACCAAGAGTTTATGTAACTAACACATCCTCCAATTTGTAAATCATATCCATAATCTTAGGCTCTGTAATCTCCTGTGTAGAACTTTTTAAAGCTTTTCTTTGAATTCACAAATATAGCTGACAAGTGTGCTTTAAAGTGTCTCATTTGGCCCATAAAATCACTGAGCTCACAATCGAAAGCCAGGCAGTACCGTTTAAACCATCGCTGCCTTGCCTCACACTAAATGTATTGTAAAGAAATCGAAAAAGTTCGTTTCCATCTGAAGATGACAATTAGACATGAAAGAGACATGAAATAGGGCATGCAAATATGAAATGAAGGACTAAAAAGCACATGCTATGTCAAATGGCTGGACTGCAATGCAACTACCGAGTACTATCCCAAATGGATACATTTATTAGTGTTTCACTTAACCTAAATATCATCGGGGGGCACTTAAACATAAAAAGTATCAAATTGAATTTCCCAAAGGTTCCCGACGTATGTGTTCAGCCATGACGACTGTGTGTTTGAATCAGTTACTTCTAGGGACGGTGAGTTAACTGCTGACAAAATACTCTAAAGCTTATATATATGGCTTTGAATCCCAGCTTCCCAATCAACCATTTTGTGTGATCCTGGGAGCCACACTTTTCTGCTCTTGCTCAATTCCTATAAAAAGTCTTTGAAGAATGCCTAAAAGCAATTCATTTATCAGTCTTCACTATCCAAGATAGGTATTGCTATTCATTCATATTCTACAGGTAGAAAGCTCAATTCTGCCTATGCGAATAGAAAAACATAACTGCCCTGTAAAAAAAAAAATGTTTTAAGTGAATGATACAATCACCATAGCAGAGAATGGATAAAGAGGTCTGGCTGAGAGCCCCAGTAAGTAAGTCAGTATGATTTGCTGAATGTGAAGTGAATCCTGTGAGATTCTTACTCATATCTTACACATCTATTAAGCACTACTTGCATAAAGGTGAAGATGCATGACCTTTTTGAAGGAGGTTCATGACCTTTTTGAAGAAGGTTCATGACCTTTTGAAGGAGGTCTGAATTCTTCAAGAGGCTTTATTTCTTTGTTTCCATTGACTGGGGGCAAGATTAACGATCAGGGCCTAAAGCTTACCAAATGTAAGTTACTTGAAAAACAAGCATTTTCAATGCAGTAGGTCTCGCATTTGCGAGCGTTTAAGCTATTGGCAATGTAAATGACAACGCCTTTTATTTATGTGTTTTTTAAAGCAACACAAATATAAAAAGCCGTTGTCATTTTTAATGCCCATAGCTCAAACTCTCGCAAATGCAAGACCACTTTCATGGTGGCAACTCCCTTTTCTTTAGACCCTGCTCGCCATATTCAGGTTACAGCGAGCAGCGTCTTAAGAAAGGGGCGTGGCCAACATTAAAGTGAAAGCTTGTATGGTGCGCTTCACCCAAAGCGAGAAAAAAATTAATTTAAAGGGTTATGTAGCGCGGCCGCTAAAGTGAAAGCGGAGCGCGCTGTTACTTAAAGAAATAAATAAATGCGGACACTGAAGTGAAAGCGGCCCATGCTGTAAATTAAATAATTAAATAGGCGCGGCTGCTAGACTGAAAGCAGCCCGCTCTGTAAATTAAATAAGCGCCGACGATATAGTTACAGCGGACCGTGCTATAATTTAAAAACAAATAATATCAAAACAGGTGGCCTGCTGCGATGTCGTGGGTGAAATAGGGGAGGATTATTACAAAAAATACTGCTCACCGACTTATAAAGCAGACCGTGTAACAACACAAGTAAAAAGTCCAATTGTAATGGGAGGTTACAAATGCAGACAAGGCGGTACCAAGGAGTGACTACTAAGCCTATTCACAAATTAAAAGTAACAACTTCGCAAGGACAGTAACAGGAGCCAATTGAAAAGATGGGTGGGTTAATGGATGGAGCTTTTATGCCGTACCTCAATACAGCATGCCCAGCAGAGCAGCGCATGCGCTGCCGAGGCTCAACCTAATAATAAACAAAAGAACACCACAGCAACTAGCATAGGGAATGCATTTTAGTGCCAGGGCTTTTGAAGTGTTAAGGTAAGTCTTCTCTGATTTGGTGCAAATGTTAATTGATTTACAGTAAAAGTAATATATCGATGATTGATTATTCCCCGATGCTGCAATTAATGATTTTGCTTCCTGTGTTTCGAAGGAGTGAGGCGAGGTGTTTAAATGTATACTTTTTTCGATTTGTCCTTTCTTTTTATTTGCGGAGTACTCTACCCTGACTGCGGGGACGTAAAAGTCACAAAATTACTATTAGTAAAATTAAACTCGTAGTTTGTAAATGCCAAAAAATAAACTTACACAAAGGTGTACGTTTACCTTTGTGAATCAGGGCCATAATATTTTGATACACCCACATGTACACTTGTGTGTTTGGGTCTCTCTGTGTGAGCCTCTCAAAATGCCACTGTAAATATGGTTAAAGTCACTTTATACAAGAATGGCACTTAGGGCGTGGTTTAGGGTTGGGCAAGTGTCTGTCCGTCCATCAGTGTAGTGGAGCACATAATCTCCGCCACCATGATGGACCACTATCGACCATGTTGTGAGATCACTGCCGGCCTGCGGTGATCTTGTGCCTTTACAGGACCTACAAAAGGCCTTACAAAAAAGAAACATAAATAGAACTGCAACATGACTAATACTGACAGGTGGAGCCAAGGTAGTCACTCACCAAACCTTTTTGTTTTTCCAAACACCCAAAGCTGTAGTATGTCTTTGAAAAACAAAATACTAATGACCCTGACACCCTGGTAGAGGGTGATGGGGGTAATTGGTATTTTCGTCTGTTCAGGACTGGTAGGTCACATTAAATGGACGGCAGAGGGGGCGCACTCCCTCTCCAAGGAGAAGAGCACTAAGAAATGTCTGTATTTAGCACATCTTTCTGTAAATACAGAATAGAAAAATCAAGAAAGCCATTACCTCATCCCTAAAAGGAAGACACCATTATTACAAAATTATAAATTGATATTAATAGCTGTGTTACATCTAAAAAAAAAAAGAGCTATACGTTTTTTTATCTTTTTTATTTTTCCATATGTTCTCTGCCACCTTTTCTTTTTCCCCATCCTGATCCTTGCCGAGGTCATTGTTGGGCTGGCTCCTCGGATGTGCTGGCCAGAAAGGGCCAGTATGTGGACCATTTCTTTTAATATCGTCACACCATACGGGACCAAAAAGAAAGCTTTGTCACAATGAAGAATTTTAAGCTCGATTAAAATTGTAAGCCAATGGAAATACTTTTTACTGCCACTACCCAGAAGCGTTTCCCTGTCATGGTCCCTTTGAGTCAACAATAGACTCACAACCCATTGATTAAAATTAGACTTTTGAATTCCTTCAAATTATTATTTTTGCCATAACTTGTGATAATACATGTGAATTCCTTATTTTTTTGCATTTTAGTGATTAAATGTTCACTTCCTTTGGACCTTTTTTCAATAATACATTTATTTACTTGTTGCCCATGTACCACTAACATTGTTGCTTGAGCCTAGTTACCAGAAATGTGTTTACCTTTTAGATTGTTTTGGCTTTGTGAGGGTTCAGTCACAGCTTACACCAAGCCAGCGGCCTTTCAATGAGAGTGTGTTTCAGAAATTCACTGTAAATTCTGCAAGATCCTTCTGCTGGCCGGGAATTTGCAAAAGAAGTACAAAAACAAAAAATACCTATCCGTTGCTAGACAACAGAACACCAAATTAGAGTGTTTACTGGCAGGTACTAGCTGATTATTTTAATTTTCATATGCTAAATTGTAACAGGTGTTAACTGATTTCATCACATAGATACAGTTTGTTTTACCTAAAAATTGTGAAGGTTAATGAAATCGGGCAAAATAAATTACCTTGAAAAGTGTCTCATGGCTGTTGCTAATGATTTTTAAATTAAACTCTCATGCAATTAGGCCACCGAAACTGTCTGAGCATCATGCACACTATGTCCACCTAATCAAATATTTAACTGCAATGCAGGCTTTTGGAATACCCCAAAACACTGTAATAATGACAAAAAAGAATGTGAAATAGCGAGGGAGTCTAATATAGGGTGCCTAAACTACTGACAAATATTACACATATGCCTACATAAGAATTTAACAGGAAGATGATGAAGAAAACATTTTATTTTGAGTGGAAGCCTTTTACTAGTATGAATCCATGCAGTTAATACTGTACAACGTCTTAACATTAGGGTAGGGCATGCTTATTTGGGCATGCCACGCCCATTCCCTTACTCAATTGCCTTACTCTTTCAATACTGTTATCAAATTGCAATACAAAGAAGAAAAAAATAGAAATACAAAATGACTGATAACGACGAATAAAGAGCCATGCTTTCTGTTTTCTTTCTCAAAGGCATACACATTTAAACGTAAGAGAGGGTGTCCCTATGCAAATAACCTTTTGATATTGTACCAGCAGCAGCATAAAGAGATGACGTTTATGATTCCACTGCCCATGACGTGGCTTTTTGCATTTGTCACCCCGAGTGGGACGGGTATGCTCAGACGTGAGTCCCGTGCTCTCCATGCCGCTGGAATCAAGCTATCCTGGCTGAAGAAGGGTGAAACCCCGAAACTGGTCCCAGGATGCTTGTTTCCAGTCCAGGGAGGACCTGGCTTGGCAGTTCGGGCTGGACTGTTCCCATGAGGCACAGGGTCAAGATTGATTTGCATATGGCTGGGTTCAAACTGGAATGGCATGGTGAGCAAAAAAACGATGGATTTAGGCCCAGATCTCTGTACTGGGGTGAATGTATGACATTGTTCTGCATTCTGTCCATCAATTGTTGTTTTTGCATTTGTCACCCCGAGTGGGACGGGTATGCTCAGACGTGAGTCCTGTGCTCTCCATGCCACTGGAATCAAGCTATCCTGGCTGAAGAGGGGTGAAACCCCGAAACCGGTCCTAGGATGCTTGATTCCAGTCAGGGAAGACCTTGCCTGGCAGTTCGGGCTGGACTGTTCCCATTGTGCGCAGGGTCAAGACTGATTTGCATATTGCTGGGTTTAAACTGGAATGGCATGGGGAGCAAAGATAAAACGATGGATTTAGGTCCAGATCTCTGTACTGGGGTGATTGTATGACATTGTTCTGCATTCTGTCCATCAATTGTTGTTTTGGCATAGGTACCCCCCAAGTGCAATCCCCCACCCTCCCACCCCCAGGGGACTGCAACAGGCCCCCAAAGTAGATCCCCGCCAGCCTTTCCATGGGGGCATCGCCACCATGTAAAGACCTTGAATGCCACACATCCTAATATGGATGGCGGTACCTGCTAGGCACCACCACCATACTGTGGCCCAAGTCTGCCCGGCCGGCAATCGCAACGATTGCCGACCGGCGGAAAAGCGATGAACGCACTTTGCGTCCACCGCGATACCCCCCACTATTATAATATGGCGGGGGTAAAATCGGGTTGCGATGGCGGGCGGATCGCCACCACCAGCCAACGATAGCGATCCCCCCGCCATCCTATTCACCCCCCCTAGTTGGTGGCTTTCTTTTTCATTGGGGTCCTACCGGAGACACCTAGTGCATCACAGATGTGCTTTGACACCTGATTACAGCGGAGCTGGTTTTTGTTGGGGGGGGTGCTTATTTACCTCAAATGAGACAAGGGAGTGAATTAAAATGGTCTTCTGGGTTGTCCACCAACGTGGTTTATCTCTTTAATAATGGTACCCTTAGACAAGGATTAAAAACAGTGGTGGGTACGTGGCGAGGAATTAGAGACCTCTCACATCCTTTATAAAGGTCAAAATGTTTCAGCCATAATGTCTATGCCGTCCCAGGGGGTCAGTATGGGTTTTCTCGGGACCAAGATCGCATGCACGCTAAGGCATGCAATAGTTTTACGGTGTGTAACTTAAGGATTTCTGAATTACTCCATTTCAGTTTCTGTGTGAAATCAAAGGAGAGAGACACCTCATTTTGTACTTTAGTAGATAATACAAACAAGGGTCAAAGGCTAAGCACTCTCAGCTCTCTTATGCCATAATGCAAACGGTCCCATCTAAGACAGAACCACTGTGCCCTTGAACTGAAACAGCAGCACACTGCTGTACGTGGTTCTGCACTAACTCTCATGCAGACTATTTAAATGGGGAGGTGAAATCCTGCATCATGACACTTTCTGTGCGGTGCCTGGTGACACAGCCTGCACTGCCATATATAGGCAGGCGCAATGTCAGTGGCATGCATCGCTCATTATAACAAGGCCCATAAATAGAAATTGAACAGTGATGAATACACACAATGCAACAGAGACTGGATCATGAAAAGTGCTGTTTTTGCCTGTGCCAGGTGAAAAAACATGCACTGCTATGTATCAGCAGGGTGATGTTTGTGGCCTGCATTGCGTTTTGTGATAAGCCTCGTGTGAATGTTATAACACTAATAATCACACACAATGCAATATATTATAAAGACCTGGTTAACATACTTGTCGAAAGGTAGTCTCTTACTATCTGGATATTCTTGGGGTAGGGGGGCAAGCCCTGCGGTCACATACAGAAGGAATCACACACCAATTAGTGATCTCAATCAACGTTGAAGTCTAGCCAGAAAAAGGTACTCCTTCTAAGCCCTCCATCACTGGCACTTACTTTGTTAAGGGTGATCGCCCGTGTCCTGCCGTACAATGAGGCCTCCGGAGCTCAGCATCATACCTAGGCCCGCTGTCTCTGCAGTCTAAATAGTCGGTGCACTGCGGTCGAGTCTCACGTGCACGCAGGCGTTTCGGCAGGGTCTAGGGAGGTGCCTGCCAGCACGTGTCACATGTACAGGGGAGTGGCTATGGCTTTTGTTGATGGTGGTGCCATGGAAACAGATACGGACATGCACTGGAGCTGCAGCTCACAATCGTGGCTTGTGAATAGCACAGTAGAAACCAAGTGGGAAAAATTGGAAAACATAACTGTAAAAAATGCCAAAATATCAGCAAAATCCTGCTTGAAGAAATATTTCCATCAAACTGATGCGGTTTGTTTGATTGACTTGTTGTTTCTTAGAGTGCCAAGGAAATCAGATTCAGTGAAATATGACCCCCAAGATTAAATCATTAGAGGATAGTATGCATAAGCCAAATTCTGTTTTTAGGGAGGCATTATCTCAGTATGAGCTCACTGGAGGCAAAGAGCATCGATCAAGGGTTATTAAATATATCTTGCAAGGATAGACTGTTATAGAGTAGAGGACAGAAGACAACTCATTTTCAAAGAGAGGCATTATCTCGGTGTAAGCTTCTTGGAGGCACTGATCATAGATTAAGAGGTGTTCCCAATACAGTTGGATACTGTTCCATTGGCTGTTGCCATTCAGACCTGTTATTGGTATGGAAATTAGATAAATGCAACACAGTTCCTTTTCAAACAATTTCCTTTCAGTATTGACAATGTTGCTCTCCAGTAGTTCTATTATGCGCCATTTCATGTCATTTGGGTGTGGCTTACTTTCAGAAAGTGATCTGTCATCTTAGTTGTACTTCATTTGCAATAGATGTAGCTGCAATGTTGTCAGATGTGTGTATTGATTTGTATAATTGTCATGCCAATATAACAGAGATTACACAGGCATGTTATCAGATAAACCACATTGGTTGAGTTACAGTTTTGTATGTTTTCTTATTGCCAAATTGTTCCAGGTTGAGTGTTTCTGAGGCCATTGTCACATTGCAGATGCTACAATTTCCCCATGCGTAGTGTTCTGTGGCATTGGGGAATCCCCAGGTGTTCAGTATTGTGCTTCTGGTTTCTGGGTTCTTCTTTGATCGAGTGTGCATCAAACATCTTTAAGGTTCTAGCACCTTTAAAAGAAAATAGAGCTTTCTCCCTCTTCAATTTTCTGATTTCCAGTATTCCTCAGTGTTTGTTAATAATTTCTGTTTACCTGGTCAGAGATGATGTTATAGGTGGTTGCATCTAGCGTTATCCCATGCCCAATTGTCCAGGAGGGCTTCTCTATTTTGGTTTCTCACCTGTTTTTTGTGGTACTTATCACATTTTCTGGGTAGTTGAGATACCGCAACCTGTCTGCCAGAGCCTTAGCTTGGAGGTTGAAATCAGACATTTTGTTGCAGTCCTTCCTGAGGCAGAGGAACTGCCCATAGGGCAAGTTCTCCCTCAAAGATTGGGGTGGAAACTATCAACCCTAAGAACAGTATTTTTGTCTGTAGGTTTATGGTATGTTTTTATGCACAGTTTTCCATCTTCAGCAAAAATGGTGATGTCCAGAAATGTGATGGATTATTTGTCCATGGGGTGGATAAATCTCAGACTGGGATCACAATTGTTTATCCAATTGAGGAAGAGGGGATGGAAGTGTTGTTTCCCTCCCAGATGATAAGGAGATCATCTATGTACTGCTTTCACAGAATGGTGTTCTATTTGAACAGGTTAGTTTTTGGATGTGTTTGGTTTCAAATCGTGTACATAAATTCCTTCTGCACTTTGGGCAAATGTACTCCCCATAAAGTCCCAAATGTTTGTAGGTATATTATTCCCTCATATTCAAAATGGTTCCTCGTGATAGCAAGTTGTGCACATTCGAGAATGAATGTTTTTGGTGTTCTGTGGGGCCACTCCTCTTGGTCAAGATCTTCCTTGATGACTGTTAATGGGTCCTCCTGTGGGAGGCTAGTTTAGAGGCTCTCCAAATCAAGCCTAAGTGGCATGTGTTTTTCTGGATCGTACTTTATATCCTTAAATAGGCTTAGTAGGTCTTTGGTGTCTTTCAGATATGTGGATGTATTCAGTTTCAGTGGCCTTAGAAAGAAATCACAGAAGAGTGATAAGGGTTCCAACAAGGAACCTATCCCAGAGACTATGGGGCACCCAGGAACGGGTGTTCTATTCTTGAAGATTTTGGGTAGCGTGTAGAGTTATGGGATTTTTGGGATTAGTGGTTAGGAGAAATTCAGCCTCTTTTTTAGAGGTTGGCTTGTAAGTTTCTGCAGTTTCAATTAGATTTTTTATCTCTGTTCCAAGTTGAGGTGTGGGGTCTGTGAGAAGAATCAGGTGATTTTTTCTATCGAATTTCTTTGGGATGACTACACCACCCCCTTTATCTGCAGGTTTAATGACAATACTGGTAACAGCTTTTAACCCATTGAGTGCCATGGTTTCCACTTTACACATGTTATGGAAAACCACATTATCACCTCTGTGTAGAGTCTCTATTTCATTGAACACTGCCTGTTCCAACGTTGGAACTTCAATGGGAACACTAGTGGCAAGGGGACAGAATGTGGATTTCAGTCTGAGTCCAGTGTCACTTATGTCTTTAACGACTGGAGCTTCTGATTTTCCAAAGAAAGCTATCAGTTTAAGTTTTCTAAAGAACTCAGCCAGTTCATAATGCATTTAGAATTTATCCAGGTGTGCTGTTGGTACGAACCCTCCTAGTCCTTTGTTCAGGACCCTGCATTGTGTGTCTGTTAGTATTGTAGTAGACTGATTTGTCACAGTGCTGGGGCCCTGGGTTTTATATATATGTATATATACGAAATGCCACACCTTTACTGACCACTAATAGCATCCAGCAATAATTCCCTGACCCTTTCTGAACTTTAGACTGTTGATAATTTAATTAAATTTAAGCTAGTTGCGATCGCATATTCAGATAATTTTGTGATTAAAACAGTCCATTTTCGAAAAGTTGAGTCCTAGCCTTCATACATCTGGGAGGATGTCCCGCTCTATGATACAGGCTAACTCCCATGCTGCATTGTAAACCATTGCTTCCAACATTATGAAATTCTTGGTCTACCGTTCCACAACTAATTTATCAACTCTTAAAAACATCTTCAACTCAAGGAAATCACAGAATTTATGCGGTACTTATATTGTAATTAAGTTAAAAACACAAGAAAAATCCCAAACAGGATTTAGAAAAATAAAGTACATTTTAATACATAAAATGACACCAAAACAAAGAATATCCTAGAAGAAGAAGAATGAGAGATATACATTTTGAAGGTTGGAATTAAAACTAGCCCCACAGAGCACAAGCATCAACCACAGTTATCGCTAATACCAGGTCAAGGTGAAATGTTAAGATCGACCTCAGTGGATACTTGGTAGGATACAGTTCATCCCAGTGGAAAGTTTATTTTCTGACTTAGAAACTTTTCTAGAGAAAAAGTGGTAGTCGATGAGCCATCGGCAGGGCAAGTTTACGTTTGTGAACCACCACCTGTATCTCTCTGTGCCTTAATGTGATTCAGAACAATAATACCTGATTCATCTAGTAGAGCCTTAACTGTATGATCCTCCACCGCAACCCGTAAACTGGTGGTGTAACAACCACCACAGCCCCGTCGTGTGGTGGGGCCACAAGCTCAGGGGGCCCCTCCGAGTCTGTGCACAGGCAGGCCTGAGAGGTGACTGGGTGCAGAGCCAGGGGGGTCCCCTCCATAAACTTTGAAGGGGGCCCCCTCAAGTTTTGTTACGCGACTGACCGACACACAATAACGCTTTTTGCACAAGACCTCTGTTTGAGGTCCTCTGCTGCACTTTGACATCATCTCAATAGAGCACTGTGCTGCACATTTGAGCACTCAAAATAAATTAGTGGTACACTAAGGTCCCCAGCCATAAGACAACACCCTCATTATGTCTCTGAAGAAGTAACTTCATCATGCTTTGCAAAATGAGTAGATTGTTCCTTGGTAGCCTGTAAGAATGTTCCAGGTATTACAGTAAATCTGCATAGAGTGGCCTCCATTTTTAAAATAATAATTGCCTTTGGGGCGATCCCTGCCCCCCTTGTCTTCTTGCAGAGGGTGAGGTTCGTTCACTATGCTGGCATGGTGTAATATTACCAGCATTACCACATTTTCCAGTCCAGTAATGGTCTTTTCCAAAGCAGCTCCCTCAACCACATTTAAAAGCATCCATCCATCTCCTTGCAAGCACACACGTGTAGAGTGTCTAATATATTCTGCCTGAGAGGTTAACTTTTTTCTAACTTGAAATAAGGGTGCCAGTTCACCAAAGATATTCGTCACCAGTTGAGAATCCGCTTGCCGATTTACTACCATCATGAAGTAGTCACCAATGTTATATTACCACCACACTGTAAAGGCCAATTCATGCAAATCATGTAAACACGTTTCTTGTGGGAAATGTCTGTGCCATTGGACCAGAATAACACAAATCTCTTTTCAGAATTAAAACCTCAGACAAACAGTTGTTCCTGGAGTTGCATGGCTGTTACACAAAGCTCCTATGTATGCGGCTGCTGAAGGTAGCTAAGAGAAGATTGGATCCCTGACAAACGGTGTTCACTTGCTCATTATTTTGAAATATTGTATTGTACTCGACCAAGCAGGAAGTCAGGCAGTGTGCCCTAAGCATCAATGAAGAATGTCTTTCCCAGGACATTCAGTCCACGTAAAAGAAATCACCTCAATTGTGTTTACAAGTTCAGTATTCTAGTTTGAAGTTTTACTTTTAGAATTCACAATCCAGTGCGTATTTTTATTTCACAGAGATGGTTTTGGCCCCGATATATCATTCCTATGTCACTTCATCAAACCGATGAAGGAGGTGTGACCAGTTTACTTAAACTTTTATTTATTTCACTCAGCAGAGTCCTACCAATATGCACAGATGAATACCCAATATGAAGTGATTGACTGGCAAAGCTTTTTTAAAGAAATATATTTTCCTACTTATGTTGTATTTTACTAGAAGATGTGTAATGTACAGCTCATGGTGCCATACAATCAAAGATATTTTTGTAATTCTATTTTCTCTTGTGCATGTAATTATTTATGTTAATCCACCTAATTGTGTGTAGGTGATTATAAGAGGTTATTTACCTGGTCATCGGCCAAATGGTACATGATCTCTGCTAGGTACCCAGTAGCTAGCAAAATTCTACATAAGCTCTGCTGATTAGCCATCCTCAGGCTGATAGTAGATGATATACAACTTGACTGACATCTGGATAAATAGTGTGAAGCAGGTCTAAATTTAGCCTCCAGGCTACATACCATACCATTACCCAGGACTCCAGGTAATGGTATGGTGGTGGCCATCTAATAATGGGGATGTAACACGTATGAATCATTTGAAAGTAGGTGCATATACAAATGTGCAATACTTCGTTCAAAGTTAAGTGCGTGGATTAAGCAAGGCTGTTTATAGATAAAAAAACAGTAACGTCATTTTTGAATAAAAGCACTTATGCTTTTGCTTATGCTTATGCACGTATAAGAAATGCTGGGATCAAACTTCTGTGTTAGGACCTTCAGGATATGGCCCACAGATATTTTGTGTTAAAGTCTAGAAGTATTTGTCAGTCTGCAAACAATGAGTATGGTGCTAAATTAGTCCCATATCATGAGTGGACTTTCAGCCACATTGACATTTTAGTCACTTGCACAATATATCTTGGGAATGGTCTTTCTGATTTTTAACATGCTAAGCAGTGTTTCAGCTGTGCAAAGTTATGTCTATACTGAGCCCTTGTTTCTGTCCTTGACAGTGCTGTCTCAGGTAGGGGCCAAAAACTAATCAGAGGGGCAAGCTTGGAGTCTGTACCTGAGAAAAGACTTTGAGGAGGGGTCTTGGCAAGGAAACAATAGGCCCAGTAGAATGAAGATGATGACCAGTAGGAGAATAAGTACCAGAGAAACCATCAGGAGTGCTAGGATGACAAGAGCCACGAAGACCAGGCCAAGAAAAACCAGGCCCAGGTAGACCTTATCTATGAGGATCGGAGATAACAGTGCCAGAGAGGACCAAGAACAAATGGAGAAGGAGGAACAGGACAAGTAAAAATGGGACTTGGGGGACAGGAGTTAGGGTGAGAATGATCAGAAGTGTCAGGAGGATGTGGAACTGGGGATTCGGCCCAGTGGGCAAGGGCGAGAAGAAAAGAAGTGCTAGTATTAGGAGGAACAGAAGGCCCTGGACCATAACAACAGGAGGGCTAGGAGGCTCTAAGTGCACCAACCTGGGCCAGAAGGACGAGGATGAACAGGACCAGGAGTGGATTACCTAGATAGACAGAGCAAAGAGGACCAGTACAGAGAGACCAATGAAAAAAAGAATGATAAGACACAGAAGGACCAAAACCACAGAGATCAAATCAAGGAGGCCCAAGGGGCCAGAACCGAATAGACCACAACCAGAAACCACTAGGGCTAGCAGGAAACCCTAGATCAGATTATCAGGATGGCTATAACGAAGTAGGAAGTCCAGGCAGAGTGGGGCTAGGATCAGGAAGTCTATGAGCATCAGGCTTACAGGGATACTGAACCAGGGTGACAAGGACTGCATGAGACAGGGTGACACAGAAACATTGGAACTAGGAGAACCAGCGCCACATGGGTGAGGAAGACCAGACACTGGAGGGCCATTTCTAGGAGGACCATGAAAGAGGGGACAAAGGTAAGGTGGGCAAGAACAAGGTAGAAAAGGCAAATCAGGAGACCAGAAGGACTAGTAGGACTAGGATGAGGCAGGAGGACTGGGGAACTAGGAGAGCTAGAGAAACCAAAACCATGAGACCAGCACTAGAAGACGAGGTACATGAAGACTAGACAAAGAAGTACCAGAACTAAGACCAGAACTACATGGAACAGGGGGACTATCATCAGAAGAATTAGGAACAGGCAAACCATGGAACCAGCTAAACAAGGGAAGCACGACCAGGCGGACTGATGGATGTGAATTAGGGTGAGAGGGGTGAGAGGGGTGAAAAAACAATAAAATACAAAATAAGGGTGAGGTGGAAGAAAAGTCTAAGACCAAGAGCCTGTGATACAGGAGACAGAGGATCCAAAAGGCTAGGGGCAGAAGTACATGGGAATGATGGCCAGACAGACCAAGATTAGGGAGTACAGAGCCAGAAAATGTTTAGACTAGCATGAACCAGAGGTCAAAGAACATCAGAACTAGGAAGGATGATCTGTGACAGAGCATGCTATTGCAGAGCCATGCAGGCAAGGAGCAGGGAGGATGAGGGCCAGGAAGATCAGTACCAGATTGAACGTGGAATGCAATTTCCAGTTTATCCAGAATACTAGAATAAGCAGGACAGAGATAAGGAAGACCAAGGGCACCTTGCAGACCAGAGAAAGTGGACTAGGTAAACTAAAAGGATCATGACGAGGAAGACCGTAAACGTGGCTAAGAGGGTCATGAAGATAAACACCTAGTGGACAAGGGCACGGATTATGAAGTGGGGCACATCAATCATTATAAGTAGGAAGACCAGGGTGAGGAGGTTCAAATGTAAGTAGGCCAAGTGAGCTTGACAGTGGTGATCAGGAGGACCAGGACCAACATTACCACACTCAGGAGGACCGGAACAAGAAGAACCTGGATTAAGAGGACCGGTCTTAATGGTTGCAGTACCAGTAGGACTAAATGGACAAGGGGCAGATCTAGGAGAACGAGGACAACCCAAATTGGAAGGACAAAGGCTAAGATGCCAGGACGTGAGAGGCAAGAACAAGCACAGAAGCTCAAGAAGGACAAGGGCTATGAAAAACAAGAATAACATGACCATACTAGGTAGGTGAGACCAGGGACACTGACAACCAGAGTCAGAAGGAAATGTTCTAAGAGTACCAGGAAACAAAAGACTAGAGAGGCCAGTAAGATCAGGGCAAAGAGACTCAGGTCCTTGAGGATTAGAAGGATCAGCACCAAGAGGATCAGGAACTAGCCTAGGAGTGCCAGGGGGACTTGAGACCAGGGACACAGACAACCAGGTCAGAAGGAATTGTTCTAAGAGGACCTGGAAACAAAAGACTAGAGGGAGCAGTAAGCTCAGGGCAAAAATAATCATGTCCTTGAGCACCAGGACTAGGAGGACCAAGGTAAGGAGGATCAGGACCAGGGAGATCAGGACCAGGATGATCACACCCTGGAGGTCCAGGTCACAGGGCTAGCAACAGGATGGCTAGGAAGATGAGCAACTGGATGGCCAGGCCCAGTAGTACCAGATAAAGGAGAACTATTATACGTTTGTATAGGAGGACCAGAGCCACGATGACCAGCTCCAAAGCAAGGAGGATTAGAAGGATCAGCACCAAGAGGACCAGGAACTAGCCTAGGAGTGCCAGGGGTACCATGACCAGGACCTGGGGCCAGAGTACCGATTGGAGCAGAAGACCAGGAACTTGAGGTAGCAGGAACAGGGTGAAGAAGATCAGAAAGACCAGAACAGCCAGAGCCGGACTGAGGGAACTGGATGTGCAGGTCCAGGAGGACCAGGACAAAAATGACGGGGCTCTGAAGGGCCCAAACAAAGAACACCAGTGCTGAGAGGGCACCAACCACTGGGTGCAATGCCAGAAGGACCATGAGGACAAGGCTCAGGGCTAGGAGGACTAGGAGGATCCAAACCAGGAAAACAAGGGATAAGAGGGCAAGGCCTAAAAAAATCCATTAACATCAGGCCAGGTAGACTGAGGGGACCAGCACGGCAAAAACAGACTAGAAAAGGAGGACTTGGAACAAGACTGGGAGGAGTACCAATGCCTAAAGGCACAGAAGGACCTGAAAAAGAAAAAGACTGAGAGCAGGAAGACACCTATGTGAGTCTCAGCCATATGTATTAGGATAGCTCTTTTGTAAATGGTTCTTATTCATACTTTTTATGCTGCTAACCAGAAGAACCCCCACCTCTCCAGCCCACAATAGAACTGGTAAGTATACGTTGAAAGATCAGAGCAGGCAAAGTGAATAAAATGCCTGGACCATTACACTCGGACCTCTGAGTGATAGAAGACAATGTGTGATGCTGGCATAGTAGTCTGAGGGCATAGGTACTGAAACTTGGCAGTGAAGTTTAAAGGTGGATGGGTACAAATGAGTTTGGCCTGTGAAGGATGGCGAAAGGGGTTTCAGAAACTCAAATCAGAAGTCAGGAAAAATTCTTAATGGCTCACAAAGGGGTAAAAGGGCTATGGCAATAAGCAAAAGGGCGCTCAGGATCATAAGAAGGCTCTGATGAGCAGAAGAGGGGAGTGATGGAGACTCTAGATAGTTTGTCTCAGGTGGCTCAAAGAGGGATTCTGTGTGACCCCCAGATCTTTGTGCTGACATTCCATGTGAGTATGTGCAGTAGGTGTGTAGCAAGTACCTAGTAGTAAAACTACTTATGTGATGGAAGTCTAAATGCATGGACCAGTGGGATGCATCTTCCATGATGTGATTGAGAGCAGATACCGTTTCCCTATACTGTGGGCGTGTATTGACTGCCTTTTAGTGACTGGAGGGTGGAGACCCAGAACTGAAGTAAGGGAGAATGGAGAAATGGCTACCCAAATACATTTTGTCAGGTCCTTTTTAGCAAATGGCTGCTGATTAGTAATTCTTGAATGGTGACATAGTGTATATGGTAGGAGTAAGGGGTAGGTGATAGGTTTCTTTTGTTAAGGTGCCAAAGTTTCTAATCAGGGCTACCCTTTTGTTGGTGCCTGATGACTGCTCAGGAAAGCTGAGGACAGTCAGGGCCTGAGATCCTATGCATCATTATTTCCTTGTTGTGGATGTTTTTGCTTGGAGCCAGCACTATTGCTACTGCTGTGAGAGCCATCACCTAGCGCAAAGGCTATATCTGAGCGACACCCAGAAATTTATAATTGAAAGAGATTCACCCGAAATCAGTTCTGAAACCTCAATAGTGGATCCACATCCCCTGTCTGGAAATTAGTATAAATGTGTTACTGTGAAATTATCAATCGTTAGGTCACAAGAGTGGAAGTAGCAGAATGTCTCTGTTTATTAAGTGTCTTATTTCTTACTATGCTTGTAATTAAGTCTTCTGGTCAAATATTATCACATTTCTGTTGTTTTATCAGGAGCCACATGACTAATTACGTACATTTGCTATTTGCATTGCCGCTGTCCTAATTGGAAATATCTGCTGTTTTGCCAGCATCTGGGTAATATGTGACGTTTCTTTGTTTGCTTGACTGCAGGCTAAATAGGACAAAACCTCTGCTATTTAGCCGGGGCCAGATAAATAGTGACTTTTCCTTTGTTATTTTCATGCCTGTTGGCCAAACAGTGGAGAATCTCTACTATTTAGCCAGTGGCTGGGTAATAGTGAAGATTTTCTGCTATTTGCATGCTGCCAGACAAAAAATGCAGAATCCCTACTATTTAGCCAGCAGCCAGTTAAATAGGGAATTGCTTCTGATTTTTGCACGTCCACTAGCCAAACAGTGCAGGATCTCTACTATTTAGCCAATGTCTGATAAATAGTGAAATTCTGCTGTTATTAGCATGGTCGGCTGCCTAAATAGTAAATAATTTCTACTATTTAGCTGGCGGCTGGATAAATAGCCACACCTGTACCAAAGAGGTTGCATGCGAAAATGTTGCCTTTTTGATTGTATTCTAATGCAATCTGAAAACTTTTCCTCCTATGCATTTTGGAGAGCGTTTGTTTTTCACTGTGGAATATTGCCAATCTTTAGTAGTTTAGAAAGTGCTTGGCACACAAGACTGCTTTGCAGATATGATTTTTTTTTGTTAGGCCTTGCACTTGCTATTACATTTGCCTGGTTAGCAGCCATTAGGTTAGCCTGCCTGCACAGTGGCAGGAAATGGAAGGGAGAGTAGCAAATCATTTCAAGCAAAACCTACAAGAGAGGTTGGATATGACTTCATCACCTTTCAGCTAGATTAAATCTTACACTTTTGTTAGGTATTCTACCCCTAAAGTAGACCTGTCAAGGAAATACTAAGAGCTGTATCATATTCTTGTACTCTAGTTGGTTGTAACAACATTTTTGCACTTACTAATTCTCAGCTTCCTACTAATGTCTGATTTGGTTTGCAATCCATTTAGCCATGTGTGAGGAAATAAACTAGTATCTTAAAAACCCTCATCAGTTGGCCCTTACATTTCTCATCTGGGGAAGGGTATATAAAAATATTTCTCAAGTGGTTTTTGTTAATCTTAGGTCTTTGGTGCAAGTAACTCTCAGCCACTTCTAAATCTCATGTCAGCGGTCTTCTTAGTGCAAGGGATTTTGAACTGAGTTATTCTCAACAGCCTCTCTGTCTACCTTATGGGGTTCTAATAATGTGATTTCAAATGTAATACCAGTGGCATAATTCAAAATGATTAGTTCCCCATGTAAAATGTGATGAGTGGTCACTTATTGTCATACATATAACAGATTTTTTTTTTCCTTGGGCTGAATAGCGGCACTCCTGCCCAAATTAACCTTTGTTTAACCTTCTGGTAGCTTGGTACAAAGGAGTCAGGCTCAACCTAGAGGCAATATATACAAACAAGGTTTGGGCCTGGCAAAGGGTTTATTTTGCCAGGTTGAGATGGTGGTTTAAACTGGGCACACGGGCTCTGCAATTGCAGGCCTGAGACATGTTTGCAGGGTTTCTTATGTGGGTCGCACAGGCCCACTAATCACATTTAATTTACAGGCCCTGGTCATATGTAGTTTACTAGGGACTTATAAGTCAATTAACCATGCCAATTGGGTATGAGCCAATATTACCATGTTTAGAGGAGTGAGCGCATGCACTTAAGCTCTGGTTAGCAGTGGTAAAGTGCTCAGAGTCCTAAGGCCAATCAAAACAAATTCAACTAAAAGTAGGCGGAGGAAGGCAAAAAGTTAGGGGGTGACCTTGCAATAAAGAGCTACTTCCAAACAGCCACATCAAAGAACCGCTGCTAGGCGACTCATAAGCCCCTGATTGTTGGCACTGGGATAGGGGCATCTTCACAGCCGTGATATCATGTTTAGGGCCATCTGGGGCAGAAGTGAGATTACAGAGCCCCGGCCCCAGAAGCCGAGATAAGGATCCCAGGAGCAACAGTGAAGGTGCCCAGGAGGAAGAAGACTTCTTGGGTATTGCTTCTATGAAGGCCCTGGACTGTGTGACCCCTAGTGTTGTGGGTTTATAAATGGTTGCTAGGAAACCTGGTGTTAAAAAATAAATACTCATCTCTAGTGCACTAGGCCTTGATATATAATCCGTGGAAAACTATGTTAAAACCAATAGATTTGACTTAAAGTGAAAAATAAATGTTGCATTTGTTTTGACAAAATCAATAGGATTGTGGTTATTATTGCATCACTTATTACCAAAGTGTCAAGACCTGATGTTTGATTTGTGGAATCTCTTGATAAAGCAAGGAGCCCTTATTTTGTTTTAATTAAACTTTATTTTGTTGCTATATTTTGCAATAGGTATAAATAGAGTTATTACCTCTGACAGGGTAGACCTTTCTGGTGCACTAATTGCCATTTGAAACTTGCAGAAAATTGGTTTAGACTAGATTTAAGGGATTAGTTGCCTATTTCTAGGAAAGACTCTCAATGACATTGATATCTCATTCATCCTATTGAGTTTTATTAACACAATATGCAATATACACTTAGCAGATGCCAGCCTGCCAGCCATTGACATCAGTATAACTTGCACCACCTTAGATTTCAGATATCATCAGTGAACTAATATTGAGGTCATAAGCAGGGCATCAAAGTAAAAATCTTTCTTCATATATAACAGAACTTTAAACTTTGTTTTTTGGGTGAATTTGTATGTTTTTTAAATTTAAAGTACTATGTTATTAAAATACGTTTGCGGCCAACTCTCTACATGCGAGTCTGGGTTGTCACTTAGCCGACATTTTTTTAAATGTTTTTTCTCGGGGAGCCTCACAGGACCATAACAGTGCAAACATTTGTTTTTTTCCTATTTGGCTCTTGGATGCCCCCCAATGGCTAGAGCGTGAGGCTATCCCTACTCTTCCCCTGCCCACTTATATGGTGCTTTAGTTCAATTTTCAAAACACAGGGAATGAGCCCCAAAGTCCCAAAATGGCAGCTGCAACATTTTTCTTCCTGTTGCTGCCACCTATCATATTTCTCGGTCCCAAAGGACTCTGCGGGTCCGACCAATGAGAGTTAATTATTTTCCTTTTTTTCCTGTGGATGTCCCATGGCAAAAGATATCTATAAATTTAAAATCTTAATTTATCTGAAACAGCTGAATAGAATTACCCCAAATCACAAAAGCATGTTTTCTGAGTAAAAGTCTAGCTTTCTGCCAAATTTGGTGTAATTCTGTTCAGCAGTTTTTTCCTGTATTGTTGTCTAATTGTTCCTATAGCAAATGCATGTGGAAAAAAGTGTTTGAGGCCCCCACTTTTTCTCCGTCCCTACTTGATGTATAACCTAGAAACTGTCTAGAAAGGAGCTGAGGTAGAAGAACTTTTTTTGTAAAGTTTAGTAAAGATTTGTCAAACAGCGCCAAAGTTATTAGTAAAACAAAAAACACTCTTCCTATATCTATCTATCTATCTATCTATCTATATATATATATATATATATATATATATATATATATATATATATTCACTGAAAAAACCATAGGTTTCAGGCACGTTATAGTTAGAAATTAGCATTTAAAAAACCTTAGAAATTCACTGAAAAAGACTAGTTAGTTGGACATTTCACTCATACAAAACCAGTGAAATTCGGCCGTTATAGTTAGTTCAGCTAACTATAACTCGCGCCCCCGCAATGCACTGCTGATGACGTCACATATTACATAATTCATTACATTTATTTTTTTTCCTCCCGGATTCGCGACCCCAGCGTGAATTCGGCTAATTTCTTTTTTTTTAATGCTTTTTTGGGCCCTGGAGGGTCCTTGTGGGACCCCCTGAGCAGGCCTAAGGGGTCAGAATGTGTTTGTACCCTGCCCCCTTTTCATGTTTTTTATCTTTGTTTCACCCTTTTCCATGTGACTCGGTGTCACAAGATGGCTGCCAACAGTTCCTGGTTTGGAGTGTTGGCAACCAATCAGAGTGAAGCTTGTGCCCGGGAGGGTTCGCGAACCCTCCTCGGTGCTCAGATATCGATATTTTTCCTTTTTAAATTTCTCAGGAACTACTGTACGGATTTACACCATTTAACAAAAAGGGCGCAGTCTAAACCAAGACCTACCTTTTTGCCAAATTTGGTGTAATTCCGTTCAGCAGTTCGGGCTGTAGCCTGTAATAAAGTTCCTATGGAAATTAACATGGAGAAAACACGCTTTGGGATCCCCCTTTTTTCTCGGCCCCCGCTTGAAGAATCACCTCAAAACTTTCAACAAACAAACTGAGCGGTCCAACCCTGTTTTTGGAAAATTTCACGAAGATTCGTCAAACGGCGCCAAAGATATTGGCAAATCATAAAACGCTTTACCTATGGAAAATAGGTTCTAACTATATCTACCTACTGGCGACTGCCAGTAGGGGATATTATATATTTTTTTTGTGAAAAGTTTTATAAAGCGCGAGCAACACGCGATAGGGTATCAGAGCTCTGTACATATAGGCAAAATCATAAAGGGATTTAAACAAACATAGGGTGATCATACTAGGTATAAAGAGTCAAAGCATTACATATTTGAGAGGTAGATCCATGCTGTATACAAGAAACAAAAGTTAGTGTGGTGACTTCAGGTCTATAGTTGCAGGATGTTTTTCAAGAATAGACCTTTGACTTTTTTTTTTAATGTGGCGGTTGAAGGGTTAGCTCTGATTTCGGGTGGGAGAGCGTTCCATATTCTTGGAGCAAGACCGGAGAAGGCGTGGTTGTGAGTTTTCTTCTTGAATTCTTTGTGGTTTCAATAATAGAGTGTTAGAGCTTTTTAGGGTCCAGTTCCGACAAGATAGTGCCAGTTTTTTGGCCAGGTAAGTTGGAGTGTTGTAATGAAGCACTTTGTACGCCAAGCAGGATATCTTGAACAGGATCCTAGCTTCGAGAGAGAGTCAATTTAGTTGAGTTAGATCTGCTACACCCAGGGTGGAGATTCCCCATGATCCAGCCCACCTTCCATGTCCACTGTGCCTAAATTGGCAAGATTACAGATGCCACAAGCCCTTGTTGTGGTTCCTCTGGAGTAGGAGATGTCATCAGACAAACCTTGTCTCACACTGCTGGTGCCGAAGCTCATTATATTTCGTGCTTACAATAAAAAACGATTCTTGCACACACGCACACAAACCCGCTGAATTACCCACTGATGGTAACATGATGCTACCGATACTAGAATCTTAAACCTCATTACGAATACCCTTGTTTTTTGTTCTGGGATTCTGCCCTCCTCGGACTATTCCATAGGTTTTGGTAACTCTGGGTGAAGTAAATGAGAATGCTGGGAATTACCAGGTGTACTGTGAGAGTATCCTCAAAAATGTGAGTTGGTAATTCCACACCCTATTACAATGGCAATTCCTCATTTATCTCGTTATTTGTTTACTCTGAGATAGTTCCAGTTTTCAGAAGGGGAAGTGAAGCCTTCAGGTGCAAATTCCATGGTTTTGCTGTGGTTCCTAGAATTATCTGCCACATTGGAATTACCAAGGCACTCATAACAAAGGCCTTCGTTCGTTAGCTAGACATTGGGAAATATCAGTGATCCACAAACAAGATTGTGTGTGTTGTCATGAACTTAATGGGTACCAATATGTCATCCATCACATTGTGATGATTTCACGAGCAGCATTTCTTCTTTTCTTTTCACCATTGGCATTTATTGGTAAGTGTGTGTTTGCTGGTTTTTGTTTCACTGGTTTTATTTGTGCGATAGTGTTCCTGTAGTTTTTAGGTCTTGACTAGATGGTGCATGCGCTGTCTCAAAGAGACGTATTGTGTTCTATCTGTGGGCTTACGGGCCGCCCAACTCTTATTATTGGTAAACTTCAGCGTCGCTCTCATTTTCTTTGATGCCATTCATCATGTCATGCGGGCGTCATGCCCTCTTCTTGTGTTTGGCCCTCCCATAGTGCATGGACCAACTCCATGTTGCCTTACACTGCTACCGGTTTACTGAGCTATTTTTTTCTTTGTTTTCTAAGCACTGCATAGGAGTAATTGTTTTTTTAGGCCATCTCCCTTGTACACATACTACTAAAATGCATGCATGTGTTCATAATCAAATGCATTTCTTAAAACATTGTTAAACCACGAACAGCACTTGTTTTTTTGCATGATCTGATGATATTGGAGCGCTTGTTCTGTCCTCCATCTTGCCAGAGAGCTAACACCAGCCAAAGGTATTGGAGCACTTTAAGTGCTCACAAGTTTCATTGCACAGCGACACATTCATTGTTGTTGGCAGTGGGAAGCGTAAGTGATTTGCCCAGAACCACAAATTTTTCAGTCGACCTCGAGATTTGAAACTGGTTCCCCAGTTCCGTGTCGGCAGCTCTAGCTGTTTCTCCACATCCTCGCTTCACATCAAAGCTCAACTGTTTCTCACTATCACTTCCACATTTGTTCAGCAAGATTCCGTCAACACCATACAAGCACTGGCAAAGCCAAGAGATCTCTGCAATGCCCAAGCTATTGGCCTTGTCAATGTGAATGTCTTTTTGCCATGTTGTCTAGCAGCACATCTGCTGTTCAGCATGGCTGAAAGTCACTGAATGAAGCGCTATGATGCAACCAGCACAGGTCATGTCACAGTGCTTTTTTGTGTTAGAAGGGGCAGGACAATAACCTCCACATGGGGTGAGGAGAGACTCTGTGTTGGCACAACATCCTGTGATTCTGGGCTTTGAGTAACTTTCAACCATGCTGAACAGCTGATGTGCTGCTGGACAACAAGGCTGAAAAACTTTCACATTAACAAGGCCAATAGCTCGGGCTTTGCCGATGCTTGTTATCACTGGTATTTTTTTTTTAATTTATAGCATCTTTGATCATTCTCTCTGTTTCTGTGCTATGTTGCTTAAGAGTTAGATTTCCTGGTGTGCATTTACTATCTCATTCTTTCATATGTATTTCATCTGGGTAATGTGACAGATATTCATCCTACTTAAATTATGTTATGTTACAGAGATTTGTATAGCTCACATTCTGCTATTACTATGACTTTGTACCACTGTGGAATGTTGGGTACCTACACACCATGGTCCCAAAGGTTCTATCTCCGATGGGAGTCTGCTTTCTGGTTTTGTAGGGGAATCATTGGTAGTGTGGGTCTGGTTCACATGCTTTAACCTTTCTGCATGAGATTTGGTCATGTGCGTGTTAGTAGTGTTTGACAGAGACATTTTAAGACATTGGCAAAGTGGGCAAGTGCCTCGAACTCCTACCTTCCAAAGGAGCCCTTGGTGTAGTGAGTGGGACAGTCAAAATTCATGCCTTAATAACCATGCTCATAAAACCAGCTTTTTATAATTTGACAGCTGAGCATGCATAACCAAAACATGAAGCCAAATGCACTTTTATTTCACTCAAAGCAGCATATCAATCAAAGTGCCTGCACTGTACTGCGTTGCATGAAAGGGAGTGAGTAGGCAGCGCCATATTTGCTAAGGTATGGCGCTGCTGCTCTCTTCCCAAGCGCAGGTACACAATTTGGCTTCCTAGTGCCATTCCTTGTGTGCATAAGTCTAGAATAGGTTTTGTTGTGGAAGGCTAGCCTAATGTTACAAAACAATAAGCCAAGGCTAACTTTAAAATGTTTCCCGTTATGTAAGTGTGCTGTACTATGCAGCACAAATTCAAACAGGGAGAAAAAAAAAAACTTTCTCCTGCCTCAAGGAGAGTATTTTTGACCAAAACCTTTGTATACAAATGTGAGTGGATAGGACTTTGTGTACAAAGAAATGGGAGATAGCATGGAAATGCCCATGTACTACCCAAGGGACATCCCGTGATGCAAAGTAATGCAAAGCAGCGCATACTTCTACTTTGCATTACTTTTAGGCAACTTTGGAGTGCAAAACAAGTTTTGAGTTGTAAAGTAAATCCCAAATGAACAGTTTGTGTCAGTTTGTGTTACTTGTGGAGACCTGCAACATTGTTGATAAATGTACCCCTCATTGTGCAGGCCTGGCCTGCCTAGCCTTAACCTTTGCACTCTCTGACAGTTGATTGCAATTCAATTAAAAAGTAATCTGTCTGTGTCATTTCTATTTCCTTACTTTACCACAACTCTTCGACCTTGCCCCTCTTTCTTTCTCTACAGTTCTATGTACCTACATCCTCACTTTTGATCTTAGCTATTTTTGTTTCACTTTTGTCCTTATCCCTCGCAATATACCCAATATACCTCACTTAACTTCATCTCTCTCTACCACTCTCTCATGACCTTGCCTCCAAGTCAGTTTATGTGTCTATCTCTGTATCCAAGACTCTTAATCCCCTCTCTGCATCAACTCTTTCTGTACCTCACCCACCCCCCTGCAGCTCCTATTTCCGCCTGACCTCCCTGTAGCTCCTCTATTTGCTTAACTTCTCATACAATCCCATTTTTACCTTTAGCTCACCTCTCTATCCCTATTCCATGTCTATACTACCTTACCTCTCGCTGCCTCTCTACCACTCTCAGCCCTTTCTCTGTCTCACCTCTCCCCACCACTCCCTCTCACCTCTCTATCGACTTTCTTCCCCTACATCACATCCCTCACATCTCCCTCACCTTCCTCTACCCCACAGTTCCCTCTCAGACTACCAAACCTCTCAATTCGCCTCTCCATTAGTGCACTTCCTCACCTTTCCACCGTCTCTTTTTTTATTCTACCCTGTTCCATTTCCTTCACCGCTTTAGATATCTTATTCTTTTCTGACTGCCTAGGTTCTTCTATCGCAAACAACTCCTTTCTCATACATATAAATAGATCTCTCTCATGACCTCCTTCTTCATTTCAACTCACCCACTATACCTCAGCCTTCTCTTTGCCCTTCTTTATAAATCACTCTATCTTCTCTTTTCTTCCTCAGAAAATCTCTCTACCCCTGTATCAATCACACCTCTCTTTCTTTTGTGACATGTTTTTGAACTTTATTTTTGCTGTACACACCATTTGTCTTTCTGCCCTTCATCCCTCTCCCTGGCTTTCTTTTTTCCACACTACTCTCTTTTCCTAACCCGTTTGTCTATACCTCTTCACAGTTTACTCTTTACCTTGGAGCTCTTTGTTTGCCATTTCCGAAGGTTTAACGTATACTTGAGTATTGTTTAGCATCTAGAGGACTTGAATTAGCCAAAAAGGGTCAATAATTAATTTTTAAAGTCCAAACAGACGCCCCTGAAATATATCTGGCCAGGGGCACCACAAATCATTGAGCTGTCCCTCCTGTTTGATGCTTGTGGAAGATATGTTTACCCAAGCAGGTTTGTGCAGTTTGCAGAGGCCATCACTGGGTTGTACTGTAGTATTCTGTATCACCCCTTTTCCTACTTGCTTGTTCTTGTAGGTGAATCTTCTTCATAATCCCTTAGCTTTGTTACCAAGCGTGTTTGAAAAACACACCTGGCGATGACGATGAGGACATGGATCAAGGAAAAGGGCAATGTCAGCAAAACAAATCCGGCCTGGACATGAGGCACTGCACCCTCTGTGATGTTGAAATCTTAACTTGTATACTCCACACAAATGTTTGTAGCAGATGTTTTAACCCATCTAACTATTTCACACGCTTTATTTCAGTGCTCCTTCACCTGTGCCAGGATTCAGCTCTAAAATGAGCATATGTCTTTTGTAGATGGGCACTCTTGCCTGAAGTAAGCTTGGCATATGTAATGGGTATGTTACAGTTTATGTGATACATAAGCTGAACTGAGAGCAACTTGTTAAACATGAGGCAATTGCATAGGCAGATTATTATTATGTGGTTTGTGAGATTTTCTAGGACATGAGATAGATTTCCCAAGCACATGCTGGGCTGCAGGGCGTGCTCTTTGGAAATGGCATAGACACAGTATATCTGATTTGCACAACGATAAGCAAACTATTCCATGATTATAGTAAATACTTTGCATGGCTTTTAAAGGTGAACTTGGTTACAGCGATGACTCCATAGTTCTTGGGGATGCCAACAGTTGCAACCAACTATATTTTCATGTTAACGTGTGCACAACTTTAGAGGGTAAAATAGTGGCTAGTCTCCGTCATGGCGGCCTTTAATCTGTGATTCTAAATTAGATAGTGTACTCTGTGCAACATACCCTGACACACTGGCTTTGCACCAGAAAGCAATGATGGCTATGTAACAATTTCTCAGTGTGGATTTGCTGCCTTTAGATTGACCAAGTTGGAAGCATCCATGTCTGTGGGACCTCTGTCAGCACTTCCTAAGTCAAGTTTGGACACTGCGGATACAAACAAATGCCATGTTCCAGAGATTAACCATTGATTTTGTTCAGACGATTGACCCTGAGGGAATGAACATTACGGCTATTCAGAAGATCAGTCTTTAGGCCTGTACAGATCAACCGTCTCCTCTCCGCCTGCCTGTTACGCCTCTCCTTTTAAGCATCTTCTTACTGCCCTGCCACCGAGTCTATGTCCATAACCGCAAGGTCTGCTTCCTCATTCAAAATGTCGGTTTGCAAAGCCCTTGTCTTTGGGGACATGGTGCTGATGTATGTGTAGGTAAATAACACATCTCCGCTATGATTGCATCAAGCTTTGCTCTACATTCAGTTGTTCAGCTGATACACTTTCACAACATTCCATATCTCTATATACTTTACACTATGGCCATATTATGTAAGGCCCTCAATTCCCGAAAGGGCTGGTAACTCGGTTTGCAACCCTATTGGGAAATATGAGGTATACAAAGTTACTGTGGACCCATCATGTTTCCCCCTTGTAAATATTAGCTGCTGAGGGAAGCAGAGGTATGTACATAAAACTGTGGGAGACAATGGAGAGTGCTCATTGCAATCAGACCCATGCCCGCTGTAATTCCTCATAACTCAGGGGATTCCTAGGGGTTCCGCTCTTAATCCCTGTTAATTCCACACCTCTGCCTTATCGAGATCCCTCGAGTGAAATTAACCCCCGTACCCTGGAACTCATAATCTGGCCCTACGAATCTACTGGTGTTTGGTGTGTGGGGATTGCACGACTAAATATCGACACCAACAATATTGTGGTACAAGAATATTGAGGGACAATATATTGATGGGTAAGTGGGGTAAGTGCATATAGAGAAGTATAGATTTACTACTCCTAACTTCCTCTCTCCATACCCTGAAGATATATGTACCGCGTCACATATGTGCAGTTAGGTTTACAAAAAATCTAATCTTACTGGTCACTATATATTTTTTCGATATTGTGCCCTTGATATTGTAATCCACCGATATTGTGTGTTTGGTATTCAGGGCGCACGCTGCATGTGGGCAAGGTGTTGTGTGTACCGTGGGAGTCCTGTACTGTGCGCGGCCCTCCTCTTTGCTCATTGTTCGTGCCAGTGTGTCTGTTGCTCCATCTTTGGCAGTTTTCCCTGCTCCTTGTGCTCCACCTAAACTGAACCCCTTGGTGATGAAAGATTTATGGGTGAGGCGTGTGCGAACAGTTGAAGATCCGGCCTATTTTAACTTTCCCTGCATGTGCATAATTTGCATTAATCGGCATAAAATAGGACCAAAGGCTTTCCTTTTGTTGATACCGCACTGTAACCTGCAGCGTGTTTCCATTTTACAGAGACCTCGAGATAAAAAGTATCCAGTTATTTTGAAAGGGATTTTCCTGTAAATGCAACAAAACTGCCCGTAAAAAAACAGAAGGCGGCTGCCAGAGAATCTTATTTAAGTTGCTTATAGAATGTAAGGTTCTGCCTTTGAACATTTGTGCATTCGGCATGGAGGCGCAGCTCCACCGGGGTTTACGGTAATGATTCCTCCTTCTCGTCTAATGCAAGTTTACAATGTCCTCGTGCATTAACGCGACACTTGTTCCTCGTCAACTGCAGTTGCTTCACTGTCAAGTAATTGGCACGGGGTAGATCACCGGGAAGAACTGGACCGGCCGGTCCTCCGGGTGTCAGGCGGCATTAATGAAACTGCAGTCCTTTCTGGAGCGGATCGATGCCTCGCCCTCATTAGCGGGCTAGCACACCAGTTACTGATTGAAAGCCATACTCCGCGCCCCACACGAAACTCCTTAGCAACCGACCTGTAATCGCAGCCATGTCATGCCGAGCACATCACACCGCAATCAGATTTTTTTTTTCCTTGTGCAGAGTACTTAAGACACAAAACAACTTGAAATCTTGCTCATCAGGTTTCGACATGGATTGCGACTGACCTGAGCCCAGTCCCATTAAGACATTACAGAGTGTTGGATATTGGGTTACAGGTTGAGGAGGGTGAAGAATCAAAAGAATGATGGATTTTACCCAGATCTCTTGACTGGGGGTGAATGTTTTGACTTCTGCATTCCGTCCATCAATTGTGTGTCTTTTGCCTACTCAAGCAGTAGCCACAATTTCCATCAGGGTGAAGTCACAAGCAAACCCCAACTTAACCAGTACTTAACCCTCTGGTAGCTTGGCACAAAGCAGTCAGGCTTAACTTAGAGGCGATGTGTAAAGTATTTGTGTACCAATTCAAACAGTGATAAAGTTAAAACACAACACAAGAAAAATCCCACACCAATTTAGAAAAATAGAGCAAAATTGAATACATTTTTTGAGACCAAAACGACAAAAATCCAATCAGTAGAACTGAAGATATGTAATTTTACACATTTAAGTGAAAATAGCGTCTAAAAGCACTAAGTGCCAACTGTGGTTCTCTGATTATGCGGAAACAAGCTAAAGTCACAAGTTCAGGCAGACCGCAATGGAGTGCGAGCAAGCCACAAGGACCAAGTTAGGCCTGCTGAACAAAAGTACTTTGAATCCTGGTTAGCGGAGCGTTGAGAGATCCCTTGTTGAGGATGCGTCATGCAGCTGTGGTTCTGAGGAGCTGCAGGGCGTCATAATTGAGGATGCCTTAGGCTAAGGGCCTACGTTTGGTGAGGGGCTTATGATGCAAAGTCCTGCATTTAAGAGGTGTCATGCACGGGCAGTTTCGAAGAGCTGCGGGTTTGCAGTGCGGAGTCTGGTGTCATTGTCAAGGATGCCATCGAAAAAGGTCTGCATCGAGGATGTGTCATGCAGCAGCGGCTCCAAGGAGAGTGCTCACTGTGATGCGAGGTCTGGCTTTGGGGATGTATCGCACTGCAGCAGTTTCGATGCAGATACAAGGAAATGCCTCGCAGGACCACAGCTGGGCTGGCAGAGCACCTCAGGCCCTCTTCCAAGGGTACAGGGCTAGGGTGGCACCCAGTGCTTAATTTGTAAAATATTAAGTGCAGGTGCTCCCATTTTTTTAGGATGCCACGCCCACTCCCGGCTCCTCCCACTTACTCTGGTGGCTCCACCCACTTCATTTATTGGCTCCACCCACACCCATACGCCTCAACACATCAGAGCTACCTCCTCACTTCTTGAGTTCCGCAAGAAGTTGAAGCCCTGGCTCTTCATATAAGCACCTCGGCGGCCTTGCGCATACATACCTGACCAATCATCTGGATGCCCTCTTGAGTGATTAGTTCACTATACAAATCAATATGACATAACATAATATAACATATAGGAAGCCTATGACAACAACTTAAAAATGAACTCAAATTATAGAATGTGTGTAAATCTCAAAATGCAGCTAGGAAAGGCCATTTGAGGACTTGAAACAGTTTTGCAAACTAAAGAGAATGTGCTTGCACTGCGCTGTTTAAAAGAAAGGAAGGGATGAAGGAAGGAATACATTAAAGAAGGCAGCACCAAATGCAGGCGCAAAGGAGAGTACTGGAGTGAGGAAACAAGTAATGGGTGAAAGAAGGAGAAAATAGGAAAAGAAAGTGCAAGGAAGAAATGAAGGAATAGTGCGAGAATAGAAGAGAACAATGTGCAATGGATGAATAGAAAGAAGAAAGAAAAGGAGGAAGAACAGCAGAAGGAAGGGTTGAGGATAAGAAAGGAAGAAATTAAAGAAGGAGTAGGGGGAAAAAAAAGAAAGTAAGGAATCAATTGAGGAAACAATGCACCAAGGGAAGAAGTATGGGGAATTAATGAGGATATATGGAAACAAGAATGGAAAGAAGAAAGGAGGTATGGCTGGAGGTGCGGAGTATGAGAAAAAGGAAAAAGATGGGACGAAGGAAAGAAAGGAGGTCAAGGGAATGGATTTGAGTTTGAAAAGGTACTGGATGAAGCAGGGACAGAGGGAATAATGACAGTGTAATATTGCAAAGAAATTGAAAAACAAAAGATTAAAATACATTTCTGTGTCCTTAACACACCATGTATGTTTGTAAAGCACATATTCAGCAGAGGAAGCCTTGACACCAAATAAAAAATGTTGCTATCCAGCTCAAGGGCACTAATTTTATCGACCCCAGAAAGATGAAAGACTGAGTGGCCACACCAAGATTTAAATGTATGACCCTGAAATCAAACACAGATTCCTGGAGTGGATATAAAGATATGTACAAGAAGGAAAAACATAAAAGGGAAAGGGAGGAAGAAGGAGAGGTCTGAAGACAAAGATAGATACAAAGATACAAAGGTAGGCAAAGAAAGTGGAAAGAAGTGGGGAAAGCAGAGATTGGGAGTGCAAGATTGGAGTGAAACATGATGAGAATGAAAAGCGGAAAGAGGAGAAAGGCAAGGGAAGAAGAGCAGACAGAGGGGAGCGCGTGAAAGGAGAGTGGAAATGAAAGATGAAAAATTAAAAGCAGTTGAGGGGAAACGCGGACAAAGGGCAGAAAGTGAAGGAAGAATGGAGAGAAGCAAAGGAGTGAGGTGTGAATGGGGGAAGAAAAGCAAATACTGAGGGATCCACTGCCCCCTCCACAGTTCTGGTGTAGCTTTCTTGTGACTCTGCTCCACTAGGAGAGGACTAAGTGGATATGGAGTTATGTGCTGCTCTCTTTTTGGACTAAACCTTAAAGAAGTAGCATAGAGAGGTGGTGATCTTTGTACCTTTTGTTGGTTTACTTACTTCCTTTCCTCCAGAAATCCCGAGAGTTATAATTATCGCCAGACTAATTGGTTGAGGGCAGATACCAAACCCTGCGGGGTCAGAGATGGAAGCGCTGTCAGCTTTCCCTTTCTGAGTTTATCTTCCTCTCTTCCACAAATTGTTTTAAAAGAAGGAGGGGACCTGGGTTGGCTCTACCCAACTCGAGACCCTAGGCTTCCTTGTGGGACACCAGCGGCACAAATTAAGCACTCGGAAGGATGGAAGTAAATTGGCATGGCTCTTGGGAGGAGCAGACACAAGATGGAAAAGGAAAACCATCGAATAAGAAGCAAGCAAAAGAGAATGGCAGGAAAGCCAATCAGTGACAATCAATGGGAGGGCTATAAGCTCCTTTATGTTCTTAAAAAGCCCACAATATGCCTTAAAACAGCGCGCGCACTGTTTTGGAGGCTCTACCTACAACGGACAAGGACACAGACCTGGAGGCATAGAAACAAGCAATTAAGCTGACGCAAGGCCTTATAGATAAGAAGACAGGCTAACACATATACAGAGAGACCACTGGATGTACGGAGAGCTAATATAGGCTCTTAATGATTTATACTTTGGAATTTATTACTTTAAAGCAAACACTGAAAGAATGACAGGCCAGCGAACTTAGTGAAGAGTGTGGAGAATTCCATTAACAGATTTCTTAACTTCACAATCCTAAACCATGGTCCTTGTTCTGGCAGCCTTCTCTCCTTAATTAAGTGAAATGCATTTATTTAGTGTTGCTTGCTGAATCTCTAAAAAGCGTATTCTCTCTGGTGTGCCACGCTAGAATGGATTTCATATGCAATTGCTGAGTGATGCCATACATGTTTTGTCTTTGTTTGTTATGGCTGATCAGATATTTCAAAAGTAGACTTTAAAACATATGTACATGATCACAAAGGAAAAGAGCACATCAGAGAACATTTGGCTTTTCACAGATTCATTGTCCCCGCTTAACTCTTCCCCGGAGTGGCATTAAATTACAAAAGTGTCATATCATGCATTGCATTGTGTTGTGTCTGGGCTTGCTGATTGTGACACAGAACTGTTAATGGGCGCTTAAATCGTGAGGCTGATTATGAATGGAGAGCCACAAGGCACTTATGCAGACTCCAGGAATCAGACGATGAAACCAATGATTCACTCATATCTGCCTCGCCTCCATAGCTGGCACCATTTTAATTACATTACTGTAATTGTATGAAAGTGTACACAAATTACTTTGCAACATTTTTCCTAATTCTTACACAAAATATGGCACTTGACTGTGCTAATCACAATCGTTTATTTTCCTACCATAAATAAGCACCAGCAGCAATCTGCACGTTTGTTAGCAAAGACGTTTCCACGTTTCACCATTGAAGAAAACTGAAGATGTATATAATTTTAACATGTTCCCCATTTTACCAAGAAGACTGATCATCAGATGTTTTTAAGTTCTGCAATCTTATCCATTTTCTGGTGCTAACACTGCTTGTCTGAAATCCCTCACCTCCAACTGCACCGACCTTTTATCCAGCGCTCGTTTGCTCACAGGACGTTTAGGGGATCCACGACGGTTTCCTCTGCCACTTGCTCTGCTTGCTCCGTGTCCTGTCCTCTCGTTGAACTCAGCTTCTCCTTCTCAGTATTCTGAAAGATTCCTTCGCGCCACGGCCGGGGGCTTGGATGGGGGCACCCAATCAGCTCCCATGCTGCCAGGAATGCCCCGGAAGTCAATTCGCGCCAAGGCCTGCCTGTTCCTTTCGCATCGAGGCCTGCCTGTTCCATTTGCAGCGAAGCCTGCATCTCCCTGCAGATTGAATCTGCCTCCGACCACAGCCCCGCTCACCGCTTCACTCTTTCTCTGCAGCTGACCAACTCCGATCAAGGCCCAGGCAACTAAAGAAATTTCACAATTTAAAAGTCGGCACCTGCAACACTAGCATACCCATGGCTCTCAAGTCTATAGACTCGGCCCTGAGAAATAAGTGCCGGTGCTTAGCACCGGAAAGCACCGGCACAAATTAAGCACTGGTGGCACCACTCGCAGGCAAGACTCACAGCAGAGAAAGTACAGATGCTGGGTTCAAGGTAGCTGGAACCTTTGCTGTCCCCAGAGGCTCTGATCAGGAGGAGAGCCAACTAGCCCTTGGAGTCACTCTGATGGTCCTGGGATCAAGATACAGATCCAGTCCTTCTTACTTACGCAGCAGGGCAACAGAGTAGCAATCCATTTGGCAGAGCAGCACAGCAGTCCTTCTGAGTCTGCCACAGGTCCAGAGATGTACTGAAGAGTTAGGTCTGAGGGTCCAATATCTATACCTGGTGCCCATTCTGATGTAGGAGAAGGCTCTGGAGGTTTCCAGCCACAGGTGTGTTTGTAATTTCCTGCCTCTGTGCCCTGGTCCAAGCTGATCTAGTGCTACAATAGACTAGTGTCAATCCCTTTGTGAGAGTGCTCAGAAAAAGGCTTTGTGATGTGTAAGTGTGGTGGGTGACAGTCCTCCTCCTCATCAAGTCAGAGATGGCCCAACCTGACAACATCATTGCTCCTTTGTCTCACTGTCTGGGAGCAATATATAAAGAGCAACTTCCAGCTACATCTAGTCAAGTGACCCAGGAAACAGGCTACAGGCACTAAATGGTTGGGACAAGAAAATGTCATCTTTCTAAAAGTGGGATTTTCAGAACTGTGACTTAAAATCTGACTTTACCATAAAGACGGTTTCAAACTAAACTTATCTAGACACCAAACTCAACATTCCTTCTTGCTCCCAATTGAAAGCTATCACTTATTAAATATAATAAGTGACCCAAATATTATCCAATGGGAGAGGCAGGACTTGCAGTAGCGATAAACAAATGTAAGTTTTTCACCATCAAGACATATAAAAGCTAAAAGTACATGTCCAACTTTTTAAATACACTTCACACTTCCAAATGGGTTATTTAAAGGCTACCCTCTAGGTGATATGTATTTAAAGGAAGATTTAGGGCTGGCTATAGGTTTATTTTGCCTGGTCAAAATGCCAATTTAAACTGCATACACAGACTGCCATGGCAGGCCGGAGACATATTTAACAAGCATTTGCAATGCAATAGGTCTCGCATTTACGAGAGTTTGAGCTATTGGCATTGTAAATGACAATGCTTTTTATTTATATGTTGTTTTTAAAACACATAAATAAAAGGCATTGTCGTTTACAATGCCAATAGCTTAAACTCTCGCAAATGCGAGACCTATTGCATTGCAAATGCGTGCTATACATTTTTCCATCAAATGTGTAAGAAGAGAGAGCGTGTCCTACAGCAGGCAGGACAAAGCTATTGGAGAAAATAGTGCTTGGAGGCTCTAATTAAAGCCTACCGAGTAACAACACACGTAACAGGGGGTGTTGCCATGGGAGGTTACAAAATAAGAGAAGGCAGTACTAAGGAGGGACTACTAAGCCTTTTGCGCAATGAACAGCTACAGTTTACATTGGACAATTACACAAGCCAATTAAAAATATGGGCGGAGAGTGGGCGGAGCTTCAAGTCCCTACCTCAATACAGCATGCCTTGCAGGGCATCGCATGGGCTTCCCAGGCTCTAACTAAAATGGCAACTTTAGCGGGTGGCACAATCAGTGCTGCTGGCCCACTAGTAACATCTAATTTATTGGCCCTTGGTTCATGTAACACCACTTTACTAGGGACTTACAAGTACATTAAATATGCCAATTGGGTGTAAGCCAATTTCACCATGTTTAAAGGAGAGAGCACACACACTTTAAAAGTACTGGCTAGCAGTGGTAAAGTGCACAGAGTCCTAAGGACAACAAAAACAAGAAAAGGTTTGGCGGAAGACCACCTAAAGACTTACACAAAGCGTCATATATTCATATGGATAAATATGTGTCACCCTTTTTTTTGTAATAGAATATAGGCACATGTGTAAGGTGATGGATGACTAAAATCTATTAATTGTGAAACGTTTAAGGTACGGAGTGACACAAAAACAATTATAGCAGGAGCAATATTTCCTAGTGTGCATGAAAAGTTCTTTTTCAAGGGTAAATATGGAGTGAAGCAATTCTGGAACTATTGCTAAACATATGTAACACAATTATCACACACAAGTGATGTTGTGTGTGTGTGATAGTGTACTTAAAAAAAAACTTTCATTATTTAACGATTTAACAAAAAGATCAAATTCGTTTTGCACTTTTTATTTCTAGTTGCACAATAAAATATGGTACAAATGTATTTTGCAGCACTGCTGGAAAGTAGGGGGAATCACACCACATCTGGCATCCCCAAGGAAACATGGCGAGTTGGTCCTGGTGTCATTTTCCAACACCAGGACACACTTTGTCAGCACCCACAATTGTCTGCGTTCTGTACAGTGCAGCAACGTGCAGGAGGCTTTTTTTATTTTGCACTTCCAGCTGGGCCATAAATAAAAAGCCGATTTAAAGTGCCATCAGCCCTTCTTTTGTTCCAGTATCATCCTGCCTGGAAGCCATCTGGTGCCAAACACCTAGATCCCAATGAAATGGAAGAAATTAAGGTGCTCAGCATGTTATCACTTCATATGTACTTAGGAGAACCTATTATTTGGAAGCATGTTTTTAGTTTTGTTCAACTCCCTATGTAGCAGATGTGCTTGCACTGCAAGAATGCGATATTTATCTGTCTGTGTTAATAATCACACAGAAATCTATGTGAATGGCACCTACTATTTTTTATTTATTTATTTCTCTCATACCGCTACTCATCCCAGTTTAGCGTGTCTGACCTCTTTACATCACACACAGAGGCACAATAAATCGTCTACACGTGTAAATCAATGTACAGGAAATGTTACTTAAAACAATGAGGGTTATAACTTATAAGGTGCAGAAATCACACATCATCCACGCTTGACGACATTATATGTTAATAGTGAACGGTAGGGGGAAACACAAAGGAGCCAATTCTGATGTTGGATGGACCTGAGTTCGTCCGGCATTGATCTTGAACTGGGACCGTGCGACCTCCTGTCGGCGATCCCAAACTAGCAATTAGGATGCGACTGAACACTGTTCGGTCGCACTCCTATTCTTTACAATGGGTACATTGATCTCATTGTAAAGAGCTGAGGTGCAGGTAATCCCTGCACCCCGTGGCAGGCACCATAAGATGCCTGCCACGGGGTGCAGGGATCAACAGGGGGGCACCATAGATGCCCCTTTGGCCACCATCCGGAGGCCTTGCACCCACGGGGGCCCTGCTGGGGGCCCCTAAAGTCTAATTTGGACTGCCTTTCTGTGTCGGAAAGGCCGGCACAGAAAGGATGTAGGAATCTGCCATCGTAATCCCTTGGGCGGAAAGAGCCGCCCTTGGGATTACTGGCCCCTTTCCGTATGGCAGACGGGCTCTCCAAGCCCGTCGGAAGCCATTCAGGAAAGCCCATTCTGATTCCTTTTGACTGACTATATTATAATGAATCAGTGGAAAAGGAATCCGAACGGGACATTTCCATGGGATCGGAACGGCTCCGATCGACATTCGGAGCCGTTTCCGACCGCATCGAAATCTCCCCCAAAGTCAGAACATAAAACATAACACAACAATTGTGTCTTTCTGCGCTAATAAGACTATTTTACTTGCCAGAGGAACCCTACTTTGCAACCTCAGGATAAAACAGTTTGAGAGAAAACTCTAAGGACCTAAACCCATGAATTATAGTTTGCATGCAGCTCCTTGATGCCTGTAACTAGAGTACTGTGCTATATTAGAAGGCTTGCAACTTACGAACTAGAAACATCAAAAATGATCTAAGTGTCAAAAGCAGTAGCCCACTTACCTACTTGCATAAAATACATATCTATGATCTGCATGTAACATTAACTTTCCTAGAACAGTGGTAACCAATAGAGTTATTTTACCTCTATAATAATCCACTTAAAATTGCTGGGCACATAATGATCTCTATAGCATGTGTCTTAACTCTGTAAGAGGAAACGTCATTTACCCCACATGCGTTTAGAACACATGCTATTAAAACGTGGTCATTACAACGATGCGTTGTTACATCACATGCCATTACAACGCAAGCAGTTACAAAGACTTGCTGTAGGGAGCAGAAGGTGTTGGATTTTAAATCTGACACCTTCCCTACTGTTGCACAGACTGGAGTTGGAATAGTAAATTATACTATTCCAACATCCAGCGCCCCCTACAGCAAATCGTTGTAATGACTTGCGTTGTAATGCTATGTGATGTAACAACGCAGTCGTTGTAATGTCATACATTCTAAGCGCATGCGTTATAATGTGGCCTATTCCGCTGTAAGATATTTTGAAGTAAAATATACCCGTGAGCAAGGTCTCTGCGAGACCAAAATGCGTAGGGCCATCGTGATTTGATCTTCACAAGAATATGAAATAAACAAGGATTATTGGGAAAGAATAAGAAATAAACAAGTATTATTGAGGCCCGTGAGTGCGACCCGTCTTTTACTAATGTAAAATTGGTTGGATAGTGACGACTAGGCTCTCCCATACGAGGGAAATGCTCCACCTGAGAGCGCTGATACGCTCAACAAAGCCGAGCCAACAAGATATATATATTATCCACTGGCAGTCGCCAGTAGATAGTTATAGCTAGGACCAATTTTCCATAGGAAATCCGCAACATTCTATTGGGAATATCTTTGGCGCCGATTGACGAATCTTCGCAAAATTCTCCAAACATTTGGCCAGCTCCGCTCCGCTCCGACCCTGAAAGTTTTGCGGTGATCCGTGAAGCGGGGGCCGAGAAAAAAGGGGGGTCCCAAAACACGTTTTCCCATGCAATTTCCCATAGGATCTGTTGTCGCAGCTACAGCCCGAACCGCTGAACGGAATGACACCAAATTTGGCATAGAGGTAGTCCTCAGTTCGGACTCGTGCCTTTTGCATATTTGGTGTGAATCTGTTCAGTAGTTCCTGAGAAAATTAGGGTAAAAAAGTTAGTGATATCTATGGCCGCGGAGGATCCGCGGACCGTACCCGCACCGTAAGCGCACCCTCCCCGAACGGAGCGCGCACCCTCCCGATCGCGCACTGAATGCTAATTGGCTGTCGAGCATCTCTCTACATTCGAAACCAGGAACTGTTGGCGGCCATTTTCTGCCTCGGTAAAAGCGAGGCTGAAGATGGAAGGGGAATAAGTGTGTAAAAGATATAAAGGGGGCAGAGTGGAAATACTCTGACCCTCTAGATCTGCTTAGGGGGTCCCAGAAGGACCCCCTGTGGCCCCCCTTTAAAAAAAAAAAAAGTGGCGAAATGCGCGCACGGTGCGCGCATCCTATCGCGTTGGATGCACGGATTCTCTCGCGGTGGGTGCGCGGATCCACGGCAACGTTTTTTGAAAAACGACAAGAAATCATTGGTTGTATAACAACTTTCTACACTGAAAGGTAGGGTGTATATTTTTGTTTTTTAAAGGTATGATTGTTATTGGTTAACAAAAACAGATTGTAAGGAACATTATATATGATAAGCTGATATGTTGAAAAGTCAAGCACACTTCCTGTCTTGTGTAGGAACATTGTGTGCTGAACTTGTGACCTGTGAGCTCAGTGCAGTGTTCCATGACCAGTTTCTATGGTAACAGGCAGAAGGCAGATTGGGGGAAGGGTTGAAATGTATTTCAGTTGGAAAGGGTTGAAATGTTTAACCAATAGAAATGTGTGTTTGCTTTTGAGTTTATGTGCGAAGGATTGGGATTTGATGTTTACATGTATATGTGTGGAAAATGAAAGGGAAACTTTTTCATTCTTTGCTTTTGCTGAGAGGTGCACAGTGCAGAGATTCTGTAAAAGGAAATATGGTGAGTGATTGATATACTCCTTAATCTACAAAAGAACTTGAAAGATGAGTTATTTAATTGTGAGGGGATGTATGTAGACTATTTTGATTTTAATCAGACCAATGTATTTTTCCTGCTAAAGCGTAGGGAGTACTTTTTTTCTCTACAATGTGTGTGCATGTAGAAACCATTCTGTAATTGGCATTTGTGTTTTTCATGTGTTTGTAGACAGATAACTGTGCAGTTTTTATATTTTGGTAGAATTAGAAACCAGTCATTGTTTATGAATTTGTGAAATGAGTTACGTTATGTTTCTATACTAAAATGTAGTACTACTTCTAGATGAAGAAATGTGTTTTGATATAGTGCAAGGGATAGTGTTGTTTGTCTAGAATCACACAGTGAGTCTGTGTGCATTTGGGAACCACTGTGAGAGAAGCATTTGGTAACATCGTGTATTTGCTGACAGATAGCTGTTTTAAAACCATTCAGGTTGTCAAGTTTTAGTAGCATTAGAAGACAGTTATGGCTTATGCTTTCATTAAATGAGTCAGGCATTGACAGTAAATTGCAGTCGTGAAATATGTAGATTGTGTGCAGTTCCCTTACCACTTGCACTGTAGTGAATGAGTTTTGGTAAACTCATAGGGATAGTGGTGCTTGTCTAGAATCACACTGTGAGTTAGTGTGTATTTGGGATCAGTGTGAGAGAATCATTTGGGAACATCATGTATTTGCTGACAGATAACTGTTTTAAAATCTGTCATGTTGTGAAGTTTTAGTAGCATTAGAATCCAGTCTTTGCTTATATGTTGATTAAATGAGTCATGCTTTGACACGGATGTGCTGTACTTAAATATGTAGTTTGTGCAGTCCCCTTACCCCTTCCACAGTAGTGAATGAGTTTTGGTAAAGTCCTAGGATAGTGTTGATTGTCTAAAATCACACTGTGAGTCTGTGTGCATGTGGGTAAGGATTGTGAGAGAAGCATTTGGTAACATTGTGTATTTGCTGACATATACCTGTTTTAAAACCGGTCATGTTGTGAAGTTTTAGTAGCATTAGAAGCCAGTCTTTGCTTATGCTTTGATTAAATGAGTCAGGCTTTGACACAAAAGTGCAGTCCTGAAATATGAAGATTGTGTGCAGTTCGCTTACCACTTCCACAGTAGTGAATGATTTTTGGTAAACTCCTAGGTATAGTGGTTGTTGTCTAGAATTACACTGTGAGTCTGTGTGCATTTGAGAACCACTGTGAGAGAAGCATTTGGTAACATCGTGTATTTGCTGACAGATAACTAATTTAAAACCTCTCCTGTTGTCAAGTTTTAGTAGCATTAGAAGCTAGTCTTTGCTTATGCATTGATAAAATGAGTCAGGGTTTGACACTAAGGTGCAGTACCATGTACTATTCTGTTCACTGTGGCAGAACTGAAAATGTAAACGTTTTACCTAAGCACTGTCCTATAAGTAGTCTGATTATTTAGTCAGTTTCTAAGTACCAAATAGACTGCTTCAAATGTCTATGCAGTATGCATGTAGTGTTCTAACATACTATAGACTTGTCTTTTACACCTTCAATTCCCTAGTCAGTATCCATACACTTCCAGGAAACATCCTGTCACTTCCTTTGCAGTCCTCTAGAAACCCATTCAACAGTATGTACTAATCCATTCACTGTGCCAAAACCCAAACACTTATAAACTCACCAAGACACTCTCTTTCCAGTACTCTTATGATTCAGTCACTGCCTAAGTATTCATGCACTGAGCCAGGTCTTAGCACATGGACTTCTTCAAACCCCTATCCACTATGCATGCAGTCCTCTAAGCACCTACACACTTGTCTTTCACACCTTCAATTCCCCAGTCAGTATCCGTTCACTTCCAGCAAACACCCTGTCACTCCATTTGCACTCCTCTAGTGACCCATTCAGCATCATGTACTAATCCATTCACTGCGCCAAACCCTAATAAATTCACCCAGGCACTCTCCTTGCAGTACTCTAATCATTCAGTCAGTATCCAAGTACTCATCCAGTGACCCAGGCCTTAGTATATGGACTGCTTCAAACCCTTATCCATTATGCATGCAGTCCTCTAACCACCTAGACAATTGTCTTTCTCACCTTTAATTCCCTAGTCAGTATCCATACACTTCCAGGAAATACCCTGTCACTCCCTTTGCAGTCCTCTAGTGACCCCTTCAGCACCATGTACTAATCCATTCACTGTGCTAAAACCCAAACACTTATAAATTCACCAAGAAACTATCTTTGCAGCACTCTAATCATTCAGTCACTGTCTAAGTATTCATACACTGAGCCAGGCCTTAGCACATGGACTGTTTCAAACCCCTATGCACTATGCATGCAGTCTTCTAACCACCTAGACACTTGTCTTTCACACTTTAAATTTCCTAGTCAGTAACCATACAGTCCAGCACTTGTGACTGCTTTTGCACTCCTCTAGTGACCCATTCAGTACCAAGCACTAATCCATTCCCTGTGCGAAAAGCCTAGCACTTATAAATTCACCTAGGCACTCTCCTTGCTGTACTCTAATCATTCAGTCTGTAGCCAAGTAGTCATGCAGTGAGCCAGGCCTTAGCACATGGACTGCTTTAAATGCCTATGCAGTATGGATGCAGTCCTCTAATCACCTACACAGTTGTGTTTCACACCTTCAATTCCCTAGTTAGTATTCATACTCTTCTAGCAAACACCCTGTCACTCACCCAGTGTGTCTCCTTATAGTACTGTAATCATTTAGTCAGTTAGCATGTAGTCTTTTAGTGAGGTAGGCTTTAGGGCATGAACTGCTTCAAAGTAGTATGCACTATGCATGTAGTGTTTTAACGATCGTCACACTTGTGGTTCAGGGCTATAGTTTCTTAGTCAGTTTTTATATAAAATGTGTTTGTACAGTAATGGAATAGTATAAATGTGAAAGTTATTAATATACATTTATTTGTGATTCTTTTTTACAGATACAGAACAGGAGTGTTTCTCATCTGTTTGCACTCTTCTCGTGCAAGATTGTTTGGATGAAGGGTCCTTAGGTGTTTCATCATACTTGCTGTGCCGCACGAGTATTTTTTGTTAGGATCCCCTCGTAACAGAACTCTTTGGCAAATCTTGCGAATGAAGAAGGTGGCATTGGTCTTGGTTTGCCCCTTGGAAAAAGTTAAACATTTCTTCACCACTGAAGAAAAACGTTGTGGGCGTGGTGCATTCTGCAAAAAAATTTCCTCAGATTCGGTAAATATTTTAAAGCGGCAACATTTACAGTTTTTGTAAGTTAAACTTATAATATTTTGTCAGCTGTATACATTTTATATATCTGTTCTTTTTTTCTGGAGGTATTTTGTTAAGAATACCATGTTGGGTTTTTTTTAACAATCTTTCTGATTTTCCAGGTCTGTCGTCGACATCCGTGGTTCCTACAGGAGTGTTCCGCCTTGTTGTTTTGTATTATTGTTGTTACATTTTGTTCATTAGTTTATTGTTTATATTTATGTTAATAAAAAAATAAAGTTTGAAAATAGTTTATCGTTTATATATTTATTATAAAAAATAAAGTTTGAAAAAAAAATTAATAATGTTTTTGGTTGTTCTCTTAACTGCTGTGTGACTCTTTCTTGTTCTTATTACTGTTATTTGATGGAGTCCACCATGGGGTTAAAGTTTGGGGCACTTATCACTGGAATACTGGTGATATCTGCAGTTTGCACCAACTTCTGAATAGTGTGTTAGATTTATCTCAACTTTACTTTCGTTAAAGTGCTGATAATGAAATGGAGAGTAGTAGTTCCTGTGCAAAAAGACACGAGGTGCACCTTTGCGATTTATTCTAAATACTAAAATCCTGTATTGTATTACACTGAGGTATTGGCTGCACTTACAGTGTACACACAAAATCTATTAAGAAATCTCATTGTATTTATATTGATTGGGAATAGTGCGTCAGGTGCTGGATCTTGACGAGATACACTGCTCAGTTTGTATATTGTTGTGCACACGAAAAAAATCACATCACAACTTTCACACCAATTGCAATGCGAAACAAATTCCGGCGATAAGACACGTTAGCACCAGGGATTTTACACCTGCTTTCTGCTGGTGTTAAGCAGGACAACTACCTGCACCATGAAAGGGAACACAGCCAAGAGCCACACCAGAACACCCACAGGTGCCATAGAGTCAATGAGCATGATACAGGGATACCCATGAGGGCCAGAAGACTCATCTCAACAACTGCAGGACCGCCAATGCCCCCCAAACCCACATCTTAGTAAGTGTGTCCCTGTGGTCATTGTCTTAGCATGATAGGCACAAGCCCTGCAACACCACAGTGTGCTGTCACCTCAGCGTTGGCAGTGAGCCTGGATGTGTAGCTACGTATGCATCCTCCTGCATGCACAACTGGCGTGTGCTGGTCTGCCGTTCACAGGTCAGTGCAGGGGTGTGCCTATCCGGCAAGGGGAACGGGGTGTCTCGGACATGTCCGTGTACAGGAAGTGCGGTAAGTGTGTCTCTGTGTTCTGGTGTGGCCTGTTACAAGAGCCGCAGCAGTCGATGTTGTAAAGTGGCATGCACCACCTCCAAACGGCACTGTGATGTTGTAGTTGGAATGTAGCAGGAGATGCGCAAATGGGCATTACAATGGCGTGCCGTACGAGTGCACGAGATACAACAGCTCACCGTACAAAAGTGTGGGGGCTTGTGGTAGGGAGGAGCAGCCATTTGGCAACATAACACACAGTGAACTCGACCATGTGCCACATGCTGGGTATCTCATCCATGATGACCACGGTCGCAGACATCCCACAACACCAATGACTGGCCTTTGTACACATCCTCTATGAATGCAGCGTGGTTTTCACTTCTATGCTCGTTCAGTGGTGTGATGTTGGCAGGTTGTGTGACTTGTGCTCCTTGTTGGTGTGTTTCATTTTGGCCATTGTTAGTCTATATGTGTGTTGTACTTAATTGTGCATGTGTGCCATTCTGCCCATCTCCCCCCCTCCCCCCACTCCCTGCTTCTTCCTTTTCCTAGTGCTGTTGTGTCTATAATTTTGTTGCTGCACACATAAATACATGTAAAGAATAAATTAGAATAGTTCCTTGATTCTTTTAGGTGTCAAAACTTCTCTATTGGTTTCTTTTTAATTTTCCATATGAACCGTTTTTTAAAATATTCAACAACACATAGAAGTCAGAAATGCAACGTATTCTATCAACACACTTTCTAGAACATTCTACAATACGTGCAGGTTAAAAGTTCATAAATTTTTTAAAACTTTACCATTTTTTTTGTAACATTTTCTTGAACATTTACCAACATGTGCAGGTTAAAAGTTGACGATTGTTTTAAGTTCGAACAGTGCCTTCCAAATGCAAGTAGCAGGTGTGGTTGAGCTGAGCAAATGTTATCCTATGATATGTACTCCACGTTGAAACTGCTTTTTCTTAACCAATCACAAAGATGCTTTTCCACAAAACTAATGTGCACCCTACTTTTAAAAAAGAATGCTTTTCATGATATCTTCAGAGATAAGTTATAGATAGGTATTAGCATTTAAAAAACCTTTGAAATTCACTGAAATAACCATAGGTTTCATGCACGTTATAGTTAGGAATTGGCATTTAAAAAACCTTTGAAATTCACTGAAAAAACCAAAGGTTTCAGGGGTGTTATAGTTAGGAATTGTCATTTAAAAAACCTTAGAAATTCACTGAAAAAACCATAGGTTTCAGGGGCATTATAGTTAGCTGGACATTTCCCTCGTACAAAACCCTAGATATAACTCGCGCCCCCACAATGCACTGCTGATGACGTCATATATTACATCACTCATGACATGGTCAGTGACATCACTGATTACATGACTGATGATATCTCAAATGAAATCACTGATGACGTCATCCATTGAGTATGTGTTTCTGAACAGTTTTAATATGTTTAATATATATAGGGAAAGGCCTGTTGAAGAATAAGTGGGTGTACAAGTGTGTGAATGGGTGATTTTCTAGGTGCGTAACTGACTCTATAAGTGAGTCATTAAATGTATCTTACTGCAGACTAGTGACTAAACTGTGTGAATATCTGTATCTGTCTATCTGTTGGTGTATAAACGGCTGCATGGTTTTGTGAATAGCAATACGAGTGTCTCTATGGGTTATTGATTGGTTGCCTGAGTATCTGTATGGGTGCCTGAGTGTATGTGTGGGTGGGGTGTGTGTGACTCTGTGCATAGATGTGTGAGTGGGTGATTCTATGGGTGCATGGTTTTAAGAGTTATTCTTAACTATAACGTGCTTGAAACCTATGGTTTTTTCAGTGAATATATATATATATACACACACACACACACACACATCAGTCCCACTGCACAAATGGGTCCGACACATGCTCAGAGGCTTAAATAGAAATGTATTGCTCTTCAGGTTTAGGTCACAAGTCATGCAAAATACGGTGAAACGCTGGGCAGACGCGTTTCAGCCTGACACCTTTCCTCGGTGCCCGCTTCACAAATTATGTTGTTTTTACTTGGGGGCTCGTTATTAAAGGCTCACTTACTGTTCGCCCATTGGAGCAAACAATATGGCCCGCCCTCCACAACTTCCAGCCATGTCAGTCCTGCGTTGATCCATGCCGGTTTTTCTATGCTTCCCGTTGGTGAATGCTGGTACAGTGATCAGCCTCTTCATACACCCAGTGGTGTCCCAACCTCTGCTGGCCACGGAAAGCACTGATACTTCGGCAGTCCGCGAAGGGTGCAAAGATGACAGTTTCCACTCGAGCCTCCTCAAGCAGCATGCAGCTGCTTCCTTTCTCCCCATACAGCCACAAACTACAGTGAGTATTTTGGACCATCTGGGGGGGCCATGTGCTGTGTTTTCCTCCACTATACCACTCTGCACAGGCAATGCACGTAGCTCCAGACCGAAAGGGCGTGCCAGTATAAAGCGGTGCATGTAACCGCTTCAAATATCCACACCAGTCCCACTGCACAAATGGGTCCGACACATGCTCAGAGGCTTGAATTGAAATGTATTGCTCTTCAGGCTTAGGTCCCAAGTCCTGCCAAAATACGGTGACACGCTGGGCAGACGCGTTTCAGCCTGACGGCTTTCCTCAGTGCCCGCTTCACAAATAATGTTGTTTCACTTGGGGGCTCGTTATTAAATAATATATATATTACCATTTTGCTACACTTGAAGCTCAACCCACCCGAATATTGGTAAAAGATTGCAAAAAGGAAAGGCACATCATTAACAACAACTCCTTCCAAACCCTTATATCTGGTACAGCCAGACAGCTTGATTCACAAAAGTAAACTTAGACTTACACTTCGCATGCCGTGTGCATATTCTGCGCAGTTCTTCACTTCGATTGCGGAGTCTCTGGGTGCAGAGCACTCCGCACACATATGCATAGGGAATGCACGTAGTTTGTGAACACCAAAAAGTAGTAAACATGCACAAAAGTGTAACTTTACTTTTGTGAATCAGGGGCAGATTGTATATACTGTGGGATTAATCATTCCTGCTTATGGCAATGGAAACCACTTCTCACTCTTTCAGGATCAACAGGTTTAGTGATAGATGCACCTATGAGGTCCATCTAACATCTTCACCAACACATTGGTCTATCCGCACTGCACCGCTGCTCCATACTGTAACATGGGCTATCAAAACTGTATGGGATGTTCCATTGACCAAATCAGTTAGACTGCCTTTATTTAGGATGTTTAGTTTTTTTAACATCATCCAATACAAGCATCCAATCACTGAGTAGATAGTCTCCAGTCCCTGAGTAGATAGCCCAGGTTTTATTGAATTTTAGAGGTTGCATAACATTTCAGAAACATTGATAGAAAAGTGCACACTGCTGTATTTTACCCTCCTAGCGTAAACCATGGATATGCAACAACCACATTGCCACTGCACTCTAGTCGACTGTTTTGGGCTACATTGGTCAACTCATTCTATAAGAAGACATCACTAGATCATACCATAGACACTAGCCATGCAATCCATTAAATGTATATGCATTTTGCTCACTCCAGGAGCAAGTTCTCAAAGGCCACCAATTCAATTCTTAGCTTTCCCCATCCAAAGGCAAATGGTGCTATTTCTGCCATCTTAAAATTTGTTAAATTACAGTGCATTCCTGTTGCGACCTATGGGGCTGAGATTTGGGGTTATGCTAACTGTCCTGGCATCCAACAGGAAGAAAACAGGTTTTGCAGGAAACTATTGGGCACCCCAATCTCTACATCACAATATATCTGCCATAGAGAACTTAATCTTAATTTTATATCGGATTTCATCCGTGCTCGTCCCGCCCTCTTTTGGCTATCGATATGGAAAAATCAGGCTGCCTCCCTCACTAGAGAGATCATCAGTGATTGTCTCTTGTGTGATAAAGGGATGGAAATCCCCTGGTTAAGCGGAGTATATCAAAGCCTGTGCAGTGTCAACAAAGGAAATATTTTCCTAAAACCAACAACAGTTGACACTGTGCCAAAAAAGGTGCTCAGAGATGCGTTGTATTTTCTATACAACGAAGAAAGAACTGACCTGGAATCCAAGAAATCCTGTGTTCTTAGATATATGTCTATTGCACAGGACTGGCACTTTTTACCCATATACCTCACCCTACTCATGAGCCACTGGGAAAGGAGTCTACTATTTCGCCTTAGGGCAGGAATTATTAGATATGCATTATGTTTCCCTCTTGGTCATCACCATAATCTGGATAATATACCATGTCCTTGTGATGGGGTGAGTGGCCAATCAATTTTACATTTTTTATTCTTTTGTAAGTATTATATCAAATATACCAAGTGGCTATTGAACCCATTTTTCAAAAAGAGAAGGCCAATTAGTCTGAACAATGCCTATATATGCCTAGTCTCCCTGGTAGATGAGGAGTTGACTTTTCGCATAGGTACCTTTCTAAGAAATGCCATAAGAGTACGTAATACCATGCTTGACCCTTGAGCCTCTATCTGCTTGACTATTTTTGCACTATTGTTAGCTGGCATAACATTTTTATTAATAGTAATTTTTATTACCAATGAAGTTCCTTTTAACATTTTAACATGTTATGAAATGTATTAATTGTTATAGAGATATTATTGTAAAGGCTTGCCTAATGTGTATTGCTAATTACTCGTTTTCTTTTATCAATTGTTGTGCTTTTATGGGCATTAAGTTACCCGAATAAAGTTATTGAACTGAACTGAACTGAAATGTATATGCATATTTTAATTAAACATAATTGAAGCAAAATGTAACGTTTTTTGCCACTTTTTTATAATGTTTTCAGCTGCAAACTTTAAGAGTGCAAAGCTGGCTCAGCCAACTAACGCCACACCCATGTTACATTTTTTAATCTCACCACCCCCGATTTATCTTTACATCCATCTGATCCAACTGTTCTCTGCTCTTTCAGGAAAGCTTTGAAAACGCCCTCTTCTTTACCTAGGAATGATTGCCCCCCTAAGGCATCTACCCCTGATACCCAAGGCCTCCTCCTCGATTGGCTGATCCTGTGCCATTACATTCCGTGTAGTGTGGGCACAATGCAAGTTATGTGTTTCAATACATTACACCTATTCTCTTAAGTAATAAGAACACACATTATACACTTCCCAAGAGCCAATTCAGTTGTCAGAACTATTTTTGCTCAATAAATAAATGTTGCAAAATAGAACTACATCCTATCTGGCAGCTGTAAGTCTGGTTTTAAAATAGAGACAAATTCAAAGAAATAATGAAAAAACATACAAAGCATGAATAATATGTATATCATAAAAGCATTTAATCACTAAACTATGCAAAACATTTTGCAGTGCAAGAAGTGTCATTTTAAAATTCTGGGTACATTTCGAATAGCGTGATCAGCAATCAGCTGTCTCAGCACGTGTCGCTTTGCCTTTAAATTTTTTTTTTAACAGAAGCACTCTCTGACCAATGAAAGAGCAGCACTGCTGATGACAGCAAACTTAAAAGCTGTAACGTCAAGCACGGATTAGTGGGTGAGGCAATGAGATCTTTGACAGGTGGTTTTGTTCCTTTGCCAGCCAGGTGTGAGTTGACATTTTGAAGAAAAAAAAAAAGACACAGTGGGTGGCATTCCATCGATGGATTTTATGTCCCTCGTCCATCTATCTCAGAAAACTCTCCTGATGTGTGCCAGCTGTAAACATCAGAACACCTGCTCGAGTTTTAACATTTCACAACACGGAACCCTGCACGCCAGGACTTTTAAGGGATTATTTAAAACAGGTTTTTATCAAATGCCACGATAAGGGCAGACAATATGTGCAGAGTGTTTATTTCCGTGCGCATTACTTCCTACACAGCTGTTCCCTCAGAAGCCACACTCACATGCGACGGATATTAGAGGAGCAGGCATCCCGAAACAATATAAGAAATATTGAGGTGGGGGTGCCTTTGTCAGTTTTTACGCCTCGTGGTTTTAAGACAGGCGCCGGGCAGTTAAGAACACGCTGGCTGGGCGTGACACATTCCACGAATAACCCCGTCTCTCCCACTTCGCAAACTTAAAAGCTGTAAAGTCAAGCAGCCCGTGCGTCTTTACAACCTCGCACCAGTTACTGAAAAAAAACCTTCCTCAAACTCCTGGCAAAAACTGACCGAACGTAATTGGTAACAAAAAAAAAATGTAATAAACTTACTTTTTTGAAGTTCCAAAAGTCACCTATTTCCCGCAGACCCGTGTCCTCTTCAGCAGCACTCCTGGGCTGATACACAACGCGCGAATGCTTCTGTGAGGAAGGATTGTCTGAAAAGAAGGCGTGCCCTGAGAGCTTCAACACGGATGTGAGGAACTCACCTCAGGCAAATGTTCGTGACTCAACTGACTTACGGGAGAGCGCTACCGAGCCGAAAGAGAAAGAACGCACAGTTTTCAGTGCCCTTGTTTATATAAAGAGTTCTGCTGATTTTGTTGAACCGTATAACTTTTTTTACACAACCTCCCACCTTGCCACTTCTTTCCTTTTTCACAGCCTCATTTCTCCCACCCTTTTTAGCCTCCCCCCTCCTGCGACACTGCCTTGCCTCTCTCTAACACTCTTCTGCCTTACTCCCTGAGCCAAGGTATCTCGTGTTCCCCTCCGTACATCATCCTTTCTCATTTGGCCTCCCCTTTGCAGATGGTAATCTTCCATCTTCACAGTCACTTCCGTTCTGCATCTATCTCAACACCATTCCCCCTAGGCGTTTCAACTCTTCCCTCTCGGGCACACCCCTTCCCTCATTTTACCCCTTCCACTCACTCACTCGTTCTGTGCAATCTAATGTGTCTCCTTCATCACTCCATCCCTCCTCCTCACGTCCCTTCTCCTCTCCCGCTCTTCTTATATCCACTCTTTCTGTCGATCTCTTTGCAACTTCCCTTTCCCCTTTACATATTCCCGTCTTGCCTCAGCCTCTTCCAGACTGACTCTTACTCTCTATTCTTCATTGACTCCAACACTTGTCCATCTCCCACTTACACCACCCATCTCACCTACCCTCCTTTACTTATTATTCGAACCCATCTCTCTTCCTCTAGTGCCTACTCACCACTCAACCGCAACTCTGTCCTCCAGGTGCATTCTCTTCTTCTGTCTACACTCCATCCCATCCCATCTCTCTCACTTTCCCTTTTCCAATGCGCCCCCATCAGCGCGCAACTGTGCGTACAACACACACACACTCAGATTATTCCAAGAAACATGAACTAATTCAAATAGAGTCGTCAATCACCCCAGCACACTGAGAAATGCATAATCATATCATGACATGCAGCACAACAGAAACATCCCACAATACCTCCTAGCTTAATGGCTATACCCTCACCATGCAATTCTGGCACAAATCACCCTAGACAACTCAGTGCATAACTAAAAGTCATAACCACCACAACACCAATCAACAATCAGCAAGACAAGTACATCCTCACACATGCTCTGAGCACTCACCAGTGTTATGCAAACCCAACTTATACGTTTAACAGTATGACTTCGATTACAATAATGGATAACCCAACCTTAAATGTAGAAATCCAAAATATATTAAAACATACCTCTTCTGGAGAAGCAACCAGTGTCCAAACGTTCCACACTAAGCACTGAACTCACAAGAGCCAAACCTGAAAACAAAACAAACGACAAAGCACAAAGAGCCCACTCCTCTCCAGCCCATAATACCCTCCCACCTGCCTGATGAGTTACTCCAAAGATCTACATCTCACACATACCTCTCACCCAAACCTCCCTAGCACACCCACTCAGACCTCTGCTGTAATCCTGGAGTTGGATGAGGAACACTGTGCCTTGCCAGCCTCAACCAGCACTCTCCATATCTACTATACATCCCACAAATCAACATTGCCCCTCATTACCCTATCATCACTCAATGAATAGGCAACCTATGCCTGTAGACAAAAGAGACCACCACTCACAGACATTTTTCTTTTTGTTTTTCTTTTTATATATATATATCTTTATTGATAATCTGTTCATTCCGTGTGGTACAATACAATATGCACTTTAGACTCGTGTATCACCAGTAACTTTCCACTCACATCCTGCCATCATGGTAGAACATGGCATATAGTGCATGTCGTTCATTGTCTGTTCATACCCAGCACCACTTCCTGGTATTCATTCGATCAGTTAACAGTTCAACAGAAGAAACAGCAACATTAATAGCCGTGCATGAATTGGTTCCCCCTTATGTATGACTAATGATGGGGGTTAAGTAAAACCGACCATCGCTTACCTGCAAGTATCCCACAACCCCCTCACTTCACGCCCCTCACATACCGTTATCTAGGAGGATTATGTCATCTCTCACTGATTCATACACCGGTCAAGTCCAGGACTCATGCACTCCTTCCCTTGTTGGAAGCCTCGCGTTTCTCCCAGTATTTGCCAGAAAGTCTCTCCGCTCGTTGGGGATAGGTATCTGCTTTTGTTCCATTTTCTTAAGGTAAGTGTCCCACTGGCCAAGGGTTCGACACCTCTTATCCCTGTTCCATATGTCCAGGTGCACAGCCATCTTTGTCTTAGCCCACTTCACCACGTCCCTTCGCCAGTGTTCTGGGGTCAGCGCCGCATTGGTTTTCCATGGCATTGCTATTCGGCGTTTTGCTAAGACCAAGGCCAAGTTCTGGAAGTGAACAAGTTGTTTTGTCCATTTAGTGGTTGTATGTGTGTCCAACAGGCACTCAAGTGGGTCCATGGGTAGGATGGAAGCTGTCACTTCCAAGATACACTGTGTCACCTGCGACCATAAGAGTGGCATCACTGGGCATTTCCACACCATATGTACAATATCTGCGACCCCCAGCGAGGCATCTGGGGCACGTACTTTGCGCTCCACTATACGTTTTCCCTAGTCTCTCCGGGGTTAGATAAGTATTGTCTACATTGTTAAACTGGGTAAAGCGAAATCTTGCATTTTTTTAGACCAACCTTACATAACTCAGACATTGAATCCATGTATTGTCAAATATCTCAACTTCTAGACTGTGCTCCCACCATTCACTAAGTGTCTGTGTTCCTTTGAATGTCTCATTACAAATGGGAGCTACGGAGGGTAAGTGCCAAGCCGCCCTCCACTCAATGTCAATATATCAAACAAGGCTAGGCACCAAAGAGGGGTATAAATTTTAGCTAAGGACTCACAAACTGCTTAGAGAGAAAACAATTTTTCTTCTGCTACTGGTATTTTTATCCAGAAATTGTTTAAGTCCAGCCACCCTCAATTTATCAAACTTCAAACAACAAACAGCCCTCCACTACCCATCACCTTCACAGAGACAAATCAAAAGTATTTGAGCAAAAAAGAAAGTGAAACATGAGTAGGCCCCTCACGTACGCACCACCAGGGAGGCTACCAGCCGGTTCTCGCTAGTATGCCCACGTTTTCTCATCATCGGGTGCCCACTCATGGGAGAAAGAAATTAGAGTCCAGTGAAGAGAAAGGAGGGAACAGGTCGCAAGAGAAAGCTGTGTTCCTGTTCCCAGCAGAAAGAGAAAAGACACAAAACCCGTGAATTGCAAGGAACGACTGTTCAAAGCAATCTTTAAAATTGAGTTGTAGACTCACGTCACAATCACCCTCTTTATTCAAGACAGTGAGCCCACTCAAAAATAAAAACACTTAATGTTGTTACCCGTTTCAAAGAAGGCCAACATGTTTCATTGCCACTTAACTTTGTTCTGGCAAATTCATCAGGGCAAGGGTTTCAAGGGTTTCAATCACCTCACTGGAAATGTATTTTTGGGGTTGCAGAAGGGCTGTTTAAGGAATAAAAAACAAAACCGAAACAGAATTGAAAGTTCCTGTTTCATCATCAATTGGCACACACCAACCTATCGTGGTTCTAATCAAAGGTTTCTACACTTAGGATAGTATATTATATTTACCATGTAGAGGCGGAGGGCATTCGTACCTGCCTCCACTATGCCACAGGGGGTTATATTGAATACTGTCCCCCGAGTAATGGCAACACTATTATTTGCTCATAAACCACCTGTCGAAAAAAGAAAGATACAGCAGTCATGCTGCACTTAACCCAATCTTGCGTTATATATCTCAACCCATGTTTGTCATGCTGCAATCATACCTCGGTAATTGCTCTTTCAATCAAGCCAGTAAAAACTACGTTTAAAACAATAGGTACTGCTTTAAGAATGGTATGTTATAGGCACCACCCATACATAGAAGACCACGTACTCCAAGGCTGTGTCTGCTAGTACTGGGGTCACCACAGCGCCCTTCCCGAAATTCTTCGAAATCAGAATACACCTGACCTGAGCCCAGGCTTATGCACACAAACGCACTTGTCCCTGCAACCATTGGCTGCCACAACATGCTCTCTCGAGCAAAACATTCATGACTTCATTAGAGGCGAGTAGCACCGAAATAGAGTTAACTGCTGTGTGCAACCAGCCCAACAGAGTGTGCCCCGTATCACCCTGTCTCGGGTCGCTATGTCTGCCATTCAAAGTGTCATAAATTATCCCTTCTCGGAGTAGATATCAATGCCCCCAACGAGAGCCCAGGCATATGCACTCATCCGCCCTTCTCACCGCAACCGTAGGCTGACAGAGTCGTGTCTCGTCCCTGCTTCACTATCCGCGTGTGGAACGGGAGCTCATATTGACCGAGCCGGTGACACGCCCCTCTTTTTTTCAATTGGAGAAAGTCACGCGGCTCAATACAGGATGTATTGGAACCACGGCGGCCATCTTAGAGTGTATACATTCATGTTTTGTGTATATCTAACCTCCAGTAGCATTAAGAACTACACAGTGTCACCCAAAGATCGCTTTTATATGTGTCTAAATTTCAAAGAGATAACAGAGGGGGGATAAAAAAAGGAAAAATAAGGCAGTGCAAACTAACAACTTTTTGGATGCCTGTACTGTACGGGTAATCGTGAACAGCGCCTATTCTACAGGGACTTGTCAGAATACTACCAACATGTGTTTCCACACAAGTATAGTCAACCCCGATAAGGAAATGACCACGGGTTGACCCATTCACATGGCTCTCTCACAGTGTATATACTTGCCATGCAAGTTCAGTGACAAGGGAGTTAAACGCCCAGACTTTCCTATACTGTACTTCAATGTGCTTTGTTGCCGGATATTTCAAGGGATAGTGTATTAATACCTGATTTTATTCCACTCTATACGATCATTTAACCCCTTCTGGTCCACTTTTTCTGAGAAAATCCAGCGTGCCTCCTTAGTGGCTAGGACTCGGTCAATACAGTCACTGCTAGCCACCACCTTCTCTAGGACCACCCATTTCAAGGATTTTAAGTCATGTCCAGTTTCACAGAAGTGTTGTACTAAGCGTGTGGACAATTTACCAGCTTTAATCGTGCTCAGGTGTTCCTGGACCCGGATTTTTATTTTCCTTGTCGTGAGACCGACGTATTGTAGTCCACATAGACACGTGAGTCTATAGATAACGTTTGTGGTGTTACACTTCGAGAATTTGTTCAAGTGCCAAATTTTACCGCTATTCATTGTTACGGATTTAGTTTTGTCAGTCAAATAACAGACCGAGCAACTGCCACATGGGTAGTGTCCTGCCGGAATCAAAGAAATCCCTTGTGTCACTTGTAGGCGCGAGTGAACCAACTTGTCTTTCAAGTTGGTAGCACGTTTGAATGCAAATCTGGGTTGGGGCATTTTAAAATCAGCGGTAGACAACAATGGCCAGTGCCTCCTGATTAGTTGTCGTATTTTAGTGGCCAAGGGATCGTACGTCATCACTACTGTTAGACACTCATCTGTCTTTTTTTGGCTCCTCTCTAGGAGAGCCTCACGTGGTGTATTTAAGGCCCTCTTACGTGCCCTGCTAACGATCTTCTTAGGGTATGATCTCTGAATTAACCTCCCCGTGAGTTCATCTGCCTGATGAGAGAAACTCTCGGCAGTGGAGCAATTGCGGCGATACCTAAAAAACTGACCAACCGGTAACCGGCCACTAAAATACGACAACTAATCAGGAGGCACTGGCCATTGTTGTCTACCGCTGATTTTAAAATGCCCCAACCCAGATTTGCATTCAAACGTGCTACCAACTTGAAAGACAAGTTGGTTCACTCGCGCCTACAAGTGACACAAGGGATTTCTTCGATTCCGGCAGGACACTACCCATGTGGCAGTTGCTCGGTCTGTTATTTGACTGACAAAACTAAATCCGTAACATTGAATAGCGGTAAAATTTGGCACTTGAACAAATTCTCGAATTGTAACACCACAAACGTTATCTATAGACTCACGTGTCTATGTGGACTACAATACGTCGGTCTCACGACAAGGAACATAAAAATCCGGGTCCAGGAACACCTGAACACGATTAAAGCTGGTAAATTGTCCACACGCTTAGTACAACACTTCTGTGAAACTGGACATGACTTAAAATCCTTGAAATGGGTGGTCCTAGAGACGGTGGTGGCTAGCAGTGACTGTATTGACCGAGTCCTAGCCACTAAGGAGGCACGCTGGATTTTCTCAGAAAAAGTGGACCAGAAGGGGTTAAATGATCGTATAGAGTGGAATAAAATCAGGTATTAATACACTATCCCTTGAAATATCCGGCAACAAAGCACATTGAAGTACAGTATAGGAAAGTCTGGGCGTTTAACTCCCTTGTCACTGAACTTGCATGGCAGGTATATACACTGTGAGAGAGCCATGTGAATGGGTCAACCCGTGGTCATTTCCTTATCGGGGTTGACTATACTTGTGTGGAAACACATGTTGGTAGTATTCTGACAAGTCCCTGTAGAATAGGCGCTGTTCACGATTACCCGTACAGTACAGGCATCCAAAAAGTTGTTAGTTTGCACTGCCATATTTTTCATTTTTTTATCCCCCCTCTGTTATCTCTTTGAAATTTAGACACATATAAAAGCGATCTTTGGGTGACACTGTGTAGTTCTTAATGCTACTGGAGGTTAGATATACACAAAACATGAATTTATACACTCTAAGATGGCCGCCGTGGTTCCAATACATCCTGTATTGAGCCGCGTGACTTTCTCCAATTGAAAAAAAGAGGGGCGTGTCACCGGCTCGGTCAATATGAGCTCCCGTTCCACACGCGGATAGTGAAGCAGGGACGAGACACGACTCTGTCAGCCTACGGTTGCGGTGAGAAGGGCGGATGAGTGCATATGACTGGGCTCTCGTTGGGGGCATTGATATCTACTCCGAGAAGGGATAATTTATGACACTTTGAATGGCAGACATAGCGACCCGAGACAGGGTGATACGGGGCACACTCTGTTGGGCTGGTTGCACACAGCAGTTAACTCTATTTCGGTGCTACTCGCCTCTAATGAAGTCATGAATGTTTTGCTCGAGAGAGCATGTTGTGGCAGCCAATGGTTGCGGGGACAAGTGCGTTTGTGTGCATAAGCCTGGGCTCAGGTCAGGTGTATTCTGATTTCGAAGAATTTCGGGAAGGGCGCTGTGGTGACCCCAGTACTAGCAGACACAGCCTTGGAGTACGTGGTCTTCTATGTATGGGTGGTGCCTATAACATACCATTCTTAAAGCAGTACCTATTGTTTTAAACGTAGTTTTTACTGGCTTGATTGAAAGAGCAATTACCGAGGTATGATTGCAGCATGACAAACATGGGTTGAGATATATAACGCAAGATTGGGTTAAGTGCAGCATGACTGCTGTATCTTTCTTTTTTCCACAGGTGGTTTATGAGCAAATAATAGTGTTGCCATTACTCGGGGGACAGTATTCAATATAACCCCCTGTGGCATAGTGGAGGCAGGTACGAATGCCCTCCGCCTCTACATGGTAAATATAATATACTATCCTAAGTGTAGAAACCTTTGATTAGAACCACGATAGGTTGGTGTGTGCCAATTGATGATGAAACAGGAACCTTCAATTCTGTTTCGGTTTTGTTTTTTATTCCTTAAACAGCCCTTCTGCAACCCCAAAAATACATTTCCAGTGAGGTGATTGAAACCCTTGAAACCCTTGCCCTGATGAATTTGCCAGAACAAAGTTAAGTGGCAATGAAACATGTTGGCCTTCTTTGAAACGGGTAACAACATTAAGTGTTTTTATTTTTGAGTGGGCTCACTGTCTTGAATAAAGAGGGTGATTGTGACGTGAGTCTACAACTCAATTTTAAAGATTGCTTTGAACAGTCGTTCCTTGCAATTCACGGGTTTTGTGTCTTTTCTCTTTCTGCTGGGAACAGGAACACAGCTTTCTCTTGCGACCTGTTCCCTCCTTTCTCTTCACTGGACTCTAATTTCTTTCTCCCATGAGTGGGCACCCGATGATGAGAAAACGTGGGCATACTAGCGAGAACCGGCTGGTAGCCTCCCTGGTGGTGCGTACGTGAGGGGCCTACTCATGTTTCACTTTCTTTTTTGCTCAAATACTTTTGATTTGTCTCTGTGAAGGTGATGGGTAGTGGAGGGCTGTTTGTTGTTTGAAGTTTGATAAATTGAGGGTGGCTGGACTTAAACAATTTCTGGATAAAAATACCAGTAGCAGAAGAAAAATTGTTTTCTCTCTAAGCAGTTTGTGAGTCCTTAGCTAAAATTTATACCCCTCTTTGGTGCCTAGCCTTGTTTGATATTTCCTTTGAATGTCCCCTGCAGCACTGGCTGATATAGGTATGTAACTCCCCGTTTTGTCTGGCCTGTTTCTGGGATCATCTCTAGCTTTGGGGCAGCTGCGAGTAGTTCCTGATCTTCGCCCCATCTGTAACATCACCTTTCTCAGCATGGAGTGTAGCCAAAACTGTACCAGTCCCAGGTCGTATCCTGCCATCCTGTCTTCGAAGGACCTTATCATATTTTCTTCCACTAAATCTGCCCGGACCTTCATTCCAGCTTCTGTCCATCTGTCAGTCCGGTAGAGTGTTTTCATTTGACTGCATTGTGTCGCCCATATTGGGAGGTTCGGGGCATAGGGTGTCAACGAGTTACCTCCATGAATGTATTTCTTCCAACACCAAGCGGCCACTTTCAACAATACATTAGGTGTGTCTCTCAGAGGTTCATTAGTCAACAGCCAGCCTAACAAGGGATGCCTACACAGCCCCTCTGTATTGTTTCACGTGCCATGCTTGGTGTTGTCCACAGCCTTCGCATCGTCCATTGCCGCAGCATAGAACAGCTCATAACTGGGAGCCCCCAACCCTCCTTCAGTGAGTGGAGCATATAGCTTGTGCAGCGCCGTCCGCCATCTGCCATTGCCCCATTATAGGCTGGTAAGTAATCGCCACAACTCAATGAAGAATGATTTCTGAATAATCACTAGAAAAGATGAAAAATAATAAAGGAGTCTAGTGAGTACCCGCATTTTTGCAATTTAAATCCTACCTATTGGGGATAATGGCAGCTGAGTCTGAAAGGGGAGCAACCATCTGATCAAGCTTAGCACCTGTCCAAGATTGCCCTCTGTCAGATCACTGTCCCTGGGATAAATGTGGACTCCTAGTCATTTAATAGTGTTGAATTTTCATTGCACCTGTTCTATAGGTAGCATTTGCTGTGATTCTAACACAGGGAGTAGTGGGGAACACAGACAACTTGTCCCAGTTAATCCGGAGTCCAGATACATGGCAGCACTTTCCCTATGTACTATACACACCACAAATCGACATTGCCCCTCATTACCCTATCATCACTCACTGAATAGGCAACCTATGCCTGTAGACAAAAGAGACCACCATAAGTTGTGATGCAGGGCAAGGCCTGGGCACATCGGCTGGGCTCCCCAAGGTCAGCGGGTTGAAGATGCAGGGGGGCTTTTTTGTGCTGGAGTTTTGTTACCGGCACCGAGTGCGGTTAGGGAGACCCTTCGCGTTGAGGCTGCAGGCGACTTGGTGGGGTCCAGGAGAGGTCAGTGACCAATGGAGTCAAGATATGGATCACTGGGGAGAGGTCAATGGACAGGTAAGTCACACAGACTCAGGCCATGGGCGTCGGGTGGAGAGTGGGCTGGAGTCACAGATCTGCCTCAATCCGAAATCCTTTAAGTTGGAGGTGTTCTGGACAGGGCCACTGTCCTCGGGAGATCTGGTCTTTGTCGAAGGGTGTCTGTCTTCCTGGAGTTCTTGGAAGTCACTGGACACAGGCCAGGTGTCGTCTTCTTCACAGGGACTTCAAGCTGGCCAGTAGGGCTGGGGCCAAGCCAGTCGTCATCTTCTAGCTTTGCTGCACGGCGCCTTCTTCATCCTTTTCTTTTTAGGTAAAAGGAATCTGAGGATCAAGGTTCAGGGGTGCCCCTGTATACTGAATTTAGGGGTGTTACAGGGACGGGCAGATGGTAGCCAATAGGCTACATGCCTTTAGGGTGACTGCACTCTTAGAATGTACTCCTCCTTTGGGGACAGGGCATCCCCTTTACCTGATCGGATAGATTCCTTCCATTCAAGTTGGAGGATTTCCTTAGAAGGGGGTCATCTCGGTCCATGGCACGTAAGGGGTGGTCCTGACAGAGAGGGGACACACCTCTACTGACTACTAATTTTCCAGCCGACCTTGCAGCCAAAAGTGGGGCTTGGTAAAAGGGGTGGGCATCTCTGCTAGCTGGAGTGGCCCTGGGTAGCATAACAAAGGGCAGGAAGCCTTTGAGGATTACTGCCCTGAATGCTGTTCCTGCTTGGGGGGGGGGGTGGGAAGCATCTTCACACCCAAGAAGCCTTTGTCTCTGAACCACGAGAGCATAAGTGCTACCACCTTAGGGGGTCAGAAACATGTTTGTGTGTGCCAGGCTGGTGCAGACCAATCAGCTGGACATGAGGGAGGTGGTCACTTTTCAGGGGGCATCTCTAAGATACCCTCGGAGTGCATTTTGTAATAAATTCAACACTGACATCAGTGTGGGTTTATTATGCTGAGGAGTTTGATACCAAACTCCTTAGCATTCAGTAAAGCCGTCATGGAGTTGTGGAGTTCGTAATTACAAACTCCGAGCCCATGTACTCAAAATAGCTCCACTGCACATACAATGTCTGTGAATGGCACAGACACTGTAGGGACACATTGCACATGCAGCTGTTCCCTCACCTGTGGTATAGTGCACCTTGCATTAGGGCTGTGAGGCCTGCTAGAGGGGTGACTTACCTGTGCCATAAGCAGTGGTTGGTGGACATGGCACACAAGGGATGTGTGCAATGTTGACTGTTTTGTCTGCACCAAACACACAGTCTGTAATGGCAGTGTGTATGTGTTTGCTGAGGGGTCTCTGAGGGTGGCACAATACATGCTGCAGCACTTAGAGACCCTCTCTAATCACAAGGCCCTTGGTACCACTGGTACCTTTTACAAGGGACTTACAGGTGATCTAGAGGTGTGCCAATTGTGGAAACAATTGTACCGTTTTGGGAAAGAACACAGGCACTGGGAACCAGATTGGCAGGGACACAGTGCACACTCATTTAAAGTGCATCAGATATCAGGCAAAAAGTTGGCGATAACCATGCAAAAAGGGGCACTTTCCTACACAAGCCACTCCCCCAAACAGCTGAGGATGAGACTAACCTTTCCCAAGAGAGTCTTCATTGTCTAAGTGGAAGAACCTAGAAAATCCTGGAGGCATGCACAATGTACACAATGTCACTTCAGGTGCATGTGGATCTTTTACCTTTTGCCATGTGTGCCCATTCCCATCATGTTCCATGTCAGTCATCAATTTTCCTGGGTGGTCATAGTATTAGTTTGTCTGGCACTTCTCATACAATGGAGTGGGACCAACTTGTATCAGCAGTGTGGGCATTCTAGCCTGGCTTATAGAGAGACCGGTGGTAGGGTCATGTGAGACATCAAACAGGGGGAATCCCTGTACATGCAAGTTAAACAAAACCAATAACACAATAAATTGAATACCCCAACAGCTGTTTTAGACCATGTTGTCAACCAGCCATGTTCAATAAGTGAACGTAATGATTTGGCAAACAATTGACATTAATTTGAATCACAAGGTTTATTCAGTCCAGGTTTGTGATGAGAAGTGGACCCACACACTATCTCCACCATTAGCCTCCTCCCAGAGTAGTCTAGATCAAAGTTGGGTACCCTGGATACCACAGTACGGCAAGACAAGGACCGAGTTATAAGTATAACACAAGGAGACACATCAAAGGATATATCATGTCTTTAGCCACATGGGCATATCCAATGCCATCCATGTGATATGTGGTCCCCTTGTAGTTCCCCCAGAACCTCTTCCAATAAAGCTTGGTTGTGAGATCCCAGAGTTTCTATGTCGGAGCCTCGGGAGTCCACACTCGAAGTCCCATTTTGTTAGATCTCAGCAATAAGCTGGGCTCTTTTGATGGCTGCTTGTTTTTTTGTGAGTTTGCCATGGAGTTTCCTGCCAGAGCGACAACTGCTCTTCTGTATCTCCCAATCCTGAAATGTCCATGGAGGCATGGGGTACCTCATCTTTCATTTCCAACCAGTCCCACACCTCATTTAGGAAGTTAAAGAATAAAGCTTTCTCTCCTTACATCAATTAGAGTTTAGCCTGGTATAGCAAGGTGTACTTGATGTTAAGCAGTCAAAGTCATCACTTCACTGAGCAAAAGGCTTCTTGATGTTGTTGAAAGTCCGCTGCACATACTGTTTTCTACTATTCATGGTCCTTTAGCTCTGGCGAGTTGTAGGATATTATCTATATTGGGGAACTGAACAGTCTTGCCACCACTGGTCTCGGAGGTGCCTCCTGGGGAGGCAGCCTGCCAGGAACTTTGTGTACCCTTTTCACTTAGAAAAATGCTTTGGTTTTGCCTCCCAATACTGTGTCGATCAGCCAATGTTCCAAGTGTAGACCCATACTTGGGCATTCTATTTTCTCTGGTAGCCCCATGACTCTGATATTGTTCCACCGGGAGCAGCCCACCTCTTCATCGACTCTCTGTCACAGCAGACCAACCTCCTGCTGTAGAGTTGTGCTTGCAACTCAGTCATGGAGGAGAACAGAGAGGCCAGTGTTGATTCATTGGTGCTCACCCATTTCTTGAGTTTTTTATAATCTTCTCTGAAGATCCCCATATCAATCATCAATGTGTTCAACCTGGGTACCAAGGAGGCTTTTAAGTTACTCACCACCGTTAGTATGTCAGTGAACCATTCAGTCTGATCTTGGAGCATCTGGTCTACTGATGTGGCTGGGCCTATGTCCATATCAAGCATCGTCTATGTGGGATCAGCTGTACGGTCCTCTGTTTTACTTACCTTTGGTTTGAAGAGGCTGTAGTGGGGACGGAGAAAAGAAGGGTGGCGCAACGGGGCCAGTCACTTTTAGGATATTGCCTCCAGTATTTGGTGGGTGGAGAGGACAAATGGATTACGTGGCATTTTGCCAATCTTCCATACACCTCTGCAGGAAGCTGGCTTTGTATATACTAAACCCAAAGTAAAGTATGGTGTGCACAGAGTCCAGTGGATCCCCAGAGGCTTACATAGGCTTTTCTTTAATAAAAATAGATAGGGGATATTGATGGCCAAGATCCCTTTGTTCGAAGCACTTAGCAAATTGGATTGTAAGATAAAACATCTATATGGTATAATGATGGATCAAATACCAGACGATATAGAGAAAACTGAAATAAAGTGGGCTAGCAAATTGGAGAACGCTGATAATGATATAGAAATGTTACTAGAGTTGGCAAAAAAACCGAATCTCTCAGCTAACCTGAAGTCGCAACACTTTAAGACGGTTTTTAATTTATATTTTACTCCAGCAAAACTAAAAAGGGAGGATGATAAGCATCCCAGATGTGGGATCAGTCCAGTTGAGGTGGTGCACATGTTTTATGGCTGTACTAAATTATCATCGCTTAAAAGGGACATGGAAAAGTTCTGGGAGAAGATACTTGGTAGAAGGGTTGGACTGAACCCTCCTTTAATGTTACTAGGATACGATAATAGTTCAGGGCTGGATTATAGTCAGACCTGCTTTGTATTTATTTGAGCTACAGTTGACAGATTGCTGGTAGCAACTAGATGGAAAGATTCTGATCCCCCAACGTTTCAAGCATGGCTGGCTTGTTTAATTGGCATCTATAACCTAGAGCGAACGTTATACGATTATAAGGGACGTCAAGCTAGAAAGTGGGGGAAAAAGATCTGGCTTCCAATATCAACGTGGTTAAACTGGGAAGGAAATGTAGGAATCTGACTACAATTTTAGCTTACTTGAAGGGTATATTGATTGTCAGAAAAGGATGACCATTGTAATCAACTGCTATAACAATCCATTTTTGTATATATCAATGGTATAGACTCTCGCTCCATATATTTTATACATGTAACTTCTAATTGAGTAACTTAATAATCATGGCACTACTGGTATTTTTGTATATTGTATTTGGTATTTATTTGTACAATTCCTCTCTGATCAATACAATTTTTTTAAAAAGGAAGGAATGGAGAGGCTGGGTTAGAGTATTGCAGCTCCACCATCAAGTGATGCCCTGCTGAGCCCCTGCTCTCTTGAGTGTTGGTGTTCAAAGCCCTCCTCCACCTGCCTCCCAGCTGTCCAGCCCTACTCAACCCTTACCTAATGGCGGCCGCTGCGGGGACAGGCGAGCAACGTCACTGACTTATTGTCAGTGAAATTGGTCTCCCACCCTCGCAGCTCCACCATCAAGTGAGGCCCTCTTGAGCCCCTGCACTCTCGAGTGTTGGTGTTCGAGGCCCTCCTCCACCAGGCTTTTCCTGCGCCTCATTCCTGGTGGTCCAGTGGACCTCTCACTCTTTCTCTCGCTCCGTTTTTCTGTGTGCTTTTTCCTTTCACCTTCGTTTTTCACCCTTTTACTGTCACTCGCTTTCTATCACTTTCCATCCTCCGTTTCACTTTTACTCTGTTTTCACTCTACTCTTTATTTTGTGCACCTCTCTCCCGTTTTCTTCCCGCTGCTGCTGCCTCCGCGGCCCCTCCCCCCAGCGTGACCAGCCCAAGCCAGTTTCCCCTCCCCACTCATGCCTCCCAGCTGTCCAGCCCTCACCGACGCCTACTTAATGGCAGCCGCTGCACGTCTGCGCCACTTGCGCGCCAAAGACATGCCAAAGGCAAACCTGTCTGCACCCATCCGCAACCCAAACGCGACCAGCGCCAGGAACCCTGGACCTCCGAACCGCCAATGCTACAACCCATCGGCACTCTACGCACTCAATCCAGGTTGTAACAACAACTGCAAGCTAGCATCACCAGCCGACACCCCGGACCTTTCAGCTGTCACCGCTGCCGCCACTCCTGCAGCACTACCAAGACCACAGATCCAGTACAACCCGACCGCAACAATGTGACCTCACCAAAGACCCTGCAATGCATCCTCCTCAATGTCCAATCCCTCCACAAACATGCCACCGAGATCTGGGACCTCCTTAACAGCACCACCCCGGACGTTGTATTCTTCACTGAAACCTGGACCAACACCACCTCGGGACCTGACATCGACATTCCCCAAGGATGCAAAATCTCCTGGAAGTACCGCCCCACCTGCCCTGGGGGGAGGAATCGCCATCGTCCACAAATTCACCCTCCGACTGAGCACACTTTCTGACGAGCCCAGAGACTTGATGGAACACCTACACTTCAGGATACAGGCCAGCCCTACTACCGCCCTCCGGGGAACCCTCATCTAACGACCTGCCGCACCCCACAGACCATTCACCAACTCCATCACGGACAGCATCACCCCGCAGGCCATTGTGTCCTCCAACTACACCTTGTGGGGAGACCTCAACACTCACCTCGACAACCAACAAGACCCCAACACCACATCCCTCCTGGACAACCTCCACAACATAGGACTCCACCAAATTCTGACCGAGTCCACGCACTCAGCAGGACACACCCTCGACCCCATCTTCACCACAAGAAACTCCATCACTTTCAGCCACACCACCGAACTCCTGTGAGCAGTCCATCGCTCCATCCATTTCACCTTCAGAACACCCACCATCCACAAAACCCAGCACCTGCTCCCACGCAGAAGTTGGACTAAAATCATTGATGACCAGCTCACCACCTCAATCGGCAACTCTAGCCCAACCATCGCGGACAACGACCCCAACACCGCAGCCCGAACCTTGCACAGATGGATCTCCGACTGCGCTAACACCATAGCCCTAATAAAGAAGAACAACAACACACATGCCAGGAAACGCAGCTGGTTTACCACTGAACTCCGAGAGTCCAGACGCACATGCCGCTACCTTGAAAAGGCCTGGAGGAACTCCAAATCCACGGAAGCCCACAACAACTTCAGAGCCGCCACCAACGCCCACCACCAACTCATCAGAAATACAAGAAAGAAAGCAATCAAAGACAGAATCTCCATGCGTGCGCACAACAGCAAAGAAATCTTCAGCATCATCAAGGAGTTCGCCCAACCCATCAGCAAGTCTACAGATATCCTTCCCTCACAAGACCTCTGCTACAAACTCAGCACCTTTTTCCAGCACAAAATCGAGAACATTTGCCACAATTTCAACGAAGACAGCCAACAGACAGAACCCTCACCAACCACCCCGGACACCTTGAAGTCAACGATTGACAGCTGGACAGCCCTCACCACTGAAGACACACTGAATACGATTAAGTCAATCCACTCCGGGGCCCCCTCAGACCCCTGCCGCATCACATCGTCAAGAGAGCCGCTGACACCATCACCCCCATGCTTCGCCACACCATCAGCCACTCCATCACAACCGCCTACTTCCCATATGACTGGAAGCGCGCTGAGATCAACCCCCTCCTGAAGAAACCCTCAGCAGACCCCACCGACCTCAAAAACTACAGACCCATCTCCCTGCTCCCGTTCCCAGTGAAAGTCATCAAGAAAGCCATCAGCAGCCAACTCGCCACCTTCATCGAAGAGCACAGCACAACATCCTAGACTCCTCCCAATTCGGCTTCAGAAAGAACCACAGCACGGAAACTGCCCTCCTCGCCGCAACAGACAACATCTGATCCCTCCTGGACAGAGGAGAGACAGTAGCCCTCATCCTACTCGACCTTTCAGCGTTCTTTGACAGTCTCTCACCGCACACCAACACAAAGAGTTCACGAAGCAGGGATCCGGGACAAGGCCCTCTACTGGATCCACTCATTCCTCTCGGTCAGAACCCAGCGGGCCAGACTCCCTCCCTTCCTCTCGGATCCCACACCGACCACCTGTGGAGTCCCCCAAGGATCCTCCCTCAGCCCCACATTGTTCAACATCTACATGGCTCCGCTCGCCCACACCGTCAGAACCCATGGACTCAACATTGTTTCATAAGCAGACGACACCCAACGCAGCCAAACACAACTTTCAAGAAGGCATGGAAGCAGTCGCCAAATGGATGAAGAGCAGCTGTCTACAACTCAACAAGGACAAAACAGAAGTACTCATCATAGGCCCACACCCCGACACCTGGTGGCCCCCCGCCCTCAGAAGCCCGCCCACCCCCACAGACCACACACGCAACCTCGGAATCATCCTGGACTCCAAACTTAAAATGGACTGCAAGAACACCTCCGTCGCATCCTCCTGCTTCCATACCCTCCACCCCTACGCAAGACCTTCAAATGGATCCACCTCAACCTCACCCGCAAACTTCAAAACATCCAGAACGCCACCGCCAGACTAATCCTCAACCTGCCATGACACTGCCACATCACCCAGCACCTGCGCACCCTCCACTGGCTCCCCATCGAGGCAAGAATCACCTTCAAGATTCTCACCCACGCACACAAAGCCCTCCACAACACAGGACCAGCATATCTGAATAGACGACTCACATTCCACGCACCCCAAAGGACCCTACGATCAGCCCAGCTCTCCCACTCCATGGTCCCTCGCACCAGGAAGTCTAGATTGGGAGGCCGCTCCTTCTCCTTCCTTGCAGCCAGATCCTGGAACGCCCTCCCGCTCCACATCAGACAGATGACATCACTCCCCAACTTCACGAGGGACCTCAAAATATGGCTCTTCGATAGACCTCCTCCTTGATGGACAAGACCCTGCACCTCCAACCCCACCACAACCCCAGTGTCTTGAGACCCTTACGGTGAGTAGTCGCGCTTAACAAACCCATGATTGATTGATTGAATATTCTTGGATTGTTGTTTTGTAAAAGGTTCGGTGCTGGTGCTTTTTTTTTGTTTTAAATATGCGTCCAATGTGTGTGCTTTGACCCGTGTAATGATTTGCCAGGTTGTCTATGAAATCTTGAGTAATGGGATGAGCTACTTCTAGGCAATTTAGTTTACGAAATTCAGTGAGAATTTTATGGAATTCTTTAGTTGCACATTTAGCATTTTTAATTCTATCTGAATTGTACCTTTTCTTAGTTTTTTTGATAGCAGACTTGTATAATCTGTTAAGTTTTTGTAGGCAAAGTTTGTCTTGATTGGTGTTTGTTTTGAGGCAGGCACGTTGCAGCTTTCTAATTTGTTTTTTTATCTCTTTTTTTCTCCAAGGTGCCTGTTTTCTTTTGTGGTATTAGGATTTCAAAAGCTTCCTGTAGCCACTCATTTAATTTTTTAACTGAATTTATTGTGTCTAGATCTGTACTGGACGTTAGCTGTGTTTCTAAGTGTTCCAAATTGAGTTTGTTTCACGGTCGGTAGGTGGATGCACGTAAGGTTGTTTTAGGTGCGTTGCTATGTGTTATTTGTTGGAAAGGAAGCAAATGATGGTCTGCCCATTTGAGTGGAGTTGTTGTTTGAAAAGTAACTAGTTCTGTATTTGCAAAAATGACATCTAGGATGTGTCCAGCAACGTGTGTGGGTTTGTGGATGATCTGATGTCGGTTCAGTGCGTCTAGGCCAGTGATGATTGTTCTTGGATGGGGCATATTGGGTTTGTCAAACCAAACATTGAAGTCACCCAGAATGCATAGGTTTGGAGTGTAATGTTGTCAGGTTTGAAACTGTATCTACAAGTGTGTCTAGGAATGTTACATTGCTGGGTGGAGATCTGTAAAGGAGCAAGAAGTTACAGGAGGAAGATGGTGTAGGATTGATCTGGTGAAGAGGGTCTCACAACCTTGTATGGAGATGTCTTCTGTTTTACTGATATTTAATGTTTGCTTGAACACAACAGCTAAGCCACCTCTTCTTTTGCCTATGCAAATTTGTGATAGTTTGATAGCCTAGAGGAACGGCTTCATGCAATACAGGAGCCATATCATATCCCAACCATGATTTATTTTATTTATTTGTATTCTTGTATAGCGCAGGAAGTCAACCCCCGGAGGGGTATCTCCGCGCTTACGATTTACCAAGGAGCCAAGATCTTATGCTGATCAGAAAAAGAAGGGGGTGAGAGGCCTAACAGGCAACAAATAGAAACGTTTTCAGGGAGTTCTTAAAAGATTGAAAATTAGTAATATTTTTGAGAGCAAGGGGCAATGAATTCCAAAGGATAGGGCCTTTGTAAGACAAGGCTCGCCCTCCCTGCCTGGCTTTTTTTATCCTTGGAATCTGAAGTTGTTGCTGGCTGCTGGAGCGCAGGGTCCGACTGGGTATGTAGGATTTGAATAGTTCTTTTAAATATTTAGGTCCATTGCCAAACAGACAGCTGTGGATAGTGCAGCAGATTTTAAATTTTACACGCTGTCTAATTGGCAGCCTGTGGAGTTTTGTCAAGAGGGGGAATGATGGAGACCTTGGCTGAGCGTTGAGAACTAGTCTCGCAGCCGTATTTTGGACCACCTGTAGTCTCTGTAGTTGTTCCTCATTTGCCGAGACCAGCAGGCCATTACAGTAGTCCAATCTACGTATAACCAAGGCTTGGACAAGAGTCTTCCTATAGAAGTCTGACAGAAATGGGAAGACTCGTCGTAGCAGTCCAGTGACATGAAAACAGGAACCTGCTACTTGGTTTGTGTGCTCTTTAAACAGAAGAGATTTGTCCAGGCGCACACCGAGATTTTTAACAGTCTGTTTGGGGGTAGGAGTTGGTCCTAAATCCGGGGGCCACCATTCCGGGGACCACAGAAGTGTGGCCTCTCCAAACAACATTACCTCAGTCTTGCCTACATTACACTGGAGGCGATTAGTAGCCATCCAGTGGGATATTGCCCTCATTCCGTCCGCAAAGGATTTTTGTACTGTGGGCCTCAGGATTTTAAAGGGGATCAAAAGCTGAGTGTCGTCGGCATACGACACAGGGGTGAATCCATGAGATCTTACAATATCCGCCAAAGGGGCTACGTATATATTGAATAGTGTAGGGCTTAGGCATGAGCCCTGTGGCACTCCTTTGGTGAGCTCCCTTGAGATAGAATGGTGGGAGCCCACTCTTACCTCTTGTTGGCGGTCCGAAAGAAAGCTTTCCAGCCAAGTAAGGGCCACATCATCTATTCCCCTCTCCCTTAGACGTTCGAGGAGTATCTCATGAGACACAGTGTCGAAGGCCGCGGATAAATCTAACAGCACTAGAATCATTGAATTTCCTCCATCCAGTGACATCTTGATGTTATCAGTCACTGAGAGGAGGGCAGATTCTGTGCTGTGATTGGGCCTAAATCCAGATTGTGAAAAATCTAGGCCCTCCGTTGCCTCGATATATGTGGACAAGTGAGTGTTAACGTGTCTTTTGGTCATCTTGCTGAGAAAGGGTAGGAGAGAGATGGGTCGGAAATTGGAGAGATCGGTCCATGGAATTGCTGCGTTCTTTCGGATTGGGTTCACCACTGCTTTTTTCCATTCTATGGGTACAGATCCTTCCCTTAGAGAATGATTAATCAATGTTTGAATATGGGGCCCGAGCAGGGATTGCAAAGAGACAGTTATTTTAGCTGATAAGAAGTCATCTGGGGATCCAGATTTTATGTGACTCATGAGGAGGGTGAGATCAGAATCATTGACTGCTGGAAATGTCTTGAGTGTGGTATTAGTTCGTGTGGACAACATAGAGGTGGAAAAAGAGTTATCACTGTTTACATTTTGATTTTGGTTGACGGCCAATAAAATTTTATCGTAGATCGAATTGATTTTATTTTCAAAGAACAGGGAGATATCGTCACATAATTGTTGGGAGAAATCATCAGGGCTTTTGCATGCAGTAGGTTTTACGAACTCCTGAAGAATTTTAAATAATTCCTTAGATTGGTTTCCGGCTTCTGCAAGTTGTTGGGAGATGCTATTCCTACGGGCAAGTTTGATGTTTTTATAGTATTTGGTCTGGGCCTCATGATGTGCTTTCTTATTTTCTTCGGTTCGTGTTTTTCTCCACTTTTTTTCCAGCCTCCTACATTTTTGTTTTTCTGTTCTAAGCTCCTCAGTATACCACGTTTCCTGTTTGGTGGTAGGATATTGTTTGTGTAGTTTTAGGAGTGCTATTTTGTCGATTGCTTCTTTGAGGGAAGTGTTAAATTTAGTTAATAAGGTCTCTATATTATCTGTCTCTGTAGGAGTGGGCTGCTTCCATTCCTTTTGCAAATCCTCTACAGTGACTTTGTGCCATTGTCGACGCCAGATTGGTGGTAGAGAGTTTTTATTGGAGGACTTCTCCACCTTGGATAGTAAAAATTCCACAATGAAGTGGTCAGACCAAATAATTTGAACCGGGGAGGAGCATTCAGTTATGAAGAGTAGGTCAGGTTTTGTGTCAGTGAAAAGGTCGTAGATGTGATGTTTGTTTTTAGAGAGAGATTGGGTATTTATTAATAGACAGTTTTGAGAATGTGCTTTGGTGATAATGTGACTTTGTTTTTTAGAAGAGTCAGTAGTATTTTGTGGGCTTGTAACAGGTGTGTCCTTAGTGTTGGTAGTAGAAGTCTGAGGATAGCAATGGTGTAGTTCTGTATTGTGTTCCTCGTCTAGCAGGCTAAGAAGGCATTTTGATGGGTCTGCATGTGTAGGTGATGGAGATGGTGGTTGAGAGTGAGTTGGTGAGCTGTGTTGTTTTTGTAGTGTAAACTTGTTGTGCAGGAGGTTTGGAGGAGCGAACTTGTGAGGAGTGGCATGGTGCTTATTTTGTTCACGTCTGTTTAGGGTGGAAAGTGTATGAGTTGGGGTGGTGGTGCAGCATGTGGGTCATATAGTAAGGTTCTAAATTGTCCAGTGAATGAGAGGCGGTTAAAAAAGAGATGCTGTGTTGCTGTATATGTGTTAGGTTTGCGGGAAGAGAGAAATCTTGGCATTCAAGTTTCTTCATGGTATGTATTATTTGTGTAGTCTGGAAGGTGGGAGTTGGTGTATGTTTGTTATGGAAAGTATTGTGAGGTGTTGTGTGTGAGAGACTTGGTTTGTGCTGCTGTTTGTGTTATATTTTGTTTTTGAAGAGTAGTGAAAAGAGGGTGCTGATGTTTTTGTTTTCCGAGAAGGATTTGTATGTAAAGTATTGTTGGTGAGTGGAAGTTGTAAGGTAAAGGGGGCCGAGATGTGTTTGTGAATAGAGTATATGTTGTGTGTAAGAGGGGATGAAGTAGAGTTTAGTGTGTTTGTGTTTGATTTGATTTCTGAAAGAAGTAATGTGTTTGGTGCAGTGAAGTAAAAGTGTTGTGCTATTGCGGTAGAAAGAAGAGGCAGGTGTTGGTGGCTGAAAAGATGGAAGGCTGAGTGTAGGACTTGGCCCTTTTTGGCTAAAGTCCCTAAACTTTTTCCTTCCCCCCAGACCTTTTTCTGACATAGTGTTGCTAACTTAGATGTAACAAGTAACCTTTTGTGAAACTGCCATGTTGTTCTGTCAAGTGCACTCACTTGCCAGACCTTACCCTTCCCTTTCTGTGCACCTAAGACACCCCAATGGTAGGTCTAGGGTCTCCCCTGGACAGGGTGTAGTGCATGTGAAAGATAGGACACATGTCAGGTGTGTGTCATGTCCTGACAGTGAATTAATCTCCTTTTTGTTTTCCACTGTTGAAAGGCCATCTTGCCCATAGGACAGAATGGGAGGGCTTTGTAATATGTTTTCCAGCCTGTCCTCCCAAAGGCTTAAGATGGAAAGGTGAGGTTTAGTATGCCTGAACTCACAATGTAATAACACATCTTTTTATGTAGGTGGTTTTTGCATTGTGTGTTCAGAAACCACTCTTTTGAAAGTGACTGCGATTTTGTGCTCTGACATTTCTGTGTGTTTCTGCCTGGCTGTGGATTGACTGTCTGGATTTGAAAGCAATAGGCTCTGGGGAATGTCTTGACCCAGGGGAGGAGGTGAGACAGCAACAAGCTGACCTGGATCTGGAGTGTAGGGGAAGGAGAAGCCCCTGGAGGTGAAGAGGCCTGGGTTGCTGCTATAAAACAATCGTCCCATCTCCTGCTGAGTGATTGAGAATCCAGACCCCCACTAATCAAAGGAAGAGAGGTGTCACTGGCAGGGAGGCACCCAGAACTGGTTTGAGCAGGGGTCAGTGCCCCCTGAAGAACAAAGACTTCAAAGCCATTGAGGGTTATAACTAAGAAAACTGAAGCCCCTGAACTTTAGAGAATTGTTTGATCAAGTATGAACAAGACTGGAGCTACTTCGTGGTCAAGAGGACCTTTGCCAAGGAAGAAACAACTGAAGAGACTGATGTATAGGACTGCTCTTGCTTTGTGATCTGGGGCTGGCCTGCAGTTTGCTGTTTCAACCAAGGAAAGGCTAAAGGGATTTTGCTGTGTGTTGTGTTCCCCTGCTTGAATGACTTTGCGGTGTGCTGTGTCCTGAAGTAACTATCCCCAAGGGCCTGAGGTGAGCTGGCTCCCTGTACGGAAACACAGGACACAAAAGTTTCCAAGGAAGACTCTCAGAGATGCTGTGTGCATGTGCTCTGTCTAGCCTGAGATCTTCATGAGGCGTGCCCTTTGATAGTGGCACCTGGAGTCCTAGTGTGTCTCAGAGACGCTGTGTGCGTGTGCTCTGTTTAGCCTGAGACCCTTGAAGGAGTCGCCTTGTTATCGTGTGCACCGGAATCCAAGTGAGTCTCTACGCCGTTGTGTGCGGGTGTGTTGGGCACTGTGAGACCTTCGTGAGGATTGGCCTTGTCATCATGTGCACCGGAAGCCAAGGGAGTCTCAACACCGTTGTGTGCAGGTATGTTGTGCACCGCAAGACTTTCATGAGGATTGGCCTTGTCATCGTGTGCACCAGAACCCAAGTGAGTCTCAACCCTATTGTGTGCGGGTGCGTTGTGCACCGTGAGACTTTTGTGAGGATTTGCCGTGTTATCGTGTGCACCGGAGTAAAGTGAGTCTCAGCGACGCTGTGCGTGTGATCTTTGTGCTGTCGGAGACTCGTGTGTGGAGTGCCCAGTGATCGTGCACTCGGAGTGAAGGAAGATTCAGCGACGCTGTGTGCATGTGCTTTGTGACAGGCTGAGATCTTCGTAAAGTGGAGAGGCCCAGACCGGCAGTCCCGGAGGAGCTGAGTTGCTGGCCCGAGCCGCCATTGCCATTGAGTGGGTTTGTGCCCCCAGGTAACGTGTGTCAACTCGTGGGGCAGGGCGCGGGCTCGGAGGAGACGCTCTCGGCCTCTCTCTCTCTCTCATGTTGGCAGCGCGAGCCTCTGCTTCGGCTCGCATTGTGTCCCGTATTGCCAAATGGTGTGGCGGTACCAGGGCCGGAGTGCGAAGCTGCACATTGGAATAACATCCTACTGTGTTGGGTGCAACTGTGAGAAGCTGACTGAAGGTCAGAAGAGGAGGCGGAGAGACCGCCTAAGGCCCGGTGAACGGGGCCTGAGTGTACTACGTAGTATTCCATTTCTGAGAGCGGAGTACTTGACTGACGTATTACACATTGCAAACTTTCTGTAAAACGAACTTCTTGATTGTCGTATGACGCATTGCCGTGTTCCTGCATAATGAACTACCTGATTAGCGTATTGCCCATTGCATTATTCCTGCATAACGGATTACCCTATTAAGTGTATATGCATTGTCTCATTATTGCAGAACGACGTTCCTGGTGGATGGATTATGCATTGCATTGTTTTACCTTGCAAAGTGCCTCGTTGTTGCGTTACGCATTGCATTCTTTTCATTGCAGAGTGTCTGATTGCTGCGTTACGCATTACAGTATTTTTACATTGCAAAAGTACCTGATTCTAGCATTACAAACTGTATGACATGTGATTAGGAGTACAAGAGAATGTTTAGAAGTGCTCATTGACATCGCCAGAACTTACAATGGCTGGCTGGCCTAACAACCGACCAGAAGAAATATTACACAACTTCATATGTTGGTTTTATATTGTGTGGTCTTATTGTATATCTTTTTACATAAAGTTTATACTCGTTTTTACAAAACTCGTGTGGAGTCTATTTGTGGTGTCATCATTGGATTATTGTGAGCGTGGTTGCGAATACTTTACACATTTGCCTTAAAGATAAGCCTGGCTGCCCATGCCAAGCTACCGAGGGGGTGAGCGGGGCTATCTAAAAAGGTGACCTTCCTTTCCCTGACGTTGGAACGTGGGTCCTTTCTTGGCCGAAGGTACCTACCTCAGCCAACCAGGGATCCTGGGTCTAACACTGAGTATAGGTTTATCAGTGACAAAAGGGGTCTGTTAGGAGTAATTAGAGTAGAGATTGTGTGTCTGGATGGGATATAGTTAAATATGGTGTTAAATTGAGTTGTGTTAGTGATGAGTGGATTGGTTAGTGGTATAGGATAGAGTTGTGTATTGTTTGTAAGTGATGGTGCACATGTGTGGTAGCTGGAATAGAAGGGTGTATAGGTGTGGTTTCTGGGGCTTTGTTGGGGGTGCTAAGACATTGAACTTTGTCTAGGGTTGCTTTGTAGTAAATGAGTAGAGTACATGTGTTGTGAGTGTGTTAATCTGGTTTCGGCTGGGGTAGGGTGGGTGCTGGTGAATACAAATATGGGTAGCATTCCTGGCCCTAGTCCTGACTAGTTTTGAACAGGCTCAAACAGGCAACTGCCCTTATCCTCTTCACCCTTAACCTTGATGCCCGGGGACCAGTGATATTGGTCACCGGTCTTTGTGCTGTGACGCCGTAGGGGGCCTCCACTAGAGAGGTGCAGTGGGACTACCACTCATACCCTCATACCCAACAATTTCTCATGAGGGGTATTTGTGTAGAAAATCAGGATTCTTATCAGCGATAGGACTGAGCTCTCAATTAGGAACATGTTCCAGCAGCCATCTTTGACAACCTCCCACTAACAGACATTTCTATACCAAAAGCAGATAAACGTGAAGTCTTTGCTGTTCTTGAGACTTCTTGAACAGAGGGGAAGCTCTACCTCAAGCCCTTGGAAGAACTCAAAAAAGAAGTTACAAGAAGTTCAGTCCAGTTCTTTCTCTGCCCAAGACTTAAGCAGCCACTGCAGGCCAACACAGCAAAGCACACAACAAAGTGGTAGTTCCTCCTCACAGCTTTTCCGGCTCTTCTTCTTGGCAGGTTGCTTGATCCAAAAGACTTCTAAAGTCCTGGGGTCAGGGCCCCAATATTTATACCACATTTACTCTTTGTTCTCTTTGTGGCAAGGGTCTCTGAGCCAGTTCTGCCCTCTCCGACCCAGCTTCACTACAAGAGGTGAAGCCAACATTGTGCAGAGGAGAAACTACCTATTCAGGTGCTAGTGAAAACTCTTCCCACCACAGTCCAAATGCAAACCAAGCCTATTCAGCCCAACTATGAGTCATCCAGGAAAGATAGGGCACACCTCAAACCCCCTTGTGGGTGTCTACAGTGAATGCACAACCCCAGCCCATGTAACTCCAAAACCAGACAGTCAATATACAAACCAGCAGAGGCACATAGGATGGTTAAGCAAGAAAATGCCCACTTTCTAAAAGTGCAATTTTCAAACACATAATTTGAAAACCATCTTTCTAGAAAAATGTGTTATTAAATCCCAAATTCAGAGAACCTAAACTCCATTTCTCTATCTTGTCTCAATGGGAAGTTATACTTGTTAGATTTTACAAAGCCACTCCCATGTTAGCCTATGGGGTTGATAGCCTTTCGATAGTGAAAAACGAAATTGGCAGTATTTCACTATGAGGACATGTCCCACACACCAGGACATGTCTTACCTTTCACATACACTGCACATTGTCCAGAGTTACCTTGGCCCTACCTGAGGGGTGCCTTACATCTAAGAAAAGGGCAGGTTAGGGTCTGTTGAGTGGGAACACTTGCCAGGTCGACATGGCATTAAAAACTGCACACAGACACTGCCGTCGCAGGTCTGAGACACCTTTGAAAAGCTGCTTGTGTGGGTAGCATTGTCAGTGCTGCAGGCCCACTAGCAGCATTTGATTTACAGGCCCTGGGCACACACAGTGCACTATACTAGGGACTTAGTAGTAAATAAAATAAGCCAAACATGGAAACACCAATCCATAAACACAATTTACAGTAGGAACACTTGCACTTTACTTTAATAATGAACAGCAGTGAGAAAGTGCATTGAGGCCCTAAACCAGCAAAATGAAGTCCAATATACCATTGAAAACAGGAGGCCAGAAAGCAAAAAAAACAGGGGAAACATGCCAAAAGATGCCAGGTCTAACAATCACCAAAGAGCAAAAAGCACCAACTGTGGATATCTGGTCACGCTGGACCAGAACAAAGTCGAAACTACAGGCTGACTGAGATGGATCTAGTTACGCCTGCTGAAAGTGAGGAACTTAAGTCCTTGTCGCGGAACTTTGCGAGGTCCCGTGCAAAGGATGCATCGCATAGATGAGGAAATGTGTCCGTTTAGGAGTTGCGAGGCTGCGATGTGAGGTCCTGCATCGTCGTCGAAGATCCTGTCAATGAGGGCTTGCACTGCGAAGTCTGGCTTTAAGGATGCATTGTGGAGTTGAGTCCATACTGTTGCTTGAATATGAATTTACCTTGAAAAAATAAAAGACAAGAGGCGTTTGGCAAAACAGGAACAGTTGGTTTAATTAAAAACTTTAGCTAAGGGCCATCCTTGGACCACAAATTGAAGCATGGGCAGACGTGTTCATGCACTGATTCAGTGGTTTTACTACCTCTAAGTATCTTTTCTCTGGAAAGTCTTGGGGCCAAACACTATCCTTCCCTATGGTGCCCCTTCTGCACAGCCTATCTAGCTCATTTTGAATGTCGCTAGGGTCAGTGAGAAGGTATAGTATTGTTGAATTGGTCTTGTATTGGGTCAGATTCACTACTACTCTGTGGGGTTCTACCTTGTTGTGTTGTATTTTGGCCCTAAATCTACATAGGTATAGGTGGAGAAGGCATTTTGCTTTTTCGGGGGCCACCTCTTGGGACAAGAAAAGCCTGTCTTCGCGTGATGCATGTGGTATCAGCGAACAGACGTAACATGACCTGGCTGATGTTTTGGAGCCCACAGCGGTCATGTGCTGATACCAGGTGTTGTGTAAGAGGGTGCTGTTAGGTTGGTGTCATTATAAGTGATATGGGAGAGGTCCCTATGCCATCGCGGTGATAACTTTGGGGTGGACTCCATTGGAAAAGTCAGTTCTTTGGTGATGAATTGATGCAACAACACCCATAGTAAACAGAGGGTACATAGAAGTGCAATCATACTTAACTTACCGAACATTGCAGGTTGGTGGATTACTCCAAGGGAGGTGTTCGTAGGCCTCTGATGATTGGGGGCTTATTGGCTTAAAAGGTTTGAAGCAAAAAAGTTAACGGTACAGTTCAAAGTTTCTTAATTTACACACTGCAGATCTTGTGGGGGTGGTGATGTGGCCATTGGAAAGGTAGTGCACCTGGATGTTCGATTGCCGACCTGTTGAATTAGTTAGTTCAGAAAACAGTGCATTATTGAATGAGTTGTCATCAATTGCTTTCTTTCGAGGTTCCTGTGAGGGTGTGTTCTCTAAACTCCATTCACACAATTTTAGTGAGGCACCAGAAGGTGGCCACAGTCAGGCAATCTATTTTTGATGAGTTACATTAAAGAGTGGAATGAAAATAGTATTTTATAAGTTGTTAGGACTCCCCCTTTTCCGTACCTAGCTGGGAGTTTCCGTACCTAGCTGGGAGTTAGACTGGTGAAGGATCTTTACGGGGTGATCTAATGAATATTAGAATGGTATCAATTTTAGCTAGGGTTCCATGGGCATCACCAGCCCTTCATTCCTAGTGTGTGCATGGGGGTGCTATTTGTGTGGGTGGTAGCTTTTGGCCTACATGTGCACAGAACAATGTGTAATGAGGTTGTGTGTCACTGTCTGAGCGCTGTTGGTGGTTTCAATATGCCCTGAGTTCACATGTGTACCCCTCTAGTCCCTGGCATGCGGCGTGCACCGGGACCCTCACTCGTGGCACCAGGTGTCTTAACTACATCCTTTTTCTAGAGACTTCTTCTTGGGCTTAGTTTGGGATTCTTTTTGTTAGTATGTTGGGCGCTTCCCTAGATCTCACATGACTGCTATCTCATTTATAATGAAAAGAATGGAGGTGGTCGGATAGCTGTTCCGTTTCCTCCATGTACCTCTGCTTCTGTTGTTATGTGGGGTCTGAAGTTTAGCTTACTGCTTATTCCTAATGAAGTATGTAAAGCCTGGTGTGCTGGCTGATTGCTAGTCCTGATGCGGAGGTGAGCACATTCTGCGTTCTAATCTTGTTTGGAGCTGTGATGGATTTTGCGGACACCCAACTTTCAGGTCACCCTCACCCTTCGAACAAGTCTCTTCCTGGCTCTTTGAACCTGTGGTGTCTAGCTGTGGCTAGGGGCTTCTAACCAGTGGCACGCTTCTGTCATTATTTTGGAGGGGCATGACCCAGCAAACAGTTTTAAATGACTGGGAAATTTGAGTGAAAAGGAGGGGGACAGACATTGCTGCGTGGAGAATCTGGGGTTTTTGAGATCGTGAACTCGTCGAAATTCTCCTAATAGAGGTGATGGACAGTTTGTTATTCATGCGTACCTCCCCCTCCCGACTGACTCAGCACCATGCAGCGCTTTGCGCCCTGTCAGATCTTGTGCGGTGGAGGTCATGGGTTCTTCACTATCCCAACCATAAAGGAACAATGGCTCCCGACACTGGAGGACTGCTTTGTTTTGGAACTAGAAGGGCGCCACCATTTGGCTGGAGGCTTCTGGTTTTAGGGAAGCTTTTGGGGCTACAAGCCATGAAGGAATGTTGGTCCCGGGCTGGATGCTCAAGAATGGGGACCTTTTGATTTGGTAATTGGAACCCATCCCAATTGGACTTGGCTATGGGGACCTGGGTGCCTGCTTTTGAGGACTTCTTGAGGAGTCACCCTTCCCTCTCATCAGACTGCCTTGTCTCTAGGATGTGGCCAGCCAGCCCCACCCTGGAGTATTAGCAGCAGAGTGGGGATACCTGATCGACAAAATACATACAGCAGCCCTGAACTCCTGAACGCAAGTAAAGGCTTGAATTCCTAAGATTGTCTAATTGGTCCTTCTTTTCGATTTTTGGTACAGTGGACTTTGAGGTGTGGGTGAACTAGGAGGTATGCATTGGGGAATTTTAACTTACTGCACATTTGGATCATGCATTTGTGTGAAGGCGTTACCTCCCTAGGCTGTTACCCTTCCCTGTTGGGCTGGGTTCCTTGTCTGTTGTTGCCATTGCCATGCATTTGTCCAACTAGCTTGTCCCTGTTGCAGTGGTGCAGTGGCTGATTGACCTTCCTGCGACTGAGTGTGGGGTGTATTCGTATCTCGCTGGGTCTGCTTTGGTGGATGGAGATTTTGTGGAGACTGGCACTGGCTCATCGGCCTCTGTTGTATGCTTTTAGCTGGCATCTGTCTCCCATGTGGCCTATTCTGTGACAATAATAACATTCCCTAACATATGGTTGCTGCCAACCACCATGGCCTCTGCCAGTATAGTTATGTTGAGACCCTCTGGGATTTTGTGGTTGAGACCCCTTCAAGACTGATGGCATTAGAAGCTCCCTGTCAATGTGCCCCCCCATGGGCGGTCTTTTTCAATTTGTGTTGGGCCAACTTAGCGGTGTCTCTCTAGGCTTGCTACTGTTTTTCCCTTTCCTTCTTTTGTTTCTTTTTCTAATAGTGGAATATGTGGGCCTGTATCTCATCTAGGGTTTGGTTTCCAACCCCACTACATCGTCCAAACCGCTTTGTATCTCGGTGGGCAGCCCCTTATTGAGGATATTATAAAAGAATGCGACTGGCAGGCCCGCCCCTATCAGTTCATAGTTGTCCTGTCTCTTGTCCCTATGATTCCTTCATCCTATCCAGAAAATCAGTTATGGTTTCTCCAGCTTTCATAATTTCCGCCATTAACTGCCCTACTTCAGGGCGGTCCGGGAACCTCTCCCTCAGCGCCATCCATATTTCATGCCTGTATGAATTATATGCAGCCCCATCATGCTCAGTGTTTGTCAGTGTGATTGCTGTGATGTGAGCTCAGGTGAACACTCTGTTAGTCTGCTCTCAGATAAGACTAGATAGCAGACTTTTGACATCACCTATCGCTAGATTTATTCCAGCGGTGTTCTTCTCAAAACATGAGATCCATTTCCCCGCTCCATCCAGCAATGACGGAAATTTGGTCCTTAGTCTTTCATTATCCATCTGATCCCATGGCACATAGATGGTCCCTTCTGTAGTAGCGTATATATTTTTGCTTTGGATGGCTCTTCTGAATTCTCCCTGATGTAACGCTTCCATTTTCTTAGGCATCCTGCATGTAAGGGAAGTGCCACTATGGCCATGTCCTCGAGTTCAAAGGATCTCTCCTCTGGCCAAGGTCTATCGTACTGGTCCATTCCCTTGGTCCAGCGGGCTAGCAGGTGACAGAATGACCGCACAAAGTTCTCACCTTCCTCTTGGGTCACTATCTCTCTTGGGGTCAGTCTATCAGTCTTGCGAGTCTGGGAGGGGTAGCGGATGTCTTCTCTTCATCGCTGCTCCCCTTGTGCGCATGCAAGGGTGCCATCTTGCTTCTTCTGCACCGTGGTTGGGTCTGTACCAGTCTTCCTTGGTCTCATATTTTTGGGTCAGCCCTTCTTTTGCGTTGATAATCTGGTGAGGCTTGGATCCTAGCTAAACCGTTTTTATCCGGTTCTAACTTTTATTCCTCTCGGATTGGTGCCCTGTACCTATACCTGCCCTCCTTTGATGGAGAGCATGCGGCTCTCTTTCTCTCTCTCTACTTAGTACACGCCTTTCTTCCAAATTCCATCTAGGTTGCCTCCTTCGCTCTGAGCTATTAGCTGTTCTTTTTGGTCGGCATTTACCCTCAAATTTGCTTTCTGATGTTTCTTCTCCTACCTGCACAAACCCTGTAGCTCCACCCTCATCATCGGATTCCGGAGGACTGGGACTCCTTTCTTCACCCTCGCTAGTTGTATCACTGTCCAGAACTGCTATAACCCTCCCGTCACTCAAATGTGCTTGCCTGCTCCAGTTGGAGGGCGTGTTCTTTGTGCTACTGGGGTTCGATGGGCTGAAAACCGACTGACGGGGGTCGAACTCTAGGGGGGAGCCCGTGCACTGGACTGGGGCAGCGCTGGGATTGCCTGGGCCTGTTAGACCTCATGCCAGTGCCTAACAATTTGTTGTTCGGTCGGGGACCCTTCGGTTCCCTCACCTGGCGGCTTGGTGTATCCTAATGCGGGGAGAGCAGGCATCGGGGAGGGCACCCCCATACCTGCATATGGCCGGGAGGTGTGGACGTCTTGCTTGTTGTCTGTTTGATTGGATTATCGGTTTGGGCCTCCTCGAAGATGACCCACTGCTCTAATAATGCCTCTCTCCTGTCCATCTTCTGTCCTGTGTATTTGGCCAGTATGTGAGTTCCTATGTGTTCTGTGGGTTTAGTGTCAACATTTCTTGGCCAGGGAAATGCATGTGCCTTAGTGTATGTGTTGTGAAAAACAAATTCCTAGGCAATCCAAAAAGGATAAATATCACAATAAATGTGTTTTTACAAAACAAGCAAGCAGTGAAATATTTAATAAAACACAGTGTACCAACTCATCATTATTAAAAAGCTTTATTTCTTTATTGCAAAAATACAGCTAATCTTTTTGTGGGAATATAGGGTCAATAACATCCATAAATTGTAAAAGAAAATATATTAATACATCAATTATAAAAATCTAATATCATTAGTCATGTTCCAAATTTATAGAAAAATACATCATGAATATATGATATAATGACAATGAAAAAGATATATATATATGCAATATGATTACAAGTCAATTCACAAAAACACAATAAAAACGTTAAAAAATAATTTCGCAACAAAAGATCAGCTTCCAATACAGGTGCAAATCAATTCACAAAGGCACAATATAAATGTTAAAAAATTAATTTAGTAGCAAAAGATCAGCTTAGTGTATGTGTGCCATTCGTGGCAAAATTTGTTACATTTTCAAGCCTGTGCGAGGAACCTGATTTGCATGTGTTTTATTGGCGATTCCATGGTAAGTTGGCAACTTTTTTTAGAGGACAGATGCGCCCAAGTTTCTCTTATTTAGGGAATCTTTTAGTTCTGCTCTAATCGTGGGGAAAATATATACACAGGGGTTTACTGGTTCTAACTACTCAGTACTATCTACAGATGCATCAACATGAATATTTCACAAACACAAATAATAATTCATAAGAAGGGTCACACCAAGGAGCGGGACTGAGGCAAGATGGCCGCCGACTATCCGTAGGGAGCAGCAGCCCCTAGACCTGCTCCCGACAATTTTCTATTGAAGATACACTGATGTGATGGAATCTCAATTGGAAAGTTTGAAGAGTAAGGGGGAGTGAATTGAGTCAAAGAAACCGAGAGGGCATTGAAAAGAAGAGATGCTCTGGGAGCCAAACATCTTAGCATCATGGCTGATTAAGAGATTGGGGGAGAAGCGGACTGCACGGAGCAAGCTGACGGCATTGATAAAGCTGGCGGTCAACTGTGTCTCAGAATATCACCCAAGGGGCAGAAGTGACCTCAGTCGCGACATGGCCCCAAAAGTACAGAGGGCAGTGAAGAAGCTCGCAGGAGGACAAGAGACACCAGGGAGCGACTCTGATATGCCAGCCGCAAACCTAAGAGCCAAAAATCACCGGAAGGGACAGACACGAAAAGAGGCTGCTAGACTGCGTGAGGAGGAGCGCTTGGCTGCAAGCGAGAGGCGAAGACAGGATCGAGAGGTCGAACACAGTAGGAGGAAGGTGCTGCCTGGAAAAGGAGCATCCAACAGAGTTACGAGTGGCGAGAGGCAGAAAGACAGCTCCTTTCGGCAATCGACATTGTATGAATCTTTTACCTTGGTTCACCCGGAGCTAATCTCGGTAACTGCACCTGTTGACGGACTTGCAGAGGGAGAAGCTACGGGAGAGACGCTGGCGGTAACTCTGGGGATGGCGGCGGTTCAATTGGAGGCCCCAGCAGCGTCTGCGGAGATGAAAGCTGTGGAAGGGATGCCGGTGTCAGCAGCAGCAGCTGCTCCGCTACTGGTCTCAACAGAAGTTACAGAGCTAGTTGACATCGCTCCTCTTGTAGGAGGAGTAGGCGGGGGTGACGTGATTGACGCGCAAGCCGTCAGCGCGCAGTCAGACTTCGCGGAGACTCAAACACCGGCACCGACAACGACACCAATAGCAGCAGCGGATGACAGGGGATTAGGAGAACCGCTCGGTGAGGCTGATTTGGTGGTTGCAACAAAATCTTCGGAGGTGGAAACAAATTTGTTGGAGGGTAGCCCCAGGCGGGGGGACAAGCAAATAGCTGGGAGCACAGGAAGGAAAAGGGAGACGGAGACGGAGGGTTGGAAGAATGGTGCGCTTGTTACAATAAATAATCAGTTCCTTGGCTCTGGCTATGAGGAGAGCGGGTCAACTCCTAAGAATCAAGATGCATTGCTTAACTCCCAAGAGAAACAAAGGAAGGAGGATGGCGGTAAGAACGGTGGGAGTAGTGGCGCCATTGCCACTACACAGAAAGATGTCCAATTTGTGAATAGATTTACGATTCATGATAACTTAGTCAACTGGGATTGTGTGACTAACCAGTCACAGTCAGCAATTAGTGGCGCATTAGTCGTAAGGAGTAAATCCATAAGAGATACCCATGCTGGAAACAGAGGTATTAGAGATACTCAGTTGAGATCTACGGGCTCACCGAGCGATGATTGCTTTTATACAGGAGTTGATGAAAAGGATGGGGGGCCAGAGGACACGGGTTCCAGTACTGGTTCATCTACAGATTTCTCGGTGGAGAGCTAATCAGAGGAGGTAGACTCAGAGGCCTCAGAGATGTCAGAGGCGATGGTGGGGAAAAATACTGCCTCAAGGAAGAATCACGTAGCGAAGTCAAAGGTGAATCCCAGTAGACCAAGGGGGGGACCGCGAAGGAGAACAAAAAAGATGGGGTATCCACCACAAGGAGATATTGCAAAGAGGTTAGTATGGGAGGCGTCAGCTACCTCACAATCGATCTTGGGGGGTGCCTCAGGCGGAAACCAGTTACACTCAATCCAGGAAAAAGCCGGAGGGCAGCCTACTGGTCAAATGGAGGGGCACACGGATAAGTTTGATTTGTTACTCACAACTCTGAAACAGATCCAGGGAGAGGCTCGCTTGGAGAGCAAAAGGGCAAAACATGCGAATAAAAAAATTCAGACCTCTCTCCGCAAGGTTGATAAGTTATATGAAGAAGTATCTAGTAGACTTGAGGAAGTTGAAGAGAGAACTGGCAAAGTGGAGGAGGAGGTGGTGACGCTGCAAGAGTTTAGACAAAAGCAGGAGAAAACAGCATTGGATGTCCTCTGGAAGCTTGAAGATCTTGAGAACAGGCAGAGGCGTAATAACATAAGAATTCTTGGTGTGGAGGAAGGGAGGGAAGAGGGAGACATGCGGGCTTTTGTGGTAGAGCTGTTGAAAGGTGCGTTTCCGGAGATGGATAACTGGGATTGGGATAAGGAGGTGCAGCGCGCACATAGATTTCCGCAGGTTCAGAGGAAGAACATGTCAGGAGCCAAATCTAGAGCCATTTTAGTCTATGTGGGGAGCTACTTACTGAGAAGCCAAACCAATGAAGAAACGAACATATAAAGATATCTCCTTCTTTGCTCGCCCAGACTTTTGCCTCAGAACAGTTGAGAGAAGATGGCAAATGAGGCAACTTATTACACCGTTTCAGAACATTGGGTGTGAAGCATATTTAATGTTCCCATCACGTCTTAAAGTTATCGTTAACGGACAGACCAGGGTGTTCTTCTCAGAAATTGTGGCACAGGAATATTTAACTTTTTTGAAGGAAGAGTAGGGGCGAAGGGGAGAAAGGGAACAAAATAGGCAAAGTGATCGAGTTGCAGCTATCAGGAACACAGAACGCCTGACATAGTATCATCCATTAGTATCATCCATAGTGACATAGCAATATCCCCCCCCCCAAAAAAAAAAAAGGGGAGGGGGGAAGAGGGAGGGGGGAAAAAAAAAAAAAGAAGGGGAAAAAAAAAGAAAAAGAAAACAGAAGTTAAGAGTAAAAAGAAATGAAATGAAATGAAAAGAGGGGAAATAGATTTGACTACAAAAAAGTGGGGTTACCACATCAGTGTAGAATGATTTGAAGGCTTAAGATGCGTGGGCAGGTTGGGGGTGCTTCCCGGGAGGACCGGCTGTCACACATAGGTCGGGATCGACCTATTTGCCAGTAAGGGGGGGGAGGGGAGAGTGGGTTGGGGCACTTGGGGGGGTACAAGGCACAGTGCGCATAGAACAGGTAGGGCTAAAGAGGCAAAAGAGGCAAATCAGGCAAGGAGGATACAAGGAGAGGGTAAGAAAGCTACAAGCAGGTTCAAGTAACTGGAAAACAGCGAGTACATGCAAGCAGAGGGAAGCTTATCTAGGGGGAGAGGGTCAGAAACCAAAAAAGACAATTCAAGGAAGGAGAAAGGATGCGAGTAATGATATCTCTGGGTCCTCATGGGTATTAGGTGTGTAACGTGGAACGTGTGTGGGTTAAATGATCCACAAAAAAGAATGAGAATCTCCATTGCCTTAAGGCAAATGAATGTTGATCTGGTTTTCATGCAGAAGACACATATGATAGACACGCAGGTGTACCTGTTGAATCAGTTGGGATTTTACTTATTAGTGAGCTCCAAACAGGGGGTGAAGAAGAGAGGGGTAGCTATCCTTGCTAGGAATAGGAATATTGCGGTAAGAAAGAAAGCGCAGGATCAGTGGGGGCGGTGGGCTATGGTAGAGTGTCTCTTGGATGGGGTATGGACCACGCTTATATCTGTATATGGGTCCACGGAAGATGATCCGGAAATCTTTCAATTCTTAGATGTAGAATTGGCTACCTGGGCCCCGAGAGTTATTATAGCAGGGGATTTTAATATTAACGGGTCAGATGGGCTAGGGCAAGGCTCCTTTGGTAAATATAAAGGAAGGAAGAAAAGAGTGAGCCGGGCATTGGAAAACTTAATTGTAAATAATGCCCTAATAGATGTCTGGGGGATTAAACGGATGGCTGACAAGGGGTACACATTATTCAGCCCCACATCAAGTGTGTGTCAGGTTAGATTATTTTTTGGTCCCTAGCTCTGATGTCTCGAATGTACAGATAGGTAAATTACCAAGGATATTTAGCGATCATAACCCACTAATACTTACAATTTTAAGTAAAACCAATGAGAGACAGCGTACTAATTGGACATTTGAAAGGGGGCTGTTAAAAGATGAGGGTTATGTAGGACACATGACTAACTGGATTAAAGATTTCTTCCTGATTAATAGAGGTAGTGCGGCAGAGGGGGTGGTTTGGGATGCCTTTAAGGCAGGAATCCGGGGCGAGACAATGAGCTTCAGCTCCTATAAGCAGAAGCAAGAACGTTCAAGGGGCGAGGAGGCAAGGGGAAAACTGATCGAGGCGGAGGCAGAATTAGAAAGTTGTCTTTTGAATGGTATCCAAATTGACAATGCATGGAATGAGCTACTCAAGGTTAAAGGGGAGGCAGAAAGGGATGTGGCTATTAAAGCGGCAAAATTGTTCACGTCAAAAAGGGAGAAGTGTTATGAGTGTAGTGAAGCCGTAGGTAGACACCTTGCTGTTCGGGCAAGACAGCAAGAGTCTGCGGGAATAATAAGGGAGATAAGGGATACAGCGGGTGGGCTACATACGGACCCGGAGGAAATTAGAGATGTATTCAGGAGCTTTTATGAGAAGCTATACACTGATGATTTGGGGGATATTGATAAACGGGCTTTGAATGAGTATTTTGAAGGGATACCTGGGGTAGTATTGGAGGAGGAGGACTCGGAGGGTTTGGAGGGGACATTGCAATTAGAAGAAATAAAAGAGGCAGTCCGGAATTTGCCGGCGGGCAAGGCAGCGGGACCGGATCAAATCCCGGTTGAATTTTATCAGGTTTTCTGGGGGGCACTGAAGGAGGTTATAACAAATATAATGAAGCAGGCGCAAGCAGGATCCTCAATCCCTGCATCGTGGGGGGGCGCGGTGATTGTGTTAATACTTAAAAAAGGGAAACCTCCGGTGGAGCCCTGGTCTTATAGACCAATCACTTTAATGAACTCCGATGCCAAAGTATTTTCCAAGGCATTGGCAACAAGACTAGCAGGAGTGATTGCTAACACTGTGAGCAGAATGCAACATGGGTTCATTCCAGGAAGGGGGACAACTCATCATATTCGTAAAGTGATTACTCTATTTGACGCGACGGAAGTTACAGGAGACCCGATGGCTGTTATGCTACTGGATGCGGAAAAAGCGTTCGATCGGGTCTCCTGGGGCTATCTATGGGGGGCATTGGAAAGATCTGGTGTAAAGCAGGGATTTATTAAATCAATTAAGGCATTGTATTTGAATCCTGTTGCCTCGGTTCGGGTCAACGCAGGGTGTACAAGGCAATTTCAAATAGGTTGCGGAACAAGGCAGGGGTGTCCTTGTTCACCACTGCTGTTTGCCATCTACATGGATCCATTTATACGGCGAATTGAGGCATGTGGTTTGGTTAGTGCTCTCCTTACCAGAACTGGGCAGTGTAAAGTTTTAGCCTATGCTGACGATGTCGCAGTGGTCACACCAACACCAACGGAGTCCATTAATCAAATCGAAATTGAGGCCACAAAATTTGGGTATATCTCGGGGTATAGGTTAAACACGGGAAAGACTCAAATAATTAAAAACAGATTTGCCATCTGCACTGATAACCGAGTTATTCGCTCAGGAATATATTTAGGAGTCTCTATATCGGCTGATTTGGATTCTTTAGTGGAAAGGAACATTGCTCCATTAATGAAAAAAGTAGAAAAAGACCTGGACAGATTGGAGAACTTGCATCTGAGCTTAGTGGGGAGGACAAATATAATTAAAATGTTAATTCTCCCTAAATTTTTATATTTATTTATGGCAATCCCCTTGCTGTTTGATGCTAGGTGGTTCAAAAAGATAGAACACATGCTTAATAGATTTATTTGGGGAAAAGGGAAGACACGAAGGGCACTAAGATTCATGACATTGCCAAAGGAAAGGGGAGGGTGGGCAGTGCCCAATTTAAGACTGTATTATTGGGCTGCAACGTTTCAAAATATGTTAGGGCTGGTAGGGGGTGCGGAGGCTGAAGGAGGGAGTGATCTAGGCATGGTTGCAATATTTGGACTGGTTTTGGGTATGGAGGTAGAAAATGTGTTTCTAAAATTCACGGAGGCCAGCTACTACAAGCGAACAAAATTTAAGACTCTTATGGCAGCATATGCAGTCTGGAAAGCATTTAGGAAAAGGGCAGGCCTGGGGAGGTATAACCGCTACACTAGATTCACAGATAACCCTAATATTCCAGAAGAGATTTTCGCGGACTCGGTGTTTACAGAATGGGTAGGTAAGGGAGTCAAGAGCATTGGGGACGTTCTGGGGGACTCAAGTGTCTGCCAATTTTTAGAAATCCAGAATAGGTACAATTTGCCCAACAGTCACTTCTTTAAGTTTTTACAAATTAGGAGTTTCTTGATGAGTAAAGTGGGCGGATCTCTGGGGTTTGGTAGAGACTCGGTAATGGAATTGATACGAATAGGGAAAGAGTGTACGATTAAACGATTTTATTCTGAATTATTGAAAGGGAAGCAGGATGATTTAGCGAAATGGAGTGATAAGTGGAAGGATAGTCTGAGAGTTAGTCAGGATTGTTTTGAGTTATCCCTGGAAAAGGGGCATAGACTTCTGTGTTCTGCATCATTGCAGGCACAGCATTATAAAACGCTGTATCATCTGTACTACACCCCAGCTAAATTAGCTCAGTGGGGAGGAACTGTAGGAACTAATTGTTATAGATGTGGAAGTGATGAGGCAGACTTAGAACATGTATTTGCCACATGCCCCCATTTAGACTTGTTGAAGAAGGATATTGGGAATTTCATAAAGACTGTACTAGGAATAAATTATTTCTCATTAACTCCCGCAATCATTCTATTAGGCATAAATGAGGAGGAAGGAGGGATGCAGTCAGGGGGGGAATTCTTGTTTGTAGCGGTAGCAGTCCTTAGATTGTGCCTAGCCTCTGCATGGCTAGATCCTCTCCCGCCTACATTTTATCAATGGCTTGCTAAACTGCTCTCGATGTATCATCTGGAGAAAGAGATATACGCTAGGAAAGGTAAAAACGGGAGGAAATTGGGCAGGGTAATTTGGGATCCCATCACTCGATGGAAGGAAGGGAATCTCTAATTTAGTTTAATTAACTGAAATGGTCTGGTAAAACGTGTTCATATATCTTCTCTGCTGACTAGAAGTTGCGCAGATAGTGCTTCGTAAGAGTGGGGGATTTTGTTTATGGTAATTAATGAATGAATTTTTTTTTATGGTCTCGTTTGTTAACCCTCTCTATCTGCGCTATGTATGCTTGCTCTTACGATAAAATTTTCTTGCCCTCCTCGCATTTATTGTAGATGGAATATTTCACTGCTGTTACGCTCCTCTTTTGAAATAGTGCACTGTGCCTTGTACATAAATGTAAAAATGTTTAATAAAAAGATTTTAAAAAAAAAAAAAAAACAGAAGGGTCACACCCTAGACGAAAATGTGATTGTTAAGCAAGCAATATGAAATTCAGCATTGAAAAAACGAATTCTGACTTTGGCATAAAATATAGAATGTTTTCTTTGGCATCAAATAACAATTGCGAGAACAGCAGCGTCTTCATATACCACATTGAATCATCGACAATATAATACACTTAGACAAAAGCCAGTTTCATTGATTGCTAGCACCACAACGTCAAATATACCTTGTATCATTTTCAATACTCATAATAAAGAAAAAACTGGCAGAGAAAAAATATGACAACTTTGTCCGAAAAACCATGGCCTGCTCCTCGCGCATGCTATCCTGTGAAGCCCTGCGCAGTACACAAGAGTAAGTGCACCTGATAGTCTGTCAATATCAGTTACGGGATAAAGAAATTAAAAATTCTTTTTCGAGGAGAAAAGGAATAACTCGAAGAACCACGAGCCCCTCTTGGCCAAACACAAGCTAAGTCTGATCTCCTAGATTCAGAATCTTTTTCCCTAATGTCCGAATTGCACTCTGTATCACGCCCAGGGGCCAAGCATACCATCTGTGTCACATCTAGCAGTCCAAGCGAACAACACTTCTCACTTCTTTCAGATACCAACAGTGTTAAGAAACTGGTAACACTAAGAAAACCCTTTCAGACAAAAAAAAAAAGATTGAGATGCCGGTCCAATATCACACCTAGGGCCCATTCATGACATCTGTGTCATGCCCAATGGTCCAAACAGTGAGGTCTCAACCCTGTATCACACACAGGGGACAAGCATTCCATCTGTGTCAGGCCCAGTGGTCCAGGCAACAACCAATATTCCTCTTTCCTAGCGTGCTGACTGTCGAAAAAAGGTGAAGTCCGCTCGAACGCCTCTGAGGCCGCCTTGCGATTACTCACTTTGGGTGCCTAAAATAGGTAACATGCCAAATTACTATCAGTGGCAGGACTCTCAGGTTACATTTTTTATGCAACACACAAACATAAACTCTCGGGTCTGAGCAACTTTAGAACTAGAGCATGAAAGGAGAGATACTATAGTCAAGCTGTGTCTAAAATGACAGTGAACAAATCAGAAAGGAAAGGAATCCCTTTAAGGATGAATGCCCTCACTCACCCGAAGGTGACATGCTTCATCATTTAGGCTTTCTCCTCTCAGTGGGAAAACCTAGTCCCACTGAGGGCTACAACCACCGCACTGAGAAGTGGGAGCTCAGGGATGTTTTTGTTTAAGATTTTAGGATACTCAAATCCCAAAGATGAGCACTAATGTGAGAAGAGGGCGCAGCGCAAAGAAATTCAAAAGTGTGTGAAGTGTGAGCTAAAACTGGCTAGCGCTATTGAAAAAATGATTTTTATTGACTCATTAGCCCTGCCAGAGATAAAAAACAGTGCAAAGCAGTTACTTTTGAAAACTGCTAGATGACAAGGGTCAACATGTTTCAGCCAATGACCATCTCAAAAGTATGTGTGGCTTTCATCAGGACCAAAAAACAAAGCTGCTGCTAGAAAGTGTTACACACGTGCAAATAAAGTTTGAAAAAAAGACCAAACCAGTTAATGCTTTAGCGGATACAATCTCGCTGGAACTTGTCTGAAAATAAGAAGACACATATAGAAAAAGTAAATCTCCAAAACTCATTAGTTAACAGTCAAGTCTGAAACACTGGTATATGTGGCTCAAACATAGTACTTATGTCCAAACTGTTAGAAAGCTCTAGTAAAAAGACTCACCCAATCTGTGGGACAAGTGAGCACACCTCAACCTGGTTACAACTCAGGGAAGGGAGCCCCGCTCTGTGAAAATAAGCAAGTGTAACCTAATCAGTATAGTTTACTTGCTCAATAGTGCCATAAAAAGTGAAGAATATCAGTAATGTCCAACAGACTAAAACGGACTCAAAACGACATAGAGTGTTATAACGATGTCACTCCCCTTATATCCTGGAAGTGTATGTACATAAACCACTTGTTAAGATTTTACAAAAGTGGTCAAGGACGAGGGAAGTCAAGTGTCTGAAAATTACAAACTCATGTTCAAGCCAAGAATCTATACACCGAAAGACTACACCATGACCAAACACAGCAACAATTATCAATAACTTAAACCGAATCATCAAGCAGAAACTCACTAAAATGCATATCAACACACTCACCTCTCCGTCGGTACTCCGTCGATGTACAGAGATTGCAACCGGAGGAACCGACGGGGTGGGAAAAGTGAGAATAAATACCCAAACACTGATGGCTCCGAATGGAGAAATAAGGACCCCATAGGTGTCTATCCTGACTGCCTGCATTCGTGAAGGGACATAAGGACCCCATAGGTGTCTATCCTGACTGCCTGCATTCGTGAAGGGACATAAGGACCCCATAGTCGTCTTGCTGTAATGCCTGTCTCTGGCAGGACGCTAGTGACTTAATAAATCAGTGTACGGCAAAGCGCGCATGCGCACTAGGATGCATTTATATCATGGAGTTTTGTTAGCGAAGCCCGACCAGAGACAGCAATGATTGTTTATCTGTAGCCTAGCAACGAGAACATATAGTTTTTTCAGAAGACGATACAAACCGGAACACAAGCTTTATTAGTCAATGGGCACAACCAAATTGCTGAATGTTTAAGCAAATTGATTTGTGCATAATTAATGAAGGCCCAGTATTAACAAAATACAAAACCCATTTGACACAAAAATGTGTAAAAAACGCTGAGAAGGCATGTGTCGTATTTCACCACAAGTACAGGATTCAGTAAATAATAGTGCCAAAGTTGACTCTACAAGTAAACAAACAATCGCTCCACAGTATAATCTCAGGAAGGATCTAGATATACCCAGTTGTTTTACGTATTTACTGTGGGAATGTTATAATATCAAATTATTTGTTGGAATTGCTAAAGGTAATTCTCATAGATGGTAAAAGGTCATAGAGACAACCAAGGAATATCCTCGTTCAAACCTATGTTGTTACTTTTTAAGCGGAACACCCACCGCTGTTCTCTTCTGAAGAGAAATTTTGAAATATCTGTGATATGCTGGGGAATGAGAGGCTGCTCCAAAATGGTCCACGACAAATCATCTGCCTGATGATTAAAATCCAGGAAGTGGTTTGTCATTTTAGTAGCCCTCCTCTTGCACCGAATGGTGCTCTTGTGTTCAAGGATTCTGGTTTCGACCTTGCGTGTAGTCATGCCCACATACTGCATGGAACAGGGGCACGTGATGAGATAAATTACATTGTCGCTATTACAATTAGTGTGTTTTTGTAACAGCCAAGGTCTACCAGTGCCAATATCCACTTGTGTCATGTGTGAAGTCTGTGGACAAGCCGCACATGAACCGCATGGGTAATGTCCTTTCACCGGTGGTAAACCCCATAATGGCTGTTGTTCACTTGTATTGTGCAAGATTCTCGGTCTGGTGTGTACAATGTGGTCTTTAATGTTGGCACTCCTTTTAAAAGCAAAAAGTGGAGGTTCTGAGGCCTCAGTACCAATGTTCAGGATTTTCCAGTGTTTGAGGATACTGCTCTTGATTTTGTTAGAGTAAGTATTGTAAGTGTTCACACAGGTGAGTCTATCAGAAGGTTCTTTGGGGCTGGGCAAATCAATCAGAGCTGCCCGATTGTTGTTTGCTGCTCTTTTTCGAGACATATGTATCACTTTCTTGTGATTTTTAGATATTCGAATTTTCCCAGAGAACGGAGTGTTGGGTACTGAGTTATATCGCAAACCTACAGCCCGTAATTCGTTATTATCTTTTGAGAGTTTCCATCCCAAATCCCTCAGGGAGAATCTTCCTTTTGGACAGTTTTTAAGAATAAGGAGGAACTGTTCATCCATTGCCAAATACAATGAGCATGCGAAACATCTCAGCACTCAACTGAAGGAGCGTAATTACCCCAAGAAAGTGATACATATGTCTCGAAAAAGAGCAGCAAACAACAATCGGGCAGCTCTGATTGATTTGCCCAGCCCCAAAGAACCTTCTGATAGACTCACCTGTGTGAACACTTACAATACTTACTCTAACAAAATCAAGAGCAGTATCCTCAAACACTGGAAAATCCTGAACATTGGTACTGAGGACTCAGAACCTCCACTTTTTGCTTTTAAAAGGAGTGCCAACATTAAAGACCACATTGTACACACCAGACCGAGAATCTTGCACAATACAAGTGAACAACAGCCATTATGGGGTTTACCACCGCTGAAAGGACATTACCCATGCGGTTCATGTGCGGCTTGTCCACAGACTTCACACATGACACAAGTGGATATTGGCACTGGTAGACCTTGGCTGTTACAAAAACACACTAATTGTAATAGCGACAATGTAATTTATCTCATCACGTGCCCCTGTTCCATGCAGTATGTGGGCATGACTACACGCAAGGTCAAAACCAGAATCCTTGAACACAAGAGCACCATTCGGTGCAAGAGGAGGGCTACTAAAATGACAAACCACTTCCTGGATTTTAATCATCAGGCAGATGATTTGTCGTGGACCATTTTGGAGCAGCCTCTCATTCCCCAGCATATCACAGATATTTCAAAATTTCTCTTCAGAAGAGAACAGCGGTGGGTGTTCCGCTTAAAAAGTGACAACATAGGTTTGAACGAGGATATTCCTTGGTTGTCTCTATGACCTTATACCATCTATGAGAATTACCTTTAGCAATTCCAACAAATAATTTGATATTATAACATTCCCACAGTAAATACGTAAAACAACTGGGTATATCTAGATCCTTCCTGAGATTATACTGTGGAGCGATTGTTTGTTTACTTGTAGAGTCAACTTTGGCACTATTATTTACTGAATCCTGTACTTGTGGTGAAATACGACACATGCCTTCTCAGCGTTTTTTACACATTTTTGTGTCAAATGGGTTTTGTATTTTGTTAATACTGGGCCTTCATTAATTATGCACAAATCGATTTGCTTAAACATTCAGCAATTTGGTTGTGCCCATTGACTAATAAAGCTTGTGTTCCGGTTTGTATCGTCTTCTGAAAAAACTATATGTTCTCGTTGCTAGGCTACAGATAAACAATCATTGCTGTCTCTGGTCGGGCTTCGCTAACAAAACTCCATGATATAAATGCATCCTAGTGCGCATGCGCGCTTTGCCGTACACTGCTTTATTAAGTCACTAGCGTCCTGCCAGAGACAGGCATTACAGCAAGACGACTATGGGGTCCTTATGTCCCTTCACGAATGCAGGCAGTCAGGATAGACACCTATGGGGTCCTTATGTCCCTTCACGAATGCAGGCAGTCAGGATAGACACCTATGGGGTCCTTATTTCTCCATTCGGAGCCATCAGTGTTTGGGTATTTATTCTCACTTTTCCCACCCCGTCGGTTCCTCCGGTTGCAATCTCTGTACATCGACGGAGTACCGACGGAGAGGTGAGTGTGTCGATATGCATTTTAGTGAGTTTCTGCTTGATGATTCGGTTTAAGTTATTGATAATTGTTGCTGTGTTTGGTCATGGTGTAGTCTTTCGGTGTATAGATTCTTGGCTTGAACATGAGTTCGTAATTTTCAGACACTTGACTTCCCTCGTCCTTGACCACTTTTGTAAAATCTTAACAAGTGGTTTATGTACATACACTTCCAGGATATAAGGGGAGTGACATCGTTATAACACTCTATGTCGTTTTGAGTCCGTTTTAGTCTGTTGGACATTACTGATATTCTTCACTTTTTATGGCACTATTGAGCAAGTAAACTATACTGATTAGGTTACACTTGCTTATTTTCACAGAGCGGGGCTCCCTTCCCTGAGTTGTAACCAGGTTGAGGTGGGCTCACTTGTCCCACAGATTGGGTGAGTCTTTTTACTAGAGCTTTCTAACAGTTTGGACATAAGTACTATGTTTGAGCCACATATACCAGTGTTTCAGACTTGACTGTTAACTAATGAGTTTTGGAGATTTACTTTTTCTATATGTGTCTTTTTATTTTCAGACAAGTTCCAGCGAGATTGTATCCGCTAAAGCATTAACTGGTTTGGTCTTTTTTTCAAACTTTATTTGCACGTGTGTAACACTTTCTAGCAGCAGCTTTGTTTTTTGGTCCTGATGAAAGCCACACATACTTTTGAGATGGTCATTGGCTGAAACATGTTGACCCTTGTCATCTAGCAGTTTTCAATAGTAACTGCTTTGCACTGTTTTTTATCTCTGGCAGGGCTAATGAGTCAATAAAAATCATTTTTTCAATAGCGCTAGCCAGTTTTAGCTCACACTTCACACACTTTTGAATTTCTTTGCGCTGCGCCCTCTTCTCACATTAGTGCTCATCTTTGGGATTTGAGTATCCTAAAATCTTAAACAAAAACATCCCTGAGCTCCCACTTCTCAGTGCGGTGGTTGTAGCCCTCAGTGGGACTAGGTTTTCCCACTGAGAGGAGAAAGCCTAAATGATGAAGCATGTCACCTTCGGGTGAGTGAGGGCATTCATCCTTAAAGGGATTCCTTTCCTTTCTGATTTGTTCACTGTCATTTTAGACACAGCTTGACTATAGTATCTCTCCTTTCATGCTCTAGTTCTAAAGTTGCTCAGACCCGAGAGTTTATGTTTGTGTGTTGCATATTACGTATTAGGGGAATGAAACTTCTCGCAGGTCTTTAAATCTGTTCCCTTGGACCCCCCTTATCCATTTTGTGTGTTATACATTTTTTATGCTTCTTCCTAGTTTGCCATATGCCAAATGTAGAGACTTATTATGAAATGTGGTCTCTCACTCACTGACGACGGCTACAGGACAGCCCTCCAGCCCACGTATTGAGCAGAACTTCCAATCAGTTGCAGTGTATCACCTTCCTTGATACGCGAATGTGAATCTGCATGGGTGGGGTTCCCTTCCTTCAGCTGCAGTCTAGTCCGAAGTACCAATCTCTCCTGGCTGGTTTGCCAAAATGTTGCTTGAATATGAATGTACCTTGCCCAAACAAAAGACAAGAGGCATTTGGCAAAACAGAAACAGTTGGTTTAATTAACCACTTCGGTTTTGGAGCACAGTTACAGAAGCGGGTCTGAGGACTGTCTCAAAGGGCAATCAATCTGAGCAAGATTTTATACATTTGTTTGGGTATCTTAAAGTGCATCCGTCAATCCTTTTTTGGTAAAAGAATGTGGGGCTTGTCTTTGGAGTCATAAATAAATAACAAATGCAGGTAGGCCTCGACCTTGCGTCGACACAAAAGGCGCCAGTGGGTAATATGTCCAGATGTCTGGCATAAGGGGTGCCTGATCACTGCATGTACTGTGTGTGCTGTTTCCTGTTTGGCTGTGTGTTCCTAACTTCATGTGGCATCTGACTTTATCGTGTTTTTAGGAATGCGCGCTCCCCTCCGGCCATATGTACTTTATTCGGGCCAATCTCCCTGGAACATTGTGGTGCTGCTGCGCTTATCTGAGGGATTGACCTGAGTTTCCTGTTCACATGTTTGTCTGCTGGCTGCCCACCTGTGACTTGTCAATCAGTAACTTCAGGCCTAAGGTCTAAGCACCTGCCTGACCACGTATTTCTGTGTCTGGGTTGATAGAGAGTTCATGACGGGTGAATTTGATAATAGAGATGCAATTTTGTTCTTACATATGAATATATCATTATAAACACTGGTGTCGATTTTTATCAATATTAACATTACGTTGGTTCTGAGGAGCTGAGCGGCCGTGGTGCGAGAACCTGCGTCGTCGTTGAGGCTGTCGTCGATAAGAGATTGATGATGGGAGGGCATGTGTCAGTGAAGTTTCACACAGCAGCGGTTCCAAAGTAGACTGGGAGGTTGATGTAAAGTCCTTTCTGTCAGGAGAACCCTCACAGCAGAGAAGGCACCACTTGGCATGGTAGGACTCACAGATGGCAGAGTCCAGGTGCTGGGTTCAAGGTTGTTGGAACCATCTGTCCTTTAGGCTCCAGTCAGGAGGCCTGCCATCTAGCCCTTGGTGTCACTTTGGAGCCCTGGGTTCAACAGATGCAGGTCCAGTCCTTCTCACCCAGGCAAGAGGCAGCAGGCCAGCAGAGCAAATCTGCAGTCTAGGAAGGCAGTAATCCAGCAGGGTAGTAGTCCATCAGTATGGCAGTCCTTTCAGCACCACAGAAGTCCTTCTTCATGAAAGAGCTTTCACAGGTCCAGAAGTATATTGAAGACGTGTTGTCTAAGGTCCAATATTTATACCCAGCTCTGCCTTTCAAGTGTAAGAAGGTTTCCATTTGTAGTCCCCAGACACCCTGCCTTCCCTGCCCTGGCTCAAGACTAATTACAGGGGATATGCAGCCCTTTGTATGGAGGTAGGACACAGCCTATTCAAGTGTAAGAAGGGCTGTGCTGAGTTCCACCCTCCCATCCTGCCAGTGATGGCCCATCCAGGCACGCCCAAGCTATCTCTAATATGTGTGGCTGTCTAGGAGGAATAGTCAAAGCCCGGCTGTCAGCTACACCCAGTCATGTGATCCAGAGTCAGGCTACAGGCACTAAATGGCTAAGGGAGGAAAATGCCTACTTTCTAAAAGTGGCGTAAACAAAATGGTAACTTAAAATCCAACCGTACCATAAGGGAGGATTTTTCATTACAATTCCAAAGACACCAAACATGAACTTGTTACCTGTTCCCGTTTGGAAATTACAGCTTATTAAATTTAATAAGTGCACTCGAATGTTATCCTATGTGAGCGGAAGCCCTTGTAGTAGTGAAAAAATGAGTTTTTCACTACTAAGACATGTAAAACTTAAAAGTACATGTCTAGGGCCTGCCCTAAAGGTGTCTTATATGTATTAAAAAGGAAGGGTTGAGTTGGGCAAAAGGTTTATTTTGCCAGGGCGAAATGGCAGTTTAAAACTGCCCACATAGGCAGCAATGGCAGACCTGAGACATGTTTAAAGTGCTACTTAAGTGGGTGGCACAATAAGCGCTGCAGGCCCACTAGTAGCATTTAATTTACAGGCACTGGGTACATGTAGTACTGTTTTACTAAGGACTTATAAGTAAATTAAATATGCCTATTGGGGATAAGCCACTGTTACCATGTTTTAAGGAGGGAGCACATGCACTCTAGCACTGGTCAGCAGTTGTAAAGTGTGCAGAGACTTCAGGCCAGCAAAAAGAAATTCAGCAAAAGTAGAGAAGGAAGGCAAACAGTTTGTGGGAAAAGCACCCTAAGGCTGACAGGTCTAACAGTCATCAATTTGAACAGCACTAGTAGACCAGAGTGGGGCATAGAAGGAAGTTGGGGTTTTGATTGAAACCCTTCTCAAGCAATAACCACAACCCTTGTTAGGGTGAACCACAAAAGTCAGGCTTAACTTAGGGAAATGTGTTAAGCATTTATGCAGCACTAAAACATTTATAAAATGAAAACACAACGCAAGAAAATCCCACACCAATTTAAGAAAATAGAGAAAACTATAATAAACAATTTGACACCATAATTACAGACATCCAATTTTATGATTTTAGAGTTATGATTTTTTAAAGTTTTTTGTGAAAATAGCACCATAAATACGAAGTGCAATGGCGGGCATCTAGTCATGCGAGATCAGGGCAGACTCAAAAGTTATGGCAGACCGCAATGGAGAGCGGTTTGGATACACGAGGTGGATTGGCCCAGTCTTGGCTTATCTTCGGACTTAGAAGAATTTTTTAGGAAAAGTTCCTGAGAAGGTAAATTTCAACAGGACATGACAGCCAGCAGTGTCTGAGAAGGAGGTGTCATCGTCTGGGAGACGCTGGATGAAGTCACGGTAAAGATGTATATGTTTGGATGTTGTCACTTTTATGAATATGGAAAGCTGCAGGCTGTCACTTACAAGGGCTGCACAAGGCGGGACACCCTTCGTGAGAGAAATCTCTGAACAGGATATGCTGTTGTGGAGAAGAACGTAGTGATAGCTACTGCGAATTCAGACCAACTGACAATGCATCAAGGGCGGGTCAGCAAGTAGGTAGATTCCGATTTTCTGTCGATTTTCAGACCACTTTTGAGTAGAAAGTTTTCCCACGTTTTTGTCTGCTTGAGCAACTTTAGCATCAGTTCAATGGGTCCAGGACTGGGTGGGTGCCACTTGGAGGTTAGCACTTACTTTAGGCATGGTCCAGGTGCGGAATCAAGGTTGTTGGAGCTTTATATGTCCCTGTAGCTTAGCATAGGAGGTCAATCAACTAGCCCTTGGAGTCACTCTGGTAGTACTGGGATCAAGCAGGAACACAGGTCTCAAGCAGCAAGGCAGTCCTCTGAGGGTACAAGGCAGATTCCTCTGGTGGCAGCAGAGAAGTACTCTGAAGTGCAAAGCAGACCGCAAGCAGCAGGGCAATCCTCTGAAGTGCAAGGCAGTCCTTATGGGCGTCCTTCACAGGTCAGGTGAAGAGATGGTCTTAGGATCCAATATGTATAGCCTGTGCCAGCCTTTAAAGTGAGAGAAACTGCTAGGCCCTTCTCCATGTGGTTCTGGAAACATTCTTGCTTTCCCAGTACAAGCTCCAGGAGGTCTAAGGTGACAAAGGGCTGGTGTCAAGTACTTTGTGAGTGTGCTGGAGGAAGCCCTTTGAAATGTAATTGGGGCAGGGAACCACTCTGTTCCTCTTATCCTGGCAGGATGGCTTTTCTTCCATCACCTAGTCCCTATTTGTCTCACTCTCTGGGAAGAATTCACATAGGACAACTGCCAAATATTTACAGTCATGTGACCCAGGACACTAAATCGTTAGGATAAAAAAAATGGCAACTTTCTACAAGTAGCTTTTTCAGAACTGTAACTTAAAATCCAACTTTACCAATAATAGGAATTTAACTTACAATTTGTTTGAGACCACACATGATATTTCTACCTGTTCCCAATCAACATGTAAATGTAATAAGGTAAACCAATGTTATCCTATGGGAGAGGTAGGCCTCATAGTAGTGAAAAACGTTTTTTAAGTGTTTTTCACTAACAGGACATGTAAAACTTAAAAACACATTCTCAAATATTTTAATACAATGCACCCTGCCCTTTGGGCTGTTTAGAGCCTACCCAAGGGGTGTCTTATATGTATTAAGCTTCGGTCTGGCAAAAGGGTTCGTTTTGCAGATCTAATTGGCAGTTTCAAATTGCACACCATTTGAAATTTCAGACCTGAGACATGTTTTAAAAGGCTACTTAAGTTGGTGGCACAATAAGTGCTGCAGCCCACTAGCAGCATTTCATTTACAGGTCCTGGGCACATGTAGTGCCAATTTACTAGGTACATATAAGAAAATGTATTGTATTGTATTGCAATTGGGTGTAAACCAATTTAACATGTTTAAAGGAGTGATCTCAAACACTCTACCACTGGTTAGCAATGGTAAAGTGCATTTAGTCCTAATGCCAACACAAATTTAATTCAGAAAACATGAAGGGCAAAGGCAAAAGGTTTGACGGTGACCCTAGAGAGAGGGGCAAGTCCAACTGGCATTTTCAAGCAAGTGTTGGATGTGTATGTACTTGTTTCTGATTTGAGATCCAGACTTGCACTGTTTACGAAATCACAGGGTTGAATTTGTATTTATAGAGATATTTTTGGGCTATATAGGAAGTCGTGGCCCGTTGTCTGATGCATACAATATTGTTCTATTGACAGTCACTACGGCTTTTTATGATCTTTCAAAAAGTAATAGGCTAAATGCACCAAATGGCTAGGTCTGTCATATAGTGTCATGTTAGGTAGAAGTAGTCCTCTCGACTCAATATCTCCTTGCAGTTTGGTAAGCTTCAGGAAAGGTTTTCAGTGATCCCAGACCTAGTTTTTGAGTCATTAAAGTCTGATAGGTAATTAAAACGAGGCACTGTTACCAATTTTATTATTTGTATTCAACCACACATTGATAAACATACATGCAGCCATTTTACAAAGCCTAATTTAAACTTTGGAAGCATGTCATCTATGTTTCTCATTGTTCCCTATGACAAGATGGTTCCAATATGTATGACTAAGTGTTTGTGCTGTAGACCATTGACAATGAGTGCTTTCCTTAACGGAGCGTGATGTTGCATCATTCAAGGGTAAAGCCCCATTTTTACTTCAATAATCATATACCCGGAGAACCTTCCAAAATGTTTAATCTCAAGTACACTAGATAAATGAGAAGCAGTAGGATCGCGGCCACGTTCAGAAGGAGTTTTATTTCTCCTGATGAGGACATAGATATAAAGTAAGTTTTTTTGACCCTTATTTCTTTAGACATAAAATGCACATCAAATATATTTATTTATCGTGATAGACAGAAGCTAAATACAGCACACCTACAACAAGATATCAAAAATATATGAATTTATTTCGATTTTTTGATTTTTTATTGATTACATAAAATCATTGCAAACGCAATTAAATATGAGCTGTCAGACATAAACCACAAAAACACAGTAAAAATACAGATATTCAATACGTGACTGAAGTGACAGAAAGGGTGAAAGTAAATAACATCAGATTTGAACAAAAAAGACAATAACATAAATTCACTGTCCTTCTCTGGTCTTTCACAATAACACGCACTGTCTATTTAATTAATAATGATAGTGAGCTTGGACATGAGACTGTTTCACGTTGATGTTTCGATCCTGTAGATACATGTGTGTGTAGATACATCAAATAGGGTCTTCCTTAGGACAAAGCAGCCTATTGACAGCCCTTGTGATTCAATAAGCTAGTGCGAACAGCATGCTCCACCGAGCCCTCATAGAGCGTGACCGAGGGCGAAGAGCTTACTCTTGTATGTCCTACTCAAACGAAAAGTTCATCAATGTGTTATCATCCCAAAACTTCTGCGGTCAGTAATTGGGGATGGGTGAGACTTGGCACCAACCGCTTATACAAAATAGCAACGATGTCCCCCATTGGTCATGTTAGACGACCTCAGGGGGGACAAATGGGAACTCAAAATATTACTCTTTGTTATCCCTATTCCTGAGTTAGGAAAGCATTCCAGCCACCGGGGGCACGAAGCTCGCCATTTAAGAAATATAGGATGTATGGGCCACTATGAAGTTATTTGAAGGTGACCTAACTCAGGAATAGGGATAACAAAGAGTAATATTTTGAGTTCCCATTCATCCTGTGCTCGGTGGAGCATGCTGTATATATGATCAAGGCTGTGTTTTGCCGAAACGCGTCAGGGCGATTGTGGTGGTTGAGAAATAAAATACCTGGGAGCACAACAATTGGGTTTGTGTCCATCTTTTCCCGAGCAAAGGGAAGCAGTGAAGAACGGCGTTTGTGATATATATATATATATATATATATATGTAAACCTTGTGCCATGTACCACTGTGATGCTATTAATTTAAATGTTCGAGTTAGCAGCAGGCAACTCACTGGAGAAAGACAGCGGCACTACGAGTACCAGCAGGCCATTGTGTGAGGGCCACGCCCACTGAGGCGGGGTACTTCAATTACAAGAGTTGCCGCCAAAACTGTTCTGCTGCTTTACTCGAGTCCAATGGCCCCGAGGAAGTTAATTATGAAACGCGTCGGGCTGGACGTTTTATGCTTGTGGACTGAGTTACTTTACATGCTGCTGCTATCTTGAATAAACAAATTTGGCGAATTACTTACCAGTGGTGCGGTGTCTTCCACAACAGGCGACTTTGTTGGCATTTGGATATATATATATATGTGATCAAGGGCTGTTGAGCCCGAAACGCATCATGGCGGCATAGCGCACAAACAAAAAAAAAACAAATTGGGTACAAATCAAGTGGAGTCCGTCCCCTTCTTGATCCATGGCAAAGAGGATCGCTTGAAGAAAGGTTTACTGTGATATATATATTACCTACTGGCGGTCGCCAGTAGGTAGTTATAGTTAGGACCACGTTTCCATAGGAAAACCTCAACATTCTATTTTGAATAACTTTGGCGCCGGTCGACGAATCCTCGCGAATTTCTCAAAATAGGTGGGGCGCTACGGTCCGCTCCTACCCTGAAAGCCTCGGGGGGATCCGTCAAGCGGGGGCTGAGATAAAAGGGGGGTCCCAAAACGCGTTTTTCCCATGCATTTTTCCGTAGGACCTTTAGAACGACCTACAGCCCGAACGGCTGAACAGAATTACTAGAAATTTGGCAGAGAGGTAGTCCGTAGGTCAAGGAAGTGCCTTTTGTAGGTTTGGTGTAAATCAGTTCAGTAGATTTTGAGAAAATAGCCTTTAAATCAATATATATATCTGAGCCAGCTTACGGTGCGCTTACGGTACGCTTACCGTACGCGTACGGTGGCGTGCGCGAGCGCGATTCTGATTGGCTCTTAGATCTTAGTAAACATTCGAATCGGCCGAAACCAGGAAGCGGCGGCCGCCATTTTGTGTATTTCACTCTGAAAAAAAAGAGTGAAAACAAGGAAAGGGGGCAATGAGGAGAGTTACAGACCCCCTAACAATTGTAAGGGGGTCAAAGAAGGACAGAAAAGTACAAAAAAAACATTTATTGATTTTAAAAAAAATCACGGGGTACGCGTACGGTAAGCTCACGGTAAGCGTACGGTAAAAAAAATAAAAATAAATAAATGAAAATCAGATTTAAGAGTTTAGAAATTAGGGAGCTCTAAAAAGAGCTGTTGTGTTTATGGAGTCATTTTTTTAGTGGTACCTACAAGTAAGTACCGATGCAGAGTCTAAGGTTCAAGAGGAAGACTCTGTTCCCTTCATCATTGAAGTGCACACCATCTCCTCTATAAATGTCTTGCATGTCGTAACGCAAGTTGTTGTGGTAAATGGCACCCATACCATAGTCACGGAGGAAAGCAGAAACAGATTTGTTGACGTGCTTTCTTGCTTTGTCAATCTGTGGACAGAAATGATTGGACCAGTTCCATTTTTGCCTTTGGCATATGTTGGAAAACACAAAGGCAGTTTTAGGGAAAAGTGTAAACAGTTGTGCAAAGGTGTCCTTCATAAGCATTTCCAGACCTACCCCAGTCAAAGTGCCTAGGTCATTGCCACCACAGTGCACTATTATGAGGTCAGGGTGTTGGATTTGCATGAAGGATTTCACCAATGGCATCAATTGGTGCCACTTTAACCCTCTCTGACCAATCCATTTAATGTCTACATTTGGCAAAGCAAGGTCTCTCACCATATCTGTTTTCTCTGCAAACTTTTCACTCCAGAAGACATAGCTGTGCCCTACAATCCACACTGTGAACATCTTCAAAGGAGAACTGGATGCACTCAGGAGGTGTCTTTCAGTAGAATGGCAATATGAAAAGAAAGACAGTTTGGAAATGGAGGCATACATATTTTTTACAAAACAAAAAGAACTGATTGGCTGTTTCATACCATTCTAGAAAAAAAACTAGGCTGTATGTGAAAATTAATAGAAGCATGTTTTGTATTGGTACAAAAAAATGTGTAACCAAAGAACAGTACTATGGATTTGCAGTTAGGATTGAAAAGTCAAGCACTCTTGCTCTGTGGAATTGAAACATTGTGTGTCGAACTTCTGACCTAACTGCACACAGCAGTGTTCCATGAGCTGTTGCTATGGTAGCAGGCAGAAGTCAAGTTGGGGGAAGGGTACTAGGCAGAAGTCAAGTTGGGGGCAGGGTACTTTTGGAAAAGGGTTGGTTTTCAACCAATAGAAATGTGTCATTACATTTGAAAAAAAAGGGGGAAGCACTGAGATTTGAAACTTACATGTATATGTGTGGAAAAATAGAGGGAAAGTTTGCCATTATCTGGTTCTGCTGAGAGGAGAGAGGTGTACAGAACAGAGATCCTGGCTCTGATAATCTGCTGTTTGAGTGACACATTTCTTTCACAACTAACTAATTTTAAAGGTGAGTTTACAGTTTGAGAGGGGATGTATGTGGTAACTTAAGAAATGAATAATAGAAATGGGAATTGTTTTTGTTGTAGTTACACATGGTGGATTCATAATGTGTCAGTCTGTAAAAGAGATTTTCACTTGGCCCGAAAAAAAAAGAGCAGTAAGTGTGCTTTCAAATTGGCAAAGAAATTTCGTTTTGGCACTAATGTGAAAACATGACTCTGTGTCCATAGAAGAATTATAGGCAGAAATTTATTGCGTCTTGCTCTGGTGATTTCACAGTTGCAGTAGATGGAAAAGAGGAGCGAATTTTTGGGGGAAGAAGCAGAGGCTTAGCACACACCCATGTGCTTGCCATGTATAGTCATGCACAGTAATTAGAAGCGAGTGGGGTTTTCAGGTTTAAGTCTGTAATGCAAATACATTCAGCATCACTAAGGCTGGTTGCTCCTGCTGGAGTGTAGGCAGTCACAGAGAATACACACGGTGGTGGTCTGAAAAAAAAACAGCTTGGACATGTGCATTTAAATAAATTTAAAAAAAAGGTTTCAGAATGTGTCAGTCTGTAAAAGTGATTTCAAAGTGTAAAAAGAGATTTTCACTTGGCCCAAAAAAAAAAGAGCAGTAAGTGTGCTTTCAAATTGGCAAAGAAATTTCGTTTTGGCACTAATGTGAAAACATGACTCTGTGTGCATAGAAGAATTATAGGCAGAAATTTATTGCGTCTTGCTCTGGTGATTTCACAGTTGCAGTAGATGGAAAAGAGGAGCGAATTTTTGGGGGAAGAAGCAGAGGGTTAGCACACACCCATGTGCTTGCCATGTATAGTCATGCACAGTAATTAGAAGCGAGTGGGGTTTTCAGGTTTAAGTCTGTAATGCAAATACATTCAGCATCACTAAGGCTGGTTGCCCCTGCTGGAGTGTAGGCAGTCACAGAGAATACACACGGTGGTGGTCTGAAAAAAAAACAGCTTGGACATGTGCATTTAAATAAATTTAAAAAAAAGGTTTCAGAATGTGTCAGTCTGTAAAAGTGATTTCAAAGTGTAAAAAGAGATTTTCACTTGGCCCAAAAAAAAAAGAGCAGTAAGTGTGCTTTCAAATTGGCAAAGAAATTTCGTTTTGGCACTAATGTGAAAACATGACTCTGTGTGCATAGAAGAATTATAGGCAGAAATTTATTGCGTCTTGCTCTGGTGATTTCACAGTTGCAGTAGATGGAAAAGAGGAGCGAATTTTTGGGGGAAGAAGCAGAGGGTTAGCACACACCCATGTGCTTGCCATGTATAGTCATGCACAGTAATTAGAAGCGAGTGGGGTTTTCAGGTTTAAGTCTGTAATGCAAATACATTCAGCATCACTAAGGCTGGTTGCCCCTGCTGGAGTGTAGGCAGTCACAGAGAATACACACGGTGGTGGTCTGAAAAAAAAACAGCTTGGACATGTGCATTTAAATAAATTTAAAAAAAAGGTTTCAGAATGTGTCAGTCTGTAAAAGTGATTTCAAAGTGTAAAAAGAGATTTTCACTTGGCCCAAAAAAAAAAGAGCAGTAAGTGTGCTTTCAAATTGGCAAAGAAATTTCGTTTTGGCACTAATGTGAAAACATGACTCTGTGTGCATAGAAGAATTATAGGCAGAAATTTATTGCGTCTTGCTCTGGTGATTTCACAGTTGCAGTAGATGGAAAAGAGGAGCGAATTTTTGGGGGAAGAAGCAGAGGGTTAGCACACACCCATGTGCTTGCCATGTATAGTCATGCACAGTAATTAGAAGCGAGTGGGGTTTTCAGGTTTAAGTCTGTAATGCAAATACATTCAGCATCACTAAGGCTGGTTGCCCCTGCTGGAGTGTAGGCAGTCACAGAGAATACACACGGTGGTGGTCTGAAAAAAAAACAGCTTGGACATGTGCATTTAAATAAATTTAAAAAAAAGGTTTCAGAATGTGTCAGTCTGTAAAAGTGATTTCAAAGTGTAAAAAGAGATTTTCACTTGGCCCAAAAAAAAAAGAGCAGTAAGTGTGCTTTCAAATTGGCAATGAAATTTCGTTTTGGCACTAATGTGAAAACATGACTCTGTGTGCATAGAAGAATTATAGGCAGAAATTTATTGCGTCTTGCTCTGGTGATTTCACAGTTGCAGTAGATGGAAAAGAGGAGCGAATTTTTGGGGGAAGAAGCAGAGGCTTAGCACACACCCATGTGCTTGCCATGTATAGTCATGCACAGTAATTAGAAGCGAGTGGGGTTTTCAGGTTTAAGTCTGTAATGCAAATACATTCAGCATCACTAAGGCTGGTTGCCCCTGCTGGAGTGTAGGCAGTCACAGAGAATACACACGGTGGTGGTCTGAAAAAAAAACAGCTTGGACATGTGCATTTAAATAAATTTAAAAAAAAGGTTTCAGAATGTGTCAGTCTGTAAAAGTGATTTCAAAGTGTAAAAAGAGATTTTCACTTGGCCCAAAAAAAAAAGAGCAGTAAGTGTGCTTTCAAATTGGCAAAGAAATTTCGTTTTGGCACTAATGTGAAAACATGACTCTGTGTCCATAGAAGAATTATAGGCAGAAATTTATTGCGTCTTGCTCTGGTGATTTCACAGTTGCAGTAGATGGAAAAGAGGAGCGAATTTTTGGGGGAAGAAGCAGAGGCTTAGCACACACCCATGTGCTTGCCATGTATAGTCATGCACAGTAATTAGAAGCGAGTGGGGTTTTCAGGTTTAAGTCTGTAATGCAAATACATTCAGCATCACTAAGGCTGGTTGCTCCTGCTGGAGTGTAGGCAGTCACAGAGAATAAACACGGTGGTGGTCTGAAAAAAAAACAGCTTGGACATGTGCATTTAAATACATTTAAAAAAAAGGTTTCAGAATGTGTCAGTCTGTAAAAGTGATTTCAAAGTGTAAAAAGAGATTTTCACTTGGCCCAAAAAAAAAAGAGCAGTAAGTGTGCTTTCAAATTGGCAAAGAAATTTCGTTTTGGCACTAATGTGAAAACATGACTCTGTGTGCATAGAAGAATTATAGGCAGAAATTTATTGCGTCTTGCTCTGGTGATTTCACAGTTGCAGTAGATGGAAAAGAGGAGCGAATTTTTGGGGGAAGAAGCAGAGGCTTAGCACACACCCATGTGCTTGCAATGTATAGTCATGCACAGTAATTAGAAGCGAGTGGGGTTTTCAGGTTTAAGTCTGTAATGCAAATACATTCAGCATCACTAAGGCTGGTTGCCCCTGCTGGAGTGTAGGCAGTCACAGAGAATACACACGGTGGTGGTCTGAAAAAAAAACAGCTTGGACATGTGCATTTAAATAAATTTAAAAAAAAGGTTTCAGAATGTGTCAGTCTGTAAAAGTGATTTCAAAGTGTAAAAAGAGATTATCACTTGGCCCGAAAAAAAAAGAGCAGTAAGTGTGCTTTCAAATTGGCAAAGAAATTTCGTTTTGGCACTAATGTGAAAACATGACTCTGTGTGCATAGAAGAATTATAGGCAGAAATTTATTGCGTTTTGCTCTGGTGATTTCACAGTTGCAGTAGATGGAAAAGAGGAGCGAATTTTTGGGGGAAGAAGCAGAGGCTTAGCACACACCCATGTGCTTGCCATGTATAGTCATGCACAGTAATTAGAAGCGAGTGGGGTTTTCAGGTTTAAGTCTGTAATGCAAATACATTCAGCATCACTAAGGCTGGTTGCCCCTGCTGGAGTGTAGGCAGTCACAGAGAATACACACGGTGGTGGTCTGAAAAAAAAACAGCTTGGACATGTGCATTTAAATAAATTTAAAAAAAAGGTTTCAGAATGTGTCAGTCTGTAAAAGTGATTTCAAAGTGTAAAAAGAGATTATCACTTGGCCCGAAAAAAAAAGAGCAGTAAGTGTGCTTTCAAATTGGCAAAGAAATTTCGTTTTGGCACTAATGTGAAAACATGACTCTGTGTGCATAGAAGAATTATAGGCAGAAATTTATTGCGTTTTGCTCTGGTGATTTCACAGTTGCAGTAGATGGAAAAGAGGAGCGAATTTTTGGGGGAAGAAGCAGAGGCTTAGCACACACCCATGTGCTTGCCATGTATAGTCATGCACAGTAATTAGAAGCGAGTGGGGTTTTCAGGTTTAAGTCTGTAATGCAAATATATTCAGCATCACTAAGGCTGGTTGCCCCTGCTGGAGTGTAGGCAGTCACAGAGAATACACACGGTGGTGGAATGAAAAAAAAAAACAGGTTGGACATGTGCATTTAAATAAATTTAAAAAAAAGGTTTCAGAATGTGTCAGTCTGTAAAAGTGATTTCAAAGTGTAAAAAGAGATTTTCACTTGGCCCGAAAAAAAAAGTGCAGTAAGTGTGCTTTCAAATTGGCAAAGAAATTTCGTTTTGGCACTAATGTGATAACATGACTCTGTGTGCATAGAAGAATTATAGTCAGACATTTATTGCGTCTTCCTCTGGTGATTTCACAGTTGCAGTAGATGGAAAAGAGGAGCGAATTTTTGGGGGAAAAAGCAGAGGCTTAGCACACACCCATGTGCTTGCCATGTATAGTCATGCACAGTAATTAGAAGCGAGTGGGGTTTTCAGGTTTAAGTCTGTAATGCAAATATATTCAGCATCACTAAGGCTGGTTGCCCCTGCTGGAGTGTAGGCAGTCACAGAGAATACACACGGTGGTGATCTGAAAAAAAAAAAAAGCTTGGACATGTGCATTTAAATAAATTTTTAAAAAAGAGCAGTTTGTGTGCATTCAAAATGGCAAAGAAATTTCGTTTTGTGACTGTTGTGAAAAGAAATGTAGTAATATATTTAAATACAATAAAGGATTTTTTTTTTTAGTTTTTTTCAGGTATTGCTGAAGAACAGTGAACAAAATTTAAGATGCCTACAAAATCTCGAGTTCAAAAAACGCTAAAAAAAAAACTATATTTGAGGACAACTGGAGGACCAAAGTTAGTAGAAGATGCTGATGTTGGGAAAAAGAAAAAATCTTCTGGTAAGCAAAAAAAACAATTCCTAAACAAAATATTGAAAACAAACAAAAATGTACAAAATGTCTGTTCTCGGAAAAATGTAACAAAACCTACAGAACAGCAAAAAATTGAGGATTTAGTTAATGCAAATATACCTTCTGCAATTGAAAAGTTTAACATAAACAGAAAAACAGCATTTAAAGAGATACGTAGAAAAATGTTTCAGAGAAGAGTTATGTCCAATTTGATAAAGGATATAAAGAAATATAAGCAAAAGGCTAAATATTATAAGAGAAAAAAAGAAATTGAAGCCATTGCAGCAAAAGCATTAGAATTAAAAAGGAAACTATTCATATTAATTTTGAATAGGATGCGTACATTAGATAAAATGGTTAATGTACTGAAATCACAAAGCAAAAGCAAAAGAGTAGTGAACAGAACAAACTTTTGTAAAGTGTTTTTAGGAAAGTGGATGCATAGTTCAAGTAGTGAACCTTTTTTTAATGAAGAAAGCTATTTTCAAAGTAATAGTTTGCTGCATGCAGTTGACACCAGAGGTCGTTCATACGAAGTAAAAAATGGTTGCATAATGGAGAAGGAGATAATGGTTCCAAGAGATGAGGTACAAGTGATGGCAGATGAGGCAATGGGGAGACGTCCTAAAGCCCCAGTGTACACTTGGAATTGTAGTAGTATTTGCACTGTGCGTCAGGAATCTATTGACAGATTTCGAGAGTTTCTAAGAGAATATAGTAAAAAAAGTGTAAAACAAAAGATTAAGGTGCTTCAAAGTCTGGATCCATGCAGAGTGAGAGAGAATACTGGTTTGCAGGGTCATTCTCTTGCTTGTCTATCTAGAAAAGTGTGCAATAGTGTTTTCCATCATTTTAGGATGCTGGCTGTTCATCATACTGAAATGAGAAAGTTTGTGAGACGGTTGTATTTTGCCAAAAGTCCAGCAATAAAGTTAAATGAATTGAATAGGGCTCTGTTCCGAGGAACGGTATCAGATGTAGAGAAGGTTGTTGATGAAATTCAGTTTTGTTACTTTGGTCCTGAAGAAAACAGTGCAGAGAAGGACACAGTAAATGAGGCAGAAGTGGAAGAGAATGTAGAACCCTCTGTAAGTAACACATTTAATGATCACATAACAAAATTTGCAATAGTCTCTAATGAAAGACCAAATGTTACTTGTATTTGTTGCCGCAGAACTCATTATAGAAAACAAACTAGGAATGTTGATCTCTACAGAAAGAGTGAAAATGAAGATAATTATAAGTGGATGGATTTTGCCACATATATATTTCTTGAAAATTGTTTTGAATTGGGTGAAGATCAGCGTATTTGTAAATACTGCTACAACAAGTTAGAGGAAAATAGAATGCCGACCAGAGCTGTACATAATAATTTAGAATTGGATGCTATTCCTGCTGAACTTTCTGAATTAAATACATATGAGTCTATACTCATTCAATGTGTTCATCCGTTCCAGACCATAGTACGTATGGAGCCCAAAACTGGTAAATTACCTCCTTCAGATTTACTGAGAGGTTTAAAAGGTAGAGTGGTGTATTTGCCCTTGGATTTGAAAAAAAATATGGAAACTATTGATGCAGATACTTTGGAAACTGAACCATTAATTATTCTGGTTAATGGTGTCCCTACAAAGAATAAGAAGATTTGGCAGGAGCTGGTAGATGTGCGGAAAGTACAAAGAGCAAATTTGTATTTGAAAAAAAATAACAAATGGTATGAATCAATTTATATACAAGAAGAAGAAGAAGAAGAAGAAGATTTACAAGGAGACACAGAAACACCAACTGGACAAATTGAAAAAGTGGACAAGTCAAAGGAAGAAGAAATTTATGAACATTTTAGCATACATCCTCTCCATTCGAAAGAAGTTATGGGAGACAATATTGATCTCTTTCAGATGAAGAAAGCAAAAGGAAATCCCGTGAGTGTATGGGAGGAGAGCTTGGAAGCTCGATGTTTTCCCCAGCTGTTTCCTACAGGAAAAGGAGGACGATACGATGAACGTCCAGAACAGATTCCAGCTTCTGAGTATCGGACTACAAGACTATATGCTGAAGATCCCAGATTTCGACAAAGTATCCCTTATTTGTTCCATCTTTTATTTGAAAGCGACTTGTCTGCACTGTCTTATGCAGTAAATCACATTTTAAAAAGTGGAGTACATTTACAAAATGTGTCTGCTAAGGATTTTATGGAGAAAGTGCAGCACCGAGATGATCATTTGGAAACACAACTGATCAATCTGATGGCTTGTCAGTGTGGGACAAATGAATATTGGTACCGACGCCATGGTGAACTAAAATGCATGTTACGCAACTTAGGAACACCAACATGGTTCCTTACCCTAAGCTGCGCCGAGTACGCTTGGGATGATTTACTGGATTTTCTACGAGAGGCCAATTCAAACATTCAAAACATCGAATACAAGACAGCAGGAGAACTGTGCTCATTGGATCCGGTTAATGTTTGCAGATATTTCAATCATAGATTTGAGGCTATGATGTCCTTCATCTGCAATAAAAAAAATCCACCCCTTGGAGAAGTAGTGGATTTCTTTTGGAGAAAAGAGTACCAGGCAAGAGGTGCTCCTCATATTCATATGCTGCTGTGGATCAAGGATGCCCCAAAGTTTGGAACAGATACTGATGAAGCAGTGTTATCTTACATTGAAGAATATGCAACATGTGCTATACCTAAAAGCACAGAAGAGAACAAGTTAAAGGAGCAAGTTCTACGTTTCCAAAGTCATCGGTGTGGAAAATACTGTCGACGGAAATACAAGAGCAAAGAAAAATACTACACTAAATGTCGATTTGGATTTCCTAGACCTGTTCTTACAAATGGAAGAGTCAACAGTTTTATGTCAGCTGTGAGACATACTATCACAAGAAAATCACCTAAGAATACCTACAACCTTAAAAGAAAAGAAGAATCAAAAAATATAAATGACTACAACCCAGTCATTTTATCCATGTGGAACGCTAACATGGATATACAGTATGTTGCTGACAATTCCATTGCTGTTGCTCGATATGTAACGTCTTACATTACGAAATCAGAAAAAACAGAATTGAAGGAAATGTGGGAAGAGATTTCTCACGAGAAGACTGTCAGTAAGAAGCTGTACAGTTTCAGTTTGAAGATGTTATCGCATCGAGAAATTGGATCCTACGAATGTTCAGATAGGTTATCTTCTGCAAGTCTCTACTCGAAGTCAAGAAGAATAATTTGGGCAAGTTTAGGCCTTGCAGCAATGAGAAATCGGGTACTGAAATCTGTTGGAGAAATTGAATATTTGGCTGAGAATGACCCAGAAAGTACAGACATATTGAAAACAAACATGTTGGACACATATTATCCCAAGAGAAGTCATCATCTGGAGAACATGTGTCTCTATGAAGTGCTGCAGAACTACATTTATTCACGGAAAGCTGCAGAAGACATCAACAGTGGAAAATATAAAGTTGTTGGTGAAGAAGGATGTTTGGTGAAGCAAACCAAAGGAAGTTTGATAAATCACCGGAAGCTGAGTTGCGACACTACCGACAAGAAAGAATTTTACTACTTGGCTCTTTTACAGTTGTTTAAACCATGGCGTACAGAGGATGAACTACTGGGAGAATTCCAGAGCTATGAAGATTCTTTTAATGCTTGCAAAGACAGCATACAATGCAGTACATTCTCAACTTATCTGCAAATGTTAAATGAAGAAATTGAACAGGAAACTACAATTGCAGCAGAAATAGCTAGAGACAGTTCTCAGGACAGCCAAAGTTCAGGAACATACAGTCAAGATCCCCTAGGACAACCAATCGTTGAAAATGAAGCATCAATAGCCATGAATGAAGTGGAAACGGCTATGAATCAAGCTCAAGAAGAATTTATAGACTTAGAAAATTTGGAAAGACAACTGAATCAAGAGCAGCAACAAATTTATGAAGAGATCAAAAACAAAATTGATCACGGATTTCTACATATCAAAAAAGAGTGCTCATGCACATCATTTCATCCAATCAGGATGTATGTAAGCGGACAAGCTGGCACTGGAAAAAGTTTCCTAATTAAAGTCATCAGAAGCTACCTAAAGCAAAAAACGGATTCTACTTTGTCTTGTGTGGTTACTGCTCCAACTGGGTTAGCAGCATATAACATAAAAGGAATCACCTTACATCGTTTGCTAATGTTACCAGTGGAGCATGAGAACAAAATACAATTCAACAAGCTAACTGGAGAAGCATCCTTAGAAGTGTCAAGAGTATTGAAGAAGATGCAAGTTCTCATTATTGATGAGGTGAGCATGGTATCAAACTTAATGCTTGCCTTTGTGCATTTAAGAATGCAGCAAATTTTGAAGACAGACTATGACGTGTTATTTGGTGGAAAACACATCATAGTTTTTGGGGATCTTTTGCAACTTACTCCAGTTAAAGGACAACCAGTGTTTAATACTGTGACACATGAAGACACGAAGAAGTCATTGGGAAGCATTGGAAATACAAATATTTGGTCCTTCTTTGAGTACAAGGAACTTACAACTAATATGAGGCAAGCAAACGATGAAGAATATGGAAGTATTCTGAAAGATATCAGAATTGGACTACTCACAGAAGTTGGCAAAAAAGCATTACAGAGTCGGCTGTTACATAACTTATTTCCAAAGGAAGAAATAGTTGCAGAGAAAATATACAAGAATATTGCAGAAAACAAAAGTGTCATCTGCTTAATGCCAACTCTACGTGAATGCTCAATATTTAATGAGGAGCTTTTGAAATTGGAAAATGAAGACATCATGAAATTGGAAGCAGTGGACAAAATTGAGGATGGAAGAATTACTGTCACAGTAACAGGCAAACTGAAAAATAAATTGGACTCACTAGAGAAGAATATCTCCAAAACAGCAGGATTAGAAAAAAATCTATATGTTTGCATGAACTGTAGAGTGTTTTTAAGGAGAAATTTGGATGTTGAAAAAGGCTTAGTGAATGGAGCGATGGGAAGAGTTGTGGGTTTTATTAATTATCAGAAAAAAGATGGAATTGAATGTTTAAAAATAAAATTTGATCAGATAGAGGAAGTTAAAGACATTTGTCGTTGTTCAGTTCGTTTCATGCTTGTGAAAGACTTATATGTACGTAGGAAGCAGTTTCCGTTTTCACTAGCATATGCTGTAACTATCCACAAGTCTCAAGGATTGACTGTAGATTGTGCATTTGTGAACATTGGTTCAACTGTGTTCAAAGAAGGTATGGCATATGTAGCTTTGTCACGAGTCAAAACATTATCAGGTTTATTCATGATTGACTTTGATGATTCAAAAGTTAGTGCTGATACAAACTGTGTAAAGGAGTATAATAGATTAAGAAGAACCTATGCTCCTCATTTAGGTCAGTATCCTGTGTTGGAGAAACGTGTAGTTTCTCGTAAAAGGAGAAATGAGAATATCTGTAATGAAGATGTAGAGAAGAGGAAAAAAAAGAGGAGTGATGTAATTGCAAGCAAAAAGAATAAGGAAAATGAAGAACAGGTTGTAGGATGTCATTTTGAAAATAGCTCTGGTGTCAACTGCTACGCTAATGTAGTGCTGAATGTTGTATTTTATCTGGAAAGTTTGCAAGAGCAGATAATAGTAAATCAGGGAAAAAGATTCTGTTCAGAGCTCAGTCTCCTTTTTCAAAAGCTGAGTAAAGATAAAACTCAAATAGAAAGTGCTACTGACATTAGAAAACTTTTAGATGTATGTTCAGGACGAACACAGTTTTCTCAAAATGTACAGCAAGACGCACAGGAATTCTTGTTGTTTTTTCTTCAGGTAGTGGAAGAAGAAGGAGTTCCCATTGACATTTTTTTTGGTCTCTCTTATAAATGGGAACATAGTTGTGAAAATTGTTATAATATATGTGGCTCTATTGTTGATAATGAAAGGTTTATTTATTTGACATTGCCAGAGAGTAAAACAGTCACTTTTGCAAAATTAGTTAAAGATGCTAATCATAGCATGAAATGTGGTGAGTGTAATTCTGACATGTTTTCAACATTAATTTTAAGGGAATACGGACAGTATGTAATTTTAATGATGCAACGATGTAGAGCTGATGGTTCAAAATTGGATACTTTAATAAAGAAGTTTACAGGACAGCAATTATCAATTTCAGGAAAAACTTTTGTAACTGTTGCAATAATTTTCCATGATGGACCTACTGTTACTTCTGGACATTACACAGTTTATCTTAAATGTGAAAAAGGCTGGACACTGTGTAATGATTCCCAATTGATTTTCAAACAACGTTTGCCTTTTGATTTAGCAAATTCCTATCTAATCTTTCTGAAACCTAAATTTTAGAGAGACTTGGCAAGATCTGGACAAAATAATTTTACCATTTTACTGGATTACCATTGCAATTTTGTAGAAAAAATATTTTTTAAAATTATCATTTGGCCTAAAGGAAAGATAACCAATTGTAATGTGGACTTTTTAAATTTTTAATGCAATTTTGAAAAACCAATAATTTAGAGATAATCGGTAACTTCTGCACATTTTAAATTTTGGAATGCTATTGGACTGCCATTGGAAATTTTTACAAAAATGATTTAAAAAATTACTATTTGGCCATGTGGAAAAGTAACCAATTCTATTGTGGACTAAATAAATTATTCAAAAAATTTTTGTGAACCAAAATGTTACAGAGAATCGGTGAGATCTGGACAGATTAAACTTTAGAATTTTAATGGTTTTCCCTTGGAAATTTATTCCAGGGAAAAAAAAAAAATACAATTTGGCCTAAAGGAAATAAAATCAGATGTATTTTGGAGTTATTTGAGATATAATATTGTGATTATACTCCTGAAACAAAAATATCAGACGGTATTTTAAAGAAAAAAGTATTGTTTTTAGATGATATTTTTTTAGAATAATATGCATTTCTGTAATGATAAGTTTAAGTGAGAAGAGATTCTGGGCTTTTTTAATACAATCTTTGAGATTGTTATTTTTTTTTGCCCGCTGTAAAATGATGAATGCAATTGCTTTCACAATTTATAGTGAAATGCAATATATTCTGAAAACAGCAAAAATAAGGCAAAAATATTTTTTGGTAAAAAATGTAAATATGTGTACTGTATTATAAAATGGTTTAAAAATATTAATACTTTTTTCTTTTTTTTCAGATCGATATAGAAAATTTTCGTAAACTACAACCATTTAAAAAACTATTTTTTAAAAAAACAAATGAATAAATATTTTTTTCAGTGAGTATGGTAAGTCAATAGTAATAATTGTAGTCTCTCAAGGACCTTGTAATGTGAAAAATGATTTTTAGTGTTTTTTTTAAAAAATAAAAAAAAAGGTAGGCTTACCGTACGCGTACGGTAAAAAAAAAAAAAAAAGTTTTTTAAAAAAAATGTAAAAAAAAGATGAAAGATAAGGTTGGCTCTTAAAAGAACCGTTGTGTTCATGCAGGGACAGAGGAAAGGAACCATGGGAAAATCATTCAAAGCTACAAATGTGCTGATCTATTTTGTTATTCACTAGGGAAACACTGGTCTCCCTATAACAAATTAGAGCTTTACAAAATGTGCAATGAATATCAACCTTCCGAAATCGAGGGTTCATTTCCAGAGGGCCAGCAAAAGGAGATTCTCCCTCCACAGATGAAGGGCTCACCTGAGCTGCAGAAGAAGGAGTAAGCTCTGCAGGTGATGGTCCAGGCTGAGCTGCTGTGGATGTACTGGCTCGTCTTTCTGAAGAGTTACCTCCAAAAAGTTGAGCATGTGTCCTTTTGTGTACATCCTTGAGGTGCCTCATCATGGTGTGATTCCCAAAGGAATACTTCCTGTCAGGATTACCTCTAGAAAGTACACGCTGACACAGCTTGCAAGTAACTAAGGGTGCATTCACCTTTTGCTGGCCTTCTGGAAAAGTAAAATAATCCCAAACATAAGAAGGCTTTACTTTCCTCGCTCTCTGCCTCAAGACAGTGCTGCTGGTGCTAGCCTCACTCTCAGAAGAGCTCTGCTGTTCTGCCATCGTATCCCAAAGACAAACCAGCTCCTTCTCCCAAGGGATCACAAGCAGAAATGAGGGGAATGGGTGTGGTGTAGGAGAGTTCTAGAACTGAAAGTAGTTTCAACCAATCAAAAGTTGTGTTTCATGATCACATGACCAACCGTACGCTTACGGTACGCTTACGGTACGCTTACGGCAAAAAGTACGCGTGCGCGTAAAAAAGACACGCGCTTGCGCGCATGCGCATAACAGTCATTTCCCGGCACTTCCGCGTAACGTGCGCGTGTTGCGTAAGCGCGCACGCGTCCCACGCGCAGTACGCGCGCTACGCAAAGTACGTAACTATACGCAAGCAGCGTAGATAGATTACGGACGTTGCGTAAACCGTACGCTTACCGTGAGCTTACGGTACGCGTACTATAAAAAAAAAAAAAAATAAATAAATAATCTAGAAATAAATTTTACTTGTTTATTTTAAAAAATTTATATAAAATAAATATTTAATGATTTTAAAAAATTAAGCATAGTCTTTATAAAAGGTAAAAAATTAAATTAAAAATATGTTTGAAAAAAATGAAGAAAAAAAAAAAAAAATAGCATTTAAAAAACCTTGCAAATTCACTGAAAAAAACATGGGTTTCACACACGTTATAGTTAGGAATTAGCATTTAAAAAACCTTAGAAATTCACTGAAAAAACCATAGGTTTCACACACGTTATAGTTAGGAATTAGCATTTAAAAAACCTTAGAAATTCAGTGAAAAAACCATAGGTTTCACACACGTTATAGTTAGGAATTAGCATTTAAAAAACCTTAGAAATTCAGTGAAAAAACCATAGGTTTCACACATGTTATAGTTAGCTGGACATTTTACTCGTAAAAAACCAATGAAATTGCCCCGTTATAGTTAGTTCAGCTAACTATAACTCGCGCGCCCGCAATGCACTGCTGATGACGTCACATATTACATCACTCATGACATGGTCAGTGACATCACTCATGACATCACTGATGACATCTCAAATGACATCACTGATGACATCACTGATGACATCATCCAGTGAATGTGTGTTTTTCTGAAAATTAAATATGTTTTATATATGTATATCTCAAGGTCGATGGAAGAATAAATGGGTATATAAGTGTCTAAATGGATGATTTGTTTTTGAAAAATTGATTGTGTAACTGACTGATTAAGTGTATCTCTCACTTTGTGTATAAGTGGCTGCATGGGTTGGTGAGTAGCTACATGGGTGTCTATATAGGTTATTAGTTGTTTTTTTGAGTATCAGTCTGAGTGTCTGCATGGTACGGTGGGGGGTATTACGTAGTGCATAGATGCATGAATGAGTGACTCACTGTTTGTATGTGTTGAAGACAGCATGTGTGCAGGACTGTATGGGTGGATGAGTGTGTGTATGGGTGTGTTAGTGAGTGAATGACTGTCTCAATAGTGTCTTCAGGAGTAACTACATATGTTTTAAACTAGTATATGTGAGTATTGGTGTATATATGTGAGTATATATGAGAGGGAGAGATTGAAAGAGTTCCTGTATGAATAAGTATGTGTTTCTATAAGTGATTGTTTAAAAGACTAAGTATGTGTAAGTTTCCGTAGAAGTAAGTATGGTGGTGTGTGTATTACTGTATATGCAAGTAAATGTATGTTTTATTCTTTTTTAGCATGAGTGACTATGTGTGTGAGTAACTCTATGGATGAGTGGCATTGTGTAACAGGATGTATAGATGTATGAGTACATATGATGAGTGAGTACATGTATGAGTGACTGTGTAGGACTGTTGGTGAATGAGTGGATGTGTATGTGGATCTTTGAATTACTGAAGAGGTTGTTGTAACTGGTATTGGTATGTCCATTGTTTTGAAATTTTTAGTCTCTATTTTTGAATGTGTGTATCAAAGCTTATATTAAGGTGAGAGGAGGTCTGCCACTCTATCACAAGGATGATGTCATCAGTGATGTCATCAGTGATGTCATTTGAGATGTCATCAGTGATGTCATGAGTGATGTCACTGACCATGTCATGAGTGATGTAATATGTGACGTCATCAGCAGTGCATTGCGGGCGCGCGAGTTATAGTTAGCTGAACTAACTATAACGGGGCAATTTCATTGGTTTTTTACGAGTAAAATGTCCAGCTAACTATAACATGTGTGAAACCTATGGTTTTTTCACTGAATATATATATATATGTATATATATAAAGTGAATTCTGTGTCTAAAGAAATAATAGGGGTCAAAAAAACTTTCTTTAGTTCTTGCCCAACGGTACCAACTGTAGCTTTATGTATCTATACCCAGGTGACCTCATTGACTTTAATGCCGATGTAGATATGCCTGATATTGTCAGTGAAGCTCTGACTTTCATAGCCAATGGATCCAGGGCCAGACAGCAGAAAGCCCTATTTAGTGCCCCTGGATACCGAAAAGTATTCAGATTTAAAGCCATACTCAGTCTGTGTGTTGTATCTAAATGTTTTGATCTTATCCAAAGTATGTGGGCAGACTGACTTCACTTTTAAGTAAGTTTTTGATAATTGCTTATATTGATTGGAGCAAGTTTAGGTTTCTACTTGATGGATTACGGCAATACTCTTGTATTATTGTCATTATTGACTGTAGTTAGAGTATGTTTTAGGGAAAGTAGACTACGGTCTTCCAGTTCTCGATACAGGAGGTTCACTATTGTTGCTTTTGACGTTTTTACGTTTTATTTTTTGCTTGGACTCCAGTTAGCCACCGAGGTTTTTGAGTACAGCCAAATTCGAAACATTGGTCTTGATATATTAGTGGACTCTTTCTGTGTTTAATCATTTGCAAAATCTTAAGGATTCCATTACTACAAGACTATTGAATTTTGAAATGTAACCACTATTGTTTTCTGAGGGAGACACGCAGAAGACACAATTCTTAAAGTTCGTATGTGTCTTAATTTTAGCGACAACTTGGATGCATTGTGCCGCCCGGAAGTAAATTGAAATCTCTACACACCTTTGACCGTTTGCTTTGGAAAAGACTTGAGTTTGAGTTATTGATTGCACTGCATTTAAATACCATTTTAAGGTAATTGCAGCAAATATTTCCCCTTTCCCTTTTTCTCGTCTTCTTTCTTCCTTTTTTTAATTTTTTTATTTTGTATCTAATCTACAAAAAATTGAGTGTTGGATCTGGTACTATGGTTCATTATTTCTATCTTTGTTTGCACGATGGTGACTGCATGTTTGTGAGATGTAGGCTTACTTTTCTGACACTCACGGATTTTCTCTCTTACACATGGATTTCTACATCTCTATTTGGGACTAGCGATTTTTTGACACCTTTTTGACACTTTTTTGAGAGTTTGGGTCGTCACTTGGTAAATAATGGATTGTTTATTCTTGGTAAACTGTAGAGTTAATTCCCTCTTGTGATTGACAATAAGCAACTTGTCATACTATTTTGTCAACAGCCTTGAGGAAGTCGTTTTACGACGAAACACGTGTCGGCTGTGTATTTGCTACATCTACATGTCTAGATTTTGGAAATTACCAATCAAGATCACATGACACTGATTATTTAATCATTTCTGAGTTTTGTATTAAACACTTTACTGACTTTCGCCTGCCAGTTGGAACCTTTTTTATGCTGTGCTCTGTGTGGGGATCTTACTGGTTGTTCTATCATCCTTGCCTATTTTGACTAGAACACAGGTCTCTGAGTACAAATTGACGATTGCTCTCAATAGCTTAGGGTTTACACCCCATCTAGCCATCTCTGCCTAGAGATGCTCTCTCTTGAAACCACGTTGATGCTGCTTTTAGGTTGACAAAGCAAGTGTAAAGTTAAGAGGTTTTATGAAAAGCTTTTTCGACGAGAAGACTCTGGGCAAGAAGGTTGTAGATGGCACTCATACTGGCTCTGAATTCCGTTTGAGTGATCGGAATAATATTTCTGGCTAAAGCCCAGGCCTCAAGATCTGTTAGTATATTAGCGGCGTAGAGTTTGGCTTCAATGTCAACAAGCGCGATCAGTCTGTAGTTAGCTGAGTTGGACTCACTGCCTGCTTTAAAAATAGGATGGTGCACACTGCCTCTCCAGGATGCAGGAATTATATTGGTATTAAAAGCCTGATTAAACAGTGGGGTGAGGTGCGTGGCCCAAAAAAAAAGGATCGTATTTGAATAGAGCGTTTGGCAAGCCATTTGGGTCTGGCAACACATCTGATCTTAATCTCTTTAATGATTTCCGTACTTGGGTTTCTTTCAACCACTGACCCACAGGAGGTTTATCCTGAGGCATGGATATTGGTGTGGTTGTGTCTGACTGGTTTGTGGTATTTACCGCTTGAGCGTTTGCAGCTTCACTATGAGTTATCCAGCATGCTTCTTAAATGTGGGCATTATGATGTGGGAAGTTGCCATTGGCAAGAGTATTTATTTCTGCCCAGAACTGTTTGTTGTTTTCTGTTTTGCTGGTATGCAGAAGCTTTATCCAAATGTTTGTTTGGTGTTTTTTTTTAGCTGACCAAATTGCCTTTTTGTGTATTTGCCTTAGGTTACTAATTTGATGCTTAGTAGAGACATTGATAAATGGGTCCCTTTTCCTCAGTTTCCTGGTCTACTTATTCAGTTCTCTGTTCTTCCATAGGAGAGATTTGGTGCACTAAGTTGCTACTTTACTCAGAGTGTTGGCGTTTTGTGATTGGTTGGGGGTGAAGTTGGCGGTGAGTACCGTTGTTAAAGAGTCCCAACATTGCCACATTGGCCGCTTAGTAATGTCACTCATTTGGATGGAAAACATAATTGTGAAATCCATTATTGTAGAGGTCACCGTTCCTCTCCAAGAAAGCCATTTCAGATTATAGGCACTGGGTAGAGCCATCAAGACTGTAGTTCTTGTTGTTCTTGGTGGACGTATTTGGAGTTTGTCAAGAGGTGGGAAACGACCACTCTCTACTCTGGTTGTTATATGGTAGCTTGAGATTAATTGGAACAGCTCTATATCTACTAATGTATAGTCCAGGATGGAATGGGCTATATTTGATGTTCTAGTGGTGGCTGCCGGTTGATAATGTGGAGGCGTTAAGAGTAAACATGCAAAATGTTCTCGAGGCTCCTCGTACTGGGGTACCTGTGATGTCTTTGGTAGGGCCTTATATGATATCTGCCTTCTAGTGTATATCATACCCAACGGCCCGTGGTCCCTGTATCATGTGCGTTTTCTTGCTTGCAGGTATCATATGAACAATTCACTGTCCCTGGGCCGTTCTGCTGCTTTCTGTGCATCTCATCGCACATGCATGTGTTTATTGCGTGCAACTCAATCAGACACGAGGGTAAACTTTCTAAAAGTGCATTTCTAAAACAGTAATGTTAAATCAAACTTGACCAGTAAGGAGGATTTATCATTACCATTCAAACATATCAAACATGACAAGTCTACTTCTTTCTGATCAGTAATTACAGCTTAAAAGTGTATTAAGGAAATCCCAAAGCTGGCCTATGAGAAGGATAGGCTTCACAGTAGTAAAAAACAAAATAGGCTGATTGTCACTATCAGGATAAAGGTGCATGTCTTCCTTTTTCTTGCATAGCATCCTGCCCTTAGGGTTACTTAGAGCCCACTTTAGGGGTAACTTATATGTAATAAACGGGGAATTTAAAGCTTGGCAAGTAGTTTTAAATGCCAAGTCTGAGTTGCAGTAAACTGTAAACACAGACACTGCAGTGGCAGACCTGAGACAGGTTTGAGAGGCTGAATCAAAACAAATGATCTGCACGCCCCAACTAGTTTGTTTCACCAGTATCTTCGGCTATGTCGTCAGATTCCGCCTTAAGTTCTAATTTGAAATTTAATGCGCAGACTCCAATTTTCTTAAAATATTCCTTTTTATTTATATCTTCTTTCTCTTCTTATAGAAAAACCAATAATCCAAAAGTAGCCACAAAAAATCACCAATGCGTTTCGTCTCTACATGAGACTTCTTCAGGGCTACCAGAGTGCGAGCAATAAATAATACATTAAAAACATGTTTGCCACAAGACATTTTACTTCTTACATGTCATATCCAAAGTGTATTAACCCTCAGTTAATGTAATGTAACAACACAACCACATAGTAAATGCCATCTATGCATTATACTTCTATTATTAATTATAAAATGGTGATTTATTACCAAAGGGGGAGGGTGGACTATGATAGAATCATTTCATACAGCATGTGATTCTCTGTGCGAGCAAGGTGCCTAGTTGATCAATTAATGTCAAAATGTGTTTCCTCTTTTTTTTCTCATTTCAAATTTCCATTCAACAATACTAATGATACGTATCACATTAGTTGAATTTCTTGGGAACAATTGCATCATTCATCAACCAGTCTGTTCTTTCAAAGTTTTCTGATTTCAACTTCCCTTTAATGTCCCTGTCTAAACCATGAACATCACTTGTTTAGCTAATACGTTCACTCATAGTTTCAGATCTACAGGTTATAGTTCAATCCAACATTTGTATCCACATTTCAGCTGATTTAATTTCTTATTTGCAATGATGTTTCACATTTCCTTCATTTCTTGACTCAAGATAATTACAATGTGTCCAAAGTATTCAAGTATGTGCTCCCTATTACAGCAAGCCCAAAGTCGTTTGAACCACATGTCCCACAGTGCATTTCAGCACATCTCCGAACTGACCTGAGCTGTATAGTGACCATAGTGCCCTCTTTGATAATTCTTTCCAGTATTTCTCATTTTAGGTCATCATTGACCAATTACATAACACCCATCGCCTATGTATGTATGACTATGTTCAATTCACCTCCTCCTTTATATTCAGCACTGCCTATGAATTAATAATTCATTTTCTGCCGCATGTCACCCTGCTTCTTATGTATCAACATTGTGCGCCTTGGTGCATTTCTACTAGTAGGGTTAAATACTGTCATTTCAAAGCTTTAAATCCCACCATCTTAGATACATTACACTTTTATAAGCAATCCATAAGAATTATTCTTTATTTAAAGTTAACTGCAAACATTAAACATGTTTCACCACATACCGGGTGAAACTTTAGCGATACCAACTTGCTTCTGCATGCTACTCTACCTGCCTTTAAGGCAGAGGAATATAGCCAAAGTCATTCCGAATCGTACCGTCCCATATTATTCGATTCAGTCCACCTCTCCCTTCATATACAGTACACCCCAAAAGTTGATGTGTCCTTTTCTGCCACATGTGACTCCACGTGCTATACAGCAAGACTCTCTCCCTTAACATTCAAGCCTATCGGGTTAAGTACTGTCATTCTGAGAATTTAATTATCACCATTTAAAATACCTCACGTATTCATGAAAGACCTGTAAAAATTGCTCTTTTTTTAAAAAGTAAACAGCAAACACTGATCATGTTTCATTGCCTGTCGAGCAAACCTCTAGTGGTACCAATTTGTTTCCACATGATATTCTCACTGCATTTAAAGCAGAGGAGTTTGGCTACGATCATTATGACTAGTATCGTCCCCTAACAATTCGATTAAAAAAACTAACATATCTCACCTGTTTTTCGGCGTGTTCCCATCAACGTTATCCAAGCAGTCGAGTGGCAAACGGCGAACTCCAAATTTCACAGTTAATTTATACGTATCCACTCAACCTGTATGACCTGTGGGTGTGTTTCAACTCGACAGTCTCCCTACCCAAGTTGTGGCACCTAGGTCCCTCCATCTTGGATGTGTTCTGTGTCATTGTACGAATGGAAAGGATTGTTCTTACAAGCTGAGTTAGGTTTGAGAGGCTACTCCTATTGGTGGCACAATGAGTACTGCGGCCCACTAGTAGCATATGGAGTATAGGCCCTGGGTATATGGTATACCACTTTGCAAAGGACTTACCAGTACAACAAATATGCCAATCAGGTTTACACCAATGTCATCATGTTTAGGAGAGAAGCACATGCAGTTTAGCAGTGGTTAGCAGTGGTAATGTACTCTGAGTTCTAAGGCCAACAAAAAGAATGAGCAAAAAATGGTAGGCAAAAAAACACCCTAAGGATGACAGGTTTAACACAAGGGTCGGTGGATTCTACTGGCATTCTGTGGTAGCCTTTAACAGAGCATGATAGACAGATTTGTACATGATTTGCCGCTTCGGGCCCTGTCTGTGACCAAACAACACTCCTTGGAAGCTGATTTCACGGCGGGAGAGCTCTCAATTGCACTAAGCTGCATAAACACAGGAAAGATCCCAGGACCGAACGGATTCCTAATGGAATTCTTTAAATTCTTCATGCATAAAATTGGGAGAGTACCTAGAAAAAGTGCTAGAGGATGCAACCACTGTAGTGACACTGGCTCCAGACTTCCATCCAGGAAAAACAGTGGTAATCCCGAAACCAGAGAGACATCAGAACACTGCTCTTCATACCGCCCTATCTCTCTTCTCAACACTGAGGTGAAGATAACTGCTAAAGCACTGGTCGACTGCCTGCTGGGGGTAATCTCTGCGTTGATACACCCAGATCAAACCAACATTATGCCATACTGTGCCACTAGACACAAAATTTGAATATTGCATAATGCCCTGGCACTGGTGGAGAGACTGAACCAGCAGCCTGCAGCAGTCCTCCTACCTGCCATTGGAAAAGATTTTGACTCCATGGGGTGCGAGTACCTGTTTGCTCTCCTCAGATGCCTGAATTTTGTGCCCAAATTCATTATGTATATCAAACTGCTTAAATATAGACCTTACAGCCTGTGTCCGGGTGGGCAGTGAAACATCTAAACACATCTTGCTCGAGAGGGGGACAAGACAGGGAGGCCCGTTCTCACCGCTTCTTTTTACCATGGCCATAGACCCTTTAGCATAGAGGCTCACATAGATACGCAAGTGCAGGGGCTCGAATTGGATGCTAATACCTCAGATAGAGTTGATCTATGTGGATGATACAACAACAAAGCATAGCCTCTTCTTGCATCACACGACCAACTAAGAACTTTATCCTTGCTCATGGGAAGGAGTGGGAGACTTATGGTGAGGGTGGAGATTAGAATGGGGAGTGATACTAGATTTTGCATCTTGTTTGCTTTTCCTGGACTTCGGTCCTAACAGTATTTTTATGCATGGCTGCCTTACTATACAAAATGCAATAAAATATCTTATAAATAAAGAGCTGTAATTACAGTGTACAATGTAGAGGCTGATTAATTCTATCCATGGGACATCAATGTATGCTACATATGGGGTACTGTCGAACATGGTGGACCGTGAAGGTTTTTGTTGTCTGTCCTCTCCCTAGGAAAAGGCTTTAATGATAGCCCTTCATCGCCAGCTGCTACAGCCCATAGAATTATCTGGCGATTCTCTTTCTGTTTTCCATTCTGCATAGCTTGCTCAGTCTTTGCTATAAACATTAGTACGAGGTGTCTTCTGAGTACACAGGAGCTCCCTCTTTATGCATCTATGGCCTGCTCTACCCTTCTTTCTCTCTCTCTCACACACTCTTTCTGTTCCTCTGTCTGGTGCTCATTCAACGCTTCGTGTAAAATTAACCTATCCCTCTCTATCTTGATTTCTATCTATTCAGTGCAGCTCTCACCCCTATGTATTCACCATGCCACATAATTCCACTACACAAACACACTACACAATTCTAACCCACACAATTCAACAACTAACAATTCCAACTCAACCCACATAATTTCACTCAACACCATACACATCCACTCCACTCCACTCCAAAGAAATACACATACATAAAAGACGTAATTTACAACGCCAATAGCTCTAACTCTCGCAAATGCAGACCTATTGCATTGCAAATGCTTGTTCTTTTTTTCTTTTAATCTCTTCCCTTTTTTCAGTCAGCGACATTAACGAAAGAACTGGCACTTCTGATGATAATTAGAGTAAATGTACTGGAGCGCGCGCAGGCTTGCCTGGCATGTGACGCAGGCGCTAACACAGCCTGAGCCTGACGGAGGAAAACACGCTGCTCTAATGTGGCTGCGGGAGACGGTACTTACAGGTACAACACCACTCACAGGTCTAGTTTACTCGAGACGATAGTACTTGGTGCCTAAGCGTGTCTACTTCTCTACTACTCACAGAGTGGCTACTGTCTCTTTAATGAGGAATTAACAATTTCCCACCTGTTTAACAGAGAAAAACATCCTGTAGGCAGCATGAAAGGGATGGAAGACCCAGCTGTGTATGAGCGCATCTGGCATGCCGGAAAACCGGCAAAGCAACGGTCGCAGACCAGTCTTCCCCAGGGCACTTCGCGCAGGTCAGTTGGACAAGGTGGGAGGGGAGCTTAAAGGGGGGAGTTCAGGGACAGGTTATGAGTGGGCTATAAAGGTGTCAGGAGAGGAGGTTCTGGCCTCTTTCCTGACACCTAGCACCACCGGGTAGGGCAGAGCAAAGTTAGTGTAGGTAGTTTTAGTTAGGGCCTAGTCAAGGGGTACTTATGTCGGGAGCCCTCTTAGCTTTTGGGGTGGCACCAGGTAGGAATACTACTACCTACCTCAACAGTCGTCAGCAGGCAATGTCTGCACCCGACAGCGACTCGGTGCAGGAAGTGCTGCGCGTGCTGGGTCAGGCAGGCCAGGTGGACCTCCTCCGGCCTGGCATGCTGGACCAAGCATGGGTCGGCATGGTTCGAACCCCGTGGTCAGCATCTGCAGGAATGGCAGCGGTGGTGGTGGCATGCAGGGACAATCTGCCACATGCCAAGAAGTTGTCTGCTGCCAGAGGGCTTGGCCAGCAAAAGATGCAGCAGGCCAAGCGCAGAGGCAGGAAACTGAGCCTGCCCACGCAGCTGCCTTAGGCCGAGGAAAGCATAGAGGAGGTGAGGGGGGTGGGGCTGCCCACACATGAGCCGGCACTACAGAACACAGGCACCGGAAAGTCAGGGAAGGAACACGACCCCCAGGGAGAGCACGGCCCGTTATACCTCATGTGGGAGTGGGACATATGAGGCAGTTTCAGGCCTAGGCCCCGCATTAAAAAATCCAGGTGGGAGGGGGCCCAGGTACCAGCACACACTGCAGAGATTTCTGGCAAGGGGTTGGGGGCAGCAGGATCTTCCACTAGGGTTTCTGGGTTAGGGGAGCCTTGTCGTCTGCATTACCCAAATGGAAGGGTTTAAGCCTGGAGGAGAAAATCAGGGAACAGCGGCGCATTATACAGGAGTGTGAGGAGAGATGGGCAGCCATGTGTGAAGCCAGGAAAAGGGCAGGACAGGCAACCCCGGGTGGCCGGAAGTGCCGCAGGGTTGGGATGTGGATGTAGGAGGAGAGCAGGATGTTAAGGAGGAGCCTGCAGAGGGTAAATGGGTGTGGGTCGCTGCCAAGCAGCACACAGGAAAGAAAAAAGGGACAGCCAGCACGGCACTGAAGCCAGGTGGTGCGGGGGACCCCCCAGGTTGGAGCAGACTGGGGGGGCAAAACCAGTGGGTGAGGCAGGTAGGAGTGGGGTAACCCCAGTGGGGCGCACAACGGCTCTGGGACACTGGCCGGAAGCAGCAGGGGGTCCGCGGCGGCCTACTCTCCAACGAGGGATCATGCTTCGACCACTGCGACAAAGAATTGCGCCTGAAAGAGTGGTGTAGTTGTGAAAGGACAGACGAGAGTGGTGCAGGATGATGTTTGGGAGCCAATGATCAATGAGGCTGATATAGTGCTGGATTATGAGGATGAGAGTGACGAGTGGGAAGAAGGGGAAGTGCGAGTTGACGAAGAAGGGACCATGGGGGGTTCCAGGGCCCAGGAGAAGACAGCCAAGAGAGTTGGTGTTTTACTGGATGCCAGTGTGGCCAAGCACAAGTCAAAGACAGTGGCGCAGAGAAAGCCCACCAGCCGGGGCAAAGATAAAGATGTCCAAGAAGGACTCCTTGGTAATGGGGACTGGTGGACAGCATGGGATGGTGGTGATGAGGGTGGGAAGGGTAAATCCTGCCGGTCAGTGGGTGTTGGTGAAGGGACGGTAAGAAACTCGTTGAAGAAAACAGGTCTAGCTGCAGCTCCTGCCGTGGGCAAGGGTAATGGCGGCGCTAAACGCTTAGTAGGTGCAAGTGTCCAGACGGACAAGATGAGAGGAAATTAAGGGAAGGAGGACAAACTGAACGACAAGCACCACAAAAAACTGCTATACATGGGGCTGGCGATGCCATTGGATTTGCATCTCTCTGACAAAACAAAAAATTGGATTTGAAAACATGAATATGTCGACATCTTCAAATTATTGCATACAGAAATACGGGCTAAGGAGGGATCAAAAGAAGAAGAGTGGGAATTGATAAGGAGACTGAGGGCGCCCATTAACATGGAAAAATGGACCTCGGCATTCCCAATATACAGTAGCATTGACTGTGAAAAATACTTAGACAGGGCGATTGCCTTGATGAAGTAAATGGATATTATATTATACGAAAAGCAGATGCATTTTGGGGGTTTCGCCTGGCTGAGCTATGATGAAGTATTTAGGGCCAAGGTCAGCATCAATCCTGATAAGCCGTGGGGGAAGGTGGATCAAGAACTATGGATGCAGTGGATGTCATCCACACAATCATTGGTATCTACGCGCATGGTCAGCGGCCTGCCTGTGACGTATCGGTCCTTTCAGGCGCGTCCCGCTCAACAAGGGGCAGGAGGGACTAGTTTCAGGGCAAGTGGAGCAGGTGTATCAACAAAACTGATGGGAGCCACAACTGGGGCATGCTGAACTTCAATAAGGGAATTTGTTACAGGCACCCATGTAAGTTCCAGCACGAATGCTCCAAATGTGGGGGGGAGACACACACTCACGCAGTTTTACCCTGGCCACCCCAGCTGAACAGTGGAGGGCCTCAAAGGGGAGGGCACAGTTAGGATTGAGGCCATGGCCCCTTGGCTCTCAATTTACCCCGACAGGCAGGCAGCCCTGCGGATACAGTGGGGCTTCATCGAGGGTTTTAGGGTAGGATTCCAGGGTCCAAAGGGGCGTAGATGGGCAGACAATTTGAAATCAGCCAAAGAACTACCGAGGGTGGTGGCAGCAAAACTAGAAAAGGAAGCTGAGGAAGGGAGGATGGCAGACCCATTCACGGACTGGCCACTGGAAGATCACCTAGGGGTGGTGCCTAAAAAGTAACCAGAGCAGTCCAGGGTGATTCATCTCCTATCATGGACTGAAGGAGGATCAGTCAATGATTTCATTGCTGAAGAAGACTCAAGGGTACTCTATGCCTCAGTAGATGATGCCATCCGCTTGGTAAGGGCGTGTGGGCAGGGAACGGAAATGGCGAAGTGTGATGTCAAGTCTGCTTTCCGGCTACTGCCCATACACCTGGTGGATTTTCTGCTACTGGGCATGCAGTTTGAGAGTGCCATCAATGTGGACAAAGTCTTACCAATGGGGTGAGCAATTTGCTGTGCACTTTTTGAGATGTTCAGTACTTTCCTGCAGTGAATGTTCATCAAGAGCAGTGGTCACAAGGGGGTGTCACATTAGCTGGAAGACTTTCTGTTTGTAGGGAAAGGAGGCTCCGGAGCCGGAGTGAGGGCATTGTATCAATTTGAGGAAATGACACAGACGTTTGGGGTGCCTTTGGCGCCAGAGAAAATGGCTGGTCCCAGCTGCAGGTTGACTTTTCTGACCATAGAACTGGACTCGGTGTACTGGGGGGCGTCACTGCCTAAGGGAAAAGTGGATGACATTCAGGCCTTTTTGTTTCAAGTGATGGGAGAAAGGAAGATTGAGTTGAGTGTAGCACAGAAGTTGCTTGGTTTCCTGAAGTCTGCTTGCAGGGTGGTGCAAGTGGGGAGAACGTTTTGCAGGCGCCTTGGCATGGCCATGTCAGGCGCAGTATTACCACATCACAGTGTAAGGTTTTCAATGGGGGTCAGAGCAGATCTAAGAGTGTGGCAGAGGTTTTTGGCTGATTTTAATGGTGTATCTTTGGATGTTGTGGAGGAGAACACAGTCTGGCAGGTTCAGATCTTTTCAGATGCTGCACACACTGCAGGCTTTGGGCTGTTTTGAGATCGACATTGGTGTGCGGAGAGTTGGCCAGCACATTGGTTGAGGCAAGGGTGGAGCATTGCATTTTTGTTTTTTTCCGCTCCTAGTGGCATTGACGGTGAACTGAGCTTTGTTTTATGCTGCATGGATAAAGGTTTTTCACAGAAGATAATAGCAGAAAGGTTAGCCGGAATATGCTTTTACAGCAAGTTACATCTCGGTTTCGATCCAGCCAAGGATGACATTTTGAGTAGAATGCTGAAAGGCTAGGGGCGGTATCAGGGGGAGGGAGGGAGCTTTGAGAGAGGCCATCACGTTTGAGTTGTTGCAGGAGTTATTGGGGGTTTTGCCGCAGTGTTGTTACAACACAGTTGAGGTGCCAATATTTAGACTATGAATGATTTGGGCGTTCCATGTCTCAGAACTGTTGGGTACAGTATCAGAAACAATGGCCTCAACCCTTACCGTTCTATGGTTAGAGAGTTCTTGACCTCGAGGAGGCGAGCTGCTGAGACATAGGTGTAGAAACAGGAGACAGACCAGCAACATGCTTGACCAAAGGGTCCTCCCTCCACAGCCTCCTATGGGGCTAGCAGGTCCCACCAATAGGGTTTGTATTTTTACTTCACCAAGGTGGAGTGTGATATTGATCACCACACTCAGTGGAACTCTCTAACCATAGAACGGTAAGGTTGGAGCCCATTGTTTCTGATAAGTCCTGATGAATGCCGCGGACCGGGCCAATAGGCAGAAACATGTTGACTACGCACTTTACGGTGGGAGGACAATGATATCCTCAATACACCACACTTTTGGTTTTAATTACCATACAGATGCCAGTCACATTAAAGTTAAGTTAGACATCTGTAATGGACTTTTAAACTCACTATTTGTAAGGTCCCCCACTTAGATTTAGAAGTGCATCCCTGTCTCCAGGTGTGTGCCCGCCCCCTATCAAACCAAGTTTTTAGGGGGTGAGGACTGGTCAATGATGAAGCATGACACCAGGTGGTGTGTGAGACCAGTCTTTCACTTTTTGTGAGATGCCAGCACTCACAAAATAACCTTATAGCACTTAGGTCACTAGACTGGGAGCGGCTCTTTTTGTGATAAACTAGGTATACTACCACCCAGAAGTGGGCTCAACCAAAGGAATATAACTAGGTGGGTTTGTAATAAAATAATAGCCTGGACAAGTGCATGGTTCCAGTTAAAAATGACTTTGGGTAAAACAGGTTTTCCCTTTATTAAATGGTCACCCTTCCCATACTTAAAAAATGCTTTGGATGTATTTTGAAAGCATGATTTTCTCATCCATTCACCTCTTATGCCTTCATGTTCCATCCAAAAAACACATTGCCCCGAGGGGTCAATCAGCTTTCTTCAGGACTGGACCTTACACTAAAGGAGTGTGTCTAATAAGGAGGCATAAGGTTCTCCTACCAGTCACCGTTTGGGCAAGCTCCCTTCAGCCATTGCTTGAAGATAAAGAAAGAACCATTCAGATTTTGTGTCAGGCCACAGGAGGATTTCAGTTTCAGTGTTAACTAAGGGTGTGTTAATTCTTGCGCCTTAAGAGTGGTACTAGCTTCTGTTCATGGAAGGTGAACCAAAGACCTTACACATTGCAGCATTTGTGCTTCTAAACGTTTCTGCGTACCATTTGTGATGTTACAAAAAAGTGTTTTTGCTATTAAAGGTGATATACGGTTGTTGGCCCAGAAAGTCTTCCGTATGGCTTTGGTGGGCGTGCTTCCCTACCATTTGTTGAGCTCCTAGCAACTCACTGAAAGGTTGCAGTAGGTTTTTTGATTTGTACCCCAGTGAAGATGACAATCATGTGTGACCACTGAGGCTCTCACTGTTTGCATCAATTGTAACCCTAGAGCTTGCCTCCCTGGTTGAGGGGGCCTGAAAAGTGTATCTCTCCTGTACTGTGACAGGCTAGTGCCCTATCTACTCTGTGGAGCACTGACAGTGGTAGCAGCGTTAATCAGTGTTAATCTATAGACAGGGGCACTTGTACCCCTTGAGATGGGTAGCTTATCAGCTCCCTCCTCATAAACTTTTGAATGTTTCTCTTACCTGGGTTCCTTAGGCATTTATCAAGTCTGTAACATCTTCATTGAGACAAATGTGTTCACTGGGCGAGGATGGATTGATCAGCCATTGTGTTTAATGTACACCAAATTGATACCTGTTCTGTTGGATATTCCAGCTCCCCGTGCTCTCTAGTACTTATAGAAGCTTGGTGGGTTAGGAAGGATCTGGCTGTTATCTGGGTTTAGCTCATGCTTTTGCTCTGCTGGATGGCCTTTCTTTTCATGGGTGATTGTGATTCGCATCTATGCCCTTGCCTGGAGTTAATACCATTCCTCTCAGGGACTAGCACATGCAGGTTTCAAGAGTCAGGAGAGGAGGACAGAAGGCTCTCACCCATGTAGTGATCAGGCACTGAACATTCAGGAAACATGCCCACAGGATTGGAGGCACCAAGGAATTCAAAAGCAACATTCCCCCAGATTGGATAAGCCTGTCCATCAGGTAACAGTAAAAGACTGGCCTCATCGACCAGTGTGCTTGCCAACTTTTCACTTGTCTTGTTGTGTAAGCAAAGCTCAGGAATGGGAAGCCTTTTGACTGCCATTCGTCCTGCCACACCTCGGAATAGGGTATGGGTTTGAGAAGGTATGGGGTAGTGAAGGTGTTTATTTGACTGATTTGCATGCAGAATATAATTTGCCATCTTGATGGAAGGTGCTGGGTTTCAGCTCATCAGAGGAAGGAATTTGCAGCAGCTCCGCATAAAAGCAGCCATCTGTGAGACCCGTGGAAAGGTTCAATGCAAGGGCAAACAGTGAAAAGGTCAGGGAGCCTTGAGCCAGCTGCTCAGCATGCGGAAACGTGCTGTACAACAACAATGATGGAAGCAGACAAAGCTCCTTACAGTCTTTGGAGGTTAGACTGCTTCAACCTTAACCTCTCTCCCGTGCTGCTGGAGCCTATGGGTGCTTCCAGTTACAATCCATAGCTGGAGAATGTTGCCCAGTTGAAGAACTTCCCATTCGAACCCTTAGTCCCTAGAACTTGCACATTGTTCACCATCACTCTTGCATGTCTCCTGGACTAGTTCAAGCAGCATTGTTCCTGTGAGTGCCCTGCTATTAGGCACTGTAGTGTGTGACGAGTGGACTATTAGATACAGGACCCCACCCCTTTTTGTTTCACGTGAGCATATCAGGATGTACTAGCATTTTACCCACACGCTGCCCTCTTACAGATAGCCCAGTGGCTATTGGACTAGTGGAAATTCTCTAACTGTACCTAGGCAGTTCCAAGACCTAGCTCTCATTGTGGTGCCTCACTGCTCTTGCTCCTGTCTTCTCCTTGCTTTTCCCTCATTTCACCTACCTCCTCCTTGCTTTTCCCCCGTTTTTTGAGCGCCTTCACTTTGCTTTGCCCTCATTTTCACTGCTTTCTCCATGCCTGTCCCCCCGTCTTTGTGTGCCTTCTCCTTGCTTCCCCCTGTTTTTTAAGTGCCTTCTCCTATCTTTACCCTAGTTTTCATTGCTTTTCCCCCGTTTTACGAGTGCCTTCTCCTTGCTTTCCCCCCATTTTTTGAGTGCCTTCTCCTATCTTTACCCTAGTTTTAATTATTTTTCTCTCTGTTTTTAGCTCATTGCCGCCCATTTTTCCCACATCCTGCCTAGCCCCGCACACTGACTCTCAGCTCCCTTCCTCCTCCAGGACCTACTTAATGGAGGCCGCACCACAACCCCATTAAGCAGGTCCCAAGCCCAGCTCTCCCCGTGCTGTTGGATTGCTCTTTTGCCTGTCTTCTTCTTGCTTTTCCCTGTTTTCACTGCCTTCCCCTTGCTTTTTCCTCATTTTCACTGCTTTCTCCATGCTTTTCCCTCATTTTTTGAGTGCCTTGTCTTTGCTCTTCCCCTGTTTTCACTGATTTCTTCTTGTTTTCCCCCTTTTTTTAGTGCCTTCTCCTTGCTTTTCCCTCGTTTTCCCTGCTTTCTCCTTGCTTTTCTTCCTCTTTTTTGAGTGCCTTCTCCTTCCTTCTCCCTCATTTTCATTGCTTCTTGCCCTGTTTTTCCCTCATTACTGCTCCTGCTTGCCACCTGTTTTACCTCCTCCTGCCTAGCTCCGCTCACCGCCTCCCAGCAACCCTTCCGACTGCCAAGACCTACTTAATGAAGGCCAGGCGAGGCCATGCAGTGGATAAATGCAGCAGACGCCCTGCAGGTGCGCAAAGGCAAGCCCGTTTGCGCCCGTCCACGCCTGGACCGTTCCCAGCGCCAGGAACCCTGTCCCTCCGGCCATCCTCAGATACACCACCTCTGAGCTCGGAAGCCTGGACCCCGTTTGTTGTAACACCAACTGCTGCCTTGCAACTCCTCAATCAAAGTTAGGACTGCATCAACAAACATGGAGGTGTCATCGCCATTATCCACAAAAGAAATATCTACTGCACCAGCACCGAAGGCGACACTGCACCATTCATGGAGCACCTCAACTCCAAACTGATGACAAAATGACCATAAGAGGCACCCTCGCCTACGTACCCCAAGGATGATGCCCGGCTTCTGCAACGCCATGCCCGAATTCATTGTCCCACTCGCAATTGACTCCAAGCACCGCATCTTCCTCCATGACCTCAACTTCCACCTCAACTACCCCAAAGACGCATACACCGATAACTTCATAAAAAACATGTGCAACATCGGCCTCACCAAACTGGTCACCAACCCTCGGACACAGCGCAGGACACATACTTGACCCGATCTTCACCGCCAGTGACAGAGTCAAGTACAGTCATGTCACCGAGCTTACCTGGACCGACCGCGCCATCATCATTGAAAATGGCAGCCACCACTCGCGAGGTGCACAGACAATGCTGAACTGCTGGGGTCTCCTGCACTTACAGCCTTGGAGGTACAGGGGGCCCATCCCCTCTTCAACACACCCGCAATTGAGGCAGGTGGAGTGCAGCTAGAAGTGTTGAAGAGTGAGCTGCCTGGAGATTGGAGCTGCGATGCTGTGGGACAATGGAAGGCAGCAAGAGAAGCGGTCCCCTCATTGAGCGGTGAGCAGGGGAGTCCCCCTAACGGGACACAGTGACTGTTAGAACTGGGGGTTTCTAGTTGGCAGAGGTAGGTGCCTTTGACCAAATAGGGACCCTTGCTTCAAAGTCAGGGAAAGGGGATTACACTACTGGATAACCCCTGCTCACCCCCTTGGTAGCTTGGCACGAGCAGACAGGCTTATCTCAGAGGCAGTGTGTTAAGCATTTGTGAACACATACAGTAATACAGTGAAAACACTACAGATGGACACCACACAGGTTTTATTAAAAAAAAAGTATTCTTTATATAGACTTAACACAAGACCACAAACAACAAAAATCCACAATACTGTACTCAAAATTGACTTAAAGAGGGTAGGATTAGCTTAGTTCAAGTTGATGGTAAATGCGACACAGTTCTCACAAAAGTACCTGGATGTGTAACGCAAAATAAACAAAAGGCTCGCAGCGTTGGAGATGCGTCGGTTCCTTGCTTCGGGGGAGACGATGCGTCGCGCCTCAATGCTTGCACAGAGTAGGGGATGAGTCTTGATCCTTACCGGAGCGGAGGTGATGCGTAGATTCTCGTGCCGCAGACCGGTTGCGATGCGGCAAGATGGCGCCTCGATGCAATGCGACACTCCGGTGCAATGCGATAAGATGGCGTCCTTGATGTGACGACGTTGGGACGATGCGACACGCTCTGGCAGCCTTGCGGCGACTCTGTACCTTGAAGCCGCGACAGGCCCTGCGACACACTTCTCCGATGATGCGACGGCGACCCTCACGGTTGCGATGCGCTTCTCCGGTGAGGCGACAGCAGACAGCTGCGACAAAGGCACACTTCTTGGAGATGCGGCGGCGGCGGCACACTTCTCCGGTGATGCGATGACTACAGCTGTGGCGGCGACACGCTTCTTCTCGTTGCGTCGCGCTTCCATCTCCCAGCGACACGCAGGCTTCTGCAGATAGAATTCCCAGTAAGGAAATTCAGAGGGGAGCTGGTGGTGAAGTCTGTTGTCCCTGAGACTTCAGAAGAAGGCAAACACAAGTTCAAGCCCTTGGAGAAATATTCTGCAAGGTGATGAAAGTTCTGTAAAAGTTCCTTCTCCTATCCTTGGCAATGAAGACACCATTACAGGCCAACCCAACAACACAGCACACTGGCAGGGGGGGCAGTCCAACTCCTACAGCTTCCTTTGGTGCTTCTCCTTGGCAGAGGTTTCTTGTTGTTGTTCCAGAAGTGATCTAAAGACTTGGGGTTTGGGTCCCCATATTTATACTACTTTTCTCTTTGTTCTCTGAAGGCAGAGAGGCCTTTGCCTAGTCCAAACCAGTTCTGGTCAGTCCTGGAGCACTTTGTTTACCTGACAACTTCTTTTCTTTCAGAGTGCAGGGCAGAGACAACAGACACACCACAGGAGGTGGAGCCAGCATTGTGGAGGGAAGGCACAGCCCTATTCAGGTCCCAGGTGCAACTCCTCTCTCCCATCTACATGCAGATCTTCCTATTCAACACTGTGCTGACTCACCCTCTCCCCTGGAATCCCCAGCCCCTGTCACTCACAGAACCAGACACACAATACACAACCTAGCAGAGGCAGGCTTGGACAATTAAGCAAGAAAATACCTACTTTCTAAAAGTGGTATTTTCAAACACAGAATGTTAAAACCAACTTTACTAAAAGATGTATTTTATCATTCTGAATTCAGGCATACTAAATTCGAATTTCTACCATGTTCCCTGAGTCAGTTAGGATTATAAGATGTAATAATCAAACTGCCGATTCTAGCCTATGGGGAACAGGTTGCCTTGCAATAGTGAAAAGCGAAAATGGCTGTAATTCACCAGGGCATGTCCTACCTTATACGTACAATGCACCCTGCCCTTGGGCCTACCATAGGGGTGTCTGATATGAAGATAAGGGAAGGTTTAGGGACTGGCAAGTGGGTGCACTTGGTCAGTCAGCATGGCAGTACCAGACTGCACATAGGCTCTGCAATGGCAGGCCTGAGACACACTTTACAAGCTGCTTCTGTGTGTGGCACAACCAGTGCTGCAAGCCCACCAGCAGCATTTGATTTACCAGCCCTGGGCACACATGGTGCACTGTACTAGGGTCTGACAAGTAAATCAAATAACCCAATCATGGAGTCACTAATCAATACATCAATTTAACATAGGGAGCACTTGCACTGTGCACAGTGCCCAAAGCATCTAAACCAGCAAAACGTATTAAAAACAGAGGAGGCAATCAGAAAAAATGGAAGGGGACTCATGCCAATGGTACCAGGTCTAACACGTGTCCCCTCCAGCTGAAATGTGAGGAGAACTACCCTTCCCCTTGGGAGTTCTCTTCACTAAGTCAGAAATATCTGGGCAGACCATCAGCATTGGTGTGTTCTGTACCAGGGTGGTGTTCCACCGTAAAGTCCATCCCCTGTAGGGAAATGGACCACCTCAACAACTTTGGGTTGTCACCCCTCATCTGCATCAACCATCTGAAGGGCATGTGGTCTGTCTGAACCCGGAAGTGAGTCCCAAACAGATATGATCTCAACTTCTTCATGCTCAATTGCACTCCACCTCTGTTCCCGTGGAAGTAACCTCCTACTGATGAAGGCTACAGGTTGGTCTAGGCCCTCTTCATTAATCTGTGCTAGAACAGCTCCCACACCATGCTCTGAAGCGTCTGTTTAAACAATGAATTCTTTTGAGAAGTTGGGCGCCTGAAGCACCGGTGATGTGCACATGGCAGTCTTCAGGGCGTCAAAAGCCTTCTGACAGGTGTCAGTCCAGTTCAATTTCTTGGGCTGCTTCCTGGAAGTCAGCTCAGTCAAGGGTGCAACAATGTTGCCATACCCCTTGACAAACCTCCTGTAGTACCCTGTGAGTCCTTAAAAGGCTTTTACCTGTGACTGAGTCTTTGGGGGTTCCCATGCCAGGATGGTGTCAATCTTGGGTTGCAGGGGCGCCACTTGGCCGCTCCCTACCTGGTGCCCCAAGTACACCACGGAACCCTGCCCGATCTGGCACTTACTCGCCTTGATCGTGAGGCCTGCCTTGTGCAGTGCCATCAACACTTCCCAGAGGTGGCACAGATGTTCTTCCCAACTGGCGCTGAACACTGCAATGTCATTCAGGTTGGCGGCACTGAAATCGTCCAGTCCAACCAACACCTGGTTGACCAACCTCTGAAATGTGGCAGGAGCATTCTTCATCCCAAAGGGCATAACCCGGAATTGGTAGTGCCCATCTGGTGGGGAGAATGATGACCTCTCTTTGGCCCCATCAGTTAAGGCGATCTGCCAGTACCCAGACGTCAAATCAAACGTGCTGAGGTACAGTGCAGCCCCTAACCGATCAATGAGCTCATCAGCTCTGGGGATGGGGTGCGCGTCAGTCCTGGTGACTGAATTGTGCCCTCGGTAGTCCACACAGAACCTGAGTTCAGGTGTGGCACCAGGCGAGGCAGCCTTTGGGACCAAGACCACTGGGCTGGCCCAATGACTGTTGGAGGACTCAATCACCCCTAAGGCAAACATCTTTGAGACTTCCTCCTTTTTTTTTGTTTTTTTTTTTTTGTTTTTGAAAAACCTTTATTACAATTTCAGAGAAATACAAGTATGGGCCTACAACCAATAGGCCGGCCGCTAAAATGCAGTGTGACCCTAGGTACAACTGGAACATTCACGTCGATGAAGCCATAAAAGGGGGTCACTGGAGTGTAAATCCTTGCCGTCGGCCGCAGTTGCAGTCCATGAACAAACAAAGGTTTCATATTTTTAAGAAACGAAAAACAACAAACACACAAGGCAAGGAATTTTAGAGCAGTAGCATGTGCCCATCGTATCGAGGGAGTAAACCAACCCGGGTAAACAGAGGGGGAGGGGGGCAAGGCCGAAGAAACCAAACTCGCATGTCGCAGGAGCGTACAGGAATGCGCGGGCTAGGGCGACAGCGCGGCATCTATCTCACGCGTCTGAGGCGGGGCACATATATCCCCGCGATAGGAGTTCCAAGGACCCCACACCTTACTCCACTTGCCAGGCTTGCCTCTCGCCACGTACACCGTTTTCTCTCGCCACGTACACCGTTTTCTCTCTGAACATTCACCAGTCCATGTGTTCTTTCCACTCGATGACCGTGGGCGGCCTCTGGGAGCCCCACAATTGTGCAATGTCACGCTTCGCTACCATATAGCCCAGAGTCACCCACTGCGTCTGCGTCGCATTGTAATCAGTAGGCTCCCAGACATTCAACAGACATCGCCGTGCCTCCGGCAACAAGGCCACATGCGTGACTTCTTCTAACACAGCATGCACTCTGCACCAAAACCGAGTCACCTCCGGACATTCCCACAGGATATGGAGGAAACTCCCCAGTAGCCCACAGCCTCGCTTACACAACCCATCCACCGAATATCCCATACGCATCAAACCAGGCCCCGTGACGTAAACTCTGTGGAGTATTTTAAGCTGGACGAACCGCAATCGGGCCGGGATAGCCACCTCTTTCGGGGAGGCCACCGCTGACACCCAATCCTCGTCGTCCAGCTCCAAACCGTCGGCAATCCAAGTCTCCCGCAATGAGGCCAGCAAACCCACCCGATCATTAATAAGCTTCTTGTAAATCAGCGAAATGGTGCTATCCGGCACATGGCCGTCCAAGACCCTGTCCTCCAACGGGGAATTCTCCGGAATAGCCGCCGCGTCCGGAAACACGGAGCACAGGGCATGATGAACCTGAGCATACCGATAGTATTCCCTATCATTCAACTGATATTCAGTTTTCAGCATGTCGAACGTCTTGAATTTCCCTTTCGTCCAGAGATCCCCTACCGTGCTGATACCAATCGTATCCCACTTCTCAAAGCCTTTCGTAGTATACAGATAGCCCAAGCGCTGAGATGTATACAGTGGTGTAGCCCGAGTCAAGCGATCCCTCCACCCCATCGCCGCATTTGCTGCATGCCACACCTGTACCGCGACCCGCGTCGGGCCCGTCAACCGCGCATCGAGGGACCCCGAGTATAATGCTCGATTATAGTCACCGCCCGGCAATAGCAATTTGTCCATCTCAAAAGCCGGGTTCAAAGCAGGGCCATACATCCCGTGATTGACGGCAGCCAACTGGGAGGCCCAGTAGTATCGCTTAATGTCCGGGAGGGCGACCCCCCCATCGTACCATGGCAGGGTTAGTTTGGCAAGAGCAATCCGCGGCCGCCCATCCCAAAACAATCGACGCTGGAGACACTCCACCTCCCGAAAATAACGGGCCGGCACCAGGTCCATGGTGTTCTGTAGGGCGTACAAAAAGCGTGGCAGCGACATCATTTTGAACAACGCTGCCCGGCCAAGTGGCGAAAGCGGCAGCCGCCGCCAACCCGCCACATCCGCCCTTAGGCGCTGGAGGGGGGGGAGCAGATTCCGTTCGTAGCGGGCCACTGGGTCCAGTGTTATAAAAATACCCAAATAAGTGAATCCCGACGTCGCAATCTGGATAGGGCACCCCCGCGGAAGGGGGGGGCCTCCCCGGAAAGAACGTACACACAGGACTTAGCCCAGTTGATGACCAATCCGGAGTTGCGACCAAAGGAGCTCAAAACGTCCACCAACACGATGAGCGATTTGCACGGCGATGCAAGATACAAAAGTATATCGTCCGCGTATAGGGAGACCCGGTCCTCGTATTCCGGCGTCCATCTAAGACCACGCATCGAGGGTTCCCATCGCAACCACTCCGCAAGGGGCTCCAAACAAAGCGCAAATAGGAGAGGCGACAGCGGACAACCCTGTCGGGTGCCCCTGCCCAAGATAAAGGGAGCCGATACCCGTCCGTTGACCACTACCTGTGCCAGCGAATTGTCATAGAGCAATTTCACCCAACCGATGAACCCCGGGCCAAAACCAAACTTCGCCAATGCTGCCCAGATGTATGGCCATTCCAGGGTATCAAACGCAATGGTAGCGTCCAAGGACACCAAGATGGCCGGTTCACGAAGGAATGGTGCGCGAGCAAGGACGCCATGCAACCGCCGCAGGTTCAAAGCTGTATTGCGATGGGGTATAAAGCCGGATTGATCCTGATGAACCAGGTCGCCCACAACCCGGATCAGACGATTGGCCAGTACCTTGGCGAGGATTTTAGGTTCCGCGTTTAACAAGGAGATGGGCCTGTAAGAAGCACATCGATCACGAGGCTTCCCCTCCTTATGGATAACAACAATGGTAGCGAGACGTTGGTCAGAGGGGAGAGAGCTTGCCGCCCTAGCCTCAAGGAACATGTCCCTGAGATAAGGCGCAATAACATCTGGGCGCAACTTGTATAATTCAATGGGGAGTCCGTTAGGACCCATGGCCTTGCCCGATGCAATCGAGCGGATGGCCAAAGCAATCTCATCTGACGACAGGGCCGCATCCATCACTACTTTATCCTCATCGGACAAGGAGGGCAGAGCTACGTCCCGAAGCAGCAGTCGAGAGTCATCCTCCGAGCGTTCCGAGACCGGAGAGTAGACCCCGTGAAAATACTCCGCAAAGCAATCAACTATATCACCGGGGTCCGTCATACGCACACCGTCCACCCTCTCAACCTCCGGTACCACTCGACTCGCTCTCTCCTTCTTATCCAACCAAGCAATCAATTTCCCGGCCTTATCACCCATATCATACAAACGTCCCTGTTGCTCCCTGCTCACACTCCTAGCAGATTCAGTAACCAGCGCCTTGTAGTCGGCCTGCTTGAGCTCCAAGATATGCAATCTGTCATCCGTTACACCTTGCTCCAACTCACTCTCCAACTCAGTAATCTCATTTTCTAGCTGAACAACCTCCTGCGCAGCGCATTTTTTGGTGGAGGAAATGAGAGATAGGGCCTGTCCCCTGAGCACCGTTTTAAAGGCCTCCCAAAGGGAGATGGCGGAAGACACCGACCCCACGTTGTCCTTGAAGTAATGTTCCAGAGACTTGACCAAGTCTGCACTAATCGTGGGGTTCCGTAGGTACCAGGGGTTGATCGGCGCCACCCTCCCTTCCGCCCCCAGGGCGATATCCAGGTGCAACAAAAGGGGGGAGTGATCTGAAATACCGCGTGCCAAGTGTCTCACCTCCCCGATCATCCCAGCTTGGGCCGCAGGAACTAGCATATAGTCAAGCCTCGAAAGACTACCATGGGCCCCAGAATGGAAGGTATACTGCGCCTGTCCAGGGTGTTTCAACCGCCAGCAATCTATCAGTCCCAGGGCATCCAGAAAACCCCCCAACCAACTCTGGGCCCGAGGGAGGTCCCTAGGGGGGTATCGATCCTCAACTCCGGAAACAACAGCGTTAAAATCCCCCCCCAGGACCACCACCCCCCCCGGGAGCCCTAGCAGCAAACGTCCCAAATCAGCATAGGTGGCCGTCTGCAGGCCCGGCGGGACGTAGACCGTGACCAGCGTAATCAATCTACCCTCCCACCTCCCCACCAGCGCAGCGTAGCGCCCTCTGTCGTCGTGGATCACCTCATCCACCACTAACGGGAGAGAGGTCCTGACCAAAATGCCCACTCCCCTCGAGCCAGAAGTGAAGCCAGAATGGGCCAGAAGGCGATACCCTCGTCTGTTCATGGCATGGAAAGAGTTCCCTATGAGGTGTGTTTCCTGCAGGAACACAATGTCTGGCGAGATACGTTTCAGAAACTGCAGGACTACCCCCCGCTTTATCCTGTCCCCCAGCCCATTCACATTCCAGGAAAGAAGTTTCAGCCCCCTACCCCCCATCCCTCCCAGCACAGAACATCCCCCTCCCGGGTGGCACAATCATAGTAGAACAGCATGAAATATTATCCCGCCTTGTGAAACAAACAAACAATCCCCAACCCCGTCCCATCAACCCCAACAAAACTCCCCCCTCCCTGCACCCCTGCGTGAGCCCAAACAGCCCCCCCAACCTGCAGTGTGCCTGTCGCCCCATTATAAAATTTACTACAAGAAGGACAAAAAAAGAACCCCAGAAGGAGGAAAGGGCCCCAGCAAGCCCCCCGCAACCTCCAAACACCACGGGGCAAAGTGTCAACAACTGGAGTCCGGTGCAGCCACAGGCGCAAAACGTTACCAAAGCAGTCCAGCGCCAGAATCACAGTTCCATTCCTACTCCGGCGAACCTTCTCCGCTCTCCGTCATCCGCCCCTCCGGCTCCCGACTCTTGGGCAGGGCATCCAGCCACTCTCCCACCGCCTCCGGCCGGTCGAAGAAGTGTGAGCGACCATCTAGCTCGACTCGCAGCCTAGCCGGGAAGAGCATCGCATACTTAAAGTCCATGTCTCTCAAGCGCCGTTTGATGGCCGAGAAACCCATCCGTTGCTTTTGAACAGCTTGCGTAAAGTCTGGGTAAAAGCTAACATTAGAGTTCTCGAAGCGTAATGGCCCCGCCACCCTCGACGCCTGCAGGATAGCGTCTCTATCCCGAAAATTAAAAAGTCGGGCAATGATCGGCCGCGGGGGGGCACCCACCTTAGGCGCACCCCCTGGAACCCTGTGGGCCCGTTCCACGGCGAAGAATTTGCTCAGCCCTTTGGGTGCTAGATGAGTCACCACTAGATCCTCCACAAAGAGGTCCACAGCAGATTCCTCCGATCGTTCGGGCACGCCGATAATGCGGACGTTGTTCCGCCTTGCCCTGCCTTCAGAGTCCTCGAGGCGACGCTCGGTCAGATCGCTTGCGAGCTGCAACCTCCGCACCGTCGTCTGCAAAGCGGCCACATCCACCGTTAGGCTCGACGTCGTTTGGGCCAACGAGTCGACCCGGTCGTTGGTTTTCGACAGGTCTGCTCTGACCAAGGTGACATCGATCAGCACCGAGTCCAACTTGTTGGCCAGAGTATCCAGTTGCTGGTTCACGGTCACCTTCATCTCCTCGATGGCCCCCATGACATCCAGCAGAGTCAATTCGGGTGATGCGCCCGAGGCCTCCTTGGGCGGCTCAGGCGATTTACGTGATCCACTAGGGGATCCCTTTGGCTGAGCATAGCGGTCCATATTGTTGGCCTGAGAATAGGCTCCCCTCCGGGTAGATTTGGGTTGTAGCTTGTCGCCATCCACTCTTGTCGTCATCGTTGGCGATCAGCAAGGTCAGCACCCTCCAGCACCCGGAGGAAGGCCCGGGGATCCGGGCCGCTAGCTGATGTCCAGGCTTGGCACTCCGCACTCGGTGCAGCTCTCCCGATGTCTCCTCAACAGTTTCGGTCGGTCAACTCGAAACCGAAAGTGAAAGTACGAGTTCCAGGGCAGGCCCAGCCTGGCATGCCGCTGTTGTTCACTTTGCAGCCGGGCACCTCACCAACCCGAGTCCGGGACCAAAGCCGGAGAAGGCCGCAAACTTCAGGTCGCCAAAAAAACAGGTTCCCGGAGTCCAATTTCGATTTGGAAAACGAGTGGCACCTTAGCGTAAGATCATAGACAAAAGCCCATCGAAAAGATCAGGATTATGACAGGATAGACGTGGGAGGTTGCGGAGGCCCTGGGAGCCACAAGCCTACGCGGCCATCTTGGTTGCGCGCTAGGCTCCTCCCCCCGAGACTTCCTCCTTGATGTAAGTCCTGACCTTGTCAGTCACTCTGTAAGCCTTGTGCTTCACAGGAGGACTGTCCCCAGTGTCCACATAATGTACGCACCACTCAGTGACACCAGGAACCAAGGAAAATAAATCAGAGAATTGTCCCAACAGTTGGCGACAATCTTGCTGCTGATCAGTGGTCAGTGTGGAAGAGAGGCTGACACCATCCACTGACCCATCTTGCTCTGTTGAAGACAGGAGGTCAGGCTCTGTCTCCTCCTCCATTCCATCATCCGTCGCTAGGAGCATGCCCACTTCGGACCTTTCTAAGTGGGACTTCAGGCGGTTAACATGTAGGACCCGCAAAGGGTTCCTTGGAGACCGCAAATTCACCAGGTAGGTGACATCACTCTTGCTCTCCACCACCTCAAATGAACCGGTCCACCTGTCCTGGAGCGCACAAGGCTCTACAGGGGCCATGACCCAAACTTTCTGTCCAGGTTGAAGCTCAATCAGAGTGGCATTCTGATCGTACCACCTCTTCATCTCTTCCTGGCTGTCTTCCAGATTCGCCTGAGCGAGCTCTCTGAATCGCCGAGTCTGGTTCCTGAAGGCCAGCATGTAACTGTATACATCCTGGGGAGGTTTCCTGGGAGATTGCTCCCAACCTTCCTTGACCAGAATCAAAAGGCCTCTTACCGGGTGTCCATACAACAGTTCAAAGGGACTGAACCCTAGGGACTTTTGTGGCACCTCACGGTAAGCAAACAGAAGGCATGGCAAGAGGATGTCCCACTTACGCCTCATTGGTTCTTCAAGACCCATGATCATGCCTTTAAGGGTCCGGTTCAATCTTTCAACCAGCCCATTACCTTGGGGGTGGTAAGGAGTGGTGAACTTGTAGGTAACACCACACTCCATCCACAGGGACTTCATATAACTGTATATGAAATTCGTATCACTGTCTGACACCACCTCTCTGGGGAACCCCATACGGCAGAAAATCCCCATCAGTGCACGTCCCACCACGGGGGCTGTCACTGTCCTGACTGGGATGGCTTCCGGGTACCGGGTAGCATTGTCCAGCAAGACCAGGATAAACCTGTTGCCCATGGCTGTCTTGGGGTCCAGTGGCCCCACAATGTCAATTCCCACCCGTTCAAAGGGGGTACTGACTACAGGGAAAGGTTGGAGAGGAGCGCCTTGTGCTTCCTTCCACTTTCCCCACTTGCCTGGCAAGTTTGACAGGTCCTACAATGAGTATCTGAACTCTTCCACATCTGGGGCAAATAAAAGTGGGTGACAAGCCTTTCAAAGGTCTTGTCCTGCCCCAGATGTCCAGCTAAAGGTACATCATGAGTGTTAGAAATGAGGGGGCTCTGGTTGACGCAGGTGTGAACCCACAACAAGCAGGGACCCTTTACTTCTTGTCAGGGCGAAGGATGACTCCCCAGAATAACCCCTGCTCACCCTCTAGGTGCGTGGCGCGAGCAGTCTAGGCTAAGTCTCAGGCGTACACGGTTAAGCAAATGCAATTACACATACAGCAAACCCCTTGCATGCACCACAAACGGACACCAATCCGGAAGTATATAAAAATAAGCTTTTATGTAGATTCAGCAGATTCAAATACAAGGCCCAGTAACGTTGAACTGATGGGGCCACAATTCTTGGAAATACGGTAAAGTTCTCTTTGTTACGGAAAGTTCTTTAGGCGGGCACAAGGTACTGTGGGCCTCAGCGCACTCCGTACTGAGGCGGCGACCAGGAAGCACACGGCAGATGACAGGGAAATCAGAACGTTGCGGACCCTGGATCCGATGCGAGCTCACGGTTGAGTTCGTAAGCACGGTACCTTGTTTCTTGACGCAAAGGCGGGTGCGGGATTTCAGCGGCTCTTCGACAGAAGAGCGAGGCGGCGTCCGGGGCTCCCACACTTCACGATGGGGGTCTGATCTTCAGGCTCACGACAAGAGAGGGGTGTTTGCAGGTGGCGGGTGAACAAAGCGGGGCAGCCGGGCATGCAGGTTACGTCCGGGCCGTCCGAGGCTTGGAGATGCAATGCCGATTCCGGCGGGAGGGTGAAGGTGCGCAGCGAGCCTCCGGCGAGCGAGGTGACAGGGGCAGCCCAGCACAGCGTAGGGGGAGCGGCTCCGATCGAGCGAGGCTCTTCCCAAGGCGGGGGCGGCTAAGCAGTCCTGGTCACGGCTCAGGGAGGGACTGAGGCACGAGGGTCACAGCTCCGGCGAGGGAAAGGACACCACAGTCCAGCGGCAGGCGAGTGAAGATCAGGTAGAGCCCAATGGTCCTGGTGCTCAGTTCAGGGGGCAAGCTCAGTTCCAAGCCCTTGGAGATCGTTTTGGAAAAGCACAAGTCTTGAAAGTAAAAATAAAGCAAAGTCTTCAGCAACAGTTTCTCTTCTCCCCTTTGGCAGCAAGGTCACCACTGCAGGCCAATCCCCCAGGATAGGGACAGTCTTCCTCCTACAGCTTTCCCGGTGCCTCCTCCTCAGGCAGAGATTCTTCTTGGTCAAAAGCGGATCTAGTTTCTCAGGAGCAGGGCTCCTACATTTATACAGCAAATCTTTTGTTCTCCCAGGCCAGGGGGGCCCTTGCCTAGTCCAGTCCGGTTTCTGAGCACTTTGTTTACGCGATGCAGGTTTCTTCTTTCAGAGTGCAGGGCAGAGTCCTCAGACGCTCCACAGGGGGCGGAGCCAGCATTGAGGTGGCAGAGCACTGTCCTATTCAGAGCCTAGTAGCACTCCTCCCACCCATCTACCTGTCGATCGTCCTATTCACCACCAGGCTACCTAGCCCTGCCCATCTGGGTTCCCCCAGCCCTGTCACTCACACCAGCCAGACATCAGATACACATCACACAGAGGCGGGCTGAAATGTTTAGGCAAGCAAAGGCCAGCTTTCTAAAAGCGGCATTTGCAAACCCGGAATATTAAAATAAACCTTGCGAAAAGATGTACCTTATTATTCCGAGTTCAGGCATACTAAACTCGATCTCCTACCATGTTCCCTGGGTCGGTTAGGATCATAGGGTGTAACAATCCAGGCCGCCCATACTGGCCTATGAGAACAGGGTAGCCTTGCAGTAGTGAACAACAAGATGGCGGTAATTCACTACCAGGACATGCCACGCATCTAGGCTTGTCCTCCCTTTTGCTCACAACGCACCCTGCCCGTGGGCCTACCAGAGGGGTGACTAACATGCAGCTAAGGGAAGGTTTCAGGGACCGGCAAGTGTGGGCACTTGCCAGTCAGCATGTCAGTACCAGACTGCACGCAGGTTCTGCGATGGCAGACCTTAGACGTATTTTACCGGCCGCTTCTGTGGGTGGCACGACCCGTGCTGCAAGCCCACCAGCGGTGTTTGCCTTTACATGCCCTGGCGCTCCTGGCGCACTTTACTGGGGTCTGACAGTAAATCAAACAATCCAATCATGGCATCCAACCAACATATACAATTTACATAGGGAGCACTCGCACCGCGACACTGGTTGGCAGTGGCACAGCGCGCTGAGCGGCCAACACCATAAAAACACATGAGGCATAGCGACAAAAAGAGGAAGGGAGACTCACGCCAAGGTGCCAGGTCTAACAATGAGCCAACCCCAGTAGGAAGGCTCTGAAGCGCTGGGGTACCACCAGCACACGGGCTGACCCAGGCTCAGCAACCTTAGGCTCTGTATACAGGAGGTCGTTCTCCCAGTAGATCCAATGTGATCCAGACTGATCACCTGCTGCCTGGTCTGTGGCCTGTTGCCGCAAACCCACAAGAGAAGGGCACTTTTTCTGTTCTGCACAAAATACCTCCCTGGAGGGTCCTCCTTCTTGCTGCCAATGGGTCAGCTCAGGCAGGCCCCCCAGTTCAGCAACTTGCTCCCCTGTAGGTTCCAGAGCATCCCCCTCAAGGTCTGCCTCCTCCTGGACTGTGGGAACAATGGGGGCTGGTTTCCCGTGCCCCCTACCTCTTCTCTTTAAGGCAGGTCCCTGGGCCATACTTTCAGGCTCCAGGACCTCTTAACACCCTTACTGGCTGCCATAGACCGAGTGGTAACACACGCCCACTCAGGCAGACCAAATGAGCCTTCTTCTCCACCTTAGCCCAAGGAGAGCTTTCCAAATCATTGCCCAACAAACAATCCACAGACATGGCTGGCCTCACAGCTACCTGAAGAGTACCAGAGACCCCACCCCACTCAAAGGAAACCTGAGCCGACTTGCAGTGGCTCTCTGTGTTGTCAGCAGCTACAACTGGGTAAAAGGCACTGGGGACAACCTGCTCTTGAGACACCAGGTGACACTTGACAGCTGTCACACTGGCTCCTGTGTCTCTAAGAGCCTCCACTCTATGGACATTGATGGTCACCAACTGCCTGTATTTCTTAGTGTTATCAGGCAGCTGAGCTTGAGGGACCATCTCAAAGTCTCCTAATGAGACAAGGGATATTTCTGCGGGACCCCTCCCACCTTGGGCACCCTTCTCCTCTACTCCCAGGGCTACACTGGCCATCTGACGGAGGATGCAAGGGGTGGCACATACTGACCCTTTTGGGGACACTGGGGATCATACCAACGGTGTCCCACCTGTTTACACTGAAAGCAGGTAACTGGCCCCCTTTGAACAGGTTTGCCTGTGGGGGGCTCTGACTTCTTCTCAGGGGGAGGCTGGGAATCCTTCCCTTGGTTCCCTTGGGAATTTCTTTGGGGCCCTTTCTGGAACTCCCTCTGTTTACCTTTGTCCCCCTCACTCTTCTGCTGGGGACCCTGCCCACCTTTGGCAGAATCTCCCACATGACCCTTGTGGACCCTGGTACTGACCCAGCCGTCCGCCTCTTAGCAAGCTTCCTAGGGTTAGTTAACTTGCTATCAATAAGGTGCTGGTGTAGCTCTGGAAAACAATTAGCAGACAAGTGCTCCCTTGCAAACAAATCATAGAGCGCTTCAAAAGTATCCACTTTGCTACCCTTCACCCAACCATCCGTAGCTCTGCAAAAGAAAGACACATATTCTACCCAAGTGGTTCCCCCCAGTTTCTTACAATTCCTGAATCTCTGTCTATAGAGTTCTGGGGTCAAACCAAACCTTGTCGTCGGGGCTTCCTTCATATGGGCATAAGACATCCTATGATCACTGGGCAGGTCTAACAAAGTATCCCTCCCCTCACTCACAAAACGGCCCCCACAACCCAGCTCCCGAATCCTTCTCAGGGACCCGGTGGGCCAACATTGCTATCTCATAGGCTGCAAACCACTGCCCAATATCCTCATGCTTATGGAAATCTTTGATGACATCCTTGGGAATATACACTCTGCTTTCTGAAGGCACAGATGGTGCGTTGCCACCAGAGGGATTGATCTCTAGGCCCTTTGCCTTGATCTCTAACTCCCTCAACATCCTCTTATGCTCCATACTCATTCTCTCTCTCTCTCGAAAAGGACAACTTGTTATTCTCCATTTCCTTCTGACCCTCCATCTTAAGCTTAGCCATCTCCAGCTTGTGCACCCTATTTCTCTCCCTGTCCTCCAACTCTCTGGGGGACAGGTCTTTGGAAGAGACACTACTGCCAGGTGGGGACGGCACCCCTCCCCTGGCTGGAAACACTGGCCTGTCCAGTTGCCCAGCTGGCACCACCACTGACTCAGGGGCATTTCTTGCTTCTACCCAGGCCCTCAGCGCCTTTTGGTAGTCATCCTTTTTAGAAATGCCTGGTGAAGCAACTTTCAATTTCTTGCAGAGAAGCTTGAGCTGTTTCAAAGTGTAGGTTTCCAATCTATCTTCCTCAAAATCTAGATCCATAGATGCAACAGATGCTGGTGTTCTCATGGCAGTAAGAATTGGCAGTTCTCAGGAAAAAATAACAGTCCAAGGAAAATAATTCTACCAAAAAAGTATGTGGTCGCATTTGAGTCACAAATGCAGGTTCAAATCCTCACGGCTGACCACCAATGTTAGAACTGGGGATCTCTAGTTGGCAGAGGTAGGTATCTTTGACTTAATAGGGACCCTTGCTTCTAAGTCAGGGAAAGGGGATTACACTACTGGATAACCCCTGCTCACCCCCTTGGTAGCTTGGCACGAGCAGACAGGCTTATCTCAGAGGCAGTGTGTTAAGCATTTGTGAACACATACAGTAATACAGTGAAAACACTACAGATGGACACCACACAGGTTTTATAAAAATAAGTATTCTTTATATAGACTTAACACAAGACCACAAACGACAAAAATCCACAATACTGTACTCAAAATTGACTTAAAGAGGGTAGGATTAGCTTAGCTCAAGTTGATGGTAAATGCGACACAGTTCTCACAAAAGTACCTGGATGCGTAACGCAAAAATAAACAAAAGGCTTGCAGCGTTGGAGATGCGTCGGTTCCTTGCTTCGGGGGAGACGATGCGTCGCGCCTCAATGCTTGCGCAGAGTAGGGTCTGTGTCTTGATCCTTACCGGAGCGTAGGTGATGCGTAGATTCTCGTGCTGCAGCCCGGTTGCGATGCAGCAAGATGGCGCCTCATTGCGATGCGACACTCCGGTGCAATGCGATAAGATGGCGCCCTTGATGCAATGACGTTGGGACGATGCGACACGCCCTGGCAGCCTTGCAGTGACTCTTTACTTTGGAGCTGCGACAGGCCCTGCGACACGCTTCTCCGATGATGCGACGGTGACCCTCATGGTTGCGACGCGCCTCTCCGGTGATGCAACAGCAAACAGCTGCAAGGAAGGCACGCTTCTGGGAGATGCGGCGGCGGCACGCTTTTCCGGTGATGCGATGACTACAGCTGCGGTGGTGACATGCTTCTTCTCGTTGAATCGCGCTTCCATCTCCCAGCGACACGCAGGCTTCTGCAGATAGAATTCCCAGCAAGGAAATTCAGAGAGGAGCTGGTGGTGAAGTCTGTTGTCCCTGAGACTTCAGCAGAAGGCAAGCACAAGTTCAAGCCCTTGGAGAAATATTCTGCAAGATGATGAAAGTTCTGTAAAAGTTCCTTCTCCTCTCCTTGGCAATGAAGACACCACTGCAGTCCAACCCAACAACACAGCACACTGGCAGGGGGGCAGTCCAACTCCTACAGCTTCCTTTGGTGCTTCTCCTTGGCAGAGGTTTCTTGTTGTTGTTCCAGAAGTGATCTAAAGTCTTGGGGTTTGGGTCCCCATATTTATACTACTTTTCTCTTTGTTCTCTGAAGGCAGAGAGGCCTTTGCCTAGTCCAAACGAGTTCTGGTCAGTCCTGGAGCACTTTGTTTACCTGACTCCTTCTTTTCTTTCAGAGTGCAGGGCAGCAACATCAGACACACCACAGGAGGTGGAGCCAGCATTGTGGAGGGAAGGCACAGCCCTATTCAGGTCCCATGTGCAACTCTTCCCTCCCATCTACATGCAGATCTTCCTATTCAGCCATGTGCTGACTCACCCTCTCCCCTGGAATCCCGAGCTCCTGTCACTCACAGAACCAGACACACAATGCACAACCTAGCAGAGGCAGGCTTGGACAATTAAGCAAGAAAATACCTACTTTCTTGTAGGTATCTTGTAGGTATTTTCAAACACAGAATGTTAAAACTAACTTTATTAAAAGATGTATTTTATAATTCTGAGTTCAGGCATACTAAATTCGAATTTCTTCCATGTTCCCTGAGCCAGTTAGAATTATAAGATGTAATAATCAAACTGCACATTCTAGCCTATGGGGAACAGGTAGCCCTGCAATAGTGAAAAACGAAAATGGCTGTAGTTCACTATTAGGACATGCCACAGACACCAGGGCATGTCCTACCTTATACTTACAATGCACCCATACTTTCCATTATACAGTAAAACAGTGACCGGGCATTGATCTTATTAGCTGGTCTTATTGTAAAACTTTTATTCTGAGTGTCTAACTCACCTCATCTCTTTGATTAAGGCACGGACTGCTCTGCCTGGCTACCTGAGTCAAGTACTGCAGAGGAGTACTTTGTTGTTTTCCAGTTTGAGATCCAATAGTACTTTGGCCCCAGGACACCAGTGGTGAGCACCTTCATTTTATGCAACTGAAGACCAATAATCCCTGAAAGCATTTCCCCATTTTTGCTGGTAGTGCACCAAAGGTGATTTAATATCACAGGCCTTCATTATGAATGATCTGTGAATGGATCCAGTAATTCTGATATCAGGAGATTCTGTTACCAGCTGCAATGGTGTGTTTCGGGCCGAAAGAAATGCCTGTTCAAGAGCTGAACATTGAGGTTCCACTTTGCAATGTGGAATAACTAGGAAATTAGATTTGACACATCAAATTCCCCCGATTATTCCTCATTCCTGCAACTGTGAAGGCCTGCAGTGCTTTTGACTTACTTGTAATCCCGATAAGCTGAGTTCTGATATTCCCGACAACTATTGGGGATCATCAGATATTACGGACAACTATTAATGAGGACCTTAGTGTGAGTTTGAAGCCAAATGTGATTTTGCTACTAAATGTAATACCATAGTGCTGCTAATTGTGCACCAATGGTGGTTGTGCACTTAAAGGTGATTTTACACCAATGATGATTTTAATTATAAATGTGATTGTGCAAATTATATTTTAAATTGTAAAGCGAGCAAATTCGTCAGCAATCCCAGCAAAGAGGAATTGCGCCTGACATCCCCAAAATTAACAATGGATGATCTTCCTTGGCCTCCAAACACGGCCCGCTTCTTTTCCTTTACAAGTATTCACAGGCTAGTCATACATGTTGACTGCAAAATTGACCAAATACTGCCTTTTCAATAAAAAATGCTTTGCACGATGTTGCCTTTCGCGCTTAAAGATCTTAGAATGCTCGTGATATTCTAACTCTTCTGTTATATTCTGTGCTGCGGTTCAATGTAGATTAGACCACTGATATCCCTAAGAAACTTGCCCCCCCCTCCGCCCAGATAATACAGAATGTGTCTGCAAGCCTTCTCATTGGTCTAACTATATTTGAGTTCATTACACCGACCCAGAGGAACCTTCACTGGTTACCTCTTCATAACAACCTACTACAACATTAGACCATCGTACCCACAATATTGGCACTGCCCTCGACCTACACTGCACAAGGAAACGCCACATACACATCTCTAAGCTTATCGGGTTTGTTTAGTAGCACCAATGCTTCATTCCTTTCAAAATCTCGACCTTAACTTACCTTCCACATTCTAAACGAGATATGTAAATGATGAAATCTAGAGATGATAAATACAATGAAAAAAAGGATTGGCAAGCAAAACGAAGCAGGTCTGGCTGAAATTGACTAACACGTGCACTCAGATTGTGCCATATTTGTGTGCAAACTGTTTGTTTGTATAACTCCTGAGTCTCTATCCTCACAGCTGCCCTTAGCTTGAAGTAATGATGCCGTGTAGCACCAGCAGCTAAAAGAATGCAGAATGTGTGTGTTAGAACTCATTCCTAGAACTGAGAGGCCTATCGCATGAAAGGGCACAGGCGAGTATATGCATCAAGCTGAGGATCATGTGCGGCCGGTGCAAGGTCCTCCTTGTTTTTTTTCCTTAGGCTTCACTCCGGATAGCAGTCCTCAGCCTTAGCCAAAGAAAAACTACTTCGTTTGCGATGCTGCAGCTGCTGGGAAACATGTGATCTCCCCCTGAAAATTAATGGGGGTAGGCAACGGGCATGGTAAACGCCGATCACTCCCTTGGAGGCCACAGTCAATAAGAACAGAAATGTCCTTGAAAGAATGAAGAATGACACCTCACCGCATGGAGGAGACTCAAATTCCGATGGTCCGTGGAGAACTTCTTACAACTGGAACTGACCCCGCAACAGCTCCTCCAGGCGACCAGCAAGACGAAAATCAACAGGGGAAGGTGCAGCGCTGTCCCTGTCACAGCATCCCTTCCCTCGTCGCCAAAATGAAGTAACGATCCACAATGAAGGTAGGTTGAAAACTTCATTATTTGGTAAAAGAAACCTGCACCCTCAGCTTGCGGGTGCCAGTAACTCTCTAAGAAGCGCAGTTTATCAACATTCCAAGGCTGCCTTCCTCTGAAGGTTCTAAGGGCGTACCAAGGGGGAAACAGGAGGAGGGGTGAAAGGAGAGTACCAAAGGGGAGAATATAACAATTGGCAATGCAAATAATCTGTCTTTAAAGTGTCAATGCTTGGCAAAGAAACGTTTTACAGTTAGATCGTAACATAGAGCATCGGGGTTCCATAGGTAAGAGACTCTTTTTTTAAATACAGCTTCCTACAGCCGTGTTTCTGTTTAAAAAAGCAAATACTGAAGGCCAAAAAGGGGTTTTGCCGAGTGATTTCTTGTGATGTTTTGGCATCACCTACAGAAGCAGAGAGGGAATGCCCAGCCCTCCCCTTAAACAATGACAGATGTGTGGAGTAGCAAAGGAAGCTGGGGCAAAAGGAACGGGGTAGTTAGCTATGGAACTAAGCCTGGATCAGTGTTGCTTGGTGGGAGGAATCATGCTGATTTAACACAAGCAGCTGTATCCCAGGCAGCAGAATCATTGGTCCTTGTTTTCTTGTGGTGCACATTATTCCATGAAAACGGGGGCTACTGACCTAATGTATTATTTCTAACATCCTACAGACCGCTGAAGGACCTTGCATGTGTTCCATGCCTGTAAGCCCTTTGTGACCACTTTTTACATAGTATTCTGGGACTTTAAGCCCTGAATAGATATTGGGATAAAGAAAAGCCACAGAATGCAAAGTAAAATGGGCTGGATTAATCACATGGGCCTTTTAAATGTCAAACTCCAAAGCTCTGAACTAATTCTTTGTTTTCTAATAATTTGTCCTGTATATTACATCATTCCTCTGGGACTGGAGCTTTGTGACTCCATCCAATTGGTTACCAGCATTGCACCTATAAATTGAATAAAAAACTATAGGCTACCCGCATATTCCCTAGAATGGGTGGGGTCATGTGGGTCTGTGAGGGGGCTCTATGATAATTAGATGTATTATCAATTTGATCTTTTGTAATGCAATATTAGAGAGATTAAATCATTTAATGAAATGTAAGAAACTGTCAAATCTATGATAAGAATGCTGCAAAGTAAAGGTATGAGTCACAATGTACATTTTAGCCTAGTAAGTATTATTACGGGTTAGTGAGTTTTGTTTAATATAGTTTCTGCTGCTCCACTACCTGCAGATCCCACAACTTCAAAATAATTCTTGGTGGCATGTCTATCCCTTCTAATTTAACTACAAGGCTACAAAAATTATAGGTAAACAGCCCTTGCAGTGCATAATGGGGCCTCCTTTACTGGAGCAGTGACTAATAAATGAGCGGTTCCTGTCATTCATTTATTATTTATGTTTTTAATAGACATTTTTGGGTGCTCCTGTGCCCACCTGGGGTACACACATTTTTGTTTTGATGCCGGGGCTGAGGGGGAGCCCCAAGGCCCCCAAGGCCCCAGCTGGCTCCACAGCTGGTACCCAATATATATTCCAATATACATTCCTTTTCATGCTGTGGCCAGACAATCAGAGTGCATGCTCCTGCAGAAGCCCTCAACCCCATGGGAGATTGGTGGCAGACAGAAAAAAAAGCCCCCTCGGCCAATCAGATCTCTTTATTTTTTGAAGTTATGTGATCGCAGGACTCTCGATAGAACCCAGCAAACCCAGCTGTCCAGCTATACATAGTTTTTTAACCTTAATTTCTCTAAAACTACTGAATGTATGGACACCAAATCACAAAAACAAATCTTTCTGGACTAAGAGCTAGCTTTCTGCCAAATTTGGTGTAATTCCGTTTTGCTTTTTAAGTAGTATCGCTGTTCAACTTTCCATGTTTTCACTGTTCAAAATTACATGGGGAAAATGCGTTTTAGGACCGTCCCCCTTTTTCCTGGGCCACCTGCTTAACGGATCCCCCCAAACTTTCCAGGAAGGAGTTGAGTTGGATGAACTTAATTAATGGGAAATTGTTGTGAAGATTCATCAAACTGTGTCAAAGTTATTAAGAAAGCAAAAAAGTTACTCCTAGGTGCTATCTATTTTTTTTGGGGCAGATTTATATAGCGCGAACTCAACCCAAAGGTATTGGAGCGCTTTACATGAGCACCGGTTACGTTACTCAAGAACACATTAATTATTTTTTTTGGTAGCCACGGGGAGATTAAGTGATTTGCCCAGAATCACAGGATGTGGATGCTACCCGAGGCTCGAACCTTGGTTTCCAGCACCAAAGTCGGCAGTCTAGCCGTCAGACCACATCCTCTCCCTATTGCTGTTTATTGCTGCTAGTTCAATTTGAAGTTAGTACTTGCTGAAAATGAAATTGAATGTTGGGGCGAAGGTGTGTCAACTTTGGCATCATGTATGTACAGAGCACTTTTCAAGGGCTTGTTTCTCTCCTCAGTGACCACTTTTCCTCATCCAATGGGAGAGAGCAGGTCCGCACTCTAGTTGCTGCAACCTGGTAATGTGCCTGATCGGCCATAAAAAGGCAGCCGATGCAGAGACGCATTACTAGGGTACTCCGATGTCATTAGGCTTAAATAATACTTATTGCTGCTAATTGAATTTTAACTTGCACTTTTTTCTGAATTTCTTGCTCTCTTAAACACAGTTATTGCTGCTAACCGAGCTTGAATTTGCATTTAGTACTTGCTGTAAATGAATTTGACTATTTGGTGGGAAGGTGTGTTAACTTTGGTATCATGGTTGCACAGGGCAATTTTCTCTGCCTCGTTTCTCTCCTCAGCGGCCACTGAGACAGAGCAGGTCAGCAGTCCTAGGGGCTTTTACCTGGTGGTGGGCTCGATGGGCCATAAAAAGGCATTCATTGCGCGGACAGGCCAAAGGCAATTCCGTCTGGGCATGTCCGTGCTTGGACCGGTTCAGGGGCCAGGAATGCTGCAGGTTCAGAAATGACCCTAAACGGTGTCACTCATACACAGTATTCCCAGTTGGAACTACTAAAGTTGTGTCCTAAAGGTAAGAGCAAGGGGTGTATCACCCTCAACATAGACAATGAAACAATAAGTCAGTGTCGTAATTGTACTTGGATCACTAACTTGCCTGATGACTTGCAGAGCCTGTGGAGGACACTGTGAAGGGATCTGACATACAGAGGGAGATCATATGTGCTTTTATCAATGTGATTCAATCTTTGTGTTTAGATTGTTTATTCATTACAGAAACCTGGGCTAAAGAGGTCTTTGGGCCAGCTTTGGCCACAGGGGTCCCTCCAGGCTACGTTATTTCTAGACTAGACCGTCCCATTCGAAGAGGTGACAGGCTAGCAACTGTATCAAGGAACTCCATTAGCTGTACTTTAGAACGTGTGAGTTTTAGCCCACAAGACTCCTGCGAGGTGGTACGGTTCAGATTAAAAACCATCAAGAAAATCCTTTTCTCCTGGCTGCTGGTCTGTCGTCCTCCAGGACCTCGAACCTATGTTTTCAGGGCTTGGTTCAAGTTTTGGAATTCTTTTCTTGCTAACACTAATTTTACAATACTGAGGGATTTTAGATTTCATTTTGAAACCCACTCATATTGCTGATCACACTTTGGATGCTGTCTTTACCAACTATACAGGCTTGGTTTTTGGAGACCCCCTCCCTCTGAGTTAGGCTGATAATCGGGCAGTGACTTTCAGGATCTCAGTGCCCTCATCTCATGTTAGTACTGCATGGGCAGAGTGGGCATCTGTATCGTATCGTCGACAGACATGGATATGGCCCTCACAAATTCCATTCATGGGAATGACCGTCCACAGGGTCATACTGCGGATGGGGCAAGTCAGTGGTAGATAAAGTGGCTCCACTGAAAACAAAGATTTGCACTAGGACCCATGGTTTTCAAATGAACTTAAAGACCTCAGAGAGCAAGGTCATAGGCAGAAACACTAATGGGGAAGCAAATTTTGTCCCCTGATGATAAAGAGAAGCCTAAAGAGCTTTTACTCATTTATAAGCGTGCTGTTGGCACAGCAAAATTCTCTATGTTAATAAATTGAGAACAGCTAGCAATTACTCGAGTGAACTCTTTAAGGAGGAGAAGAAGCTCTCCAACCCTCATGTCCAACAACTTTCTGAGAATTTAAGAAGTTTTTGTGATAAAGTAGCTTTATATTTAAGAGATAAAGTCCTTAAGATATGCTTAGAATGCAATGTTATTGAAGCGGGCATTGTCCTTTCAGAAGTCTTTTCTGACACTACTCATTCCACGGTACTCTCTGAGTTTCCCCCTTCTCTACTTTGTCAGTCAAAGACTATCTCATTTTTTTTTTTTTTAAATCTGTTTTTATTGATTTTTCCAATTACATTTGCATGAGCACGGCTCGCTTCTGTACTGAATCATACATCCTAGCACGTATTGCTGATAGAATTACATGTCAAATGCGAGAAGGTAGAGCTTTGCAACAGTTCCTGAAGTGCTTGCCGCACCAGATTGTACGTAGGTCCCATGAACAGCTCAGACCATGAACATAGCAAATTACAGTACTTTGCAATGAAACACAGTTACATCAAAATGTCGCTTGAGGTCTCCCAACCGGATCCATATGGGCTTCTAAACAGATATCAATGGAACGAAACGGGTAAAAACCCAACAACCTCAACCTAGACCAGTTCCATTATGAATGTACCTATCCCCGCTACCCTTCTGTTCCCCCTTCCCCCTGTCACTGTGCAGTGGCTTAGCTGTTGCTCCCAACCATGTGCCTAGGTGCGCTTTCTCATGGTGCCTGTTTTAGGTATTGGTCGTACGTGGAACACTACGATCCTGCTCCGGCTAGCTCCCATTTCCTGCCCTGGATGTGTATCCCTCCCCTCAGGCCGTCCCCCCAAGCCTACCTCCTCGACTCGCCTGAGCGCCTGGAGCAATTCCTCCCATTGTGCAGCTATGGTGCGTCTTCCTCAACCCCAGTGTCTCCTCCCGACGAATGGCGGTACCCTCCGCTCCGGCCCACGCGGAGAGCGAGTACCTCCATGCCTGTTGGTGGGGTGGATCCTGTGCTTTCCACCTCCTGGTCAGAAGGCGCTTTGCAACCACAAGCCCCAGGTCTAGAAACCGGGATGTCACTTTGGTGGTCGGGGTTCTGTGGAAGTGGTGCAGCAGGTAAACTGTCCAGTCAAAGGGTATGTCCCGACCTGTACTAATGCGCAGTGACTCACTGATTGTGTGCCAGTATGTGTGTAATTTACAGTAACTCCACAGCATGTGAACTAGATCAGCCCCTGGCTCAGCGCATCTAGGGCATATCGCGTCAGTGCGGTGAAAGTACCTGTTGAGAGCCGCGGGGGTGAGATACGCCCTGTGCACAACGAACAACTGTATCTGTCGGAGGCGCATGTTTCTGGGTATGCGCACCGGACCTTTCAATATTCGTTCCCACTCTTTATCCGCCAGCTGTCTCCCCAGATCTTGTTCCCACTTGCGTCTGAGCAGCTCTAGGGTGATCGCCATGTGTGTGCGTAGTGACGCCGCGAACCAACGGACCAGGCGTCGGCCTCTCCCCATGACGTGTAGATACTGTATGGTAAGGTGTTGGCTGGGTTCTGTGGACATGTCTCCCCACTTAGCGGTCAGGGTCCTAATTAATCAATGATGAGTTAAGAATTGTCCCGGTGGCAATCCCCTGTCCTCGACCAGAAAGTCGTACGGGAGGAGCACGCCATCTCGGTACAGGTCGCCCAAGGTCTGTATATCCGCATCCCGCCAGTGTGCAAGCGCAAGGGAGGTGAGCGATCCCGTCCCTCTAGGGGAACCCTCCAGCGGTATTGCCGGCGCGTATGGGACCAAAGCTCTGGTGAGGAATAAGCTCCTACGGTAACATCGATATGCCACTGCGAGGAGGAGCGGGGTCGGCGTCGCAGACCTGGTGGCTGGGTTGAACAGCACCAGCAACTGCTCCAAAGAGCGTGGTGGCAGCGGGGACGCGGTGTCCTCCGGACCCCTATCCGCCAACCAGCGAGCTATTCACTGCAGCTGGGCCGCTAAGTAGTAGTGCTCAAAGCAGGGCGCGGCCAGGCCCCCCTGGTCCGTAGGGAGATAGAGTTTCGTTAGCGACATCCTATGCCTGCTGTTCCCCCAAATGAAGTCTCTAAGTAGTTGCGCCAATTTAGCAAAAAAGGCAGCCGGGATATATAAAGGCAGGTTAGCAAAATAGTACAATAACCGTGGAAGGATCACCATTTTGGACAGCGCTACTCTACCCGTTACTGTTAGCGGCAATGTGCTCCAAAAGTGCACCTGTGACTTAATGGCCGTGAAGGCCCTGCCCAGGTTACCGTCAAATAGGTCTGCCGGCTGACGGTAGATACGGAGTCCCAAGTATCGAAAGGTATCTCCTCTCCACTGTACCCTAGTGCCATTTAGGATGTATCCGGGGTCCTGCCGCCCCTCGCCGAATGCGTAGGATTTACTGGCGTTCACCCGAAGACCCGAGATAGTGGCAAAGTCGTGCAAGGTACGGGCTAACTGAGGAGGGATACTGTCTATATCCCTCACATACACCAACAGGTCATCGGCATAGAGCGACACCTGGTGCACTGCGTCCCCTAGTGGTATGCCAGCCCCCAGTGCCTCTCGTAAGGTCGCTGCCAGAGGCTCCATCGCCAAAGCGAATAGGAGCGGCGAGAGCGGTCACCCCGGCCGGGGGGTCCAGATCTGGTTTGGGCAGAGACACCAGATAGGCTTCGCGCATCGAGGGGGGTAGCTCGCCCATCTCAGGCGCCGCTGTGTACAACTTGTGGAGGCGCGGCACCAGGGGTTCCCGGAAGGCTTTGTAGAACTCAGTGGGCAGGCCATCCGGGCCCAGTGTCTTCCCAGAGGCCATGGAGGAGATCGCGTCCCCTATTTCCTCCAGGGTGAGGGGGCAATTAAGGGCCTCTTGGTGTGCGTCGGAGGCCGTTGGCAGCTGGGCTTGTCCGAGGAACCGCTCTAGGTCATCCCCCGAGCAACGGACTTTTGCGCGGTACAGTTGTGTGTAGTGGTCCACCATAACCTTATGAATCTCCCTTTGGGTATATACAAGGTCTCCCTCCGATGTGCGCACCACTGCGATCGGGGTGCGGGTGCCTTCTTGTTTTAAAAGCCAGGCGAGTAGACGTCCTGCCCTGTCCGCCGCGGCGTGCGTGCGGGCTGTGTGTGCCGCATAATTCAGACACCTCAAGCGCTCTAAAAGTGTTGTATGTTGCGTCCGGAGATCGACCAAATGATTTGCGTGTCTGCCGCTGCTCTCCCCATCCCGCTCGTACTGCAGCAGTTGGGACTCAAGGTGGGTGAGTGACTGTGCCAGCTGCCTTCGCATACTCCACGTGGCCCCCAAGCAGTGACCCCGGAGCGTTGCTTTAAGTGCATCCCATTCCACCATCGCATTTCTCGCTGTGCCTTCATTAAGCTCAAAATATGAAAGGATAGCATTCCCCACTGAGGGGCGGAATTCAGGGTCCTCCAGCGCAGTAGGTTGGAGCTGCCATGTGAGTATGGGAGGCCGATCCGCGTCCCAGCTGAGCTGGAGCCACAGGGGATTGTGATCAGAATGCGTCCGCCCCAAGTATTCTGCTTTCACCACCAGCGGTAGCAAAGCCTGAGACCCCACCACTCTATCCAGTCGCACATGTAGGTCGTGCGTCCTTGAATAGTAGGAGTAATACGGTCTGCGGGGTATAGGGTCCTCCAGATATCAAGTAAAGCCCAGTGTGAGAGCCGATCAGTCAGTGCCCGTGCCGTGGACGCAGCTGACGTTGTGCCAAGAGGAGGAAAGGACCTGTCTAGGTGCACGTCGAGCATGGAATTGAAGTCCCCTCCTATCAGCCAGGGGAGCCCGGCGTAAGGGACAAGTTCCAGCGACAGTTGTGTGAGGAAGGGTATTTGGTCGACATTCGGGGCATAAATCGAAGCCAGCAATACGGGTTGACCATTAAGTGTGCCCCGTACAAGGGTGTACCTGCCGTCAGGGTCTATCGTCACGCCCGTACTGACGAACGGGACTCCCACCCTAACCCATACGAGGGTGCCCCTGGCATGCGCCGAGTACACGGTACCGTACACTTGACCTCTCCAGCGCCTCCGCAGCTTATCTAACTCCGGCTGTGTCATGTGTGTCTCTTGTAGGAGAGCGATTCCGACTGAGTGTCGCTGGAGGTAGGCAAAGATGGAATATCTCCGTGTGGGTGTATGCATGCCTCGTATGTTCCACGTGAGCATGCTAACGCACGTCATGATTGAAGTGGGTAGCCACTGGGGGAACCAGGAGCGGGACATGTGCCAGTAAACATGCACTGCGATGAATTGTGGAAGCTCTGGTCTGAGGTAACAATAACAACGTGTTAATGGTGAAAAACATAACGGCTGGGGCGAACTTTGCGAGTGTCCGTCCAAACTTACGCTACCTTGCGCAGGTGAAAACTAGGTCAGGGTCTGACCCGGAGGGGTGTGCATGTAAGTAACAGCTTGCTGTCGCTATCCCTCTGTGTCCCGTGTGTGCAGTGCGCCATTAATGAGTGTCGCCAGTATTGGCCTATGCGGCTAGCGAGATACAGGTGAGGAGCAAGGGGGACCGCACGCGCTATCTACTGCCTCATGGAGGGACCCAAGGGATGTACGACAGTAGACCGGGTGGCTCCCCCAACCAGCCCGGCAGGCCCACACAGTTGACTGCACCGCCAACCCTCCCCCGCTGGTTACAGCAACAGACAATGAGATACTTGCATGAGCGGTGCGGCATGAGCAGCCTCTCAGTCCAGAATACCGTCTGCAGTTTGCGGGGTAACCTCTGGCCCGCAAAAGTCCTCAGTGTTTGCCGTTGACGGCGACGATGAGCCGCTCACCACCACCTCATGTCACTCGTCGACGTCCAGCTGGTCCGCGGGACCCGGGCTTGCGGTTGTCGTAACTGCTTTCAGCGCATTTTGACGTTCCGGTCTCATTTTCTCCGGTGTTGGGGCTGCTGCTCTCGGCACCGCCTCGCGCATGGTCCCGCGCCGTCTGCGCCGCCAGTCCCTCTTGCCCAGCTGGGTGCCTCGAATCAGCTGGCCTCGGTCCCGTCCACAGCCCGGACTCCTCAAGCCAGTTCCATACCTCCGCTGGCAAATCGAAGTAGCGGGTTTTACCTTTCTCCACCACTCGCAGTCTGGCGGGGAACAAGAGCGAGTACGGCAATGCCAGTTCCCTGAGCTGACGTTTCACTGCCATGTAGTTGTTTCTGCGACGTTGCACCAAAGCAGTGTAGTCCGGGAAAAACATGACTTGACTGCCGCCCACAGAGAGACCATTCATATCTCGAACCTCTCGTAGCACCGCATCTCTGTCCCTATAGTTGAGAAGTTTGAACAGGAATGGGGGCGGTCTGGCTCCCGGCCGAGGCCTCTGGGTGGGTACCTGGTGGGCTCTTTCCACCGCGAATTGGGCCGACAACTTTCCCGGCGGCATGAGTGCGTGAAGCCAGGTCTCCACAGCACGGATATTATTGCGGTGGGAGTGCCCTTCCACATCTTCTGCCCTGTCTTCTAATGCATGAATGCGGTCCAATATATCCTGCAGAGCAGCGGCGTGACTGCGGGTGACTGGCTGCAGTTCTTTGAGTGTTTGCCCTTGGGTGGTAACTGTGTTCGTCAGCTTGCGGTGGTCCGCATGCAGAAGTGTGAAATCCGAGGTGACTTTGTCGATTCGGTTTTGCAGAGATGTCCTGGTGTGATCTAAGGCTGCCCCTATTTTCTCCACCACGGCAAGTACAGAGTCCATTTTTGCCGCGAGCGCCGCGGACGTCAGCCCTTCATCAGTCTCGCCTCGCAGGTACGTGCGGTCTGGAGTAGTCGTGCGCAGCGGTCCCTGCTGCATCTTGGCACGCATGCGGCCCATCACCAATTGCTGCGCCGTGGGCATCTGCTGCCAGCACCCAGTGGAGTGGATGCGCCTGCAGCGCGGTCGCGTCAGCCGCGGTGAAGAAAGGACGACTGGCTGGCAGGTGGGGTCTGCCCGGTCGATGCACGCAGAGGGAAGCCCCGAGGCGCCACCCCAGCGCGGGAAGCCACACGCACACGAGTCCGTGCGGGCTCCGCGGGTGACGGTCCGCAGCAGCCCCCAGCAACAGGTCCACACTCACAGAGATCCTCCGTCACGCCACTGTAGCGGCAGAAGTGTGCGTCAGATGCGGGCACCTCTTCCCGCGGGGGCAACAATTAAGCCCTGAGCCGCGTGTCTACGGGCTGACACCAGGCGGGGACCAGAAGGGGCAGCGCGCGTGGGCCGGCTAAGGCTATCACACTCCAGGCCAAGGTCCAGAAGCAGGGCCTGGGCTCCTTGTCAAGGGGCAGTGTTGCACCCCGTGTGGCAGTCCGTCAGCTGTGGTTGCGCCTCCCGCGGCCTCTTCTTCCGGCTGGGCAGCGGCCAGCTGACGCCACTCGCGGGGCACAGAGAAAGTCCAGGGCGTCAGTACAGCCGCTAGGTGCGCCTCCCGCTGCAGGCCAACCACCCGCGCCTCTATGAAGGGCCAACAGCAGTTCCAGCTCGGCGCACCCCACAGTCGCGCTCCGCTGATCTCAGGTGCAGCGCCAGCAGGTCCACAGCAAGAAGCGCCGCACGAGCCCAAAGCGCGCTCTTCACCCCACTCGGCTCCGCTTCCTCAGCATCCGCCGGGAGGCCAGGGCAGGCGCCCCCGTGGGTCCTTCTTCCCCCCCCTACGCCAGGGGGGTGGTATCCGCGTCTCGCTCAGTCTCACCTCCTATATGGATATCTCACCGCCCGGCTCCTCCACTCCCACGTCGCCTTCGCTCCCCTGCTCAGGCACACAGCAGGGTGCTGGCCACAAAATGGCCGTCGCCGCCAGGCTCCCGCACCGCACAGCAATCGCCAGGCCCCACGCGTGGTCTCCGGCGCCAGCAGTCGCAAGGCTCCCGGGGTGCCGCAGCCCCCTGCCGTCTCTCTCCTCCGCTAATTCCGGCAGCCGTCATCACCAGGATGTGCTCTCTGCCTGGGCCGCACTCCTCTCGTCGGGCAACAGGGCACCTTGCACCGGTAATCCTCTGCAGGGCCCCGCGCACACCTCCTTATGTCCCGGCCTCGGACTGCCCGCGGCCTCCCCTGGGCTATGCCCGCTCACCGGTCTCCGGCTCCAGGGGTCCGCCTGCCGCTGCCGCGTCGCGTCCGGCACAGCCTCTCTCAGCTCGCCCGCGTCAGCGTGGGCATCTCGTGTCAGCGTCTGCCGCGCTGGGCGCCGCCGGGTGCCCCGGCTCCAGCCGCGGTCCACGCGTCTCCCCTGCTTGCTCCGTCACCTTAGGCCGGACTCCGTCGTAGTTCCACAGCCCGGTCTCGGAACTGGCGCACCCCCAAACTTCACAGGCGCCTCCGATCGATGTCACCACTGTCCCGCTAGCTGTCAGCATGGAGGGCAGCACCTCAGGATCACTTTTAAAGGATAAGTCGGGGATGTCAAGCAGAGCTCTACAAACTTGCGTCCGCCATTATGGCTGGCTAGCCACGCCCCCCAAGTCAAAGACTATCTCATGAACATGAAATCGGGGTCTCTGGATGATCCTTGTCCAGCCCAAAATTCTTCAACTCTCTCCTGATCTTCTTGCAACATTTAAGCAAAATGTCTTCAGCCATATGCTGGAAACAGCAGCATATCCCAGTCTATGGAGAAAGCCATAACCATTCCTCTGCAGAAGAAGCCTAATGGGGACCTTGAGGACTTAAAAAACCTTTGTCCCATTTCATTGTTGCCGACTCTGGAAAAAATGCTAGAAAAGCAGGAGCTGGTTAAATTTATCAACGCTCACGAGCTCCTGGATCCCTCCCAGTGTGGTTTTAGGAGTGGACACAGTACGGAATCTGTGCTTGCATGCCGCAGCTGATTCCATCCATGGGCAGGTTGACCAGGATGATGCCGTCATCTTGGTGATGCTTGATTTGTCGGTGGCATTTGACACTACAGCACCCCTTTACCTAATCCAACTCCTCCAGCAAAATGGGGTGAGTACCACTGCCTTGGACCTCTTTCGCTTATTCCTAATGGATAGGGTCCAAACAGTAAGCTGTGGAGATTTTAGAGCAGAGGCCTTTAGGCTCCCATGTGGGGTACCACAGGGGTTTTCCCTCAGCCCCACTCTTTTTAATCTGTGCGTCTCCCCCCTTGCTGTGCGTTCGTTCAGGTTTCAAGTGCTATCCTATACGCACAACACACAACTCATTGTCTCTATCTCAGTCAATCTGCCGCTGGTAGCAGATAAATTCAAACAATCTATGAATTACATCAGCCTCTGGATGAAAGCTAAAACTGAATGCTGAGAAAACTGAGTTGTGTTCCGGGCTCAGCACTTGGTCTGGTCTGTGCTATGGTGGCCGGAGAGCTGTGAGCCTTTACCCACCCTGGTCAAATCGACTAAAAACCTGGGGGTCATCTTTGACAGCTCGCTCAGTTTTAACTCACAGCTGGGTTGTACCACCAGTACTTGTTTTTTTATCATCAGGAATTTGAAAAAACTATTTTCTTTAATCCTATAGAACTTTGAGTTTCTATAGTCATCGCCCTGATCATATCACATTTAGACCACTGTAATGATCTATACGTTAATATCAACAATTCCTCTCTGAATAAGCTTTAGATGTTTCAAAATGCGACAGCCCGCCTCTTTTCAAAATTACCTAAACATCTTTCGGTGAGGGATGGCATTTGCTCCCTTCATTGGTTGCCAGTCAGAAAGCGAGTCATTTACAAAGCCCTTTGCATGGTCTTTCTGGCACTCCATCATCAAGGACCAGCATGTTTTAGAGCATCCTTCCAGTGGTAAACTCCGCACAGACTGCTCGGACCATCCTTTAACAGGAGGGTGATTGTTCCCAGGTATTGTAAAACCAGATGAGGGGGGCGGGGCGGGCACCTGCTCTCTGTTACGGCGGCTAAAATGGGAAATACTATGCCTGCTCACATAATAACAATAAGAATAAGAATAATTATAATAATACAGACATTTGTAAAGCGCAACAGCTACCTCAAACAGAGGTGTCCCGGCGCTAGAGCTCTAGAGTTTCCCCCCTGTTCTGCAAGCATCTTAACACCTGGCTCTTCTCTCTCCTGTGGTTTTTCTCTTGGTTCATCAGTCAGTGTTTCCCACTATGAACTAGCCCTTTGACACCCCTTTAGTGCGCTCTTTAAATTAATTCTATTCCATTAATTCCATTATGGATATATATCTACACACACACATGTATATGTAGATATAGTTTTAGATATGTATAATATATTTTGTGAGTCGTCACCTCCTCTAAAATAGAAATGCTACAAACAGCCAAATATCAATGGATTGTGCTTTTGTGGTATCTACAGGAATGTGTGTCTTTGGCTTGTATATGAATGTGCATCCATGGTGTATTCAGTTGTGCATTCATTATCTTCGCTTCTACTGAAAATATTACATTCTGGGAAAAAGGGGCAATGGAGTTGTTTCATACATATAAAATAAGCTTCTAAAACAAATAAAGGAAGTACAGACAGTATGAGTGGAGGCTCTGCAGTGATATTGTTAGATGCTTCCTTCTGTTTGAGTAGTAGTAGAAAAGGAGCGCCCCACTGTCCCTGCCCTTATTGCAGCTCTTTTCCTAATGGCCCGTCCAATAACCGAGGCTTAGGTTTTATTTCCCAATGTACTGCAGATCTATTCCACCTTTTATTCACCGTGAAATCACATCTATTTTTCAAGTGTGTATTAGAAAATGTTCCTGGCTTCTCCTTACCAGACACAGGGGATTGAAGGAACTGCATGCTCGAGGGGTCTCCATAACAGCGTGTGGTCAGAGAGCAGTACAGAATATTGATAATATAAAGAACTTGCTTTGGCGCTCCTTTGGTGCTGCAGTTCAAAGGCTCACATATAGAACTGCTCTACCAAAGGACTGCGACCCACCCACCAGACCAGGAAAGGACTCGTAATCTGGCAGGTGGTAGTTGACTTTTCAGTGTGGGAGCAGGGCGCTGGCGTGGCAGCCCGCTCCCATACTGCCAAAGTCATAATCGGGCCCAAAGTCTTTGTGCAATAAGTGTAACCCTGCGGTTTTATGGTCTATTGATAAATATACATTTTTTATTTAGTTTCAATGCCCCCTTGTCTAGTTGGAACAATTTTATGCAGTAGACCACTCGTTTATATTTGAGGACAGACTTAAAGCACCTACATGACCTAAACATTTCAATTATGTTTTTATGGTGTATGCTTTGTCAACTTTTCACTGGCACATGATAAAAGTTGAATTACCAAGTCGCACACCTAGTGTTACCACCCAAGGACGCAAAAAGCAAAGAACTTTGCAAAAAAGATAGGATTTCCATCAACTACCAGTGTAGTCAGTGTCATCATTTGGATATCCTTCCTTCCCACCACTACACCTCTAGATCACCGAGGAGAGTCATGTGGATCGGGTTTCGACCAAGTCACAAAGATCACGACGGAGGAAGTAAAGAAAAGACCATTTGCTCACCTAGTAGTAGATTTACATCAAAAATGAGTGCTGGATTCTTTTGGTGATGGAATTATATGTGCAGTGCAAGTGAGTGAAGTTAAAAAGGAATTAGAAGAGAAAAAACACTTTCATTCAAATATCTCTGCTAAACCTGATTAAAAATAGTGCAGAAGCAGCTTTGAACACATAGGCTGCCTCACAATACGGTCGACATGTTTCAGCCTTATTGACAATTAGCCATAGGCTTTCTTCAGGACCTAAACAAAAAACTGTATTGCTACTGCATTAACAATTAAGTGAAAAAATACTTTTTATCTTTTGTATATATGAGGTTGGAATAAATACAACCGTTTGAGTAGTCGTTCCTCTGTACAAGCGGAGTACCTTTCACAACTATAACAGAAAAACACCTAAAGTGAAACAATAAAACAATTACAAATTCTCCCAAGCAGTTTCTCATCTCTGCAGTGAAACCTGTAGGTTGCCACTCGATCACATATATCCATTTGTTCTATATGTTGCACAGCTACTTGTTTTATTCAGCTGGTGTGCTCACCTGTCTTGTACGAGGATAAAACCTCACCTCACCCGGTCACAACTCAGGTGTAGGAGACCCCGCCCTGTGAAGGAGAGGGAGATCACTTTTACGGGAGAGGAAAGCAGAAAACACCTTTTCAATTCTGTCCCTCATGTTATTTCTCAGTGTTGTGCTTCAAAGCTTAGACTGGACATGACAATTAAAAACGACAATTAAAAAGACTAGAAAACAGGATATCTCCTATTCACTGTGATATCTGTAGACCCATCGCAGTATCTCCAAGACTGAAAAGTAGGGTAGTCTACGGAGGCTTACCTCTCCGTCGGTGCCTCAGGCTCTGACTGAGTTGTCTGGGAGGTACCCAAGCTCATCTATTGCCTTCTTTTATTCCGTACTCCTCCCGAAAATGGAGGTAAACTCCGGCGTCTACAGATGGCGTCTCTCTGGACTACAGAATGAAGTCTCTGTACCCGGAAATAGTAGTTTCTTTGTTACCGAGGAAGTGGCGATTATGATCTATCTCTGGTCTTCTTTTCATAAAAGTGTGAGGACCAATTTTTGCTAATAACTAAAACATACCTTATTGACAACAGAAGTGTCCCACCTATTTGTTATCTACAGCGGAACTATTCGTATCTTTTTTTATCTTTTTAGAACTACGCGATGACATCACTGAGTCAGGAAGCTGTAGTTTTTATTCACACTATGTCTGTCAGGGGGCAAAGGTATGCCTGAAAAGTTGTATTAATCTATGCCCTCTCCACGGTGCAGCGATAAAGTAGTTAGATAACTACAAAGGGGAGTCTGTGTTATTATCAGAAATATGCATATTAACTCGTTTCCTTACTGATATGAGTTTCAATTTACTGATTACAATTATAATCTACGCTTAAACTCCTGGAAGAAGGTTTTGTACGATCTTATTAGACTACTTTCTACAGGGTTCTACTTGCATAGTTGGTTCTAACAAATGTATTTTCAAGCTAAGATTATCTATGAAAAGGGGGTCCATGGTATGACATCGTTGAGGCCTGAGGTGTCACTGTGCAGTTTAAACACCCACTTCTGTTCTTTCATAAAGAGAAATCTGGATACATCACTCACATGAGGTGGTATATATGGTTTCTCCAAAACAGTCCATGTGAACTCATCAGCCTGATGGTCAAACTCGACAAAATGTCTTGTTAGTTTAGGGTTAGCTTTTCTGCATCTGAAGGTGCTTTTGTGTTCTAACATTCTCAGCTTAAATTTGCGGGTCGTCATTCCGACATACTGACATTTACAAGGGCACTGAATCTAATAAATCAGGTTGTCGCCATTGCAGTTGGAAAAAGCTCTTTGTGCCCAAGGTCTGTTGGTCCCAATGTCAATTGTTTTTGAGTGTCTTGTCTGTGGGCAAATTGCACAGGCTCCACAGGGAAAATGGCCCTGAACTGCAGGTAGGTACCAGAGTGTACCAACTTTCCTTGGTTTCTGCTCCTTTGGTCGCGTATGCACCAATTTATCGCGTAGGTTGGTTCTTCTTTTAAATGAGAACAACGGAGGTGGAATTTTGTCCTTGCAACTATTCAAAAGTCGCCAATGCTTACGAATACACTTCTGTATACCATTTGTTAACATGCTAAAAGTGTTGACAAAAGGCAAACAACCCAAAGATGGTTTGTCAACCGGTGGTTCTAATAGCGCCTCCCTGTGGTTGTTCGTAGCACGTTTGTATGCTTGTTTGATTAATCTCTGAGGGTACTTCTTCTCTGTCAGTTGTTGAGACACATTCCGGGCGTGTTGTTTATACTGCTCAGGTATAGAACAATTCCTTCTCACCCGTAAAAATTGGCCATATGGCAAATTATCCCGTAGGGTCCTTGCATGCTGGCTATCATATCTTACAAGGGAATTGCGGGCCATCGGTTTGTGGTACAGTTCACTCTCCAACCCTGTCGGTGTAGAAAAAATAGATAAATCAAGAAAAGCTATTCTGTTCTTATGTGCCTCTACTGTGAATTTCAAGAAGTTGTTCCGTGTATTGAGCCATTGTTGGAACTGTACAATTGAGTCCAAATCTCCATGCCAAACCACAAAGATGCCGTCGATATACCACTTCCATAGTCGGGTCGACTCATGGAAGGGATTATCGGAGGTCAACACATGCTCTTGTTCAAATGTGTGGACGTATAGATTTGTTAAACTGGGTGTAAAAACACTCCTGTGCTCGTGCCAGAGATTTGAAGGTAAATCGTTTCTTCAAACTTAAAGAAATTTTCTTTCATGGCCAAATGGGCCAGGGTCATGATAAAGTGGACCGGAGTGATGGAGTCAAGGTCGGTATTATTCAGGATTGAGGCAATTGTGTCCAACGTCTCATCTTTAGGGATGGACGTATACAATGATTCGACATCGAAGGAGACTAAAAAGTCTTTCTCCGCGTCGAATTCCACAGTGGGTAAGAGACGCAGAACGTCCTTTGTATCTTGAAGATATGTGGGCATTTTCTTGACTATGGGCCTCAAAAAATGATCTACAAAGGTAGATAATGGCTCGAGAATTGAACCAAACCCAGAAATTATGGGTTTCCCTGGTGGTGGTCATTGGGTCTCAAGTACTTTTGGCAAAGTAGAGAAGTATGGCATTACAGGGTGAGTGGTTTGGAGAAACGCAGCTTCATGCGGTGTGATCCACCCTTCATTACTAGCTTCTTCCATGTATGTACATATGTAGACCACCAGACTTAATTGTTGTTGTTAAAGGTGTTGAATAGGGGATAAAGTCTGTAGTTTGGTCTCTAAACATTCCCTAGGACCCTCCACCACACGAATTGTTAAGAAGAAACATGATAAAAGTTGCCAATGTCTATACTCCTTGGATATCAAATGACTGAAAATTATTTGATGCTAAAGATGCACAATCTCGGATCGACGTGTAAACTATAGATTAAAGATTTAAGTATGCTTGAGCTAGGGGCGGTTTCGTTTTTTAACTTTCCATAGTGGGTAAAATGAGTGTTTTTCAGTTTGATCAGAATAGTAAGGCTGCTTTGTAATTCAAGTGCTGGCTACAGGCATTTGTGTGTGAACGTCCTGCCCTCAAATTACTGGAGGGCTAGTTCAGCCTTTGATGCTTGGATAATAGTCAAAACTATTACTGACAAGACATTGAAACAATACAATTGATGTTATGGCTTAATATAATGTTTTTAGCATGTGGTGATCCAAATATGTAAAAAAAATCCCCATAGTAAATATTGTGGCACAATATCATCTACACTTCACAAGCAATCAATCTTATTTCAGTCTGAACACTTCCACACACAATCATGCATATGATGATAAAAAAATACACACAAGTTAATAAATATATATATATGGCTTTAAACCTATTACATAGCTAAAACAATCATTAAAATTTGGAACACATATATGAATAAGAACCAAGGTGTTCCAAAGACAACACAGTTTGTCTTTAAATAAGCGCACCTTCATTCTTTATGTCACCCGGAGACCGTGATCTTCACAAACAACATGTAAGGACCACCGGCGCAGCAAAGATTGTGCCTTTAAAATCCGCTGACACGTTTCAGGGGAAACAGTTGATAAGTACCACCTAACACATAGATTTCTCCTGCCAAAGCAATTTCACAAATCCTCTCCTAAATATGAAATAATCAAAGACCAGGCATCTTTCAGGTCCACTTTGCTGCTCCAAAAGCTGCATCGGTCCCAAATAAGTCTCCTATATCCGGACCCAGCGTCAGTACGCCCCTATGAGATCCCCAAGTTCACCTGGGAAGTTGGTCACCCCTACTCACATTTTAAATAATTCTCTAGTACCGACATCAACCACAGATGATGTGAAGTAAAGGCCGTAAGAGGTTTAGACATGTGCCTGCCCACACAATTTAGAGTGGGCAAACACACAGCCAGTTTTTACTGCCCGTCACCACCAGTTTCCATGTTAGTAAGAGGCAGTGCAAGCTGCAAAATACCCCCCTTGTTATGGGAAAAAAACTTCCATGGCGAGGAAGGCATTGTTTTTATTATTTTCCAAAATAAAAAGCCACTTTGAGGTAATGTTTTAATTTTTTTTTTACATTTTCTTTGTCAAACTTACAATGCATTGACAGCAACTGTTGAGACGCTGGTTCATGCCCATGCTAGAGAAGTCCATCAGGCCATTGAACATCTCAGACTTTGGTGGGCGGTGGGCACTCCGTCAGGGTGACAGATTAGTTAACTCTGCTGCCGTGACGGAGTAAAACCTCATCCGTCATATGGTGAACTGGCCTGGAAGTTTCCAGCCATTATATTTCAGTTTTAATGATGTACTGTGTATAATGATGTACAATGGAGCCTTGGTATTTCACCTCTTAAAAGGCCAACTCTGAATAGTGCAGACAGTCCTATTCCATCCATCAGTGGTCAGTCTCCTCTGGTTAAGAGATGTAACGGGGGTTGTATAGCTGGTACAATATAAACAGGGTAGCAGAATCCAGACCAGGGTTTGGGTTAACTAATATACACTCAGGTGGGTTACCTAGAATGCACCTGGTTGCAAACACATCAGGTATCATGTTATTCATGGGAGCATCTGCAGCCATGGAGAGCACCCAATGGTAGCTGGAAAGGTAGGACTGAGTCCAGAATCCGATTGGGCAATGAGGAAGAAACACGTCCTCTATGGCCTGCAATGATGGTGCGTTTTTGTTTCACATGTCATGCTGCACATGTCATACTGCAGGCAGTGTCAGGGAGAACAGCTGAGGGCATGATCTGCTGCTTAGGAAAACAAACACTTCCAGCCAACAGGGGCATCAGAAGTGGGACGTTCTCACTTCCATTGGGGTGGTTCCCATGTATGCAACAGTAGAGACAATGTTCTTCTTCATCAAAGGGAATGAGCATACCCTTCAAGCATCCGTGTGCAAGTGGGTACCGATCCAGTAAGAAATGACGTCTTGGAAGTACTGTTCTAGAAAATGCAAAAATGTTTTTTCACGGAAGATCACTGAAGATCGGGGGCAGGGCATAGTTGATTTTTGGGTGGGAGCCACTCAGCCCTTGTTCCCCATGTATTAGTACATACATGCTGCAACACATAACAGCATTATCACACTATGCCAGATACAGTGTGATGGAACAGTACAATACAAGATATTATTGCATGCCGTCTTCCTTTCCGAAGGCACAACAGATTACACCTCTGAGAGAAGAGAACACTAAAACAAACTGTTGTTCCCAGCACTGTCTCAGCTACGATCAATACCCTAGGAGAGAAAAATGGAGGGGGTGGGGGAGGAGTGGAATGGCCGAAAGTTCTGCTCATGGGAGTAAAGCTGAAACCATGGTTAGATCACAAGCAGCGCGCGTTACAAGTGATAGCGAGAGGTCACAGCGAGCATCAGGGCTAGCACTGGAAGCGTCAGTGTGAGCAATGTTATTGGTAGAAGTCACACTGCTGGCCTCCAGTGATAACCCGGTAGTTGGGGAGAAGGGTGATAAAAGGGTAACATCATAAAACAAAGGAAACGCGTCATATCTATTCAACAGATGGTGCTCGACAAGCGAGCAGTTTGCTCTGCCGCCTTCAGAGGAGGGCTTGTAAGCACGCCCCGGGGCTCTCTCCCGTCAGCCTCTGCGTTTTATCTGTCAAGTTCTTGCCACAATAGGCTCTCCTCGGGGGAAGAGCTGGGGTGGCTGATAGGTGAGTGGAAGATAGAGGGTGGACAGTCTTGCCGGACAACAGGGGGGGGGGGGGGGGGGGGCGGGGGCTGTGGACGACGTGTGGACAGAGGCCGATGCAGATGGGATTTGCTGGCCCTGTAAGCAACTCTATTTCGTCGAAGGAGGAGGACGAGAAGAGGGGAGAAGAAGGGCAGGGTGGGGTCGGGGGAAGGGTTGGATTGTTCCACACAGGCCAGGCTCTCCCGACGTGCTGCTCGACATGCGGACATCGTTGTGCTATCACAGGTGCCGCGATGAGAGTATAGGTAGCCGTGTTGTTTTGTGGTTATTCATCGTTCGCGTTTTGTACAATTCCGCCAGCCACCCATGAGTGCGTCTCTGTGGCAACACGAAGTGTCGAAAGACGCATATTTTCGCGACAGTGATAGTGGTACCCAGCAGTCATCGCATGCTGCAGGTTAAAGTCGGGGTGTCAATCTTGACATAGATTAGAACACGGGACAGGGGTTGAGCCGCGTCTCTGGCCCTGCTAAGTGCGGTCTGTACAGAGGGCCACTGTCCACCGAGGCCCCCGCAAAGAAACCGGATACAGGCGTGGCACGTCCTGGTTGAGCACCTCTCCGGCATTCAGTGTGAGGCCATACGTCTGCTGCCCTGAGCTTTTGGGTGGGTGCAGCACCAGTCCAGTCCAGCTTTTAGAAGAGTGCATTTCATTCTGGCTTCCCTTACACCTCAGTTCAATGACACACCGTATATTTAACCTGTAATTGCCCCCCCCCCTCCTTCCCCACCTCCAGTTGGCGCATAGTGCTCTAAGAGGGCTTGCGAGTGCCGAGTGGAGACGGTGTACTATCAGGTTATAGAACCGGAGACAATCCTTTTAAATAATCCCCAGTTTGAGAGGTATTGTCATATGAGTGAGTCCCCTACTTCCCAAGGTGGCGCGCGTGAACGGCTATGGAGGGGGTGTTTGAGGAGTAGAGATACCCCCACGCCTGGCTCTGGGGCATGTGAAACTCATCCCGCACTGTCTTGGAGGGTTTAAGTTCCCCTTGAGGCCGTAGCTGGTCAACTGGGAGTATTTCCGCTTTTTTGTAGCTCTCACACTGTATGGAGCGTCCCCCTAAACAGATTCTGCCATTATGCGAGACAGGTGCTTGTATGTGTATCCAAACGTTACTTTTGAAGAGCTTATGTGAGTAGAGCCAGGTTAGGGTCCTAGTTTGTACAATGGAGTTTGTGGAGTGTGACGCTGGCGAACCATGATTGTAGAGGACATGGAGTCCCGCGAGGCTGTGATTAGTTTCTCGTTCAATAGACACCCAAAGTGGGGCATCGTTTCATCTCAGCCATAGGCAAGAGAGTTGGGGCAGATGGAGCTGTTTAGCAGTGCTGTACAAACGGGAGGCTCAGCCCATGACACTCTCCGCGGGCTGACATTCTCGAGATTCAAATCCCACGTTTCACCCCCCACCCCATATAAAGGGCTTTATTCCCTTTTCTATTTCCCTCAGGGCAGAAGTCTTACTCAGAGGGAGAATGCCAAACATAAGTACATCGTGGTACTACTACCATCTTCACTGCCAGTACTCTTCCCCACAATGACAGGGTCAGTTGCGTACATTTCGTATAATCTGCCTTAGCCTGTGCTATGAGGGGTCTGTTGTCTGATATTTTTTTTCCAGACTCCTAATAATTTATGCTGTATAGATATTTGAGGCGTTCCAATTTCCATTGAAACTTATGGTCTGGTACGACTGCCCTTGTCTTTACTCTTGACAAAGGAAAAACCTTGCCCTTTTCCAATCGATTTTGGAGCCGGAGGTGACAGAGAAATTGAAAATAATGGATATAAAAGCTGGTAGAGAGTAGCATAGGTTGGTAAGAGTAAGGAGAATGTTATCTGTATATAGTAGGATCTGTTTCTTAGGGTTACCCTTACCTTTTGCTTGATGTGATGCTGTTTTTGACTAGTCTGACTGGAATCCTGCTAAGCAGGACCCAGTCTGTATGCTTTCTCCTTAAATTGTGGTGTTCAGTACTTAGGTACATCCCAGTTTGGATATTGGGGTACCCTTGTCAGTCCCTAGTATATGGTACACATCTACCCAGGGCATAAGTACCCCAGTGGCCTCCCGTGGGCTGAAGTATGTATTATGCCACCCATGAGTGACCATTCAAAATAGAACTACAGGCCTGCCATTGCAGCCTGTGTAAGTTGGTGTATGCACCACTTACTAAAGATATAGGTTTACTATATCTAAGGGTCACTGCACTTAAAACCTATAAGTCACCCCTATAGCAGGCCTTTACAATCCTGGAAGCAGGGTACTTGGTTCTAAGTGAGAGGATGCCCCTGCATGAGTAGGACATCCCTGCAGCCTACAGAGTCCATTCTCCTGGGTTGTCAGTGAAGCAGCCATATACTATATAGAGTGGCACCGCGTAATTACGCGATGACCATCTCGAAAAATGGCTGCAACGAATTCTATCATGTTTGGTATCAAACATGTTGGAATCATATCCCCCACACCGTAAATGGTGTGGGGAGTGTGATTCCAAGCACTGAAAGAGACCTCTGTTAGGCTCTCAGTTTTCCCAGTACCAGCCTTCTAGACTCGTTCAGCACAAAATGGTTGCTGGCGAACAGAGACACAGTTCTGCCCTCCTACTGCTGAGCCAAGCTCGAGCAGAGGAAGGTGAAACAATAGGCATCCTGTCACGAGAGGTGTGACCTCCTTCCAGACAGGATGTAGTGTATTAGGGCCGGGTGGGTGCGCTTGCCAGTGCCAGAAAGTCTGCATGAGGGGCACATCTGGTGTCCCTGTGCACAGTCCAGTTCAAACCAGTCTTGGGAGCCGCTGGCTCCCGCTCCGTCGCAAAACTGGACAAAGGACTTGGGAGTAACCTCTCCCCTGTCCAGACCCTCCCCTGAGAGGGTCCCCTTAATCTTCCCAACCCTTTCCCTAGGGTACTTTAGGGCTTACCTGGGTGTAGGTCCCTAGATTCGTCATGGGATAAGATTCAGATCAGACAACACTACACTTCTACCGTCTGGGAACACTGCACTTCGCTGGACTTCATTTGGGCCTGCCATCGTCTCCCTTCCAGTCTGCTGCATCGTCTGTACCTGTGCATCATACAAGAATCTCCAAGGCCTGTGATACATCAAAGACAACCAAAGTAATCTCCCTTGCAGTGAAAGAGTCACACCCCTGCATTTTTAGGCACTGCAACTAAGTCAACCGGTCTGCAGATCCTGAGCTCCTCTGGACTCCGTGGATTCTGCAACACAGGTGGTGGTTTTCCACATCTTCAGAGGCCTGATTTACCCTCTCACCAAGTTTGAGGCCAGCATCGTTTGTGGGGGATGCAATAACTGAACCCCTGGGTACCACGCCAACTTGCAGTTGCAAAGGCTTGTTGTCTTCTTTGCAAAAAGATCTTTGGGTTCCAAGTAGCCCCGACCTCAAGCACCTCTAGTGACTAGAATATTCAGCCACACTGCATCATGTGCATCTTGGCCTGCATCTTTTGGTGAGCAGCTTGAAGTCCTCTCGTGACTCCAGTGCCTCCGGCCTGTGGGTCCACTTGGGGGGCACACTTGTTACTTTTGGAATCCCCTGATTGCTCGGGGCCTACCCTGACTCCCCTGCATTTGGTGAGTTCCCTGGACCTTGCTGGTCCCAACGTTGCTCCTTTTTTGTGCCCGCATGTCTTGCCTTTGTCAAGGCTTGTTGGTGCTTCCTCCTGACACCGACCCCTCAGCACTCAACATCCTTCTTGGGACAGCTCGCGCATAGCTCCTGGTCTTCATCAGCGTTGCCTGGTCCTCACAGCTGCAGAGTCAAGGTCCTCGTCATCCATCCTGAAGCACCCGACATCGGAGGGCATTTGTCTTCCAAGTCTCCTGGTCACCCCTGATTGACATAGACTCTGTCCCCTCCGCTTTCAGTACTCCTCTTCAAGAATCCACGTTTGGATTTCCACGGACACTTTCTCCTCTTCCAGCAGCTGCACTTTCCTGAAGTCCTCCATTGGGTTCGACGGCGGTTTCCGACACCACTTCACATGTAGGTAATGTGGTTACTAGGGTATCCCTGGATGGGGTGGCTCTCCAACCTTCTGTCTTCCACTGGGTTTTTTCAGAGTCCACTGGGAAGAGTTCTTAACCTTTAAAAATCCAACCGCGACTTGCACATAGAGTTGTACGGAGTACGCAGTCGTGTTTCTACACTGAACACGCTCTCTGAGTGGTCCCTATCTACTCACCATGGGTGGTTCCTTGGGGTCCCAGCACTTCTACGTCCTCTCAACACTATCTTGACTCGAGTCGTGGTTCTTATACCACTTTTTAGGTCTCACCCTAGCAGCGCGCATGCGCTGCCTTGGAAAAGAGACCTTTAGCCATCGACACAGCTTTGCGGGCAAAACGTGCACGCGTTGGATTGTTTCCAATGGCAACGCGTGCACGTCTGGCGATTCCCTTGCGGGAGCGAGCGGCGTCATATGTTAGCAATTATCGCGCTCGCTCCCGCAAGGGAAACGCTGCTGCTCTCGGCCGCACTCCCCCCATCCCCTACTTGCACAAGGCTCGCGCGCTTGTTGAAATTGTGTTGCAGACACGGCTCAGAAGTGGACAAGTGGTTGGTTCAATGCACAAATCATCGCATTGATAGAGGACCCGATATTTCCCTCGTTGCCAAAAGCGTTAAACTTGTAATGTGTCTAAGTGAATTGAATTGTAGTGTGTCTAAATATACATATATGCACTTACGTACGTGTAGATACACAGATGCCTGCATAGTTTGTTAATGTTGCTGTCAGTTACTTTGAAGTAATATTACAGACATGCGCAACGTTTATTGAATCTTTCCATTATATTGAGGGACCTGCGGGTTTAAATGTGAAGCTCACTGGATGCAGTGCGCACGCCCAGCATCTTGGCAGACAACGGACGCGCTGCATTTGTTGTGAAGGCCTGCATGGAACATGGGAGCTTGGGGGATTTTTCGACTCAGCTTCCCCATTCTGTTAGAACTCGTGCTGCTGGGGTGTGTACTTGGCACGTCCTACATGCTGCAATGCAAAGCAGCTGGATCATAGCAGCTTGCTCCACATAAAAGTCTAATTATTATTGCATCCTTAATTTTGGTATATTGTACTTAGCGCCTTCTTATAACCCTTATTTATGCAGTGCGTTATTATACACAGTTTCATAAACGGTGGCCCAAATGCAATCCATCTGTTGGCCTAAGGGCTGGTACAAACTCTTCCTACCAGCGTGGCCATAATAGGCAACAATTAGGACAAGCAGATACAAGTTGCCAGCATTCAAAGGATAAAAAAAACATTGTCATTACTTATTATTAATACTTTTTAAATATGATCATTCTGTTGTACATAATACTTTCTTGGCCATATCTAAGGTAACAAAAATGCTTCTCCCACTTCTTTATTATAACTTTTCAACATACTGCAAACTTCTGTACAACACAGCTTAAAAACAAACGCAAAGTCAATATCTCTGCCTAAACACATTACTTACCAAAGGCGAGACCTATTGGCTATGCCAATGCTTGTTTAGTATATGGTTTGGCCCCCCCTGGGGCCACTGTGCATTTTGTGCTATTTACTGTGTTTCTTTGCTAACGTATTGTGTGCATTGTGTTTATCTCTGTGTTGGGGATATTTTTAAATACTAGAGAGTATTATATAATAAATACATATTTTTATAAATACTTGGTGTGGTTCTTTTTACATAATCTATACTATAAGATTGCGTTCTGGTTAAACAAGCTGCTTTACACTCCTTCAAGACTAAGCCTGAAGGCTGCTCTCCACAGCTACCACTTGGAAAGCTTTCTAAGGTTGTCTGAGCCCTCTTAAATCATCATAAGGGTTGTCTGGACTGGTGCAAGGAGCCCACTTACATTAGTGGACATCATCTACCAGGCCAGCTTCTCATAGCAAGGAACCCACTTTTGGGAGGACTGGGCCTGGCAGTTTGTGCTGGAGTGTTCCCATGAGGAGCAGGGTCATGACTGATATGCATATGGCTGGGTTCAAACTGGGGGGGCATAGTGAGCGAACAATGGATTAGACCCAGATCTCTTAACTTACAACACTCCTTCCATCATCTTCTTGTGTTTGTCTTTGGATAACCACAACACGTGGGCCAACATGCGCAAATAATTGCATGAAGTTCTGCCTGGCACAAACCCTACTTTGGAGCTTTTTTTTAAAAGTAGGGATTACTTTCTCAAGACGACAGGCTATCATTTCCGCCAATATTTTCATATCCGCATTAAGCTAGGAAATCAGGCAATAGCTACTACAAAGGATGGGTGTCACCAGGTTTAGGGAGGACAGTGATGAGTGCCTTGTTGGAGAGGAGCGATAGGCTTCGCTATTCTCCTGCCCCATGTAGGCTTTGTAGCAGTTCACCACTTCACTCTTCAGCCCTTTGTGGATTTCACACAAAAAGCTGTCTTCCCCTGGGCTTTGTTATAGAGAAGGTTGGTCTGTGCTGTTTCCTTCTTTGTTATTTTCCCCTTTAGCAGTGCCCTGCCTTCATCATTTAAGCATGGGAGTTGAAGGCCATCAAATAATTGGCTCTCATTGGTCTCATCTTGGCCTAGCTTCATACTGTAGAGTTTTGTATAGTAGTCAGCAAATGCATCAGCAATCTTCTGGGGTTCCATAAGCAATCAGGCTCTACAGTGGCAAATTGCAGGGATGGCTGCCATTGCTTCCCTTTGCTTCCACTGTGGGACCAGTAATCAGCCAAATTTTTCCCGTGTTTGTATTAACTGGTTTTACATTTATACGGCATATACTCTAAATTTCGAGGTGCATAGTGTTTTAAGCTCCATTTTGGCCTTTTCGCCATTGCATCTGGAGCCGTCCATAGGCTTAGAAAGATACTTGTCATGGATTTATAAGGTATTTGCTTGTAAGCTCTTTCCTGTCAGTTAGGGCAAAGTCTCTCATGTGTGCTCTGAGGGTGGCTTTAGTGGTTTCCCATAAGACCTGCGCCAAGCCCACAGAACCAATATATTCTTTTAGATAAGTGATACGGTGTCCTTTCAGGCAGGCTTTTCCAGTGGTCCTTTTGATAGGGAGAGACATTAAGGCACAAAGATTTTCTATAAGGCTTCCTTAGGTTGTAGCCTATCTGGATGCTGATGGGTGCATGGTCGGACAGTGAAATCTCTAATATATCTCTATCCAGAACTAGCGGTTTTATGGCATTGGTTATTAAGAAGTAATCAATGCATTGACTATATACTGGGCACCTGTGAGTGATATGTGTGTTCTTTGTCCGTGAGTTGCAATAGTTACCATATGTCGGTAAATTCATGGTCTGTAAATATTTCCCTATCCTTGTTGTGGAGCGCACCTATAGGTACATCACATTCCATAACTATGTTGGGAGCTAATTTCCAATCACCTCCCAGAATTGTCTGTTGTTAGACCTGTGATCGTTGATGTGGTCGTCCCCCAAATATTTTCTTTCACCCCTCCTGTTTTCTGAATTTCGCTTTTTTGTTGGCATTGTACAATTGGTGTACACCTGATTGGTATATTTAATTCACCTATAAGTCCTTATTATATGGTACTACATGTACCTAGGGCGTGATCCCCAAGAAGTGCCTCCCAGTTCCTGCACCCTTAGCTGGCCTCAGAGTAAAGATTTCTACGTTCAGACTTAGTCACTTTTTGTAGCTCAATTCATTCAGCGGGGCAGTTCTATAAGCTGTAGCCTAACAGGGATCCACATGGCTTGATACTCTTTCTACGACATCACATGAAACTGCACTTGCTTCTGCTGAAAAGTCCCTAGCAGGGGCAGCCTGAATTTCCTGGCTCAGCTGCAACGCACCTTCGTCTGATTGACTTGGCAAGTTTGTCCTGATCCTCTGACGGTCTTTGGAGTCAAACATTTTTGAAGTCCCAAGTTTTTCAGGATATTAATAGGAGTACACTTTAACAAAACCAGTGGTCCCTGGATCTCAGGAACAGCACTTAGTGGCCAAGACTCACTCCAGCCGAAGCCACCAACAGGGTCCCGTGCAGGTCCATTTAGTACTAGTCAGTTGGACTCTACAGGACAAGGGCTTCTAGCAGTGTTGTGTCCCTGTACCTTAACAGGAGTTCAGCCAACATAACCTTGGAGTCCATTCCTTGGTCCTGGTTACAAGTGGGAGCATGTCCAGCCTTTCAGGTCACCTCACAGGTCTCAACAGCAGGTGACAGCTTGCTTCTGTCTTCCACAGGCCCAGTAGTGTTCTGACGAGGGTGTGCAGGCATGCCACACTTAGGCCTGGCATTAATTAGCCCGTAGGTGGGGGTAACTCCTGGCCCCTTCCTAACCAATATGTTCTGAAAATGTGAAAATCTTAAATGTGTGGTTAATCGAAACAATTACAAAATTTGGATTAAAACAATGTACACTTAATATATTAAAATGATGCATCATTATCAAAAAGAGATAGAGAGACTATTGAACACATAAGATTTAAAGCATTACATTGAGCTTGTAACTGTCAGCTATGCTGAAACCACTCTGAAATATGTCACAGTTTAACTGTCCAGTTGCAAATCTGTTAAATTAAAACATTCCGTAATTGTTGACCACTAAACATTGATATTTAAGTGCCTCAAGGAAGGAAGTAAACAGTGCTCTTCCATGAAGCCTTGGCAACGTCAGATCACATGGGCAAGTGATTCCTTCCAATACTGACGAACGCGGCGGGTCATTGTGGGATGGGAGAATATCCATCTCTGTTGTATCTCACCTGATACAACAGAATAGATCAAATCTCACTCTCGCTCTGTTGCGTTTCAATTTGAGCGATGTTGACTCCTGCAGATAAAGAGGTACTATGCCTTGGAAATAAGAATTTAATAAAGTGATGTGTGCTTTAAAGAAAGGTAGATCAGGCAATCGAGGGAGAAGAAGCAGAATCTCACTTGTTACTTCACATTTATATTAAAATGCCTCCACGTTCTATTGTTAATTTCTACAGTTAGACAGCTTGGATTCAATTAGTTAGGATCTCAAGGTTTGTTTTTTTGTAATCCGTTGTATGACCATAATTCTTTCCACATGAAGAATATTAGCAAGCCTGCCTGTATTCTCTTTCAACTTTGTCAGCAACAAGCGATTCAACCAGCCTCATGCATGGGCTGATTTACCAAGGTTAATTCTAGCCTAATTTGGGCTTGCAATGTTGATTGTGGTAGATTGAACAGATGTCTGAACAGGTTGCATTGTAAGATATTCAGCTGTTTAATCAGGCTAGTGCATTGATGACAGGGATTTCACTTTTCTAATTTCAGATAAAGGTTTTAATGAAGGGTCTGTTGTTTGCTAATTTCAGTAAAGCAAACATCAGATTGCTTTCTTTAATTTTTGTTTCCTCTACTTGTTCGGCGACAGTACTTTTGTTGTTGAGCCAAATTCCCTGATATTTGTAGATAGTGGCTAATTTGATTGGTTCTTTGTTTAGGTGACATCTTCCTTTCCTACTTGAGTTGCCGCCAAAAGACAAGATGCTAGATTTCTCATAGTACATTGTCAGATTGTTGTTAGAGCACTAAGAGGCTAACAGAATTAATGGAATGGTAGTCAGTGCCCTCCGGTACACTTCACTGTAGTTTTAGATCCTGCTTGATTTTATTTCATTGCTTTTATTGCGCTACTTTTAATCTTTGTCTTTTAAAATTGCACTCACCTGCTTCCTCAGTTCGCCATGAGCCTTTTCGGCACGATTGTTGCGGAGGGAAGCTGTTAGCGGCTTTACAGGCTGGATAGGGGCACGACCAGGTAGCGTTCTAGTGGTTAACTAGACACTAATACTTAAGGGCTCTGTGTACACGGATGTGCAACAGGTGTGCTCAGCAGGCGCACTGCTTAGGCAAGCCCGTCTACGCCCGTCCGTGCTCAGACTGCGCTCAACGCCCGGAACCCCGGTCTGGTTAATGCAGAGCAGGCATCAGTTACCAGACACTCTGGAAACTCCTCATTAAACTTCCGAGGCAGGTGGGAATTTCCCTCTTGCACTGTGTTCCCTTTCCTGGATTTGTATGAGCAACAGCAATGAGGCAGTTTGTCTTGTGGCTTTAGGACAAACTATCCACAGGGCAAGGGTCTTAATAGGCTAGAGGGACATCCCCTATGAGTCTCCACACCTGATGTAGCTGAATGATGTAATAACTCCACATCGGAGGCTAAGTTTAAGGGTTTCCTCATCAATTCACGCTCACTTGTTGAACATAAACTGGAGTTTGCTGTTTTTCTTGCATCATGGGACCCTGCCTGGGATTTTATAACTGAGACCTGTGCCAATGAAACTTCATGTCCAGACCTAGTCGATGCCATTCCACAGAATTATACAATTCTAAGAGTGGGCAGGGTAGTTAGGCTGGGAGGGTCGATTGACTATTGTGTTCAAAACGCAATACAAATGTCTGGTGGAGTCCGGGTTAGACCTAAAGACTTGTGAAGCCCTGCACTTTAAGTTTATACTATCGGCTACCAGCTCCTTTGGAGATCTGTTAGTATATAGACCACCAGTACCCAGACCCCCTTTTTTAAATGAGCTACGCTACTTAATTGAACCTTTTATGACAAATAGGTGTTTGACTGTCTTGGGCGATTTAAATTACCACCTCGAAGAGAACAGCAACCAAGACACTCTAGCACCTACCAAAACCTTATCCAGTCTGGAAATGCCCCAGCTGGTTTTAGCCCCCACACATGAGGCAGGTCACACCCTAGATGGCATATTTTCGATTTACACCAGGGTGTCCTATCAATCAGTTATTCCACATAGCTGTCCCTGGCGCAGTTGTTTCTCTTTTGCGCCCTCCTTCACTGCTAGAAGTGGCCATCCCCTCAAGACTAAGGGCCAGATGTATGACCCTTACAATTTGCGAGTCGCAAATTACGTCGTTTTGCGACTCACAATTTCCGAATCTCAAATTGGAATTTACAACAGTGTCTCAGAAACTGTTTGTGATTCCTAATTGGGTCGCATATTGCATGCCTCATTAATATACATGAGGCAGGTGCAACTTGCGAACACATTGGGATTGGCTAGCACTTCCAGGGATGGTGACCTTCTGCGGTAAGCAGACCACCATGTCTGTGGCTGCTTTTTAAATAAAGCAGTTTAAAAAAAAAATCCAGCCCATTTTCCTTAATGGGAAATGGGCTGCATTTAAAAAAGAAAAATGAAATGTTTCTGTTTCATTTTTTAAGGACTACTGCCTCCTCTTAAAAAATATTTTCATATCCATTCACAAAGGGGAAGGGGTCCCCTTCCTTTTTGCGAGTGGCTTACCTAAACTGCGAGTGTTTTGCGACCACAATTGCAGTCTCAAAACAACTGTACATTGAAGTGCGAGTCACTATTAGGAAGGGACGCCCTTGGCACGCCCCTTCCTAATAGCGAGTCACAAACCCTCTTTTGCAAGTCTGTAATAGGTTACTGAATCCCAAAATAGGGTTTGTACATGGGGCAGACCAAATTTGCTGTCGCAAACGGGCTGCTTTCCTGTTTGCATCTGCAAAAAACTGTCATACATCTGGCCCTAAGACATGAAAGAGAAATTGGAAAGGGGTTTCAGCTGAAGCCCTGTCCAATACTCTGGATAGCATACTGTCAGGGGGTCACGCTGGAGGAAGATCTAGCTGGAGACGATATTGACTATTCATTTCCACCTCGCCCGCAGGACGGGAGCGGGCCCTTTAATCCGGACTGGACTTCCCTGGGGGTGGAGCCTGTAAGAACTACATCAGCGACAACCCTCCAATCACGGGACGTATTGCCTGTAAAGAGAACCCGGAAGACCAACAAGTCGCGAAAGCCGGTGGAGGAAGCAGAAGCGGAGAGAGAGAGGAAGAGCGAGAGCGACGAGGCGGTGGAGACGGCGAGAAAACGAGCGGAAGGATCGGAGAAGACGAGGTCGAGGATCCGAAACAGCCAGGAGGCCAACGTAACCGCGACCGAGTCCTGAGTTTTACTTTTTCACGGGGAGGGACGGGGTAGGATTGAGTTGGGGAGGTCACAGAGGGGTGTGCGTGTGTGGGACACAGATTACGTTCTTCCAACCTGTTCCCTGCACCTTCACCTGCGAGACTTCTATATATTTTTTTGTTGTGAGAATTCTACGTGGTGGCAGCCCCGGTGACCCTTCACTCCCCTTACCCTGCCTCAAATCCATTCAAAGCCCCTTCATCTCACCTTTGTGCGTTCCCGTGTTCTTTTTGTTTATCTCGGTCTATCTCCCTGGAGAGTCGGACGAGCACCTAACTCCGCGGAAAGCGTCCCAAGGGAAGGCGAGCCAATAAGGAAGACGTGATCACATCCTTTACCTGGTGTCTTGTACCGTGGAACAATAAAGAAACCATAACCCCATAACCCAGACTATCATACCTCCTTTCCCATAGAGGGTGTCCCTTGTGACAAGTGGCGAGCCAGATAGGAGATCGAGTTCCCTTGCATCCGAAACAGGATGGAAGCCCTTATCCACCAGATGAAGGAGGGCCAAGCCAAACTTGAGTGGGCAGTGGAGAAATTCTCCAGTCAGGCGGAGGCGGATCGCGCAGTATTCACTTCGGCCATCCAGAATCAAGCCGATAGTCTACTTAAACTTGCTGAAGGACATGCCCAGCTCCTGGTCAACCTGGGACAGAGCAGGGCCAGCCATCCACCTGGGACTGTGGTCCCCCTGCAGAAGTTTGTGCCTGGAGACGACCCCTTGGTGTTTTTTTTTAACTTCGAGAGGGCAGCAAGGGCTAGTGCCTGGCCAGGAGATAGATGGCCGTTTTACCTCGCCCCGCTCCTAACCGGAGAAGCCCAAGCGGCGTATCAAATGGTAAACCGAGATGGAACCGCCACCTATACTGTTGTGAAACAGTATGTCCTTGATAGGCTCGGGGTGGATGACGAGACCCATAGGCTAAAATTCCGCCAAGAACGTGGTGTCCCAGGTGATTTACCCAAGACTCTGTTTGTCAAACTGAAGTGAGCCGCGGACCTCTGGCTTAAACCACATGAAGCCAATATGGAAGAGGTCATGAATAAAATCTATTTAGAACAATTCCTGGAGGCCCTTCCGTATTCTACCCAACGCTGGTTAAAGCAACACGCTGGACTCACCTTGAAACAGGCCATAGAGATGGCGACCTCCTATGCCAGGGCCCAAGGCCGGCCTCCCATAAAAGAGCCTGAGAGACACGTCCGACCAGTAGGTCCCGGAAAGCTAGAAAGAAAACCCTCACGACCCCTCCCGGAAATCAGCCGTCCTCGTACAGCACGCCCGGAGAACCCGACCTACTCAGGCCCCCAATGTTATGACTGTGGGGAGTGGGGACACATTGCCCGGTACTGCCGCAAGAAAAAAGAGAAAAGGAGGAGGAACCGATGGACGTGAGCTATGCTCCCCGCTCTGTCTTCTTTGCCCAAGAAACAGGGCCGGTATTCTATGTAAGTGTGACTCTTGAGGGGAGGGTGGTAAGGGCTCTCCTTGATTCTGGGTGTAGGCATTCGGTCGTGAAGAGAGAACTGGTACATCCCTCAAGGCTTCTACCTGGGAAAACCGTGCACATCCGGTGCATTCATGGGGATGTGAAGGAATACCCTTTGGCTAGGTTGGTGTTAGTCACTGCGGGAGATATACAGGTGGAGGCAGTGGTAGGGGTATTAGAGAATCTCCCTGAGTCCCTAATCATCGGGATAGACACCCCATGTTTTACTCCCTTAATGCACGCTGCCCTGGGTCCTTCAAAACATGATGTCCTACTTACGCCTGAACCCTGGGCAAGAGATAACCATTTCAGGATGGCCCAGTTGAACGACGCCACCCTCACCCATGCCTGGCAAAAAGCCAGAGACCCACAGAACCCCTTACATCAGACATTTCCCACTTTTATTGAGAAAAACGGCCTGCTATATGGTCTCTCTAAACAAGACGCTGTTCCCCAACTTGTGGTCCCCTTAGAGTTCCGGGACCAAATCTTGTTTTTTGCACACGCCCACCTATTGGCGGGCCACTCAGGGGCAGAAAAAACAGGACAGGCTATCTTACAACATTTCTTTTGGCCTGGGGTATATGCACAAATCCAAAAGTATTGCCAGGAGTGTCAAATCTGCCAACGTCGTAATCCCTATGTACCCCCGCCAGTGCCCTTACACCCCTTACCCATAATAGGCAACCCCTTTGACAGACTGGGCATGGACATCATCGGCCCTTTGCCTAAGTCAGCACGCGGACACCAGTATGCTCTGGTGTTGGTCGATTATGCCACCAGATATCCTGAGGCCTTCCGCCTGCGGACCGCCACCTCTGCCGCCATATCGCAAAGACTCGTAGAGGTCTTTTCCAGGATGGGGTTTCCCCGCGAGATCGTCACCGATCAAGGCACACCCTTTGTATCACGTCTCCTAAAACAAGTTTGTGAACAGCTGCAGATCAAACATATAACCACCTCTGTCTATCATCCCCAGACAGACGGACTAGTCGAACGCTATAACGGTAGTCTAAAACTTACCTTAAAAAAGCTTCTGTCTGGGGATGGAAAGAACTGGGATCAACTACTCCCCCTAGGGCTCTTTGTTCTCCGTAGTCAGAAACAATCTAGTCTGGGTACCTCCTCTTTCGAACTGCTCTTTGGACGCAAACCACGAACTCTGCTTGAGATCACCAAGGACAGTTGGGAGCGAGAAGGTCTCAAGGAGGCCGAAGCCCTCCTTGATTACACACGACAGCTGCAGTCTAGACTCCATAAATTGAGAACACTGGCCCATACCCAGTTACTAGCATCACAGACAAAACAGAAAACCTTTTATGACAGGGGTACTAAGTGGAGAGAACTGAGCATAGGTGACTGGACGTTGGTACTTCTACCCACGTCCACCCACAAATTGAAAAAGGAGTGGCAAGGTCCTTTCCAGGTAGTCCGCAAGGTGGGGAAAACCACATACATCCTGCAGGTAACCCGGAATAGGACACAAATGTACCATATCAATATGCTAAAAAAAATGGTTGGGACCCCTCCAACCGTAGACCATACGGTGTCCACCGTTTACCCCCTACCGCACATAGTCACTGAGACCCCCATTAATCCTGACCTCCCTTCTATACAGTCAGAAGAGATACGTTCCCTCCTGTTAACCTATTCCGACGTATTTTCTGACCAGCCAGGGAAGACCTCCCTAGCAGAACACTGCATACCCACTCCACCCGGAGTAGTGGTTAAGCAAAAACCATATCGAATACCGGAAGTCCGACGAACCGCGTTCCAGGAAGAAGTCGAGAGGATGTTGGCCTCAGGGGTCATAGTCCCCTCTCACAGCAATTGGTGTTCTCCGGTTGTCCTAGTGCCCAAACCGGATGGCAGCACCCGGTTTTGTATTGACTTTAGGGCAGTGAATCGAGTGTCCAAACAAGACGCTTATCCCCTTCCCCGGGTGGATGAACTCATTGAACGCCTTGGTGAGGCCAGATACATAACCACCATCGACCTCACCAAGGGGTATTGGCAGATACCACTGGCCCCAGCCGACCAAGAAAAAACAGCTTTTTCCACCCCATCAGGTCACTACCACTTTACCGTCCTTCCCTTTGGGTTGCATGGAGCCCCGGCTACCTTTCAAAGGGCCATGGACACCCTCCTGGCCCCTCACCTGCAGTATTCGGGGGCTTATCTTGATGACATCGTGGTGTTCAGTAAGTCCTGGGAGGAACACTTTCTCCATTTGGGGAACATCGTTGGTAGCTTGAGACGTTCGGGGTTGCATGTGAATGCCAAGAAATCAAGGGTGGCCTTTCAGAAAGTCTGCTATTTGGGGTATCTCCTGGGGGAGGGACACATCGCTCCTCAGACTGAGAAAGTAACCGCCATTCAGGCCGTTCCCTATCCTAAAACCAAGAGGGACTTAAGAGCGTTTTTGGCCTAGTCGGTTATTATCGCAGATTTATTGCCCACTTCGCTACCTTGGCTGGGCCACTTACAGACCTCCTGCGTAAGACTCACACGTCCCCTAGACTGCAAGCCCCCTCCGATCGGGAAGCCCAGGCCTTTCAAGCCCTAAAAGACGCACTGACAACCTCCCCTGTACTCGTGACCCCTGACTTTAACAACACCTTCATCTTACAAACCGACGCCTCAGGTGTCGGGATAGGGGCGGTCCTGTCGCAGCCGGACAAGAATGGCCAGGAACGCCCCCTTCTTTATCTCAGCCGAAAGTTATTCCCCAGGGAACAAGCGTATTCCACCATAGAGAAGGAGTGTCTAGCGGTTAAGTGGGGGGTTGAGAAGCTCAGATACTACTTAGAGGGTAGGTCCTTCATACTATATACCGACCACGCTCCCCTCACATGGCTGCAAAGGAACCGTGGCCATAATGAACGTATTCTCCGCTGGTTCCTGGCCTTACAGCCTTTCCAAATTGACGTCAGACATCGAAAAGGGGCACAACAGGGTAATGCAGACTTTCTCTCCCGTTTTCCTTGTTCCCCCGAGCGGGGTACTCCAGGGGGAGGGAATTGTCAGGGGGTCACGCTGGAGGAAGATCGAGCTGGAGACGATAATGACTATTCGTTTCCACCTCGGCCGCAGGACGAGAGCGGGCCCTTTAATCCGGACTGGACTTCCCTGGGGGTGGAGCCTGTAAGAACTACGTCAGCGACAACCCTCCAATCACGGGACGTATTTGCCTGTAAAGAGAACCCGGAAGACCAACAAGTCGCGAAAGCCGGTGGAGGAAGCAGAAGCGGAGAGAGAGAGGAAGAGCGAGAGCGACGAGGCGGTGGAGACGGCGAGAAAACGAGCGGAGGGATCGGAGAAGACGAGGTCGAGGATCCGAAACAGCCAGGAGGCCAACGTAACCGCGACTCGCCCCGCCACGTTCCCGGAGGAGCGTGGCTGGGAAAGGTATGGGACCGAGTCCTGAGTTTTACTTTTTCACGGGGAGGAACGGGGTAGGATTGAGTTGGGGAGGTCACAGAGGGGTGTGCGTGTGTGGGACACAGATTACGTTCTTCCACCCTGTTCCCTGCACCTTCACCTGCGAGACTTCTATATATTTTTTTGTTGTGAGAATTCTACGTGGTGGCAGCCCCGGTGACCCTTCACTCCCCTTACCCTGCCTCAAATCCATTCAAAGCTCCTTCATCTCACCTTTGTGCGTTCCCGTGTTCTTTTTGTTTCCCTCGGTCTATCTCCCTGGAGAGTCGGACGAGCACCTAACTCCGTGGAAAGCGTCCCAAGGGAAGGCGAGCCAAGAAGGAAGACGTGATCACATCCTTTACCTGGTGTCTTGTACCGTGGAACAATAAAGAAACCATAACCCCATAACCCAGACTATCATACCTCCTTTCCCATAGAGGGTGTCCCTTGTGACACATACCCATCGACATTCTGGAGGATGTAGACAAGGGTGCTGATGCTGTTGCTGAGTGGTTGGGGTTGGCTGCCAATAGGCTTGCCCCCCCTTGGAGAAGTTAAGCTAAGAAGGCTTTCCCAATCAGCCCATTGGTATAATGATAGACTCAGAATTCCGAAGCAGGCATGTCGCCGAAAAGAGTGAATCTGGAGGAAAAACGGAGAGGAGCAAGAAAAAGTTAAATATAGGAACCGAATTAGGGAATACTAATGAGCTCTGACTGAGGCGAAAACTACATATTGTACCCAGAAAATTGAAAATGCTTTGCCAAAGAACTCTTTAGGGGGGTCCAACAGATCTCCACCCTCCTGCCCTGGTAGCTGGGGAGCCTCAAGTTTCATAAAGATTCTGCAACCACCTAGCTAACTTCTTTCAATCTAAAATTGTTGACATCTATGATGGTTTTGAAGTGCCTTAGCTGTCAAACCCACACTCATGGCAAACCCCGGTTAGAGAGCCATAGCCGGATCCCAGCAAGATGTCAGAATCTAAAGACCAAGAGTTGAAATTACTCTCGGTATTCCCATCCCGTACCCCTGAGATGGTGGAGCAACATCTCCTGAATACTAAATCCAGGTCACCCCTGGAACTCTGTTCGCCAGCAACTTTACACATGGTAGGTAGTATTGGAGCTCGACCTCACTCTAATTTGATGAATAAAGCTATTCTCTCTGGTTCTTATCCCCAGCGACGGAAGGAGGCATTGATCAGGTCTCTTCTGAAAAAAACTATTTGGATAGGAAGGATTGTAAAAACTATCGCCCAATCTCGCTGATTCCGTGTCCAGCTAAAATCCTCAAGAAACATCTAAATGGTTATTTGATGGAATTTGCAGAACAGCAGGGATGGCTGGACAACTCTCAGTTCAGTTTAAGGACACACCACAGAACTGAAATGGCGTTAATATCAGCCGCGGATTATATTAGGCAATTAGTGGATGAAGAGCAGGTGTGGCATTGGTACTTCCTAAACTATCTGCGGTGTTTGATACCATCTCTCCCTTGATGCTAATTATTCACCTTCAAGATTTGGGACTCACACAACAGGCTCCGGCACTTCTGTCTTCCTTCCTTAGGAATTATTCACAGAGGGTGCTGTTACCGCTGTTCTATTCGAATGTCTTCACCGTGCCGTGTGGCGTACCGCAGGGCTCATCATTAAACCCCACGTTCTTAAAGTTTAAGTGTCTCTACCTGCAGACATAAATCAGGCTTTTGGGATGTATGTGATATCATATGCTGACGACACACAGATCCGTGTGTCAGTTCCCAAGAACTCTGCTGCCACTGCAGATACTTTCTCTCAAAGAATGTCAGCAGTTGCAGACTGGATAAGATTGAATTTTCAGAAATTAAATGGCAAGAAAACTGAGGTGTTGCTCTTTGGCCCTCGCTCTTTGAGCTGGAATAGCAATTGGCGGCCAGACACCTTAGGTATATGTCCCGTCCCAGTTGAGAAGACCATAAATCTCAGAGTAATCCTAGACCACTGAACCTACACTTAATGACCAGGCCAATTGCACTGTCGCTACCTGCTTCTGGCTTGGAATGATGCTTAGGAAATGTTTTCTTTTTATCCCCCTGCAAGAACAAAAGCAGGTTGCACTAGCCCTGGTCATATCCAGATTGGACTATTGTAACTTTCTCTATCTGGACTCAAATATTAGCATTAAGCACAAGCTGCAAGAAGCACAGAATGTTATTGCTAGAACAATTCTTGATAGTCCCAGGTGCCAATTGGCTGCTGTGGGGTTGGGGGCCTTACACTGGCTCGCCAACAGAAAGCACATTATGTTCAATGGAATATGTACGGTTCATAAGGCCTTTTTTTCCACACAGTCCAATGGGGATCAAAGATATGTTTCACTGGCATATTCCAGGTAGAGGCCTGCGATCGGCACACCGTAACCTGCTTACTGTGCCGAGGACCCAAAAGAAGAAATGGGGAGATGGAGCTTTCGTGATTGCTGCAAGCATACTTTGACACTCTCTCCCGCAAAGCCTGAGGGCTATCCCAGAGTTGTTGCCTTTCAGAAAAACACTGAAAACCTGGCTCTATACTCTATAGACTGCTTTTCTTTTTCTCTGGTGGGTTTATACATAGGGTTTAACTCTGGCCGGCCGGCTATAGGACCTTGATGCCATTGGGTAATTGTTGTGCTCAATAAAAACCGTCTGAAACTGTTGGTTGTGGCTGAAAAAGTTCTGAGTGGGACAAAGCTGCATTTTATAGAAGCTGAGGTTGCTTTGTTGCTGAGATATATTTTCCACTTTACTCTGTCCAATTTTTTTCCTTCTGATTTGGTCACTTTTTTAGCTCTCAAAATTCCACAACAGTGCTAGTCTGTAGCAGGGTAGGGCTATATAAGGCCAGATATCTTAACCAAGAGGTCCGGCTGGGCCTGAATTCAGCATGGCACAATTTCTGAGTGAGTCAAACCTTGATTTCTTGCAGACCAACCAACACCCTGTACCAGTCCTCTGGAGGTGGAAAAAATGGCTTTCTCAATGGATGGGAAAGTTCCTTCTGGTCACTCATGCAACCCCCAGGTCCTGAGGCCAGGCTTGTAGGCACCAGGTCTCTCTCAACCTGAACTCCTGCAGGGTCCAGTCCACACTCTGAAAAGCCAGGAGGGGACAGGCAGAGGATGCAGCTACAAAGATGGCAAGGGCATGGCCAGAGTTCTGCACTGACCCTACGCAACTATATTTCCTCTTCTGAAAAAGATCAATTTCGGCAACCTATAATAGCATGGCATTGTTGAGAATAATCTTCCTTATTGCTGTCTATGAAGTTTAGTCAATCAGATCCTTCACGATCATATCTTGGTCTACTTTAAGACAAGTGCTCCCCCCTTTTGCCCCTGTATGCTTACCCATAAGGTGCTGCAGCGCTATACGGTTGTTCAGTTAACAAGAATAGAAGTACTGTTGCTTCTGTAAGAGAAACAAAGAAGATCCTTTACTGATTGAAAATTGGCATGCCAAACCACACAATTCCTCCGTTAGACTTATCTGCTTATAGTAACATTCTTCTTAATCTAAACAGAAAAAAAATATTACCACTATTAGACTGTCCTAATTCATTCAGTCGAATTCAGTACCACAAAAGTGGCTCTGTCATCGCCCATAAATAGTGAGACACTAAATGTTTGTCAGGTGTCAAGATTCATTCTGTTCTGTACAGGAACTGAGGTAGTCATCAATTTTTAGTGGTTCAATGGAAAAGTCTAGTTCATTCAGCCACTGCGCTTTTGAGAACTTTGGATGGGTTGCATTTTTCACAGAGTTGCTGGACCTATTAATATTCATATACTGAGAGGACCGTCTGGTTATTCAGTTTTCTTCTGTTTTCCCTGCAGAAACTATGATTCGAACTTATGTGAGTCTTCAATCACCTCATCTTCTGATGGCCAGGTTCAAGATACAGAGAGAAAAGGAGGATCTATGTGATTGAATTTTTTAATATCATTAATGAAAATATCATATGACATAAATATTGGGGCTCAAATATTGTTTAGAAAATTATCACTGCCATGGGTGTAAATTTAACTCACATGGGGATATATTTCTGAATTCAATCTAAGGCAACACAAATGGAAGGAAGTAACAATAGACGCAATAATGGAGGCCAGTACCATCTGCCTTTCTTTGGATCTGACAAGCCCTGAAGGCAAGTTACTCTGGCACAGGCCTGGGAGTTATTCGTCGAAACACTAACCTCAAAATGTTTGATCAAACCGCCTACCAAATAAATAATAGGACATACCAGGGCAGAATGGTTCACTCCAGACTTAAGGAGCATGAAAAAACAACTTACTAAAGAATTTAGAAACGCTTGCTTACGTTGCTATCAACTAAGCCAAGATTTAATTGTTAAAATTGCTCAAATGAAACAAACCTACGAAAAAAGCAATCAGGGTGTCAAAATATAAACAAAAATGAGGGAATCTGGACCAATCTTCTATACACAAGACAGCAAAGAAATTCTAAACACTTTTGGACCAAAATAAACAATTTGGTAAATGGCAGCAACTGGTATTACAACTCAGACGTCACAGAAGCAGTTAGGACAAACCATTTAATCACTGCATACAACCAAGTGGCTCAGCACAGTACACCAACAAGACACTCAGAGCCTCGAAGGCCCACCTAACTCTGAAATCATACAAGGTTGGCCACTTACAGATAGAACAAAAGCAGGCAGTGTATAACAACCCAGGCTCTACGGAAGATGTTTGGTCAAACCACAACACCACCGATAACGATCAAGTGGTTCAGGCCAGTTCTCCACCAAGAGATGCAGAGCCCAGCAGGGTCCTAACTACTCTGAAGATGTCTAAGGTTGACCACCTACAGATTGTTCAAAAGCTGTTTGAGTATGCCATACAAAAGCTCAGGTCCGAGGGGCACCAGGGCCAAACAGCCTCCCTAATGCTTTATTAAAACAAGCATTTACAATGCAATGGTCTCGGCATTGGTAAAGTTAGAGCTATTGCCATTGCTCATGACATTATTTTTATTTATGTTTTTGTTTTTAAAACATTTAAAGAAACGGCATTGTCATGAGCAATGCCAATAGCTCTAACTTTAACAATGCCGAGACCGTTGCATTGTAAATGCTTGTTTTTTTAGTAGGCACGGGGAGATTAAGTGATTCAGCACCCAGAATCACAGGTGTTGAAAGTGGGCGCTGGAGAGCTGAAGGTGGGGATGGATTGAGGGAGACGGTAGTGGTACTCACAAGGAAAGGTGCTGGAAAGGACGTACTAAGGACGGGCACTGTTAAGGAGGTACTACACATTGGTGAATGAGAGTCCCAAAGAAGGGTGTGCTACACAAGAGAGACAGAGCTCTCCATACATACTCCAGCTACAAAAGAAAGACCGAGATATCCATACATAATACTCCAGAATGAGGCAAGTCCATTTCAGAACCTTACCTTCCACCTCCAGAGAAAGGTTATTACAAATCCTGTTGCCTTCACTTCTCTTTCGATTCCAACCACCTTTAATATGTGCAGGCGAGAAGGAGTGAGTAAAAGTAGTTTTATACCAATTGACAGACTACGAGACGGTAGTGGGAGGTTCATGGTGACTGTACTTTCCTAAAAATCGTGCAATTGGTTGAAGAATGACCCGCCCCTGTAAAGATGACCAACCCAGCCCGGAAGAAACCGCCCACTACTTCTGTAACTCCGGAAAAGCACGCCTACTGTTCCGGAAGTGAATATTCTTCGTCTCCCAGCAACTCGTGAGCCGGTACACCAACAGAAGCCACTCCATACTTGACGATTCGGGCTCCCTGGCTCACCACTCATCTAGCGAAATTCAACACCTGCCGAAAAGTTTTCTATACCTTTAACAGCTAGAACAACTCGTTTATAAATCTAAGAAATACCGTAGTTACTTATTCTATTGTATTCTTGTGCAAAAATTACTCAGTTTCAATAATACATCATTCTGTTACTTGCCTGGGTTGCGCATCCTGGTGCATTGTTTTAAATGGGACTATTAACGTGCGAATAGAATACTAACGCCGGTGCTCGTTTATGGATAGCAGAAAGCTCTTTAAAAGAAGAGCGGGTCCTCAGTGCCCAACAGTGTGTGCCTGTTTGAAGCACTGTCAGGAGGGTTTGGCAGTTCGTGTCTGTGCCCTGTTTCACTCCGACGTAGAAGGGGGTCGATATCGTTATACGTTTTCACTGCAATATGACTTCTCATAATTTATATCAACTCGCACCGTGGTTTGACAGATTCTATTTCTTGAGACCTGTTAAACGCGGAAAGGCAAGGAGAGATTCCTAGCTTCAAGATCACCCTACAGAAATGCTGCTGTGGTAATGTACTCTGTAGCCGGCCTTGTTTTCGCATTGCGTTGTCGTGGCTTGTTTACAGCTTCCTTTGCCTGACTCCGAATCCCTTCGGGATGCTGTGGTGAAAACGTGTGAGCTGTGTGTCCTGTGCGGTAGTGTAGGTGTGCGTGCGTGAGGACGGGAGTTCTGCTCTTCACATGCTGTAGTTGCTGCGCCTACGCATGAGATTGAAACTGAAGGAGTGAAGGGTAGGCCACTTAAGAGTCACTGGTGCCAGATGGTTCCGCAGTCTGTCAGGCAGGCAGGCAGGCAGGCGGTCGCGCTTGCTTCGAGCTTCAGGGTGACATACTCATTTTAAGAGTATTGACACAGCTCTTGGCATGTTCCGTTGGCATGCGTCACTCGCTCGAAACCTCAATTCTCGTGTAAAATGTCTAGTTTTCTCCCAACATGGTTTGAATGCGATCACTATTTAGCTCAAGGCTGCTCCTTAACATAAGTGCCTGCTGTGTCCACCCCTCTGTGACTCGCCCAGTGCCTGAATGCACGATCCCTCCTAAAGTGACTGCAGAATCGCACAGCATTCGCCAGTCGCTGTTCACTGAAAAAAGAACCGATTGCTGTCGCTAGACCCCACTTTTCACCTAACAAGCCGAGGGCATGCAGAATCGCACAGCATTCGCCAGTCGCTGTTCACTGAAAAAAGAACCGATTGCTGTCGCTAGACCCCGCTTTTCACCTAACAAGCCGAGGGCACCGGAAGACACCACCGCCTTTCTCCGAGGCAGAGCAGAAATGCCTCGGAGAAAGGCAGCGGCATTTTCGGATTCGGGGGCGTGTTTGTCTTTTCTCTCCTCCAGCCATTGGCTGGAGGAGAGAATGAGACTTCTTGCAAAAAACACGCCCCCCGATCCGAAAAGGACGGGGCCTAATCGGAATGACTGACCTCTTCTCCAATGGCTGGCCAGCATTCAAGAGGCCAGCCAATGGAGAACAGGGGAGAAGAGGGGCGGGTTCAAGCCCCTCTTCTCCAAGTCATTAAATCTCGCGAGCGAGACTGCGCAAGCGCAGCCTTCGCTAGCCGAGACCTAAAAAGACCTTCTGGTCAAAACATCTAACCCCCATGTTCACCCACATGCTGGAAACATGCATCATCCCAGACTCATGGCGAGGCAGTATATTTCAGCTAAAATATTAATCAGGGGAGCGCTCACCTACAGATTAATTGCCTTAACAGATGTGCAGGCTAAGATATATTCCTCAAATCTGCTGTCCAGATGAGAGAACTGGGCGACCAGCACAAACCTAGTGCCTAAAATGCAAATAGGCTTCCAATCAGGAATGAGCACCTTAAACAACCCATCAGCAGTCACTCTTTTGGCTGAGCAAGCCACCATCAAATCCAACAAGCTTTATGCCTGTTTTATCGACCTTAAAGCAGCCTTCGACAAGGTCCCAAGGACCGTGTTATCAAAAAAGATGGCAGGATGGGGGGTAGCTGCGGAATTGTTGGAGGCAATCATAAATACCTACTCAAATACATGGGTCAAATAAAGCTAGGAGACGACCAAAGAATAACCAACAGAATCTTCACTAATAATGGTTTAAAGCAGGGGAGCGTCATGGCACCCTGCCTTTTCAACATCTATACAGCCGACCTAGAGAACCATCTACGCCATGTACAGGGATACCCCCCCAGGTTGGGCTATGAACCCATAAGAAGCTTGCAATATGCTGACAACATTGTCCTGCTCGGTAAAACTCTGTTAGGCCTGCAGCGGTTGATTGCCCAATTGCTGGACTCCTTCACAAATGTGCGTTTGGACCTTAATTACAAAACAAATGTCCTATGTTTCTCGGTCGCGCATAACAGACAACCCAGATTTACCTGGAGGGCAAACAGTAACATTCTGGAACAGGTCACAACTTGCAGATATCTTGGCGTGCATTTAGATCACCATTTAAATTAGAAACAGCAAGCACTATCCAGGCACGTAAAAGCAAACAAATTGTTGTTCGCATTTAAAACTTTGCAACAAAAGTTAAGAGATTGTTCAACAAACCATCTTTTGCAGGTCGTAGGAGCAAAATTCATACCCTCCATAGCATATGGCTTATAATTATTCAAAAACAAAGATGCCATGAGTTTGAACACCCTACAATCTCGCCTCCATTATTTTCTTGATCCCACGACACATATCACAAGCCCACTTTAGGCTGGAGTTCAGGCTACTCAACTAGATCCCCATCCGACAGGGTACCCTAATGAAATATTACTGGAGCATGAGGACAGCAGAAACAAATTCATTGGCCCATCTACATTGGCTCAAAATAGAAAAACATGTCAGCACCAAGAAATCTGTCTACACTTTTTTACAGCGGTCAGTAGCAACCCTAAAATTGGAAGAGACTTGGCACACCTTAAAAGATGACCCTTTGTTCAAACGGGCAACCAATAAAGCAGTCAAACATCTCTCACTTTTAACAGACAAGGCAGCCGCGGTGAACAAAAGGCACGCGTGGGTGGTCTTGGCTACATATAAAGTTTTGAAACCTCAACCATACCTGTCAGGACACTTCTCCGAGTCAAAGAAGCACAGCTTGATGCTAATTGGGCTGGGAGTCTTTCCATCAAAAGACTTTACCCTGGCATGGAAACAGTTCTGGTCAACCACGGAGTGTCGACTTTGCGGGTATTGTGTAGTGAATATTGCTCCACTATTTGTGCATTTGCCCGGCACTATTATCACTTAGGAAGAAACTACTACGTCCATCTCTAAGACAGTTGCAAATAAGATCATATCGGCTGGCCATGATGAAACTACTGGGAGGGTCTCCTGTTCAGCCAGCAATCAAGGCTGTGAATTTTTTGGCCCTAGTAGACAAGGAGTTGGAACAACTAAAAGTGACCCTGTAAGTTCTGGCCTGGCATGGTAGAAGTTTTGCCATTTAATCATGACACTTTGTACTGAGGAGAATCTCATACGATATTTTCTGGTATTTTAGGCGAAGTGATCAATACAGCACTTTTGGTTCAAGGTGTGATAGCATTTCGCACCAACAATAATTTTCAGTATGTCACCACTTGCTGTATTAGCAGGGCTAGAGTCGGGGTACCACACGGGTGGACGGTGTCCCCCCACTTATTTTACCGGGAGATCGATAACTGGAGCAAATGGAGCCACACATTCACTATTTGGCCTCTCTGGGGCGAGATCGGAGATCATTCAGAACGCTGCTCACGCGCTGGCTTGGGGTGAGCGAGGGGAGGTAATGAGTCTAATGGTGCAAGCCACAATTCGTGATGTCACTTCCTGTCGTGACGTCATCGTCCCCCCCACTTCTTTTTTTAGGACTTGTGCCCTGTGTATTAGCACTTCAAGAAAGGACTCAAATTAAGGCGTTTTTAAAGGTTTTTACAAACATGCATATAGCTGTTAAGTTTCTTTTAAACCGTGCATTTAGCACTCATGCATCTGGTTTACCACACAGGTCACGGAACATTTGCAGCCAAGGTTAACCTCACGAGGTGCAAATGCCCATTAAAATACTCACCGTTTTTTCAGCAAATCATAGGCATCCCAAAAAACACGGGGGACAATTTGCTTAATTGATTGAGCATTTTATGTGATTCTACCTGTTGCATTTAATCCGTTACATTATTCATATGAAATAGGCTTTCCAAACGCATTTGTACTTTAGTCAAAGTTGTGCTGCTTAAACCGAGGAATAATTAGCTACTATTCGTATGCAGCTGACCAATGTGATATAATATTGCTGTTGTAACATAGATTAACTTTATTCAGCCTAAACCTTTTTTGTTTTAAGAAACTCACCCGCTGGTTTACATTGTAAAGGTTTTTATTTACCAAACAGTAAAGTATTATTATTATTTTTTAATACAGTGTTTAGGACACAATATGTTTGTTAGAATATATTTAGACAACGATACTCAGTACCAATGGGTAGGTCAGATTATTAACAAAAGTATAGTCTGACTTAAGCCGTGTGATCTGAATTTTCTTTTGAAAAATATTGCTCCCTTGGGTTTAGAAAAACCATAAAACTCCTCTTTTTCACACAAAGCTGACAGTGTGGAGTTTCTCGTGTGGTTGGCTTCTCGCCCCTGGTTATCTCTTTAGCTTTTTTTCTGGTCGAGGTATCAGGGCCTGGAAGCTCTTACTGAGCGTATGTTGCACTCCACTCTATAAATAAAAAGTAAAAAAATAAATCCCAAACCATTTGCACTTGGCTGGGCTTCCTGGTGCTTGGAGTGCTGCTTGCTTCTGAATGGCTCCTTGGATGGAAGTAAGTTGGGTTCATCTCTCAAAACTATTGAGCTGTTTTGTCGGCAAACAGTGTAGAGACTTTAAGCCACGAGCTGTGGTCTGACTGCGGTAGCCAGCGACGAGCATGCCACAATGGGTTGAGGGTGGTAATGGAATGGTCTGGATGAGAGCCTGGGGTAGAAAACATTGCAGACCCTGATAGGGGGATTAACAACCATGAGGCTCGGTGTGATCCTGTGGGTACTCTGAAAAACAGTGAGGACCCCTCAAGACCCCACGTGCACAAGAGTCGCCTTGATTTGAAGCAAAATGAGAAAACACCAACAAAAGTGCTCCCTCTCATGGTCTGTTCCTTTTTTTGCAGGTATGGCAGTCAATCGTTCACAGCCCTGCACTAAGGGCCATGTGCATGAACACATTTTCTCATAGACACAGAATGGGCAAAACCCTTTGATGCATCTGGCTCTAAAGGTATGTAAAAACAGCGAGACGGTCGCAATGCGCTTCTTATAATAACATGCCACTCCTTGAAATATTTGACTCATGATGTGCCAGCATTTGAAATGAGATGGGCGGCCTTCTGTAACTTTTCTTTTAAAGCCAGTGCTGCAGCAATGGTGTAAAGCAGACCTTTATTGCTAGATTAATAGAAACCATTGCAAAGTAATACACAGTAAAACACCTATGGAAAACACATACAATCTAACCATCATCATGATGAATTCATAGCAATTAAATAAGTTAAAACCCAAATACAGCAATGCCTTTTAAATGGGTATGTGGTCATCTCACAGAAATGCACCTCAGCGTGATTGGTATACAGTGTGACAGATACACAGTTGAAAAGGAAATAAACTGCAGTGCTGGGTGGTTTCTTTCACTCTGAACATTTTCATGCACCACAGGGATGAGTCATATTGCTCTTTGGATTGATAATGTACGTAGGTGGACAGTGACTAATGTTCCAGAATGAGAGCTAATCTGTAGCATTGATTTCTGCTCAGATATACTCCAGCACACACCCAGCACACATTACAGGCGTAGAGGGAAACCACTGCACCACTCCCTGTGGGCAGGGTGGAGTCAGTGGCATCTTACAATCTACCTTCAGGGCCTGGCAAGTGTACTGTGCAGCCCAGGTGCAAAGCAGAGGCTTCTGTGAAACGTAAGGTTCATTGAGCAACTGTTGTTAATAGTGTGTGAATTAAAGTAGCATAGAGCACCTGGCCACATTGCTTCCTTTCAGTGCACAATATATGGCAGTAAAATTTGCCAAAATCACAATTGTGCCCCTAATTGTTACCCAGTGCACAAAAATTCAATCTGGTATAGTACATTTCACATCATGCCTTACAAATTACAAATTCAGGATTGGTGGAGTATTAGGGTTGTGACCTACCCTTGCAGTAGAGGGGAGTCCTCCACTAAAGTGTTTTTTCCACTGATGTCAATTTGGTTTTATAAGCGATAAAAGAGGTCTTTCCACAATTCTTCATAGCATACACAAAGCCAAACTAGGGCTTCTTCTCGAGCAGTTCTCGACCAGGCGCGTAGGTCAGTCCTTTAAATTGCTGTTTCAGAGACTGCGGTCAATACTTTGGAAATTTAACAGACTACACCAATCCAACCTGTTGCAGAGTTTCTTCCTGCAATGTCAATTCCTGATTTAAGCATATATAAGGCCGAGCTTGAAAAGACAAAATGCTTTGAAATGCATACTTTCCCTGTTTTTATAGCACTTATCACCCATTTCTATTTTATTTTGCCCCTCATTGTTTTCCTAATTCAGATTACGCCTAACTCGTGTATTTTTCTTGTCCCTGATTTTGTTCTGCTCTTCTCATTTCTCCTTCCTGGAGTCAGGAGAAGTTTGGTGCCTATTTTGACAAATGTTCTCTTTATCTGTAATCAATATTGATAATGATTGTCAAAGTAATTTTCTCCCCTATTGGGAATTCTACCTAGCTGTGAACCTCTAAAAGATACATTAGTTACATTTCACATAAAATAAGTGTTAGACCTGGCTTGTCCAGTGGGTTTATCTCCAAATTTATTTCTTTTTGGCCTTCTGTTTCTGACCTGTTTGTGTTGGTTTTATGATTCTGAGCACTTTACCTCTGCTGATTAGTGCTAAAGTACGTATGCTCTCCCTGTAATTGTTGTTATGGATTGGTGATTCCATGATTGGCATATTTGATTTACTGATCAGTTCCTAGTACAGTGCACTGTGTGTGCCCAGGTCCTTTAAATCAAATGCTACTAGTGGGCCTGCAGCACTGATTGTGCCACCCACATGAGCAGCCTGTAAATGTAACTCAGACCTGCTACTGCAGTGTCTGTGCACAGTTTGGTACTGTCATGTCGACCTAGCAAGTGAACCCACTTGCCAGGCCCTAACCTTCCCTTTTATTACATGTCACCCCTAAGGTAGGCCCAAGGTACCCCTGTGGGTAGGGTGCAGTGTATGTGAAAGATAGGACATGTACTGGTGTGTGTGTGACATGTCCTGATAGTGAAATACAGTGTATTTTGTTTTTCACTATTGAAAGGCTATCTGTCCCATAGGGTAGAATGGGGAGTTTGCTTATAATATATTATAAGCACAACTGCCCAGGGGAACAAGATGGGAAAATAAAGTTTGGTATGCCTGAACTCAGAATGTTAAGATGCATCTTTTAGGAAGGGTGTTATTTACATTCTGGGTTTGAAAATACCACTTTTAGAAAGTAGGTATTTTCTTACTTAGCCATCCAGTGTGTCTCTGCTAGGATGTGTATTGACTGTCTGGCATTAAAGTGACAGGGGCTGGGGATGTGCATTCTGTTCAGACAGCCACTTGGGGGGTGTTAGGTGTGTCCTGCCTTTCCAGGGTGAGTCAGGGCTGGGCTGAATAGACCTGGGCTCCACTTAGAGTAGGGGGAGGAGATTTACTTTCACCTGAATGGGCCTGGTGTGCCCTACACAATGCTGTCTCCACCTCCTGCCAGGAAGCTGCACCAGAAAAGATAGAGCTGGTTTTATCTGGGCACAGGGATTCTCAGCCACCAGAGAACAAAGGATTTTGCTAAATAAATTTGGGGCCCAGACCCCAAAACATTAGATCACTTTGGACTTCAAGAGGAACCTCTGCCAAGGAGAAGAGCTGGAGAAACTGGAGGAGGAGTACTGCCTCTTTGCTGAGTGCTGTCTGGGGTTGGCCTGGAGTGGCTGTTTCTGCCAAAGAGAGGAACTGTGTGTGCATCCTGCTTGAGAAAGTATCTCCAAGGGCTTGAAGTGGAGCTTGCCCCCTGTTCAAGAGTTCTCAGAAACAGCAAAGACCTCACCATCCTTCTGGGCACCTTCTCTGGTTCCGCTGGTTCCAGCCGCTACAGAAGAAAAGAGCAGCTGACTCCGTCACCGAGTCCGTCACAGACTCCGTGTCCTGAAGGCACCACAGAGAGTACCGCCTCACCTGGCAACACAACCCTGTTCTCACTGACTCCATCAATGAGCCGCCGCTTGCATCCCGTCCTGTGGGTCTCGCCCGCACTCTGCACCACTTCGCTACTGATGTCACCGACTCTGTCGCTGCCTGACTCAAACATCAACCGGCTCCATCGCCGCACAGTGACCTGCCAGTACCGCATCGAGCACCGTCTCACCCTACAACGCAAGCCTTGGTCTCACCGACTCTGTCAACGAGCCGCTGGCTGCACCGAGCCATGAGGACGCCGGACGCTGTAATGCTCCCATCTCTCGTTGCAACCGTGACCGCAACAAAAAAGGTACTGTCTCCGAGTCTGTTGACGCTTTAGCTGACTTGAACCAGCGCGGTTGGCTGGAATTGTTAGACTCTGTCGTGTTCAGTATCGCGGTAGCCCCAAACGGAGCTACCGAGTCAGAGGAAAGGAATTTACAATGTTGTCATTACATCGCGCTACTATTACAACGCGGTCGTTACAACGACTGCGTTGTTAGTATGCAATGCATTTACATCGCAAATCATTACTTGCACTAGGGGGTGCTGAGGTAGTGGAAATTAATTCCACCACCTTCCTGTTTCCCAAACTGGAGTAGGAATAGTAATTAATACTATTCCTAAGTGCAACGCGCCCGCTAGTGCAAGTCGTTGTAATGACTTGCGATGAAAATGCATCGCGTCCTAACAACGCAGTTGTTGCAACGACCGTGTTGTTAAAGCACGCAATGTAATACATCATGATGTAATGAGCCATAACCCGGAGGAACTTTGTTTTCACGTTATTCCTGCAATTCAAAGGTTATTTTGCACTATAACTATCTTTCCAGGATTGTATTTTGGATTTTTTAAATCGTTTTTGGTCTTGTTGGTTTAGATAACGTTTTACTTATTTTTCTAAACTGGTGTGGTGTCCATTTGTAGTGTTTTCACTGTGTTACTGTAAGCATGCACAAATGCTTTACACACTGCCTCCGAGATAAGCCTGTCTGCTCGTGCCAAGCTACCAAGGGGGGGAGCAGGGGTTATTTTAGAAGTGTATCCCCCTTACCCAGACTAGGAAGAAGGGCCCCTACTTGGACAAAGGTACTTACCTCTGCCAACTAGAGACTCCCAGTTCTAACAATATGCTGTAGGAGCACGGTGGCTACAAGATTGAAGTATCCTTTCCTCTATCAGGCTAGAAGGTATTCTACGGACCTTTTCAGCATCCAGCCGATGACACTTTCACTTAATTAGGATTTTCTTACAGAGATCCACTGACTTGAGTGGAAATGTCTTCCTCCAGGGCAGACTCTTCCACTTATGCAAGTCTAGGAAACGAACAGGGGGGGGCAAGATGTGATTTGACCATGCAAAGGTTTTGTGCATTTTCAGTGAGTCAAACTACTTGAGCTTCTTAACACATTTGCAAGTAGTTTCCCACTAGGAAAATGCACGTAAATAAAATGTTGATTATGTAAAATCCCATCAAAGTGAGAATGTTAAAGGGGCCACTAAAAATGTTCTGGGGATTGAAGGGAAGAAGGCCACCCATGTGCAAAAGGGGAATAATTGCAGAGGTGAGGAAAAAAAGAAACACCGAGTGAATATGCCTACCGCAAAAACAGCTCGATTTCCCACAATCAGACTAGAGTAGAAATAGAATTCCCAGGAGTGCACCTGGTGATCTCCGACTCTGCACTTTTACAGCCTCTCCACTTGAAAAATTGGTTTGTGAATTCTAAGCATAAAATAAATATAAGACAGGAAGAGACTTCTGTCTACTCCTTCAGGTATCTGAATAGAATGAAAATTCCGGTACAAAATACGGGTACAAAACAGAGGTAAAAAACACACGGACAGCCCAGTAAACAGAACCATACGCCTGGATCAAGCAATGAACGTAAAAATAAAATATGCACAGAAAGCGAGGGTTGTAGAAACTGTATTACACTGTGAAAGCACAGCAAAGACCTCGTGTAGGTTGAGAGCAGGACTATGAGACAATTACACAGACATTCATTTCCACTATAAAAACAGGTCGTGGACTCAAAAAAAGAGGTGCTAAAAGAGAGGCGATTCAGCTTCACCTGTTTAATGAATATATGCCAAAATACTAATCAATTTTCTGAAACTGACAACATTGCATTTTCGAATACATACACAAAATGTGCTTTTTGCAGAAATAAATAGGGAAAGTTATAGGATGTACATAAAAAAAGTGTGAAAAGTGCTATCCTTGTTTGATTTTTATGGAAGTCAGCAAAAATAATGTATTGTTTTTTTTCCCATCATAAATACATTTTGGAAATTGCAGCAAAAAAAAGTAGCTGCTCAGTTTTGTAACAAATGATTTTTATAACAAGTCAAACCTAGTAAACAGCAAAAAGTACTTGCAAATAATGTGTATTCAGCATAAAGGTTGGACTTGGAATGCTTATCTGCAGAAGTTAGCATTTTCTGCCTTTTGTTCTTTTACAATTTATAAAAATGCATTTTACAAGATGTGCTTGGCAGAATAAAAAAATCTTATATATCGAATCAAAATCTATATGAAAGAATAAGGGGATATTTTTTTTAATATACTTCCTTTCTGCTATTAGAAATTTGCGTAGTGTCAATTGAGTAAATTTCATACACAGACACCACGGAAAAAGAAAAGAAATGCGAACTGTTCGAAGCATATTCTGATTTCTGAAAATCATTAGTTTAATTTGCATTTGGACCTTTGGCCTTTGGACATGTGTTGTGAGTAAGGGGCATATGTATCAAGCCCTTTTCCCATTCGCAAACGGGCCGATTCTCAGAATCGGCCCGTTTGCGAACGGGAAAAGGCCTTTTGGGATGTATCATCCTAAAAGGGCATCGCAAATTAGAGAATCGCACATTTGCGATTCTCTATTTTGCGATTGCATTTAAGGAATTGCAAATTGCGATTCCTTAAATGCAATGTACCAAGCACCCAAGTTGTGCGATTTCTCCTTAAGAAATCGCAAATTACCACCAACTTCAAGTTGGTGGTAATTTGCGATTTCTTTGAAAGATGCACTTTTTGGTATCTTTCAAAGTGCCATGTGGCGCACATACATGCCCTTAGGGCATGTATGTGCGCCACATGCGCACACATGCTCATTTCAGGGGTGCATCAGGAGGTCCTTATGACACCCTTGAAATTATTCTCAATTTGCGATTCTCTAATTGCGAATCGCTAATTGAGAATGTCTTCTCATTCATTCCTATGGGACTCCTGGCCCATAGGAATGAATGGGAAGGTATTCCTTAATTGCGATTAGCAATTTGCTAATCGCGATTAAGGAATGCTAAGAAATCGCAAAACATTTGCGAATTTTTTATTACATCCCGTTTTGCAATTCTCAAATAGCGATTCCCTAAAAATCGCTATTTGAGAATTGCAAAAACGGAACTTGATACATATGCCCCTAAGATTCCCTATTTGAGTGTCACCCACTGCAAGAATATGTGGAAAATGGTTTTGAGACGTATCATCCCCGGCCCATATTTTAAAATATGGACTATTGCAGTGCAAGGGGTGTAAGTGGCTCTGCGCAGTTTATACGTGGACACGTGGACACGCACGTGCACACGGGTGCGAACTGCGCAAGTGTCGTCTCACTCAGCATGGCATCTGCACACAGATAACACTAAGACACATGGGATACATGGGAAATTAATCAGGGCTGGCTAAGACCATATAATTACAATAGGAAGCAAAAAAGCAATGTCTTCTTTGTTTTTGGCTGAAGTGTAAAGTCTGTAGTGTTTAAATTGTTTTTACATTTCGGCTACAGTATGCCTGATCCATAGCCTTTGATTGACATTAGATAGGAAAGTGATTGATGTGTCATTCCCTACCAAAGTCTGAGACACAAACATAAAGGGTTAGTTTTACCCTGTTCCTTTATACTTTTATAAAATTTGGCATACTACCCTGTACCAGTCTTAATGGAATCCACTGCTTATTTTGGGCAGATGGTTTCTGGTGCTGGGCACCGCCACTTAATTGTCCGCACCGGCACATAATTGTTGACACCAGCACTCATGACAGTTGCCACATGTTTATTAATTCAGAATGCATCAAAAACAACCAATCCCTGTCGCCCTAACTATTTTTATAGCATTGAGGGTCTGGAATAGTCTGAACTGTCCCACTTGTAGCGAGCAGTGTGCTGGTTAGTAGTTGTGTAGGTTCTGTCATTGGCAACACTGGCAGTGGCAATGGGTGGCGCAAGCTGCAGAGGCTTCACGACTAGAGCCCTGGCACTTATTATTTTACAAATTAAGCACCGATGGAATCCATGGTTTGAGCCCAGTTTATTACTATGCTACACAACTGGCAGTCCAAGGTTCCCATGGCCCTGGAAGACTAGTCTTCTCCTGGCAAAGAAAGGGGAGAGTGTGAACTCTCAAGACGGTAATTAACTGCATATCCTTGTCAAGCACTGGACATTGGTCAGGCAGCAGCAGACCTTTGGTTCTAGTCACTCCAGGAGGGTTCTTTAAAACTTGGGTGGAGGAAACTAGACTTGGTGAGTGTTGTTCGGCTCAGAGGGATGGCTCTGTGCCACTGCCACATGAAGCTTCCATCTTGATTCTTTCAAGAATAATGTGCAGGTGGTTTGGACAGCCATGGGATGATGCTAATGTAAACACAATCAGTGCCAGTAGTGAAGCAGGAGGTAAAGATTAAGGGGAGAGACTAAATATATATCCTTGTACTAGGATCTCAGCACACTCATCTCTTCCTCTACAGATTCGGAATGATGGAGGTAACAACCTGTGGTGAGATAAACATGCAATATATTGGCCACGACCAAATCATATCACTGTTAAACTAAAAGCAGTTTCCATAAACCAGACAATAATCTACTTTCTTAAATTGAGTGACTGGCATGGGATCCCCTCTTCTTCCTTACAGAGGTTGCCCTGAGAGAGCATTCTAACTGTGTGCCACCTGTCTGTGCGCACCATCCATGCGCCTCTTGACATGCAACCACGCAGCTTCTTGATTATCGACAATTTTCTGGCCTTAATAAGTCAGATTCCTAAGACAGTTTTTCCATCCTGCCCATTTTGTATTGCTTTATCATCTAATGTTTTATTGTAACACAACATCCTAGGTTACCAAGCATCAGACATATGCTTAAATGACATCCTTCGCACCTGAAGAACATTGGATCTGCTTACATGGCCTGTTGCTGCCTTTTCCCTCTGATTCGCTTAGTCGCAATTCGCATTGTATGCCGTGCCTTACAAAAACGTCAATAAATAAAAAAAACAAATCTTGGCTATCTTAGAGAAAATATTCGTAACGCATAATGGAGTTGTTTAAAATTACCTAACACAAGACAAATGGAAAAACGAAAACTGGAAAACAGCCGGGCAGATTCCTACATTATTGTCACCAACCCCGTCCTTTCTGTTTTTATCAACATACATCTTTCCCAAGCCTATATCAATTTATTTGGCTAAACCCCAGTTTCCAGATTTTTATACATTTCCGAGTTTGATGAAGTTATAATGAATTCTGGCAATGGAGTTTGAGATATTTTATTTTTAATGATATCAAAAGCAGCAGCCCCTGCATCTTCTCGGCACTTTCCAAGAAGCTTGGAGAGAGGGAGGGGTTTGTTGAGTGTTGGAGGAATTATTTCTTCAGGGAAAATTTTAAAATGACCTTACCAACGGGATTTTATTTTTCTACAGCATGTTTTGTTCCTGGGTAGAAGTACCATACTTTAAAAAATATGTCTACATTGTATAGACTGCTGAGATGGAGGTTTTCTTTCGTTTATCTGCTGGATTTTTTGAATGTTGAACCAGTTTTACATTTTCTTGATTTTTGTAGGTGGCCAAGAGTGTGAAAGAAGACTGCCTGGATCTCCATTTGTGCACCACTGAATTTTTCAGACAATTTTACACTATCTGAAGGAGGGTGGTTTTGCAGGATATTAAGAGTGTGTGTAACAGAAGACCACTTGCTTGTGTATATGTTCACCAAGCGCTATTTTGACGTCACTAGACTTGCAATACATCTCACCACTGGTTTGGGAGGATTTACCCACTTTACGTAAAGTGAGGGAGAGTTACACCGGATCTCTACGTCTGCACCTGGGCCACAAGTACTGCATGATCCCCAGCTGAAATGCACCTGACCTACAGAGAGTCTCACTTCTGATTTAGAAGGAATTTGCGCACTTTGGGTAAAGAGTGGCAGAGTAATACTTGATAGCTAAAAACAACACAATTCACAAAAGAATTAGAGAAGAGTTTGTTTGAATGTAACTGTCACTCCTTTGACTGGATGATCTTGAATTTCAAGTGGGAGCAATCACATCCAGTGGCCCTTTTGCCAGCCAGTGGTAGTTCAAAAAATACCGTCAAGTCTGAAGAAAAGAAGAGTGGGATTAAAAACCTCCTCTCAGAAATATGCAAATGACTATAGCATACAATAGTAGCAGAAAAGGAAAGCAAGCCTCTCCAAGGGCTGCCAAGATCAAGGGTTGTGGCAAATAAAATTCAGACGATTTCTTCTTACAGGAGACAGGAAGAGAAATCTAAGAGAGGAATTCAAACGATAGTTACTTAATTTCCAGAATGATAACTCAAAAAGGGACAAAAATAACAGTGGTAAAAAAGTCAAGAAGCAGCACGTGGACATCATGCAAGGCAAAAAGTATCTGGTAGCGTGACATAAGAAGTGAAGTTGGTAGTACCATAAATCCATCATTGACCTGGTTCTTCGTATAAGCACCTTGGTGACCACAAACCTACGCACCTGCCCAAGTGCCTGAATACCACATCAGGTGATGCGTGTGCAATGCAAACCAATATAACATAATATAACAAATGAGTCAGTGTTTTTCAGAAGTGGTGGAGTTCGTGCTAGATTGTGAAATACTCTAGAAATGGAATGGGCAAGCAGCTGTTGTGGATTGGGGTATTTAACCAGGAGACAGCCACTGCCAATATGGTGCCTCAAGGTTCCATATACATTGCGGACACCTTTTTCACATTTCTACCTGACTGCTCTATCTGCTGGCCACCGACCCACAAGAAAACCAATCAGTGCTTATAAACAGTGACCTACTGGGTGCAACACCATGGCACCAACAGGCTGACGGGACCCGATACCTGCCTCGTAGTTACTACAGCGACCACTTTCACCTTCCTAGAGGAGAGCTCCAGGGATGTGATTAGCCATGGGTTAAGGCTTCAGCTAACCATAAATGGAGGACATCCTGACAGCAGGTCAATATTGGGAAGAGGATGCACTTTGGTGGTGTGTAAGGAGTGTGACAAAACACTGCCTGTTGCTATGTTTGTCCACCATGAGCTATATTGAATTCACCTGCCCTCCACATCATTCCACCAGCAATTTAAGCGGGTGTGACAGGACACCACAATTTTCTGGAAGGTAGTACACTGGCTCTACCTGACTTGCACCTCATTCTACCAACGCACTCATCACCAGCAGGCTGGACTGCGGAAACTCCCTCTACGCCGGCATCAAACAAGTCCCTACTCCGCAAGCTCCAGACAATACAGAACACCACCGCGAGACTCGTCCTCGGGATCCCTCGACACAAACACATCAGCCAACACCTGCGAAAGCTCCACTGGCTCCCGGTCGAGAAAAGAGTCACCTTCAAGATACTCACCCATGCCTACAAATGCCTTGTATCCAAACAAAACCTCTGCTCCACCAACTTCCTCCTCGCCAAAATCCTGCGCATCTGCAGAGCAAGAGCAGGGGGAAGATCACGGCCAAGACCTGGAACGAGCTCCCCGCTGACATCAGACGTGCCCCCTCCCTGACCACCTTTAGGAAGGCTCTGAAGACCTGGCTTCTTCGAATGAAACAGACCTGCTGACCCCACCCCCAGCACCTTGAGACCCTCACAGGTGAGTAGTGTGCTTATAAATTCCCTGATTGATTGATTGATTGATTGATTAATTGATTGATTGACCAACAGTATGGGGAACTGTTACACATTTTGGAGGTGGGTGGACTTTATCAGGGTTCTAATCATGAAACGGATTGCCACTTGCTGATAAATATATTAGAATGCAGCGGAATATTCACATACACTCAGATTTCAGCTTGCTATACACCACAGGAGAATTTTGCATGTATTGCAGGTGGGCCACAAGCTACCGAAAACATCACTGGCAATCTGACTGATATCCTCATTAAGCGTGCATGGTTGCCTTTGTGATATGCATTGTTATTAATGTTTGCAGCTATATAAGAAGATGAAAGTGTTCGATAATGATTGATCCTACCTGAAGAGTTCTCTATAAAAGCAGATCATGCTTCATTCCTTGTTGTCCTCAAGCGGACACCATCACTTGTCGTGAACACGACAGCAATTATTAGCGACACTATAGGAAATCCACCATTTGTAGATGTTCTTCTTATATTTTTTAAATTTTTTGATTTACATTGCTGTCATTTTGGACTTCTGGGCAATGAGAGGCTCATGATCGACCCTAACTGCAGGTGTCTTTCCCCTTAAATATGATGAGCGCTTTGGGCATCCTATTTAGCATATCTGACGTCAATATAGGTCCATAATAAAGTCTCCTGAAATTATGTAAGTGGCACAGACATCAAATTCACAATGTGTGCTGCAGAAATACTTCAGTCATCCATACGTGGGTCTCAACCCATTTTAACATATACTCCATACATCTTTCCTTGACTAACTCAGCTCTGAGAGTCCCTGGAAACATGGTTCATCTGCATAAGGTTCAGCTAACAAGCAGATAAGTTGTGAATTCTTGCATTTTTAAGACAGTGACGTACAAATAATCCTATTATCGAAGGGGCTGACAACACATATATATGCAAGATTGTGCAGCACTAAAAAGTCTTCTTTTACAACTAACTAATGAAGTACTAATTAATGAAAATATACTTTTTTGCTAAAACTAGACTGTTAGCATCATTGTTGCAACGATGTGTTTTAGAAACATCGATGCCTTTCAAAACCAGTGTCAAAACCATGCGCCCAGTGTGGATGCTGGCTGACGCTTTCTGCAGTGCACTCCAATTAGCTTCTCTAAATCTAAGGAAAGCTGGATGAGGTGATAATTGCTGGCATAATCAAGTTTGTATCAGCAAAAATAGGCTGGTTATAGATGGACTATGGATAGAGAGATGTAATCTGTTGCTGTAAACTAGTGCCCCATCTAGAGTTTGGTGGACAGTTTAATGTCCCTAAGGGTGATGGAGTACTTTACTCAGTCTCACTGACAGAAAATCCGCCCACCAAATTTGAGATGTCTGTCGGCCCCATTGGCAGCTCTATACATTGGCTGGAACTGCAGCCACAGTGGTTCCTGTCAATACTTGAAAAGTTTTACAGAAAGCTTCATGAAACATTATGGTTGGCCATCAAATTTTCCCAAGCTTTATATTTTTCAAAAACAAACTTCCAAAGTTCGTTTTACCTGATGATTACAAGCAGCAAAAAAAGTAATCCGACCTTCTACTCTAAATTTGATGACCAGCCAGATAGCCTATCTTTGACGGCCAGTACTCTGTCAGAGAAGCATTTTAGCAATGGAGCCAGAGTAGGCTCTGCTGTTGTCATACGGTGGGTCTGTCAGCCCTAAATCGGACTGAGAGTTTGGTGGAGTGGGTACTCCGTCACCGCAGTGATGGGGTACCCTTTCTGCCAAATTATAAATCATCACCCTAGTCTCCAAAGAATAAAAAATTGAACAGTCTTAAAGCCATCAACAGAGGTTAGAGGCTTGGTTCTTTTGTGGAATCTGATTTGGAAACATGTTCCCTTAGTTATAGTTTACCTGTGAGTGCAGATTTTGTTTCTTCATAAAGCACACAAATTTGGCACTCTTAACACTGGACATCTTTCAGTCTACCAACTATGAGGTGTCAAGCTAGGCGTAGACTGTGATGTCACTGTTGTGGGAGTAGATCACAAGGAATGCAGTTGAACATGATGGCATCCATGATATAATGACTCCATAAGCTTTTGTTAGAGCTGCTGTGTTCCCCAGAGCTGGGATTTTCATGTACATCTGTATGTTGTCATCATACTAATGGATGGAGAAGTTAAGTCATCACAGTAGAGAAGTGAGGGCTTCCATTTAGAAATTAAAGTGTGTTGGGAGAGGTATGATCATTGACGGACTCCTTGTTGAAGACTATAGGGACTGGAGAGAAAGTTCAGTATTTGGTTAGGTATGATTCGCAATTGACTGACTGTAATATTGTCCCCCATCAGGTGTTTGTAGAAGGGAGTCAGTCATCTGTGGGTGTGTCAATTGCTGCTGACAAGTCAAAAAGTATGAGTAGGCATGATTCATCTTAACCTAGTATGCACAGTGTGTTATCCACTTGTTGCAGCATTAAATTCTGTACCGCAGCTCGATCTAAACTCTGATTTAAGGTCATCAAGCAAATTATTTGCATTAATGTGGAAGTTAAGTTGTTTCATATCACAGTTTTCAAAGATTTTTGCAAGAAAATGGAGGTTTAAAAAAGGGCAGAATTTATTAAAATCCATATCTGCATGAGATAATTGGGAGTGGTGATTTGACAAATCTTCAGGCACTTAAGGACTACCCTTTGGGTTAGAGAGGTGCTGCATGACCTCATCAAGAATTAGATGAACAAATGGGACGCCGTATTTGCTGAGATCAAGTTGGGAATATTATAAAATGCCTGCGATTTTGTACTTTGCCAACCACCTTTCGCTGACAACTATAGACTTAGATGTTGTAAACGAGCTGTGCCTGAGGCCTGAAGAACCTTAGCAGCTGCTAAAAAGCACAGGGAAACCAAGATTGGGTAGCTGTCGCTCTATATATGCTTCTTAACATAACATAACATAATATAACTATCAGAGAACTGTCCTGCTGCTTGAAGGACTGCCTTGCTGTCTGAGAAGGAAGATTGGACCTGCTTGTCTTCATCCCAAGCTACCTGGAGTGACTTAAAGAGTGAGTTAGCTGACCTCCTGGAAGAGAGCTAAAGGGAAGGGAGATAACAAGCTATAGAGGCTTACCTTTAACTGCCCAGCCGACCTTCTGCAACTGGACGTGACTGGGCTCTCTACAGGACCTGCCTGAGCCCTGCTGCTGGCCTCTGCTGGAGTGAGTTCTGATCTCCAATAGGTTCCTCCAAGGTCCTGTACCCTTGCTGACCTTCGAAAGAGCTCCTCCTTGCCTAACTAAAGGTTCCTCCAATCCGGCGCCAAGTAACACAAAGTCCTGTAAAGCCTCGCTGCAAAGTTGATGGCTTCTTCGGAACCAACAATGAGAAACGTAAAGCTCTGCAAAGCATCGACGCACAGCTGAAAGCTTTATTGCAACTGACACTGAGTGACGCATAGCCTTGCTGCGCAACTGAAATCTTCATCAGAACCAACTCAAAGCGACACAAAGCCTTGCAAAGCAACATCACACAGACCTTGCACAAAGGACATAAGGTACAACTTCCAGTGGGCCAAACTCGGGCCTGCCATAGCAGACTGTACCAGCCATTTAATGAGCGTGTGGGCCTTCAATGGCCGGTATTGCCTACTAGTGCAGGCTATAAAGCAATTAGAACATTCCGTCCCTACATGGGCAGAATGCCCTAATTAGAACAACAAAGGCATCGTAGACCGAGAGTTTGAAACCCTGGAGACTCCACGGGCTTTGTTTCACATTTGTTGCTGTCATTGTTCAACAGCTTACAGTAACACGCAGGGCCTCAACAGTTAGCTGTTGAAGATTCACAGCAACAGCTGTGAAAGGGGGCTGAAATCAGCCCCAGGTTCTCCTCAGCTTGGCTAAATAGATTTTTTCTTTTTCAGCCAAGTCATAGAGACCCAGAAGCTGAGCAAGATTTCACCTCCCTCCTTCTGAGGCTCAGTGACTCTGTGTTGGACCTGGTCCTGTTTGCAGGGTTATCCCCAGACATTGTGCCTTCTTCCTTCTATTTTTCTGACCTGTTTTTGTTGACTTTAGGACTCTGAGCACTTTACCACTGCTAATCAGAGCTAAAGTGCATGTGCTCTCTTCTTTAAACTTGGTATGATTGACTTTCGCATGTTTGGCATATTTAATTCACATGTAAGTGCCTTGTACAGTGGTTGGGAGAAGACCGAAGACTGCAACAAAGTCCACAGCAGTACAGCGTCCTAACTCCTCCAGAGGGAGCACCCGCATCTTCTTTAGCCCACGGTGATACCAGTAAACCTTCTTTCTCACTAGGGCTCATGCAGAGTACGTATCCCTGCTTATAGGGGTGCAGTTGGCTACAGAGGCTTACTGTTGCTGATGTGCTCTCATTCAGTGTCTACTGTATTTCATGCTCTGATATTGATGTTTGTCGATTTTGGGCTTTATACTGGTCAGGATAACAAGCACCATATCAGGGGAATTCTCAATATGCACAGTAATGTTTTCTTTTATAATGTTTTGCGGCATTACAGTCAGTCTCTTAGTGCACTCATTGTGATGGTTTGACAATTGCCTACTTGGTGGAGTAATCACTGATTTATGTTGTCTTGGTCTATGTGTTATGTACAATATACTATATATTTTGATATACTACTGTGTGGTGTCACTTTTATGGTGTGTTTATTGTGTCACCGGTGTGAGTGTGCTGCACAAATGCTTTACACATTGACTCTGAGGATATGCCTGACTGCTCTCTGTCAAGCTACCGGGGGTGAGCACAGGTTAGCTTTGTTGTGAATTTACTTGCCCTGAATAGAGTGGTGGGTTCTGCTTGGCTTAGGTACATAGCCTAGCCAACCAGAAACCCCATTTCTAACATTCTGTGAGCTATGGGAAGAGGGAGGAGGAAGATTCTGGTGTGCCCTGCAGCACAGCCTCTGCCTTTCACTTTATCCTGCTGACTAAATGTATTTTGAAGAGGCAGGGGAAGCGAAAGACAAAGGCTGTTTATTAGAACTTTTAAATGTTGTAAGCAGCAGGCCTATACAAGTTTATATAGGCACCTGCTGCTCCATTGTTTTGAATGGAGCTCTCAACATTCCAATGTTCCTAAATGTTACTTACATTTAAAAGTCAATATCTCCGATTCTGCTGATTGGATTTTTGTGATTCCAGTATCATTCAATTTATTAAACTTTACTCTATTTATCTTAATTGGTTTGTGATATTTCTAGTGTTGTGTTATCAGTTTATTACTGTTTATGTGCTGCATAAATACTTTACACACTACCTCTAAGGTAAGGCTGACTGCTTCTGTACGAAGAAACCAGAATGTTAAGCACAGGTTAATTTAATGGCTTTTTATGTGTGGAGACTCTGCACTCATAAAGATACTACTCAAATACCTTTGTGAATAGCAAACAATAGTAAACGTACACTGAAGTGTAAGTTTACCTTTGTGAATCAAGCCCAATAACTTTTTTTCTGACACCATCTCCTTCTCTGGTCCTTGTGCTGTGAGACCCAATGCAGGTACAAACGGAAGTTGCAATATCTCAGTGTCAGGAGAACCTAGACTACCTTAATCTAGTGGCACTGTATTTTGCTTGGTGCTACTCAGTGCCTGCCTTCATTCTACACCAACCCCAACATTATGGAGCTAAAATCATTGTTGAAAAGTGGTTTATTAGAAGTGGAAAGTAGGGACTTATCAATAGTAATAAGGCTACAAACAAAATAAAAGGGTCAGTCAAGGTCTCAATAAATGATTCCTTTGCTCAACCCTTGGTAGCTGGCAACGAGCAGGTAGGCTTACTTTAGAAGACAGGTGTGTGAAGCATTTAAAAACACCAATACATGAAATAGGTAAAACACAACACACAATAAAAATCTAACACCGCTTGAAAAATATAGGTTATATGTTTATTAACAAATACACACCAAAAAGACAAAAATCCAATGCAGGGAACTGGACATATGATTTTTAAAGAATAAACACTTTCTAGTGCTTAGAAATCTAAAGCGCCAACTTGGGACATCTGGTCGCGCTTGATTAGGACAAAGTCAAAGTTTGAGGCTGACCACGATGGAGCCCTGGTCAGATACACTAAGCGAGAGTCCTTGGTCAAAATGTTACCTTCTCACTTAGAAACTTTTTCCTCTTGATGTCGAGCAAGGCACTTCGTCAGGCCGGATTCATGTCGATCTTGTCGGCTTGGTCTAGCGCGAGACGTCGGTCAACTGTGTAAGTCTTGAGCTCCAGAGTTTCAGCCGGACAAACCTGATATCCAGGCCGAGTTGAGGTTCGACATAGCCGGCTTGACTCTTGACATCGAGCTGGTCACCTTATGGAGCTTTTTACCAAAGTTGCATCAAACATCTAGATATTCTTCTTGAGGGTTCAAAGTATGCACAACACCAGTCCAAGGGTCTAGAATCTCTGAAATGGTCCTTGACATGTTGGGACTACAATTCCCACAGTGCAAATAGCCAATTCCTAAAGAGTCGACTGGACGCACTCCAGACTGGGGACAGAATATATGACGTTACATCGCTGTGTTTACACCGCAATGCCTTTACAATGCAGGATTTACAACGCAAGTCGTTACAACGACTTGCGCAGGAGGGCGCTGGATTTAGAAATAGCATAATTTACTATTCCATCTCCAGTCTACGTACAGTAGGGAAGGTGTTGGAATAGTAAATCATACTATTCCTAAGGTTTGCTCGCCATCCAGGGTAAGTCATTGTAATGACTTGGGTTGTAATACCCACGTTGTAAAGGTAGGTGTAAGCACCGCGATGTAAACGATGTTTCCTCTGGGGACATCTTGGTGGAAATAGTGCAAGTGAGCTCTGTTATCCTGTTGCTTTCAGTGAGTCCACTCTATAATCCTTGTGAAGCCAGGCAAAGTCCTTTTGGGATGTAGTTCCAGATTGTGCAGCAGATGCAATAATTTGGGTGCTGATCAGGGTTTCAGCAGGGCAGTCCTTGTTGTTTCAGGCAGGTAATCTGAGTTACTAGGCAGCTCTTCCATTTTTATCCAGTGTTCCTAGGTGACAAGAAAGGGGGCACCCCTCAACAATGGGGCACAGGGTGACACCCAGAAGTATGACAATATCCTCCAGAGAGTGGCATATTATTTTCCTAGAAATCACTTTTCTTTCAAAATCCAGAAATCGAAAATATTTCTCCAGGAGGATAATATCTGGCAAAGGCATCCCACAGGTGTGGCTAAATTTCATTAACACTCCCCTTCCAACCCCTCTGCTTATCTAATTACAGGAGCTCCTGTCTGGCTGGAGGGGCAGGATGTGGGGGTGAGCCTGTGCTGCTTCAAACTGTCATTCTCTCTTTGAAGATCAGTTTCGCTACTCCAGCCCCATCCTGCCTTTTGCTCTGTGGGAGGCACTTCCCCTCCCACAGGAAATCCTTTGTCTCTAGTCAGGCCACTTCAATCCTCATTAATACAGCTCGGATCAGCCTTGCAGGGGCTAACCAATCAGAGCACGGCAGGTGGAAGGCTGAATTTTGGCTTACAGAAATGAAAGTTCTATAACTTCTTTTCTGTGATAGTTATAATAAATCTAAAAGTGGTTGGATTTATTCTGACTATCATTTTGATACTTTCTGTATAATTTTACCCCCTTTCTTTCAATAGTTACACTTTAATAAAGCCATGTTGCTATAATGGAGAAAAACGAAATGACTGATTTCCCCCTCACCAGGGCATATAAAACATATTTTATTATGTCCCTGCTTACAGTTACAAGACACCCTACCCCTGTGGCACTGAGGGCAGACTTTAGGGGTGACGTATATGTATAATAAGGCAGTTTAAGACTTTGGAAGTACCTTTAATCCCAATGCATATAATTTCCTTTTAAGGGCAGCCTGCAAGGCAGAGCTGGCTTTTAAAATGACAGAAAGCACAGGAGACGTGCACATTAAAGTGCATTCAATTTACTGGGCCCCTAAACTGCATTCCCTACCGTATACTAGGGACTTATAGGTAGGTTGACAGTATCAATTGTAATTATACCTAATTACAATGCACGTTTAATCAGAGCACAGGCCCTAGGTCCGGTTAGCAGAGCCAAGGGCACAATCAGAGTCACCAAACCAGCATCTAGTAGCCAAATGGGGGCAAGAAGTGGGGGGATACTGCACATAGGTCCTAGTTTCTCACAGTGTTGGAATAGAATGTGTGGTAAAACCACTCTGATATTGGTGAATATAATAGGAGCAGCAATACTTTCATCTTGAATAGGGATCACTCATCACAAGAGAGGTAAACCGTACCTTGATCAGACAGGGTTACATATGGTGCTGACTGCACAGCCTAGATTGTCCGCAACCACATCTGCATTGCTGTAGTAAATTTGTGTCCCAAAATATTTGAAAGTTGCCCACCGAAGACAGTGATCATTGATCTACTCTAGTTGGAGACACTATCCTAACTTGATGCAGGGGGAATAAACAAGCAAAATCCTGATGTCTTCTTTGGCCTGAGATCTCTCAAAGGCACTTGACATAACCATAATACCTGCCATTTTGTTCTCCTGAGTTACAACTGTATAGTAGGATTCGATCAGCATATAATGAGATGTTATGTGTGCAATTAGACACATCAGCCTTTGCTTGATTTCATATTACCTGAAATGATAGGCCAGTGGTCGTTTGTGCCAGCTCCCCCTTCTGCTTCTTCCTCGCTTTTTTTCTTTTTGCTTTGTCTTCTTTAACATAACTGTTAATTTTCCTTTTGGCTGAACTTTTGCCTAATAGTTCTATTTCCCCACTGTACTATTGCCACACGGTTTAGTTCCATTAGTTTCACTCTCTGTTGTTTAATTTTGTAATTTTGCAATTTTGAACTGCTCACTGTTTAGTCCATTGCCTTAGTCTCCACTGTTTAGTTTAACTTAATTTTAATTGTACTCTGTGTGTTGTCTTGTTTCTTTGCCTACTGTTCGCCTCCAACTTCTTGTTGTTCCTGCCATTTTTACCACTGACTTGCCCTCCTGCTTTCCACCTCATTCCAGCCCACCCACTGCCACCCAGCACCCCTCCCTCCTCTCGACTCCCTCCTCCTGGGACCTACACATTAGAGGCTGCAGTGTGACCTCATTGAGCAGGTCCTTCATGCCATCTCCCCCTGCTTCTTCTGCCCGTGCCTGGACCGTGCCCAGCACCAGGAACCCTGGCTCTCCCACTACTCATAGATAAACTGTCACCGATCTCCAAACCCTGGGCCCCAGACCAGTGGCTTAATTTGTAAAAAAATAAAGTGCCGGGGCCCTTCTTGGAAGGCCACTCAATCCTCTACCACCCATACCCTGCTAGCGCTTCCAATTACAGCAGCAACATAACACCTAACCATCGCACTTCTACAAGTATGACAGAATATTTCAGACTACACAAAGCTATCATAATGTCATCAGAGTTTAGTTTTAATCATTTTCAGTATATATTGATTTAATAAACATGTTTGGTGTACTCCTTTCGAAATTAAAAAGACAGCACAACCATGTTCTGACCTGTCAATAGAACAGGTGCTGACAATTAAGTGCTGGTGCTGAGCACTGGAAACCACCGGCACAAATTAAGCACTGCCCCAGACTCTGCAACAAGAACTGCTCCCGCACCTCTCCACAGTCACCGGCATGACCTTTTTCCTGCTGGCACTGTCTCTTCTCCTGTAACACCAGAGCACCTGCATGTACAACGACCACCACCATGCCAGCCAATTCTGCTTCAGAACAACTCCTCTGCCTCCTGCTTAAAGCCTGGTCATTCTGCAATCTCACCACTGAGATCTGGACCACCATCACCTCCATAACCCCAGCGTCATCTTTCTAATCGAGACCTGACTCAACCTTGCAGCCACACCCAACATCGCCTCAGCAACTCCCGACAGTTACAAGATCCCTCACTGGGACCGCATCAACAAACACGGAGGCAGGATCACAATCACCCACAAAGAAAACATCCACTGCACCACCACAGCTGACGACATCCCCCGATCATTGAACACCTCAAGTTCCAACTCCAACCAATGGAAAAATCACAATCACAACATCAGGGAAACCCTCGCCAACAGACTTACAGAACCACACCACAGCTTCTGCGATGCCATACCCAAATTCATTGCCCCGCTTGCCACTGACTCTAAACACTACATCTTCCTCGGAGACCTCAATTTTCACCTCGATGACCATAGCGACACCCACATCACCAATCTCCTCGAACGCATGAGTAACATCTGCCTCTACCAATTAGTCACTTGTCAGTACAACATAGAATGGGAACCACTAAACCAAGCAACTTGAAAGGAAATGGTGCACCAGCAGGGAACCACCAGACCAAGCCACATTCAAGACATCGCTCAACCAGTCAGTCAGAGTACTTTATTTGACTCTAAAAGAGCCATAAGAGATCACACACACTTAATTTCATTACAAAAAGTAAATTCAAATAGACAGAAATTACAGATTATAAAAATGTCTAATTTTTACTACGAATCTTAAAAACAAGATTAGTTCCTAGGGAGAGAAATTATTCTATTGACAATTTATAATTTATAATCCCTGCTGCAAGTAATAGTGGGAGAATAAACTGCCTCCTCTGAGCGATATAGAATCTGCAAAATAAGATAAAGTGTGTAGTGCTTTGTCATGAGCAACTGTCATAGGGACAAAAGGGAGTGATGCAAACCATGAGTCTTGAATTGGCAAAGCAACAAAAAAATGTAAAAAGTCAGCAAACATTTCCACCTTTCATTTAGGTCTATTTGCAGATGAAAGGCGGGTTCCCTTTGTAGCTGAAAACAAGGCTCTGGGCAGCCAATAAAACTACATCTTGAGCTTGCCCGCTCACAACTTTGTTAAAAAAGTGACTTGATTGTGGCAGGCGATGCATTTCTTAGGGTATCAGGGTTACCCAACTTGGCAAAACTCATTTTAATATACATTAGCCAAGGTATATCTAAGTTGTTATCCAGCTTCATGCAGTCTTCCAATATTGTCCTGCAAAGAGCGGCCTCTGGGTTAGTCCAAGTTTTTGCCCAGAGCAACAATGGTTGTAATTCAATATGGTCTTTCATGTAACCTCCTCATGACAAAAAAAGACAGAGGAGCTCGTGGCACTGAGAGAAGTTCTTCTTAGAAACTTATTGTCTGTTATTTGAAGTGGTTTGCAGATAACATGTCCCCAAACCCTGGCCCCAAAAGTTACCACTGAGAAACTTTTGCTCCTATAAATACATAAAATCTCTTTGGTTGGCTTATGGCCCAGTATTTTAGCAAACCTAAAAATGGCATCAATCGATTTTTGGAATTGCTAACTCTGACATTTAAAACATGTTTCCAATTAAAATCTTCACCAAATGGTACCCCCAGATAGGTAAAATGCGTGACTTTCTTAATTTCTTCACGTCCTAGTAAAAATGTCCTTGTTTTATATTTTTTTAGCCCACATTTCATTATAAATGATTTAGTGCGGTCTACGTTTATCCCCAAATCATTCATAAAGACATTAATAGAGTCAAGCAATGTCTGTAGGCCATTTGCTGTCCATCCCTCAACCAATACCACCAACTCCAGAAAGAAACAAAAACGAGTGGACTTGCCGACTGCATTGAAGCCAGTTCTAACCTCAGCAAAGAACTCTTCAACTTTGTCAGAGAGTTCTTCAACCCCTCAGCCACTGAAAATATCCTCACCCCTTTCCAGGAACTCTGCAACACTATCTCCACTATCTACAAACACATCAAACTCCAAACCACCGCTGCTGACATCCTCAGCCTCCTTGCTCCCACAAATGTAAACCCCGACCAACTGCTCGCCACCTGGGACCAGATCACCACACAAAACAGCACAGCCATCATGAACTCCATATCCTCAGAAGCACCCACGGACCCCTGTTCCCACAACTTTTTCAACCTTAGGAGTAAGATGATTAGCAAAAAGCTCACCTCCATTTTCAATGCATCTATAACCACGGCCACCTTCCCCAAAGAATGGAAACAGCCAAAGTTAAACTCCTCCTAGAGGCACTACTCCAGCAAACTCAAGAACCACTGCCCCATCTCCCTGCTCCCCTTTCCCGCCAAAGTCCTCGAAAAGGCTATCAACGGCCAACTCACCGAACACCTGGAGAACAGCAATCTTCTGGACTTCTCTCAATCTGGATTCTGGACCAACAACAGCACAGAGACCGCTCTGATCACAGACACCAATGATATCAGAACCCTCCTTGACCAGAGACAAATGGCTGCCGTGATCCTCCTCGACCTCTCAGCAGCGTTCAACACTGTATCCCACCACACTCTAATCAAGAGGCTTCACCACATTGAAATCCAAGGAGACGCCTCTTTCCTTACTGGAAGAACCCAGAGAAGCCACCTACCACCTTTCACCTCGGACCCTAAGAACATCATCTGCAGCATCTCTCATGACTAGTCCCTCAGCCCTACACTGTTCATCACCTACATGACCCCCTTGGCCAACATCCTCAGAATCCATGGAGTAAACATCATATCCTATGCTGACGAAACCTGGCTCATCCTCTCGCTTTCAGAATACCCCTCCATCACGATGGCCAACTTCCGCAGGTGCATGACGAACGTCATTGACTGGATGAAAGACATCTACATAAAACTCAACACAGACAAAACTGCAGTGCTGATCTTCTGGGACAAAACCTTTCCATGGAATGATTCCTGGTGGCCCTCCGAACTAGGACCCTCACCTAATCCGAAAGAGAATACCCACACCCTTGGCGTCATCCTGGACAGCAAGCTCACCATGAAAAGCCAGATCAACACAGTTTCCTCCGCCTGCTTTCTCATTTTTCGCATGCTCCCCAAGATCTTCAAATGGCTCCCCGTCAACACCAGTTGAACTGTCACTCAAACGCACGTCACAAGCCGGCTGGACTATGGCAACGCACTCTACATAGCAATCCTCTCACACATCCTGAGGAGACTGCAGAGCATACATAAATCAGGAGCCAGACTCATCCTTGACCTTCCTAAATGGATCCATATCACACCCACCTCAAGAAGCTCCACAGGCTCCCCATTCATAAGATATGTCAATTCAAAATGCTGAGCCACACCTACAAAATCTTTTACACCAAGGACCAACACACATCAACCACCGTCTGAACTTCCACCAACCCTCCAACACATGCGCTCCATCTTCACACCATAGATCTCACCCCCCACATCCGTCAAAGCAACAGTGGAGGATGTTCCTTCTCCTACCTCATCGCAAAGTCCTGGAACGACCTTCCACTGCACCTCCAGACCTCATCCTCTTTGTTGGAATTCAAGAAAGGACACATAACCTCAATGCTAAATGTAATCCTCCTTGAGCAGCAGGGTTCTCAGTGCCTGGAAACCATTACGGGTTATTAGCCACACTTGATAAGTCCTGTCTGACTGGTTGGTTGAAAAGTAGCAGAGGAATGCCTATGTCATGTCTGGAGATAGTAGTAAAAAACTTTGTTCAGCAATATATTTAACCATCTGTTTGACCATTGGAAGTGGTGTATAAGTGTATATATATATGAGTATTATATGATTTAAATATGTTGTTATTCTAAGTGTGCAATCCTGTCTTATTCGCATATCAAAGCTGTTCATTCAGGCCTGCTCTTTTCAGAGTTCAACAGAGCTGCATTCAAACAACCTGCCTATTCACCTTCCATATGCAGCTTATTTGTGTATGTCCTGTAATATTTGCTCCTCAGCCTCCCTAGAAAAGCAGCATAAGCATTTCATCGAGATACCAATTATGTTTCCCCTCTCTGATCCCCACAGACATCAAGTTCCTGGTTTTTAAGTTTCTCTTCTAGTGTTCTGAGCTCGCTCAGCGTTACGTATTTCCTCCTTTAATTGTTTTTATACATCCACACCGGGTGAAAACTTGAAAGGCTTCCCACTAAACCCCACTGGTGTCAACTGATCATTCATTCTCTTCAAAGCAGTGACCTAGTGCTTCTGGTATGGGTGCCCAGAAGACTGTATCTAATAAGGTGGTGGAATATAGGATGGGACCCTAGGGATGTGATTGCGACAAAGGACTGTCAATAGTAACAGGTTCGGATATAAGATGGTTTTTCACAAATAGTCTGTATCTTCTAATAGGAATTGTCAAACTGTGTATCTAATTTATGTACTGGTGAGTAAAAGGAAAAGGCTTTTGTTTAAGGGTGCAATTGAAAAATATCCTTCATTCTATTTGGGAATGGAATCAACCAATTGTACCTTTGACAGTGCTGATTTCAACATGAAAGTAGGTGATACAATAAGTAATTATTGTTCCTAATGCCTATCAGAGGTTGTATGGGAAAGTTTGTTATGTACATTAGAGTATAGCAGCCGTTCATTAATAACGTGTATCCTGGAGTGGCAGGTGGCTTAGTCCTTATAGATTTACTGTGCCACTTCGGCTTCTTTAGAAGTATTAGTACCACCTTCACAAGTCTGTGAAGACCCAGGTGTGTCTTCCACAGATTACATTTATCGGCTCCAGCACCAGTTTTTAGGTTTACAGTTACATCAGGTCTAATATGCTTGTGATATGTCTTGACCACCCCTTGTTTTCATTGTTAGTTATACTCCCATGCCCACTGTCATTATAGTAACTGCTGATCCTTTACACCGGGTACCTTTCTAGTACAGTTGCCTTTAGTGAAAGTACCTCTGTCCCTGCTGTTGCCACTGACACAGCTTTATCCTCAGCGATTTGTGCTGGGAAGGCCTCTATTTTCAGATGAATCTTTAGCGAGGTCTCAGTCTTCATCTCGACCTCTGGGGTCCACTGTGGCAATATCTCCCTTGACTCTCAGTTCTAGCCGTTGCCATACTGCTGCTCCATCAGTGAAAAATAGAACCTGTCACCATTAACTACTTTATGGTTTGCATGCAATAACAGGCTGCATTGAAGCTGTAGTTCAAGTAATTTTTCCTAAGTGTTGTGTGTTGTTGATTCATGGCTCCAGTAAGTCTAGGAAGATCGAGGCTTAGTTATTATACATTGTGAAGGAGCCATGGTATTTTGCTTGTTGCAGGATAATATCCCAATCACTGTCATTCAGCCTTTTTACTAGCGGTGGAGAGTGGGAGCTCCAGCAAGTGGAAGGAATGGAACTCGTTTCAACTGTGAAGAATTTAGTTAGGCTGTCCGGTGCTACTTTTGCGTGAAGCTAATCTTCTGGAAATTGTTTGATGTAGGTATCTTCCATGCATTCAGGTGTCCCAACAATTGCAATGTGAATTCTGCATGCTCTTCCTTGATCGTCTTCAACCTGAATTCAAGATAATAGGTTCTCTCCTGCAATTCTAGTATTTGGTACCTTTGTTCTTTCCTTTCAGGGTCAAATTTGCCAGGGATTCTTCATCGACAGACACTCTCTCAGACAATTTATGTTAGCCTAGATGCAACAGTCCTATCTTCACTTCTACAATATCAATCTTTGCTTCTAATGCTACGCTTGTTTACTTTATGTTCGCCAGAATGTGGACCATCTGTGTCTCTGCATCCTTTACTGTGACCCTTGCTCTTGCGATGTTCTAGGTTTGTCTGACTGCTTTCTCATTCACAGAAGTGCCATTGGTATTGAAAGGGAGGGTTTGCTTACCTATATTCTCAAGGGTCTTTAAAAGCAGGGATTCCAGTAAATTAGAAAGTCAACTGTCTAAAAATCAGTTTGTGTTCTTGAATGAGGTAGGGCACAAGGTGATAGGTCAGATGTTAGGTTAGTAGCGTAGTCTGTTCTACATTACTTTAATTTCAAAAGGGTTTATGTGTCCCTCTCTTCATGTTATCAGAGACTTTTTTCAAAATTGAATGGTGAGTTAAATAATTTAGAAACAACTGGAAATAATGCTGTGGCTAGCAGTTTGAATGTTGAAGAAATGGGACACAATTATTCAGTAGACCTAAGTTTAACCAGGGCAGAATTGTGAAACATTTTAAACAATGAATTAAGTGCATTCGCAGCTTTTATTAGTTCGAATATTTATTAGGAGGCCTGAAGAATAAATTGCTTGATTAGCTTGGTAAATTATTTCTATTTTCTCTGAACAAATATCCCAGTTTCTCTTTGAATTCTTGATATGGAATGGTTGGTAGTATGGTTAAGCGTTACTGAATGTATATTTTTTTTTAAAGTTCTGAAACAGAGTTGGAGGTATGGGATTTTTGTAGCACTCGAAAAAGCAGATTTAACCACAATAAAGTTTAATTAGTACTTTAGATGCCTGTAAGGACATGGACACAATCTGGGAGCCTCAAAAGCTGCTTTGGGACTGGGGTTCAATTGGATTAAATCAGGCTTGTTCCTGCTATACGCTGCCAGTCCCAAGTACAAAATAGAGGGAAACGCCCATAAGATAATGTTGAAACCCTCCACGTTTCAATATGTCTAAATCAATATATATCATGCCAGCAAAGACTTGTTGGATGGAAATTTGATGAAGTCGGTATCCTCCCTGAGAACTCAAATCTTGTTCTCGCACTGCCTTTCCTTAACTAAACAGGAAAGGGCTGCAACACCTATCTGCATTGGCCCCGTGGAGGATCTGCACCTGATTGCCGCCCCTGCGCGGTTGTAACCAGGGCCGAAGTGACTGTGGAAGTGGATCGCTGGCAGCCCCCCCAACTGGAGGACTGAGGTGACATCTGCTACACAGAGTGGGAGCAGAGCCTGGCTCATGGGCCTGACTGTGGTGGTGCTCGGAACCTGATGGGTGGCAGGCCTGTGCCTGCGGAGACCCCGTAACTGAACTGGACTCAGCTACATCCACCAAAAGAAGCAAGGACCTGCGAGACACAGGAATCGCCTAGGAGCTAGGGTACTGGGGGGTCCACACACCCCAATCGCCCAAGAAAGTGGGAATAGGTGAAGACAACAGTGGTGCTATGAGACCCCTTCCCCTCTACCCCCTTCCCCAAGCCTTGACCCCTCCTGGGGGCTCACCTCCACCCCTCGGAAATGGGGCTGGCACCCATGACCCTGGTGACCGGTGGGGTCTGAAAACTCTGAGACTGGACCCTCCCAGTGCGGTGTCAGCCTGGAAGGGCGAGCGTGTGTAGGAGAGACGAACGGCAAGGCATCATCAGGTGCAATCGGATCCGAGATTCCTGACATTGAGATCTCATGATCAGCAAACACAGCACTGGACCTTGGAGACCCTCGCCCTGAAGTTGATTCCCTGACACAAGAGTCGACACAGGCAACCTCCGTCTTCATACTGAAGGCGCAGATCTGATGGGGGAAGAGACTCCAGGGCCCTGGGAGCTCAGCAACACCACCAGTGGAGAATGAAAAGAGAAAGACCCGCTGGGCACAGTATCATCTAAATTAACAAAATCTGCCCCCCAATACCGACATTAAGGTGGAAGTGGACCACTCACCAGTTGTCTAGTGTGCTACCGAAAGGATTGTCCTGGCTCCCTACCTGCTAGCCCCATCAGCCATTGGAAAAGATAAAGCAACAAAATCCCCCTCTACACAAACCCGAATGGACCAGTACACCCCGAGTGGGAATTGTGCCGGCTAGGCCGTCCATGGTAAGGCCCCCTTCCCCGAAGAAGATCTCACCACAATCCTACAAGCCATACGGTCCTCACAGGACTCCGTGGAGAACAAAATAGGAGAGGTACAAGTCGACATGGCTCTCATAAGACAAGCCCCCTACAATGCCACAGCTCGCATAACAGAAGCAGAAGCAGAATCCCTCTTGTCCATAGTGGAGGACGATGTACACTGTTCAAAAGAACAGGGCACGCAACTCCAATCCCACACAAAAGAGCTGCACAGACATGCAGAAAATGCGGAAAACCGCCCACGGCGCAACAATCTCCGTCTGGTAGGCTTTCCTGAAGGAGTAGAACCTGGACAAGTGGTAATCTTTGTTGAGACCTGGATCATATCATGGATGCCGGCAGACTATACTTCATACAAATTATTTACAGAATGTATATCAATTGGAAATGTTGAAATAATTAATTGTATATAGCATTAAAGTACATAGAAAATCAATCAATTATTTAAAAAAGCTATATTTTTTGTATCTAAAAATCGTTTAACATTTTTTGATGAAATGAATTCAATAAATAGGAATAGATTTGAATAAATAAAAGTGTTGTAATTACTGTGACAAGACAGCAAAGGAGAACCCAATGAGCTTTTCTAAGCCATTAGTCAATTAGATTGAGTGGGAGTGCTCTTGTAGCTGATGTGGCGGACGGACTATCAACATGGTTCGCCGTGACGTTACAACGCATACATTTACAACGCATGCCTTTACAAAGCAGTTTTTACATCGCAACATCCTTTACAACGCATACATTTACATCGCATACCACTACAACGATTTTTTTAAAACTACATTTACAACACATACCATTACAACGCATACCATTACATTGTATTTAAGGTAAGTGTTGGATAGTGTAGGGGTAAAAATTACTATTCTAACACCAGGGGGTGCAACAGGAGGGTAAGTGTTGGATAGTGTACGGGTAAAAATTACTATTCTGAATCCAAGGGGTGCAACGGTAGGGTAAGTGTAGGATAGTGTAGGGGTAAAAATTACTATTCTATCTCCAGGGGGTGCAACAGTAGGGTAAGTGTTGGATAGTGTAGGGGTACTACACGGTGTAATGGTATGCGTTGTAATGGCATGCGATGTAATGCCTGCATTGTAGTGACATGCGATATAGTGTCATGCGCTGTAGTGACATGCAATGTAATGGATGCGTTGTAGTGACATGCGTTGTAAAGGATGTTGCGATGTAATGACTGTGTTGTAAATGTAGTGCAATGTAATAACTGCATTGTAAAGGTTGTTTCCCACGTGCCCATCCAGCTCTGGTGCCCAGGCCGCCGAGGTGTGCCCCATACTGGCCAATTATACTAGAATCCTCAATTTCAAAGACAAGGACGCCATCCTACAAACCGGCTGTTCCCAGCCACCTTGTCCTATCAAGGCCGCAAAATCATGATTTTCCCGGACTATACAGGGAGGTCTAGACACAGGTCTAGACACAGCGCCGATCCTTCGTGGAGGTAAAACAGAAACTGCAAGTCCTGCATATCCAATATAGACTGCTGTTTCTGGCTCGTCTCAGGGTGGTCTTCCGAAACAAAACCCACTCCAGAAGAGGCATGGACCTGGGCAATTGAGGAGTGTCTCCTCCGGCCCCGGGCGACCGCCTCTCCCCCAGCACAGTTCTCCGGAACTGCGGCACCCAAAGGCTCTAGGCCCCAGCGACATTTCACCTGCTCTAGCAGAGGACGGAGCAACTGCAGAGACATGTCCGCCTCACCCATGGCTGCTGTCTGAGCCTCCAATTAACTGCTAAAACTTCCAAGGACCACAGGCCTGCAGCAAAACCAAGAAATGGTGGAGGAAATATCCGAAGAGATGCCCCGCTTACTGCCGATTGTTAGATCTGAAGACATCGATCTCTCACAGACCTGGACGATCTAATAGGCACCCAATTAGAACAATTCCCTGAAGCCCACCATAGACGGCATCTGTTAGACGCTGCCCTTGACATTAATGGCTCTGGTGTAGCTAATGTGACTTGCATGAGACTCAAACACATTTTGCCACATGGAGGGGTCTACAACGGAACTCACATACTAAGCCTGTAGTTTAGTCTTGTTTTTATATTATCTGGCTACTCGCCTCCTGGTGATACACGTCTGGTTCGCCGGTGGCTGGTCTGCCCCAGCGTATCGAATCGAACTAGAGAGCCTCGAGTTCTCTCGGATCCAGTCCATGCTCTACGGAGCCCCAATTCCTTGCTCACTTCCTGCAGTCACAAGAGTGGTCTTGGCCGCCTGGTGATCAGTGTTGAGATACACACAATGGGACACAAAAATGACACTGCAAACACCCTTGTGGAATTACATCTGGCTTGGTGAAATAGGGACTTGATTTGAAGCTCAAGGTTTGGAATTCGTATGGAGAGAAAACTACTTGTGTTCCTTCCAAGACCTACAAAACTCATGTGCACTGGAACCCACCCAGTTCTATAAATATCTACAACTCCAATACACATTCACCCCCTACACACCCGCAGACACCACATTCCCAGAAGTTAGTCCCCTAGAAGCCCAAATCCCAATGGGTGACCTTGGGAATGAAGGAGTATCCAAGATCTATCGCTCATTTGTCAACAACTCCCCGACCTCCCTAGACTCCGTCAGAAGTCGTTGGGAGACCTGGCTGGGCCCCTTGGAGGATGGGTCCCTGTACAGCCACTATTTCCACCAGGCTTCGGCTAGTCCAGTTTTACTATCTCCACTGTGCTTATCTGACCCCGTCCCGTTTATACTTAGCTGGGTTTCTGGCTGCCCACACATGCCCACAATGCCAGATAGAACCAGCTGATTTCTACCACATGGTGTGGGTCTTTGGCCCCTCACTTTATAGTGGGAGGCAGTGGTGGCCGAGCTGAGTACTGTCCTGGGTTGGGAGGTCCTGTTTAGCCCGCTAGATCTACTCCTGGTAGTCATGGATGGCCTGGGTTGGACCCGGGTGGACAACATTTTTCTCAGCACAGCTGTTATTGTGGCCAAACACGACATAGCAGAAGTGTGGAAAGACCCTACCGCCCTTAGTGTTGCTAAATGGCGTAGAGGGGCTGATTGGTGCGCTACACCAGAAAAACCCATCTACGAAGCGAGAGGCTGTCCTGCCAAGCATGGCCACGTGTGGGGAAAATGACTGGGACTACTGATGTAATTGGAGGGGGGTGACACTGAGAAACGAACTGTAGCGGATCATGCCTATTAAGACTTCACACTGAGGCTAGACAAATAAGATCTATGACAACACACAATTTGCTAACCGTAAGATCTGTCTATGCTGCTATTTTTTACCTATAACCTTACTGGTGAAAGTTTTTTGTAACTATTGTAGTGGAAGTCAAGGACTGCAATTCCCCCATATGGAGCACTTGTGCCTTTATTACTTGTCCTACCCAGGTCCCAGGATTACTGGATTGCCCCTTTTTTCAGAGCATAAATAATTTACACATTGCCTCTATGTAAAGCCTGACTGCCATTGTACCAAGCTACCTGAGGGTCAAACACATGTTTATTGAGTGACTTTTGTGGTTCATTGGATTGTGTTTATTTATTGAGTGGAGCTTCCAAACCTCTTAACTAATAATCCAATTGCTTACAACTATGTACAATTATGTAATGAAGAAATTGGAGCCCTGAATTATGTCACATGATATTGCCAGTAGTGCATATAGAAACTTGCACCTGCCCCAACCTTCCAAGCAATCTACTGGGATTGCTTGTGTAAGTGTAAAATTACTTACAAAGTACTTAGAAAATGAGCTGAAAATCTCTACAAATACATTTAGATTTATTTTATGAATCAGATTCCAGTTGTTTTTAACTCTGCTTGATTTCAGAAATGTCAGAATTGCATGTGTCACTTGACTGAAGAGGACCAAACAGGCCAAAACCTATCGTTGGTTGCGAATGTTCTGATTCAGAGAGGGCGTCGCTTGACAGTCCAGGCTGGATTTACCTATTGGAGTGGGACCAGGGTTGATTTGCATATTGCAGGGTCTAACATGAGGTGGCATGGTCGGTAACAAAAATATTGCTTGGCATGTTGGCCCAGATAATTACCTGTGGCTAAGAATAATCCAATCATTCCATCCATCACTTCTTGTATTTTTGCTTTTAGAAATGGCAAAATTGTTTGTCCCACCTATTCACCTGTCCTTTGGCTACAGTGTGCTAAAATATACTTGCATGAGGTAAAGAGGAAATTGGTGTACAGACTGTGCAGGCATTCCCATAATATCACTGAGCAACGGCAAACATTAATAAAGTTGACTTTTGATAATATGTTGTGAATGAATTAACTCATAAATTATTAGAAACATTTCTGTGCACACCCGCAGCCAGGGCACCATAAGACTGCAAAATATGAAATCTTAAAATTAATAAACAACGCAGCAGGCCTTTTTATCATTTATGCACTCAGAATCTGGAACAACATCCCATCAGTATCCATCAGGACCTCCACAGCATTGCTCTAACTTGGAAAGAGTTGAATACACACCTCCTTAAAGAAAACAACATTACTACATTATTAGCTGTCCACAAACCAGCTACCTGTCTTTGACCCTGTACAGAGCTCCGCTACCTCTTTCCTTTTTCTTTTTAAGCAGTTTGACTGGGCCGACCAGGAATCAACATGGCATAAACCAGATCAATTACACATAGATACATCTATGCTCTTTACCAAACTGCTCCTCCTTCCATCTCGCTGTGAAAGAGACTAAGGGCCATATGTAGGAAGCCAAATACCAGTCGGTAATGGCCGATTTTCGGTAAATATCCCGTTACCGACCGGTATTTAGGCTTTTGCTATGTAGGGGGCATATTTCAGGATTCGGTAATTTACCGAATCGGTAAATATCGAATCCTGAAATGATATGTAGGTAACACTCAAATGAGTGATGTCCAGGAAAAAGAATTCGGTATTTAGCACCAAATATAGGTTGGTGCTAAATACCGAATACATTGCACAAAGCAATATTTTGCTGAAATAACAGTGCCATGTGGCAGACATACATGCCCTTAGGGCATGTATGTCCGCCACATGTGCACACATGCAGGAATCAGGGGTGCAACAGGGTGTCAATGTGACACCCTGCCACCCTTGAATGTGCTCCCCCCATTACTGAATCGGTATTTACCGATTCGGTAATGGTAACTGGCTTCCCATTGATTCCTATGGGCCTCCTGGCCCATAGGAATCAATGGGAAGGTATGCATCATTACCGAATCGGTAAATACCGATTCTAAATTACCGACCCTTTCCGAATCGGTAAATATTACCGATTGATTACCTACATCACATTTACCAATTCATAAATACCGAATCGGTAAAATTCGGTATTTATGAGTCGGTAAATGTGACCCTACCTACATATGGCCCTTAGTCCTTTGTAGCAAGCTTTTCCAGGATTTCAACCACATTTTTGTTCAGATATCTAGTTTTTCATTAACCAACTTTATGCCACCCTACTCATGTTTTTCATTTAGAATGTGGTGAATGTCCACTCTTTGATTTCCTTATGGGTTTTGAACATCTCATTAAAAGTCAGATTTTTAAGTTAAGTTCAGTATTAATGTTTATTCTCTAAATTATTTCTTTCCAATATTGCAAGACCTTATTACAAAAGAACAACTTGTGAATGTACATCTTTTAGTCCGTACAAACCTTTTTTTCAATTTAAAATTAGCCAAAATAATTACTGCCTGAAATGATTTTGTATAATCCACTAGCATTGCTGTAAGATAGCCTCAACAATTTTATTAGGGCTGAGACTTACTATGGTGTAGTGCAAGAGATCACGTGGGGCAAAGCAGCGTAAAAGGTAGCGCTGATCAACTTTAGCATTCAAAATGATTTTGCGACAAAAGTGGATGCAAATGTAGTGCTAAATATCATTGGACTGTATAGAGTCAAGCCTCGGGTAAGTATTTAAGGAGGACATAAAATGGAGGTGCAGCGTTGTGTAATTTTGTACCGATGGAACTCTTGTGGCTCCTGATGGACTCAGTAGAACTGTGACATAAGCATTAGAGCGTAGTGAATTGAATGCAGGTGTCGAATGTTGAGTTTGCGGTTACACACAAAAGAATAAACACGTGTTATACTAAGCTACGCGTGTGGTGTAATTATTGGCGAGTACCTGGGCTGGGGAGGATACTACAACTGACAGTTGGGGATAAGTAATCTTAAGATAACGAGTGCTCTCCCAGAGAGTTTGCCATGGTCCAGCAAACTGCTTGTGCGTGCCACGTGTGCCTCAGTCGAAGTACAGAATCAGCATTTGGCATATGTGGAGTCAAAGCGCAACCCCAGTTACATGTAATTTTCTAGAATAAAGGGGGCAACCGCGTAACCCAGGGACCTGGGCTGGACTATTATTTAACTATAAAGTAGTTCCTGTGGGGGAAGTGTATCCCTTGACTTCCACGGCAATGCTATTACACCAGGGATACAACAAAACATATTCTGAAATCGGATTTGTATAAATAAATGTACTAAATGCATAACTGAAACTCAGTAATTTGAGAGGTTCTCTTCTATCCAGTTCCATGTAAAGCATTTGTAGTTAATGAAAACTTCACTGAGAAGTCTATATATTGGTGACTGAGAAACTGCTGGGAAGACCACACAAAGTCGTACTGCTCTACTATGCAACTCAAGTCATACATTCACATGGAGTGATAATGCTATAGGCAGATGCAACCAGATTTTGAAAGAGCCGCAAAGTGCAAGATAAGGTTACAAACAGAAGCGCTGTGAGACAGTGATCAACCAGGTGCCAGGCCGCACATAGAGACGCTTACAAGTAACAAATTTGAAAAGAAAAACAGTCATCTGCTTACCAGAGTTGAGCAAAGAGAGTTATTGTGCAACTGTGCTGGGGGACACCCCAGAGAAAGCATGTGGGTTATGCTTGTGAAGCTGCCCATACCAAAGTGGCACACCACCAAAGCTGCTGGGTGGTGGCTCAGAACACCTTCCATAGTCTTCTGAATGGAGGCTAAGAGGGAGCTCAAGGTTCCACAGGCTACCCAAGATGACCCAGCGTCCAGCACAGTGCAGGGCCTCCAGTATGGATGAAGCAGATCCTAGAGCACAGCAGACGGTGTCAGAAACAACTCCACCCTCAGTGTCAGTGAATCTCATAAATGGTTACAATGCCGCTGCCTCCTTGAAACCACCACTGCCATTCGATACTGCCAAAAAGCTGAATATTGGTGACAGATGGACTGCCTGGATAGAGGCGTTTGATGATTTCAGTGATGCAATTGAAGAAGCAGAAAACAAGAAGATTATCAAGTACCTTAAAAATCTTGCTGGTAAAGCTGCAAAAGAAGTCATAAAGAAAATGCTGCAAGCTGACAAAATTACGTACAGTCTAATCAAAGCCGCCTTGAATCTTAAATTCAATCCAATGCCAGATGTAGATTACAAAAGGTACATCTTCCGTCAAGAATAACAGAAAGTCAGTGAGACCATCAACAAATTTATAGAGAGACTGGATACGCTCATCAAACACTGTAAGTACAAATAATTTAATGATGAGGAAGCTCTACGCCTCAGAGTAATTAACTGATGCTTGTCAGATTCCTTCAGACGACAAATGCTGAGAGAAACTCTTTGTTTGGAGTGATTTCTAATGGCTGCTGGAGCTGAAGAGCGTGCTGGTCGACAAGCTGCTGACATGGAGGCTGGAGGTGCCCAGAATGAGTCAGTCATGAATGTAAAAAATAAGCCAAAGCAAAAGGCCAAGGGACAGAGTGAATTCTCCAAGAAAAGAGAAGTTATGCTTCAGGTGTGGATTTTTGAATCCACACAGAGGTAAATTTCTCTCCATTGGGTAAATCTGCAAAGGCAGTAGAAAGGAGAACCATTTTGTGACAGTTTTCAAGGCAAAGGAAAAAGTAAGTGCCTCATGATGCGAAGTCATAATGAAATCATATTAGCTGAGGCAAATCCACACTAAACAAAGTCGATCAACATATAAATCATTGTCAAACTGTTTTTTCCAATCAATGTCAATTGAAATTGAAGAAGATAGTTGTGCCATGTCGATGATTACCACAGAGAAGCATGCGCATGTTGGAATGGCAACCTCTAAGGAAAAATACCGGTCCAAGAGAAGTCGACATGACACAGCACCAAAGTCATTCAAACATCATCTGAAGATCACACTAAAAGTCAATGCTTGTTCAAAACCTTTCATTATTGATAGTGGTGCTTCAATAAATATTATGCCTGAGGAGAAATATAATGAACTGTCTCAATTCCCCCAATTTATGCCATTGAAAACGAAAGGGTATATGTGGGCTGCATTGATGCTACTAAAAAAAAAAGTCAAGGTTCATTTGTAGCAACGATGATGAAGCATAAGAAAACAAAAGTACAAGCACCCATTCATGTACTTCGAGGTAGGGCAGCAAGCGCCTGTTTACTAAGCTTCAGCACAGCTACTGATATGGGACTGATATTTGTGAATTATAACATGAATGTGCACCCATTGTTTTTAATGGGTTAATTCAAGACTATGGAAGTCCAACTACACATCAATGAGGACGTCTGTCTTATTGGTCAAAGACACAGATGAATTGCCTTTCACTTATAGGAAGCTGTTGAAAAGGAACTTGAATCCTTATTCAAGCATGATATCATTGAGGGTTCCACAGGTCCAACTCCATGGGTTTCTCCCATAATGGTAGTACCGAAAAAGGACAGTGAAGGATCTGTGCGCTCTCTTTCTCTCTCTCTCTCTCTCTCTCTACATATATATATATATATACATGGCACTGTCCTACTCTCTCCCTATCACAATCAGGCTGCCTAGCACCATGAACACTACAGTGCAATGCTATCTGCATGATATCTATAACAGATTTTGTACACAAAGGATATCTTACCATTACAAAATACTCTGCTAGGCAATCTTGAAAGCTTTTTCCACTTTTGATTGAGCTGTGTAGTGCAGCACACATTCAAAGCTGGAAGAGTTTGGAGAAATAAAAACATTTCTCCTTTTGAACACCTGCCTGAGAGAGGCATTATTTTATGACGCAAACTCTTTCTAATATTGTTAGTAGATGGGAATTTGCATCAAAAACATGGGTAGCTGCATGGGAATTCCAATATACCACCCTTGGAATGCCCCCTTGACACTAAGGGCCCGATTCCGATCTCGGTCGGGAGGGCTCCGAACGCGAACCGCCGGAAAAAGTACGAGCCGAACGGGTGTTTACGGACCGACCCGTACAGCTGTACGAGCGAGCAAGTACGATGCGGGAAACGCGAAATCGCCGACTCAATCGTTTACGGCTCCGAACCGGTCCGTTCTCCTCGTTCATAAGCAAACCACGCATGCAATGGAGGCGATTTCCAACCGAGTAAGTACGATGCACGAATCGGATGGCCGGTTCGCGTTGTAGCATCCGACACGTAAAAGCTCCAGGAAGTGGACCTCAGGGGGCCGTAGGGGGCCCCCCTTCACCAGTAGCCGTACGAGTCGTCACAGGTGGGGACCCAAGGGCCCCCGCTACACATGCATTTACGGTGCGGATAGCACCAACACGTACCCACGACAATGGCAGCCTATGTATGCGTCGTACAACAGGCTCCCATTGACTTCAATAGGGCTCTGAGTGAGCCGTGTCCTTCAGCGCTTGTTCGCATCGTACTCGGGTGCTCGGAGCCCCGGGGCACGAGTTGGTCGGTAAACCCTCCGGATCCGAATCGGACTGAGGCTTTTCCGACCAGGATCGGAAGCGGGCCCTAAGTAATGCAAAGCAGGTCAAAGTGCTGCTTTGTGTTACTTTCAGGTAACTTTCCAGAAGAAAACAAGTTTTACACTGTAAAGTAAATTCCAAATAAACATTCTGCACCAATTTTTGCCACTTTTGTGATGCAAACTCAGCACAGAATGTCAGTAAGTCTGCCCTTTAGAGTTACACGAATGGTGCTCTATTTGCAGTTGCCTTACTAATTACCGTATCTGTGTGCAATGCTTTGTAGATACAGCCCTGTGCTGTTTTTCCTGCTGATTTTTACACGCCGCTACACTTCACAATTTTCTATAAATCTGGGACTAGGTCTTTAATACTTTCAATTTGCTTTCTGAAGAAGAACAAATGCAATGCATAGTTTACTGAAGCTTCGATCTCTTCTTTTTCCAAAAGTTTATTTACAGCTATAATGCCAGGCATCTTTTTAGACATTATATGGGTGTCAAAATTAATGGCTTTTGGATTCTTAAACACCACTAAACAACCTCATGGTTAGGTATGATGTGGCTATTATTAACCTTGGTTTTTAGTTGCCTTGTAAAGGACATACCTTATGGTATGAATTAAAGCAGTGACCAGATAGCATGTTTTGAAGTAAATAGTTTAAAGTGCAACCCAGAGAGGCACTAGATATCAAAACACGTGATGACAATATTAAATACATTAATCTATGTATTCGAAGATGTTACATATGTTTTTATATAGTGGAGCACTTGTACATTTCTGGCTCCTTACGAATTTTGCTGTTAGGCTAAGATTTGCGAGTTCTCAGGATGGGGGATCTCAGTGATGGCGAGGTCGTCCGACTGTCCCCTTGCTTGAGTGAGGTGGGTGTTGTAGTTTGGATGCTAGGGAAGGTGTTCTCTATCTTGCAAACTTCATTCAGAGAAGCTGTTAAAAACATTTGCCCTCTACCTACCATGAGTTCCATTTTCACAATTTCATGTAATGTTGTTTTTTCAGTTAAAGAAAGCTAGGCAATATTATTTTTGTCATGATTTTTCAATATCTGTTTGTCCTGAGTACAGTAAAACAGCCACCTTTCAACATGTCAGTCAGATGACAATTTCCTTGTGGAACGTATAACTTCACAATAAAACAAAATAAAAAAACTTCTAACTGTAAAAGAACTTTAAAATACCTCCATAGAACTTCAATATCATTAAAAACATATATCCATCATTTTAATGTTCCTTTGTGAAGTATCATCTAGACAGCATTCAGTGCAAAATAAATAACCAATATGCTACAATTATACTCAAATATACCCATTATAGAGTGCTGAGCACCTTTGATTAATGTGCTCAGTTTTGTTGCTAATTTAGAACTATTTCACTAGATACTTCATTATTGTTTTTCTTCAATATACTTAGAGGTCTCAGAATTTCCAGACTCCATGCTTTTTAAAATGTTCATGCATTGAAAGTTAAAGAGAGGGTATTCCATTAGGAGGATCACTTCTTTGTTTTTTTACCTTTCTTTTCTTTCGGTGCTTGTTCCCTTGAAAAGAAAACAGGCAGAGAGGCCCAATGCCAGTGGTGGAAAACCCTGTCCCAAAACTGGCTTCGTAGGAGGAGTTCCTCATTTCCCTAGACACACCTCAGGGGTGTGCCCATAGCTCTGACCCAGGGAAGGTAGATTCTGACATCTTGGAGTTGGGCATAGAAATGCACTGTGGGATTGTTTGGTGCCAAATCCCCAGGAAGGGATGTAAAAAGGGGTAGGGTTGCGCTCAGGATTTTCACTTCTGTTGGTCAGGGAGTCACCCTCACCCACAAGCTAGTGTCGGGCACAAACCTGGTATCCCTGGATACCAAGCTTCAGAACACTGCTGGACCTGTAAAAAACAGATGAAAGACTGCACTTGCTGAACCAAAGGACTAGAACTCAGAAGAAGGACTAAGCCTGCTGTTTTACCTGTGGAGTGGAACTCTAAGGACCAAACCTGTTCCCACTTCATCCCAAGACAGAATGGTGGTTTTCAGGGTTAGTTGGTTAGCCTCCTGTTAAGCTCCAGGAACAGGAAAAGCTTGCAACAAAGAAGAGCCCAGCTGAGTAGTTCCAACTGAATTTGACCAGGGCACTGCTGGTGACTTTAGGGGGATTGAATCCTAAGTCAACAAGTGATGCCTACAAGTTCTGGACCCTTGGTTGGTGTTAGAGTGTACTCTGTCCTCCTCAAGATTGCAACTGTGGACACTTAGAAACCTTTTTCAGAACTTTTTCCTAAAAGAGCCAGAGACTACCATGGGACCGCTGCTAAACCGCAGCCGTCATTGTCGCATTTCCAGTCGAATTCAACTTGCTGGTTTGCCCCGCTGAAAGCAGCTCGACTGCCCGAAACGTTACGAAGTTCCAATATTGAGAATTTCACCAGGACCAACGATAAGATGCACCCCACTGTCATTGAGCTCTTCAAGGGATTCAACCAGCAGCCCGCCCTGCCAACCAGAAAAATTCTCCAGAAAAAAGACCAAAGGTTCGATTTATATTCTGCCGGCAACAGCAATGGAGCATTCTTCCTGCCAAGAAACTGGTCCACCCGCCTAATTTAGATGCGGGCAGACCATAGGTTTAATCATGGTGGAGACTACTCCGTCTCCTTCGTGATTGAACCCCTCCGCTGTCCTTGTGGAGAAAGGGCTTTCGGAGGAAGACCTGTAATTCTGCTCTCTTGATTTAGATGGGGAGAATTAGAGGTCTGTTTTCACTGCCCGTGACTGCCAGGAAAACCTTGGAGGTGCAGGGCAGTGAAAACTGCTAAATGCTTCCCTCGCCAACGGGAAAGAATTCTGATGGAAAGGAGAGAATTGTCATTTTTATTTTCAAAAGCATATTTTCTTTTTGAAAAAAAAACAACTGTTTGGTGCAGGGCTCCATCATGTTGATGGAGGCCTGTACTAAACATCGAAGTGCTTTGACATGAACCAACCTGACTGCGGTTCCTGGCAATGCTTTATAGATGGCTGCCAGACTGGAAGTCATTTAGAAATCTGGTGGATGGTCCTGCTGCTAGGGCGATAGACTAATTTACTACATTGCCCTGGCAGGACAATGCACCCTCTGCCAGGAAACCAAATCGGCACCTAAATCAGAATGTAAACTTTTCAACTGAACAAATCTGGCCCCCATATCCGACCTGCACTCCATTGCAGTCTGCCTTAACTTTTGACTTTGACCTGGTCTAATGCAACCAGATACCTGTGGTTGGCAATTTGTGCTTTTGGTACTAGAAAACTCTAAAACTGCTAAAAATAATTTCTCCGGTTCCCCGGATCAGTTAATATTTGTTTTGGTATCTAATTGTTTATTAAAATGTATACTAATTTTATACATTGAAGTAGGATTTTAATTGTGTGATGTTTTCAACCTATTAAACGATTTGGTTCTAATTAATGTTTTACACTTGCTTCCTTGGAGTTAAGCCTGACTACTCTGTGCCACAGCTACCCAGGACTGTGCTATGGTTTAGATTAAACTAGCCTAACTGGACTTGATATGCAAAAGTGACATTATTACTGGGTGAAGTTTTACAGCCACTCCAACTCACAGTATTGCTGCCCCAAATGTAAACTTTTTTTTTTAATGGTGCCTGCCATACTTGCTGTACTTTCTGGTCTCAGAGAGCCCTGTCAGCCTGTCCTGGAAGAACTTTATGGTGTAGCAACAGTGGGTAACAAGCTTTGTTATCTACAGTTGCTATGTCACAGCAGTGAATTACCAGATTTTGAATCTGGTATAAACAATGGAAGCTTCGTATGTAAGCCATGCACAACATGTAAAGCAAAAACTGTGTGGGATTTAGTTTCGATTTTTAGATCCTTTGAAGAATCAATCAATTAATCAATCATAGCATTTGTAAAGCGTGCTACATACCCGTGAGGGTCTCAAGGTGCTGGGGAGCGGGGGAGCTTCTACTGTTCAAAGAGCCAGGTTTTGAGGAGTCTTCTGAAGGTTAGAAGGTCTTCGGTCTGCCGTAGGTGGATGGGGAGTGTGTTCCGTGTCTTGGCGGCGAGGTGAGACCATGATCTGCCGCCGGCCGTCACTCTTTGGATGCGGGGGACGGCGGCGAGAGCGCGGTCTGGGGAGCGAAGCTGGCGGGTGGGGGTGTAGAGGCTAAGTTGGCTGTTGAGATACGCTGGTCCTGTGTTGTGGAGTGCCTTGTGTGCGTGGGTGAGGAGTTTGAAGGTTATACTCTTGTTGACAGGGAGCCAGTGCAGGTCTCTCAGGTGGGGTGTGATGTGGCTGCAGCGCGGGATGTCGAGGATCAGGCGTGTGGAGGCGTTCTGGCTGCATTGGAGCCGTTTCAGGAGTTTGGCCGGGGCTCCTGCGTAGAGTGCGTTTCCATAGTCCAGTCTGCTGCTGACGAGGGCCTGGGTGACCGTTCTTCTCGTTTTGGTGGGGATCCACTTGAAGATCCTGAGAAGCATGCGGAGGTTGTTGAAGCAGCAGGAGGAGGAGACAGCGTTGACCTGCTTTGTCATGGAGAGGGTAGAGTCCAGGATGACCCCTAGGTTGCGTGCATGGTCGGTGGGGGTTGGGGGTGTTCTTAGTGCAGTTGGCCACCAGGAGTCGTCCCAAGCTGAAGGGGTGGATCCGAGGATGAGGACCTCCGTCTTGTCCGAGTTCAGCTTCAGTCGGCTGTTCCTCATCCAGTCCGCGACGGCCTTCATACCTTCGTGGAGGTTGGTTTTGTTGGTGTGGGGGTCCTTGGTGAGGGAGAGGATCAGCTGGGTTTCGTTGGCATAGGAGATGATGTTGAGGTTGCGCCGTTGTGCGACGTGGGTGAGCGGTGCCATATAGACGTTGAACAGCGTTGGGCCGAGGGATGAGCCATGGGGTACGCCGCAGATGGTCCCGGTGGCTTCGGAGCGGAAGGGGGGGAGGCGGACGCTCTGTGTTCTGCCGGAGAGGAAGGAGGAGGACCAGGAGGGCCTTCTCTTGGATTCCGGCATCGAAGAGGCGTGTTCGTAGTGTGCGGTGGCAGACCGTGTCGAAGGCGGCTGACAGGTCCAGGAGGATGAGGGCCGCGGTTTCTCAGTTGCCCAGCAGGGTCCTGATGTCATCGGTGGCAGAGATGAGGGCAGTTTCGGTGCTGTGGTTGCTGCGGAACCCGGACTGGGACGGGTCCAGGATGCTGTTCTCCTTGATGAAGCTGGTCAGTTGTTTGTTGACGGCCTTTTCGATGACCTTCGCTGGGAACGGGAGCAGGGAGATGGGTTGGAAGTTCTTGCGATCCTTGGGGTCCGCCTTGGGTTTCTTGAGTAAGGCGTTGATCTCTGCATGCTTCCAGCTCTCCGGGATGAAGTATTCTCTAAAGAAAGACCATTTCAGGTCACACAAGAGATTGTGTGCGCTTTACCACAACTGTTATTCTTAGCATACATGTCCGACCCTTCTAGAGTTCTAAATAGAGGGATTAACTCCTATACTTAATTGAGGATGTTGATGTGCGGGTCCTGGTTTGTTCTCAATTCCCATGAGATCTGCTTTGAAATTTATGTAGCTCGTGGAGGGATAAATAGGTGATTGACTCAGTACATGGATGGGTGAATTGATCAATTAGTGCATGGATGAATGAGTAGGATGTGGGAGGGGAGGATGACATCCCGCCCCAACAAGATTACCCTGCACCATCCTCCATGCCTCTTACCCATCAGTTCTTCCATGCACTCATTGATCACATTTACATCCATCCATGCACTTATCTGTTGTTTTAGCCATGTGCCCATTTACTCACTCAGTTATAAATCCATCTACCATTTGGCTCATTCCTACATTCACAAACCAGCACAACTGCATAGAAGTATCACCAGTCCATAAAGAACAAAATTCAATTGAAAAAATGCCAGACTGATTGCCATGGCCAATGTCTGCTGAATCTAGATGATTGCCCACCAATAAGTCTTTGACAAATATACATTAATCGTTGATTGTGCAAGCTGCCCATTTCACTGAGTAATTTTGCATCTTTATCCATATATCTATATAAAGACATCCTTCCGTACCAAATTCAAACTGTCTTTGTATTCTGAATTGCTTGTTGACCTTGGTTATTGTGCATTCACTACTCTCTCTATAAAACGCAAAGAATGAATCTATCTTCTCTACTGCCTGCCTTTTGTTCATCGAACTATACATTTCATAACTCACACTTTAAAACTATGAATGCTTCCCCCAACAACAAGTCTGGTAACAGATATCTAAGCGCTCCCGGGCACATTGACATATATGTATGAGAACTGTGACAACATATTTACTTTTTATTCTTGAAGCGTGATAGATTACCTTCAATTGCAAATCACGTTCGAGCCCTTTGTGCATTAGAAGTCTATTTTAAGAGGCTAATTGGAAGAATCCTTGGCTGAAGATCTGGCGGCTTCTCCAAGAAGCATTCAGTAATGTCCAGATGGCTTGCTTACAAGTGCTGCAAATTTAGATTTTCGTTAAATGTTGGCCAGTGATTGAATAGTGATTCAGTCTCACTGGCATTGATGAGAACTGAGTCACAATTCTGCCATAGTTTCAGGACGCGTGGGATTGGATTGATACATGTGTAAACTAGTTACCCATTGATGGCATGTATATTTAAGTGTGTGACTAAGCGTACTAGAGCTCTTTAATTATTTTTTTAATTTATTTTTACAATTTTACATAGTGCGGACATGGCCCAAAGGCATCAGAGCGCTTTGCAACAGTGGCAGGATACAAGGGCACAGCGAAATACAGTACATTAATTACATTCAGACATTTGCATCAGTAGATGTGACCAGGACCCTTGCAGCAGTTAACCATAGGTTGTCCACAGTTTAAGCATCGATTAAGGTGGTGGGGTCACATAACGAAGGTAATTCCTATCCTGGTGGAGAGAGTACTTAGGTATGGTCGAGGGTGATTATTCAAGGTGTGTGTCAAATAGGAGGAGCTTGAGGTCCTTTATGAAGATGACTAGGCAGGTGGTTAGGCAGAGGGAGGGAGGAAAGAGTCCCAGATTCCTGAGGCACTACCAGAGAAAGACCGGCTCATGCACCGTTCACGACTGAAAGTGGGGGCGTCCAGGAGCACAGATTGGGCACTTCTTGAACCCCTAATTGCTCCAGAGATTTTCAGTTTTTCATTTAGATAGGAGGGTGAAGAGGAGTGCAGCGCTCTTTGGGTAAATCAGGCAGTTTTGAATTGGGCACGGGCTTCAATGGGAAGCCATTGGAGGGTTAGCAGGGCAGGGGAAATGTGGTCAAATGTCTGGAGACCTAAAACGAAGCTTGCTGCTGCATGTAGTATAGCTCACAGTGGCCCTAGGTGGACGTATGTGTAAACTGAAAGATCACATGTATTAAGGACACATATAATGCTATTCCCTGTCAACTAATATTAAAAGCACAATATTTGTGTCCATACTAGTACTAAAATAAATCATCTGTTTTGCATCATCGTTGTTTATTGAGTAATGAAGAACTAGGGGGCATATGTATCAACATCTCCATTTGCGATTCTCAAATAGCGATTTTTTGAGAATCGCTATTTGAGAATTGCAAAACGGGATGTATTTAAAAAATTGCAAAACTCTTGCGATTTCTTAAAATTCCTTAATTGCGATTAGCAAATTGCGAAATCGCAATTAAGGAATACCTTCCCATTCATTCCTATGGGCCAGGAGGCCCATAGCAATGAATGGGAACTCCTTCTCAATTTGCGATTCGCTATTTGCTAATCGCAAATTGAGAATAATTTCAAAGGTGCAAGGGTGTCATGATGACACCCTGATGCACCCCTGACATCAGCATCTGTGCACATATAGCGCACATACATGCCCTAAGGGCATATATGTGCACCACATGGCACTTTGAAATACGCAAAAAAGTGCATATTTAAAAGAAATCGCAATTTACCACCAACTTGAAGTTGGTGGTAATTTGCGATTTCTTAAGCAGAAATCGCACAACTTGGGTGCGTGTTACATTGCATTTAAGAAATCGCAATTTGCGATTTCTTAAATGCTTACGCAAACTTAAGAAATCGCAAATTTAGCGATTCCTTAAGATTGCGAGGCTGAAATGCCTCATACATCTCCTTTTGCGATTTTGTATTCGCAAACGCTGTTTTTTTGCGATTCGCAGCATTTGCGAATACAAAATCGGTTGATACATATGCCCCCAAGTAACTAGGGCCCTGATGTAAGAAAAGATTATTTGCTTGCAAACCCTGTGGTTTGCAAAATCACTGGGTTTATGACCCCGAAATGACGTTTTCTAATGTACAAACGAGTCGAAAGAGTTTTTTTCGACTCATAAAATGAGTTTTGTGACTGAAAGGAATTTCCTTCTAAACTGCAATTCAGTGTGCAGTGTATCAATAGTTTACCACTGCAATTAATCGCAAACCATTAAAAAGTTGCCGACACCTTAAAGAAGATGGTGACTGGTTCACAATGTTAATGGCTACTCTCCCTGTTGTGTTCTCAAATGGAAGACTTTTAATTTTCTTATTAATTATTTTAAGCAGCACAGGTTTCTTTAAAGAAAACTGGCTGTTTAATATTAAAATACGTTTGCCATTTGGAATGCAAACACACCGATGGTGGTCTGCTGTCCTTGCATGCCATTGTCACTGTGCATATAGCTAATTACAGGAGGCCTTATTTTGCGATTTGACTAATAAATATTCACTAGGGAGGACATTATGCAACCCCCTGTGAATGATGAGTTTGCGATGTGACCATCTAGTACATAACTAGGTCCACAAAATAAGTTGGTGCACAGTTTGCATCCAATTTATGCAAACGTACTAATAGTACATCTAGCCTAATATTGGGTGCACTTGTTGCTTGTTTTGTAAAATGTTTCTGAAAACATGGTCTCACTCTTCAAATGTGAAACTTAAAGTGGAATTAAAGGATCCTTATAAGCATGTAATTGTCCAGATAGAGACTGCAATGAAAATAAGGGATTCTTTGTCCAGCATTTGAGCTTAACAGTGTTGAAACTCAGACATTCACAATCATATGTGACCCATGTTTGTTGGACTTGTCTTTTTCTGCAGGGTCATCCTCAAACCTTTGCCTTCTCCCTCCTGTTTTCTGACCCCATTTTAGTTGACTAATAGGACTCTTTGCACGTAATCACAGCTAACCAGTGCTACAGTGCTCTCGCCTTTAAACATGGTAAAATTGGTTTACGCCCAAATTGCACATGTAATTTACTTGTAAGCCCTGAGTAAAGTGGTATTGCATGTACTCTGTCCCTGTAAATTAAATGCTACTAGTGGACCTGCAGCACTTAATGTGCCACCCACTTCAGGAGCCCTCTTAGAAATGTGCCAGTCCTGCCTATGCAACTGTATGAGCGGTTTTAAACTGTCAATTCGATCTGGTAAAATAAACCTTTTGCCAGAACTAAACCTTCTTTTTTAATACATATAAGTAGTCCCTAGAGAAATCCCTAAGTGGACCACAGGTGCAGTGCAGTACAGTGTATTTAAAACGTTGGACATGTACTTTTACATTTTACTTGTCCTGTTAGTGAAAAACTCTTAAATTGATTTTTCACTACCACAAGGCCTACCTCACCCATAGGATAACATTTGGTTACCGTATTACATTCCATAAGTGATAACTTGTCATTGGGAGCAGGTAGGCACTCTGAGTTTGATGACTAAATAATTGCAAATGAACACACTCTGTAATGGTAAAGTCGGATGTTTAGTTACAATTCTGAAACGCCACTTTTAAAAAGTTGGCATTTTCTTGTTCCAACTAGTTGGTGCCTGCAGCCTGATCCTGGGTCAGATGACTAAGTCTAGTTGGCAGTTGGTCTTTGTGTATTACTCCCAGACAGTGAGACAAAGGGAAGCTAGGTGTTGGCAGAAGGGGCAACTCTGGGTAAATGAGGGGGTGGATCTGCCACCTACCACACTTGTACATCATAAAGGCCCTGCCTGAGTCTCTAGAAGCTTCTCCTACTTTTAGTGGGCACCAAGTATACATATTGATTTGGACCTCTGACACCCAACTCTTCAGTACACACCCGGACCTGTGGAAGACTCAGCAGAAGGACTGCTGTGCAGCTTTGCAGCTAGAAGGTCTCCCACTTTGCTGCCCTCCTGCCCTCCTGCCTAACTGGACTTGCATCTTGAACCCAGATCCACCAGAGTGACTCAAAGGGCTAGCTGGATGGCCTCATGATCAGATGCCTCATGGACAGATAATGAATCCTCTACCTGCAATCCAGCACCTGCACTCTGCCAGCTGTGAGTCCTATCCTCCCAAGTGGTACTAACCAAGTCCTGAAACCTTGGAAGTGGGTCTGCAGGTGCTCTGCCAGTCCAACTGTAGCACCAGCAGAACCGATGCATCTGAGTTGTTGCGCAATGCATCGCCTCTCCAAACTACACATTGGGGCCACTGAGTGACCCATTCCTGGCCAAGACTTCGCATCGCCACCCACAACCCTCCAGGAACCACCGCTGTGCAACACATCTCAAAACAAGACTTCGCATTGAAAGCCCCTCATCAATGGCATCCTTGGTTTCGATGTAGGACCTCACATCGCAACTTCGCAGCTATTAGGAATCGCAGCTGCACAAATGAAGTATTCATATATGGGAATGTTGTAGTTACTTGCATTGTATTCAGTGTGCCTTATTAATGTATTGTTATTTACTCTGTTTGGAATACTGATGGCGTCCAGCGCTGGGCTGCTTCTGGAATGTGCAGGCTAGTGTCAGTTGCCTGTTCTTCTCAGAGCATGTCCCGTGCCCGGTGCAGTTGTGGGTCCGTCATGAATAAAGAAGAACTAAATTTTGTCCTTAACTTCGCATCGTGTGGTCTTATTGGGCTTCTTGCTGGTTATTGCTCACACCTGCATATGGATCCTACAGTTGGTACCAGGAGTGGGGTTTGTGCGAAGTTATCCATTTCCGGGGTGAGGGGCCCACCGACGATAGCATTCGCAGCTGTTCAGATGGAACTTATTCATTGGCACCATTGAAAGAAAACAGGAAAAAAATTGGTTCAAGAGAAGGCTTTGTTTTGCATAAGGAAGGTGCATGATGTAGTAGTCATATATATGAAAGTTGTGATTACTTCTATTGTATTCTGTGTGCCTTGTTATTGAAATGCCATTTACTCTGTTTGGAATCCTGATGGTGTCCTTAATTTCGCCTTGTGAAGACTTATTGGTTGCCTGGCTGGTTAGTGCTCACTCCTCTATATGGATCCTACATCAATGCATCTGTGATGCAGGACTTCGCATCACTCTGCAACCCGGATTTAAGGAACTTTTGTTCATCTGGATTAGTTGCGTCCCCGGAGCAGGCCCATTCTCCATTGTGGTCAGCCTGAAGGTGTGACTTTGCCCTGGTCCAGCACGACCAGATAACTACAGCTGGCGTTTTGTGCTTTATGGTACTATTTTCACCTACATCTTTAAAATTGCAAATCTCCTGTTCTACTAATTGGATTTTTTTCTTTTTGGCCTTAAGTTATTTATGAAATGTTACTCTACTTTTCTAAATTGGTTTGGGATTTTTCTTGTGTGATGTTCACTTTATTACTGTTTGAAGTGCTGCGTAAATACTTTACAAGTTGCCCCTAAGTTAAATCTGAATGCTTTTGTGCAAAGCTGCCACAGGGTTAAGCACAAGTTAATTTGGGGTTTGCATGTGACTTCACCCTGACAAGCATTGCAGTTGCTGCTTGAGTAGCGTTTTACCTCCCCACCCAAACAGTAGCCCAGTTTCTTACAATGTCTTCTAATAATATTTTTTCTATGTGTCAATAAAGGCATATATTTAATAGGATAAAGTTCAGGGAAGTTACAAAAAGCTTCATTTGCAGTCATATATTCGTCTGCTTCCCACAACTATCAGGACCAGATCATTGGCACTGCTGCAGGGCAGGAGCTTGGCTTCAGTAGACAAATATTTGAGCAAGCAATACTATTTCAGTCCTGACTCACTGGCAAGATAACTATTGGCAAAGATGGCTTTGTGGCTGAAAGAGTTGCTAATTAACATATAATAATTAATGAATTTTCAATTCAATTCAAGTTTATTTGGACCAAAGATCCTCAAACATTTTTTTAAAGTACATTAAAAAATCATCTAAAATCACAAATCATTGTTAAAACATCATAACATTTCATATTATACACTCAGCTTTCCTTTCAACTTTGTCCATAACATTATACATCAAATTGTGTGACATTTCAGTTCTAATCCTGTTTAAGAAATACTTTTTGGATGAACTTCCCCATGGCACAGGCTATATCTAGGTGGCTCATTTCTGTTAAAAGGTTTACTGCCGGAGCCCTGTTTTTAATATTATACTTTTAAAAAATCGGCCGTAAATACTCTATTCGGATATCTAAAACCTTCTGGCAGTCCACTAATATATGTAAAATATCACATGAGGTTCCCAAAGTGCATGTACATTTTCCCTTACTGTCTATCATACAGTCTTTCACCTCATTATTCGCATAGCAGGGATTCACCCCCATTCTTAACCTTAATAAATCTCTTCTTAGTTGACAGACAGGTAGCCTATCGATATAAGGGAAGTGCGGTTCGTTTTGCCACGCAGTGGCCATAAAGTGCACTTAGCTTTTCTTCAAGAGGTAATCTTCGTCCTGTGCCCGCAAAATTTATTTTCCCTGAACCCTAAGTTCCCTCTTGTCGACCTTAATCAGAAGAGTTTTGGGGCACAGTTTAACCTTCATCAAGCAACACGCTTTAGTGATAGTAGCTCTAATCTCTTTTGCCCATATTAACTTGCTCTTTTCAATTTTGTTTTTGCACCATTGGGAAATTTTAAAATCCTCTCCTGTTCCTAACCGCTGCCAGAAGCGAAGTAATGCCAGACAAGCTTATATACCCCACAAAGTGGTTCCCAATTCTTGTCTCACTGCCTGGACCATTGACGACTTAGGCAAAGAGAATAGGGTTTTCAAAGTTTTACCCTTCTCAGCATCCCAACCATATTTTCAAATAAAGCAATTCTGCACCATACAAAAATTGTGGGGGTACCATAGCTGAGTAAGCTTTTTTAAACAGGTCTGTCAGACATCGTGCCATAAGCCGCGTTAAATTTTTTTAGTCCACTGACCTATGCTGATGATCTCAACTTTAGTGCATCTAGGTGGGTAGGCCATTGCAAACTTCTCTAGAACCACATCCCCAGATACCTATATTCTACTACCTTTTCCAGCTTCTCAGCACCCAGGAACCAAGTGAACCCAATTTTCCTTCGGCCGAAGCCTAAAATCTTTGTCTTGTCCATGTTGACAACAAGCTTTTTTAAAACGACAATATTCATTGAACCTATTTAACTTTCTTTGCAGACCAATTTCCATTTGATACATTATTACAAGGTCGTATATAATAGGCATGCGATATGCTTCTCATCTTGCTTCGGGCTTGCCCCATTTACATTACCTAAAGTTAACGGCAAGTCTGCAATGAACAAGGAGAACAGCAGAGGGGCCAATACACACCCCTGTTGCAGCCCATTACCAATCTCAGTTTTCTGAGATAAGCTTCCCTCTACATCTAAAATTATCTGGGCCCAATTATTTGTATGGAGAGCTTGTATCAAACCTAACAAATCCTTTGGGATGTTATATTCAATCAAAGTCTCCCACAGCAGCTCCCGGTCCACCAGATCAAAAGCTGCGCGGAAGTCCACGAAGCAGAAGAACAAACTTCCCCTCTGCTCAATTGACTTCTGTGCAATGAACCAGAGAGCAAAACAGTGGTCGACCATTGCATGTCCCTCTTTGAACCCCCCTTGTTCTGGGGGTACAATCTGATTTTCTTCTGTCCAGTCCTTAAGCAATCCCAAAATTACTTTCGCGAAGACTTTTTCTCCAATATCAAGGAGATTTATTAATCTATAGTTCTTTGGGGCTTTTGAATCACCCTTCCTATTGATTGGCCTTATAATTGCTCCTCTCCAGTTTCCTGGTACAATCCCTGAATTTAGGATCCCCTGAAACATTTTTGTAAAAAATTCTGCCCACCACTCAAGTCTTGTTTTTATTATCACTGCCGGCAGATTATCTGCGGCCCGAGTAAGGTTCAGACTGCCTATTATTCCTTTATATGACTGGAGGTGAAGTGTTCCTGTATGTAATCCCTCACTCCTGGTCATGCTATTGTACTTGCATTCTCTAGCAATGGCCATTTTCCAAAAATAATAATTAATCTAATATTCAAAATTTTAAAAGAACTGAACACAAATATCCCTGAAATGACAACACGAGTATCATTTGAGTGACATTAGAGGATGCCACTTTCCAACATCCTGCTATAGCATACCCCTACTGGTGACCCAAATGCTGTGAAGCTTGCCAGGACATTCCCTTTACTACTTCTTGTGAATGGAATCCATATGTGCTCCTGGTCTCCACTTTCTAATTTGAATTTTAGAGGCATGCGGAAAACTCTACTTGACCTCAAGTTGCATCTTGGTTAGACTACTGGAGGGTTGGCCCATAATTTGGTGGTCATCTCAAATGTTTTCTTAGATACAATAGTACTCACTCAGTGATTGGATGCTCTTCAAAGCAGTCCAGGGAAGATGACGTGGACACCAGTCACTTGTTGCTTTAACTTTTAAAATATGATGAGAAGATGTCTAGCGTTTTACTAGGGCCCAGGGATCAAAACAGGCAGATTGATAGTATAAATGTTCATATAAATGATGTGGCTTAGGCTGGCCAAAGATTTTATAGGAGGGAAATTTGATTCATCAGTTGAACCAGGAAGTGATAGATGTTTTGGCGCAAACTGTGAAAAGACCGAAAAAGCAGATCTTCAGATTTCTTTAGGAAGTTTCAGGACTTCTTAAAGAATGCAGTTCACTTCAGACTATTTGTCGGGAGGTCTCCACAAGCAAGAGAACTGGGTAAAAAGTCCTCTAAGTACACTTTCAGGGAACTGAGTTTCCCTCCAGCAGGATTGTTGGAAACTCCTATATTTTGTGTGGTCGTCCTCCAGATATTTGCCTTCCCTACCCTATTTCTTTTGCAGAACCCGTTTTTGTTGGCTGTGCACTGTACCTATGCTAAACAGTGATAAAGTGCTTGTGCTTTCCCTTAAAAACATGGATGAAATTAGCATACACCCAATTGGTACCTTTAAATAAGTCCTAGTAGATGGCACTGCATGTACCCAGTGCTTGTAAATGAAATGCTACCAGTAAGCTGCAGTACTCATTGTGCCACTGTACCAAGTAGCACTGTGAAACATCTCAGGCCTGCCACAGCAGTCTGTCATGCAAAACCTTTTACCAAGGCTACACCTTACTTTTAAATACTTATATGTCACGCCTTAGGTAATCCTTAACAGCTCATATGTCAGGGTGCATGGCATGGAAAAGGTAGAACATGTATACTTCATGTTTTACATGTCCTGGCAGTGAAAACCCTCCAAAGTCGTTTTTCACTATAGCAAGGCTAGCTCTCCCTTAGACTAACACAGGTTCACCTTATTACTTTTAATGAGGGCTAAATTCAGTTTGGGAACAGCTACAGAGATGCTTTTTCTACTCTTTTGATTAATAAAATTAAATCCTCCTTATTGGTAAGGTTGGATTTTAAATTGTTGTTTTGAAAATGCCCCTTTTAGAAGTTTTGCATTTTCCTGCCTAAACCAAATATGTCTTTCTGCCAGTGTTCAGTGTCACATGACTGTTAATGGCTCTCCTGTGATGTAATGTATATTCCTCGAAGAAGGCACAAAATTGCCTTGGGTATGGGGGAAGGGCATTCCTCTCCTGAGTCAGTTTTACCCAGCCAGTCTTGGGCTTCAAATCGTAGCCTGAGAACTGTACCCAGATTGTTCCTGACTTCAGAAGATGCCTGCCCTGTCATTGGAAAATGCAGCTCACACCTGGGTACACGTGCCCTTTGTTTCACTGGCCTGGCTGGAGCCAGACCCAGGGGATAGGGAAGAACAGACCAGAACTAGTTTAGCTTTAGAAGAAGGGGATGGGACATCCTACAGGCTGGCACTGGGTATCGAAGTGACACCCTCAGAGCCTGAAATCAAAACACTTTTGGACTTGAGAAGATTCAGAAGAAGAAGAGATTGCCGTCTGAAGAAGGATGACTGCACTTGCCTGCCTTGAACCCAAGACCTCAGAAGTGACTCCAAGGGTCAGTTGACTGACACATGTTTAAGCTACAGGGACATAACAAGTTTCCAGAGGTATCTCCTGCTTTCGAGTTCACCAGACCCAACTGGACCTGATCTGGTCCCCTCTGCTGGCCTCTGTGTGAATGAGGCCTGACCAACTCCCCCATTGTTGTCCCACTGAAAGTCTTTAGAGAAAAGAAAGCTCATTTTCTGTACTGTGTAGAGGTTTTGGGTGTTCTAATTTGAATTTGTTGATGATACCTCGAAATACATTTTTTAAGATTAACTTTCTTTATTAGTTATAGACAAATACACGTACACTTGTCTACATCCGACGGCTGGTAGCATCAAACACTCAACATGATTTGTTTAACTTGTAGCTAGCTGTGCAGTCATGCAAGTCCTTTAGTAGAGGTGGGCCACCTAACATATCTTAATAAATCACCTGTGTATTTTTCCCCCTTATTCCGCAAACTGTGTCAGTTGTCCATGGATCAACTAAGTGGACTAGTACATACACTCCCTATCTGCAAGCCCTTCTAATCTCCAGTAAACACTTTTGGAGAGCTACTTGCCTCTCGGACACAAACCAAAATCACAAGAAAGTTCCGTAATTCATAGCACCCTCAAAAGCCTTGGACGCGTCACCACTTTAAATTCTGAGGCCAATAAAGCGAGCCATTGTTTCCATAATGATGCAAATTGTTAACTTCTACCCTCGATCTACATTGAGATGTTTTCCATGCTCCGCATTTCCCAGACTATGTAAAGCCATGCTTTGGGGTTAGGAATGTCATTTCTTCCCCATAAACCTTATGTGGTCTGTTTAAGTGCACACAATATGAAGGTGCCACCTGGGGACCTTAAAGAGGATACGAGACGGCCAGTCACTCCTAAAATAATAAATGCTGCAAGTCCAAAGAGTTTTATGTCCAGAATGGTCTCTATATTGTCTATGACTTCCTTCCGGAATCTTTTAAGCTTTTGGCAATGCCACAAAAGGTGTAGGAGAGAGCGCAGGTTTCCACACCTACTCCAGCAGTTCCCGTTCACTTGCATGTCCCATTTCTTTATCATGCTAGCCAGTAATTAGCAATTTTAATTGGCGTTTCTTTAACAGCTGAGGTAGATCCAATCGACTATGACCTGCTGTGACCTGCTGTGGATTTCCTCCCGCTCCTTGTCTGTTAGTGCCCTTCTTAGCTCTGTCTCCCATCTCCTTTAAGCTGTTGTTTTGTATCACACAGTATCAGACACAAGGAATCCCTAAATTTTGGTTATTAAACGCTTATTTGTATTTTTAGTTAGGAACAATCATTTGTACTGGTCAGGGGTCTTCCAAATATGGTGTTCAGCAATCAGTTAGTCATAAATCACCTGGCTTTTTCACTCTCTACTCTTCCCCATTCCACCATGAATCTCAATTGAACTTTGTAAAAGTAATTGCATATGTGAGGGAGACCCATCCCTCTTTCCTCTATTTGTTTAAACATCATCTGGGCTGACAGCCTCAGTTTCTTCCCACCTCATACGAAATTGTTTAGCGTCCATTGGATTTCCGTGATGGTCTAAAAAGCTTGGCAGTGCCGTCATTTTAACAGCAGCAAATCTCCCTAGCCCTGAGAAACCTCTTGTTTGCCTCTTTTTGCGATCTGCCCTGAGGGCCCTCAAGATACTATTGTATTTCATCTTTGCTTTTTCTTCCAAGGTGGGACTAATTTAACTCCTAGAAAGGTGAAATTCTCCTCAGCCCAGGCCTGGGGCAGCTGTTGCCTTAAAAAAACTTTCTGTTGTTCCTAGGTCGTAATGTTGAAGAATTAGGATTTCTGTAAGTTTATTTCATATCCCAATGCTAGACAGGGATCATTTTCATCCAATACAGGCAGAAGCAAAAGTGCTGGATCTGAAAGAGCTAAAAGAACATTGTCTGTGTAAAGGCAGATCGTATGCACCTCCCCCGCAGATGGAACCCTTGGCCATTTCAAGGGCAAATAAAAGGGGTGGTAAAGGGCAGCCCTGCCTTGTCCCTTTCTGAATTTAAAAGAGGTTCAACGTACTCCCATTAACCAGTTCTGGCCACTGAATTCCTGTAGCTACTAGCTATCCATGTCCTGAAACTGGCCCCAAACCATATGCCCCCAGGATATCCCAGAGAATAGGTGAATGTTCTTAATTGAACACTTTCTCTGAATTGATAGAAATCTGAAAGGCGTTCTTCTTTACTCTCCTAGCATAGTCCATGATATGGAGTATACGTTTTATGTGTCTGAGGCATTCCTGCCAGGGATGAGTCCAGACTGATCATGCATTGTGTATGTGGTCCCAGTCTCCTCATCAAGATTTCTGTGAAGAGTTTTATATCCGTGTTCAGCAGGGAGATTGGTTGAAAATAAGGGCTTGATCTTTGCCGGGTTTCAGAATCACTATAATGGAAGCTTCTCTCATTTCATGAGCTTACGAGAAGGTGTCCCCAAAAGAATGAAAACGGATCAGAACAGATGCCAGTGAGTGGTACAAAGTTCTTTTTTTATTTGCCTGTGAAGCTGCTCCAGCGCTGAATACCAAAATCCCCTTTCTACGTCACATACCACAGATCTCTTCAACCACATTCATTCACTCATTCACTCATTCACTGGTGGGGCCCATAACACCAATCATTCATTCTACTTTAGATCAATGGTCCTCGAGAGAGGGGAATCCTTTCTCTATTCCATGCGCTGGAAATGGGAGGAAAATTGACAAATCCCCTGATGAGTAACAAGTTCACCTATTCCTCCCTACCTCACCAGGGTCTCAATACTTTTAACCTAGCAATTCCTCCCATGGATAGGCCATGGATCCGCTGAGTTGCTGGGAAAAGCGACACTTAATTCTTCTCAACAATATACATCAATACACTTCAAATAATAACCCGACACAGTTCTTAAATGAATTGAAATGTTTATCTAAATAAAGCATAGGAAAATCATAAAGCATTCAATATTTTGATTCGCATATTTACCTAATCTGGCTAAATGGCGTCATCTATGTCAAATTCAAATCTTTTGTCTCTATGCCCATAAATCGATCAATCAGTTCGTAAAGTATTTGGGCATCTGATCAGTCCATCAGAGTCTCTGGCAAGCAGCTGTCCAGCAGTGTCACCGTCCTCTCCGTCAGCATAACGTCAGGAAAACAAGCTTATTGACCCTCTCTAGTCTACTTCTTTTATAGTAAAATCAACAACAAAATGTTACAATACATGTTTTAAAACAAATTTGATTGGTTGAACCAGGATCATTCTTCCTGATTCTCATGCGCTCGATGTTTCATTAGATGTAATTCTCAATTTACTAATAATCTGCAACAGTTACTAGTCCATTCAGGGCATTTTGGTTCCCATACGGGTTTGTTTCCATGGTGTCATCAATTATAACAGTTCTTAGTTTAAGGAAGTCCATTGCCTGAGGATTGGCACTCCTCCCGGTGCGACCTTTACGAGTACAGTCCGCCTGGGGTCAGGACGAGGTTATTGTTGCTCATCTTTTAGCGCAGGCGCACTTCACTCAGTGACTTCTGTATCTCGTCTGTCTGTCAAAATAGGGATGGCAGCCATTTTGTGGCCACTCCAGAAAGGTCAACTTAAGCAAAGAAACACAAAACGTAATTAATACATGGAAGTGACTATTAAACTGTTATTCCCTCACTAAACCCTCTATGTGTGTGTATTTATCTAGCAAAAGCAACACGCATTGCGGTTTATACTCACATTTTAAAGCACGATTCACAAATCACATCACAAAAGCAACATATAGCATGCAAATTCTAAATATCTGACATTAGTATGCATACGAAATTAGTTTACATATCAATCAGGCCATGCAAATGTGATTCCCTCGTGTATTTCCTAATTAGTAATGTTGATTATTCAAACACAGCAAACCATTATTATTATTAATATTAATCAGTTAATCGTTTTAATTCAAAATGATAAAATGGAGGAGGTATACGAATCTTAGGGAAAACCTCACTCCAGCAATCCCCCCTTTTGTGATTTTATCACCACAAAACACCCAAATTTAGTACCGTTTTACGGAACTTTGAAATGACATCTTACTCATAGCTCAAAATTCAGTTTCTTCATATTCATCTCTTTTTACTTTTTTATACATACTTTCTTTCCACTCATCTAAGGCTATCTCTTCTAAATCTTTTTCTGGATCTTTTCCTTTTCTCTTAAGTTTATCTCTTTTTATTTTATTATTTGTTTTCTTATTTCTACAACACATACACCCTAATCTTATCACTAATAATGCAACTATCACGCATGTTAATGGAAACAAAATTTTACCTATAACAGTACTACCAATTTTAGCTAAGAAATTTTTAATAGCAGCTTTTTTCTTACTCATTCTTGTCCATACATCTTCAACCTCCAGTGGTGCAAGTTCATCATGCTTTTCAGTAATATTTTGAATGTAAACTTTTAGATCTTTACTTTCGTCTGGAATGTAAGTGCAACAATGTTGAACTTTCAGCATTCCACAGACTCCACCCTCTTTTGCCAATAGAATGTCAAGGGCAAGTCGATTTTGCATTACCATAGCACGCATGGCAACCATTTCAGTATTAACCAATAAGAATCCATTAGCAGTGCTTGTTGACAAGCGATCTACTACTGTAGACAATCTTCTAATTTTATTTGCATTCAGAGTTATTCCCACTGCTGGTATCAATGCACAAAATATGTCACCCACAATTTCTGCCCAAGATTCTCTCTTTCTACGCACTAAATGACTATTTAAACTATTTACACCCTCTTCTCTGTCCATGTGAAAGATTTTTGGAAATACCAGGCCTACCTAACATGTACCATACCAATGGTCTGGCCAACGATAATATGCCCTGTTCCCACAGATAAAATATATTCCAGGAAATACTGGATCTCTTCACCTTTGAATCCCCATCCACCTATGATTCGGTATGTATCATGGCACTCACTATTACCTACAAAAAGATTATCATATGCAGTTTGATTCCTTCTTATACAAAATTTTCCTTTCTGAGGCCTATCTAAAGCTATTGTTGGTGTTGACAGGTGTTTCTCCATCTCTATGCCCCAAGCCGTTTCCTCAACCTTTCCTTCTGATGCCTTTTTGTGCATCTTATGCCTTCTTTCCTCAACCATATTCAACAATGTCTTTTCTTCTTTCTGCAAACTGCATGTCAAATTATATTTAAACACAACTTCTAATGTTAGTTCACTAGTCTCTAGGAAAAATTCACCTAAAACTTTAGCAGGTCTTACCTTATTTAGCTTATTATTAGCAGACACTAATGCAAAAATGTTATCTACATCTGAAAAATAATACTCTAATTTCCCTAACTCATAAAATAAGCTAGCTATTACACTACATGTTATTCCATAAGTAGCTGGAAGGTGATGATAAGTCACTCCCTCTGCCACAGAAGCAGGTAACTGCATACAGACATAGCAGTCCCTTACATCCATAGTCTTTACATATTCATACAATAATTTTGAAAATACATTATTAGAGAAATCGTTAATAGACCTAACTTTATGCAAATGAATGTTTGTTTCTACAGTCGGTACTGCCTTCGAAATTTTACCTATGTTAGTTTTGTTTTGACCATGTCCTTCTATTGTATCTATTGTGACTTTAAATGATATTACAAGAGCTAGGATGCTCCATAAAAGCATTAATAATCCTGTACAACAGCAACATGTTTTACACCATCTTTTCATGAATGTACATCTACTTTTACTACCATCTATGTTAGCCATTTTTACTAAAATAGACTGTGTCTTTTGACTTAGCCTCTTCTACTTTGTGACCAGTTTCTAACCCAAAGCTTCTAAGCTTCTACTTGGTTCCACTAGTTTTCTACTTCTTCTCTTTTATGATCGTTTTCCACATCAACAGCTTCCTTGTTTATTCAGTTTGGCATCTCATCGTCCTTTGCCTCCTTCTCCCAATCAGGATACAGAATTTCCTGAATCTCCGCTTCTTCTTCTCCAATGTCGGACAAGAGAACTCTCAGGATTTCTGATTCTTCTTCTTCTTTAACCACTTTCAGTAAAGCCTCCTCTGGATTTCCTTGACTGTCTGCCTCTTGGGAATCTTCAGGCAGGGCCACATACGTCCATTCCGGCAACTCATACTTCTGGTTAGGGTTTCTTGTTCTTCTGGACTCTTTGGTTACAACTGTTTCTTCCTCTTTTGATTTTTCCTGACTTGTGACTTCATTCACCTGTTCACCTCTTGGTGATTTCACTCGAGACAATCGATATCTTAGTCTCTTAATTTCGTTTGGCCAAACCTCTGGTTTTACAGTTCTTTTCAATTTACTTTCTGTGACATTCTTTTCATTCTTTTCTTCTCTCCAAGCTCTCTTTCTCAGAACTCGACCTTCAGGTATTTCGTTCTCACTCTCTTCTGATTCTGTCCCAACTTGCTTTTCCTTTTCACCAGTCTCTTTATCCACCACTTGTTCTGGTTTCCCTACTTCTTTCCCTCCTCGGATCTCCGACACGCAGTCTTTCTGCTGACTACTTGTCCCTTCACCTAGCTGGATGTTGCAGTTCCCTACACCTCCTCGGGGGTCTTCCGCAATCTGTCCCTCTCTCTCTGTATCTGTCCCTTCTTCGTTCAAATCTATTATTTCAGGTGGAATTTCTCTCAATTTTTCATCGGGGATTTGTTTTCTTTGACTTTCTTTTACTGCTTCTTCTTTGTCTTTTCCTTCCTTCTTTTTAGGTTCTTTTCCAGGACCTTTCTTTCTCTTCTCGTCTTCAGAATCTGAGCTGTCAGAAATCTGCAGTCTTCTTCTCAGAGAGACACTTCTGGGAGCTAGAATCTGTTTTGGTTCGTTTTACCCCCTTTCAGGATTTTCTCGTGTTTTTGGTTCTTCGTTGTCTGATTCAGTACTTGACTCTGATTCGTCATAGTACTCTTTCTCCTTGCAATCCACTGGATTTGGTATTCTCAGGGTATGGCTGGCATGGATCCAGTTTTTCAGTCCAGCACACTTCACAGCTGTTGTCGTGGTCAGAATTACTTGTCTTGGTTTTCCCCACCTGGGAACCAAACAGTTTCTTCTTCTGTGGACCTTTATCCTCACCCAATCTCCTGGGCTCAGATCATGGGCTGGCTTCTTTTCAAGGGTGGTGACATCCGCTCCAACCTGATGAAACACAGAATGAACTGCGTCAGCCAGGCCTTTACAGTACTCCAACACCATGTCATCAGAAATCGTCATCAGTTTGTTGACTGGTATGCAAGCATGCCTCATTGAACGTCCCATGATTATTTCATGAGGACTTAACCCTGTAGTTCTATCTGGGGTTGCACGTATGGTCATCAAAACTAGAGGCAAGACATCAGGCTATTTCATTCCTGTGGCTAAACACATTTTTCCAATTCTGTTTTTGATTGTACCATTCATTTGCACAACCACACCAGAAGCTTCTGGTCGGTAGGCACAGTGTAGTTTCTGTTGTACATTCAATGCTTCACTGACCAATTTTACAATCTCATTATAGAAATGCCCTCCTCTGTCTGATTCAAGGGTCACTGGGAACCCGAACCTAGGGATGAATTCTCTCAAAAGCCGCTTTGCTACTGTCAATCCATCATTTCTTCTTGTTGGGTATGCTTCTACCCACCTGGAGAATAGGCAGACTATGACCAGAACATACCTCAATCTGTTACATGTTGGCATCTCAATGAAATCTATCTGCATTCTGGTAAAAGGCCCTCCTTCTCGGCCTATAGTTCCTAGGCTCACCACTGTCTTTCTCCCAGGATTGTATTGCTGACAAATTAGACATCTCTGACATAGACTCTCTGATATAATTCTAAATTTTGGGTTGTACCAGGTCTGTTTAAACGACCTATCATAGCATCTCTCCCTATGTGTCCCTGGCCATGATACATCCGTGCCATGGTAGACAACATGCTATCTGGTAGGACTGGTCTTCCATCTCGATAGACCCACACCTGATCCTTTTCCCTTGGTGCACAACCTGCTTTTACCCACTGCCTTGTTTCCTCATCTCCTGCTTCCTCCTGCAATTTTCTCACTTCTTCCCATGTCCCTACAACGTTAGTAAACATTAAGGAATAGGAAGTCATTTCTTTCTCCTTTGCCCGATTGACTGAATACTGATTTCTGGCACAGTACTGTGCCATGTCATTGGCATATCTGTTGCCGACAGTAACGTAATCCTCACCTTGGTTATGAGCAGCACATTTCACCACAGCCAATTGTTTAGGCAGCTGTATCGCCTCAATCAACTTTCCAACCACTTCAGCATTCTTTATAGGAGTTCCACTTGAGGTTAGGAAACCTCTTTGTAGCCACAACTGGCCAAAATCGTGGACAACTCCGAAGCCATACTGGCTGTCAGTTATCACAGTCACTCTCACACCTTTCCCAATTTTGCATGCTCGAGTCAGAGCCACTAATTCTGCTACTTGAGCAGATTTTACTCCTTTTAAATAGGATGCTTCCATCACTGCTGCAACCGTGCACACTGCATATGCTGCACTCAACACCCCTTCTTCTGTTCTCAAACATGACCCATCAACAAACATTACATAATCATTTTCTGCCAAAGGTACATCTTTTATGTCTGGTCGCGGTTTCGTACAATACTCAAGCACATCCAAACAATCATGATCTGCTTCATCTCTCACTTCCACATTCTCAGCATCTGGTAACAACGTTGCTGGATTCACATTCACACATCTCGCAAGGCTCACATTTGTTGCACCTGATATGACTTTCTCATACTTAGTCAGCCGACTATGTGTCATATACTGAGTACGACTCCTTGTTAAAAGAATCGACACATCATGAGGTACAAACACTTTGAAAGGATATCCCATCACGATTCCTTCACTCTGCTCCAAACTTCGACATGTTGCAGCTACTGCTTTCAGACAACCAGGTAAGCCTACAGCTACTGGATCAAGCATCGATGAATAATCTGCAATTGGTCTCCTCAATCTTCCATGCTTCTGGATTAACACAGAAAGTGCACATCCATTTCTTTCACTGCAATATAACTCAAATTCTTTTTCTTAATCAGGCATACCTAATGCTGGGGCTTCACACAATCCACCTTTCAATCGTTTAAATCCTGCTAATTCTTCCTTATTCAATTCAAGGGGATCTTTTACATCACTCCTTGTTAGCCGTACCAGAGGTTTTGCAATCAGCGAAAAGTTGCTGATCCACTGGCGGCAGTACCCTACCATTCCCAGAAACATTCTCACTTCTCTTTGAGTCATGGGAGCTCTTATTCCTTTTATGATTCTGATTCTGTCTATTGTTATTTTCCTCAATCCTTTTTCAATGTTATGTCCCAAATACTGTACTTCCTTCTTACAATACTGCAGTTTGGCTGGGGACACTTTTAGTCCTCCATCTGCCAGGTGATTTAGTATGGCTATAGTGTCTACTTCACAAGCTTAACGAGTTTTTGACGCCACAAAGAGGTCGTCGATATACTGTACTAATACTGAACTCTCGGGCATTTGCAGACTTTCCAATGACTTTTTCAACAATTGATTAAATATTGAGGGGCTTTCTGTATACCCCTGTGGGATTCGGCACCATGCCAAAATACGGTCTCCAAACCGAAATGCAAAAATGTGCTGACTGTCGTGATGCAATGGGATGGAAAAGAACGCATGGCACAAATCAATCACTGTATACCATTCTGCATCATGGGGAATCTGATACAAAATCACTGGTGGATTTGGTACAATGGGACAGCATGGTACAACGATTTTGTTTACCTTTCTCAGGTCTTGCACTATTCTGAATTTCCCATTTGGCTTTTTCAGGCCCATTATGGGTGAGTTACATGGACTGCTCATTATCTCTCTCAGAATTCCTTGCGTGATCATTTTCTCAATTATTGGAGTTACTCCTTCAATTATTTCAGGTGTTAATCTATACTGAGGAATGTTCGGATAACTTACTCCTTCTTTTACAGTAATTTTTACTGGGTCTACGTTTCTCATTAGCCCTACATCTTCTCCGGTGAAATCCCAAACCTCTGCTTTTAAAGACAGTTTCAATTCTTTGGGCAGTTCATCTGGATTAAATACTGCATTTGTTCCAATATTCTCACATTCTCTATTAGCTATGGTCATTTTATACAATACATCCTCATCTGGTGTTTCAAAAGCTATTCCATCTGGAGTCCAAAATATAGTGCAATTCATCTTGCACAACAGGTCCCTACCTAGCAAGTTCACAGGACTAGTGTCACACACCACAAATCGGTGCATTTCAGAAAATTTCCCTATACTAACCTTTACGGGTTCTGTAAGGTATGTTTTTAACTGTTGGTTAGAAACACCAACTACTTGGATCGTTTCATCCGAAAGAGGAAGATTCTTAACATCAGCTGATCTAACAGTAGATCGAGTAGCGCCAGTGTCCACTAGGAAAGTAATGTTATCATCATTAATCTTCCCATCTACAAATGGTCCCGTCTGGTCTACTTCTAGAGTTGCCAAGTACGCACTCTTCTTCCTCCCTTCGGCACCGTCAATAACCCATTTCTGAATCACTCTCATCATGTTGCAGCCAATACTGCAAAACAGTGCGAGCGCGTGATGGTTTATTTACCTGTTCTTCATTGTAGAATCCCGATTCCTTACTATACTTCTGTGAGTTTCTGTTCTGTGGAAAAGGTGGTTTTGGCACCTGATTCTGGGAGGTAACCACCTGCTGCTGTTGCTGCAGTTGACCACCCACCTCTTTCTGCACCTGTGGATTCAACGATCGATTTTCATTATTAGTATTTGGATTATTCTTACACTCGGATTTCCAATGCCCTAACTCACCGCAATTGTGACATGGGAATTTCTTTTTAGCTTCTTCTATATTACCTTTTGCTTTCCCTGAACCAAATCTTGGTCTTAATCCTGGATTGTTCGCTTGATCTACCAATTAAGCTTCCTGTCGTTCGGCTACTTTTACCTGTGCCCACATTGCCTTTTCTTTCAGTTTTCGCTGTTTTGCCTCAATCTCATCGCTGAAATATTTTGCATGTCTTAAAACTGCATCTATTTTCTTCTTTTGCCAATCAACTGTATGCTGCTTTATCATATCACCAATTTCTGGGCGTAAACCATATACAAATCTGTATACGAAATGACTCAAATCTTTATCACTCAGGTTCTCATCTCCACTGAACTGTTTAAAAGCCTGAATTAGCCTCTCATAATATGCATGTACTGACTCCTTGCTTTCCTGTTGGGTTCTGTCAATTTTTACCCAATCGGTCTCTTTAGGGGGTACCTTATTTTTCAGAAATGCCATAACCTGCTCATATTTCTTCATTAGTTCTGGGTCGGGGGTTCCCGTCTTAGGGTCCCTAGGATGCTCCTGAGTGGGCCAATTTATCATCAGCTTGCATTCTGTCCACAAATCTGCTGGTACTATTATATCGAATAGACTATTCAAATCTATCCATAATACCTTTGACAATTTTACAAATCTGTCTACCTGCCGGTACCACTCAACGGGCTTTTCGCGTAGTCGAGGGAAATCATTTGTGAAAGACAAAATGTCCTGTCTTGTCCATGGAACATGTACATACCCTCCTCCTGGAATCTCTCTCATGGGGTATTCTGTCGTTACCTTTTCTTTCTCTCTAACGGGAAATGCTGAAACTGTCTTTTCTGTAATATTATCGCGTCTTCTACACCACTTACTTCTCCATCTGTCCACATCTCCCCATTTTCTCAATAAACCGATTATGTCCTTAATTTGACCTATCCTTCCTGTAGTATTCATGTTCTCTATATCCTTCTCAGTGAAATCAACTCGATAAGATTTTTGCAGTGCTTTTACTTTGTCAAAATCTATTCCCATTTCGGTTGCAATTTCCTCTAATCTTTCATGCAAGTTTTTCGCTCTCCACGTTGCACTCTTGCAGAGAAACAACAATTCCTCATCCTGATAGTTTTTACATTTTTCAGTAGGGATAGTTCCTACTATTAATTCTTCTAATACCATTCGTAATTTAGCTACATCTATTGACTGGGATTCTTGATCCTTTTTCTGTAGCTCTCTGAGCCATTCGCTTAATTCTTCCGCAGAAGGCCCCACTGGGTTGTCTACATTATTTTGTTCTGGGGCCTTTTGTGGTTCTAATAATGTTTCCACTGTCATTCTGCTCTTTTCAGCATAAATTTGATTTACAAATGGATTATTTGAAACGCTCGGTTCAAACATATTTATTGTCGGTCCCCACAGATTCTCAATTTGACTCCGTTCAGCATTTTCAATTAGATTTTGGCTTCTGTACGGCACTGTCAAACAATGTTCAGTATCTTTTTGTTTCTCAAATATGGGCATTACTGGACCTATCGTTACTGGAACTGTTACGGCTTCTAGATTTTTGGTCAATTCTCTTATTTTCTCGGTTAATTCTAGGGTAGTTTTGGCCAGTTCTACTGAATTCTCACCATTTACCCTACTTTCTGTCTGTTTTTCTATCTCTCTTGCAGAGTTACTTTTCCCTAATTCTGGTGACATATTCTCTGTTTTAATTATTCATAATGTTTCTCTCATTGGGGCACTTGGTGACAATGCTTCTGGTTCTGGTCGATACGGTGGTGTGTTTTTGTAAAACACCTCATCAAGAACATCATCTTCTGATTCATTCACTTCATACCCACTCAAATCCACATTACGCCTTTTCTCTGTGCATTTTCTCCCTTCATTCTCTCCTACCATTCTCACAGGATACATACCCTCAGTCATACTTTCATTCCGCCACCTTTTCATCCGGTCATCATGTGTCTCATGTCCATATGATCTACCGAACATGTATCGGTAACCCCTACCACTTCTCTGCTTTTCTCGTTCATGCATTTCGTCTTCCCATTCCGTCAATGCCTCAAACTGCGTCGGTCTAGGTCTTGGTTCTAAGTCCCTCATTTTGTCTCGGAGATTTCTCAAAACAGCCAAATTAAAGGAACCATGTTCTGGAAACGCCAGGACTCCATCGTCCTTGGTGTATTTTACCCAATTATCTAACCAAATACAAGTATGATACCCATATTTCGCAATCATTGTAGATGCAGGTGTTTTCGGTGGAGGAAGTAACTGCCCTTCCCTAGTCTCAACTACTTTATCTTTCTTGAAAAACCTTTTAATTTTCCCAAACCACGATTTCTTCTTTTCTGGTGGTTGGTAATACATTCTCTCGATTTCCGTGTACCGTTTAGTCTTCTTACAATGGTACCGCTATTCTGTCCACTCACAGCGCGACTCTTACTAACGCACCAATCAGGAGCGTCTACGTCACTATCACAATCCTTCAATCTCAGCGCGACTCACACTAACACTCCAATCAGGGAGCGTTTACATCACTCTGTATTCCTCCACTCTTAGCGCGGCTTTACACTAACGCACCAATCCGGAGCGTTTTACGCCTCCAATCTACTGTCCAATCCCAGCGCGGTCATTCTGATGTCAGCAGCCACTGCAGCAACTCTGCTCTGCTCTCGTCTACCCCTCCTTTACAAGACCGTTCCGTGAACTCTTACTGCACTTTTATGATTCTGTTAGTAACAACACTAAAACATCTCCATTGTCGGATTCGCTAACCAAAGAACAGCAAAAGACCTTTCGAACGAGAATTCCGTCTTTCCCGAGAACAGCGCTTACCTCTGTCCTACTACGGAAACGTTACTTTCGTTGATAAAGTAGCACATCCCTCACGACACGAGCATAGGTGTACTCGCCGACTCTGACTACAGGGACCACAGTTCTTTGGGGTAACACGCAGGTAGGTCAGCAGTGTGCGACCATTTTGGATTTAGTTATTTAGTGGCTCCTTGAGCCGGGAGAGCCGACGGGCTCTAGGTTACGCACCTGCGTTGCTACGAGAGCTACATACCTGATAATGATTTTAGCAGCCTACACAGCAACCCTGCACTCTTTCCTACTCCCTGCTGACGAGAGGCAACAACCTCGAAACACGTGTCCAGGGATGGTTAACGCTATTCACACTTGCACTCATGACACGAGCATAGGTGTACTCGCCGACGCTGACTACAGGGACCACAGTTCTTTGGGGTAACACGCAGGTAGGTCAGCAGTGTGCGACCATTTTGGATTTAGTTATTTAGTGGCTCCTTGAGCCGGGAGAGCCGACGGGCTCTAGGTTACGCACCTGCGTTGCTACGAGAGGTACATACCTGATAATGATTTTAGCAGCCTACACAGCAACCCTGCACTCTTTCCTACTCCCTGCTGACGAGAGGCAACAACCTCGAAACACGTGTCCAGGGATGGCTAACGCTATTCACACTTGCACTCACGACACGAGCATAGGTGTACTCGCCGACGCTGACTACAGGGACCACAGTTCTTTGAGGTAACACGCAGGTAGGTCAGCAGTGTGCAACCATTTTGGATTTAGTTATTTAGTGGCTCCTTGAGCCGGGAGAGCCGACGGGCTCTAGGTTACGCACCTGCGTTGCTACGAGAGGTACATACCTGATAATGATTTTAGCAGCCTACACAGCAACCCTGCACTCTTTCCTACTCCCTGCTGACGAGAGGCAACAACCTCGAAACACGTGTCCAGGGATGGCTAACGCTATTCACACTTGCACTCACGACACGAGCATAGGTGTACTCGCCGACGCTGACTACAGGGACCACAGTTCTTTGGGGTAACACGCAGGTAGGTCAGCAGTGTGCGACCATTTTGGATTTAGTTATTTAGTGGCTCCTTGAGCCGGGAGAGCCGACGGGCTCTAGGTTACGCACCTGCGTTGCTACGAGAGGTACATACCTGATAATGATTTTAGCAGCCTACACAGCAACCCTGCACTCTTTCCTACTCCCTGCTGACGAGAGGCAACAACCTCGAAACACGTGTCCAGGGATGGCTAACGCTATTCACACTTGCACTCACGACACGAGCATAGGTGTACTCGCCGACGCTGACTACAGGGACCACAGTTTTTTGGGGTAACACGCAGGTAGGTCAGCAGTGTGCGACCATTTTGCATTTAGTTATTTAGTGGCTCCTTGAGCCGGGAGAGCCGACGGGCTCTAGGTGACGCACCTGCGTTGCTACGAGAGGTACATACCTGATAATGATTTTAGCAGCCTACACAGCAACCCTGCACTCTTTCCTACTCCCTGCTGACGAGAGGCAACAACCTCGAAACACGTGTCCAGGGATGGCTAACGCTATTCACACTTGCACTCACGACACGAGCATAGGTGTACTCGCCGACGCTGACTACAGGGACCACAGTTCTTTGGGGTAACACGCAGGTAGGTCAGCAGTGTGCGACCATTTTGGATTTAGTTATTTAGTGGCTCCTTGAGCCGGGAGAGCCGACGGGCTCTAGGTTACGCACCTGCGTTGCTACGAGAGGTACATACCTGATAATGATTTTAGCAGCCTACACAGCAACCCTGCACTCTTTCCTACTCCCTGCTGACGAGAGGCAACAACCTCGAAACACGTGTCCAGGGATGGCTAACGCTATTCACACTTGCACTCACGACACGAGCATAGGTGTACTCGCCGACGCTGACTACAGGGACCACAGTTCTTTGGGGTAACACGCAGGTAGGTCAGCAGTGTGCGACCATTTTGGATTTAGTTATTTAGTGGCTCCTTGAGCCGGGAGAGCCGACGGGCTCTAGATTACGCACCTGCGTTGCTACGAGAGGTACATACCTGATAATGATTTTAGCAGCCTACACAGCAACCCTGCACTCTTTCCTACTCCCTGCTGACGAGAGGCAACAACCTCGAAACACGTGTCCAGGGATGGCTAACGCTATTCACACTTTCACTCACGACACGAGCATAGGTGTACTCGCCGACGCTGACTACAGGGACCACAGTTCTTTGGGGTAACACGCAGGTAGGTCAGCAGTGTGCGACCATTTTGGATTTAGCACATCCCTCTACTTCACCCTTCTGTCAAACATCAACTAACCGCTTCTCTAGAATTAAATAACACTAGAGTTTTACCATTAATTAGAATACCTTTTTCATACACACACTGTCATACAGGGAAAATGTAGATCATTCACGCAGACTTCTGTCTTTCTCGAGAGCAGCGCTTACCTCTGCCCTACTACAGAATATACCATTCGTTAACAAAGTAGCGCTTCCCTCTACTTTTTCCATCTATCAAGCTCAGAGAACACCTGCTACCTTTGAAGTGATAAGCGTTATCTGTATGCCAATTGGTTTCCTGGTACTTAAAGACCAACTTTTTCACAGGTAACCTTCGCTATCATACACACTTCTCTCACACCGAGAATATTTCTAATGGCAACACACGACGATGCTGCTGAATTGAACCCAGACAATGCGCCGTGCAACTTCACTTGTCACACGTTTCCCCTGTATACCTACAGGGCTACAACAATTCCGTCTTTCCCGAGAGCAGCACCTACCTCTGCTCTACTACGGAACTGTTACGAACTTCCGACTTCCTACATCCCAGAGGCCGTGCAAACAACATATAACTCGACGCAACTCAACTTAGAGTGTTAATACATAAACCAATACCAATCAATAATCAATAAGCTATTTACAAGCAATCGTTACTAAACCCAAAACAATAGCTAACCATCATTCTGCTACCAGAAAAACTGCTCCAGCGCTGAATACCAAAATCCCCTTTTTACGTCACAGACCACAGATCTCTTCAACCACATTCATTCACTCATTCACTGGTGGGGCCCATAACACCAATCATTCATTCTACTTTAGATCAATGGTCCTCAAGAGAGGGGAATCCTTTCTCTATTCCATGCGCTGGAAATGGGAGGAAAATGCACAAATCTCCTGATGAGTAACAAGTTCACCTATTCCTCCCTACCTCACCAGGGTCTCAATACTTTTAACCTAGCAATTCCTCCCATGGATAGGCCATGGATCAGCTGAGTTGCTGGGAAAAGCTACACTTAATTCTTCTAAACAATGTACATCAATACACTTCAAATAATAACCCGACACAGTTCTTAAATGAATTGAAATGTTTATCTGAATAAAGCATAAGAAAATCATAAAGCATTCAATATTTTGATTCGCATATTTGCCTAATCTGGCTAAATGGCGTCCTCTATGTCAAATTCAAATCTTTCGTCTCTATGCCCATAAATCGATCAATCAGTTTGTAAATTATTTGGGCATCTGATCAGTCCATCAGAGTCTCTGGCAAGCAGCTGTCCAGCAGTGTCACCGTCCTCTCCGTCAGCATAACGTCAGGAAAACAAGCTTATTGACCCTCTCTAGTCTACTTCTTTTATAGTAAAATCAACAACAAAATGTTACAATACATGTTTTAAAACAAATTTGATTGGTTGAACCAGGATCATTCTTCCTGATTCTCATGCGCTCGATGTTTCATTAGATGTAATTCTCAATTTATTAATAATTTGCAACAGTTACTAGTCCATTCAGGGCATTTTGGTTCCCATACGGGTTTGTGTCCATGGTGTCATCAATTATAACAGTTCTTAGTTTAAGGAAGTCCATTGTCTGAGAGGATTGGCACTCCTCCCGGTGCGAACTTCACGAGTACAGTCCGCCTGGGGTCAGGACGAGGTTATTGTTGCTCATCTTTTAGCGCAGGCGCACTTCACTCAGTGACTTCTGTATCTAGTCTGTCCGTCAAAATAGGGATGGCAGCCATTTTGTGGCCACTCCAGAAAGGTCAACTTAAGCAAAGAAACACAAAACGTAATTAATACATGGAAGTGACTATTAAAATGTTATTACCTCACTAAACCCTCTATGTGTGAGTATTTATCTAGCAAAAGCAATACGCATTGTGGTTTATACTCACATTTTAAAGCACGATTCACAAATCACATCACAAAAGCAACATATAACATGCAAATTCTAAATCATCATCATAATCTTTATTTCGGCCACTGTGGACCATAAAAGAGAACAACATACAACAAAATTTACATTTGGCATAAAAGAGTAAGATTAGATGAAACCATAAAACAGTCGTATAAAAAAGCATGAGTTATTTAACAATTGGTACTATTAAGCTTAATAAGTCGATTACGAATGAACCACATCGTCGTTAAAAATTTGGCAACAGCAAATACAGTTGGTGCCGATAAATCTGACTTTAAAACTCTGTATGCAGGATAGTATTTCTTGAAACCCAGATTTTTAAGGAGTGGAATAAGCCAATATTTCCGGGAGGCATTGTATGCGGGACAGAAAAAAATAATGTGTAATTCATCTTCTCGCGTGGATAAGCATCCTGGGCAATTCACTATAGAGTGTGTTTTAGACCAGTGTGCAACATGTACCCTCAGAGGGAGCGTTCCATAACGCCACTGCATATAAAGCTTCCTTGTTAATTGAGGAGCTATATCATCAAGGACAGGTTCCAAGGAGTAGTGGTCTTTAATGGCAAGGAAATGATTAGATAATGATTCCTGTCGTAGGGACTCAGTTGCAGCCTGTAGCTTATGGGCATAATATATCTTTGCTAATGCGCTACGAGAGATCCTACTGCAAGCATTTTCCGGATTTGACCACATTTCCGGCCTCCCAAGGCTATCAAAAGTGTACTTAATGTATTTAAACCAAGGTATTCGTCTCAGTTTGGGAAGGCACAGAATTTCTGCCAGTTCGGTTCTATAACTGGATAGATCAGGAGAACTCCATAATCTATGCCAGAAAGTCAGGGGCTTAAGACCCAACTCCTCAGTGATTGGTCTAAGACCAAGATCGAATCTTAGCGGGAGAAGTGGAGTACTAGATGGTAATGCAGCCAGTTGTCTAATGAAATTGTTCTCGTTAATCTGCATTTTCTGACAAACTGTGTGCCCCCATATCTCGCCCCCGTATGTTATTGCCCCTCTAACCTGAGTTTTGTAGATGTGGAGAGGTGGGCCAAAGGGTTTGTATGTCGAGCCAGATACCATCCTGCATAAACCGCCTATTCGCTGCGCAAGTTTCAGGTTCGCCTTGGTTATGTGCGAATCCCAAGTCATGGATTGGTTGAGGGTTACCCCCAGGTATTCAAAAGTAGAGACCCGGTCTAATCTAACAGACCCTATTGTAGGGTTTGGACGGGTTGAGAGGGGTGGGTTGAAAATCATGAACTTAGTTTTAGTCGCATTGACTTCCAATCCACGCCTCTCACAGAAATTCGTGAATCCATCCAACACCCGCTGGATGCCCATGGGGGATTTAGAAAGCAGCAGGGTATCGTCCGCAAACATAATAGCCGGGACCCTGCTGCCATTCAACCTGGGGGCGTCGGTATCGCTTAACCCTTGCAAAAAATCCACGACCCCATCTACGAAAAGGCAGAACAAAGTCGGTGCAAGGACGCAGCCCTGTCTGACCCCCGTATCTACGGCAAAACTATCAGAAAGGGCTCCCCCTCTACCACACCTCACCTTGGCGAAATTACCCTGATGGAGTCTCATCAACATTGATAAAATATCAGCCGGGACACCTAGATCTTTTAAAACTATCCATAATTTATCTCTTGGTACCAAGTCGAACGCCGCTCTTAAGTCCACAAAGACCGTATACAAGGTACCACCCTCAATTAATGCAGTCTTCCAATATAAAAGGTTAAAACGAAAAATCTGATCTATAGTAGAGACCCCCTCTCTAAACCCAGCTTGGTATGGCCTCAATATCTCCCGATCAGCCATCCAGACCTGAAGTCGGTTTAATAGCAGTCTACCGAACAATTTTTGGGAAACGTCAATTAGACTAATAGGTCTGTAATTGGAAGGGAGCAGGGGAGAGCCCTTTTTGAATATTGGGACGATCTCTGCACCCAACCAAGTCTTTGGGACATCCATTCCATCTAAAACAGAGTTAAAAAGGGTTAATAAATAGGGAGCCCAAACAACAGGTTCATGTTTAAATAAATCTCCGGGCAGACCATCTAAGCCAGGGGCCTTGCCTGATGCTAACCTACCTATTGCATCTTGTACCTCCATTAGTGTGAATGGGAGGCTTTTTGATTCATTACTATCCAAAATAATGGGGTTAGGTCGGGCATCCTCAAGTACACTGTATAAGGCTTTAAAGTGATTTTTCCACACAGTAGCAGAAATATTCGGCTCAATTGCGCTGGTCTGCAATTCTGAACCTGTGTTCACGAGGCGCCAGAATAATCGCGAATCTCCTCGTGCCAAGGTGATTTTAAGTTTCTCCCATTTGTCGTACTCCCATTCCTTTTTAGCATGGGCTATCAAATATTTATAAGCCGATCGCCTGGCCCTGATAACCTCGATCCCCCTCCCCTCCTTCATTGCGTTCAAAAGATCAGTTTTAGCCTCCCGGCATGTAGAATTATACCAAGAAGGACGGGAAGGGCGTCCGTAACTTCCTTGTTGTGATGAAAAGAAAATGTCAGAGACTGCTGACATTAATTCTGCATGTAACATACCCCACATTGTCCGGTTATCAAGGGAGGTATCATGTTGAATAATTGCGAGAGCTTTTTCAAGTATGGGAACAACCCGGGAGTAAAGTCTAGATAAATTCTCAGGGCTGGAGACTAGTCTCTCCCATTTCACTCTACGTCTGTTACTTACAAGGACTAGACCCTTTTGGGATATCAATCTCTGTTCTCTCCTAGCCTCAAGGGCCGGGAGATTACATTCCATCTCCAGGGCATCGTGGTCACTATCCATCCTTGGGGATACCCGGAAATCTTTAATGAGTGGCCACGATGCTAGGGGGACAAGAATGTAATCCAATTTTGATTCCCTCCCAACTCTATTGTAAGTAGATTTCGGTGGAATTTCAGATTTTATCCGACCATTACAGGCCCGGACTCCGAACTTTAGAGTAAGTGTTGTAAATTGGACAGCCAAGGGTGTCCAAACTCTTGGGCCCGGTGCCTCCAGGGGAGGTATAGACCATAGTGCGTCCTCCTCATCAGTCAGAGCATCAGATGAGCCGTAGAGTGGCTCGAAATGGCAATTTAAGTCACCTCCAATTAAATAAGGAATGCCATCCGGAATTTCTCTCAGGACGTCCGCTAGTTCCTCTATGGTTCCAGATTCATGCCCAGTACTTACTGGGCGGGAGTAAACGTTTATCAAGAGAAGTTTATTTGCATTTGGCCATTCCAATATTTGGCCATTCCAATATCACAAGTATAAACCATTCAAGTCCGAGGCCACTGAAGTCATCTGTGGCGTACCACAAGGATCATCACTCAGCCCCACCCTCTTCAACGTATACATGAGCCCCCTCGCGGCCATCGCCCGCCAACACAACCTCAACATCATCTCTTACGCGGATGACACTCAACTAATCCTTTCTCTCACCAATGACCCCAGCACCGCCAAAACTAACCTACACGAAGGAATGAAAGAGGTTGCCGAATGGATGAAACAAAGCCGTCTGAAACTGAACTCAGACAAAACAGAAGTCCTCATCTTAGGTACATCCCCCTCTGCATGGGACGACTCTTGGTGGCCGGAAGCCCTTGGAAAAGCACCCATCCCGACAGACCACGCACGGAACCTAGGCGTGATCCTGGATTCTTCACTTTCAATGAACAGACAAGTCAGCGCCGTATCCTCATCCTGCTTCAACATTCTCCGCATGCTCAGGAAAACATTTCGCTGGATCCCCACCGAAACAAGGAAAACAGTCACCCATGCTCTAGTCACGAGCCGACTGGACTACGGAAACACCCTCTACGCAGGTACTACCGCTAAACTCCAGAAGAAACTCCAACGAATCCAAAACGCCTCAGCCAGGATCATATTAGACATCCCGCGCAACAAACACATCTCTGGTCACCTGAAAGACCTCCACTGGCTACCCGTCAATAAGAGAATCACTTTTCGACTACTAACCCACGCACACAAATCACTCTACGACATCGGACCAGAATGCCTCAACTCACGACTGTCCTTCTACACCCCCTCCCGCCAACTACGTTCTTCCAGCCAAGCCCTCGCCACTGTACCTCGCATCAACAAGACCACCATGGGAGGCAGATCCTTCTCATACCTGGCTGCTAAAACATGGAACTCACTCCCCGCTTACCTTCGCCTCACCCAGAACCACCTAGCATTCAGAAGGCAACTTAAAACGTGGATATTTGACAAGTAATCCTCCTCCCCTTTCTAAGCGCCTTGAGACCCTCTGGGTAGGTAGTGCGCTATATAAATTCTCTGACTTGACTTGACTTGAAGTATATCGTCCTTAGTAAGTGAGTCGACAGTAGCGCTACACCCTAGATCTACTGCCACCCAGATTGCAAGTCCGCCCGAAGGGCGTCCTTTGCCCCTCCATTTCGCCTGGGTGGAAAATGTAGCATATCCTGGATAAGACAGCTCTTCACGTGCCCACGTTTCTTGGAACATACATATGTCTTTACTCTTGACATATGTGTTCCAATCTGGGCAGTTCAACTTATTAGTTAAGCCCGCCACATTCCATGATAATAACTTTAGTGAAGGGGAGATGATGCTATCATTGAGTCCATTTGGGGATTGGGCCCTGCTTAAGTGATTCGGGAGGAGTATACTAGAATGTGCATTAATTGCTAGCGAAGTCGCCGACTCGCTAAGAGGAACAATAGCAGGAGGTAAGCAAGTGGATGTATCAGTTAGAGTAACTGCCTTCTCAGAGTTGGCTACCTTATTTAAGGAAGGGCTGTCAACATCCACTCTGCTACCCATCCTACCCTGTCAATCTACCATATCCAAATTACTGTATCTATTCTGGATGGGAAAATAGTCGAGATACGATGTTCCAGTCGGGCATTTGATTCTATTTTCCCTATAACCCCCTCTACGACCTCTTCTCCGTACTAGTTCCCAACCTCCCAGTACCTGATCTTGTGGTGGGGGTGGATAGAAGAAAGATAATGGTAGGACTTGAATTGAGGTTCCCCTATCACGATATGGCCAATTGAGTATGTGGGTGACTGTCATGGGGTCCCTAAAATTGACCAGGGCACAATCTCCATCGATAGATTTCCTTGTGCCACCAAGCCAATGGACTCTTCTAACCATCAGGACTTCGCTCCTTACTCCTTCCGGAAGCGGTCTATTAATGGAAAGCCAATTGATGACCTTATTTTTAAGGGATTCCCCCGGTTCTTGTATTGAATGTTTAAGCTCAGGGATACCTGCCAAAATAATTATGTATGGGCTAGCTTCTGGTGGTAAGTTGATTAGCCTCTGGTTGGTGTCATTTCCTTTGTTCGAGTGCTTAATTCCCGATGTAGTCAACTTCTCTCTCACACTACTATTTAATGTCTGGCCTACGGCCTGTGAATTGGATTGTAAAAAAGTAGGTGTAGACTTTGAGATGTTAATGGGAAGGCTCGGATCTTTGGCTAGGGGGAGTGTTTTTTTACCCTCACTATGCGTCCCTATATCCGAAGGTCTGTTGTCTTTGAAACGGGCAGCTGATATATGACCCAATTCCTTTTCAATGTTCTGGAGGGAGGTTTCAATCTTACCTAACCGTACTTCCAACGGTTTAAACATTTTCCTCATCAAGTTATATATATCAGAGAGGGTAATGTCCTCCTCTTAAGAAGTTAAACACATATTGGGGGATTTCTCATTTGGGACGTTGTGTGGTATAAACCCTTTTCTTTGTGGAGGAGTTTTCCTTTTGGTTTTTATGCCTTTCTTCCCCCCCTCTATTGGAATAGAATTATTGACAGTTTTCCGATTTTTCCCACCTAAGCTCTGTGCTTTCTTGTTTTTTGGGATGGCTCCTTCTCTCTCGCCCAGCTTGTGCAATATAATCGTATCGACCCCGATGGTATTACCTTCCCTGACATATGGAATGGCGTTAAGAACAGTTTTAGGTTGTATGGGCTTCGGGGAGGGTAGTGGTGTTATACTTAGGTCAGCCAAGGAGTGAGTGGTACAAACTTCGTCAGGGGCAGAGGAGCTACTTATGCCAAGCATATCAGGCATCTCATCTGGACCCCTACCCTCGGCTGGTAATACTTTACATTCAAGTCTTTGCACGGGAGTAGTTACAGATGCTAGGGGGCCCAAAGACGATCTCCTTACCCACTCTATTTCTTGGGATATACGTCGTTCTAGCGTTGTAATGTCTTCAATAAGTAGTGATCCTGCTTTAGCAAAGTAAGTGTCCAGGGTGCATTGAGGCTTCCCAGCAGCCATCATAGTCTTACTTCTGGTCTCCCTCGAAGACATACTCCAAGTGCAATCTTTGGCTGGCTAGAAGATAACTCAGGTAAGCAAGGTGAAGGAGGGGCGGCCCAGGTCCAATCTCGTCCGTTCTCAAACGGCCTCAAACGGCCCGCTCTTTGCCCGGTCTTCGCCCCGGACTGCGACCCGCGCGCGTCCCGCTAGCGCGTGAGCGTAGGTAATGTTTTTTAAGGGGCGGATACAGAGGAGGAGCTGGCGGGAAGAGGCCCCAGGTGCTGCGGTGATTGCTTCGCTGAGCACACTGGACCTCGCAGTCCCGCCAGCGAAAAAGCACACACACGGGCTCCCAAAGCTGATGCAAATTCTAAATATCTGACATTAGTATGCATACGAAATTAGTTTACATATCAATCAGGCCATGCAAATGCGATTCCCTCGTGTATTTCCTAATTAGTAATGTTGATTATTCAAACACAGCAAACCATTAATATTATTAATGTTAATCAGTTATTCATTTTAATTCAATATGATAAAATGGTGGAGGTATACGAATCTTAGTGAAAACCTCACTCCAGCAAAGCCACCTGGGACTAAAGGTTTATGGGGTTGTAATTTGAGAGTGCCAGGGATCACCTGCTCCAGCCAAAAGGCTTATCCAGCAAAACCGACTGAGCCTCAGTGAGGTACATAAGATTGTTATTGCCAGTATATCTCACCCCTCCTCTTCATCAAATATCCCAGCTGTGTATAGATCACCATAAAAGTCTTTGAGTGCCTGCCTTATGTCCTGATCTTTGGTAGCCAATATTCTTACACCAAATTTAATTATGGGGACTCATTCCTTCTTTGTCTGGGCCTGTAGTTTGGCTGCTGATAATTTAGCAGCACTATTACCGCCCTGTAGCATGACTGCTGATCTGGAAGGAATGTATCTGATGGCTTGAGTTAGGCACCTGTCCCTTTCTGTCGATGTCCGATCCTATGCAACCCAGTACACCTACGGACCCATTCTAGTTCCATGACATTTGTCCCCAGTTCGTCCATCTTTTCTTTTCTTTAGTTTAACTAGGAGGGATATCAACTGCCCCCGGACAAAGGTCTTCAAAGTCTCCCACAGTATATGTATTATAAAATACATTTTTTGTGAGCTACTTGCAACCTTTCCCGGTCAGCTCCAACGCGTCTAGTTTGTACTGAGCTGGGAATAAAGACTGTTAAATTCTGTTACTTCATAGGATCTTATTAATTTTGGGCAAAATGATGGTCAACTCATATGCGTCTGTTTGGCAGTGGTACCTGGAAGACCCTCCGAGTAGTGATTGTGTATTAATACTTCCATCAGTAGAAGCATGTATTTAAATCACTAGTACACCTAGGTCTTTACAAGCTGTGTGCCACTCCAGCATTAATAGCACTGGAAAGACCGGTATTGATTAAAAAAATTGGGACAATTTAGGAAGAACTAAATGTTATATTTACCTTTGTCACAAATAGCTTGAAGGAATATTTGTATACCTTGGTTTCCCTGGTTATGAGAAAACTTTATATTACATTTTGTTGAGGAGTCCTCCTGCTGGCCACCTTAATTATGAGATGGTCATTGGTAAATTCTAAGCTATGAATGTGTAACTTGGGTAACCTCGAAGATGAGATGCATGTCCTCTTTGCTTGCACATTTTAAACAAGAATGGGTTTAGTGAGGCTCAATCCTCTCCTGCTATCAATGAATGTTAGAGGAAGGAAGGGAGCTCTGTGCATACATCAACTGGGCCTTCATATGCCCAATTTAGCACTGTTAATGAAAGGGCCTGGCAACGCCAGAGTAGGCTGTTTGAGGTCTTCTAGAGCAACTTCATATTTTGTTGAAACCGTTGCTTTATTAATGAATATGTTTCTAATTTTAGACTACATGATATTTTTCATTGTAAATAAGTAAATACTTTTTATAGAATAGATAAATTTTCCAAAATAAACATTGTGGTGATGATGGCCTCTGCTTTGAATACTTGTAGTGTCTGAAGACCAAGTATCACTTTTATTGTTTGGCGGAACGTTTTACTTTGTGTTAAAACTGCCAGGAAGTGAACGTGGACATGATCAGAGGAAACCACCGGGACTTGGCTCTCAGGTCAGCTGTGGAGCTGTTCAGTTCTAGTGGGGGCCCTCTAATGGTCGCAGCAGTGTGGGGTAAGCTCACTGCCAAGCAGGATCGGGGTGGGCATGTTATTACCGGCATCATTAGGACCAACACCTTCAGATTATGTTTGAATCATTGGTAGTCCTTCGTTCCTAACTTGGCCCATGCATTTCTCAATCAAAGTTGCACTGCCAGAAGTAAGGCGCTAGATAGCATCCAGTCTGATCCCAGAAGCAGCTGGCGTATTTACCTTCATTCACAGCAAAGAATAGAATATAATAGGGAAAGAAACAGGTCCACAATGTTTTACGAGATGTTAAGGAGCCAGGGTGCAGTAAGCACTACAGGGCAGTAAGGACAATAGTGTTCCAGACTCCAGTTCGTTTTTCACTGCTGATCTACACTTTTGTAAAATACATTTAAGTAAGTGTTAGAAATGGGGGTCTCTAGTTGGCAGAGGTAGGTACCTTTGTCCAAATAGGTGCCCTTGCTTCTAGTCAGGGTAAGGGGGATACACTCCTAAAATAACCTCTGCTCACCCCATTGGTAGCTTGGCACGAGCAGACAGGATTATCTCAGAGGCAGTGTGTAAAGCATTTGTGAACACATACAGTAATATAGTGAAAACGCTGCAAATGGACACCACACCAGTTTAGAAAAATAAGTAATCTTTATCTAGACTTAACACAAGACCAAACGACAAAAATCAATAATACAGTAATCAAAGTATCCTTAAAAATAAGTTATTCACTTAAATGCAGTCTCTAGCAACAAACAACTCCACTTTGAGTAGGTGCGACGTTGTGAGAGAAGAAATCCCAAAGTACGGCGCCGACCGCGAGGTGCACAGCGTTGGGCCCTGAAACCCCCAAAGAACACTACCTTGGAATTGATGAAAACGAAGATAGATTACGGCGTCGGGGAGATGCGGCTTCATAGGCGCTGCGCGGCATCAGTTCCTTACGACCTCTTGGGAGGTGAAACCTCTGTTTCTTACTGCAGCGCAGGGGAGACAAGACGACTGTTCCTTACTGCGTCACAATGGCGCTGAAACCACTGTTCCTTACGATGTTGCTATGTCGATGGATTCAAGGTCACCCACGTCGAGGATCGGCTCCTCGATGAAGTCTGCTTCGGAGTCGATGCGGCACAGTAGCAGGCGTTGGGCCCATGTCGCAAGTCAGAGCAACGCTCACGGTTTCGGGCAGGTTACGGCGTCACTCGCTGGCATCGATGTGGCACGGCGGCCGGCATCGGATCTACTTCGCAAGTCAGAGCAGCGCTCACGGCTTCGGTGGAGATCTTTTCTTCAAGCAGGTGACATAGCAAACAGCAAAGTCCTTTTTCTCCTTTACTTGGCAGCAAACAGCTACTGCAGGCCAACCCCAGACAGTAAACAGAACAGGGGCACTATTCCTCTTCAGCTTCTCCGGCTCTTCTCCTGGGCAAAGGTTTCCTCTTGATTTCCCAGAAGTGATCTAAAAGTCTGGGGTCTGGGTCCCCCTTTTTATACACACAAATCCTTTGTTCTCTGAAGGCAGAGAGTGTCTGTACCCAGCCAAAACTAGTTCTGTCCTCCCTGGTACAGCTTCCTGGAAGGAGGTGGAGGCAGCATTGTTGAAAGTAGACCTGGCCCAGACAGGTGAAAGGAAATCTCCTCCCCCTACTCTAAATTCAACCCAGGTCCAATCAGCCCAGCCCTGACTCATCAGACTTCTGGAGCCACAGCTCTCTCCAGCCCCCTGTCATCCAAAAGCCAGACATGCAATACACAAACCTGGCAGAGGCACACTGGATGGTTAGGCAAGAAAATACCTACTTTCTAAAAGTGGTATTTTCAGACACAGAATGTAAAAATCACCCTCACTGAAAGATGCATCTTAACATTCTGAGTTCAGGCATATTAAACTTTATTTTCCTATCTTGTTCCTAGGGTCAGTCATGATTATAAGATGTTATAAACAAACTGCCCATTCTGGCCTATTGGAACAGATAGCCTTGCAATAGTGAAATTGGCAGTATTTCACTATCAGGACATGCCACACACATCAAGGCATGTCCTACCTTTCACATACAATGCACCCTGCCCCCAGGGGTACCTTGGGCCTACCTTAGGGGTGACTAACATGTAGAAAAGGGAAGGTTTAGGGACTGGCAAGTGTGTGCACTTGCCAAGTTGACATGGCAGTCCCAGACTGCACACAGGCTCTGCAATGGCAAGCCTGAGCCACATTTTACAAGCTGCTTCTGTGGGTGGCGCAAGCCCACCAGCAGCATTTGATTTGGACTATGGTCTTTGTAAATCAGCCACAAAGCATTCACATAAAGCACAAGGTCAATTTACAGAACAAAAAGCTAGCATCCACTTAGTTGTGTGAGAAGGACTGATAATGGTCTGACAATGTAGGTGCTGAGGAGGATGCACTGGCTTCATCAATGATAAACCTGCATATGAGTTTGTAACAGACTGAATTAGTAATAATAAACAGTTTTAATGACAAACAATAGAACTGACGAAGGCACCTGCATAGGAAATCTTTATCTGAAGTTGAATTACACCAGCGTCCCTCCCTCGCTTCGAGTTTGTACCATATGAGGCAATCTTGCCTTCTTGGACACCCCTTACCTCTTCTGCATAAAAAGTTCCTTCCTCCCCCAGTCCTACTGATTGCTTTTATCTCCCAACCAGCTGGCAGTGGCGGGGCCCTGTCAGCAGTTTTTCGGATTTCGTGGATGAGGATTCCCCATCCACTTTCTAAATGGGGAATGAGGAGTTTCAAGAACACATCAGAAGAGGCCGGGTAGTCGGTGCGGGCTGAACTAGCAGTGGCAAGGGACTGCTCTTTGGTGCTCCTTGGGGTAGAGGGGCTAGAACATCTTCCTGGGAGCTGCCTGGATGGAGTCTGGTCAGCATCAGAGTGGCTGGGCAGCGGCTTACAGAGGAACAGAGGCGTCAGCCTAGAGCGTATATGGAGGCCGGGGAGCTGTGGTGCCGCTCTCTGTTTGAACCTTGATGGATGCCAGTGTGGAGGTAGGGGTCCGGAGGAGCTCTTAGCCTTTATTTATATTTTTAACAGGGTTTGTATACCCAGCACATGGTTGGTGTATACAGATTTCTCCTCAATGGTTAAACTAATACTCTGGAGGAGTATTTTATTTCAAATAGTTTTTATTGCTTTTTAGCAAGTAAGTACAAAAAGAAAACAGCAACAAGTTTGCATAATCAGTAATGCAGGTAGGAAGGTGTTGATTGATTGGTACATCTTGCATATGATATATATTGATAAAACAGCTATGACCTATCAGAGCAGATGATAATCTAATGATCATTGTTAGGCTGTAGCTTAATTACATGTCATTGTGCCAACTAAGTCAGGTGATACCATGACAGGGAATCCCGATGTAACATGTTACAATTGTTTGTTTCATATATCTCACCCCTCACACACGCCTACAGAGCCCTCAACAAGTCTGGACCCGCTTACATCAACAACCTCCTGACATTCCACAATCCGACCAGAGAGCTTCCATCCTCCTCCCTCACCTTGGCCCACATCCCCACATCCATTGTAGCCGCTGCGGAGCCCACTCCTTCTCCTAACTCGCTCAAAAGTCCTGGAATGACCTCCACCAGCACACTTCCCCACCAATGAAGGACTTCAGGAAAAAGCTCAAGATTTGGCTCTTCGACCACCAGCACCCTCTGCCCAAGGCTCACAGAACCACAGTGCATGGGGTGACAAGCCACACTCTACAAGACCCTCTGATTGATTGATTGATTGGTTGATTGATTGATTGAGAAGCCTAAGTCCAAGAGGGAAAAATCTCCATCATCACAGTCTTCGTCTGGTCTGTCGGATGCAGATCTTCGTTCAATTTATTCTGGAAAATCTGTCAGATGAAAGGAGATGGTGGATATTATGTCACATGTATGACAGATTTAGGATTTTCTCCCTTTCAGCCGGTGAGGGATTCTGCAGACCAGTTCCCGCGGTATGTTCAGACTCGCTCTCTGGCATTTCATGGTAAAATCAAGGACTTGATTGTTTCAGAATGGAAGGTCTTGGATAAAATGGCCGTTCTGAGGTTCCTTCAACAACTGTATGTGATAGAGCAGGCATAGGAGTATTTGCTGAAAAAGTTTAAGGTGTATGCTATCCTAGCTATTCAATTCAATTCAATTTATTTATTATGTTTTGGCACTACAAAGAGGGCCACACAAACAAAATATACAAAATACATATACATATTCCATCATAAAAAGAAAAAATAAACAATTACAACATTCTCCATCGAAAAGGGCATACTATGACACAATCCTCCTCATTTCATCAATAAATATCTAAAAAACCTTTAAAAAAGTTAAAAATATTGAAGCAAAACATTTCATTGGGAGGGGTATATAAAGCTTTTAAAAAGGAATTCGCATCAAGGATTCCTAATTGTAGACAAATTGATTTTAACCACCTTAAACGAAGTAAACGTAATGCAGGACAAATAAACAATACATGAGTACGATCCTGTGCTGACATATTACAGAGATTACATAGGGGGGAAGACCCATACCATTTAGCCAAGAGGGAATTAAGCGGCAATAAATCTTGCCTCAAAAGAAACCAAAATCTCCGAATACCATGTGTTAAATTCCAAAATACATAAGGTTGAACAAACTTCCTAGAGTAAGTATTACACAGTAGGGCACTTCGCTTCTTAGCTATCATGGATTCTTTATCCCTCCTGAAGCAAAGAGACCAGGAAGCCTGCTTCAAAAGAGATTTTAGTTGGGAAGAAGAAATAATAAAAATAGAACTCTCATCTAATTCAAGAAGTGCCACTGCCTTTCTGAAATTCTTAACAATTTGAGAGTGCTCTTTAAAACTTCCCAATAATTCACTCTTGAGAAGGGATCTCAAAGTCCCCATTTCTCCTCTGGCAAGGCTGGCGACCCAACGTACTAATGCAGACAGGCCCTGTACCCAACTGCTACGCAGACCAAATTCTAGTCTAAGAGCAGCTGTAGAGCAAGCTGAATTCAGGGTGGTTAAAGACCTTAATAATTTTCCTTCAATCATATGAAGGAAGCCCCAGTGTTTTAAATCCATCAATTCTATTCCGTATAGGAGGGTTGAGGGGATTTTTGCCTTATAAACCTCTAATAAAAGAGCAAAATGTCTTCTCCCTGTAGCGGAATAAAGAGAACTCAAGCTTTTGCCTTGAGACAAGCTACTTTAATAGGCAGGACCACTTTGAATCCAGAGTAGGGGTGGGCGATATATTCCGCTCAGCCGGTGGAATTGGTGGAATTTTGGCCACTCCGCAGCTTGAAAATGGTAAGATGGCGAGCGTGAGTGAGATCTGGCATCTCTTAGCATGATTTTCAGGCACCCGGCGTGATTTCCCCAAACCAGGCAGTCAAGACCATTCACAGTCAGAAAGCTGCTGCTCGAGTAGAAAATCTACTCAAGCTGCAGCAAAATCAACTCAAGAAACGGTGCCCTCTGGCATGCTGTGTGGTGCCGTTCATGCTGATTTGTCTGCGTGGAACATGCTCCCGGAGCTGAAGCACAGCACGAGCATCGTGGCGTGCCTATTTCTGCTAGTTTGCGGAATTCCGTAGAATCTCATTGAGTTTTTTCGTAACTCTACGGAATTCCACAGAGTGAAACTCCACGAGTTCGGCCCAGGCCTAATCCAGAGGCTTGAGCTCCAACAGATGTGATGAATAAGAAGGTTGATGTGGCTTTGCGTAAGGCATTCTCAGCAGGAAATTTGGCTTTGAAAGCAGGAACATACTCCACGTATGTATCTCAATCCATGGTCAAGGATTTTGATACGCTATCAGAGGCCATTCAAACAGGCACTAACTGTTCAGATTTGCCTGTGGTCTTGGAAATGTAATCGAAATTGTTGACAGATATCTCGGCATAAAATTCACAGCTGTGGCGTCAGGTGCAGTAATTTGAGCACAGCAGTATTTGTGGCTGAGGGAATAGACAATGGAGGTGGCAGAATAGTTTGGACTTATGAAAATTCCCTTTGATGGTAGGATGCTGTTTGGGACCCAGCTGGATAATTTGATTGTGAATACCTTTAAGGATTGCAAGCTCACCCATCCTTGTAAGGGTTGATCATCTACTTCCCATAAAAAGGCCTGGGTTTCTCAAGCAGATCTTCTACTAAGCATTCAAAGCCTGGTCAGATAAGAGAAGGAAGAACAAACGTAAGAAAACTAGTTCCGAGGGTGAATTTTCTAAGCAGTCTTGGCTAAAAGACAAGAAGCCATCCTTACAAAGATGGTCTTCCAGTCAGAGCCAGAATTCAGTCCCTTTTCCCAAGTGGGAAAAAGATGTCAAGGACGTATTGGTTCTGGATGTCATCAAACATGGATGTGTAATAGACGTTCTGGAGATTTCTCCGACACAGGGTGATTGAGACTCACAGTCCACACAATCCAGGGAAATAGAGTGCGCTGCTGGAAGGGATACAGTTATTGTTGGACAAGGCTGCTGTAGCTCCAGTTCCCATAGATCAAAATATATTCAAGCCTATTCTTGGTTCAAAAACTTTGGGGGCTTTTCTTCCTGTCCTGGATTTGAAGTGGGTGAATGACTGGATACAAATTATACACTTACAAATGGTCTGTTTGCCTCATAGGCCAATACAATAGTTCAAAGGTTTTGTTCCAGGTGGAGGGAAGAGAAGGCATGTGAGGTAGACACTCTTTCTTTCAGATATCCTCTGGGTCATCTGTATGCTTTTCCTACTTTCCCTCTGATACGGCCTTCTTTAGTGAGGTTGAGGAGGGAGAAAGTCCATCATTATGATAGCTCCAGCATGGCCTGCTCCTATTGGTATCCTCTCCTGAAGAGTCTGAAGGTGTCGAGGAGTGGAGGTTTTCGATAGAGCCCTCCCCCCCCCTCTTTTTGGTGTTCTCTTCTCTCCCAGAGGAATATACATTTGACGGCTTAGAAGTTGAAAGGAGGGGGTTAAAAAGGAAAGGGCTTTTGCATGAGGTTGCTTTGACTCTCTAGACCTCTTGCAGGAGTTCTACTCTCAGATCATATGCTAGGCATGGGAGGGTCTTTAGTAGGTGGTGCTGTTCCAAACAGTCAGATCCTACAGTGGTTGATCTAGGTTACATTTTACAGTTCCTCCTTTGGCGGGTTTGAAGTTGACCACTTTGAAGATCAAATGAGCCGCAATTTTTGCCTTTCAAAGGTCTTGGGGTAACCTTAGGGTATGGGTACTCACAAATATTTCCCCAGGGGCTACAAACTATGGTGTGTGGTGTGCCTGAGGGCCGTATTAATGGCAGCACCATGGGAGTGTGGTTTTGTGGGGGGTTAAGGTGGGCGTAGGGGAAGCGGATCACATACATGGTGTGGTCAGTGAGTCATGTGGTTATTTTAAGGATTACTTTCCATATTGCCCTCGAAATTAAGTCCCTAGACTCTAGAAGTGTCATAGATGTGACTATACTGTGTCATTCTGTATCTGAATTGCTATTCCTCTACTGTACCTGGGGGTAAGCCTTTCTGCTTGCTATCGTTACCTTAAGAGACTCAAGTGTAAAAAGGAAGCAACTTGATTATTGAATTGAAATCAAATAGAATTGCACAATGTAAAACTAGAAAATCTACTATCAACCTCGGCTTCCCAACTTGAGCTAGCTGTTTGATCCTAGGCAGTTGCCTAGTTTCACTTTACCTCCTTTTTCTTCATTATGACATATAATACATGTACTTGTAATACATGAATTAAGGGTATACGCTGTACAAACCTCTTGTTTTCGATTTAATAAACTATAATGTTGTTCATGAATAATAACAACTGTGACCACCCAGAGGGTTACACGTGGCAAGTGACTTGCCTTTTAGTTCACTATTAGCATTGTGGTCAGGATGTGAGGAGGCATGGATATTTCTACACTCATTTTTTTTAAAACAATCAGCTCTAAATAAAATACTTCTGAATGCACTTATCTGTTCTGATGTACTAAGTAGTAACTCTTCTGCATGTTAATGATATACATTTTTCGAATTTTGAAGAGACTTTATCTTATTTTTACACATTTCTTGCAAGATTAATTGAAAAATGAATGTGTTCTAGAGTTATGTTTTGCGGGGCACCTTATTTGTTTCATTTCTTTTACTCCAGTTAGCTCGTAAATAAATAATTTCTCAATTATTTAACATCACTCCCCATCTTCGCTAGAAACCTCAAAACCTGCCTCTTCGACAGACCCCCTCCTTGATGGACTGGAACCGCATCCATTCAGCGCCTTGAGACCCTTACGGGTGAGTAGTCACGCTTAACAAACACCTGATTGATTGATTATTTTTGAATGCTAGTGCTTTCTGAAGTAAACAGTAGCCAAGTACAGTAATTCAGATGGGCGCCGCATGTAAAGGTCAGGAGAGCTGAATGTGGCCCGGGCTGTCCTTTGGGCACCACAGCCTTCAATTAATCAATCAATCACAGAATTGGTAAAGCGCACCACTCACCCGCGAGGGTCTCAAGGCGCGGAAGAGGGGAGGGGGTTGCCGCAACTGGTCGAACAGCCAGGTCTTGAGTCGCCTCCTGAAGGTCAGCAGGTCTTGGGTCTGTCGTAGGTTCAGAGGAAGGGTGTTCCAGGTCTTGGCGGCGCGGTGGGAGAAGGATCTGCCGCCGGTGGTGGTTCTTCAAATGCACGGGACGGTGTCCAGGGAGAGGTCGGCAGAGTGGAGCTGACGGTTGGGAACGTAGAAGGAGAGTCGACTGTTGAGGTAGGCTGGGCCGGTCTTGTGGAGTGCCTTGTGTGCGTGGATGAGAAGTTTGAAGGAGATTCTCTATTCGACGGGAAGCCAGTGCAGGTCTCTCGGGGGGGGGGGGTGATGTGGCTGTGGTGTGGAATGTCGAGGATCAGGCGTGCAGAGGCGTTTTCGATTCTTTGTAGTTGTTTGATGAGCTTGGCCGGGGCTCCAGCGTAGAGGGCGTTTCCGTAGTCGAGTATGCTGCTAACTAGGGCCTGGGTGACTGTTCTTCGCGTGTCTGTGAGGATCCACCTGTAGATCTTGCGGAGCATGCGGAGGGTGTTGAAGGGATTCGGATGGGCTGGTTCCCCATCTGTATAAGGAGTTGTCCAATATTTCTCCTCCATCACAGAAGCAGCTTCCTCAGTTGAATTTGGAGTTGGTGTTGAGGGCTTTGACCAATTCTCCATTTGAACCCCTTGACCAAGTAGATCTTAGGGTTTTAACCTAAATACCTTCTTTCTAGTTGCTCTTACGTTGGGAGAGTTAGGAGGGCTTCCCAGAATTAAAAATATTTCTGGGCAGGTTTGTGCTATCCTTGTTACCTTCCTTTATTCAAAAGGTGAATTCCTTTTTTCTCAGGCAGCAGGAGTTGATTTTGGTGGCAATTTTTCCAAACCCGTCTTTAGGAGAGGAAACTAGACTTCATTGCCTAGATGTTCGAAGGGCCTTACTGATTTATTTAGATATGGTATCCTCTCTAAGCCAGTTTAAATCTTTGTCAAGTTTGAGGCAGTCAAAAGAGGTGGTTAGCTGTGAATTGCTTCACTGGATGAGAACCTTGATAACCATGGCTTATAAACTAGTGCATAACATACCACCAACAGATATTCAGGGTAGATCAACCCGAAGTATGTCTACATCTATAGCAGAGTTGCAAGGGGCACCGAGAAATGAGATTTGTAGCGCATCTACCTGGGCCACTCCCTTGACTTGTGTTAATCATTATGGAATTGATCACAGCACTTCATTAGAGGATGTGTTTGTGTCTAAAGTGTTAGGATCTATGACATAATAGTACTCATTGATTTGCCTGTTATGTTTATGGGGTAAAATAAAACTAAGCATAATCTACAGTTGTCTGGTTTGTTATTGCTTGATAATCTCATATGGTATGGATCTGAAGCGAGGGAGGGATGCTGGGGTAATGCATAATTTACTTACCTGGTAATTGCATTACTCTGAGTCCTACTCCATCGCTTTTAGTCATAAGCCCTTCTGCCCTCCCAGTGCTAGCCAGTACAACATGCTTTGATTGGGTTTGGTCAACATAAAGGAGGATTGGGGGAAGGAGGGACTTTTTATGCAAAAGGAGGGGTATCTAAGGAGGTAATACTGCCTCATATGGTAGGGACTTCAAGCGAGGGAGTAGGACTCAGAGTGATGCAATTTCCAGGTAAGTATTTGATGTATTACTTGAACTGTATATGTTGAGCGTCATGTGCCACATTTCAAAAGCCATTCTGGAGAGACGTCTTTGGGTTCAATGTATAAATAGTAGGTCTGCTGACTAAATCACCCTACTGATGAAGATTGGCACTTGAATTTAGACAGTTTTACTATGATCTAATCAGGTAAGTGCATTCATGCAGGACTAGATAAGTAACTTAATTGCTCTACAGTTGTACTATATCATCATGGTAACAGCAGAAATTGATAGAAAGATGACAATGAAATCGACTGATGCAGTAACACAGAGTACATGCTCACTGAAAATCAGGAAAACATTCAGGCAACTAATGGGTTGCAAATGATACAATCTTCTTAAACATCCTACTTAACTTCATTTAGAAGGATGGTGAAATAGATGGTGTGCTAGCTAACCTTGCATACCCTGAGCACTTTAAAGTCTGTTGACTTGCGCAGACATTTCTGCAGTGTTTTCTTCTCTTACTTACACCCTTCCTAACCTATCTCTTTACTTCTAGACATGCACCTCACACTCGTTATGCCTTGAGCAACAAGGTTTATTGGATGTCCGTTTACGCTGTTTAAACAGTCTTCAGCAAGCCAGTAGATATTGTTATATTCCAATTAAAGGTACAACCCAGAATTTCTACTATGACTATGTACAAAGAAATGTGCAGTGACCTCCATCTTCTTCCTGGCTCTGACAATAAATAAGGACCTTTAAAGCCAATACTTCATGGCTCTGCTAGGCTGTTATTAGCCTAACAGACAATGCATTTTGTCGTTTGCGTGAGAACGCATGAGTCAAGATGCATGCAGACACATGGCCAGCAATGATTCAATGGGGAATGCAAGAACTTACCAGAACCACATGTAGGGGTAGCCTGGAGGATTCCCTCACTACAAGAGGCAAGCACCAGGTATAAATATTAGACCTCCTGAACCACTCATCATTACACTGCTGTACCCACAGACATTACAGAAGAAGGACTGCCTTGTTCCTCAGAGGTCTACCCCGCTGCTGCAAGTCTGCTTTGTTCCCTAGAAGAATTGCCCTGCTTCTTAAGGCCTACCTTGTTCCTCAGAGGATTGCCCTGCTGCTACTAGAGCAATGTCCTGCTGCTTGAGGCTTGCCTCGTTCCCACAGAGGAGTGCCCTGATGCTTGAGGCTTGCCTTGTTCCTCAGAGGGCTGCCCTGCTGCTTGAGGCATACCCTGCTCCGTGAGAAGGAAGACTGAACCTGACCCCTTCATCCCAGGCTAACTTGAGCGACTCAGGAGTCATTTATGCAGACCTCCTGTTCTGAGCTACAGGGACGAAACAAGCTCCACGGGCCTCTCTGCTGCAACTGGCCCTGCAACTGGGCCTGACTGAGCCCTGCTAGCCTCTGCTAGATTTAGTGCCCCAAGAGGTGCCTCTCCAGGTTCTGGACCCTTGGCTGGCGTCAGCTAAGTTCCTCCTGTGAAATACTGAAGTTTTGCAGTCTTCACGCTGGACTTTTTCAGCTTGACTATCCTGGTCCCAGTATCTGGCCCATGCTCCATTGTGGTTGGCCTGAAATTGTGACTTTCCCCTGGTCTAGTAGGACCAGATAAACACAGTGTCCTGTACAGATTTTAACTCAGTAATGCTTGGTCTTTCTGAAATGGAAGCTGCAATTTATTGTTTCTGGTGCTCAGTGATCCACTGGCACTCCATCCCCAATGGCCGTTGTGGCAAAATGTGATCCAGCCATTTCAACTACCTACATTTGTTTCTTTTTTTATAATCTGTGATTGCAACTTTATGGAGGGTGAGACTTCCCACCTGAGTCTCACCCACTGTATTTTCCCAGTAATTGGACTGAGTGTGCCTACCACCCGTATCCGCCTATGAAGATAAGGCTGCTGGGGCACAGATAGGGTAAGGTGCAGTGGGCTGGTTACACTGAATTTGTTCACACATGTCTGTGCATGTGTGTGTGATGTGCTTGTGAGACTATAGTTCTGCACAGCCAGGTAAATGTACACAGGTAGCCTGGTGCAGAAGTGACTCTGCAGGGATAAACGTTGGCCAGGGGTAACCCTTACAATACTAGTGGGCCTTCATAGATAGGTCAGTAGGGTTAACTGGATTATCTGTAGATTCCCTGTATTATGCACATACATAACATCTGTTTTAAAGTGCAGATTTGCTCCACTTAGGCCTACACAGTCCAGTGAGTTGTCAAACTGGGTTGAAACATGTGCGCAGAGTTTCAATATACAGTTCCCAGTAACCTATGCGCACATCCAGTGGGTCATCCAGAATTGTCATATTTCACTGGCTCACCTCAGAATCAGATTACAAGCCTTTTGTCTCCCTGCTGGGCCAAGTTAATTACTCTGCTCACCATCAGAGGGAACAAAGGCCTCACCACTCAAAAGGAGTGGAAAGAAATATCTGCATCTGATAATTAGCTGTAACTGTGCCTGAGTTAGGACAGCCCAGGCCCATTAATCAAAGGAGGAAGCTCAGACATTTGGAGCCAACATAGAAGGGGAGCCCCTTTGAAGTTATGTTGGGAAGGTAACTGACAAGGATGTCAGCTAGAGGTGAAGCTGAAAACCTCACTGGAGTTCTGCACATAGACCACTTAATGGCAGCATATTGGACTGTCCCAGAATGCTTACAGGAGTGTTGAGACAGGGATTGAAGGATATTGTGGCATCCTAAGATTGCCATGGGTTCCTTGCCTCTAGAACTTTCTACCCACGCTTAAAGACCCCTACACAAGGGAGGGTCGTGAGAAAGACCCTGGACTTCGATGGCAGCAATACCATGGACAGTTGGATGGCAAAACCACCTGATGCCCTGCTTGGTGGACTAACGACCTTGGCATCCAGCTGACCTTCAGAACTAGATAAGTTTCTTGAAGGATGGTAGTGGTGGCCTCCTTATGTCCCCTGAGAACTCGTTTGGGAAAGACCTGTACTTCTGTACAGCTGGAGCCAGGCAAAGGAGAAGGCTGGTGCATGGAGCCAGTAAATTCATTTACCTGCAAAGAGTGCCCTTTGAGGGCCAGGAGGCCTGCTTAAAATGCTACTGGTGGCTAGAGCTCGGCACCAGGAGAAACTTTAGTCCAAGATCATGCAAATAGCCAGTGGGTTCAGATATGTTCACTGGCAAAGAATTTGACCTTCGACCCCTGCTCAAGAAACATAGCTCTGCTATAATTTCTGAAATACCCCATGGGGTGGGGCAGTACCCAGTGGCCAGCGCAGGTTACATTATTTAAGTTTTGCTGGGAGGACGAGTACGAGGGGCACATTCCCTAGACTTATTCTTGGATCAGTGACCCACTATTAAAATATTCACTACCTCTGGCTGGAGTGCCCCATAATGCCCTCTAAGGGCTTTTACTTAGCTTATTTCTCTCTTGGGGGGGGGGGGGCAAAGAGGACCCAGGAAGTGTTCGAGGGCTACAGGAGAGTGTAGCAGCCCTCTCTTGGTTAACAAAGAAATGAAGAACACTCTGTCTCCCAGGCCCTATAATGTATGACCTGGGGAGACTATACCTTACGTTTTAAGAATTCACAGAGTTGGGGCTTTTGTTTTACTGGTTAAGAGTGCAGTTACCCCTAGAGGTTGGTTCTATGGCTTCATTTTATGAGGCCTGAAATGTGTAAAAGAACAACTTAGCCAGTTATGTGTGTTATCACTGTTTTATTTAACTCATATCCGTCAGACAATGATTTTTGCTAAACATTGCATAGTTATGCTTTTACTGTCAATAATGATTGCATTTGAGCATGGGTACTGATTTCAAAGATGGTGATTTTAACACATACTTCTTGTTCCTATAATGCAGTGATCCATTGACAAAGCCATTAGCCTTGACTTATGTTTTAATGTGGTGACTCCTTGACAAAGCCAATAGGCTTGCCTTATGTTATGGTGTAGTGACCCCATGACACAGCCAATCGGCCTGCTTTATCTAAACTGAAGCCCCCCTTATCTTATGATGCTCAATGTGGTATAGAGGAGGGGTAATGTGATTTTTTTTAGGGTTATGACTCTATGCGTCAAATGTGATTTTATAATGTTTTTAAAGGTAGTTCCATCTGTCTGATGTATATATTTGAAAATTAATGTGTAACATTCAGTAGAGAGTGTGTGTGTGTGTAATACCTGTACTTTTTCAACTGAAAAGCAGTGACAGGACAATCATTTATTGAGTGTTGATATTGTGTGCTAACGAATAGTGATTACTAGCCCAAGCTACCTCCCCTGAGTAGCCATTGAACTGCTCTGCTTCGCTACCCTGAGAAAATCAAGCGCTACAATGGGGTACTTGGCTCCTACTAAGGTGAAAATTGTGGAACTATTAATTGTGCAGGCCTCATATCCTGCACAACTACTAACCCACTTTCTTACAGTCATTATTTGAAGTTTAATTTTGAAATACACTTTTCTATTTCCGCCTGCCACAAACTTGTGATACTCTTTGTACGCTCAGGGACAGTCCCCTATATTCTGCATTTTGTGGACAATTCCCTTCCACGGCTTAAACATGACCCATCTATGTCCCTTATTACGAGCTAGGAGGACTCCTATGTGGAGATTCCACGAAGCCAGAATTCACCTCACTGGCCGGTATCTCAGCATAGAATCCCTGCTGTCACATGTTAAACCCCTCGGAATGGTGAATACTTCTGTGGACCCAGAATAACCAAGAGGAGATCTGTGCAAGGTTCACTCTTCTGGGGGTTTGACATGGATATTTATCCCCCTACTCCCAGCAGCTGGTAATTGTCTGAGGGAACTATGTGAGAGGGAAAGTGTGGTAGAGGTGGGGAAGGTGGGGGATGTCAGTGGAGAATATCACCTGGCATGGGGGAGTAGTACATGATCCCCCGTACTTTGGCTGAAGATAGAGTAAGGGTGGGGGAATGGGTCCAGGCTGCAATGCAGCCCTTTCTGCAAGTGATTAGTGGGTGGATTTTACAGCCAGTAATATCATGTCTGACTTCCCTCAGCCAGTAAATCTGGGTGCACGACCCCCGCCCATGTCATAATTGTGCATAGTGGGATTCCAGCTCACTCTTTTGATATTCCAAATATCCATAATTTTCAGCTGCATTAATAGTCCATTTCACCATTGACACCAAGTACCATGCTGATATTAGCTGCCGTGTGTTCAGCGACATTGATGGGTTGTGTTCAAGCTGTGACTAAGGAATTCGGTGCAGGACAGAAACTGAAGTGAGGGCTCGATCATTCAATGAGGGTCATCGGCAGTCCCTCATTCCACTGTATTTACCCAGAACACGTCATCCGTTGTTAAAGTGAAGGACATTGACAGTAGGGTAAGTAGCATGTAACACCTTGCCTATAGCTTAGCATATTTATTGTGACACAAGTACAAAGTTCACTCGAAATGCATTGCAAAATGAGGCCTTGCAGCAGCAGTCACGTTGTAGCTTGCAATCACACCTCCACACACCTCTTTCCAAACCTAAAAGGTTTCCCGGATGTGGTTTTACTTCGCTCTGAACAATGGTGTTTTAGAAATAGAAGTCGTTCGATTTATCTGTCTGTACAAGTCTGACACACCTTAAACAAAAGAGAAATATGTGTCAGCTATTTACACAAAGAGCACTACATTGCACCATCTGAAATGTAGGAGACAAGAGTTATAGGACAGGACCGCCAACTTTAAAGTCCTTCTACTACAAAACTGCCTCGGTGTTAGTGGCCCATTGTTTTGGTCGGCAGTTATGGACGGGTACAGCATGATACTGCAGGGCGTGGTATTTACATGTTGTGAGATTTCTTCCCCGTTTCGAGTTTCACCTCTCAGAACTGGGAATAATGCAGAAATACTGCGTGTTTGCCATGTTCTAAGCTGCAAACTCGTTTTAATGTGATATTTTCCCCACACAAATTCTGCCAAGTTTTACCTGGCAAATTTTGTGGGTTGGAAAAGTTGGTCTATACACACGCTAATTTGAAACAGGATAGGATGCCCGAGCTTTGCTCCACTGCCTGCACCATCACTGGGGGACCACAGGATCCGGTCTGCCTTGCGGCACCCTGCCACCGTCGCCATCTGTGCACGCCAGGAGGTGCTTTAAGATCAGGGAAGGACTCCCACAGCGCGGGTGTGCCCGGGCCAAGGGCAGGCCTATCCTTGCCTGTCATTGCCAGGAAGAGGCAGGGCAGGGCCACCCCCTTTGATTCGTGGTCCAGTTAATTGTGAGTTTAATTGATCTTGTTTTTGATTCCATCTCTGACTTTGTCTCTGTGTGGAAATCTCTGTCTTTGGACTCTCTTTTTGGCCCCCTTTAACTGCCACACCAGTCGAGCACCTGATCTCGGCCCATTTGCTCCTTTGGGTTGCTTATTTTTGGGTTCCTTGGGCTATTGGTTGCTCGTTGTCTGCCTACCGACCGACGCCCTGTCTATTAGAGTCACAACATAGTATAGTAATTTATTGTATGTGTGCTGTGACATGTGCCCAGCTCAGTAGCTCTGTCTGTTACTGTAAGTTGTGATCCTTGTGTTCACCAGGTTGTCCGCTGGGTACATCAGTTGTAATTCCAGGCAACAAAAAGGGCAAAAAAGGTTTCGGAGGAGTATTTTTGACCACACTCGAGATTTGCAAACATACTAAGCCCCACAATCGTCACAAACCACCAGAAAGGAAATAGAGAGACTTTGAAAACGGGGACGGAGGGGCACAACTGAAAACAACATCCAATAAAACCAGCAATGTACGCAAGTCGGCAGGAGGTAACTGCATTCTTGATCGCATAGACGACCTCCTTGTTGAATGCGAAGATATTTTAACTCCGCAAGTCAACTTACAATTGACCCCTTGCCCCCCTTGCCCCACAGGTTCATCAAATCGCCTCAATAGTGCGAAGTCCTGCTGGCCAAAATGCATCCCATCCATGTTCGAAAGCTTCAAACACGCAGCACAATAAATTGTTCTCTCGATCCCTCATTAGTGTCCCACATATCTAACGATGTTGTAGAAGAGGTAGAGGAGGTGATAAGTTCTGAGCTTCCTACCAGGGTTCTTGACAACGCTTCAACTGTTACTAGTCTAACTACCAATTTTACCCTCACTAATAGGTTTCTTCCACTCCAGCTCATGCAAGAGCCCCCGGTGGTAGTGGGGTTGGGGCTAGGTGAGTCTCACAGCCTAGAGGATAGGAGACCGGAATCAAGAGCTGACCTAGGGCCCGAGGTACTTCAGCACAGTCCATTGATATGATTGCCACTGCCGACTAGGTTCTGAAGGGCCAAGAACCATATAAGCCTATAGCTGATCTGAGATCCGAAGTACATGTTCTAAAAAAAGGCAGTCCAAGAGCTAACAGAACAAATCAAATTGCTAGCAAATAAAGGTGATATTGAAGCCCAACCATCTAAGCAGTCTCCTGTAAATGTTTTAACCCGCAACACTACCCCTGATAGTCCAATTGTTCCATCTCTAGGATCTGTTGCAAATCCCATCAGCAATAATCCCTCTGATCCTATGCCTAGGAATACTATGTCCTATGCCAAGTTGCTCCAGGGTGCACTGCTGCTTCAAGGGACAAGGATTCTGGGATTTGTTGTTCTTTCAGGTTGGGCTGGTAATAGGGGGAAGAGGCGTAAGTTCTGCGGATCCATAGAGGGGTTGCAAACAGAGGGACACACAGAGAGGTCAGGGGAATAGAGACAGACCGAAGGATAGACATATAGGGGATCATAAAGCGAGACAAACAAGTGGTATGAAAATCAAGATGTGGAGACAGACCAAAGCAAACAGAGGCAGCAAAATCAAACAGAAAGAAAGAGACAGAGAGAATGATAGAGTTAGATAGAGGAAGAAAGAAGAAGGTAGAGGGTCAGAGACAGGTAGAAGGAAAAAGGTCAACAGAACTACGGGGTGAAAAAGATAAATAAGCTCTGAGCCAAAGCCGGACAGATAGGCAGAAGTAGGTGGTACCACGAAGATAAGGCACAGGCAGGAAGAGGCAGAGAGAACATCAGGGACATAGATAGTCAGAGGGATCGAACTTGGTTAACATAGAAGGACAGACCCAGGGAGAGTAACAGGAAAAAAGATGGCAGAGGGCCATAGATATAATATGGTCCTACGAACAATGGCTTAACGTGGCTGCCGGAAAAAAACACCTTTTTTGATAGTGAGTTGTGTGATATGTCATATCTTCACTGTGAGCTGTTTCCGTTTCTCATAAAATTTTGTTAGTGAACAGACTGACCCTGAGCAATAATGTACTATTATTAATGGGGATTCTGGCTCTGCAACTGGAAGTCCCAGCTAAAAAACATGGTTTAGGCTTCACTCTCCAGTAATGTTTCCTTTTTTAATTTATTTATAATATTTTTAAGCAATACATAATTGTGTTGTGTTGATCCAGCAGCGCACCAACAACAGATACTCCAATACCATATATTCACCTGGGCCCATCAATAACACTTACACTCAAATTCATCTGGTTAGCCACTGGGGGTTTTTTCACAGCAATAATTTGTATTTCTTCCTAATTATTATCACTGATCTATAAGTTATTTCCATTTGGTCGATGAACCAAATTAGTTGGAACTAGTTGATGGTGACGATGCACATAACCTATCTTGTAAATAATTCATCTATAATAATAAACACAGACTCAGGAAGTTTTCAAAACCTTTATCTAAGTTTAAATGTGAGAGAACCATTCAAATACACCACGGACACCATCAATCATTAGGGAGGAAGAATCAATCAATTCAAATGCTCTCACACTTCGATAGATTGACGTTGCTCAGAGAGGAGAGGATAGAAACAGGACAGCAGTAGATCAGGAAAATATACAAATTTTATAGTTACCACAGATGGTGTGAAGACCAACCCCCTGGCCAAAGGGCTGGTAAGGGTCCCCGGGGAAAGATCAGGGACAAAGACTTCAGGACAGGAATCAGGACAGGATTGTGAACCTCTCTAGACTGCCAAACACATCGCACCCCTCTCTGACACTCTCTTTCTCCTCGAGATTCTTCGCGATCTTCTTTCTAATCAATTGCTTTTAGATCAGTAATTCTCTATTGAATCTTCCTCAGCATCTCAGCATCATCAATAACTCCTACAGCATCTTCCGTCTCCGCATTCTCTCAGGATCACGCACACCCAACTAACTAAACTACCTTAGTTATACCTTTTGGGATTCATGTACCACCCCTTAAAGTTGCAATATCGTAAAAATATGAAGTCTGAGCAAACGAGTCCTTGCTCCATCAGTGTCAAAAATATTGTGAGATATTACAGGGCAGAAGAGATGGTGAATTAATTAAAAAGAAGACTGTGGAGCTTGGAAAGTCGCATTTAGGAATTCATTGAACATTTTCTCAAAAATGAGGACGTGGTGTGTTTATTTCCTGACATTGTGTTACTTCTAGTCCCCTATTTATTCCTGTGAAAAAACAGAGAAGTTAGAAAGTGAGAAGGACAGTTCTAACTCAAGGAGACTCCACTAGCTGGGCTGGGAGAGAGGCACATGGTAACGAGGAGCTAGATAAAAGTGAGCACGGCGGGCACATTTGCTGCAGAGAGGGAGGGGGCAGTGACTAAGCCTGGGCGTTGAACTACGCTCCGTTCGCGGAGCTTGCGAAGTTTAGGCAACTTCGCGATTCGCATAGAGCGCGAAGTTGCAGATTGCTACGCAATCTAGCGCGTAGCGTAGTAGTTTTGCTTCCTCGCGCGCTCAATATTCATTCTCGCACGCGCGGTAATGTCTTACCGTGATTCTGCGATCACCAACTTGCTTTTCTGTCCGTTCGCGAGTGCTACGAGATTTGTACTATGGCTGCCCAATCCCGCGAGAGTGTGCGAACGCGAACACGTCATTCAGGAGCGCGAGCTGACTTCCGGCGCTGTCTTGGTAAGATCGCGATCCCGAACATGCAAAAACTACAATCTGGCGAAGAATATCTCTCGATCTTCAGAAAACCTTCTCTAAAATCATCATTTAGCTCATAAAACTCCTCAGATTGTGATTTTGCTGTAGTCTTTTGTGTAAGGAGGAGTCCTTTAACTTTTTTAACTCTTTTTTTCAAGAGGAAGGAAGTGCCCCTGAGTCTACAACTTCCTGTTCCTGTCCATCAGGCTCCTCCCAGTGCTTTGTGCATGTGCTGTTCACTTTCATTTGGATTTGTAGCTGGAAGGATCACTTTTTGTGTCTGTCTGCTCATACCATTGGATTGGATTTATTTGAGGACTTTTTGATTTGAGATTTAATTTGCTACAAGTAAGTTGGAGAATTGGTGTGTTTGTTTCATTGGGGCTTGTATTTGTATTACCTACATTTTTCTGGGTTTTTCATTGTTTTTTAAAATTATTGTTGTGGCGGGTGGCCTGTGCTTTCCATAGGGGCCTAGTTGTTTTTCTCTGCAATTTCAGCCAGTAGGGTACCCATGGGTTCATGTTTCGTGGTGTCTGTAGAATTTTCAACATCATGTAGGGCATGGATGGCATAGGATAATTTGAAATGCTAAATGTGGCTGTGGTGTATTTCTCTGTTGGTGTGTGTGTGAAATACCTTTGTGGGATGTGTGTGCTTGATGTGTAACTTCTTTCCAATCCTTTCGTAGCCCTGTTCATTTTCATTTGTGTATTAAAGCTGTGTTGTTTAGCAGGCCTCCTTTGTCCGGTCATATATTATAGGCCTGCTTCAGTTCATTGTTTTCCATGGCCTGTTGTGACTGTGAGTGCTTGTGGCAATTTTGTGGTGGTAGCTTAGTAGTGTGTGCTTCTTTTTCCATAAAGGCCTGTATTTCTTTTCTTTGTTCCCCTTGGATTATGCTTGTTGTTGTGTCCTCCTGGCCATGTGTGTGGCGGCCATTTTGTTAAGGCAGGCATTGTGCTTTTGCCATAGGCTTACATTGAGTGTTCCAAGCTTGTGGCCTAGTCTGCCAGTAGGCCCAGAGGTAGTTAGCCTCAAATCTTTGGTGCGTTATTTAAATTTACAGTTTGTGTTGTCTGTTGATTTTCTTTTACACCATGGATGGCTTTGGATTTTATTGCAAAAGGTGTTTTTTGGGGTGGAATAGCATTTTTTGGGTGTGTGTTAAATAAATAGGGCTTTTTAGGCAGTATGTAAGCCTAGGGATTCAGCTCGTGTACTTTTGGTAACTCTGCACAGCGCGACAACGCGGACCTACAGTTTTCGTCATTTTCGCGCACGCAATATGCGTGTTCGCGCACGCGATAAAGCCTTTTTGTACAGTTCGCGATCCCGAACACGCAGCTTTTGCAATCTGGCAAACAATATCTCGCGAGCAACATAGATCCTTCTCGAAAACGCTTTTTTGTGCATTTCTGCTAAAAAAACTCCTCAGGTTGTCATTGAGCTGTAGGTTTGGAGCACGGAGAAGCTTTTATTTTTTTCAAAATATTTCTATTATAGGAAGTAAGTTCCACAGACACTAAAACTTCCTGTTCCTGTCCTTTGTAATCACTTTTTGGTTATTTGTGGTGGGTGGCCTGTGCATGTGTGTGGCGGCCATTTTAGGAAGGCAGGCATTGTGCTTTTGCCATAGGCGTACATTGACTGTCTTCCATTTCTTGTTGTTGTGGGTGTGTGGCGGCCATTTTGTGGAGCCATCCAAGCAGTGTGCTTGCTTTTGCCATTCTGTTCCAAACTTGTGGCCTAGTCTGCCAGTAGGCCCAGAGGTAGTCAGCCTCAAATCTTTGGTGCGTTATTTAAATTTACAGTTTGTGTTGTCTGTTGATTTTCTTTTACACCATGGATGGCTTTGGATTTTATTGCAAAAGGTGTTTTTTGGGGTGGAATAGCATTTTTTGGGTGCGTGTTAAATAAATAGGGCTTTTTAGGCAGTATGTAAGCCTAGGGATTCAGCTCGCGTACTTTTGGTAACTCTGCACAGTGCGACAACGCGGACTTACAGTTTTCGTCATTTTCGCGCTCGCAATATGCGTGCTCGCGCACGCGATAAAGCCTTTTTGTACAGTTCGCGATCCCGAACACGCAGCTTTTGCAATCTGGCAAACAATATCTCGCAAGCGACATAGATCCGTCTCGAAAACGCTTTTTTGTGCATTTCTGCTAAAAAAACTCCTCAGGTTGTCATTGAGCTGTAGGTTTGGAGCACGGAGAAGCTTTTATTTTTTTCAAAATATTTTTATGAGAGGAAGTAAGTTCCACAGACACTAAAACTTCCTGTTCCTGTCCTTTGTAATCACTTTTTGGTTATTTGTGGTGGGTGGCCTGTGCATGTGTGTGGCGGCCATTTTAGGAAGGCAGGCATTGTGCTTTTTGCATAGGCCTCCAAGCTTGTGGCCTAGTTTAATAATTGTGATGACCACCCACCAGACACTAATAAGTTATATATTATATTATGGATCTTTTGACTTTTGGCTTTTTTGCTTTTAGGTGCACAAAAGACAGAGGAGGTGTGTCATCATCATCCACTGTTGTGGTGCCAGACCGACGTCCTGCTGCTGTACACAACGTGACGTGTGAGTGACCTGACCAGGCATCTCTGGAACTTGTGCAACTGAGTGCTGTTTTGACATCTGTTGAAGATGCCCCCAAAGAAAGCAGGTAGCAGGTCCTCCGGTACCAAGAAAGTTGCCATGGAGAAGAAGGAACAGAAGAAGAAGGAAGTGTTACTTAAGTCTGGTGTGCCTCCCAAAACCTTTTTTGGTACACCAAAAATGACGCCTGCATCAGCGGTGTCGGGGGCCAAGCTGGGGGCAGCACCTCCACATCAGTGGGCCCAACCCACCAACCAAGGCCCAAGCAGATGAGTGTGAAAGAGGTAGCCAGCCTTATGGTGGAAAGCAGTGATGCTGAGCCTGAACTAAACTTATCGCTATCTCAAAGTAGTACACAATCAACGCAGGAGGGAACATCATCAACACAGCAGATAAGTGGTCAACAGCCACAGCCACCGCCCGCAATAGTAGCTGTTGTTCCTCCCGAAGTAGGGGCAGTTCAGGAAATTGAGCCTCATGCAGAGGAAGAAGAGGAAGCCACTCCTTTAGAAGTTCCATTGGCTTCCAAATCCCCAGCAAGGAAAAGGAGGGTTAGTACATCAAGTTCTTCACCAAGCCCCCCTTCTGATGATCTAGATGCCACTTGGAAGCCACAAACTGAGTCTGAGAGGGAAACACATCACAAGAGCAGGCATGGGAAAAGGAAGGTTCCAGAAAGCCTTATACTTATGGATGTTGATGTAGAAGAGCAGGATGATGATGATGATGATGATGATGAGCCAGTCATCACAAACATCACTCCCGGGCCTGAAGAGATGGAGACCAACATTTTTACACTATCCAAAATGGATGCGAGGGATGTAGCATGCATACCTCCAACACAGGTAACACCAACACGACCTCCAGCTTCCATATTTACATTAGCAAAGGGCCGGCAGCGTCCTACATCCAGCACAACAAGCACCACCTCAGCAGAAGTAGGTAGTGGTCCTGCACAGAGTCAAATTCAACACACACCCTCATGTTCATCCGGCATTGGAAGTGGGAGTGGCACCTCCAGCAGGAGACAAAAGTTAAGCTCCCCAGTGTGGGACTTCTTTACGGTTAGCGGAAAGGAGGAGAACATTGCTATATGCTCCGTTTGTCATACCTCTGTTAGTCGTGGTAAGCTTGGTACAAACTATGGTACCGGAGGCCAAATGACCCATCTGAAAAAACACCACGCAATCCAGTGGGAGGAGCACCTTAGTCGCTTCAAAACTGGAACCATTGGCCATAAACGAGTAGAAAGTCCGCTCCCGGTGGAACAGGAAGAAGAGGGAGACATTCTCTGTGGTAGTGGTACACAAAGTAGCCCTGTCCCCAGCACTGCAGTGGTAACGCCCACATCCTCAGCCACATCTCATTGGCACAAGAGTAAGAGTCAGCCTGAGACACCAAGGAGTACTGCTGGCCCAAAAAGTGCGACGTTGACCACAGGAAGGAATACCATGCAGCCTACCATTCTTAGCATGTTTAGTAGGCCGGAGAGGCAGTACGAACGCAACCACCCAATAGCACGTTTGTACAATGCAAAGCTGGCAAAAATGTTAGCACTGGACCTTCTCCCTTTTTCTTTTGTTGAAGGGGTGGGTTTTCTTGAGTTTGTGACCACCATCTGCCCAAAATGGAAAGTTCCCAGCCGCTACTATTTCGCAAGAGTTGCTGTTCCAGCACTACATCACGACGTGCTGGAATTGCTTGGAAAAGCCTTAAAGCAGAGTGCTGTTCAGAGTATACACCTGACAACAGACATGTGGACCAGTTGCCAAGCCACTGATTACATGTGCATCACTGCACACTGGGTCTCTTTTTCGGGTGTTAAAGATATCTGACGGTGTTGTTGACACCGCTGAGATTTTTAAAGACACTCGCAAACATGCAACTGTAGCCATGTTTGCTATGGAGAAATCTCATACTGCTGCTAACATTTTGGATGAATTTAACAGCAAGGTGTTTGAGTGGCTGCGACCAAGAGGTCTTACCATTGGTTTTGTTGCCACGGACAATGGCAGTAATGTAGTTAGGGCCATGAAAGATGGTGGCTATTTCAGGGTGCCATGTTTGGCACACTGCATTAACATTGTTGTTCAAGACTTTCTGAAAAATGAAAGCAAAGTCAGCAGCTTACTGACCACCTGCAGAAGAATATGCACACATTTCAACCATTCTTTTAAAGCCCGGAAGGAGCTGAGGGTCATTCAACGTGACCATAAAATGCCAGTCAAAGCACTCATCCAAGAGGTGCCAACATGTTGGAACTCAACGTATTACATGCTTGAGCGTCTGTTTGAGCAGTACATACCACTTAATGCTTATGTCATGAAAAGGTCAGGGGATCCTACTGTGAAAGGCATGAGAGTTGAGATGGCCCAATGGGACCTTGTCAAAAGCCTGACAGAGATGCTACTTCCTTTTGAGGTCTTCACGCGTGAAGTGAGCAGGGAGGACTGTACTATGGGCCAAGCTATCCCATTGTTGTACATGCTAGAGCAAGAGCTGAAGGAGGTGTCAGAAATGTACGCAGGTGTGGATGACAAAGTAGACGCATATTATTTGGCAGACACCTTATCCGCTCGCTTATCTCACAATACAAGGATTCAAAATAACATTGTGTCACATCCACATTACATTACTGCCTCAATTTTGGATCCACGTTACAAATTATTGCTGCGCAGTAATGAAGTCATTCCTTTTTCAGAAGTGAATGTTGCCCAGTACAAAACTTTGATAGCTGAGGAAGCCACTGAGTATGAAAATGAAAGGATCTTCAGTAAAGGCCCGGCCCCCCAGGGCAGAAAAAGTACTGCAGGGCACCCAGAGCCAAGTTCTACTTCAGAGGCCAAGAGCAGTGCGTTTGCCTCCCAACAGTCAACAACACTGCCAGCAATAACATCAACAGCACCAACAGGATCATCAGGCACATTTAAAAAAACGGCAGGTGATTGGTTTCTACGGAAAGGGTATTGTACGTCCATGACTGATGCAAAGGCAAAAGAGGCCCAGGAAATCGGAGCACCCCTGAACATTGAGCGGATGGTTCAGGCCTATCTAGATGACACAACAGAGGTCTTCATGGAGCAAAGCCCATTGGTGTATTGGCATGGGAAAAGAAGCCGATGGCCAGTGCTCAGCAGGCTGGCGATAAAGTATGTGGCTTGCCCTGTTGCAAGTGTCTCTTCAGAGCGTGTTTTCAGTGCTGCTGGTGCCATTGTTACTATCAAAAGGACCAGTCTCTCGCCCAAAAGCGTTGAGAGGTTAACCATGATCAAAATGAATCAACACCTTATACCACCGGAGTACAAAATACGTGAATCACAGCAGGAAGAGGAGAGCGGCTTCGATGACATAAATAGTGGGATGTTAGACATACTTCTGTCTGAACCACCAGAGTTTGAGGACGAGCTCCTCTTCCCTGACAACTAGGCTTACAAACTGTTCTCCCTTCCTTTATTTGTGTGTGACTGTGTATCTGTTTTTCTGGTTCAAAATCTTATCACCAAAAATCCATCAACAGTCTCCTCTTTTTATTTCCCTATTGAGGTTGCACGTCTGTGCATAACTCTCCACTCCACTCCTCAGGGTCCTGCTCCATCTTCCTTACTCTCCCTAAGTACATTTCAAGCAAGCCAGACATTGGATGGAGATGGAGAATAGTACAATACATGTTGCCTCTAACAGTACCTCCATAAGAAGTGAAACGTGACTCCAGCTATATTCCATTTTGTTTCCAAGCCGAAAGAAACTCATCACTGACTGGCAGAAGGCAAGGCAGGCATCAGATCAGACAGCCAAAGAGAACACCAAGACAGGTAATGAGTGATTATTGTGAATGATGGCGGCATGCATTGCATTGGATGCTGGCTGACTACGAATAATTGTGCATGAAGTAGAACTAGACTAGTTTATCGACAAAGTAAAAGTGACTCAGGTGTGGTGACAGTTAATGTTTCCTTGTTGTTTAATAATAACCACATTGTACTCCTACCATTGCAGGTGCCGGCCAATATCCGTTGCAATTTAGTAATATGGAATATATTCTAAACTTAATCAGTCACTACAGACTGAGTTGGTGTTGGAGAAGACGTACCACACGGTCATCATCATGATGCTGCTGAGCATACTATCTTTGCACACAGTCAGTTGGATCGGAGAAAATTGATGGAATAACTGCGTTTCATGGGCTGACTTAAAAGGTAAACAGTTTGAACAAGGACCACAGCACAGACCCAGGCTAGATATCCGTGTAGTGGTGTGGACTGGAGTAGAGTGTAGTGGTATGAGGGACAGTGGCGCATTGATTTATTCACTTCGTTTGGAAAATGCTCGGTTGCTGCAGTGCATGTGACATTTCTCTGGCTCGCTCAAAATGTAATTAAGGGGTAGGGTGCCTGGCCTTTGCCGCGGTTCTCCTGTTCTGTGGCTGTGCTGGCTCCTGAGTCCTGTCCCGTTGTTGCTGTACCTTAATGCTGTAGAGTAGACACTTATGTATCCTATCCAAGCTGCCTCAGTCTGAAAGTGTTCTCTCCAGAGTGTTGCCCTCTCGTCTTGCACTCCACTGTAATTGAGTTTATTGTTTTAAATGCAGTAATTTTTCAATACCCCGTTTGTTTTTCCATCTACACTTACAGGCCGGCCTTTAACCTGTGCTATAGTGGGAGAAACGACTCACACTTACCTTACCAATCCGCATCAGGCAGGCAGTGGTACCCAAGATTGATGTGCGGAGTCGGAGCGTCCATGGAAGGGAGGACCAAGAGGAATGACGATAATGATGCAACTCCACATTTGGACAAGGATAATACAGTAACTTTAGTATCATTCATTATTCGTCTTTAAATTTATTTGATTTTTTTTTTCTCTTCAATCATTACGACTGTGTCTTGTGGTTTGGTTTGTTTGGTAATTGATCCCTACAACTATTTTTGAATTTCCTTTGCTTGCTTGAAAAATAAAAGTAAGCCCGGTACATCATGTAATTGGGTTCGGTCTGAGCTCTGAGGGCGGCAGACAGGCAAGGCAAATTTCAATTTCTTCCCTGACTGTACTGTCTCATTGGGTAATAGTAGTTATAGTAAGTACAACTCATTATCATTATTACCATCAAGTTCTCTCTTCCTCAGCATGCATGCATTTGCTTTTTCTCACTTTATACTTTGATTTCTTTGATAATGGATCATGGTCGCCTTACAAGATTGTGTTTTACTTTTGTTGTGTCCATGCATACTGTGTGTTTTTCTTTCTCAAACCTTTCCCAAAACCCCACTTCCCATCCATTCTTCAATCCCTAACCCTCTTCCCCCGGGCTGTATGATTTATATTGAGGTGTGATGTGATGACTACATTAAATGTACACCAATTGATCACACGCTTGCTGGGGCAGATGTGGTGAAAGCAACACGAATTGAATTTCAACTGAGGCTGTGCAAGGATCTTCTTCTGCTAGCCCACCCATGCTGTAGTTTACTTTGTGTTCTGTTCTACTACTCCTCCCACAGTCTCTCAGTCAAGTGACTTTCTCTTTCTTTTTTCAAATGTTATTGCCAGTGTCTACTACTACTACCACAATAATAGCATCTTGTCCGTTAATTTGGGAAACCAACCATGCAGCCATCAGTGTGCCAAACTTCATCATCAATTGCAGGTAAGATAAGTTTGGTGGGAGGTATGGACCAGGAGGAGAGACTGACAGTACTATTATGACAATTAAAATAACTCAGTGAGGGGTACTGCATCTATCGGTTTGTGTGTTACAAAATCGGCAGATCTTTTAAATCAAACACTGGCTGTGGGCATGTAGCAGCACGGAAACAAAGTAAACAACCATGTAACTTAGATTGAATTCGGAAAACTGTAACCCACCACAAAACATTAACATCGTATAAGTAAATAGTATATATTTTAATTTCCCTAACAATAATAAACTATCCCGCTCTGACCTAACCCACCCCCTTCCCTAACCCCAACCAATGTCCACAACGAAACGAAACGAAAGTCCAAAGTCCCAATGTTCGAATGAATCCCCAACGCCTACAAACCCACCCACCAACAAAAGGAATTAAAAAAGGGGCAAATGACGAGGTCCTCTATCGTCGGCGGGCCTTAAGGTGTTGATCAACCAGGATCTTTACCCGCTCCTCCAGGTTCTCCTCTAAGCGGGCCACCCGGCGGAGCAGCTGGCGGCGAAATGCCCTGCAGTTACATGCAGGGTGGGGGGCAGCAGTGCTTGATATTGATGGGCGCCGCCGGCCGGCTGCCGGACCACGGCGACGTGAAAGTGGAGGCAGGGCCTGACTGGGGCCCGGGGCATTGGAGGAGGCTGCAGCCGCCTCCTCCTCCTCCTCTGCCTCAGCCACCAGCCGGCGATAATGCTCACAGATGGTCTCCAGTTTCCGGCGCCGGGCCCTAGCGGCCAACTCCTTCCTTGATGGTTTCGTGGGTGTGGAAGAAGTATCTATATCAAGAAAGAAAAAGAACATGTTGTAGGCAATACTCTTAGCAAAACAGAAACACTAAAATCATTCAACACATAGTGTCACAGTATCACTAGCAAACACAGTTCATAACATTTGAGATTTGGTGGTAAGTATCTATTCTCTACTCCTACTTCCTTGGACTCTAACATTTGTGGGAGTTTCCGACATTATAAATATATTCGTACTATGTACTCCGGACCGGTACACCAGTCGTGTTGTTCTTATCTGTAGTTTAGCCCAATTACATAACCTTGTTGTAGCCGGCATGCTAGCTCAGTCAGCTAAGCTTGCACCCAAGAGAAACAGATATGAGCCACATGATGCAGACTCACGTTAGTTTTATTTACTACTACTGTCTGCAGGTGGGGAAGCTCATATTTTTGTATGACGCCTTACGGCCGTTGGCACTGGCCATACTCTGTTACATTTTTATGTTGATTACCTGTATTTGGCCGTAAACAGTTTACTCGCCAGTGCCACCCACCCGTCCCCTCCCGTCCCGTCCCCTCCCCATGTCACCGCCCGCAAACACTCCCACCACCAACCGCTACTGCAGAGGGTACTTTGCTTTCATTGATTGTGTAACCAATAACCATAAACAACAGATAGGCCACCCTTTGCAGGCTGGCTGCCACAAGCGAAAATAGTACATTAATAATAGGTAGGGAGTGGTCCCCAGAGTGGGAGGAAGGGGCTTCCGCTTGATAATGTATATATATATAAATATATATGACGTGCTTTCAAACTACTGCAAGTGTACTGTATTCGGAAAATACTACCTATATTCCCCTAGGCTTTGCTCATGTTGCGCAGTTTCTTTTACATTTTCTTCAAAGTAAGAATCTCCAGTGACACTTTCCAATCCTATACTGTCTATAGTACATCCAGGAATACATCCATTCAAGTAAACGTTTATCCTTCTTTTTTATATCTGTCATACTTAGTTGGTTTCACCAACAACCACCCATGCTCCCGCTCCTTCCTTGCTTGCCTTGGCTTTGAGATTGAATTTGAACGAAACAACGCTGGTTTTTGCTATCTAGCACTGTCCACCTATACTTTATCGCCCACCCAGGCAGGCATTCTTTCACCTTCCACCCATCCTTCAACAACCCATGCATCTGATCTGATTACTATCACTATCAGCCACCTATGCATGCTTCCAACAACATATCCTTCTCTGCCAGTCAGTCATATTATTTATCTCGCCCGTCCTTCCACCCTTAGTTCTTTCCCTCTTTGTTCAACACATCCATCAAGGTCATCTGATCTGAGTTTGTCTTCTCCATAAAACCTTCACTGCTGATTTTGGAGTCAAATCGAAGAGGCCATTGGTTACTCTACTCACGCTGCTAATGCTAAGTAAAGGGTGTCTTCTTCAACCGTTGTATAATAATAAGTCGCACAGTACAGTGAAATAGTGAACACACTTCCATCTAGTAATGTCAAGAATTAATGAATATAACTTACCGCCGCCGGCCACTGCTGCTGCATCCCCCCCTGTCTCGCCTGCAGGTGCCGCCAGTTCGCCTGCCCCCTCCGGAATGGCCGCATCGCTGGCCCCAACGGCACTGGTGGATGGTAGTGTGCCTAGAAAAAAACATCACAAATTTTTAGATGCCTGGAAACCTCCCCCTATTTAAAGTGTTGTTCACTTGGAACATTGGAAAAAAAGTTAATGCAACATACATCAGCACTAGACAGTATGTACAGTCAGTAGACAGACACTAGTGGTGATATGGTTCCACTTCCTAGGGTCATCTAGTCCTACTCTACTCTTTTGAAAGTTAGCCTGAGCCATGTGTAACCCTTTTAGATTCATCATGTCGATTACTACTCTTTTGGCGCATTTTTAATTATACCTGCAAGCTTAGTGAGATGTGCAGGAGAGTAGATGCCTTTGAGGCCACTTGACTGTTGCGTACAAGTGACGAGGTTGGAAAAAACAGACTTATTGAGTTTGTTTAGTTCATATTGCTTAGCCATCACATACATGTTACAATTTTTGCCATGACTGCAAAATGCTTCCATTCACCAGTATACTATGTAACGGCTAACTCGCAGAATTTTTCTCATAGAATAGGCGGATGATGCCCTTCTACAAACCAGAGATTTACAGAACATATAATGATGCAAGATTATGTAACCAGTATTTCTACGTTCTACGGTGAGGGGTCTTCCAGAATTCGAAAGATCTTGGCTCTTGTTCTTGTTGTCATGCACTTGTAAATGTTTACTGTTTTAATGTTAGGCTTTTTGCTGGCTTATTGACTATGGCTGTAGTAAAATAAATTTTGATGTACCGAGTTTGATACTTGTTTCAAATAAACCTTTTGAACTTACACATAGACTCTGTGGTATTTGGGGTGGTGGGGTGGACTTACACAAGTGAGTGTGCAAAATGGTATTATTATGTTCTGGGTTGTCTGTTTCAGTCATCATCAACATTTTGTATCTTCGTGGGGGGGTTCGGGAGTGGGACCCTAATGTGAGACACTATAGCTAGTCGGTCAGGGGATCCTGGGTTCTTCGGACTGAGGTGTGATCAGTAAGGTCCAACCTCCCATCAGCAACATCCTATTTTGTTGTGCATAGTTCTGTATGTGGCTCTGCAGAATCACTAGACAATAGTAGTATCATGTACTATCCGATCAAAAATACTAGTCAAATATCTGGTTGGCCATTTTGTTTGTGGTAATTATCAAAGCCTCAACATTGAGAAGACTTGAAGAGGACAACCCAAAGGACAGGACACAGTGGCTAGAGCTATTGGTCAATCAGAGTTTTATTATTCCAAAGAAAACCTTCTATAAAGAGTGGGCAACTGTGCAAGCTTCGCTACAGACAGAGTAATATAATAGTAATAGTAGTAGTAGTACAGAGAGTCATAGCAGAGGCAGTTAGAAGCAACTTAGTTAGAGGCAGGGATAAACAGAATTTGTCAACAGATAGTCAAGGTCAAAGAAGTAAGCTTTTGTAAAAATAGAATTAGAAAGTGGAACCATAATTTATAGTTCGGAAAAAAAAGATGCAGTAAAAGTTAGGGAAATATAAATGTCAATAACCACTGGAGGACTTACTGGGGCCAGCAGCAGGAGCCTCAGTAGAGGAGTGGTCCTCCTGTGGTTCCCCCGCTGACTACGACCCCGTCTTCTTGCCCCTGGGTGGTGCTGATTATAATGTAAAATATAATAAATAAAGAGACAAACATTAAGGAGTGCTGTGAAAGAAATAATAATCATTTGGAAAAATAAGTCAAACAACATTTTAGGAAACAACAATTGCAATAAAATTGACCTATCTAATCAGATGGATCGACTACTGGCTTCTTCCTGCATTCACGGATTGTCTACTTAGTTATTTATGAACACTCCAGTGTTCCATAATCATTCTGATTACAAAAACTAACAAAGCCTAGTAAGTACCAACTGACCTACACCACCTATTCCAGACGGGCCAATTGTTCACTAAGTCTGCATTTCTATTTTTTTTCAGCCATCAAATGCAGAGATGAGATGGAGGACACATGCATACATTAGTGCATACATAGATACAACTAATTGTGGGTTGGTTGCATGATTCTGATCTAGTTCTGCTACTGACTGACCATGCTAAGCCTACCACTCACTAAACAAAGTACAAAACGTTCGACGGAGGACTGGGGTAAGCAGCACTCAGTGACAGAGGAGGCATCACGCAGACCACATAAAACAATTATTAACTAATACTAACAAACTAAACCTAGTATCCAATATCCATCCACCACTATGTCACAGTAGGACAATGGAAGGACTAGTCTCTCTAACAAATCGCATTACCTAACTTCAGTTCTGTAAAATAAAATCTTATATAATCAGCATCAGCACAAGCTAGCGCAAACTAAGTTGCAAACAAGTAAGAGTACCACCGAGCACCTGGGTCCTTAAATCAAAGAACATTTTGCTTTTTGGAACTTAATTTACCCGCAACGCCTGGCACGCAGCAGTAATCTTGTTGTTCATCAAATTTAATATACACAATAAGTTACTCACCAAGCCCGACGACCTCGACACCTAGCAGGTCCAACAGGTCCTGCTCCCGGTCCAGGATGTCGGACCACCGGTGGGCTAGTTGGTTGTGGGTGCGCCGGACCCCAGAGCACCGGAACACGGCCCGGCGCACCTTCGCCCACCGACGGTGCCGCTCCTGGGTAGCGTAGCCGGAGCCGGGCCTGCCGCCTGCTGCCAAGGTCAAGGGGAGGTGGCGCTGGATAAAAAAAACAAGGGCGGCCACCTCCTCCTCCCCAAATAGTTGCCGGGCCTGCACCCCTGCAGGACGCATTCTGCCGCAAGGCAGGCGGGCCTTCTGTGCTCCTGCAGGTCCCTTGCCCTTGCCACTGGGACTTGCTGTGCCCTTGGCCATGGCTCTGGGGTGGGTGGGAGGCGGAAAAGAAAAGTTAGAAGGGGAAAAAAAAGTAACAAAAACACAGTAAAAGTAGAAATAAAATGGAAAATATAAACTTAGGTAAAGAGAGAGATAGATAATAATTAAAAAAAGTCAGAAAAAATGTTTTAAAGACAAAGGATGGCAAAGATAAAGGGAGGATACAAAAGTAGGCCCAGAACCATAGCATAGAGTGAAAAACAAGATGGCCACGCCCATTCGCGACCGCGTGGGTAAGTTTGCGCGATATTTCTCGCGAACATGTACTATTCATCGCGAACAAGTAAAATGCGCTCCCGAACACGTCAATGCACATCGCGAACACGCTATCCGCGACCCGGAACAGGAAATAAGGCATCGCGAGCGGGCGGGACAATAGAAAAACAAGATGGCCGCACCCATTGGCGACCGCATGGGTAAGATCGCGAGATATATCCCCCGAGCATGCAAACAGCTCCCCGAACATGCTTACCGCGCTCGCGAACAAGAAAAAGCCATCGCGAACAGGTTGCCACAAGCAACTACGCAAGCTTGCGAAGCTTCGCGAAGGTCGCGTAGTGCAATGACATCTTCGCGAAGCTTCGCGAAGCGCGGCTACGCGAACTACGCCCAGCCTTAGCAGTGACACAGGAGTCAATAAGAGGAACATCAGAGGCAGAAAATAGGAACCACTGATATGGAATAAATGGAGCACAAACCACTGGCGTGGATAGTGCAGAAACGAAGCTGCACTATCGTTCTTGGCTAAAATTGAAAACTATTGGCACCGCACCACCTTTTACTAAGACATTTTGTTTGACATAGATACCAACTTGTTTAGAAGCAGGAAGCATCTCCACTAGTCTGTGGCCATTTAAGACTGCTGCAAGAGCACACAGAATCATACTCAAGGCTGCGAGCACTGCGTTAGTTCGGCACTGTACATATAAATAAATCCATTGAAAAGTCATTTCTGTTGCCTGTGCATCTTGGGGCACATAATGTAGCTTGCTATGAAGAATGACACAGTGCTAAATGGATACCCTAGTTATCAAAGTACTTTCGTCAGAATGAATAATAAACACTTCTTTGTATATGACTGTGGCAGATTTCACTGTACAAATTCTCTGTGCACAATTGAGATGTCACCAATGTCTGCCATCGCGGTAATTATTGACCAAACATTTGCTTAGGGAAGCTGCGGTTTGCCATGGCACATCGTGATTAATGAGGACTAAAGTTGCTCTTTAATATATATTTTTTTTTTCGTGTCATCCCAATAAAAGGTTTAAAATAGTTAAGTGATAAGCCAGGCGAGGGTTAGAGAAGAGGTGCCAGCCTTCTATTATGCAGCTGCCCAAGAGGCACGTTCCCCAGACACGAGAGGAGCCCAATGTATCATGTAACTTAGGACCACATGTATCAAAAGTGGAAATAGTGATTACCTAATTGAGATTTTCTGCGAATCTCAATTAGGTAATCACTATTCCTAATGTATGAAACTCCATGCGTTTCAATGCGTTTCCATGCGTTTCATTTAGTGATCCGAGTGGGTCGCAAATCAACCTGCTTCATGAATATTAATGAGGTAGGTCACAATTTGCGACCCATTGGGAATCGTTAAAATCATGGGGATGATGGCCTGCTGGGGTCAGCAGACCACCATGTCCGTGATTGCTTTTAAATAAAGCAATATTTTTTTTCCCCAATGCAGCTCGTTTTCCTTAAAGGAAAACGTGTTGCGGTTAAATAAGAAAATTGAAAACTTTTCTTTTAATTTTTTAAGAGGAGGCAGTGGTCTATGCCTGCTCTGAAAAAACGTTTTCACTACCATTCCCTTCCCATTTGCGAATGGGTTACCACCTACTTGAAATAGGTGGTAAAATGTGAATGTTTTGCGACCTCGTTTTGGTCGCAAAACATTCCTACATACTGCAGTGATTCGGTATTAGGACGGTACGCCCTAAACACCACCCTCTTCCTAATACCGAATTGGAATGTATTCTCAATTCCAAATTGTGATTCAGTAACATGTTACTGAATCGCAAACAGGAATTCATACATAACAAAATGCATTCTACTGGTCGAAAAACTGCCCCATTCTGCAAATCGGGCTGTTTGTGACTGGTAAAATGCACAATACATGTGACCGAAAGACTCTAGGAGTGTGGGGGTGGTGAAGAGAACTGGTGCTTTGTGTGTGTGCAGCGTTGCCACAAAGGCTGAACAAAAAAGTATTGAGAAGGAGGCAACTGCTTGCATGGCAGAAGGGAGGGAAAACAGTAAGCAATAAAGAGGAATGGGAGGGAAGGGGGCAACAACAGGAAAAACTAGGTATTTACTCCACAGAAATGACCCGTGAGAGTTACGTGCGGAGCTCCAGCAAAATTTGCCTCCCCACCCCTGCTCACCTATGTTCCTAATGCTGCCAGCAGAGAGAGTCTCTGTGTTTTGTTCACCAAGCACAGAAACACCACAGTCCTAAAACACGAGCGAGATGAAAAATAAAAATAGTGCGCCTCAACGAGGAAAAATCAACAGGATTGAAGAGAACATGTAATAGGGCCAGTCACCATGGGTGGGAACCAAGCACACACAGGGGGGGGCTAATACAACCAATGCACTAATGAAAAGCCAGCATTTCAGACCGGCACACAAAATAACGAATGGAAATCAATGGGCGTGCCAAAAGCCCTCAGTGGTGATACAGCATGTTGAGAGACAGTGCATGCGCACTCCGTAGGCTCAACCTAAAAAGGTTAAAAACATGAACTAATTTACACAAGTGGTCTGTGTTCTGTATTAATGACAGTCACAATTATACGCAAATCCAAATAATGTAGGTGATGCAAGTGTCGAAGCAGTGTATGTGCAAATATGTGAGTCACCACCCCCTTTTTCCCATATCAAATATGTGAGTCAGTCATAAATTGCATTAACAATATTTACAATATGTACAAAAAGGTTCACCCATGGGGCAAGAAGATTTTTAGAAACCAAACGATATAGAAATTTATCCTTCAATAGTCTGGATGGGACCTAGGAAGTAGACGTTTCAAGGTTGGGCCCCGCATTGCTTAGAAATATGAGCTGGCAAATCGGCAGTGAGCCTGAAATGCTTCATTCTTTATCTGCAACAGATCTGTGTGTCCAGGATACATGGACAAATGATAGGAACAGACCTGATAATCTTGGTCAGGTGCTATCATTTCTTGTTGTCCTGAAGAAGACCCATGCAACTTATTTCAGTGGGTCGAAACTATCTGGGATTCCCCTTGTACTCCTTCCTGAATGTCCAAAGGATACATTGAGCCTCCCGCTTAAGGAGTCACGGTTTGAAACCGGAAGTGATCTTACAGCGGAGGACAGTGCCAAATCAATGGCTTATCTAAGTACAAAAATGGACTGAAAACTTTCTAAGTTTCCATTTTTTTAAATATCAACATGGATGACAACACACAACAATAAATTGAAAGCGGCAACAAACATTGAAATGCAACTTCAAGATACTGGGAGGACCTTCATGGAAGTTGCAAAATTGTACGAATTACTTTGCCAAGCGGAGTATTTAAAGAGACCTCCACTCTACCCTACTTAGCATTGTACTTGCCGAACGCATAGTTGGAAAATGTATGGCAAGTATCTTTTAACACTCTTTATGCCATTGTAATACCTGTTACACTTAAGTGGAACCATTTATTTAACCTTACACAAGGCATAATGTACTCCTCAAAGTTATCAAAATTGACAGTAGCACATGAAGCCTTTTGCTAGAAGTACGCTCTTCCAAAAGCAGATGATATTAGTATTTTCATGACCTGCCCCACCTTGAAATCATTTTTGAGGGATGTAAGTATGTCAGTATCCAAAGTGATGAAGCAAGAATTCAAGGTCTTTAATCCTATGTGGTATCCAGTAAAATAACAATCTATTTTTTTATCTGATGTTCATTGCCAGATGTTGAGTCTTTCTTCTTGCTGGATCTGCACTTGGTGGCCCACTGATTCTCAAAGGGGCTAGCTAATGATTCCTGTACACCTCGACAAAGAAGCAACTTGTCTTGATTTTTACTTTCATGGGCATCACACATAGACATTTGAGATCTACCCAACAACAATTCCTAAAGAACATGATGGCCTCCAATGTCTTTATAAAATATCATGTTTCCTGTGACTCACTTTGCCTATGCTATTCATGGCTGGATCTGTAATACCTGTGATGGCCTTTGTGAGATAGAGTAAAGGAGACATTCTCCTTGGTTCATTCATGACTATGTTCCCCCATTTAACTTTTGAGTTGATTCTGGAGCAATGTACTCCCACAACTGACCCATTGCGGATATGGAACACATTTTGTTTGTTATAAACAAGCTTATCCTTGGCTACATTGAATACCAATAGAATGGCCGGGGACGTGCTGTAATGCATATGTTGCATATGTTATCCCAGCCAAAAATTACTATCCTGATCGGTTCCTCCATCAACAAGGAATGTCCTGTGCTATCTCTGAAACAAACTGCCCTTTCTTCTATCCTTTTTTCTATGTATGGAGTGGCTCAAGCTATGCATGCACTCCAAAGTATTGTCTAAGTACTGGAACAGTTGGTGAATGCTACTGCCATTTCTTTGGGGCTTGTTTCTGGTCAATTAACTCCTCAAAGAACAGTCATTTTGCAAAAAAAAATGTCTTTGGGTGTTGGTCTCGCTGCTGATGTTGGTGTATGTGCCACAGTGGGTTCTGAATGTTGTACCTTCATCTCCAATACCTCACTCACCATCCATGAGAAAATCAATCAGATGATAGACAGCATTTTTAGGTTAGCAGGTTTAGTTTAGATGGAAGGTGTCTTTGGGACATTGGAATTGAGATTACTGAGATATTTATTGCAGTACTCATTTTATGGGTGATCATTTTCATTTCCATACAGTTATGTCTCACTATTATTTGTTTCACAGTTACAAAAGACACTGTCCGTACATTTTCTTTGACAACTGCAGAAGACAAGATAGCTGAAATGATTAATCTGTAACTGAAAATGTTATGATATTAAAATAGAAATTAGTAATTTAATCATAATGGATCTTCTTCAGGTCTGCACCTAAAGGTGCAAAAAGGAAGAGATTGTATTTTCCAATGAATGAATGACATATTTACTAAACTGCCATGTAGAGTAACCTGCAGCCATTTTGTATGCATTTGTCTCATGAGATACCCATGTACCTGCTAAAACCCTATCTAAAGTTTCAGTTTCTAAAACGTATTCCGCTTTGATTGCCTAAGTGAAGAAAATCTGTAAATGTTTAGGAAGTTCAGGATGGGTGTAGCATTAGATTCTCAGTTGCTTGGTGACACTAAGCTGAGACTTGCTGAATAGTTACTGCTTATTTTTGATTAAAAAAATACGTTTTAGACTTCCAATGGGCAAAGAGAGATATGTTTTATTTTGCTGTCTCTACTTCTGAGGGGTCTCTAGAGACCTATGTATGTGTGGCATCTACTGATTCTATAGATTGCTCCAGTGCCATTCCTTGGTAAATAGCTTCAAGTATACTATGGCTAGTTGTATAATTCCATTTCCCATGTATTGCTTCTGTGCCATTCTACTGCGCTCTCTTCAGCGCATATACTATGACCGGTTGCATAATGCCAATAACTTGCGTTGCTCCTCTGAGGACACATTTCTCACAGCATTTTCTATGGCCGTTGCTTCTCTGCCACTCCACAGTGGATCCATCACAGCGGACACTATAGCTGCTTGTAAAATGTCTGTTCATATGAGTTGCTCCTTGATGTTGTCTGTTCCTATGGGCCGCTCCTTGTTGTTCAAGTCGGACAAGAAACTGCATTACAATGTACTTGGAAGGGGATGACCCTCGGCGCTATATTGTGAAACTCCTTCGGGGGGATTTTCCAGATCACCCCGAATGGAACTGGGATCATGAAATACAGCGTGCCCATCGCTTTACTCTCAATGTGAAAAAGTGCTATGAGGGCAGCAATAACAGCGGAGAAAAACCCAGGGCTTTTCTGGTGTTTTTTGGAAACGTTCTATTAAGACAGCTAGTGTATGATCAGGCCTGACCTAACTCTCTTAAGGGCTTTGAAGGGGTGTCCTTCTTTGCGAAACCTGATTTTTGCCACTCCACAGTGGAGCGAAGGTGGCGTCTTTGTCAGATTTTTGTATCCTTCCAGCAGCTGGGCACCTAAGTGTTTTTAATGAACACGGCTAGACTGAAAATCATTGTAAAAGGGTTTACTTGCACTTTCACCTCTGAAAGCCGAAGAAAATCTTGAGGAAATAAAATCTAGAAATGGCCAATAAACAATCTAAAAGCAACACTGGGGGTTGTGTAACCCCCCCCGGGCTCCGCCTGAGGCCTTGTTAGAAATGCTGTTTCTTAAGATAACTCCTATTCTGGGGTGGAGGGCACCGATCTTTAAGAGTTGAATTACGCTATGATGAAGTTGTTTTCTTTGGGCTATTTGTAGGCCTTTATAGGCCTAAAGATCTGCTTTGGTCTTAAATACGGCGGGCTGGGTGGCTGGAATTTTATCACGGGCAGCCATCATTCTGGCCTTTCCTGATTGCTTCGAGACGGGAGTGGGGTGGAGGGGCGGGGGGTCGGGTGCTGCTGTGGTTGGGGATGTTGAGGGGGTGGGGGGCACTGGTATCTCTTTAGCCACTTATATCTTCTTTCTTCAATCGTGTATTGGGACGAGGAAAAAATTAAAAAAAGCAAATAATGAGCAAGGAAATCTTAAAAGAAAAAGATATATATATTTTGTTTGAGTGTCTTTAATGTAGACAATGATGTGATCAGTCTCGACCTGTGGCTGGTCAATGTAACCTTTCACAGAAATTCAGGCATCTGGATGTACCAACTTTCTCTTGTCCTCCTCTTCTGCTTAAAATTCTTTTCAGACTATGGCAACTAATCTTAGACTTGTTAGTGTCAATATATGTGGCTTAAATGACCGCCGGAAAAGGCAGAGCGTGGCCCAGCGATTGCGTCTACTGGGGGCTGACGTTGTCTGCCTCCAGGAGACACACATCGAGGGCTCACAGCTACACCTCCTAGATACACATGGATATAAGCTAATTGGGGGGACATCTCAAGGGGCACGACCGTGAGGAGTGGGGATTTTAGCGCAGAATCGATCTTCATTACAGCCCATATGTGCCAAGGGTGACCCTCGTGGACGATGGGTCTTGGCTGAATGCCGGCTATCATCTGGCTCTTCATTTACCTTATACTCTATCTACGGGAGCACAGTTGATGATCCTGAGGTAATCAATTGGGTTAATGGTGAATTAGCTCATTGACCCCTTCCTGTGGTCCTAAGTGGGGATCTTAACATCAACCTGCCTAGTGACTGGGGGGGAGTAATCTGTGGAGATACACAGGCTGAAAACCTAAGGTATTTCAAGCTATTAGGAACTTGATGGACACACATGGGCTCATCTTTGTATGGGTCTACTTGAAACTGAGTCAACCAGGATTTACTTACTATTCTGCCCCCCTTCTTTCTTTAGCAAGGCTCAATTATTTTTTGTTTCATCCTCTTTGATTGGGGTATCTGATATAGATATTGCTCCTCGTTTTTTATCAGATCATAACCCACTCATTTTAAACATAACTGGGTTAGCTTCCTGTAAGGAGGCCTCGTCTTGGAGTTTGGAGCGAGCGCTTCTTTATGATAAGGGGTATCAAACCTACATGAGGAAATGGATTTAGGAGTTTTTGGCTGAAAGTATTGGGTTTGCCCCCGCAATGGTTGTCTGTGACACATTGAAAGCATGTGTCAGAGGGAAAACTTTGCAATACTCCTTAAGGAAAAATAAAAGGGAAAAACACAAATCTTGGAGCTTCAGGGTAAGCTCACAAAGGCTGAAGAAAAACTAACTGAAGCAGTGCAAAAGGGTGCTGATGTGGAGATGGCACAATAGGAACTCTGGCAAGCAAAATCGGGACAATATTGGCCGAGAAAGCTGCGGCTAAATGGGCTGCCACAAGAGAAAAAATCTATGAATTTAGCGAGCTTATCGGCCACCAACTTGCCGTCAGAACAAGACAAAAGGTAACCCTTAATGAAATTCGGCTAATACAGACTTCCTCAGGGGAAACTACGAGTGACCCCAATAAAATCAGAAACTATACCCCGAAGAAGTAGTTGGTCCTCAGGCACTGAGTTGTGATGAGACGGACAATTACTTAGATACGGTCTCTTTAGCACAGCTAACTCCTGAGGATCACGATGTACTGGAAGACCCTCCTTATTCGGAAGAAATCACCACGGCTTTGTTTAATCTGCCTGATGGCAAAGCAACCGGGCCTGATTGTATTCCAGTGGAATTTTATCAAATCTTTTTTCCACCAGTAAAAGATTTCTTTGTGAACCTAATCAAGTTAATTTTTAATGATGTTTCTCCATCTGCGTCTTGGGCAACAGCGAAGATTGTTATTTTTCCTAAGAAAGATAAATCACCCCTACATATGGGCTCCTATCTCCCTATTACCCTCAGAAATGGGGTTCTAAAATCTATGCTAAGATTTTCTCGACCAGACTATCCTCAATTATCGAGCATTTGGTTTCAAAATGGCAACACAGGTTTATCCCAGGAAAAGGCACTATCGACCATATCCGCTGAACCATCACTTTGTTTGATGCGACTCAAACTACACGGGACCCTATCACGTTAATTCTGCTCGATGCTAAAAAAGCATTCGATCGGGTCTCCTGGCAGTTTTTGTGGAAGGTTATGGAGAAGATGTGCTTTGGACTCAAGGCTATTCAAGCCATAAACGCCCTATATCGTAGCCCTTACAGCGAGTGTGTTGATAAATGGGCAGCCCACAGAGCCAGTTGTGATCTCACGTAGGACGCGGCAGGGTTGTCCCTGCTCCCCGCTGCTCTTCGCTCTATATAGACCCCTTAATAAAAAGGCTCCAAGTCAATCCTGACATAAGGGCTATCAATCGATTTGGTCTAGAAACAAAGATTATGGCTTATGCCGACGACTTTGCCTTGGTGACGTCTGACCTGGAAAAAGCCATTGTCGCTATCGAGCTAGAAACACAAGCTTTTGGAAAAATCTCTGTCTATGCTCTAAATAGAGACAAGACTCAGATCATTGTCAATGAGAAAGTCAAATGGACAGATACTAGAGTCGAACCTAGGGCAAAATATCTGGGCGTAAATATAGTCGCTGACACTGAATCCATTGTTTCAGAAAACTTGGTACCTCTGGCAGCAGAGACGAAAAGAGCATTGACTAGATTGAACAATTTACATCTAACTATAGTTGGACGATGTCATTTGTTAAAAATAATATTCTTTCCTAAGCTACCTTATTTCGTTAGAGCCATTCCTTTGGAGTTCCCAAATATACTACTGCAGGAATTTGAACGCCTATATTCTCAATTTGTTTGATCATATTCCCAGCCTAGGAGAGTGTTTACGTTTTTATCCCTTCCTCGAGAAAGAGGGGACTGGGCACTCCCTAACATAAGATTATATTACTGGGCTACGGTCTTGCAAAATTATTCTATATTGCTACAAGAACAACCTTTGACCAGAACAACTTCACTCCCATCCCTGTTTGAAAATTTACTTGAGCCGGAGGCCTGGGGCTGCCTGTGGCGTCAGGTGGAATATGGCTACTATAAAAAGGTCAGATTTAAGTAATTGATGGGTACTTTTAAAGTCTTTACCGCTGTTTGGAAACTTTTGGGTCTAGGTAGGTTGAACAATTCTACTCATATTAATCATAACCCTAATTTGCCTGCTATTTTTGGGAGATCTTATCTTCAAAGTCGGTTTAACTTGGGTATTCTTAAGTTGGGGACTTTGTTTTCAACTGAAGGTATCTTGACTTTTGAAGCCCTTAAGACCCGCTATTATTTGAGCCATAATAAGGCTTATAAATATCTAGCTTTTAGGGATTTTTTGGCTCACAAGCCCGGCGGGCCCTCAGGGTTTTCCCCAAACGATCTAATTAATAAACGAAGTGGTTTCCCTATGCCTTGCATTGGGCATATTTACTCAACTCTGAATCATCCTATGCCCGACGACCTGGACAGAGTATCCTGTAAGTGGCAGCAAAAATTAGACACTACGGATAATGTTTTTAGCCTTGCATTACGTTTTGCTCAGAGCGACTTACTCTCAGCCAAACTGTAGGCACAGTTTTTTAAAACTGGATTCTTTCTTTGTATCACGCCTAGCAGAATTGCAAAATAGGGCGCAAGCCGGGGACCGCTATGCACCAGATGTGCAGAATCAGGAGCAGACTCCATCCATATGTTCGCCTCTTGCGCACTATTGGGACCCCTACTTAATCAAATCCAGGATTTTTAAAAAAAGGCTTTTAAAACAAGATATTCCGCTCTCTCCCGCAACTGTCTTGCTGGGCATTCAAGATACTGTGGATAGGAAGAATGGTGGGGTTTTGATATTTGTTGCCATGACAATCTACAGACTAGGATAGACCCTAACCCTCCTTCATTTTCTCAATGGCTAGCTAGACTTATTGCCACTTGTAATCTTGAGAAAGCCTTTTATTCCAAAAAAGGCAGACAGGCCAAAAAGAAGGGTCTAATAAAATGGGAGCCCTTATCCAGGTAGCTCAGTCAGAGTAATGATTAATGAACCTTTGGTCTGAATAGGAACTATTTATGAATGCTAACCTGCGGTTTGATCAAGCTCCTCGTAGCATGTAGTACTGTGCCCCCTTTCAAATCGAATCAAAGATGAATGTCTTTACAACTGAATGAATGATTTATGAATTGTATCTTGTGAATTATAATGGGTGTTGACCAGCTGTAATTGTTTAAAATCCCTCCTGGCCAATATGAACACTGTACTGCTGTGTTATACTGTCAGTAGCGAAGAATGATGTATTACAGTTGCGAAAATCTTACTGCTAGGTTGGAATTAGGTTATGCTGTTCCTGCTGGTCGCTTCACTCATTTTAGCAAGCTATATAGTATATCTCTGCTTTTTTTCGCACATGACACTTTAATATGGATATGAACTTTGAGATGAGAATTGTTTAATTCCTCCAAGGTCTCGTTATTTCATTGTTAACCTGGGACAGCCGGGTTATATTTCTTATTTTGCACATTTTTCATATAGTAGCACAAGCCACTTTAATTGTTGCACTCTGTGCCTTGTGATTGTGTGCATTATGATTATGGTCTTACAATCAATGTACTGGCACTTTATGTATGTACTTGACTCAGACCCAAGCTGTGTTTACATGCTTCAAGCCCCCGAACGAGCGGTAGTCTAAACACTATGACTGTGCTCATAATCTATATGGACTATTCTTTTTATGTTTTATCTTTCTTTTTCCTTATTTTTCTCTTGATTTCTTCTTTATAAGTGGCAAATATATTCACTGTTTGATTTATGTGGGGGTGGTGAGTGGGCGCTGAGCTATCTGGAATTGTAACACTTTGGTTGTTCGTACTGCATATTCAATAATAGCTAATATCATTTTGAATTATTAGATGCCATCTTGTTTTTAGGTCTCGCCTACGCAGCGCGCATGGGAGAGCATTTAGCCGTCACTCTGCTCATTTTCAAGCACACGCTTGTGCTTGTGGTGGTATCCACCTTGCGGGAGCGAGCAAGGGCGCGCCACAAGTACGAGTGCAGTGCATGAAAACGAGCAGACAGCGCACGCACGCACGCACCACTCCCGGGCTCACCTCCTGCTCCCCCTCTCTCTCACGCGCGCACCTCTTTCAAAAACATATGCTTTTGTAGTCACTTTTAATATCTAGTTTTCAAAATGCACTTCCCTGACACTTCTAATAAAGCTTCTCTATATATTTTATATACATTTAATGCGCCATTTTCTAAATAAGATTTTAGGTACCTTTTTAAAAGATTGTTGCCCTTGCACTGGTTAATTCACAAGCTTTTACATCTACTTTTAGGGCTTTTCTTTGCTCCGCTTTACCTATTCTCTGTAGTTGATTTTGGAGACACTTTTGGTACATGCTATTTATTGTACAGGCAGATTTATAGACACCTAATACAATTTTTTAAATATAAATTAAATCCTCTTTTACATATTATCTAAATGCATAGTTTGTATATTGGCTTTTTGTGTGCTTTTAATGCACAGTTTTCTGCACTTTCTTTTCGGACATTTAAAATACTGTTTGATACAAGTTTTTCATTGAACTTTAATATGTGGTTTTCTGTCCTTGAAGTAACTAGGACACCTGTAACAAACGTAGCTCAGAATAATGTGACTTTGACAGCTGCATGAATGTTAAGTTTTGCTTTTGACCTAAATTGGTGACCGCAGTCCCAACAAATGCAGAAATGAGGGGGATCCAGTTTGATCCCAGTCCAGCAGCCATTATCGAGCCGAACTGGTGTCCAACTTTTTTCCGGTGTAATCTGCAGACACCAGGACACATTGAGCTGCACTTGCATGCTATAAGCTTTCTGTTCAAAGCAGCAACCAGCAGACGGTGAGGGGTCTTTCTTATTTCACTTCCAGCCTGGACCAAAACAAAGGCATGATTTAAAGGGCCATCAGCCATTCTTTTGTTAGGGTATCCTCCTGGCTGGGAGCTATCTTGAGCCTAACACCTAGACCCCAGTGCAATAGTGGAAATAAAGGCGCACAACGTGTAATCACTTGTCTGTCTCAATGAACAGTGTCGGAGTGTTTTCATCACACACATTATGCAGAGACAATATATCATACAAGTGTGTAAATCAATGCACAGAAAATGTCATATAAGATAGTAAGGGTTACAGGGTGCAGGAATCATATATCGTTCTTACTGGTAGGCATTATATATAAACAGTTATTTATCAAAAAAAGATTCCTTTCTGTGTATTACTCTTTTAGTTGGTGACCATGAGGCCTACACATTTAGATCAATAACCTTTGATTTTTGACTGTGACACTGGACAAATATTATTACTCCAGACTAGAATATACTTTTTGTTACTCTCAAAATTTATTTTTCATAGGAAAACACTTATATTCAATTAAATCATATTTTAAAATTGCATTCAATATATACTCTGATTGGGTGCTCTGGTACAATCTTATATATGCTATCTAACAACTCCGTATTACGGTATCTATCTCAGAGTCACACACAGTTCAAATCATGTACTTTCAAAATTGCAAATTAAATACTACACAAATACATTTCATATGCTTTAAAAAGTCCCACTGTCGACGCGTTTCGGTGCATAGGTTACAATAGTAGCACCTTCCTCAGGACGGACGAAAATTTAAAACCAAAGTTTTGTTCTTCTTTCTAAAAAAGAGAATGCATATAATTAATACCAGTTCCCTATGGAGAGTTGATTCTAGTTCTGGGCTATGCTGTTAGTGTCACTATTACATGTTGTCTGCCCTTACTTTAAGTGTAGGGGTTGAAGTCCTTCTGTGGGTGTTCAGGACAACTTTATCACCTCTCAACTTTTGTGATTTTAGACCACTTGCCTCATAGTCAGTGGAGTCATAGAATTCTACAAAAAGAGCATGGAGTTATTTCACCATACTTTTTGAGCCTATTAGCCTATTCTCATGCTGTTAAGCAAAACACTTACTTTTAAAAAGTCACGTTGACACATGTTCAATGGTGTCTTAAAGCAGGTACGTCTTTCGATATGCACCGCCTGTATTCAGTTGTTTAGCTGTGCCTGTAAGGTACATGGATAATGCTATATACTTCAAATAATGATGTCATGGCACTGGTGTTTATTCTCAACAAATACATCCATATACCTACCAATAGGTTTTTCGCCTAATGTTTAAGTTCAGGCTGTCCTTCCCTGCACCTTTTCAAGTGGTGTCCTGATACCTGTACCGGAATAACATGACGTTCAATTTAAGTGTACAGTTATCCATAGATCATGGCTTTAGACATCTACCTATCTCCTACTCCTTCTAAATTAGAAAGGGGTTCAGTACATTCCAGTTAGAGCCTGCAATATCTTGTGGCAGCCTGAATCTTGACAACGCTGTCTTCTTTTCTTTAAGCGCTGTCAGCCACACTGTAGGTTTTCTTGGGGGTGTTTTTACTTTTACTCCCAACCTGTGTATTAAAAGTCATATTGGAGGAGGTTTTATTTAGATCCTCGCATAGAAGAATCTTCTTATCGCATTCCCCAGATTTTGCCAAATTTGCTAATTACAAGTATGTCCTCTACTCTCATTGTCACTTATGCTGTTTTAAAGCAGTGCTGAGGTGTACTTTAATATTTCTTTATCAAAGGTAACTAACAGAAACCGTGCCCTGTTCACTTTGCAGTGCTACAGCGTTAAAAGCGATTGTCACAAGCAGCCCCTCCCTAGAGCACTTGCTTAATGACCTTCCCTAGAGCACTTGCTTAATGCAAGCTGATAGACTATGGTCTTCGGAAAAGGAGTCCTGAGGAAGGTGCTACTATTGTAACCTATGCACCGAAACGCGTCGACAGTGGGACTTTTTAAAGCATATGAAATGTATTTGTGTAGTATTTAATTTGCAATTTTGAAAGTACATGATTTGAACTGTGTGTGACTCTGAGATAGATACCGTAATACGGAATTGTTAGATAGCATATATAAGATTGTACCAGAGCACCCAATCAGAGTATATATTGAATGCAATTTTAAAATATGATTTTATTGAATATAAGTGTTTTCCTATGAAAAATAAATTTTGAGAGTAACAAAAAGTATATTCTAGTCTGGAGTAATAATATTTGTCCAGTGTCACAGTCAAAAATCAAAGGTTATTGATCTAAATGTGTAGGCCTCATGGTCACCAACTAAAAGAGTAATACACAGAAAGGAATCTTTTTTTGATAAATATCTGACACCCAGTCCTTTCTGGTCCCTGGGAAACTCTCTTTTTTGAGATTATATATAAACAGTACATAGTCTGGAGAAACACAAAGTCAAGTTTAAAACATAACACAGTGGTCAGGGTTGACTGTACTAATAAGACTTTATTACCACCCACAGGAACCATTTTTTCAACCATAGAATAACAAACAGATTGAGAATAAAACAATAAGGTTGTAAACCTGTGCCTTGCAGATTGCATGTAGATCATTGATGCTGGTTCATAATTCATAACTCACTGTGCTATACTAGAAGGGTTGTAATGTATGAACTCCAAATAATAACAAGCATTGGCATAGCCAATAGGTCTCGCCTTTGGGACCTTATAAGTGTTTAGCCATGCAACACTTGATGTTGTTGCACCAAGGATATTGTGCTGGATAACTAAACACTTATAAGGTCCAAAAGGCGAGACCTATTGGCTATGCCAATGCTTGTTATATTAAGCTTATGTTGTACACAGTCTTGCTCAGCCTTCGTGCTTTTGACATATTCACCCTCATTCTCATGTTTGGCAATTCAAACGAGGATTCATATATTACTGGCTCAGCATCTGGGAGGTTCTAGTTCTGTATTTTATTCAATCTCCTTTTACATTCTTCATCTTCCAGGAACATTTTCACCATTGATTAGGGAGGAGGCAGGAGACACCCTTACCCACAGGCTGGTGCCAGGCATAAAGGTGGCACTCACAGTACCCTCATCAGAACACTGTCTGGACCTGTGGAACAACAGAAGAGGTTTGGACCTCCTTTCTGTAACCTGAGCCCAGAAGACTGGACCTGCTCTCCCTCCTGCACCCAGGACAAAGAAGTGGACTCCAAGGGTCATAAGGCTGACCAAGCTACAGGGATACAAAAAACTGCAAGAGGCCTTTTTCTGCAACTTCTTAGCTGACCAGTTCCAACTGGACCTGGACCCTGCTGCTGGCCTCTGCTGACTGCTGGAGTAAGTCATGACCCCCAAGAGCTGTCCGCAAAGTTATGGAAACTTGGCTAGTGTCAAGGGGTACTCCTAAAATATCCTGAAACCTGGAATTTAGAAACTTTTTGGCTTTGAGCACCTCCAGAGTACCAGCACAAACAAGCCAAGTCGATCTAATGAAAGTGCGTTGCTGCTGGGCCAAAGATTCAGGTTTCTCCCCACTCAGAGCTTTTCCACAGTGGCAAATCCCATTCAGCGGACCTCATGGAGAAGGTATCTGGACTCGTGAATGGATGATGGATTTAGACATGCGCTAAATGCAGTAAATCAAGTTGTGTCTCCCCTCCCTGTCGTATGGAGTTGGAATAGGTAGAAGGTTGGGGTGGGGATGGCAGAATGTTGTGTTCTATCAAGGATGGTTAGTCTACCTTATGGAGAGCCAGCTGGGTAGTTGTGAAGCTGCTCTTCAGGGAATTATCAAATTAGGCTCTTCTTCCATACCCCGCGTTTGTGTGTCATTACCACCCAAATTAATGACGAGGGCGGAATAAAGAGCAGCTCTCTCCTATATTGGCTATTTGTAGTCTCAGGGGGCTGAGAAGAAGGATTTAGCTCATGTGTGCTTGCAGGCCTTGTTCGCCGAGTATCCTCCTATGGACTTATCGGCTGACAGCTTGTGCTTCTGCCAGCAAAGCGAGTTATTCATAGCCTGTTAGGGCATTGCAATCCTAAAAGTACATACTGTGTGCAGTTTGGGGCTATTTGCCAATACTTCTAACAAGCGTGAGCAAGCCCGTGTAGTGTGAGCCATTTTCCGATTCTTGGAGGAACCCTTTCCTTTCCCACAATTCTGTGTGCGAATTGCTCTGCTCAAGGTGAAGTAAGCAGCCATCTTGGATTTGGAATTCCTGATAGCTTGGTACAACTGCTCTCTCTAAACTCTTTCGGACGTTTTGGATTGGGAATGGAAGTGTCAATTGTATAATTTTGACTGCAATTTTTCAGGATTTATTTCATATTAGCCAGGAAGGTTTTGACAAATTGTACTTTGTAGCCATATTATGGGGGGATTTGTGTGTAATTTTTAATAGATTTAATCCTTTCACTTGGCTACTTGTTTGTAACTATTCATATTGCAGGTCCACCTCATTTTTTGCAGTCAGTCGGGGGACCACATATGGAATGGGAACTGTGGTATCCCATGTTCTTGGCTTATGTAGAAGGACTTGAGAGTGATTCATTTTCAGGAAAAAAGGAAACTATCTCTACTAAAGTATTGTTTAGGTGGAGCAGGCTTGAAATGATTCAAAAACTTACCTGCTTTAGAAGCTGCAGGACACATGGTTTCATTTGCCCAAGCCTTTAAAAGAATGGGCATTCGGTTTGGAAGAAAAACTAATACAGTAATGAAACCATTTACATTTTATTTGCAAGCACAAACAGAAGAGTTGATTGAAGACTGTGTCTGTGCTACAAACATTAGCAGATGCCTGTGAATTTGAAACTATTACTTATGAGCAAGTATTGAGAGATCAAATAATGATGAAGACAAAGAGCAAGAAACTTTAAGAAAGACTATGGGCGGTCATTGATATTGACACAAGCATTAAACAGCCTGAGAAGTTCATAAGCGATATAAGAAGTCAAAAGATAACAAACAAGATTCAGAAATAAGAAGCAATGAGAAGAAAAATAGTATCAGTTGTTTTAGGTTCGGGAGTCCATACCATGTGGCAAATTTTGAGGGGTGTCCAGCATGGGATACAATATGTGTCAAATGCAAGAACAAAGGACATTTGTGTGGAGCAATGTCATCCCAAAAGGTTAATTGTGTTACTTGTGATGATAGAAGAGAGAACAGTGTGTAATTCCATTTTTTTCATGAGAGACTCCAAGTGTAAGGGTTTTCCAAATGTATCTTATTGATTGACAGCAAATCAGTAGCTATGGTGGTAGATTCTTGTGCTTTGTCCAATATCATTGGGAAACCATTATTCGCTAACACTTGGGGCGACAAAAAATGGTTTCCTCCAGATGTACAGCCAGGTGGATATTCAGTCCACAAATTTGATTTGGAAGGGTACATGTGGTAACATTTGGAATTTGATGGAAGGAGAACAACTGGCACAGTATATGTGCAACCAACGGTGACGCCATACTAGGGTGGCCTCACCAACAAGAGATGGGACAATGATTGGATTCCAATGCTTCCCCACCAGTGTATTTGGTTACATCCAATAAAAACTTGTCAGAGCATGTTTCTAGGATAAAGTAACAATAAGTCTTTATCCTGAGCAATAATAATAATAATGTCCAAGAGTTCGTATATGTGTTGTTAGAAACTTCTTTAATTCCAAATGTTCAATTTGTATTTCAGTAGAATCACATCCAATAGTACATCAATACACTGGGTTGATACAGTCACAGCCAGATGATAAGTGCAGCCGACACGTGTTTCGTCATTGAGGAATGACCCACCGACTTCCTCAGGGATACATGAACAAGATGCACCCCATAACTATCTACTATATCATAAATTTCCCATAGTTAGTCCAGTTAGGGTGTCAGGAAAAGACCACAGGAAAAAGTACAGTGATCACAATTAGTCCTAATAAGTAAAGTAAGGAAAAAGAGGGGGAAGGACAGTGTAAGAGGAGAGACTCAAAATTTTAACTGAGCCACCAGCGAAAGGGATAACAGTTTTAGTCCAAAAGTAATCCCTACCATGGTAAAGAAAATCGTGATTTGTGGTATGCCATTGACACTAGAAGAACAGGATCCATCACCATAGTAGTTTCTTTATACAAATAAACTCACCAAAAATGAAATAGGAAGATTATCCATAACTCCAAATGCAAAGTATTCCATATTTGTTCACACAGAGACCTAATCATTGAGACAGATCATGTGTAAAATAACACAGATTCCAATGTTATAAACGGTCAAACAAGACTATCTAATCTCACTAAATTATACCTGTGTCTCCAAAATGATCTTCACCGTAATATGGTATGTTAGAGAGTCTGAAAACATATAAATAATAATATAAGCTTGTAGTCTGAAATTGGTAAGCTCAAGAAACCCACATGAGGCTTAACTTGCTAAGTGTATGTAAATTAGTGTGGAACCATAGACCAATGAACATATAATTTGCATTAAACAACTTAGTGGCTCATTGCCCAAAAGTGTTTCAATTAAAGCCTGCCCATATTTGTAAAGGATTCTCAATACTCGCAAACACCTAACATTTAGAGACAACACCTGAGATATTCAGTCTTATTAAATTCGTAAGCTAAGTAAAATTCAATTCTACATATTCAAAGCATAACGGTGCTGCGAATATCCCAAAAACTCACAAATACGTCTGAGAACATTGTTACTCAGTTAGCGCCAATATGAAAAAGCAAATCATAAAAGGATCAACCCTAGAAATTGTGGCATTTCCACAGAAAATGCCTCACCTTACAAAGCAACTGAGTGTGCTCCAAGTTCAAAGTGTCGGCGTCTCGCTAATGCATGAAACACGTCCATCCTTAAATACAGGAAGTGCATGAATTCGTATCCGCCCATGGTATAGACTCTGTAATATCAGATATAAGGGGAGGCAACCGGGAACTTAAGCTCAGACAAAGTGTGGTCCGTTGGATCATGAAATTAAATGCTGTTGGTATAGGCCTCAACATGGATGGTGAATTTCAATATTTTCTGAGCAAATAAAAATATAAAAATGTGAATTTTCTTGTGACTCTTTTCACCTTTGGCTGGATAAACATCCTCTTGCTAAGGTCCATGAGCTAGTTTAAACACTGGCTGGTGCAACAGTTTTTTCCACTGTGAACTTGGGATGTGCATTTCGCCTGGTGGAACTACATGAGGACTCTAGGCAACTTACAGCTTTTGTGACACCTAAAGGGATGTTTCAGTATTTGAGAATGCCATTCGATTTGGCAAGTCCAGCTTCAGTGTTTCAAGGTTTGATGAAAAATATATTGGGAGGAGTTGTGGGGACTGTCGCCTTCCAGGATAACATTTTAGTTTTTGGGAATTCCCATGAAGAACATGATAATATTTTGTAAAATATATTGGAGGGATTGCATCACAAAGGTCTAACATTGAGCTTTTCAAAATGTAAGTCCAGGCAGGATAAAGTTGAGTACTTAGACCATAACATTTCCAATAATCGTATTAATTTCAAATACAGCCATGTGAAAGTTGTTTTAGATGCTCCTGCACCATCTCCCAAAGATCACATTTTTTGGGTTGACTGAGTTTTTGGGGGAAATTTGTACTGGATTATGCAACTAAGGTACATCTGCTTTGGCAGTGACTAAAGAAAAATGGCAAGTTTGAATGAAGTAGTAGTCAACAAGAGGCGCTTGATTTATTAAAGAGAGAGATTGTTGAAGCGCTTTTCTTGAAATCGTACGCATTGGGAAAAGAGTGTATTGTGGTAGTGGATGCCAGTAGTGTAGGTTTGGGTGTGTTAGAAATGGGGGTCTCTAGTTGGCAGAGCTAGGTACCTTTGTCCAAATAGGGACTCTTCTTCCTAGTCAGGGTAAGGGGGATACATTTCTAAAATAACCCCAGCTCACCCCCTTGATAGCTTGGCATGAGCAGACAGGCTTATCTCAGAGGCAGTGTGTAAAGCATTTATGAACGCATACAGTAATAAAGTGAAAATACTACAAATGGACACCACACCAGTTTAGAAAAATAGGTAATCTTTATCTAAACCAAACAAGACCAAATCGACAAAAATCCACAATACAGTAATAAAAATATGACTTTCAAATGGCAGAAATAGTTCAGTGCAAAGCAAATTGCGGATGCAACACTTTTTATACGAAGTAGCTTGGATGCGTTGCTCACACAAACAAAAAGGGTCACAGGGAAGGTGATGCGCCAGTTCCTTACACTCAGGGAAGGTGATGCGTCGGTTCCTTGCTCCATGGGCAGTGATGCTTCAGATCCTTACTGCTGTGCTGGGGAGGTGATGGGTCAGTTCCTTACCAGAGAGGAGCTGATGCGTTGGTTTCTTACTGCGTGGGTAGGTGATGCGGTGGTTTCTTACTGCATCCCCCAACGATGCGATTTGGTGCCTCGATGCGATGATCCGGGATGATGCATGGGTTCTTACAGCTGCACAGCAGGCCTTGCATCAGAATTGGTGCGGTGATCTTGTACTTCAGAGATCGGTGCACTCGATACGGCGATTTCTCGAGCCGCGGGTAGGCGCAGGCGCTGCAACGATTTCTTCGGCGATGCATCAGAAACAGGTGCAGATGCGTCGCACTTCTTGAAGTTGCGTTCCAGCTCCCAGAAGCAAACAGCCTCCTTGTGGAAGGCAGACCAGGCCCATTCAGGTGCAAGGAAATCTCCTCCCCCCATTCTTCCAGAGTCTCTCAAGCCACTGCACATCCCCAGCGCCTGTTACTCCAAAGCCAGGCAGTCAATACACATCCTAGCAGAGGCACACTGGATGGCTAAGCAAGAAAATACCTACTTTCTAAAAGTGGTATTTTCAAACGCAAAATGTATAAATCACCCTCACTAAAAGATGCATTTTAACATTCTGAGTTCAGGCATACTAAACTTTATTTTTCTACCTTATTCCCAGGGGTAGTTTTGCTTATAAGATGTTATGAGCAAACTCCCCATTCTATCCTATGTGAACAGATAACCTTGCTATAGTGTAAAATGAAATTGGCAGTATATCCCTATCAGGACATGCCACACACATCAGAGCATGTCCTATGTTTCACATGCACTGCACTCTGCCCATGGGCCTACCTTAGGGGTGACTAACGTAAGAAAAGGGAAGGCTAGGGCCTGGCAAGTGGGTGCACTTGCCAAGTCGACATGTACTAGAGTACTAGACTGCCCATAGGCACTGCTATGGCAGGCCTGAGTTACATTTGCAGGCTGCTTATGTGGGTGGCACAACCAGTACTACAGGCCCACTAGCAGCATTTGATTTACAGGCCCTGCGCACACAGTGCACTGTATAGGGACTGACTAGTACATCAAATAAACCAATTATGGACTTTGGCACTGATCAGCAGTGGCAAAGTGCGCCTAGCATATAGACCAGCAAAAATACAGGGGAAACCCACGCCTATGATGACAGGTCTAACAGGGTGCAGTACTGATGCAGATATACAAACATGAAGAGTGGGCAGTTTAATACATTTCCAGGTCCTTGAGGATTATGAGTGTAACTATGCAACTACTGAAAAATGATTGTTGGCTTGCACCTGGGCTGTTCAACATTTTTGTCAGTATTTGTTGGGGAGGAATTTTTTACTAGGAACAGATCATAAGCCATTGGTCATTATCTTGTCCGCTATTGGTGGAAGGATTATAACGGCACGCCTAGCAAGATTGGCAGCCAAACTACAAGAGTACCAATGCATAGTGGAGTATGTTCCTGGTCGTGTAAATGTGCATGTTGATTTTATGTCACATTTTCCGGGGATGATTGAGGAGAAGTTTAATGAGGATGTGGGGTGTGATGTGACATACACTCTGGACGATATTAACGTGTGGAGTGCAGATGATAATGCAGTAAAAACCATATCTGAGAAACTGTGGGGCAAGTCTATGCTTATTGGATGTGTTTTGCATGATGTTCAGTGTCATTTGAATAAATGCTGGCCAGGGGAAAGGAAGTTGAGTGGTGAAGTGACATCATTTATCAAAATAAGGGAGGAGTTGATAGTTTCTAATGGTATAGTCTTGAGAGGTGACAAAAATTGTGCTTGAGGAAAACCATTTTTGGATTGGCACATGCGAGTCTCTTGGGGATGCCTGCTAGGAAAAGGAGTATATGTGAATTTTATTGGTGGCCAAGAGTCAATGGTGTGGTTGATAATTGGGTGAGAGAATGCAAACCCTGTGCGAGTAGTGACAAATCAGCAAGGGCTCTTGTGGTGGATGTGAGTTCCACTGAATATACAAAAGGACCTTGATAGAAAGTGGGAATTTATATATTGGGTCCATTTGGAATGTTATCTAAGGCCATAAAAAAAGTGTTAATTGGAATTCGGCCTTATACATTTTTAAGCACTGCAAACAAAAACAATTTACTAGACTATAAGGACTGTTGCAAACTTGAGTTAGTGACGTAGAGTTAGAACCAGGTTGCAAAGGCTTCACTTAAACGAGCCAATATTAAACGTATATTTTCCAATTACAAAGAACACAATTTTGCACTACATTTCGACCAACCGCCTTGTGCAAAATACAATTTTTTTGCACTTGTCAGTCATTGCACGTTTTTGTGCATAATTGCCCCAGAGCAGTATGTGTAATGCTGTCTGCCTGCAAATCGTATTGGTGCGCTCTATATATTCTGGGGCAGATTGCCTTAAAGTAAAATTGTCTTTTGAAGCTAGTGCTGTGAGGCACCTTACTGTCTTACTACACTTCAGCTAATCCATAAGCAATTCATGCATGTAGAAGGGATTTGTAACATTTAGTTTTTTTCTGTGCAGCCTGTATTGTGTGTTTTTGATTTTGTAAAAAGCTTAAGTATTTAGTAGAGACTTTTCCATCAAATTTGTGTATATTCAAATTTACATCAAAGACAAACTTTAAGATCACAGTTATCAAATGCCTGAACATCGTACCTGATAACTGACACAGTAATGGACCAAAGAGGACTGATTTTTATACACACACACACACACGCACACTCACACGCACACACACACACACACACACACACACGCACACACACACACACACACACACCCACACACTGTATTTTAACCCCCCTGCATGTTACTTAAAATCATTCAAAACCTTACATACCGGAAATGGAAATTACCACGATGTAAAGGTACCAAATGATATATAAAACAACACCAGAATATTGAAACATATATTTTCAGTAAAATAAAATATTTTCTGTTAATTCACAATAGTTATAATAGGAAAAATATCACTGCCACTCCAGCTATGTTATCCAAATATAATACAAAATAGATTTAAATCTCTCTTATTGGCAAAGTAACAATAACAGTAATATTGAAAAAAAGAACAAAAGATATTTATTGTATCATTTCTTTTTTAAACTAAAGACCTCACAGGGGATGATGAGGGATCAGCACTTTGTGTCTCACCACTTCTGCTCCTAGTTTAAAGCACACGCGTGCCTCCTGAACAGATATGCTGCCTTGTCTTAAGTCCTCTTCATTTCGACATGCAAATTTACTGTGGATTCTGACAAAATGATTGTGGAATTAGCAAGGTAGGTAACTTCATCTATATGTCCAGTCAACTGGCGATGTCTTTATCTTTGTGATTTTCCTTAATTTGTCATCATCAATAATCTTTATTTGGATATAGAGTATCCATAAAAGCACAAAGCAGTATCTCACAGAGTAAATCACTTAAAACATTACATATAAAAACATCATCTGGGTTAAAACATACAAAAAGACTTTTACAATATAAAAAAAATTCAATGAATCGTCATAAGATTAGCATTTTCACAGAAACCGAGAGTATATCAGGTTATGTAGCAGCATCATATAATAGAGTGCAAAGTGCAAAGTGCAAATAGATTTAGAGGAATAGCAGCAGGGGGAAATGGGCTATTGAATCCATGGATAAAACTCCACACAATTTAAACTTTGGCCAAAAACCAAAAAGGCATATTCTTTATCGGCATAAAAGCAGGAAGTTCATATAATACATAGAGGCACGCAAACGAATAGCCATCTTCAAAAAGGTACAAACACGGAGGGTTAAATTTTCCCCATTAAGCTGAAGGATAGTCCTATAAGCAACCATAAAATCCGTTATTCCACTAACCCTAAAGAAGGGAATCGAAAGTTGCTTACTATACCTTTGGTAAAAGTTACAAAAGAATAAAAAATGTAACATGGATTGCTTACCTAGATTGCCGCAAGGGCAAGGCAATTGCTCAATGTTGGTTTGGAAGCCTAAGGGGAAGCACAACAAATATTTTAATGTGCCACCTCTAAGACGAAAGAGCAAGCTTCGATCCCAGCAGTTAATGTCTCTTAGAAGATAACTAGCTGGTAAATAAGAGGGGGGCCCTCCGTCGTCTACCATGGATATATAACGTGTGACGGATGCTTTAGAGAGCTCTTGTTTGTGTCTTATGTCCCCATAGTATTTATATATGGCTTCTCGGATAGTCTGACTCGCTCATACATCGTATCTATAATAATATCAATTGCAGTATCCCCAAGTCTAAGATTAGAATAAGGTGTCGATGTTGCTTCAGTTTGGGTATATACAGAGTAATTTAGTGTCTCTGAAGACGTTAAATCAACAGAAGTGCAAACAGGTACTGGGTCGTCTGAGGCTGCTGAACCTTGAATTCATGTGGTTAGCGCAGTGCGTTGTGAGTTTGAACGTGGGGGTTGTTTCCGTTTAGAGCAAACCGGCTTAGCTGTTTTCCTTCTTCTTTTTGCCCCGGTAATTTCAGGGTTCGGGGAGAAATTCGCAGTTGCAGTTGCAAGAGTGTCCTTAGAGCAAGCCAGGGATGAGGAATCCTCCATCTCCCCAATGTGCCCAATATCCTCATTTCCCTCAGCGCCCATTTCGCTTTCTCGGGCTGGCGATAAATTGTGATCAACTGGTATAATCAACATTGGTTGGGAGTCAATACAATTGGTATTCTCAGTTTTTAGAGGGAAATGATGTATTTTTAAGCCCAAGGACAAGCGCCTCTGTTAGCTCGATTTCGGTGCTAACAATATTGACTGCTCTCTCCAGCATACTATCTATGGACGTAGAGTTACGTGATGCTGGGGTAATATTGCGTTTGCCCATAACGATTGCTGCCCCAAACATAAAACTTAAGTGAATCACCACTCACCACTGTCAAACACAGATGATCAAAAATGTCAGAGGGGTGGCCCGGCCTGTGACGGTCCCGGATGGGCACAGACGGGCCCGCCCTTGATCCGGGCTTCGTCCCGCGCGCGTCCCGCGCTGTGGTGGGAGAGGCAGCACTTTATGCGCATCACCACGCCTCCCCCTCATTCGCGGCAGCTGGAGGATAACTGGTGCACCCTGGGGGCTGTGGTCCTCGCCCGGAGTGTTGTGCCAGATATCAGCTTGGTGCGGCGGCGCTACAATGTCCTTCGCCACCTTCCTCCAGCAGGGCAACAGAATGTCAACAAAGGGTCTCCCAGCAGTATTTCCCAAAAAAGGCACAGCCAGAAAAGAAACGACTCCCTGTAATTTTTAATGGAAGTGGATAAGCCTGTCACAGCTCAAGGTCAAAACTCCATGTTGTAATTGAGAGATTGAAACCCTTTATTTATCCTATCACAATCTGCCTTATAGTCTCTTTTTTGGTTTCATCAGAAAGCCCAACTACTTCTGAAGATCTATCCTTTACGTCCAAAAACTGTATTTGAACATCTAGTATAGATTTCTCAAGATCGTTAAATTCTACCGAAGTTGGAACTGCATCTTCACCTTCCAAGTTTCTCGAGGCTTGTGCTCTATTTTGGTTCCATTTTACCTTTTTCCTCCTAATTGGCTGGTGATGCCTTTGTCTTGCACTCCAATGTTGAGGTTCATAGTGTGTCTATCAAGTTGCTGCTGTTTGACACTATTGATCCTGCTCCTTCAGGTGCAGTAGGAGTCTCTGTGTGTTTGCTAGTGCAAATTGATTCCATTTTCTCCAATTCTTCTAGCATGCCTCCTGATCTTCCTTCTTAAATGGTGGTATGTCCATTATAAAAAAATAGAACATTGCAGACTTCTTGTATAAAAATTGTTTTAATATAAATTATAATGTTTTTTCAACACCATGAAAAACAACAATTTTTATTTTTTATTTAAATCATTATGTCTAATGACATTTATAAATGAAAGATCTACAAATCATATAATGCTTTGCTTCAAATAGAAGTAAAGTACCATTAGCCATAAAATTTATTTAACATGCCCACAGTGCTTTATATAGTAATATCATATCCATTTCATCTAAATTTAATAATCTATCTATATGTATAAATGAAGATTTAAAGTTAATACCTTACCTGAGGAAGGACAGAAGCATTCATACTGATAATTCCAGACACTGCCTCAGTTTGTTGCGTTGACTAATTGTTCAATAGGAGTCAAATGTTCTTCAGTCAAAGTATCACCTCCAGTGGTCCTTGCCTCATTACTTAGGGTAGCCAGCCTCTACTTTGAACGAAAACATATGTCATATCTCCTTTTTCGGATATCATTGTTGCAGGGATTCTGCTTATGCGCAGAACTATGCGCAGGAACCCAGGCCCTCAGTGAATTGTGGTGTACCAAAAACTCACCTCAGAACCCAGAACCCCTTATCCGGCCAGCATCAGTGTCCCATTCGTTATCCGAGGTTTAGCTCGGCGGTCCCAATGTATAGACAACCCAGAACATGCGACTTAGTATATTTCTCAGGAATGGTGGGAATCAGAAATACCTGTTCGTAATTATTCTCGTACCAGTCCACAACAGAATAAACAGAGACACGGCAAAAGTTTAAAGAGTTTATTTTATAAACCTCGTGTCCTAAGATGCAGCAGTTTGGCTAACATTAGCAGACAAACGAATAAAATCAAAACCATCAGCATAGTTACAATACCATAGAAAATGAAAGGAGTAATCATACTAAAATGACAGTGGATCTAAGCCACCTTCCCTTCTCTAACATACTAATAGTATTATTAGACTAATAAAAGGTCTCTAGGCTTGAATGGGGAACCCCATACCGTAAAGATCAGCTCAGTGAGTTCACATCACTGGATCAGCTATGCTCTGCTCCTGGGAACGCTCTTCTTCCGAATGTAATGAAAACATGTAACACTGCAATATTAAAAGCACCCGACTTTCAGGTATTTGCAGCTGCGTGCGTGTTATGGCTAAACTAGTGTGCCGATCAACCTGAACTCAACAACATGCACCGTCTAGCGACCCAGACTGTTCTTTACACTGTGTACAGACCAAGGTCGCTGCTCACTGTTTGGGATGTTAACAACAGACAGTTCTCATGTGAAGCAAAGTCGAGTAAGCATTTCTCAATTTAACAACATGTGACTACAGTGTCGTGTGCAAAAGCGTCAAGATGGCTTTCCAACATCCAACGCGGTTGTGCTAACTTAACATTGTACATATGTAGATAACGATCTTCACTACATCATCAGTGGTACAATGAGTGACACCCAATGCATTATGGATTCTTGAATATTTAACCATTTTTTATAGACTCTGTAACAAACAAAAATGACTTTCTGAAAAGGTCATCATTATGAGTCACAGAATGTTCTACAAAGATCTGATTTCTTCTCACTGAGCTTGTGCTTCCTCTTCCTGGCTCCTTTTTCCCTCATGGGGGTTATGTCAGGCAAGGATTTTCAAGAGTTGCACTGGAAGTTAAAGTGGCTCTCCTCCTCTGCTGCATTCGCTCCTTGGCTACAATGGGCATTTGCTTATGTACTTCCTGGTAGTGACGACATCTGACGCTGTCATACAGACATTAGCAATTTATGAAACCAAAAATCGCAAAAACGTTGAATTTCATTTTAATACATATGGAGTAGCATTTTGCAATTTGTAATTTTGATACTTTTATAAATAACAAATTGCTATTTGAATGCTTAGTACATCTGTCCTTAAATGTAAAGTTCTACATAGTTCTTCATATGGTACACAAACCATACAGGAAGAATAGGCAGAGATAAATGCAAAACATTTTCCTATTCCATCTCAACCATGGATCTTCAGCCAGTTATATCATACTGCAATACTCAAAAAACTTTTAAAAGACTAAAAATTGAAGCCATATTTCTAAAAGTGCTAGAAGGAAATGGAGTAAAGATTTGTAAAGCATTGACCCGGACCTCAACCACAGTTCCCAACTACCTGCCATCAGAATACTTTATAAAACGGCGTTATTCACACTGGCCTTTGGCTAAATAGCAGACATACCGGTACTGATAGAAGAATACTGGATAGGGACCTTGCCCCTACTTAGTTGGACTCCTAACACATCAACCTGAACATGTAATTCACACTGTTACAGCTCACAGAAGTACGCGTAAGGCAATGTGTAGCACTATATAAAACTACTGAATAAAAACATAAGTAAACCGAGTTAGCAGTTTGAACTGATATGTCAATTGTCGAGCTATAGAACTTGTCTCATAAACATTAGTTAAACTTTGGCTTTTATTATCCACCACAAAGTCTTTGAGTTATCTGCATGTTCATTAATAACTTCGTTGTGAACATAATTTCTGCATTGACTCAAAATTGGGTGCATTTTTGCCAATCTTGTGTTTATTATTAGAAATGGTAACTATGAACCATAAATGATCAGAACCAGATGTAAATGCTTTTTCCTTCCTTTGCACAGAATTTTTTTTAAATTACGGAAATGGGTAAAGCCTACAGAAGAGCCTTATCACAAATTTGTCTGGATAAAGGACACAAAGAGAACTTACGATTTTAAATATATATCCATCTACTGTAATTCAAGTAATCAAGTCAAAGTGAAGTTAGTTGAACTAGAACAAAATCAGAAGCTTTGACAGCTGATTGAAACAGAACTGTGTTTTTTTCAGCATTTCAACAGCATGCCAAGAAGGAATTACACAGCTGCAAACCTCGGTTGAGCAAATCCCTGCGAGTAAGCCTTTCTAATTATGCAGCAGAAGGTACAAAGTGTTCCTGTAATGTATGAAGAGCTTACTCATATTAAGACATGATTTAGTACATGAAATTGGAGTTATGTTGAGCACGAGCCAGGCCAGTTCAGGCGCTAGAGCACTGTATATAATCACGCAGTTGGACAACGGTTCCCGTGCATTTGTTAAATATGATTGCAAACATATTTTAACATTCTATTTGTGCCAATTATATTGTGTTCTGATGGTGGAGTTTGGTGTCAAAAAGAAAACATAAGAGCTGAGCTGTGGGAACCAATGTTAGGGTCCTCCTCTTTGAGGATACCCCCGTTGTGGTGGGATGGTGGTAAGTTGCACGCTGGGGCTGGTAGAGATTGCGCTACCGGATTGTTCCAGCACTTTGATGATACTTTGAAGGATGTGTCTCACCAAAGTACTGGTTAGCGTTACACTGATGGCCAAAGGTGAGAGTCACTAGGATCACAGGCAGAGGATGATGAAGAATTAGTCACAATTCCTGCAGATTGAGCAGTATGTCAAATCTTCTCAGAAACCCAAAATACCTGTAATTCATGGGTAGTGATTTTCATGAGCTGCACCCCCGTAAAGCCACTGCATCACCTTTGTAAAAATTCATAACACCAACGATAAATCCACATTTTTCTGAACTGTGTGTCACTAGCAGTAGTAACTGGAGTTTAATTGGCTACAACATACACCAGCTGAACATTTATGTATTAGATTCTAATATTCCATATCACACATCGCGATTCTGACATTACAAGTTCTGTATACTAATGCAATAACAATGTGTTCTACTACAGCACCTCATATTCACGTGTGTAAGTACTGCAGACACCTGGAAAAAAATCTGGCTAGTCAGAAGACTGATTTCTCAAACATTGTTTCATGCTTTGCACTTGTGGGAGTCTCCTGAGATCCCCAGTTATGGTGCAATGGAAACTGTCCAGTCCCAACAGGTCTTTGTAATTTCTAAGTCACAGTGGCAGATTCTTTTGTAGATAGAACCACCTACACTAGAAACAGGCGTGATGTTTCATAGGACCAAACAGATGAGATGTCCAGTTGTAACTGTTTTACTACAAGATGACCACCACCTCTACTGAATCCTCCAGCTACAGGAGAGAAGTTATACCGGTTAGACTTGTTCACAGGCAGAACGTAGAATCTTATACCATTGGAGATCAGCTGAAAGCGTGCACCTCTAGTCACTTATAGAAACTTCTGGTACCATACATTCTCCCAGAAGACTACTCTCTCTATTGTCCTCTATTTGGCAGTTAGAAATGTCTCATTGCAGCAAGGAGGGAACTCTTCTTTTCTTGCTCTGGTCTATTCCACCTTCAGCTGGGAATGGATCAAGAAGGGAATTTAAATTAATAAAAACAAGTGAGTAATTGGCGATGCCATCTAGGCAAGTACAATTTTGCCTGGCTTTCCCTCTCATCATATACAGCAGTGTGGCCCAGCTCCTGGTGCACGCATATGTTATTAGGTAAAAAACTAGACTACAATACACAGCTGCCATGGCAATTCTTTACTTTTCTTGTGCTGGGCTCCCCAAACTTGTAGTCTACACCAAAAGCAAACTCAGTTAGCCCTGCCAATCAACAAAGCTCCCATGTGTTTTTCTTTACTTAAAGAATCCAGTAGTTGCCCGCTGGTCCGTGCAGAGAAGATCTTCAAGTGCTCTTCACACGCAGATGTGAACTGGAAGTCCTGAGGGCAATTTTCTGTTCCTTCTTGGGCCTTTCTCAAGGCTATCCTTAAACTAGGATTTTCTGGCTGTCCGAGCCCCTGGCGTGAAAATTAGCTGTGAACAACATGAGGCCAGTCAGAAACATGACTTCAAATTTGACCCGCAGTGCATCTGAGGATAGGCAAAACAGCTTTAATACATAGAAACTGGTCTAAGCACTACATATAACAAAATCCTGACCAGTAGAATTAGTCTTTTAATTCTGGCTTACACATACATTATGAATTTGGTTTTCAAAAGGGCTTTCCTGTCAAATGTTAGTGAGTGGAGGCATAATTCTATATTTTACTCATAAATAGTTTGTCCTACCTTGTTGCAGAATGCATACTGCCCTAAAAGTATATGCTAAATGTTAGGGGCCAGTGAGACAACTGATTCTTTCATTGTGGCACTCTGCATCGTCGCTTCATAGGACTCCACCAAACCTTTGCTAATTTACACTTCATTTAACAAAGTGCTTATTGTTTCAACTCTAAACTGTTTGACTTTTTAGCAAGTCACATGTAATTGAGGCCTGGCCAGTTGCTTCAACCACTTCAAAAGTCAAAAACTCCAGGGCCTGATGTATCAAAAGGCTTTGACCCGTCTCTTTCTCCAGGGAAGGGCTACCAATGTGTAGAACTAAGAAATAGGAGTGGAGGCACACATTAAAAAGCTGTTCTTCCTTTGCATTTTTCTATTATTACTATTGCTATTATGTTTATAATAACCGTTATTTCTACTACTCCAACTACAAATACTACTACTAATAATATTATTAATAAAGTAGTAGTGATAGTATTGCTGTTGTTACATCTTATAGTTCAATGGATCCAAGTTGATGTTCTCTGTTTGGTATCCATACACAATTTCTACAACATTAACTAATGCGTTATTATTCAAACAGATCTCTTATGTGTGAATAGCCAAATCTTCAATCAATGGCTATTAAAAAAATAATGTTTTTTCTATTTTTCTTCAGCTGATCCGGCATCTCTTTCAGCCAATGCAAGGGGTGAAGCTTGGAGAGCCATGCCTGAACAGTGTCTTCAGACGAGACTGAGGAAGCGCCCCAGGAGCACTGCAGGAGAATGGAGCCATGTTTCTTCACCCTTTCATGGATGTAAAAGGCAAATGTGTGTATGTATATGGTATTTCTATAGCACAAAGGCAGCAGGATGCCGTACATGGTCTAAGGAAGGCTTAGTAATAGGACAGGAAGTTGAGTTCTGGAGTATTAATGCACTGTGATGCAGTGTTCTTTAAAGCATTTAGTTTTCATCTCTTTCCTAAATTAATGCAGCCTTGGAGTGGTCCAGAATCCTTAATCTGCAGTCTGATGGTGTAGCTGCAGGTGTACCAATAACCACCAGGGATCGTGAGCTAGTCTGCAAGATAACTGGGGGTGCTGGTTATAATGGCTGTATAAATGATGCAGCTGGTTTCGAAGATGGTGCAGGCCGGCAAGAGGCCCCAATGGAGTACCTTCGGAGTGGGGGTGATATGATCATAATTCATCAGGCCCTGGATCAGACATTCTCTGGCGTGTAGGATGCCAGTAATGGGTGCCAGTGTGGAGTCTGGAAGGCCATGGAGTAGAGCATTACCTCCATCCATATACGAGAGCATGAGGCCTTACACCAGCTCTGAAGTCACTTTTTGGTTTGACTTTCTTTAGGAGACCGAGCTTGTACCAGGCAGTTCCGTTTTCCACAGGGCTCCCTATTGTGCGGATGGGAGTGCAAATTGCCTTATTGCTCTTACATGCAGGGCAACAACAACTGTTAATTGCTACCGCTTTTTATGAATCCTCATCTGCAGCTGGGGACCATAACCATGTTGAGGGCAATTAACAGGTTCAGTGTATTAAGTGCTGGCGTGATTTCATTTAGAAAGTTTGAAAGGCTGAAAAAGGATGGACAAGAATGATTTTTAGTAAAGGATGAGAACATGTCTTTGTGATGTGATTTGTCATCCTGATGAGAAGATGTTTGCAGATATCCAGATATTTTGAAGTTGCATATACTTGGTCAGACGTTTTCCCTTTTTCTTGAAAACACTTTTATTTCTAGAAACGCCTCACACTGTTTTCCTATCAAAGTCAGACTATAGAAGGAGAATTCATGACAGGCTTTATATGGGACTCAGCTAGATTTCATGCAGGATAAAGAGATTCACAATATATTCTTGAAATATTGCAGCAAGCTCAGTGTTGTAGAAGGTATGGTTGTGGACACAGAAGGTAAGTAGTGTGTATACTTGCCCAAGGGTTTCAATGATAAACATAGAATTAAGTTACATGATTACATCAACAAAGTGAAAGAATACTTTATTGCCAATCATACCTTGATGTTAAAGGCATACCTGAAGCTTCATTTCCTGAAGAATGTGGTTGTGCTTATCACTAAGACTACCAACATAAATAAAAGCAGGGGTGTCTCACAACAAAGAACCTCCATGGGCTCACGCTACAGCTTGTCAATGGCACTACATACCTGGAATTTCATACTGAAACCAAGCTCATGTTAAATATGAATAATCTAAACGGACAAGCATCGATCATCATCTTCATCAAAGTGAAGATCTTTCTCCCTGAAGGAGTCTTCATATTAGCTGACAAGTCCTGGCTCTATTCCATTCTGGCTCAGGCAAGACCCTACTCACCGACATCCTAGAATCACACATAACAGTGTACCCTAAACTGTGGGTCACAACCCACTGGTGATCTATTTACTGCAATTCAAAGAGAGAGGTTAAGTGTCAGGCTATGTCTTCTGACAAATTGCTGCTAATTTGTTTGCTATGGTGATTGGAATTTACAAACTCCTTTCACTTTGCAACAGAGAAATAAAAGTAAAGTGAATTATGTGACAATCTTGCTGGGGGACAGGGAGTGCAAAAAGGAAAGGCTGTAGGATGCGATTTGTTTGTAATTCACGATAAAATGTAAATCGCTGTAAATTACCTGTACACATTCAGCATCTAAGAACACAAAAAGAAAGCACTTTTTCTTGTAACTCTGGAGTGTGATGGATAGAAAGATTTTACTAGGAGCTAAATAAATCGATACACATTACTTGGTGATGCGCAAATGCTAAATATTCACTGAACCCTGATTTCCACATATTATAATGTGTGTGTAATACAGCTTTATCACATTAACACTGTATGTTTGTGCAAATTCAGAAGCTATTTCAATGGGAAATGGTCTGTCTGTAAAGGATAGTGTGCTACCACACAATGCTTTAGTTACATTAAACAAACACCCTCCTCATCCATTTACGCTAGGTAGGTTGCGAAAGTTTGTTGTTCTGAAAATTGAGTTGTGGTTCTAAAAAGATTGAGAAACACTGACATATAATCCTCCTGAAATGCATTTATGCCGCTGTCCAAATAATAAAGGGACTCCCTACATTTTCAAAATCATGATCACCCACAAACAACTCCACTGGCTACTACTGCAAGCTGACATTATGTACTTGCTACATCTACAGCAAGTATATATAAATATCTGTGAACATCCTGCTCATTGTAAATGATCCTCTAGGGTATCTCGGGGGTTGAATGTCACTGTATCTTGGTAAGTCTTATCAACCTGCATATATATCAGCTTCTCAATATCAGGAATCAAGAGAATTGATAGTCAAGGATCATTTATGCTCCTAATGACCACATTGACTTTGACCATGAAAATTATGGTCACAAGGCTGTGATGGCACATTACTGTGTTTCAGGAGAATATCCTTCAAGCAGCCAAGGTTGAATGTTCATATTATTTTTTGAAAGAATTGCTTACCTGGTGGAAACAGGAATGATAGATGAGGAAAACAGACAGTTTGATGGAAAGAAGGATATTGCACTTGACTCTATAGAGAGACTGAGTAACCAGGGCCTGTGCATTTTTTTGTACATATTTTCAATACAACAGTAAGGGTAATCTTCTGAGAATAATTTTACAGAAAACTCTCTATGCACCCTTGGTACAAATATACCAGTGACCCCGGACGTGGCAGAAAGTAGGTATAGGTGAATTGTACTGTAGAATGTTTCTTAACCCTTTCGCTGCTAGGCCTCCCCCTCCTATGATACGCCTTTTTTTAGGCTATTTGGTGTAGTTAGGGCTTAGACCCCTTTAACGTTTTGACCAAATAAGGTATCCACACCAAATTTACGTCCTTTTCTTCCAACATCACAGGGAATTTAAAGATACCCAGAGGTTGTTTATTCCCCTGGAGGGGACCCAGAAATTAGCCAAAATACAGCAAAATTTTGTTTTGTTTTTTTAGATGGTGGAAAAGTGCTGCAGAAGAAAGCATCTGGTTTTTCCCCTGCAAATTGTATCAAAAAAGAGTTTGAGGTGATGAAATCATCATCTTCTCAGCTTTAAGGAACACACTGACTTTTGTCAGAAAACCAAACTTTTTTACACAGTTTTGGCATTTTACTGGGACACAGCCTATTTTTGCTACTTTTTGTGCTTTCAAGCTCCTTCCAGTTAGTGGTAGAAATGGGTGTGAAAGAAATAATGGATCCTGGAAAGCTATACATTTCTGAAAAGTAGACCCAATTCTGAATTCAGCAAGGGGTCATTTGTGTAGATCCTTCAAGGTTTCTTTGAAAGAAACTAACAGTTGAAAATAAGAAAAATTGAAAATGAGATGATAGAAAAGCCATTTGTGCCAACGTTTTCACCTGTAACTTCTTATATGACAGGTGTTTGAAAGCAATATACCGTTACATCCACTGGATCCTTCTGGGGATATATAAAGGACTTTTAGGTACGCCAAGAACCAGAGGAACCCAGAGCCAATAACTGATCAGCGTCTTGAAGTGTTTTTTCATTATGTACCGGGTATATAGCAATTAATTTGGTAAAATATAAAGAGTGAAAAATAGGTATCAAAGACACCTATGTATTTCTGAAATTTGAACAAAATATAGAGTTTAGAAACAGTAGCTATTTGCACATCTCCAAAATTATGGTTACCCATACTAGCCTGTGAATTTTAGGACATTTTTCAAAGTGACTTCTTTTTTACACATTGTCTTACATTAGGAAGGCAGAAATGCATAGAAAGGCAATAGGTTATAACAGTTGCTCTACAATTCTGAGTTCCTCTAAGTCTCCTGATAAAAATGGTACCTTACTTGTGTGGGTAGGCCTAGTGCCCGCGACAGGAAACGTCCCAAAACGCAACATGGACACACCACATTTTTTTTACAGCAAAAACTGACACTTTTTTTGCACAGTGCCTAGCTGTGGATTTTGAACCTGAGCTCAGCCGGCACCTAGGGAAACATAGCAAACCTATACATTTTTTAAACCAAGACACCCAGAGGAATCCAGGATGGGGTGACTTGAGTGTCTCTCACTGGGTTCTGTTACCCAGAATCCATTGCAAACCTCAAACTTTGTTAAAAAAAACAAATTTTCCTAACATTTCCGTGACGGAAAATTCTAGAATCTGCGAGGATCCACAAAATTACTCCCACTCCGAGTTCCGCATAGTTTTCCCGATAAAAATGGTACCTCACTTGTGTGGGTAGGCTTAGTGCCTCCGACAGGAAATGGCTCAAAACGCAACGTAGACACACCACATTATTACAGTGAAAACTGACACTTTTTTCGCAAAGTGCCTAGCTCTGGATTTTGAACACTAGCTCTGCCGGCACCTAGGGAAACATAGCAAATCTATACATTTTTAAAAACTAGACACCCAGAGGAATCCAGGAAGGGGTGACTTGTGTGGCTCTCACCATGTTAAGTTACCCAGAATCCCTTGCAAACCTCAAACTTTGTAAAACAAAACACATTTTCCTCGCATTTCTGAGATGGAAAGTTCTGGAATCTACGTTGGTCCACAAAATTCCACCCACCCTGCATTCCCCACAGTATTCCAATAAAAATGGTACCTCACTTCTGTGGGTAGGCTTAGTGCCTGTGACAGGAAACGGTCCAAAATGCAACGTGGATACACCACATTTTTACAGTGAAAACTGACCCTTTTTTGGCAAAGTGCCTAGCTGTAGATTTTGAACCCTAGCTCTGCCAGCACCATGGGAAACCTAGCAAACATACATTTTGGAAACTAGACACCAAGGGGGAATCCAGGAGGGGGTGACTTGTGTTGCTCCCACCAGGTCATGTTACCCAAAATCTCCTGCAAACCTCAAACTTTGCAAAAATAAAAAAAACACATTTTCCTCACATTCCTGTGAAGGAAAGTTCTAGGATCTGTGTGGATCCACAAAATTCCACTAACCCTGCGGTCCCCAAAGTCTTCCGATCAACATGGTACCTCACTTGTGTGGGTAGGTCTAGTGCCCGCGACAGGAAACGTCCCAAAACGAAACGTGGACGCACCACATTTTTACAGTGAAAACTGACCCTTTTTTGGCAGAGTGCCTAGCTGTAGATTTTGAACCCTAGCTCTGTCGGCACCTAGGGAAACCTAGCAAACCTATAAATGTTTAACACTAGACACCCAGGGGAATCCAGGAGAGGGTGATTTTTGTGGTTCTCACCAGATGCTGTTACATAGAATCCCTTGCAAACCTCAAACTTTGTAAAACAAAACACATTTTCCTCACATTTCTGTGATGGAAAGTTCTGGAATCTGCGTGGATCCACAAAATTCCACAGAAGCTGCATTCCCCAAAGTCTTCCAATAAAAATGGTCCCTCACTTGTGTGGGTAGGCTTAGTGCCCGGGATAGGAAACAGCCCAAAACGCAGTGGATTTTGAACCCTAGCTCTGCCGGCACCTAAGGAAACCTAGCAAACCTATACATTTGTGAAAGCTAGACACCCAGGGAAATCCAGAAGAGGGCGGCTAGTGTTGCTCTCACCTGGTTCTGTAACCCAGAATCCCCTGCAAATCTCAAACATTGTAAAAAAAAAAACATTTTCCTCACATTTCTGTGATGGAAAATTCTATGATCTACGTGGATCCACAAAATTTTACCCACCTATTCTATTCCCCGAAATCTTCTAATAAAATGGTACCTCACTTGTGTGGGTAGGCCTAGTGCCCACGACAGGAAACAGCCCAAAATGCAACGTAGACACACCACATTTTACATGTTTGGAAACTAGACACCCAGAGGAATCCAGGAAGGGGTGACTTGTGTGTCTGTCACCAGGTTCTGTTACCCAGAATCCTTTGCAAACGTCAAAGTTTGTAAAAAAACAAACACATTTTCCTCACATTCCTGTGACGGAAAGTTCTGGAATCTACGTGAGTCCACAAAATTCTACCCTCCCTGCATTTCCCAAAGTCTTCCGATAAAAATGGTACCTCATTTGTGTGGGTAGGCTTAGTGTCCACGACAGGAAACGGCCGAAAACGCAAAGTGGACACACCACATTTTTACAGTGAAGACGGACCCTTTTTTGGCAAAGTGCCTAGCTGTAGATTTTGAACCCTAGCTCTGCCGGAACCAAAGGAAAGCTAGCAAACCTATACATTTTTTTAGGTCTCGCTGAGTCAGCGCGCATGTGCTGCTCGGAGAGACATTTAGTAGATGAGTTTTCAAAGTGCTGCTGGCTGGCCTACCGCTTGCGTTCACGGAGGCGTGCACGCGTGATGCGCCAGCCTTCAGCGCCATCTTCCCTCTCACTTGCTCCCTGCCTCCGCCCCTCCCCCGCCTTCACGCTTACAAGCTTTCGCGATTCTCCCATTGGGTGCATCTCCGTCAGGCAATATCACGCCCACCTTAAATTTCTCTTCCGTCGACCCCTCTCGGGGTCACGCCAGTGATCTCCAAGTTCTTCAATACACTGAAGACGTTCCAGATGAAGGCAGCCAGATGCAATGTAATAAGTACTGGACCCTGCGCCATCATGCATAAAGGAAAATTGCCTCTTCTATGTTTTGTTGTTACAGGTTACGAGCGGCATGGAAATAGGGAAAAAAAGTCTGAAGGCAAAGTCCAAGGTTTACTTCCTGTGAGCATGGTGGCCATCTTAGCATGGTGCTCGTTCCTCTCAATTTAAGGACAATGCATACTTTTTAAATTAATTAGCATACTTAAAACACATAAAATAATAACGTCAGCGTTAGAAACAATCGGTCATGCTGTGTTCACCATTCTGGAGTGAATTGCAGGACGTCGGGGTTTCAATCTGAGTTTATTTTTTCAACTAAATGCTTTATTGTTCTAGATTATGCGCGTATTTGGGATGATGCATTGCCGCTATTTGGGTTTTTTTGCATAAAAATTGGTCTCCCTTTAAGTCCCTTCCCCATAGCTGTCAAGTTTCCAGATTGGTTATGGGTGAAATTTCTATGGTTTCATTGCGTTTCTGAGTGACATTCAACTTTCAAACGTGTGACTCTTCGTTACGGCTCCACAGGCAGAGAATGAATGGGGCTGGCACCTCTGGTCCACGCCGCACGACCCCAGCCTCATTGGCAGTGCCCTACTTTGTCTGTTACTAGAATGGGCGTCGGCACGCGTGCCACCACTTCGAATTTCTTTTTTTATTTCAAAATTCTGTCGGCCCCCAGAGTGAGACAGTTCTGAGCGAGAAGACAAGAGCTACCCATGACTCTGTTTTCTAGGACACAGCCTTCAACTGCTGTCTGCCACTGCAGTAGATTGCCCTCTTGCCCTGCCAGGTCAACAACAGTCTCTAAGGACTCCTCGCAGCTCAAAGCAAAGGAAACTGGCTAAAGCCTATGAAGCACTTCTTGGTGAATCAGAGTAAGCACTTGGCTTCTTTCTGCCTGCAGAGTGTATGATCGACAGCCAATTCCGTTAGCTCTCAGCTCAACATCCTGTGAATGTGGGTTAACCACTTAATATTTGTGTGCCTTTAAAAAAGGAATGTGTTCTTGTGTAATGTAACCTGGCGCTCACTAAAGCGCTTCAATACTTTCAGATCGAGTTGGCGCTATATAAACTGCAAAAAAAATGCACCATGTCCGTCCCCTACGGACACTGTCATCTCTCTCCCACTCCCAGTCTGCTCGCCCTCTCTGCCAGGCTCCCTTCCTCTGGCCCTCCGCCCTCCCGTGTCCTCAGGGCTTTTCACGCTCGGCTGAGCCCTCTGACTCCCGCAGCGCTCATTAGTTTTAGACACAGCTGTACATATTGAGTGCATCAGTGGCTGCATTTAAACACTGCAAATCCCCAGGTTTCACCACCACTTTCCTTTTCACCATTTATTTATTTAATTTTTATTTTAAAAGTTTTATATAGCGCTAGCTTGTTAATGTTAAGTGTAAGCGAACTTACTGCATCGACTCATCTGAGTACCCCACGCCGACCATAATTGCAGACACGTGGGGGCAATGTACTCTATTTGACCCACTCAATTTTTATCTGCAAAAAACTCCTCCCGCGCCACCTGGTTCCCCCGCCTTACCCTTGTAATTAAACCCTTTGCTGCCCCTCCCTAAGCCACCGAAACGAGGGCCCACATGCCCCTCCACTCTCACCGCTCCCACTCACACTCTTTGTCTCCCTCTAACCCGCCTCCAACATTAACAAGCATTGGCATAGCCAATAGGTCTCGCTTCTGGGACCTTATAAGTATTTATTTATGCAGCACAATATCCTTGGTGCAACAACACTAACTATTGCATGGCTAAACACTTATAAGGTCCCAAAGGCGAGACCTATTGGCTATGCCAATGCTTGTTTTCAAAAGACACCCAGGAGAATCCAGGAGGGGGTGACTTGTGTTGCTCTCACATGGTCCTATTGCCCAGAATCCCCTGCAAAACTCAAACTTTGTAAAAAAAAACAGACTTTCTTCATATTCCTGTGATGGAAAGTTATAGAATTTGTGTTGATCCACAATATTTCACTCATCCCGTGGTCCCCAAAGTCTTCCGATAAAAACGGTACCTCACTTGTGTGGGTAGGGTTAGTGCCTGCGACAGGAAAAGGCCAAAACGCAACATGGACACACCACATTTTTACAGTGAAAACTGACCCTTTTTTGACAAAGTGCCTAGCTGTAGATTTTGAACCCTAGCTCTGCTGGCACCTAAGGAAACCTGGCAAACCTATTCATTTTTGAAAACTGGACACCCAGGGGAATCCAGGAGGAGGTGCCTTGTGTGGCTCTCACCAGGTTCTGGTACCCAGAATCCTCTGCAAACCTCAAACTTTGTAAAAAAAAAAAACACATTTCCCTCACATTTCTGTAATGGAAAGTTCTGGAATCTGCATAGATCCACAAAATTCCCCACGTCTCCCGAGTAAAATGATACCTCACTTGTGTGGGTGGGGAAATGGCCTGTGACTGGGAAGAGCCCAAAACATAGGGATTAAGGGTATAGCACAAAATATGTTTTTAGCCAATTCTGCATTGGACAGCCTCAGAAGTGAGGTATCATTTTATTCGGGAGACTGAGGGGAACGCTGTGGGATAGGACATTTGTGCCGCCACTGTGATTCCACACAAAAATATGCAGAAAATGTGTTTTTTCAGCTAAATCTGAGGTTTGCAGGGGATTCCGTAGGGGATCCACGCAAGCCATACCCCGCTGGACTTCCTCAAGGGTCTAGTTTTCAGAAATGTGTGGGTTTGGTAGGTTTTCCAAGATGACAGCCGAGCCCGGGGCTAAAAACCCAGGTGACTCCCCCAGCAAAATCAGGTCTTTTTGTGATGTCTCCTCAATATGTTTTGGGCCCTTGCCTGTCGCGGGTACTTGGCCACCCACACAAGTGAGGTACCACTTTTATCAGGACACCGGGGGAAACGCTGGGTGGTAGGAAATTTGCATCAGCCCGGTTATACCACAACTTTCCCACACAAAAATTTGAGAAAAAAGAATTTCTTTCAGCTAAATTTGAGGTTGGCAGGGGATTTTGGATAGGAAAACATCAGGGGGTCCATGCAAGCCATACCTCCCTGGACTCCTCCTGGTGTCTAGTTTCCAGAAATGTATGGGTTTGGTAGGTTTCCCTAGCTGGCCGCCGAGCCCGGGGCCAAAATCCCAGATGACCCCCCCTTGCAAACCCAGGTCGTTTTGTGATAGGTAATTTTGATGTCTCCTCAATAAGTTTTGGGCCCTTGCCTGTCGCGGGTATTTGGGCCACCCACACGAGTGAGGTGCCATTTTTATCAGGAGACCTGGGGGAATGCTGGGTGGTAGGAAATTTGTGTCAGCCCGGTGATCCCACAGCTTTCCTACACAGAAATTTGAGAAAAAAGTGAGTTTTTCAGCTAAATTTGAGGTTTGCAGGGGATTCTGGGTAGGAAAATGTTGGGGTGTCCTCGCAAGTCCTCCCTAGACTCCCAGGTTGTCTAGTTTTCAGAAATGTGTGGGTTTGGTAGGTTTCCTTAGATGACCGCTGAGCCCCGGACCAAAAACGCAGGTGACCCCCTTCAAAAACCAGGTCGTTTTGTGAGAGATATGTGGGCACCTCTGTTTATGGTCCCGGGTTGGCAGACATCTAGGGGAACCTAAAAAACCCAGACATTTCTGAAAACTAGACACCCGTGGGAGTCCAGGGAGGTATAGCTTGCGTTGATCCCCAAACATTTTCCTTCACTGCAAACCTCAAATTTAGCTAAAAATTCACATTTTCCTCTAATATCTGTGTGAGAAAGTTGTGGGATCATCGCGCAGCTCAAATTTCCTACTATCCAGTATTCCCCTCAGTCTCCCGATAAAAATGATACCCTAATTGTGTGGATGGGTCAAGTGCCTATGACATGGAAGGGCCAAATACGTGTAAAAACTTGAGGGGAGCCCAAAGCGAGTTTTAAAGGGCAGTTGGTTTATATGTTTTTCGGCTGACGCTACCTTGGGCATCCACACAAGTGAGGTATAATTTTTCTAGGGAGACCAAGGGGAATGCTGGTGAGTAGGAAATTTGTGCCTGCATGGTGATCCTACAATTTACCCACACAGAAATGTGAGGAAAATGTGACTTTTTAAATAAATTTGAGGTTTGCGTGGGATTCTGGGTAAGAAAATGCTGGGGGATCCATGAAAGCCACACCACCAGCCAAGAGTCAGTACATGCACACAACCATCCACACACACCAGCAGCCAAGCACAATCCACGCACACCACCAGCCAAGCACCATACAAACACACCGCCAGCCAAGCTCCCCTACCTATAAATAAAACAACAAAATCCCTGGCTCCTAGTGGGCTTCCTGCCACCTTGGTGGGGGCAGTTTAGGGACTGTTACCCCCAGCTGCCTTCCGGGGGAGGCAGAAAGGCTGTGGCAATTTTTCTGGGGGGGTGGAGGCACTGGCATGCCCTACAAATGCACAAATAATAATCTCTGGGGCTAGTGGGCTTTCTGCTCCCCCGATGGGGGGAGGGGGAAATACTGGATTTACCCAAATTATTTGGGGGAGCAAAGACCCTTGCCCAAAGGGCCGCTCCACCCCCCTCCCTGGTGCGTAGTGGGTACATCCCTGCTTGGGGATCGCCCTCCTGGGGCGATCCCCATGCAGGGATCCACTAGATTCTCCCCTTTCCAACGATACCTCTCCTGACTAACTACATGCTCAGGGCGCTGACATACCCCCTGAGCACGTAGAAGGCGAAACTGAAATGAGCCGCTGGGAGGCTTTCATTCAGGCTGTCATTTTAGGGAAACATGAAATACAGCCTCAGGATGTCTTCCCCAGCTCCCGAGGCTGTTGGGGAGAAAAGGCAATCCAGAGGTATTCCCTGTGCCGAGGCCTCAGACGCGCGGGAGCCGTCTGACGCACATGAGCACGTCCGACGCATAGAAGGGGTTAAATGGGAGAAATGAATAAGGAGTAGGAAGGGCAATAGGATTAGTCAACAACAGAAGTCCTCCTGAAAATATTACTACAAGGAACATTATAGATATGGTACAAAACCTAAAATAGATTAAGGTCACCAGTTTTGGTAGCATTGCAACCATATATTTCTCCCTCTTACCACGGGATTGTGTTGCTACATACTATTTGGGAGCCTTGGAGACATTTATGCAATTGCATTTGGAGCACCGTGCTAGAGTTCAGCTTAACAATAGCTAAGAATAAACTTGCTTTGAACCAAGTGACTTATACATCATTTACTATTACAGTACGCTACTAAAACTAGCAAAATATCAGTCTGTTTCGTTGACCTCTTATGAATTTGGGATTAGATTATGCAGAGAAAGATGGGTTGAACATTGCAGTCTTCTGTCTTCAGGCAAAATCTTTTAGCAGTACTTACTTGTTTCTCAAAGAGAACTGTTTTCAGGGACGTCCTTATAATTCTTCTGCTTTTAGTTGGGGTCCATCCTTTGCCCTGTTTTCCCAGCCTTCCACATTTCTCTTCCAGTTTGCACATTTATATTTGGTTTCTTGCTTTCTGAAAACAGTTTATCTGTATTTTTCTGTCTCTCATGTTAAGGAAAGAAGGCAACATTATTGTGTTTTTATGGCTGAAGATTAATTTAGTTATTCTTTATTTGATCAATATTTTTATTTCCAGGATTGAAGAGTACAGAAGCCATCCCAGATACGTTATCCTGTCTGTTATAACATCACAGGTGTTATCACTAGCTCCATAGATCTTGACCGTGCTTGTATGTTTTTTCGAAGTATAAATACTACTATGAGAAATTCTCACAGGAACAAACTTCACAAGAAGATAAGCACAAAAGATATTCTGTTGGCAGAAAACACATTGGGTTCAATTCACAAAGGTATTTTATGCTGTAAACATTTGCTTATGCCTGGAAATATCTGAAAATAGCTCCACTTAAACCTGTCAGGAATTCACAAAGGGATTCCTAGGAGGCCTAAATGGAATTACTGCTGCAAATGTCTCTGCAAAGTGTGTGAAGAAAACCACAGTAATAAACCTTGTACAATGGGTAGGATGTTTGTGTTATAAAACCCTGTTTGCCTGGTAAATTTTGTGAAAGCAGATAAGTGCTCATAAAACTGAAATCCGACCTGACGGAAAGTAAGTTATTAATTTGGGAGAGGATACTCAATAAATAAATCTCATTTACGTCATAACGCAGTTCTATGAGAATGTCTGCTCAATCCCTGGTAGCTGTGGGATAAGTAGTCAAGCAATTCCCCAGAAAAATGCATGTTAAGTTCAAGCAGTACCAGCAAATCTAAACAATTCTAAATCCAAATTCCTAAAAAAAGGGTTGAAAATAGCAAAAACTAAAAAATAACAAGCTGTGGCAAAGATAATAGTTCAGGCATTGGCCAATTGCCTTCTGGTATTTATTGTTTTGTCATAGTTTTTGCAAAAATTTATTGTTTGGAATATGCAGGGGCTTCATCAATCTAAAAAACATTTGCTACAGGCAAAAAAGTATTATTGGCTTGAAAAAAACACACACATTTTTAGAGTACTCCCTGGCATTGAAGGGAACTACTTAGTGTGTGTGTGTACCTTGTGAAAGGGTGGCATAATGTAACTCAAAGTGGAATCAGTCAATGGCTGAAGTAGGCTGATACATTGTCCCTTAATGCACGCTGCTGGAGTGGTAGGAAGAAAAATGTCAATGGCACCAACCACAGACTAATGGAAGAAGTCTGGCTGAAACCTCTATAAGTAACTACGTTATACACATAATTTTAGTAAAATCAAACGTCTTGGCTAACGCAGACCTAAAAAGTCAATCAGTCAAGTATAGGCTGCAAGCCTCTTGTGATTGAGAAAGAAAGAAAGAAATGAGAAAGAAGGAAAGAAAGAAAAGATGGAAGGCAGGAAAGGAAAAGCGAAAAGGAAGAAAGAAGGCAGGCAGGCAAGAGAGAAGGTAAAATACAAGAAAGAAAGAAATAGAGAGTAAGAGAGAAAGACGTAACGAAAGAGAAAAAAGAAAGAAATGAAGAAAGAAAGAAAGAAAGAAAGAAAGAAAAAGAAAGAAGGAAAGGGTGGAAATAAGGAAAAAACAAAGAAAGAAAGAGACGGAACACTTGAAAGAAAGAAAGAAAGAAAGAAAGAAAGAAAGAAAGAAAGAAAGAAAGAAAGAAAGAAAGAAAGTCAAATGGAAAGAGGAAAAGAGAGAAGGAAAGAAAGAAGGAAGGGCAGAAGGAATAAAAGAAAGAAAGAAAAAGAAGGCAAGAGGAGAAAAGAAAATTAGAAGAAGCAAGATGGAAGGAAAGACAGAAGGAAAGAAGAACTTAAGTAAAGAAAGATAGAGAGCACAAAAGGGAAAGAACAAAGGAAAGAAGGAATGAACTAAGACAATAATAAAACAAGACAAGAGGAAGAAAGAAAAATGGAAAGAGAAGGAAAGAGAAAGAAAAAAGAATGAAAGGGCAAGAGAAGCAAAGGATGTGAAGGAGAGAAAGAGAAAGAAAGTGAGAAAGAAAGAAGGAAGGAGAGAACGAATGAAAAAAAGAAGAAAGAAAGAAAGAAAGAAAGAAAGAAAGAAAGAAAGAAAGAAAGAAAGAAAGAAAGAAAAGGATTATTTAACACAGAACAGTTTCAAATAGACATCTTGTGTGATGTGAAATAGCAGCAGCCAGAAAAGTAAAACACTCCAAAAGAAATTTACAATAGCACTGGCAAGAGATGTGATCTGATAAAGATGGAATGTGCATTAGAAGCGTCTGTTATCACACGAGGCTCTAAACACATAGTAGGCACCAAAGTAATTATAAAGTGAAAACAAAAAATACTGGCACTGCAAGGAGCTAGCTTGTTTGTGGATGTTCTCCTTTTGAGAGAGCAAAATGTTGTCCCTCAAAGTGAAGCTAAACACTGTCCCATGCTATATGCTGTAGTGGGAGGAAGCAAAATGTGAATGACATAATAACAGACCAATAGATGAAGACAGGTGGCTGAAAGCCCCTATATGTCAGTACATTAAACATATTTTAGTAAAATTAAAAGGTCTTGGCTATCACCAGACCTAAAAAGACACTAAAATGGTTAAAAATGAATCAACATTGAGGAAGGGGAAATGGAGTTATCCGTTTTCAGTTGACTGAGACCTATGTATGATTTCAAGCCAGCTGCGATGAGGCAGAAATCAACGAAGCCAAGTCAGTTACAGTAGGCAAAGATTTACTCTAGGGCTTAGGGTCTGATTTGGAGTTTGGTGGACGTTGTTGCTCCATCACAATTATGATGGAGGATCCTGTTCGCCAAACCCTTGGTCCACCCGCTGTATTTTCAGTCAAGTAGACCATCAATTTTCTAGCAAAACCAGACAGGAAAAAGTTTGGGTACCATGAAAAAATTATGCTTGCAGACTACATTTTATGTTTTTGGCTCTTACTGTCTGCTTACGTGCATTGTTAGGTGCTTTCTTGCTGTGAGTATTGCTAGCCCTAAGAGGACAGTGTAGCACAAAGTTAGGGGTAAAACCTGAGAAAGAAAGAGGGCTCACTGCTCGCCTAATGGAGCTAAAAAAGTGTCTTTATTTATGGGAGTGGCATGACAGCAACTTCAGCATTGTCCAGTATCTGCACAAAATGCATTGTCATCTAACTGAAGGATTGCTGGTTGATGGGTGATGCTTCGCCTTCTTTCCAGACTTAAAAGGTACTACATTAGATTTCAGTTTAATACACTTGATATAAAATGTGGCATTCAATAAAGTTTATAAAGTTGCAAGCACATATATTATTATCTGTGACAAGTGGGTAGTTGGCTCTTTGAATAAGGCCCTAAAATTCCACGCAACTACTTCTTTAATTACATCCTTTTACAAATCCTTACACCTGACTCAATCAAATGTGGATAATGATAAGTATGTATTAAGAAAGGTCAACACTATAATGTGGATGAGTTTCACCACCCCAATTTGGACCCTCTTGGAGAAATGTATGGGAGACTCAAAATGTGCTTCTAGCGAGATTTCTGGCAAAGTAACCTTGATTGTTGCAGGGACAATTGAGCAAGGAGCATGTGTCCCTCATTTAAACAATCTATTGAGCAGTGATCAATTACAGAGGAGTGACCTATGATAACATGTGGACTTGGACTAATGTGGCCATCAACTGACAATCAAACACATTTGATGTCCAGCTTGAGCTTCTGCAAATGGTGGCTTCTCTTGGAGCCTCTATTGATGATGGGCTGGTGAACTTGAGTGCTTTCCGCTGTTCTCTCTTAGGAAGAAGGTCTGGCCACCTTCCTCCTGCTGCCAGTTCTACCGCCAGCTGACTGGGACTGCTCCTGCCTAGGGAGCTACTCCCGCCAACCAGCAGATTTCCACAGACCTCCACAGGCCTCCTCTGCCTCAGCTTTCTAGTGCTCTGGCTTCCAGTGCCTCACGGTGTCATAGCTCAGTGCCCCGCTTTCTCTCCCGCTCTGTCCGCTTTCCGCCTCCCAAGCACCCTCCCTCAGACATATTTATTGAAGGTGTCGGCGTGTCCCTTGTGAGTAGTTCTTGCCAGCTCCCTCCTGCTCCAGTTCTACCACCAGCGGATTGCGGATTGCGGATTGCGGACTGCTCTTGCCCTAGGGAGCTAGCACCCCCAAACAGCAGCGTTCCACAGGCCTGTATAGGCCTCCTCTGCCCGAGGCTCCTAGTAACTAGGTTTCCAGTGCCTCAGGGGTCACAGCTCACTGAGCCATTTCCTCTCCCACTTTGCCTGCTTTTCCCACTCTGTCCACTTCCCACCTTTGGCCCCCAAGCACCCCTCCCTCAGACCTAATTAATGAAGGCCGCAGAGTGGCCCTGCCACCAGGGCACCAAAGGCAAGCCTGTCTGCGCCTGGTCCGCGCCCAGCACCAGGAACCTTGGCCCTTTGCCCTCCCAAAGATACTCCGCCACTGATCTCCATGTCCATGATAAAACAACAACTGCTAGTCCTCTTGCTCCATAGTGGGACTTTTCACTTGCATCCACTGTCAGTTCATCTCCACCCTAGGACTGACCACCATCACAGCAGCCAATGTCATGCCATCCCCGTTGGCCGAGACCTCCCCGGAACAACTCAACTGTCTCCTGATCAACTCCAGAGTGCTCTGCAAACACACCACCGAAATCTAGGACAGCATCTCCACCCTCACCCCTTACGTGACCTTCATTACAGAGACCTGACACACTCCCGCATTCGCCCCGAACATCGCCACCGCAACACCCAAACGCAGATGTAAACAACTGAAAACAGGAACGACACAGACCATGTAACCTTCAAATCAGCCCTCAACAACTACCACAGCCAGCTCAAAGCCATGAAAAAGGATGCCCTTACATGGTGAATCGACCAGTGCCAACCAAGCCAAGGAACTCTTCACCATCATCAATAAGTTCTCCTCCCCATACACCACTGAAAACTCGATCACATCCTTACAGGAACTCAGCGACGCCCTCGCAGACCACTGACACAACAAGATAAAACCATCTACAGAAAATTCAATCCCCAACCCACCAACCTCCTCAGCATCCTATCAACCACTGCTGCAGACCCCCTTGCCCTCCACATGGGAACTGCTCAGTACACCGAACACAAATGATCTAATGAACTCCATCCACTCTGAAGCATCCACAACCTTTTCCCCCACTGACTTTTCAACCTCGGAGGAAACAAGATCAGCCACCAGCTCACCACCAACTCAACACTTCCATCACCACAGCACCTTTCCCGATACCTGGAAGCATGCAAAGGTCATACCCCTCCTCAAGAAACCATCGGTAGACCGCAGGGCACACCAGAACTACTGTCCCATCTCTCTGCTCCCGTTCCCAGCCAAAGTCCTGGAGAAGGCTATCAACCTTCAACTCACCGAAAGCCTTGAGAGAAACAACCTGCCGGACCCTTCAAATCAGGATTCATAGCCAACCACAGCACAGAGACCGCACTAGTCGCTGCAACAGGCAACATCTACACCCTACTTGACAGAGAAGAATCAGACACCCTGATCCGGCTCGACCTCTCCGCAGCCTTCAACACTGTCTTCTACCACACTCATCACTCGACTACGACAGATCAGAATCAGAGATGAGTTGCTGAAATGGAGGGCATCCTTTCTCACAGGGCACATTACGGAGAATACATCTCCCTCCCTACACCTCTCAACCCAAGCGTACCATCTGCAGAATCCCACAAGGTTCTCACCTGAGTCCTACCCTCTGCAACATCTACATGACACTCCTCACGGACATGGTCAGAAACCACAACATCAATATAGTCTCCTTCACCGACAACAACCAGTTCATCCTCTTGCTCTCAGCGGAACCCAGCTCTTGAAAGATCAACTTCCATAACTGTTTGAAGAACGTCTCAGCCTGGATGAAAAACAACTGCCTAAAGCTCAACACGGACAAAACTTAAGTGCTGTGCTTAAGTGCAGATGAACCTCCCTCTGGAACAACCCCCGGTGGGCCTCGGAACTCTGTCCCACCACCCACTCCAAAAAACCACAACTGCAACCTCATCATCATCGTGGTCAGAGAACTCCCCATCTAGCACCAGATCAAATCTGTCTCCTCTGCCTGATTCCACACTCCATGCATGCTCCGCAAAGCCTTCAATTGGCTCTCATCAACTACAGGAAACCATTATGCAGGCACTCATCACGAGCAGGCTGGACTATGGCAACACACTCTATGCAGGCACCACCACAGAAATCATGAGGAGAGGATCCAGAATGCAGCAGCCAGACTCATCCTCAAGGTGCCGAAGAGAGCCCACATCTTTCAGGGCCTGAAAGACCTCCACTGTCTCCCCATCTAGAAGAGATGTCAATTCAAGCTCCTGACCTACACCTAAAAAGCCATTCATGACCAAGGACCTGCCTATATGAACCACCGCTTGAACTTCCACCTGCCTCCCAGGAACCTCTCCACCACTAATCTCGCACAAATGCCACACCTCCGATGCTGCTGCATTGAAGGACGCTCATTCACTCACCTTGCTGCCAAGTCTAGGAATGCCCTTCCCCTTCCTCTCCACCTCCGAACTTTACTCTTGCTGATCCATTTCACGAAGGGACTTAAAACTTGGCTTTTCGACTGACACCGCACCATAGCACCTGGATAACCTCTTGGGCGGGAAGCAGAAATACAGCTTGATTGAATGATTGATTGATTGATTGAATATATAATAATAGTGTCATGGCAACAATACAGATCGTTAATAACTTGTCAATACTGCCTGAAGTTTTGCATGGTTTATTAAACGACTTTAAAATACTGTTTATAATCCCTGAGGATACAACTTCAATGACTGCTCCAATAGTTGGGGCTATCCAACAGACATTTAAAGACCTTATAGCTGATCAATTGATACTCCCTGAAAGTTTGATTCTCCTTTCCGATAGTTGCGAGCATAAAGAGTCTGAAGCTACTAGAGCTTAGTGGGTCAAACATTTCTTAGGAAAGGAGTTGGCGGTTTGCCACAGTGAATATTCTGTGCCATCCTTTTGAGCTAATGGGAAGTACTCCATATTTATATGGCTAATTGTCTTCAATGTTCAGTGATGAACTTTGACACATAATGCCAATACTTCCAAGAAGTTGAAGAAAAGAGTAGATAGCACAATCACATAACAGAAGCTTTTTTTAAATTGTGAACCTATATATCCTTCCTAATGCTAGTCTAAAATGCTAAATTATTGACAAGATTCTAGCTATACAGGTCCTCTGTGTATTATTCTCACTTGCTATTTTAAGCTGAATATAGCTTTGTATATTTAGACTGCTCAATTGTGGCACATTTCCCCGTGCTGTATCCTTATACAGAGAAATGATAACTTATGGAAACAGAGACTTACCTCCTTGTAAGTGTTCATTCAAAGTTCTTTAAATAGGAGATAAAAACAGGACATCACTATCATTATTACACACTTTGCATCTTCACAGATGGCATTCTTTGACTAGACATTTCGACTGCACTGTTAGCTCAGTGTAATACATTGCTTTACTTGTTGATTTTAGGATAGTACGTAGAATTTAGAGTAACCATGCAGATCAGAGCGTGGTCAACCTGAGTTGGTTAGAAAGCTTTCTGGAATATAAGAAAATTGCTGTGACTATTGGTGCAAAGCTGATGGAAAAGGGAAGTTGGAGTATAACACAAATTGAGTCCTTTAGACCATGGAGGGGCCTCCAGAGACTAAGGAACGGTTGACCAAGATACTATCAGTCTATTATAACCCAGACTGGGCTAGTTCCATTTGGCCACAGACAATTCATAATTCGATGGACTATATAGCTATATCCTAGCAATTATACAGCCCCAAGAACAGCTTGCTCAATATGTGAAAATACTTGAAGTGGTTTTCTGCTAAATTGTGGAAAGCCAGAAATGAAATTAAACTTACTGGCCCAGATCCAAAGGTGCTATTTCTGGTATAAACGCTGAGTTTAAACCTTTCAATAAAGCTTATAAGAATCAACTTTTGTCTCAGAAAAGAACCTAGTTTGGATAGTAATGGCTTGACATTTATAACTTTTGTAAATCTATGGAGGGTAAGAAATTTTAGAATTGTATTGAAATCTTGGCTGGTTTGAAAACTATAGCTACAAGCAGTCCAACAGTGGATCCCTAATGGACAAAGAATATAGAGAAAGCATATGTGGATCTTGTCCTCTTGTTAATAGGTGTAGTCAGGCATAGTTATGGATCTTGTTCCCTTATAGAGGAGAATATTGTTGAATTAATAAACACTATGCATTCTGATGGTGTGCCACTGTCCGAAAGGTATCCCAAACAGACTCCATAAAGATGATCCATCACTTTACACTGATAAGCTATTTCTCTCATTTGAATCATCAGTTTAATCACAAATCATGTTGATTGCTTGGCAAGGCTGTCTCTTTGAATAGGTCACATTACAACGCGAGTCATCACAACGCGTGCCATGACAATGCGGTCGTTACAACGACCGCGTTACCACGCAAAGCTATTACTACGCAAGTCATTAGATCGACTTGCGGTAGATGGCGTGCTGACATTAGAAATGAATAATTTACTATTCCAACTCCAGCCTACGTAACAGTAGGGAAGGTGTTGGAATAGTAAACTATACTATTTCTAATGTTAGCACGCCATCTACTGCAAATCGATGTAATGACTTGCATAGTAAAGGCAGTGCGTGGTGACAACGCAGTTGTTGTAACGACCGCGTTGTAAGGGCATCGCGATGTGATGCCCGCGTTGTAGTGGCTGTTTCCTGTCTCGAATATGTCACGTTAAGAAGGGTGATGCTGGGTCTGGAAACTACCCGACGGTTGCCCTACTTGACAATGAGGGAAGAAATCTTCACTAAACGTTTCTTGCAAGATCTTGAAACTTGAGTAGTGGAAAGGCTTGATGACACTTCTTGAAACAGACTTCAATGGATAACATTTTGGCACTGAAACGAATGGATTCATGTATCTGTAATGGCAGTGGAGTTAATGGCAATCAGATCATTTTCAACAGAACATATACGCTGTTTTCCTGCTTTGTTGATTATAGTACTGCATATTATGGAGTCAACAGGTCTCTTTTGGGGTCCATGCCAAGGAACTGGAGCATTTCAGACATCCTGCTGAACGCTATTATAAAAGTCACATGACACGTTTTGTGAGAGTAAAACATATTCATACTCCTGCGGAGTTGGAGAAAAGGCAGCAAGCGTGTGATACCATCACAGAATCAAAAAGCTTATATTGATATTGAACTGCATTTCTATAGCACTCTGATGAGGCACTGAAGCGCTTTACTACCAGTAGCACATTGCACTGGAGCCCAGAGTTAATGGTCAGTCAGTTGGTTACTGGGTCTGTGCTAAAAGAAACCATTCCATGTAATTACTCAAGTATTTGTGGTAATGACTTAGGTGTGACCTTTACCTGGGGCTACGTGAGAAGCAAAGGCTTTCTAGAATTAATAGATATTGCTAGGGTGCAGGGATAAGGTTTTTTTTTTTTAAAAAAACGAAATTAAGGCAGGCATGAGATTACTGCCCATATTCCCTATGTTAGCTCTATAATTGATGACAGTAATGATCACTTGGCTATAGTGTTCATAGTATGTATCAAGTTGCCTCTATCTTACACTTACTATGTTTAGAACACAATAATATGTAACCATAACACAATATATTGTAATATCTGAATGGCCATCAATAGTATATAGCCACTTACAAAAGATTGTTCATAGGGGCATTTCCCTAAATATATGAATGGGGCAGTATTATTTGTATGGATATACTCAAATAGTGTGCCCTATATACCACCGTAACATTGGCGGGCTGTTCTCTTAGGCGTATTCAGTTACTCTCACGCCTGGCCGCCTTTCAATTATTAACTTTAGGCAGTGGCATATATATAAATATGTTAACTAGGATCACACTACTTAATCCTATATTTATGGACCTTTGCGAACAAACATTACGCGGATACAGCGTTTGTATATTTAGATAACATATACGATTTACTGCTTCAAAATGGTGGGCCTTTCATGAACCTTAAGTCCCCCCTTTACTTTCTATTTAAACCCTTCCAATACCGGAAATGGGTTTGACCGTACACGGAAGCGTTAGTGAGGAGATACACTCACGGAGGTAAGCGTGTGTTTGAAGTGCATGCACGCGATTATTTTTAACAGCATTCTATCGAGAGACGAGAGCGGTTTTGCTATACTCTTTGTGCTCTCGCTTACAGGTATCCCATACTATAGGGATCTTTAATTTGGAAACCAAAAATATCGGAAAGAGACACCGGTCAAGATTCTTTTGCATACTAATTTGGTGAGAGAAACCGTGATTCTCTGTAATCATTAATTCTTCGTTGTTAAAAAGTATAAAGCTGTAATTTTTAGTGCATCAACTTAATGAAGATGTTATATTACAGGTTGAAATATGGGCTGTAATATCATTTAACCCTTTCTGTGCCCATGACCAGCTGGACTCGTCATGGAGCACAGTCGCGCTGTGCCCATGACGAGTCCAGCTCGTCATGGCACCCACCCACGGGGGAAGCGCTGGCGCTCCCTCCGTGAGTGGTCGATCTTTTTTTTTTTTACTGGGAAGGCAGGGGAAGACCTTCCCCTGCCTCCCTCCCCCGCGTCATCAATGACGTCAGCGCGCGAGGCGCGCTGACGTCATTGGAGGTTTCCCCTTTGCTCTCCGAGGCGCAGGAAGCCATTTGCTTCCTGTGCGTCGGAGAGTAAAGGTGAGTTTTGGGGATGGGGAGGGGGGATTATTGCGATCGGTGGGTTAGGTAGGGTGGGGGCACAATGTTGGGGGGGTAGAAATGTTTTATTTTAGGCTCCGCTTTGTTCGTGCGCATGGATCCTTCAATTGCAGTTACTTTGAAGGTGAAATGGATCCAAAAAATAAACGCACGCTTTCGAGAGATGCCCTTTTTCTCTCGTTTTCTCTATGAGGGGTGCTGCTAGCGTGGGATGGGGGTGGGGGGCGAAATAAAGTAAGCCATAGGGGTTGCAAAGTGGCCAGATTGATTTTTATTTGCATCCAAATACACCAGCATCACATAGTTTGCCAGTGAAGTGCTACTTTCGTTTTCTCGTCTTCCTTTGAACAGCATTGTTGTTCCCGGGGGGGCAAAATAAAGTAAGACAGAGGGGTTGCAAAGTGGCCAGATTGATTTCATTTACATCCAAATACACCAGCATCACAGAGTTTGCCAGTGAAGCGCTACTTTCGTTTTCTCTTCTTTCTTTGAACAGCATTGTTGTTCCCAGGGGGGTTGAAATAAAGTAAGACAGAGGGGTTGCAAAGTGGCCAGATTGGGGTTTTTTACATCCAAATACACCAGCATCACAGAGTTTGCCAGTGAAGTGCTACTTTCGTTTTCTCGTCTTCCTTTGAACAGCATTGTTGTTCCCATGGGGGGTGAAATAAAGTAAGACAGAGGGGTTGCAAAGTGGCCAGATTGTTGTTTCCAGGGTGGGAGAGTGTACCATTCCTGGAGGTACTGCAATACCTGGTTGATGGGTGAATTGGAAAACACAATGTGCACCATGGCTCTGTGTTTATGGATGTGGTCTACCATACTGCTTATGTTTTGTAAGGATGTAAGCAATGGGCAGTGAAACGGTTCCCTTCAGGGCCCTCTAGTCATGTCCATAACTTTTCAGGTGAAACCACTCGCTGATTTCTGAATAGTTAGTGAGAGATCGTTTAGGTAACCATGTTGTTTCTGCTTACATTTCACATGCTTTGCATTCCCATTTTTTTTTTTTTTTAGGCAGCGTATTACTCTTATCAAGTGCATAATTTGAATTGAGCCACATCCAAGTGTTTATAGCGGGCACAATTAGGTTATAGCTAAAGGCAGTGCGAGTTTCTCTCAGTGGGCAAGTATGGCGTTCAGTGGGGATGTGGTACTATGGCCAGAGCTGTCGAATTTGGAACTGGGGAACCGGGTTCAGCATTCATGACCAGTCCACCACACCACTGTACTGAGGGAGCACATTCCCATGCTAGACCGTAGAAGGCCCCACTAGACTTTCGAAGGCTTGATGTCTTAGCACAAGCAGGTGTACTGTAGTGGTGTCAATTGTGGGTTATCCTCGAAGGCCTGTCCACCACAATCCATACTGAAGTTCATCTCCAGTGTTGCTGACAGGCCTACGAAGCAGCACACCCTGGAGCAACAGTGATCCAGTCGCTGTGACTGTCACTGAGGTCACATGAACCTTGAGCAGGTTAGGGCGATGCGAACGGTGTGACCTCACTGGGTACCTATTTCGGGTGGGTGTTTGCATTCTGATGAGGGGATTACCAGGTAATTATTCACGCAGCTCTCTGATGGATGTCACATGAGGTAAAATACTGCAATAAATGGCAGACACTCTGAAAACAAGAGCAAACGTTATGTTACATGAGGCAATGGTGGTAATTGTGCATGTATCAAAAGCAAACAAAATACAAGAGGTAGCAAACAATACGTTACAAGAGGAAAAGTGACATGTGTGCAACTTACAAAAGAGTACAAAGTACAAGTAGAGGTATAAAAGTGCAATAAATGGCAGACACGCAAAACACAGGAACACACTGGGAAGGCACTTCTACGGGCATGGAGAACAGAATTTCCTATAATGTAAAGACTACCTTCAGACAATAGAGAGGGTGTGAATTAAGTTTGGAAGTGTCTTTGCAGGAGGAGAACTTTGAGGTCAGTTTTGAAGGACTGGGAAGAGGGAGGGGGTGGTCCGGTGCTGAGGCTCAGTTCCAGATTCTCGCTGCGTTGATTGTAAAGGATTGGGCCATCGATCTTTCCTTCTTGAAAGTGGGAGGTTCTAGTAATACATTTTGCGCAGTACGTGATGGTCTAGAGCATTATATGCATATGTGACAATAAAGATTGTTCTCCTTTTTATTCTAGTCTAAAGCTTTTCGACAGTGGTTGTTCTGCAGTTCTGTGTAGTTGCATTGTTTTGGTAAGAATTTTTGTTGTTGTTGTATTTACTCCAAATGAGTAATATTATAATGTCTGAATGATTTTTTTGTAAGTGATGTCATAATGGCGGCATATTTAGTTAGTGCCTTGAGCATGAAATTCTTTGCGATGTGTTTTGCATAGTCTTATGTGTAATTGCTTTTCTCTTTCTTTTTTAGTGGGATATTGTTGATCCATACTGTGTCTGTACAGAGTAGGTGGTGGTGAGTAGTTTAGCTGCCTCTGGCAAGTGAGTGGTATTGTTTTGGAGTATATATGAGTTTTTGATAAAGGTGCTTTTTGTTTATTACTTATTTTATAAAGTGTTTGTTGTTGTTGACTTGTTTGACAAGTTTCCTTTATTAGTAAGCGATATGGCTAGCCGTAGAATGACTGCTCAACAGGTGGTCGGTATGCTTCTTGCCTCTGAACATGATTATGAGACTGACAGTGCGTCTGAGGGAGAGGAGGGAGGGGAAGATTCTGGCAGTGAGTTTTCACTCAACATGGAATCATCGGATGATGAAGGTACTCTCAGTGGAGATGAAGGTACTCTTGGTGTGGATGAAGCAACTCTCAGTGCGGATGAAGTGCCTGTCTTAGAGGAGGAAGCTGCTGTGCCGATGGTGCAAGAGGCATCTGGATTGCAGTCTGATGCTGCTAGGCTTCCTACTGGAAGTGCTGGACTTTAGGTTGATCCAAACATGGTGCAGCTGGTGTTGCCTGCCTTTAGCGGTGATGCAGGGTGTACAGTGCTTTGTGAAAACTTTTTGCCTATACAGTTTTTTCAGTTGTTTATGGATGATGTATTTTTGGGTGAGATTGTTGAGCAGACGAATTTGTATGCTGAACAGTTTTTGAGGGACAACAGCGACAAACTTAGGCCCCAGTCTAGAGCTACCCGGTGGACTCCCACATATCTGGAAGAGATTAAGAAGTTTTTGGGTTTGACTTTATTGATGGGTGTGGTAAGGAAGCCAACATTGGCTTCATATTTGTCTACTAGCCCCTTGTTGGCAACTGCCATATTTCCTGCAGTTATGACTCGTAATCGGTATTTACTTTTGCTACGTATGCTGCATTTTGTTGATAATTCTATGGCGTTGCCATGAGATCACCCTGACTGTGACCGTCTTTTTAAGATTCGGCCCGTTCTTGATCACTTTGTAGATCGATTTTCTGAGATCTATACTCCAGGGAAAGAAATATCTATTGATGAGTCTTTGGTCTTGTTCAAGGGCCGTTTGGTTTTTAGGCAGTACATCCCTAGCAAGAGGGCACGCTATGGAATTAAGCTGTATATGTTGTCTGAGAGTAGGACAGGATATGTTTTTAATTTTCGGGTGTACACTGGTAGAGATTCTACTATTGACCCCCCCAGGTTGTCCGTCCACTTTTGGAGTTTCAGAGAAAATTGTGTGGGATCTTGCTAGAAGACTGTTTAACAGAGGCCACCATTTGTACCTTGATAACTTCTATACTGCTGTCCAATTATTTAAGGAATTGCATAAAGTGGACACTTTTGCATGTGGCACAATCCGCTCTAACCGTAAAGGTTATCCGAAAGAGCTTGTTTGCAAAAAACTTCAGAGGGGGCAGTGCAGTTCCTTGCATAGTGATGAACTACTAGCTGTAAAATTTGTGGACAGGAGGGATGTGCACATGCTGACTACCATCCATGATGAGAGTACCTCATCTGTGGCTGTTTGGGGTCAGGTTGCTGAAGTGCGCAAATCTGTGTGCATTCTAGACTACAATAAGCACATGGGTGGTGTTGACAGAGTAGATCAGAGGTTGGAAACTTACTCTGCTATTCGGAAGGCTTATGTTTGGTATAAGAAGTTGGCCATCCATTTCTTCGAATTAGCAATTTTCAATGCTTTTATTGTGTTCAAGGAGTGTTCTCCTGCGTCAAAGTTGACATTTCTTCAGTTTCAGCACTCTGTGATAGCTAGCCTTGTTGTTGTGGAACAGGCAAGTGTTCCTAGATTTGGAGTGGTGGAGGATGTGGTTTGATTGAAAGATCGCCACTTTCCTGATGTCATCCCTCCCACACTGGCAAAAGATTTTCCCACTAGGAGATGCAGAGTCTGTTGGCGAAGAGGTACGCGGAAGGAGATTTGTATGTACTGTCCCGACTGTCCATCTAAACCTGCGCTGTGTGTCCCTGCTTGTTTTAGAGCGTACCACACGCAAAATAATTTTTGGGAGCATTCATGAGTGGTAAAGTGAACTGCCTGGTCTGTATTCTTTAAAAAAATTGATTCTGTTTCAAGGTTGGCGTTAGTGCAATGTGTTTAGTTTCTGATTTTGTGTTTTTAGATTTGTCTCTATTTGCGATTTGCTTGTGTTTTTATTTTTGTCTAAAATAAATCCTAAATGTGTTGGCGGTGTGTGTGGACTGGCACTTGGTTGCCGGTGTGCCTGGACTGGCGATTGGCTGGCGGTGTGCCTGGACAGGGGCTTGGCTAGTGGTGTGTGTGGACTGGTGTTTAGCTAGCGGTGTGCATGTACTGGCGCTCGGCTAGCGGTGTGTGTGGACTGGCGCTCGGCTGCCTGTGTGTGAGTAGTGACTTGCTGCTGGGCACTACACACACTGCTAGCTGAGTGCCACTCCACGCAATCCATCAGCTTGTGCAGTTGCTGTGTCAGGAATGTGGGCGTGTGAAAGTGATGGGCCCTTGAATGGCGCTGTGTGCTGGTGTGAGTTTTGTTATGTGATGGGCCCGCGGCTGGCGATGTGAATGGTTTTGTATGTCTCACATGTATGAAAGGTGTATGAATGCCCTGTAAAGAGGTTGGTGCCTTGTCGTGGCTTTACAGCTCACGAGCTGTGAGTCAATGGTTCAGTTTCTCGCCCTTTCAATTATTATCAGTGCATTTCATTTTTGTGAACTCACTTGCTAATACAATTGTATATACTGAACCATCACTCACTCTCATGCCAAATCCAACCAGTATGTGTGTGTGCTTAAGGATTAGATGGCTGTGCAGTAATATTTGCCTTTCTGAAGCAGGGTGTACCTTGTCCCTTTTGTGAATTTTGTAATGTGTTGTTTTTGTGCCTGGTGGTGTGAATGGTCTTGTGTGTATCACGTATGAAAGGTGTGTGAATGGCCTGTAAAGCGGTTGGTGCCTTGCCGTGGCTTTACAGCTCACGAGCTGTGAGTCATTGGTTCAGTTTTTTCTCGATTTAATTATTGACAGTGCATTTCATTTTTGTGAAATCTCTTGTTAATAAAATTTAATATACTGAACCATCACTCGCTCTCGTGCCAAATCCAACCAGTATGTGTGTGCGTTTGAGGAATAGATGGCTGTGCAGGAATCTTTGTCTTTTTAGTTTCTGTGCCAAGGTGTAGGTTCCATGTAAGAATAACCCACCAACTGTAGATATTGTTGTAAACCCACGGGAGTTCATGGTGATGTCTCTCTTGTGAATTCCAAAAAGTTATTTTATCCACAATGTCCTGCAAACCTCAAAATGTCTGTCACATTTTCCATGCAATATTGTTCCGAAATTCTCACGCTGTAGAAACAAACAATGTCAAAACGATCTGGTTTTGCAAGGGGGTCAACTGTCTTTTTGGCCCGTGCTCGGCGGCCATCTAGGGAAACCTACCAAACACATACATTTCTGTAAACTAGACACCCGGGGGCTTCCAGGGAGGTATGGCTTGCGTGGATCCCCAACGTTTCCTTACCCAGAATCCCCTGCAAACCTCAATTTTAGCTGAAAAAATCACTTTTTTCACACATTTGTGTGTGGGAAAGTTGTGGCATCACCGGGCTCACTCAAATTTCCCACCTCCCAGCGTTCCCCTGGGTCTCCCGGTAAAAATGGTGCCTCACTTGTGTGGGAGGCCCAAGTACCCGCGACAGGCAAGGGCCCAAAACGTAGTGTGGTGACATCAAAATTGCCTATCTCAAAACCACCTGGTTTTGCAAGGGGGTCACCTGGGTTTTTGGCCCGGTGCTCGGCGGCCATCTAGGGAAACCTACCAAACCTATACATTTCTGAAAACTAGACACCCGAGGGCTTCCAGGGAGGTATGGCTTGCGTGGATCCCCCAACGTTTCCTTACCCAGAATTACCTGCAAACCTCAATTTTAGCTGAAAAAATCACTTTTTTCACACATTTGTGTGTGGGAAAGTTGTGGCATCACCGGGCTCACTCAAATTTCCCACCTCCCAGCGTTCCCTTGGGTCTCCCGTGAAAAATGGTGCCTCACTTGTGTGGGAGGCCCAAGTACCCGCGACAGGCAAGGGCCCAAAACGTAGTGTGGTGACATCAAAATTGCCTATCTCAAAACCACCTGGTTTTGCAAGGGGGGTCACCTGGGTTTTTGGCCCGGTGCTCGGTGGCCATCTAGGGAAACATACCAAACCCATACATTTCTGAAAACTAGACACCCGGGGGCTTCCAGGGAGGTATGGCTTGCGTGGATCCCCCAACGTTTCCTTACCCAGAATCCCCTGCAAACCTCAATTTTAGCTGCAAAAATCACTTTTTTCACACATTTTTGTGTGGGAACGTTGTGGCATCACCGGGCTCACTCAAATTTCCCACCTCCCAGCGTTCCCCTGGGTCTCCCGGTAAAAATGGTGGCTCACTTGTGTGGGAGGCCCAAGTACCCGCGACAGGTAAGGGCCCAAAACGTAGTGTGGTGACATCAAAATTGCCTATCTCAAAACCACCTGGTTTTGCAAGGGGGGTCACCTGGGTTTTTGACCCGGTGCTCGGTGGCCATCTAGGAAAAGCTACCAAACCCATACATTTCTGAAAACTAGACACCCGGGGGCTTTCAGGGAGGTATGGCTTGCATGGATCCCCCAAAGTTTACTTACCCAGAATCCCCTGCAAACCTCAATTTTAGCTGAAAAAATCACTTTTTTCACACATTTTTGTGTGGGAAAGTTGTGGCATCACCGGGCTCACTCAAATTTCCCACCTCCCAGCGTTCCCCTGGGTCTCCCGGTAAAAATGGTGCCTCACTTGTGTGGGAGTCCCAAGTACCCGCGACAGGCAAGGGCCCAAAACGTAGTGTGGTGACATCAAAATTGCCTATCTCAAAACCACCTGGTTTTGCAAGGGGGGTCACCTGGGTTTTTGGCCCGGTGCTCGGCGGCCATCTAGGGAAACCTACCAAACCCATACATTTCTGAAAAGTAGACACCAGGAGGCTTCCAGGGAGGTATGGCTTGCGTGGATCCCCCAACGTTTCCTTACCCAGAATCCCCTGCAAACCTCAATTTTAGCTGAAAAAACTCACTTTTTTCACACATTTTTGTGTGGGAAAGTTGTGGCATCACCGGGCTCACTCAAATTTCCCACCTCCCAGCGTTCCCCTGGGTCTCCCGGTAAAAATGGTGCCTCACTTATGTGGAAGGCCCAAGTACCCGCGACAGGTAAGGGCCCAAAACGTAGTGTGGTGACATCAAAATTGCCTATCTCAAAACCACCTGGTTTTGCAAGGGGGGTCACCTGGGTTTTTGGCCCGGTGCTCGGCGGCCATCTAGGGAAACCTACCAAACCCATACATTTCTGAAAACTAGACTCCAGGGGGCTTCCAGGGAGGTATGGCTTGCGTGGCTCCCCCAACGTTTCCTTACCCAGAATCCCCTGCAAACCTCAATTTTAGCTGCAAAAATCACTTTTTTCACACATTTTTGAGTGGGAAAGTTGTGGCATCATCGGGCTTACTCAAATTTCCCACCTCCCAGCGTTCCCCTGGGTCTCCCGGTAAAAATGGTGCCTCACTTGTGTGGGAGGCCCAAGTACCCGCGACAGGCAAGGGCCCAAAACGTAGTGTGGTGACATCAACATTGCCTATTCCTGTCATGGGCACTAGGCCGACCCACACAAGTGAGGTACCGTTTTTCTCGTAAGACTTTGGGGAACGCGGGGTGGGTGGAAATTTGGGGATCCACGCAGATTCCGGAACTTTCCACGACAGAAATGTGGGGAAAATGTGTTTTTTTGGACAATTTTTTAGGTTTGCAAGGGATTCTGGGTAACAGACCCTGGTGGGAGGCAGTCAAGTCACCCCATCCTGGATTCCCCTGGGTGTCTAGTTTTCAAAAATGTATAGGTTTGCTAGGTTTCCCAAGGTGCCCGCAGAGCTAGGGTTCAAAAACTACAGCTAGTCATTTTGCCAAAAAAGGGTCATTTTTCACTGCGAAATTGAGGTGTGACCACGTTGCGTTTTGTGCCATTTCCTGTCGCGGGCACTAGGCCGACCCACACAAGTGAGGTACCGTTTTTCTCGTAAGACTTTGGGGAACGCGGGGTGGGTGGAAATTTGTGGATCCATGCAGATTCCGGAACTTTCCACAACAGAAATGTGGGGAAAATGTGTTTTTTTGACAATTTTTTAGGTTTGCAAGGGATTCTGGGTAACAGACCCTGGTGGGAGGCAGTCAAGTCACCCCATCCTGGATTCCCCTGGGTGTCTAGTTTTCAAAAATGTACAGGTTTACTAGGTTTCCCAAGGTACCCACAGAGCTAGGGTTCAAAAACTACAGCTAGTCATTTTGCCAAAAAAGGGTCATTTTTCACTGCGAAATTGTGGTGTGACCACGTTGCGTTTTGTGCCGTTTCCTGTCGCGGGCACCAGGCCGACCCACACAAGTGAGGTACCGTTTTTCTCGTAAGACTTTGGGGAACGCGGGGTGGGTGGAAATTTGTGGATCCACGCAGATTTCGGAACTTTCCACGACAGAAATGTGGGGAAAATGTGGTTTTTTTGACAATGTTTTAGGTTTGCAAGGGATTCTGGGTAACAGACCCTGGTGGGAGGCAGTCAAGTCACCCCTTCCTGGATTCCCCTGGGTGTCTAGTTTTCAAAAATGTATAGGTTTGCTAGGTTTCCCAAGGTGCCCGTAGAGCTAGGGTTCAAAAACTACAGCTAGACATTTTGCCAAAAAAGGGTCATTTTTCACTGCGAAATTGAGGTGTGACCACGTTGCGTTTTGCTCCGTTTCCTGTCGCGGGCACTAGGCCGACCCACACAAGTGAGGTACCGTTTTTCTCATAAGACTTTGGGGAACGCGGGGTGGGTGAAAATTTGTGGATCCACGCAGATTCCGGAACTTTCCATGACAGAAATGTGGGGAAAATGTGTTTTTTTGGACAATTTTTTAGGTTTGCAAGGGATTCTGGGTAACAGACCCTGGTGGGAGGCAGTCAAGTCACCCCCTCCTGGATTCCCCTGGGTGTCTAGTTTTAAAAAATGTATAGGTTTGCTAGGTTTCCCAAGGTGCCCGCAGAGCTAGGGTTCAAAAACTACAGCTAGTCATTTTGCCAAAAAAGGGTCATTTTTCACTGCGAAATTGAGGTGTGACCACGTTGCGTTTTGCACCGTTTCCAGTCGCGGGCACTAGGCCGACCCACACAAGTGAGGTACCGTTTTTCTCATAATACTTTGGGGAACGCGGGGTGGGTGGATATTTGTGGATCCACGCAGATTCCGTTACTTTCCACGACAGAAATGTGAGGAAAATGTGTTTTTTTGACAATGTTTTAGGTTTGCAAGGGATTCTGGGTAACAGACCCTGGTGGGAGGCAGTCAAGTCACCCCATCCTGGATTCCCCTGGGTGTCTAGTTTTCAAAAATGTATAGGTTTGCTAGGTTTCCCAAGGTGCCCGCAGAGCTAGGGTTAAAAAACTACAGCTAGTCATTTTGCCAAAAAAGGGTCATTTTTCACTGCGAAATTGAGGTGTGACCACGTTGCGTTTTGCGCCGTTTCCTGCCGCGGGCACTAGGCCGACCCACACAAGTGAGGTACCGTTTTTCTCGTAAGACTTTGGGGAACGAGGGGTGGGTGGAAATTTGTGGATCCACGCAGATTCCGGAACTTTCCACGACAGAAATGTGGGGAAAATGTGTTTTTTTTTACAATTATTTAGGTTTGCAAGGAATTCTGGGTAACAGACCCTGGTGGGCGGCAGTCAAGTCACCCCATCCTGGATTACCCTGGTTGTCTGGTTTTCAAAAATGTATAGGTTTGATAGGTTTCCCAAGGTGCCCCACAGAGCTAGGGTTCAAAAACTAGAGCTAGGCACTTTGGAAAAAAAAGGGTAAATTTTCACTGCGATATTGAGTTGTGAGCACGTTGCGTTTTGCGCCGTTTCCTGTTGTGAGCACTATGCCTACCCACACAAGTGAGGTACCATTTTTATCGGGAGACTTAGGGTAATTCAGATTTGTAAAGGAACTGTTATTATCTATTGACTTTCGATGCATTTCTGCCTTCCAAATGAAAGATATTGTGTAAAAAAGAAGTTATTCTAAAAAATGACTGATAATTCTCATGCTAGTATGAGTATTCCCAATTTCAGAAATGTGCAAATATCTACTGTTTCTAAACTCTATATTTTGTTCCCATTTCAGAAATACATAGGTGTCTTTCATACCGATTTTTCCATGTACACATTTTTACAGAATAATTACTATAGACCCGGTACAAAATAAAAAACCAGTGCAAGTTGCTGCTCAGTTTTTGGCTCTGGGTTCATCGGGTTCTTGGTGAACCTACAAGTCCTATATATCCCCACAACCAGTAATGTCCAGCGGATGCAACGGTATATTGCTTTCAAAGAGCTGTCATAATTAGAAGAAGTTACAGGTGAAAACGTTGACACAAAAGGCTGTTTTTTTCAACTAATTTTCAATTTATCCTATATTTAACTGTTTGTTTCTATAAAAAAACCTTGATGGATCTACACAAATGACCCCTTGCTGAATTCAGAATTTTGTCTTCTTCTCGAAAATGTATAGGTTTTCAGGATCCATTATTGCTTTTGCACCCATTTCTGCCATTAACTGGAAGGAGGTCAAAAGCACAAAAAATAGCAAAAATCGGCTATGTCCCAAAAAAATGCCAAAACTGTGTAAAAAATTTTGGGTTTCTGACAAAAGTCTGGTATCCCCGAAAAGCTGGGAAAATGATGATTTCAAACCCACAAACCCTTTTTTGATAACATTTACAGGGAAAATCCCAGATGCTTTCATTTGCAGCCCGTTTTTCCCATTTTTCCGAAAAAAAACAAAGTTTGCTGTATTTTGGCTCATTTCTGTGACCCCTCTAGAAGAATCCACAAACCCTGAGTACCTTAAGAATCCCCTTGATGTTGGAAGAAAAGGACGTAAATTTGGCGTGGATACCTTATGTGGTCAAAAAGTTACAGGGGCCTTAGCACGCACTACCCCAAATGGCCAAAAAAAGGCTTGGCACAGGAGGGGAAAAGGCCTGGCAGCGAAGGGGTTAATAGACCTTGAACTGATCGGTGCAAATATTGGTCTGATGTTAGAATTTAATAAGATGAGCGGACCTCTAAGTGGATGAAGAACATATTTACACCGAACTAGTGGATATATTATTAGGTAAGCACTAGCGATCTATAACAGAACACATGATTGATAACACTAGCTTATGATAGCTGCTGTTGCCTCATGCCACTGTAATTTCAATTCTTGCAGGTCATTAGATACAAAGTATCTTTATATTTTCTTTTTACTTTTCATTAGAAATAATTTGAGAATACTACATTATCAGGTATATATGAATTTTTTTACTTCTAAATCGTTCTAATAGAAATAGAACACACTTGGGTTGTGCACGAAGGGTTATCTCTTTCCTTTAAAACAATAATTGCACCATTACCAACACTGGAGCATTATGCATAAGTCTTGGAACTATATATATTTCTAAATGTTTAAAGAGTAATAGAATATGGATGACGCTGAATCTTTGCATGCAAAATGAGCACAACTAAACTCCTCTATTCTCTCTGTGTGGTCACTTATAACACAGTGGAGAATATGGTGGTAGTATTTGTTGTAATAAAATACTGTTCTCTGAATGAAAACTATTTGTATCAATACCAGCCCTGAGGAAGTCATAGGGTATACTACCCATATAATGACGAAACGCGTTGGTGCAAGGGATTGGAAGAATACTTAACGAATAAAGAACTGAAGAAGTCCAAGAGAGAAACATACTTGTGTTTATTTGTACTATAAAGTTGCGTGTGCTTCAGAAATTGTCGAAATCTGTACCAAACTTTGTTTTGGAAATTTTGGGTGGGATTGGGTGATTGCCCCCCTTTCTTGAATGCACAGGAGGACTGTAGTAATTTGTATATTTTGTGTAATCTATTATGAGCGCCCTGTAAAAACTCTTCTCTCACCCAACATTGGTAAACTATGAGATTTAGAGTAGGCTATATTCAGAAGAGGCATAGATAAGGCAGAAAGAGAGGATTGGTTCATTCAATTTAATTCATGTTAATTTTTTCATACAGGATTGTAAAAGAAATATTGCTGGTGAAGAAGGCCGTGAACGTGTAGGTAGGCACATTTGTACATTCTGCTTTAAAGAAATGTGGCTTTTAATAGTCTTTCTACAGAGATATTCTTGGCACTTAACATATAACGAGATTGCAGATACCATCTGAATTCACTAGTCCAGCCTCACCAGCTATGGCACAGTGAGGCGGGCTTAACTAATGCCTCTGGTGGATCGGCCATCTCCTTCAGCAGGGTAGCTAGTTTTCAATAGCTAAGCCTGGAGTGGAGCCCAGATATCTGTGGGTCAAGAAGCTGGTGGCATTAAGTCCCAGTATACTTTTAGTTGTTCCCTACAGTATGCCATGTCTTGGAGCAAGTTTATGACTTTTGGTGGGGACCTCACTCCCAGTTTATAGCTAACCGTAATTTGCCGAGCAGTAGAGCCATTGCCCAAAAACTGCAATTTGATGAGAGAAAGTTCTTCACATACCCCAGCAGCGCCATCTCCATTGTAGGCTGTATAGTGATATTTATCACATCTGCCAGCTCTTTTATTATGTCTCACTAAAAGTTACAAATCAAAGGGCAATACAAAGCTAAGTGCCCAAAATCTGCCACCACTACCTCACGCCTGGAGCAGAGTGCACCCACTCTTAAGACCTCCGCCTCAGAGCAGCAGGTGTGTAGTATATTTTACACATAAACCTAAAGTATATTAGCTGAGGCCTATAATTTGGCGGAGGATCTCTGGTCAATTTGCAGTAAAATGTCGGTTGCAGGTCTGTGAATGAGTGTGGGGCATCCTCCTTCCATCTCTGTTTAGCTTTGGGGGCAACATATGGGTACACTCTCTTGCAGTTTCCTGTAGAGCCTAGAGAGTAGTTTATTGGGTGTGGGTGACTCCAATAACTTTTTCCCCGTTGATCGAAATGAATTAAAGAGGAAGGAACCTGAGGAATACCTGAATCAATGAGGAGATGTTGTCTTTAGTGTGTTTAACGTAAAGAGTGACGTCATCTGCAAATATGGGGACTAGAATCTGGCATGTGTGAATGCCTAGCCTTCTTTCCCTGTGGTTCTTTTTAAGCCGCACAGCGAGGGGCTTCATACCAATCCAAATAGGCTAGGAGATGGGGCAACTCAGTTGCATGCCTCGCATGATCGGCACTGTGTTTGATTCTTGTCTGTTTTGTTGTATACATGTGGCGGGGACCATCTCACAGATGTGGAACCAAATCTTAGGCACTCTAGAGAGTAAAATTAGTAGCCCTACTCTATTGCATCAAATGCTTTGGTGGCATCCATAAAGACTGCCACAGCCTTGAGTTGAGGGTCGAGCTGGTGTAAAGGGATTGTGTGAAGTGGATTGTCCAGAGAGGAACCCTGATTGAGCTGTCTATATTATCAACAGGAGCAGGGGCACTCTCCGGTTTGCGAGGACCTTGGCTAAGATTTTGTTATCAGCTTTATTAATGACAGGGGGCGATACGAGTCGCATTGATCAGGTGGCTTATATGGCTTTAGTAGGGTTACCATGAAGGCTTCTCTCAGAGATGGGGGAGTTCTCCCTTCTCAAATGCCTCTTCGTATGTGGACATAAGATCAGACACCAGGAGAGGGGCATATTCTTTGTAAAACTGGACTGTTAGTCCGTTGGGCCCGAGCACCTTACTGCTTGGAAGGCTCTAAACCATAGAGTGAAGTATAATTTCATTACACTTCACACATGAATAAGCACATCTACCCGTGCAGACTTAAATATGGTACACATTTAAACCTAATGCATCACATTATACGTGAACCAATTCATTATGCGTCATCTAAAATACATTTCCGATTAAACACTACATTTAACTTCATAAATGACATGATTACATTTCTATTCGCACTATTATATGCTAATTTAGTACTACATTTCTATACCCACACGTTAATGTTTTACACTCTAAATATATGGGTGCGAACTACCTGTGATCATAATGCACCCCCTACAATTTCAGAATAACATGGCGCTCTATTAGTTACCCCCTTTGATGGCTAGTGTCATCACAACATTTCACAACTTCCTTGGAGAAAGAACCGACCTAAACAGAACTTGTTGCCATCCTCATCCGTAGGAGTCTCTCCATATTCTTGAGGTTCTGATATTGACTGTCCTGCAGTCTGGCCATTCTCATTTCATTCTCTCTAAGAGCTCTCTCAACTCTATTTCCTTTATACCACTTAAAGGCTCTGACGAGTCCCCACAAATAAACCACACAAACCACAATGATAATGAGAGGTCTCAACACATAGCCAATGAACCCTTTCCCCTAATTTGCAAACCAACTTTCCACTCGACTGAATCCTTTTCCAACCTTTTCCGAAACAACCTCTTCAGTCAAATCTTCTATCTCCTGATAGATTGTAGTGATGTTACTTATATATTTTTCCAGATCCTTGCTGTGGTCTGGTATATATAAGTACAGCACTCCTGAACTTTCAATAATTTACAGACCGCACCCACTTTTGCCATTAAAACATCTAAAGCAAGGCGGTTCTGCAAAACCATAGTCCTTATTGACAACATCTCTCCATCCACAAGCAACAGCGACTTTGCGGTGTTCATCGACAACTCAATAACCACAGTCGCCAATCTTCTGATCTTCACATCATTCAGAATCACTCCCAAACTTGATATTATCACTCCAAAACACATCTCCAATCACTGCTCCTGCACTCTCAGCTCTTTTCACTCTTGAACCTTCTAAAAGCTCCAAATCCTCTGCATGGCAAATCTTTGGAAAAATAATCCCCAAGTAACACGTACCATACCAATTCGCAGGCAACCTAACATAAGCATTCTTTCCACACACATAATAAACAGTTGGTATCACTTGCACAGAGCCTTGCAGAAAGTTCTTAGCAGAGTCTTCCATAGTAAAAACGTGATCACACATACTCTGTCCCACTGGGACCTTTTCATAATATGTCTGATACCGTCTCACACACAACTTTCTCCTCTGCTCCTTGTCCAATGCTATAGGACCATAGCTCCCTTTAGCCCTGTGAGATCTTTCTTCTTCAGTCCAATCTACTGGATTTCGTGTCTGTGTTAGTTTTCTGTATCTATCTTCTACTTGATCCACAAACTTTTTCTCAACATCTGACAATGAACATCTTAAGTTATGTCTGTGAGCATACGCTGTATCTAATTCCAAAGACTGTATGAAGTACTTCCTAAGCCTATCTTCTGATTTATAGTAATCGTACTTGTTCAAATGCTTGTAAGCTGGAACCTCAGGAAGCACTGCATCGTAATTGGAAAATAAATATTCAACCTGACCTCTTTCATAAAATATGCTAAGCAACAGACTATATGAAATCCCATACGTCAGTGGAAGGTGGTGATACCTAATACCCTCATCCACTAAAGCTGGTAACTGCATACACACATAACAGTCTTTCGCATCCATCGCATCCATCGCATCCATCACATCCATCGCATCGACATATTCATATAGCAGCCTGGCGTACGCATTAAGCTTAAAATCACCTCTAGACAAATCTTTGTGAAATCTACGACTCTCTTTGATTAGTAAAGCTCTTTCAGCACCTATGGTGGCCTCCTTTTGGCTAGGAGTGGTGGGTGTAGGAGTCCCTTGTACCGCCACTGCCTGCCATGTGGAACAATATACGAAACTACAACTGCTATAATTATGGAAACTATCACTCCACCTACAAGTGTACCTACTACTAATTTGCATCTACGATGGGTATCTTCAGCATCCATGATTTCGGAAAAGTTCTCAAAAAGTTCTTGGCTTCAGCAGCAAACAATTAAGAGTCTCTTTTCTCTTTCACATGTCGCTTGCTAACCAGTTCGAACAACACTCTGAAAAGCTGGAAATTCCCTTTGCAATTTCAGTTCCTTATTTACACAGTCCACAAAAAGACTTCCTTAGCCCTCTTTCGTCTTCTCTGCGGAGAGTCCCTAAGTTTACTCTTCTTCCACCCGGTCCTAGGTTATCTTCTTATAGACCTTCATTTACAACAAAGTTCGCTTTCAGTCCAAAATAAGATCAGCTCCAAGGATTTCTAAAAAATGCTGCAAAAGTTTGAGACGAAGAATTGTCGTTTCATGAGTCGATGGCTCAAAACCAAACGTTGGAAAAGTCAAGCTTTGCAATAACAGTTCATGAACTTTACTCAGAAGTGGGGGATTCGGAACGGTTAGAGTCAGCACTCCTTCGATTTCAAGTCCTGGAACCACCAATCCCACGTCGATTTTCACATTAGGATTCTTGCTGACCAGAGTCACGAACCTCAGTCTCCCTGAGCTCACCACTCCTGGCATCAGTCACAACGTACGTCCACTTCGGGGTGGCGTACCTCTGACACGGCACTCTTCTTCTTCTTAACCTTCTCAGACCTCCTTGAGCCTGCTCTCCATCACTTGTTTCCGATTCAGACGTCTCAGACACTAGAGCAAGGTCTCTTTCAGGTGCCAATCGCAGATTAAGTCGCCTCTGACTCACGGGCCAAACCTCTTCTGCTCTGGTCGCACTTCTTCTCTCTCTCTGGATACCCTGTGCACTACTTCCTTCTTCTGCTGGATTTGACTCTACTCCACCCACAGCAACACCTCCTTTGTCTGAGTCAAAATTGGGGTTCTGATTGACGCAAACCCCCCCAGCTTGTTCTAGTGCATAACCAGCTGCATCAGCGACCCTCACAGCTTGACTTGCCCTCTCATGTGGCCCTGCCACATCAGCTGGATTTCATTCACGAGAGGGGCTGCTTCTTCTAAGGGTGCTGGAACTCTGCGGGCATGGGAGTCATGCACCCAGTTTGGCAGTCCTCCACACTTCACTGCTGTGTTCGTTATCAGTATCACCTGATAAGGGCCTCGCCACCGAACATCCAAGCAACTCTTCCTCACGTGCTTACAAACAAGCACCCAGTTCCCTGGACACAGGTCGTGGCACAGGTCACTCGAGGCTGGAACAGTTGCGGCTTGCACCTGCTGAGACACAGAATGGACCACATCAGCTAGTCCTTTGCAGTAATCGAGAATCAAGTCATCAGTGATGTTAATTAAAGCAGTAGCTGGTACTGCTGGCAATCGCATCACCCTCCCCATCAGGATCTCATGCGGGGACAACCCAGTTCTCCTGTCTGGAACACTGCGGATACTCATGAGCACAAGTGGCAATGCATCAGGCCACTTCAGAGACGTCGATGTGCACACTTTTGCCATCCGTGCTTTCAAAGTCCCATTAACCTGCTCCACAATCCCAGAATCCTCTGGTCGATAGCTGCAATGTAACCTCTGGTCTACATTCAATGCGTGATAAAGCAACTTCGTGATTTCACTGTGGAAATGTGTCCCCCTATCTGATTCCAAAGAGGTCGGAAAGCCGAACCTCGGGATGAGCTCCCTCAACAGCAGCTTAGCTACAGTGAGAGTGTCACACTTACGTGTTGGGTAAGCCTCCACCCATCTCGAGAAAACACACACTACCACCAGGATATACCTCAACCCATTACACTTCGGCATCTCAATGAAATCCAACTGCATCCTATTGAAAGGTCCTCCTGACCTCCCAATGTGACTCAAATTAACCACAGTCTTCTTTCCAACATTCATCTGTTGGCAAGTAACACACCTCTGACACACTGCTTCAGCAATCGCACGAAATGTCGGGTTGTACCATGTCTGTCTAAACTTTCGCACCATTGCATCTCTGCCAAGATGTACTGCACCATGTATCAGCCTTGCCATTGGGCTCAACAAACTTTCTGGTAGCACTGCTTGACCATCACTTGAAACCCAAACGTCCACATCTCCTTTCTCACATCCTGACCTGATCCAGCCATCACGTTCCTGCTCTGGAACCTCATCCTGCAGTCGTTTTAATTCCTTCCACGTATCTGCCATGGCTAACATCATGCTGAGCTTGGTTCTTTCTTTGCTCTCTTCTGTAAATATACATACTTGTTCTGCACAGAAGCGGGCAACTTCGTCCGCATAATTATTGCCCAAAGAGACAAAATCAGTTCCCTTTCCATGAGCCGCACACTTCACCACAGCAATTTCCCTGGGACATTGTAATGCATCTAATAGCTGTCTCACATATTCTCCATTCCTAATGGGCGAACCAGATGATGTCATAAATCCCCTCTGTGACCATAACTGTCCGAAGTCATGAACCACACCGAACCCATACTGGCTGTTAATGTAGATCGTGATTCGAACTTGATCAGCAGCCAAACAGGCACGAGTCAAGGCAATGATTTCAGCTACCTGTGCGGAGTGTACTCCTTCTAGACAAGCAGCCTCAACAACTCCTGTGATGGTACATACAGCAAACGCTGCTCTCAACAGACCAACATTGTCTCTTAGGCATGAACCATCTACAAAGAAGATTTCATCAGGGTCAGAAAGTGGTTCATCGACAATGTCAGGTCTCGGCTTGGTGCATAGTTCAGTCACATCGAGACAATCATGGTCCTCACAATCTTCATCATCTGTATTCCGAATAGGCATCAATATAGCAGGATTCAAAACAGAACACCTTTTCAAAGTCACTTTCTCTGTGGCAAGTATGACTTGTTCGTAACGTGTTAACCTATTATTCATTAGGTATTGAGTTTTGGTCCTCGTCATTAACAATTCAACAGAATGTGGTACATATACGGTCAAAGGGTGCCCCATCACAATGCTCTCACATCTTTCAATACTGACACCTGTTGCAGCAACGGATTTGAGACATCCGGGCAACGCAGAAGCTACTGGATCTAAAGTAGCTGAGAAATAGGCAACTGATCTACGGACACCTCCACTACTCTGAGTCAATGCGCAACCTTCCCTCCCACAACAGAACAACGAGAAAGCCTTGTTTTAATCAGGCATTCCCACAGCCGGGGCACGACACATGCCTTAAGAACGGCATCAAACAGTCGTTGTCCCATGGTACCGGATCACTCACATCCTTGTGGGTCAGCCTCTGCAAAGGCTTCGCCTCAAAAGAGAAGTTGGGAATCCATTGATGACAGCAGCCAACCATCCCCAAGAACACTCTGACCTCCCGCTGAGTGGTAGGAACCAACGTATTCATTATTGCCTCAATTCGATCTGGTGACACCTTTCTCTTCAACGTGCCAATCCTGCAATGCCAGACTAAACAGCACTCAGCAGACATAGGACCATCAAAATTACTCCTTACTACTTTTAAACTGTAGATCTCTGCCAAAACACAGTGCAGATATCTCTCTATTAATAGAAGATCGGGCACCGGACGCCATCTTTCTAACAGAGACTTGGCTGACTCCGGACTGTGACCCCGATGTGATCCAAGCACTACCTCCTGGCTACAATTTCTCCCGCAGAGATCGTACGCAAGGTAAGGGAGGAGGCATCGCAATCATTCATAAATCGCAGTATCATTGTCACTGTACCCCAGACCCTTTTCAGGACTGTGAAAGCTTGGCTTTCTGCCTGAAATTTACCCCCAATAACAGTCTAACAGGAGCCCTCGTGTATCGTCCACCAGGCTCACTTAACAACTTTCACTCCCTACTCCCGTCGCTAGCAGCAGAATTCGTAATGTCATCCTCCAACTTCACGATTCTTGGAGACCTCAATATGCACTTTGATAACATCAATGACGGCACCACTATGGAGCTAGTCGGAAGCCTGGCTGCGATCCAACTGGAGCAACTTATCCAGTCCCCTACCCACGACAAGGGCCACCTGCTTGACCCTGTCTTCACCAACTGCCCCAACCTTTCGGTCGGCACTATCACACATCTCCCCTGGACCGACCACTTCCTCATCTCCCTCAACTGGAAGATTCACAAATTCACTCCCCCCATTCCTATACCATGTAAAATGAGGAATTGGTCTAAGCTTCCACTGGAACAATGGTCCAATCTACTATCTGCCACAAGACCATCTTTATCCCAAGACCCCATACTTGACAACAGCAAAATCCACAATTGGATCGAGGACTCCATCGACTCCGTTCTCCCCATGAGGAGAACTATTCTAAAAAGAGCGAGAGTAACCGCTCTGTGGTACTCAGAGGAGCTTAGGAAGAAAAAACAGCAATGCAGACAATTGGAAAGAAAATGGCGCATGGGATACGACCCCGTCGAAAAAATTAGGTACAGAGAAGCCATCAGGACCTATAAACTGGAAATCAACACAGCCCAATCCACTTACTTTGGAGATAAGATTATGTCCGCTAAGTCTAAACCAAAAGAAATCTATCAAATAGTTAAAAGCCTGTCGAAGATCTCCGCCCCGGCCGTCCCAGCAGAAAACCCCATCGATAGATGCAACGAGTTAGCTGATTTTTTTTACCAAAAAATAAATAAAATCTATTCGTCATTCTCAACTCTCGCATCTGAACCCACAGCCACTGAACCTTGCTCCTCTACGCAGAATGAATCCCCCGCGCAAGCAACGCTAAACAAATTCCCACTAATGGACTCAGACTCACTCCAATCCCTGGCCTCACAAATGAAGTCTGGCTCCCCCCGCGACCCTGCACCCCCCCTTACAATGAACATGGTTAGCCAAGTCATCCTCCCCACTATTTTGGAACTCCTCAACAGCTCAATACTTAAGGGCGTAGTGCCCCCAACCTGGAAACAGGCGATGGTGAGAGCATTACTCAAGAAACCGACCCTCAACCCGAAGGACCCAAATAACTATCGTCCCATCTCCCTGCTACCTTGGACAGCCAAAATTTTGGAGAAACATATTAATATTCACCTCACTAAATTCCTGGAAGAGAACCGGTTACTGGATTCTACCCAGAACGGATTCCGTCCCAAACACAGCACATAAACTGCTCTCTTAGCCGTGACGGAGGAATCCAGAAGGATTCTCGACCAAGGGGGATCAGTGGCAGTGGTCCTCCTCGACATAAGCACGGCGTTCGACACTGTCTGCCACCAAACCCTGCTCGGCCGGCTATCTCATCTGGGACTTGCCGGGGCCGCCCTTGACTGGTTAAGTTCCTTTTTGAGCGGAAGGACTTTCCAGGTCTTTGACGGCGACTCCTGCTCCACCAGTAAATCCCTGGATTGTGGGGTACCCCAGGGCTCTTCTCTAAGCCCCACGCTGTTCAATGTGTATAAGAGACCGCTGGCTGGGGTTGTCCGCCAACATGGTATTACAATCATTTCATATGCGGACGACACCCAGCTGGTGGTCTCCCTCGCACAGAAGAACAGCGGGTCCCCTCGAGATAACCTAGCGGCCTGCATGGAAGAGGTGAGGAAATGGATGACAGCATCCTCACTAAAATTAAATGGGGATAAAACCGAGGTCATGCTCCTCGGCCCCCCCACCCTCACTGCCTTTGACCGGCTATGGCCTCCTAGTTTAGGCCCACCACCTACCCCGAAGGAGTACATCAAAAGCCTGGGAGTGTGGCTTGACAAATCACTCACTCTGAATACCTAGGCTACCAAAACTTCAGCAACGTGTTTTGGTATCATTCGTATGCTGAGAAAAATTCTGCCCCTCCTACCCTTTGAAGCTCAACAGGTGGTCATTCAGGGCCTCATCCAGTCCTGGATAGACTTCAATAATGCTCTCTATTTGGGAGCCCCTGAATACGTGCTGCTAAAACTACAGCGAATTCAGAACTGTGCGGCACGTACTCTACTCAAGATACCGAGAAAAGAATCTGCCAAAATGGGAATTCAATCACTACATTGGCTCCCGGTGAGGGAAAGCATAAAATACAAAACCCTATGCATATCCCATCAAGCATTTCACAGAGAAAACCCGGAGATCAATCACTCTCTTCTCACTCCCTACCTCCCAGGGAAACTGTTGCGCTCAACTTATGCCTTTCTAGCCACAGTACCCAGAATTAAGAGGTCAAGAGCAGGAGGCAGGACCTTCACCTTCAATGCCGCCAAACTATGGAACTCTCTTCCCCTATCCCTTAGATCCAATCCCAGCCTCCCCTCCTTCCGCAAGGAATTAAAAACTTTCCTGTTCAGAAACTAATTCCACTCCTTTCTCCCTCAGCTATTCCCTCAGTGAATCAGTTTTTCTACTCAGCGCTTGGACGCCTTGGGGCAGCAGTCGCGCTTTATAAATCCCCTTTCATTTCATTTCATTTCATTTCATTTCTCTTGCCTTTTTCAATCCTGTGACCCAAGTACTGTACCTCGCTCAAGCAGTACTGCAATTTATTCGGAGATACCTTGTGTCCATTCTCAAATGATTCAGTAGGGCAATAGTATCAATCCTGCAAGCGTCTTCTGTTTCTGAAGCAATGAGCAAGTCATCGATATACTGTACGAGAACTGAGTTCTGCGGCAACACGAGACTCTCAAGATTCTTCTTCAAGATCTGATTAAAGATCGATGGACTCTCTGTGTACCCTTGAGGGATACGACACCACGTTAAGACACGATTTTCCAACAGGGAAAGCAAAAAGAAATTGGCTTTCCTCATGGAGTGGTATCGAGAAGAATGCTTGGCATAAATCAATCACTGTAAACAACTCGGCTTCGCATGGGATCTGAAACAGTATCACTGATGGATTCGGTACCACTGGACAAGATGGAACAACTATCGTGCAGGTCTTGCATGATCCTGAATTTCCCACTCGGTTTCTGTAATCCCATGATAGGTGAATTACATGGGCTACCCATGATCTCCTTCAGAATCCCCTGCTTGATCATAGACTCAATTACAGGTTTGATCCCTGCAATAGTCTCAGGTGACAAATTGTACTGAGGTGTCCTAGGAAACTCTGCATTTGGTTTGACCTAAATCTTCACTTGTTCTACACCTCTCAGTGGCTGAGGAACTTGTACCTGCAGACTGAATGTCCCCCCTTTCATCGATCATGGCCTCGTCACTGTGTTGACTACTTCATGTGCAGCTACTTGAACTACCTCTACCTCCTGCTGCAATCTCTTCTCCGGTGAAATCCCACTCTTCATGTGACACAGAATCTCTCAGATCTAGTGGAAGCTCTTCTACTGTCAGCGCTGGCTACATTTCTATACACAAGTGCTGATTGGCAACCTTAGAGGTGGCATTGTCGTCTTTTGTCTGTATTTCAACCCCTTTAGGAGTGCAATAGATGGTACAATTTAACTTGGACAGTAGATCTCTTCCTAACTGGCAGACTGAACTCAAGTCACACACCACAAACTGGCGTTGGTCTCTGAAAGTTCCTATTTTCACCGGGATCGGCTCTGTCAAAGGGCTAGTCATTTTCTTGTTCACTACTCCAACAACTTGGATCAATTGTCCCGAAAGGGGTAGGTTAGGAACTACTGCTGATCTTACAGTAGATCGGGTAGCACCAGTGTCAACCAAAAAGGTGGTAGGATGACCGTCAACATCTGCTTCCACAAACGATCCCCTCTGGTCTACCTCCAGGACTGCTCCAAGTGTGCAGTCCTCCTCCCCCCTCAGGCACCATCATGCCAACGGGTCTGGGCTATACTCATCATACCCTTCAAAAAGAGGCATCTGCTGATAGGTCCGAGTACCCTGTGGGACTCTCGGTGGCTGGGGAACTTGTACCTGCGGACTGAATGTCCTCCCTTTCATAGATTATGGCCTTGTCACTGTGTTGACCACTTCAGGTGCAGGTACTTGAACTACCTCTACTTCTTGCTGCACCTGGTTCACTGGGTTCAAGGGACACTCGTTTCCAATGCCCGATCTGGTGACAAAGATGACACGAGTGGTCTTCTTCAATGTCGCCACATCCATTTCCTTCTTAGGGTCTACAGGTTTTCCTTTTACCTGCCCTTGTACATTCTGATTCCCTTGATTCCCCTGTCTCCTTCCCAACATCCCTCCACTAGGTTGGACCTAGGCTGTTTGCATCTGGACTAGCATCAGTTTGTCTTTCGACTTCCGGTGCTTTGAGTCTACCTTCGTCACTACAGTACCTTGCATACCGCAGAATTTCATCTACTGGCTTGTTCTGCCAACAAATCAAATGTTGCTGTATCATGAGACTAACCTCTGGTCTCAATCCCAACACAAACTTTGAAACAAATTGTCCCATATCCTTGGGATCTAAGGTATCTAACCCACTGTACTGTTTGAAAGATTGCAAAAGACGTTTGTAATACTCATGCACAGTCTCTTTTGGTTCCTGAACAGTTTGGTCTCTCTTAACCCAATCAATATCTTGAGGTGAGACTTTCAATTTCAACCATGTAATCACTTGTTCAAACTTTTTCAAAACTCTAGGTGATGGACCATTTGTGACGGAATCCCTCTCTGGCTCAGAAGTCGGCCACTCAACTGCAACTTTGCAAGCTGCCCATAAATCGCCTGGTATGACAATATCAAACAATGTATTCAAATCATCCCACAACACTTTCGAGATTTTGACAAAACGGTCAACCTGCTTGTACCATTCTACAGACTTTTTGCTCAGCCGAGGAAAATCGTTCGCAAATGCAGCCAAATCATCTCCACTCCAAGCCACATGCACGTACCCTCCATTTTGTACCTCTCGTAAAGGGTAATTCTCTACCCCTATCATCCCTCCACCTGGAGGCGGCGTCTCTCCTACAGTCTTTTTGGAGCTCTTCTTCTTAGACCACCTTTCCTCCCATTTATCGAGCATGATCCATGCACGCATCCCTACAATCAAATCTCTGATGTGTGTCCTCAGTCCTATGACCCTCGTTTCTTCCAGTTCTTGGTCACTATACTGCAACATATGGCTTCCCTGAAATGCCTTCGTTTTAGACAAATCCACCTCATACTTCTTTGCCAAGTCTGTCAGTTTCTCATGCGCGGTCCTTGCCTTGCGAGTCACATCCTTGGCTACAAAAAGCAGCTCATCAGGTTCATAAATTTCTATCCTGTCCAAAGGCAAATTTCCATTAATTATTTCATCAACCTCTGCTTTCAACCTCACTACATCCAACATCTTTGCCCTCAGGGCACCTATCAACATTTCTTGGCAAGCTGTGCCGTTCCGTTTATCATATTCGCAGCTCTGATCTCAAGACCTACTCTCTTCTGCCATGTTTCCAGAACCTGGTCTGGTTCCTGACTCATCTTGCTCCCTATTCCCCATCATCCTACCACTCTGATCCCTCGCAGGTGGTACCCACTCCCTCAGATCTGATCTCGACTTGGCCAAAGACTTTGGTCTCACATCCACCTGTCCTAGAGGAATCTGCAGTGGCTGGCAACGGCGTGCTCCATTCTATAGGTCTCGGAGCATGTATTCTTTCCCTCGCTGTGCCATTCCCTTCGATATTGATTCTCTCTCCTGCAGTTGACTGTGCTAGACTGCCATTTTTCTCTTGTTCTGGGTCATAAACTGATACTATGGGTCCAATGGTAACTGGTACTGTTAGAGCATCCGGTAACCTCACAATTCCCGCTGCTTCTGTACCTACCGGAGACTGCATTCTCATGTCCTCTGTTCCTGTTGAGATTTTCCCTACTACTCTCACATTCGACTGGCTCTGTGATCCACTAACCCCTTTTACTGGAGTCGACTTTCCTTCATAAGAATCTGGATTAAATGGAGGTGGTCTTTCTGACAACAACCTCTCTACCAAGCTGTCATCTGTATCACTATCATCCTCTTCTACACTCTTTGCCTGCGCACCTTCTGTTTTTTCTAGTAGCGGGTATAATCTATCCCCCTGAATCATTTCTACTCTCCACCTTTTCTCCAATGCATCCTATCTCGCATCTTGGAATGCCCTGATCGACTTCTTCCCCCTTTCCTGAGTTCTATCCCTTTTCCTGTCATACGCTGCTCGAATCCATGCGTGTGGCGCCTCATATTATGTCAGTCTAGGCAGAGGTCGCAAAGAGGACATCACAGATTTCAACTGGTACAACACGTCTAACCTGAAAGTACCATATTGTGTGAAAAGCAATTCTCCCTCCCCTTGAGTAATTTTATGCCAATTTTCAAGACAAATTATGGTATGCAACCCCACATTTTTAGGCATGTAATGTGCTGGAGTATCCTCCGGAGGGGCTTCTTCTCCTTCCCGAGTAACCACATGTCTGTCGCCTCTACAAAGTTCTCGTAAAACCTTAACACATTTCATGATGAACTGGTTTCGTTCGCGCACAGTATTTTCATTCACTTCCTGATGTCAATCCACCAATACTAGTGCGATTCACACCAACCGACCTATTGCAGCGCGGCACTGTCTGAGGTCACCCTGTCTCCGCTCGCAGCAGTTCACCTCCTTTACAATTCGCTTCTCACTCTTACATGCGTCTCATTCACACTCTGAAGTAATTATCTGTCCACGAAACGACCGGACAATCACTTCTCTGAATGACTGTCCACCAAACGACCGGACAGTCTCTCGAAACCGTTGACCTCAAATCTGGCAACTGTTTGTCCGCGAAATGACCGGACAATTGCCTCTAAATCAATCGATAGGATTCAAACTCTTGATGTTCCACATACAGCAACATACGACCAGCGTCGGTCACTCATGCACTCACACATACGCTCCCTATCATCCGTGGGTTGTCAACGACGTCTCATGACTCCCACAATCTCAGGTCAACAAATTTCAACTCCGGGTGTCTTCTACATTACAATCTCTTATCCCGGAAGGAATACTGGGAGATAAACAGGGGTACATCATCGCCAGGGATAGTGTGGGATGCTTTTAAAGCTGGAATAAGAGGGGAAACCATGAGCTATGTAATTAAGGATCAAAGAATGTTGAAGGTAAAAGCTGAACAAGCTAATAAGTTAATCATGGAAACAGAGGAAGCACTTATGACAGCCATACATACACACTCTCCAATTGACCAGATCTTATTGAAAATAGTTGCTCTCAAGGCCGAAGCTATGGACGGGATGGCGAAAAAAACAGTAGAGAGGTATATAGTAAATAAAGAAAAGGTATATGAACTCAGTGAAAGAGTTGGCCATATACTGGCTGTGCGAGCCAGGCAAAGGGACGGGATGGCTGATATAAAGAAGATTAAAATTTTTCAGGGAATTAGGGTGAAGGAAGCTGAACAGATCAGAGAGGTTTTTAAACAATTTTATACGGAGCTTTACACAAAGGATGGTCTGGAGAGAGAGGAGGATATAAGGACATATCTAAGCGAGATAGAACCCTCAGTGCTAGCAGAGGAGGACAGGAAGGGGTTGGAAGAGGTATTGCAGTTGGATGAACTGGTTGAGGCTCTGAGGGATTTACCATCCGGGAAGGCAGCTGGTCCGGATCAGATTCCGGTAGAATTTTATAAATCCTTTCAACCTTCTCTTGTAAAAGAAATGTTTAACGTTATGTTGCTAGCCCAAAAGGGTGAGTCTGCTCCAGAATCGTGGGGCGGCGCAGATATCATTGTAATACCGAAGAAGGGTAAACCTGCAGACATCCCGGGGTCCTATCGCCCCATTACTCTAATGAACGCAGATGTCAAGGTGTTCTCCAAAATTCTGGCGAAAAGATTATCCAGGGTAGTCGAATCATTGGTAATTCCTTCTCAGCATGGGTTTATCCCGGGTAAAGGAACAACTCAACACATCAGACAAGTAATTACGGCATTTGATGCAGCAGGCACTCTAGAAGACCCTATGGCAGCTTTGTTCCTGGATGCTGAGAAAGCATTCGATAGGGTCTCCTGGAGGTACTTGTGGGAAGTCTTGAGATGGTATGGTATAGGGGCAGGATTTATCAAGGCCCTGCAGACCTTATATATAAATCCGACGGCCAAGATAAGGGTCAATAGAGGACAAACATCCGCAGTTAATATCCAGAGAGGAACAAGGCAGGGATGTCCCTCTTCCCCCCTCCTCTTTGCTTTATACCTTGATCCCTACATACGTAAGTTGGAAAGCAATGATCAGATTCCACCGCTAGCTTTAAATGGTTGTAGATTTAAAACGTTAGCATATGCTGACGATGTGGCCATCCTGACTGCAAAACCTTCAGACGCTATCAGGGCAATTGAAGAAGAAGCTGCGCGATTCGGACAGTTCTCAGGATATAGCCTGAATAATGGTAAAACTCAGATAGTCAAAAACCAGTGGGTAATATGTAACGATGACAGGGTGGTGGGAGCGGCAACCTACCTAGGGGTGCAAATTACAGCAGAGGTAGATAAGATTGTTAAAAACAATATGACACCTTTAATAGCTCAAGTCAAAAAGGATTTGGAAAAAATGAATAATCTACACCTGTCACTGGTAGGCTGTACAAATATCATCAAGATGCTGTTTTTACCTAAATTTTTATACTTTTTTAGGTCTATACCCCTGCTGTTTGAAGCCAGCTGGTTCAATGGCCTAGAGACCATATGTAATAGGTTCATCTGGGCACACGGTAAGACCCGGAGGGCCTATAGGTTTATGACACTATCTAGGGAAAAAGGGGGATGGGGGCACCAGATTTCCGTTTATATTATATGGCAACTGTTTTGCAATATATACAAGGATTAATAGGGGGGAATATTGATAATGTAAGAATGCATAATATGTCTACTGAGGTTTATGCTGTTGTGCTAGGGGCAAATGCCTATAACTGTTTTTTAAAATGTACAGATTTCAGCTATTTCAAGAGAACCAGGTTTAAAACTGTTAAGGCGGCAGTTACGGTATGGAACGCTTTTTTAAAGAAAGTCAAGATGGGGAGGTATAATAGATATGTGTCCTTAATTAATAACAGATCACTTCCGGCAGAAATATTTGCTGATCAGATAATGGCAGAGTGGGTAGTGAGGGGGGTTACGCAAATAGGAGATTTGTTCTCTCAGGATGGTTTTAAGCAATTTTCAGATCTGAGAACTACATATGGTATAGACAACAGGGGTTTTTTCAAGTATTTGCAGATCAGAAGTTTCTTTAAAAACAAAGCGGGAGGCCCTGCAGGCTTTAATAAAATAGAAATAATGGAGAAAATTAAGCTGATGGGGGACTGCTCAATAAGGTCGTTTTATGCAACCCTGTTGAAGGAAAGCCAGGATGATCTAGAGAAATTTAGCATGAAATGGGCAGATAAAATAGGAGTTGAAAGCAATCTGTTTCTCGAATCTTTGAATTTAGGACGCATAATATTAAGTGCAGCCCCTTTACAGTCTCAGCACTCTAAAACATTATATTTTCTTTATTTTACGCCTGCAAGGATAGCAAAATGGGGTGGGAGTTCAGGAATTAACTGCCCTCGCTGCGATGCGTTAGAGGCAGATAGCATACATATTTTTGCAACATGTCCCCAGCTACAATTACTGATTAAAGAGATAGAGGGGTTTTTAGCAAGGTCCTTGGGCATAGTGATCTCTCTAGTACCATCTTGGATCATGTTAGGAGTGGCTGAAGGGGAGCAAGAGCAGTACGCAGAATTTTTGTTTGTAATAATGGCTGTTTATAGATTGACAATAGCTAGGGCTTGGCTAGATAAAAATCCCCCAAAGTTTCAAACTTGGTTGGCAAATACGTTGTACGCATACAATATGGAGGAAAATATCTTTGCTCGGAAAGGGAGGAGAGGAAGATGCTTGGGGAGAAGGATTTGGGAGCCATTAAGTAAATGGAAGGAGAAGCAAAGTAAGGACGAATAGGGGGGGGATGGGAAGAATGCGGCGGCTTTATCTTTCCTTTACCCTTTGTTCTTTGTCACTGTTGATTTTAGATTCCCTTATTGTTTAAACAAGGTGCTAAAACAACTTGGTATTTGTGTGACATACTCCAAAGATGGAATTTAAATAATAGAAACTAAGGAAAATATTGTAAACTGTTAAAGTGTATTCAATGTAAGTGAAACTGTGCTTACTTTTGGTAAAAAAATAATAAAAAAAAAATTTAAAAAAATTAAAAAAAATAAACATGCAGAGTGAAGGAAGTGGAAATAAAATAAAGTAAAATGTGTGTAAAAAAAAAGAAAAAAAACAAAAAAAACCAATCTCTTATCCCGGGATATCAAAATCAAATCTCTTGGCCCATGCGCGCTCACGGTCCAATCCTCAATCACACGACTCTCATTCCAGCTCTGCAACACATCACACATTCAATCAACACCGCAGTCTAACAAATATCACCCTGTTCATACTCACACTACCACAAACTGCTTCTTCCGCTGCACCGCTACTCTCCATCGGTTTCCACCCGCGCCGTCGTCCTCCGCTTACAATCCAATGGATCACCATCGCTTGAACTCTGTGGGACTAGGTAATCTCTTATCCCGATCTATATCTTCCCTTACTATCAGAGATAACCATCCTCTGCTACCAACTGATAAAGCCGTATTCTTATCTATCTTACCATCACCAAGAATCCTCTCAGGTCACCAGGATCTCTCTATCTGCTAAATAGTGTAAAGGGAAGAAAATCCAATTTTATCACAAAATCAAATCAAAACCAATTTGAAACTCCAAAGGATCACTGACTCCGAATTTCAAAATCTAGGGGTTTATTACAAAGCCAAAAATAATTGCACATACAAGCACCTTACCACGAGGATAAGAAAATAAATGGGCACCAGTACAAAAAATATTCTACGCATGAGTCTCATCCGACTCAGAATAAGAAGAATAGTTAGCTCCAGAAACATTAGGCAACCAATAACTGCTCCAAACTCTATGTTAGAAGTCATCAACCTAAAAGAAAAATCAATATGTCTATCCCTACTCTCTCTCTAAGATGACATCCCTACTTAGCATTTTCCCCAGGCAAGAGAGAAAAAGGTGTCAGTAGTGAATGCTTCCCTCGAGGTACTCACTTTGCATAGGTAAGTAGCCAAATCTACAGAGCTCGTTCTAAAATGCTCCTTCTAGCTCCTCACCTAATCCTCAACTGCTCAACCCACGGGGCACTGTGTCTAATTCAAAATCCCAAAATCGTAGAACACGCCCTCCGTCACACCTCTTCACCCAGGTCTTCCTCCTGTACTTTCCCACCGAAACTCGTACTTCATCCAAAGTCGGTTAGCTTGACCTTGGGTCCCAGGCAACTTCTCCACTGAAAGTATCATCTCTGCATTCCAGTATAATCCCATGTTAGCTTCTCCCACCATCCTAGCTCCTAAAACAAAGGGTTAGTCTTCCTAACGAGCTAGGTGTCCTTGCACCTGCAACAGAAACATAGGAACGAGAAACTTTCCACTCTCTGAGATCCGCTGACTTTCTCAAAACCCAGAGCCTTTCCAAGGGGAACACTTCTTGGCCTCCAATATTCAGCTAACATAAGAACGAAAGGCCTTTCTTTTAAACGTATATGCGATCAGGCCTTTACACATTTTAAACACACATTTCTAGAACCATACTATAAACATTGATTTCATCCCGCTTCACACATGAATAAGCACATCTATCCATGCAGACTTTAATATGGTGCACGTTTAAACCTAATGCATCACATTATATGTGAACTAATTCATTATGCGCCATCTAAAATACATTTCCGATTAAACACTACATTTAACGTCATAAATGACATGATTACATTTCTATTTGCACTATTATATGCTAATTTAGTACTACATTTCTTTACCCACATATTAATGTTTTATACTCTAAGTATATGGGTGCGGACTACCTGTGATTATAATGCACCCCTACAATTTCAGATTAACATGGCGCTCTATCACCTCCAATGGTTTAAGCCCCATTTCAAACTCATCTAGACTCTGTTGTATGTTTTAAAGGATTCCTGTCTGTTTGGCTATGCATGCTCCCCAAACCACCACTTTAAATTCCTCCCATAGCACTCCCACTGTTTGAACTGAGGGCCACAGTCAATGGCGTAACATTAGCTCCTGAAGCCCCTGCGGGGGGCCCGAGCTCCAGGAGGCCCCCTCAGAGCACAGTACACTGACTGGGTCTGGGAGGGGCAGATCCTTCCTTGTGCTTTACAGAGGGGGGGAACTCAAGTTTTGTCATGCCACTGCCCACGTTGTCTGTTAACTATCCCTCAACATTAATTTTGAGGGACTATCTGAATACTCTCTTGCGAAAGATGTCAGGCAGTAACCTCCAAGTTCACCTCACAGGACATAGGTCCGGCATGCAAAGTTCCAGGAGGAGTGGGCAGTAGTTTGATAACGTTCTGGGTAGGTGAGCAATTTTGATGACCCTTTGTTGGTAGAGTCTAGGAGACCCACTTAAAGGGAGAAAGCAGTTATGAGAAAGAGATGGGAAGTGTAATGAGGTGGAAGAGACAAGCATTAAAGGAATTACAACTAGGCAGCCTTGATCTTCTGTAGCCACAGCATTTGGCAGTGCCAGTGGTGGCCTACTAAAGGAACAGTAGGACCCGCACTTACAGTTTATCAAAATTAGTAGGGGGAGACCGACATGCCAAACTTTCTTCATCAAAACTACTAAAATGCATGTATCTGATTGCCTCATGTGGGGAGGGGACGGGGAGCTACCTGTTAGTTTCTAATCAAATGCACACACTGGTGAGAGAAGCTCGTCTGTCAGTGCAGTCCAGATACATTACTTGTATTCATATGAAGGAACTATTACTTCATTCTAATTAAAAAATGACTCGAGGTTTAAGGAAATTAATTCTATCTCCAAAATTGTACGGGGACCTGAACTGTTGTAGACCAGCCTAGCAGAGTTTGATTAGGCGCTTACGACCATGATATAAATTCGCCCATTCTAAGCGTAATCTATGGGCATCGCAATATCCCTCCAGTTCCTGTTCATACATTACAGCTTTGCCGCGGAAACACAACAAAATAAAAAGTTATTGTCAGTCATAACATTTGTAGGAACATCCAATTTCTTTGGAGGTAAAACTATTCCAGCAGGAACGTACCCATGAAAGGTTTTATTTGAATGTGAAGGGTATTCTTGGAAAAATAATAGCGTCTATTAAAGGTATTTGACTTTGTAAACATCCGGCTTCCTCCGCCTTATTAATAAACGGTGAAAGGATGCAGCTTCGCCGAACGCCTTCTGAATACAGAAAATGTCAGTGCCGCCAGGTACGGCGCATTCCCAGAACTGCCAAGGCCGCCCTTGACTCATTAGCTCGCGTTTTACACAGCAGCTGTCTGAGAGTGGGCAGAATGATGGCGGCGTCCGCGATGGCTGCCAATCCGCAGTATTCCTCGCTATAGACCAATCAACTTCATCAGGTGAAGAAAAACAGTGCCCCTGAAATGTTAATTTTACGTCAGAATACAAAGATCCGGCATTTCCTTCTAAAATGGACCCACGTTACTAAATGAAAACACATTGTAACTATCATTTTACCACCGCCCGGAACATATTTCGAATTGTGTAGATTTCTCATTGTTTGAGTCTTCAAATTCTAGAAACAGAAGAAGATAGACTTTTGTGGGAAGGGATTTGCAACCATTTGTGGTACCCAAAGCCACATTACAGATAGAACCTCGAACACGTCTCCCTGCATGGCAAGCCCAGATGAAGACCTCCACTGGCACAGACAAGGCACGAAACAGTGAAAATGGAAGACTCAAAACAATGTATTGCAAGAAGCAGGCCAGGGCAGCTGGGACCCAGTGGCACATCCAGGATCGGGACCTCCATGCTGCCCAGGGGCAGACTGGCCACTAACTCAATCTGACTAATTCCAGACCGCCCAGCTGAATTTAAAACTGGCTTACTCCCCTGCTCGATTGGGGTCACTTCTTTAAAGGTCTTTATATTTGTTTTTATTAGCATCACCGATCCTCCTGCCTTGTTACCATGTAAACAGATGTCCACCCCTCACAGGCACTTCTAGCTACACAGCTCTTGTTCACAGCGTGCAGGGCTGTGGGAGAGATATTCCGTTTGCCCGCTTGCAGCAAGCTACTAGACTCTTGAGATGTGTGAGCCCTAACCCCCACAAATAATTCAAGATTCACATCATCAAGGAAACTACAAGCCAAAGAAATATACCACCACACCCTGCTCAGACGAGATGCAAGGACTGTTCTTCTATGCACAACACATTGTACCTGCTTTCCCCAAATATGCATCCTTCCCCTTACCTTGTACAGCACTCCGCTAATGTATAAGTACATGCCCAGGCATGTATATATGCTCCTGCACAGACAGGGTTTCAGTGTAACTGTAAGTAAGTAATTATATTTATTGTATGATTACCTAAAATTATTTATAAATACAGTGTGCATTACGTCATAAAACAAACCTCTGATAATAAAAGATCTATAAAATTGATAAAATAATTGTGACCCGTATAAAATTCAAAAACATCTAAAAGTGCAGCAGCAAAATGGTATGGATACAGCAGATAGCTCGAGGTTATTTTCTGTAGCAAATGCAGAAAGGCATCACCAGGCAAAGCTGAACGGCATGGGTACGTGGACATGCAATGGTGTGTCATGCAAGCATGCATATAATAGTTGTATAAGTAAGCATGCATCAGCAGATTGCAAAGATTAGTCCAGGGTTACTTTAAAACCCTCTTTACTTTGCATCCAGGCCATTCGTGTAACTGTGTGCCTTATCGTTTAAGTTCCACATCTTTTGCATCCATGCACCAATCTGATGGAAGAGTAGCAGGTTCTATCTGCTCTAGAATTTCCATTTCATAGTATATTAAATTCAGAAATTTGGTTATTAGTTTGGGAAATTTTACCCCTGCTAAATATCAATTTACAATAATGTTGACTGCAGAATATCGACCTTATGTATAATATCAAGGTAAGTACATGTAAGATAAGCGTAGAATTGTCATTCTTATTTTTACAGAAACATTCTACTGATTTTATACTTCAAAATTGTCAGACAAAACAACAAATTGAGCAGCTGCCATAAAGTTACACTTACCCACCCCCATATCTCACTCTCCATCCCCCATCCACCAATGTCAGGTAGAAGGCGCATTCCTGTGGCGATGAGACAATGCCCCTCTGGAGTTTGGGAAGGTGTCTTGGTCTCATGCACTCAGGGCCGGGTGTCTCACTCTTCCCCAGCGGGCGTCTCACCAGTTTGTGTCTGTCCACTGTTTGACATAATATCTCCTTCCCTTGATCAACCGTCTAGGTCCCCACACTTTGTCATTACAATTACTATTCTTAACTCCTCATCTACTTGCTAACACTATATCATAATGGTAATTATATATAGTTTATATAGGCTTACATGTGTAGACTGCCCAAATGTATACTCCCCATCCTGCAGCAACCTCTACCACTCAGGCCCTTCACTGCTGACACTGCTATCGCTGGCACCTGAGTCGAGCTTTTCCTGCTCGTGTTGATCCCAGTAGGCTCGACAAAGGCAGGGGGAATCTGTTGTTTATCATGGCCTATTCCAGGTTTGGAAACCATTATCGTGGTTTGGGTTTCCAAGGGTTCCTCTCTTTGTTTATATATAACCATTATCGTGCAACAGAGCTTTGCCAAGCAGACTTTCCATTGAATGATGATCTATAATTCTCACATGCATAAGTTCAGCTATATCACTGACCTGCAGACTCATAAGAGCCAGCACGTTTGGGAGCAGTTGCCGCTTACCAAAGTGTGTCTGGGCAATTATAGTACACACACAAAAAATACCTTGGGAAGTGTTGCCCTCACTATCCACTGGAAAGCTGGCTCTATGGTTACTCTCTTTATGTTAACTTAAACATCATGCAAGTGGTAGCTTTCCTTGTGTATAAAAACCCCGAAGGATCTCTTTAAAGCCTTTGTGGATACCATGACCAGCTCTGACGCTGTTTCGTCGGTTTCCAGGCCAACATTAAACTCTAGATTGGTCATGCTGTTGCTTAAACTGAGTATCTGGCTCAGCTCTACAAGGTTTGCTTTCACATCCACGGGTGACATGAGAGGTTAGTTCAATGCACCAAGCTTGAATGTGAGACAGGCGTTTGCAGCCCCACATAACTCCAACCAATACATAGTTGAAATGGTGGAAATGCTTTTGGGTTATTAGTAGACCCTAAACAGGGATCCAGGGACACCGTGGTGGTCAGAAACAAAACTATTTTTCTCTATTCAATAACACACAAGATGCAGTGAGAAAAAGATGCTTTAACAAAAAAAGAGTGTTTATTTCAACAGGGGCGCCCTGTTTCTCAACATATCTAAGAAAAACACACAGAATATGGTTAACACAGCTCAAATGCACATTGCAAACAACGAAAATATAATGAACATTTTTAACATGGTTAAAAATCCTAATACCCTAAAACCTACTTTTATGCTCTACACTAGGAAAGCATGGAAAGAGAAGACACTTGCAGCTATATTTTCTTAGGGATCATGGGTGCACTGTATACCCTGTTTATAGCAGAATGCTATAAATTGCAGAAGTCAGAGAGACTGAGTTCCCTGCAAAGGAAAGTACGCGTTCAGTATCAGCATCAACTCTCCCGGTTCGACTCAGCATCAGATTTCAATAAAGTGAGATATGGCAGCAGCATCTCTGGCAGGCAGAATCGTCTTCTGGCATGACAGTATCTTGCTCGAGATAATCTGGAGCAAAGGACCTTTCCTGACAGGTGGTCAAGTGGCAGTCCTTTTTTACTGTATCTTATCTGAGATAGATAAATAGAATTTGCAATGTTACCGTATGAATGTTTGATATAACCAATAGGCATCAAGATGCTTGTGTACGACACATTCCGTTAAACATATATGCTAAAGTATGACAAGTCAGACAACACTATTTTGACTATTATTCTATGTTTGACCTTGAAATTGAAACAACAAAGCACTGGGTCCAGGCTGATGTTGTCTCAGGTGTTTTGTTAATGTCTGTATCTAAATAACTTGACATTTAGACAGTTCTTGGAAAGATAAGGACAGACAATATCTGTGCCAAATAAAGGCATGTTGATGATTTTGCAAAAATATAGAAAATTGTGGCCTAATAAAAAATGGAGGTGGGTCTTATATCTTTACATCAATGTGTTCACCTAAGGTCTTCTCGCATTGCATGAAAAATGACCATAAATTGAAGTATATGAGCTATTAACTGAATCCCTCTGTCCTATGATACTCTGGTATTCAGCAACCCATGCAGTTGCTTACACACCAATGGAGAGACTAATACAGACTTTTACACAGTTTAGTCAGTAACCCATGCATTCAGTAAGACACGTTCAATCACTCACTTATACAGTCAGTCACATACATACCAAATAATTCCTTTAGGCACTTGTAAATGCATTCATTCTTCAATACACCTTGGCATATATATATATAAAACATATTTACATTTTATAGAAACACACATTCACTGGATGATGTCATGAGTGATGTCATGAGTGATGTCATTTGAGATGTCATCAGTGATGTAATATGTGACATCATCAGCAGTGCATTGCGGGCGCGTGAGTTATAGTTAGCTCAACTAACTATAGCAGGTGAATTTCTCTGTTTTTATATGAGCCATATGTTCAACTAACTATAACGTCCCTGAAACGTATGTTTTTTTTGGTGAATTTCAAAGATTTTTTAAATGCTAATTCCTAACTATACTGTCTGTAAAACCTATGTTTTTTTCCGTGAATTTCACAGGTTTTTTAAAAATTAATTTCATATTTTAATATTTATAAAACCTATATTTTTTCTATTATATTTTTAAATATTTTGGAACTCTATTATACTTCTTGTTTTTAACTTTAAAAATCATGTAATGTTTTATATCTTCCCAAAAAAATATGTATATATTTTTTTTGGGGGGAGAAAACTTCACTCCCATACCGGTAGCGTACCAAGCTCCATCCCCACACGAATCCTATCCACCATATTTTTAAACTCTTAAATGATGCGCATTTCGTATCCGACGAGTTCGTGGCACCGCTTCCCGCATAACATCATATACGCATGCAGTCACCCCAGGTACTACTTTCGTATCCGACGGGTAGGCAGTACCAAGCCACGGGTTACGTCATGTACGTATGGGGTTGCGTCTGCTGCGCATTGTGTATTCGACGAGTGCACGCTGCCAGGCCCTGTGTTACATCACAGACGTATAGTATCGCGCCGGGTACGCCATTCCCTTTTTTTTGTCTCAAAAGTATATCTAAATAACTTTAAACAGTGTATGAGAGCACGCGAAAATCTAAATTATTTTAAACATTTATATATTTCTAACTGTAATAAACTTATATTATGATAAATATATTTTGTCAAAATCATGTTGGGTGCGGCCTCCTTGTGCGCTCGGTGTGCGATTGCCATGTGACCTTAAAAAAAACCATTTGATTGATTCATAACATTTCCCATTGTAACAGTTGTACGACACCAACCATTCTTTCTACAGCGTTTGATGAGAGACACCTCTTCTGCTTAGAAAGCTTTTTTGAACAGTTTTCCTGTATACACATATCTTATACTTATACTTCCATGTGTGATTGCCATGCATCTCAAACGTTCCATCAAAAAACAAATGTGTTACACGATGCCCCTGGTGTGTGTGTCTGCACATTATTGTGCTGCCTTTCGGCCTGGGTATTGCTGGCTCTAAGGAGGATCATCAGCCACGGGCAGACTGCACATCCTAGATCACATGCCATCTCATTAACGATAGTTTCTGCCCTCCCGACACATGCTACACTAGTCTAAATTGCACACTCTGAGAGGTCAAAACTACAAAAGAAACACACATAAGTACACTTCCTGGCCAGGCAGGAACTGAACAACGCCCAAGACCCCGGAATAATTATTCACACCCCTACGCTGGCCTGGCATACGCAAGCCCAGCCCACATTGCGTACGTATAATTAGGATACCCACGACGCAACACATCCCTCTTCTTCCACACTACCTCAAATTATTTGCCGCATCCACCTCGCATATCACAATGCGCATTAAAAAAAGAAATGGATCCACGAGGTGTACTCCATCCTGGCAATCAACACAGGCTCTAAATTGTGAGCCCTACTGCCCGTCGTCTACGAAAGGGATCCATGAGGTGTACACTCTCCTGCAATCAACACTCCATCTGAATTGTGAGCACTGCTGCCCATAGTGTTTGCTCATAAAACAATGACAGCAGGTAAGCAGAGCGACCTGGGTGCACAGGCACTCCAATTGAGCAAGCTGCGGCGAGAGGGGTGGGGTGCTTCAGCCTAGCTGTGCAGGTCCGAACAAATGATATTGCCATGTGTTATGATGTGATCTTTGACCTCATTCAGTCAAATCTCTGTCTCATCTTAAAGACCTGCTGGACTGTACTGTAGGCCTGAGCCAGTGGGCAGCGCTGCCCTACAGACACCTCTGCGGTGCTGCGGGAGGGATGGGATGCATCAGCCAGACTGCGCACGTGCGAATAAGCGATATTGCCATATGTTATGATGTGATCTTTGACCTCATTCAGTCACATCTCTGTCTCATTTTAAAGACCTGCTATACCATAAGGTAGGCCTGAACCCACGGGCAGCGCTACCCTACAGACACCTGTTGAGGGCGGTTTTGCAAGAGGGGTGGGGTGCATCACCCTGAGTGCGCACGTGCGAAAAAGGGATGTTGCTGTGCTTAATGATGAGATCTCTGACCTCATTCAGTCACATCAGTCTAATTTTAAGGACCTGGTGGACCGTACTGTAGGCCTGAGCCAGCGGGCAGTGCTGCCCTACAGACACGTGGCATTGGCTTTTAGGACACTGTAGTGAACTCCTTACTAAGTGTACATGCACGCTGGCTCCCGCCACTGCATTACACGCGCACATTATGCTTCCAGCATGCGCTCTGTTCCTTTGTATGTGAACGTTGGCATAACATAATATTATTTAACCTTGTGTATTCTCGTGCACTCCAACTCCTCTTTGAACCACGATTACCACTAGCAGTTGGTAGATCGTACTTAAAAAACCGAAGGATGCACTCAACTCCTATTTTCTATCAAGCTTGAAATAAACCTTCATTTACCTCCAGAAGTTTCCACCATTAAATTATTTCTCCCTTTTCAGACATTCCATTGATTGCCACAAGAAGGGCGGAGCGGGAGCTCACCCCGCAATGATACCCTGGCATTCTGACACCTTCCATCGTGGTATCAAGACACCGTCCCCGACCGGAGACCTGGTCTATCGGACAAACATACCCCGGACTAGGAACTTGCACCAACACGTCGTGGGACACATCAGTGGTGGCAGGTGAGCAGTGAAGCCTCGGTGTGCAAGACCTACAATTGAGCACAGTGCGGGGAAGGGGTTGGGGTGCAGCACCCTGGGTGCACAGGTGCATGCAAGCGATTTTCCCGTACCTAATAATGTAGGACGATATTATCAAACAAAGGCGATAACATTATCATCACTTTAGCGACAGTAAACTGCCGCTAAAGCGACGGTAAGGGGTTGATAATATGCCCTTGTAAATTCCCATAGAAGCCCAGGTTCACACCTGAACCTGAGCTTCTAAGGGAACTCACAAGGGCATATTATCAACCCCTAATCACTGCTTTAGCGGCAGTTTCCTGCCACTAAAGCGACGATAATGTTATCGCCCTTCCATCATAATATGGCCCATAATCTCTGGCCTCATGTATTTAATTTTAAGGACTTGCTGAACCACACTCTTTCTCGCAGACCCCAGCGTCCTAGACAAAAGGGTGAGGGAGGGTAAACACTAAGTGCTGGGTGCAATAGGCCAACGCTCTGTCTCCTCCTCCCTCTCTTCTTTTGACTCTCCCTCCCCTTCTCCCTTCCACCCACTACCCCTCCCTTCCATTCTCACTATGGTCCTTTCATTCGGACTACCTTTCTTTACCTCTTCCACATAGCACACATACTTATGTTTCATGTTTGTCTTGCAGGTTTCCTACGCTGCTTCCACTGGAGTCCAACCCACGTTTTTTTTTATTATACTGTTCTATTAAAGTTACATTTCTATTTATTTCTGTTTTAATAAAGGTTACTTATTTTTTCAAATAAATACCTGAGTGTACAGGTCTTCTTTTTCTGACGACACTTGTCCATTGTTTATTGTGAAAATCAGCTGTTTATAGGAGATTTTAAGGACAACATTATTTAATATTAGAGTGCACTTACCAAACATAATCTAACTGACTGTTAGACAAATGAAGCCTGGGTAATTGTACAACTGCAAGAATTCTATGAGTATATCACTTTATAACACCATAAGTACTGCCCGTGTGATTACAGAACAAATAAGGTACTGTCTAGGACCACCGAGGCTTCAGGGACTGCCGAGGCCCACCCTGCATATTTAAATAAAGACCCGGAGTGTGGCGATCCCTGGACTTCAGTTGGCCTCGAACGCCCCGAACAATTAGTAAACAATACCCGGGAAGGTGGCGCTCCCCTAGGCTGCAAAACCTTTCTGTGCCCTTCCGCGCCTAATTTACATGTGACATTAAGATCCCCAGTCCTACAGAGACCCCACAATATAATAAACATTACCCACCCACCAGGGGCCTCATTTAAAAGAACGGGTGAGACCCCGCTTTTCATTTTTTTAGTTCTTTTCTCTCCATTTTTACCATCCAAATCCCCTCTATTACAGCGATACGAGGTTTTCCTCCTAACGCTTCAAGTAGTCGAACAAGTATTTGCTATCACAGGGTGGAAGCCATGCACCACCCTCTAATAGCAAACACAAATGTCCAGCGAATGCACACCCTGGGACATTGTATGAGCTGCGCCTGAGAGGTCGCCCTCCCTACTACCATGATGCATTTGTTAGTATAAACGCATACTAACACTACTTACACATGTGTAGTACAGCGACCATAATGTAGTGAAGAAGCAGAGGAAACCCAAAATCGAAAAATATAAATCCTACCAGAAGTCGGATGACATAGTTCAATGAGCCGACGACCCTGGCATGAGTAGAAACAGCTACACGAAAAAAACGGGTCTCCAGCACAACGCAAGCAATTTTGAAATATTGCTGAGTGGTGCCTTCTTTTTGCCTTCTCCCACTCGTTGCCAAATTTATGTAGTGAAGAGGCAGACAGCAGTGAATCCAATAAATAGATTTATTACAAGAGAACAAGACACCTGAAACAACCACCAACAGGAGTAGACAGCAAAGCAACTGTCTAATCCAGGACCGTGTACAAACTCCGCAAGGTTCCCCTCATGACAGCCCTACATTCTAACATTACATACTGAGGACCATATTATCAAGGAATGGCATTAAAATTATCGCCGCTTTAGCGGCAGGAAACTGCCGCTAAAACGGCGATAATGGACTTGATAAGAGAATTCCAATAGAAGCCCATGTTCTCGTGTTAACATGAGCTTCTATTGGAATTCTCTACGGCATATTATCAAGCCCATTATCGCCGTTTTAGCGTCAGTTTCCTGCCGCTAAAGCGGCGATAATTTTAACGCCGTTCCTTGATATTATGCCCCTTAGATTCTAGTAGAATTACATACTAACATTCTACTATGACTTACAATGGAATACTACTCAGAGCACATGACTTTACAGCAATGAGCTCATAGTTCCATCCATGAGTCTTGACACCGGTAGGGGTAAGACTTTCGCTTCCCACTCCCTATATTGTATAAACCTAACTAACACTTCTTCCACAAATATGCTACAGCGCCCAGAGCACATCACTTTACAACAATGAGCTCACAATTTAGGCACACGGTTTAATCCCCGAGTCTTCACACCAGTAAGGATGAGTAGTTCGCTTCCCACTCCCTATATACTATAAACGCATACTAACACTACTTACAGCAGCTAGTATCCTACACCACCCAGAGCCCATCATTTTACAGCAATCAGCTCGGATTCATCCCCAGGTCTTCACACCGGTAGGCTTAACTACTTCGCTTCCCGTATACTATCAACACACAGTAGCGGTCAGTAGTTCGCTTCCCAATCCCTGTATGGTATGAACGCCTACTAACACTACTTGCACACGTATGCTACAAACACCAGACCACATCACTTTACAGCAGTGACCTCACGGTTTAGACTCTCTGTTTCATACCCGAGTGTAGCACCATATCATATCACCACCCTGCCACTCTGAGCAACACCGCACTTTCAGACCGTTAACAGTGATAACTACCTACTCTCGACCGTCAGTAGGTAATCCAGAACAAATTACAATAGTTCCTTGATTCTTTTAGCTTTCAAAAATTCTCTCTATTACTGTCTTTCTACTTTTCCATATAAAATATTTTTTTTAATATTCAAGTACACATCGAAGTCAGAAATGCAGCGTATTCTATCAACACACTTTCTAGAACATTCTACAACACGAGGAGGTTAAAAGTTCATACATTTTTTTAAACCTAACGATATTTTTTTGCAACATTTTCTGTGGTTGAGTTGAGCAAATGTTATCCTATAATATGTACTATAATATGTACGTGCAAACTGCTTTTTCTTCACCAATCACAAACATACTTTTCTACAAAACGAATGTGCACCCTACCTTTAAAAAACAATGCTTTTCATCTCCCAATCAGGTACCGTTTTGTATGCGAAAAGAAACTAGTTCCCCATCTTTAAACATATCTCTTATTCTACAAAGGTTCTGCATGAGCTACAGACATCTTTCCATACCTTCCAGCCATACCTTCAAAATGCTAGTGTGGATCGTAGGACATAGCTATGTTTTCTGGTGCAAGAGGTATGCAGAACAGAGACGTATTGACTTAGACCTAGGCTTATAAAATGTGGACATTAAATGGTTTGGACAGAGAGGATTGAAGTGGCACCAATTGTTGCCTTTAGTTAAAACTGTTTGCATCTCCAACACCCTGACCTCATGATTGTGCACTGTGGTGGAAACGACCTAGGCACAATGACTGGGGTAGATTTGGAAATACTTATGAAGGACACCTTTGGACAATTGATGCTAATTTTGCCTCAAACTGTCTTTGTATATTCCAAAATATGCCAAAGACAGAAGTGGAAATGGTCCAAACAATTTTGTCCCCAGATTGAAAAATCTCGGAAAAAGTCAATAAAGCTGTCACACCTCAGAGACCACAAAATGGGGTCCATATACAACAACAACATGCGTTTTGATATGGCGGATATATACAGAAGTGATGGAGTACACTTCACAGATCAGGGAAACCGAGTTTTCCTGAATAACTTGAAGCTGTGCATCCGCATTTATATGTAGCTCCAACTAATGAACACAAGGGCTCTTTTTAGAGCCACCCTATAACTTGCAACTTAGGCCCGCTATTTTAGGGCCGTATAACGCCAACTCCCGCACCCTCGCCAAAATGTATTCTCCACACAGCTGTGGTGCAGCGGCCAGACCATCTCACTTTGCAGCACAGACCTCTCGCTTTGATCCCCAGCTCTACTCACTCATAGGGGTGAGTAGTTTGCGCTCTACAAATACCATATTGATTTACCTTCACACTCCCTATACAACACCACCTAAGCACCATACACAAGGTACAATGTTCTAAACAAAAGTTCATCCAAGTACCTATAACTACATGCTGACACTACTTGCACAGATGTGGCATAGTGACCAGAGCACATGACTTCACAGCATATGACACACAATTTGGGCTCACGCTTTAATCCCCGACTCCGGCAGTAGTTCAGCTTAGCAACATGAGACTCTAGACAATACCTCACATATATTCCGTACCCCAGGACTTTTATACCAGTACGGGTCAGTTGTTCGTCCTAGTAGTTACAAACACATCCGGACACTACTTCCACGACTGTAGTGCAGCGGCCACGGCACATGACTTCACAGTATAAGAAACACAATTTGGGTTTACGCTTTAATCCCCGAGTCCCGCACCAGCTCACCTTACCCGCATCAGACTCTACCCAATACTTCACTTAATTTCCGTAGCCCATCCCTTACACACCGGTAGGGGTAAGTACTTTGCTTCGCACCCCCTCTATAGCACACCCTAAACACCCAACAGAGGTTACAGTGCTCCTACCCTCCTATTTCCCCCTTTTTTCCCCCTTTTTTCACCTTACTCACTTCAATGGAATCACAAAATCGCAGCCAACACTTCCTAGTTGCAACCGCTCGCACCGCTCGCAGCCAATCAGCAACAAGCTCGTGCTCGTAACACCTCAGCCAATCAGATGGGAGAATTCCCAAATATCGATATCTGTAAATTTTGATATTTCTCAAAAACTACTGAACGAATTTACACCAAATAAACAAAAGCGTGCATTCTAGACCAAGACCCTTCTCCCTGCCAAATATGGGATAATTCCGTTCACCCGGTAGCTGCGTCAACAGGTCCTATGGGAAAATACATGGTGAAAATGTGTTTTGGGACCCCCCTTTTTTTCTCGGCCCCCGCTTGACGAATCACCGTGAAATTTTTAGGATAGGAGCGGACCGGAGCTGGCCAAAAGTTTGGAAAATTTCGCTAATATTCATCAATCGGCGCCAACGTTATTCCAAATAGAATGTAACGGATTTCCTATGGAAAATAGGTCCTAACTATAACTACCTACTGGCGACCGCCAGTAGGTAATATATCTATCTATCTATCTATCTATCTATCTATCTATCTATCTATCTATCTATCTATCTATCTATCTATCTATCTATCTATCTATCTATCTATCTATCTATCTATCTATCTATCTATCTATCTATCTATCTATCTATCTATCTATCTATCTATCTATCTATCTATCTATCACCTAGGACCTGTTGACGCAGCTACAGCCCGAACTGCTGAACGGAATTACAACAAATTTGGCAAAGAGGTAGTCCTCAGTTCAGACTCGTGCCTTTTGCTTAAATGGTGTAAATCCGTTCAGTAGTTTCTGAGAAAATCAAAAGTAAAATCATAGATATATCTATGGCCTCGGAGGATCCGCGCACCCTACCTGCACCCAGCGCGCACCCTGCCGTGCACGAGCTGTATTCTAATTGGCTGTCAACACTCCAGATCAGGAAGTGTTGGCAGCCATCTTGTGCCTCGGTAGAACCAAGGCACAAGAAACCTAAAAATCAAACGTGAAAAACGCAAAAAGGGGGCAGGGTAGAAACACCCTGACCCCCTAGGCCATCTCAGGGGGTCCCACAAGGACCCCCATGGCCCAAAAAATATTTTTTTTTTCTAAAACTCGGCGAGATTCACGCACCCAGTGCAAATTTTGGCCGAAAAAAAAAAAAAATCAGCGCGGGCTCCCACGCTGAATATTCTAATTTGCCCCCGGGGGCCGAATCAGAGGGGCATAATTTAAAAAAAAAAGTGTGTGGGGGTCCCAATCCCCCCACACTGCCCCGGGGACCGCCACCCCCCCGGGGCTCAAAGATTGTATATGCGGGGAGGGCTCACAGCCCCCCGCAGCCCCGGGGACCACCACCCCGGGGCTTAAAACAATATGATGTGGGGGGCTCTCAGGTCCCCCCAGCCCCAGGGACCGCCACCCCCGGGGCAACTTGTACGTGTACATGTGCCTTGTATTAGCCCTGGGGACCGCCACCCCCCAGGGCGGGCTCCTGCAGTGTCCTGGGGTGCCCACCCCGGGGCACTGATGTTTGCAATGGCAGGGCGGGAGCCTCGCGGCTCCCGCCTTGCCATTGCAAACTGCTTTGCTTCATTTAAGCGAGAGCAGGGAAACCTGCTCTCGCTTCAATGAAGCAAAGCAGATTGCTTTTCGACATGGGGAGCAGCATGTTAGCTGCTCCCCATGTGGAAAAGCAATGCCGGCTCCCGCAGGAGGCGGGGAGCCAGCTGGAACCGTGGGGGGATTGGGGACCCCCCACGGTCTCCAACAAGAGGCCAGGCCCCGGGGGATGGGGTCCCCGGGGCCAGAAGTGGCCCGGGAGGGGGGCCACGCTGCCCCTCTCCCCATTAAATAAAATAAAAATAAATAAATTAAAAAAACAATGGCCGGCCCCACAGGATGGGGTCCCCGGGGCCTTAAAGTGGCCAGAGGAGGGGGCTACGCAGCCCCCCTCCATAATTTTTTTTAAAAAAAGGCCCATGCCCCGGGGGATGGGGTCCCCGGGGCAAATTATGGCCTCAGGAGGGGGGCCACGCGGCTCCCTTTCCGATTTTGGTTTTTCATAAATAAAAATTGGGGTCAGGCCCTGGGGGATGGGGTCCCCAGGGCCAAAAAAATAGAAAAAGAAGGGGGGCTACACAGCCCCCCTTCTAAAAAAAAGAAGGGAAAAAAAACGGGATGGGCCAGAGGCCACGTCCCCTTCTTACACCACTCTGCAAACGCGCCCCATGGCGCGTTTGCAGAGGGGGAACTAATTCCCCTTGAATACTAGGGGTCCCTGGGGGCCAACTAGCCCACCAGGAACCTCCAGTAAGCACCAGGGGGCTGTGTTGCGGAGAGGTGTAATGAGGCCACGCCCCTTTTTACACCTCTCTGCAACGCAGCACCGTGGCGATTACTGCAGGTACCTGGTGGCCTAGTTGGCCGCTAGGGGACCTCAAGATTCAAGGGGACTTAACCCCCAACTTAAAACGCGCCACGGGGTGAGTTTGCACAGTGGTGAAGGTAGGGGGCGGGGCCTGAGGTGATACTGTGCAAACACGCCCTGTGGCGCGTTTTAAGTTGGGGAATTCATTCCTCTTAAATCGAGAGGTCCCCTAGGGGCCAACTAGCCCACCAGGTACCTCCAGTAAGCGCCACGGAGCTGTTGTAAAAAGGGGCGTGGCCTCTGAACACCTCTCTGCAACGCAGCTCCCTGGCACATACTGGAGGTACCTGGTGGGCAAGTTGGCCGCCAGGGGACCTCAGGATTCAAGGGGACTTAATCCCCCAACTTAAAACGCGCCACGGGGTGCGTTTGCACAGTGGTGAAGGTAGGGGGCGGCGCCTGAAGTGATATGTGTGTAAACACGCCCTGTGGCGCGTTTTAAGTTGGGGAATTAATTCCTCTTCAATCCCGAGGTCTCCTAGGGGCCAACTAGCCCACCAGGTACCTCCAGGAAGCACCACGGAGCTGCGTTGCAGAGTGTTGTTAAAAGGGGCATGGCCTCTGAACACCTCTCTGCAACACAGCTCCCTGACGCATACTGGAGGTACCTGCTTGGATAGTTGGCCCACAGGGGACCGCAGGATTGAAGAGGAATGAATTCCCCAACTTAAAAAGCACCACAGGGCGTGTATGCACACCTCACCTCAGGCCCCGCCCCCTTCCTTTACCATTGTACAAATATTCCTCGAAAATCAGCCTAACTACGAATTCCAATTTACTCACCTGTTATCAAGAGAGAACCCAGGGCTGCATCTTTTAGCCCAGCACTGACCATGAAAAATAATTCTAAGCGTACTTACTAGTAGCTTGTATTTCCTTCCATAGGAATCCATTGTGTGGTTTTCAGCAGAAAAGTTTCAAAGTGTCCATTTTTGAAACGTAGAAATATTCCTCTAAAATCAGCCGAACTACGAATTACGATTTGCTCACCTGTTATCAGGAGAGAACCCAGGGCTGACCCTGAAAAGTAATTCTAAGAGTACTTAACAGCAACTTGTATTTCCTTCCATAGGAATCCATTGTGTGCTTTTAAGTAGAAAGTGTCTATTTTCACAAACTAAAAATATTCCTAACAAATCGTCTATATGACTTAAACACATTCTTTCAACTGTTTACAGGAGATTCGCCTGTGCTGGATCCAGGATCCACCACTGAGTAAGAAAAAGTAACAATAACACTAATTCCCTGCTAAGTGAATTTTCTGCCATAGGATAACATTGGTGATTCTATGTGAAAAAATTTGTGTCAACTTTTAAAATACAATATTAATCCTTAAATATCACTACTGTAACCAAAACGCTTTTACTCAAATGTTTACAGGAGATGTCCACAGGCTGAATCTACCATCCAGTCCTGTGGTTAGAAAAGTAATCCATAAAGTAACTAATTGCATTTGACTAGAAATTCACATTGAGCTCAATGTTGCTTTGTGTTTGAAATTGTATTGCCCATTGCAACAACTGTAACTACTGTAATTAAAAGTCTATTGCCTATTTGCAAAGTATTTAAACTAAAGTAGTTAGTTCTGAGGAAGTATATTTTGTATTGTAATGTATAATGTAATTCAAAAAATAAAATATCTAAAAATATACAGTTTAAACAATGTAGTAAATCAGTATAAAAAAAATCAGTATAACAATTAATACATTAAACATTTTCATTTACAAAACCTTTGAAATTCACTGAAAAAACCATAGGTTTCAGGCCTGATATAGTTAGTAATTAGCATTTAAAAAACCTTTGAAATGCACTGAAAAAACCATAGGTTTCAGGCCTGATATAGTTAGGAATTAGCATTTAAAAAAACCTTTGAAATTCACTGAAAAAACCATAGGTTTCAGGCCTGATATAGTTAGGAATTAGAATTTAAAAAACCTTAGAAATTCACTGAAAAAACAATAGGTTTCAGGGGTGTTATGGTTAGCTGGACATTTCACTCTAACAAAACCATTGAAATTCCTCCGATATAGTTAGTTGTACTAACTACATCTCGCGCGCCCGCAATCCACTGCGGATGATGTCACATATTACATCATTCATGACATGGTCAGTGACGTCACTGATGACATCTCAAATGACATCACTGATGACATCACTGATGACATAATCCACATGACAATCAGATACACCTCATCATACACTAGTATAACCTTTCATCACTCACTGTAAAATAGAGAGTGCCAGATTTAAAACCATTGACACACCAATACAAGTTTCTAAACACCCACTCAGTGATTCCTAGATCTATACACACATCTAATCACTTACCTATAGATTCACTCATACATGCTGTCAATGATCAATAGAACACTATCAAATATACTTATACACCTATATCGACATTACACACCAGCACACATCCTAATCACTTATGAAGTCATCCTACTCACTTTTGCAAACAATGGATCATACTTACTTTTACTTAGCTATACACTTATAAAAACACCACTTCATCTATTCATATAGATAATAGCTCATACCTAGTGTGTTTTAAAATCACTATTACAAAGATACAGTTATCCATACAGTCACTCATACAATCACTGAGTCTTATGTATACTTATTTATATACAACAACTGACACATACACTGGCTTTTATTTTTCTTTGTTGGACATGTACCATTGAGACATATATTTGCTCATCACCACACCCATAAAGATATTCACTCACCCAAACAACTTTTATAACATGTAGTTTTAACTTCATATACCTACTGAATCAACTATTCACACATCTTTGGGCAGCCACACACCCCCCACTGAACCACACACACATTCACTCTCCCATACAAATACTCAGTTAACTAATCAATAAATAATATAGACTTTCACGTAGCTAGTAACCAACTAGTGCAGCAGTTTACACAACAACTGACAAAGTGATACAGATATTCACAGTTTAGTCATTATCCAATATATTTCGTGAGACACTATAAATTAGTCAAGTAAACAGTCAATCACACTGCTACTAAATCCTCCATCCAGATATTTATATTTATATATCCACTAATTCTTCAATGCAAATTGCTATATATGTAATACATATTTAAATAACGAACCAAACCACATTCTCTGGATGATGTCATCAGTGATGTCATTTTAGATGTCATCAGTTATGTCACTGACTGGATTGCGGGCGCACGAGATGCAGTTAGTACAACTAACTATATCGGAGGAATTTCAATGGTTTTGTTCGAGTGAAATGTCCAGCTAACTATAACACCCCTAAAACCTATTGTTTTTTCAGTGAATTTCTAAGGTTTTTTAAATGCTAATTCCTAACTATATCAGGCCTGAAACCTATGGTTTTTGCAGTGAATATATATATATATATATATGCATATATATATATATGTATCAGCGCTTCCCAACTTCATCCTCGTCTTTCAACAAAGTTAAGCACTCTGGGGGGGGGTTTCGTATCAGCTCTTATTTAATCAGCAGATAAACAAAAACAGAAAAAACAGACGCGTTTCGGAAATTCCTTCATCAGTGTCTCTGACACAGTGACACTGATGAAGGAATTTCCGAAACGCGTCTGTTTTTTCTGTTTTTGTTTATCTGCTGATTAAATAGGAGCTGATACGAAACCCCCCCGGGAGTGCTTAACTTTGTTGAAAGACGAGGACGAAGTTGGGAAGCGCTGCTATTGAAAACGTGGGACACCACCACGCGACAGCGCCCACCTGTGAGTGCCTTGGCTTTTTTGGTGTAAACTTGGTAGCGGAATATATATATGTATATGTATATATATACACACTTCAGGTAGCACCAAAGAGGAAGGCCACAGGAAGCTCATTTCAGTTCATTTATTTGAAAATCAGCAACTTGCCAGCAGTCACCTCACCCGGTATCAGGCATCACTTGTCTATAGCCAGACGCGTTTCAGGAGTCTTTAATCCTTTCTTCAGTGGCACAATCAAAGGAATTAACATCTGCGCTGCAAACGCACAGTTTTATTCCAAACACCTGCGCATGTGGGCGTGGCACTCCCACAGCCTCTTGGTGTTTGTAGTCCGTTTGAAGTAATCCCAAGTGGGTGCACTTTCATTCCTGGATTTTCACAGCAGAGTAAAACCCATGTGGGTTGGTGCACTGTACTTGGCGATGTGGCTGCCCTGCTTTGTAGAAGTCGATGCAAACTTTGTGTAGGCTGCAGCCCTGAACTGCGACCTACACATCTTCCTTCTGATAATTCTGGCTCCTGACTGGAACCAGAACGGACCCACTCCACAGCAGTGAGCCTTCCTCCGCGGCTGTGCAAAGCCGTTTAAATCCACACGTCAGGTAGCACCAAAGAGGAAGGCCACAGGAAGCTCATTTCAGTTCATTTATTTGAAAATTGGTAACTTGCCAGCAGTCACCTCACCCGGTACCAGGCATCACTTGTCTATAACCAGACGCTTTTCAGGAGTCTTTAATCCTTTCTTCAGTGTCACAATCAAAGGAATGAACAGCCGCGCTGCAAACGCACAGTTTTATTCCAAACACCTGCCCATGTGGGCGTGGCGCTCCCACAGCCTCTTGGTGTTTGTAGTCCATTTGAAGTAATCCCAAGTGGGTGCGCTTTCATTCCTGGATTTTTAAAGTAAAGTAAAACCCATGCGGGTTGGTGCACTGTACTTGGCGCTGTGGCTGCCCTGCTTTGTAGAAGTTGATGCGAACTTCATGTAGACTGCAGCCCTGAACTGCGACCTACACATCTTCCTATCGATAATTCTGGCTCCTGACTGGTACCAGAATGGACCCGCTCCACAGCAGTGAGCCTTCCTCCGCGGCTGTGCAAAGCCGTTTAAATCCACACGTCAGGTAGCTCCAATTTGCCCAGGAAATCCTTAGTGTCTTTAATGTGGGAAGGTAGTGTGGTCACAAACTCCCTTAAAAAATGATCCACATACTTAGAGATATTTTCAAACCCCCTCCCCTGGGAGGAAACAATCGGTCTACCTGGGGGAACTTCTGGATTCTTATGTACTTTCGGGCGAAGGTACAAAATGGGCAGTGTATTGTAATCTCTTTTTAGAAAACAACATTCTTCCCATGTAATGATACCCACTTGGTTATGTTATGTTATGTTAGGGGAATTTCTAAAGCGCACGACTCACCCGGGGGCATGTCTGCTCAAAAGCACAATATTGCCCCCTTTATCCGTGGGGCTAATTACAATGTCTTTGTCCTTAGATAATGATGTGATGATGTTTCTTTGTTTTCTGCACAGATTGTAGGTTTCGATCCTTGCTGTACTGCAGTGGTTTTGTTCAATCAAGGCCTTGGTGACCACCTCATGGAAGGTGTCTATTCCATCATGAGGTAAATTGGGAAGAAATACAGAGCGTGGTTTGAAATTAGTGCATGCCGCTTTATTGGTGATGAACTCTAAGACTAATTCACTGTTGGTGGCAGGTCTTGCATTGGCGTCATCAACGGGAATCATTTCTAAATAGTGCATGGTTTGTAGCATGTCCATGTTGCCAACTGTGAGATTGGGAAGAGGACGATTCTGATGCTCATTGGTGAGTATATTAGAGGGTCTGCTATCCCTCAAAGGATTGAAACCAAAGAGCACATACATGGCTCCCATGAGCCACAAAATTTTAGATTCTTTTGAGACACTTGTGAAACACCATCTTCCAGAGGTTATTAAACATAACAAACATTGTAACATGACTATAAAAGAAAAGAACATCCTAACTAAATTAGCCAATAACCCTGATATCAAATGTACAGTTGCAGACAAAGGTGGAGCACCAATCATCATTGACTCTCATTACTATCGGGAAAACGTTAGATTACACATTAATGATGCCAACACGTATATGAAACTTTCTTCAAATCCCACCAAAGCATTCACTTGCAAACACATGATGATCTTAGATTCAGCTCTTCTACATGGAACTATCACAGAGAAAGAAAAAAGATACCTACTCCAAAGCCACCCAAGAACACCTAAATTCTACATGACCCCGAAAGTACATAAAGACTTGAAAAAAACACTTTTAGACCAATAGTCTCAACTAGAGGTTCACTGCATGAACCTATTGGCAAATACATAGACGTACCTATCGTCCAAGAAATGACAACGTATATCAAAGACACCATGGACCTCCTGAACAAATTGAAAACCATACAACTGGAAACAACACAAGACATATATCTCTGTACTATAGATGTTAAGGCGCTTTATACGTCGATACCACATGACATGGGCTTAGAGGCCCTGGAATTCTTCATTACTCATACAGATTGGAGCAATGATTTTAAAATGTTCCTGATGGAACTAATGTATTTCACACTTCACCATAGTTACTTTGCCTGGGAGGATGAATATTTTTTACAGCTCACCGGAACATCTATGGGCAATTGTGCAGCCCCCAGCTATACCAGTCTGTTTATGTATCAATATGAAAGAGAACACATTTTGTCCAACAACGCATGACTCAAGAATTTACTTTTTTTCGTTCGATACATTGATGACATTTTCCTTTTATGGAAAGGCACTGAAACAGAATTGATACAAGCCATCAACCAATTGAATTCAGTGAATCAACGAATATAATTCACACATGAATCTAGCAATAAGTCTATTAATTTCCTGGATGTAAAAATCTCTATTGAATCTAACAGACTTACTACCAACATATACAGAAAAAGCACTGACAGAAATAATTTACTCCATTTCACCAGCTTTCATCAACAACCTTTCAAATGACACTTACAGTACTAGCAACTTCTACGTGTCAAAAGAATTGTGTCACAACCAGATGATTTGGAAATTAATTTAGCGATTTGCAGACAGAAAATATCCTCAAGATATACTCACACAAGCGTTGAATAGAGTGAGATCTAAAACACGTGAAGAATTACTTAAGCCCAACACACATGCAAATACCAAAGACAGAATGGTAGTGGTATCTAAATTGTCGACCTCAAGTGCTGCTTTCAAGAAATTGATTTTAAAATACTGGCCAATGCTAGAATCAGAACTGGATTTCAATGGCATATTCAGTGAAAGACCTCTTTTCGCTTATGAAAGGAGTAAAAACATCAGAGAAATCCTATCAAGTACTACTACTATCAGACAACGCCAAGAATACAAGGGCACAGTTCCGTGCCATAACTGCAATAACTGCAACAAAATAATATCAGGAAACACAGTGACACATCCCAGGAAAGGATATAAGATCAAGCTTTATACTACAGCTACATGTGATTCTACAAATGTTATGTGGGGAAAACCATCTGAAAAATGAAAGTACGCATAAACGAACATAAGTTCAATATACGCACGCACAATCAGAAATCAAGTGTTGCTACCCACTTTCAAGATAATTGCCACAATGTCAGCCAGCTACGTTTCTTGGTATTAGAAAATGTTGTTCCCAGAGAAGGATACGATACCAAGAAATTACTCCTACGCAGAGAACTGTACTGGATCAAAGTTCTGGACTCTCTTCAACCGAATGGTCTTAATGACCGTTTAGAATATAGTTGTTTTTTGTAATTGCTTTATTAGTCTTCACTGTCTTCAGATAGAAATTCACATGATCGTGTTATGCCATATTATGTCACTTTATGTCTAGATCTAGCATTCCAAGATGGCTACATTTTGTGAACATCTCAACTCATAACAGTCCTCTTTTCATTTTTACTAATCACTAACGCAAACCATTCAGCCGGCTTCAACATATCTCGGAATACTCTGCCCGCGTTAATCACTTCCTATCACTTCAGAATCGCCGAACGATGCCGCCACACAAGCCGGGAGAGGTACATGACTTTCGCACTAACTTTCTTTTTCTTCTTTTAACTTGGTGTTTCCTATGTTGACTCACCACACATCACAGGCACATTTTCGTATTGTTTTTCTTCATCACGATTGTCGGTGTTTTTTTAGACTTGTACATACCGTTTCCTTTTCCTCAACAAACTTGGTACATTCACGGGACAAGACTTATAATTGAAGTACGTTATCGGATACCTTTAGGAGAGCACATACTTCTTCACAGAACAGTTTTTCCTACTTTGGATAATTCTTAGAACTACTCCACCTCGCGTTTATTCCTATGTTCATTCGCATGTTCACTCTCTTGTCACCTGCACGATCAATATGCAACCAGACAGTTTTATTAGCATTATAATAGTATGAAGATTTAATACTATGCACTGACTGCCTGACTATGCTTGTTTTCGACTTTTGCTATTTCTTTTGTTGTAGAATTGAATTACCCCTGACGAAGGCCCGAAATGCATTGGGTTATGGATTAATATCTTTATTAGATAGCTTCTCAATTGAAGAGAGAATATTGATTGTTTTCAAGCTAACCTGAGGATGTTTAAAGAAACTCAAGATTATACGGAGTTTGAACTTTGTTTTAAAGAACATTACTTGATTTCAATTATATATGTTAACCGATTAAACCTTAGTGGTTTTCTAGCAGTGCGCCAAGGGGACGTTTCCCAGGAAGGGAGGCGCATGTTCACTGAATTTATCCCACAGACTATGCCATTTGGTAAGCTTAAGTTTCCGGATAAACTTAAAAATATCTATGCGTGTTTCTGGATTGTTAAACATTTCCGTGGGGCAGAATGTAAGTCCAAGGCACAACATTCTTTTCTCAAAGGGGGAGAGGGAACAAGTTGTCAAATTAATGATGGTTCTGTTTACTATTGTATCATCCATGGTTATTTCTTCCTGAAACCTCCCCGTTTGTTTCCCATGGATCCTTTACTTCCGTCTACTTCTCCTTTGTTTGCTGTGCCCCTGCCTCTTCCTCTTCCTCTTCCCCGTTGGCCTCATCCTCTGGTTGCGGTGGTTGCTGTCATCATTGTTCTTTCTATTTGCCGACCCCTCCTTAGCATCCGGTACTAGTCCAAAAAAGTGGCCAGTTTAGTTATAATCTCAATTTCAGATGATGTGCTTGCAGTGTTAACTAACACATCCGTATCCGAGTCACTGGTCACTATTGTAGATGATTTGACCTGTTTGGTTCTAGTAGATGGCAATAATTCAGCTTGTGTGGATTGTATGTTATACATGTAGTCATATTTGTGACTTTATGTTGGGATACGTCCATTCTCATAATCCACGCAGTCACGATGTAACTTTCTTTGCTTGCGTTGTTTAATGTCTGCTTCGTGTTGTATTAGTCAGCTTTTCAGATGTTCTTTGAATTTTTTGATTGTTTCTTGGTACTCGCTTTGTTTCAACTCATCTTCAATTAATGCAATTCTCTTCATAAGTGCATATATATCTTCCCATGCATATTTAATCAATATACATAGCATGTTCTTAGAGCTTGTGACAGAGTTGTCGGCCCATTCTTCCAGGATACGTGGATTGGGTGATTCGTACGAGGGGGTGACATAGATCCTGAGTCCTCGTGGCACCATATTTTTATCCACGTAGTCTTGGAGGGAGATAGCCTCCCACCACTTCGATGTCTCAGATTTTTTCAGCTTCTCATATCTTTTAAGTTTGGCATTGAGAGAGAGATCTTGAGTATGTGCTGTGACTGTCGTTTGCCCCTTACCAGGAGCCCATGCTGAAAGCATCTGTGCAGCTGCACATCTTTGTGTTTCTTCCTCCATATCGTTGTGTAGACAAAAGGTATTGTATTGTGGTAATCTGTCGAAAAAATGTAACTGTCAAGAGCGAATCGGCAGACTCGCCAACTGCCCCTGGAATGTTGCACTGAAATAAACCCTCTCCCCCTCCCAAAGGTGGGAAGTTCCTGATGCCGCGTTGGATAATGATTCAAATCCACGAGTGGAAGCTCACAGGCATAATACTGAATCCTGCCCCACCACTCTTTGTTGAAGACAATCGATGTAGTAGGCGTAATCCTGTTCGTATTGTGGTGGGATAGAAAAATTGTCTGATAGGCAAAAGCGTGTTCCCGTGAAGACAATGTGACAGGTTAAGTTCAATAGAAATATTTTTTAGACCGGGACGCAGTGTTTTGCATGAAATTCTTGCCTGTTGTTTTTAAAATGTATAACCCGTAGCTCCCCAGTGCTGCCATCCAGGGACACAGAGCACAACCCCCGGTGTTGTATCCCCAAGGGTCCCACCTGCGTCAAAGACACATTCGAGCTGCCCCCGAAAACTCCCCCCTGGGGGCCAAGCTTACCTCTGGGACGCAGGTCAGTTCGTGGGTCAATTTTCAAAGAATACTCCAATCCTCTTGATGAAGACAGCGGCCGGCTCACGATCCCTCCGTAATGTACCACAAAGAGAGAAAGTTCCTTCCGGGATCGAGCCCGTAGTCAGGTGGTGTGCAGGCCGGCAGAACCACAACTGGACATCCAATATCCAATAAAGTCCAATAAAGCGCACACTTGGTATAAGAGATTTGCTCCTACAAGATTTTACTCATTTGTTGCTAAGCGTTTCGGCAGTAAAACTGCCTTGATCACACAACGAGTCGATACTAACAGTGCATTTACATACAAGTGAGATAACACAAAAGAAGGACTTCTCAATACATATTAAAGCAATGCATGACAAAAAAAGGCGACCATTTTAAAGTGAGTACAAAACCATAAGTATTGTATACCATACCAAGTGTACTGATAATGGCTCATAAGCAGTAACATAAATAATAGCAAAAAAATAGCAAACAATTATAAAGAGTATACATTGACATTTGCATACTGCATGTATAAATCATAAAGGAATTCATACCACACAACTAATAGATTATAATGTAAAGTTGAAGCAAGTGCAGAACTTTTTATCAATAAAGTCCATCATTGCAGATGTAACCTCATATTCACATTTACTGCTTTATATAGATTTTATGTACACAATATGCCATATATTCTCTATTCCTTTATTTCGGTTCAATAGAGCCATAAAAGGTACAATGTAAAAAAAGGTTCAGCTGCTGCACTGACTACAGCTCGAATTTCCAAATGGAATTATACACAATTTGTCAGAAAGCTAGATGTTGGTCAAGAAAGCGTGCTTTGTGTAAATCCGTACAGTAGATTTTGAGATATCTAACTTTAAAAAATATAGATATCTGGGAATGCAAGTCCTTGCAGTGGACTCATGGATTCTACTAAAATTTGATTGCCTGTCAACGCTTCAACCAGGAAGTGTTGGCAGCCATCTTGGGACTCGGCTTGAAGCCAAGTTCCAAGACAAAAAGTTAATAATAAAGAAAAGAGGACAGGGTAGGAATACCCTGACACCCCAGATACAGTGGGGGGGGGGGAGGGGGGTAAAAAGCATTTTTTTTAAATGTTGATGGAGACTCACTGGTGGATCTGCAGCAAAATTTAAAAAAAGCACCCACGGGCTTCCGCGCTTGCTGTGGAATGACCCCAGGTGGGCCAGGTCCCGGGGGCATATGCTAAATATAGGAGAGTGGCACCACCTCCCTGGGGCTAATCCCAATTATGTGGGGGGGGCCAAGCGGACCCCCCCCATCCCTGGGGACCGCCACCTCCCTGCAGCTAATTAAAGTAATATGGGGGGCCTCACTGGCCTCCTCTTCCACGGTGACCGCCACCTCCCCTGGGCTAATTTCAATAATATGGCAATATGGGGGGCTAGGTCTCGAGCACCACAAGCTCCCCGCCGGGGTACACAGTTATTTTTTTTAGTAATGTGGGGGCGGCCGTAGGCTATGATCTTCTATTTTAATGAAAATATGAAATAAAGAGAAATCCTTTTACGACACTCACAGCTTGGACTTGGACATCATTCTGTGTGCTTACTGTCTTTTGAAATATTGCTTTTGGATTTTTACAATTTATTGAATAGTGCTGAACCTTTTCTGTTTAATAGTGTCATATATCTAATGATATTATCTTTGGTTTATACTAACCATAGTCTTCTTGCTCGAAAGTTTCTTCCTTAGACTATCTTTTGCTTTTTTAACAGCTTTATTCAAAATTTTTAATGTCAATCCCCTCTGGCTTTTAAAAGGTTAAGAGCTCGTTCGTTTACCTGTTTTTAGCTGTTCTCATATAGAAATTATCAACAATTTTTTTATTCGAAGATTCCTGTGACCATCGATTAATGGATTTATAACCGAAGGAATTACATCTCAACTGTTGCAATGTATACAGAAGGAGCATACAATTATTATAATTTTCTCCACAAATAGTTATCGAAGTCTATAAATAATTCAAGTTCCAATGCAAGCTTCCTTGTTCACTTGTCTTTATTGACACTTATTCATCTCAGTTGACACCTGTTCCAATATCTTCACAATACAGATCAATCAGAAATTTCTATACAGCCAGCCTACGCGTTTCGTCCCCCATGGGACATCATCAGGGCTAAATTATTATCTTTTAATATTCTTATTTGGAGTTCCATTGCTATGTTCCAACTTTATGCGACCTACATTCTTATTCTTTTTCTCCACTTTCCTTTCTGAATTCTTGATTAGAATATACATCATGGTAAATGATGAGGCATACAAATTTTCTTCCCACTCTTTTAAAAGGTCTTCGTCAAGGTCATCAAAAGTGGGAAAAATCAAAATTCTCAAATCCCTGGGTATCCTCTTCTGATCCACATAATTCTTTAAAGTTACCCCATCCCACCATTTGGATAGTTCTAACTTTTTTAATTTTTCCAATTTTAAGAAACTGTTTTTCAGGCTATTATTAGAGCTTTTCTTTCTTCCCTCAACATTTGGTACTTTAGTCTGCTGAAATAATTCTGCTGCCAATTGTTCTCTATCATCTTCCATACTTAATCTCTATTTATTCTTGAAATCTCAATGTAAATCGTATCCACTACTCTCGTGCTCCACTTTCCCCTTAATATATCTAGCCAACATGTAAGAGCGATGAGGGTCAGAACACATGTGCACAGGTGAGTATTCTAAGTGATTATTTCTAGGGTGGATATTCAGAAAAACTTTTAATGCTCACGTCTAATGATCCACTGTAGGAAAGTGGCTCTGTATATACTGTTCCCAAATAGGTACCGTGTGCACAGAGTCCACAGTCCCCAGAGGTTTGGCAGAGGCTAAAGTTAGATATAACGTTACTCTCTAAAGTGGTAGCTTGGTCGAGCAGTAAGGCAGTATCAGAGGACAGCGGAAAGCATTTGTTGGACACACTCAGTCAGCAAATGGTCTCACACACTCAAGAACTGAACTCTAGCCCAATGGTTTTGTATAAAAATATATGGTTGTTTTATTTTAGAACCAACAATAGATTTCAAAATATACTTTATCTGAATGCGAGGCTTTATATAAATACTTTCAATATGCAGTAGGCTTTTTGAATGAAATAGACACAGTTGTTGCAATAGGCAACACAATTTCAAACACAATAATACATTGAGCTCAATGGGAATTTCTAATTAAATGCAATTAGTTACTTTGAGGATTACTTTTCCAACCACAGGACTGGATCCTGGATTCAGTCCCGGGACATTTCCTGTAAACAAATGAGTAAAAGCGTTTTGGTTACAGTAGTGATTTTTAAGCAATAGTTTGGTATTTTAAAAGTTGACACTTAGAAACTTTTTCTCATAGAATCACCAATGTTATCCTATGGGAGGAATTTCACTTAGCAGGTAAGTGGGGTTATTGTTAATTTTTCTAACTCAGTGTCGGATCCTGGATCCAGCACTGGGGCACCACCTGTAAACAGTTGAAAGAATGTGTTTTGGTTATACAGGCGATTTTTAACGAATGTTTGTAAGTTTGCAAAATCGACACTTCCAAACATTTTCAGCAAAAACCAGACAATGTTATCCTATGGAAGAAAATTCAAGTTGCAGGTAAAGTATGTTCTCGTTACTTTTGTAATCCAGTGCTGGACTCCTAGGTTCAGCACTGGGACATCTATCTAAAAAAGGTAAGTAATTACGTTTTCACAGTTGGTGAGATTTTTAAAGAATATTTGTAGTTTGCAAAAATCGACACAGAAGAAATTTCACAGAAATACAGTCAATGGTTTCCTACGGAAGAAAATTGGGTTAGCGGTAAGTATGGTTGTAATTACTTTGCAGGGTCAGTGCTGGGCTGATTTTAGGTGAATATTTTAAAGTTTAGAAACTCCACACACAAGAATTTCGAAGTGAAACCAGGCGATGTTACCCTATGGAAGAAAAGAGCGTTATCTGCTTTTGGGTAAGTACTCGACTGGCAGAGTTAAGGTTCTGGGCATAGACTCAGGGGTCTCCCAGGGTCAGTTCAGTACAGTTGTTACACCCTCAGCGGCACAGGGGCAGCCGGGTGCAGAGTGAGTTAGGCCCAATGTTATCCTATGGGAGGCAGGGGGCCCTTGGTTGGTGGCTGCTGGCTAGCAGGCCACGCAGCTGTGGGAGCTGGGCTCCTGGTCACTTGCTCAGGGCAAATGGGGAAGTAGAGTAGAGTAGAGATTGCACTGCCAGGGGCACTTGGGCAGCTGGGTGCAGGGTGCTTTTGAGCCTTCGGGCGCTCAATGGATTGCAATGGAGAAGCTCAAAAACGAACAAAGGCTGCAAGCTTGGGGACGAAGATTCTTCAGGTGTGACCACCACTTCGAGAGGTAAGTTGGGTAGTTGGAGGATAGGTAGGCACCCAGGAGTTGGGAACAGGGGGCCGCAGGGCGCCGGGTGCAGGGATGACTTTTGGTGTCGGGAAATCTTACCCTCGGCTGGTCACGGTTGGAGGGGTCCCTGGTTCTGAGGCTGCAGGCATCATCAGGCGCGTCAAGGTGGGTCCTTGGGTGCTGGATTCTGGGTCACAGTCACCGGAGGGGCGTCCTCGGGGTCTTTGTTCACTCCAACACAGGCCAGGCTTGGCGGGTTCAGAGTATGCAGGGTTCGCGTTTCCTGGCTGATGCCAGGGGTCAGTTAGTTGCTTTGAGCAGTACCACTGCTCGTGGGAGTCCCAGTTGCTTAGAGTCACAAGGTATCCAGGTCCTCTGGGGTTTATGAGGTTGCTGGCCACTGGAGATTCCGGAGTTTAGCAGGAGCAGGTTCGAGGGTCGACAGGCCAATAGGGCTGGGGCCAAAGCAGTTGGTGTCTTCCTCTTGTGAGCAGCTGCACGGCAGGTCTTCTTGTCTCTTGATCTTCTTTGCTGTTTCAGAATCTCGATCTAAGGAAGGAAGTTCAGGGTTCCCCTAAATACTAAATCTAGGGGCGTTACAGGTAGGTAAAGGGCAGGGACCACTGGGTCCCTGCCCTGGGGTGGGTACACCCTCTATCTTTCCACTCTCCTGTGGGAGGGAGGCAGAGGCCTAGTCCCGATTGGGAAGGGCATCTTCAAGATGGCGAGAGCCCAGAGATGTGCTTCACCTCGCCTTCCCCACCTGAGGGGCAGAGGCTGGCACACCCCCTGTCCTTCCTTGGGGTTTCCGGCCAGTCTTACCACTAGAGTGGGGGTTTAGAACCGGTAGGGGCCAGTTGCTGAGTACAGCAATTGGCCTGGAGAAGCTCACAAAGGCGGCATGCCTTTGAAGCTTCCCCTGCCCATCGTGGGGGAGGAGACTTAGCACCTCGCCCAGGATGTGCATTGTTGCAGGCCCAGGAGAGCGGATGGCTCTCTACCCAGGGGTCCAGCAACATGTCTGCTGTGTGGCAGCCTAGGCAGCCCCTCAGACAAGACGTGGATTGTAGGTTAGGTTCAGAGGGCATCTCTAAGATGCCCTCTGTCGTGAATTGTACATTAAATCCTGCACTGGCATCAGTGCGCATTTAATGTGCTGAGATGTGCCATCATGGTGCTGTGGAGTTCGTGTTGACCATATACTCTTAAATGGCAGCACTGCACTTAGTGCCCAGGTATGGACCTGGGTACTGTAGGGGCACAGGGCTCATGCACCTGTACCCACACCACTGGCATAGGGCACCCAGCTAGAGGAGTGGCTGATGTATGCCAGGGTAGTGTGTGTTGTGGGCATGGCACACAGGGATGTGTGCCTTGTCGATTCTCTGTTTTGTTCTGTACCCAGACACTCAGCCTGCAAGAGCAGTGTGTGTGTGTCAGGGTACAGGGCCTCTAAGGGTGGCACAATAAGTGCTGCAGCCCTTAGGGGCCTTCCCTGGTCACAAGGCTCTGGGTACCTAGCGTACCATTTTCCAGGGGCTGACATGTAGCCAGGGTTTGACAATTTGGGTTAGGTTTCAGCACAGTTTTTAGGGAAGGAACATAGGCCCTGGGCACCTGATTGGCAAGAGCCCAGGGCACACTCAGTCAACGTACATTCAGCAAAAAGTGGGAGCATACCTATGCAAGATTCAATGTATATAGAAGGAGCATACAATTATCATAATTTTCTCCACAAATAGTTATCAGTCCATAAATAATCCAAGTTCCAATGCAAGCGTCCTTGTTTACTTGTCTTTATTGACACTTATTCATCTCAGTTGACAATTGTTCCCATATCTTCACAATACAGATCAATCAGAAATTTCTATACAGCCAGCCTAAGCGTTTCGTCCCCCATGGGACATCATCAGGGCTAAGTTATTATCTTTTATTATTCTTATTTGAAGTTCCAATGCTGTGTTCCAACTTTATGCGACCTAAATTCTTATTCCAGATGACCTTTGGCCAGTGGATCATTAGAAGTGAGCATTAAAAGTTGTTCTGAATATTCACCCCAGAAATAATCACTTAGAAAACTCACCTGTGCACACAAGTTTTGACCCTCACCGCTCTTACATGCTGGTTAGACATCTCAACTGTGTCTTATGTCCATAAACTCCAATGAATACAAGTCTCTTTCACGTGCTGACTCCCTTGAAGAGCTAGACCAAGAGCCACCCTTGATAACACCAACGCTGACATCCAAACCGCTACCCACAGATGAGCCTTCATTAAAAGAGGGATCAGTCAACGCGCAGTCATGGAAAAGGTACTGCTGAACATGTGATGCTCCCATTAGGTTACACAATGACTCCGCCCAATAATAGATTGCAGGAGAGAAGATGCAGTATCGTGATTCCCCACCAAGCTGGCATGCAAGTACCCACAAGGGGTTCACAGAACCTCTGGTTCCCTTCAGTCTGACACTTGCTATGTTTTCATTCAAAACTGCATGTCCTCGCGACGGTAGTAAAGTAGTATTAAATATTTTGTAAAACGACATCAATAGTCTACATCAAGTAGCCTATTTTGAAATGTTACATTCTCTTTGCTGTTTAATTTGCTCTGATTTAATCAGGTGTGTGTAATTAGCTGGTTTGCATTCTCTATAGATTTTCAAAACACTGCCATACAGGTGTACTTCACTTTCTAGGTATTCCTGCATTTTATAATTACATGCAGTAATAAGTATATTTAAATCTATAAAATGCTGTTTAACACTGCATAACATTTCCAAGCAAATACAAGTAACCTCGTTTCAGGACCTGATGGAAAAGAGTTTGCAATTAATATTGTCTTTAATCAGTACCTCAACACTGCGCTACCTTTTACATATAAACAAAAACTGATCATTTACTATGTGATAATGAAATTAATATATTGCAGGAGGATGATTTACCTAAATTATTCCATTTCTGCCAAATCATATCTCATTTACTTGATTTACTTTCGAGCAAATGAATGGAAGTTTCCATCCACAATCTCTGCAGGAAAATTATTCTTGTGTTAAATAGCTCAAGAAGGCACAACATATTAATGAGCCCACAAAGAAGCTGCTAAATGCTTCTGAAACACTTGCAGCCAAAGCCAGAGATCCGTTTAGGTAATAACCCCTGGGAAAGAAAATAACAGAATCCACTACCATATAATATTATCTCCATCATAAAATCAGATGCAGAAGCCTGCCTGAGACAGCTCAGCACCGAATGTAATGTGCTCAGCATTCCTGATGGTGCTCCCACGTGCACTCTCCTTCTGCTGCTTGAGCAATGCCTCTGCGACGTGTCCCCATCACCATAAATGTGCCCTGCAGTGTAGGCCTCTAGGTTGCATAATGAGCCATTTTAGAAGTATGTGTCTCAAAGGGGAAGCAATGACGATTTAGCATAAATGCCTGAAGGCAAAGAATAATGCAGAATTACATACACATTTTTGTTGTAGTACACAAAGCTCTCAGAATGACTAAGCCCATTGTGTTTGCATCTCAAAATATAGATATAGGTATATATCGGTGGGTTGCATGTCAAAATATCAAGCTGCAACTCTATTCCCTGCAGAATATCGAGTACCACTACATCGTTAAGATAAGTATATGCAGGCAAGTGTGAGTATACTTCTTTTTAGCTCCACAGCTCATAGCTTGATTGTATGTATCCTTATTTATATAGATGTGGAGAGATCCATTTGCTGACGGGCAGCGATCTAAGGCACAAACGCAAATGTAATGCTACATCAGTAGGTGGCTTAAATTGTAGCCAGTTTGCCTCTTTTGCATGGTCACGCTCGATTTTTTGCCTTTTCCTGGTTCCTGTGTTTGCTGCTATAAGGCCACTGCGCACTGTGACACTGTCTATGCATGCTCTGATCCCAAAATGATATTATTAACATTGGTATCACTCAGTGGGTCTTTTGAACTTTCCTCTTAGGCCATAGTTGATGGTGTAGAAAATGCACCAATGATCATATATGTGATGCAGTGTTTCTTCACTCAGTCCACAAAAATGTCAAAAATATATGACTGCCAGGATCACCACTATGCTCTGGCTGGACACTGCAGCTACAGTTGCAGCCGCACCCAACAAGGAATAGTGCCTTGGCTATGTAGAACATCATATATCTATTTATTAAAAAGTCACTGTTAGAAATGGGGGTCTCTTATTGGCAGAGGTATGCACCTGTGTCCAAGTAGGGACCATTCATTCCTTCCTTACCTGCTTACCCCCTTGGTAGCTTGGCACGAGCAGACAGGCTTAGCCCAAAGGCAAAGTGTAAAGTATATGTACCCTAACACAGTAACACAGTCAAAACACCACAAATGGACACCACACCAGTTTAGAAAAACAAAATATCTTTATCTAAACCAAACAAAACCAAATGACAAATATCCAACATACGTGTACCAGGATATACTTTTAGAAGGGTTACTTCAAAAATAGAACTTGTAGGAATAAAATATCTCCACCCCATCCAAAGTAGGTCGCCGACCATGAGGTACGCGGGTCGGGCACGGAGTCACATGGACCCCGCAAACAACAGTACCATGGACACAAAGTCAACAGAGGATGCATGGTGTTTTGGAGGTGAGGCGTCAATGGCGAGGTGAAGCCAGTTACTTTCTGCCACAGGAGAGGCGGGGTGTTTAGTACCAGAGGAGGTGAGTGTTGAATCCAGGACAGGGGAAGTTATGTGGCGACAGCGATGAGACATCGGTTCCCATGGGGCGGTGCGATGTTGAAGAGTTCATGAAGTCACCCTTGTTGGTTTTCGGCTCCGTGATAACGTTAGACTGGTGCTGGCGGTGACGGCAACGGTGCAAGTGCTGGTGTCCGGAAGGCCAATAACTGCAGGCATTGAAGGGCATTGGAGCGGCTGTGCAGGTGGGGGGTGCATCATACACTTCACGAGTGGTGCCCCCGGCCTTGGTGCAGGTCGCGGCATCACTGGAGGCATCACTGAATGCATCGGAGTTGTTCTTGCTTTACAACACCAACCATACAATTCTCAGGGCCCAGGAACTGAAATTGGCACCCGTTTGAATACAGGAGTCCACAGAGGAGTCCAGTTGTTGGTCAGTGGGTGCAGGTCAAGTCTTTGCGGCCGTGCAACTTCAGAACAGGAGGCAAGCACACACAAGCCCTTGGAGATTCTTCTTCAAGCAGATTCACAGTAAAGTTCCAGTCTTTGTCCTCTTCGTGGCAGAAGCAGCAACTGCAGGCCAACCCAGCAAAGTGCACACAGCAAAGGGCCAGTATTCCTCCTTACAGCTCTCAGCTCTTCTCCTTGGCAGGCTTCCTCTTCAGTCCAGAAGTGATCTAATTCTCTGGGGTTTCAGGTCCAATGCTTATACCCCTTTTTCTCTTGGTTATCTTTGGAGAAAGGGTCTCTGAGTCCAGTCAAAACCAGTTCTATCGTCTATGGCCCAGCTTCACTACATGAGTTGGAGACAGCATTGTGCAAGGGAGACACAACCTATTCAGGTGCTAGGGAAACCCCCTCCCACTACTCTAAATGCAGACCAGGTCTTTTCGGCCCAGCGATGAGTCACACAGGAAAGGCAGGACACACCTCAAATTCCCCCCCCCACCTTTTGACTGTCTAGAGTGAATGCACATCCCCAGCCCTGTCACTCCAAAACCAGACAATGCCCACTTTCTAGAAGTGTCATTTTCAAACAAATAATTTAAAAGCAATCTTTACTGAAATATGTGTTATTAAATTCTGAGTTCAGAGAGCCCAAACTCCATTTCTCCATCTAGTCCCAATGGAAAGTTACACTTGTAAAATGTTACAGTGCAGCGCCCATGTTAGCCTATGGGCCTCTCAATAGTGAAAAATGAAAAAGACGGTTTTTCACTATGAGGACATGTAAAACACACCAGCACATGCTCTACTTATCACATACACTGCACCCTGCCCAGGAGGGTACCTTGGGCCTACCTGAGGTGTGCCTTTCACATAAGAAAAGGGAAGCCTAGGGGCCTGGCAAGTGGACACAACATGGCATTTACAAACTGCACACAGACACTACACTGGTAGGTCTGAGACAGATTTATAGGGCTACTTATGTGGGTGGCACATTCAGTGCTGGATGCACACTAGTAGCATTTGATTTACAGGTCCTGGGACACTCAGTGCACTTTACTAGGGACTTAACAGTAAATCAAATATGCCAATCATGGATATCTAATCATACTTACAATTTACACAGGAAGCACTTGCACTTTGACACTCATCAGCAGTGGTAAAGTGTCAAAAGCATCTAAGCCAGCAAAAAGAAATCTATCACATAGCCAAAAATGCAGGAGGTAGAGGCAAAAAATCAGGGGAAACCACGCCAAGGATGCCAAGTCTAACAGTGCCCCTTAAGGTGTGGTTTGTAAGCCCAAAATAAATGTTACCTAATATATGACAACATTTATATTACAATGTGTGCCCTCACAGTGACTGTAAGCCTAAAAGATATTTCTACTGTGTAGCTTTAGAGTACATTTCCCATAAGTCAGACCTAGTTGTGTTAAAAAAAAAACTTACTTTGCATCTTTACTTGGGAAAATGCTAGAAAAGCCATTCAAAATTATGTTTCCCTAGGTCTAAAAATCTGATTAAATGCTAAATGTTATTATATAAAAATTTATTTCATGCTACCTGAGCCAGAATTTGCATAAAACCAATTTGACACTCATCGGAGCTCCAGAGCTGGAATACACATCCTTGGTTGGAAGAGTTAGTGACTCTGAATCTAACTCCGGTCTGCTTCTGAGCCAAGGAAGAAAAGGGTGATATTACCTACTGGCGTCTTAGCAGGGATTAGCCATCTGGGACGGGTGCAGGACAAATGACAGAACACAGAAGAAGAAGTGCTGCAAAAGGAGGGTGGGCATAGGGTAGGGTGAGGACATAGCGAGGATTGGGAAAGAATCATTCTCCAATCTATTGCTAGTGCACAGGATAGGGCTAGCGCTTCATGGATATGCACAGATGCACTGGGAAAAGTAATTTAAAAAGACAAACCAGGAGATGTGACAACAGCAGGTGGGGAGTGTTGTGGAGGAAGACTAGACTAGTAATACCTATAAATAAGAATGGCAGGGGTGAACTTAATTCTCTGTGTTGCTCAGATAACATCCATCCTTAATTTTTCCAGTCATATCTCATACATACTGAGAGATTGCTATCTCAGTATCAGCTACACCACTCATGGCCTCTTTGAGAGCCAATGGAACATATATTGCGGGGGTTGATAAATTGAAGACATGAGGATTCAGGTGGGCAGTTGATGGAGGAGGCGGTAGCGAAGGGGGCAGCTAGAGGCTCTTTCTTATTGAGGACTCAAGAGTAATGGTAGCCCAGATGATGGTGAGGTTGGAATAGCACAGTTTCCTCTTTTGGCTAGGGAGAGCCCCATTGTTGTCCTCATCCTGGCATATGGGATCCATTACCTCCTCGTCATACCTCCCCGTCGCAGTCATAACCATATGAGCAATAGCTCCTCCCCAGAACTTCCAAGCAAAAAACTCCATGTAAGCACATGCAAACTACTCCTTGCAAGACTCAGAGGTTACAGTTAAGTGTGTGGCGTCTGCTGTAGCGACCGTTGTGTGGGTTTTTATGAGTCAACTCCCTGCTTTAGCGGGACTGTGCAGTCGTTTTTACAGTTCGCGGCCTCTTGCCCTTGTAGTTCTGTGGTGGATATAGTCCCTGACTCTGACGCTGGTGTTTTTAATTATTCGTCTCTTGAAACCCTTCCTTGATGCCAAAATCTGCTGGGGTGGTGTCTCGTTCCCCTCTTCAGGATTCAATCCCTCGCTGTAGCAGGTACCTCCTGGGGGGTGTAAGGGATTTGTGGAGCACGTGGGTTTGTCATGGATGATGGCGGGTTCAAGGTCTGCCTTGAGTAGGTGGGCTTTTGATGCAGAGCACAGGTCCCGGTAGAGGCGGCTTTGCGTTGGCTCTGTGTTGTTATGGCCAGCTGGCTGCCGGCGCCTACAAAGCAGGGCACCGGAGTGGGGCATACGACTCCCTAACCGCGCTGCCGGTATGCGGGAGGCGGTAGTACTCACAGGATGTACTTCTTTAAGCATTTTGGCATTTTTTCGCTGACCTCAGCTGTGGGTGTGCTTTTGTATGGAATGTATCCCGGGGGCCCAGTGATTATGGTCTCAAAGTGAGATTGTGGCCAGGGCCACTGGAAGATGTTGTTTTTTTCGGGGGTAGAAAGACAGAGCCTCACAGGTTTGTGCTTTCCAAATGATGGTTGCAATATGGTCTTATGGCATTCTACACTGTTCATGCACTTTCCTGTACAAGGGGTTACTTACTAATTTGGGGGTTAGATCCCTCGGAGATTGCTTGGCATAGGGGTTGTGCTGGTGCTCTGCCTCGGACCATTAGAGCCGGGGCCAAGTCGGGTCCAGGGTTTTATCTGGATTGGGGTGGCCAGGATTGGTTGTCTTTTGGGGTGGGCCTCCAGGCCTGGTGGTATTGGCTGTTTTAGCTGGGGGCTGCCTGGGATTGGCCCTGACGGGGTCATAATTTGATTGGTGGTTGTATGTATATGAGTCTGTGGTGCTCCTCTGGCCATTGTTCATCATGGATGAGACGCGGTCTGAGTTGAGTGAGCTCCAAGACAAGGAGGTGGTGGTTGCTGAACCCTTCAACGGCGCCTTCCTTGTTAGAGGTGCAGAAGATGATTGAAGCTCCTGTGGTAGCGGCATTTCTGGCTAGGGAATCGAAGGGCCCTAAGAGGCAGAAATTGGATGCCGTGGCTGTCCTTAATCCTGAGGAGTCAGATGAGGAGGTGAAGGGTCCTTTTGTCCGAGGGGCTGACCTTCACAGTATTCTGCAGCATGTGCGGGACAATCTTGGGTTCCCTGATCCCACAGAAGGTGATGAGTTGGAAGACATTTTTTCCAATTATCAGTGTCGGGAACCTGAGTGCCTTCCCATTCAGAAATCTGTGCAGAATGTATTGAAGGGGAAATGGAAGGATATTGACAAGCATACTTTTCCCAGGTTTCTGGCTAAAAGATATCCTTTGCAAGGGTTTTCGGAGGAGTTTCCACTTGTGGTGAAGGTGAATTCCCTGGTGACGGGACTAGTATCTCAGAGCCTGGTGGTTTCCAAGGATGTGGTTCCCTCTGATCCTGGGGATAAGAGGGTTGAACGGGCTTTGAAGAGGTCCTTTGCAGCGTCTAACCTTGTGATTCGGTTTGCGGCTTACATTAGCTACCTGATTCAGTCCCTTCTAAAGGACTGTCAGGGTATTTCTGAGCAACTCTTACAGGATGAGGACCCCTCTGAGTCTTTGACAATGTTGGAGCAGCAATTGCGCTTCCTGGCTGATTTGTCCTGTGATTTACTTGTCAACGGTGCTGCGGCAGCTGGAGCCTCGGTGGCAGCTAGGAGACAGTTATGGCTTAAACCTTGGAAAGTGGAGGCAGCGCAGAGACTGCCATCATGAAACTTACTTTCACGGCCACTAGGCTGTTTGGGGAACAGTTGGAGACCTTGATTAAAATGACGGCAGAATACAAAACGTTGTTGGCTCCAGTCCGCTCTTCGCAGAAAGGGAAGTTTGCTGGTTATAAGCCGGCTTTTGGGCTGGCGTTTCAATCTAAAATGGCCACCCAGCCCTTTCGTGGTAGCGAACGTGGCCAGAGTGTCCCTTCCTTCCATAAGTCCCAGGCTCAGCATGGTGCCTCCTCTTCTTCAGGGCCTTCCAAATCATGACTATGCGTGGGGTTCGGAAGTGATGCCGGTTGGGGGTCACCTCAAGGCTTTTTTTCTGGTCTGGGAGGGATTCGGGATCAATGGGTCCTGCAGATTGTCAATCTGGGCTATCAGATCGAATTTGGGGTTCCACCTGTGGATGTGTTCAGGGCTACCCCTGTTCCCAGGTCTCAGTTCAAGTGTCAAGCTCTGTTGGATAGGGTACAGGACCTGGTTTACAAAGGGTCTGTGAGTCAACAGGGTCAGGGGGTTTTCTCAATCCAGTTACTGATCCGAAAACCAAATGGGAACGTCTGTCCTGTTCTAGATCTGAAGGCAGTGAATTTGTGCATCCCTCATGAGTCCTTCAAAATGTTGTCACTGCAGATTATTCTGCCCTTCCTGTCAGTGGGGGATATCCTGGCTTCTCTGGATCTCGGGGACACCTACTTTCATGTGCCGGTTCACGTGGCTTCCCAGAGGTTTCTACGGTTCTGTGTGGGCATCGATCATTACCAATTCCAGGTATTGCCATTTGGGCTGTCTGCCTCTCCTAGAGTGTATACTAAGGTGTTGGCACACTTGGTGGGGTTGTTGCATGCTCAGAAGATCCAGGTGTTTCCGTACTTGGATGACTGGTTAATATCTTCCTCTTCTTTCCTTAAGGCTCAAGCACATACCCAGGAGGTTTGCCAGCTCCTTCAGCAGCTCGGGTGGATTCTGAACTTGGAAAAGTCCCATATATTCCCCACTCAGGAACTGCTGTTCAATGGGGGGGCGTCTTCAACACCAGGATGGGGAAGGTTTTCCTGTTGAAACCCCGCAGATTGACTCTGGCACGCTAGCTGAGGAAGGTGTTTGTAGCCCAGTATTCCATGGCTCGACAGTAGTTCCGGGTTCAGGGGTTGATGTCTGCTGCCGTAATGATTGTTCCTTGGGCTCGTTTGCACTTGTACCCCCTGGTGAATCATGTTCTGGGGTATTGGAGTCCAGGGTCTCAGAATTATGAACAGTTGATTCCGGGGGTTGTGGACATTTCCATGGGATCAGTACCTCTTGTAGAGCTCTCCCTTTGTGTCCCAGGAGTGGTTGGTGCTGATGACAGATGCCAGCAAGCTGGGGTGTGGGGCGGTGTTGGCTCAGGAATCTGTGCAAGGAATTTGGTCAGCTCAGGAGGCAGAGATGTCTTCGAATTGGAGAGAGTTGAAGGCAGTGCAGTTGTCCAATCATTTTCTTCCTTGGGTCCTGCAGCGGGATGTGCTGGTGCAGTCAGACAACACGGTGGTGGTGGGTTATTTCAACTGCCAGGGGAGTGTGAAAGTGGCTTGCCTCAACTTGTTAGCGCAACAGATTTGCCAGTGGGCAGAGTTGAACTTGTTGTCTCTGAGGGCATTACATGCCGGGGGTTTTGAACTCGGAGGCAGATCACCTGAGCAGGTTGTTTCCCTCCCGGTCCGACATGTGCCTGACGCAGGAAGTGTTTGGGGGCCTGATGGAGTGATTCGGGGTCCCAGTGGTGGACCTGTTTGCTGCCACGGGGAACGCCTTGCGGGAGAAGTTTTGTTCTCTGGTTCGGTCGGACTCTGTTTGGAGGGTGGATGCGCTGTCCTTCCCGTGGGAGAGGGGACTGATGTATGCCTTTCCCCCGATTGCCCTGCTTCCGAGAGTCCTGCTGAAAGTCAAGTTGGATTGGGCCACAGTTGTCCTAGTGGCTTCTGCTTGGACCTAGACGTCTTGGTTCCCTCTGTTGTTGAGGTTGGCGGTAGGTCCTTGCTGGTGGCTGACAGTGGTTCCTTGTCCCCTGTCGTTTCCCCCATCTGTCCCAGGATTGTCTTGTCTGCTTGCAGCTGGTGGGATGGCTGTTGATAGGCTGAACCTGGTGGCATTGGGGTGTTCTCCTACTGTGGCTGAGTTTATCCAGCAGTCCTGGTGCCCTTCAACTCTCAAGTCCTATGCTAGGCATTGGGTGTCTTACCAGCTCTGGGTTGGTCTGCTTTGGAGGTGGAACCAGTGCCTATCTTGGATTTCCTTATGGATGGAATTGACTTTGGTCTGGCTGTGTCCTACTTGCAGGCTCAGTGGGCGGCTGTGAGGGGCTTAGACTGTGAGCCTGTGGTTCCGTTGGTGTCCCAGTTGTTGCGGAGTTGTTTCCGCCAGAAGCGCATGGTTAATTCCTTTGCACCTAGTTGGGATCTTCCATTGGTACCGAGAGCCTGGCAGGCGGCTCCCTTTGAGCCTCTCGGTGAGGTGTCTACTTTTTTGACAATCAAAGTTGTTTTTATGTCTCGCCTGACCCAGCGCATGCGCTGGTCTGGCGAGACTTATTGAGAGGGCTCCAAAAAGTGCTACCAGGTCAGCCTAGAGCTACAGTGCATGTGTGCCAGCGCACGTACCGCGCTTGACCGCGATTACTTTCACTTTCTCGGCCGCACGGCCGCTTTGATGTTTGATCCCGATCACTTTCACTTTCGCGGCCGCTCAGCCGCCTGGCATTGCCAATAGGTCTCGCTTTTGGGACCTTATAAGTATTTAGTTATGCAACTGTTGCATGGCTACACACTTATAAGGTCCCAAAGGCGAGGCCTATTGGCTATGCCAATGCTTGTTCTTGTTGCTATTACCATGTTCCTGAGGGTTGGGGAGTTGGGCTCACTGCTTTGTTCAGAGCCCCTTTTGCAGTTTATTCCAGATCAGGTTGTTCTATGGCCTGATCCTTCCTTTGTGCCTAAGGGTCCTTCCTTGTTTCACTGCTTGGAGGATCTGGTTTTGCCCGTGTTCTGTCCGGATCATCTTTCGGAGGTTGAGGTGTGGCTGCACTGTTTGGACATTAAGTGGGCTCTTGAAGTGTACTTAGTGCGTACTAAACCTTTTGTAAGGTGGATTACCTTTTTGTGACCTTTGGTCTTGCTGGCTAGGATCTGAAGCCTTCTGGGGCTACTCTCAGTTGTTGGCTGAGGTGAACTGTGAGGGCAGCATATGATGCTTGTGGCGTACTGGCGCCAGGGTCGATGCAGGGGAGATCGACTCAGGGTGTGGCTGTTTCCTGGGCTTGTTTTCAGGGGGCATCTATGGCTGAGATCTGTCGGGCAGCTACTTGGAGTGCACCTCACACCTTTATGTCCCATTATCGTTTGGTGGCGGGTGGGACCGGGTCGGCTGGCTTTGAGGACGCTGTGTTGTTCTGTTAAGGTGGTGTGACTTCTTGCTGTTGTTAATAAAGTCTGTTTCATACACTCTGTTGAAGCCGATTCTTGCTTTGGTATCTGCTCATATGGTTATGACTGTGACGGGGAGGTCTGACGAGGAGGTAATGACCAGTTACTTACTGGTAATATTCAGTACTCCGAGTCGTAGACCTCCATGTCACAGTCTAGGTTCCAACCCTCCCTCCCTGTTCGGCTTCTTGTGCTTGGGGGTACAGGATATGGGTACATGGGCCAAGGGTTATATGCCACAGGATGTGGGAGGGGCCTGGAGATTAGGGATGGGCTAGGGAGTTTTTTGCTTGGAAGTTCTGGGGAGGAGCTATTGCTCATATGGTTATGACTGTGCTGGGAAGGTCTACTACTCGGAGTAATGAATATTACTGGAAAGTAACTGGTTATTTATTTACCCTATCCTCAGTGGGCTCTAGAACCTCCATCCAGACAACTTTACTTGCAAAGCAAGTTACTCATCTAGTGGATGCACTCTCCCTACCGGTGGAAGGTTCCTTTTCCTCACTGATAGTATAAAGTTCTGGTGCCTGCCTAGCAACTAGGAATCTTGCCCAGTGTACTGCTGATTGGGTGTTTGCCCATTTCTATCTCCTTCAAAGAATGTAGCCCAAAAAAGAAATTATGTGTGCATTAAGCAAAAATGCATTCTACTACCCTTGCCATGTTATTGACTTTATAAAAGCATGTTTTTTATTGGTTTGGTGTTGTCTAAAAGTTGCAAAAACCTTTAGGCACAGTTAAAAAAATAATAATACTAGGGGTTCAATGGAAGATGTACGTTTTCAAATTGAGCTATGATTGGTTTATGTCAGTCTTCCAATCTCAGACAGCAATTCACTTAACATTCTGCCTAGCATGACAATGTTGCAGAGGAAGCTTTGTCTGAGTACTTGAGTTTTATATGGAAAAGTATAGTCACCCAAAGACTAACGTACAGTATCCAAAAAAAGAATTATAAGTGATATAGACATGGCACAACGACACCAGTACATGTGTTATAGGGTCACTAACTTATACAATGAAGGAGAGTGAGGCTTGTGGACCGCCTCCCAGAACCTTAATTATCTTCAGGTACCCCATTCCCCAAGGTAGAAATTCATGATAATGGGGAGGAAGGCATTTGGCATGAAACCCAAGAGGGCACCGGTTACGCCATCCCTTGTGCTGAGCACTTACATTTTACAGAAACGGGCGTGCAGCCCCCCTCGCTGAGCCCAAATGGGTCTCGGGACCCTAACCTCCAGGGCTGCCTCTTTACCTGTGTCCTGGGGAGCCCACCCCCGCGACACAGTTTTTTTCCCTGGCAGCATGGGCAGAGAAAGAGGTGTGCTCCCCCCGGCAGGAGCTTTGAAAATGCTCCCACCAGGTGCCCGCAAAAGGAAACTGTCCTTGCTCCTGCCCAATAGGAGCAAGCTGAAATAGTTGCTCCCACCAGGCGGGAGCAATGCTGGTTCCCGTGTAGACCCAGCTGGGGCCTCAGGGGCCCTGGGGCTCCTCCCACAGCCCCAATTGTTATGTTTTGTGGATGCCCCCAGGGGATGGGTTCCCGGGGCCTCTTAAGGGTCAGGGTGGGCAGCCATGCTCCCCCTCCCCTATAGTTAATTTTTTGTTCCTGAGGAATGGGTTCCCCTGGGGCCACTTGGGCTTAGGGAGGGAGACCATGTGACTCCCTCCCCTAATATAAATATGGTTGCCCAGGGGATGTGGTCCATGGGGCCTCTTAAGGATAAATGAGGTGGGCAACGTACCACCCATAGTTAATTTATGGCCCTGGGGAATGGGGTCCCTGGGAACTATTTGGGCTCGGGGATGGTGACTGTGCACCCTTCCTCAATAAAAAACATTTTGGCCCACAGATTATTGGCTCCCCAATGCTTCTTGAGTCTCGGAAAGGAGGGCCATGCCCCCCTTCCCTAAAGTTATTCATTACCCCAAGGGGATAGGGTCCCTGGGGTAAATGTGGGCTTGGCATGGAGAGACACACAACACCCTCCCCTAAAATAAATGTTTTTGGTTCTGGTGGGTGGAGTCTCCAGGTCCTCTTAAGGCTCAGTGAGGGGGTCACGCCCCACTCTCCCCTATAATTAATCTATGGCCCCGGGAGATATAGTCCCTAGGATCCATTTAGGCTCAGTAAGGAAGTCTGCATGCTTCCTCCCCTAATATAAAATGATTTTGTCCCCAGGGATAAGTTATACGGGGTCTGTAGAGGCTCAGGGAGCAGTTCCCCTTCCCAGGCCAGTCCAAGGCCTCTGGGACAACTCCCCCTAGGGCTGCTGGTTCAAAAAGGGTCTAGCATGGTATTTGCTTCATTAGTTTGGGATGATCTTGGGATTTGGGGAGGGTATATTGCTAACAGTGTAGCGGGGAGGGAGGTACACACAGCAGAAGAAGGTTGCTCTAGGATGTGTGGAGCAGTGAAGTAACATTATTCCTTAATAGCCCTTGGGAACTAGATGGTTTTTGGAATGATATGCAGACTATGGAATTAGCCTTCACCTGGGTTCTGTTTCACAAAAGGGTCTCCACCCTCATGGCGGCGGCCACGTAGTCGACAGGGAGTCTCTGCATTCGGGGCTGAATCTCCACAATCATAGCGGAGATTCTGTCCTGAGAGCACAGACTCTCCCACGGCTGTGGAGCCTCCGCCATGAGTGCAGAGGCCCTTTGTGAATCAGGCACAAAGTGTATACAAATTACATGACAAATGCACATAAATGTTATCTACTTATATTACATATCTGAAATGTTAAAAGGATTGTAACTCTGGCTTTTATTGCTGATATGCTTTCGGGAACTTCCTGTGAACACAAGACAGATAATCTTGGTATATTGCAGAGCAGCAGCACTTATGTGTAATATATATGTCAATTCTCTGTCATAACAATAAATAGCGTAATCATTCCTAACTGCACAAAACCAGTGCTATTCCTTTTGCAAATCTTTCGAGATGTGACCAAATGGGGATTTTGTGGTTGGCTGGACCTTTAATACTTTTGGTACTTTCTGTTCAGACTTTTGTATTAAAGCCATATTAACTCATTTCAACCAGAATACACACTAACATCTGCATGCAGTTGCAGAAGGCTGGGAATCTCGGGTGTTGGTAAACCTTTGTTTACAGTGGTGAGCATATGTATATTGCAATTGGCACAAGGGATCAAAATGAGTGCCATGAGCACCGGGGTGGCTTCACATTCATGATTATCTGCCTGTTTTTCATTACACTAATAGTGAATAATATTCTATTATTCACTATTAATTATAATACAAAATGGAGCACACTTTGGTAGCAGCTGTGGTAAGTAAAAATGGTTTTATTCGTGATTGTGAGTGAAAGTTGTTCAAGTGAGAGAGCATGTGTATTTGTGAGCGTGTGTGTATGTGACAGCACGAGTGTCTGAGTTAAAGTGAGTGAAACTCAAGTGACAGGTAGTGATGGAGATTGTGTGAGATTGAGGCACAGATTTTCCATTCTTTGACACAAGGCATCACTGCACCAAATGTGACTTGCTGCCTTGCGTCAAAGAGAGAAACACAAAAAGTGCCAGGTATGGAGCATTTTACCATCTCCCATGTGCTGGTGCACGTTTGGGAGCCACGCACCGACGCTCACACCTTTGTCCTGCAGTTCAAGAGTATGTGCATTCGCTGAAGCATAGGTTTTGCACTGGAAGGGGTCGCTTACAGTATAAAAACTATGCTTTAAGGCTTTTCTCACTTTGCATTTGTGCCCTACAATGCAGTACATATGCAAAGTTGGGAAAATGAAAAGAAATTAAGACATTTTTTCCTGCTATGCCTGTCGCGAAGATGCGTAACATTTTCGCACAAATTCCTTTCTACCGATGTTTTGTTCACCCTAAGTTGGCAGGGTATGCCAGACGTGGGTCCCTTGCTCACTTTGCTACCGGATTCAAGCTAGCCTGGGTGATATGGGTTGTTAGTATACCCCGAAGTCGGTACCAGGATGCTTGTTTCCGGTCCAGGGAAGACCTGGCTTGTGCAGTTTGGACTGGACTGTTCCCATGAGGCACAGGGTCAGACTGAATTACATATAGCTGGGTCTGAACTGGAGTGGCGAAGTGAGCTAAAGAACGATGATGGATTCAACCCAGATCTGTGACTGGGGGTGAGTGTCTGAAAAGTTTCAACACTCCGTCTATCATCTCCTTGTGTTTGCAATGCTCATGCACCACCCATGGAAGTCCCCCTTGATACAAAATAACTCAAAGCAGCACACTGCGCAGCTCTGCATTATTTTGGGATACTATCCAATGTAAATCCTCATTTCTTGTGATTCTGACGTTAGGGTCATGTGACATGCCTTCCATAAAAAGTAATAGGTCACATCACAAAACTTCCTATGATGCAATTAAGGTCAAAGGGTATGTGATTTCACTTCCAATACCCTCTGGCATTTTAGTGTATAGGCATCCATGCCTTATTATTAGCTGATTTTATGCATGAAAGCCCATTTGCCATGCATACATATCTCTCTCTCTATTCTAGTTAGCAAGGCTGAAAATCAACATGAAACATAACTCATAAAACATAACTCTAATCACACCGAGCATGCGAAGTGAGGAAATCTGATCTTCCTTAAAAGAGTGCCTTTCACACCTTAATCCTCCTTCCATCCATCCAATCATTCATCCATTCACCCTTACATCGATTCAGCCATTCCTCTGCACTTCCCTCCATCTTTCCATCCATTCATCCACCCATTAATAAACAAATTCATCCTATCTGTCTTTTTACCCATATACCCTTTGACTCTTCTCCAACTGTACATTCTTCCATCATTACATCCGTTTACCCATTCATCTGTCAGGTCTTTCACTCTTCCATCTAATCGTTCATCCTTTCTTCTATCAATCCTTTCATTCTTCCATCTATCCATTTATTGTTTCTCTTTCCATCCTACCTTACCCTTTTTGCACTTTCACTCTTCCCTTCTTCTCACCCTACCTTTCTGCTCCTATCTTTCTTTTACTTATCTACCCATCTTGTTTCTCTCATCCATACCTATTTTGTCTCCCCCCTCTCTCTATGCGTTTTCCCTATTTTCCTTATTTATCTTTTTCTGATTCCTTCACTGTGCATTCCTGTCCAGCCTGACAACCCTCTTTCATTGTATTCCCCTCAGTTTGTTATGAGAGCCTTGTGTCACATTTGCACCATGTTAAGTGGCATATGCATGAGAAAGGGCTCTTAATCAGATTTATGAAGCTCCATAAAACCACCCTGAGTGGCTTTGAGTGACCTCATAAATCTTGAGTTAGGTGATGCAGCGCAAATCACTGCGTTGCCTTACTCTGCGCTTGAGAGGTGTTCCATGGACGTTGAGGTGGGTTTTTTCCACGCAACACCCATGGATTTTGATGCAGCACCAGATCTACAAAATTGTGTATACCTGGAGAAGCACTTGGGTGCATATTAACAAGGAACGGGGAAAATTAATGCTAAGGGCGCTTAGCGTTAATTTTTAAACGCCTGCTATCGCTGGATAATATCGCCTGGTTATCGCGTTATTAACAACGCTAACCGCCTAGGCGATAAAAAATCCAGCGATAGTGGCATTTTGAGAGGTTATCGCTGATAATGCAGCGATAAAACTAGAAGGATAGGGATATCCTTGTTGATAGCCCATGGTGGATTTAGCCATGTAATCCACCTCTCATTGGATTACATGGCTGTCTGAAAATGAGCAGACGTAAAAAAGCAGCGTTAACTGTGGTTAGCGCTGCTTTGTTTGTCTCTAACAGGGTTAGCGTGAAGCTTGATAATAGGAGAAATGTCGCTTAACGACATTTCTCCTATTATTTCGCTCTGGAATGCCCACTTTGCATCTCATTAGAGACGCAAAGAGAAGCGTAGTGAAAAAGGGTGCTAACATGCGATTTTGCATGTTAGCAGCCTGATGTTGATAGGGTGATATTTTTATCTCCGCTTCTTTGGCTTTTAAAGAGATAAAGCCCTTGTTAATATGCCCCCAAATCCTTACAACTCCTGAGGTGAGGCTTAACGAGGAGAAATATCTTTATTTCTCTTCATTTTTTCCTCTTTCTGCAGCACACATAGAAAGAGGAAAATGGCTCTTAGGATTGTTTCTGTGCAGGAAGGTGCCCCTCCCTGCACCAAAACAATTCTTCATGCAACGGAGGTACCTTTGCACCATGGTGCAAGGGTGCCTACGTTGGCACTAGGCTGACGAAATGGCTCCATCGCAGGGAGAAAATACAGGAATGCACTGCATTGCATAAGTATGGTGCATTCTTGCTCTTTCACTAAGGTACTGCCCACTTTGGTGCAGGGCAGCACAACAAGGTGACTTGCTGCGCTGTCCTATGCTAAAATCACGTAAATGAGTATCTATATCTCTAGGTGCTATGCTCTGTCTGCATATGCGCATGGGTATATGTTGGTGTATTACGTATTTGAACATCTACTGGTGAATGTGTGCATTAATGACGTGTGTGTGTGTGCCCTTACACTACACAAAACACAAATCCTTTGCCTTTGACAATGTTTATCTAGGAAAAGTCATGATTGCAAAAGAACAATCCTTGAAACCACAAGCCAAATTTAAATTGATAAGTACAACATAGAAGGTAGAAAACGATTCCTCACATCCTATCTGCTGCAGTTGAGCTGATTAATACGCCTGAGAGGGTCAGTGATCAGCAGATTAATACAAAAGCTGAGTGATATGTCAAACAGAGGTCAGTTCCAGCTTTTCTAGGGGAATTTGTCATGTGCTGCTGCTAACCAGCTCAGAAGAAAGGGGCGTTTGCATGTGTTTTACAGCTGAATGCTGCTCGGTAGTCACAAGCTTCAAGAACTTCCCAGACAAATGGCCATGACCTTTATTATCTGTTAGGAATGTGACCCACTACACAGTGTTTGCTTTATTTCGGTTACAGATGCATCAGGAAAAAAAAACAAAAGTCATTCACAATTACACATCATCGAAAATGTTAAGAATCCAAATAAACGAAAACACATTTATTTGAATATTATTTAATTATATTATACAGACAAATACTTCTTTTGGTTTCCTTGCACGAGAAAAGAAGAAATAGCCCAGGAGAGAACCCGCCGAAGCATCGATCCGACGCGGCTGCAGAGGGCAAAAACGAAAATACGTTTCTTCACCTACGTAATGCAAGTACCAGCAAATATCGAATTACCATTAGTACTACTGGAATTACTATTAGTACTATTGGAATATTATTAGATGTAGTAAACAATTTGTGCACAGTATTTTTGCGAACTGACGGCCAATGTGCTTATAGGTCGGTACACAAAATATCGAATCACAACTCGACCTGCCTCATGGATATTGATGAAGTGGGCCTCACATTGCAACATGTAACAATTAGCAGCCATCACAGAGATGGTGCCCTGCGGGGGTCAACAGACCACCACGTCTGTCATTGCTTTTAAAACCAATTCTCATTTTTTTTAAAATGCAGCCCGTATTTCTTAAAGAAAATTTTGATGTGTTTAAAAAAATAACAGTTTAGCAAAAAATAACCTGACTTTGTGGATCCGATCCTTTGCAAACTCAAAAAGCCTTAGCACCTACATCCTATTGTTCAAAAAGGTTGTGCACATGCATAGTTTGTATTGTGCGATATTAAAGTCCTTGCACGTGCAAAATCCATAGCCTCAAGTCCTGATGAGTCTGCACAGCAATTGGTTCACTACCAAGGGCCTGTTTTCTACTGTGACTGATATACTGATTCACTGCAGCACAGAATGGGACCTTTGGTACAATTTGCAGAATCCAACCCTATTAATATTAACACATCTCAATTCTCTTTCCAAATCATAACAAAAGGAATACAGACAAGGAGCCATTTGAGGGATAGCAGACCTTCATTTCTTCATTCCAAACTACACACTTTCAATTTGACTGCAGCTCACGTCGCTAAAAGTGACAAGATGTGAAGGTCTTTGCAGAGAACATGTGGTGGCCTCTGCATCAATGTGTGCTACAGCCAACATTCACAAAGTGGAAGCGATTCATCAGGGACATCTTCTACTTGCCCTATTGATTTCACACCCTTTGGGATGTTGGTAGTGAATAAATGGTATGCATCTTTAATGAGGTCATAATCAATTGACAAATTCAATTATTTGATGCTGGAAAGGGGGACACTCATTTCACATGCCCCTTTTATAATAATGTCTAATATTTCACACTTCCCTCTTATAATAATGTCTAATGTTTCGAAAAACGAACATTGCAACTCTCAAAAGCACTTGCAAATCATAATCCGCATTTAATTCATTGCAAGGTTAGATTTTGTGGACGCAAAACCTGTGATTTTGTGAATTGCAGATTTCTCTTCCAAACAATCCATCAGTATCACCAATAGGCATTATTTGTCCTTTTTGCCATAAAAAAAACAACAAAAAAACTGTTAGACCTGACACTCCTGGATGCTAGCTCCACAGACATGTTTGCCTTCACCCCTGTTGTTTTTCTGAATTCATTTTTGTTGGCCCTAGGACTCTGTGCATTTTACCACTGCTAACCAGCATTTAAAGTGCTTGTGCTAACTACCTAAAACATGGTGAAATTGGCTTACACGTGATTGGCATATTTAATTTACATAAAAATCCCTGGTAAATCAAATTCTTCTTGTGGGCCTGCAGCACTTATTGTACCATCCACTTAAGTAGCCGCATAAAGCATGTCTCAAGACTGCCATTGCAGCCTGTATGTAGTTTTAAACTGTCATGTCGACCTGGCAAAATAAACCCCTTGCCAAGACTAAAACGTACTTTTTATTACATATAAGTCACCCATAGGTTGGGCCCTAAACAGCGCAAATGGGAGGGTGCATTGTATTTAAAACGTAGGACATGTACCTTTAAGTTTTACATGTACTGGTAGTGAAAACTCACAAATTCATTTTTTTCTACTGTAAGGTCTACCTCTCCAATAGGATAACATTGGGATACCTTATTGCATTTAACACATTATAACTTTTGTTTGGGAGCAGGTAGATTTCATGTTTAATGTCTAAGGAAATGTAATTTAAAATCCCTTTTAATGGAAAAGTTGTTTTTTAAGTCACAATTCCGAAAATGGCCCTTTTACAAAGTTGGCATTTTCTTGTCTTACCTATTTGATGTCTGCAACCCGTTTCCTGAATCGCATGACCAGCTGTAGTTAGAAATTGGCATTTGTGTATTCCTCGCAGACAGCCACACTATAGAGGGATTGGAAGTTGGCAGGATGAGCCATCCTGAAATGATGGGAGGGGTGGATCTGCCAGCTGTCACACTTGCAATTTAAAGACACTGCCTTAGCAGACACACAAAGTACTATACACTAGCCTATTTGACCTCAGACATTCTGGAGCAAGGGCCGGGAAGCAGGAAATTCCAGAATCTTCGGGGGGGGGGGGGGACTTCAGAAGCTTCTTCCACTTCAAAGCTGCCACTGGGTATAACATAGGACCCTCAGACCCTCTCTTCAGTACACTCCTGGACCTGTGGGCACTACAGAAGAAAGACTGCCCTGCTGCTTGAGATCTGACCTGCTGCTGTCTGACAAGTAATACTGGACATGCCCACTTCATCCTAGGCTTTCCTGAGTGACTCCGAGGGCTTGTTAGCTGGCCACCTGTTCTGAGCTACAGAGACACAACAGGCTCCAGAGGTCTCTCTGCACCTGCCCAGCTGACCTGCTGCACTGGCCCTGCCTGGATCTGCAGCTGGACCTGCTTGATCCCCAAGACGTAGATCCCAGGTCCTAGATCCTGGGCGTGGCATCAGTGGAGCTCCTCCTGGAAGAAAAGGAGAAATCCTGATGTTTTGGTCTCTTGGTGATTACGAAAAAGCCAGTTCGTACCAAGATCTTGCCACCTGGGCTGACTGCCAATGCAAAGCTCCTGGTGAACCCGCCATGCTACAGCGAACTCCAGCGATGACTGGCAATGCGAGATCTACACTTCACGCTACAGCATCCACAGACTGCACTGATACCAACGCCAAGCTTCAGCAGCATCTGTCCGCGACACCTGACAGGATCTTTCCACTACAGTGAAGACCGTCTGCTCAGCTCCCACCTCAACCGACAACCCAATTTCTCCCAAAATCCATATCACTAGTTCCCCGAATTGTTTTTATCTATATGTGTTATGCTATTAAATGGTTCTTGACTTTTACTGTTCTGTGTTGCTAGCTGATGTATGTGAATTAACAGTAAAATGAAAACTGAGAAATCACATTGGAGGATCCCAAATCACTAAAAATCTATTTTAAGGAAAGACAATTTTAAGGAAATGCAAATAAATTGAAAATTGAAGGAAACATTTTCAAAGAAAGTTCCTTTTAACGAAACATACAAAATCTCAATCTTGGTTGAAGACTAGGGGTAGTGGTTGTTTTTTCAGTTCAGGGATCGGAGATGTTTATGGGCGATGACAGGATTTTCAGGATTTTGGGTAGATTTTAGGGGTGGTGAGGGTTATTTGGGGTTCAAAAATAGGTGGAATTTAAGGTGTTGAGGTTTTTTTTTAGAGTTCATGGACATGTGGAGTTTAAGGTTTGTTGAGGGTTTTTTAGGGTTCAGGGATGGGTGGCTTGCAGGAGTGTTTTTTACGTTTTGTGAATGGGTGGAGTTTAGGGCTGGTGAGATTTTTTTATTATTCAGTGATTGTTAGAACTGGGGGTCTCTAGTTGGCAGAGGAAGGTACATTTAACCAAATAGGGACCCTTGCTTCTAGTTAGGGTAAGGGGGTACACTCCTAAAATGACCCCTGCTCACCCCCTTGGTAGCTTGGCATGAGCAGACAGGCTAATCTCAGAGGCAGTGTGGAAAGCATTTTTGAACACATACAGTAATCCAGTGACAACACTACAGATGGACACCACACAAGTTTTATATAAAAAATAAGTATTCTTTATATAGACTTATCACAAGACCACAAACTACAACAATCCACAATACTGTTCTTTAAAAATGGTAGAAATAGCTTAGTTCTCTTAAGATGGTAAATGCGACACTTTAAGTTCAATGTACCTTTGGATGCGAAACGCTATACAAATGTAAAATGTAAATGTCAAGGTACTTATAGAGCGCACTGTCACCAGACGGCCACCTTGCGGTGTCGCCTTTTGCGGTTTCCTGGCGCTGATACTCATACCGCTGTGGAACCCCTCCTGGCTTTCCCTGTGAAGTGTCCACTCCTGGGCTCCCCCAGGGTGAAGCCAGGCATCCTTAGCGCTGTTGGGGCCGGTGTGGAGGCTAAGCAAGCTATTGCCCAGAGTTGCAGCGTGGGGCCCGTGATTAGAATAGGCACCGAGGCGAGAATAGACAGGTCCGAGGAAATTGAGCCCGAGCCCTGCCGAGGCGGGAATCAAACCCTGGTCCCTGGCCAGAACTCTGCTTCAGGGTCTGCCGCTCTAACCATTGAGCCACACTCCTCCTATACAGCGAAAGTGTTGCAGGGAAGGTGATGGGTCGGTTCCTTACACGCAAGAACGGTGATGCGTTGGTTCCCTACTGCTGCGTAGGGGACGATGATGCGTCAGTTCTTCTCTGCATGGAGAGGTGATGCGTCAGTTTCTTACTGTGCTTCCGTGGTGGTGCGACCCTCAACGCCATGATGCGATTAAGATCCAGTACAATGAAACAAAATGGCATTCTCTTCTTGATGCGACAACGATGCGTGCACGTCCGACGGCCGTGCTGCGACACAACAAATCTTCTGAGCGGTGACAGGCCCTGCGACATGCTTCTCTGGTGATGCGACGGCATCTGCTGCGAGGGCAACACTCTTCTCCAGGGATGCGGGGCACCTCGGTGAGGCGATGCGACAGCGGCGGCATGCTTTCTCAACAATGAGACGAAAGCGGCTGCAGCAGCGACACTCTTCTCCGGTAATGCGACGGCATCTGCTGCAACAGAGACACTCTTCTCCGGTGATGCGAGGCGCTTCGGGTGATGCGAGGGCGAAAGCGGCAGCGGTGGCACGCTTCTCCGGTGATGCGACGGCGTCTGCTGCAATGGCGGCAATCTTCTCCATTGATGTGACGACAAAGGCTTCGGCGGCAAAACGCTACTTCGTCTTGAGTCACGCTTCCAGCTCCCAGCGACACGTAGTCTCTCAGAAGGCCCAGCTCAACAGCAGGCACTTCAATTCCCAGCAAGGGAAGGCAGGGGAGCTGGTTGGTGAAGTCAGTTGTCCCTGAGATTTCAGCAGGAGGCAAGCTCTATCTCAAGCCCATGGAGATCCTTCACAAGTTGATTTGAAACACACACAGTTTCTTTCTCCATTCTTTGGCAGTCGGGCAACCACTGCAGGCCAATCCCCCAAACAGCACTCAGCTAGGGATAGTCTCTTCCTCAGTTTCTCTGGTTCCTCTCCAAAGCAAAGTTCTGGGGTCTAGGTCTCCCCTTTTATACTCATTGTCTCTTTGTTCTCTGAAGGCAGAGAGGCCTTTGCCTAGTCCAAACCAGTTCTGGTCAGTCCTGGAGCACTTTGTTCACAAGACTCCTTCTTTCCTTTCACAGAGTAGGCCAGGGACATCAGACGCACCACAGGAGGTGGAACCAGCATTGTGGAGGGAAGGCATAGCCCTATTCAGGTCCCAGGTGCAACTCCTCCCATCCATCTACATGCAGATCTCTCTATACAGCCCTGTGCTGACTCACCCTGTCTCCTGGAATCCCCAGCCCCTGTCACTCAAACTCCAGACAAGGAATACACAACCTAGCAGAGGCAGGCGTGGATGGTTAGGCAAGAAAATACCTACTTTCTAAAAGTGGTATTTTCAAAACACAAAACCAACTTCACTAAAAGATGTATTTTATCATTCTGCGTTCAGGCATAGTAAACTCGAATTTCTACCTAGTTCCCTGAGTCAGTTAGGATTATAAGATGTTATAATCAAACTGCCCATTCTGGCCTATGGGGAACAGGTAGCCTTGCAATAGTGAAAAACAAAAATGGCTGTAATTCACTATTAGGACATGCCACACACACCAGGGCATGTCCTACCTTATACTTACAATGCACCCTGCCCTTGGGCCTACCATAGGGGTGTCTGATATGAAGAAAAGGGAAGGTTTAGGGACTGGCAAGTGGGTGCACCTGGCCAGTCAACTTGGCAGTACCAGACTGCACATAGGCTCTGCAATGGCAGGCCTGAGACACACTTTACAGGCTGCTTCTGTGGGTGGCACAACCAGTGCTGCAAGCCCACCAGCAGCATTTGATTTACAAGCCCTGGGCACACTCAGTGCACTGTACTAGGGTCTGACAAGTAAACCAAACCACCCAATCATGGAGTCACTAATCCATATATCACTTTTACCATAGGGAGTGTTAGAAATGGGGATCTCTAGTTGGCAATGACTGGCCACTGTCCAAGTAGGGACCCTTCTTCCTAAGTCAGAGTAAGCGGGCTACACCCTTTGATAACCCCTGCTCAACTCTGTGGTAACGTAGCCCGAGCAGCTAGGCTTATCTCAGAGGCAGTGTGTGAAACATTTATGACCATACACAGTAACACAGTGAAGAACACTACAAAGGGACACCACACAAGTAGTTATAAAAAATAAGTATCTTTATATCTAGAATTAACACAAGACCAATAACAGTAAAAAGCCACAATACTAGGAAAATAGGGTTACTCTTAAAATGCTGCACAAATAGTTCAAAGTGTGCAAAGAGGAGTTCAGTTCAAGGCAGTGGTCTCTCTCTGCGACCCTTTAACTCGCAAACTACCTGGATTCTGTAGCAAAGCGACCAAAATGACGCTAAGGAGTTGTAGCGATGATTTTCCTCACGCGTGACCAGCGATGCGTTGAATCCTTGCCGCTAGGGAGGATGATGCGCTGATCTGTGTGCAGGACAAAGCGACAAACTTCTCCACGCTAAGCCGGCGATGCGTTGAAATCCTTGCTGCGAAGGGAGGATGATGCGCCGAGCCTGTTGCGTGTGCGATCTTGTTGCGATGAAAAGAAATGGCGCTCCGCGAGTGAGCGACGATCCTGATGCGATGCGATCAAAATGGCGGATGCTCTGCGTCTGCGCTGCGATGTCGTGAAGCGATGAACTCGATGCGATGATCTTTGGTTAGCGAGCACTTGGAGGCCCGCAAACATGTGATGCGACAATCTTCGGGTTAGCGAGCATTTGGCAGCCCGCAAACGTGTGATGCGATGATCTCCGGTAGCGAGCACTCAGCGGCAGCAGCGCGATGATTTTCCTTACCCCCTTCAGCTGTGGCGGCCCGCTAACGGGCATTCGCGACGATTTTCAGCACTCTCTTCTCCACAATAGAACTAGAGGCCCTGGAACTCACAGGAGCCTCACCTGCAGATAGAAATCCTCGCTGGGAGGAAACAGGAGGCTGGTGGTGGAGTCTGATGTGCCTGAGACTCCAGCAGGAGGCTAGCTCTCTTCTAGCCCTTGGGTGATTGCTGTAGCAAGATAAAATAAAAGTTCCTTCAAAGTCCTTTTCCTCTTCTTCCAAGTCCAGTAGTAACCACTGCAGGCCAATCCAAGAAACAGCACACAAGCACAAGGACAGTCCTCTCCTGCAGATTCCTACAGTTACACGGACAGAGGTTCTTCTTGTTGTCCAGGAGCAATACAAATTGTAGGGGTTTCAGCACAGATATTTATACCCCAAATGTCTTTGTCCAGAAAGAGGGGGTCTGCCATCAGACGCACAGTGGGAGGTGGAGCCAGCATTCACCTTGCCAGGCACAGCCCTATTCAGGTCAAGGAGCTACCTCTCCCCATACTCCAATGCAGATCTCTCTATTCAAACAAGGTCTGATTCAGCCTGCCCTGTCCCTTCAAAACCAGACAGCTAATACACATAACAGCAGAGCACACTGGAAGGCTTAGGCAAGACAATACTTACTTTCTAAAGGTGGTATTTTCAAACACAGAATATAAATATAAACTTCACTAAAAGATGTATTTGAATATTCTGAGTCCAGGCATACTAAATTCGTTTTTCTACCATGTTCTTTGGGTCAGTTAGGACTATAGAATGTAATAGCCAAACCTCCCATTCTGGCCTATGGAGAACAGATAGCCTTACAGTAGTGAAAAACAAAATTGGGTGTAATTCACTACCAGGACATGCTACACACACCAGGGCATGTCCTACCTTACACATACAATGCACCCTACCAGAGGGGTGGCTTACATGATGCCAAGGGAAGGTTCCGGGGCTGGGAAGTGGGTGCACTTCACAGCCAAGTTCTGGACTGCACGCAGACTCTGCAGTGGCAGGTCTGAGACACACTTTACAAGCTGCTTCTGTGGGTGGGGCAAACCAGCGCTGCAGGCCCACTAGCAGCATTTGGTTTACCAGCCCTGGGCACACACAGGCCACACTACTAGGGACTAACAGGTAAACCAAATAAGCCAATCATGGATATACCAATTCACATGTCATATTTACACAGGGAGCATTAGCGCTGTGGCACTGAATGGCAGTGGCACAGCGCCCAGAGCATCTATTACCAGCAAAAACAGAGGAGACAACAGCGAAAAATGGAAGGGAGACCCACGCCAATGGTGCCAGGTCTAACAGGGAGCACTTGCACTGTGGCACTGAATAGCAGTGGCACAGTGTCCAAAGCATCTAACACCAGCAAAATCACATGAGGCAACAACAAAAAATGGAAGGGAGACCCACGCCAATGGTGCCAATTCTTACAGTGATGTGTAGTGTTATGCTGTACTGAAGGGTTTTTAGTGCTCAGGAATGGGTGGAGTTTAGGGTGATGTGGGGTTTAAAGGGTTCAGGGACAGGTGGAGTCTATAAGTAGAAAAGGTTTTTAGCGTTCAGGGATGCAGGAGTTTAGGGGTAGTGAGGAACATTAGTGGTCATGATTGAGTGGTTTTCAGGGGTGGTGAGGGTTTTTCAGGGTTCAAGGATAATTGGAGTTTATGGGTGGAGCGGGATTTTAAGGGTTCAGGGACAGGTGGGGTTTAGGTGTAGGAGGATTTTTTTAGGGTTCAGGAATGGGTGGAGTTTAGCGTTAGTGAGAGGTTTTAGGTTAAAAGATGGGTAGAGTATTGGAGTAGAAAGGTCTTTAAGGTTTCAGGGATGGGTTGAATTTAGGGGTCAGAGATGGGTGCATTTCATGGGTGGGGCAGAGATGGATGATCTTTAGAGGTGGTGAGAGTTCTGTGAATTAAATAGCATCCAAAGTAATTATTGGACAATGTAAGAGTTATAAATCCGAAAAATAATGTCCCCTGACATAAAGGATTGAAATAAATACCTTCCACAAAAATGTTTCTCAAATGTAGGACCTGCAACCATTTGATTTACACCTTAAAAAAAGAAGTATGCAGAAGCCAATTTAGAAAAAAAATACTTTCTTTGAATTGGTTTCTGTGAAATTATAAAGGCCATTCACCCTGAAAATTTCAATTAAACCATTTAGATGAAATGGTTTCTCAGTGATGGTATTCCATTAAATCGCTTTTCCATGAAATCACATACAACGGTTTCTAGCTCTGCCGTTGTTTGGTAATGCATGAAACCTCGCACTAATTTCTCTGGGCAATTGCTTATTTTTACCATGGCTATCATTAATTAAACAGGGTTTTTCATTGAATTGTGGAGTGACCTGACAAGATTGTGTTTCATTAGGTTGGTTAAATCTCCAAAATTAATAAGTAATTTCCAGATGGTTTGAGACTGCTGTTGCTAACTAGTTCTAAAGTGCTTGCGTTCACCCCCTCAAAACATGGTGAAATTGGCTTACACCTAATTGGCATATTTAATTTACTTATACGTCCCTAGTAAGGAGGTACACTATATACCCAGGGCTGGTAAATTAAATGCTAAGATTGGGCCTGCAGCACTTATTGCAACTCATTGATGCTAAATCAGCACCTCAAAGAAGAGGTATCCATTCATCAATTGGAAGTGAACTGCAGATTCCAATTTAAAAACATGGACAGTGTGAATCTGAAATATTTACACAGTGATCCAAGGGCACTGCATGCTTCTACATGTTATTTCCTTTTGCTTTCCCTTCTTACAAGTAGATTCTCCAGCATACATTCTAAGTGTGAATCTTGGAATGGCGAACTTATACTGTTTTATAGAGCGGGCAACGCCTAGGGGCCGATTCCAATCCTGGAAAAAGGCTGTATGAATCGTTGTACGGAGTGTTTTCTCCGTACGACTCGTACCCGGTAAACTTTCCGTACAACCTAGGAAGTACGATTCGTTCAGAAAGCCTATTTCCGTACGTTTCGTACAAAAGACCGTACGGGTCAAAAAAAACAACGATTCTGATTCGGAATAGCTTGTACGCGACGTCCGGACGTATTCAAGCAGTGGTTTGCGGCCCAGCAAGTACGATTCGTCCCTACGTCACTCCGTACGGCTCTTTTTTTTACGGGAGCCAAACACAGCCGGAAAAGCAGAGTCCTACGCGAACTGCTACGCAACGGAGCCCCGGTATGCGACGTACACGCCATGAACCCCATCGTACGTGTCATCCCGGTCCTCCTAGCCTACGACCTGGTGCACCGGACCCGACGCACAGCCCGCAGAAGGTGTGAACAACACCCAGGGGCCAGGGTGGGGGTGAGGGGCAGGAAACATACCCCATACCCAAATCCAAACCTATAATATGGAGCCTATACATTACCACCAGGGTCTGGTCACTTGGGGGGGCATGTCCAGAAACCCCTGCGTACCGCAACTACGGAAGTGGACGTGTATGGTGCGTTTCACACGTACTCCTACGGCACCAGTAGAATAGTGATGCGGACCGTACACACGCAATGAATGCGTGGGTATGGTGCATTTCACATGTACCCCTACGGCACCAGGAGAACAGTGATACGGACTGCGCACACGCAATGAATGCGTGGGTACGGTGCGTTTCACACGTACCCCTACGGCACCAGTAGAATAGTGATACGGACCGTACACACGCAATGAATGCATGGGTACGGTGCATTTCACACGTACCCCTACAGCACCAGTAGAACAGTGATACGGACCGTACACTCGCAATGAATGCGTGGGTACGGTGCGTTTCACACGTACCCCTACGGACACCAGTACAATAGTGATACGGACCGTACACATGCAATGAATGCGTGGGTACGGTGCGTTTCACATGTACCTCTACGGCACCAGTAGAACAGTGATACGGACCGTACACATGCAATGAATGCATGGGTACGGTGCGTTTCACACGTACCCCTACGGACACCAGTACAATAGTGATACGATGCGTACACGCACAATGAATGCGGGGGTACGGTGCGTTTCACAGGTACCCCTACGGCACCAGTACATTTGGGATACGAGGCGTACACACGCCACAAATGTGGGGTTACGGTCTGGCCCTGCATGTTACCTTCATATTGGTGTGTGTGTAGGTCCAGGCCAGCAGTGTACTGCTCCAAGGGGGTGGGTGCAGAGGATTCCCAGCAGTGGCCAGCCATATGGCGGGGGGGCTGCAGATCAATACCAGCAGTGTCCAGACATGTAGGGGTGGTTGTAGAGGACTCCCAGCAGTGGTCAGCCATATAGGGGTGACTGTAGATGAATACCTGCAGTGTCCAGCCATATGGGGGTGGCTGCAGATGAATACCAGCAGTGGACAAACATATAGCGGTGGGTGCAGATGAATACTAGCAGTGTCCAGACATATGGGGGTGGGTGCACAGGACTCCCAGCAGTGGACAGAGACATGGGGGTGGGTGCATATGACAACCAGCAGTGGCCTGCAATATGAGGGGTGGGTGCAGAGGACTCCCAGCAGTGGACAGAGACATGGGGGTGGGTGCATATGACAACCAGCAGTGGCCTGCAATATGAGGGGTGGGTGCAGAGGACTCCCAGCAGTGGATAGACATGAGGGTGGGTGCAGAGGACTCCCAGCAGTGGCCTGCAATATGAGGGGTGTGTGCAGATGAATACCAACAGTGTCCAGACATATGGGGGGGATGCACAGGACTCCCAGCAGTGGACAGAAACATGGGGGCGTGTGCAGATGAATACCAGCAGTGTCCAGACATATGGGGGTGGGTGCACAGGACTCCCAGCAGTGGACAGAGACATGGGGGTGGGTGCAGAGGACACCCAGCAGTGGCCTGCAATATGAGGGGTGTGTGCAGATGAATACCAGCAGTGTCCAGACATATGGGAGTGGGTGCACAGGACTCCCAGCAGTGGACAGAGACATGGGGGTGGGTGCAGAGGACTCCCAGCAGTGGACAGAGACATGGGGGTGGGTGCAGAGGACTCCCAGCAGTGGACAGAGACGTGGGGGTGGGTGCAGAGGACTCCCAGCAGTGGACAGAGACATGGGGGTGGGTGCAGAGGACTACCAGAAGTGGACAGAGACATGGGGGTGGGTGCAGAGGACTCCCAGCAGTGGACAGAGACATGGGGGTGGGTGCATCTGACAACCAGCAGTGGCCTGCAATATGAGGGGTGGGTGCAGAGGACTCCCAGCAGTGGACAGAGACATGGGGGTGGGTGCATATGACAACCAGCAGTGGCCTGCAATATGAGGGGTGGGTGCAGAGGACTCCCAGCAGTGGACAGAGACATGGGGGTGGGTGCAGAGGACTCCCAGCAGTGGACAGAGACATGGGGGTGGGTGCAGAGGACTCCCAGCAGTGGACAGAGACATGGGGGTGGGTGCATATGACAACCAGCAGTGGCCTGCAATATGAGGGGTGGTTGCAGAGGACTCTCAACAGTGGACAGAGACATGGGGGTGGGTGCATATGACAATCAGCAGTGGCCTGCAATATGAGGGGTGGGTGCAGAGGACTCCCAGCAGTGGACAGAGACGTGGGGTGGGTGCAGAGGACTCCCAGCAGTGGACAGAGACATGGGGGTGGGTGCAGAGGACTCCCAGCAGTGGACAGAGACATGGGGGTGGGTGCATATGGCAACCAGCAGTGGCCTGCAATATGAGGGGTGGGTGCAGAGGACTCTCAGCAGTGGACAGAGACATGGGGGTGGGTGCAGAGGACTCCCAGCAGTGGCCTGCAATATGAGGGGTGTGTGCAGATGAATACCAGCAGTGTCCAGACATATGGGAGTGGGTGCACAGGACTCCCAGCAGTGGACAGAGACATAGGGGTGGGTGCAGAGGACTCCCAGCAGTGGACAGAGACATGGGGGTGGGTGCAGAGGACTCCCAGCAGTGGACAGAGACGTGGGGTGGGTGCAGAGGACTCCCAGCAGTGGCCTGCAATATGAGGGGTGTGTACAGTTGAATACCAGCAGTGTCCAGACATATGGGGGTGGGTGCCAAGGACTCCCAGCAGTGGACAGAGACATGGGGGTGGGTGCAGAGGACTCCCAGCAGTGGACAGAGACATGGGGGTGGGTGCAGAGGACTCCCAGCAGTGGCCTGCAATATGAGGGGTGTGTGCAGATGAATACCATTAGTGTCCAGACATATGGAGTGGACAGAGACATGGGGGTGGGTGCATATGACAACCAGAAGTGGTCTGCAATATGAGGGGTGGGTGCAGAGGACTCCCAGCAGTGGACAGAGACATGGGGGTGGGTGCAGAGGACTCCCAGCAGTGGACAGAGACATGGGTGTGGGTGCAGAGGACTCCCAGCAGTGGACAGAGACATGGGGGTGGGTGCAGAGGACTCCCAGCAGTGGACAGAGACATGGGGGTGGGTGCATCTGACAACCAGCAGTGGCCTGCAATATGAGGGGTGGGTGCAGAGGACTCCCAGCAGTGGACAGAGACATGGGGGTGGTTGCATATGACAACCAGCAGTGGCCTGCAATATGAGGGGTGGGTGCAGAGGACTCCCAGCAGTGGACAGAGACATGGGGGTGGGTGCAGAGGACACCCAGCAGTGGCCTGCAATATGAGGGGTGTGTGCAGATGAATACCAGCAGTGTCCAGACATATGGGAGTGGGTGCACAGGACTCCCAGCAGTGGACAGAGACATGGGGGTGGGTGCAGAGGACTCCCAGCAGTGGCCAGAGACATGGGGGTGGGTGCAGAGGACTCCCAGCAGTGGACAGAGACGTGGGGGTGGGTGCAGAGGACTCCCAGCAGTGGACAGAGACATGGGGGTGGGTGCAGAGGACTCCCAGCAGTGGACAGAGACATGGGGGTGGGTGCAGAGGACTCCCAGCAGTGGACAGAGACGTGGGGTGGGTGCAGAGGACTCCCAGCAGTGGCCTGCAATATGAGGGGTGTGTACAGTTGAATACCAGCAGTGTCCAGACATATGGGGGTGGGTGCAAAGGACTCCCAGCAGTGGACAGAGACATGGGGGTGGGTGCAGAGGACTCCCAGCAGTGGACAGAGACATGGGGGTGGGTGCAGAGGACTCCCAGCAGTGGCCTGCAATATGAGGGGTGTGTGCAGATGAATACCAGCAGTGTCCAGACATATGGAGTGGACAGAGACATGGGGGTGGGTGCATATGACAACCAGAAGTGGTCTGCAATATGAGGGGTGGGTGCAGAGGACTCCCAGCAGTGGACAGAGACATGGGGGTGGGTGCAGAGGACTCCCAGCAGTGGACAGAGACATGGGGGTGGGTGCAGAGGACTCCCAGCAGTGGACAGAGACATGGGGGTGGGTGCATCTGACAACCAGCAGTGGCCTGCAATATGAGGGGTGGGTGCAGAGGACTCCCAGCAGTGGACAGAGACATGGGGGTGGGTGCATATGACAACCAGCAGTGGCCTGCAATATGAGGGGTGGGTGCAGAGGACTCCCAGCAGTAGACAGAGACATGGGGGTGGGTGCAGAGGACTCCCATCAGTGGACAGAGACATGGGGGTGGGTGCAGAGGACTCCCAGCAGTGGACAGAGACATGGGGGTGGGTGCATATGACAACCAGCAGTGGCTTGCAATATGAGGGGTGGGTGCAGAGGACTCTCAGCAGTGGACAGAGACATGGGGGTGGGTGCATATGACAATCAGCAGTGGCCTGCAATATGAGGGGTGGGTGCAGAGGACTCCCAGCAGTGGAGAGAGACATGGGGGTGGGTGCAGAGGACTCCCAGCAGTGGACAGAGACATGGGGGTGGGTGCAGAGGACTCCCAGCAGTGGACAGAGACATAGGGTGGGTGCATATGGCAACCAGCAGTGGCCTGCAATATGAGGGGTGGGTGCAGAGGACTCCCAGCAGTGGACAGAGACATGGGGGTGGGTGCATATGACAACCAGCAGTGGCCTGCAATATGAGGGGTGGGTGCAGAGGACTCCCAGCAGTGGACAGAGACATGGGGGTGGGTGCAGAGGACTCCCAGCAGTGGCCTGCAATATGAGGGGTGTGTGCAGATGAATACCAGCAGTGTCCAGACATATGGGGGTGGGTGCACAGGACTCCCAGCAGTGGACAGAGACATGGGGTGGGTGCAGAGGACTCCCAGCAGTGGACAGAGACATGGGGGTGCGTGCAGAGGACTCCCAGCAGTGGACAGAGACATGGGGGTGGGTGCATATGACAATCAGCAGTGGCCTGCAATATGAGGGGTGGGTGCAGAGGACTCCCAGCAGTGGACAGAGACATGGGGGTGGGTGCAGAGGACTCCCAGCAGTGTCCTGCAATATGAGGGGTGTGTGCAGATGAATACCAGCAGTGTCCAGACATATGGGGGTGGGTGCACAGGACTCCCAGCAGTGGACAGAGACATGGGGGTGGGTGCAGAGGACTCCCAGCAGTGGACAAATACATGGGGGTGGGTGCAGAGGACTCCCAGCAGTGGACAGAGACATGGGGGTGGGTGCAGACGACTCCCGGCAGTGGACATAGATATGGGGGGTGTACATCATTATCAGATGACCACACCTACTGTAGTAAGGACTCCCTTAATACGTACATACATTGTTAAGTTAGCATAACCACGTTAGATGTTAGAAAACCATCTTGCGGCTTTTGCGCACGACACTGCGTCCACATGTTATTGTTTAAACAAACTGCTGACTCGTGCTTTGCCTCACACGAGAGCAATCTGTTGTTACCATCCCGAGCTCTGCGCAGCGACCTTGGTCTGTACATGGTGTAACAAACAGTCTGGGTTGTTAGACAATGCATGTTTTCCACTCTAGGTTGATTGACCCACTATTTAGCCATAACACACAGGCAGCTGCGAATACCTGAAAGTTGGTGCTTTTAATATTGCAGACATCATGTTTAATATTCAGACCGAAGACGAGCCTTCCTGCGAGAAGACTCCTGATGCTCCTGTGATGTGATTTCACTAAGCTGATCTTTGAGGTATGGGGTCCCCTATTCAAGCCTAAGAGACCTTTTATTAGCATAATAATAATATTAGCTTCTTAGTAAAAGGAAGGTGGTAGTATCCACTGTCATTTATAACATGATAACTCCTTTTATATTCTATGGTATTGTAACGATGCTGATGGTTTTAATTATAATCATTTGTCTGCTTGTATTAGCCAAAGTACTGCATCTGAGGACACGTGGTCTATAAAAATAAACTCTTTTTATTTTCACCGTGTCTCCGTTTATTCTTGTTGTGGACTGATGTGAGAATAATATACGAACAGGTATTTCTGATTCCCACCATTCCTGAGAGTACACTGAGTAGCTTATTCTGGGTTGTCTTTTCATTGGGATCGCCGAGCCAAATCTCGGATAACGAATGGGACACTTATGCTAGCCGGATAGTGGGTTCTGGGTTCTGAGGTGAGTTTCTGGTACACCACAATTCACTGAGGTCCTGGGGTTCTACGCATAGTTCTGTGTATAAGCAGAATCCCTGCAACATGGCGCACCTAACGTTTGGTCTATGAGTTGAAACGCCTTAGTGGTGCTTATATTAGTCCACAACTCCCTCATTCTTGTTTCCGGATAACAAGTCTGACGGATTTCAACCTACCTATTTCTGTTGATATAGGTTTCTTCAAGCTTGATCATTAAAAAGGTTATTGAACCCTTGTGCTACTGAATACTTCGAGTGTAGCTTGTCCTTATGGCGGTAGAAATAGCGGCGCATAGCCGTGCAGCTCTGAAACGTCATTTGACGCAGTATGGGGTGCCGGACACTGGTATGAACGTCATCTTTGTGGTAGGAGCCGATGCAGCTCATCCCTATGAGTTGTTCTACTCTTGGGTGACGCTTCCGGCAGTGAGTGAGGACGATAACTCCTTTCACTCTTACACTGCCACTGCCGTGCCAGCGAACTATACACCGTATAGGACACAGGAAATACCTATATCTGCTTGGCAGCATCTTATTTGGTTTAATGGCGCCCTTCCCCATGTGGTTATACCGCCGAGAATGGGCCCTTTATCAATTGCAGGGGCCACTTGGCCGGTACTAGCCGGATTTACGCCTCATCCCCGTTACCTCACGGTGACGGTGGCTGAGTTGCGTGTACTACACACTGCCCTTATTACAGTATATAGGGCGTTGGTACAGTACGTGTCACGCAATGTGCAGGCGGGGGCACCTGCTGTTGCGGGACAGCCTACTGACCACCTCACGGTGGTCATTAGTCCTGTTATGGTTAATTCTGTTATGGGCAAGCGCCCCCAAACTAGGGATGATTTCCCTTTTTGGCTTGCTGAGAAATTTGACCAAATAGAAGCGGTATACCCGAATACATCTCCTGTGGAGAAACACAGGATCCTTACCATTAGTTTGCCTAAAGACTTGGTCCCCGACATTGATGATTGTGTAAACTGGGGCAAGGTCTTTGCAGCGACGTACTCGCAGTGCTTTGGCACTCCGTCTATGTCGGTACTACCCTCCGTTATTAAACGTGTTCACGATAACCACGGGGCGGAGTCTGCGATAGAATTAGGCATGCGGCTCCTCGGACAGTTTGACCTGGTGGCTACCATGATAATGTGTAACCTTAAGGGTGATGCTATGCAGTTCCAAGTTCGTAATGAACTGAAGAAAGTTGCTGATGAGGATAAGCCGCTGGAGTTTGCGAAAATAATCTCGTCGGCGTACAGAGATTTGGGTCGTAGCTCTTTAGGAGTTAAACCTGTGATCAAAACTCCCGAAATTAAGCAGCAGGGTAAGGCGGAAGCCTCTGGTAAGGATGACCGGCCAAGCTTTCCGAAACAGAATTGGCGGTCGAAACAACAGGGAAAGCAGCAGCAGAAACAGGGGTCTCGGCCTGCCTCTCCCGTTCAGTCAGGTAGTGAGCGCACTTATGATCTGCGTGATCGTGCTACTATTAAGTCTCCTGATAGATTTCAGGTTTCTGAACAACGTTCTCCTCGTTCTTCACAGGAAACATCGGCTTCACAGCCCGGTGGCGGAGGCGGTGGCAAAGGTCGGGGTGCTCCACAAACACGTGACCAGCCCCAACAGACTGAGGGTAAAGGCAAGCAGGACGAATTTGCACGACAAAGACCCCCGTTTCAGAAGAAGAAAGTGGCTGCTCTGACGGCAAGGTATGCCTCAGATAGTGCGGACACAGCTTCGGAACCGGACATGGGCGCTGACGCTCCTGGACAGCGCAGCGGAAATTACCATAGTCCGTCAAGCTCTGCGTCCATTTCTCGCGGCGACAGCAACTGATATATTGGTTACTGTTGAAACAGCTGACACCAGAGTGGCTCCCCCTGACAGACTTTACGAAATAGTCTTGCTAATTGAGGGTGACATACAACGTACAATAAAGGGGATTTTTTGGGATAATCTGACTACCACCTATGATATCCTCCTAGCGGAGGCAGATTGGCCCCCAGCTTTCATTTTAGAAGCTCCTAGAGGGGAGGAGGTAATCCTCCCGTCCTTTGCGCACACAGTGCCTAAGGACCAGGCTGAAGTGTACGCTGAGGAGTGGGCACTGGCGCTTGTGCCGGCGGTGTATCATACTCAGGTGGGATGGGACCGGTTGTCCCCCTGCCATGAGATTCCATTGTGGTCTATGCCCCAGCCTCAACCCCAATATCCCATGCGTCGTGAAGCTAGACCGCACGTCGCTGCAATCCTTGAACAATTGGAATATCAGGGTGTTATTGAAACTTGTGTGTCCCCTATGAATAACCCTTTATTCACTGTGACGAAGCCTGACGGGTCGTACCGTTTAGTTTTGGATTACCGGCACTTAAATTCGCATTGCCGGACCTGCGCGGTACAGAATACTCACAGCTCGGCTCTTGTCGACAGTCTCGTGCGTAAGAGATTTAAAACGACACTTGACATTTCCAATGGCTTTTTCAGCCATAACCTGTCCACACTGAGTAGCCAGTGGACGGCGTTTACTTCGGGCGGCAAACAAAAACAGTTCACAAGATTAGCCATGGGCTATAAAAACAGCCCTGGCGTCTTTTCCGCTCGTGTGGTCTCTCTCTTAGAGAGAATTGACCCCGACGCATACTCCTATGTTGGCGATATCTACCTCACGGATGATGAGCTGATGCCTCATCTGTCTCGAGTCGACAATATTATAGTGAGTTTTGCAGACTATGGCTACAAATTTAATTTTGCGAAGTCTCACATCGCGGAATATACAGTGTTGTTTTTGGGCTACGAGCTCAACAATGAAGGTAAGGGATTGGCTCCTCACTTTCTGGAGAAGTGCGCATGTCTGCGTGCTCCTACAACACTGAAAAAATTACAATCTTTGCTGGGCTTTCTGAATTTCGGACGTACGTATATTCCTGATTATGCCCAGCGTATCAAGCGACTTTACGCCTTGGTACAACCTTCTTTTTCGAAGTCTAGCTGGCAGCTAGAACATTCTGCTATTCTTCAGTCATTACAGGCTGATCTTCTTGCTTCACAATACTTATTGACGCGTGATAATCGCACTAACCTGGTAATAAGAATAGTACCAGGCGCAGTGGGTTTCACGTACTTGACGTTCAATGAGGGCGATACCGTCCCCATTGCGTATAAATCACACTTGTACACCTCTGCTGAGTTGCGTTTTTCCACGGTCGAGAAAGTTCTGACAGCAGTACAGATGGCGATCCTTAAAGAACGCGCACTGTCACATGGAAAACAGATACTGGTTGTAACACCGTATCCTGCCCTAGAGGCAGTGACAAAGCAAGTGTACCAAATTCTAAAGCTTTGCATCCACGGTGGATACAATGGGCCACAACTCTGACATCACCAGATGTCACTTATATCTTTGACGCCTCTTTACAGACTCAGGAGTACTTACAGTATGAATTCGTTCATCCAGCTCCTCTGTCTTTGCGCCCGCTCGAAGATTACCATTATGTCATATACACTGACGGCTCGGCGCAGCCGGCGATTGGATCAAAGCATGCCTATTCTGCGGCTTGCGCAATTGTCGTGGGTACATTCGTAAATGGTGAATTCCAATCTGATACCGTGCATACGCAGTCATTGGGTGATTGTACCGCGCAATTTGCGGAGCTCCGGGCTCTGGTGCTTGCACTGGAGTTTGCTAATCCCCGAGTCACGACTCTTATAGTAAGTGACTCCTTTTATTGTGTCCAGTCCTACAATGACAATTTACACTTCTGGTCTCAAAACGATTATCGTGATACCAAAGGTAGCACAATTAAGCATAAACTGCTTTGGGTTCGAGTGGCAGACTTTAAAGAACGTCTCCCTCTTGTGGATGTTATTCACACTCTTGGTCACCAACGACTTGGTGTCCATGATGTCGGTAACAGCTTGGCTGACGAGGCAGCAAAAACCGCAGTGGCTACATACTTAGTGGCAGCAGTTACAAGATCTAAAAGTAAGATTGATGATGACATCTTGGCAGCTATTGCTGCTACAGAGAAGGGAAGTGATTACCCGAAGGGTTTTCCTTCTCGTTATTTTTATCACTTAAGTCCTGATAACGTCCCGTTAGTGAGGATTAACGACGTTGGTGACAGAATTATTCCCAACGCGGACTGCAGACCATCTCTGATACTACCAGCGCACGAGGGGTTGGCGTCAGCCCACGCCGGCGTGTCCGCTACTATATCTCTGTTACAACAACGTTACTGGTGGTTTGGTTTATATAAACAAGCACGTGCTTATGTTCTTGATTGTGACATTTGCCAACAGATTAAACCTTCCACTGTTGCGCGCCCACCACAAACACAGTTGTACATATCTAATAAACCATTTGGTTGTGTTTATCTAGATCACTGCGGTCCTTTTTCTTCTGATACTGCGTACAAGTATATCTTGGTTGCAGTGGATTCGTGCACACGTTTTCTCTGGGTATGGCCACAAAGGAGTGCTGACTCGCGGACTGTCATCAGGGATTTGCGTGTCTTTGTGGGAACTTTTGCGTGTGGTACCTTCCATTCTGATCAGGGCCCTGCGTTCGCCTCTAAGGCTTACAAGGAGGCTATGAGAAATTTGGGGGTCCAAGTCAAATTTTCGTCCCCCTACCGACCTGAGGGTAATAGTGTGGTGGAGCGAATGAACCGTGACTTAAAGCAATCTTTGACAGCACATGTTTTAGGCACAGGCCGGAATTGGCTAGCCCATTTGTATAACGTCCAACGTGCACTTAATAATCTCCCTAGAAGGTCTCTGGGTGTGCGGACCCCATACATGATGCTCTTCGGAATCAGAATGTTTGTCCCAGACCTTGATGGTCTAGACATGGCGGCGTCGACCGCACACTTTGACGTAGATGATCACTGTGCTGTTTTGCAGACCCTACAAGAAGCCAGAGACACTCTATCGAAGGAACACTTGACCTCCACGTCTGATGCTGAGCTTCAGGTTCCGGTAGTCGGCTGTCTACCCCGAGTTGGAGACCTGGTCCGTGAGAAGGTAGAGAACAAGAAGGAGTTCGGCCCCTCTTATCGTGCACCGGTTCCAGTGCTTGGAGTGCAGGGTACAAGAACAGTCATTTTACCTCCACTTCCTGGTCGCAAAGAAAACAGGTACATCTCTATTGACAATGTCAAACTTCAGCGAGTGGCCGATACTTCTTAGTCTGACTCCAGCAGTTTCATGCCAGACGATGCAGAGAAATTCAGTGTTGGTTCCTGCTTCTACCACCTTGTCTGATGTTGCCATCGAGATGCAGTCTGTTACTGATCCCTTGTTAATACCGCCAGCTGGTGGTCTGCCCGAAGAGACTGAGTATGCTTATCCTACAAATGGTCACTCGCCTGTTTTGCAATCTACGGCGGTTGACCAGTCCCGTTTCTCCTTTGACACTAACTCATTGCCCTCCACTCCCCCTTCGAACATTGCTGTTTTTGCTAGTTGGTTTAAAAGACATTTTTTGGTTTCCCCTTGGACATACATCTGGCTGGTGCTTTTCAGTATTTTTTTGTTTATGTCCATTGGATTTGTAATAGTGTTTTTCCGTCTGGTGGATGGCCACTATCTCAAAGAGAGATCGACAATTAGACTTATCAATGGAACTTTGGCCCCCCACTCCTCGTCCCACATCATGAAAAGGGACCAGACTTTTGTGAATATTACTGCCTGGCCCGTTTAGGATGGAATTGCGTGGGATGCTGTTAAATTCCAAATTCATTGTCCTACAGAGGTCATCAATGTACCTAATGTATTTCGTGTTTCTATGGGTGATGTGGTTAAGCAGAACATACGTTCTGATGATTGGGATGTTCATGCCATTGAAGCACTGTTTTCTGATTTGAAATATTATGCCGCTTTTGATGCAGAAGATTTATATGAAAATGCGGCTAACTATGCAGAACAGTATTGTTTTCAGCATTATGGCAATCACTTCCTGCATAAAGCGAACACAATTCGTAATTTTGTAAATTTTACCCAATGGGAACACTGTCCCACCCCATCTTTCGGCAGTTCACCTACATTGGTTGATAAGTATACTTATTTTACTGATTTCAGTGTTTCCAACCCGGCATCCTTTTATTTTAAAGTGATGCCTGAGTCTGCCTCGAAGGTTAGACTGACACACACCAAATTACTCTATTCTAAGTCCTTTATGGATGAGTTGTCAATCAAAGGTTATGATCTGTGGAAGGCTACTATTGATCTTAAATCGGTTTGGGGTTCCAAACCGTGGCAGGTTCAGGGAACTGAAGCTTTACATCGTGCCTGTCTTGTACCAAATCATATGTTGTTTTTGAATTCAACCATCTTCCAGACCACCTGTTTCGGATTGGCCACTTCTAAAAAACAAAATTTCCCTTCTGTTCCAGATCTGGGCGCTTACCCAAATTGGGATAACCACACAGATCTGTCCCTTCCTGCTTTGCAGTCATTAGTTTCTAATACATCTTTCAATATTTTGAAATTTAGTAGTGAAGGATGGTTAATTTGGCAAGGCAGTTCCGATACCTGTCAACGTCGTTTTCTAGGTCTGAAACCGGGGTATACTCAGCAACGCGTAGACCCTCGGTTTGAGTCCTCTCATACAGTAACTACCTACTCTGTAGGGAAATTATGTCAATCCTGGCTGAGACATTCCACCTTGGCATCTGTCAAAGTTCATTTATCAAAATTACATGACAAAATAGATTTGAATGATTTTGTTAAAGGTCCTGTGAGTGGCAGATCCAGGAGGTGGGCGTATGCTATTTACAACGAAGTATGGAAATTGTCGGAAATTGAAGCGGCTTCTAGATTGAGGGCTATTGATCAAGCAAATATGGAAAAGGTATTAGCCGTTATAGATAACAGCATTAACACTCTTTCTTCCAGAATTTATACATTAGACAATATTGTTTCTTCAATTGTTGATATTGTACATGATGATATGTCTGTATTGTACCATGGTCAAAACCAGTTGCGTTCTGTTATGCAGTTTGCATGGACTTTACAAACGTTAAAGGCAGGAAAGGTCCCCTGGGACTATCTGAATACGACATCATTATTCCTTCCCTTTAACCTTACTGTAAAGCAACAGTTCATGTCCATGAAAGATGCTACATATTCATTGTTACACATTGAAAAGTTGGAGCCGTTACCTTTCTCTGTGGCGGAATTGAATTCAGCCGTGTGGTTAGTACATGGGTTGATCACGCTCCCTTTCGTGCTTTTTAAGTTTACGTCATGCATGAAACACTATGCCCTGGGTAGATATGAACAGTTGGGTACCGCGTTCCTGCATGAGGTTTGGTCTCTCCCTTTTACGTATAGATGTGCAAGAGACGGTACAGAGGTTTACCTGAAAGGTGAGGAGTGTACCTCGACACCTGATCATTCTGTAGTGTGTAGGCACATTCAGTTACACGGTGCATGCAATGTACACGCCCCGAATTTGGCCGGCGTCCTCAAAGGTATCCCAGTGCCAGTGATTACACCATCTTTCACGCTGCTTGCAAACGGTAGTTATTTGATTTTGAATAATGAAGCTTGCTGCGGGATGTTAGTGGGAATCCCATATATAGTAACTGTATCGCAGAGAGTAGTCTGCTGCAATAATGTTCTATTTCCTCCCCCGCATGGGCGGCTGGATGTTTCCATCTGGCCTTCGATTCCGACCTTGAAAGCAGAGTTCAACAAGATGAGCAGAATAAGAGCTCTATTGTCCCAAAAGGAGGTGCCATTGACTTCCTCCCGAGAAACGTTTGTCCTTCACGTAGCAAATACGCGCACTGAGGTACAGGCGCTTTTGAATACTGACCTCCCCCTGCATTTTGGAGCTTTGATCCAAACAATTTTCAATGCCTCGTCCACAACCGGCCTGGCTCATTTTTTTAAACTTGTGGGCTCAGGCCTCGTGACCTCCTTCCAAACTATTTTTGGTGTGATTCCGGCATTTTTTCATTCTATTTTCTCGAGCGTCTTTGGCGGTGTCCCGCTGATTCTGGCGCTGGTGGCAGGTGTGCTACTTTTACTTTTCATACTACGAAATGGCTGCTCTTTCTGTGCCACACGACAACCTGTCCCGTCTGCATCTTCTTCGTGACAGGATGCTTGAATATTATGGTACGCTGCCATTGGCGACTTTGAGCCTGGCGTATGGATTATCCTTCCGGTATTCCTACTTCACCTGCGTACAACCTGTTTTTCACTGCCTAGATTGTCCCTTTGAATGGCCTTTGGATTTGTGCTTAACCAACACGGTGTCTCCGGTGCCGGATTATGATCGACTGATGAGGCCCTTAGTGTCTCACGAGCTTGCCTGTTCTGGTGTTCAGATTATGGCCTGTGGTGCGGCGCATGGCATCCTGGGTAATTGGGACATCGCAAGGGCTGCCTATGACTTCTTGGATATGAGCTATCTGGAGGAACACGTCGGTTGCCCTCTGATCGTGCTAGAGGCTCCGCTTATTGAAGAACATGTATGTTCCTTTTCTTTGATTAACTGGATGGCTGAGACTTTTACTGGCTCTGCAAACGATTTTCTGTTGGAAGCTGTTGCCACGTATGCTGCATACACGTTCATGGAGTGAGTGAACTGTGGTCCACTATGTTTTTTCTCCCATGTCTTGAACATTACCTGTGACTTTGTATTGCTGGCCAAAAAGCAGTGTTTTTCATTTTTTTTTTCCCTCCTGTCCCTTCTTGAGTTTTTTTTTTCTGGCCCAATTTTTTTGTTCTTTCTCGAACTTTTTCTGAATCGATATTTGGTTTCCGATTGAATACGCCTTGTTCTGCTCTGTCGAAACTGAACTCTGCGTTCTCTCATTTCTTCCCTACTGGTTAGTGCTTCGATCAAGGGGGCATGTAGTAAGGACTCCCTTAATACGTACATACATTGTTAAGTTAGCATAACCACGTTAGATGTTAGAAAACCATCTTTCTGCTTTTGCGCACGACACTGCGTCCACATGTTATTGTTTAAACAAACTGCTGACTCGTGCTTTGCCTTACACGAGAGCAATCTGTTGTTACCATCCCGAGCTCTGCGCAGCGACCTTGGTCTGTACATGGTGTAACAAACAGTCTGGGTTGTTAGACAATGCATGTTTTCCACTCTAGGTTGATCGACCCACTATTTAGCCATTACACACAGGCAGCTGCGAATACCTGAAAGTTGGTGCTTTTAATATTGCAGACATCATGTTTAATATTCAGACCGAAGACGAGCCTTCCTGTGAGAAGACTCCTGATGCTCCTGTGATGTGATTTCACTAAGCTGATCTTTGAGGTATGGGGTCCCCTATTCAAGCCTAAGAGACCTTTTATTAGCATAATAATAATATTAGCTTCTTAGTAAAAGGAAGGTGGTAGTATCCACTGTCATTTATAACATGATCACTCCTTTTATATTCTATGGTATTGTAACAATGCTGATGGTTTTAATTATAATCATTTGTCTGCTTGTATTAGCCAAAGTACTGCATCTGAGGACACGTGGTCTATAAAAATAAACTCTTTTTATTTTCACTGTGTCTCCGTTTATTCTTGTTGTGGACTGATGTGAGAATAATATACGAACAGGTATTTCTGATTCCCACCATTCCTGCGAGTACACTGAGTAGCTTGTTCTGGGTTGTCTTTTCATTGGGATCGCCGAGCCAAATCTCGGATAACGAATGGGACACTTATGCTAGCCGGATACTGGGTTTTGGGTTCTGAGGTGAGTTTCTGGTACACCACAATTCACTGAGGTCCTGGGGTTCTACGCTTAGTTCTGTGTATAAGCAGAATCCCTGCAACACTACATGGTGGTATGTACGCATCCCTAACTTTGGACTATGATGACATTGCTATAACAACACATCACTGACAGCAGTGTCCCACTCCCAGGAGGATGGATGTCTTTCACCCACTGCATGACACACCACATGTGGGTGTGAGGACAAATACCACATGCATACCCACCCATGGCGGATGCAGCGCAATACACACCCTGATATCATGCCACAAGACTGTATAGTCATGTAACTGCCTACAAAACTAAGATAGCCAAAGGGAACACACACTGTCACGCACATCCCAGGACTGATAGGAATGTCCAGGTGCTGGTCCAGCCATCAAGATGTTGTCTCTCATGGAAGGAATAGGGTGGAAGTCCCCTAGATACAATGCCCACTATTGTGATTCAGGTGCCCAAATACCCTCCATAACAAGTACCATTTGTGTGGTAGGCTGTGATTACACACATGCAGAGTCCTGAAAATTGTGAATTTGTCCCTGAAGGCATTTCGACATACTCAAAACACAAGTACAGTGACTAGCAAGGATGGCAAAGACGATTCAGCAGGAGACATCGGTGAGCAGGGATGGCCATTGTTGAAGGGATCCTTCACTAACAACGGAAATGTTGACACAGGTCAGCACAACAATAGTGCAACTGTTTGCAGGGAAGATGTCAGGTGCCACAGAGGAAGGAACACTCCTTGGGACAATGTCTCAAAACAAAATGAACACACACTACCAATGGTCCACCTCATTTTTTTTTTTTTTTTTTTTTTGTGAAAAACCTTTATTGTGCACAGTTACATCATCCTACAATGTACATTCACCATCCAAGGTGTCAAAGCAGTTAGACAAGAAACCCATGCTTCCAGACAGTAGGACACAGCCGTTCAGCCGGCAACCCGGGGGTCCGGCGGCGTTGTGCAGGTTGGCATTGTTACAGGAATTAGGTGTGTACTTTGTGAAACGGTAGGTCTATGTTGCTTTTTGGTGTTTTGTTGTGGTGTTCCTTATGCGTGTTATCAGCGACAATGGATGGCGCTGAATTCCAGCCCACACCGCGGCTATCTCGGTCGCCACCCAGGCCCCTATCTGGAGTCGTGTGGGATACCGTGGCTGACCCCAAGTGTAAAGGCCTCCGGTCAGCTCAGTGTCAGTATCGCGCTCGCAATGCGGGCCGGAGCGCGGCAAGGACGTGTCGGTATAGCTCACTGAGACTTAGGTGTTAACGTGTAGATCCGGCGAATCCAGTGTGCAGCTTCGCAATTCGAGTCCATGCGTGAGCTATGTGGCGCGCATCCGTCCCTCCAGCGCTACACCCCTCAAGCAGCCGACTGTCGGGGTGCATCTGGTGTTCAATACAGTGTGCCCTGGGCAAGATATTTCCGCATTCTCTGGGCGTGCCCGTCCCTGGTAGGGTGTGTGTGTGTCAGCATTGCTTCGCTGCCAGTGAGCGGGGCACGCTAGGTATGGTAGCGCTTCGGGGACGCCCGACGGCGCATCCACCGTCTGTCACCTGTGATTAGGTAGGAATCCGGTCAGGGAGCTTAACCAGTAAGCAAACTTCTCCCTGTTTGTATGTGGCGGTAGGGGGAATCGAGGTTAGGGTCATAAACTCAAACTAGATCGAGGGGAAGGGGGGGGAAGGAGATCATCTTGCGTTTGAGCGGGAGGGCTTGCAGCTGTCGAGTGGGGCACAGCGGGACTGCGCGGCGCGTGCGGGAAGCAGCAGGCCGGGGGAGGGAGGGGAGGGGCCTGCCAGGCAGGCTGGAATCCTAAAGCACCGACGCCCACACCCATTTTCTCGATGCATAGGGCGCTCCACCTTGCCAGAGAGGGAACGGCAGGGTGGGGTGGAGTGGTCATGCCCTCCCGCCTGGGCCCTCAGCCAGGCACTGTGCGCATTGTTGCAGATTGTGGCGGCAGCGTTCACTGATTGTGCGCCATAGCTGTACGGCGGTCAATCCCCGGCAGCAGTCCCATTTAGGGCGGAAGTAGTGGCCACCAGGGGCAAGCAGAGGGGGGCGGGAGCTAGCTTCGTCTCATCAGGTTATCCCCCGGTCTTGGCAGGCCACCTGAAACGCTTTGAGGAGGTCATCCCAAAGCTGGACGATGGGGAACTTCCGAAGCCCCGCAGTTTCCTCACGAAGAAGCGCCGCACTCTCCGCTTGCGCCCAATTAACGAAGGAGGCTTTCCAGTGTCTGATGTGTGGGGGGACCGTGGCCTTCCAGTGTTTAGTAAGCAAGCGTTTGGCCGTTATAAGACCCATGTCCCAGAAGCGTGCCTGCACTTTGTTATCCTTTGTGCGCTTATACAACCCTAGTATGCATGCTTCCCATGTGTGCCCGTCAGTGTCGCGCGCGAGCAGTGTCAGGACGTCGTCCCAATATGTCTGAATATCAGGGCAGTGCCACAGCATGTGTAGTAGGTCCGCTCCCGGTAGCGAACACCGCTGGCAAGCTGCGTCTGCCCGCAAGAAGCATCTGTTAATCTTATCGGGCGTGAGGTATGCGCGCTGCAGTATGTAGTATTGTATAATTTTAAAGCGGGGGTTACGTGGGATGTTGGTTGGGCTGGCCAGTATCAGTGCCCATTCTTTGTCTGTCCAGTCTCTTCCCCTGTCTGTCGCCCAGCGCCCCCTCAGTGGCAATGCGGATGATTGCGAGTGTGCCTGCAGCGCCTGTGCTAGCCAGTGTATGATGTGCGAGCCATTACCCATAACATGCAAGTATTGTATGAAGGTGTGTGTCGGAGGTTCTACTGTGATGTCGCCCCATGAAGTAGTGAGCGTGCGCAAGAGGGAGGCATGCAGTAGGAACTGCCCCGCCGGGAGAGCCGTGTCATCAGCCAGATTGGCGAACGTGAGTAAGTCGCCATCTGCGTATAGGTCACTCAGCGTGTCCACCCGTGCGTGTTCCCAGCTAGCCAAGCGGACCTCTGTGAGCGGCCCCGTCGGGCCAGGCATGCCCAAGAGCGGCAAACTCGGGGCATATGGCGTGGTCGGACGTGTGAGACGAAGGCACCGCAGGAAACATCTGCGCGCCACCGCCAGGTAGATCTGGGAGGGGCATAGCGCGCGGGTTATCGGGTGGAACAGCGTATTTATTTGTGTGCGTGTCCAGGCAGCCGCGTGCGAGGCAGTGTCCTCGAGGTGCTTGCCACTCAGCCACCCTGCCACCCATTGCATCTGCGCCGCGAGGTAGTATAATTCCATATTAGGAACCGCCAAGCCCCCCGAATCCGTGGGCATGTATAGTTTGGTCAGCGCCACTCGCAGTCTCCCCTTATTCCAGATGAGGCCACGCAGCAGCACCTCTAATTCGCAGAATAGTTTGGTGGGGACATACATAGGCATGTTCGCAAAATAATAGAGTAGTCGGGGCAGTACAATCATCTTGGTCAATGCTACGCACGTTAAGGGGTAAGGTGTTCCAGAAGCCAATTTGTGCTCGGATAGAAGCGATCGCTCGAAGGAGGTTTCCCTCCAAAACGTCCGCTGGGGTACTGTATATCCTTATCCCCAAGTAGCGGAAGGCGGTGGGGTGCCACTGCAGCCTGTCCCCTCCCAAACGGATGTCGCATTCAGGCGTGTCCGGGCCAAAGGGATAGGCCCCCGACTTGGACCAATTGACTCTCAGGCCCGACACCTCCCCAAAGGCGCAGTAGATGTCAGTGAGGGAGGCGGGGATAGCAGTTATATCCCTGACATATAGCAGTAAGTCATCCGCGTTCAGTGACACCGCGTGCAAGCCGTCCGCCAGTGGGATTCCCCACTCTAACCCGTGCGTCCTGAGAGTCGCGGCCAGAGGTTCCATGGCCAGAGAAAACAGCAGTGGCGACAGTGGGCAGCCTTGGCGAGTGCCCCTGCGGACCCGGATGGCGGCTGAGAGGAGGCGGCCCGTGCGGACTCGGACTGTCGGTCTGCCATAAAGCAGGTCGACCATGGCTCTGTACCCCCCCCCCCCAGCTGGTACTTCTCCGTGACCGCACTCAGGTACGGCCACTCGACTGAGTCAAAGGCCTTCTCCAGGTCCAGTATCAGGCCTCCCGCTCTGGGCCATTGCTGTGTGGCGTATTCCTGCACCCGAAAGAGGCGGCGAATGTTGTAGGAAGTGTGGCGTGTGGGGACAAAGCCGTTTTGGTCTCAGTGCACCAGGGTGGGTACATGAGGGGCCAGTCTCCTGGCTAATGTAGAAGCCAGGATCTTGTAATCCGTGTTGAGCAACGCCAGCGGGCGGTAGGAGCCCATCTGTGTGCCATCCTTGCCAGGTTTAAGAATAGAGACCAGCGTGGCCTCATTTAGCGTCGGGGGTAAAGTGGCGGCTTCCGCTGCCGCATTATACATTCTCAGTAGTTCCGGAACGAGGATGTCCGAGCCGGCCTTGTAAAGCTCAGCCGGTAGCCCGTCCGGGCCTGGGGCTTTGCCATTTGACAGATTAAAGATGGCTTCTCGAAGCTCGTCCGACGCAAGCGGGGCTCCCAACTCGTCCTGTTGCGCAATAGTCAGTTGTGGCAATTGCAAGGGGGAGAGATAACCAGTTATATCAGGATGAGGGACTGATAGGCGGGAGCGATACAATGCGTCATAGTGGGCGGTAAAGGCGTCGTGTATGCTAAGTTGCGTGTATACTAGGTCCCCCCCTCCGTCCATATGGCCGCCACCGGGGCCGAGCGGGCCTCCTGAGAGATCAGCCACGCTAAAAGTTTGCCAGGCCTATCGCCGAGGTGATGCGTTCTCGCCGAGTGCGCAGCATAGTTGACATTTCGGAGGCGCTCTAATAGGCGCGCATGCTCCGTGTGGGCGTCGTGTAGCGGGCCCTCGTCGCCATCCATAGCCCCCTCCTCTCTTGCGAGTAAGTCAGACTCTAGCCTAGTTAGGTCCCTCTCCAGTTGGTGTCTCACGTGGCCTTGTGTATGCAAACAGTGTCCCCGGAGCACTACCTTGAAGGCATCCCACTCCACCTGTGGCGTGGATGCCGTACCTGTGTTATCCTCAAAATACTGCGGGGCACGCGCGAGCAGGGAATCACGGAAAGCCGCGTCTAGTAGCAGCGCAGGCTGCAGACGCCATGTGGGCACAGGAGGGTGCGGGCGGGCCCAGGTTATGGACATGAAGTGTGGGTTGTGGTCCGAGTGCGTGCGGCCCATGTAGTGCGTGTCTGTCACGTGGGGTAGGAGGTCAGTGGATGCCATGAACCGGTCCAGGCGAACATATAAGTCGTGAGCGCCAGAGTAGTAGGAATATGCCCGCGTCCCCGGGTTGCGTGTTCGCCAAATGTCGTGAAGATCCCACCGCGCGGCCCACTCCAGTAATGCTTTCGTGGCTCCCCGTGTAGAGGCGTTAGCTGGGGGTGGGGAGGAGCGATCCAGTGTTATGTCTAGAGTGCAATTATAGTCACTCCCCACTATCCACGAGGTTGCATGCCAAGGTGCCATGGTCGCAGAGAGCCGCGCCAGGAAGCTTCCCTGATCGATGTTGGGGGAGTAGAGGGACACTAGTGCAATATGCTGGCCATCCAGCCTGCCCTGCGCAGCGGCATATCTGCCCTCCCGATCCACTACGATTTCTGTGGCTTCCCAGGGAGTCCCAGGACGGATCCATATCAGTGTTCCGCGAGCGTATGAGGAGTATTCCGTGGCATACAGTTGCCCTCGCCATCTGCGGTGCAGCGCCCGCACCTCAGCTCCGTTCAAGTGAGTTTCTTGGAGCAGTGCTATGTTAATTTTATGTCGCTTTAGGTATGAGTAGATATGATATCGTCTAGCCGGTGTGTGCATTCCCCTGACGTTCCAGGTGCATATTTGGACATTAGCCATAGTAGTCGTGTGTGTGTGCGCCTCCCACTCCCCCCCAAGGATCGGCCCCCAGTCCAATGGCCCCCCAGCTCCAGCAGTCCGCTCCCAGTGTGTGGGTAGGATTAGCGCCGTATGCGCGGCGCCATGATCTCCAGCAAGGCAGGGGGATAGGGAAGAAAGGGAAAACATAGAGCCTCAACATGGCAACAAAGTCAAAAATACCAAAAGGTCGGCTGCGCAACGGTTTGCCGTCCAAACACTCAAATGAGCTCGCAAACTATACAGTCTTAGGGGGATCTTGTGGTTGAGATTGTATCAGTAAACAAAACAGTGTAGTCCTGGAAGAGCCCGGCATCGCCCCCGGGTGAGGTGCGGAAGCCGCTGCCGTCCGGCGGACGCCTAGTGTCTGCCGCTCAGTGCCGCAGCAGCTGTGCACCCAGATGTCAGTCAAGTGCGGGCAAGGGTGCCAGGGGGGGGCATGCCTCTCTCCAAGTAGTTCATGTGGCAGCGCACCGGCAGGAGAGCACCGCGGGGCACATGCGCGGATCTGCGATGTGGGTGAATGAGTCACAAATCTATTGTTAGAAAATGTACTTACAGTGTCTAGGTCCGTGCTCGAGTCCCCCTGAGCAGCGATGGCGTGGGCGCAGGTAGGCCCGGGGCAGGTCCATTGGAGGGCGGGGCAGCAAAGCAGGAACCCAGGTAGGTCCGCGCCATGCGGCAGGTGGTTGTCCGCTACCGGGTTCCCATCAGCCAAAAAGATCCACCGTTTGCGGCGTGACCTCCGGGGGTCCCCCAGAGCTCTGGGTATCTGGGATGCCATAGATCGCCTCATCATCCGTGGAGGACACAGCCGGGCTAGCGCCCGGATGGAGTGACGGCGCCGGGGAATTGCTGATTGCCGCCACCTTGCGCAGGGCATTGCGCTGTTCTTGCTGAATGAGGTCCGCCGGTGGGGAGTGAACCATCGTTTCTCCGACCAGCGGTGGCGTGGGCGGCCTACGGCGGCGTCGGCGCTGTGATCCTCGGGCCCGCTCTGCGGTGGTAGTTCCCGGCGCTCTCCGCGGCGCTTCGGGCATTCCTCCATCCAGCCAGGCCTCCGCTTCCTCCGGGGTCGTGAAGAAATGCGTCTTGTCTCGCTCTTCCACTCTCAGTTTGGCAGGGAAAAGTAGCGAGTACTTAAGGTCTGCTTCGCGCAGTTGTCTTTTTACTGCCAGGAAAGAATGCCTCTGCCTCTGTACTCGCACCGTGTAGTCCGGAAAGAACATCACCGCGGCGTTGTCTATGGTGATTTCCCCTAGGTTCCTGGCTTCGCGCAGTATGGCATCTCGGTCCCTATAGTTGAGAACCCGAAGGAGAAACGGTCTAGGATTAGAGCCAGGGGGGAGCGGTCTCGTGGGTACTCGGTGGGCTCTCTCCACCACGAAGTAGGGGGAGAGCGCGCTTTCCGGCAGCAAGTCTCTTAGCCATTCCTCTACCCTGCGAGCCGGATCCGCTCCTTCCCATTACTCTGGAATGCCTACTAGGCGGATGTTGTTCCGTCGTGCCCGTCCCTCCGCGTCCTCGGCTCGGTCTTCCAAGAATTCCACTCTGTGCAGGAGCTCTTGCACGTTTTTGTCTGTCTGCGCCGCCTTTGGTTCGATGACTGCCATTGTGTCCTCCAGCGTCTTAGTGCGAGCTTGCAGCTTCTTATGATCGGCCCGGAGGTGGGTTAAGTCTATCGCCACGCCATCGATTCTGGTTTCCAGGGAGGTGCGTGTCTGCTGGAGGGATTCTTCCATCCGTTCCATGGCTGCCAGGACGCTGTCCAGGTTCGACGCCACCTGCTCGGTATCCATCTTGGGCGCTGTTTTCGCTTGCTTTCCCCTCGCCGGTGCAGTCCCCGATCCGGTGCGCGTTCGTACCCCTCCAGGCATGGGGCTAGCGGCGCTTGCAAGGTAGGCTCTCCTGCCGCAGGGGGGTAGAGGCCCGTCGTGCGTGTCAAACCACCCCTGTGGCGTCGAGGCTGTCGTTGCGAGCTGTGTATCACCTCCAGGGAAAGGGGCGGCTCGCACATCTATCCCAGTGCAGCGCCGGGTTCCGCTGTTCCAAGCCACCGGGCCCCGCGCAATGCGCTCCGGTCGTCGCGGGTCCAGAGGCTCCAAGCAGTGAAGGGTCCAACAGCAGCTAGACGGACGACAGAGGGCTCCCTCCAATGGGTATGGTCACGTCTGCGCCTCTCGCCCACCCCGCGTTCGCGCTCTCCTCCGCAGTGTCCGGGGGCACAGGGTTTGCGTTTCGCGGGTCTATGGGGTCCAGCCAGGCGCCCCAGCAGCTCCCTCGGTGCCGGCAGGCAGCGGCGACGTGGGCAGCTATGCGCAGCAGCGGCGTAGCCCCTGTCCGGAGCGAGTCTGTCCTCAGTGCCCAACGTCGTGCATGCAAAGAACGGGAGGGGGGAGAAGGCAGTCCCAGCTCAGAAGGAATCAGGTCAGAGCGGGGGGAGGGGGAAGCCTCAGTGTCCCCTCGTGCGTCCTGGGATCCCTATCGCCGCTGGGGTATCTCGCCCCTCCAGAAGGCCATCCAATCCCGGCAGCGGCCGGAGGGCATCTACCTATGTGTGGCAGCGGCCAGGCATCGTCGTCTCTCCGGTTCCACCCCGCCGCTCTCAGGGCCCCAGCTGAGCAACTCACTTGTAGGCCAGGCGCTGCGGGCTCCGTCCACGTGTTTGTCCCAGGCCGTCCCCAATCCGTCACCGCTTCAAGCTAGTTCGCCGTGGGGGAGGGGGGTCCGCAGGCGCCTCCGAGCGCAGCTCCAGTCGCGCGGGGGCCCCTCCGCAAGGGTTGCGGGCTTCCACGCACCACCGCGATGTCTCTCCCGCAGGCCGCAACTCAAGGCCCAGGGGTCCGTCTGAAGCCGCGGACTCACGCAGGCAATGTCCCCGGAGTCGCTGCCATCAGGGCGGCCTCAGTCACGCCTTCGGGGTCGGTGCAGAGCCCCACGTCCGATTCGCCCCAAAGTCAGCCAGGGCAGGCAGCAGGTCCCGGGGCAGGTCCGCCGGCAGCAGCGGGCTGTGCAGAATAAGTTTTGTCGGAGAAACGACCCGGGGCAGGGAGGCTCAGGCGGGAGCTCTACCCGGGCACCTCCATCCGCATCGCGTGGTAAGCCACGCCCCCATACCATGGTCCACCTCATGACCATCATACAAAAACATTTCTCAGAACCCTAACACATTACCAGAACACCAACTCCAGGAGCCTCATCACCAACATCAAGTACCTGAAATGCAATAGTGTTGAAAGTAAAAATAGAGGCTTTATTCAGCACTAAAGAAAATATCAAAAAATAGACTATTTACAGAGGCCAATGGCCAGTCCATACGTAAAGTACAAGGGGGGACGTAGGGGACCGCGTCTACCCCTAGCTTGCCTGCACAAATGAACCTCCAGGTTCGTCGGACGGGGGGAGCATCATCTGTGGCAGTACCAGGCACCGCAGGGACAGGAGGGGGAAGGGTAGGTGTGGTGGGTGCAGGGGTGGACTTCTCCACCGCAGGGGGTGGGGCAGCGCCGAAGGTGGAGGTGAGCTCGGCGCTGCACACCGCTGCCAGTACATCTATCCGAACCCCTGCATCTGAGGATTCCCCAGGGTCAAGGGAGGGTGTGGTGGGCGAGGGATGGGGTGCAGCGCTCCTGGGGGAGGGGGTTGATGTGGTGGGGGACTCAACTCCCGTGCCCGGGGACTTCCTCGCCCGCTTGTGGGTTGGTGGCTCAGCAGGGGCGAGGTCCAGCACACCCAGAAAGAGCTGCTTGGGTGAGCGTTTGGCAGGGGAGCCAAGTGGAGTGGTTTTGGAGGGACAGGGTTGTGAGGACTGCGGACTGCGACTGTGGCTGCGTGTATGTCATCTGTCCCCAGACCCTGTGGGTGTGCCTACATCCCCCTGAGTGTGCGTGCCAGGAGGTGTGCGCTTTGCCTTACTTGGGGGTGTGCTGCCTGTGTCTGGTGGGGTGCGTGATCGTGACTATCTGGGTGTGCGTTGGACAGGTATGGGAGAGGGAAGTGTGGACGGGTCGGGGGTAGGGGGGGACGGAGCGCTGCAGGAGAGTAACTGCTGTCGTCAGGGAAGAGTCCATGGACCGCAAAATCTTGCGTTGGTCACACATCGTTGCTGACATGCCCTCCATGAACGACACCATCTGTGTGAGCAGTTTAGTGTGGCCATGGAGGACATTCAGCACCGATGCCGGCCCAACCTGCAACTGCCGCAGTATGTCCACAGACTCTTCACTGAGGGCAGCAGGGGTGACAGGGGCAGGGGGTGCGGTGCCTGGGCCAAAGGAGACAGGGGGTGCCTCTGCACGGACAGAAGGGACGGGAGCAACTGGGAGGGCGGAGATGGTAAAGGAGGAGGCGGGGACAGATGTGGGGATGCTGCCAGGTGGAGTAGCAGCTTCCGGCTCCTCCAGGAAGTCAGTGTCGGACCAGTCGGCGTCGTAGGTGGTATCGGCTCCAGACAGGTCCTCGGACTGACTCCCCTCGCCCTCCGTGCCACTGGCTCCCTCGGACTCGCCAGCATTGGTGGCACTGTCGCTGGGTCCCTCCTCCAGGTCTGTGCAGGTGTCTCCTTCTGTTGCGGATGATGATGCTGTGGGCAAGGAGAAGAAACAGAAATGCATCAGTCACCTGTATACATCTGACACATTAGCACAAAAACAATAGGTCACAGTGCATATCAGGCAATGCATCATGAGTAACAGCTAGATTACTCCGTACATATGTAAGCCCTGTACTGCCCAGTTGGTAGACCCACTATGCCACTTGGACACAAGGAAAAAAAGAACTCACCAGGCCACAACTTGAATGTGAAATACACTGAGAAGCTAGTGTCTGTGAACAGGTGAGCACAGCAATACAATGAAGTCATGCCACCTCTTGTTTGCCCTGAAAGAAACAGTAGTGGTGCACCCAAGGTAAACTAACACACCTCACTACTCAAGGTGTCACCACACTCAGAGACCTGTAAGTACTCTGGAACACAAAACAAAAAAATGTTGTTACCTTGGGACTCACAATACTTTACACAATCAACATGTATTGAATGTGGCAATTCACCATTTCGTGAAAAGAACACTCATGTGCCTGCATGAAAGATGTCTCCCAAGGAAGTGCACACAAAACTACATTTACACTGTCATTGAAGAAGCTGGCACCTTTTTCAAAGAAGCCACTGTTAGAAATAAATGGTGTTGCAGAAAGTACATATACATGGGCCCACAGAGGTCTTGATGTCTTGACACACATTAGTTTGTATCACCAACAACAAAGGAGTTTCACAAAATCAAGACCACTGTGGGAACATGTATACGGAGAATCTGCAACACCATTTAATTCTAACAGTGGCTTCTTTGAAAAGGTGCCAGCGTGTTCCATGAAAGTGGAAATGTCGTTTGGTGTGCACTTCCTTGGGAGACATCTTTCATGCAGACACATTAGTGTTCTTAACACAAATCATCAAATTACCACATTTAAAACATGAAGAACTGTCGACAAGTGCTGTGAGTGCCAAGGTACTAACATTTATGACTAACAACTTGAATTATGTCAGTTGTCACATGGCCATCCGTTACCTGATGACACAGTTGGCTACACATATGAGCCACTGCCTGTCATGTAGAGTGGCACACATGTCCAAACCCAGAACAATGCATAAGCTAATGGGCCTGCAATTGTGTTGTAAAAAAACATAGCTCATGGCAGGCCAGAATGTCCACACAGATGTCAGCAGACAAAGACCAAACTGCGTTGCATCTGAACCACACACATGTGCCAAAAATGTATGAGCAGTAATCACAGGCTGCCAAGCACGAACATGAAGCACTGGCCACCATCACAGGGGCACTGCACGGTGATTCTTTGTACAGCCAATTCTCACACACAGGTCAGACCTGGCAAGGAGAAATCAGGGGTGCCCATGTAGGCCTCACCCACACAACCCCCCATACCTGAGTCAATGTGATTGATACAGATCAAGAAATGACACCTCTTAATCAGGGTTTCAAAAACTGTGCAGCAACAATTGCTAAATTGACACAACATCACCTCGTGGGGCTGGCAACACATATTTGTGACAAACAACCATCAACAGATTGTTGTGAATAGCCACACAGGCACTGCCCAGTGTGAGTATGCACAAGCCAAATGGTGTATCCCTGTCCAGTGGACACATGTAGCACACATTGGAAAAATACAAACTAGACCAGGGAACAATGCCACAGAGGCAGACCTATGCTGAACCCACAGAGAATGTGCACAGTGTTTGATGACACACATGATTAGGAGGCCAGGGTGTCTCAGGGGATTGTAGTGGGCACACTGCTCCGTGTTCCTGGAATGAGCTGACTGTACCATGAGCAACCGTCATGGCACTATGCATATCTCCCACTCATGCACATCATGTCTGAGGTCATAACATTGGTCATGCATGGTGCAAGGGTGTTCAGTTGAAACCTCACACTCCTATGTTGAGACTCATCATCAGTGCCAACACATATGGACCCCCAACATAGTGAACAGGTCATGGCACAGGCAAGTTACCAACACATGTCACAGACCACCCTCCCACATGATGCGGAAAGCAATGTGCACTTTGATTTCCTGGCACCCTAGATGACTATGTGCAAATGTGATTACACACAGACCAGGAGACACATGTCAAGGAGGGGAAGAGATGAAAAAGAGCACCAGGTGACATTGGGGAACAGAAAATGCACTGCACATATAAACTCTGGGAGTGTATCCAGGCTACAGAGCACTTCCAAAAGCTGGTGACACATAACACAACAAACAGCCATGTACCTACCCCCTCCTTGCTGCAGTCTCTCCTGTAACTGCCTATCGAGGTCAGGGAAGACCATCGCCAGGACACGGGTCATGTGGGAGGTCAGGCGTCGACACCTGCCGGGGGGGCGAGGAGGGTCAAGCCCCAGCTGGACCCGGGCGATCCGCCGGGTCCAGCACCGGATGTCCTGCCACCGTTTTCGGACCTGTGGTAGGCGCCGACTCCGATCCTCCGCCGATCTCACGGCCCTGACGATGTCCTGCCAGATCACCATCTTCTCGTAGACAGTTACCTGTCAGGATGACAAAGTGAGAAAACATCACTATACCTGCTCCATGTCACAGAGACACACATTTGAACATCTTTGATATGTTGAACAGGGCATAGGATGCTGACAGGAATTGAATCATTCTCAATGAGAAATTGGCCTGTGTGCAAGCCCAAGTGCACTACATGGCATTGAAAGTCAACAGGTGGCATAAGGGGTGCGACACACTCACTGATCATGGCACACACTGTGCAGCACATGCAACAGCAGGCTGATGGACAGCAGGTGCCAAGCAGTCACATGTCCCACTCCACTGACGCACCCTCAGCAGACTAGACAGACACACCCAGGCACAGATCACTCGCCTGTCAGTGACAACAGCGGATACAACCCTCACTCTGCACATGTGCCACTTGCCTATGGGGTGTCACAGGTGTCGTGCTAGCTCTGCAAGTCAGACACACAGCACGGCTTACTTGTCACATCAGATGGGTAGAGCTGTTGCCTCCTCCTTGCAGCTGTGGTGCAACACTTCACATAGACACTCACCCACATGACAAGGAACATTCACACACATCAATGTCCATGAGGTCGTACACATCATTTGGACACTCTCACCACAGGTCCACTCAACTCATACCCATCTGTGGGTACAGTCACCTGACACACCGGGGGGACCACTGAATCACCTCAGGACAATAGGAAAAAAAGCCACCAAGGATTTGCCAGGCTGAATGTGTCATGCACTATGCAGTGAATGTCAGAGTAAGCACAATGCAAGTGAGGAGTGCACACAGGAACTACCTCATGCTCTGCATGAGAGACATAAGCATGCCCCCCCCCCCGGGACCCACTCTAAACAACATTGCATGTCTGTCACACCTGGACACAATGCCAGAAGTGACAGTCACACAACAGGTGCATAGGCAAAGGTAGTGGAGTCAGCACTAACCTGCTCCCCTGGTCTCCCATACAGCTTGGGGTACTGTGGGAGGAGGCAGTCCAGCAACGCCTCATTCTCCTCTAGGGTAAATGGCTGGGCCCTCTCCACAGTACGCGACATGGCCCAGAGGAAGCAGAGACAGCAGCAGTGTGGTCAACTGGAGAGTTGTGCAGGCAAGTGCCCTCTCATGGTTTCTGGCTGCCTTATATCTGTTTTGCTGAGGGGCATTCATTTAGAGGTGTACATAGTGATTGATCAGACTCATTCGCATCATACGTTTACTCCAATCCCTTTAAACATACACAAATGACACGCATTCGCATCGTTCAAATTTTGAGCATCATGTCAAGTCAACAACCACTTTGCAACATTGTATTTTTTGGCCAACTGACTGTTCCAGGACACCTGATGGACACATTGCAAATGAAAACTCTGTATCCATGACAACCAGCATGCATTTTGGGCCTAATACTTGTCCCCTATGTGTCCCCTATGTAATTTTGAAATCCACAAACATGTACGGTGCGTTTCACACGTACCCGTACGGCACCAGAAGAATAGTGATACGGACTGTACACACGCAATGAATGCGTGTGTACGGTGTGTTTCACACGTACCCCTACGGCACCAGGAGAATAGTGATACGGACCGTACACACGCAATGAATGCGTGTGTACGGTGCATTTCACACGTACCCGTATAGCACCAATAGAATAGTGATACGGACTGTACACACGCAATGAATGCGTGTGTACGGTGCGTTTCACACGTACCCGTACGGCACCAATAGAATAGTGATACGGACCGTACACACGCAATTAATGCGTGTGTACGGTGCGTTTCACACGTACCCGTACGGCACCAAGAGAATAGTGATACGGATAGTACACACGCAATGATTGCATGTGTATGGTGCGTTTGACACGTACCCGTACGGCACCAGTAGAATAGTGGTACGGACCGTACACACGCAATGAATGCGTGTGTATGGTGCGTTTCACATGTACCTGTACGGCACCAGGAGAATAGTGATACGGACCGTACACACGCAATGAATGCGTGTGTACGGTGCATTTCACACGTACCCCTATGGACACCAGTAGAATAGTGATACGAGGCGTACACACGCAATGAATGGAGGGCTACGAGCCGCACAAGGATGTCCATCAAGTACTTGTCATTGCATACTTTCATGTGCAGGTCCTAGGTGTGTCAGCCAGTGATATTGCACAGGTCATCTCATCTAGTTACACAATTGATGTGTGATGACCTGTGTACACATGTCATGTGTGATGGGGCACTATGTGGCACACATCACCTTGCCACTTGCCACATGTGTGTCTGTAGTCCAACTATGTCATGCACATCAGCAGTGGGATGGCACAGTCATCACCACCCGCACCTGTCTCCTGATGCCAGGGACAGGGACACTCTATCAACTGACATGTCACAATCAGCGTGCCCCTATGTGACTATGTCAGGTGTGTGTCATGTGTTCCCATGAGCTTGCTGTTAGTGTTCCATCAACTGCATCTGCTATTGGTGCATCCAACATGGGTCTGTGTGGAGATGGGCATGGCACACATTTACGCACACCATGCCACATGTGGATTCCCACGGCTGTAGGGTCTGTGTGCATTGGACATCATATTTTCCCAGGCATACATGTCTGCGTCGTCTCAATGGCTGTGTTTATTTGTTGTCACGTGTACCCCTTCATCGCAATGTGTTTCATATGTACATTTGACATTCCATGTGACCTGTGCGTATGCCTTGCAGTCAACTGTCTGGATGAGATGACATCCTTCCAATGCAGATATGTGGATGTGTGTCACTCCGGTGATATCTCTGGCTGTTCACTCAGACTTGCCCCCAGGTCATTTCAGGGCATGTCATGTAGACTTGACAATCAAAAGGTGTATCTGGCTTTTCGTAGGAGTGCCAGCAAGCTGGCATATGTGTCCTGGATGTATTGCACACACCAGACTCCATAGTTACCGGATGTTTAGTAGCAGTTTAGCATGTGCTATGTTCATTGACAGTGATGTTGGCAGACTCTCAATCTTCAGTATTCCTAACAATGTCTTGCAGGGCACCGCCTGTCCCAAGACCAATACCAGACTTGGCTGCCATGAGGGAACGTGCCTGCATCCGACGTTACAGATTTACTCGACAGTTGATTGAGGACTTGACCGACAAGCTGGCACCACACCTCCAACCGCGACACAGGTATCCTACTGCGCTGACCCCCAAGATGAAGGTGATGGCAGCCCTACATTTTTCTGCCACAGGTACGTTTCAATTGACCTTAGCTGATGTTGGTGGGATTTCACAGACAATGTTCAGCCGTGTCCTGCGTGATGTTTTGGCAGCCATGTTGGAGCACCTTGATGAATTCATCAAATTTCCTACTCCTGAGGAGCTGACAGATGTCAAGGGTGATTTCTATGCCCTGGGAGGGATACCCCATGTCATTGGGTCCATTGATTGTACACATGTGGATTTGGTACCACCACAGGCACAGGAGGAAGCCTATTGCAACCGTAAACATTACCACTCAATAAATGCCCTTGTGGTGTGTCTTGCTAACATGCTGATTTCCCATGTCTGTGCACGTTTTCCAGGTTCAGCACACGATGCCTACATCATGAGGCGTAGCAGGGTGCCACAAATGATGCTGCGGCTGCACAACGAATGAGCATGTCTTGTTGGTGGGTATACTTTGTTTGTCCTGTGTGTTGCGGTATCTTTGGCTCTTACGGCATCTCCTGACCCACTTATTTACATGATGTTTCCATGTAGGGGACTCTGGATATCCCAACATGCCATGGCTAATGACACCTCTCCGCAACCCAAGAACAGCTGCAGATCACCGGTACAACAATGCACACGGGCAGACCAGGCGAGTGATTGAGAGGACGTTTGGCCTCCAGAAGAGCCGATTCCGGTGCCTTGACAAGACAGGCGGGTCCCCCCCATATGCAACGGAGAAGGTCTGCAAAATCTTCATTGTGTGCTGCATGCTGCACAACATGGCCGTTGAGAAGGCAGTGCCACTCAGCCTAGATCCTGATGAGCAGCAACATCCACCCGTGGAGGATCCAGGGCTTGGTCACGAGGCAAGTGATGAGGAGGAGGAGGAGGATGATATCCGGAGTCAGCTCATACGCAACTTCTTCTCATAATGGTGAGTCACTGGGTATGAGTGTGCAAGCTTGTAGCATTGAGTGGCATGTGTTGCAATGTGTGTGTCCAGCTGACTGAATGCAAAGTGACTTTGATGTGTGTACTGATGTGTCACTCGAGTGATGATGTCATGCCACACAGTTTTGCGGAGAGACTTTCTTTGAAATTTGCATGTGTCCAACATTGTTCATGTTTCGTAACTGACCATGCGAGATTTGTTTTAGGTGACTTCTTGTTTGTCTGTCATTCCCAGGTTTTTGCACCTGTTGTCTGCTCGTGTCATCTTTGTCCTCCTGCTATTCCACATGAGGATTACAACATGTGCTGAATCAGTGTTCCATGCACGGACATGTGGAAATGTCAGTTTGAGTAAGGATTGCAGCAAGGCTTTTTGGTGGTGGTACGGGTTGGGAATGTGTGGGGACTGCTTCTGTGCATGTTGTGGTACCATGCATACATATCTACTCACCATGGAGCATATAACATGTAGCATCACTCCCATGACATGATAGTCACCCATCTTGACAGTCATCTGTAGTGGAGTGTGGAGTCTGATGAAGGCATCAATGTGCGTAAACCTTGCCTCTGAAACATTGCGGATGCTACGGGTGGACATAGTGTGCTACATCACAGCAACAGGCTCTATGGTGAATTGCAGCCTCTCCGTGTGCAGCAGGATGTGTTTGGCTCTTCCCCTTAACTTGTGTGCCAGTTCATTGGGATTTACAACATCCGTGTTGCGAAGGGGGGGGGTCCAGCGTATGTCCCACATATTCTGTCAACTGACCGGTGAGTCTGTTCGTATGGATGCATTTCCCTTTGTGTGAGTTTGTGCAATAAAGGTGTTCAGCACAATCCAAAGTGCCTCATCTCTGTCACTGCAGATCTCTTGCCAATTTGCATGAGTCATCTATAGCATAATTGTCAAAGATTGAGCATATGAGTGTATGTGTACTTCGGCAACATGCATGCAGTTCTTCATGGCTAATAATCTCTATTGTGCATGAAGTACCTGGTTGTGTATGTATTTGTGCAGGTTGCTCCCCACAACGGTACGTCAACGCCTGCTGACGGAGTGTCTCCTGTGCGCAGCTCCGCATTTTGTTGCCTGATCCTGTGGCCGTCATTTTTGGTGATTGTTCATACATTTTCTCAGAATGACCCATGAGTAACCTGACACTCCTTCCTTTATATACACCTGTTGCACTGTGCCTTTCTGACCTCCTTGTCTTTGTGTGCTACGTTTTGCCTAGTTTCTCACCCCTTCCGCCTGCTGCAGCCTCACCTGCGGCACCGCCCCACCGAGTGCCCTGATTCTGCAACCTACACGCCTCCAAAATGCTCCTCCCTTCCCCTCTCCACCCATTCTTAATGCAGCCAGCAGCTTGTCTGTGCCACTGTTGAGCCAACGCCGTGCCAAAGGCAGGACCATCTGCGCCTGTAATGTGCACAGTGCACAATCCTCTGGTTCTTGCATGACCCACGTCACACACAGGCTCATGCTGCAGCCACTCTCCAAGCAATGTCCACCAGACAAGCAACCGCCTGCTATCAGGCAACCCCTAAGTGCACACACGACACCCGACACCTTTGCATGCTGAGTGTGTAACTCCAACTGCCTACACAGCGCTACCGGACCCTGTCAGAACAACCAGGTCATGTGCCTCCTACTCCACACCCACTCCGTCCACCAGCACGCCATTGGACTCTGTTACCTCCTCAACACAACAGTCCCACACATCACCTTCATGACAGTAACCTGGATAAAAGCATCCTCAGCACACAACTTCTTCATTGCCATCTCTGACGGATACAAGATCACCCGCAGGCACGGCACCAACAATCCCGGCGGATGACTTGTAATTTATTCACAAGTACACCCTCAGAGTCACAAATCCAGTTTCACACCAACCCCCTGGCAACCCTCAGAGTAACACTCATCTACAGATCTCCAGGCCTACATCCACAAATCCGCAAAGCCCTCAACACGTACATCTGCACGCACGCCCTCACCTCCACAGGCTACATGTGGCTGGGGGCCAGTAACTTCTTGCTGGAGGAGAACCACACCACCATCCATCATTGGTCCATCAACATTTGCATCCACGTTTCCGACAAGCAACACACTGCCCCACACCCCGCTACCGATCCCCCAAAGATGCTTGATGTAAGTCACCACGGACAAGCTGTGTGGGACACTCAAACCAACACCCCCGCCACACCCTGCAACCTGACACACTGGATCAGCAACTGATCCAACAATCTTGCCACATTGACGGACTTTCCTGTGAAGCACAACAACAGTGAAGCCACCTGGGATAAGGCAGACCTACTGGACTCATACAGATCTAGCCGGACTCTTGTGCAAACCTTGCAACACAAAGAACCATCAGTTACCTTACAGCCCTGTAAAACGCCACACACAGCCATAAGCATATCATCAGCAAGGACAAGTGGAGATCCTTCAGATAGGGCCGAGGCACCAAAACACACGACATAAAGGAGCTCATCAGCAATGTGAGTGGACTGACAGCAGCTCTCCATCCAAAAGCCACCCCACCCTTGCAAGGCCGATCAAATCCCTTGCAACTCTCTACCACTGCAAGCTCATGGACATACACGACAGCCTTGGCACACAGAGGCAGGCAGCACTATTATCCGCGGGACAAACCCCCCTCAGGTTCTGGACTCCCGTCAGCAGCAAATACACCACTTGGCTCATGTGCACCATCCAATCTGGCTCTCCATCAGGCCCCTTCCCACACAACATCTCAACCACATCATTCCCCATCCTTGAAGCCCACGTCCAGCATGTCATGAATGTCTCCTTTGAGTTTGCCACATTCCATGGGAGCTGGAGGCATGCAGAGACCCAGGCCCTTCTTAAACAACGGACGGCAGTACCGCAGGATCTCCTGGAAAATCACCCTGCTTCCCTACCCAGCAAATGTCATCAGGAAGACACTCAACGAGCAACTGACAAACTTCCTCCACGCAAACAGCTCCAGGCAACCGGCACCAGACCATCTTCCACAGTAATCACACCACTGCAATCGTCATAATTGCCACCACCAACGACAACTTTGCCCTGCTCAACAATGGTGAGACCACCCCCCTTGACCTCTCAACGGCATTCTACACCATGTGCTACCACACTGTCAGCTCACAAATCTCAAACACTGGTATCCAGAGGAGGGCCCAGGATTAAATCACCAATTAGCTCACCAGCAAGGCCCAGGGAGTCGGCCTCCACCCTTCAGCATATGGTACACTGGGGTCATCTGGCCCATGCCCCAGGGCTCATCTCTCAGCGTGACGATCTTCATTGTCTCCATGCCCCCCTCTCCACCATCACATGCGCACACGTCCTCATCATCATCATCTCGTATGCCATTGACACTCAGCTGCTCCTCACCCTCACCAAAGACCCAGCCATTGCCAGATCCAACCTTCAAGAAGGCATGAGATCCGTTGATGAATGGCTGAGCACCAACCACCTGAGGCTGGACTTGGACAGGACTGAGGTCATCATCTGAGGATTGTCCCATTACGGCTGGGTCAACTCCTTGTGTCCCACCGGCCTGGGCATCGCACCAGCACCCAGTGGCCACGCACGCAAGCTGGTGTTCATCATGAACTCATCGCTCACAATTACCATGCAACTCAACACCATCTGTACCTCATGCTGCAACACCCTCCGCATGCTGCAAATGATCCACAGATATATCCACTCCAAGGCAAGACAGACCGTCCCCCAGGTCCACGACACCAGCCGGGTCGACGACAGCAATGCCCTCTACGGAGGGACAACAGCAAAACTGCAGGAGAACTTGTCCACATCCAGGGTGCATCCGCACACCTCATCTTCAACATACCCCGCCCCAGCCACATCACCGTCCACCTGAGATAGCTACAATGTCTCACTGTCTGCTGCAGGATCACATTCAGACTCCTCACCCACAATCAGGAGGCAGTCCAGAACCCCAGACCCAAAACCGACCTTGGACGTCTGTCATCCAACACCCTGTTGGCCCAACTCCGTGCAGACAACCTTGCCCTGGCCACCATTCATCACATCCACAGAACAACTGCATGCAGGAGATAGTTCTCCCACCTCGCCAAACAGGCCTGGGACTCCCTCCCCGGGCACCTCCACATGACCCATGACCTCTATGCCTTCATGATACTCTTCCAAATTGGTCTGTCTGAGCAGTATTGCAAGCCCCCCCTCAGCAGCTTGAGGCCATCACGGGTGAGTATTGGGCTCCATGTCTGTATTTGATGATACATTGTGACCCATGTGTGTCCTCGACCGGACTCAGATCCCAGTGTATGGATGGCTGGAGTTAGTTCCACACTCAGGCATACTTTGACATATCCCCACACTTATGTTGTGGACTCATGCGAAATGACTGCAACATCAATTTATTATTATTTTTTTATTATAGGTCTGGGTCGTGATTTGTGCAAGAAAAAGGTGCAATACAGGGACCATAGAATCCAAAGTTCCCAGGGGGAGATGGGATCCTTGGCATTTGAAAGCAGCAGAGTCCAGACCACAGTGTTTGGCGTCATTGGCCAGACTGTGACCAGCAAGTCCATGTGGCAGAGAATGTCAGTCAATGAGGTGATGCTGTTGCACATGAAGGCCAGGTGCCAGGCCAGGTGACCTAGGAGATGTGGATGGGCCGCTGCCTCTCACGGTCTTTTCCGTGGACGACCCACCTTCCTCGGGGGACCCTCAGATGCAGGCCTTGACGATGCTTGGGACGCTCCGTCAGACAAATCCTCCTCCTCCTCCCTCCCTGTGGCTGGTGGTGGTCTTCGCATGGTGGCACAGGGAGGGTTGCCCATGTTGTCTGTGATCCGACAGAGTGAATGGCTTATGTCCCTTTGCACCGCCAGGAGCTCAGCCAGTCTTGCCTCCATCCGTCCTTGGTGTTCTTGTTGACTGGCATGTTGCTCGGCCTGCTGGTTCTTCATCTCTGTGATGGTCCCCTTTATCTCTGTGAGTGTCCCAACTACCTGGCTGATCTCCCTGGTGTCACGCCGGTATGCCTCCATGATGTTGTGCATTGAGCATGGTGCATGGGTATGTACCTGGGCCATATGGGATGAGGGCAATTGTGTCTGATTTTGAGTTCAACAATGCGTTTTGTGACACCCACCCTCCCACCATACCGGACATCCATTCTTGGGTTAGTGCTTCGTGTAGCATGGGACATAGCATAGCCTTGCTTTCTCAATGGGGCATACACATGTTAGTGGCATTAGCGTTGTTTTTGACTATGGTTCTGGCCAGTGAGTGTTTGGAGGTAGTTGCGTGCATTTTGTGTAGTTGGGGTGTGGATGCCATTACCCCCATGTTACATAAGTTGTTTGTGTACTCACCAGGCTCTGGAACTCCTTGAAGTCCATGTACTCCCACCGGCGGAAGCAGGGCCATCACCTTCTCCTCCCAGGGATGGAAATGTACTGGTCTGCGGGGCCCACCACCTCCAGTGATGTTTCTCTGGGCGTAGTCGTAATTCATTTTTTGCTTGACTGCCCTCCGCAGATCGTACCACCTGGCTTGGCATTCAGTCCTGGTCCTTCTGATGGGTGCAACAGCATTCACCCTATCGATGATCCTCTGCCACAGGCGTGATTTTTCGGCTATGCTGGTCTGTCTGACCAATGTTCCCATCAGCTGTGGCTCGACTCTGATGACTTTATTGACAAGGATCTCCAGCTCCTCCCTTGTGAACTTTGGATTCTTGTCTGTGGGCATGGTGTAGGGTGAGTGTGTGGATGGTTGTGGGTGTGTGGGTCTGAATGTGAAGTTGTTGGTCTGAATGTGAAGAGGGGGTATGTGTGAAGGAGGTTGTGTGAAGGTGTGTATGTTAAGGTGGATGGGTGCAGTTGTTGGTGTGTGCTCTCCAGCTGCAGTGAGTCTGTTGCAAAGGCTCATGGTTTGTGTGTGTGGGCCCTTTTTATTGGTCCATTTGTGGGTGGGCCTCAGTTTGAATTTTTGGTGGGTGTGTTATAAGGGGTGGTTGTGAGTCTGGCCCGTTGTTTGCCTGTTTGGATGTGGCCAGGTCAGTCATGTCCATGTTTTGTGCACTGTAGACGTGTTTTGTGGTGTTGTGTGAGTCGAATAGACCCTCCTTGTGCTGTTTTACGTTGCCTATGTACGGTGCGTACATACGCGATGTTGTTGTGAGGTGCGTACATATGCGATGTTGGGGTACGCACCGTACATATGCGATGATGTTGTTGTAAGGTGTGTACATACACGATGTTGGCGTACGCACCGTACATACGCGATGTTGGCGTACACACCGTACATGCGTGATGTTGGGGTACGCACCATACATACGCGATGTTGGCGGACGCACCGTACGTACGCGATGTTGGCGGACGCACCGTACATACGCGATGTTGGCAGACGCACCATACATGCGCGATGTTGGCGGACGCACCGTACATACGTGATGTTGGTGGACCCAGCGTACATACGCGATGTTGGCGTATGCACCGTACATGCGCGATGTTGTTGTAAGGTGCGTAAATACGCGATGTTGGCGTAGCAACGTACATGCGCGATGTTGTAAAGTGCGTACATACGTGATTTTGTTGTAAGGTGCGTACATACATGATGTTGGGGTACGCACTGTACATACGCGATGTTGTTGTAAGGTGCGTACATATGCATGGGGGGGCCTGTACGACTCGTACCCCTGTACGACTTGCACCCTGGAAACTACTTTTCCCGGGATACTAGTCGTACAAAGTTTGCTTTGTAGCGGGTAAAGTCATTCCCCGTGTACGGGACGTTTTCTGTACGAATCCTAAATCGGAAAGCCGGTCCGGATCGTACTTGTACGGTCGGACTGTACTTTTTAGGAAAAGTGTCCGGGTCCGTCTCGTACAACTTTTCCCGATCTAATTCGTACGGATCGGGCCGATCCGTATGTATTTTTCCCGTACAAATCGTACTTCACGGGTGGGACGGGACTTGTATGATTTGTACGGGAAAAATTACGGATACGAGTCGTACGGAAAAATTAAAAAAAACAGGATCGGAATCGACCCCTTAATGTTTGGTGGGATAGTGTAATAGGAAAGATTGGGCTTTCTTGGGGAAAAAGATAAATCTCTTATCTCATTTTAGAATAATCTCCTTTTTGAAAATTTCTCCTGGACGAGATTACTGGTGAGTAATAAGTACAAAAGGTTAGAGCACTTTCTTCCTGCGATGAGGCCAGGTCAAACAATGTGTCAGTTTGCAAAAATTCAAATTTATTTTAACTGATATCAGCAGAACCTGCTACAGCATATTAACTAATGTAAAACTGCGTGGGGTGCTGGTTATATAGTATAAATAAATTTTTTAAACTATTAGTTTTACAAACATTTCCAAGTTCTAAAGAGGTTATAAACAATTTGATTGGCAGTTCTAAAGAACTGTAAAATGATTTATAACTTCTTTTCTAGCGAATATCAAGTTCTTTGGTTTATGTCTCTACTGCAGAGGAGTTTGTCAATTAAACAGATCAGAAGCTCAAATCCAGGAAAGGACGAATCAGTTGTACATCTTTCCAATGTGGAAAACGTGCACAATGCAGGAGGGTAACTATGTTAGTCTGTGACTAACAGTTTCAAATCCATGGAGGTCCCACTCGCCCTTCAATCCTTCACAAAATTCGAAGTTTGGTTATAGGAAGATATGAATGGATCTGAGTATTAAACAGGTTCACTACGTTCATATCCGGCATGGATGAACTTGAACAAGTAGGTGTTGAATTTTTGTGTTGATGTAAAGACAAAATTAAACGTTCCAGCTAGATCTATCTACGTCAGTCACCGAACCGTGGGTTGACCAACTGTTTGGAAACCCCAGATCAATGGAAGACTAAGGGGCACAAGATTTGCAGAATCGGCCCCTTTCAGACCGGTATTTTGCTATTTGGGATGCATCAACCCAAAAGCCATTCGCAAAATAAGTAATCACAAAATTTCCGATTACCTAATCTGCGAATGCATTTAGGGGATCGCAATTTGCGATTCCTTAAATGCAATGCAAGAAGCAATCTGAGATTGTGACTTTGCATTACGGAATCACAAATTACCATCAACTTCAAGTTGATAGTAATTTGCAATTCCTTGGAAAAATGCATAAAATTGCAATTTTCCAAGTGCCGATTGGCGCACACACATGCCGTAAGGGCATGTGTGTGCGCCACATGTGCACACATGCATGTTTTGGGGGTGCATCAGGGTGGCCTTTAGGCTCCCTAGCACCCTTGAAATTGCATTCGCAGTTTGCGAGTACCTATTTGGTACTCGCAAATTGCGAATGCTGTCCAATTTATTCCTATGGAAGGCATTCACTAATAGCGAATCGCAATTTGTGATTTGCAATTAGGGAATGTGAAGGAATCGCAATTTATTTAGCGATTCCTACGTGCATATGGAATTGCGAGTCCTTAATAGTGATTCCTTAAAAATAGCTATTAAGGAATCGCAATTCCTTACTTTGATGCATGTGCCCCTAAATGAAATGTGGTCTTTGCATTGAGGAAAATTGTACAAATAAATTGTGTTCATGTAAGAGAGTGTGCATTTATGAGTGTTGATGGATGAAGTTCAGAATGAAAGAAAGAAGAGTGATGATGAGTTAAGTGGGTTGGTGTGTTTTAATAGATGTACAGCAATGATTTAACTGTTGTTATTTCTTGTGTGATTCACCAACACATTTTTTGTTGATTGTATTTTATAGGAACAAATTGATGTATAAATTATGAAAGTTTTGGTTTCTATTTTTATAGATAAGACAAAAGAAAGGTATAAGAAATAAAAAAAAATAAAAGTAATTATACACATTTGGATCAGTTACTCTGTTGGATATATTCCATGACTGATGTAGATAGGTCTAGCTGGAATATTTGATTTTGTCTTGGTGTTTTGTTTCTCCCTTGTTCCCGGACCTTAAAGCTCATTTTAGGGGGTCCCCTATATGCTTGTTTTCATGTTGATGTGCCACGCGCGGTCACATCATTAATTCCATGATAATATATATTTATTTGATGATGCTGATTTTGGTTTGTGGCGCAGTCATCGGAGAGGTAATGTAAAGCATGATTTTCCAGCACCGAAGGATAAGACTTGACGTATTAAAAGACACATGCCTATCTGAGTGCAATATTTATACCACCTTGTTTATTCGAAAGTACTTATGTTTTTGCATTGCACACATATTCACAAAATGTGAGCACTCTGAGGCTCAGCTCCATTGGGTGGCTGTGTGATCTCTTTTAAAAGGCCTACATTAAGTCAGTCATAACATTAACGTTGGTGCATCAGAAAACCGATTTTATAGATTCATAAATCTCCCACAGCTTTATGTCAACATGATGCAAAACCAATATGGCAAGGCAGCTAATCTTTAAGTAATTAGATGGTCTCGTGAGCAGTTCTGTGGGTAACCAGCAGCATTTCTAACCCATTAGTGACACCGGGAAAACATCCAAAAGAATCAATTTATCAGTCACAGAGTGATTCCACTGACCACGAGGGAATATACGAAACCTGCCAGAGGAAGCACTTTAAACTAAGTGATAACCTGTGAGATGTGGCCTCGTACATCTATAGCACACAGAGGACCTTTAAAAGTATATTAAAAAGAAACCCTCATTATTTACTTTCATGAAAACTTGGCAGCCCATCAATGTAATGGCACTTCTAAAGTTCCCACAGACACAGGCCAGTCAATGTTTTGCATCACACACAATGAAAACACTGTTGACTATTGAAGTGGCATGCAATAAGAAGGCATTACAAAGCTGTTAGACCTGGAATACTTGCCGTGGTTTCCCCCTAACATTTTGCTTTCAGACCTCCTATTTTTGCTGACTTCGTTTTCGCTGGCATTAGGATTCTGCACTTTACCACTGCTAACCAGTGCCAAAGTGTTTGTGCTCTTTCTCTTAAATATTGTAACATCGGCTAATACCCAATTTGCAGATTTAATTTACTTTTACGTCTCCAGTAAAGTGCACGACGGGTGTCCAGGACCTGTAAATTAAATGCTACTAGTAGGCCTGTAGCACTGATTGTGCCACCCACTTAAGTAGCCCTTTAAGCACGTATCAGGTCTGCCATGGCAGGGGGGCGTGGCCAGCGCCCGCGGACAATGGCGTCTTTTCTGTAGCTCTCCCGGGCAGTGCGGTGAGGGAGGACCGCGACGAGACTCCCGGCGTTTTTTCAACACCTAGAAGTCATGTATTTCGACTTCGGAACGGATGAAGCACTGCTGGGGTGACTTTAAAAGCTCGTATTTACTTGTGGCTATTCCTTTTCTTTCGGCGAATGTTCGAAGCGCAGATACCACTCACAAAGACCGCCATTTTGTTTCAGCGCTGACGGAGCTTCATGTCTCAGCGCGGACGGAGCTTCACACATAGCGTTTCTCACTTAATTGAGGTAATGGCGGATTAACTTGACTATTCTTGATTTCGATAACCTGCTGCCCGCCTCGATGTGCCCTCCTAACTTCTGCGTGGAGTTTTGGCTCTTCTTAGAGCGTTTTTTGTGCAACTTGGATTTCCTGTCATTTCTGGTTCTCCCTTCTTCTTCAAAGTGATGTTGCAGTATGTTTGAGCATTATTTTGAGGACACTCTTTTCTACACTTCACCAGATATGGACCGCGTTCTATGTCTCACTCCAATGTGACATGTTTTTATTTATTTCATAAATGAATGTGGAGTTAATACATGACACTGTGGCCGCCATTTTGTTGATGCTCCTGACTGAGCCCTATTCTTCGCAGCTTTGCAGTGTAAAAGGATTTCTTATTGCGCTTTATGCTGATTAATGCTCCACTTACAGGTTATTTAGCCCTGGCTCTTTCAATTGTATTGACACAGTGTTGACTTCTTCACGCTTTTGGATGCCACTGTCACTTTTTATTGCCGTCCATTTTTCCCCATTTTGTTGCTACTACTTTTCCTTTTGTTATTTCCTCTATGGGTAGATTGTATAAGGAGCTACGTAAGCCTTCTCCAACTCCTCGTAAATCTCTTCTTCAAATGGGGTCTAGATACAGGTGTCTAGAGATGGATGACTCCTCTGATCCCTCTGCTATAAGTTCTTCTACTGTCTCAGCTCCAAAAACTAGTGGCGTCACTAAAGGTTCCACCAAAAGGCTAAAAAAAGACCCTCCTTCTCCTCCCAAACAAACTTCATCAGTAACGATGGATATCCTTTTGGAAGAAATTAGGGCTTTACGCCCTTTTATTGAAGAAACTAAAACTACTCTTGAGGAAACCAAATCTACTCTTCAGCTGCTTTCCGACAAGTGGTCGAATATCGATGCTCGTGTAACCCTTTTAGAACACCATGTAGACACTCTTGCTTCCTCTGTTGCCAAGGTTGATCCATTGTGTGTTCAAGTTTCTACACTCAACAAACAAATTGAGAACTTGGAGAACAGAAGTAGGAGAAATAATCTCCGCATTTATGGCCTGGCGGAAAATTCAGAGGGGTCTGATGCCTTAGCATTTTTCAAATCCTTTTTACCGAACATTCTCCAGCTGCCGGATACCACCAATCTTAACATACAAAGGGCTCATCGTTTAGGTCCTCCTCCTACTGGACTTTCTACCACTCATGCTAAAAGGCCGCGAGGTGTTATACTCTATTTTCTGGAATATACCGATTTACTCACCGTTTTGTCTGCTGCCAGGGCACTTCCTCGACTCACCTGGTCTGGTAATCAGCTTTTTTTCTCACAGGATTATGCAAAATCCACTGCAGATCGGCGTAAAGACTTCCTTTCACTTAGACCACAGCTCCGATCTATGGGAGCGAGATATGGACTTTTTCATCCCTGCCTTTTCAAGGTGACTTTCAATAACAAGACTACTACTTATGACGATCCGCTGAAATTGAAGAGCTTTCTATATTCTCATAACGCTACCAGTATGGATACTGCTGCTTCGTCCGATTCTTAATATTTGGTTATCACTTGCTTGTTTCGTATTAATGCCTGTACGCTTTGTTCCTGGTTGGTCTTTCATGATTTTTATGCATATACAGTTTTCCCAATTGCTTGTTTTTTGTTAATTGTATATGTTCTTCATATTTAACATTCATCCTTTCTTCCCCTTCGTACAGATTTCTTCCTTCACATCACCATTCACCTTCATGCCCCTGGAGCTCGTTGCGGTTGTCTTCCTTCCCTGCCTTCCCTTGCGAGCTTATGACTCGTCATTGCTCTATGTGGCCTCCACCCTCCTCTCCTTTTGTTTGTTCTCGACAATATGTAAGTTTATTATTCTTCCTCTTCTGTTTTATTGTTCTTTTATTTATTTTTCTTTCTTCTTTATGCTCTTTAGCTCCTTCTTTCTTTTTGATCCAGTCTTTTCATTTTTCTTCTCTCTTGCTCATGTTTACACTACATCTCCTCGTTTTTACTTTCCCTTTTTCTCTTCATCATGTAACTGGTTTTCACTTTGTTGTTTTTTATGACACTATTCTCCTTTATCTTTGCTGTCTCTTATTAACATATTTATATGCTTTTAATATCTTTTTTTTGTTTATTTTTATGCTTCTTCCTCTACTGATATATTGATATGTTTTTCTAATACTGTTCAATGCCTTTGAAAATATTTTCTTGGAATGTTAGAGGTTTACATTCGCCAATTAAAAGACAGAGAGTATTATCCCATTTGACCAAACTCAATGCAGATATAGCTTGTTTACAGGAATACAATTTATCGGCAGTTGAATCTGCCAAATTGAAAAGGGGTTGGGTAGGTGAAGTGTATTTTTCCCCAGGTGACGGTAAACGTAATGGTGTTTGATTTTATTTAAAAAATCTCTTCCAGTCCAGTCAGTAATGCATTTTGCTGATATTTCAGGTAGATGGGTGTTAGTTAATTTTAATCTTGATAATGTTCCTATTTCCATTTTAAATGTGTACGCCCCCACATGTGGCGACGCCTCTTTTTGGACCTCTTTAGCTCCGCTAATCACTCAACATTATGTTGATAATTTCATTCTAGTAGGTGATTGCAACGAAGTTTTGACCCCTTTTTGGATAGGCATTCAGCTAGCGCTTACATCCCACATAAGTCACAAAAATCTTTTACTCACCTCATTGCACAATACAAACTTACTGATGCCTGGAGACTCTGCAATCCCACCTCACGAGAATACTCTTTTTTCTCACCCCTTCACCAAACTCAATCTCGACTAGATTATTTTTTTCTCTCACACCACCTTACCCAGTCCCTTATTTCTTCTGACATTGGCTCCATTTTAATTTCGGATCATGCCCCAGTTTCCATTACGTTGGATGTATTGCATAAGCCTATTTCCATTCAAAAATGGCGTTTTAATAACGCTCTACTTCTTGATGTACAATTTGTTTCTTCTTTCACATCTTTATTTCACGAATACTTTTTGCTTAATCATACAGGTGAAGTTCCATTTCCTGTAGTCTGGGATGCTTTCAAAGCGTCAGCCAGGGATTTCATCATTAATTATGTTTCTCGTAAACGGAAGAAAGCCCAACAAGACACTAATGTTCTACTTTCCAAAATTAAACATTTAGAGCACTTATATTATACTTCTAAATCAAAAGATTGCTTAAGCGACCTCATCTCTGTCAAATTTCAATTTAATAAATATTCTACATTCAATGCCTCTAATTTTCTCTTAAAGTCCAGCGCCAAGTTCTACGGTGGACAGAACAAGGCTGGTAAGTTGTTGGCTAATTATTTAAAGGTCAGACAAAACAAAGTTAACATCGAATCTGTTTATGGTCGGGATGGGTTGCTGAAACACAAAAGTGAAGACATCTTACAACAATTCTTACATTTTTATGAAACATTATATTCCTCCGAAGCATCTTCGTCTGAACAGTCCATCTCCCAATTTTTGTCTACCATATCTTGTCCTTTTGATACTCCTCCGGACCTTTCTTCCTTAGAATCTGATCTTACTCACAGGGATCTCCTTCAGGCTCTTCACACTCTTAAACATGGTAAAGCTCCGGGGCCGGATGGCTTTACTGTTGAATTCTTTTCCTGTTTTTCAAATTTGCTAATCCCCAAATTGCATTTGCTTCTCTCTACCTTTCTTCAAACTGGTTCTGCTTCTGTCTCCTTCTCCGATGCCCTTATCTGTATTATCCCGAAACCGGGTAAAGATCCACAGCACTGTAAAAATTACCGCCCTATTTCTCTAGTGAACATTGACTACACAATTTTTTCCAAAGCATTGGCATTGCGTTTAGAGTCTTTACTACCCGAGCTTTTAGGGAAAGAACAATCCAGATTTTTTAAAGGCAGACTGTTATCGGATAACACCAGATTATTTTTTGATATTCTCTCTAAGACTTCACATCATCCTCATTCCCTTGCAGCCATAGCTTTGGATGCAGAAAAAGCTTTCGATCGAGTTGAATGGCCTTATTTGTTTAAAACTCTGAAGTGGTTTGGTTTTGGATCAAAAATTTCTTCCCTGATTTCCTTCCTTTATTCTCGTCCTAGAGCTGCAATTTCAGCAAATGGAGGCTTATCTTCTTATTTTTCACTGGGGAGAGGGGTTAGACAGGGTTGCCCACTTTCACCCTTTTTGTTTAATCTTGCTTTAGAACCTTTCCTTTTGCGAATCCGTCAGAATGCTAATATACATGGTTTTAATTTTCATAATTCCAACATTAAAATGGCAGCTTACGCTGACGATGTCTTACTATTTCTATCCCAACCAGACACCTCCCTTCCAGCATTCTTAGACGAAGTTCATTCTTTTGCTCAGGTATCGGGCTATAAACTAAATAAAGATAAATGCGAAATCATACCACTCACGAAAGTGACTTTCAAGGATGACTTCTCTGCTTCAGGTTTTACTTGGAGCCCTAATTCTATTAAATATCTGGGCCTCCATTTTCATTCCTCTCTTTCGGGTACAATCACTAAGTGTATGGAAGATTGTGTACAAAAATTAACTACTCTCACTAACAAATGGCATCCTCTCTACTTGTCATGGTGGGGACGATTAGACACAATCAAGATGATGCTCTCTCCCATTGTTTTGTTCACAATATCCAACATACCACTTGCTATTCCCTTGAAATATTTCAAGAAGATTAACTCTATTCTCTCTTCCTTTTTGTGGGGGCATAAAAAATCTCGTATGTCTTTGTCTAGGCTAATGCGCTCTAAGAGAGAGGGTGGGGTGAATTTTCCTAACTTTTCCTTGTATCATAAATCTTTCCTGTTACATCAAGTTTCTCATTGGATTGAAGACATCTCATTAACATCTCTCTGGTTGACCTTAGAACAGTCTTTCATTTTTCCCTTTTCTTTCAAAGAATATCTTATGTTTTCTCGTAGACCTCAGTCTATTTCAACTCCCATTCTTAAACATACTTCCAAAATCATTCCTTGTTTACCTGATTCAACCTTTTTTGATCAACCTATTTGACATAATACGTCCATTTTAATTAACAATAAGCCAATTTTTGGGAAATCTTGGAGAACGTGTGGTCTTATTTGGGTGAGGCAATTGTTCCATCATGCTCAGATCATTCCTTTTGATTTAGCTGCCACTTCTTTCAACCTTCCTCTCGCTTTTCGAACCAAATATTCATTATTGACACACGCATTACAGCAAGCCTACGAGGTCCATCTTGCTGCACCTCCCTCATCAATTCCCTTGCCATCTGTTACGTCCTCGCTGAATTCTTTACTTCTTACACATTCTAAAGCTTCAAAGATATACGCTTTTCTTCACACTCTGTCCTATCCCCGCATTAAAACCACTACAGAGGAACATTGGGAAAAAGATTTTGAAACCTCATGGCCTATTGTGTTATGGGACAAATTGTGGTTGAATATTCGTAGATCCTCCAGGGCGGCCAATACTACTCAAACACTATTTTTTATTTATAATCGTTTATTGTTTTCACCACTCACTCTCAGCAATCACTTCCCAGATACCTCTGACAAGTATTGGTCCTGCTCCTTACCAGGTGCAGATCTTTTCCACATGCTTTTTGATTGTCACCTGGTTCTTAATTTTTGGAAGCAGGTTTGGTCTCAAATTAATAAGATTTTTTCCTCCACTCACTCCTTTTCTCTATCTCATATTTTTTTAGGGAGCCTGTCTCCCATCTGGGAGCATTGCACTTGTAGCGTCAGTATAATTGACTTACTATTAGCTGTGGCATTTCAGCAAATCACCAAAAACTGGAAGGATTTTACCAAATTATCTTATAAGGCTTGGTGGTATGCTGTTTGTTACAATCATAGATTAGACACAACTTTTGTTTATCCCTTAACCTTAGCTGTTAAACGAAGAGAATTGTGGAGCCCAGTTACAGTATTTTTTGACTTGAGTGCTTGTACATCTCTGTCCTTATCCCCGATACAGCAAGAAGTTTCTAAACCTCCATGATTTCCTGTTCTTTCTAAACAAGGTATTTCTTTTTCGTTCTTTTTTTCAACTTTGCTATTGATTATATTGTGTTTTTCATATCCCTTTTTAATGCCTTATTCCATACCAATTGCCAGTTTTTGCTTATACTTACTCTTAATCTTTGATGTTTCATATTACAGCCTATGTTATTGTCATTACTTAACTTGATATTTGCTTATTTTGGTTACCCTTTTTCTTACTTTATATGTTATTCTGTAATATTTGAGCATTTTTATTTCAATAAAAATGTTCTGAAACTCAAAGCTCTGCCATGGCAGAACCTGTGTGTGCAGTTTGAACTGCCCTGTCGACCTGGCAAGATGAACCATTTGCGAGGCCCAAACCTTCCCTTTTAATACATATAAGTCACCCCTTGGGTAGGCCATGGACAGCCCCAAAGGCAGGGTGCAGTGTATTTAAAAGGCTGGACGTGTACTATTAAGATTTACATTTTCTGGCAGTGAAAAACTCTTAAATTAGTTCCCATAGGATATCATTAGGATTACCTTATTACATTTTATAAGTGTGATTTCCAAATAGAAAGGGTCATACCCCTTCAAGGTTGGTGTCTCTGGAATCAAAAATCCTAACTTATGGTGAAGTCGTATTTTAAATAGCAATTTTGAAAATGGCACGTTTAGAAAGTTAGCATTTTCTTGCCTTAGCCATCTGGTGTCTGCAGCCTGTCTCTGGTCACATGACTATGTGTAGTTGGTATTTGGGCTTTGTGTATTCCTCCTAGACAGCTACACACAATGGAAGCTTAGGTGTGACTGAATGGTTCATACCTGGCAGGATGAGAAGGAGTCACTAGGCCCAGCCTCACTTACACCTGAATAGGATGTGTCCTGTGGCCACTAAAAAGGATTGCATCCCCCTGTAGTTAGTCTGGAGCCAGGGCGGTGTAATCAGGGCACCTGTGCACTACAAAGGCGTGCCTCTTGAAGCTACTCTCCACTTCAAAGGCTAAACTGTGTATAAAAGAAGGACCTCATACACAACCATTCCAGTACACTTCTGGAACTGTTTGTACTTTGCTAGGACGAAGGACTGCGGTGCTGCTGAAGGACTGCCATGTCTTTGCTGTGCTGACCTGCTGCCCTCTTGCCTAGGTGAGAAAGACTGGACTTGCCTCTCTTTAACCCAGAACCCATAGTGACTTCAAGGGCTACTTGGATGGCCTCCTGGTTTGAAGCCTCAGGGACATAACAGTCTTCCAACCACCTTGCACCTGGACTCTGCCATCTGTGAGTGTCCCCTACCAAGTGGTGCCACCCCACTTCTGGAACCTTCGAAGTGGGCCTAAGGTGCTTACCTGCTGTACGATGCATCTTCTCTGCTGAGCAGCGCATCTCTGAGCATAACTGATGCATCTCGGCGGCTGAGCGGCACATCCTCGATAAGAACCGATGCATGTCTGCTGCTGCGTGGATTGGACCCAGCGCAGAAGGCTTGCATCCCCTCGGAACAAATGCATCACCAACGGCGCAGTGCATCGCCAGCCCAGGTCTTCGCATCTCAACAATGAAGCCGGAGTCGCAACCAATGCAGCGCCACGACTGCTGGTGCTTCTTTAACCCGGTGCTACCAATTCTCTGCAATCAGGATTTAAGATACTTTATTCAGTGGGCCTAACTAGGTCCTTGTAGCTGGCCCGTGATCTATTGCGGTCTGCTTGAACATGTGACACTGGTCCGGTTGGCGCAACCAGATGGCCCTTGTTGGTGCTTTGTGCTTCTTGCTGCTATTTTGACTTAAAACTTTAAATTTGAATTTCTCTGTTTTTAGTGATTGAATTTTTGTCATTCTGGTCCTGTTTTATTTATTTAATTAAGTTATATTTTTCTAAATCTGATGTGGGATCGTTTGTGTGGTGTTTTCACTGTTGTTCTGTTTACTGTTTGAAGTGTTGCACAATACAAGCTACCATAGGGTGAGCACAGGTTAATTTGGGGTTTCCTTGTGCCTTACCCTGATTAGGATTGTGCTTGCTGCGTGACCAGGGCTCACACCCCATTCAACCATTGTTAACTCAGTCAGCTGCAAGTTACATCACTCGTTGATAAATGGCACCATAAATTACCTTGTTGTGTACTGAAGAAACAGGAGAGTCATATATATATATATATATATATATATATATAGAGATATAGATATATAGATATGTATAGATATATATATATATTACCTACTGGCGGTTGCCAGTAGGTAGTTATAGTTCGGACCTATTTTCCATAGGAAATCCGCAACATTCTATTCCCAATAACTTTGGCGCCAGTTGACGAATCTTTGCGAAATTTGCAAAACCTTTGGCCAGCTCTGGTCCGCTCCTATCCTGAAAGTCTTGGGGTGATTCGTCAAGCGCTGGCCGAGAAAAAAGGGGGTCCCAAAACATGTTTTCCCCATGCAATTTTCCATAGGAACCTTTAGTCGCAGCTACAGCCCGAACTGCTGAACAGAATTACACCAAATTTGGCAAAAAGGTAGCCTTGGTTCAAAGTCGTGCCTTTTAGTTAAATGGTGTAAATCCGTTCAGTAGTTTTTAAAATATTAATGGAAAAAGAAATATATATATCTGGGCGAAGCATAACCACATATCTCATTGTGAGATCTGATTGGCTGTCAGCACTTCATCCAAGAAGTGTTGGCAGCCATCTTGGGACCAATATACATGATAGCACCTCATTAAAAAGCATTGCAGTTAATAGAAGGTTTTAAGACTTTAGTTACATTGGTCGATATCCTTTCACTTTAAAGTAAAGTGTTTGTGTTGATGTTTGCAATTCTAATTATGTTTATTATGAATTAAATCACGTTGACGAACATACAGGTATGGCGGTCACGGGGCAAGATATGCTGAATTGACATTGTGTGCATATCAACACTTGTTTTCTTTTCTTTATTGTATCAATTCCTGAATTTTCACATCGTAACCAGGCCAATTTGGCCACCAGCTTTTTAGATTAAAGTAATGCACTGCTGATGACGTCACATATTACATCACTCATGACATGGTCAGTGACATCACTGATGACATCACTGATGACATCATCTACGTGATCATCTGATGCACCTCCTCACACCCTAAAATACAGACTGCCATTCTCGAAACCAAAGACACACCAATACTAGTACAGCTACAATGTTCTGTGCACAATGCATACAGACCTCTAATCAGCTACATAGCTTTGATACAGTCTTTTAAACACTCAGTTAGTACCTATGCAGTCTAGGAATCCTTCTGTCTGTCCCATGCACTTCTCCATTCAACCATCCAGCACTATCTACGTATCCTATCACTCTGCCAATACCTAAGCACTAATAAAGTTAGCATGCACTCTCTTTGCCGCACTGAAATTACTCCAGTTATTAGTCATATACTTAAGGAATAGCCTAGCCACTAGCAAAAGTGCAGGTACAATATTTTGTACACTATGCATGCAGACCTCTAACCAGCTACATACTATTGATACGCTCTTCTAAATACTCAGTTAGTACCTATGCAGTCTAGGAATCCATCTGTCTGTCCCATGCACTTCTCCATTAACTCATCCAGCACTATCTACGTATCCTATCACTCCACCAATACCTAATCACTTATAAATTCAGCATGCACTTTCTTTACAACACTGAAATTACTCCAGTTATTATTCGTATACTTAAGGAATGGCGTAGTCAAAAACACAAGTGCAGGTACTATATTTTGTACACTATGCATGCACACCTCTAACCAGCTACAAACTATTGATACACTCTTCTAAATACCCAGTTAGTACCTATGCAGTGTAGGAATCCTCCTGTCTGTCCCATGCATTTCTCCAATCACCCATCCAGCACTATCTACTTATCCTATTACTCCACCAATACCTAAGCACTTATAGATTCACTATACGCTCTGTTTGTAATACTGTAATTATTCTAGTTACCAGTCATGAACTTATGGAATGGCCTAGCTACTAACACAAATACATCTATAATATGTTGTGCACTATCCAAGCAGACCTCTAACTAGCTACATACTATTGATACACTCTTCTTAATACCCAGTTAGTACTCATGTAGTGTAGGAATCGTCCAGTCTGTCCCATGCACTTCTTTAATCAGTTATCTACCACTAGCTACTTATCCTATCACTCCAGCAATATGTAAGCACTTATAAATTAAGTGTTCACTCTGTTTGCAGCATTGTCATCATTCCAGTTACTAGTAGTATTCTTATAAAATGACCTAGGCACCAACACCAGTACACATAAAATATTCTGTGCATAACCCCTACAAATCTCAAAGCAGATACATACTATTGGTCCACTCCATTAAATACTGAAGTAGTACCCATGCAGCGTAGGATACCTCTTGTCAGTCTCATGCAATTCTTCAATCACCCATCCAGCACTATATTCTTATTGTATCAGTCTGCCAATACCTAAGCACTTATGGGGCAGATTTACAAGCACCCCGTGCCACCGGTACATCACTTTTTGTAACGTAGTGATGGCGCCAGGTACTCCTTCATATTTACAAGGAGAGGAAAAGCTACCCTACGTGTTTTTTCCTCTCCTTGTAAATACGACCCCTTCATACACAGAACTTTGCGTTGAAGGGGCGTCCCATAGGTGTTGCTGTGGGTGTTCCCACGCAACACCTATAGAACAAGATACATCTCCAGATTTATGAGAAATGTAAATCTGGAGATGTGTGTGAATGCTGCGCCATCCTAGAGTTGGTGTAGCAAGGCGCAACGAGGAGAATTGTTTTAATTTCTCCTAATTTTTTCCTCTTTCAATGCATGCTGCATTCCACAGCATACATTGAAAGAGGAAAGTGCCTTTACTGATTGTTTTTGTGCAGGAAGGTGTCCCTTCCTGCACAAAAACAATCTCCACACGACACAGACATCCTTGCACCATGGTGCAAGGGTCCCCGTGTCACCGCATGGCTGCAGTTTGTGATGTCACTGACCATGTCATGAATGATGTAATATGTGACATCATCAGCAGTGCATTGCGGGCGCGCAAGTTATAGTTAGCAGAACTAACTATAACGTAGGAATTTCTATGGTTTTGTATGAGTGAAATGTCCAGCTAACTATAACACCCCCTGAAACCTATGTTTTTTTCTGTGAATATATTTATATATATATATCTATCTATCTATATATATGTTTCCAAAAAGTCCCCCAGATATGAGGCCTCACTCCAGAGCAGGTAAGTGTCACCACTTTAATGAAAACAGACTGATTCTCACCCCGTAATGGTGCCCCCCTGGCAAGACGCGTTTCGAGGCTTCCAACCTCTTCCTCAGATGCCAGACACACAAGCAGTCAATATCGCGTTCATCTGCACTGTCCTCGCACGCTATTTCTTCAAGTAATATCAGCTCTGTACACGAGTATTGCCCACCCTGATGGAATGAGAGCAGTGGAATTTTATTTGGGTAGAGACCTATAGAAATGTACCGCCATAATCACATGTTGATGAGAATGATTCATTGGTGTCTCCACAGCAATATTTTTATGTTTGATAACGCGATTTTTCAACAACTAAGAGGAGTGGCTATGGGGGCATGCTTCTCCCCCAGTTACGCATGGCTCCACGTCGGCTGGTGGGAGGAGCATGTCCTCAAAGTACAACATGCCACTGTATGGTCTAATCATATTGTCAAATACTGGCGATACATAGATGATGTGTTCATTGTATGGCACGGCACAGAAGATCAAGTTAAACACTTTGTTGAGAACATCAATGATAATGTGTTAAATCTGCATTTTATGGCTAATATTGATTGTGCTGTCACAAATGTTCTTGACATCCAAGTAAGAATAGCAGATGGTAGGATTGAAACCTGTCTGTACAGAAAGCCTACATCGGCAAATATGGTGTTACACGCAGGGAGCTTTCATCCACCACACACCATAGCTAGCATCCCATATGGCGAGTTCATTCGTATACATAGAGCATACAGTACTCCAGAAGCTAGACAATATCACCAGTTGGTGGCTAAAAAGAGATTGGAATCAAGAGGCTATACATCAGGCAGGCTAGAAATGGCCATGAGGAAGGCAAATGCCCTCAATCGCACAGCTCTTCTAGACCCCAATAGGAATTTTCAGCAAGAAGATGGTTATCTAAGTGATAAGAAGGATGGAGAAAATTCAGAAATTAGACTAATCACAGGTTACAGTAGGCAAGCCAAACGCATTAAAAACATTATCAACAAAGAATGGCCAACTGTGCTCACTGACCTTACTCTAACAGAGGCTGTTCCCACCACGCCGACAGTAACCTTTAGACATGCATACTCTATGCGCAATGAACTATTGAAGAATAGCCCAGAAACCAATATTACAACTAGCTGGCTATCACCCCGTAAGGGATTTTATAGGTGTAGCTCATGTCGAGCTTGCAAGTTTGGCACCAATACTGCCACTTACTTGACTCCTTTCTCAGATATACCTATCGCTCTGAAGGCCCACTACACCTGTAGAACGGAATTTGCTGTCTACGTTCTCAAATGCAGTTGTAATATTTGCTACGTAGGCAGCACAAAACTACAGGTGCATGTGCGGATCCTGCAACATCTCAGGGCGATAGTGAATTCTGACCAAACCTACCCAGTGGCCCGGCATTTTAAAGCCATACACAATAACAATTTGAACTGTTTACAGTATTTTGTTATTGATGCTGTGGCACCATGTAAGAAAGGTGGTAATAGGGAGAAAGTGTTGCGCCAGCTAGAGTCACGCTATATAGTGGAGCTTGACAGTAAGTCCCCGGCGGTTTGAATATAGGTGAAGACCTACATAACTTTCTATAGGTGTGAGACACCATTCAAGCCATCCCACCCTATGTGGCATCTGTAGACTCTACTTTGAGTAGCATTCTCTACATAATAGTCATGGAAGCATTTGCCCCTGGGAGATCTATTTGTGGATTTTCCACCCTGTACATTGCAGGCAGTTTTCCGCTTTGTTTTGGTATTTTCAATATTTTCTCTCTTTTTTTCAATTTTTTGCCCTTTATTCAGCATGTAACATTATATGGATAGAGGAATTGCGTCTTACTTGCATAACTTGATATGGTTTGATCTCTATCCTCCATGTGGACCGTAGAGGGTTTTTCTATGACAGTCCCTCATCTAAGAGTAAGATGGTATAAGGATTTATCCGAAGTATTATTATTATTATTTGTATTCACCATCTTAGAATATTGAGGTTTAATATATGAATATCCTTAAGAATAATTTTTCCTCCTCCTTTTATTGTCTATAAGGAGTATGGCCGCCATACATCATTTATTACGTAGTATAAGATAGCCACATTATTTTTAAATAAAGTTTTTAGCACGTAAGCACTATTTTTGCACTGTTCAACACTATAGGCATATTTGCACTTTGATAAGCGTTGTTCTGGCTCTGACAACTACCCTCTAGCCATTATACTATTCACAATACCAATAGAACAACTTGTAGACACTGAATATATGCCTAGCTTTGCATTCAATATGAATATAGGTACTGGTCATCTTTATATAGAGTGCCTGTTTTAATCTATCTGTACATTAATATAGCGGCATTTGCACATTTGTATAATGATGGTTTGCAAATAACTTGGTATTTGAACCTGTCATAACATCTTATCTTGCATTCCTTTATTTGCATTATAGTTCAGCTGTTTTTGCACAAATGGATAGTGATATTTTGCATATAATGAGGTATTCAAACCAGTTTTATTATATTCAATGCCGATTTTGCACATTATCTGCATTCTTTGCTCATAAGCGTTCTTTGCACATAAGTACTTACCTTTACTAAACTTGGTTTTTATGTGTCATGTTTTCATCTACTTACAACATATTATATATATAGGATGGAAATTACATTGCGTCCTGTATTTCATATGTCTATTCGTTTGAAAAAAAAAAAAATTCTAATGAATACAAGTAGACGTCCAGATAATAGTAGATTATATTAGCTCTATGTGTAAACTGGCTATATACAAACGATCGTATAAATATATGCCAAATAAGATGGAGACATTGTACGTATTATAGATCAGCTTGGCAAGCTCTGCAACACACTGTGTTTGTTGCGTTAAAAATGTGGTTTCAGGGAGACGAATAATTGATATTAAGTATCTTGTCTATGTCTAGTAGTATGCCAACCAATGTCATCAGTAAGCGCCATACCTGTGCCTTTAAAAATATGTTCCAGCCTCCCGTTTGTTAAGTGATCAAGGACACAGCCTAGTGTCCGAAACGCGTCTGAGGCAGCACCGCTTGTTCACAGCATATAAATAAATAACTATTCTGGCATCAGCCTATTGAAGTGTCCGTGTTCCTGTTTGTGCAAAGAAGCCCTTGGGAGAAGCAGAGTGGATATATATTTATATATTTTTTTTTAGGGGTACACATACATGATGTTAAATATAGTAAACCTTTGATTACCTATATATACATACCTTCAAATTAGAGCTGATTCACAAAAGCCTATATGAGTATGCGAAGTAGTACTGCAGCAGTAATCTTTTAAGTACCATTATATGCCTTTGTAAATTGGCCCTTAAACATCGTGACATAAGTGGTGAGGCTTCTTCTAAAGAAATGTGCATGTTACATACAATTCAGGCCTATTGTATGATAAACATGATCGCACTAATTCTTTAGGACAGAAAATCAGATATATGAATGATTATCACCGGCTGACATTAGCTGTGCTACCACAAATAACAGAAATGCATCGAGGAGGAATCTTTCATTCTGCATTTCAGAAAGTTACATTTAGTGAGCAACACTACAAGGCCATTTGGCCATTTATGGAGCTAACATGGAAGGATACATGTATCACACATTAATACAGAAACAAAAAACTGTACTTTAATTCCGCTTTCCTCTCCGTAGAGAATCAGAGGGGAGACTGGTATAAAGAGAACTAAGGGGCCTATTAGGATGGATTACGAAAGTCCGCCCGCCACCCTAGCGGTGCTGGGACCGTCCGCCAGTGGTGCGGCGGTCCCGCACTGGGAATTAGGATGCCACTGCCATCGTGGCATCCTCTATTCCCAGCACTGCCCGCCACAATGCTGGGAATGCACGTCGTGAATTGGCATGCACAACGTGACAGGTACCCCCATGTGCTGCTCAACCCCACCAACATCCTGGGGGCTAGCAACGGGCCCACAACTGCGAAATCCGCATGCTTTTCCGTGGCAGCAACGCCGCCGCAGAAAGGCTGCTTCCCACTCCCATTGTAATATGGATGGCAGTGTCTAGCAGACACCGCCACCATATTCAACCCTTTCCGCCCGGTGGACGAGTCGACCGGGCGGAAAAACGGTGGACGGTCTTCCCGTCAGCCGCTGTACCCCCCACCATCATAATATGGCAGGGGAAATGTGAGGCGGGCGGGGGATGATGTCGGGCAGATCACCACCGCTATGCGGGCGGTGGCGATCCGTCCGACATCATAATAGACCCCTAAGTATTTTGGAGGGGCGAGCATAAAGACTGGTTTCTTGGGAAGAATACCTGAGACCTGATGTCTGACTACAGGCCTGAGAGTTTTTAGAGATATGGCAGTATAACACATGGCTTGGCATAACATAGTGGGTTAGGGTACTAATTATTCAGCCAGTATCATAATCAGGATATTGATAATAATATAGATAGGACATAGTCCTTTATATTTGTACTAACTGTATCTTAATATTCCCTGAATTCATATTTTATTCTGGTTTAAGATGTTTTGGGGCCATCTTTTACATGTTTAATACATTTGTAAATTTTTTAATACATTTATTCAACATTTTTTACTTTATTTTCCCATTTATTTCTACAGAGATTTCTTTTACTGCTACCTTCTATTTTGTAGTCTAATTGTGTTATTTTTAGCCTATTTTCAGAATCGAGCTCGCAGTAAGGCGCTAATGTTTGTCTGAACAGGTAAGTCCATTTGAAAGTTTTTTTAAAGGCTTTGAGGGTAAGGTGGATTTAGGGGGAGGTATAGTGGTTAGTTATAGTGTTGTCTCTGGGTTTTGTACATTTAGGAGGTTATTAGGATGTCGGGTGGAGACACCGTCATGGCCATGGGACCGACCGACACCCAGTCGGCGGTCCCGACCACCTCAGTAGGTTGCGGTCGAACACTGTTCGTTCACATTCCTATATTTCACTATGGGAGCATGCAGTACAGCTGTAATATTTCCATAATGCATGCTCCCATAGTGAAATGGAAGGTGTGGAAGGTGTGGTTCATTCTGCACTCCGTGGCAGGCACCTGTGGTGCCCCCTTGGCCTCCAACCGGAGGTCATGAACCCAAGGGGGCTCTTCTGGGGGCCCCCAAACACGCTTTCCTACATGGTTTCCATGTCCGAGAGGCCGGCATGGCATGTCGGAAACCGTCATCGTAAACTCAAGGGTGGAAACGCCCGCCCTTGAGATTATTGCCTGGATTCCAACTGGCAGAGGGGCTCTCAGAGCCTGTCGGAAGCCAGCCGGCATGACTGGTCGGTTTCCTTTCCATCGTAATGAGATGGTCGGAAAGGAACCAGAGTGGCCCATTATGATCCGGCCAAAAAGGTCGGAGCCTTCTTTACGAGCCGTATCGTAATCAGCCCCATAGTTGTATTAATTGTCATGTTTTTCACTAGTGTGTAGGATTTGGTACACTGTTTTAGTAATATATTAATATGTTACGTTACAGTGGGTAATGTTACTTGCTCTATGATAATTAAGTATAATATCTATGTACTTTTGGAATGTAATGTTTTTTGTGGGGTGTCTGTTTTACTTCACGGTCTAGCTGCTGCTGGGTGGAAGCAGGAAGTGGGAAGGATCGGGAGAGGACACAGTGAGTGGAGCTGGGGCCGGGTTTTGGGTGTAGTTTTTAAGGGTTGGGGTGGTTTTCAGGAATGGGGGGTCGGGGTTGTTCTCAAGGTTTGGGGGACTGGGAATGTTTTTAGGGTCTGGGTGGGGAGGTCAGGTCGCTTTTAGGGCTTAAGGGAGGGCAGGGTAGTTTTTAGGATTTGGGGGCAAGGAAGTGTTTAGGGTTTCGGGGGTTGGGTTCCAGGAGGAAGGGGTTTGTTTTAAGTCTCAGGGCAGGGACATGGGGGTTGTTTTGAGGCTCAGGGCGGCGGGCAGTGATCAGGATACCTTTTAGGGCTTGGGGGCAGGGTAGTTTTTAGGACTCAGAGAGGGGGTTGGTTTTCAGGAGGGAGGGGGTAGTTTTAGGTCTTAGTGCTGGGAGCAGGGGTCAGGGGGTAAGACTTACCTGAAAAGTTTTTGCCATACATGTCTTAACAATGCATATTTTGTTGTAAAAGCAAACGTGGTAAAGGCATATACGTGGTTAAGACCCTCGTGGTTAAAACCACCTGGAGCCGGCATGCTTGGTAAACCCATGCATGGTTACGTCACACAACCATTTTTGGGGCTTTTTTATGGTTTCTAGATATTTGGATTGCTTCGTGGGGTCCTATTGGATTGTTTTTATTTTTGCTTTTTTTTGGGCTTTTTGAAAAAAATAGTTTTCCCATTTTTGATCGATTATACTTTTTGACTACTTACATCCAGAGATGATTTTCAGCTACAGTATCATAAATCATATTGAATTCATTAGTTTTGGGTGAGAAATGTTATATTGTATTATTTGTGTAACTATTATGTGATTGTTATTTGGAAATGTGTATTTTATGTGCTGTAATTATTTTACATAATGGATTGAGTTTGTTCTTTGAGTTTTTCTGTAGGTGAGATTTATATTTTTTATACAAATAATTTATATATTATCTTCACTTTGTCAGTTTTATTTAAGATTGAAGTTGTATTTAATGTTTTGCCTGATATAATAAAATATTTTATTTATTATTTATATACAAATATTTTTCATATTAGTTAAGACTTTGTCATAGTTGTTGGGAGTTTTGTAGATTAGCATTTATTTTACAATATGCTTACGGCTATTATTGCTAAGTAATCGAATCTTTTGTTGTTTGACTTTAAATTATAGCCTGAATTTTCTTTCTTTTGGATTGTTCGCTATGTTTAGGTCAATGTGGGTTAGAGAATGCTTTACTCGTAGCTGTTTGTAGCTGTGCTATTTTTGTAGGGTTTCTATCCTTGCGCCACTTTTGCGTCACTTTTAACATGGGGAAAGTGACGCAAAAGTGGCGCAAGGGGCTTGTAAATATGCCCCATAGTGTGCAAGTTGGGTTCTGCCTAGTGTGGACTAGAAGGCATTTTACCTTCCTCCTTTGGGTTGGTGTCTCTGTCCGGAGTGATGTAGTCTGCCCACGCAAGTATCTTCCAAATAATCCATTAGGGGGCTTAGCTTGTGTTTATTTTTTTGGTAGAAAGAACATTCTAATAGTAAATTGTAGTGGTTAACTACCTCAGTGATAGGGACATAGGGTAGTGCTATCAATGTATTTATTTCAAAGGCAATCTTACTCTTTGTAGCATATTCTTCACTTAGTGCAGATTGTTGGAGGTGTCTCCGTGTTCTTGATAGAAATGGTAGTAACAGCCTTGTATGGCTGTGTGGGGGTACATTTTCTAAATGGATTGAATCATGGCTTGTTGAAAGTCTATGATTATTTTGTGTAGGTAATGTAGGTAGAAGTTATTTGTTTTATTTTTAATGTGGTTTAAGAGTGCCACTTTGCGTGTTTGGTAGTTGGGTGTATATAAAAGGGGTATTTACATTTTGATACTCACTATGTATGGTGTATATCTGAGAGAATGGTTCAGGCCGTATTTTGAAGATACCATCCATCATCCAGGTTTGAAAATAGCTTAGTTTTAGTAAATAATATGCTGTAGAAAATATTAGGATTCGTCTATCACTGTTTAGGTTGTCTTATGACTCAAAGGATTCCCCATCATGTGTCATTTATAAGTGTTCAGATATATAAGCGCTAGGAGGCCTCCGGGTAGCTATGCGCTATACAAATGTAATTTCATTCATATTTGTATATCTTGGTATCTTTTAGGGGCAAGAAGAGCATCACTGGAGGCTTTCTTAGTTTGTGCAGTTAAATGATTTAAAATGTGTGAACACTTTTTGAGCCGAGACAATCATGCGGAGACGGGTGCATTTATTCACCGACATACGGGTCTTATTGAAAACTTCTGAGGTGACACAACTTTACTGCTCAGATAGATGTTCTTTTAAATCGATTGGTCTGAAAATATATGCAGTGGTCATATGAAATACGCGTCAAGCATCTACTGTGAGCCCTGAAGAAGTCCGATTGTGGACGAAACGCGTTGGCGGTTGCAAAAAAAAAAAGCTTTTAAAAAAAAGAGAAAAATGAATAAAGGATGAAATCTAAAAATGCAAGACAACATTGATTTTTCTTTGGAAAACAGTTTTTGTCTAGAGCTTACTTTTTGTGTACTTTACACGTTTGATATTTATAAGTGTGCGGGGCTGTTTGTTTGCTGTGTATAGGTGTTAGTTGGGGTCTGATGTTTTGAGGGACTTTCTCGAGTATGGGGCATATTTACAAGCCCTTTCGCCATGGGAACGTCACTTTTTTAGACGTTCCTGTGGCGATAGGGGCCTTGCCTTATTCACAAGGTGGCATTAAGCCACTTAACGTGGCTTAACGCTGCCTTGTGAATAAGGCACCCTTTCACGCTATACTTAGAGTGAAAGGAGTGGGCAATGGATGTTGCATTGATTTTGACGCTGCCCCATATTTACAAGGATGACGTAAATATGGGGCAGTGCCAAAATTAAGGCCAGGGAAAACCTGATCTTAAACAGGCAAAATTCTTGCTGTTTCTATGTGTGCTGCATTGTGTAGCACACATAGAAACAGCATACCGCCATGTATGATTGTTTACATGCAGGAAGGTGTTCCTTTCTGCACATGAACAATAATTTTGAAAATTACGAGTTGCAACTTTTAAAGCAGCACACATTACAAATTGCCATTTATGATTTGTATGTGCAATTAAACAATCATTCCCACAACGCAGCCACCCTTGCACTGTAGTGCAAGACTGCCTGCATTGGCGCTGGACAGATACATTTAGCTCCAGTGCAGCGGGAAATGCAGGGCTGCACCATATTGTTGTAAATACGGTGAAGCCCTACGTTTCTAAAGTGATGGAGCCTGACGTTATCCTTCGTGGCCTAACGGCGCGCTCCACCACTTTAGTTGTAAAAATACCCCAATATTTTTAAGGATTTTGGTTGTGGGCTCTTGGGAGTTAGTGCTTGCCTCTCTTATATCCTGCAATACCTCCCTTACTTCTTTTTCTTTCACATTTAGGGGCTGGTTGTGCTCTCTTACATTAATTATAACATCCTCTTTGATAATGGCCCTCCCATAGCATGCATTAGAATAATATTTGGTACATTTCCAATTCACATTTTCGATCGATGTACTTTCTTGGTTGTAGGTGTAGTCCATGTGACTTAGTCATTTCTTTCCTTTCTAGGCTATTATTCATTTTGCTCCTTCTGTCACTGTGACTGAAAGTAGTGTAATAGTATAAATAATTAAAATTTAAAAAATGTTTATAATTTTGTTATTTACATATAAAATTATGCAAATATTTTTATTATTTATACTTACTTGTATGTTCTTCTTAGATGTTTAACACTTGTTTGCAGTTTTTTCATTGGGGCTGTTTTAATGTGGAGATGGTGCATCTTTTCAATTGGAAGAACAACAGCACCATTTAAAAATAAAATTGTTGGTAGTTTGTATAGAGGTTATTAGATTTTATTTTAATTGCTTTTAGAGTGTGTTTCTATTTTATAATACTTACAGTTTTTTTATTGGTTTTTCAGCAGGTTAGCACCTTTCGATGTTGTAGTATTTTTCTTTTGTAGTAAGTATATATAAGGAGCTAGATATTTGTCCACAGATTGTGCTTTTTATGATTTGGTGTAAATCCTTTCATTAGTTGTTGAGAAATTTAGGATACAAAAAATTGATTGTTTTAGCTGAGGGGTCTTTCAAAACTCTTGCGGGAGCGCCAATTGCAAAATTGAGCGTTCTGATTAGCCCAGGAAAATGAATTTCCCTTTAGCCATCTCGCTCCGGCAAAAGCAAATGCTCTGATTGGCTACCAACAACATGAGAAAAATGTTGCTGGCAGCTTTTACAGTACTCGGAGACTTAGTCAAGAAGTGTAAAAAATAATATATAATGGTTAGAGTAGGGATAGGCTGACTTCTAAGATTTTGTTTTTGTAAGAAGTAGGCTATTGAGCGTGTTTTAAGAAGTGTCTGCATACTTCTATGCCTACATCGTGGTGTGCTGGTGTACACACTGTCTACATCTAGGCACATCAGATAGTAGTCGTTTTCCCACATCATGCCATGAATGATATGCAGGAAATTACCTCTGTCCCTTATGTATGATGAGAGATTTTCCACAAATGGTATTAAAAAATAGTTAACATATCTGGAGGTGTTCTCCAATACACTTCCCATAGAAGATACTGTGGGTCTACCCTGTGGAATCTTGGGATTTTTATGAATTTTGGCCAATAAGTGCAAAGCGGGAGGTCTAGGAAAATCACATTTTAAAAATTCATATTCCACTCCAGTACACCTTGATCTTTGAATAATGGATTTTGCTTTCTTTTATTGCTTCTCTTAAAGTTTTGCCACATATGATGGGATAACTATGGATTTCATTTGTCAAAATGACGTCCGTGTTCACATTGCATTTCTTTATGTGTCATGAGTATTTTTTAATGCCCAATTGGTTCACACTAATCAATTTACTTATGCATGCCCACTGGGGCACAATTCTTCTCAATTTCCTTTATGTCTGAACTCAACATAAATGCTATCATTACTTGTACCGTACTTCTGATATGCCACGTTCACATGTAAGATCTTTGATGCACTGTGTGTAAGTAAGTGTAATAAATGATGCCCTGAGTGTTTGCCTCCTGACCCATGAGCAAGGAGATGTCAGTCTCCGAAACGTGTTGGGAGGGTGGCGTGTTGTAACAAAATCACTGTAAAAGCATTGGAGACTCGAGGATCATTTGCGCACTACGCGTCACTGACTATTGGACTGATATATACATATACATGTATTTAATATTTAATATTCTGATTATTGTATAAATATATCTAGTTTATGTAAAAACGAAATTGCTTATATTGTCGTGTGTTTAGTTCCATATTTCATTGGGGGTGAATTATAATTTTTTTGGTGATGTAATATCATTTATTTTATTCAAACCTGTGTATATATTGTTTAATGTTCAGTGGCATAGCTAGCCGTTTTGTCACCCAGGGTGATATTTTTGCTAACTGTATTTATTTTCCGATGTGTTTATGCTTTGATATTGTGTGCATCAATATTATGTCAGTGATTCTGATTTGAATGTTCCAGGCACAGCAACTCTTTGACACCATGCTTCTGATTTCACCATTTCTAACCATTTTAGGACACACTTCCACTTCCCATTCACTGCACTTGCTTAAGAAAGGTCAAATAGATCAGCCTATTCCCCGCAAAAGCAGCACTTCAAAAAGGGCAGTGACCAACGGCATAGACATCTGCTCAAACCTATGGTCTATGCCAATTTTCCTGTACCCGGTGTCTTGCTCAGGAAAAAACAACAAATACTAGACAAGTAACAATCTGCTGTACCTATATACTTCAACTAAACGCAATTAAGTCAATTTATAGAAAGGCCACTCTTGCTAGACTATGCGTTCAAATATTTACATGGATCAAACTGTTAAGTCAATATTTTGTTTTTATTTTCAAATTAATCAAAGCAAGAATTGAATGCATAAATCATGTATTTGCATAATAATCAATTTACATAATTCACTGAGACCCAAAACACAATAATTCCCATGGACAATCTTTCATACAAATCATTCATACATTCTCACTCTCATATGGATCCATTCAATCCATGAACACACACTGGACATTCACCCTACAATATAGAAAGTTGTAATTCGTAGTCCCAGAGCATATATCACATCTCGTTTTTCTCATAGGGAGGTCAAATTGTTGATGTACAGTTCAAAATTTGTGGCTAAATAAGTCCAAAAGATAAAGGGGAACTTTTGTTCAAAAATGTAAGAGACATAAACCTTGGTACATCTACACAACTATAATCAGTGGACAATAAAGCTAGGGGACAAATAAAATCAAGACGTCGACTCGCGTTTCGGTGTTACATTCCCTTTCACGGGGTACCACCTTCTTCAGGGCGTGAGGGCTTATTCATATCCAGAGTCCATGGGACCTATTGAATAATAAGAAAAATTGAAAAACAATCTGGTTCATTTTTATGAAAGATATTACTATTTCATATTTTACCTACAGTAAATGCATATTTACACATGGTTAATATGCGCTATGGTCTCATAGCAAGAGTGGTTTAAATAAAAACAATATTTATAAACTGTCGACAATGGCTGCACACACATAAAAAGATACATGAAAAACATGAATGAAACAAAGAAAGAAAAAGCAAAATAGAAAGATAAACAGAAAAGGCTCATAGAAACCTAGCTACCGTACTGGTTAAAGGTGGAGAAATAGTTTTTCAAAGTGAACTGGAGATAATGAGGAATCATCACATAATTCACCTACCAGACAGACGTAGATGTAACTTTAAAAGCGTCCGGAAATCAAGTGGAAACAGTTAAAAAAGATACACGGGCCTGTAAAGGAAGACAAAAGTCACATCCCATGTCGGACATACATCAAATAACAAGGAGCCCCAGATAGGTAGATGTTAAAGATAACCATAGTCTCTTGCCTAGTGCCTTGCTCACCTTAACACATGGATATCGATGGGACGATTCTAAGAGATGTTACAGCTGTAGGCAACAAGCAATTTAATAGAGGAACACCCGTCCACAAGAGGGAGTCGTTGGTCTAAAGATAGGGACAAGGAAAAATATCATACTAAATTGCGAACGTTGTTGATACTGGAGAGAGTAAACATAGATGGCACTAATTGCAAAGGCAGTCTACAATAGGTGAAAGTTAAAGTCTACCTGGGAAAAGAGTTCACTATTCTCAGAATACCGTGCGCTTCTTAAATGACAAGTTTCATGAGGGAATAAACGGATGATCTGTATGGTCAAAAAATTGAAACACTTGGGGGCCGATTCCAATCCAGGAAAAAGGCTGTACAAATCGTTGTATGGAGCGTTTTCCCGTACAACTCGTACCCGGTAAACTTTTCTTACAGCCTAGGAATTACGATTCGTACAGAAAGCCTCTTTCCATACAAAACATACAAAAGACCATACAGCTAAAATAAACCAACGATTTTGATCCGGAACAGCTTGCACGCGACGTCTGTATGTATTTAAGCAGCGGTTTCCAGCCCAGCAAGTACGATTCGTCCCTACGGCACTCCGTACGGCTCTTTTCTTACGGGAGCCAAAAACAGCTGTAAATGCAGAGTCCCCAGGGGTACGAGTCGTACAGGCATACACCCCCGTGTGTTGTGTATGTACGGTGCGTACCCCACCATTGCGTGTGTTCTGTGCGTACCCCAACATCGCGTATGTACTGTGCGTACCCCAACATCGCATACCCCAATATCGCATACCCCAACGTCGCGTATGTACGCACCGTACATACGCGATGTTGGGGTACGTGATGTTGGGGTATGCGATGTTGGGGTATGTGATGTTGGGGTATGAGATGTTGGGGTACGAGATGTTGGGGTACATGATGTTGGGGGTACGTACAGTATATACGCGATGTTGGGGTACGCACTGTACATACACAACGCACAGGGGTGTATGCCTGTACGACTCGTACCCCTGTACGACTCGCACCCCGGGAACAACTTTTCCCAGGATACCAGTCGTACAAAGTTCGCTTCATAGTGGGTAATGGCATTCCTCGTGTACGGGCCGTTTTCCGTACAAATCGTAAATCGGAAAGCCGGTCCGGATCGTACTAGTACGGTTGGACTGCATTTTTACAATTTGTATAGAAAAGTGTCCAGGTCCGTCTGGTACAACTTTTCCCGATCCAATTTGTAAGGATCGGGCCGATCCGTACAAATCGGATCGGGTAAAGTTGTATTTTTCCTGTACAAATCGTACTTCACGGGTCGGACGGGACTTGTGCGATTTGTATGGAAAAATTTACCGATACGAGTCGGACGGGAAAAAAAAATACAGGATCGGAATCGGCCCCAAAGTGTCATGATTACTAAACACTCATAATCAACCTGCTTAAGCGGTTGTCAGAGATCGAGAGAGACAAAATAATCACCTGCTTGTGAAGTTGAAATCAGAAGATAAAAGCTCAAATTCAAAGGGGGCAAACGAGCCCAGCAAAATCAGCAACAGCGATAATTGGCCACGCGATCCTGAAAAATACAACCAAATAATGTAATAGATGAAAATGAAATATGGGACAGAGAGGCAAGGCCATAACAATAAGAAGGGGGTTTGAAGGTCACACGGACTCAAAGAACTCACCGTCGGGCTGATATGTCGAAATTTAAGAAAACAGCATCTTCATCTAACGATTCGTTCCCAAACAAGAATGGTTTAAAGACAAGCGGCGCAAGTAAGCTCAGCTGTTTAAATACTGCCAGCCGTGCGTGCAATGGACGTAACGTCGGTCAATTCAGAGGAAAAGTCATGGGTCAACGGAATGACTGCAACACCCTTAAAGACACTGTAACCCATTAAGTTCAGGGAACACTCAAATGTAGGTGTGTTTAAAACATCGGGTGAATCCTGGTAGCGCCAAATAGAGATGATCACCATTGCTAAATGAGCAAAAATGTAGGAAGGAAATAAAGGACTGTACAGGGTTAAGATGGGATACACGCTTTAGATAATGGCATTTTCCCATGATAAAGACTCATTCAAACCATTCATCTTAGAATCCAACAGAAAAATCCAAAATATCTCCCGCTTTTTCCGTATATTGTTACTGTCAGTCCCCTTTTGCAAACTGATTTTTTCCAGGATAGTCCAACGCAAATCATTTTCAGTGTGGTTCGCCTCCATCCAGTGCGCCACCAAAGGGGCTGACAGATTATCATGCCTGATGTTTGACTTATGTTACCCTACGCGGATCTTGCATTCTCTAGCAGTCTCCCCAACATAGGAGATATTGCAGGGACATAGGATGACATACACACAGTTAGATGTTTTGCAATTTGTCATCTCGCGCAAGTTGATGCTCCGGTTGTTCATTTTTGTTATCACTCACAATGGCATTGGGGCATGCATGGCATGTCCCACATTTGTGGTGTCCCCGGATAGGAAGATTTCCTGTGATGGATCTCTGCACAAAACTGTTGTGTTCCGGTAATTTAGCCCTGACCAGCAGATTTCTAAGGTTCTTATTTCTCCGGAACGCAAAGAGAGGTTTGGGGATCCTGGGTATCTGATTGTCTAGATTAAGTAAATGCCACTGTGAGTTCACGATTTGTCGGATTTTATGGTCAATAGATGAATGTTTGATGACGCAGACCAATTTCTCTGTTTTTTCCCTCTCTTTGCGGATAAACAGTGTGTCACGATTGTAAAATCGGGCTCTCTTAAGAGCATCCCTGACAAGCCTGTTAGGGTATTCTCTATGAATGATTTTTTGTTTCTTTATTTCAGAGTGATAAAGATAATATTTAACGGATGTGCAGTTTCTACGAAGTCATAGAAACTGGCTGAATGGAATGCTATCCTTCTGGCTGTTAGGATGAAAACTCTTGAAATGGAGCAGGGTATTTCTGGATGTTGGTTTCGTGAAAAGTGATACCTCCAATTGAGAATCCTCATGCTCCACAACCACATCCAGAAACTCCAATTTCTGGACACTCCTCTGTGCCGTGAACCTAAGGTCGGGGTCAGCTAGGCTAATCCATGAGATAAATTCATTGAGCGTCTTCTGGTCACCACTCCAGACAAAAAAAATATCGTTAATAAAGCGTGACCAGTGACGGATGTTCTCATAGAAAGGGGCCGGTTCATTATAGATGTTACATTCTTCAAAGTGCCCCATATATAAACGGCGACACTAGGTGCACATGCTGCCCCCATGCTGACTCCTTGTACTTGATGGAAAAATTCACCGTCAAACTCAAAGAAATTCTCTTCCAGAACAATTTCCAGACATTGGATCAAAAAGGAGCTGTTATGCAATGATGTCTCTGCTTCAATTTTATCCTTAACCACTCTAAGTGCCTCTCCTTGGGGAATGTTTGAATACAGGGACTCAATGTCCATAGTGACTAATATTTCTCGATCTTTGTTATACAAAAGACCTTCGATTTTAGAAATAAAATGTCCTGTATCTTTGACATAGGACTGGAGTGTGGTGACTAATGGCTGGAGGAACCGATCGATGTATTTAGAGAGTGGTTCCGTGGCCGATCCTATAGTCGAGACGATGGGTCTCATAGGGGGATCAGTTTGATTTTTATGAGTTTTGGGTACCCCGTAAATGATGGGAATCCGGGTGTACGTTGGTGTAAGGTACTCAGCCTCCTTTTCGCAGATAGGTTTCTATGAGCCTTTTCTGTTTATCTTTCTATTTTGTTTTTTCTTTCTTTGTTTCATTCATGTTTTTCATGTATCTTTTTATGTGTGTGCAGCCATTGTCGACAGTTTATAAATACTGTTTTTATTTAAACCACTCTTGCTATGAGACCATAGCGCATATTAGCCATGTGTATTTACTGTAGGTAAAATATGAAATAGTAATATCTTTCATGTAAATGAATCAGATTGTTTTTCAATTTTTTTTATTATTCAATAGGTCCCATGGACTCTGGATATGAATAAGCCCTCACGCCCTGAAGAAGGTGGTACATTGTGAAAGGGGATGTAACACCGAAACGCGCGTCGGCGTCTTGATTTTATTTGTCCCCTAGCTTTATTGTCCACTGATTATAGTTGTGTAGATGTACCAAGGTTTATGTCTCTTACATTTTTGAACAAAAGTTCCCCTTTATCTTTTGGACTTATTTAGCCACAAATTTTGAACTGTACATCAACAATTTGACCTCCCTATGAGAAAAACGAGATGTGATATATGCTTAGGGACTACGAATTACAACTTTCTATATTGTAGGGTGAATGTCCAGTGTGTGTTCACGGATTGAATGGATCCATATGAGAGTGAGAATGTATGAATGATTTGTGTGAAAGATTGGCAATGAGAATTATTGTGTTTTGGGTCTCAGCGAATTATGTAAATTGATTATTATGCAAATACATGATTTATGCATTAAATTCTTGCTTTGATTAATTTGAAAATAAAAACTAAATATTGACTTAACAGTTTAATTCATGTAAATATTTGAGCGCATGGTCTAGCAAGAGTGGTCTTTCTATAAATTGACTTAATTGCGTTTAGTTGAAGTATATAGGTACAGCAGATTGTTACTTGTCTAGTATTTGTTGTTTTTCCCCTTCTGCTCTACCTTTATTTATTTAGGGGTTGCCCTTTTTCCTAGTGGCTGCTCAGGAAAATGAACAGTGCCTAAGTGGTGAATGTATGTCCCTAGTGAGCATTATGGAATGCTCATCTTCACTGTGTATTCACAGACACTGTACATATTATGGCCCACCTGGTTACCATTATACTGGACTGTACAACTAGGAGGATGTACTTGAATTTTGTTAGTTACAGACTTAGCACCAATTGTCACATACGATGCATATTGGTCTGCCCTGGAACCACAATATCAGTTTTCCTCTTAGCTTCAGAGGACCTCTATTCACTGGTACAGAGAAAGGGACTGGACCAGGGAAGTACTCCCTCAGTAATCAGGGCTAAAATTTAGTACTGTGAAGGAATACTGATTTTTTTCTGAAGTTGATGACAAGAAGGTAGAGTGCCCTGTGTGCTGAGAACCTGTGCCAACACAAAGCTAGAACCAGGCCATGATGATCTGCTGCCTGTAACAAGTTTCTTGAAGAAACCAGAGAGCTCCTGCCCCGCCAAAGCCTTGATGCTTTTTTCCAAGAAGTGGAACCTACTTCCACTATTCTCAATATTTCCCTATCAGAAACAATCAACGCTGCTGTACCCCAGTTGCTAACTGACTTGGGTTATTAGCAGCTTTAAACCTGTGGTCTATTCTCATTGTCTCTGTAGGTGGTGCCAGGAATTCATGCTTTTTCCATGTTGCCAGACTGCCACGCCCATCACAAAGGTTGTAAGACGCAGTAATCATGACACAACAGAATTGGTCCCATTATTCACTGAGTCCATCTACTCATTTTGGCATTGACCATATAATTCTGGACATGTCCTAAAGCCTACTCGCTCTCTGATTGAGCATCCAGCATTGTAGCCAACATGCACCCAAGCAGGAGAAGCACTTATATATGTGTTAATGCTTAGCTGATTATTTTGATCATCAACACATCCCTTAGGTCAGATATTCAATTTTAGAACATGTTCAATATGCTATCTTTAAACGTTTGTACACTTGGTGTAGACAGAGTTTGCATAGCAGCAGCTGGATTGGCGCTTGAAACATATCAACTGCCACAGTATCTCTGAATACTAAATTATTTATCTTATTAGTGACTGAAAAACCTATAATTTTTAAACATATGACAATGTAAGAAAAAGAAAAATATTGAAGTTTTGTATGTGCTACCTCTTTCTGAGTTTCAAAGCCCATTGTCACCTTTCAAGAGTATGTCTTGAAGGGTTGGTCTTCTGAAAGGCAAGGCCTGAAAGCAGGTTTATGATATTACAATGACATTAAGGTAGTCCATAATTTCTGAGGTGCCATAGTCAACAGGTAATTCTCGTAATACCTGTTACAGCGAATTTTTCCATAGAAGTGCTTAATTTGTAAAAACAAGTAGGTGCCTAGGCTCTTGTTCGGAGGTTACTGCAGCTTGCACCACACACTGTGCTGCCAATGATAGTAACAACACAAGTACTAACCATCACAGTCCTAAAAGTGTAACAATTTGGACTATTTCAGGCCTCCAAATCTATAAGAATTGTTTGGGAGGCAGTTAATAGTCATTTTTATAGTATAGTGAATTAATAATTACCTGTTGTTGTGGTCTACTCTAAATTAGTCACAAGCACCGGTGTTGACAATTATGTTTGGATGCCAAGCACCAGAAACTACAGGCTCAAATTAAGCACTGCCCCATAGCCAGCGAATTTCTACATCATGGGGCATTGACTTCACATGAGCCAAATCTCAAAATGGGCAATGAAAAGGGGAAGTAAAAGCACAGATGAATTGATCCAGTTAAGTGTAAAAATAGGTACACCATTTTACTAATCTTTCTGATATCAACTGACCATAATCTAAACTAAATCTCTTCAGGTTAGGCCATCGACTGTACCGCTGATCCCAGAACCATCAATTCATGGTAACAGAATGGTGAACAGTTTAATTATCTGCCCTATTATTGTAAAGTGTACAGCAAACAAATGATAGACGGAATGCTGACAATGCAAACATTCTCCCCCAGTCAAAAGATCTGGGTTAAATCCATCGTTCTTTTGCCCACTACGCCACCCCAGTTTGGACCCAGCCATATGCAAATCAGCCTTGACCCTGTGCCCCATTATTGTGAAGGGCAGTTCACTTATTGGTGAGGAAAATTTGGGCACCAAATCCATTATGCCTACTGGTCCTCACTCCGTAACTCCACACACGGCAATGCAAAGCTGATCGCGGTGCCTGCTGATAATTTAAAACGTGTAGGTAATACAGGGGACTCTCCTAGTTGCCCTGCTATCTATCTTTCAGACCCCAATAACCAGTACAAAACACTTTATGCCCCTCATGGATCTATCTATAATAACACTGGCTTTCTTTCATCCCCCCGATTCTAACCTTTGTTCTCATCCAGCCAACCTCATCCATATGGAATATGACTGGTATTAGAAAAAAAACCTAACATCAGCCCAAATAACATGTTTACAAGAAACCTGCACCATGATTGACATCAACATTGAGGGATTCCATTCAGTAGCTACTGCAGCTACACCCTCCAGTTCAGGCAGAGCAAAAGAGAGCTTAGTTTTATTATTCTCAACTCTGCTCCTAGTAGACATTAGTACTATTTTGACAGGTTCTTGGCACTAACAATTTGTTCTGATGTCTTGTAGAAAAGGCCATTATCTGTTAATTATTAATTTTTATAACAACATTTTTGATTCCACATATAGCGAGGTACTGACAAAATTGGAGGAAGACCTGTCCTGTCTAAATTTGTCCCTGCAAAGTTGACCCATTACATGCTCATCTGGGTTGGCGACTGTAACATCTCTAAATGTGTGCTACCCCCTAAGGACGTGTGTGGCATCTCTTACGCTCTTGGGCAGATCAGTTACATTTCCCACATAATACATATGGCAACTCTTTGAATAGTACGATGTTCAGACACAGTCTAGCCCTCTTGGAGAATGAGGGTGGCACTTTTTCTGGTCAACAATATACATTCATAGGTAGGAGAGCCGAGCCTCATATAGATCACATTCTGCTATTGTCAAACTGCATCCCTAATCTGGTCTACCTTACAATAAAACCTAACTCGGTTAGCGACCATAACCCATTGGCCCTCACCTTTCGACTTCAAGTTATTAAGCAAATTGCCCATAAAATCATAGGCAATATCAGCATATCAGGCTCAAATGGGTTATGCTTGAAATGGGCTGGCATTATACCTTGCCAGTTCATTAAGAAACTAATCGATAGTAATAAACGGGACTTTGAGTCCTATTTATGTAAGAGAGACAATCATGCGGCCATCCTTAAAGCTTTTGGAAATATTACTTCCTGTGTTTATATCTTACTTTTTCGAGGATCTAGGGCCTGTAAGAAGACAGAGCTGGGCTGGTTTGATCAAGCTTGTTCAAGAGCATCGAAAAAGCGACATCTTGCTCTTTCTGCATCTCACAGAGGTCGTCTTCTGGTAGCAGTTTATAGGAAACAATTTAAAAGGAGCGGTACATGAGGAGGCTTGTTCTAAGGTAGAGGAAGCCGCTGTCACCATTAAGTGCATTTTGTTTTGGAAGATGATTAATTCCTCTTTTATGAGAAATATTACAACCCATGATCTTGACTCACACGTACTAATGCAGGCATGGGTCAATAATTTTGTAAGCATTTTTAGTTCTTCACCTATACCAGATCCTGCAGATAAGGTTTTATTCTAATCTGGGTAATTTAACATTGACAGTAAGCCTATAATTTAGATGAAGTTAGAAGTGCCATTGAGAAGAGTGCCAGCAGGACTGTAGCAGTGCAAGATGGTGTCCCGGTTGACATGTATAAACATTTGCCTGATTTATGGCACCCATCCAGACATAAGTACTGAATGAGGCAGCTAATGGACATATTTCTACAACCTCAACAGAGTAATTGGGAGCTTTAAAAAGGGTTCCAAAGGTGACCCTAAAAGTTACCACCTCAATTCCCTCCTAGACTCCTCTGCCAAGATTCTGGGCAGAGTAATTCTGGAAAGGCTAGAAGACTGGGCTGAGGCCAACATTGTGCTCACAGCTCACTCAATATGGGTTTAGGAAGGGATTGGGGACCGTTGAAGAATGTGTCAACCTGGACTTTCTCATAGGGAAATACATGAGGGCCAAGTATGGCAACCCACATTTACGTTTCGTCAATCTGACAAGTGCATTCGATTTGGTCAATCACACAATTTTGTGGCAGACCTTGTCTTTCATGGGCACATCATTTGACACTGTGTCTTTACTATCTCAGTTGTATGGGAGCCTACTAGCAAGGGCAAGCAAGGGCAGACGTTGAACCTAATGGGGAATGTTCCCCACCATTGCATATTTGGAGAGGAGTCAGGCAGTGGTGTGTGTTGGCACCCTTTTTGTTCTCACTGTACAAAACCAGTGTGAATAGATTGCTCCAGGGTTTGGCCGCCGACTCACCATGAGTCAACAGTAGGGCAGTCCCGGTTCTCCTTTATGCTAACAATGCTGTCCTACTGTCTAGGGCCACTAACAGCTTGCAACATGAGAGAACCTAAAATAAACTTGAAGAAAACTTACACAATGATCTGTGGGGAAGACATAGATCATAAGGTCACATCATTCTCCTACCTGGGTATTCCCTTCACTACTAGTGGTTCCTGGACTAAGCACATCAAAAACAACAGGCTAAAGATGGTGTGGAGCTCTGAGGGTATCTTTAGGTTTGCCTCAAAGTTGGGATGCAAACCAATCAGGGAAATGGTTGCAATTTTTAGAGCCAATTGATTACCAGCAGCTTCATATGGCAGTTGGCTGTGGGGCTGCACTAAAAATACCACCTTCCAAACCCAAGAGAAAAAATTTTCTATGGTGATTTCTCACTGTTCCCTAATCCAGATCGGCAGACAATTTACATAACGAGTTGAGGGTGCCATACCTGTAAGGCCTGTTATTGATAAACCCGTACAGCTGTGGCACTCTATTTGGTGCAAAAACAAAACAGAGTACACAAAAACAATCAATATTATATTGTCGAATACTGGATAAGGCGAAGAGAATTCCGTGGCTTTCATGTTTTTCTAGAGAGTTGGCCCGGATCAATGACACTCCGTCTCTAGACAGTCCAGACAGTGTATCACACCTCAGCAAGAGGAAAATCTAGCTTATACTTAATAATAAAAGGATGGTTGTTAGACATGCTATTGTCTCCCTTAGGACCTCTGTGGCCACATATCTTTCCCTGACACCAAACAAGTGACTTCATCAGAACTTGCTATTTACAACCAACATCCAACTCTGCTTTGTCCATACATGATTTGGCCATCGCCCATGTTTTGGTGGATCTCTCCAAAATTAAGTAATGAATGGCTGAAGGCGACAGTAAAATGCCTGTGTGATGAAAGATTGCCTCAATCCACTTTGCACTTTGTTTTATTTTGTAGTTTTAATACTGATATTACGAAATTTTATCTTACACCTCTATTTATTGCAAACAACCTCAGGCAGCATCAGGATGACATTTTGTTTTTACGTTTCCTGGGGGACTCAAATACGTGCTACAGAGTTGCCTCCTTCATATGAGAGCAACACTCATTGGGAAACTTATGAGCCCTATGTAATGGATTCTTATAGCCTCAGCGTTCATCGCTGGATATTGCACTAGCAGACTAATCTCTTTACTTAACATTAACATAGCAGACCCTAGACAGAGGTTTCCTGCCTGCCTTTTTCCTGCCTGTGTTTTTGTTTTGAACTCAATGAATCCATAGTAAATGCTAATTAGCATACCAACTGCCACAAGGGAGTTTAAGCAGCTTGCACTTTATGCTGGCCCCTCTACATTTAGCCTGGTGTGCAATAAGTTTAGAGCACTTCCACAAGTTGGCCTTTTGCACAATTTATCCTGCACTTTCATCATTTGTATACCACTTTCAGGTATTAGGTACATTATCTTACCATCACCTTTTAATCAAATAATCTTTAGACCATACAGCTAGCCGTACTTTACTTACATCATAGTTTTTAGTCAGTGTTTGTCCATTAATAGTTACTTTGTCACTAAATATGCATTGGCTTGCATGGCTCCCAGAGAAACTCTCCGGTTTGTTTGTCTTGATCTTATAATTGCTGTAATTCTTATAATGCTTTAATTCATTTTATTATTTCTCTAATTTTCTATGCTCATTCGATTTCACAATTTGTATTTATTGAGTACTTGTTTTCCCATGTCATTTGTATTCCCCTTTATGTCCTTCTTTGGCCAAATAAAGTTATTAGAATCAAATCGATCTAGTTAAGTGTAAGCCAATGATCATGGACATATGGAAACATTTTTGTGAATTAAAGAAATCTTGTAAGGTAGGCCCTGTGATTAGAACACCAAGGTGCCGATTACGATCCTGGAAAAAAATTCCCCGTACGACTCGTATCCGGTCTTTTTACCGTACGAATCGTATAAGTGCCGTACAAACTGCCAATTACGATTCGCATGGGAAAAACTCCATACGAGTCGCATTGGGAATAATTCCCCACACGTCCTCGGGTCGGAAAATGTGTCCGACACCTCCCCGGACGATTTGCCGTACAAACGTGAAAAGTTAAGTCCGACCGCGCAAGTACGATCCATCCCGTGCGTCCGATGTCACAACCGTATGGAAAAAACACCGTCCGCACCGAACTCCCATTGCAACCATGGAGACATGTGCCCACATACGCGCCGACCCACCCCTCCAGCCCCCGTGAGTACGCGCCATACCCTCCCCCAGCCCCCGTGAGTACGCGCCGAACCCCCCCAGCCCCCGTGAGTACGTGCCGTACCCCCCCAGCCCCCGTGAGTACGCGCCGAACCCCCCGTGTATGTACACCCCTGTACGTGTCGAACCCCCGTGTATGTACACCCCTGTACGTTCGAGTCGTACCCCCACCCGTGTATGTACACCCCTGTACGTGTCGAACCCCCATGTATGTACACCCCTGTACGTGTCGAACCCCCCGTGTATGTACACCCCTGTACGTTCGAGTCGTACCCCCACCCGTGTATGTACGGTGCGTACCCCCAGCGCGTACATACACGGGGGTTCGACACGTACAGGGGTGTACATACAAGGGTGGGGGTACGACTCGAATGTACAGGGGTGTACATACACAGGGGTTCGACACATACAGGGGTGTACATACACGGGTGGGGGTACGACTCGAACGTACAGGGGTGTACATACATGGGGGTTCAACAAGTACTCACGGGGGCTGGCGGGGGGGTACGGCGCGTTCTCACGGGGGCTGGGGGGGTACGGCGCGTACTCACGGGGGCTGGGGGGGGTACGGCACATACTAACGGGGGCTGGGGGGGTACGGCGCGTACCGGGCCCCCTATTCTGGTCGTTTTGCGGCGTACTTCGCTTTTCCGGCACTTTTTGGGTGCCGTAAAAATATTGCCGTCCGGACTGCTGTCGGTTCGAATCGTACTTCCTGGGTCGTGAAACGCTGCCTGACAGCGTCCCGATGTCACGTCGGGGCATTCCCGGATCACATTCGTATGTATATTTTCGTCGGACGGTGTTTTTTACGATTCGTACGGAAATGGTGTTTCCGTGCGAATCGTACTTCCATGTTTGTAAAGTTTTACAACTGGGTACGAGTCGGACGGAGAAAATGCTCCGACCGACGGTTCGTACCCGGTTTTTCCAGGATCGTAATCGGCACCCAAATGGGAACATTAGAAACCCAGAGGTGCCAAGAACTACTGTCTGCTAGCAAAAGACAAATACCATTGCTTTCTCATTCATACAACTGAAGTAAATCAATTCACACTTTTCACACAGGTATCCGAAACTGATATTACATAGTCCAATTGACAGAAATGTAACAGTGAGAGACCACTTTTGGGCAAGAGACCCCTCCTCCATGTGTTCTAGTGTTGATGGTGACCACTGATACCTTGGTTTCAAATGCTCACACTTCATAATTCATTGTATGCTTCATAACCACGCTATATGAGAGCTCTGGAGTTTTATCTGTCAATGTGAATCAAAGCATGCAGGATCGTCACAACTCACTATCTTGGTGTTAAATCTCCTGGTAATTATAAATAATCATTTTAAGTATATTTAATGGAGATGAGAGTGTTTGAATTTAGATTTGTAAGGATGTCTGCAAACATAAATGTCTGATCCATCAGCTTTAGTAGGACCTCTTTTTTTGCAATGAGAACTAAGATAAATTGATGGAAAATTTGCAAAGTTAATGCACCATGTGATCTTAAGCATATGTATTACATTATAATTCTCTTAAATTATAGGTATTACACAAAGATTTTATCCAGGCTACTCTGCAAGTTGATACTTAGATCTCTGAAGATAGCACCAGACTTTCTGCCTGATACATTTGAAGAACCCAAGTGTTCTTGCCTTAAAGCAATGCTTGTAAGACAAAATAACTTTGTCAATCAACTTGTCTAGTGTGTTACCTTCTTCACTCACATCAAAGTGATGTGAAAAGCCAACGTTATTTTTGGCCCAGCCTGTGCTCCCAATAATTGACAATAATATGGATCTCAACTTGCCCCTTTTTAAAGTAATTTTATGACTTTCAAGACCTGTTGTGCAATACATCATCAGGTTCTCAAACCACGTATTATTATAAAAGACTACATCAGCTTTTTGACTCCCTGATAATTATCAGACAGCTAAAAAGATGATGGTTTTGTTCTTCACAATTTATTATCAATCACAAGGGACACTCACCAGGATGACACTGCAGCAACAATATAACTTGCTTCACTGAAATATTGTTACCTGGTAAAGGAGAGACTGAACTTAAGCCACGTAAAATAAAACAAGTATCCCCAGCCTCTTCTCAGAGCACTGCAAACACATTTTTCTTTGAGAACCTGTGAAAAAATGTGTTTTCATTTGGGTATAGAGAGCAAGTATCTCACCTGTGATGAGCCAACATTGCGGCACTCAAAGAAATTCTAATCTCTGTTGAATCAGAAGTCGATAGACAAGTCAAACAAGCAAGAAGATGGCAGATGGCGGCTCTAGAAATTGAAGGCTGGGTGCCACAAATGGTGGATTGAAGCAGGTAGCAAAAGCACAATTGGAAAAACACCACAGAACAGGACAAATAAGTTGTTTACAACAGATACTAGCATTTCTTGTAAAATGGCAGTACTGTACTGTTAGGTAATGTACCTATCCCTTGCAGAGTACTGGGCTTTCTATAGGGGCCATAGTTGACCTAACTCAGTTTCTAAGGGCAACAGGTGTCTGTAAGCTAAGTTAAATTAGCTAAATGATGATGTGGCAATAGCACTCAAATATGGCTAAAAGTGCACTATTGCTGCAAACCACACACCACTTGCTGCAGATGGGCTTCTAGGTCTTTCTTTGATTGTCTGCAGAAGGGGAGGAGCATTGATGGTGGGAAGCCGCACCTTCTAAAATCATAACTGCTTAACTGACAATGCTCTAGTACCCTACAACAGCCCAACATTGAGCCTATTTTCCGCTTCTTTTGAGGACTGGAAAATGATGCAGGTAGGTTGAGAATTAATTGTAAGCAGCAAGTATGCTATCAGCTGGAGATGCAAGTAAGAATTAGCTATATCGGAGTTCTAAGATGATGTTTTATATGCACCATGGTCTCTCTTTTACCATTGTTTAGCTAATGTTTAGCAACTGTTTGGGTGGACAGTTGTAGGTTTGGTGATTCTCTAATGACTCATCTCAGAAACGTTAGATTTTCACATGCGTGGAAAACATCCTTTAATTTGAAGGGGGTCAGTTGTCCTGCCATGAGCGGTTCTCTAGTTTAGGAGAAAAGCACATAATAGATAAGTATGTTTTTTTTGTGCCAATCGCCATAATCAGCTGATCTCGACATGCCTTGTTGATGCATGGGTTCTGGCAATGTGACTTTAGTTGGATTGTTTCCATGTGAGTTTCCCATTTGTGTTAATGCACCATAGCTTACCAAATTGTGTAACTGCTGCCAGTATGGTGAGTTGAGGACACGCACCATTTTAGTTTAAGTGTCTATTATACCAGCTCTCATTTACAGTAAAAGCAATGTGTATGGATGTGCAAGTCATCTTCACATTTTGGCTATGTTTTTTGCTGTGCAGCATGATGTCTGTAACTGCTTCACAGCATACCTTGTTGGGTATGTAGATAGTGAAAACCTATTTGTGACACCAACCCACCACTCGTCAGAAGATTGAGGGAAATAATTCAGAGGTTGAGAATGGAGTTTGGATGTTGAGCAAAATCATATGATTCTCCTAGATGACCTCAGATTTTGGCGTTCAAGTACTTCAGTTCAGGTTTCAAGAGCGTCTCTGCATAGAGGTTATAGATTGCATTCTGATTTCGGCTCGGTAGTGAGTGTCCGTTCAGTGTTGACAAGTTAAAAGGGGGTGTTCTCTTCCAAGTTGGCAGGCCAAGAGTGAATCTGTAACAACACTCACTTGATAAGAGATCGATCCTTTCAATACAATTGGTGGGTCCATTTGTTGCTACAGGGACCATGTTTTCCCAACACTGTAAGCAACATAAAGAAGGTCTGACTGTAATGATCTGTACTGTCAATACTCAGTAGCACCTCCTGCACTTTGCCTGCCTTGCACTTCCAGTAGTCCACCTGATCTGAGGCCCTCCCACCCCTCTCTCTCGATAATGAGGGACATCCCCTTTATGCTCATAAAGATCCAAGACTGCCCCGGAGTAGAGTCAGAGTGTTGACCCCATCTCTTTTGCTCTCCACGTAGAGTGTGTGGGCTGTGAAGGAAACCAGCGGTATTTCCAAGGCTCTGCAGGATGCGCTCAAATTCTGTGTGACTATAAGTTCTCACAGGAGCTTCCTAAATCCCACAGGAACAGCAGCAATCTTGTGCATTTCCTCCACTCTACAGTTTGTCTTCATGAATGCAATGAGCCCTGATCACACACATAACAGGGGCCTCAACTCATTTGTTGCATCTGCTATGCATTGTGTACTCAATTATATACTGATATCAGGTTGTTTTAGTCACCACGCAAACAACTACAAACAGAACAAGTTAAGCAAATGTTGTCACTATGTATATGTTCGATGGTTGGAAGAGTCTGATGACTCAGTAACTTTCTTGTGTTTGGCAGAGTTCCCCTAGAACAACCCTCCGCACACATCCTTGGGATTTTTATCTTCCATTGCTCGTATGCCAGGAAGGTTGGTTTTGAGGAAATAAACCTACCATCCAAACGTGGAATACGGGAAGATCGAAACCATCTGAAAGAAACCCAGAAGACTCTATAAGTCAAATTACAGGTCACAAAACAAAGGTACTTCAGCCAGCACCATATTATCAACCTGGCGATTGGGTAATGTTATGCACCACAAACATCTGCTTCATGGGACAAAGGTATGTAGGGCCATACATTATAGCCAAAGGCATTAACCTTTGAAGATGCAACTAAATTTTCCTGACACTCTAGTCATACATCATCTGTTTCACATGTCACTTTTGAAAGCAGTTCAGGGTGGAATCTGTTTGTTTCCCTCCACCTTCGATCACCATAGCTGGAAATGTGAATCTGAAGTCGAAGCAATACTGTATTCGATGAGAGTTAAGAGTCTCTTAATGTATTTAGATGACTGGAAGGGCTATGCAGCAGTCATCTCCACGCATGCCATCTAATAAGATCCATCAACATGATCTCGTAAAGCCCTAACTAATGGAATGTAGTGCTTAATTTGAGTCAATGGTTGCAGGTGGAGCCTCCGGCACTAATTTCCCCCTATCAGCATTGGACCCAGAGCATGCGAGGGAAAAACAAGCAAGAGAGACCACCACTGCCCTGCACTGATCTCTGCCCCATGGCAGCTCCTATCAAGGCACACATTTAGTTTGTCTGTAATATTTTTTACAGCTGTGCACAAAACATTTCTGTTTTTCCAGGAATAAATTTGCAGTGCAGGAGTTTGTTTCTGAAAATCAAAGCACAATGGCCCTCAACCCAAGGATTTTCTTTCTACTCGTGACAGCCAAATCTTTCCTGACAGTGACACAAAGAAATAACATGCATCGGCCTGTCTGCTCTAAATAGGGTGGGCAGCTGATGACCTTATTTTAAAGGCCTCTACTCTCTCAGAGCATCGGACAAATGTACTCTGTCACATTTGTGAAAGAGTACCATATCTGCTAATCTCTAAATGAGGCCCTAAATTCCATCTGTTCTTCAACATATGGTGTAAATCAATCAATGCATCACTAGTGATGGAACCTTTCACATCTTCCTGAAAACCAGTCCAACCTTGCAAGCTATCACCCAATTCTGTCTTCAGAAAAGGATACATCAGTAAAACAGTTACCCTTAAACTGCCCAGCTGCATCCACACCATGTTATGCACGGCTGCGACTTGCTTACTAATCCTTCCATTTTATTTGATCAATCCTGGATGGCTCATTCAGACCTTGAACCACTGCATGCACAATGGAGGTACAGTTTTGAGAGGGTTTGGTTCGTTTTTAAAGAATGGACCACATTTCGTGATAATTAGAAGACATGCAACAACCCTTCTCCATGTCATGTAGAGTTTCACAAGGTTCCATCATTTCTTCAACACTCTCTAAACTCTTTATGGTGTCACTCAGAATGTTGTTGGAGGAGTCTGGGGTGCCTATCCATCATTTTCATAATGATTCTCAGTTAAACAAGAACATTTCTTCCATTCAAGATTTGCACACCATGAAAACAAAACATGTTTACAGAATGCTCAATAGTCGATGTCGTCCTCACAAACAAATGCTGAAAAAACTAAGCACCTTCTAATCAAATGCCAACATGATTAAAAAGCAAATGAAGTATATGGATTGCAGCTAGTCTTTCCATGCCTATCACACTGAACAAATGGCCTCTAAAGCCTGAGATATCGTTTTGCAGAAATATTATGTCTTAAATATTATATCTCAACTTTTATTTACAAAAATATTTCCTCTTTGAAGTTAAGACTAGCAAATCTACACCCAACTGGATGTTATTTTTTATAAATGATTTGATATTTCTGAATGATTAATTTTTGCTAAGGATCTTCTGACATACAATGTCACCCAATTCCTTTGATAATTACCAGTTTTTCAGCTTATTTTCGCCCTGAGATTTTACCACCTTTTAGCAAGTGAAATGTCCATGGGGGCTTAATACGAATGTGGCACTCCTGCCTTTCTTGTCATTCCCAAGCTGGATGAAAAATATTTCTGTTGGAATCTATGTTTACACAAGACCTATGATGAGCATTATGCGATTCCTTTTTTTGTGTATAGTGGAGTTCTCTTGCTGACTTGCATTTACATTTAATCTACAGTGGTACAGTCCATAATGGAAAGAGACAAGATTTAAGGCTGCCGGAGGTTTGTGCTTCTGAGTTGTGTTTTTTGTTCCCTATTTTCTCTGACTTTGAAAGACATGCCTATTACTTGTCATTGTCAATGAATGAATGAGTAATGTATTGGGTTGTCAACACTCCAAGTCCTTGAGCCTCTGGATCCTGATGGGGGATCACCAAGAGTCTGGTTGGCTAGGAATCTGTACACTTATTGTTTAGTAAAAGTAAACATGGAATTGAAGAGGCGAGTTTCAAGATTCTTCAAAAATTGCAACAGAGGGTCTTCATCCTGATGCAAAAAGGAATATTGCTTTATAATCTTGGAGCCCAAATTGAGAAGGTATGCTACTTTTTGCAGTTTTGAAGCTTGGACCTGCTTTGTCCTCTAGTTTTTCATTGACCATTGAGTTTGTTATCATAGCTTTGTAGTCAAAGCAGCAAGCATTGAGGATCCTGCTCTTCTGCAAGGACAGCCATTGTAGGTTGATTAAACTAGGTGTGAAGAGACTACATTTCTTTTGTCCCTTGATGAGTAGGAAACTGTCTGTAGGGCACACATCGAAGCTGCCATGGTTAGGGCTGGGAGTTTTTGTTTCAATTCAGAGCTAGAGTTGGACAATGGTAATTACAGAGAGAAGTATTTGCGGGGCTTCCCAAGTAGCTGCTATTGAAGGCTAGTGCAGCCTTTTCAAATTCAACTGCAGGAAAAGTTATATGCTACAGTCTCCACTCCACAAGAGATGACTACTAACTAAAATACTGAGGGGGAAAGGAAGGAGAAGGTGTTTGGAATTAAGGGCCTCATTCGGGTACTCCATCACAAACATCACCGATGTCCCATCTGCATTATTGTGTTAGGATATAATGCGCTTGTAATTAGGCTGACCGGATATACGTCATGGTTGGGATGAAGTATCGATCCACCAAACTCTAAATCAGGTTCCTCGTTTCTTGTTATTCCTTAACCTTAATGCCACACACTCTACCCTACTCCTCACAAACAGATTTCCACTTTGGGGCTTGGGATTGCAACTTCTGACTTCTCTTGTCATTCCTAAAGGTGCATGTTACATTAGAATGTGGGTTTTTAATTTGGGAAGTGGGGACCCATACCAGTTTGATAAACATGCTCTGATTAAGTCACTAAATAAGTCTATATTAAACGTTGTTCAGCCCATCCTACCTAAGCAGTACCAGCAATTTTAAAGTCAAGAAAATATTATAATAAAATTACCAAAGCACTTCAGAAAAAGAGATTGAAATTTAATGAGCTAAGACATTAATACATATAAAATCTGTTAGGTAAACCGAAGCAAGATATATGTTTTTGGTGAGAACGTTGATTATTAGTATGAGAGGATGTGGCATGTTGTAATTAACAGGTTCTCTCTTTTCTTCTAGAAGTCTGAGCCAGTTCATGTAAGTTAACATGTTGTAGGGTTATTGAAGACGTTACAGTTAAATAATAAAGTATAAATAGCCCCACCAGTAGCATCCTTGGTGCTCAGCCCACTCTTTCCAACTGACATTAAAACCAACCATCACACTCACACTGACTGAGCAGCAGGGAACTGGGAACTATGGAGAGGATGCATAGCAGCAACCAAAGGTTACAACACATCTCCTCCCGTTAGAGAAACAATTGAAAATACCAAGAGGCATAAGGTGGAAATAAACAATGAATCAGTCCCCTGAATATTCAAACTAATAAATCATCAATTACAAAATGAGAAAAGATAGAAGTAAATTGTCTGTCTGTCCTATAGATATTCGGCTCATAAACAAAACAGGTAAATCATCTGCAGGACTTAGGGAACTAATAACGCCCCCTACTACACACAATTAAACCATAACTCCTTAGGAAGGACTCACATCACTAGGGTACATTACACACATGTGCCCTATACTGCAATACACTAGAATACTAGGGTGCAGCACACACACTCACCCTATGCTACAACACACTAGCAACATTAGGGTGTAACACAAGAGCTCTACACTTTTCCTTAACCCCGTAGGAAGGACACTTCACAACACTAGGGTACACAACCCCTACATCTCTCTTTAACCCCATAGGACACATATACCACCAGGGTGCAACACACAACCCCTCCACTCAGGGCCGTTTCTAGGTGTTTTGCCGCCCTAGGCGAGAATTGAAAAATGCCGCCTCCTCCCTTTTACTACCATCACTCTCTCCCCGTGTCATCCAGGCTAGAAGAATGTATTTATTTATTTGAAGGTTTTATATAACGCGAACAAGACCCTTCCGGGTATCAGAGCGCTTTACCGGGTAGATGTTGGAAACAGGTACGAGCATAGAGAAAAAGAAAACGAAAATAAAAATATAAAGTAGAAGGTCAGCTATATCGGTTGCATGTGTTGATGTCGACCTACAATGTAGGAGTATACATTTTAACCGCGTTTTAGAGGAGTGGGTGCAGGAGGTGCAAGATATTTTGCTTTCCGGTTAAAATAAGTTGGCCTTCCCCCACGATCCTTATTCTCGATAAGACAGCAATGCTTACATCTCTACGTATCGAAACCTGCATAGTGTATAAAGGACTGTTAAAATGGACTAATGTAGCATGAAAAAGTGAGCCCCTGGTGCTGCGCTTTAATTTAAAAAGGGATATGGCAGGAGGTTGCTTGACTACTACGTTCAATAACAAATTAAAACTGCATGTGCAAATCTGAAGGGGTAATGGTTTCAGAGAGCCAAAATTAAGACATACACAAAACGTGGCATAAAACAGGGTGATAAAGTGAGCACTAGCTGCTGCAAAACAAATGTTGGTGGCCTTTTGAACCTTGACATACAGCGGCATCTGCTTGGAACAGTTTCGTGTTAACAGAGTCATAGTGGCCATTATTGGAAGAACAAAACAGGATCTGAAAAAGAAAAGAAGCTTGAAATACAACAGGTGTTTTTCGACAATATAAATGATACTTCGGTATCGCTGCATCCAATGACTACTCTATAGGCAGATACCTCACCTTAGACTTTCCCCCGACACAAGACTACATCCAGAGGTTTCTCATAGGAGTGCTCTCACATACCAATAGGTTGAGACTTGCGGCTCCACAACATCCTTGAAGAAGTGGAGTGGTGCCACAGATAAGCACCATCACAGTGCACCGATTTCAGTTTGTCATTTTCCTTTCAGCACCCTCAGACGTGGAGCATGAACATCTGTTGGATACAGTGGCTCAGTAAGAACTTGGGACAAAAAGAGTCGACTCCACAGAATTAATGCATTAGATCACAAAATGTGCCTCGTTATGCCACATAATTTGCCTTTTTTTGACGCATAATTGAGCCACCTCTCCGCATAATTTGGTTAATTAGCAATGTACGTTTTGTAAGTGGGCGAATAGAGCGCAAACGTAGCTGTAGAACATCACAGCACGGTACAATAGTTGCCTGGGTACATTTGAGTGGTAAATCATATAGAGCTGCCAAACTGACTCTAGAACCAGGTGGATTGGAGAGTCTCGCTATATGATTTTATTCACGCAGGTCAAGCATCACACGCTTCATATCTAGCCGCTGCTGATATGTCTCGCCACATAAATCGTGACAAACAACTCCAAAAGCTAGAGCACAAGAGGCAGGGCACAATGTGAACTTGTTTTTATTGCAGGTTAGAAAATAAATTATGGCTATTCGTCTTTTTTCCCACTATTTCCAGACCATAATAAGACCGGAACCTGTATTTTGGGGTGAAAAAACTAAAAACGAATTTCAGATTGGCGTGATGGAAAAAATAAGCCTCTTGCCACCATATATTTTTTATGTGTGGCGTGCTATTAGCCACCTGTTTGCACTGCTTAAAAACAAATGAAATTTGCGAATTATAAACCAATTACCTGACACAGTTATTGTATTTCTTAGGCACCAGAGCAGCCGACCCACACAGTCTGTCCCCCGCGCGCAGAGAGAGAGGGTGGTGTGACGTGCGAGTAGACACCGTCACTGGCTGCTGCATAAAGCACCGGTCGGGGACTGGCCAAAAATTATGCCCAGGGCCGTCATTGGTAGCCCTTTCCCACGCTACAAGATTGATGGCCCTGGGGACCCACACACTGGCACGCCGGCCCGCTCCACACACCACTATGCTAGGGTGCGCTGCACAGCATGTACAAGCAGGTGCGCTTGCAGTCCCATACAGGTGCTTCTGCCTTCAAATAAAAAAAAAATCCCCTTTTTGCCGCCATAGCCCTTTTGCCGCCCTAGGTGGCCGCCTAGTCTTGCCTAATGGTAGAAAGGGCCCTGCCTACACTACTCCTTAATCCCTTCGAAAGGACACTTGTAACACCAGGGTGCAACACACAACCCCTACACTTGTCCATGACCCCTTAGGAAGGACACTTCACATCATTAGGGTGCAACACACACACTCAGCCTATACTGCATCACACATGCTGCACACCTAACAGAACCAAGGGCACATGGCCCCCTTCTGTCAGCATGGCAAAAAAAGAAATACCTAGGTAAAAAATTCAGAATAGCATTGAACATATACTCAGGCAACAATCTAGCATGGCATTCCTAAAAATATAAACATGCAGCAAATCCAGAATAGCACTAAAAATATACTCAGGCAGCATATTCAGCATGGCATTAATGAAAATACACAGGCAGAAAATTCAGAATAGCATGCAAAAATACACTCAGACATATACTCAGCATGGCATTACAAAATAATTCAGCATGGCATAGAACAATATCCACCAAAACACCCAATATTCCCTGTGCTTGGAGACACTTCAACATTTTTTCAAGGCATAGAGGAATGTCCAGACAGGTGTTTACAATCCATGCGTAGCAATGAGTTCAATGGAAACCAAAGCACTCATCAGCATTCCATTACATCGCTGAGCAGCAGGGAACTGAGAACTATGGAGAAGATGTGTAGCAGCAACCACAGTGTACAACATGGGTCCTCACCAAATAATAATAACACAATTCCAGACAAAGTCCACTTAGATCTCAATAATTTAAACCTGAGCTCAAACCTTGGTAGCTGTAGCACAGAACAGGCAAACGTCACTCAGCAGAAATATGTAAAGCATTTATTAGAATCAAAACAGTTAAGAAATGGAAAACAAAACAAAATAAAACTTCCATTCGAATTTATAAACAGAGAATGTTTTAATATAAAAATAGACACTCAAAAGATTTGAGATTTGAGAACCAGATTTTAGAAGTTTCTAGTCCAAACAGGGTGAAGTGTAAATCGAGAGCACCTGTTCATGCTAGATCAAGTCAAAGTCAAAAGTTGAGGACGACGCATTAGAGTGTGGGTAAGATATAGGGACCAGGTTTGTCCTGGTGGAACGTTTTCCTTCTGACGTAGTTTTTTACTGAAGAAAAGTCCTCATCAGCGTGGTCGTTAGTGGGTCGGGGTTCAGTGCCAGCTGTATATGAAGAGGGGTTTGTCTACAGTGGCCGACTGAAGTATGAAACCTCGGTGGGAGCCTCGGCTCTGGCAGGTAGTTTGAGGCTGTCAGCAGTGGTGTGCTGCTCGGCTTTGGTCTCAGTGAAGTCCTCTACGTTTATACTTAGAAACTTTTCTGTAAGTCAGGATTGTATCAGCAGGAAAAATCAGAAAGTTGACATTGCTGGTTACAGCTCAGCTGTGATCCGGTGGTAGCCTCTGGTTCTTTTTGCAAAAAGTTCCGAAAAGGTTTTTAAGTGCTAAGTATTGCAATTTCGAAGGAGAAAAGAGAACACTCTAACATCAGTCTAGAGCCCAGGATATTTTGGGCACCACTTGGGGTTTAGAACTCAATCTCCCAAAAGCCACCAGCAGGGTCCAGGGCAAAGCCAGTTGGAACGGGTCAGATCAGCTCTTCAGAGATTTGGGGCCAGATATACGACCATTTTATTTTGCGCCTCGCAATTTGCAACTAATTGCGAGTCTCAAATTGCGAGGTGCAAAATAAAATGTACAACAGTGTATTTAACACTGTTTGCGATTACCAATGGGGTCGCAAATTGCGAGGCTCATTAATATTAATGAGGTTCTCGCAATTTGCGAGCCTATTGGGAATGACAGGCCCTCCCAGGGATGGTGGCCTGCTGGGCTCAGCAGACCACCATGTCTGGGACTGCTTTGAAATAAAGCAGTTTTTCTTTTTTAAATGCAGCCCGTTTTCCCTAAAGGAAAACAGGATGCATTTAAAAAAAAAAAAATGAAACGTTTTCATTTCATTTTTTAAGGGCAGGCAGTGGTCCCTTGGACCACTGCCTGCCCTTGAAAAATATTTCCCCATGCATTTGCAAAGGGAAGTAGGTGGTAATTGCGAGTGTTTTGGGGGAACGCCCCTTCCAAATAGCAGTATAAGGGAGAGGGTCCCAGGGTATACAAACTATTTGTTATAAAAAAGAGCTAGCACAAGATCAATCACAGAAAAAAAGCAAAAGAAATGCAAAGAAAACTTGCCAAAGTGTTATTTAATCACACTTTAGGAAGGTACACATTTACTAATAAATACAATAGACTTAGATCAAATAGTGCGGGGTGCCAAAGGAGGGAAAGAAGTGGATGGTGATTTGAGTGAGGAATGGGGGGTAAGTGACATATAAATAATAAACACGTCACAATTTAATTGCAAGGCAAAACAATTTCAAGCCAAAGTATCCAGGTCAAATTCATTGAAATGAATATCAGAATTATTTACAAAAACCATGTACAAGCAAAAGCACAGTGTCTATTACACTGTTGGCAGTACTGGCAAAGAAGTGTTGTCGACGTTTCGACCCCTGGACATAGGTAGGTAAGTCAGCTCCTTACTAACGGGGTCTTCTTCAGGACAGAGACAATGTGACAAGGGGAGTGGCACCTAAAAAACATATATATATAAATTAATGACAAAAATTCGAAATCCCAAACTGGATTGATTCAAGGGGACTCCAAATAGGACAAGTAACCATATTTACCCAAGACAGGGATGTACAGGTGATCAGTATCTTCTTGGCGTCAAATGACGCAAGGGCTGAAAAACTCCAGAGAGGGGGTAGAGTGAGTGACACCTAAAGGGAAATTATAAGGTGTCTGAGTGGAGATCCAAAAAAGCACATATAGGATTCAAAAGTTAATTCCACGAAGAGAACTTACTTAATTGTCAGTCTTGAAGGAATCGGGGAATGCAAAATCTCCCGAATCAGACGCCATGGTGCATACTCAAAAGGCGACAAAGGAATTAATCGCAGGAAAATCCAGTCTCTAAAGGTAAAAACAAAGGAGTAATATAACTAAAGTCTTAAAAAACCCTAGCCTAGGGGAAGTACAGCTAAAAGAGCAAAGAAACCACGCCATGTCATCAGACGACATTGCTTTACAAGGTATGCTATTAATCGGCCCCTAACGAAAAGGGGTTCAGCAGAAATGAATAAAGTTAACCTAAGGTATCTGGTCAGCAAATTGAATGGGTAAAAACAGGTAGGCTCAATCACAAAACCCACTGTGTGATGTTACACAAAGCCAGCGGAGGCTAGAAGGGATTAAAGCAATGACCAGCGTAAAACGAGAGGTAAATTGAATTACAAAATAGCCCGAACTAGCGAGCAGCCAGCAGCCGGACAAATGGAAAAAGTCTCGGTAACTGGGCATACAGTAGCAGGGGAGTGGGGGCGGGGGTTGTTGAGCCCTTACCGTAAGATGCGGCAACACCGACTCGCCTCGTAATTATTCAGAAGTCACAGAGAACTGCACCGTTTGTGCATCTAAATAGGCAGACGCGCCGCGTGACGCTAGACGCGGCGCAGACGCTAGATGCCTGCAGTCTGAGATGAATTAGAAGAAAGACAACCGGAGTTGCTTTCTCAAGGCAATTTCCGCTAAAGTCAAAAATACGGTAATACAGGGGATAACAAGGACACATAATTGCTGATTGGATGTTCATGTGCATATCAGTAATAAAATACAGATTAGCCCCAGAGGTGGACAGTGTCAAAGCGAAACAATCGGGCATATACAGACTAACAAGTCTGGGTCTGATTAAAGACAACATCATATCACAACATGCATTGGTAAACAAATACACAATTGATTGTTATGTCAGTAAATTAGACAGCAGTAACTGAACCTTGCCAGGGAGGGTACAAAAGTGAACATAAAATCGACAGATGTTTAACATAGTCAGTATAAATAGACACATAGGTTTTTTCTGGCCCCCGAACAATGTCATAGATAGTAAAAACGAGAAAGCCATGGTTCACCATAATAGACATTTGTAGGAAATTGAGGTAGTTGTCGAAAAACAACAGATATATACAAAAATCGATCATGGGCGAAATACACAAAGATGTACAGTGGGCGAGTACACAGACCTAAAGGGAAAACCTCTAAGAGGTCTAACCCAGCATCAGGGTGATTTGCAGAAGGCTAAGAGGCCCAGGAAAACGGGGTACCTAGGTGTTTAGAATAGCTAGCTGGACATTGCTAAGGTCCTGCTCATTCAGACCCAAGTTAATTGTATCAAAACGAATCATCCATTTGCACTCCCTGACCGTAAGTACAGAGGATATATCACCTCCCCTTGGCCCCAATCTGGTTTTTTCTAATACAATCCACTGCATTTGTTCTGGGCGGTGTCCCACCTGTTTGTAGTGTTCGACTAGAGGTGCCCCAATGACCTGACATCTTATTCTACTTTGGTGCTGTAATATTCTCACTTTAACCTTCTGTTGTGTCTGGCCAATGTACAGTTGGCCACACGGACAAAGAATCCCATAAATAACGTCAGTAGAGTTACAGTTGGTGTGGGAATCAAGTGTGACAACATGATGTTTGTATGCAAAAGTTTTAGCTTGAATCGTTGTCGGACAGGCCTTGCAGGATCCACATTTGAAATGGCCTATAATTGGTGGCAGGTTCCACAGTGACTGTATCGTTGGTTCCACTGGGTCTTCAAGAAAAGAATGAACAACATGATCTTTAATACTCATTCCTTTTTTGAAAGAATGCATGGGTAACGATGGTTGATCAATTTCAGTGGACACAAGGCTCCAGTGTTTATTTATTATCCTCTTCACTGCGTTGCTTCTGGTAGAGAAGGTAGTGACGCAAATCATATTTTGATGGGCTGAGGCGGTAGGTTCTCTCGCCGTTAGTAAGGTTTCCCGTGGATTGAACCACGCCCTCTTCTGGGCCTTTTTCACCAGGCGCTTTGGGTATCCCCTTGAAATAAGTCTGATGCTCAGATCTTCAGATTCCATTAAGTAATCAGACCTCTTGGTGCAATTTCTACGGATTCGTAGGAATTGGCCCACCGGCAAGTTATCTCTTAAACCTCGTGGGTGGTGACTACTGTATCTTAGAAGTGAGTTCCGTTCAGTGGGTTTTCGGTACAAGGTCGTACAGAGCTTTTCATCTTCACTGAAAATTTTTAGATCCAGGAATGGTATCACCCGGGGGTCCGACTGAATAGTGAACTGAATGTCCCGATCACACTGGTTCAGCCATTCGTGAAATGCATTAAGTTGAGTTATATCGCCATTCCAGATTAGCAATATATCGTCGATATATCTCTTCCATAGTTCTATTTTTCGAGAGAAGGGGTTGTTGTTATCGAAGATATGACGTTGTTCAAAATTGTCCATATACAATATCGCCCCAGATCTGGCGATATTGTATATGGACAATTTTGTAGTCACCACCCACGAGGTTTAAGAGATAACTTGCCGGTGGGCCAATTCCTACGAATCCGTAGAAATTGCACCAAGAGGTCTGATTACTTAATGGAATCTGAAGATCTGAGCATCAGACTTATTACAAGGGGATACCCAAAGCGCCTGGTGAAAAAGGCCCAGAAGAGGGCGTGGTTCAATCCACGGGAAACCTTACTAACGGCGAGAGAACCTACCGCCTCAGCCCATCAAAATATGATTTGCGTCACTACCTTCTCTACCAGAAGCAACGCAGTGAAGAGGATAATAAATAAACACTGGAGCCTTGTGTCCACTGAAATTGATCAACCATCGTTACCCATGCATTCTTTCAAAAAAGGAATGAGTATTAAAGATCATGTTGTTCATTCTTTTCTTGAAGACCCAGTGGAACCAACGATACAGTCACTGTGGAACCTGCCACCAATTATAGGCCATTTCAAATGTGGATCCTGCAAGGCCTGTCCGACAACGATTCAAGCTAAAACTTTTGCATACAAACATCATGTTGTCACACTTGATTCCCACACCAACTGTAACTCTACTGACGTTATTTATGGGATTCTTTGTCCGTGTGGCCAACTGTACATTGGCCAGACACAACAGAAGGTTAAAGTGAGAATATTACAGCACCAAAGTAGAATAAGATGTCAGGTCATTGGGGCACCTCTAGTCGAACACTACAAACAGGTGGGACACCGCCCAGAACAAATGCAGTGGATTGTATTAGAAAAAACCAGATTGGGGCCAAGGGGAGGTGATATATCCTCTGTACTTACGGTCAGGGAGTGCAAATGGATGATTCGTTTTGATACAATTAACTTGGGTCTGAATGAGCAGGACCTTAGCAATGTCCAGCTAGCTATTCTAAACACCTAGGTACCCCGTTTTCCTGGGCCTCTTAGCCTTCTGCAAATCACCCTGATGCTGGGTTAGACCTCTTAGAGGTTTTCCCTTTAGGTCTGTGTACTCGCCCACTGTACATCTTTGTGTATTTCGCCCATGATCGATTTTTGTATATATCTGTTGTTTTTCGACAACTACCTCAATTTCCTACAAATGTCTATTATGGTGAACCATGGCTTTCTCGTTTTTACTATCTATGACATTGTTCGGGGGCCAGAAAAAACCTATGTGTCTATTTATACTGACTATGTTAAACATCTGTCGATTTTATGTTCACTTTTGTACCCTCCCTGGCAAGGTTCAGTTACTGCTGTCTAATTTACTGACATAACAATCAATTGTGTATTTGTTTACCAATGCATGTTGTGATATGATGTTGTCTTTAATCAGACCCAGACTTGTTAGTCTGTATATGCCCGATTGTTTCGCTTTGACACTGTCCACCTCTGGGGCTAATCTGTATTTTATTACTGATATGCACATGAACATCCAATCAGCAATTATGTGTCCTTGTTATCCCCTGTATTACCGTATTTTTGACTTTAGCGGAAATTGCCTTGAGAAAGCAACTCCGGTTGTCTTTCTTCTAATTCATCTCAGACTGCAGGCATCTAGCGTCTGCGCCGCGTCTAGCGTCACGCGGCGCGTCTGCCTATTTAGATGCACAAACGGTGCAGTTCTCTGTGACTTCTGAATAATTACGAGGCGAGTCGGTGTTGCCGCATCTTACGGTAAGGGCTCAACAACCCCCGCCCCCACTCCCCTGCTACTGTATGCCCAGTTACCGAGACTTTTTCCATTTGTCCGGCTGCTGGCTGCTCGCTAGTTCGGGCTATTTTGTAATTCAATTTACCTCTCGTTTTACGCTGGTCATTGCTTTAATCCCTTCTAGCCTCCGCTGGCTTTGTGTAACATCACACAGTGGGTTTTGTGATTGAGCCTACCTGTTTTTACCCATTCAATTTGCTGACCAGATACCTTAGGTTAACTTTATTCATTTCTGCTGAACCCCTTTTCGTTAGGGGCCGATTAATAGCATACCTTGTAAAGCAATGTCGTCTGATGACATGGCGTGGTTTCTTTGCTCTTTTAGCTGTACTTCCCCTAGGCTAGGGTTTTTTAAGACTTTAGTTATATTACTCCTTTGTTTTTACCTTTAGAGACTGGATTTTCCTGCGATTAATTCCTTTGTCGCCTTTTGAGTATGCACCATGGCGTCTGATTCGGGAGATTTTGCATTCCCCGATTCCTTCAAGACTGACAATTAAGTAAGTTCTCTTCGTGGAATTAACTTTTGAATCCTATATGTGCTTTTTTGGATCTCCACTCAGACACCTTATAATTTCCCTTTAGGTGTCACTCACTCTACCCCCTCTCTGGAGTTTTTCAGCCCTTGCGTCATTTGACGCCAAGAAGATACTGATCACCTGTACATCCCTGTCTTGGGTAAATATGGTTACTTGTCCTATTTGGAGTCCCCTTGAATCAATCCAGTTTGGGATTTCGAATTTTTGTCATTAATTTATATATATATGTTTTTTAGGTGCCACTCCCCTTGTCACATTGTCTCTGTCCTGAAGAAGACCCCGTTAGTAAGGAGCTGACTTACCTACCTATGTCCAGGGGTCGAAACGTCGACAACACTTCTTTGCCAGTACTGCCAACAGTGTAATAGACACTGTGCTTTTGCTTGTACATGGTTTTTGTAAATAATTCTGATATTCATTTCAATGAATTTGACCTGGATACTTTGGCTTGAAATTGTTTTGCCTTGCAATTAAATTGTGACGTGTTTATTATTTATATGTCACTTACCCCCCATTCCTCACTCAAATCACCATCCACTTCTTTCCCTCCTTTGGCACCCCGCACTATTTGATCTAAGTCTATTGTATTTATTAGTAAATGTGTACCTTCCTAAAGTGTGATTAAATAACACTTTGGCAAGTTTTCTTTGCATTTCTTTTGCTTTTTTTCTGTGATTGATCTTGTGCTAGCTCTTTTTTATAACAAATAGTTTGTATACCCTGGGACCCTCTCCCTTATACTGCTCTATTACCCAGGTCCCAGTGATTTGTGGGTTTACCCTTTGTAATAACGCCTTCCAAATAGCAAGCACAAAACCTATTTAGCGAGTCTCAAATAAATTGCGACTAGCTAAATAGGCTTTGTACATGGCCCATGATGTTTTTGCATGCACAAACGGTTTCGCAAACCCGTTTGCGCATGCAAAAACGGGTCGTACATCTGACCTTTGGCTTCTTGCAGCTTTTTTGTTTCTGAAGCTGAACAGGAGGCTAGCCGTTGGAATCCACTCTTCTGTCCTGGTTACAAGTGGGGTGCAGGTTCAGCCCTTGCAGTTTCTCTCTACTGTTTCAACAGTAGGTGCAGTCTTTCTTCTGTCTTCCACAGGTTCAGAGGACCTCTGAAGAATGTATCCAGGGCTGCCACTTTTATGCCTGTCACTAGTTGGTGGGTGGAGGACATTCCCAGTCCAATGGAAAAAAATTCCTAGGGGAAACCCTACCCATTTTTATTAGGTCTCGCCTGACCCAGCGCATGCGCTGGTCTGGCGAGACTTATTGAGAGGGCTCCAAAAAGTGCTACCAGGCCAGCCTAGAGCTACAGTGCATGTGCGCGGGCGCGCGCGCCTCGCTTTACCGGGATTACTTTCGCGGCCGCTTGGCATTGCCAATAGGTCTCGCTTTTGGGACCCTATAAGTATTTAGTTATGCAACTGTTGCATGGCTAAACACTTATAAGGTCCCAAAGGCGAGACCTATTGGCTATGCCAATGCTTGTATCACTTACTTGAGGTTTGGTCCTAAACAACCCCATAGTGCATTGTTCTGCCATAACCCAACATGGCAGACCCTTTAGTTCCATGGGCAGAGCCCTGGGCACAACCCTAAGGTCAAGGGAATTTAAGAACTCCACCTACACACCAGTTCTGAAGCAAATTTTACCCCCACTGGGTAAGGTACCACTCTGGCTACTTGGACAATGGCAACAGCAGGCCTAGGTGTGAATTACATCTGCCTGTGACAGGGGATGTCCCTTTAAAGTCTGTGCCGTTGGTGCACACATCCCTCAGGCCATCCTGCCATGAGGAGCTCACACCTCTTCCCAGTCAAGGTCCTTTTGTTCTCTTTCTTGGAATTTATTCACACTTCCTTGCAGGGGACCAGCAGCCTGTCACGTGACAGATGGGGATTAACTCTGAAAAGTCTACTAGAGGCTTCAGACAGAGAAAAGACAACTTTCTAAGTATGACATTTTCAAAATACTAATTTTAAATCTGACTTTTCCATTAGATTGTATTTTAAATCCCTATTTATTTTAGTCCTTGAATCACTGTTCAAGCTATTCCCTAACTTAAGTTATATATTATAAGGTGTTATGCGGTAACCCAGTGCTTTTCTTTGGGAGAGCCAGCCTTGCCACAGTGTAAAACCACTTTGAAGATTTGCCACTGCCAAAACATGTAAAACCTAAGTACACATGACCTACTTTTACCATGCACCCTGTATATGGGCATTAACGGCTTACCTTAGGGGAGACTTATCAGTATTAAAAATAAAGGTATAGCCCTGGCAAAAGCTTTATTTGCCAGATCGGACTTGCAGGTTTAACACTCCACAGTAAGGCTGCAGTGGCTTAAAGACATGCTTTGCATTGTTACGTTAGTGTGGACCAAAAGGTGTGGCAGTATTCTAGTGACATGGCTGGGGCCTGGTCAGCAGTGTCCTACTGTAAAGTGTCCAAACCCCAGCATCAACATTCCACAGTGGCAAAAGTGGCATATCCTGAGAAGTCTTAAGGCACAATGGTCCGAGAAACAATACAGAGCCATTGAAAAGTATCAGTTTGCAGTTAACCAGGACCTAAATGTGATTTCAAGCTGCCTGCGCTCAGATACACCAAGCAGGTTGCCTAGGTCAACATTGAGATTTAAAGCCTTGAATCCTGAAGCAGGGCAAAGTCCAAAGTCGAAGCTGGTAAGCACCCTCAAAGTTGTCGATGTCGCCTGAATTTGAGCTCCCACTAAAGCTGTTGATTTTGGCGCCAAGTAAGGCATAGCTGGTTCCTCTCGCACATAGATTGCTTCTGTGTTGGGTTGATTTATCGCTTCACCCTGGGCCAAAGTTCTCAAACATTTCTACAGAACAAGGCTGAGTGCTGTAGCCGGGCAGGGCTCAATGAGGGCAGATATCTTTGCCAAGAGGTTTGCAGGGAAAAAAAGTGCCACTTTTCTCTAACTCCTGAGAAAACTCTTTCTGGTCACGTCTGCAGCCCTAGGTCCTCAGGGCAGGCTTCTAGATACAGAAGGGCATATTTATCATACTTTCACGCAGCACAAAGCCGCAAGCCACCTTGCTGTCCTGCATGAAAGGGCAGGAATGCTTCATATTTAAATCACATGGCGCATCCTTGTCCTTTTCTTACAGTGACTCACTTTGGGCTGCCTAGTGTCAATGTCTGCACCTTTGCACCACAAGGCAAGGGTGTCTGCTTTGTAAGCAGCATTGGTTTTGTGCAGGAAGGAACACCTTCCCACACAAAAACAATCAAACATTCCTGAGAAGCATACTCCTCTTTTTATCCATGTTGCAGAATGCAGAACACATAGGAAGAGGCACACACAAGGAGAAATAAAGATAATTCTCCTCATCAGGCCTCCCCTGATGGTAAATCTGCACTCATGGTAAATCTGGGAATGCACTACAGTTCATGGGTAGATGCAAGGGAACACCCATGCTCCACCCATGGAACGCCTCCTTAGGGCAGAGTAACAAGAGGCAAGTATTTGCACTGCCTTGCGGTACTCCAGATTTATCAAGCCATGCAGGATCGCACAAGGTGGCCTTGCGTGGCTTGATAAATCTGAATTTATCATAAATATGGGCCCACATCTCTCACCATTCAGCACTCTTGTAAGTTTCAGTTATCTCTTATCAGCTGGGAACTCTAAGAGTCAGGATTCCTTTATCTTTTTGTGTCTCTGGATAAGGCACACAGGTCATCCGTCTCACCATTAGATAGCAGTTCTAGTCACTGGGTGTCTGTAGGAGTCCTTAAGTCATTTTTCGTCTGGCAGGACCTACTTCATCAAGAATAGTTTACCCAGGTCCAGGAATGTTCTGAGGAGATGATGGTTAGATTCAAGTGTTATCCTGTTCACTTGTCAGTCACTGGAGAATTTTTCATACTCAGTCTTGACTACTTTGTCATCCTATATGCCCCTTCTTTTACGTCTTCCTCTCTTTATTTGAATAGTTCCCAGAAGTCCTAAATCCCAAATGGTTAACCTCTTCCTGACCCATCAGAAGGGTCTCTTGCTCTTTCAAGATACTCGCCTATTTAGATAAGGTCTCTGCCCTCTATCAGGGTCAACATTGTTTTCCACATGTTGGTAGTGATGTCAGTGAGTCCAGGAATGCCCTGGAAATGAATTGAAGCAGATACTATAGGCCATATTTAGTGTCTTGGCCTCTTGAGGTGAGTTTAGTTACAAATATGGGTCAAACCAATACAAAGTATATTTTCATAAAGTTATTTACCCACTAAAGCTGTCAACAATCTTATTTCATTGTTACATTTTATTTTTTAATCTGATTTGTATATTACTTTGAATCATGTTACTTGCTTTTCTTAAGTGAAGTTAGAAATAAAAGGCTATCATTTTGCCTTGGCCTGTTAATGGAGAATCTAGCTGAACCCACACAATGAAAACAGTTTTTAGACATGTAGTCACGGTGGGTTTACAAGGCAATTTTTAGAGATGACTTATTAATATATAAAAGGAGGTTTTCTACATTGCAAAGGCGCTCTTCCTTTCCAGGTGGCACTGCAGTGATTTTAAACTGCAGGCTTGCCAGAGCACAGTGGTTCTCCTCGCAGCCTTATATTTTGCCATATTTGTGGGTAGTGTAAATACACACTGCAGCCCTCACATACAATTATACTCCCATACCATTGCTGCATGATCTGCATCATCTATCATTGCCTTACAGGGCAGTAACATATTTAAAAGCTCCTTTTAGGACCAGAGCACGTGCACTGTGGCTGTGAATATTAAAGTCACAGCGCACACATCCTAATACCAGTAAATGCATTGTCCGGAAAAACTGCTTCAAAAATAGCAGGGAACTTTATTTGGCACTGTACTTCTTGGATTTCCACTGGTGATGCGGAAACCTGAAAGCGTAGTCCGTCCTTTCTTGAAATGCACACACAGAGCGGATACTGAACCCAGAGTTTGTGCAACAGTCAAACTTTAAAAAAGCATGGACTTTTGCCTGAAATTGGAATCCATCCCCAGCCAGGATGGTGCCATGGAAGCTGCCGATCAGGGAGTTGCCGCCAGTATTCAGAAGACATTGCCTTGAAAGATGGCGTGCTATCAATAGAAAAGCCTAGACATTTTCCTCAGGTTTTCTGCGAGGCGTGATTTATCCAGGTCCATGTCTGAGAGACATGACTTGATGTGAGAATGATTGGTGTTGATAGAGATGGGAACACATCGATCTTTAGTTTTGTTTAGCTTCATGCAGGTGCAAACGTGAATGACAGTTATGCAAATGTATGGTACTGCTAGGCATGACGGGAAATGCTCCACTGGACTCCCAAACCCTGACAACCAGAAACAATCACAATGCTTAAAAATAATATCCACATGCAGCATCGATATATGTTTCTACAGTTCACAAGCACACCTCTGTCACAGATTGAATGGCATTTATAAACACTACTGAAGACCATTAACCAGTATCAAAATAATTCTGAGCACAGGGCAAACAGATATTGCTGGACTTGTTCTTGTGTCAGACGTCTCCTTTAACATTACTTATCTTGCTGGGAAATCAAATAAACAAACACAAAGAAAAATGTGTGGTCCCTTAAGAAACCATCAATGTGCAGAAAGCAAAACATGTAATAAGTCTCTTCTGAAATTATTAGAGGCAGATTGCAGAGGATGAAGTCTAATTAACCCCACCATCTGGGCTTAACTAATTTTCAACAAAATGAGCGAACTCTCAAACATTCTAGATATGTACTGAGAATATTATATTTTAAAATGACAAAAGAATAAGATAAAAATGTATATTATTGCCAAACCTTTTTCCAAGGCATGAAATATAATATGCAATGTCCAACAAAAGAGGCTAAAATATCATTAGCTCATGGCATCAAAGAGACAGGAAAATAAACGCGGAATCATTGGCAAGTCTTAGAAATAGGCAATGATGAAGAAAATAATCTAAAATAGAAATGGCAAAATCAACAATACAGAAAGAAAATCTCGCAGTGGCAACATAATTGCACCTGATAAAACGGTGGACAATAGTTCTAGGGGAATGTGGCATGTGGATGGCTGCCATAGAGTAGCAACTGGCAGGTTTCACGTTCCAGCAGCTATTCTTACGCTGCAACTGTATTGAAACCCAGAACATCACCTGGACTGTGTTCCATTACAGTGTACACAATTAGGGACATATATTAACACATTATCTATCCCTTCTTTGTCCCAATGACAACCTTTAATCCTTTACTTCCCCTTCTTTTTAATTTTTAAAGCCCCACTTCCGTGGCCGAAAATGTCACAACTCATTGCACTTGTATGTATTACAATTGTGTTTCCAACTTTGGTGCTTTATGCCTAGTGTTGATCTGCCATGCAACCCCCTTAAATACATGTAAATAAAACTCAATATATGGGAAGCACTCAAAGATGATTACAGCCCAAAGTTTACTTAATCAAATCTACAATTAAATATACCTCCTGATCTCCATGATGCTGAGCTGGTGTTTTGAAATGTAAAATCCAAGGAATAGGCACAAATGTCATAGTTTAAAAATGATATCGTTAATTTTTATTCTTCAATCTTTATCAGAAAAGAAAGTGTCAATCCAGCCAACATGTTTCATCCCCACGTAGGACTTCATCAGGGCTGTAAAGAACATGATAACAATATTTACAATTCAAAATACCCAAGTTGTTTAATCCCACAAGTTTCATTACATTCCACAATACATTCCCACCCATGATCAGTAAAAATCACACCTATGTGGTATACGATCCTCTGCATCATGCATCATTATCTCCAAATTCAATCTTGAGTCTTACAAAAATAACTGGATACAAACCATCCTCATACATATCAAGTTCACTAGACGACCCCCCGTCCAAATCCATAGCATTTAAATCAGTAATAATCTAGTACTTACACAAATTCACATCAATTCATGTATTATGACTTAAAACCACATATTTTCATAAATTCATAGGGTCACTACAAAATATCTAAAGAAAATCAAAAAAACATATTAATGCTTCCCTAGATAACCTCAATCAAGTTTGCATTATAGCACTACATTCTCATTGTCGCCAATATGTTCCATGAAGATAACATACCATCACAATACTCGTTCAAAACACTCACAAAGGTGTCATACCATCTACGCAATTATAGTCTCACCAGTGGTAGATGTCATTAATTCATGCCTGCTTGGGCAATTGTGTTCCACACATATTAATTCATGAAATTGAACAAAACACATGTATATTTAATTGGGGCCAGTGAACCCCTCATCTAATTGGATATAGGGTCATTGGCCAGTATTCACCCAACGCCCACCGGTATTCAGAAAATCTTTGGATTTTACATTACAATACACCAGCTCAGCATCATGGAAATTGCAAACTTAGGGGCAGATTTATGAGCCCCTTGCGCCACTTTTGCGCCACTTTTCCCATGTTAAAAGTGACGCAAAAGTGGCTCATAAATCTGCCCCTTATTTTTTAACCTCTTCCTATAAAGGAGGCACAAGATCTCAATACCCCTTCAGGAAACCCTGCTCTTTTCCTGTTTTCCTGTTAGGCATGTCTCAAAGTACTATAGCTTATGCAAGATGGAAACCATAGGAGAAACATTTATGTTCCTTTCCTGTCAGCTACATTATTATGGTAGATAATGTGACAACAGACACTCTCACCAGAGTGTCTCCAACAGTAACAAATATACCTCAAGAAAATACCTTTTTTCAGACAATGTGTCACAAGTCAGGGATCGCCTGATTGAACTCTTTCAAACTCACTTAATACCCATCTACCTCTGTTCTGTTGCCAGGGAAGGAATCCCAAAGCACTGGGAATAGATACCATGCTGCCTTCATGTCCTCAGGGTCTTCTGTTATTTGCTTTTCCACTCTTCTCATGCTTACAGAAAGAGATCTTTATAGAATAAAGTGGGAGGACAGGTCAGGTCATCTTGGGAGCCTCAAACTGGCTAAGGAAGTCCTGGTTTTCACATCTCAGGAAACTGAGGTTGGGACAGGAGTGGATTCTATCCTTTGCTATTGCCTCTTAATTGGCCTCTCTTTCCCCAGTCTGGTTGTAAGGGTTGCGGAAGCTCTGCAATTTGGGGGTCTCCTCTGAGATTGATTTGACATAGCTGGTATACCAACAGAGTATAACTAACCAACACAAGGAAAGTGTCGCACTCTTTTGTTACATTGCTAAAACAGACCCAGGGAAGTATTTCAACCTCTACCGGTGTGTTATATGCATATCTAATTGTTTTTCAGATATACTACAGACATGATGCTTCAACCTATGGTGAATATGCAAAGCTCAACAGTGTGTTGTTCATTGTGTCACCTGGAGGCTCCAAGTGAAGGACTTACAGTACCATACCCTTGATATATATTGATAAACATTGTCTTGCATATGATTGATATATTTGGGTACCCCTTCTTGGTCTTGCAAAAGTGTGAGAATACACCTGCTTACTCATCTCCTTTCTTTCTATACATTAGTAACGCCCGGAGATAGAAAAAAGAGAGTAATAGACATCCTTGGTCCTGAAGAATGCCATTGATATATGGTGGGCTTCCTTTATCACTGAATCATGTTGACACTGATGTGGGAATGAATATGATATCAAAACATCTTACTTGTTATTAGTCTTATCATTGTCCCTTTTAATAAATTGAACAAGGTACACCATTATATGATTTTACTACTCTTTTTGCAATAGGTGTCCCACTATTGACATTCCTCCACGACTTGAACTTCCATAACAAGTTCAGCCCATCCTAGGACATGGAGTAACCAAAGGTGCAGGAGGGAACCCTAAGATGAAGCATTCCACCAATGGTGACCGAAGTTCCACTTTCTAATCCCAAATTACACCTATACATATTGAACAGCGTAGTAATACTTTTCTTGTGTTGGTTCACTATACTCTGTTGGTATACCGTATATCCTCTAGGGAGTTTGTATAGTATGAGACATAATCTTCTCTCACCCAGTGGTTATATTTATGTATGCTTTGGCATATCAACAGGCATGTTGTCCTTCTACTCTATGGACACATATTGAGCTTTGGATTTCATTTAGATGCTTGTTGCTCCTCTGAACCCTCTCCCCTTGGAGATGGGACCTCAATGATACTGATGTGTCATTGGAGAGTTGTGGCGCAGCGGCTAGATTGACTGAATCCGAAGCACAGGGATCACGGTTTGATCGCCCGTAGCAGCTCAGCTCAGCATCATGTGACTCTAGGCAATAGCTCACTTAATCTCCCCGATGGCCCCCAGTGCCTTGAAACCTTATGTGGTGATATGTTCGTGCTTTACAAATATGGATTATTATTATTGTTATAAACCTGCACACAATGAAACACCTCATCACAAAAATTCAAAGATGGGGCATTAGCCAGAAGAGCCTCATTGGGCCTTGTGAATCCCCCACTTTCACATCTTAAGCGAGTGTGGTGTTGACACTTATTTTTTTCTGTTTAAGAAATTTTTATTGAATTTTTGAAAAACAATAAAACACAAAATACATAAAAAATACAATCAGATAAGAAATCAGGATCATACTTACAAATTATAGTAAACCAGTAAATAGGAATCAAAGTACCATGAACCCATATAGAAATCAAACAATATCAGAAAAAGAGGAAAGAAGAAGGAAGAACGAACTGAAAAAAGAAAAGAAAGAAAAGTATAAAGATGAGAAAAGGTCAGAGCAGTAAAGAATAGAAATCATAAAGTAGGAATCAAAGAATAGCAAGTGTCCTAAGACCATATAAGATAATCAGTAGAATTGCCAAATTAGAGGAGAGGAGCATGTAGAGAAAGATAAGAAGTGAAAGGTAGCCAGAGAAGATCGGATTTAATTTTTGGGGAAATGACAGAAGAAGAGACACTAGCAATACGGTGTTCATCGCAAATAAAATTCCACCACAATAATAATGAAATTTTCGAATTGTCTTTCCAAGCAGATAAAATAACTTTAAATGCTAAAGCAATAAAAAGGTCAAACAGTAGAGAAACAGGAGAGAAATCATCCAAATCAAATGATAGAGAACCTAAGAAAACATTATGAAATGACAAATTTAGATTACAATCAAAGATATTCATACATTTTGACCAAACTGATTTCCAGAAGTTAAACACATTAGAACAATCGTAAAGGAGATGTCTCAAAGTGCCAGTGTGTTTGGAACAGGACCAGCAAAGTGGAGACGCAGATAATGAAAACTTGGATATACAAACAGGAGTAATAACAGCTCGGTTATAAATAAAAAACAAAGACTGAGTTATACGGGCAGCTGCAGAAATTTTAAATAACTTGGACCATAGTTTATCCCAAATATCTATAGTAAAGGAGAGAGATAGGTCAGCTTCCCAGGCCAACTCAATAGAGGATTTGGGTCTCTCAGTTGTATATGACATTAATAATTTGTAGACAAGAGCTGCTTTAGGTTTATGCAAGGAGAATAAACTATAGAGTGGTGAAGGGGGAGTGAGGGATGGAGCAGGGATAGAAGAATCAAAAGAAGCTAACTGAGTTTGTAAAGCATCTGAAATTAATAGATACTCGGTATGGGAGGTGTCAGGTAAGAGGAATTGCAGCTGTAAGTCCAGGAAGGAAATAACAGAATGTTGGGAAATTAATTGATGAACAAAAACAATGCCCTTCTCCTTCCAGTGCTTGTAGTAAAAAGATTTACCCTTATATCGAAGCGATTTATTGTACCAAATAGTAGAAGAAAGGAAACACTGAAAAGGGGTTAAACCCTTAGTAAATGTATTGTATAATAGATTTTGGGAATATTTTATAATAGGGTTATTAGAAATGAAAGAGCAATTAGACAAGTAAAGCACATTTTGAAAGGAAAAGTCCTTTAAAAAGGAGCGTTCAAAAACAATCCAACGTGGTACCGGAGTATCAGCGAAATCAAAGGAGAGAGCAAAGGACTGTTTAATTATGAAAGATGAGTGATCAGCCTTAAAGTCTGGGAAACGCACTCCACCTTCAGATTTAGGGCGAGTAAGTTTGAGAAGGGAAATACGGGGATGTTTTTTATTCCATAAAAATTTTATACAAATGGAGTTAATACGTGACAAATATGTATTGGGGATACGAATAGGCAACATTGACAAAATATAAAGGACATGAGGGACTATCATCATTTTTATAGTGTCCAATCTACCCCACCAGGATAGATATAGCGGGGACCAGGAAAGAAGCAAAGATTGAATTTTAGTAAGTAGTGCAGCAAACGTAAATTTAATTGTATCAGGTAGGGATGCAGAGAACCAAACTCCCAGGTATTTAATTTTTGAGGGACACCAAGTAAAATTAGTATCATTAAACATATACTGATAACATAACGAATTCAGGGGCAACACTTCTGTCTTAGAGAGATTCAACTTATAACCAGAGATGCTGGAGTATAAGCGGACCTCATCCATAAAGGGGGGGAGAGATGTAGTGGGATTAGCCATATATACCAATATGTCATCAGCATAAGCGGATAATTTAACTTCTAACGAATTATAGGTAAAGCCAGAAATATGAGGATTAGTCCGAATGCGTTCAAGGAAGGGCTCAAGACACAGGACAAATAACAAAGGGGATAGAGGGCATCCTTGACGAGTACCTCGAGAGAGAGAGAAAGATTTAGAAAAACGATTATTTACAAAAATACTGGCTCGGGGGCAAGAATACAATAGTTTAACATAGGAAATGAAAGACGGACCAAAGCCAAACCATTGGAGGGTTCTAAACATAAATTGCCAATTAATACGATCAAAGGCCTTTTCGGCATCCAGAGACAGTGCTGCAAGAGGAGATTTACATTTTTTTGCATGAGATATAATATTAGTAAACATTCGGGCATTATCAGCAGCCAATCTACCTTTAATAAAGCCAACTTGATCAGTTTTAACCAGCAGGGGAAGGAGAGTTTCCAGACGACTAGCAAGAATCTTTGCAAATATCTTACAGTCATAATTGATTAATGAAATGGGGCGATAATTTTTGCACAAGGAATGATCTTTATCAGGTTTGGGAATGATGATAATGAGAGCATCCATAAAGGAGCCAGAAGCCTTTGCATCATTAATAAAAGAATTAAACAGTGACAGCAGTTTAGGGACAAAAAGCGATGCAAAGGTAGAATAAAACTCAACCGATAGGCCATCAGGCCCAGGGGCCTTGGATTTCTTTAAGGATTTAATGGCAGTAATAATTTCATGGGCAGTAATCGGAACCTCCAATAACTCAAATTCGTTAGGTAAGGAAGGGGGAGGAGGAAGACCGGAAAAAAAGGTATCTAAATTTTGATTGGAAGGATTGGTATCGTCAAAATAAAGGGCCTCATAATAGTCATGAAAGATATTTGCAATGTCATCATCGGAGGACATCAATCTGTTAATAGATTCATCTAAAATGGGACCAATGTTTTTACGCTCAGCTTTAATCTTTAAATAATTGGCTAACAACTTGCCAGCTTTATTTTGGCCACCATGATATTTAGATTTAATTTTAAGAAGAATATTACAAGCTTCAACAGTAGCAAGTTTATTAAGTTCAGACTTGGCTTTAATGAGCTCGTGCAAGGCAGAGGGTGATTTGGAAGTGAAATAATTGTGTTCAAGAGATTTAAGCTTTTGAAGGGAAGCTATATACTTATTCCTAGCATTTTTCTTTTTCTTAGATACATAAGAAATAGAAAAAGCCCGAAAGGAGGCCTTGAGGGCATCCCAATTATTTGAAACAGAGGTTGCTAAAGGATTGTTGAATATGAAAAACTCTTCGATAAAAGCAGTGGCTTCAGCAATATAGGCAGTATCTGATAATAAGGAATTGTTAAACTTCCAACGGCTAGATTTCTGGGGATTTAACGAAAGATCAAGATCAGTAAGGACTGGTGCATGATCAGAAATAAAAATTGAGCCAATTTCCGAGGACTGAATCATAGGGAGTAGGGATTTGCTAACTAAAATATAATCTATCCTGGAACGCGTATGATGTACATTAGAGAAAAACGTGAACTCCAGAGAATCTGGATTGCACGTCTTCCAAACATCAAATAGAGGACGAGAGGCAATGGCCGATTGAAAAGCCTTATAGGACTTGTCAGGTTGGAATTTGGATTTAGATTGCCTGTCAGAAAAGGGATCAATCCATTGGTTAAAGTCACCCGCAATAACAACATTGGAACAATCAAAGGTGGAAAGAAGAACTTTAATATCATGCCAAAATTTGGGATCAGGTTTAACCGGACCATAAATATTCAATAAGGTCAAGTCCTTGCCTTGCACAACAACCTTGGCCATTACCCATCGTCCATCAGTGTCATTTTGCGTAGCAACAATTTGTACAGATAACGATTTGTGAAACAATATAGCAACGCCCCCTTTCTTACCGGAGGCTGGGGAGTGAACAACCTGACCAACCCATTGTCTTTTCAATTTAAGAGATTCTTCTTCATTACAATGGGTTTCTTGAATGAAAGATATGTGGGAGTTAAGTTTGGATAAATGAGAAAGTACCTTTTGACGTTTAACGGGGTTACCAAGACCACGAACATTCCATGTAACAAACTTACACATAACGGAGGAACGAGGGGATAATATATGGAAGGAGTTGAAACACTTCAGGGAAACATCTAGAAAAAAAGAGACACCGTAATTGATTAGGATAAAGAACAAAAACGATAACACAGTAAACAATTGCAAAGGACATATGTAGTAAAAAACTCAACATTAGGTAAGTAAAAAAATAAACAAAAGGAAAAAGTATCAAGACAAAGAAAGAAAACGAAGATAGGAAGTAAAGAAAAAGAGGATAGATCAAGGAAGAAAATCCAGACCTAAAAGACAAAAACAGAAGCAAGTGCATGGGGCGTAACAGCACCAACGAAAGACTAGACGGCAGATGGCAAGAATAAAAAAAAATAGAAAATAGTACTACACAGCAAGAATAGAAGATAGAACAGAGAATTTAGAGGGCATTAGGAAACGGAGTGAGAACCAGTTGCAGGAGATGAGGTGATGGTATGAAGAAACGATTTCAGCTTAAGAGGGTCATCAAATGAGCGTGTGGAGCCTTCATGTGTGATTTTACACAGACAAGGATGGAGGATGCCATAGCGGATATTCAACTGTCTCATTTGAGGACGAAGTGCCAAAAATTCCTTTCGTCGGGCGTTGGTGGCATTCGATAAATCCTGTGAAATGAAGATGTTGTGTCCCGACCAAGTGAGACGACGTTTTGATTTAGCAGCTGACAGGACTCGCATCAGGTCAGTAAACTCTAGAAACAGCATGATAATACCCCTGGGCTTTGAGGCATTAGGCTGAAGGCGACCAAGACGATGTGCACGCTGGATGTTTAAAGCGGGGTCCGGAGCGATGCCCAATAGTTCAGTCAGAAATTTCTTCAGAAAAAGAAGCATGTCCGGCCCCTCAAGATTTTCTGGCAGGCCATAAAGGCGCAGATTGTTGCGCCTATTACGATTTTCAAGGTCCTCAGTGAGGAGATTAAGACGATGTATTTCCTTTTCCAAAAGTGGGATTTTAGTAGAAATGTCCTGGACATCACTAATGCGTTGCTCCATGTCGAATACCTTAGCCTCCATAGTAATCCAACGGTCTTCAATTAATTGAAGCTTCTCATTTGTAGTGGCCATAAAAGATTTAAGACCTCGAACTTCATCCAAAATGGTATCGAGAACAGGGTTCTGAGATGATAGAATGGGTGAAGGAGGGTCATTTTTAGCTCTCTTGGGTTTGGTGCCAGACGAAACTGCTCTGGCAGCATGAGGGGTCTCGCTAGCCATCTTGAACTGACACAAGGGACGAGAGGTGATTCTCAGTAGGGACTTCTGCCTGCCCATTCACCACTGAAATGGCAGTTCTGAGGGTATTATGCCCTTATGGGCTAATACAACGTGTCAGCATATAAGCTTCTGCGAAATATGACAGAGAGAGACCATAAGTGACCAGAAAAAATAGGGCAAAAATTCAATAGCATGAATAGGGTAGCGCAACAGGCAACGGCGCTGTAGAAGTTAGTTCAGTAGACACGCTGCGGCTAGGGCAAGCGACGATGCAGGAGAAAAAATCATCACCATCTTCAGAGCTGGGTGACATCAAGCAAAAAGTCCCATTGTGACTTATGAATCACGGAAGAAAAAGCGAGAAAAAAGGAAGAAAAACAACGTTGCAGCGCGCCATTATAAAAGCGCCGATGTACCTCATGGAATGCTGGAGGAGACGACAGGTCCACACAAAATGGCGGCCGCCGCACGAAGACACTGAGGAGAAAGCACCACCACGGTCCCCGGGCCCAGGAAGGCGAAAATCAGAGTAAAAACGGCATCAATCGCCTCACCGACCCTTCATGAGCTGAAAGTCATCCTCCGTGGGATCCCAAGCGCCGAATTACGGGCTGTTGCCGGCGAAAAACCTCCGCGGTCGAGCGGAGCTCACGGGACAGCCGCCATCTTGACGCGGCGCGAGACCACGCCCCCCCGGTGTTGACACTTATAATCATTTATTATCCTAGTCTGTCTGCAGCTCTGCAAACAAACGCTCTAAAAAGACAAAGTAAGAGAGAAACATAATAGAGATCAGGAATATGAAGTAACTCATACTAAAGGAGGCTCCAAAGTTGAAATGATGAGAGAAAGAGAGGCAAAGAGAGTGCAGAGATGTGGCTTCCATTGGTGCAGCAGGTAAAGTTGTCTGGGGGCCCACTGAACCCAGATTATTACTGCATTTTAAAATTCAAATAGAAACTGGGGTCCCAATTCCTTTCTTGAACTAGGGCCCACGATACACTGACTACACCACTGAGATTGTGAGAGAGAGTGAGGGCTAGAAGAAAGAGTGAAATGAAGGACATATGAAAAGAAGAAAACAACTATGACAAGCAGGAAGGGCTGAAAGCACCAAAAGGAGGATTCAGGTGTGAAAGGTCCAATGGATGAAAGTGTCAATCAAAATTTGCATGGGTGGGTGAAAGAAAGAATGGCTTAAATTATGAAAGGCTGGTTGAATAGAAATCTGATGGATGGGTGAACTAAAAAAGAAGGGTGAAACGATGGATGAAAACAAATGGATGCATGGATGGCGAAAGGATGGATGAATGACTGGGAGTGTGATTTGAAGGATAGAAGGAGAGATGGAAGAGGGTAATCAATATAGGGTTTATAGACAGAATGGTAAATGAAGGATGGATAGAAGTATGAAAAGACGGCTCAATGGATGGATGCATGAAAGGTTTAAGGGATGGAGATATAGAAGAACGGAAAGTGAGATGAAGGAACCTCATCTAGTGTGGGTAGGGCTTACTCACGTTGCTCACCTGATGGCATTGGAGGTGGAGATCAAAGTGGGGAGTATTTACATTTTCTGGATGCTCCCTTGCAGAGGCTTTTCCTTCTAATGGCATACTGGGACTGTTTCAGGAGCAGAACTCACTCAGGATGCAACATGTTGAACCAATGTCTGACAAGCATATTCGCTATTTGCCGGGGGTACAATGATCATGGTACTGTGAGGGACAATGCTGTAGTTTAGAAACGCCTAAAATCTGAACAAAAGTCAGGAATGCATTGGCACACGAGATATAAGTAGTCTGCACACTGGATTGTCTGTTGTTTTTGTCATTTGATTCAACATTGTTCATGGGCATAGCAACGGCTGTTAGTTTTTCTTTCTTTTGCCAGTAGTTGAGCTATTTAAAAAAAGAGTACCATAACCTTAAATTCATTTTTCAAAAGTTTCCTTTCTCCGTTTAACAGTTCCAATTAATTAAATGCACCTCTTCCTGTTTATGAGCATTGGCTTCCTTCAATTAAAGCAGAGCTAAAAACACAATTAGATTTTCACAGTGGAGATTTGGAACCTCACTGAAATGTGCCAACATTTGAAAATGATTACTTCAGTGACTCATATACTTCTGAAAATAAATCCTTTGATGTAATACTTTAAGCAAACAAAATACACAAGAAAGGAGTCTAGTTAATTTTTAAGCAATGCCATCTCATCCAATAAGATACTGTAACTCTTTATTTATTTATTTAAATGTTTGGTAAGCCAATAGCTTGAGACCCGAGCCACTTTGAAGGAGCAATACATGATGAACGTAGATCTTGGACCAGTCGATCTACCCCAGATGTGGGGCTCCAAAGCTGATGAGCAGAGGGTCACCTGGAGTTCCTGGACCTCAGCAGCGGTGGGGTGTCTGTCACAGTTGGAGGTAGACCCAAGGTCGTCTAGCAAGATAGAGAAGCTGCTTCAACAGACCTGCTGTTGAGAAATCTAATTTCAAGAATTCTGGATATTCTAGATGAACTGATGTCGATGAGTCTTGTTAAGGCAGAAATGCATTTTGGGTAATTTTCCCATAGCCTAGCAGTTCCATGAGACTTTCTTTCTTGCATGCGGGTTGGAGGGGCTGATAACCTCCTTCATGGATTTATTCTGTAATGGCACAAAACAACTGAAAAGGATGTTATGGAAAGCTAAGCACAGGATATTCTTATGCTTAAAAATCATTGGCAAAATAAATAAATAATAATAATTGGCTCAAGCATGTCTATCCAAAATGTTGTTGTAACAGATGTGATCCACGTTCTATGCAAAAAGCAATGACGAGAGCAAGAGATGTCTCAGTTAGAAATTCCTGATTCGGGGGGAAAAAGAGCGGGTTCAAACCAACATGGCTCTCTCGTTCAAAAATTCATTCAATATACAGCGAAGACACTAGTACAGGCTTAGAAATCCCCATCAGTATGTGCAGATCTGAAAAGAGAGCAGGTAGTCCACCAGGGGAACAGAGAACATAGCTTCTGATGACTTGGAGGGCCAGCAGGCTGCCCACCAAGGATCAAATCAGTCCCTAGTTTACACCTACGGTTGGAGTCAAACGCAACTACGAACAGAATAAGGAGCTTATTTAATTTAGGCAGACAGAGTAATTACCATCGCTACGGTGGAGTACTTTACTCCCGCCAGGGCGAGGGTACTCTGCCTGCCATACTTAGAGATATTTGCTGATCCTGCAGATATCACTTGTATTTCCTGGAACCGGTATCATGGTGGTTCCTGGAAATGCATTGTGTGTTTGATGGACAGCTCCTTTAACATGATGGAGCCCTACATCAAACTAGGAACTTTTTTTTTTCCAAAAAGAAAATCTCAAAGTGGGATTTTCTTTTTGAAAATTTAAAAAATTACCCATGGCGTGGGGGTCATTTTAAAGTTTTAGTTGTCCCTTAGCACCACATTTTTCATGTCTGTGATGGGCAGGAAAAAACTGGCCATGTGTCCACCCAAACTAAATATGGCAGGCGAAATGATGGCGAACAAAGCAAAAACCAAAGGAAATGATGGACGGAGTGTTGAACATTGCAAGCACTCACCAGAAACCGGTCCTAGGAAGCTTGTTTCCGGTCAAGGGAAGACATGGCTTGGCAGTTCGGGCTGGACTGTTCCCATGAGGCACAGGGTCAGACTGATTTGCATATGGCCATGTCTGAACTGGGGTGGCAGAGTGGGCCAAAGAACGGTGATGGATTAAACCCAGATCAGTTGACTGGGGGTGAGCGCTTGCAATGTTCAACACTCCGTCCATCATTTCCTTTGGTTTTTGCTTTGTTCGCCATAAGTTGGCAGGGTATGCTCAGACGTGAGTCCCTTGCTCACTTTGCCACTGGATTCAAGCAAGCCTGGTTGAAGACGGCTGAAATGCCAGAAACCGGTCCTAGGAAGCTTGTTTCCGGTCCAGGGAAGACATGCCTTGGCAGTTGGGCTGGACTGCTCCCATGAGGCACAGAGTCAGACTGATTTGCATATGGCCATGTCTGAACTGGGGTTGCAGAGTGGGTTAAAGAACGGTGATGGATTAAACCCAGATCAGTTGACTGGGGGTGAGTGCTTGCAATGTTCAACACTCCGTCCATCATTTCCTTTGGTTTTTGCTTAAATGCTAATAAGTCACATTTGTGTAGGTTTAGTAGCCAACAGGGAAGGGTGCATGGTATTTAAAAGTGGGACATTGTTGGATATTGGGTTATTGGTTGAGGAGAGTGAAACCCTACTTAAGGAGCAACCTCAATCTTTGTCCAGGTGAAACACAAGCAAATCCTAAACTACCCTGTGCTTAACCCTCAAGTAGGTTAGCACAAAAGCAGTCAGGCATAACTTAGAGGCAATATTTATGCAGCACTTCAAACAGGAAAAAAGTGAAAACACAACACAAGAAAAATCCCACACCAATTTTGAAAACCAGAGTAAAATGTAATAAATTATTTGAGATCGAAATGACGAAATCCAATTACTAGAAACGGAGATATGCAATTTTAAACTTTTAAGTAAAAACAGAGCCCACAAGCACTAAGAACCAACTGTGGTTATCTGGTAAAGACACACCAGGACAAAAGTCACAAGTTTAGGCCGACGGCAAGGGAGAATAGCAGAAGAGGAGCAGTACTCCTTGCAGAGCAGCACAGCCATCCTTCTGAGTCTTCCACAGGTTCAAAGGTATAGGTGGTGGGTCTAGGGGTCCCTTATTTATACTTGATGCCAGCTTTGAAGTAGGAAAAAGTTGGAGGTTTCCACCCCCAGAGGGGTTTGGAATTTCTTGCCTTCCTGCCTGGGCCCCAGCTTGTCTGTGGTCACAAAAGACTAGTGTCAAACCCTTTGTGAGCTTGCCCAGGCAGAGCCTTTGTGATGTGCAAGTGTGGTAGGTGACAGCTCCTCCCCCTCATCAAGTCAGAGATGGCCCATCTTATCATAACCTATTGCCCTGTGTCTCACTGTCTGGGAGCAATAGACAAAAACCAGCTGCACCTAATTATGTGACCTAGAATACAGGCTGCAGTCACCAAATGGTTCGGACGAGAAAATGCCAACTTTCTAAAAGTAATCCAAAAGGCACATGATTTACACTCCAACCAGTCTCACTGCGAAGTAAGGGAGTTGACCCTAACAGTAAACAAATATTGATGTCGTTCTCCATGTTAAACTGATGGTACACCAATTTTTTGTCCAAAGTTCATCCAAACTTTTAATCCAATCATTCATAATCACTGCGAGGACAGTGAGATTCCCCAGTAGTACTTTATTTTATAGTTTTCAACTGCCTTCAGCCTGCCTATCCGGGCTTCAACTTTAGCATGTAGGGGTGAACAGTTCATATTAAGTAACCTCACAGGGCCGGCGGTGGTGTTCCTTCTGCCATCACATAGTGATTTACCCACAGCCAAATTAGGATGGCGGTGGGTACCACGGCAGACGCAAAGTCTGTCTGCCCGCCGCTTCACTGTCAAAGACAATCGCACCAATTGCCTGGTGGACGGAGCAGGGTCACTAATGTGCACTATCCACCAAATTAGGATGTGGGTTTTTGAAAGGCCTTTCCATGACAGAGATGACGCCATGGAAAGGCTGGCGGGGATTGGGTTTGGGGGCCCGTTGCGGGCCCCCCTTGTTTGAGGGGGTGTCGCTCTACTGGGCGGTACCATGCACCAAGTGACAGGCACCACGTGGTGCCTGCCACATAGTGCAGGGAAATGCAGTGAAACCACTTTTAACATTGCGGACGGTGCTGCAGCCAGCAGCACCGCCAGCAATGTTAAAAGCCCAGGATACGCCTGCCATTATGGCGGGCGCATCCTAATCTCAGTAGTGGGACCGCCGCATGTCTGGCGGATGGTCCCAAACACCTCTACGATGGCGGCCCGCCGTTCCACCCAATGCATTTCGGACCCTTTTTAGACCTTTGTCAGGGGTAACTGAAAAGAAAATGACAAAAACAGACATCTAAGCCATCTGTTCAAAATCAAGATACATTTAACATTCATATACTTTTACCATTAACTCTTCACGTAATCAACCATTACACAATCCCACCCAGCATCTATGATGAAAAAAACATGCCCATCTGAACATTCTCGTGCTTCCCCTTGCCTACTAAAAAAACAACCTAAAACAAGTGCTTCAAAAACAAACAGAGCTCCAACCATTTAAAAAAAATTAGATAAAGAAAACCTTTTCTTAGTGCACAAAAGGCCCTTGAATTTACACAACCGAAAACCCTTCCCGCATCCCTGTTACTGGCCTGAATCCTAATGTCAAACACCCTTTCCAAAAACCATGATGTCAACCAATCTACCTTAAAAGCCACGGTCGGTAACCTTATCACCTCCTCAGTATTCTCTCCATCTACCATAACTCTGTGTTCTTTCGTCGTCACATAAAGCTGCTAAACTCTCCCACCTGAATACCCTCTCTTTATAGCCAATCAAAACAATCTAATACTGACCCTGTGACTCAATCTCTATTTCTAAAAAGTGGCATAAAATCCTATTTTACCATTTAAAGAGTGCTTTAACGGTAAACTGCGATTATTACAATAAAAAACAAATATTTTACTGAAAAAATAAGCATGGTGGAAAACTCTACTAGAGAATGCTTTCAAACTTGTAACTGCCCTCTCAAATTTTGACAAAAGCAAATTTTTTATTCCTGATCAAAATATTTGTAATCAACTTGCTGAGTTTTTCCAAAGGAAAGTAATCAGTGTTTATGAGGTATTTTCTCCTAATCGGAATGAAAATGATATAATTGATCTCTCCTGCTCCTCTGTCTTAGGGCTGCATGAAATTACAAATGATGTACATGCAAACTCACATCAACACTATGGCAAAAGATGCCCTCTTTCATCTGACCTATCTTAGAAAACTTGAAACCATTCATAGCAACATTAGACATCAAAACGGCAGTCCAGGCATTAGTCATCTCGAAGAGTGAGTACGGATGCACAACTTTATCAGCCCCGCTAAAAGCTTGTCTCAATGAGGCCACGATACTTATAACAGGCTCTAGAAAGTTTGACCACATCACTCCACATATGAAAGTGCTTAATTGGCTGCCTAACGAAGCAAGAATCCAACTAAAGATGGCATGTATCACACACAAAGTGATACACTACAAAATGCCACTATACCTAGCCCAAATAATCACGTTATCTGGAGGAAGCAGATTCTCTCGGACACCAGAGATCTTTTACTGAAACCTGCATTATTCCGGAAGAAGAGAATTTATGACAGATCGTTCTCCGGAGCTGCACCAAGAATTTGGAACTCTCTCCCCCGAACATTAGAAGAATCCTGTCCTCTGAGTATTCAAAAAGGCCAAGACCTATCTTATGAGCAAATTCCTCCATAATAACAGCAGACCAGACACAGTTAGGGTATTATCTAGGTCACGTACTATTATAATACAAGTGTTTTGTAATGACAAATGTCTCACATTAAAAAAAGAAAATGTATGCTTGGTAATTTTGCTTAAGGTCGTGTCAAACTTGCTGTCAAAAGTTAAGGCTTTGGAGTTGTGAAGCGCTCTGATACCCTAATTCGGTCATGTCTGCGCTATATAAACACTGAATAAATAAATAAATGTATTGCATGGTCTTGACAGTTTTTCCCCTATATCTGAAGAAAGAGTAAAAGTCTTGTTGGAAACCACTAACTCTCGCTCCCCTATGGACCCGTGCCCACCACATGTTTTGCAAATGGTCTCCAGCGCGATTGCGGTCCAGCTTGTTAAACTTTGGGTTTAACATGCTGACTTCAGGGCTTTTTCCAGTAGCATGGAAAAAGGCAATCTCTTTCCCCTATGGACCCGTGCCCACCACATGTTTTGCAATTGGTCTCCAGCATGATTGCGGTCCAGCTTGTTAAACTTTAAGATTAACATGCTGACTTCAGTTCTTTTTCCAGTAGCATGGAAAAAGCCATCTGGTGCGTCCCAGGATCTTGCTGAGGTTAAAAACTACAGGCCCTTTTTCTGCCTGCTGCTTCCTGCTAAAATGTTATAAAAGGCTATAAATGAGGAACTAGCGGCCCTTCTGGAGGCTAATAACATTCTGGACCCATCGTAACATGACTTCAGGCCACAGCACTGTACAGAATCAGCCATAGTTATTGCTTCTGAGGAGATTCAACGGCAGATGGGCAAGGGATAAAGGGCTGCACTGATACTGCTTGACCTTTCAGCTGAATTTTGATAGGGTGAACCAGCAGGAGCTTATCAACTGGCTAGAGAGGGTGGATGAAACACGTCTAATTCCTTCTCGCTTCCTTGTGGGGTGGTTCAGATTCTTCATTTTCCCCAACGTCATTTAAACATCTACGTTACCCCCTTGGCAAAACGTATTTGGTCTTATGTATTCTCTGTAATATCCTATGCCGACAATACGTAGATTGTCATATCAATCACATCTGATGTTGATGCATTTGCGAAAGAATTTAACAACTGCCTGGCAAATATTACATTCTGGATGGTAGAAATCTGGCTTAGTTGAAACACCAAGAAAGGAGAGGTGATATTCTTTGGAAATGGCATCTCCTTCAGGAATGATTCTTGGTGGCCTGTTAATCTAGGCCCGCTTCCATTCCTAGTTTGGAAAGTGAAAAATCTCAGGGTCACGGTTGATGGTCAACTCTGTTTCTCTGAACAGATCATTCATATTACATCTTCATGTTTTATCTTCTGAAGTTTCTTAAAAATGTCCTCCCATCTATCCCATGAGGCATGCAAAACATGGTATGTGTTGTCTTGTTTCTATCCAAGATAGATTATTGTAATGCTCGTTATTAGGGAATTCACAAATGCCTTCTATCAAAGCTACAATCTCTGCAGAATGCGGCAGCCCACCTGCTCCCAAAAATTCCCAAATATAGTTCCATTTCAAGAAGCATTTGAGACCTTCTCTGGCTGCCTGTCGGTAAAAGGGTACATTTCAAGGCCTTATATATGGTGAACATGGCACTACATGGAATTGGCCCTCTCTATTTCCAAAAGACATTTTCGTGGCATGCCCCCTGATGTGTCTTAAGATTCTCTGTTGCTAAACTAGTTACTATTTCCAAAATAAAGAGGGCTAATTGGGATGGCAGTAGGTTCTCCTACTTAGCCTGCAAGCTCTGGAACTGTATGCCCCTCTCATTGAGATCTCAAACAAATAGGTCCCTTTCTAGTAAATCTCTGAAGAAATGGCTTTTTGTTTCCGGCATTAAGTAGGTCTCCCTTTTGATCAGCCCAGTTCTAGGAAGCTAGTGCCAAGACACTGCGGCCTTGGTACGCTCTATAAAATCTTTACTTACTTAAATAATAATTATATAGATACTAAACTCAACACTCCTACCTGCTCCCAATTGAAAGATATCACTTATTTAATCTGATAAGTTAACCCAATGCCATCATAGGGGAGAGGCAGGCCTTACAAAAGTGAAAAAACACTCTTGTCGGGGTAAGTCAGATACATACTAAGAGAGAATCTGTGCTCACCCTCTGTTATCTTGGCACAGAGCAGTCAGGCTTTTCTACAGAGGCAATGTGTAAAGTATTTACACACACACACACACAGTAACGCAATAAAAACATCACAAAAGACTCCACAAGAGTTTAGAAAAATAGATTGTGATTTTATAAATAATTCAAGACCAAAACAAGAAAAATTTAATAGGTAGAAGTTGAGTTATGAATTTTCAAAGAAAAAAGAGTTCTAACTTTAAGAAGCACTATGAGCCAATGGGGGTTATCTTGCTGTGCTAGACCGGGGCCAAGTCAACAGTTCTATGCCAACTGCAATAGAGCGTAGGCCGGGAACAACAGCCACGCAGGCCTGGTGAACAAAGTACCTTGATCCTGGTTGCAAGCAGGGTGCAGACAAGTGATATGTCAATATCGGGCCTGCAGTCGTGGTGATGCTTCGATTTTCTTCACGCAGTGGTGGCAATGAGTTGGTTCTGTTGAGCGAAGCACCGGTTCCGAGTGTGGCGGTTCTGAAGACAATGTGCCGGGTTAATCCACGCTGCAGGAATGATGCGTCGATCTTCTCCACGCAGTGGCAGGGATGCGTTGGTTGCGAAACGGTGATTGTGGATGCGATGTATGTATGTATGTATGTATAAATATTTATAGAGCGCACTGCAACCCTACGGGCATCCTGGCGCTAATGACATAATGAAGAGGAGAGAAAGCTGAAGGGCGATGCGGGGTTCTGGGTGTGATGCGCCAGGTTCTACTCCCGCAACAGGGTTGATGCGCCTTTTCTGCTACACACAGACTGGAGATGTGTTGATTTTGCTGGTGCAAGAATCTTCGTCCACTTCCAGTGAACCAGGCACAGGAGCAGGGGTAGGGACTTTGATATCCCGAAGTCTCAAGCAACAGGAGGCAAGTCAACAAGCCCATGGAGATCACTTCAGTTAGAAGACATAGTCCAGCTCTCCTCATCAGGGTCAGACAAAAACAAGCACAGGCCCTTTCTTCCCAGCACTGGCTCCCAACTATCAGTAGGGGAGAATTAGTCCTTCGTGTGGGAAACAGGACAGCCTCATTCAGGTGTTAGTGTCAGATCCCTCACCTCTTCCAGCGAAGAAAGAGCTATCAGAATATAGATGAATGCAGATGAGTTCTCTGTCACACCTACCCTTCCTGGGTTAGGGGCTGTTTAGAGGAAATGCACAAAGTGTAGCTATCACCCACCCCAGACGTGTACTGGAGACAGTATGCAGACACACAAAGGGGCCAATTCCAATCCGGGTCGGAAGGGCACCGAACGCATTCCGGCCGGAAAAACTACGAGCCGTACGTGTATTTTCCGGCCGACTCGTACTGCTGTACAAGCGAGCAATTACGATGCGAGCTACATGAAATTCACCGACCGAGTCGTTTCCGGGTATGAACCGCTCCGTACGTCTCGGTCGTAAACTAACTGTGGCGTACAATGGATGCGATTCACGACCGAGCCAGTACGATGCACGCGTCGGACAGCCTGTGTGAGCCAGGGTGTCCGGCTCGCAAATTGTCCAGGTGGTTACCTGTGGGGGTCCGCGTCGGACCCCCTGTCACCCGCAGCCCTATGACTCGGACACAGGCATGTACGGTGCGGATGGCACTGACGCGTACCCATTGTATGGAGCGCACTTGTCCGCGACGTACCCATTCAGTCAATGGGAGCCCATGTATGCGTCGCACGACCGGCTCCCATTGACTCCTATGGGAGTCCGACCGAACTGAGTCCGGCAGCATACGGCCGCATCGTACTCGCTCGGTCGGACTGCAGGAATCCTGCTCGGTCGGAAAACACTCCGGATCCGGCTCGATCAGAGCGCTTTCCGACCTGGATCAGAATCGGCCCCTAAGTAGTAAGAAGAGAGAAATGCCCACTTTATAAAAATAACTTTAAAAAAACAGCTGTGATGCACTCAAATTCAAATTCTTTACATAATATACATCAGACTCCAAATTACTCAATGTTGGTGTACACCCTCTGAGGTGGTTCCATCCTTTCTGAGTGTATTAGGTAGTGCACGCTCTGTCTAGGACTGCACTTTCTAAAAGTGGCATTTCTAAAATAGAAATGCTAAATACAACTTTACCAGTAACGAGGATTCATCATTACCATTCCAAAGATATAAAATTTGATGCAGCTACACCTTTCTAATCAGGAATTACAGCTTAAAGGTGCATTAAGGAATTACCAATGCTAGTCTATGAGAGGAGTAGGCCTCACTGGAGTGAACAACGAATGTTGGTGTTTTTTCACTACCAGGACATGCAAAACCTAACAGTGCATGTTGTACCTTTTACTTACACAGCACCCTGCCTTATGGCTATGACGGACCCACCTTAGGGGTGAATTATGTGTAATAAAAGGGTTGTCAAGTAGTTTTAAATGCCAAGTCAAAGTGGCAGTAAACTGTACACACCAGCCCTGCAATGGCAGGAGTAAGACAGGTTTGAAAGGCTACCTGTGTGGGTGGCACAATCAGTGTTGCAGGCCACTAGTATCATTTAGGTTATAGGTCCTGGGTATATGGTATACCACTTTACAAGGGATTTACAAGTAATCTAAATATGTCAATTGTGTATACACCAATGTTAACATGTTTAGTGGAGAGCACATGCACTTTAGTACTGGTCAGCAGAAGTAAAGTAGAGTTCTAATGAGATCAGCAAAAATTGAGGAGGAAGGGAAAAAGTTTGGGGGTAGACTACCCTAAGGCTGTCAGATTTAACAGACATGCAGAATATTAATTTCACCATGTCCCTATAGTGATAATTGCCCCAAAATCTAGTCCAGGGTAGACAGTCCAGGCTGTCCTTCAAAGATAGCCAGAGTTCAGCTTAAAATAATAATATTTCTTTCTTTTATCTATTAGAATCAGCAAGAAAAATAATTGACTGTTTTAATATTTATTAAATAGTGAAGTTAGATTGTAATAAGTATTAATTCATGGTAGCTTTTAAAAAAAGTATGATATTTATGACAGAATATCGATTCATAAATATCGAGTTGCACAAATATTGAGGCAGAAATATCGACAGCAAGAATATCGTGGTCAAGATTATCGATTTAAGGTAAGTAATATTGATTTTAAAAATATCGGAGTGTTTAATATCGTTTGCAAAAATATAGTTAAAAATATTGGTTTTATTATTGTTATGTATTTTAGTATATATTTTATATGTATGTGATGTGTGTTTTTTGTACATGAATTGCTTGTTTTTATAATATATGTGTTACATTTTTAAGTTATTTTTTATTTTTTATTTTTTATTTTGCGCTTTTAGTTCTATAATGATTTGTGGGTTTATAGGGGAATAAGGTGGGAAGTAATTTAATTAGATTACATTTATTGATTAATTCTAATATATTGATATTGTATTTAATTTATTAATATTTAATTGAGATGTTACAGTGTTAAATGTGTAAAGTAAATTATTATTAATAATTGGTTGTTAATTAATTAATTAATTGGGAATTAATTATGGTAATTTGTATAATTAATTTTAGGTGTGTGTTGTGGTTTTAATTGGTGTAAAGGGTGGGAAGGGTGAAAAGTAATTTATTTTTAATTGATGAATTCATAATTGGTTGTTAATTAATCTTAATTAATTAATTGGTAATTAATTAGGGTAATTGTGTAATAAATTTTAGGTGTGTGTTGTGGTTTTTATAAGAGTAAAGGGTGGTAAGTAATTTGTGTTTAATTAATCAATATATTGTAAATTAATGTTAATTATTTGATATTTATTTTCGGTTATTGTTTATTTTTTGTGTGTGTTGTTTTAACTTAACTAAAGGGGTAAAGGGTGGGTTTTACATTTAAAATAATTATTTAATTATAAGCTGTTAATAGTAATAGTTTAAAATTTAAAATTAAGTGGCCCATTAGGATGGCGGGAGGTGTGCGTTTTATTATTCTATAGTTTAATTTAGGTGTGTGTTGTGGATATTATAGTGTAAAAGTTTGAGAAGTTAAATAATATTTATTAGTTTTTATTAATAATAATATTTTTTTAATTGAGTATTAATTATGTTCATTATGTAAATACATGTAATAAATTTTTTTGATGTGTTTTGTTATTGGTGTCGTGTTATAGGGTAAGAAATAAAATTTATATATTTATGCTTTAATTAATTTTTTTGTTTGTAAATATTTTCTAGTTTCAAAGAATATTTTTTTTGTAAATGTATTTATTATTTTATTTTATTAATATTTCTAGGTTTTTGTTATATGTAATTAATATTTAATATGTGTTTAATATTTTTTATTTTAATTTTGTAAATATTGTTTATTAATGGTATTTTATTTATTTTTAATAATTTTTTTGTTTAAGTGAGTGTGAATAGTAATTTGTTTTTCTCCGCTATATAACACTTTCCCTACTGTTGCATTCACTGGAGTGGGAATAGTAATTTTTATCCCTCCGCTATCCAGCATTTTCCTTACTGTTGCACTCACTGGAGTGGGAATATTATTTTTCACCTCTCTGCTATCCAATACTTAGGGGCCGATTCCGATGTCGGATGGACTCAAGTCCGTCCGACATAGGTCAGGTGCCGTACCCGACCGACCTGCTAGTACGATCGCATTCGTATACAAGGCAATGCAGGCATGCATTCCAAGTGGAATGCATGCCTGAATCCGTGAAAGCAGGGGTGCAGTTCATCCCTGCACCCTGTGGGCGGCACCCCAAGGTGCCTGCCACCGGGTGCAGGGATCCACAGAGGGGCACCATAGGTGCCCCCAGGCTGCCATTCGACAGCCTCGCGCCCATGGGGGCCCTACTGGGGGCCCCCAAAGACAGTTTCACTGCCTTTTTGTGCCGGAAAAACCATCACGAAAAGGCAGTGAAACGCAGCCATCATACTCCCTCGGTCGCAAAGAGGCAGCCGGGGGAGTACTGGGAGATTTCCGGACGACGGACGGGCTCTCTGAGCCTGTCGTCCGCAATCCAGAAATCCGTGTCGGATTCCTTTCCGACCGAGCCCATCAGAATGGCTCGGTCGGAAAGGAATCCGGCCGACACCTTCCGATTCGGTCGGAAGGGCTCCGACCATCAGTCGGAACCCTTCCGACTGAAATTGGAATCTGCCCCTTATTGTACTGTTGCACTCAGTGGAGTGGGAATAGTAATTTTTTCCCCCTTCGCTATCCAACACTTTCCCTACTGTTGCTCTTACTGGAGTGGGAATAGTAATTTTTACCCCTCCACTATCCAATACTTTCCCTAATGTTTCACTCTTTGGAGTTGGAATAGTAATTTTTACATCTTCCCTATCCAACACTTTCCCTTCTGTTGCACTCACTGGAGTTGGACTAGTAAGGTGCCGATTCCGATCCGTTAAAAAAAATTACCATACGACTTGTATCCGTATTTTTTTATGTACGAATCGTACAAGTCCGGTACAAATGGCGAAGTACGATTCGTATGTGAAAAATACATACGAATCACTTCGGGAAAAGTCTACGAGACGTCTCCGGACAGTTTTACATACAAATCGTAAAACTAAAGTCCGAGTGCGCAAGTACGATCCGTACCGCCCGTCCGAAAACACAAGTGCATGGAAAAGGCCCCGTACGGAGCGAACGCCGTAGCACTCGTATCCGGGTAAACTTGTGCCCGGAAAACAAGTCATACAGCCCCCCCCTCCCCCTCATATGTCAGCACCGTACCCCCCCCATGTCCGCACTCTACCCCAGCCCCGTACGTGTACGCACCGTACCCCACCACCGTACCCCAGCCCCGTACATGTACGCACCGTACCACACCACCGTACCCCAGCCCCTTACTTGTATGCACCGTACCCCACCACCGTACCCCAGCCCCATACTTGGATACACCGTACCCCAGCGCCGTACCCCAGATCCGGACTTGGACGCACCGTACCCCAGTGCCCTACCCCAGCGCCGTACCCCAGCCCCGTACCCCAGCGCCGTACCCCAGCCCCTTACTTGTACGCAACGTACCCTACCACCATACCCCAGCCCCGTACTTGGACGCACCGTACCGCAGCGCCGTACCCCAGGCCCGGACTTGGACGCACCGTACCCCAGCGCCCTATCCCAGCGCCCTACCCCAGCCCCGTACCCCAACACTGTACCCCAGCACCGTACTTGTACGTATCGTACCACACCACCGTACTCCAGCCCCGTACTTGGACGCACCGTACCCAGTGCCATACAACATGCCCCTACTTGGACGCACTGTACCCCAGCGCCATACCCCAGCCCCGTACATGTACGCACCGCACCCCACCACCGTACCCCAGCCCCGTACTTGGACGCACCGTACCCTAGCGCCGTACCCCATGCCCCTACTTGGATGCACCGTACCCCAGCACTGTACCCTAGCCCTGTACTTGGAGGCACCGTAGCCCAGCACCGTAAATGGATGCACCGTGCCCCAACACTGTACCCCAGCACCGTACTTGGACGCACCGTACCCCAAAACCGTACACCAGACCCATACTTGGACGCACCGTACCCCACCACCGTACCCCAGCACCCTACTTGTACGCATCGTACCCCAACACCGTACCCCAGCCCCGTACTTGGACGCACCGTACCCCACCACCGTACCCCAGCATCGCGTATGTACGAATCGTACAACAACATTGCATATGTGAGCACTGTACAACAACATCGCGTATGTATGCACCTTACATACGCTAAAACGACTCGTATAGAACCAGGACACTGTAAAACAGCACAAGGAGGGTCAATTAGACTCGCACAACACCACAAAACACATCTACAGTACAAAAAACATCTAAAAGACTGACCTGGCACATCCAAACAGGCAAACAGAGGCCCAAACACACAACCACCTCTTATAACACACCCACCAAAATTTCAAACCCAGCCACACCCACAAATGGACCAATAAAAAGGGCTCACACTCACAAACCATGAGCCTTTGCAACAGACCCACTGCTGACAGACACCACACACACACAACTGCACCCATACACCTTAACTTACACACCTTCACACAACCTCCTTCACACATACCCCCTCTACACATTCACACACACACCTACACATTCATACCCACACACCGACAACCATCCACACCCACACCCCACACCATGCCCACAGACAAGAATCCAAAGTTCACAAGGGAGGAGCTGGACATCCTTGTCAACAAAGTCATCAGAGTCGAGCCACAGCTCTTTGGAACATTGGCCAGACAGGCCAGCATAGCCGAAAAATCACGCCTGTGGCAGAGGATCATCGATCGGGTGAATGCTGTTGCGCCCATTAGAAGGACCAGGAATGAATGCCAAGCCAGGTGGTACGATCTGCGGAGGGCAGACAAGCGCAAAATGAACGAAGACTATGCCCAGAGTAACATCACTGGAGGTGGGCTGCCCCACAGACCGGAACATTACCATCCCTGGGAGGAGAAGGTGATGGCCCTGCTTCCGCCGGTGGGAGTACACGGAGTCGAAGGAGTTGCCGAGCCTGGTGAGTACACAAACAACTTACGTGACATGGGGGTAATGGCATCCACACCCCAACTACAACAAATGCACTCCCCTACCCATAAGCCCTCACCGGACACAACCACACTCAAAAACAACGCTCATGCCACTAACAAGTGTATGCCCCATTCACAAAGCAAGGCCATGCCATGTCCCAGCCTACACAAACCACAAACCCAAGACTGGATGTCTGGGATGCTGGGAGGGTGGGGATCACTAAACATATTGTACAAATCAGAAACAGACACCATTGCCCTCAGCCCATATGGCCCAGGTACATACCCATGCACCATGCTCAATGCACAGGGACTGGCAAAGTACTGACAAGGTAGCTGACACTTGGCCCTGCTGTAGGCAGCACAAGGCCCTCCTGTGACAACTGCAAACTCTAACACAAACACAACAGGCTCAGATATCTAGGACAGGAACTCACACTCACTGATATGGCAGCATGCTCCATGGGGGGACATATACATCACCTGGGAGACACACTGCCAAATCACACTACAACCACCAGCAGGCACCGTCAATCAATCAACAATCGGACAGGGTACTTGTAAGGCGCGCTACTTACCTGTGAGGGTCTCAAGGCGCTGGGGGGGGGGGTCCACTACTGCTCGAAGAGCCAGGTCTTGAGGAGTCTTCTGAAGGCAAGTAGGTCTTCTTGGGTCAGTCGTAGGTGGGTTGGGAGGGTGTTCCAGGTCTTGGCGGCGAGGTAGGAGAAGGATCTCCCGCAGGCGGTCGTACGTTGGATGTGGGGAATAGCTGCAAGGGCGAGGCTGCCGGGGCTGAGCTGGTGGGTGGGGGTGTAGAAGCTGAGTCTGATGTTCAGGTAGGCTTGTCCGGCGTTGTGGAGCGCCTTGTGTTTGTGGGTGAGGAGCTTTAAGGTGATCCTCTTGTCGATGTGGAGCCAGTGCAGGTCACTCAGGAGGGGGTGATGTGGCTGTGGCGAGGGGCGTTGACGATCAGTCGTGCGGAGGCGTTTTGGAAGTGTTGTAGCTGCCGTTGGTGTTTGGATGGGAGTCCTGCGTAGAGTGCATTGCCGTAGTCCAGTCAGCTGCTGACGAGGGCCTGTGTCACTGTTCTACTTGTTTCGGTCGGGATCCACCAGTAGATCCGGCGGAGCGTGCGTAGGGTGTCGTAGCAGGAGGAGGAGACGGCGTTGACCTGCTTGGACATGGAGAGGGAGGATGCGAGGATCAATCCTAGGTTGCGTGCGTGGTGGGTGGGTGTCAGTGCTGTCCCCAGAGCGATCGGCCACCAGGAGTCATCCCAGGCTGAGGGTGTGGGTCCCAGGATGAGGACCTCCGTCTTGTCCGAGTTCAGTTTCAGATGGCCGCTCCGCATCCAGTCGGCGATGGCCCTCAGCCCTCGTGGATGTTTGTTTTGGCGGTGTGAGGGTCCTTGGTGAGGGAGAGGATGAGCTGGGTGTCGTCAGCGTAGGAGATGTTTTTGAGGTTGTGGTGGCGGGGCACTTGTGTGAGGGGGGCCATGTGGATGTTGAACAGCGTCAGGCTGAGGGATGATCACTCACCCCTTACACAAGCACACACCCCCGGGGCAGCCAATGGAGTTACCCACTCTCACAATGGACATGTGACACAACAAGATCAAGCCACAGCCAAAGAAGCATCCAAGCCCAAATTCAACATGTCAAACACCCTGGAGAACATTTCAATCAGTCCCCTGCAACATACCCATCCACAAGTGAACATTGGTGTGAATGCTAGGCACATACAACTACCTGGAGGAACTGTGGCAACTAGAATATGTATGAAACATGGATGTTGCACTAAACAGCATTAACATTGTCTCTCTCTCACACAGGGCAACGTCATGGATCTCCCCCCAACAATTGGGGGGAAGTACCACAGTCCCAGATTCGGGAGGAACCTGATCCCACCGGCAGCTACACCTCACAACACTCCGCGGATGACTCCAACCCACCTGGCCCCTCTGGTGTCCAAGCCCCAGCAGCACCTGCTTCAGGTACATCTGTGCCAACCACCACCCCCATTCCTGCTACATCCCAGGAGACACCCAGGAGCCCTGCCCACACTGAACAACTGAGCCAGTCTGACCTGGAGGGACAAGGTTCGCCGGGCACCCAGGAGGAGGCAGCCAACAACGACACTGCCATTCCTCAGGGGTCCCGTAGACCCGATGTGCCCACAACGGCAGGCCAGGCTCGTGTGGGCAGGGGTGGTGGGAGTGGAGGCAGGTGGAGGCGAGAACCTGACCAGCCAGCTGAAGGGACCGGTATGTCACACGTACGCAACATCATGGAGGCATACCGGCGTGACAACAGGGCCATCAGTCAGGTATTGGCGACCCTCACAGACATTAAGAATCAGCAGGCCGAGCAACACGCCAGTCAACAACAGCACCAAGGACGGATGTAGGCAAGACTGGCTGAGCTCCTGGCGGTGCAAAGGGACATAAGCCATTCACTCTGTCGGATCGCCGATAACATGGGCAACCCTCCCTGTGACACCAGGCGCAGACCAGCACCAGCCACAGGGAGGGAGGAGGAGGAGGAGGATTCGTCCGACGGAGCGTCCCAAACATCGTCAAGGCCTGCATCTGAGGGTCCGAGGAGGAAGGTGGGTCGTCCACGGAAAAGACCGTGAGAGGCAGCGGACCATCCACATCTCCCAGGTCACCTGGCCTGGCACCTGGCCTTCATGCGCAACAGCAGCACATCATTCACTGACATTCTCTGCCACATGGACTTGCTGGTCACAGTCTGACCAATGATGACCAACACTGTGGTCTGGACTCTGATGACTTCAAATGCCAAGGATCCCATCTCCCCCTGTGAACTTTGGATTCTATGCACCCGGTAGAGCACCTTATTTTTTCTACCAAAACACCAATCAGGAGGAGGATGATGAAGGCCTAGAGGTCATGGCTCATGTGGAGATTCCCGGGAAGGGACTCCCAGGTATGTTTGTCCAGGCATGAGAACCATCTCCTTCATGCTATAGTGTTGTGGATGTGAAGAATGGTGGCCAGGCCAAGTTCGGATGCATAGAGTTGGGCCAACGGGGTCTTGGATGACAGACGTACAAGGTGGATATTGGGGTCTGGGGTTGTTGACTGCCTCCTGAGTGTGTGTGAGGAGTGTGAAGGTCATCCTGCAGCACACAGTGAACCCTTGCAGCTATCTCAGGTGGACAGTGATGTTGATGGGGTGCGGGATGTTGAAGCTGAGTTGTGCAGATGCACCCCGGATGTGGACAAGTTTCCCGTGAGTTTGGATGTACTTGCTCCGTAGAGGGCGGGGCAGTAGTTGACATGGCTGGTGTCGTGGACCTGGGGGATGGTCTGTCTTTCCTTGGAGTGGATCTTTCTGAGGATCATGTGCATCATGCAGAGGGTGTAGCAGCATGAGGTACAGATGCTGGTGATTTGCATGGCAAATATGAGTAACAAATCCATGATGCACACCATCTTGTGTGCGTGGCCACTGGGTGCTTGTGTAGGGCCCCTGCGGGTGGGACACAAGGAGTTGAGCCAGCTGTAAGGGGACAATCCTCAGATGCTTACCTCAGTCCTGTACAAGTCCAGCCTCAGGTGGCTGATGTTCAGCCATTCATCCACGGACCTCATGCCTTCTTGAATGTTGGAACTGGCAATGGCTGCGTCTTTGGTGAGGGTGAGGAGCACCTGGGTGTCAATTGGATACGACATGATGATGAAGTTGTGTGCGCATGTGATGGGGGAGAGGGGGGTCCTGGACACATTGAAGATTGACACGCTGAGAGATGATGCCTGGGCCATGTGCCAGATGACGCCACTATACCACATGCTGATGGCTTGAGTTCCACTCCCATGGCCTTGCTGGTGGACGGAGCCGGTGTGTAGCAGGAGGGACATGATCTGGTTGGTGTGACAGGGCCTGGAAGGTGGGGCAGCGCTGTGTAGGCAGTTGGAGTTGCACACTCAGCATGCAAAGGTGTCATGTGTGCGCTTAGGGTATGCCTGAGAGCAGGCGGTTGAGTTTCGGATAGACATTGCTTGGAGGGTGGCTACAACATCAGACTGTAGTGTGATGTGGGTCATGCAAGGACATGAGGGTCGTGCAATGTGCACGTTGCATGTGCTGACAGTCCTGCCTTTGGCACCACATGGCCGCAACAGTGGCACAGACAAGATGATGACAGCCAAATGAATGGGTGGAGGGAGGCAAGGAGGAGCATCTTTGAGGCGTGTGTGTTGCCGAATCCCGCCACTTTGTGGGCCCTTGCTGCAGGGGCCGCAGCAGCAGGTGGCATGTCCTGGAAACTATGTCAAAAGTAGCACATAAAGACAATGATGTCAGAAAGGACAACTGCAACAGGCGTATGTAAAGGAAGGAGTGTCCGGTTACCCATGGCACACCCAGAGAAAATGGATGCACATTCACCAAAGATGACTGACACAGGATCAGGAAACAGAAGGCCGAGCCGCGCACAGGAGACACACCCTCAGCAGGTGTTGATGGCCCGTTGTGGGGACCAACATGCCCAAATACATACACAACCATGGACTTCATGCACAATCGAGATTCTAACCCATGAAGAACTGCATGCATGTAGCCAAACTACACATAGACTCATATGCACAATCTTTGCCAACTATGCCAGAGATGCCACATGCAAAGTGGCAAGAGACCTGCATTGACAGAGATGAGGCACCTTGGAGAGTGAGGAACCCCTTTATTACTCCGGCTCACACTAAGGGAAATGCATCAATATGAACAGACACACAGGTCATTTGGCTGAACATGTGGAACCTACACTGGACACCCCCTTCACAACACAGATGTAGTAAATCCAAATGGCCTGGCACACAAGTTAAGGGGATGAGCCAAACACCCCCTTCTGCACACAGAGAGGCTGCAATTCCCCATTGAGCCTGTTATGGGGATGTCCCACACCATGTCCACCCGTAGCATCCCGTATGTTTCTGAGGGAAGTTATACACACATTGATGCCTTCATCAGAATCCACAAACCATTAGAGATGACTGTCACGAAGGTTGACTATCAATTCATGGGAGTCATGCTACATGTCATGTGCCCCATGGTGAGTCGACATGTATGCATGGTAACCCAACATGCACAGGAGCAGTCCCCACACATTCCAAACACGTAACACCCCCAAAATGCCTTGCTGCAATCCTCACCCAAAATGACTTTTCCCCATGTCCGTGCATTGAACGCTGATTCAGCACACGTTGCAATACTCATGAGGAATAGCAGGAGGCCAACGATGACACGACCAGACAACATGCGCAAGTACCTGTGGATGACAGACAGACAAGAAGTCAGCTAAAAGATTGTTATCCGCATACATGGTCATTTACTCTAAAGGAATAATGTTGTCACCATGTGATTAGAAAAATTAGGGTCACAGCTAAAATGAGTGGAATGACATCATCACTCGAGTGACACATCAGAACACACATCTAAGTCACTTAGCATACAGTCAGCTGGACACACACATTGCAACACATGCCACACAAGGCTCCAAGCGTGCACACTCAGACCCAGTGACTCACCATTATGAGAAGAAGTTGCGTATGAGCTGACTCCGGATATCCTCCGCCTCCTCCTCCTCCTCACTTGCCTCGTGACCAAGCCCTTCATCCTCCACGGGTGGATGTTCCTGCTCATGCTGCTCCAGGATGAGTGGCACTGCCTTCTCCACTGCCATGTTGTGCAGCATGCAGCACACGAGGAAGATTTTGCAGACCTTCTCCGGTGCATATGGGAGGGACCCACCTGTCTTGTGAAGGCACCGGAATCGGCTCTTCAGGAGGCCAAACGTCATCTCAATCACTCGCCTGATTGATGTAAAAAAGTGGGTAAGATACAAAGATACCGCAAAACACAGGACAAACATAGTATACCCACCAACAAGACATGCTCGTTCGTTGTGCAGCCGCAGCATCATTTGTGGCACCCTGCTATGCCTCATGATGTAGGCATCGTGGCCTGACCCTGGAAAAAGTGCCCAGACATGGGAAATCAGCATGTTAGCAAGACACACCACAAGGGCATTTGTAGAGTGGTAATGTTTACGGTTGCGATAGGCGACCTCCTGTGCCTGTGGTGGTACCAAAGTCACATGTGTCCCATCAATGGACCCAATGACATGGGGCATCCCTCCCAGGGCATAGAAATCACCCTTGACAGCTGTCAACTCCTAAGGAGTCGGAAAATGGATGAATTCATCCAGGTGCTCCAACATGGCTGCCAAAACAATCATGCAGGACACGGCTGAACATCGTCTGGGACATGCCACCAACATCAGCTATGGTGAATTGAAACGTACCTGTGGCAAAAAAATGTAGGGCTGCCATCACCTTCATCTTGGGGGTCAGCGCAGTAGGATGCCTGTGTCGCGGTTGGAGGTGTGGTGCCAGCCTGTTTGTCAGGTCCTCAATCAACTGTTGGGTGAATCTGTAACGGCGTATGCAGTCATGTTCCCTCATGGCACCCAAGTCTGGCATTGGTCTGGGAACAGGCGGTGCCCTGCAGAAAATTGGAATGAATAACGAAGAGTGTGAACATAACAACATCAATGTCAATGAACTGAGCACATACTCAACTGCTAATACACATCTGCTAAATACAGAGTCTGGTCTGTGCAATACATCCAGGACACGTATGCCAGCCAGGTGATACTCCTACGAAAAGCCAGCTATACCCGTTGATTGTCAAGTCTACATGACATGCCCTGAAACGAGCTGTGGGCCAGTGTCAGTGAACAGCCAGAGACATCACAAGAGTGACATACATCCACATATCAGCATTTGAAGGATGTCATCTCATACAGACAGCTGACAGCAAGCTAGACGCACAGATCACATGGAATGTCAAATGTACAGATCACACACATTGCGATGAAGGGGTACATGTGAAAACAGAAAACACAGACATTGAGACGACGCAGATATGTCCTCATGTCAAAATATCAAGTTTGATGCATACAGACACACGTAACGTGGAAATCCACATGTGGCATGGTGTGCGTAGATGTGTGCCATGCCCATCTAGACACAGACACATGTTGGATGCAGCAACAGCAGATGCAGTTGACGGAACACCAACAGCAAGCTCATGGGAACACATGACACACACATGACATAGTCACATCGGTGCACGCTGGTCATTAAATGTCAGTTGTTAGTGTGCCTGTCCCTGGCATCAGGGGACAGTTGCGGGTGGTGGTGACTGTGCCATACCAGTGATGCTGTGCTTGACACGTTTGTACTACATGCACACATGTGCAAAGTGTGAAGGGGAAGTGTGCCACATAGTGCCCCATCACACATGACATGTGTACACAGGTCATCACACATCAATTGTGCACATACATGAGGAGACATGTGCAATATCACTGCCTGACACACCTAGGCCCTGCACATGTAGGACAGCAATGACAATGACTTGATGTACATCCTTGTGCGAGTCTGAGACCTCCATTCCTTTCATGTGCGCATCCTATCAGCAGTGTAAGCGTGTGAAACGCACTATACACACGCTCTGAGGGCGTGTGTATGGTCCGTATCACTAGATTTGGGTGGCCGTAGGAGCACGCGTGGTACGGACCGTACAAGTACGGTCCGTATCACTATAGTAGTGTTGCTGTAGGAGCACGCGTGGTATGGACCGCACACAGGTACGTGTACTACCAGTGCCTACACGTACGTGTACTACCAGTGCCTACACGTACGTGTAGGCACTGGTAGTACATGTACCCGTACGTCTACTACCAGTGCGTACACGTACGTGTAGGCACTGGTAGTACACGTACGTGTAGGCACTGGTAGTACACATACGGGTATGTGTACTACCAGTGCCTACACTTACGTGTAGGCACTGGTAGTACACGTACCCGTACGTGTACTACCAGTGCCTACACGTACGTGTACGCATTGGTAGTACACGTACCCGTACGTGTACTACCAGTGCCTACACGTGCGTGTAGGCACTGGTAGTACACGTACCCGTATGTGTAGGCACTGGTAGTACACGTACCCGTATGTGTACTACCAGTGCATACACTTACATGTAGGCACTGGTAGTACATGTACGTGTAGGTGCTGGAGCGAGGTTTTCCTTAAGAATCGTATACCTCCTCCATATTTTCATTTAGAATTAAAATGAATAACTAATTAACATTAATAGTATTAATTGTTTGCTGTGTTTGATTAATCAACATTACTAATTATAAAATACACGTGGGAATCGCATTTGCATGGCCTGATTGATACGTAAATTAATTTTCGGACGCATACTAATGTCAGATATTTAGAATTTATATATTATATGTTGCTTTTGTGATGTGATTTTTGAATCGTGCTTTAAATTGTGAGTATAAACCGCAATGCGTGTTGCTTTTGCTAGATAAATACTCACACATAGAGGGTTTAGTGAGGGAATAACATTTAATAATCATTTCAATGTATTAATTACGTTTTGTGTCTCTTTGCTTAAGTTGACCTTTCTGGAGTGGCTACAAAATGGCTGCCATCCCTATTTTGACGGACAGACGAGATACAGAAGTCACTGAGTGAAGTGCGCCTGCGCTAAAAGATGAGCAACAATAACCTCGTCCTGACCCCAGGCAGACTGTACTCGTGAAGGACGCACCGGGAGGAGTGCCAAGCCTCAAACAATGAACTTCCCTAAACTATGAAATGTTATAATTGATGACACCATGGACACAAACCCACATGGGAATAAACATGCCCTGAATGGACTAGAAACTGTTACAATTTTATTAATAAATTGAGAACTACATCTAATGCAACATTGAATGTATGGGAATCAGGAAGAACGACCCTGGTTCAACCAATTGGATTCGTTCTAAAACATGTATTGTAACAATTTATTGTTGAATTTTACTATAAAAGAAGTAGACTAGAGAGGGTCAGTAGTTGATGATTTGCGCCGCTATTCGCTTAAGCTTGATTTCCTGACTCTATGCTGACGGAGAGGACGGTGACACTGCTGGACAGCTGCTTGCCAGAAACTCTGATGGACTGATCAGATGCCCAATTAACTCACGAATTGATTAATCGATTTATGGGCATAGAGACGAAAGATCTGAATTTGACATAGAGGACGCCATTTAGCCAGATTAGGTAAATATGCGAACCAAAATATTGAATGCTTTATGATTTCCTTATGCTTTAATTAGATAAACATTTTTGAATCATTTAAAGAACTGTGTCGGGTTATTATTTGAAGTGTTTTGATGTATATTGTTTAGAAGAATAAGATGTCCCTTTTCTCAGCAACTAGCTGATCCATGGCCAATAGCATGGGAGGAACTGCTAGGTTATAAAGGTATTAAGACCCTGGTGAGGTAGGGATGAAGAGGTGAATTTGTTGTTACTCATCAGGTGATTGGTGCAAATCTTCCTCCCATAGTATTCCAGCGCATGGAATAAGAAGAAGAGAAAAGAATTTCCCCTCTCTCTCTCTCGAGGACCATTGATCTAAAAAGTAAGAATGAATGATTGGTGTTATGGGCCCCACCAGTGAATGAATGTGGTTGTTGAAGAAGATCTGTGGTCTGTAGACGTAGTGAGGGGATTTTTGGTATTAAGCGCTGGAGCAGTTTTTCTGGTAGCAGAATGATGGTTAGCTATTGTTTTGGGTTTAGCAACGATTGCTTGTAAATAGCTTATTGATTATTGATTGATATTGGTTTATGTACTAATACTCTATGTTGAATCGCGTTGAGTTATATGTTGTTTGCATGGCTTCTGGGATGCAGGAAGTCGGAAGTTTGTAACAGTTCCGTAGTAGAGCAGAGGTAGATGCTGCTCTTGGGAAAGACGGGATTGTTGTAGCCCTGTAGGTACACAGGGGAAACGTGTGACAAGTGAAGTTGCACGGCGCATTGTCTGGGTTCGAGTCGGCGGCATCGTCGTGTGTTGCCATTAGAGATATTCTCGGTGTGAGAGAAGTGTGTATGAGAGCGAAGGTTACCTGTGAAATTTTGGTCTTTTAGTACCAGGAACCCAATTGGCATACCGATCACGCATATCACTGAAAAGGTAGCAGGTGTTCTCTGAGCTTGTTAGAAGGACAAAGTAGAGGGAAGCGCTGCTTTGTTAACGAGTGTCATAATTCTGTAGTAGGACAGACTGTTCGCTGTTCTCGGGAAAGACAGGATTGTGTGCGTATGTACTATATTTTCTTGTATGAACGAGTGTGAATGAAAAGGCATTCGGGTTGATTGCGAAACTCTAGGTTATTTCTAAAATACCAGAGAAACAATTAGCTAATGCTTGCTAGAAGGGTGAAGTAGAGGGATGTGCTACTTTATCAACGGAAGTAACGATTCCGTAGTAGGGCAGAGGTAAGCGCTGCTCTCGGGACAGACGGAATTCTTGTGAGAAAGGTCTTTTTGCTGTTCTTTGGTTAGCGAAGCAGACAATGGAGATGTTTTAGTGTTGTTACTAATCAAATCGTAAAAGTTACAGTAAGAGTTCACGGAGCGGTCTTGTAAAGGAGGGGTAGACAAGAGCAGAGCAGAGTGAGTTGCCGCAGCGGCTGCTGACGTCAGAACGACCGCGCTGGGATTGGACAGTAGATTGGAGGCATAAAACGCTCCGGATCGGTGCGTTAGTGTAAAGCCGCGCTAGGAGTGGGAGAATACAGAGTGATGTAAACGCTCCCTGATTGGTGCGTTAGTGTGAGTAGCGCTGAGATTGGGGGATTGTGATAGTGACGTGGACGCTCCTGATTGGTGCGTTAGTAAGAGTCGCGCTGTGAGTGGACAAGATAGCGGTACCATTGTAAGAAGACTAAGCGGTACACGGAAATCGGGAAAATGTATTACCAACTACAAGAAAAGAAGAAATCGTGGTTTGGGAAAATTAAAAGATGGTTCAAGTAAGATAAAATAGTTGAGACTAGGGAAGGACAGTTACTTCCTCCACCGAAAACACCCGCATCTACAATGATTGCGAAATATGGGTATCATACTGGTATTTGGTTAGATAATTGGGTAAAATACACCAAGGACGATGGAGTCCTGGCGTTTCCAGAACATGGTTCCTTTAATTTGGCTGTTTTGAGAAATCTCCGAGATAAAATGATGCACTTAGAACCAAGACCTAGACCGACGCACTTTGAGGCATTGACGGAATGGGAAGACGAAATGCATGAACGAGAAAAGCAGAGAAGTGGTAGGGGTTATCGATACATGTTCAGTAAATCATACGGACATGAGACACATGAAGACAGGATGAAAAGGTGGCGGACTGCAAGTATGACTGAGGGTATGTATCCTGTGAGAATGGTAGGAGAGAATGAAGGGAGAAAATGCACAGAGAAAAGGCGTAATGTGGATTTGAGTGAAGTGAATGAATCAGAAGATGATGTTCTTGATGAAGTGTTTTACAAAAACCCACCACCGTATCGACCAGAACCAGAAGCATTGTCACCAAGTGCCCCAATGAGAGAAACATTACGAATAATTAAAACAGAGACCATGTCACCAGAACTAGGGAAAAGTAACTCTGCAAGAGAGATAGAGAAACAGACAGAAAGTTGGGTAAATGGTGAGAATTCAGTAGAATTGGCCAAAACTACCCTAGAATTAACCAAGAAAATAAGAGAATTGACCAAAAATCTAGAAGCTGTAACAGTTCCAGTAACGATAGGTCCAGTAATGCCCATTTTTGAGAAACAAAAAGATACTGAACATTGTTTGACAGTGCCGTACAGAAGCCAAAATATAATTGAAAATGCTGAACGGAGTCAAATTGACAATCCGTGGGGACCGACAATAAATATGTTTGAACCGAACGTTTCAAATAATCCATTTGTAAATCAAATTTACGCTGAAAACAGCAGAATGACAATGGAAACATTATTAGAACCACAAAAGGCCCCAGAACTAAATAATGTAGACAACCCAGCCGGACCTTCTGTGGAAGAATTAAGCGAATGGCTCAGAGAGTTACAGAAAAATGATCAAGGATCCCAGTCAATAGATGTGGCCAAATTACGAATGGTATTAGAAGAATTAATAGTAGGAACTATCCCTACTGAGAAATTGAAAAACTACCAGGATGAGGAATTGTTGTTTCTCTGCAAGAGTGCAACCTGGAGAGCGAAAAACCTGCATGAAAGATTAGAGGAAATTGCAAATGAAATGGGAATAGATTTTGACAGAGTAAAAGCACTGCAAAAATCTTATCGAGTTGATTTCACTGAGAAAGATATTGAGAACATGAATACTACAGGAAGGATAGGTCAAATTAAGGACATAATTGGTTTGTTGAGAAAATGGGGAGATGTTGACAGATGGAGAAGCAAGTGCTGTAGAAGACGTGATAATATCACAGAAAAGACAGTTTCAGCATTTCCCGTTAGAGAGAAAGAAAAGGTAACAACAGAATACCCCATGATGGAGATTCCAGGGGGAGGGTATGTACATGTTCCATGGACATTTTGTCTTTCACAAATGATTTCCCTCGACTACGCGAAAAGCCCGTCGAGTGGTACCGGCAGGTAGACAGATTTGTAAAATCGGAAAAGGTATTATGGATAGATTTGAATAGTCTATTCGATATAATAGTACCAGCAGATTTGTGGACAGAATGTAAGCTGATGATAAATTGGCCTACTCAGGAGTATCCTAGGGACCCTAAGACGGGAGCTCCCGAACCAGAGGTAATGAAGAAATATGAGCAGGTTATGGCATTCCTGAAAAATAAGGTATCCCCTAAAGAGACTGATTGGGTAAAAATTGACAGAACCCAACAGGAAAGCAAGGAGTCAGTACATGCATATTATGAGAGACTAATTCAGGCTTTTAAACAGTTCAGTGGAGATGAGAACCTGAGTGATAAAGATTTGAGTCATTTCGTATACAGGTTTGTATATGGTTTACGCCCAGAAATTGGTGATATGATAAAGCAAAATACAGTTGATTGGCAAAATAAGAAAATAGATGAAGTTTTGAGACATGCAAAATATTTCAGCGATGAGATTGAGGCAAAACAGTGAAAACTGAAAGAAAAGGCAATGTGGGCACAGGTAAAGGTAGCAGAACGACAGGAAGCTCAGTTGGTAGAACAAGCAAACAATCCAGGAGTAAGACCAAGATTTGGTACAGGGAAAGGGAAAGGTAATATGGAAGAAGCCAAAAAGAAATTCCCATGTCACAATTGCGGTGAGTTAGGGCATTGTAAATCCGAGTGTAAGAATCCTCCAAATACTAATATTGAAAATCGATCGTTGAATCCACAGGTGCGTAAAGAGGTGGGTGGTCAACTGCAGCAACAGCAGCAGGTGGTTACTTCCCAGAATCAGGTGCCAAAACCACCTTTTCCACAGAACAGAAACTCACAGAAGTATAGTAAGGAATCGGGATTCTACAATGAAGAACAGGTAAATAAACCATCACGCGCTCGCACTGTTTCGCAGTATTGGCTGCAACATGATGAGAGTGACTCAGAAATGGATTATTGACGGTGCCGAGGGGAGGAAGAAGAGTGCGTACTTGGCGCAACTCTAGAAGTAGACCAGACAGGACCATTTGTAGATGGGAAGATTAATGATGATAACATTATTTCCCTAGTGGACACTGGCGCTACTCGATCTACTGTTAGATCAGCTGATGTTAAGAATCTTCCTCTTTCAGATGAAACAATCCAAGTAGTTGGTGTATCCAACCAACAGTTAAAAACATACCTTACAGAACCTGTAAAGGTTAGCATAGGTACATTTTCTCAAATGCACCGATTTGTGGTGTGTGACACCAGTCCTGTGAACTTGCTAGGTAGGGACCTGCTGTGCAATTTGAACTGCACTATATTTTGTACTCCAGATGGAATAGCTTTTGAAACACCAGATGAGGATGTATTGTATAAAATGACCATAGCTAACAGAGAATGTGAAACTATTGGAACATATGCAGTATTTAATCCAGATGAAACTGTCTGTAAAAGCAGAGGTTTGGGACTTCACCGGAGAAGATGTAGGGCTAATGAGAAACGTAGACCCAGTAAAAATTACTGTCAAAGATGGAGTTAGTTATCCAAACATTCCCCAGTATAGATTGACACCTGAAATAATTGAAGGAGTAACTCCAATAATTGAGAAAAGGATCAAGCAAGGAATTCTGAGAAAAATATTGAGCAGTCCATGTAACTCACCTATAATGGGCCTGAAAAAGCCAAATGGGAAGTTCAGAATAGTGTAAGACCTGAGAAAGGTAAACAAAATTGTTGTCCCATTGTACCAAATCCATCAGTGATTTTGTATCAGATTCCCCATGATGCAGAATGGTAAACAGTAATTGATTTGTGCCAAGCGTTCTTTTCTATTCCATTGCATCACGACAGTCAGCAAATTTTTGCATTTTGCATTGACCCTATTTTGGCATGGTGCCGAATCCCACAGGGGTATACAGAAAGCCCCTCAATATTTAATCAATTGTTGAAAAAGTCATTGGAAAGTCTGCAAATGCCCGAGACTTCAGTACTAGTGCAGTATATCGACGACCTCCTTGTGGCGTCGAAAACTCGTGAAGCTTGTGAAGTAGACACTATAGCCTTACTAAATCACCTGGCAGATGGAAGATTAAAAGTGTCCCCAGCCAAACTGCAGTATTGTAAGAAAGAAGTACAGTATTTGGGACATAACATTGAAAAAGGATTGAGAAAAATAACAATAGACAGAATCAGAATCATTAAAGGAATGAGAGCCCCCATGACTCAAAGAGAAGTGAGAATGTTTCTGGGAATGGTAGGGTACTGCCGCCAGTGGATCAGCAACTTTTCGCTGATTGCAAAACCTCTGGTACGGCTAACAAGGAGTGATGTAAAAGATCCCCTTGAATTGAATAAGGAAGAATTGGCAGCATTCAAACGATTGAAAGATGGATTGTGTGAAGCCCCAGCATTGGGTATGCCGTATTATGAAAAAGAATTTGAGTTATATTGCAGTGAAAGAAATGGATGTGCACTTTCTGTGTTAATCCAGAAGCATGGAAGATTGAGGAGACTAATTGCATATTATTCATCGATGCTTGATCCAGTAGCCGTAGGCTTACCTGGTTGTCTGAAAGCAGTAGCTGCAACATGTCGAAGTTTGGAGCAGAGTGAAGGATTCGTGATGGGATATCCTTTGAAAGTGTTTGTACCTCATGATGTGGCGATTCTTTTAACAAGGAGTCGTACTCAGTATATGGCACATAGTCGGCTGACTAAGTATGAGAAAGTCATATTAGGTGCAACGAATGTGAGCCTTGCAAGATGTGTGAATGTTAATCCAGCAACATTGTTACCAGATGGTGAGAATGTGGAAGTGAGAGATGAAGCAGATCATGATTGTTTGGATGTGATTGAGTATTGTACGAAACCACGACCAGACATAAAAGATGTACCTTTGGCAGAAAATGATTATGTAATGTTTGTTGATGGGTCATGTTTGAGAACAGAAGAAGGAGTGTTGAGTGCAGCATATGCAGTGTGCACGGCTTCAACAGTGATGGAAGCATCCTATTTAAAAGGAGTGAAATCTGCCCAAGTAGCAGAGTTAGTGGCTCTGACTCGAGCATGCAAAATTGGGAAAGGTGTGAGAGTGACTGTGATAACTGACAGCCAGTATGGCCTCGGAGTTGTCCACAATTTTGGCCAGTTGTGTCTACAAAGAGGTTTCCTAACCTCAAGTGGAACTCCTATAAAGAATGCTGAAGTGGTTGGAAAGTTGATTGAGGCAATACAGCTGCCTAAACAATTGGCTGTGGTGAAATGTGCTGCCCATAACCAAGGGGAGGATTATGTTACTGTCGGCAACCGTTATGCCAATGACATGGCACAGTACTGTGCCAGAAATCATTATTCAGTCAATCGGGCAAAGGAGAAAGAAATGACTTCCTATTCCTTAATGTTTACTAACGTTGTAGGGACATGGGAAGAAGTGAGGCAATTGCAGGAGGAAGCAGGAGATGAGGAAACAAGGCAGTGGGTAAAAGCAGGATGTGCACCAAGGGAAAAGGATCATGTGTGGGTCTATCGAGATGGAAGACCAGTCATGCCTGATAGAATGTTGTCTACCATGGCACGGATGTATCATGGCCAGGGACACATAGGGAGAGATGCTATGATAAGGTCATTTAAGCAGACCTGGTACAACCCAAAATTCAGAATTATATCAGAGAGCCGATGTCAGAGATGTTTAATTTGTCAGCAGTACAATCCTGGGAGAAAGACAGTGGTGAGCCTAGGAACTATAGGCCGAGAAGGTGGGCCTTTTACCAGAATGCAAATAGATTTAATTGAGATGCCAACATGTAACAGATTGAGGTACGTTCTGGTCATAGTCTGCCTATTCTCCAGGTGGGTAGAAGCATACCCGACAAGGAGAAATGATGGATTGACAGTAGCAAAGCTGCTTTTGAGGGAATTCATCCCCAGGTTCGGGTTCCCAGTGACTCTTGAATCAGACAGAGGAGGGCACTTCTATAATGAGATTGTGAAATTGGTCAGTGAAGCATTAAATGTACAACAGAAACTGCACTGTGCCTACCGACCAGAGGCTTCTGGTGTGGTTGAGCAAATGAATGGTACAATCAAGAACAGAATTGGGAAAATGTGTTTAGCCACAGGAATGAAATGGCCTGATGTCTTGCCTCTAGTTTTGATAACCATACGTGCAACCCCAGATAGAACTACAGGGTTAAGTCCTCATGAAATAATCATGGGACGTGCGATGAGGCATGCGTACATACCAGTCAACAAACTGATGACGATTTCTGATGACATGGTGTTGGAGTACTGTAAAGGCCTGGCTGACGCAGTTCATTCTGTGTTTCATCAGGTTGGAGCGGATACCACCACCCTTGAAAAGAAGCAAGCCCATGATCTAAGCCCAGGAGATTGGGTGAGGATAAAGGTCCACAGAAGAAGAAACTGTTTGGTTCCCAGGTGGGGAAAACCAAGACAAGTCATTCTGACCACGACAACAGCTGTGAAGTGTGCCGGACTGAAAAACTGGATCCATGCCAGCCATACCTTGAGAATACCAAATCCAGTGGATTGCAAGGAGAAAGAGTACTATCACGAATCAGAATCAAGTACTGAATCAGATCACGAAGAACCAAAAACACGTGAAAATCCTGAAAGGGGGGAAAACAAACCAAAACAGATTCTGGTCCCCAGAAATTTCTCTCTGAGAAGAAGATTGCAGATTTCTGACAGCTCAGATTCTGAAGACGAGCAGAGAAAGAAAGGTCCTAGAAAAGAACCTAAAAAGAAGGAAGGAAAAGACAAAGAAGAAGCAGTAAAAAAGGCAAAAAGAACAAATTCCAGATGAGAAATTGAGAGAAATTCCACCTGAATTAATAGATTTGAATGAAGAAGGGATAGTTACAGAGAGAGAGGGACAGATTGTGGAAGACCCCCGAGGAGGTGTAGGGAACTGCAACATCCAGCTAGGTGAAGGGACAAGTAGTCAGCAGGAAGATTGCGTGTCGGAGATCCGAGGAGGGAAAGAAGTAGGGAAACCAGAACAAGTGGTGGATAAAGAAACTGGTGAAAAGGAAAAGCAAATTGGGACAGAATCAGAAGAAAGTGAGAACGAAATACCTGAAGGTCGAGTTCTGAGAAAGAGGGCTTGGAGAGAAGAAAAGAATGAAAAGAATGTCAAAGAAAGTAAATTGAAAAGAACTGTAAAACCAGAAGTTTGGCCGAACAAAATAAAGAGACTAAGATATCGATTGACTCGAGTGAAATCACCAAGAGCTGAACAGGTGAATGAAGTCACGAGTCAGGAAAAATCAAAGGAGGAAGAAGCAGTTGTAACTAAAGAGTCCGGAAGGACAAAAAAACCTAACCAGAAGTATAAGTCACCGGAATGGACGTATGTGGCCCTGCCTGAAGAATCCCAAGAGGCAGACAGTCAAGGAAATCCAGAGGAGGCTTTACTGAAAGTGGTTAAAGAAGAAGAATCAGAAATCCTGAGAGTTCTCTTGTTAGACATTGGAGAAGAAGAAGCGGAGATTCAGGAAATTCTGTATCCTGATTGGGTGAAGGAGGTAAAGGATGATGAGATGCCAAACTGAATAATCAAAGAAGCTGTTGATGTGGAGAACGATAATAAAAGAGAAGAAGTAGAAAACTAGTGAAACCAAGTAGAAGCTTAGAAGCTTTGGGGTAGAAACTGGTCACAAAGTAGAAGAGGGTAAGTCAAAAGACACGGTCTTTTTAGTAAAAATGGCTAACACAGATGGTAGTAAAAGTAGATGTACATTCATGAAAAGAAGGTGTAAAACATGTTGCTGTTGTACAGGATTATTAATGCTTTTATGGAGCATCCTAGCTCTTGTAATATCATTTAAAGTCACAATAGATACAATAGAAGGAAATGGACAAAACAAAACTAGTATAGGTAAAATTTCAAAGGTAGTACCAACTGTAGAAACAAACATTCATTTGCATAAAGATAGGTCTATTAATGATTTCTCTAATAATGTATTTTCAAAATTATTGTATGAATATGTAAAGACTATGGATGTAAGGGACTGCTACGTCTGCATGCAGTTACCTGCTTCTGTGGCAGAGGGAGTGACTTATCATCACCTTCCAGCTACTTACGGAATAACACGTAGTGTAATAGCTAGCTTATTTTATGAGATGTGGATAACATTTTTGCATTAGTGCCTGCTAATAATAAGTTAAATAAGGTAAGACCTGCTAAGGTTTTGGGTGAATTTTTCCTAGAGACTAGTTAACTAACATTAGAAGCTGTGTTTAAATATAATTTGACATGCAGTTTGCAGAAAGAAGAAAAGACATTTTTGAATATGGTTGAGGAAAGAAGGCATAAGATGCACAAAAAGGCATCAGAAGGATAAGTTGAGAAAACAGCTTGGGACATAGAAATGGAGAAACACCTGACAAAAGGGGAGTCAACACCAACAATAGCTTTAGATAGGCCTCAGAAAGGAAAAACTATAAGAAGGAATCAAACTGCATATGATAACTTGTTTGTAGGTAATAGTGAGTGCCATGATACATACAGAATCATGAGTGGATGGGGATTCAAAGGTGGAAGAGATCCAGTATTTCCTGGAATATATTTTATCTGTGGGAACAGGGCATATTATCGTTTGCCAGACCATTGGTATGGCACATGTTATGTAGGCCTGGTATTTCCAAAAATCTTTCACATGGACAGAGAAGAGGGTGTAAATAGTTTAAATAGTCATTTAGTGCGTAGAAAGAGAGAATCTTGGGCAGAAATTGTGGGTGACATCTTTTGTGCATTGATACCGGCAGTGGGAATAACTCTGAATGCAAATAAAATTAGAAAATTGTCTACAGTAGTGGATCGCTTGTCAACAAGCACTGCTCATGGATTCTTATTGGTTAATACTGAAATGGTTGCCATGCGTGCTATGGTAATACAAAATCGACTTGCCCTTGACATTCTATTGGCAAAAGAGGGTGGAGTCTGTGGAATGCTGAAAATTCAACATTGTTGCACTTATATTCCAGATGAAAGTAAAGATTTAAAGGTTTACATTAAAAATATTACTGAATTGCACGATGAACTTGTACCACTGGAGGTTGAAGATGTATGGACAAGAATGGGAAAGAAAATAGCTGCTATTAAAAATTTCTTAGCTAAAATAGGTAGTACTGTGATAGGTAAAATTCTGTTTCCATTAACATGTGTGATAGTTGCAGTATTAGTGATAAGATTAGGGTGTATGTGTTTCACGAAAAAGAAAACAAATAATAAAATTAAAAGAGATAAACTTAAGAGAAAAGGAAAAGATTCAGAAAATAATTTTGAAGAGATAGCCTTAGATGAGTGGAAAGACAGTATGTATAAGAAAGCAAAAAGAGATGAATATGAAGAAACTGAATTTTGAGCTATGAGTAAGAAGTCATTTCAAGTTTCCTTAAAAGGGTACTAAATTTGGGTGTTTTGTTGGTGATAAAATCACCAAAGGGGGGATTGCTGGAGCGAGGTTTTCCTTAAGAATCGTATACCTCCTCCATATTATCATTTAGAATTAAAATGAATAACTGGTTAACATTAATAGTATTAATTGTTTGCTGTGTTTGATTAATCAACATTACTAATTATAAAATACACGTGGGAATCGCATTTGCATGGCCTGATTGATACGTAAATTAAATTTCGTACGCATACTAATGTCAGATATTTAGAATTTATATATTATGGTGCCAATTACGATCCGGTAAAAAAAATTCCCGGACAACTTGTATCCGGTCTTTTTACCGTACGAATCGTACAAGTGCCGTACAAACTGGCAATCACGATTCGCATGGTAAAAAGTCCATACGAACCGCCTTGGGAATTATTCCCCACACGTCCTCGGGTCGGAAAATGTGTCCGACACGTCCTCGGACGATTTACCGTACAAATGTGAAAACTCAAGTCCGACCGAGGAATCACGATCCATCCCGGGCGTCCGAATGTACAACCGTATGGTGAAAAGACCGTCCGCACCGAACTCCTATAGCAAACAATGGAGATGTCCAAACAGGTGCCCTGTACGCGCCGAACCCCCCCGTCCCCCGTATGTACGCGCCGTACCCCCCCCCAGCCCCCGCATGTACGCGCCATACCCCCCCAGCCCCTGCATGTACGCGCCGTACCCCCCCAGCCCCCGCATGTACGCGCCGTACCGCCCCCCAGCCCCCGCATGTACGCGCCGTACCCCCCGTGTATGTACACCCGAGTACGTGTCGAACCCCCCCGTGTATGTACACCCGAGTACGTGTCGAACCCCCCGTGTATGTACACCCGAGTACGTGTCGAACCCCCCCGTTTATGTACACCCGAGTACGTGTCGAACCCCCCCGTGTATGTACACCCGAGTACGTGTCAAACCCCCCCGTGTATGTACACCCGTGTACGTTCGAGTCGTACCCCCACCTGTGTATGTACGGTGCGTACCCCCAGGAAACTCTGTATCCATGACAACCAGCATGCATTTAGTGCCTAATACTTCTCCCTTATATGTCCCCTATGTAATTTTCAAATCCACACACAGGTACGGTGCGTTTCACACGTACCCCTACGGCACCAGTTGCACAGTGCGTTTCACACGTACGTGTATGCACTGGTAGTACACGTACCCGTACATGTACTACCAGTGCCTACATGTATGTGTACTACCAGTGCCTACACGTACGTGTACTACCAGTGCCTACACGTACGTGTAGGCACTGGTAGTACATGTATGGGTACGTGTACTATCAGTGCCTACACGTACGTGTACTACCAGTGCCTACACGTATGTGTAGGCACTGGTTGTACATGTAGCCGTACATGTGCTACCAGTGCCTATGCTCCAGCGCTTAATACCAAAAATCCCCTCACTATGTCTACAGACCACAGATCTTCTTCAACAACCACATTCATTCACTGGTGGGGCCCATAACACCAATCATTCATTCTTACTTTTTAGATCAACGGTCCTCGAGAGAGAGAGTGAGAGAGGGGAAATTCTTTTCTCTTCTTCTTATTCCATGCGCTGGAATACTATGGGAGGAAGATTTGCACCAATCACCTGATGAGTAACAACAAATTCACCTCTTCATCCCTACCTCACCAGGGTCTTAATACCTTTATAACCTAGTAGTTCCTCCCATGCTATTGGCCATGGATCAGCTAGTTGCTGAGAAAAGCGACATCTTATTCTACTAAACAATATACATCAAAACACTTCAAATAATAACCCGACACAGTTCTTTAAATGATTCAAAAATGTTTATCTAATTAAAGCATAAGGAAATAATAAGGCATTCAATATTTTGGTTCGCATATTTACCTAATCTGGCTAAATGGCGTCCTCTATGTCAATAATTCAGATCTTTGGTCTCTATGCCCATAAATCGATTAATCAATTCGTAAGTTAATTGGGCATCTGATCAGTCCATCAGAGTTTCTGGCAAGCAGCTGTCCAGCAGTGTCACAGTCCTCTCCGTCAGCATAACGTCAGGAAATCAAGCTTAAGTGAATAGCGGCGCAAATCATCAACTACTGACCCTCTCTAGTCTACTTCTTTCATAGTAAAATTCAACAATAAATTGTTACAATACATGTTTTAGAACGAATCCAATTGGTTGAACCAGGGTCGTTCTTCCTGATTCCCATATATTTAATGTTGCATTAGATGTAGTTCTCAATTTATTAATAAAATTGTAACAGTTTCTAGTCCATTCAGGGCATGTTTATTCCCATGCGGGTTTGTGTCCATGGTGTCATCAATTATAACAGTTCATAGTTTAGGGAAGTTCATTGTTTGAGGCTTGGCACTCCTCCCGGTGCGTCCTTCACGAGTACAGTCTCCCTGGGGTCAGGACGAGGTTATTGTTGCTCATCTTTTAGCGCAGGCGCCCTTCACTCAGTGACTTCTGTATCTCGTCTGTCCGTCAAAATAGGGATGGCAGCCATTTTGTGGCCACTCCAGAAAGGTCAACTTAAGCAAAGAGACACAAAACGTAATTAATACATTGAAATGATTATTAAACGTTATTCCCTCACTATACCCTCTATGTGTATGTATTTATCTAGCAAAAGCAACACGCATTGCGGTTTATACTCACAATTTAAAGCACGATTCACAAATCACATCACAAAAGCAACATATAGGTGCCGATTACGATCCGGCAAAAACCGGGTACGAACCGTCGGACGGAGGCTTTTTTCCGTCCGACTGTGGGGGTACGCACCGTACATACACAGGTGGGGGTACGACTCGAACGTACACGGGTGTACATACACGGGGGTTCGACACGTACTCGGGTGTACATACACAGGGGGGTTCGACACGTACTCGGGTGTACATACACGGGGGGGTTCGACACGTACTCGGGTGTACATACACAGGGGGGTACGGCGGGTACATGCGGGGGCTGGGGGGGACGGCGTGTACATGCGGGGGCTGGGGGGGTACGGCGCGTACATGCGGGGGCTGGGGGGGTACGGCGCGTACATGCGGGGGCTGGGGGGCGGTACGGCGTGTACATGCGGGGGCTGGGGCGGGTACGGCGCGTACTTGCGGGGGCTGGGGGGCGGTATGGCGCGTACATGCAGGGGCTGGGGGGGGGTACGGCGCGTACATGCGGGGGCTGGGGGGGTACGGCGCTTACCGGGCCACCTACTCTGGTCGTTTCGCGCCGTACTTCGCTTTTCCGGCACTTTTTGGGTGCCGTAAAAATATTGCCGTCCGGACTGCTGTCGGTTCGAATCGTAATTCCTGGGTTGTGAAACGCGGCCTGAGAGCGTCCCGACGTCACGTCGGCGCATTCCCCGGATCCCATTTGTATGTATCTTTTCGTCGGTCGGTGTTTTGTACGACTCGTACGGAAATGGTGTTTCCGTGCGAATCGTACTTGCATGTTTGTAAAGTTTTACGACCGGGTACGAGTCAGACGGAAAAAAGCCTCCGTCCGACGGTTCGTACCCGGTTTTTGCCGGATCGTAATCGGCACCTATATGTTGCTTTTGTGATGTGATTTGTGAATCGTGCTTTAAATTGTGAGTATAAACCGCAATGCGTGTTGCTTTTGCTAGATAAATACATACACATAGAGGGTTTAGTGAGGGAATAACGGTTAATAATCATTTCAATGTATTAATTACGTTTTGTGTCTCTTTGCTTAAGTTGACCTTTCTGGAGGGGCCACAAAATGGCTGCCGTCCCTATTTTGACGGACAGACGAGATACAGAAGTCACTGAGTGAAGTGCGCCTGCGCTAAAAGATGAGCAACAATAACCTCGTCCTGACCCCAGGCAGACTGTACTCGTGAAGGACGCACCGGGAGGAGTGCCAAGCCTCAAACAATGAACTTCCCTAAACTATGAACTGTTATAATTGATGACATCATGGACACAAACCCGCATGGGAATAAACATGCCCTGAATGGACTAGAAACTGTTACAATTTTATTAATAAATTGAGAACTACATCTAATGCAACATTGAATATATGGGAATCAGGAAGAACGACCCTGGTTCAACCAATTGGATTCGTTCTAAAACATGTATTGTAACAATTTATTGTTGAATTTTACTATAAAAGAAGTAGACTAGAGAGGGTCAGTAGTTGATGATTTGCGCCGCTATTCGCTTAAGCTTGATTTCCTGACGTTATGCTGACGGAGAGGACTGTGACACTGCTGGACAGCTGCTTGCCAGAAACTCTGATGGACTGATCAGATGCCCAATTAACTTACGAATTGATTAATCGATTTATGGGCATAGAGACCAAAGATCTGAATTATTGACATAGAGGATGCCATTTAGCCAGATTAGGTAAATATGCAAACCAAAATATTGAATGCCTTATTATTTCCTTATGCTTTAATTAGATAAACATTTTTGAATCATTTAAAGAACTGTGTCGGGTTATTATTTGAAGTGTTTTGATATATATTGTTTAGTAGAATAAGATGTCGCTTTTCTCAGCAACTAGCTGATCCATGGCCAATAGCATGGGAGGAACTACTAGGTTATAAAGGTATTAAGACCCTGGTGAGGTAGGGATGAAGAGGTGAATTTGTTGTTACTCATCAGGTGATTGGTGCAAATCTTCCTCCCATAGTATTCCAGCGCATGGAATAAGAAGAAGAGAAAAGAATTTCCCCTCTCTCACTCTCTCTCTCTCGAGGACCATTGATCTAAAAAGTAAGAATGAATGATTGGTGTTATGGGCCCCACCAGTGAATGAAAGTGGTTGTTGAAGAAGATCTGTGGTCTGTAGACATAGTGAGGGGATTTTTGGTATTAAGCGCTGGAGCATAGGCACTGGTAGCACATGTACGGGTACATGTACAACCAGTGCCTACACATACGTGTAGGCACTGGTAGTACACGTACGTGTAGGCACTGATAGTACACGTACCCATACATGTACTACCAGTGCCTACACGTACATGTTGGCACTGGTAGTACACGTACGTGTAGGCACTGGTAGTACACATACATGTAGGCACTGGTAGTACATGTACGGGTACGGGTACGTGTACTACCAGTGCATACACGTACGTGTGAAACGCACTGTGCAACTGGTGCCGTAGGGGTACGTGTGAAACGCACCGTACCTGTGTGTGGATTTGAAAATTACATAGGGGACATATAAGGGAGAAGTATTAGGCACTAAATGCATGCTGGTTGTCATGGATACAGAGTTTTCAGTTCAAAAGTTTCCATCAGGTGGCCTGAAAAAGTCAGTTGGCCACAAAATACAATGTTGCAAAGTGGTTGTTGACTTTACATGATGCTCATAATTTGAACGATGCAAATGCTGTCACTGGTGTATGTGGAAAGGGATTGGAGTAAACATAAGATGTGAATGAATCTAACCAATCACTATGCACTCCTCCAAATGAATGCCCCTCAGCAAGACAGATATAAGTCAGCCAAAACCCATCAGAGGGCCCTTGCCTGCACAACATTCCTGTTGACAATACTGCTGCTGTCTGTTCTTCCTCTGGCACCATGTCAAGGTCTGTGGAGAGGGCCCAGCCATTCACCCAGGAGGAGAATGAGGCATTGCTGGATGTCATCCTCTCACAGTACACCAGCCTGTATGGGAGACCAGGGGAGCAGGTGAGTGCTGACTCCACTAGCTTGGACTGTGCACCTTTTTGTGACTGTCACTTCTGGCATTGTGACAAGGTGTGACAGACATGCAATGTTGTTTAGAGTGGGTCCCAGGGGGGAATGGCTTATGTCTCCCATGCAGAGCATGATGTAGTTCATGTGTGCACTCCTCACTTGCATTGAGCTTACTGTGACATTCACTGCATAGTGCATGACACATTCAGCCTGGCTAATCCTTTGTGGCATTTTCTGTCTATAGTCCTGAGGTGATTCAGTGTTCCCCCCGGTGTGACAGGTGACTGTACCCACAGATGTGTCTGAGTTGAGTGGAGCTGTGGTGAGAGTGTCCAAGTGATGTGTACGTCCCCTGGACATTGATGTGTGTGAATGTTCCTTGTCATGTGGGTGAGTGTCTATGTGAAGTGTTGCACCACAGCTCTACCCATCTGATGTGAGAAGTAAGCCGTGCTGTGTGTCTGACTTGCTGAGCTAGCCCCACACCTGTGACACCCCACAGGCAAGTGGCACATGTGCAGAGTGAGGATTGTATCCGCTGTTGCCAATGGCACGTGATTGATCTGTGCCTGTGTGTGTCTGTGTACTCTGCTGAGGTTGCGTCAGTGACCTGGGGCATGTAACTGCTTGGAGGTGCTGTCCATCAGCCTGGTGTTGCTTGTGATGCACAGTGTGTGCCATGTTCATGAAGTGTGTTGCACCCCTCATGCCACCTGTGTACTTTATATGCCATGTAGTGCATTGGGGCTTCCACAGAGGCCAATGTCCATATGACAAAGATGCTATTCCTTGGCAGCATCCTAGGCACTGTTCAACATATCAAAGATGTTCAAATGTGTGTCTCTCTGACATCGAGCAGGTGTAGTGATATTGTCTCACTTTGTCATCCTCACAGGCAACTGCCTACGTGAAGGGGGAGATCTCGAAGCAGGCCGTCAGGGCCGTGAGATCGGTGGAGGGTCGCAGTCGGCGCCTAGCCCAAATAAGAAAACGGTGGCAGGACATCCGGTGCTGGGCATGTGTGTGATATTCATCTGGACAGACACTCAACATGCAGGGACCCAGTCATGTTGTGCAGGGTTTGTGCTTTGCAGTATGTGTCAAAAGTTTAAATACATGATTCCTGCTCATCCATTTTTGGCACCAGTGTGTGGTCCAGATGCTACGTAGTTTGTCTTTGTGTGCTGACATCTGTGTGGACATTCTTGCTTGCCATGAGGGTGTCTCCTCAGTGCAGGTGTGCCTTATTCCGACACAATTGCAGGCCCATTACCTTATGCATTGTCCTGTGTTTGGACATGTGTGCCACTCCACATGACAGGTCAGATGTGTTGCCAACTATGTCATCATGGTACGGATGGCCATGTGACAGGTGGCATGATTCAAGTTGTTAGTCAAGAAGTCTTGTACCTTGGCACTCACTACACTTGTCAACATGTCTTCATGTTTTCAATGCTTGACTTTGATGTTTTGTTGTGAAGGACAATAATGTGCCTGCATGACAGATGTCTCCCAAGGAAGTGCACAAGAAACCACCTTTACACTTTCAGGGGACACGCTGGCACATTTTAAAGGACGGCACAGTTCAAATAAGACTTTTTTTCTGATTATGCATATCCATGTTCCCACAGTGTGGTGGCATTTGGGTAAGTCCTTGGTTGTTGCTGATACCAACTTATGAGTGTCAAGTCATCCAGACCGCCGTGGTGCCATGTATATGTACTTACTGAAACCCCATTTCTTTCTAACAGTGGCTTATTTGAATAAGGCTGGCAGCTCACACAATGACTGTGTAAATGTAGTTTTGTGTGCACCTCCTTGTGTGACTTCTTTTATACAGGCACATGTGTGTTCTGTTCACAAAGTGGCACATTCACACATTATAAACATGTAGATTGTGTAAAGTGGTGTGATTCCCAAGGGATCACAATGTATTTCGTTTGGGTTTCCAAAGTACTTACAGGTCTCTGAGTGTGGGGACACCTTCAGCATTGAGGTCTGTTATTTAGCCTTGGGTGCACCAATACTGTTTCGTTCACAGTACACAAGAGGTGGCATGCCATCATAGTATTGCTGTGCTCAACTGTTACCAGACACTAGCTTCTTAGTATATTTCGATATCAAGTTATTTGCTGTTGTGTCCTATTTTTCCTTGTTTCCAAGTGGCATGGTGGGTCAACCAACTGGGGAGTGCAGGGCTTACATATGTGCGGAGTAATCTAGATGTTACTCATGATGCATTGCCTGATATGCACTGTGACCTATTTTGTTTGGACTCATGTGTCAGATGTATACAGGTGACTGATTATTTTCTGTATCTTCACCTTGCCCACAGCATCATCGGAGGACACCGAGGGAGACACCTGCACGGACCTGGAGGAGGGATCCAGCACCGGTGCCACCACTGCGGGTGAGTCTGCGGGAGCAAGTGGTACGGAGGGCGAGGGGAGTCAGGTGGAGGATCTGTCTGGTGGCGATACCGACTACGACGCTGACGGGTCCGAGGCTGAACTCCTCGAGGGGGCGGAGGCTGCTACACCTGGCAGCAGCACAACATCTGTCCACGCCTCCTCCATTCCCATCACCGCCCTCCCAGTTGCTCCGGTCCCTTCTGTCCATGCAGGGCACCACCATGTCTTCTTCGTGCCAGGCACCGCACCCCCTGCCCCTGTCACCCCTGCTGCCCTCACTGCAGAGTCTGTGGACATTCAGCGGCAGTTGCAGGTTGGCCAGACATCGATGCTGAATGTCCTCCAAGGCCACACCACACTGCTAACACAGATGGTGTCGTTCATGGAGGGCATGTCAGCAGCGATGTCTGACCAATGGATGTTGCTGAGGTCCATGAACTCTTCACTGACGGCAGCAGTGAGTCTCCTGCAGCGCTTCATCCCCCCCCTACCCCAGCCCCATCCACACTTCCCACTCCCATGCCTGTCCCATGCACACCCAGACATTCCCAAGCATGCACCCCACCAGACACAGGCAGCACACCAACACGTAAGGGCAAGCAAACACCTCCTGGCACGCACACTCAGGGGGATAAAGGCACACCCACTGGGTCTGGGGCACACAGGCATACACGCAGCCACAGTCTGAGTCTGCATGCCTCACTACCCAGTCCCTCCAAAGGCACTCCCCTTGGCTCCCCTGCCACACAGTCAGACAAGGAGAGCTACATGTCTGTGCTGGGCCTCAGCCCCACTGGGTGACCAGCCCGCAAACGGGCAAGGCACTCCCTGGGTAGGGGAGATGAGTCCCCACCCATGTTCACCCCCTCACCCAGTAGCTCTGCACCCCATCCCTCCGACCCCCCCTTCCTTTGTGCCTGTGGTTTCTTCCGGTGCAGGGGATACTCTGGACGCCCTGGCAGAAGTGTGCAGCGCCGAGCTACCTCCACCTTTGGCGTTGCCCCACCCCCTGTGGTGGAGGCGTCCGTCCCTGCACCCACCACACCTACCCTTACACCTCCTGTCCCTGCGGTGCCCGGTCCTTCCCCACATGATGCCCCCCCCCAGTCGACGAACCTGGGGGTTCTAATGTGCAGGCAAGCTAGGGGAGACACGTGCCCATGTGTCCCCCCAAGGACTTCTATTCTGGACTGGCCATTGGCCTTTGTATATAGTGTTCTTGAAAAAAATATTGTCTTATGCTGATTAAAGCATTCTCTTTTTACTTTGAACACTATTGCATTTCAGGTATTGATGTTGGTGCTGATGCTCCAGGAGTTGGGGTTGTGGTAATGTGTTATGTTTCGGGCAAAGGTTCGAGTCTGATGGTCATGAAGTGGCCCATGGGATCTGCGTGCCATCACAACGTCTCTGCAAAGGATCTTTGGTCGTGTGTGTTATTTGTTTTTTGATACATTGTACCAAGGAGTGTCCCTTCCTCCGTGGCACCTGGCATCTTCCCTGCAGAGAGTTGCACAATTGTTGTGCTGACCTGTGTATACATTCCCTTTGTTAGTGACAGATCCCTTCAACTATGGCCATGCCTGCTCAGCAATGTATCCGGCTGCATCGTCTGTGCCATCCTTGCTCATCACTGTACTTGTGTATTGAGTATGTTGCCATGCCTTCATGTAGAAATTCTCCCTTTTACGCACTATGCATGTGTGTATTCCCAGCCTAGCACACATATGGTACTTGTTCTGCAGGGTATTTGGGCACCTGACTCACAATTGTGGGCATTGTATGTGTGGGAACTCCACCCTATTCCTTCCATGGGAGACAGCATCTTGGTGGCTGTCCCAGCACCTGTACATTCCTATCAGTCCTGGGATGTGCGTGGCAGTGTGTGTTCCCTTTGGCTCTCTTAGTTTAGTAGGCATTGACATGACTATACAGTCTTGTGGCATGATCTCTGTGTGTGTATTGTGCTGCATCCACCAGGGGTGCGTATGCATGTGTCATTTGTCCTCACACCCACATGTGGTGTGTCATGCAGTGGGGGAAAGACATCCATCCTCATGGGAGTGGGACACTGCTGTCAGGGATGTGTTGTTATGGCACTATCAGCATAGTCGAAAATTAGGGATGCGTACATACACCCATGGAGTTGTGGTCATCTGATAATGATGTACACACCCCCATGTCTCTGCCACTGCTGGGAGTGATAAGCACCCACCCCCATGTCTCTGTCCACTGATGGGAGTGATAGGCACCCACCCCTCACATGTCTCTGTCCACTGATGGGAGTGATAGGCACCCACCCCTCACATGTTTCTGTCCACTGCTACGAGTCCTCTGCACCCACCTCCATGTCTCTGTCCACTGCTGGGAGTGATAGGCACCCACCTCTCACATGTCTCTGTCCACTGCTGGGAGTGATAGGCACCCACCCCTCACATGTCTCTGTCCACTGCTGGGAGTGATAGGCACCCACCCCTCACATGTCTCTGTCGACTGCTAGGAGTGATAGGCACCCACCCCTCACATGTCTCTGTCCACTGCTGGGACAGATAGGCACCCACCCCTCACATGTCTCGGTCCACTGCTGGGAGTCCTCTGCACCCACCCCCATGTCTCTGTCCACTGCTGGGAGTGATAGGGACCCACCCCTCATATGTCTCTGTCCACTGCTGGGAGTGATAGGCACCCACCCCTTACATGTCTCTATCGACTGCTGGGAGTGACAGGCACCCACCCCTCACATGTCTCTGTCCACTGCTGGGAGTCCTCTGCACCCACCCCCATGTCTCTGTCCACTGCTGGGAGTGATAGGCACCCACCCCTCACATGTCTCTGTCCACTGCTTGGAGTGATAGGCACCCACCCCTCACATGTCTCTGTCGACTAGTGGGAGTGATAGGCACCCACCCCTCACATGTCTCTGTCCACTGCTGGGAGTGATAGGCACCCACCCCCATGTCTCTGTCCACTGCTGGGAGTGATAGGCACCCACCCCTCACATGTCTCTGTCCACTGCTGGGAGTGATAGGCACCCACCCCTCACATGTCTCTGTCAACTACTGGGAGTGATAGGCACCCACCCCTCACATGTATCTGTCCACTGCTGGGAGTGATAGGCACCCACCCCTCACATGTCTCTGTCCACTGCTGGGAGTGATAGGCACCCACCCCTCACATGTCTCTGTCCACTGCTGGGAGTGATAGGCACCCACCCCTCACGTGTCTCTGTCCACTGCTGGGAGTGATAGGCACCCACCCCTCACATGTCTCTGTCCACTGCTGGGAGTCCTCTGCACCCACCCCCATGTCTCTGTCCACTGCTGGGAGTAATAGGCACCCCCCCTCACATGTCTCTGTCCACTGCTGGGAGTGATAGGCACCCACCCCTCACATGTCTCTGTCCACTGCTGGGAGTCCTCTGCACCCACCCCCATGTCTCTGTCCACTGCTGGGAGTGATAGACACCCACCCCTCACATGTCTCTGTCCACTGCTGGGAGTGATAGGCACCCACCCCTCACATGTCTCTGTCCATTGCTGGGAGTGATAGGCACCCACCCCTCACATGTCTCTGTCCACTGCTGGGAGTGATAGGCACCCACCACTCACATGTCTCTGTCCACTTCGGGGAGTGATAGGCACCCACCCCTCACATGTCTCTGTCCACTGCTGGGAGTGATAGGCATCCACCCCTCACATGTCTCTGTCCACTGCTGGGAGTGATAGGCACCCATCCCTCACATGTCTCTGTCCACTGCTGGTATTCCTCTGCACCCACACCTCACATGTCTTTGTCCACTGCTGGGAATCCTAGGCAGCCACCCACCCACCCACCCGCACCCTTGGTGCAGTACACTGCTGTCCTGGGCATACACACACCCCAATATACTGGTTATATGCTGCACCATGCCCTCAGCCAACATTCGTGGCGTGTGTACGCCTTGTATCACAAATGTACTGGTGCCCTAGGGGTACGGGTGATGCGGTCCGTACCCCCGCATTCATAGGTTGGGTACGGTCCGTACCACGCGTACCCCTACATCACCACTACAATGGTGGTACGGACCGTACACACGCCCTCAGAGCGTGGGTACGGTCCGTACCACCATTGTAGTGGTGATGTAGGGGTACGCCGCGTGGTACGGACCGTACCCATCCTCTGAGGGTGTGGGTACGGTCCGTACCACGCGTACCCCTACATCACCACTACAATGGTGGTACGGACCGTACACACGGACTCAGAGCGTGGGTATGGTCCGTACCACCATTGTGGTGGTGATGTAGGGGTACGTGTGGTAAGGACCGTACCCACGCTCTGAGGGCGTGGGTACAGTCCGTACCACGCGTACCCCTACATCACCACTACAATGGTGGTACGGACCATACACACGCCCTCAGAGCGTGGGTACGGTCTGTACCACCATTGTAGTGGTGATGTAGGGGTATGTGTGGTACGGACCGTACCCACGCTCTGAGGGTGTGGGTACGGTCCGTACCACGCATACCCCTACATCACCACTACAATGGTGGTACGGACCGTACACATGGACTCAGAGCGTGGGTACGGTCCGTACCACCATTGTAGTGGTGATGTAGGGGTACGTGTGGTACGGACCGTACCCACGCTCTGAGGGTGTGGGTACGGTCCATACCACACGTATCCCTACATCACCACTACAATGGTGGTACGGACTGTACACACGGACTCAGAGCGTGGGTACGGTCTGTACCACCATTGTAGTGGTGATGTAGGGGTATGCATGGTACGGACCGTACCCACGATCTGAGGGCGTGGGTATGGTCCGTACCATGCGTACCCCTACATCACCACTACAATGGTGGTACAGACCGTACCCACGCTCTGAGGGCGTGGGTACGGTCCGTACCATGCGTACCCCTACATCACCACTACAATGGTGGTACGGACCGTACACACAGACTCAGAGCGTGGGTACAGTCCGTACCACCATTGTAGTGGTGATGTAGGGGTACGCATGGTATGGACCGTACCCACGCTCTGAGGGCGTGGGTACGGTCCGTACCATGCGTACCCCGACATCACCACTACAATGGTGGTACAGACCGTACCCACGCTCTGAGGGCGTGGGTACAGTCCATACCACACGTACCCCTACATCACCACTACAATGGTGGTACGGACCGTACACACGGACTCAGAGCGTGGGTACGGTCCGTACCACCATTGTAGTGGTGATGTAGGGGTACGCATGGTACGGACCGTACACACGTTCGGAGGGTGTGGGTACGGTCCGTACCACGCGTACCCCTACATCACCACTACAATGGTGGTACGGACCGTACCCACACTCTGAGGGCATGGGTACGGTCCGTACCACGCGTACCCCTACATCACCACTACAATGGTGGAACGGACCGTACCCACGCCCTCAGAGCGTGGGTACGGTCCGTCCCACCATTGTAGTGGTGATGGGTACGCGTCCACGTCCACTTCCGTTGTTGCGGTACGCAGGGATTGGTGGACACGCCCCCCGAAGTGACCAGACCCTGGAGGTAATGTATGTACAGAATATAGTATTTTTTAAATTGGGTAGGGGTTATGTTTCCTGCCCCTCGCCCCCCCCCCCTTTGCCCCTGGGTGTTGTTCTGACCTTCTGCGGCGTGCCCGGCAGTTTCGGTGCACCAGGTCATAGGCTAGGAGGGCCGGGATGACACGTAGGATGGGGTCCATGGCTGTCCGTCGCGCCTTCTTCGCGTCGTCCTCAATTTCCCGGGAGTTTTTGGCTGCCGTAAAAAATGAGCCGTGCAGAGTGACGTAGGCACGAATCGTACTTGCTGGTCTGTAAAACGCTGCCTGACTCCGTCCGGACGTCACGTACGCGATGTCCCGGATCAGAATTGTGGGTATTTTTTAGCCGCACGTATTTTTTTACGAATCGTACGGAAATGGTATTTCTGTACGAATCGTACTTGCTGCTTTGTAAGGAGGAATTCCCGGGTACGAGTCGTACGGAGAATACGCTCCGTACGACCATTCGTACCCGGGTTTTACAGGATCGGAATCGGCACCTAAATGTGATTATTTTTCTATCCAACACTTTCTCTACTGTTGCACTTATTGTCTTGGGCAATGTAATTTAAATATTTTTGTATAATTTAATGTTTTAATGTATTCTAGAATGTTTTTTTTATAATTTAAATTATATATATAATATATATATATATATTATATTTATATAATTTAAATTTGTTAAAATAATTTAAAGATAATAGTTTATTATTATTTTAAAGTAAATATATATGTATAAAATATTATGTTTGTGTGTTTTTCTTAATGAAGTTTATTTTTTATATTTTGTAAAAATGTATATTAAATTGAATTTATTTTGTTAAAATGAATATTAAGATTTAATACATTTTCTATATTCTATTTTATTTTCTATATATATTTAAATAGATATTATTTACATCGATATTTTGGATTTGATATTTTTTTACTTACCTGTTTAGGTATAGGAGTCGATATTTTTGTATTCTATATTTTTTTCGATATTTAGAACATCAATATTTTTGACATCGATATTCTATCAGTGAACCTAAAAATGCCTTTACCCAGGAGATCCTTGAGGCTAATTTTCTTTAGCTGTCCAGCAGATGCCCAACCTGTACTTGGCCTTTAATATTTAATGAGGTGTGAAATTCCTTCCAGGAGTTTCATAATACACCATTGTGATTGACAGGTCCACCTGAATGGGCAGGGAGGACTCTTCTGAGCTCAAATGGGCATTCAGGATGAGGGCTGCCGCCCCTTCTGGTGTCAAATCTTGCCTTAAAGACCTGTGTGAGGCACAGGTATTCCTTGAAATGGATCAAGTAGTACCAGAACACAAATTTTGTGTAGCCTCTGTCTGGTTGCTGAAGGACCCTCCTTTATCTTACTAGATACATGTCTCATTATTTCTTGTGGGTCCAAACCCTGCTTCAAACTGGATTTTAGTGTGAGATGTGGGTGGACACCAGTAATTTCCATAGTACATTCCCTTACACAACCCCAGCTCTCGAGCCAAGTTTCGTGTGGCTGAAGACTCTGGCCATTTTAGGAGTGTCCAGAAACATTGCACTTTAGGCCTGTTTGCAGTAGGGCAAACGGGTACCACTTAAAAAGAAGGTAGGGCCTGGGAACATTTAACCCACTGGTAAGGAAGTGCCCAGGATTCGCCTCCTTCCACAACTAATGCCAACCATAAATGTGGCACCTCAAGGCACCCTCCTCAGACCAACTTCTGGACCTTGCGGAATATCAAAAAAGGACTGGACCGTTTGTCTGTTGCCAGAAGGGAGCCCTCAAAAACTGGATCTGCTCCCTTTTATGACAAAGAAGTGGACTCCAAAGGTCAGTTGGCTGACCACCTGTTACAAGAGGCATTTTCCCTGAAGTACTCATCTGATCATTTCCAATCGGACCTGCACTGGACTTTGCTGTTGACCGCTTCCTAACACACGAGCTCCCCTAAAGGCCTTACCCTGAGGTTCTGGGGGGATTAGAAGTGTTCTCCTGTAGTTGTTTGATTGCCAGAAGAAAGTTTGGAAACTTTTGAAAACTTTTCCACCATAGCATCTGTAGGACCCACCGGGAAATGTATCCGACCAGAATTTCCACTGCATTGGCTGATTTTCAGCTTTGGGGTTTTAGCGAGAAAGCTCCAAAACTCCAGACCACCAGTGGGACCAAACTACTTCAGGTATCAGGCCTTCAGTTTCACAGTGGTTGCTACAATTTCAGTGGCATCCAATGTGGGATAATTTTCCGTCTTAAAAAGTGACAAAGTCCCTTTCTGTAGTGGGACTTAAAACCTTTTTCAAATTTTTTGATTTCCAGACTTGCACCTGGACCAATCCACTTGGTGTGTTTGACCGAGACTCCATTGCTGCCGGGCTGAAATTGCACCTTGGTTTCGATCTACTGCTTCTATTGAATATCATTGGTGCTTACTACTTTTGGCGCTATTTTAAAAACTTTAAAACCTGACATCTCCGGTTCATTTTTTTGTATTTCTGTGTTTTGGTATCATTTTGTTTATCATTTCTTTTCGTAATTCATTTTGGGATTTTTATCATTCGGTGTTTTGGCTTTATTAGCATTTTGGTATTGCATAAACACTTTACACATTGCACTAAATCAAGTTTATCTGCTATGTGACATGGCTACTGGGAGTTTGATCTCAGGTTAATTTAGTGACTTTGAGTCTTTATTCTAACAAGAGTGTAATTGATCCTTGAGATGGGCAGTCACTCATTTCAAATAATAATTCATTTTCTTACAGAATGTGAGTTGTTGAAAGTGTGGCGGGGCAGGCAGCTTAAAATATATTGGTAATTTACACATGGCCTAAAGATCCCCCAACTAACAGTTAGTCATGGTCAGAGGTGCTGTGAATGAAACAGCACTTTTATAGCGCATGGCTACCCAGAGGCATCCCAGCGATGAAGCGGGTACCTTGGGCAGAAACAAATGCCTAGGGGAAGAGCAACGTCTTTAACTGTTTCCGGAAGGCCAGATGATTAGGTTCCTTTTGTAAGTACAGTGGAAGGGAGTTCCAAAGTCTGTCAACATTATACGAGAAAAGCTGGCTGCCACTTTTGGCATTCTTAATACTGGGTACAACTGCCAGGTGGAGCTCCTCTGAGCGCAGCTGCCTGTTCGCCCGATAGCAAAAGACACACAATTGATGGCCGGAATGCAGAACAAATCCAAACATTCTCCCCCAGTCAAGAGATCTGGGTTAAATCCATCATTCTTTTGCTCACCATGCCACACCAGTTTAGACCTGGCCATATGCAAATCAGTCTTGACCATGTGCCTCATGGGAACAGTCCAGCCCGAACTGCCAAGCCAGGTCCTCCCTGGACCGGAAACAAGCATCCTAGGACCGGTTTCAGGGTTTCACCCCTCTTCAGCCAGGATAGCTTGAATCCAGTGGCACAGTGAGCCTGGGACCTACGTCTAGGCAAAACCAGCTCACTTAGGGCGAGAATGCAAAAGACACACAATTGATGGCCAGAATGCAGAACAAATCAAAACATTGTCCCCCAGTCAAGAGATCTGGGTTAAATCCATAATTATTTTGCTCACCATGCCACCCCATTTTAGACCTGGCCATATGCAAATCAGTCTTGACCATGTGCCTTATGGGAACCTTCCAGCCCGAACTGCCAAGCCAGGTCCTTCCTGGACCGAAAAAACAAACATCCTAGGACCGGTTTCGGGGTAGGCATACCCAGCGCACCTAGGGCGAACCTGGCCTGGCAGTTCGGCTGGACTGTTCCCATAGGGCACAGGGTCAAGACTGATTTGCATGTGGCTGGGTCCAAACTGGAATGGCATGGTGAGCAAAAACACAATGGATTTAAGCCCAGATCGCTGTACTGGGGTGAATGTATGACATTGTTGTGCATTCTGTCCATCAATAGTTCTTTTGCATTTGTTCGCCCGATAGGGCTCAATCATAACATTATTGATAGGTGGGCCATTCCTTTTCAGCGACTTATTGGTGATAACCAGAGCCTTGAAATTGACTCTCTCCTGAATAGGGAGGCAGTGGAGGTAATGCAAAGCGGGCCTTGCAGAGTGTCGATTCGGCTGTGTGTGTCTCCCACTCTACCCCTTGTCTTGGTTTACATTTTTCTCCGCATTCTTTTACTGGCAGGGCTGATTTCCATCGCTGTGAATGAGCAGCTTCCCCATAATAGCTGTTTCTGTCACAAGCTGGTACCAATGTGTCAGTGAGGCTCATTAGTCTCTGGGACTCTCCTATGTCATGAGTAGCGTATGCTTTCCCATCGAGGGTAAACATGAGTTTTACTCGATATCCCCATTAATAGCCAATCACCTTTTGGCATAGGGAAGTTTATAGATCACCTAATCTTTGTTCTGCTTTGATTGATTTCCTCTGTCCTCCAACCTTTCTGTGAGGAAAGCATGTTGGGATTCGATTCCTGACACCCTCTCTGCTGGGCATCATGGTCAGAGGCCTCCTCTGCTGTAAAGGTTTTGAAGGGGTTAAGTCTGTTTTCGTCTCTCTGTAGACTGTGGTCAAATTAAGAGGTAGCATTGGCCAAATCTTGGTTCAAGGAGGAAAGTTCTGTCTTGAACTCATTGATCAGGAGCTGGATGTCACCCCTCCCCCTTGCTGGAGCCCTGTCTGCTTCAGGCTCCAATGCAACAGGTGTAGTAGGATAGAGTGGCCCACCTTCCAGTGAATCTTTGGGAGCGCATTTATGACCATGTAGCATTTCTCGCATGGAGGTAGTCTTGGCATCTTTGCCTTTTTGGGAACCATGGCTGAAGATACAACATTGTGTAGAGTCTTTTATTTGGCTTGTAGCTATTTAGTAGGGCTGACTCAATGCCTGGGCGTGAAATATATTTTACGGAAATCCTGCAATAATCAGTGTGGGGGGAGACATACCCAAGTGCAATTAATTGCTGTCAAATGTGGTGCCTGAGCGCATCAACCCAGAGCCATGATTCCAAGGTGATGGTTGGATGCCCATGACACAGGGTGATGATCCACCAAATGGGAAGGAAATGCAGGGGTTCCCATGCTGGGGGCCCCAACAGACTGACTCAGGTCTCAAAAGATTTTATTGGTAGTTTTTTCTATAGATTCCCTCAGTTTGATCCTGTCCTACGTCCGTCCTCCATGAGGTTTACTGGATAGTCCCACCTACAGGGTACTGCCATAGGGCAATTTTGGCATCATTAAATCATTTGTGCTTAATGAGGGTCTTAGGGCACTATATACTGGACCACAGTTATTGACTCACCTCGGAACTGAATCAGGTTAATTGCCCTTGCTTGAAAACATGGACCTTGGTGAGCAGATCAGGCAGCAAATTCTGTTTAGTCTGGTATGCAGAGAAAACACAAGGGGTCTTATTCTGCTAGGTTTCTATACTGTTGCCTTCTGAGAGAATGTGACAAAAAAGTCCCTTAACATAGGACTCTAGCTTAACGCTAGGGACTTCGGACTTGCCTAAAAAACGCTCACTGTGACACATCCCCTCCACCTCGCTATGGTGATGAGGGAAAGCAGGCCAAGAGGACCCCGCCAGCCAATAGTGACATGTATTATTAGGTCTCTGCCATAGACAAGCCCCCAAATAATAGGATTCCTACATAGATGTAGAACACTATTGAAGAACAATGTGAATTCAATGCTAAGTTAAGATTTCAAAATAATAAAACAGATGGTGTTTGTATATGTTGCCAAAGTTGATAATTATCTTCTGGGATGAAGAGCAGAGGACATTACAGATAATGTCAGACCCTACTCACCATATCAGGTCCTGTGTGCAAGTGAAGCTATGGAAATCAGAGAGGTTAAGGAGGATGTAGTACGTAATGGTCTGGAGAAAGAAAGACATTTTCTAAAGTCTTTAGTGAGTAATATGGTGAATTGAATGGTTTTATGCAATTATACTGTGAGTGAATACTACATCAGACATTTGTAGAATCTGCAAGGTTCCTCTTGGGTTTGGAACGAGCTAGAGGGAGAGCTGGGAAAATTTTATGAACAGGGTAATTGAGGATATTAAAAGTTAGGAGCATTTGGCATTCTTGGTTCTTGCAAACAAGTCAGTGGTACTTTGAGGATGTGTGTGGGCTTGCGCATTCTGGAAAACAACATAGGAGTATACTGTCATCAACTCCCACATATCACACAGATGCTACTGGCTCTGAAGGGGAAAAGGTGTTTTACAATCTTAGACATGTCAATTGCTTATTACCAAACTCCACAATAATTTGCAACATCTAATGCAACTTTGAGCATCTGAAAGGCTTATAGTTATAAGATGATGCTCCACATGCTAGCATTAGGATCCAATGTGTTTCAATCTAGTCTTTACTTTGAAGCCAATTAAGTCTAGTATGGTAGGACTTTTTTTAAGTGGTCCAGCAGGTCCCGATAGCATCCGTACACCCCAAGTGATCTGACCAGGGCATATGGGACACTCATAGGACATGGGACAAGGCCTGCACTTTCCTGTTAGGAGCTGGGCACCTCATGGATTGCAGTAAGTAGGAGAAGCCAGCTGACCTATTCAGCTGTTCACATTCTTGGCAGCTCAGGCGGTGATGGTGGCTTTGGAGCTTGCAGGTCGGGTGAATCCTCCGTGGTGAAGTTGATGACAAGGGCAACTGCAACAGCAGTAGGAGCATCTGCCGTTGGAAACCTCTGACCTGATAGTCAGTTCACCGGAGGGCTGTCAGTACATATTGACAGTTAACTAACCTTACTTAGGACAACCATCTAGATTTCCCTGCCTGGGACTGCAATGTAGTCTTGAAAGACCAAAACCTTTGCCAAACTTTTCTGCCTTCTTGGAGCTGCTGCAGCAACACCGAAGACATCGAGATACCCACAAGTCTGGTTGGAACTCTAAATAAGGTGGGCAGATGTAATAGCTCTACTGATCCACCTACCATATTGTAAATTATTCTTATAGTTTTATTCTTCAAATAGCAGTAGAGATGTTCTTTTCTGTGGAACCCCCTGAAATAATCAACATAGCATAAGAGCGAATTGGGACTCAGGAGCTCACCTCAATCACCTAACTTGATTGTGGGGACTTCTGTAGAACTAGCCATTGTGAAATGACCCCCAAACCATTTAAACTGTTTGTATATTCCCATAATTTACCCACAGAATTGTATTAGTGTGCCAATAATGCTACTATGGCCTAGATGGAATGTGATGCATATTATCCTAAAATAGAAAAATTGTCAGGATATCATCTCAGGTACGGCATAATATTTCCAATGTAACACTAGAGTGACCACCATTATTCCAAGGATCAGAGTTGAAACTCTTGAAGAAAGGACAGTGGCATTTGAGGATAGCTAAACTGCTTATCTACATGGGTAAGGAGTTCATGGTGTGAGATACAGTTCTGGGTTAAGTAGGGTAGAGAGTACTTAGCCTCACTCTGGACATTGCTCTTTGCCTGGCTGTTGGAAAACCACTCCCACACTAGAAGGGGTGGTGGTGGTCTTCCGGACACACTGTGGTAGCTTGGCTCGAGTGGTCAGGAATCAGGCTCCGTGCTAAGCATACAACATACCCAAACAATAACCATGCGTGCATCCGTTCCAAAAACGACTCTACACCGTAAAAATTATGAAAATAACTTTCTTTATCTTCTTTTTCTCTTAGTTGCTGATTGGAGAAAATAAATAACAATCACAATATACCAACTTTTAGAAAGTGCAGGTTAAATAAATACTGGCTTAATGATTCAATAAATAGGGGTGATTATAAATACTGAAGGCATAAATAAAAGTGCAATACAGACAGGCAATTAAATATTCTGAGGCAATAAATACTGTAACCAATAAATATTGTGCATCAATAAATACTGTGGACCAATAAATACAGTGGAACAATAAATAGGTTAAATACAATAAATACAGTGCCCCTAATAAATACTTAAAAGCTGACAGTGACACTCATGGAATCAGATCACTTTTGATTCCTAAGGGCTGATTTGGCCCAGGCACAGCTTGTGGGGATATGGAAGGCTTGAGGGTGTCTACTCCCTGGCTTGGTCAAGGCTGAGGCCTAAACTGAGGTAGATAAAGGGGGGAAAATACCAGAGACCTGGCTCTCTCTCTCCACACAACCTCTCTAGATTAGTCCCAGTTCACCCCTGGCACAGTCAGGTTGGTTCCAGCACCTCCCTAGCCCCTTAGAGCAGTCTCTCAGGTCTCCACAGGGCCTTAGGCGCCCTCTACTCCACTTACTGCCCTTTTTCTGATGCTCCGACGCCGCTGGAGTCGTGTCGATGCCGTGAGGCGGTTCCGGTTCGATGTCGGCGGCCTCGGCACAATGTCAGTTCTTTGACGACGCCGGCAGGCGGCTCCGGTCTCGATGTCGGCGGCCTCGGTTCGATCTCGACCTCCGATTCGATGGCGTCGGGCAGTCTTTACTCGATGTCGACTTCGGGCGGCTCCGGTCCGATGGCGACCTCAGATTCGATGACGTCGGCCGGCCTTGCCTCGATGTCGACTTCCGGCGGCTCCGGAGTGCGATCCTCACTCCCGACCTCCGGTGCTCCTCTCCTTAGGTTTCCGGCGACTCCGGAGTGCGACCTCCACTCCCGACCTCCGGCACGATTCTCACAGGTTCCGGCGACTCCGGAGTGCGATCCTCACTCCCGACCTCCGTTACACTTCACCTCGGTCTCCGACGACTCCGGAGGGCGGACTTCACTCCTCCGATGACGCCGCTCGCTCGACCTCGGGTGACTTCCTCCTCGACCTCTGGTACTCCTCACGACCTCTGACGGCGCCCTCTCTCGACCTCTGGCGGCTCCGGGTACGACGTCTGCTTTTCCAGTCAGCGCCGCTTCTCCACCTCGGGCTCCAGGTCTTAGGCTACTCGACGTCGGACTTCAGGGAAACCAGTTTCCAGGTCAGGATCTTGCTGTTCTCTTGTTTCTAAGGCCTGTTCCTGCTGTCCAGGTCCTTAGGATGGTTGTTCTGACTTCTTCCCACACAGGGCTCTAGGCTGGGCTCCGTCAGTAGGGACTAGTATCAAGGGTGGGTTTATGGACCCCACTCCAGGCACAAGTTTCCACCCCTGCTGCTTCACTCCTTCCTCCTTCCAGTTTGTGCTGCTCACTCTTCACCAGTCAGGTGCCAACTGCCAGCTCCAACTGCCAACTCTCTGTCTTAGCTTCCCAACATTCTAAACCGCCTCCAACTGTCACAGGGTTCTGGAATGTTCTGGAAGGTGCTAGCAGGTTCCAGTGGATGCTGGTGATGTCACAGGTGGCCACCATTTTGTGCTCCAGGCCCTCAGACAGAAGTTTCAGGGGTAGCTAAAATGGCTCCCTGAATCTGCAGCAACACTAAAAAGTCTGGTGGTTCCCAAAAAGGAAAAATCCAAACAGGGTTTGAGGCAAAAGTGGGACAAAATAAATAATGATGAGGAGGGACCACCCAAAGGGCTGACAGGTCTAACACGCGTCCCCCCCAGCTGAAAGTGGGGAGAGCTACCCAACCCCTTGGGAGTTCTCATCACTAAGGCGGAAATACCTTGAGAGACCGTCTGCATTGGCGTGGTCCACTCCAGGCCGATGTTCCACCTGAAAGTCCATTCCCTGTAGGGAAATAGACCACCTCAACAACTTGGGATTCTCCCCCTTCATTTGCATCAGCCAACGAAGGGGTCTGTGGTCGGTCTGAACTAGGAAGTGCGAGCCAAACAGGTATGACCGCAACTTCTTCAGAGCCCATACCACTGCAAAGGCTTCACGCTCTATTGCACTCCACTTCTGTTCCCTGGGAAGTAGTCTCCGGGATAGGAAGACCACGGGTTGATCCAGACCCTCTTCGTTGAGTTGCGATAACACTGCCCCAATGCCATGTTCTGATGCATCTGTCTGGACAATGAACTCCTTGGAAAAGTCTGGGGCCCTTAAGACCGGGGCCTCGCACATGGCTTTCTTCAATCTCTCAAAGGCTTGCTGACAAGCCTCCGTCCAGACTACCCGTCGAGGTTGTTTCTTGGACGTGAGCTCCGTGAGGGGGGCTACGATGGTACCGTACCCCTTCATGAAGCGGCGGTAGTATCCCGTGAGGCCCAAAAATGCTCGGACCTCAGTCTGTGTCTTGGGGGGTTCCCAGGCCATGATGGCCTCGATCTTCGCCTGGAGGGGTTGCACCACTCCCCTACCCACCAAGTGTCCAAGGTACACTACCGACCCCTGCCTGATCTGGCACTTGCTGGCCTTGATCGTCAATCCAGCTTGTCTCAGAGCCTGGAGAACAGCTTGCAGGTGACGCAAGTGATCCTCCCAGCTGTTACTGAAGACGGCTATGTCATCCAGATAAGCAGCAGAGAAACTCTCCATTCCGGTGAGGATCTGGTTTACCAGGCGCTGAAACGTGGCAGGTGCGTTCTTGAGCCCAAAGGGCATCACACAGAACTGGTAGTGGCCATTGGGCGTGGAGAAGGCTGACCTTTCCCTTGCTCCATCAGTCAAAGAGATCTGCCAGTACCCAGAAGTAAGGTCAAAGGTACTTAGATATTGGGCAGCTCCCAGCCGGTCAATCAATTCATCCGCCCTCGGGATCGGATGAGCATCAGTTTTGGTCACTGAATTCAGTCCCCGATAGTCCACACAGAACCTCAGTTCTGGTTGGGCACCCGGTGGTGCAGCTTTTGGTACTAACACCACCGGACTGGACCAGGGGCTGCTAGAAGGTTCGATCACTCCTAGCTCCAGCATCTTAGTGACTTCACTATGAATGCTGGCCTTCACCTTGTCTGACATCCGGTAGATCTTGGACTTCACAGGTGGGCTGTCTCCTGTGTCCACGTCATGGACGCACAGGTGAGTCCTACCCGGGACAAGGGAGAACAACGAAGAGTACTGCCCCAGGACCTGGCGACAGTCCTCCTGCTGTTCAGGAGTTAGAGATGGGGAGAGAATCACTCCCTCCACCGACCCATCCTTCTCTTGAGACGCAAACAGATCAGGGAGAGGCTCGCTTTCCACGTCCTCTCCTCCGTCAGTCACCATCATCAAGATGACTTCGGGCCTCTCGTGGTGGGGTTTGAGGCGGTTGGCATGCAGCACCCGCAGGGGCTGACGAGGGGTCTTCAGGTCCACCAGGTAGGTAGCCTTACCCTTCTTCTCCAACACCTCAAAGGGTCCTGACCAGCGATCCTGGAGGGCGCTAAGCTCTCCTGGTTCGATCACCCACACCTTCTGGCCAGGCTCCAACTCCACCGGGTGAGCATTGTGGTCATACCACGCCTTCATCACTGCTTGGCTGGCTTCCAAGTTGTCAGAAGCTTGCTTCCACAACTTAGCCATTTGGCTCCGGAAGGCCAGCATGTAGCTCACCACATCCTGGGGAAGCTTTCTGGGAGTTCTTTCCCATCCGTCTCTCACCAGGTTGAGAGGTCCACGTACAGGGTGCCCATACAGAAGCTCGAAGGGGCTGAAGCCCACTCCCTTCTGTGGCACTTCCCTGTAGGAAAAAAGTAAACAGGGTAGGAGGACGTCCCATTTCCTCCGCAGGCTTTCAGGCAGACTTCTGATCATGCCCTTCAAGGTTTTGTTAAACCTCTCCACCAGACCATTGGTCTGGGGGTGGTAAGGAGTGGTGAACCGGTATGTCACTCCACACTCCTTCCACATGGCCCGCATGTACGCTGACATGAAGTTGGTCCCCCTGTCGGACACAACTTCCTTGGGAAAACCCACTCGGGTAAAGATTCCCATCAGGGCCCTAGCCACAACAGGTGCTGTTATGGTCCTCAGAGGTATTGCCTCTGGGTACCGTGTGGCATGATCCACCAGAACCAGGATAAACCTGTGACCAGCTATAGTCGGTGGATCTAACGGACCCACAATGTCGATGCCCACCCTTTCAAAGGGGGTGCTAACGACAGGAAGTGGTTCCAGGGGAGCTTTCAGCTTCACCCCTGTTTTCCCACTGGCTTGGCAAGACACACATGTCCGGCAGTAGGTATCGGACGACACTTTCATCTGAGGCCAATAAAAGTGTGGGACAAGACGGGCGAAGGTCTTGTCTTGCCCCAGGTGTCCTGCCAATGGTATCTCGTGAGCCAACTCCAGAAGGAAGGCTCGATAACGTTGAGGAACTACCAAGGCTCGTGACGATCCATGTAGGGGTGCCTTGGGTTCACTGTAGAGGAGGCCATCCTCCCGGTAAACACTGTAGTTCCCTTCAACGTTCCCTGCTGCCTGGGCTTCGGCCTGTCGCCTCAGCCCCTCAAGGGTAGGGCACTCCCTCTGGCCCTGGCAGAATTCCTCCCTGGACGGGCCTCCCTCCACGTGCCACTCGGCCGGGATGGGTAGGTCCTCCAGGTTGGTAACGTCCCCCACCGCAGACTCCTGGTCCACCACCTCCGGTGGCCTATCCGTCCTACGGGGTGGGGACGCCGAGGCAGGCTCCTTCTGTCCTCGGTTCTTCCCTTGACTGGCAGCTGGCTGGGCCTTTGTTCCAGGCTCCAGCCGAAATGAACTCCCTCTTCGGGTAGTCGTGGACCTTGTGCTAACACAGGCCCAGTCAGGTGTACCCAGCATCTCGGTGTGAGTCCGGTATTCCACCTCCTTCCAAGCGTTGTGCTCCATGTCATTCCCCAGCAGACAATCGACTGGCACGGCAGGGCTTACGGCAACTCGAAGTGAACCTGCAACCCCCCCCATTCAAAGGGAACCTCGGCCACTGGATAGTGGCCCGTTCTGCCGTCAGCCATCGCGGCTGGGTGGAGTACATCGGGAATTACCTGCTCTGGAGACACCAGTTGGCTACGCACCATAGTCATACTGGCTCCTGTGTCTCTTAGAGCCTCCCCTCTTTGGCCGTTGATGGTGACCCACTGCCCATACTTTGCGGTATTTGCGGGCACCTGGATCTTAGGAACCATCTCCCGTTCTCCCAGGGACACTAAAGTGACACCCGCCCACTCCCTTCCCTTAGTTAAGGGCATCTCCTCCCCGAGCACTACACTAGCTACTCCGGGGGTCTTTCCTCCAGTGGGAGGGGGTGGTCGTTTCAAGCACTTCGGATCTCCTTTATAGTGTCCAACGCCACCGCACTCATAGCAATGGACAACCCTTGGCTGCTGACTCTGGCCAGGATTAGGGTTTCTGGGTGGGTTAGCCCTAGGGGTAAATCCTGTTCCCTTCCCTTGGAAGTTATTTTGGGGGCCTTTGGAGAACTCCTTTTTCTTTTCCCCTCCCTCTTTCTTCTGGGGGGCGCCCTGTCCGGCCTTTTGAGTATCCCCTCCAGTCCCCCTTGTGGACACCCGGGTACTAGCCCAAATGTCCGCCTCCTCAGCAAGCTTCCGGGGACTGGTCAGCTTGCTATCCACCAGGTGTTGCCGCAGTTCAGGGAAACATTTCTCGAGCAGGTGTTCCTTCAGTACTAGGTCAAACAGCCCCTCGTAGTTCCTCACTTCACTGCCCTGAATCCAACCTTCCATTGCCTTCTTTGCATAGTCCAGGAAGTCCACCCAATTCTGCGTGCCCAGTTTGTGACTACCCCTGAACTTCTGTCTGTACTTTTCAGGTGTTAGTCCAAACTTTCTGATGAGCGCCAGTTTCATGGTGGGGTAGTGGGTCTGCTCATCCTCTTCGAGGGCCAATAAAGCATCCCTACCAGCTGGAGGCATGTACTTGTACAATCCCCCTCCCCAGTACTTCTCTGGAACCCCATGGGCCCTCAGTGAGACCTCATAGGCCGCTAGCCACTTGGCGATATCGTCGCCCACACCATAGCTAGCTACTATGTCCTTTGGCAGGTATGGTTTAGATTCCCTGGTGATCTCTTGGGTCTGGCTGCCACCATTAGGAACAGGTTGTGCCCCGATTCTCAAGATCTGAAGATCTATTTCTTTCAGTCGTAATTCATGGGCCATCCTCTGCTCCTCCTTCTCTTTTTCCAGCCTTGCTAAGTCCCATGTGAGCTGTCTTTTCTCCCTCCGGTCTGTTAGCTCCACTTCAGACAAGCCACCGCTAGAGGCACTGCTGCCCTTCCTAGAAATGGTTCTGGGCCCTGCTGACAGGTTCCCCACCTCAGGTTGGTACATCTCAGCCCCCTCGGTGTCAGGCTCTCTATCCCTGTCCTCCTCCTCAGCCTTGCTTTCTCGGCGTGCCTCCCCCCAAGCCCTTAAGCTGGTTTGGAGTGCACCCTTCTTTGCTCCTGGGGGACAGTACACCCCCTCCCGCTGGCAAAACTCCCTGAGTTGGGCCACAGTGTACGTTTCTAGATTTTCTAGTACAAATTCCATCTCGCCCACTCAGGTTAGAGGACAGGTTTTGTGCAGTAACTATGCAGGGGGGTACCTTTAATAATACCTCCTCCCACCACCAGAGTAAATTTGAAAAAAAACAAAAACCCACAATTAGGAAGGCCGCTTTGAGAAAACTCCCGGTGTAGGCCTATGGACTACCCACAGTTATTGTTGAGTATACGTAGGCACAGCTCTATCCCACCACTGAACACCAACTTATGTTGGAAAACCACTCCCACACTAGAAGGGGTGGTGGTGGTCTTCCGGACACACTGTGGTAGCTTGGCTCGAGTGGTCAGGAATCAGGCTCCGTGCTAAGCATACAACATACCCAAACAATAACCATGCGTGCATCCGTTCCAAAAACGACTCTACACCGTAAAAATTATGAAAATAACTTTCTTTATCTTCTTTTTCTCTTAGTTGCTGATTGGAGAAAATAAATAACAATCACAATATACCAACTTTTAGAAAGTGCAGGTTAAATAAATACTGGCTTAATGATTCAATAAATAGGGGTGATTATAAATACTGAAGGCATAAATAAAAGTGCAATACAGACAGGCAATTAAATATTCTGAGGCAATAAATACTGTAACCAATAAATATTGTGCATCAATAAATACTGTGGACCAATAAATACAGTGGAACAATAAATAGGTTAAATACAATAAATACAGTGCCCCTAATAAATACTTAAAAGCTGACAGTGACACTCATGGAATCAGATCACTTTTGATTCCTAAGGGCTGATTTGGCCCAGGCACAGCTTGTGGGGATATGGAAGGCTTGAGGGTGTCTACTCCCTGGCTTGGTCAAGGCTGAGGCCTAAACTGAGGTAGATAAAGGGGGGAAAATACCAGAGACCTGGCTCTCTCTCTCCACACAACCTCTCTAGATTAGTCCCAGTTCACCCCTGGCACAGTCAGGTTGGTTCCAGCACCTCCCTAGCCCCTTAGAGCAGTCTCTCAGGTCTCCACAGGGCCTTAGGCGCCCTCTACTCCACTTACTGCCCTTTTTCTGATGCTCCGACGCCGCTGGAGTCGTGTCGATGCCGTGAGGCGGTTCCGGTTCGATGTCGGCGGCCTCGGCACAATGTCAGTTCTTTGACGACGCCGGCAGGCGGCTCCGGTCTCGATGTCGGCGGCCTCGGTTCGATCTCGACCTCCGATTCGATGGCGTCGGGCAGTCTTTACTCGATGTCGACTTCGGGCGGCTCCGGTCCGATGGCGACCTCAGATTCGATGACGTCGGCCGGCCTTGCCTCGATGTCGACTTCCGGCGGCTCCGGAGTGCGATCCTCACTCCCGACCTCCGGTGCTCCTCTCCTTAGGTTTCCGGCGACTCCGGAGTGCGACCTCCACTCCCGACCTCCGGCACGATTCTCACAGGTTCCGGCGACTCCGGAGTGCGATCCTCACTCCCGACCTCCGTTACACTTCACCTCGGTCTCCGACGACTCCGGAGGGCGGACTTCACTCCTCCGATGACGCCGCTCGCTCGACCTCGGGTGACTTCCTCCTCGACCTCTGGTACTCCTCACGACCTCTGACGGCGCCCTCTCTCGACCTCTGGCGGCTCCGGGTACGACGTCTGCTTTTCCAGTCAGCGCCGCTTCTCCACCTCGGGCTCCAGGTCTTAGGCTACTCGACGTCGGACTTCAGGGAAACCAGTTTCCAGGTCAGGATCTTGCTGTTCTCTTGTTTCTAAGGCCTGTTCCTGCTGTCCAGGTCCTTAGGATGGTTGTTCTGACTTCTTCCCACACAGGGCTCTAGGCTGGGCTCCGTCAGTAGGGACTAGTATCAAGGGTGGGTTTATGGACCCCACTCCAGGCACAAGTTTCCACCCCTGCTGCTTCACTCCTTCCTCCTTCCAGTTTGTGCTGCTCACTCTTCACCAGTCAGGTGCCAACTGCCAGCTCCAACTGCCAACTCTCTGTCTTAGCTTCCCAACATTCTAAACCGCCTCCAACTGTCACAGGGTTCTGGAATGTTCTGGAAGGTGCTAGCAGGTTCCAGTGGATGCTGGTGATGTCACAGGTGGCCACCATTTTGTGCTCCAGGCCCTCAGACAGAAGTTTCAGGGGTAGCTAAAATGGCTCCCTGAATCTGCAGCAACACTAAAAAGTCTGGTGGTTCCCAAAAAGGAAAAATCCAAACAGGGTTTGAGGCAAAAGTGGGACAAAATAAATAATGATGAGGAGGGACCACCCAAAGGGCTGACAGGTCTAACACGCGTCCCCCCCAGCTGAAAGTGGGGAGAGCTACCCAACCCCTTGGGAGTTCTCATCACTAAGGCGGAAATACCTTGAGAGACCGTCTGCATTGGCGTGGTCCACTCCAGGCCGATGTTCCACCTGAAAGTCCATTCCCTGTAGGGAAATAGACCACCTCAACAACTTGGGATTCTCCCCCTTCATTTGCATCAGCCAACGAAGGGGTCTGTGGTCGGTCTGAACTAGGAAGTGCGAGCCAAACAGGTATGACCGCAACTTCTTCAGAGCCCATACCACTGCAAAGGCTTCACGCTCTATTGCACTCCACTTCTGTTCCCTGGGAAGTAGTCTCCGGGATAGGAAGACCACGGGTTGATCCAGACCCTCTTCGTTGAGTTGCGATAACACTGCCCCAATGCCATGTTCTGATGCATCTGTCTGGACAATGAACTCCTTGGAAAAGTCTGGGGCCCTTAAGACCGGGGCCTCGCACATGGCTTTCTTCAATCTCTCAAAGGCTTGCTGACAAGCCTCCGTCCAGACTACCCGTCGAGGTTGTTTCTTGGACGTGAGCTCCGTGAGGGGGGCTACGATGGTACCGTACCCCTTCATGAAGCGGCGGTAGTATCCCGTGAGGCCCAAAAATGCTCGGACCTCAGTCTGTGTCTTGGGGGGTTCCCAGGCCATGATGGCCTCGATCTTCGCCTGGAGGGGTTGCACCGCTCCCCTACCCACCAAGTGTCCAAGGTACACTACCGACCCCTGCCTGATCTGGCACTTGCTGGCCTTGATCGTCAATCCAGCTTGTCTCAGAGCCTGGAGAACAGCTTGCAGGTGACGCAAGTGATCCTCCCAGCTGTTACTGAAGACGGCTATGTCATCCAGATAAGCAGCAGAGAAACTCTCCATTCCGGTGAGGATCTGGTTTACCAGGCGCTGAAACGTGGCAGGTGCGTTCTTGAGCCCAAAGGGCATCACACAGAACTGGTAGTGGCCATTGGGCGTGGAGAAGGCTGACCTTTCCCTTGCTCCATCAGTCAAAGAGATCTGCCAGTACCCAGAAGTAAGGTCAAAGGTACTTAGATATTGGGCAGCTCCCAGCCGGTCAATCAATTCATCCGCCCTCGGGATCGGATGAGCATCAGTTTTGGTCACTGAATTCAGTCCCCGATAGTCCACACAGAACCTCAGTTCTGGTTGGGCACCCGGTGGTGCAGCTTTTGGTACTAACACCACCGGACTGGACCAGGGGCTGCTAGAAGGTTCGATCACTCCTAGCTCCAGCATCTTAGTGACTTCACTATGAATGCTGGCCTTCACCTTGTCTGACATCCGGTAGATCTTGGACTTCACAGGTGGGCTGTCTCCTGTGTCCACGTCATGGACGCACAGGTGAGTCCTACCCGGGACAAGGGAGAACAACGAAGAGTACTGCCCCAGGACCTGGCGACAGTCCTCCTGCTGTTCAGGAGTTAGAGATGGGGAGAGAATCACTCCCTCCACCGACCCATCCTTCTCTTGAGACGCAAACAGATCAGGGAGAGGCTCGCTTTCCACGTCCTCTCCTCCGTCAGTCACCATCATCAAGATGACTTCGGGCCTCTCGTGGTGGGGTTTGAGGCGGTTGGCATGCAGCACCCGCAGGGGCTGACGAGGGGTCTTCAGGTCCACCAGGTAGGTAGCCTTACCCTTCTTCTCCAACACCTCAAAGGGTCCTGACCAGCGATCCTGGAGGGCGCTAAGCTCTCCTGGTTCGATCACCCACACCTTCTGGCCAGGCTCCAACTCCACCGGGTGAGCATTGTGGTCATACCACGCCTTCATCACTGCTTGGCTGGCTTCCAAGTTGTCAGAAGCTTGCTTCCACAACTTAGCCATTTGGCTCCGGAAGGCCAGCATGTAGCTCACCACATCCTGGGGAAGCTTTCTGGGAGTTCTTTCCCATCCGTCTCTCACCAGGTTGAGAGGTCCACGTACAGGGTGCCCATACAGAAGCTCGAAGGGGCTGAAGCCCACTCCCTTCTGTGGCACTTCCCTGTAGGAAAAAAGTAAACAGGGTAGGAGGACGTCCCATTTCCTCCGCAGGCTTTCAGGCAGACTTCTGATCATGCCCTTCAAGGTTTTGTTAAACCTCTCCACCAGACCATTGGTCTGGGGGTGGTAAGGAGTGGTGAACCGGTATGTCACTCCACACTCCTTCCACATGGCCCGCATGTACGCTGACATGAAGTTGGTCCCCCTGTCGGACACAACTTCCTTGGGAAAACCCACTCGGGTAAAGATTCCCATCAGGGCCCTAGCCACAACAGGTGCTGTTATGGTCCTCAGAGGTATTGCCTCTGGGTACCGTGTGGCATGATCCACCAGAACCAGGATAAACCTGTGACCAGCTATAGTCGGTGGATCTAACGGACCCACAATGTCGATGCCCACCCTTTCAAAGGGGGTGCTAACGACAGGAAGTGGTTCCAGGGGAGCTTTCAGCTTCACCCCTGTTTTCCCACTGGCTTGGCAAGACACACATGTCCGGCAGTAGGTATCGGACGACACTTTCATCTGAGGCCAATAAAAGTGTGGGACAAGACGGGCGAAGGTCTTGTCTTGCCCCAGGTGTCCTGCCAATGGTATCTCGTGAGCCAACTCCAGAAGGAAGGCTCGATAACGTTGAGGAACTACCAAGGCTCGTGACGATCCATGTAGGGGTGCCTTGGGTTCACTGTAGAGGAGGCCATCCTCCCGGTAAACACTGTAGTTCCCTTCAACGTTCCCTGCTGCCTGGGCTTCGGCCTGTCGCCTCAGCCCCTCAAGGGTAGGGCACTCCCTCTGGCCCTGGCAGAATTCCTCCCTGGACGGGCCTCCCTCCACGTGCCACTCGGCCGGGATGGGTAGGTCCTCCAGGTTGGTAACGTCCCCCACCGCAGACTCCTGGTCCACCACCTCCGGTGGCCTATCCGTCCTACGGGGTGGGGACGCCGAGGCAGGCTCCTTCTGTCCTCGGTTCTTCCCTTGACTGGCAGCTGGCTGGGCCTTTGTTCCAGGCTCCAGCCGAAATGAACTCCCTCTTCGGGTAGTCGTGGACCTTGTGCTAACACAGGCCCAGTCAGGTGTACCCAGCATCTCGGTGTGAGTCCGGTATTCCACCTCCTTCCAAGCGTTGTGCTCCATGTCATTCCCCAGCAGACAATCGACTGGCACGGCAGGGCTTACGGCAACTCGAAGTGAACCTGCAACCCCCCCCCATTCAAAGGGAACCTCGGCCACTGGATAGTGGCCCGTTCTGCCGTCAGCCATCGCGGCTGGGTGGAGTACATCGGGAATTACCTGCTCTGGAGACACCAGTTGGCTACGCACCATAGTCATACTGGCTCCTGTGTCTCTTAGAGCCTCCCCTCTTTGGCCGTTGATGGTGACCCACTGCCCATACTTTGCGGTATTTGCGGGCACCTGGATCTTAGGAACCATCTCCCGTTCTCCCAGGGACACTAAAGTGACACCCGCCCACTCCCTTCCCTTAGTTAAGGGCATCTCCTCCCCGAGCACTACACTAGCTACTCCGGGGGTCTTTCCTCCAGTGGGAGGGGGTGGTCGTTTCAAGCACTTCGGATCTCCTTTATAGTGTCCAACGCCACCGCACTCATAGCAATGGACAACCCTTGGCTGCTGACTCTGGCCAGGATTAGGGTTTCTGGGTGGGTTAGCCCTAGGGGTAAATCCTGTTCCCTTCCCTTGGAAGTTATTTTGGGGGCCTTTGGAGAACTCCTTTTTCTTTTCCCCTCCCTCTTTCTTCTGGGGGGCGCCCTGTCCGGCCTTTTGAGTATCCCCTCCAGTCCCCCTTGTGGACACCCGGGTACTAGCCCAAATGTCCGCCTCCTCAGCAAGCTTCCGGGGACTGGTCAGCTTGCTATCCACCAGGTGTTGCCGCAGTTCAGGGAAACATTTCTTGAGCAGGTGTTCCTTCAGTACTAGGTCAAACAGCCCCTCGTAGTTCCTCACTTCACTGCCCTGAATCCAACCTTCCATTGCCTTCTTTGCATAGTCCAGGAAGTCCACCCAATTCTGCGTGCCCAGTTTGTGACTACCCCTGAACTTCTGTCTGTACTTTTCAGGTGTTAGTCCAAACTTTCTGATGAGCGCCAGTTTCATGGTGGGGTAGTGGGTCTGCTCATCCTCTTCGAGGGCCAATAAAGCATCCCTACCAGCTGGAGGCATGTACTTGTACAATCCCCCTCCCCAGTACTTCTCTGGAACCCCATGGGCCCTCAGTGAGACCTCATAGGCCGCTAGCCACTTGGCGATATCGTCGCCCACACCATAGCTAGCTACTATGTCCTTTGGCAGGTATGGTTTAGATTCCCTGGTGATCTCTTGGGTCTGGCTGCCACCATTAGGAACAGGTTGTGCCCCGATTCTCAAGATCTGAAGATCTATTTCTTTCAGTCGTAATTCATGGGCCATCCTCTGCTCCTCCTTCTCTTTTTCCAGCCTTGCTAAGTCCCATGTGAGCTGTCTTTTCTCCCTCCGGTCTGTTAGCTCCACTTCAGACAAGCCACCGCTAGAGGCACTGCTGCCCTTCCTAGAAATGGTTCTGGGCCCTGCTGACAGGTTCCCCACCTCAGGTTGGTACATCTCAGCCCCCTCGGTGTCAGGCTCTCTATCCCTGTCCTCCTCCTCAGCCTTGCTTTCTCGGCGTGCCTCCCCCCAAGCCCTTAAGCTGGTTTGGAGTGCACCCTTCTTTGCTCCTGGGGGACAGTACACCCCCTCCCGCTGGCAAAACTCCCTGAGTTGGGCCACAGTGTACGTTTCTAGATTTTCTAGTACAAATTCCATCTCGCCCACTCAGGTTAGAGGACAGGTTTTGTGCAGTAACTATGCAGGGGGGTACCTTTAATAATACCTCCTCCCACCACCAGAGTAAATTTGAAAAAAAACAAAAACCCACAATTAGGAAGGCCGCTTTGAGAAAACTCCCGGTGTAGGCCTATGGACTACCCACAGTTATTGTTGAGTATACGTAGGCACAGCTCTATCCCACCACTGAACACCAACTTATGTTGGAAAACCACTCCCACACTAGAAGGGGTGGTGGTGGTCTTCCGGACACACTGTGGTAGCTTGGCTCGAGTGGTCAGGAATCAGGCTCCGTGCTAAGCATACAACATACCCAAACAATAACCATGCGTGCATCCGTTCCAAAAACGACTCTACACCGTAAAAATTATGAAAATAACTTTCTTTATCTTCTTTTTCTCTTAGTTGCTGATTGGAGAAAATAAATAACAATCACAATATACCAACTTTTAGAAAGTGCAGGTTAAATAAATACTGGCTTAATGATTCAATAAATAGGGGTGATTATAAATACTGAAGGCATAAATAAAAGTGCAATACAGACAGGCAATTAAATATTCTGAGGCAATAAATACTGTAACCAATAAATATTGTGCATCAATAAATACTGTGGACCAATAAATACAGTGGAACAATAAATAGGTTAAATACAATAAATACAGTGCCCCTAATAAATACTTAAAAGCTGACAGTGACACTCATGGAATCAGATCACTTTTGATTCCTAAGGGCTGATTTGGCCCAGGCACAGCTTGTGGGGATATGGAAGGCTTGAGGGTGTCTACTCCCTGGCTTGGTCAAGGCTGAGGCCTAAACTGAGGTAGATAAAGGGGGGAAAATACCAGAGACCTGGCTCTCTCTCTCCACACAACCTCTATAGATTAGTCCCAGTTCACCCCTGGCACAGTCAGGTTGGTTCCAGCACCTCCCTAGCCCCTTAGAGCAGTCTCTCAGGTCTCCACAGGGCCTTAGGCGCCCTCTACTCCACTTACTGCCCTTTTTCTGATGCTCCGACGCCGCTGGAGTCGTGTCGATGCCGTGAGGCGGTTCCGGTTCGATGTCGGCGGCCTCGGCACAATGTCAGTTCTTTGACGACGCCGGCAGGCGGCTCCGGTCTCGATGTCGGCGGCCTCGGTTCGATCTCGACCTCCGATTCGATGGCGTCGGGCAGTCTTTACTCGATGTCGACTTCGGGCGGCTCCGGTCCGATGGCGACCTCAGATTCGATGACGTCGGCCGGCCTTGCCTCGATGTCGACTTCCGGCGGCTCCGGAGTGCGATCCTCACTCCCGACCTCCGGTGCTCCTCTCCTTAGGTTTCCGGCGACTCCGGAGTGCGACCTCCACTCCCGACCTCCGGCACGATTCTCACAGGTTCCGGCGACTCCGGAGTGCGATCCTCACTCCCGACCTCCGTTACACTTCACCTCGGTCTCCGACGACTCCGGAGGGCGGACTTCACTCCTCCGATGACGCCGCTCGCTCGACCTCGGGTGACTTCCTCCTCGACCTCTGGTACTCCTCACGACCTCTGACGGCGCCCTCTCTCGACCTCTGGCGGCTCCGGGTACGACGTCTGCTTTTCCAGTCAGCGCCGCTTCTCCACCTCGGGCTCCAGGTCTTAGGCTACTCGACGTCGGACTTCAGGGAAACCAGTTTCCAGGTCAGGATCTTGCTGTTCTCTTGTTTCTAAGGCCTGTTCCTGCTGTCCAGGTCCTTAGGATGGTTGTTCTGACTTCTTCCCACACAGGGCTCTAGGCTGGGCTCCGTCAGTAGGGACTAGTATCAAGGGTGGGTTTATGGACCCCACTCCAGGCACAAGTTTCCACCCCTGCTGCTTCACTCCTTCCTCCTTCCAGTTTGTGCTGCTCACTCTTCACCAGTCAGGTGCCAACTGCCAGCTCCAACTGCCAACTCTCTGTCTTAGCTTCCCAACATTCTAAACCGCCTCCAACTGTCACAGGGTTCTGGAATGTTCTGGAAGGTGCTAGCAGGTTCCAGTGGATGCTGGTGATGTCACAGGTGGCCACCATTTTGTGCTCCAGGCCCTCAGACAGAAGTTTCAGGGGTAGCTAAAATGGCTCCCTGAATCTGCAGCAACACTAAAAAGTCTGGTGGTTCCCAAAAAGGAAAAATCCAAACAGGGTTTGAGGCAAAAGTGGGACAAAATAAATAATGATGAGGAGGGACCACCCAAAGGGCTGACAGGTCTAACACTGGCACTATTGCATGATTGTATTGGTTCCTCGCTTTTGCTAGTGTGTTCATCTGTATTGTGCATTCTAAACTTTGCTTTGATTCTCCTTGTCAGTTTCCTCCGGTTTCCCTTCGCTGTATCCTTGTTGCCTACCTTGTTTGCCATTTGCTCGTTGATCTGCATTATGTTACTCTGATTGGTGCAAGATTCTGTGCATGGGCAAATAGGGGGTCAACACCAGCATTCTGGCTTCTGGAACCCACGTAATGGGGAACCCCCGACGCATCCGGTGTTACACACAGTGCTGCGTATGGGAGCAGGCAGTCACCTAATCACCTGGCATTATAAAGCGATCCGGGAGCTGGCGGACGTCTCCCTGGACAAACTCCGGGAAACGTGGGAAGATGATGCAGGCCGAGTATTCAACGATGCGGAGTGGCGTAAAGCCCTGGAGTCCCCCAAAAAGGTGTCCAGGAACGCGCGATTCAAAAATATTCAATTCAATATCCTCCACTGGGCATATCTTACTCCGGACAAACTCCGCCGGTTTTACCCCGATACGCGATTTGAATGCCCCCGCTGCCAACTGGTAGACGCCGATTTCAAGCATATGTTCTGGGCCTGTCCATCCATACAACTTTTCTGGGGAGAAGTGTACCAAACCGTTCGAGCTACGACCGAAATCCCAACAGCCACCACCTGGGAGGAATGTGCGCTGGGGATATCCCTGAAGAAGAAAAACGCGAAGGTACAATGGAAGTTTATGTCCTTGGCCATGCTCCTCGCGAACAGGAACATTGCGATGCATTGGAGGGCCCCGGAGGGGCCGTCTAGACCGGCATGGGCGGGAGCAGTGCTCAAGTGGGCAGCAGCAGAGGAGGAGCTGTTGAGGGAGGAGGAGGCGAAGGACGCCCGTAAACACCCGATATCTATGGAATGGGCACAACTCCTCATCCTTTTTAAGCAAAAGTACGCGTTGGGGGAGGTCCCGGACGTGACACAGCCCACCCCTCACGCCTCTCCTGCTTCCCCTGGCCGCACCGAACCGGTGGAGGACGCGGACGGCTCAGTAGGCAGGTAGCACATCTAGACGCGAGAGCGAGTACGGACCCAGCCCCCTGCGTCGCGACAAGCGACAATTGACAGGCCTGACCCCCCCCTCCCTCAGGTGAGCCCCAGGACACACCGCACGCACTCGCCATCGATCCATACACAATCTGCCACGAGAACTTCTCATTCGCCAGTCCCGCACCCTTCCCCCCCACTCATACTTCACTTCCTACTCCCTTCCTCCCCCCTCCCACCCCTTCTTTTTCCCAGTTTGGGGGTTCCCCCCCCTCCCTAGGGCCCTTTCCAAGCCGCCCCGTAGGCGGCAGTTGCCCCAGTTGGCGGCTCGCACGCCGTGGTCCTAGCTACATGACCTGACAGTGCATCTGGGAAAGAAGGGAACGCTGCATAGACAAAGTTGGGGAGGCAGAGCTGACCCTGATAGAGACGGAAGCTGTGGACATTACTGTGCCGATATAGGCGGGGACCGGGCAGAGCACACTAATGGGTGACACGTCTTACCGGTCATGACAGGAGACTTCGGCAACTAATGGACTACAGCACCCACCCACTATCGATCACGCAAAGGTTCATGATGATGTAATAAATTGATTGGCGCTTTTACCTGTGAAAGTACAATGTAACAAAATGCATGCAAAACCCTAATAAAAAAATGTAATTAAAAAAAACAAAAAACACCAGCATTCTGGCCAGTGTTTGGTCTCAACATGCCAACCAGTGTTGAGGAACAGGGTAAACTGATGACATTTCTGCTCACCAACTTTCCTGCTCTGAATACCCTTTCTTCAAACATTGTGGTGTTCACACAGAATATCAGAACCGAAAATAGAGTAGGACAAAATACTGTGTCAAGAATATCGAGGACAAAAACATTGTGTAGATGTGTAAAGGTTTACAATATATAACTCCATACATATGTACCTTGATGATATATATATATTCACTGAAAAAACCATAGGTTTCACACATGTTATAGTTAGCTGGACATTTTATTGATAAAAAACCAATGAAATTCCCCCGTTATAGTTAGTGCAGGCAACTATAACTCACGCGACCGCAATCCTCTGCTGATGCTAATACTGTATTTAGACACTTATTTGCCCATGTCTTCTTCCATTAAATTTTAGCTATACATATATTACAAATATTTTTTTTTCATAAAGACACATATGTCATCAGCAGAAGATTGCGGTCGCGTGAGTTATAGTTGCCTGCACTAACTATAACGGGGGAATTTCATTGGTTTTTTATCAATAAAATGTCCAGCTAACTATAACATGTGTGAAACCTATGGTTTTTTCAGTGAATTTGCAAGGTTTTTTAAATGCTAATTCCTAACTATAACGTGTGTGAAACCTATGGTTTTTTCAGTGAATTTGTACGTTTTTTTAAATGCTAAGTTACTTTACGCCATTCGTGGCGTGCGCGCCCAGTTAACGCAGTTCGTTCCGTGCGCGCACGGTGCGCTTCGCGCACCGTGCGCGCACAGTGAGCACGCGGTGCGCTTCGCGCACCGCGCGCCCACTTTACGCAGTTAGTGCCGTGCACGCACGGTGGTCACGCGGTGCGCTGTGCGCACCGCGTGCCCACGTTATGCGGGATGGGCCATGTACGCACGATGCGCTTCGCGCACCGTGCGCACATGGGGGACATATTATGCGCATCTTTGTGAAATTTATTCTTTGTTTATTTCTTACCTGTAATAAGCCATGCACAAATGGTGCCCTTCGGGCACCATTTGCACACGGGGTGGGGAGGGTGTGGATAATTTTTTGTTTTAATTTTTTTTACCGTACGCGTACGGTAAGCGTAATCGGCGATTTTACGAAAAAAAAAAAAATTTGGGGGGGGGATTGGGGGTTGTTTGGGGACCCCTATATCAATGCTGGGTGGTTAGGATCTCAAGAAACTGCCTCTTTAGACATTTTTTGGCATCGTTTTTGCTGCCCAACTCAGAGAGCGAGAGAGAAAATGGCGGCCGCCGCTTCCTGGTTTCGACCGATTCGAATGTTTACTAAGATCTAACAGCCAATCAAAATCGCGCTCGCGCACGCCACCGTACGCGTACGGTAAGCGTACCGTAAGCGCACCGTAAACTGGCTCAGATATATATATTGATTTAAAGGCTATTTTCTCTGAATCTACTGAACAGATTTACACCAAACCTACAAAAGGCACTTCCTTGACCTGAGGACTACCTCTCTGCCAAATTTCAAGTAATTCTGTTCAGCCGTTCGGGCTGTAGCTGTGTCTAAAGGTCCTATGGAAAAATGCATGGGAAAAACGTGTTTTGGGACCCCCCTTTTATCTCAGCCCCCGCTTGACGAATCCCCCCGAGACTTTCAGGGTAGGAGCGGAGCGTAGCGCCCCACCTATTTTGAAAAATTCGCGAGGATTCGTCGGCCGGCGCCAAAGTTATTCAAAATAGAATGTTGCGGATTTCCTATGGAAACGTGGTCCTAACTATAACTACCTACTGGCGACCGCCAGTAGGTAATATATATATATATATATATATATATATATATATATATATATATATATATATATATATATATATATATATATATATATATTTATTCTTGGTACGAAGATGTGGAGTTAAGAATAGTAAGTCTACACTTACCTATTTGACTTACCTCCTCAATATTTCTGACAAGATATTCTGTCCACACTATATTTTAGTTCTGATATTCTTTAAGTGGTCTCAGATTAGGATAATATCTAAAAGGGTCGTGGAGCAAGGGAGAGGCATAGTCTGGAAAGGCATAGTCATGGGAGGGGGCCCTACTTTAACAAATTGGCCATTTACTGGAAGAGAACGTGACAATCTGCCACTTTTGCTGTGGAATCATTTGAAGGAAACTACCTGATATGGAACGTGGGGGTCCTATTATTACAAATCAAATTCTTTGGTAACACGTTTAATCCAAGCAGTTGATGTAGACAAAATAGTCCTCTTGATATACTATCCCTTCAGTTTATTAGGACTCGTGTGGCCTCTCCTAAGTACATACAATACAATACAGTGCAATAGTTAGCAACACAATACACAACAGACCAAACTCAAAACAGATTTCAGCAAAATCAATTATTAGTAATTGGGTAGCATTCTGTCACACATCTAACATATATGGATGCTGCCTCCTTCAGGCATGCTAATGACCATGTTAAATATGTTAACAAAATGATGTGTTTCACATACCTAGAGTTACCTTCATTGGATATTAAATTTCTCCTTGTCAATAAAATTTCCTGCTCTAAATATAATGGAATCTGTGCTTCAAAATCATTGGCTTAGGCCAAGCATTCCAAACAATTGCATCATTAGGAGATACGAATGGGAAATGGGAAATTATCTCTGATTTAGTAAAAACAATACATGAGTTCACTGGTCTCGTCAATCAGTTTGAAAATTGCTAATTGGCCCCTGATTCACTCTGAATTGTATGCACATTGACCTTGAATCTGATATAATTAATCGATCTAAATGCCTTTCATGCCCAGGGGAAAACGCTGCGAGTAACGAAAATTCACTCCGTTTCAGTTGGTGAGATCAGACTCAGATCCGCTCTTGTCCGATTTACATCTATCATCATTCTTCAAGGAATGATTACAAATATATTCTGGATTGAACCACAGCTGTAATCAATCGACAGTTTTGATTCTACATACCGGAATCGGATTGTCATCAAAAACATCTACCAACCAAATGCTTCCTGTACAATTGTTTGATAACTAAACAGAAGTTGTGAATGTAACTTTTTTTACCCTTTGATCATGCCCCAGAATTCAAGATATCATAAGTTGCAGAACAAATCTGTACATTTTTAATTTCAGGAATGTGGTTGAGTGTGACTAAGGCAGTTGTTTATCACGTTTTTTGAGGTACCTTTTAAAATGACGAGGGGGGATGTACAAGGATCAGAGAGTGGTTGACATAGTGCTTCAGAACAGGGCAGAGACAGGACTTTTGAAGAACGTGGTGTGGCCGTGTTGGGTGATTGAAGGTCCAGACATGGCATGCTGGAACGCGCACTTGGCTTAGTTGTAAGCGTAGTTTAGGTTGAGAACGCGTCAGGGCTTTAAGTGGCCGGATCCTCAGCACCAGCTGTTCTTAAAAGCAGGTGGTAAGACGGGTCCCCATTGGGCTTTCTATTGTCTGAAATGTTACCGCTGCAGCAGTAACGCTGCTCAAAGCCTTTGATGTAACTTCAAAGAGACTCGTATGAGTTCTTTCCCAGTCTCATCATTTCAGCACTGAAGCATTTTCAATATTATATACAATAAAGCCATAGATTTTGCTTATTTACTTTATGCAACTAACAACCATTGACAAATCCAATTGTCCTGCGTTCTTGTAGTTATAATGTTACTTGTTGTGGCATATATCTTGATGCAATGACAGAAACAGCATAATACCAGTTGGGCAGCACACTATCCTAGGCACATTTTTTCACCCCACTTAAAGCCCTGAAAGTCATACACCAGCAGTACCAACACTGGGCTTTAATTTTAAACATACTAATTTTAACATAATTACATTTTTGTACTCAATGTGCTATAGGACTCAAGCTCGACCCTATTGATGAGGCACAAATAGGTTGACACCAGTTTGGGGATGCTTTAAAGGGGACCTGCCCTGGCAGTTCGGGCTGGCCTCTCCCGTCCCTATTGGAGTAGGATCAAACATGATTTGCATGTGATTTACATATGGCTCATTCCTGTCTGAGGTGGCATGATGGGCTAACAAATTATGAATTGCTTTGTAACCTGGGTAAATAGCAGTGGCTATCTCGAAGCAGGATTTAATTTCTTTAACTGTGATCTTTATTTATAAGTAGATGCACTTTCAACTGCCCCCTCCGTTGTATTTGTACTAGGACCAGGAGGGAAATGTTTGCAAATATGGCCTTAAATAGTGAGGCTAAGTTTCAGAACCCATACATCCAGTCCTGAATAAATACCAGAATCTTTCATAATTCTTATTCGAAAATTGCTTCAAACATTTTTATATCCATTGTTGGTGCATGTACTCAGCTTTGCCCCATTTATTTATTTGTAATCATTTTTCATGTTCAACAAGGAACGTCTGTAAACCTTTCTTTTTTGTATTATTTTATTTAAATTTTCAAAGAAGAAAACAGGAACCAACAGTTCCAACACATAAAGGCCAGGATGACAGTACAGCAATATAAGCAATATGTCAGTTCAATACAGTGGATTACAAAGCATATTGGATGGCATCGGGCAATCAACGCATACATTTCCGCGGACAATGTATAGGTACTGTAACAGTCTAGTTGTTCTGACAGCTAGCAGCCCCGGAAGAACACACGCACAATGTAACACTCTCTGGCCAGGCGTGGCCAGGGAGAGTATAAATAAAAGGGCGGAGGTCGCTCGTGACCTTCCGGCCCGTAACAGTATGCAAGTCTCATGTGTGATCATTTCACCCCGCAGTTCCCACGTGCTCTAGTACCTCTTGGCCTTTCGAAGTCCCCGGTGTCCCGGTGCATGGGACATTACACTGGCGACGAGGGTGTGACCAGAACCCTCGCCTGAATTCCACGTGGGGCGGAGACGTGCTCCCTGCAAGCACACGTTGCACCGGCGGCCGTGGAAATTCACGGAGAGAAGTGGCCCGTCCATCGTGTCCAGATCGCTTCGAAGTGCGAGCTACAATCGCCCGGACTTGGCAATCGAAGAGCCTGTTGACGCGAGTGCAGCCGAGGAAGCGCAGCGGCAGAACGGAGCGCGCACGCGCCCTGCACATGACTCCCACTTCGGAAGAGTGCCGGTAAGCCCAGCGGGAGACACGCGCGCGACGGTGTACCAAAGCTGCCAGTGGGGTGTGAAGCGGCCGACGGCCCAACAAGTGAACAGCCTTGCCAAACAAGCATTGGGGGAGACAAAGGCAGCACAATATCACCACCTCACGGGCTCTATGCTCTTAAATGAATGAAAGCGGCAGAACAAACAAGCATTGCCACAGACAGGGGAAACACCCTGCTAATCACACCAGTGCCTCAAACTGTTGCAAGGGATATACTCAAGACAGCTTCTGTGGGCAACATAGAGTTCAACAGTCTGCTAAAACAAGCATTGGCAGCTGCAATCTGCGAGTCAAGGGCCAATACAGATGAAAGGCAAAACACATCACTGAGACACTACATGAAGGCAGAGCACGCGCTGCCTCACATTAGCGAAGACTCTTAGAGGCACACCTAGTTTGGAACGACGACGTGTGAGCACTCAAAATGGTGGATCAAGCGGCAGCAGGGCCGAGTCAGCAACCAGTTGCACCAGTACCACCAGCAGCCCACATACACTTGCAAGTAAGCGCGTTACCCCCGTTCAGCGAACTAATTGACCCCGCAACGGCATCACCCAGATGGAAAGTGTGGCTGAGCCGCCTCGACAACTATTTCATAGCCACGAGGGAATCCGACGACAAAGTCAAAAGATCACTCTTGTTGCATTTTGCTGGAGATGAGATTTACAAATTGTTTGCACACCTGCCGAACACAGGGCCGGCAACAGACTACGACGCAGCGGTCAGGGCATTGAATGCTCACTTTGACCCCCAACTGAACCCGGACTATGAGCGCTTCAAATTGCGTCAAGCGCGACAGAGAGACGGGGAATCCATGGATGCATTTCACGCCCGCCTTCGAGAACTAGCCCGCACGTGTACGGAAGATGATCCGATCAAGGAGGCACGTGTGCAGTTAATTCAAGGGTGCCGAAACAAAACTCTGAGGACCCTTATCCTTCGACAGCTTCGCATCTCACTAGAAGATATCTTAATCCTAGCACGATCACATGAGCTCTCAGATGTCCGCGCGTCCGCGATGGAAGCGGCACTTCATGCCACAACTGAGCAGACAGTGACTATCAAGACTGAGCGGGCTGATGCTATACGCACAGTGCCGTGTGGAGCACGAGGAAGGTGGCCCACCAGAACGCCATGAAGGCCGCAATGTGGATATTGTGGGAAGGAAGAACACCCGACGCATCCGGTGTTACACACAGTGCTGCGTATGGGATCAGGCAGTCACCTAATCACCTGGCATTATAAAGCGATCCGGGAGCTGGCGGACGTCTCCCTGGACAAACTCCGGGAAACGTGGGAAGATGATGCAGGCCGAGTATTCAACGATGCGGAGTGGCGTAAAGCCCTGGAGTCCCCCAAAAAGGTGTCCAGGAACGCGCGATTCAAAAATATTCAATATATTCAATTCAATATCCTCCACTGGGCGTATCTTACTCCGGACAAACTCCGCCGGTTTTACCCCGATACGCGATTTGAATGCCCCCGCTGCCAACTGGTAGACGCCGATTTCAAGCATATGTTCTGGGCCTGTCCATCCATACAACTTTTCTGGGGAGAAGTGTACCAAACCGTTCGAGCTACGACCGAAATCCCAACAGCCACCACCTGGGAGGAATGTGCGCTGGGGATATCCCTGAAGAAGAAAACCGCGAAGGTACAATGGAAGTTTATGTCCTTGGCCATGCTCCTCGCGAACAGGAACATTGCGATGCATTGGAGGGCCCCGGAGGGGCCGTCTAGACCGGCATGGGCGGGAGCAGTGCTCAAGTGGGCAGCAGCAGAGGAGGAGCTGTTGAGGGAGGAGGAGGCGAAGGACGCCCGTAAACACCCGATATCTATGGAATGGGCACAACTCCTCATCCTTTTTAAGCAAAAGTACGCGTTGGGGGAGGTCCCGGACGTGACACAGCCCACCCCTCACGCCTCTCCTGCTTCCCCTGGCCGCACCGAACCGGTGGAGGACGCGGACGGCTCAGTAGGCAGGTAGCACATCTAGACGCGAGAGCGAGTACGGACCCAGCCCCCTGCGTCGCGACAAGCGACAATTGACAGGCCTGACCCCCCCCTCCCTCAGGTGAGCCCCAGGACACACCGCACGCACTCGCCATCGATCCATACACAATCTGCCACGAGAACTTCTCATTCGCCAGTCCCGCACCCTTCCCCCCACTCATACTTCACTTCCTACTCCCTTCCTCCCCCTTCCCCCCCCTTCTTTTTCCCAGTTTGGGGGTTCCCCCCCCTCCCTAGGGCCCTTTCCAAGCCGCCCCGTAGGCGGCAGTTGCCCCAGTTGGCGGCTCGCACGCCGTGGTCCTAGCTACATGACCTGACAGTGCATCTGGGAAAGAAGGGAACGCTGCATAGACAAAGTTGGGGAGGCAGAGCTGACCCTGATAGAGACGGAAGCTGTGGACATTACTGTGCCGATATAGGCGGGGACCGGGCAGAGCACACTAATGGGTGACACGTCTTACCGGTCATGACAGGAGACTTCGGCAACTAATGGACTACAGCACCCACCCACTATCGATCACGCAAAGGTTCATGATGATGTAATAAATTGATTGGCGCTTTTACCTGTGAAAGTACAATGTAACAAAATGCATGCAAAACCCTAATAAAAAAATGTAATTAAAAAAAACAAAAAACACCAGCATTCTGGCCAGTGTTTGGTCTCAACATGCCAACCAGTGTTGAGGAACAGGGTAAACTGATGACATTTCTGCTCACCAACTTTCCTGCTCTGAATACCCTTTCTTCAAACATTGTGGTGTTCACACAGAATATCAGAACCGAAAATAGAGTAGGACAAAATACTGTGTCAAGAATATCGAGGACAAAAACATTGTGTAGATGTGTAAAGGTTTACAATATATAACTCCATACATATGTACCTTGATGATATATATATATTCACTGAAAAAACCATAGGTTTCACACATGTTATAGTTAGCTGGACATTTTATTGATAAAAAACCAATGAAATTCCCCCGTTATAGTTAGTGCAGGCAACTATAACTCACGCGACCGCAATCCTCTGCTGATGCTAATACTGTATTTAGACACTTATTTGCCCATGTCTTCTTCCATTAAATTTTAGCTATACATATATTACAAATATTTTTTTTTCATAAAGACACATATGTCATCAGCAGAAGATTGCGGTCGCGTGAGTTATAGTTGCCTGCACTAACTATAACGGGGGAATTTCATTGGTTTTTTATCAATAAAATGTCCAGCTAACTATAACATGTGTGAAACCTATGGTTTTTTCAGTGAATTTGCAAGGTTTTTTAAATGCTAATTCCTAACTATAACGTGTGTGAAACCTATGGTTTTTTCAGTGAATTTGTACGTTTTTTTAAATGCTAAGTTACTTTACGCCATTCGTGGCGTGCGCGCCCAGTTAACGCAGTTCGTTCCGTGCGCGCACGGTGCGCTTCGCGCACCGTGCGCGCACAGTGGGCACGCGGTGCGCTTCGCGCACCGCGCGCCCACTTTACGCAGTTAGTGCCGTGCACGCACGGTGGTCACGCGGTGCGCTGTGCGCACCGCGTGCCCACGTTATGCGGGATGGGCCATGTGCGCACGGTGCGCGAAGCATTGGCAGCTGCAATCTGCGAGTCAAGGGCCAATACAGATGAAAGGCAAAACACATCACTGAGACACTACATGAAGGCAGAGCACGCGCTGCCTCACATTAGCGAAGACTCTTAGAGGCACACCTAGTTTGGAACGACGACGTGTGAGCACTCAAAATGGTGGATCAAGCGGCAGCAGGGCCGAGTCAGCAACCAGTTGCACCAGTACCACCAGCAGCCCACATACACTTGCAAGTAAGCGCGTTACCCCCGTTCAGCGAACTAATTGACCCCGCAACGGCATCACCCAGATGGAAAGTGTGGCTGAGCCGCCTCGACAACTATTTCATAGCCACGAGGGAATCCGACGACAAAGTCAAAAGATCACTCTTGTTGCATTTTGCTGGAGATGAGATTTACAAATTGTTTGCACACCTGCCGAACACAGGGCCGGCAACAGACTACGACGCAGCGGTCAGGGCATTGAATGCTCACTTTGACCCCCAACTGAACCCGGACTATGAGCGCTTCAAATTGCGTCAAGCGCGACAGAGAGACGGGGAATCCATGGATGCATTTCACGCCCGCCTTCGAGAACTAGCCCGCACGTGTACGGAAGATGATCCGATCAAGGAGGCACGTGTGCAGTTAATTCAAGGGTGCCGAAACAAAACTCTGAGGACCCTTATCCTTCGACAGCCTTGCATCTCACTAGAAGATATCTTAATCCTAGCACGATCACATGAGCTCTCAGATGTCCGCGCGTCCGCGATGGAAGCGGCACTTCATGCCACAACTGAGCAGACAGTGACTATCAAGACTGAGCGGGCTGATGCTATACGCACAGTGCCGCGTGGAGCACGAGGAAGGTGGCCCACCAGAACGCCATGAAGGCCGCAATGTGGATATTGTGGGAAGGAAGAACACCCACAAGAAAGCTGCCCGGCAAGAGGAAAAACATGCACCAGATGTGGCATCCCCAATCACTTCGCGAGTGTGTGCCGAGGAGGCGCGAGACCAAGAGGGGCATCAGGGAGGAAAGCACCGTATAGACAGGTGAAACAGCTGTCACTAGACGAACCGACACAGTCAAGAACAACTACCTCAGGGCCTGCGCATCGGCAATACTTGGAAGACTCGTCAACAGAGGAGGAGGAAGAGTACCACTTCGTGTCATTTGTCAATGACCTCAAACGACGGCGTCGCCTGCAGCCAACATGCGATATCAAGATAGCTGGAACATGATATCTCAATGGGCATGCCCACAAACAATCTCAAAGGAAGAGATAACAACCCACATGGAGTCAGATATGATTCTCAGATGAACAACAGATGCAATACGGAGAGGATCATGGGATGGTTTCCTCCACGACATCCATGGTTGGAACGAAACAGAAAGAGCACGACTAGGGAAGATGTGGAGAGTCCGGGACGAGCTGAGCACTGCAGAGTGTGGCATCTTACTAAGAGGGTCACGCATCGTCATCCCCCAGAGTCTGCAAGAACTGATCACTACACTGGCACATGAAGGTCATCAGGGCACAGGAAGGATGAAATCCCGGATGAGGGAAAAACTATGGTTCCCAGGGCTTGAAGAAGCCGTAGAGAAGGTAGTCAAAAACTGCCGAGCATGTCAACTCACAGGGAGTGCAGAGTCGCCGGCTCCAGTGATAACCGAAGACCATGCCCCAACACCCTGGTCGTTTGTGAGTCTGGACTTCGGGAGCTTCCCCGATGGGAGGGTCACAGCAGTGCTAGTGGACAGCTACACTAAGTACCCATGTGTCGAGATTTTACCATCCACGGCTTTCAACCATCTGGCCCCGGCACTCACGAAAATATTTGCACTCTTTGGTCTACCACACGTAATCAAGACTGACAACGGACCTCCGTTCCAAGGAAATGAATTTAAAGAGTTCATATCCAGGTTAGGGATAAGGCACAATGGCCGCAAGCCAACAGCGAAGTGGAACGCTTTATGCGGACCATCAACAAGATCTTACGCATAGCAGTAGCGGAACAAACAGATCCTGAAGTGGAACTACAGAAACTCCTACGTGAGTACCGCAGCACACCACACTGTACAACCCAGAGGTCCCCATGGTCACTGATGCTAGCCGGACCTCGGCGCGACAATTTCCCAGTAGCTGACAACTGGGAACCGGAACCATACAATGCATCATTGACACAGCGTCGAAGAGCAACGATCAATGCGAAAGCAAGCCAACGCAGGCGAGCCAAGGTCCGTGCACTCAGGCCAGGGTGTAAAGTACTAATACGAAACAGAAGAAGTGGAGGAAAATTCCGGACACCTTATGAAGATGGTCCATGGTCTGTGCGGAAAGTCAGATGAACAGCAATAACGGTAGAGCGGAATGGAGAGGTGATAACCAGGATCATTTCATGGTTTAAAGAGATACCTGAGCCAGGCAATGAACTTCGGAGTTCTGGACAGGCAATAAGCCTGGACGTGACTCTCAATGGCCCCAGACCCGATCACACCGGTGAACCACAACAGAACCTGACACCAGCAATAAGGGAGGCAGAGACTGACTCGCCGGAGATGACTATCGAGGCGGGAACCGCCAGGCCCACCAGAGGATTGAGCGACATCAATACAATCTACGACCAAACCCAAGACCAAATTGCCAGCTAACTGAGTTCGCATGGGGTGCGCAAGTTGGACGTAAAAGAAAAGAACTGATTTGAAATGGGATGTAACGGTCTAGTTGTTCTGACAGCTAGCAGCCCCGGAAGAACAGACGCACAATGTAACACTCTCTGGCCAGGTGTGGCCAGGGAGAGTATAAATAAAAGGGCGGAGGTCGCTCGTGACCTTCCGGCCCGTAACAGTATGCAATTCTCATGTGTGATCATTTCACCCCGCAGTTCCCACGTGCTCTAGTACCTCTGGGCCTTTCGATGTCCCCGGTGTCCCAGGGAATGGAACATTACAGGTACCAAGACTACAATCATCATTTTCAAACATGTTAGACATAAATACTATATAAACCATAGGGGGTGCGTAGCCGAGAAGGTATAAACAAGCTCATCATACCGAGACTATGAATTCCAGAAATATATATAATAGCTTAGGCAAAGTAAAACAGTGCAGGGGCATACCGCATATCTAATCGTCTTCGGTGTGGGCAGGTACAGGAGACACAGGCCGGCTCCGGGCCCAATCCAGGAATGGTTCCCATATGCTGCGGGGCCTCAAAGTCGAGGGCATGAGTTCCCAAAAAATGCTCAACTGCGTGTGGCCATACGTGACATCATTCAACCAATCCTTGATTGAGGGTACCCTCTTCCGCCCCCAACGAATAGCCACCTGTCTTTCAGCATAAAGTAAGAGAAGTGCATGTAACTTGCGATGCTTTGGTGGTGTGTCTTTCACATACCCCAGGAGGCCCAGAGCCGGGGAAGGAACATCCGCTCTGCCAACAATTTGGTTCACTGCAGTGAAAATCTCTAGCCAAAATTCAGCTATCTGTGGGCATTCCCAAGCAACATGTAAAAAAGAGGCAGGAGCAGCGCCAACAGCCCTCGTCCTCTCTAAGCTTCATACGATACAAGCTTATAGGTGTCCTGTAATATCTATGCAAAAATTTAAAATGGATCAGGCGAAGCCTCTAGTTTGGGGAAAGTTCAGTGAGCTGTCCACAGCAGAACTCCCACTGCTCTTCTTTCAGCGGAGTGGAGAGCTCGCTGTTTCAGCACTGAAGGGACTTGGGCTTCACCACTGGGTTAGTGTTTTGCATGTGGGTATATAGACGCTTAACCAGCTTGCGGGGCGAGGAGGATTTCAACACATTCTCTAAGGCAGGCAGTGATGGAGGAGCCGCAGGAAATCCATCCCATAGAGCGCGGCATGCCACACACAGCTTATAATACAAGAAAAGATCCGCAAAGGGTGTAGCCTGATCTGCAGTCCCCACAGGGGGATGCCTAAACGTATCCTCAGGGTATAGGTCTGCAAATGTGTACAATTTCATATTATTAGCTAGGGTCTTGCTGACTCCATCCTGAATACAGGGAAGCATGGGATTTTGCGCGGTATGGAAGGAGCATAAAGCCAAGGGATGTCAGCCCTCTTCCGCAACTCACCCCACGCCCAACTTAAAGTTCCCGCCGTATCCACATCACCTCGGGGACGTTGTGAAGTGTGATAAAGCGTGACCCCGAGCGGGACAGGGGCTACCACATCAATCTCAACTGCCACGTGGGGCTGGTATGGCGTCGGGTGGACCCAAAAGTGCAGAAATTGGGCCTGAGCACACAAAGCATATAAGTGCATGTCTGGAGCACCCAGGCCCCCCTGTCGTAGCAGGAGAGTCAGGAGATCCCAGGAAACTCTGGATTGCCCTTCAGCCCAAATCAGGGAGACCAGCCACGATCTAAGGGTGGTAAAAAAATGCTGCGTAAGGGGAATTGGTACGTTTACAAATAAAAAAAGGAACTTTGGCAATATTACCATTTTGGCCAGTGCTATTTTCCCAGCCATGGAGAGAGGTAGTTTTGACCAGAGCTTGACCTTCTCCTCTAGCCAAGCAGTCGCCTTACCAAAATTTAGGTTCCATATATCTTGAATGTCTCGGCTCAGCTACACCACCAAACATTTGACTGCCTCGGCTTCCCAACGCAAAGGGACTCAGATGTTATTTGGGGCGTACCATCGGTCAATGGAAACACCACTGATTTGCCCAGTTGATTGAAATGCCAGCAAGGACCCCAAATCGAATAGATTCTCTAAGGACTGGATCTAAATTTTCTTCAGGGTTTATAATGTACAAGGTCACATCGTCCTCATATAGCGAAATTAGGAGGCTTCGAGTGCTGAAGCCAATACCCCGTCTGTAAACCTTGATGTTTGGATAGATTTGTTGTTTTTTAACCAGAGTTAACATATTGTTGTGATGTTCTGCACAATAATAATTATAATGAGAAACACCCCACTGGGCCCTTAATTCACTACCAACTCGTACAGACTAATTTTTCCAGGAGTCCAGTTTACTGAGTGTTTTCCTCCAAAGTCGCTAAAATGGTCAATAATCCTTGTAATTGGAGTGTGACATTTTGTCGTAAGTAGGTTCTAGTAACAGCGGTAGATAATGAAAGGAATATTTACTATTTCATTTACTTTGAAATCTTAATGTATCAAAACAATATCAAAAGAACACACTCATATTTACTAGATAACACATTCATTGCATTGAATTGCGCTCACAAATAATACAACAATGTGAAAAAAGTGTAAAAAGGTGCATTAATTAGTTCAACAGGGTGCAACCTCACAAGAACAAATGCCATAAGAATAATGTCTAATAGAACAACTTGGGAACCCCAGAGTCAGCAAACTGTAGGTGTAAATAAGACCCAGAACAATTATTTCAATTATTTCACAATTATCTATTGTTTCATGCACTTGCACAAATCTTCGGGTCATCATCAGGACAGAGGATGTATTGATAGGCATCTGCTTAACAAGACTGCAAAAGTAGTGGAAAAAGAATAGTGAGTATTGTGAAAAAGCTGAATGGTGCACAAGGTGAACCTCAGAAAAATGTACCTTGAGTTTCAGGGATGAGTAAATTCCGAGCTCGAAAAATATTTTGAAATTGAAAATGTGTGCCCAAATGGAAGCCAAAATATCAAATAGAAAACTTAATAAAAGCCAAGTGAGCTGAAGGCTATTTAACTAAGCAAGGGACTAAGCTGTTTTAGCCAGTAGGGTATAAGGTGTTTCACAATCCGCGGATGACTGGTAGAGGAGGGGGAGTTGATTTGATTTTCAAAGATAGTTGGAACTTTGCACAACTTTCTATTGACAATATTGAGGGCATGGAGCTCATGGGGTTTTCCCTGACGTGCCCCAGTGGACACCTGCTCTCGGGTATGGTCTGCTATCGTCCCCCCAGTGCAGTCAACCCCTCTTTTCAGAATTTTATTAATATCCTGTTTAATTTTGCTCTCACCCATTCACGCATGTTTATTGTGGTAGATTTTAATATCTGGGCCAATAGGAATACGGGGTCGACAATTAATGATCTCCTACAATCTTGCGAGAGTTTGAACCTACAGCAATTGGTTCTGGATCCTACTCACCAGGGTGGTCATATTTTGGATCTTATTTTCGCCGAGGGTAACCCTTCCAAAATAGAGGACATCTTACCTCTTTGCTGGACGGACCATTTCCTTGTAACTTTTACACTGGCCATCTTTAGAAAAAACCCGGACCAAGGCAGAGAATGGAGTAAACTGCCTGGTATTGCCAAAGTAGTGCCTATATTTACTAGTACTAATATGTTTGATGTAAACAAACCAGTGGAAACAAACTATCAGGAATTCTGTAAACAGATCATTAAGACCCTTGATTCAACCATTCCGGTAAAAAGTTTGAAGATTAAGCATAAGCCTTCTGCCCCTTGGTTTAACGAGAAGCTAAAAATTCTTAAAAAGACCTGTAAATTGGCAGAAAGGAAATGGAGGAAGGGCTATGATACAGCTAATAAAGATGCTCTGAAGACTACAATGAGTAAATATAAAAATAAAATCTCAAAAGCCAAAGCAGAGCTTTTTGCCAACTCAATTCTTGAGGCTCCCAAAAAAACCCGGAGGGTCTTTAAGATAGTAGATGAATTGACCAATCCTGATTGTTCTAAAAATAAAACTATCGCGACCCAAGAACTATGCAAAAGCCTAGCCACTTTCTTTGAGGAGACCATTTAAAAGAAATCTTCGGGTTATCAGAAAGTAAGGAAAACTCATGTGACTCTGTATCTGAGGCATGTACACAGCCATTAGGCTATCATACAGAGAATGGGACACATGAACTAGACTCGCTACTCTTAGCCAGTTTAGTATACCTTCCGAAGAAGAGGTTTTCAAGCTCGCCATGAGTACTAAATCTGGGTCCCCGATGGACCCCCTCCCCCACAAGGTCTGGAAAGAGTATGGCAGGGAGTTATTACCTCAGCTCCATCAGATCTGTAGCCAATCTTTGAACAGTGGGATTTCCTGCTGGAAACAGGCGATGGTGACACCTTTGCTGACAAAAACCCACTCTCGACCCTCAATGCCCTAATAATTATCAACCAATTTCCCTCCTCCCATACCCGGTAAAAATTCTTGAACGCATTGTCAGTAAAACCCTATCCCAATTTCTGGAAACCAACAGGGGACGTGCAATTTGGTTTTAGACCTGGCCATGGGACAGAGACAGCTCTAGTAGTCGTCTTAGACGAACTTAGAATGCAGGCAGATAACGGCCGTCCTGATCGTCTTAGATATGTCGGCCGCATTCGACACGGTCAATCATAAAATATTACTGAGGCGGCTTGCTGACCTGGGGCTGGAAGGCATGGCCTTTAACTGGCTTCAGTCTTACCTGGAGAATAGGCAACAAGCTGTGTCCCTCACCCCTTTTCAATCTAAATTTATAATGGTCAAGCATGGTGTTTCTCAAGGTTCATCTATTAGCCCGATCCTTTTTAATATTTATTTGAGACCATTGATTCCCATTATTAAATCATACAACATCAAGTCGGTGAACTATGCAGACGACAAGCAGCTTATCCTTTGCTAGAAGGCAGAGAGCTGACTTCACTTAGTAACTTCCATGAATATATGCTGAAGACAGCTAGATGGTTGATGGACAACTCTCTGCAGTTTAATGGTGGGAAAACAGAAATCTTACACTGCACTGTGAAGAAAATCCCTCGTCTGCTTCCAGACAATTTCTGGCCCATTCAGTCAGACACGCCTCCCATACCAGCGGCTGCAGTGCGCGATTTGGGGGTAATTTTTTACAATAAGTTGAGCCTGGTAAGACATGTGAATAAGACAATTGGGACTTGATTCTCACTCATAAAAGCCCTGCAGATAATTCTCCCCATGCTTCCTTTGGCAGCTAGGACACTAGTAGTCAGAAGTGTGATTTTAAGCCGGTTGGACTACTGCAACGCCCACACTCCTCGGTTCAGTCAACTTCCTTATTCTGAAACTACAAAGAATACAGACAATCGCTGCTTAGTTGGCTTTAAAGAGGACTCGAAGCGATTCTCCATCTGCGGCCCTTAGTGAACTTCATGGATCTAGACCTCTGACATTGCAGAAAAGGTTTACCTGGCACGCTCCATCATGTAATCTTCGCTCTTCCACAGCTCACCTGGTTTGTACCGCCAGAATAAGAACCTCCAGGTTTGGGGGGAGAGCCTTCAGCTGGGCGGCTGCCCACCTGTGGAATAATCTCCCGCCCGATATCAGACAAATAGAACAATACCTTCAGTTTAGGAAAAAAATTATCTTTTCCCTAGGAGGTTGTGTAGGTTTTTCAGCTGGTGGGTAAATAAGTGCATGTAGAGGAATCACTATTAGTCAGCGCCAGAATACCCGTGGGGTGATAGTGCGCTTTAGAAATTCTGTTTACATTACATTACAGATAAGAGGGTCTTTTCTGATCCCATTGCTAAAGTTGATATGACAAAGTGGCAAGAGGATTCAAGACCTGAAAAGTCTATAAATCGGTATAAGACACCAATATTTGAGAACTAATCAGAGTGTTAAAAGAAAATAGTAAAAGTAATTACAGAAGATGGAATTCGGGACACTAATGACTAGTCAATTAAATGCAAACCAAAGAGACAAACCAGACGGTCCAGGAACACAACCAGAGTAATGATCAATGTGTCTGCAATGTTTCGTAAATGCCCTGTGTGTCCCATGTAAACAATGGCCAGCATGGCTTACTTAGTACTAGTACGTCCTGGTCAAAGGCTTCCTTATTGAGGAAGACAGGGGCCTAGTCGGAAATGCAGAAACACATTATGGTAAAAAAGGAGTACTGACAATAGCGGGTAAATAAACAGGTCATCTGTTAGTGATTCATATCCAATGAATTAATATTTCATACAAAACAAGTGCCTTGTAACAGTGGCGACACGTGGATAGGACTATAGGAGAACCAGGTATGATATGACAGTAAGAGTACTGCCATAGATCCAAGACAAGAAGAATGTGCAACAGTAGGAGTACTGCCATAGATCCAACATAAGAATGTGTGACAGTAAGAGTACTGCCATAGATCCAAGACAAGAAGAATGTGTGACAGTAAGAGTACTGCTGTAGATCCAAGACAAGTAGAATGTTGAATATATTTGTGATCTCTGAAAACTAAGAAGATCAGGAACTTGTGAAGAAAATCAAATTTGTGATTTCTGAAATAATGGAGTTGAGGTGCGACTTAAGGAACAGTAAGTGACAGAACTGGGCCAGGAAAACCTCAGAGAGAGCAAAGGAGGCATTCTGGGAAGCATCTGTCAGATGACTGTGGAGCGAGCATTCACAAGAGCACAGAATGTGAGCAACAACAGCCAAGAGTGGAGAGGAGTTAGCCTAACGGCTAGGGCGCTCGACCTCGGACCTGGGGAACTGGGTTAGAGTCTCGGTAATGACGCTGAACATCCTGTGATTCTGGGCAAATCACTTAATCTCCCCGTGCCTAACAAAAAATGAATGTGTGTCCTCATGTAACATAACTGGTGCTATGTAAAGCGCTCTAATACCCAATTCGGGTTCGGGTCAAGTTCGCACTATATAAAACTCTGCACAAAAAAAAAAAGAGCAGTTAGTGCACGCTGTGCAAAGATAAGCTATGTGGGGTCTAACTTCACATGTTCCTGCTCAGTGGCTCATACTAGCAACACGGCATGTGATAACGGAACTGACTGCCTGTGTATGCAATGCATCACTCTGAAGGAAAATAAAAATCTGGCTCTATGTATCATGCTGTCACCGTATAAACATGGTTTATTATAGACTTTGGGAGTATGATGGACAAACAGTAAACCGATGTATAAGTTGTTTTTAAAAAATGGCACCTATCGCCTACACATTCATGTGTGTCATCTTTCTCACAGGTAGAAATAAGCCTATGATGGGGGACAAGATTTGGAGAAGTTGTGTGGTGGATGGTTACATATGTTCATATTGTGGTTCTCACACACACACACACATATATATATATATATTTATATATATGGTCCAAATGTTTAGTTGACTATATAGCGGCATGTATGACTGTTGTAAAAAGGCATTTGATACTATACTGTTTTGCTATTGCTATATATGATGAATTGATTTCATTCTTTTACACAATAGAATATTTTTGTTATAATTACTGCATTTTGTTTTTTGCTGATATGTATATATAATGAATGGCTTTGGAAATTATGAATCTTTTGTATTTTTTACCCCGGTGCATTATCATTTGACTGGGTATCAACGTGAAATTAGTAATCACATAAGAAATAGCTGCCAACATTTTGAGAATTATTAAAATATAGAACTAACTTAAGACAAAATCCTAAACTTACTACTTTTTGTATTCACAGAAGGCGTTTAGTAGTAGTAAAGTTAAGATTTTGTCTTAAGTCTGTCTTAAGTCTGTCCTAAGTTTGTCTTAAGTTTGTCTTAAGTCTGTCTTAAGTTTGTCTTAAGTTTGTCTTAAGTCTGTCTTAAGTCTGTCTTAAGTTTTTTCCTAAGTTTGTCTTAAGTCTTTCTTAAGTCTGTCTTAAGTCTGTCTTACTACTTTTGGTATTCACAGAGGGCATTTAGTAGTAGTAAAGTTAGGATTTTGTCTTAAGACAGACTTAAGACAGACATAAAACAAACTTAGGACAGACTTAAGGCAGACTTAAGACAGACTTAAGACAGACTTAAGACAAAATCCCAACTTTACTACTACTAAATGCCTTCTGTGAATACCAAAAGTAGCAAGTTTAGGATTTTGTCTTAAGTTAGTTCTGTGAATCGGGCCCATAAACAAATTTAATAACATTAAAAATATTAACAAATATTGATAAAAATATATTCAATCAATATAGGGAAATGTATTGGAGTATGGGAATAATAGATATATTATTCCCACTCCAGTTTATGTGACGGTAGAGAAATTCTATGACTTCAGAGGGGTTAAATATATTATGACCACTCCAAACTGTGCAATGGTAGGGAAAGCTTTGGACCTCAGAATAGGTTAAATTTACTGTTCCCACACCAGTCTGTGCAACAGTAGGGAAATCGTTGGGCTTCAGAAGAGTGAAATTTACTATTACCACTCCAATCTGTGCAATAGTACGGAACACGTTGACCTTCAGAGGGGTAAGATTTACTATTACAACTCCAGTCTGTGCAACAGCAGGGAAAGCGTTCGACTTCGTAGGAGTAAGATTTACTATTCCCTCTCCAGTCTGTGCAACAGTAGGGAAAGTGTTGGACTTCAAGGGAATTACATTTACTATTCCCACTCCAGTCTGTGCAACAGTAGGGAAAGCATAGGACTTCATAGAGGTTACATTTACTATTCCCACTCCAGTCTGTGCAACTGTACAGAACGTGCTGGACTTTGGAGGGGTAAGATTTACTATTCTCACTTCAGTTTGTGCAACAGTAGGGAAAGCAATGGACTTCAGATGGGTTAAAGTTACTATTCCTGCTCCAGTCTGTGCAATACTAGGGAAAGCGTTGGACTTCAGAAGGGTTAAATGTACTATTACCAGTCCAGTCTAATCAAGAGTAGGTAAACTACTTTACTTAAAACACATTTCATATTTGATTAACCCTATTAATTTACAAAAAATATCAAACTCTAAATATAAACAGCATTACTTAACATAATATATATATAACTAAAAAATTAACAATTTCAAAATATATAAACAATGTAATAATTAATTTTCAATTACAAAATAATGATCATTTAATTATTACTTAATTAACTTCTGACCTTATAAACCTACAAACCTAGCAACCCACACCATATATAATGATACATAGATTGTGATGGTATTAAACCTAAGGAAAAGGTGTGGCGCCACGGAATCTGGGGATCACGGTTCGATTGCCGGCGGCAGATTAGCCCAGCATCATGTGACTCTGGGCAATAGCTTGCTTAATCTTCCCGATGGCCCCCAGTGCCTAGAGACCCTTACGAGTGATTGTTTCTGCTTTACAAATGTGGATTATTTAGTTAAAGCCATCATGGAGGCTACTTGTATAATCAACAAGGAGCATCCTTGCTTGTTCCTGGGTACATGCAGCATATTATGTAAAGTTCAAAGCCAATTTTGTAGGTCAGATGTTACATGTGGATGATGATAATGAAGTTTTAAAATAGTTCTGGTGTCAGCAGTGTGAGAATGGGTTTGTAAAGTTAAAGAATTAAACGAATCAAGTTCACTACTTGATGCCCCATCACACAAATTACCGCACGGTTGTATTTATGCAACTAACAACAGCCTTGGAGTGGTGTTAATGCAAGGAACAAAAAAGTTGCAGTGTTCAATGCGTCCATTAAGGTGGAGGGCAATTATTTAGTTATGGAGAAGGAAGCATTGGCGAGTTGTTACTTGTGGCTAATTTCAGGCAATATGTTTGGGGCCCAGCATTTAAATCTGAAAATAAAATACCTGGTTGGCTTATTTTCCACCAAAGGAGCAAGAAAGAAAACATGTGGATAGCAAAGTGGCCTTTTCAATTACAGGAATCTGTGTTCAATATCAAGTATGTTCCTGGAATGAGAAATATTACAATGGATTTCCTATGGTGTTTGCCTCTTGGTTGGTGCCAGTGATGAAAATGTACGAAGAAGAGGAGTGTGTTGTTGCAGTAGAAGAAGTCACATCAAAATGTGTATCATATGAATAATGATTGAAGAATGCCTTAAATGGTGAATTGTTTTGGAAAGTGACTATGTATGTACACACAGGTTGGCTACAGAAGGATTTGCTTCATAAAGAAGAGAGATCATTTGTAGAGGTGAAGTTAGAACTCATTTGTTCATGTGGAGTTTTGAGGATCAAAGATTACTTGTTTTTTCCTCAAGTTAGAGAAGAATAGACCTGGAAATGGCACACATGGTTTATGGGAATGAGTACCTTAAAGGGGGTTAAGGGTTGACATATGACTCCCAGGGCTGGATAAAGATCTAGAGAGCTAGATTTGGCATTGTATATCTTGTTCTTTGATTAATAACTCACAAAGGACCGTAACTTTTCGAAAACTGATAAAGCTAAAGACTAAGGAAGTATGACTGCAAGCAGTAACAGCCAACATTGCATGGTTTTGGAATTCATGAGTGCAATAAATAGAGCCTAGTCCAAGTTTTGGCCATAATATAGAGCATGACATACACATTTTGATGAAATTTAATCTAGTCCAGGTATTTACCACTCCCTATCCCACTGTAAATTTCAGCAGGTTTAAACTGCCAAAATGTATGTGGCGATAAAACTTTATTGCACCCAGTAATAACTGGGTGCTGTAAACTTGGCAGAACTAGTAACTGCAATCCCTGAACAAACAAGTAATTGTGAAGGGATTATAAAAATCAGGAGCAGTTGTGATCAAGGCCATAGTGTTGGTTGAGGATGATTCAGAAGGTGATAGTGAGATATTTGCATGTGGAAGAAGACGAAAGGCAGATGATATTGGATCTAGATTTACTTAGAGACTTACTTTGATGTCATACTATTATTTTGATAAGATGTTTTAAGACAGAGTAGTGTTAGGCCAATATTAGAATGGGGAAGGCAAAGGATATACCAGAAAGAAGAAAGCTCGAGGGACAGCATTTGGCACCATGAAAGGAGATATATTTACTTGGATAGCCATATCAAATGAAACTGGGGATTAAATTTGGCCCATATTGTGGTTGTCAAGAACATCAATATGCTGAAGCTAGTAAGAAGAAAGGATTGGAGTGGGAAGTATTTAAGGAAGCATTCAGATAAAATGTAGGTTGTTTGAAAGGATTTCTGCCCAAGACAAATTAGGCACATGCATTTTTTTGGGGTAGCTGAAGTAGTGAGGACTACATCTATCAGTCTGACGGAGATCGTTAGGTGTGAATTGGCAAGTTGTTCAAAGAAGGGATAACGGAGCAAGTGGGTTAGACCTGCGGTTGTTGCATCTGGAGATATTATTTATGCATTGCCAACTCAAATGGTGTTTAATAGAAGATAGCCTAACACCAGTGAGATGCCAGATAATGATATAAATACTAATCTGAATTAATTTTCAGCACACTATCAGGTCATGTTGCATCCTTTGTTGAGAAATCTGACTTCCACCAAAAAGGATATTCAGGTTCTGTAGGATGGTGTTTGGCCTTGTGTCAGCTGCAATGACCTTCTAGAGGGATGACATGGTTCTTGTGTTTCCAAGATGAAATACAGGTGGCTAGCAAGATACCATCTCAGCATGATTAAAGGTTAAGGCAAGTATTGGAAATTTTAAAAGAGAAGGACCTTACAGCGAGGTTAGGGAAATGCTAAACAAAATAAGTCACATGATCAGTCATAATGGATTGAAACCTACAGAAAGGTAAATAGAGGACCATATTAGAGACACATTGACCAAAGGACAAGGACCAGCTTCTGTCATTTTAGAGGACATGGTGGATAAAATAGTAAACACAAGTTAAATCTCCAAGAAAAGAGTGGAATTTAAATATATGGAACATTGATTTAATTAAGGCAGCAGTGTTGGGAAAGTTTGCTAAAAGTAAGAAATGTGTCTTATCAACAAAAGCTTTCTGTGGCAATTATACAAGAAGGAGAAAGGGTTAAGTATGACAGTAGATGTTGCATCAAGAAGATTGAAGGATCTTCAGTCAAAATACAATTGAGTAAGAACCACTGGCAGTGCAAACAATGTGGACAAACTGAGAACACGAGGGTGTGTAGATGTAAGGATATGGTGAAGTATAGGTTTATTTTTTCATGCTAGCTCTGTATAATGTACTACTACAAGGCTCCTAAATATGCACGCCTTCTGGAACAGAACAGGATGAAATTATGCATTGTTTGTGGCCGGCGCCTAAAAAGAATCCTTGAACCCCAGTAGGGCACGCTTCATGAAAAATCTTAGTAATGACAAGAAGGACTATGCTACATGTACCATGGGGACTCTCACAAAACTCTCACATGGGGACTCTCAAAAAACTTAACAATGGGGGCTGCCATTTTGAAGATCTAGAGTATAAGTTCTTCATGGTGCGCAGCCTCCTTGCCAGGGAATTATGCCACATACCTGCTGCACTTCAGTATACAAAAAAGAGATGGATGTAATGTTTTAATTAAACATATTTGCTGCAGTACGTCCCTTTTTTGAACGGATAAAATTTCTTCTTCTGTGAAGGTGACCAAAGGCATTTGAATGCAGAGAAGTGTCTTGCATCAAACTCGTAAGTATATAAGCTTGCACTCGTTTGTTTACACAAAGGAATCATCCATTAGGATCATTCACTCAATAGCACTTGTTTGTTTTTTAGACTGAGTCATCCATTAGGATTAGAAGCATAGTACCATTTCCCGTGTTTTCCAAGCAGCACCGGTCATCCAGCCAGCCATTCTGTGCGAGGAGTAGGACGACGCTGGACGCGAGGAGAGTGAGCGGGCGTGGAGCAAGGAGAACGCCGCTCTTCTATCTGAAACCCCCAAGCCCCCGCGGCAGCTGACAGGAAGCTGTGGGGGCAAGCGGGGGAAGAGGTGTGCCGCGGTCGCCCTGTGAGATTGAAAAGAGCCGGGAGTGAGCAGCTGCGGTGCCGCCATCAGCGGGCGGTCCCGAAAGTATTCTTCCCCTCCTTTGGTACTCGGCTGAGAGGGAGTAGGGGAGTGGGTACCGCGAGTGAAAGCGGTTTTGCAGGCATTTCCCTCCCTCATCCCTCCCTCATCTTGGTGGAGGAGCCGCAAGGAGGACTCCGCATTCTGCATATACCATTCGCACTTGCACTTGCTCCCTTCAGTGCGTGGTGCTACAGTAGCTGCGGTTGGAGCTGCGGTTGGGGTTCCTCACTGAGGCGGAAAGTGGTGACGGCAGACACTGACACTGAGGTGGTTCAAACCGTGTGCGGACGTCTGTGTCAGGGAATAATAGCAAGTGGGAGCGAGTAACAGCCTATGCCTATGCTGTTTTGCCATTTGCCATTTACCAGTTCCTACTTTTTTTTTTAAGCCACTGAGGAAGTTAAAGCGTTGGCCTATATTGCTCCTATATTCCCCCCCTTGCCCTCGCGGAAGCGGCTAGGCCGCCCCACATTTGAATTTGGGACGCACTAAACTGTGGTTCTGCTGGTTCTGCTGCTGGGAGACTACTGGACCCACAAGCCCTCGCTTTCTGGTGAGAGGAGTCACACCTGCCTTCACGCTATAAAAGCGCCCATCACCTCCGGGGCGCGGGACGCGCGTGGGCGGCACCCGGGCAAAGGGCGGGCCGTCTGTGGCCGTCCGGGGCTGGTCGAGGCTGGGCTGGGGTACTTCCCTAGGTCCCTAGGCCCCGCCGTACCGATCCCCAGGAATATCATCACTGAGAAGACAAGGTATTTGCTAATATTGATTCGGAGTCTGCACTGTTACTTGAACTATGGGCAAAATCACTCCTGCTATTAAACGATCTACTAACAAGCAGAAAAACTGCACCATGTCCCCTCTACCGAGCCTGACCGCGATCAACAGGATGTTACAGAAAACAATAGGGGTTGTTGTAACAGCTATAGAGAGCACTGAGAGACGCTTATCGCTCCCCCCAAATATGCGTCTTGCCTTGCTACATCCCAACACCACTGCTACTCAGGCAGATTCCTTTGGTTCCACACTTTTGGACTCTTATGTAGAGCTCCCCAGGACAGAGGGCAACCATAACATCTTACCACTTCAAAATTCATCTCCGGCAATGTTTTCTACTGCTACTAGTCTCTCACAAACTCCAACCCTGCAGTGCCACGACACATTTGTGGAGACCTCCCCCTTAATAAACGATCCAACGGATTCGGAGGGCTTGGACGCCCCTTTTTTGGGGCCGCCAAATCAGAGTAAGCCTTTAAATGTATTAGGCAGGTTACCATCTTCGTTAACCAATGAGGAAACAATCCACTTAAATTATCTGATACCATCTAAGGAGACACCTCTAATCAATAATGCTTTGCCCCTTAAAATGGCCAACCGACACCTCGTAACCCGAGCAAAAATTGGATGCGCTTCAAAAAGGAAAATTATAGAAACTGTACAAAAAGGGAGGAAACCAAAATTATTAAAAACGTTAGATTTGGCAAATCCTGAACAAGGGCTACCTACAGGTAGGGTATCTGTAAGGCCTGACGATAACCATGGGCGATTTACCTAAACCACTATAGGTAGCCATACTGAAATTATTCCTCCTGCTTCTATTGAGGGTGTCGGTGGGCCATTGGCACACATAGAGCACATTGTTAGATCAATGATTTTACCACTCCTCGAAAGGATAAAATTGGTAAATGAAAAGCTGGAGAAATTTGAACAGCTAACCTTAGATAACTTTACCTTTTTAAAAAATTTGATAAAAGTGGAAGTTAGAGGGAGAATGGAGAACATATTACCATCCCAGGGTGATTCTGTAAATCCTACAGGGGCTGTAACTGGGGTAGCTACTGCACACTCGACAAAGGCACTGAATCGTAAGGATCCCAGCTGCAATAAACAGATAAAAAAAATCCCGGATAAAAGTGTTCAAGGTCCTACATCCAGTGAAGGGAAAAATGTGAGTGAAAGGGTTGTTCGCTCCGAAAGTGGACAAAAAACAAAAGACAATTATGATACCAACATAAAAACTCCATTGGCAACGATCGACCTACCGTCAGAGTCACTACCATATGTAATTGTACTTACTGGCGTCCCAGAACTAAAGAATGGGAAACCAGAATCTTATCAAGAATTAAAAAATAAAGTGACATTCTGGTTGAACAAGAACAGGCCGATCCCTAGACATCTGAAAGGAGAAATATTGTTCACTAGAAGGGTAAACTGGATAGGAAGAAGGCCAAAAGATATACAAGGAGATATCATTATTGCTAATTTTAGAGATAGTAATGTGGCAAGATTAATTTGCAATGAACAGCACTACATTGACAAGGGCCCTATTCGAGTCAAAAATCTCAATTATTTTTACAGCAAGAAGATTTTGCGTATACATAGACGCCAGCAAACCACGTCCCACGAAGCAATGTTGGGAGGTTTTAACACCTACCCCAGATAGCTACAAAAAACTATTTTTCAGAACTATATGGGTTAGATGATGTAGACTGACTGAAAGAAGCTCAAGGAAAAGAAAACAGTTTCATAATTGTTAACCCCATGCAGGCAAATGAGGACAGGTGTAACACAAGGGAAGTAGTTAAACAGGGCCATAACCCCATCCTGATGGACCAATTGGGAAACAATAACCCATCATCATCGACAATTGGCGATGAAATAAATATGGACCACAACCAACTTGATAGCGAGAATATTGTCGAGGCTAAATTAATCTCTTGGAATATTGCTGGAATAAGGAAAAATATGTCTGACCCCGCATGGCACGATTATATCAACAATGGGGATCTCATCTTATTCCAAGAAACATGGGGAGTAGAAAACTTTTTTAAAGTAGGCTACAGGTCTTTTTATATAGCGGCATCAAACTTAAACAAAGGCAGACCCTCTGGTGGTCTGATAATTTGGGCAAAAATCACGCTGGGCACTGACTTTAAACAAATTGATTCTAATAGTCCAGACATCTTGGCTATAAAATTTCAAGATGCTAAAGGTCGGACAATCTGCATTATTAATATTTATAATAGACCTCAATCATCAAATAAAGAATCAGAGACAATAGCCCAGTTAGATAGTTTTATCCATAATCCAGACCATAAAACTATGTTGATCATTGGGGGAGATTTTAATAGGAACTTTGAACCGGTTATGGGTCTAGAAGACATTTATGGAGAGAAGATAATGCTAATAACATCCCTAGCATTGATGCCAACTATACAATACCCTGTACAAAAGGCTCTCTGCAAGTGTTAAAAATGACAATGGAATACGACCTACGCTCCTGTAATGGGCGACTTCCCTCCGATTGCCCAAGCAAACCAACCTTCAAAAGAGGTTGTTTTACTAGCCACCTAGACTATATATTGGTTTCTTTAAGTCTATGGCCAATGCTCATGGACTTGAAGGTGGATAATCGTATAGAAAGTGACCACTTGCCCCTTTCCCTGACTTTTTTTAGCTCATTGTTCGTGCCCCATATGGGGATGGTCTCTAGGGATTACAATCTTATACATGTCCCTTTAGAGTCAAATAATCACAGGTCTTTAAAGTGGCCTGCTGTAATGGGTAATGTTGCCATTATCAAGGAAATTTATGAACTCTATGCAACACTCATGTCGCCGCTAGTTGACACTAACATTGAGGATTATTCCATAACAGCAGTGCATGGGAACCTGATGCAGCAACTTAGAGAGATCCTTTCAAAAGGGACTAATAAGGCACAATTTTGCCGGAATAACCGTCCGAAGGGAGGTCTTTGGTATAACAAAGCCTGTCGTCAGGCCAAACTAGAATTAATAAAAGCTGTAAAAGGGAATCAAATTAACATTGTTAGAGATATGAGAATGCACTACAAAAAAAATATTTTACTAGCTAAAAGATAATGGGATGAAAAAGTTTGGATGGATCTGCTCCAAGCATGTAAATCAAAATACCAAACATTGTTTTGGAATCTCATAGCCAGGGGCACTAAAGAAGGGACCCCATCCAGGGACAGGTTCCTAGAGGAAAATATTTGGGTTAAACACTTCTCCACTTGTACTCATGTGGAGGGGTTGAGGAAGAGAAGACACACGAATGTTCAGGGCTAAATACATGTGAAACACCCCTAACATTTAGTTTGACAGATACCATATTAGCTATCAATGCAGTCAAACAGGGCAAAGCCCCAGGCCCAGACAAAATTCCCGGGGATCTCTGGAAACATGAGAACCACTTGTGGGCTCCTTACATTAATCTGCTCAGCAACGATATTGCAAGAGGAGCCCCAATTCCAGAGACCTGGCGGGGCGCAGAAATCGTGACCATTTTTAAGAAGGGTGATAGATCTAACCCATCACATTATAGACCTATCAGTTTGATAGTTGTCCTTCAAAAGATTTTTGCTCGCCAACTTTTAAGTAAGTTAAATACGTGGATTGATGATAATTCTATTTTTACAAAATACCAGACAGGTTTTAGAGCTAGAATTAGCACGGTAGATCAAGTATTTAGATTTTTATGTTTAACTTGGAAATACATTAATATAAGGAAATCTCATCTATATGTAGCTTTTGTGGACCTTAGAGCGGCTTTTGATCTGGTCCCCAGGGGGAAGTTATGGAAACTGCTAAGGGATATGGGTGCCTCCGGGGAAATCTGCCAACAACTGATCAGGCTACACGAGGGTAATTACGCAAGAGTGAGGTGGGGACCTAATGGAGAGTTATCAGAGAGGATAGATATAAAGAGAGGCGTCAGGCAAGGTTGCGTCTTGGCGCCAACTCTCTTTTCCCTTTATGTGAATGATATCCCGGACACCCTCTTGGGCTGTGAGCATGACTCTCCCAAGTTGTGTGGTCAAGCCGTTCCGGCTCTATTATTTGCGGATGACACGATTTTAATTTCCCAGACCCCTAAAGGATTACAGAATCTTCTGAATACATTTCTGTCCTATTGTTTGGACAAAAATCTCGAAATTAATGCTTCCAAAACTAAGGTCATGACGATCAGCCCCCACAGAGGTTTTAATAAAGTTTTTGTTGTAAATAATGAAAAGATCGAACATGTGAAAAATTTTAAATATCTGGGCATTACCCTCGATACTAAAATGAATTGGAAGCCACAAATAGAAAAATCGAGACTAACACTAACACAAAATCAAGCCTCCATAATTAGGAAGTTTAAGAATAGTTTTGCCAGAGCAATATCACCTGCAATTGAGCTATTTAAATACGAAGCTCAATCAGCTACTCTATACGGGGCAGAACTATGGGGTCATGTAGTACGAGATGACTTTTCAGTCCAAGAAAACAGCTTTTTTAGACAACTTTTAGCTGTCCCAGGATGCACCCCTCTAATTCCTTTATTCTGGGACTTGAATATACGTCGTTCGGATGATCATGCCTACCTACGTCCATTATTATATTGGGTTCGCCTGTGGTGCACTGATGAGCTAGTGGACTACAGAGATGCACTAAAGGAAATAATTCAAATAAAGAACACCACCCGGTTGGCATGGTTAGTGCACATCGAAAATTGGTTTATAAAATTGGGGTCACGTAGTTTTTGGACGGATCCTGATTCCCTTACCAATGTCTCTAAAAAATTGCTGAAGGAAAGATACTGGAAATGCATCCATAACTGTGCATTACAAAATTCAAAACTAGGAACACTGACCCTTAAATTTTTTAATGTTAAAACTGAAAGTAAATTTGAATATTTTATGGATAAAATTGAGCCTCCTTTGGCTAAATCATTGTATTTAAAATATCGTTATGGTATTTTACAATTTAAATCTAGAACATCGATGTGGGTGTGCAATAAAGGATCCGGGTACATTAACAAATCTGATGTGTGCCAATTATGTGACATGGGCGTTAAGGAGGACGAGGCCCATGTCCTATTTATATGTCCTGCATATTTGCAGGCAAGGATAAAGTGGATCAAACCCATTTGCCTCATTTTGGGTCTCCGGCTTATCCAAGATGGGGAAAGAGTGTTCAAGGGTGATACTTCACAGAGTATAGTATTTAGCCTAAGCCGTTTTTTACTTGTTGTAGCGATAACTAGGAAAAGAAATTGTTTAAAATTTAATGGTACTGCTACCTGTGCTGGTTTCTTAACTTTTTAATTTTTCTACCGTATGTTTCTATATACATAAGTATTACTTTGCCTTGGATGTTTGGCTTTGCCTTAAAGGGCTGATGAATTTATATTGTGCTCAGAATAATTCCCAATGCCTTTAGATATTCTGTGCCTTTTCTTGTATCCCTGTACATATTAACCGCATTTATTATAAATGTTATACCCTGCCCTGCCATGATGATTGTTTTACATTGTAGTGTACTCTTTTATGGTTATTTTAACCAAAATAAAGAATTGAATTAATGAGTACCATTTGTTTGTTTTCACAAGTAAGTGTACATTAGAATTACAAACTGGACTTGTTAATTGCAAACTCCACCACTAATTTATTCAACAAGGAGTTCTATGTGGTTACAAACTAATCATTATTGTGAAATCATGTTGACTCATAATAATTTTTTATGGTATGCAGAAATCTCTAAAGCAAACATTTGATAACCAAGGGTCGAAATGAGATATACAGTACTACTAAATACCTTTTACGTTACAGTTTCCAACTCCTTACATTGAACATACACAAAGATCACAGGAATCTATTCCCCGATTTTGAAGGTATATATCTTTAGTTAACAACATGTTATATAACCCTGGCTATGATTTGCAGTTAGAGATCAACCTTGCATTTCAGCTCAGAGGACTGGGTTTAATTTCAAAATAGATAGTAGAAAATACAGAGTCAATAGGTATATCATATACAATATCAATGGTTAGCAAAAAGTGCACAATAATCCTCATCTGATATGATAGCCAAATAGTGCTTAATATGCAATACTTTAAAAGTTAAGACAAGCGTAAATTAAGCATCTAATTAGTACGTATATTACCACCTCATATGATGAGTTCACCAAATAGATGAATGTTCAATAAAAATACAGTGGATCTGTAATTCTTTGCCATATATTAATTGAACTTTACTCACTAATAGCAAAATCAAACCAAAATGGCATCATTAGTGTACAGTTTTCTAGCCACAAGTTTCAGGAACTTTGTAAAAATACAGTTCAACTACATATCAGATGTTTTAAAGCATGCTACCACTGCTTTCTTGCTCATGCAAATTCCCCATTTGTTAAAAGGTACCCTTAACAGCCCCCTTCTTTCTTCTAGTAGTGCAGGACAGAGACGAGTTGAGTGAATGATGCTTTCATCTTCCATTTTGCATAGTCTGCAACATGTGGTTTTTGTCCCCCATAGCCGAGGCATCGCATGTGCAAGGCCTGGGAGAAGGTAAAATCGTGCTCTAATAAAATCATTTCTTAGCTGCGCTGACCAACCAGTCTCTAGATATGGCTGTGATTTAAGAATTTTATATTTATTCAGTATCATCCAAGCATGTGATCTATATGCAAGGGACTCTTTATCTTTCAACACAGATTTTTTTCATTAATCCATTGTTGACTTTTTAAAAAGACTCTGGGGTAGAGACATTTCCCACAGAGTGCGAGCTGACAACTCATCTATCGCCGAATCTAGATATTTCCAGAGAAGAGAGTTTAAATTTGTTTGGACTTCTTGACAAAGAATTTGGCACAGATGGCTAGAGGTGTTTGATTTTATTCTCTACCAAACTTACATAGAAGCTCCTTTCCTTGCAATAGTTTGATTTATAAATTCACATTCTAGCCTTATCTGGGCCAGTGAGGCATTGCAGGGGAGACGGCAAAGAGATCTTAATGTTTTTACAATGATTTTGTTTACAATTACAGAGTTTCTACCACTCAGTACCTCGCTTCCATAAGAGATGCTTGGTAGTAATTTTGCAGTTATTACTTTTAACAATGGGAGATGACTTGGACCACCTAGTGACCTCTGTGAAGTACGAAATGCTAGAAGTAGAGACTTGCCTTTACTCTGCAGGTCCATCCTTTGATGCTGAAAGGAATGCTTATCATCAAATAGTACTCCAAGGTATCTGTATGTTTTGACCTGCTCCAATTGGCGACCTTATAAGTACCTCTTATGCTTTCTCTGTATCCTTTTGCTTACCTCCATAGCTTTTGTCTTTTCTCACTCATAACAATGCCATTCACTAATTAGATTTTGTGTCAATAAGTCATTGCAAATTAACTTTTGTTTGACTTAACAAGATCACATCATCGGAGTATAAAGGTTCGATATGGGCTTGTCTCCTAACTTGGGGGGATGCGTATTTACTTCATCCAGTGCGTGCATTAAATCAGACAAAAATAGGTTAAATAGATATAGAGCAAGAACACACCCTTGCTTCAGCCCCTGGAAGGTTTCAATTTTCCTGGACAAATAAGAACCATCACCTTTTTTCACCCTTACCCAAATATCAGAATACAACAAATGAGTTGCCTTTAAAAGGCAAACAGGTATGTCTAGTTTAATTAGCTTGTGCCAAAGAAGATGTCGCTGTACACTGTCGAACACCGACTTAAAATCTACGAAACAAAGGTAGATTGGTTGCTTACTTAACCTAAATTGATCTAATAATTAGGTTCACTTGAATATATTTATGTTTTTCTTTATGGATTACATTTCCTTTTCCAGTTATTAGTTTTAAATTATGAACAAGGTGTCATAGAATAGTTATCTTCCCATCTAACTATTTTTTTTAACTATAGGCAAGGTTTCAAAGAATATAAGGAAGCTGAAAGGCTGCAGGGGCTTTTCTACAAATTGTTTATTCTGAAAATGTTCAAAAATGTTTAGATAGAATATATAAACTCTGAACTGAGTCTAATAAAATAGAGAGGAACTTTTTACCAGGGACTCAAGAGCTGTAATCATCTTTCTTGTAGCCATTGGATACTGCGGTTCAACTGATTTTAGGCTTTGGTTCACAGTGTTGTTCATCAGCATAGGTTTGAGCTGATAGCATTTTGCAGATGTGAACTACCTAATATTGAAATTTAATTAATTGATTTTTATGGCCCCCGTGTTCTCTGTACGTTTTGCACCCACACCCTATTCCTTACACCACAAAACCCACTTGTCTGTTTCTTCACTGTGATCTCCAACCCTAACCTTTCAATGTTTTTTAATTATTATTGTTGTGTTCCCAGGGCCCGGCTGCTGCCTGTTGCTACAGTCTAGCTCGCATCACTTCTTAGTAATCAGCAGACTTTTTTTTAAATTTAGGCTACTTTTCTAACATAGCTGTCTAGCTTGATGGAACAGTAAAGTAAAAATAATTACGAAGGGGCTGCCGACACATCATGACGAATATGCATGCATTGACCAAAAGCCCATCTAAGTGTATAAGTTTGGGCTGTTTTCATGAGATGTGGCAGACAGCTAAAACTGTCTATAGCTACGCCTAAAAACATTGACAAGACCTCATTCAATTCAATTCAAAAACTTTATTTGAATACAAATCGTATTCATAAAAGTTGACAGGACCTTATTAAATGTTGATAACTTTTTAAAGCGAGACGATACTCGGTTGCTAATTTTAAAACAAAAAAAATAAAGTAAGAAACCCAGTTCGAAGGGAGGTAGTTAAAATTAGTAACAGAGCTGTGGCAAGATAGGGAGATAGTAAAAATAAGTAACAGCTGTGGCCAAATAGAAATAATCACGTTATTCTGAAATAAAACATAGATGAAATACAATGGGAGTATTTTATCCAGTGTTAGACAAGCATGCATAGTGCAGTCAGTGTACTATGTAATCTGCAACAGTCCTTGATATGTCTCAGAAAAACAATCTCAATCTAAAATGTGAACCATTCAAATGCTAAGATATGAGCATTGTTAGACACAAGAGGCAGGGTTCTCAAAATAATAGTCTGATTCTAAATTAGAGATAGATCAGAAAAATATCTTCTAATAGTGATTGCCTAATGATGCACATTTAAGTAAGTGAACACAATCCCTTAATATTCATCCGTGTTAAAGGTAAAACAGAAGCGTGCAGCTGTGAAGCCGCATTTTCCGCCAGCAGCTCTTGCAGAGGTATTTTTACCTCGACCTCATGCAGAGGACCAAAGCAATCAAAACAGTTCACAGGGAGGCACTCATTGGATTCTCTCCATTAATATTAATGTGTTTTACAGCCCCCTTATGCAGGAAGGGATTAGAGAATAGCTAATGGTAAGACAGTTCACTGCCCACTATGTGAAATAGTACTCGACTAGGTCGCTAGTGAATCTGGATCCCTATATTTTAGTTCTGGAAAATGGGTTTGTTTTCCATCAATGGTACTTCCTGATTAAATCAGAGTGGATTACGCTTTTCTATGGAAATTCTGCAGCAAAGATTTTTCTAAAGCAGTGTTTCCCAAACTTTTTAGACCCAATTTTTAGAAAGACAGTCTTTCGCGATCCACCTAGAATTAATGGACATGAGGTGGGCGATTTTTAATGTAAGTAAAGCATTGTGTGGTAGCACACTGTCATCAGAGACAACACAGTTTCCATTGAAATGGCCACTAAATTTGCACAGTTAATAAACTGCACACAAACGCTTTGTGGAATTTGGCTTTGTCATTTGTGCTCCACCAAGTTAAGTGTATTGATATGTTTTCATCCTGTTCAAATCTTAGCTTCCATAACACTTCAGAATTTCATTTGTGCTTTCCTAACTGCTTTCCTAACTGCTGAATGATTATAGTTAACTTACAGGCATTTACATTTTGTTGTGTCTTCCAAAAGATTACATCCTGCAGCATTTCCTTCTGCATATATCAACTTTACTTTTCTTTCCCTGACTGCAAAGTGAGAGGAGTTCATAAACACCATTCCGCGTGTTAAAAAAGCAGCAATTTCTCAGAAGACATAGCCTGAAATTTGACTTCTGTCTTTAAAACGCAGCTTTTGTGAGAAGATAAATGCAGAATTTAAAGGCATCTTTATTTTTTTTCTAGGACTACGTGACCCACCAAAAATCGTCTCATGACCCACCAGTGGGTCGCGACCCACAGTTTCGGAAACACTGATATAAATCATGGATGCATGATGGTGGTGAGCACTGGTGGGTGATTGTAAAACAAAATCGAGCCCTCATTACCTGTTGAATGGAGCAGTTTTGCAGAAGGGGAAACCTTTCTAGACACCTAGAAATTATCTTGTGTTTTCTGGACCAAAAGTTGCAAGCACTGCACTAGGAAAAAAACTTGGGTTGAGTAGGACTGAGAGTACACACAGAAACACAGCTCGCTCCTCACCTGCACCCTACAGAACTACAGGGAGAGCAGACATTGCTCTTCTGCCCTTAGATCGCCTCCCAATAACATCCACAATACCAATTGCTGTATACTGCCTCCCTCAGATATTTACCACTTACTCAGCGGTGGAGATATATACCAGCATTAATCTCCTTAGAATCAGGGGGAACCTACATGAAACAACCTCATAATTCCAGGACTGGGAGGTTCTTTCACAATCTGGGGAGTTTAACCTATAATCTATGTTAACTCATACTGTCCAGAATTAATAATTCGGGTCCCGGAATCTCTCAGTGGAATTAGTGGGTAATGAGGAATGGGGGCCTTGGCATCTCAGCGATATCTGATAAACAAATTGTCTAATCTAGTTTTCTGGCAGTAGTACATCATCACAGTGTTTGTATTCACAACGCGCCAGCATTCTAACTCTTGTCCCTTAAAGAGACAGGGTTCACAATATCAGAAAGGGGCTTTTGTGCGGGGGGACTAAAACTTTGGGCCTGATTTAGAGTTTGGCAGATGGCTACTCTGTCACAAACTGGATAGATATCCCGCCACCCTTAATAAGTGAGCATTACGATATATTGCACTTGTAATAAGACATTAGGATATAATGTACCTGTAATAAGACGGAGTACTAGTCCGCCAAAATCAGGCCCCCTCTCTGCTTCTCCTGATGTCAGCAGCCTCTTGATATAAAGTCAGATGCTGTAAAAGAATTGTGAAATTGAGGGTTGTCTTGCCACTGCCTAAGGTGGTTGCTTGCCCCTGAGCTCCTCCACCACCAGGGAAACAATGTCGCCTCCATCAACCTTCCCGTCGCATTGGTCCCTTCAGCATAGTGTGGAATTCTTGCTCATCCTCCGGGACACTGGCCAACACTAGTCCGAGGGCCTGCTAACTCACCCTCACAAGCCTGGAGGCCTCGGGAATCCAGCACTGCCAGTGGCCTGAGTTGAACGCACCGCACACACTGGCAGATCTGCTGCCTCATGACATCTCTGGGGACACGTCGAGAGGCCACTGGTGCCCTGCTGAAATGAATTGCCCTCACAGACACAGTGAGTTTAATCGCTGACACCTGCAGACCAGGGAAGCCCAAATACTACTAGGCCCTACTGAGGCCTTTTTCAACATCCAGTTGGACTTGTTCCTAGTCACCTCCAAGACCTCTGGCTGTTGTGGGAGTGGCACATGATAGACTTTCAGTTGGGCTGCCTCCTCCCTATCATCTTGTGGGATCTCTCTGAAGCCCCACAGAACAGGATCCAACTTTCCCCACACTAACGGATCATGGACTTGCTCCTCACTGGGGCACTATAATGCTTAACCAACCCCTATTCACCTCCATCACCTGCATCCTCCCAGCCTGAGCAGAGGGTTTTAACCTGGACTCATACTGGACTGGACGAGGATCAACGCATCAGGAACAGGACCCACATACACTCTATGGGATACTGTCCTGGTAGGCTGTTCCCCCTGTTTCCATTGGCATTGTGAAGGCCAGCACCCCAGGCGGAGCCCAGTTTGTGATCCTCCCGTTGCTTCCAACTGACTGACTATGGGGGTCGGCGCCCCCTCCCGCATCCTACCCTCTCATCTTCTTTCCTCACATTGCTGTCACCACTGACACTTGCCCTCTCACTGGCATGCCATCAGGCATTTCTTCTCGACAACTCCTTTTCACAGAGGTAGTTGGTGGTGGGAAACCTGCTACCATGCCGGCTCTTCAGACCTCATCTTCTCCGCTAGAAGCACCCTTTGAATCCATCCTTACAGAACTTACCTCCATTGGCACGCATCTCACTGCTATGGACACGAAAATCATAGATCTCGCCCTGGATATGCGAGCCATTAAAACTGACATGGGCCTACTTCACTCTAATGTGGCCAGCTCGACCAATGTCTCATGGATACAGAGGAGAAAGAGGCAGCACTTGAAACCTCTCACCCAGACATTTGGCACATTCAACAGAAAATAATAGACCAAGAACTCCGCTTCTGTAGTGACAATGTCAGCTTTTATGGCTTGCTGGAGAAGATGGAGGGTTCCGATGCATGTGCGTTCCTACTCGAGGTTATCTGCAAAGTGACTGGGTTCTCTTTAACACCCTCTCTTGAAATCCACCCACTGGACAAAATCTGGGCCAGGCACTGACCTATAGAACGGGGAACCAGACCCCACCCTATAACTTCCTATTTTTATGTCATGCTCACACCAGAATGATCCTAACAGAAGCATGCAAGCGCGGATCGTATTACATAGAGGGCTGCTGGCTGCATATGGCGGTGGACTATTTAGCAGAGACTAGTGAAAAGCAGCGGGCTTTCCCCACCCTCCGACACCAGCTGAAGAAAGGAGAAATCAAATATTGGCTCCTAGAACTGGCTGTAATGTGGATCACCATGGATGGTCACTACAGAGGCTTCCGTGACCGTACTGATCTGGCACGCTTTTTTGACTCTCTGAGTGACTCCATCATGGACACGGTCCTTGCACCACCCAAGGAATCAGACAGCCACAATACAGCGGGATATAACCCCCACCCTCAAGTGTGGACTCTAACTTGACCCACCGCAACAGAAACAAGTGAGTGAGAGAGGATTGAAAGCTGTGGAGGAACTGACCCGCTCTGATGATCAAGACAAATCTAGGTCACTGCTCAAACCCCTAGCATCTCATGCTGGATCTCCATCTCGACCTCAGTGAATTGCTTTGGCGGCATTGCCTGTCCTCACCCTAGGCCTCTAGGCTATATGAGTATATCACCCCTCCGGGTGGATCCTGCTCTGACTCCAGATTTTACTGTTTCTGGATATGGCTGTTTTTGTCTATTTGTGCTCACCTCTTTTCTTTCTTTTCTTTCTTTCTTCATTCTACCCCCTCCCACAAACATATCCCTTCCCCCCACCCTGATGTACCCTTTTCACTACCTATCTTTCTACCCTTTTTAACCTCTCACTCCAGACCCCACCTTTACATTCTGCAACCTCTTGTTTCTGCCTCACCTATGTAGTTCTAGGACTATTTTCTAGTTACACAACATTTGGGCTTCACCTTGCATTTCCCTCTCCTTTCTTGATATTATTGGAAATACACCATTATTCGGAATACCCTTGTTGCTGCATGAATCTTATACAGTTTATTGCTGTTGGAGTTGTTTTACTCATCTGTTTATCACATTGCTGGCTCTATTGTGACCCGGGGATCCCTGTATTCTGTCATTTCCCCTAGCTCTCCCCTTCTCCCAGCATGTTTATGCCAAGGTACCCTCACTATTATTCATAGGCGTTACCACCCATGCATTATCGACCAGGTTGTCCGTACCCTCCCCCTTTCTTTCTACCTCACCCCCATGATCACCTTCAGTTTGTCCACTACCCTCGCCTTGGGCTTGACATCCTTTTTTCTTTTGGGTGGCTTCCATCTAGACTCAGGTTCTTGGGGACGTTTAGGCACACCACTGACAGTTTAAGAACACATCAAGCGTCATATTTGCCTACTCCTCATTTTGCATTCCCAACTTTAGAGACCCCTCTCTACACACTGCATGCTGTTCCCTCCCAACCAGTAGCCCCCATCAGTCCCTGTGTCTGCCCGACCACGTACAACGCTCTCCACCTTGCCCCCTATCCAATATCCATGCAGTCCAGGCAGTGTTCATCCACACAACCTCTCTGCTTAGCGACCATGACGACCCACCCTCTTACCATCATATCACTCATTGTAAATGGCATGACTAGCTACATTAAAGGTAAAAAGATATTATCCTATCTTGCCTCCTGCAAAACAGACATCACCCTCCTACAAAGAGGCGGATAAACTTTAGAAGGATTGGGTGGGAAATGTAATCTGCACCTGTAAATCTCCCTCCCACCATGCTGGACTGGGAACCCACCACTCGATGTCACCCTCCAGGAAGAGTGGCTAGCTATTCTCATTAACAAGACCCCCTCATGCACTGCACTGTTCTCCAGAAATGAATGGATAATGAGGGTCATTATGCCCTCAAAAAACTCAGGGCTTGGGGGGGGCTTCATCTATGCACTGGCTGACCCGAAGGTCTCATTTCTCCCCCATCTCCAGAAACCATTAACTGAGCTCAACACATTCAGAGTAGTGTATGGCGTGACCGGAACCTCGCTCCAGATGCTGTGATGAATCGTACAAGCCCCATAGATAAAACTAACAATGATGACAGGGCCCTCTTACCAGACAGTTGTGATGCTCCCAGACTATTCAACATTTGGAATATTCTTTATCCGACAGGCAAAGAATACTCCTTCTTCTCTGCTGCTCATTGTACTCAGTCCCGAATGGATTATTCTCTTGTTTCACACCCGATTTCACCAATGACCCCAGTTACAGTATCCTAAAGGGTTCTCTTTGGAACATACCCTAGTCTGCCTGGACTGGAGCTGAACTTGTGGATCCCACCCGCACAATTTTGGTGCTTCAATATGACACACTATAGATTGCCTCGGGAAAGAAACACCTCCAGTCTCATATGACTATGTACCTGTTTGAAAAATAAGGACTCCAAACCTTATGGGCTGCGGCTAATGCCACCTTACGTGGTCAAATGATTAGGACTCCTGTGTTGGCCAACAAAAAAACTGTAGCGCGGCAACTTTTACTGAGAATATACGGCGACCCCATCCGTGGCCACCTGAAATTAACTTCCCCTATACATCTAAGGTGGAATACGTACTCAACAAACTTAAGTGGTGCCACTATAAAGAAGGGGGAGAAAGCTGGCAGGTTTTTGCCAGTCCAGCTCTGACAGAGGAAAGCTGTGACAGTTATTCCTGCCATCAAGGATTGTTCATGCAGTTTAGTCCCTGACCTTCAAAGCATTGCCAACACATTTGGTGCATTCTATTCCACGTTGTACAGCTCTGAACTCCATGATGATGAGATCCACTGTCATGCTTCCCAGTCTCAGCTACAAGGGCAGAGCCCAATTGGATGGAGAAATCACTGAAGAGGTGACGTAGGTCATCTCCAAACTCCACTATAACAAAGCACCGGGCAAAGACAGATAAAGGTAGATGCGGTGGAACAACTGCATGCCGCCTTTTTGGAAGCAGAGAGTATTGGTTCTATAACAGACATTTCCAACAAGACGGAGATCACGGCCCTGGCGAGACCTGGTAAAGATCCCCAACTCTGCAGAAGTTACCACCCGATTCCCTCCTCAATAGTGACATAAAAATTAATAAAAATGCCACTGGACTCAAGTGGGTCATTCTGCTTTGATACATGATACTGAGGTAGGATTTTTCCATGTTCAGAGTCCTTAGCCTATTTGCTCAGGGGGACAACTTCATCTCAAAAATCCAATGGCTCTGCACCAAACCTTCAGCTCAGGTCAACTGCAGCAGATTTTTGTCAAACACCTTCCCGATCCGCAGAGGAACCAGGCAGGGCTGCCTCCTTTCCCACTTGCTGTTTCTACAGGCCACGGAACTCCTTGTAGCAGCCATGAGCCAATCGGCCCAAATCAAAGGCATATTGACCAACACTGGTGTGACCAAAATTCAGCTTTATGCTGTTGACATTCTGCTCACACTCACTGACCTAGGCAGATCGATACCAGCACTAATTTCACTTATCTCGGTCTGCTCTGCAATCTCAGGTTATAAAATGAAACTGGATGAAAGCAAAGCACTACCCATGTCGTGAATTACGACAAAAGCATTACTCTCTAACTTTCGTTCCACTGGAAACAACTTTGGCTAAAATACATAGGCATCCTGGTCGATAGAGTTCTGTAAAATATGGTCTAAGACAATCTAGACCCCCTTCATTAACAAAACTAACCTTGAATACATTAATTGGAACCACCTTAACATATCCCTCTGGGAAGAACTTTAGCGGTCAAGATGGTGGTACAATTTTGCATATGTTCTCGGAATGTTGCCCCTTCATGTCCGGACCCCATCCTACGGATTTTAGACAAAGTTATCTTATCCTTTATTTAAGGTCAATATGAGAGCCTGGCCGTCCTTCTCCAAACTGGTGGCACATAGAGGATGAGGGGGACATGGAGCACCCTGAATAGAACTCGATTATCACGCCCTGCACTTGGCAAAAGTATCCTACTTAGACGAGGGGTGATGGACCCCCTTTCTGGTCCTGCCTAGAACGTGCCATGACCAACATCCTCAAGGGGCATAAAGTGCCCACTACACAAACAACTAATCTTATGGTAAAAACAATAGTGAGGGTATTGAACCAAATCCACACACTCACATGCAGCCCTGCCCAACTCCATCCGTCCAAGTGGGCAAACACCCTCTGCAATGGATAGACTAGAAGACGGCAGGGTTACTGACCCTGGAGGACATTATCTTAAACAGCGGATTGACGACCTTTGCCGAATTACAGGAGGAGGTCCACCTATCACATGCACAACTGTGGCACTACTCCAAACTGCAACGCTGTTTTGATGGAGCCCGGGGGCTAGACTGTAGAAGGTCCAAATTTCTCCCATCGATCAATTGGAGCTCTGGGGAACCTGCAAAGAGTTCATGTCAAGGTTTACAACTTATTGGTCCCACACCTTTAATCCCACAATCTCCGATTTCTCTTCGCATGCCATGGCAAAACGTTCTAGAGACACAATAAATGGGCGAGGACTGGAAGGAACAGATTGCAGGATTTAGCATAGGGGTACGCGAGGATAAACTGAAATTATACCTCTTCAGAACAGTCCAAAACTGGTACTGAACCCCCAAAAAACTTGAGGCAGTGGATCCCCTCACAATGTTGGCGATGCACCCATCCACAATGTGACACAATGCATATAACTTTTGATGACGGCACTGACCATGGCCAAACTCTGTATTCTCCGTCACTGGCACTCGCAACATATATTCACATATGACGAGTGGCTCACCTAGATGTACAAAATGGAGTCATATCAGTGGCTTGTTTATCGGCTACAAGACAAAGCTGACCTGTTAGAAGCCACTTTGTTATCTGTCCTAAATCTAGAGGACAATGCTTAGGACCCCCCCTTTTTCCTAATCCAGCCTAACCCCAGGAACCAAGTTCTGACCCGTGAGTGATTGCCCCATCCCTCTGGGCTGTGCTGCATCAACTATCCTTCCCCTTTTCAACACTCTTCTTCCTCCACGCATCATCTGGTAAAACAGGAATCAGATTGAGACCTTAACCACAGGCGCGGGTCCTCCTCCTCCCACTTTCCCTTGGCTCACCTCCTGGACTACCCCATAGACCCCCACCCCCTGGAACTCTAAATTTAGACCTCACTGACTCACCTTCACATCTCCCACCCCAGTATTCTGTGAATCGACATCTATGCTTGAATGGATTACAAAGCTTAGTGGTTTGCTTCATGCAGGACCTATTCCATGCATCTCATTGCACTCGCTCTCGCTGGCATGTTGGTTTATATGTTGAATTAGTGGAATGGCTCGAATGAGAGCGACTGCTGACCAGCCAACTGCATACTGTTGAAAAGAGGTCCACACCATGTGGCACTGTATTCCTTTCATGTGCAGCTGTACTATTGGTGAATTGTGAAATTGCACTTTCTAAATATTTGATGACTGCTGTCAGCAGTTAATAACTGTTCCTGTGGCTGCACTGTTTTCAGGAATTATATTACTAGCTGCAAGGTGGAAGGAATGCCCCTTCACCGCTCACACCTCTCGTATAAGATCTCAAAGGTGTATATTGCAGTTCACAGTGACAATTGTGAACTGTTATATACACATGAAAATGTATTCAAAGAGAGCACCCATGGGATTAGAGAAAGAAATATAATTCAATACCCTATTCCTCCTTATTCTGTTAAACAAAATAGGAAATGTGACTATTCTTCTACATAAGAAGTTTACTAAGTGAACACACATAACAGCATAGGCAGAAGGCAGATATTGAATGCCTTATGTTATGAGTTTAACATTGTTTTTTCAATACTTTATTGAATTTTTCTCATTACTATACCAAGAATGGCATATTAGAAATGCCTTTGACAATGAACTTGCCCTCAAATTAGATTGCTGTGTATATGATACAGTGAGATGTAATAATGATGCATGAATGACTTAAAGGTGATTGATTTGTGATATCTGATTTAATTTCTGGATTCAATGACCTTCTATTTTAGAAAGTACCATAACAATAATTTTTAATGATTATCCTATTGACAAAATAACCTTCTGAATTATCTGGTCTGCAATTTCTTCATGAAGTGAAGTATCATTTTCCATTTCCAAGGATATACCTACAACTGTTTTTATTCTTGCAAGGTCAATCAGTACACAATGTTAGTAAAAATCTAATATAAACCTTCATGAAAAGGGATCTTTCAATAAAAGTCCCTGTGCAGCTGGCCATTTAGGTTTCAATCAGTCTTGAGAAAAGGATATTAAAGTCTGTGCAGTAATTACATGGAGCAGCTGAGTTGTACAGAGAAGCAAGTTTCAAAAAGAAGTTAGTTGCTAGAGCTGATTTTAGATTAATAGATAGTCTCGCTGGCAAAATGGCCTCATGCAGGATAGCAACGTTTGTGTAGGGAGAAGACAGATTTCCTAATTAGATCATAATGACCAAATCCTGACTCTCGGGCCCACAGAGCATTCTCATAAATCAATAGTGAAACATAATGGCAGACAATGTAAAGACACGGCAATATTTAAAAGCTGTCCCGTTTCCCGTGAAATACCGTGCAGGGATTTTACTCTCTAAATGGTTGTAGTGTATGTATCTTTTTTTCATTCCATGCACATTGTAGTTTTTTTGCAAACCGTATCGCTGCTGACCCCTTCCAGCTTATTTACTCTGCCAGGCAGTAGCTAGAAGACCCCAAGGCCCTTCAAACAGGTCATACTTTGACTATGATCATTGGGCAGTTTTCTGAAGTATATATCTTTGCACTTTTACTTAAGGTGACACTGCCTTCAATGATGGACATTTCTCCAGAGTTTTGCTTGGAATGTTTGGGCCCATTTCATGAAGCCAGCCCTGCACATTTGCAGGGACCTGCAAGTGCCCGGGTGTAGTTTCTGAACTTGTAGGTTCCAGGTCCTGATTGGGATTTATGGATATCAGTGGGCTGGTCCCCCTATGCATCACTAAGCGCTAGGAAAGCTCTTGTTGCTCTGCTAGGCATTGGCTCTCATGAGCCATAGTACTACAGTGGCAGGATTGTGCTGGAGTCAGCAGGTGAAATGATGCTACTCACGAGGCACATGTGAGTAATTTATTATTCATTTCTCCAGTAATATGGTAAGTGCAGAAGGGTCCCGCCAGCCAGCTCCACAACAGTCTCCGCTTTGACCCTTCTCGAGCCTTCCAGACATTCCAACCAGCCCCCGCATTCCAATGGAATCTGTATATGACAGCATGTTGTGTAACTGGAGAAACCCAGGTCAAACCCAGATACAACACAACTCCCTCCTTATATTAAGCAACAATAATAGAATTAGAAAAGAAGTCAAATACAACAATTTACAGAAGAGAAAACGAATTGAAAAAGAATGAAAGAAAATTAAATCAAATTATACAGTTATTGAATCAAATTATACATTTCTTGAATTCTCTTTATCTGAATATTACCTTCCTCTGCTCAACAAAATGTAGTTCATCCCATGGCATATCCCTATGCCAGTCCGGCCTCTGTCTGGTCCATTCATGAGCTGGATCCAGTTCCCCTTTGCATTTTCTGGAATGGGACCGACTGCTGGCCCGCCCACTGCATACTATTGGAACGAGCTCCACACCATGTTGCGCTCTGTTTATTTCATGTGTAGCTGCATTATTGGTCTTTATTATCTAATAAAAACATTATTTTTTTTAATTGGGAAATTGCACTTTCTAAACGTTTGCTGTCTGCAGGTACTAACTATTCCTGTGGCTGCACCGCATTCAGGAATTATCTTCCGAGCTGCAAGGTGGATGGAACACCCTTTCAACACCCAATTCCTCTCATAGTAGATCTCAAGAGCGTTTATTGCAATCCACAATGACAGGTGTGAAATGTAATATAAACACAAAAAGTTATTCAAAGAGAGCACCAATGGAATTAGAGAAAAAATAAAATTCCGTTGCCTATTCCTCTTTATTCTGTTTTCAAAAGTTAGAAATATGGCTATTCTTCTACATAAGAAGTTTACTAAGTGGACTCACATAACAGTCTAGCCAGAAGGCGGATATTTAATGTCTTATGTTATGAATTTGACATTGTTATTTTAATTCTTTATATAGTTTTTCTCATTACTACAACAAGAGTGGCATTTTGGAAATGGGACTGACATTGAACTTGCCCTCAAATAATATTGCTGTCTATATGATACAGTGAGATGTAATGATGATGAATGAATGACTTAAAGGTGATTGATTTGTGATATCTAATTTAATGTCTGGACTGACTAACCGTCTATTTTATAAAAAGAACCATAAAAATAATTTTTAATGATTATCCTATCGACAATTAAATAACCTTCTGAATTATCTGATCTGCAATTTCTTCATGAAGTGAAGTATCATTTTCCATTTCCAACCATTTACCTACAACTGTTTTTATTCTTGCAAGGTCGATCAGTACACAGTGGTAACAGAAATCTTATATAAACCTTCATGAAAATTATTTTTCAATAAAAGTCCCTATGCAAATTCCCATTAAGGTTTTAATCAGTCTTGACAAAAGGATATTAGAATCTGTGCAGTAATTCTAGGAGCAGCTGAGTTGTACAGAAAAGCGAGTTTCAACAACAAGCTAGTGGCCAAAGCTGATTTTAGATTAATTGATATTATCACTGGCAAAATGGCCTCATGCAGAATAGGAACAATTATTAGTGTAGGGAGAAGACAGATTTCCTAATTAGATCATAATGACCAAATACCGACTCTCAGGCCCACAGAGCATTCTCATAAATCAATAGTGAAACATAATGGCAGGCCAGGTAAAAACACTGAATTATTTAAAAAGTGTCTTGATTTTGCTGTGAAAAACCCTGCAGGGATTATACTTTGTAAATGGTCGTAGTGTATGTATCTTTTTCCGTTCCTAGAACCTTGTAGTTTTTTTGTAGCCTGTATCACTGGTGACTCCTGCCAGGGAGTAGCTAGAAGACAATGAGGCCATTCAAGGAGGACATACTTTGAGTATGATCATTGGCCATTTTTCTGAAGTATATATCTTTGCACTTTTACTTCAGGTGACACTACCTTTAAAGATGGAACTTACTCTAAAGTTTTGCTTGGAATGTTTGGGCCCATTTCATGAAGCCAGCCCTGCACATTTTCAGGGACCTGCAAGTACGCAATTGCACTTTCTGAACTTGTAGGTTCCAGGTCCTGATTGAGATTATTGATATGAGAGAGCGGTCCCCCTATGCATCACTAAGTGCTTGGAAAGCTCTTGTTGCTCTGCTATGCATTGGCTATCATGAGCCATAGTACTACAGTTGCAGGATTGTGTTGGAGTCAGCAGGTGAATGATGCACTCATGAGACATGTGAGTAATCTATTATTTATTTCTCCAGTAATGTGGTATCTGTAGGTGGGAGCTGCCAGCCAGCTCCACAACAGTCTCCGCTCTAACCCCTATCGATCCTTCCTCACATTCCAAACAGCCCCCGCATTCCTATGGAATTTGTATACGACTACATGTGGTGTAACTGGAGAAACCAATGTCAAACCCAGATACTACACATTCCCTCCTTAAACAACAATGATAAAATTAGAAAAGAAGTAAGATACAACAATTTGCAGAAGAGAAAACTAAATAAAAACATAAAGAAAGAAAATCAAATCAAATTATACATTTCTTGAATCAAATTATACATTTTTTGAATTTTCTTTAAATGAATATTACCTTCCTCTGCTCAACAAAATGTAGTTTATCCCATCGCATATCCCGATGCCAGACCATCCTCTGTCTGGTCCATTCATGAGCTGGATCCGGTTCCCCTTGCATTTTCTCGAATGGGACCGACTGCTTGCCCGCCCACCTCATACTGTTGGAATGAGGTCCACACCATGTTGCACTTTGTTCATTTAATGTGCAGCTGCATTATTGGGCTTTATAACCCAATAAAAACATATTTTTTTAAATTGAGAAATAGAACTTTCTAAATATTTGCTGTCTGCTGTGAGCAGGTACTAACTATTGCGAGCTGCAAGGGGGACGGAACATCCTTTCAACACCCACACCTCACGTAGAAGATCTCAAGAGTGTTTATTGTCATCCACAATGACAGTTGTGAACTGTAATATACACACAAAAAAGTTATTCAAAGAGAGCACCCATGGCATTAGAGAAAGAAATATAATTCAGTTGCCTACTCCTCCTTATTCTGTTAAAAACGATGGAATTGTGGCTATTCTTCTACATAAGAAGTTTGCTAAGTGAACTTATATAGCCAGAAGGGGAATATTTAACGTCTTATGTTATAAGTTTGACATTGTTATTTCAATTCTTTATTTAGTTTTTCGCATTACTACAACAAGAGTGGCACATTAGACATGGGATTGACATTGTACTTGCTCTCAAATAATATTGCTGTCTATATGATACAGTGAGATGTAAAAATGATGCATGAATAACTTAAAGGTGATTGATTTGTGATATCTGATTTAATATCTGGATTCACTAACCTTCAAACGCCCAGCCTGTTTATTCTTTGTATCTCTTTAAGACAGACTAAGTAAGCATGAGTGACTGAGCAAAAAGTGGTATATTGTTTCGACAGTACTAAGGGATCAGGGTTGTCATGTTCGATGGTTGCCAAGACCTATTCTCTCCTTGGTAAGAGGAGATTCTAGTGGCACTGTGAGCTAGTTTGTACAAAAAGTCCAATATACCCGGTGGGGGTGTTCAGAATCAGTCTGACACCAATCCTACAGTGTATGCTGTCTGAATGTGCAGATTCTGTATAGGTTTTATAGGAACTACACGACATGGCGCCCAACGTTGGCTGGGTTCTTATTTAACAGTAGTTCAGTCATGCTAGTCTCAGAGATCCCTACTCACAATTCCCCAGAGACGTCTGGAGTGGATAAGCACAAACTCCGCCACAGCTGAGTAGGCAAAAATTATATTTATCGGCTGTTGGTCAATCAAGCTTGAAAGGACACATTGTTCCTAAAATTGTGCAAAACACCTTATGTTAGTTCCCTTGAACAGCCCTTCCTTTTTTTTTAAAACAATGACTGAGGAAGGGGAAAGAGTTGTGCAAGAACTAAATCTCTCAGCAGATGAGGAAGATGCAGATGTAATTCACATTGCAGAAAATGTTAGGAATGACATCACCATAAAACTAGGTGCACACAGTCTTACATCCAGGGGTGGGCCAGTAGCTTTCGTGATTGAGGCACACAAATCGAATGGAACAGAGGTATTCTATGCATGAGTTACATTTCCGGTTGCAAATGCAAGAACAAAAACATTTCATTTCTACACAGAAAGTGGAATACCACACTAAATAGCAATCCCCAGCAACCTTTACTCAAATTCATAAAAATGACAGCAGCAGCATATGTGGGTCAATCAAATTACAGAGCAAACATAGCAACAAGGTTTCTTCATTTCTTTTATTCTTTTCCTTTGTTCCTTTTTTATATTTTTCATGCAGGTTCTTTGACAGCCAACACGTGTTTCGTCGCCACAGTGGGAAAATAAACCCACAACTTTTTCAAGGCTCCAAATATCACTAATCCTAATCTGTTTAGAATGTGGTGATAATTGCAACCCACAGGGTATGCCGCTGAAAATATTCGTCCTAAGCATAGTTGTCTTCCAATATTTGTTCACAGACACCGGTATCTACAGTCTGTTATCGTGTGTCCTTTAGCCAAGTTCGTAGGTGCATACAGGAACCTCGAGGAACCGAAACCTGAACGCTTACAGGTACATCATGGTTGCAGTGGATTCCCGCTCTAGATTCCTATGGGTGTGTCCCAGCACTCGGCTGATGCTCGAACTGTTATAAAAGATTTGCGAGTCTTTATAGGGACATACACAATTGGCACATTACATTCTGACTGTGGCCCTGCGTTAAGCTCTAGTACTTACAAGGAAGCCATGGAAGGTTTGGGTGTAGCATTGCAGTACTCCTCTCCGTACCATCCAGAGGGAAATTCTGTAGTGGAAAGAAAAAAACTGGACTTATAGCAATCTTTTACAGCTTGAGTATTAGGTTCGGGTGGTAGTTGGGTAAACATTTGAATGGAGTTCAACGAGCATTGAAAAATATGCCAAGACGTTTTCTAGGGTGTGTCACTCCTTATGAGGTCCTATTTGGGATGAGAATGTGGGTACCTGATCTTGATTGTGGAGGCACAATGGTGGATAAAAAACCTTTTTACATCCATAAATGTTTGGCTGTTTTACAGAAGCTAAATGAATCCAGAGCAATACAAAGCAATTTCCAAGTAAAGATAACCGCCACTGGGGAAGTCAAGTCAGTCACGGCAAGACCTGTCTGGATCCCTAAAGTGGGGGATCTGGTCAGAGGAAAAATAGCGGACAAAAAAGAATTTGGGCCATCATACAGAAAGCCTGTACCTGTTCTGGCCATTGAAGGAACAAGAACTATATTTTTACCGCCTCTTGCCGGAAAAAAGAAGAAAAGATTTGTCTCAATCGACCTAATCAAACCACACTATGTGGCCGATACTGAATAGTAGACCTATTGGACTCCTGAGTACCCAAAGCCCTCCTCTTGCTACTATACAGGAAGTTCAAACAGAAAGACTCATCATGTTTGAAGTGTCCCCTGCACGGAATGATGGACTATGAAGTAATGCCATGGAACTCGTTCCTCTTAAAAATTAAGTTCAAACTCATATACTGAATCAAAATGAAAGACACATTTCTATTCGACCAAACACAGATGTCTATATCAACATGCCTCAGCAAGAGCAATCTACAGTTTCAACAAGACCTGCGGAAATACGGAAAATTGATCAAACTGCATCTGGCTATTTCATCGACTTCGATACCTTTTCATTGGATCCAAGTGAACCTGAAAACATGCCAGCCCAAAAAACACATAACCAGAGAATCAAAGACTTTTTGATCTTTCTTAAAAGGACATATCTGGTAACACCTTGGAGAGAACTTTGCGTAATCACTAGGATACTTTCCTTTCTTTTCTGGATAGGCTTAGTAACTGTTTTTAGCATGCTTATAAATGGAACTTACGTTCGACAAAGCTCTGCAGCTCAAAAAGTGACTCTGATTCTGAAACCTCACCCAGCCATCATCACATCGAGAACAAAGAGACTTGTCATCAGTGAACATTAGAGCAGTTCTTATACCAATGGTATAGTATGGGACAAGGTTGATTACGACATATTTGGTCCAACAGAACTTTTAAAAATTCCATATTTATTTAAAATATCATTGAGTGATCTCATTACCTCCAGCACTTTTTCCGATGATTGGGATTATGAAACTTTCAAGAATATGTTGTCTGATTTAGAACAATCTGCTGTCTTTTCAACCAATGAAATGTTGAAAGACGCATCAGATTGTGACACAATGTATTCCTATCAGCATTATGGTCATCATTTTCTGCATAAATCTGCTAATCCCGGAAATGTTTTTACATACCACCAATGGGAACATTGCCCAACACTGCCGAAAAGCAGTTCCAAAACATTTGCACAGAAATGTACACATTTTTCGGGGTTTAAAACGTCATACCCAGCCTCATATTATTATAAGGTTACACCAACACCAGCGCAAAAAATATGTTGACAAACAGATTTGCTCTGCTTCTTTTATTACCCAGTTGTCTGAACAAGGTTTCGACTTATGGAAGAACACTATAGACTTAAAATCTGTCTGGGGTACTAGAGACTGGCAGGTCCAGGGAACAGAAGCACTATTTTGAGCATACCTCATTCCTCAGCAAATTATGTTTCTGAATCATACTGGGCATCAAACTACCTGTCTTAGAATAGCCAAGAATAAAGATTTGAATGCACCTTGGATTCCAACACCATCACATACCAAGGTTAACGTTATATCACAAGAAGGGATTACGCTAGATAACATCATGCAATACAATAGATCAGACCCCAATTGGAAGGGATGGTTGGTTTGGCCCACAGACACTAGTAGATGTCAGGAAAGATTCAAAGGTACATCTGAAGGGTTTCGTATCCACCGGCCAGACCCATGCTATGTACAAAGAGAACATCCAGAGGTAGTGACATCATACATTGTTGAGAAGTTATGCCTCGATTGGCTAAAAATCTCAACACTCACACAGGTGAAACAACACTTATCCTTACTTACAGAGGATGTGGACCTATGGGATTTTTTATTGGGTCCAAGAAAGCCACGTCAAAAAAGTTTCTTATATGGTGTCTATAATAAAATATGGAAAATCTCCCAACAAGAAGCAGCGGAGAGGTTACGAGAAATAGATAGGATTAACTTAGAGAAAGCTTTAGCCATAGTTGACAATGGTATGACTACGTTAACTTCCAGGATAAATTCATTGGGCAACATTTTATCTTCTGCTATTGATGTACTAGAACAAGATCTGTGCATACTACAGCACGGGCAATCACAATTGCGTTCTATTATGTTATTAAGCTGGACGCTGCAATCTTTGCTCGTAGGCTATGTGCCCTGGCGTTTTATCAACAGTATGTCTGTTTTCCGCATAAAATCTGACAGAAAAACAGACAAAAATGGCACAAAGGGGGAGCAAAATATACAATGCTTCATATTAAAAAGCTGGACAGTTTGGCTTTTACAGTGGCAGAATCACCATCCACATAATGGTTAATCCATGGCCATATCACTCTACCGGTCACAACTTTCCAATTTCAGTATTGCCTAGAACAACAGCAGGCAGGCAGAAATGAAGAAATGGGTAGGGAATTCATCAAGGAATCTTGGGAATTACTGTACATATATCGATGCAGGAGTGGGGATCTAAAAGTGTTTCTAAGTGGTATAAACTGTGAGAACGCTTTGAGTGGATCTCTCATATGCCAGGATATAATACTGCATGGGTCCTGTAATGGTTCAGTAGCTAAATTATCCTGCCACTTGAGGGGTGGCCCGGCAGCTGTGATTACTCCAGTGTTCTGGCTACTTTCGAATGGAAGTTACTTGATGCTGAACGATCAAGGCTGTTGTGGATGCTTCCGGGCATCACATATCTAGTAACCCTGAGCCCCAGGGTTACTTGTTGTATGCAAGTATTGTTTCCACCAACACTTACAGTCAGGAAGGCGCCTTCACCAAATGTTTCTTTAAAATGGTTTGATACGTGGAGGAAAATGAAAGCCATGCTTCTACAGAAGACATTGCCCTTAACCTCCGTTCGAGATACTTTTGATCTCCAGATCGCAAGGTCATCAGCCGAGATACAGGCACTCATACGTACGAACTGCCCTTTCCATTTCGCAGAAATGATAAATCATATCTTTAACATGTCTGATACCACAGGTATCGTCCACCTATTTAATTACATATGTTCAGGACTGTTAAGCACCTTCCAGACAGTTCTCGGAGTAATTCCAAACTTTATACACTCCGTATTTGTAAGCATTTTTGGAGGACTTCTGCTGATCCTATTTCTAATAGCAGGGATCCTGATCTCAATTATTTTTTGCTATGCAATGGAAGTCCCAGTCCCCAAGGAGATAGAAACAGTACTCCTGGAGAGAAAATACCGTGATCGCATGCTACAACATCTGAGCACACCTCGCCTGAGTGAACTAAGTGCATCTTGGTTCTTGTCATTTAAACCAGTCTGGATGGACTGCATCTTACCTGTCCTCCGATGCCTGTTTTGCGGAGAAGAATGCATGTTGGATCTCTGTCTGACACTCCCATCATGTGCGCAACCAGACGTTGATGCTTTACTGGACCAGATAACGGCTCATGTTCTGCAGTGTTCCCAGCATATTCCAATGTTGATGGTGGCATTCCTAGAGCCTTCACAGGTAGTCACGGCTCCTGTTGGTATGGACACCGGCTTCTCCTCTGACAACCAGGCCTTGGACGGCGAACAGGCTGCCTCAGCGTCGGCTGTGGACAGCACGGAAGACCATCTGTGCTCAATTGACATAATCTGCTAGGTGTTACAGGGACCTTCGTCTACAGAGGCAGACAATGATAATGTTGTGTCTACCAGCCAGTACACATAAACATTTGACTCATTTGGCTCGTCGTGTGCTGGAAGAAATTCTGTCTTTTTTAAATACAAACTAAAATTGGAACTTCAAAACAAAATTGACAATTTTCATGTGCATACATGGCTTTCAGACGCTTGTAGTAGTTTGAACTATACATATGGACATATTAGAGCTTTGGCTTGAGTGACAATTTCCTTTTTTCATTTTTTAAAGATTTTATAGAATTTTTTTAACGTTTTATTAGCATGACTATTTGTTTTACTATAGTTATTTGTATACCAGTGCCTAGTCAGCCTAGTAGCACATTTAGAATTTAAATATGTCATCCAGTCGGAAGAGGAGTGGGTGTTATATTCCAATTAGGTACCCTAATATAGGCCCAGGTAACATCGTAACCCTTCACCTATATTCTTCCCTGCATTATATACATAACAGTTTACAGGGACTGACCTTTTACCTAGATACGACACTGCACTCACAACGTGAGTTTTCCCCAGGTCGAAATCTCATACATTATGCATGAGGATTCTTGGAAGCACAGCAGGACTACCATCTCCTGTATAATATCTATGTATAAAGTTCATGCTCGGCGTCATCCTTAGTCCGACACAGTAATACAGCTTGGTAGGATCCCTGGAGAGACCATTGGGTATATATACATCACATCTTGCTAAGATAGGCAGAGGAGACCAGGACTTCCAGGCCGACACACTGACCAGAGATGCTGAGGTTCCTGCATGCAGACACTCCAGCTCGCAGTGGTCTAAAAACATCCCTTGCGGGGTGTCCAACTTGAGACCAGGACGGGGTCCCACAGTCTCCCACTTCAGGTAATGGGGTTAACTTTATCCTAGAGGGATTCTTGCCTTAACACCTACACACATGCTAGGTACACTTAGATATAACTAGTTAGGGAGGCATCGTAGAAGTACGCATCTTTTTATTATCATGTATTTTATATACTTGTATGTATTCATGATTACTGCAAGATGGTAGAGATGTACCATCTGTTTACTTTCTTAGTGCTTCTAATCCTATATATCTGCTACTGTCTATCGGTTGTTGCAGCTCATCTATTTTACACCATAATAACAACTTGGCCTAACGGCTAGGGTGCTCGACCTCGGACCTGGAGGAACTGGGTTCGAGTCTCGGAAACAACGCTAAAACATCCTGTGATTCTGGGCAAATCACTTAATCTCCCCGTGCCTAACAAAAAAAACAAATGTGTGTCCTCATGTAATGTAACTGTTGCTATGTAAAGCACTCTGATACCTGATTGGATTCGGGTCAAGTTCGCGTTATATAAAACTCTGCAAAAAAAACACAAAAAAAAACCTGTTCAATAAATACTTATTGAAAATGTCCCGCCTGTTTATTCTGTATATCTCTCTAAGACCTCAGGACCTCAAGAGCTGGCTCTTCGACTGATCCGGAGCAGCTTCTCCCCGCCCCCAGCGCCTTGAGACCCTCACGGGTGAGTAGCGTGCTTTACAAACCCCTGATTGATTGATTGATTGATTGATTGATTGATTGAATTAAGCACGAGTGACTGAGCGAAAAGTAGTATATTGTTTCCACGGTCCTGAAGGATCAGGGTTGTCATGCACGATGGTTGCCAAGAGCTAAACTATTCTCTCCTTGGTAAGAGGAGATTCTAGTGGCACTGTGAGCTAGCTGGTACAAAAAGGCCAACATACCCGGTGGGGTTATTCAGAATCAGTCTGACACCAATCCTACAGTGTATGCTGTCCGAACGTGCAGATCCTGTATAGGTTTTATAGGAACTACACAACAGCATTGGCTCTCATTAGGAATAGTACTACAGTGGCAGGAATGTGCTGGATTCAGCAGGTGAAAAGATGTGACTCAAGAGCCATGCAAGTAATATATTATTTATTTCTCCAGTAGTTTGGTAACTGCAGGAGGGAGCTGCCAGGCAGCTCCACAGCAGTCTCAGCTCTAACCCCTCTCCAGCCTTCCCCCATTCCAACTAGCCCCTGCATTCCAATGAAATCTGTATACGATGACATGTCATGTAACTGGAGAAACCCAGGTCAAACCCAGATACAACACAACTCCCTCCTTATATTAAACAAAAATAATAATATTAGAAAAGAAGTAAAATACAACAATTTACAGAAGAGAAAACTAAATAAAGAAAATAAAAAGAAAATGAAATCAAATTTTACATTTGTTAAATTATATTATACATCTTTTGAATTTTCTTTATGTGAATATTACATTCCTGTGCTCAACAAAATGCAGTTCATCCCATCGCATATCCCCATGCCAGACAAGCCTCCGTCTGGCCCTTTCATGAGCTGGATCAGGTTCCCCTTGCATTTTCTGGAATGGGACCAACTGCTGCCCCCCCTACTGCTTATTGTTGGAACAAGGTCCACACCAAGTTGCACTCTGTTCATTTCATGTGCTGCTGCATTAGTGGTCTTTATTATCTAATAAAAATATTATTTTTTAAATTGGGAAATTGCCATTTCTAAATTTTTGCTGTCTGCTCTCGGCAGGTACCAATTACTCCTGTGGCTGAACCGTATTCAGGAATTATCTTCCGAGCTGCGAGATGGAAGGAACACCCTTTCAACACCCACACATCTCATAGAAGATCTCAAAAGTGCATATTGAAATCCACAATGACAATTGTGAACTTTAATATACAAACGAAAAGTTATTCAAAGGGAGCACCCATGGCATTGGAGAAAGAAATAAAATTCAGTTGCATATTCCTCCTTATTTGGTTTACAAAATGTTGAAATGTGGCTATTCTTTCACATAAAAAGTTTACTAAGTGAACTCACATAACAGTCTAGCCAGAAGGCAGATATTTAATGTCTTATGTTATGAGTTTAACATTATTATTTCAATTCTTTATGGAATTTTTCTCATTACTATACAAAGAATGTCATATTAGAAATGGGATTGACATTAAACTTGCCCTCAAATAATATTGCTGTCTATATGATACACTGAGATGTAATAATAATGCACAAATTACTTAAGAGTGACTGATTTGTGATATCTGATTTAATTTCTGGATTCACTAACCTTCTATTTTATTGAGAGTAACAATAATAAAATAACCTTCTGATTTATCTGGTCTGCAATTTCTTCATGAAGTGACGTATCATTTTCCATTTCCAAGTACATACCTATAACTGATTTACTCTTACAAGGTTTATCAGTACACAATGTTAGTAGAAATCTAATATAAACGTTTGTGAAAAGGAATTTTTCAATACAAGTCCCTGTGCAGCTGGCTATTTAGGTTTAAATCAGCCAAGTCAGTCAAGTCAAAATAACTTTATTTGGTTTCAGAAGAAAGCCATAAAAATGTATAAAACCAACATTTCAAAATAATATTCTAGTGACCTATTTAGAAATCAGCATAAGAAGAAATTCATACAATTCGATTATTTAAAAAAGATATAATCCTTAAAATTCAATCTTTTGATAAAAATGCAATCCAAGTTAGAAAGCACTCAATGCCACGGCAATGTATAACCCCCACCCTAAAAAAAACATCGATGCTTAGATCGTGCATGAGAAAATTACAGTGTTCGGGTTCATCTGCTATATCTACTACCGGTTCCTAATAGCCATTGCGACTTTAATGTTGTTAGAAACCCTACTGCATATAGCATGAGTAGCCAAAGAGTGCAGATAATTAAAACCTTCAATATAAGAGCCTATCCTAATTTCCTCTTGGCTCTTTATAGAGGGGGCAAAATAGCATAAAGTGCAATGTGTTCTGAACTGCCAAATTATCACATGGGCAAGGCGCCAGTTTATCTGCTTATCCCAAATGTTCCGGGAAAGTAAGTAGTACGTAGTAAGTAGTAGTAAGCAGAGTAAGTAAACAAAATCTTGTTAAGTAAAATCGTGTCTGTACATTTATGGTGAATGTTAGATAAAATTGCTGCTGGGCAGGGCATGAACAAGTGAAACCTGTCACCTCGGGTTGAGAGCGGTGTATATTTGCCCCCGTAAAATGTGCCTCATTTATTATGTCTTTTGCATTTTCGTGGATACCAGCTGGGTTATCAAAGTAGTGCCCGTAACCTAGCTTGTAAAGGATATCTCTTACAAAGCGGAACCAAGGGATAGAGATGCTCTATCAAGATTGATACAGTCTTTAATGACCTCTTTTGAAAACACTACCTCTGCAGACAACCAGATTTTAGCCCATAATAGCAGGGGGGCCATATCTATGCGATCCTCTACAAAGTTAAGCCCCAGCTTCGATCGGCACTATTAAGTTTTGTTCAGTTTCGGTTGTCGAGACTTAAAGAATTTTTCCACTGTACATTGGTCCATAATACCTTGTATAAAAAACATTTTCCTGCAACTCCAGAAGCGTCACTAGTCTCCTATATGGCCACATGAAAAGGCTGGCGATTAAGCGCGCAAAACACACATGTCCCTGAAGGGGACAAGGTATTAAGGACCAGTACACAGTGGAAAAATTCTTTAAGACTCGACAACTGAAACTGAAAAAAACATAATAGTGCCGATCGAACTGGGCCATCGTTTTTTAGGACATCATTCGAGATAGTGTGAACACAAATTACTTGCCCTGAAGAAGCCCGCAAGGGTGAAACGCGTTGGCTGCTGTGTATTTAATTGTGAATAAAGAATCTACAGAATCAACTATCTGAAAGACTGGCCTTTTCTGTCATCACTGTCCTCCGTTATTTGTGGGATTTGAACCCGATGAACTTTTTCTCAATAACGATGCCTCTCTCATCTTGTGTGTTTTTAAGACCCTGAGACCCTTCAAGCTGGTCATACTTTGACGATGACCATTGGGCATTTTTCTGAAGTGTATATCTTTGCACTTTTACTTAAGGTGACACTGCCTTTAAGAATGGATATTACTCTAGAGTTTTGCTTGGAATGTTTGGGCCCATTTCATGAAGCCAGCCCTGCACATTTGCAGGGATCTGCAAGTGCGCAGGTGCACTTTCTGAACTTGTCGCTTCCAGGTACTGATTGGTATTATTGGTGTGAGAGGGTGGTCCCCCTATGCATCACTATACGGTAGGAAAGCTCTTGTTGCTCTGCTAGGCATTGGCTCTCATGAGCCATAGTACTACAGTGCAGAATTGTGCTGGAGTCAGCATGTAAAATGATACGACTCACGAGACACATATGAGTAATGTATTTTTTATTTCTCCAGTAATGTGGTAACTGCAGGGGTTAGCTGCCAGCCAGCTCCACAACGGTCTCCTCTCTCACACCTCTTGAGCTTTCCCCACATTCCAACCAGCCCCAGCATTCCAATGGAATCTGTATATGACAACATGGTGTGTAACTGGAGAAAGCCAGATAAATCCCAGATACAACATAAGTCCCTGCTTATATTAAACAACAATAATACAATTAAAAAAATAGTAAAATACAACAATTTACAGAAGGGAAAACTAAATAAAGAAAATAATAAAGAAAATTAAATCAAATTGTACATTTATTGAATCAAATTATACCTTTCTGGAATTCTCTTTATGGGAATATTACCTTCCTCTGCTCAACAAAATGCAGTTCATCCCATCACATATCCCCATGCCAGACCGGCCTCTGTCTGGTCCATTCATGAGCTGGATAAGGTTTCCCTTGCATTTTCTGGAATGGGACCGACTGCTGGCGGCCCACTGCGTACCGTTAGAACGAAGTCCACACCACGTTGCACTCTGTTCATTTCATGTGCAGCTGCATTATTACCAAGTAAAAACATTATTTATTAAATTTGGAAATTGCACTTTTTAAATACTTACTGTATGCTGTTGGTAGATACTAACTATTCCTGTGGCTGTACCGTATTCAATAATTATCTTCCAAGCTGCAAGGTGGAAGGAACATCCTTTCAACACCCACACCTCTCGTAGAAGATCTCAAAAGTGTATATTGTAATCCACAATGAGAATTGAAAACTGTAATATACAAACCAAAAAATATTCAAAGAGAACACCAATGGTATTAGAGAAAGTAATACAATTCAGTTGCTATTCCTCCTTATTCTGTTAACAAAAGTTGGAAATGTGGCTATTCTTCTACATAAGAAGTTTACTAAGTGAACTCACATAACAGGCTAGTAAGAAGGCAGATATTTAGGGCCATATGTAGATAGCTAAATACCGGTCGGTAACGACCGAAAATCGGTAATTTTCCCGTTACCGACCGGTATTTAGCCCTTTATAATGTAGGAGGCAGGTTTTAAGGATTCGGTAATTTACCGAATCGGTATTTTAAGAAATCGGTAAAATACCGAATTGGTAAATTACCGAATCCTTAAATCCTATGTAGGGAGCACTCAAGTGAGTGCATTTTTGGTTTAAGGATTCGTTATTTACCACCAACTACAAGTTGATGGTAAATACCGAATACCTTTTCAAAAGCAATTTTGTGCTTTTTTAAAAGTTCCATGTGGCAGACATACATGCCCTTAGGGCATGTATGTGCGCCACATGTGCACACATGCACGATTCAGGGGTGCAACAGGGTGTCAATGTGACACCCTGCCACCCTTGAATATGCTCCCCCTATTACCGATTCGGTATTTACCGAATCGGTAATAGTGAATGGCTTCCCAATCATTCCTATGGGCCTCCAGGCCCATATGAATGAATGGGAAGGTATGCCTTATTACCGATTCGGTAAATACCGAATCGTTAATAACGAATATTACCGAATCGGTAAAATTTACCGATTTTTTACCTACATTCTATTTACCGATTCTTAAATACCGAATCGGTAAAATTCGGTATTAAGGAATCGGTAAATAGAAATTACCTACATATGGCCCTTAATGTCTTATGTTATGGGTTTGACATTGTTATTTCAATTCTTTATTTAGTTTTTCTCATTACTACAACAAGAGTGGCATTTTGGAAATGGGACTGACATTGAACTTGCCCTCAAATAATATTGCTGTCTATATGATACAGTGAGATGTAATGATGATGAATGAATGACTTAAAGGTGATTGATTTGTGATATCTAATTTAATGTCTGGACTGACTAACCGTCTATTTTATAAAAAGTACCATAACAATAATTTTTAATGATTATCCTATCGACAATTAAATAACCTTCTGAATTATCTGGTCTGCAATTTCTTCATGAAGTGAAGTATCATTTTCCATTTCCAAGGATATACCTACAACTGTTTTTATTCTTGCAAGGTCAATCAGTACACAATGTTAGTAGAAATCTAATATAAACGATCATGAAAAGGAATATTTTAATAAAAGTCCCAATGCAGCTGGCCATTTAGGTTTCAATCAGTCTTGACAAAAGGATATTAAAGTCTGTGCAGTAATTACTTGGAGCAGCTGAGTTGTATAGAAAAGCGAGTTTCAACAACAAGTTAGTTGCTAGAGCTGATTTTAGATTAATAGATAGCATTGCTGGCACCTTTCCTAATTAGATCATAATAAGGCCAAATACCGTCTCTCAGGCCCACACAGCATGCTCCTAAATCAACAGTGAAACATAATGGCAGACAAGGTAAAGACACGGCAATATTTATTAACTGTCTTGATTTTGCCCTGAAACTCTCGAAAGGGATTATACTCTGTAAATGGTTGTAGTGTGTGTATCTTTCGTTCCTAGCACATTGTAGTTTTTTTGCAACCGTATCACTGGTGACCCCTTCCTGCTTTTTTACTCTGCCAGGCAGTAGCTAGAAGACCCAGGGACCCTTCAAGGTGGTCATACTTTGACTATGATCATTGGGCATTTTTCTGAAGTATATATCTTTGCACTTTTACTTAAGGTGAGACTACCTTTAAATATGGAAATTACTCCAGAGTCTTGCTTGGAATGTTTGGGACAGTTTCTTAAAGCCAGCCCTGCACATTTGCAGGGACCTGCAAGTGCCCGGGTGTAGATCCTGAACTTGTAGTTTCAAGGTCCTGATTGTCATTAAGGGGTCTGAGTGGGCTGGTCCCTCTGTGCGTCACTAGGCAGTGGGAAAGCTCCTGGTGCTCTGCTAGGCATTGGATATCAATAGCCAATTTACTACAGTGGCGGGATTGTGCTGGAGTCGGCAGGTGATACACATATGAGTAATGTATTATTTATTTTCTCCAAGTAATATGTTAACTGCAGAAGGGAGCTGCCATCCAGCTCCACAGCGTTCTCTGCTCTCACCCTTCTCGAGCCTTCCACACATTCCCACCGGCCCTCGCTTTTCAGTGGAATATGTATTCGACGAAATGCTGTGTAACTGGAGAAACCCAGGTCAAACCCAGATACAACACAACTCCCTCCTTATATTAAACGACAATAATAAAGTTAGAGAAGTAAAATGCTACAATTTACAGAACAGAAAACTAAAGAAAGATCAAAATAAGAAAATGAAATTAAAGTATACATTTATTGAATCAAATTGTACATGTTTTTAACTCTCCTTATGTGAATATTATCAACAAAATGCAGTTCTTCCCATGGCATATCCCCATGCCAGACAAGCCTCCGTCTGGCCCTTTCATGAGCTGGATCCGGTTCCCCTTTGCATTTTCTGGAATGGGACCGACTGCTGGCCCGCCCACTGCCTGCTGCTGGAACGTGGTCCACACCATGTTGCACTTTGTTCATTTCACGTGCAGCTGCATTATTTGTGTTTATTACCCAATAAAAACATTATATTTTTATTTGGGAAATTTCACTTTCTAAATATTTGTTGTCTACTGGTACTAACTATTCCTGTGGCTGTACCGCATTCAAGGAATTATCTTCCGAACTGCAAGGAGGAAGGAACATCCTTTCAACACCCAACCCTCTCACAGAAGATCTCGAAAGTGTATCTTGAACTCCACAATGATAATTGTGAACTACAATACACATACGAAAAGTTATTGAAAGAGAACACCCATAACAGTAGAGAAAGAAATACAATTCAGTTGCCTTTACAAATGTGGCTTTTCTTCTACATAAGAAGTTTACTAAGTGAACTCACATAACAGTCTAGTCAGAAGGCAGATTTTTAATTTCTTATGTTATGGGTTTGACATTCTTCTTTTAATTCTTTATTGAGTTTTCTCATTACTATACCAAGAGTGGCATATTAGAAATGGGATTGACATTGAACTTTCCCTCAAATAATATTGCTGTCTATATGATACAGTGAGATGTAATAATGATGCATGAATGACTTCGTTCTGATTGGCTAGTTTCAGCCAATCCGGGATGAGCCTGGGAGGAGCCAGTTGTGCCCCCCAGGTATTTGATAAACCCCGCAGCGGATGCGTGCAGTGGGCTCGCCACCGGCGTGCCGAAGACTCATCAAAGGAAAGCCCATCTGCACCCGTCCACACCTGGACATCGCCAGGAGCCAGGCACTCTGCTCAGTTGTTACCCCACAGGCCTTGTCTGCCTTACGCTACGAGGCTCTTTGTGGGAATCACAGCTGCTCCCCTGCCGCTTGCCCCTCTCACTGTAATTGGTGCAGCTTTAAGGTTAGTCCTTGCCTTCACTCTGTAGCTCCCACCTCTCATTTGAAAGAATTTAAAATCTGCAGCCTAAATTGCTGCTCTCTGTTCAAGCACCACGCGGAGGTGTTCGACCTTCTACTCGAATGGCCCCCTGATATTTTATTCCTCACGGAGGCTTGGCTCTCCAAGGACTCCGTTGATATTCCGGCCCTGGCCATGCCTGCTGGCTATGCTATGAAAAACTTGAATAGAGCGGCCGGGAGAGAGGGGGGTATCGCAATTATTTTTAAAGCTACTTATTCCTGCAGTCTCATCCCGGAAAGTATCCCCGACTGTGAAAGCACTCTTTTTTTAATTGCACTGACAGACAATTTTACATTTTCTGGGTTACTTATTTACCGTCCGCTCTGTGGGTCGAAAGTTTTTAGAGAAGCCCTAGCCAATGCTGTCACCACATTGGTACTTCAGACAGCCAATTTTAACATTTAGGCTACTTGAATCTGCATTTGGAGTCACAAGATGCCCCTGACATCAATAATTTCCTTGGTGATATGGCAGCCTGTCAATTGTTACAATTGGTCCTGGGGCTGACTTTTTTAGCTGGCCACCTCCTTGACCCTGTTTTTACTAACCTCCCATCCTTAGATGTGCAGCTCCCCTTTTCTATGACTTGGACTGTCCACTCCTGTATTTCTTTACGTATACATCTAGCAGGCTCCAAGTCACAGCCTCACCGCAACCCTTTGAATAAATGTCCCTGGCTTAAACTGGACCCTGTCACTTACCCTAAGCACTCAGACATCGCAACGGCCCTCTAATATAGAAGCAGCCAACACATCCTTCCTGGGTTGGGTCACTCAAGCACTGGATAAGTGTATTCCAGTTAAACCTACCTACTCTAAATGTGCGAGGTCTAACGCCTGGTTCGACGAGTCACTAACATTAGCATGGAAGAACTGTAGGGATCTAGAATGAGCCTGGAGACGGTCTTATGACCCTAATGTAAAGGGAAAGAGTCGTAAAGACAAGTTCTCCCTTTTATCAATGCCCGCGTTGCGTCCAGAAAAGTAGCGCTAACCGCCGCAAGCTAACATCTGGGAAAAAACAGACTTAGCTATGCATATCATGGGAGGTGGATTCTATGGCTGAATCCACATCTCCCTATCATCAAGCTTCCCCCTATCGCTGCAGGAATATCGCTGGATTTCCAGCCATACTCCTGCATATCGCTGCTTTTGCAGGATTTTTAGGGCATATTAGCAACAGACGGCGATAAATCTTGCAAAGCACACTTAGCGCTTTAATATTTATCGCCGTCTGTCTCTGGAATTTATCACCTGGTTAGCGCGCTATCATCAACGCATATCACCGAGGCGATCAAAAATCCTGCAAAATCAGCGATTCTTGCAAGGTCAATCAGTACACAATGTTAGTAGAAATCTAATATAAACGTTCATGAAAAGGGATCTTTCAATAAAAGTCCCTGTGCAGCTGCCATTGAGGTTTCAATCAGTCTTGACAAAAGGATATTAGAGTCTGTGCAGTAATTACATGGAGCAGCTGAGTTGTACAGAAGAGCGAGTTTTAGAAAGAAGTTAGTTGCTAGAGTTGATTTAAGATTAATAGATAGTCTCGCTGGCAAAATGGCCTCATGCAGGATAGTAACGTTATTGTAGGGAGAAGACGGATTTCCTAATTAGATCATAATGACCAAATCCTGACTCGCAGCCCACAGAGCATTCTCATAAATCAGTGAAACATAATGGCAGGCAAGGTAAAGACACGGCAATATTTAAAAACTATCTTGATTGTGCCCTGAAATACTCTACAGGGATTATACTATGTAAATGGTTGTAGTGACTGTATCTTTTTTCGTTCCTAGCTCTTTGTAGTTTTTTGCAAACCGTATCGCTGCTGACTCCTTCCTGCTTATTTACTCTGCCAGGCAGTAGCTAAAATACCCAAAGGCCCTTCAAGCAGGTCATACTTTGAATAGGATCATAGGGCAGTTTTCTGAAATATATATCTTTGCACTTTTACTTAAGGTGACACTGCCTTAAACGACGGACATTACTCCAGAGTTTTGCTTGGAATGTTTGGGCCCATTTCATGAAGCCAGCCCTGCACATTTGCAGGGACCTGGCAGTGCGTAGTTGCAGTTTCTGAACTTGTAGGTTCCAGGTCCCGATTGGGATTTATGGATATGAGTGGGCTGGTCGCTCTATGCATCACTAAGCAGTAGGAAAGCTCCCAGTGCTCTGCTAGGCATTGGACCGCTTCAGCCATAGTACTATAGTGTCAGGATTGTGTTGGAGTCAGCAGGTGGATGATGCTACTCACGAGACACATGTGAGTAATTTATTATTTATTTCTCCAGTAATACGGTAAGTGCAGGAGGGACCCTCCAGCCAGCTCTCCAATGTTCTCTGCTCTGATCCCTCTGGAGCCTTCCCGACATTCCAACCAGCCCCTGCATTCCAATGGAATCTGTATATGACAGCATGTCGTGTAACTAGAGAGACCGAAGTCTAACCCAGATACAACACAACTCCCTCCTTATATTAAGCAACAATAATAGAATTAGAAAAGAAGTAAAATAAAACAATTTACAGAAGAGAAAACTAAATAAAAATAATGACAGAAAATTAAATCAAATTATACATTTATTGAATCAAATTAAACATTTGTTAAATTCCGTTTATGTGAATATTACCTTCCTCTGCTCAAATAAATGTAGTTCATCCCATCGCATATCCCCATGCCAGTCCGGCCTCTGTCTGGTCCATTCATGAGCTGGATCCGGTTCCCCTTTGCATTTTCTCAAATGGGACCCACTGCTGGCCCGCCCACTGCATACTATTGAAATTAGGTCCACACCCTGTTGCACTCAGTTCATTCCATGTGCAGCTGCATTATTGGTCTTTATTACCCAATGAAAACATCCTTTTTTAAATTGGGAAACTGCACTTTCTAAATACTTGCTGTCCGCTGTCGGCAGGTACTAACTATCCCTGTGGCTGCACCGCATTCAGGAATTATCTCCCGAGCTGCAAGGTGGATGGAACATCCTTTTAACACCCAACCCTCTCGTAGAAGATCTCAAGAGCGTTTATTGCAATCCACAATGACAGGTGTGAACAGTAATATAGACACAAAACGGTATTCAAAGAGAACACTCATGGCATTAGAGAAATAAATAAAATTCAGTTGCTTATTCCTCCTTATTCTCTTAACAAAAGCTGGAAATATGGCTATTCTTCTACATAAGAAGTTTACTAAGTGAACTCACATAACAGTCTAGCCAGAAGGCGGATATTTAATGTCTTATGTTATGGGTTTGACATTCTTAATTCAATTCTTTATTGAGCTTTTCTCATGAGTATACCAAGAATGGCATATTAGAAATGGGATTGACATTGAACTTGCCCTCAAATAATATTGCTGTCTATATGATACAGTGAGATGCAATGATGATGAATGAATGACTTAAAGGTGATTGATTTGTGACATCTAATTTAATTTCTGGATCCACTAACCTTCTATTTTATAGAATGTACCATGACAATAATTGTTCATGCTTATCCTATTGACAAAATAACCTTCTGAATTATCTGGTCTGCAATTTCTTCATGAGGTGAAGTATTATTTTCCATTTCCGAGCATATACCTACAACTTTTTTTATTCTAGCAAGGTCGATCAGGACACAGTGTTAGCAGAAATCCAATATTAACCTTCATGAAAGGATTTTTCAATAAAAGTCCCTGTGCAGCTGCCCATTAAGGTTTCAATCAGTCTTGACAAAAGGATATTAGAATCTGTGCAGCAGCTGAGTTGTACAGAAACGCGAGTTTTAACAAGAAGTTAGTTGCTTGAGCTGATTTTAGATTAATAGATAGTATCAATGGCAAAATGGCCTCATGCGGGACAGCAACAATTATTAGTGTAGGGAGAAGACAGATTTCCTAATCAGATCATAATGACCAAATCCTGACTCTCAGGCCCACAGAGCGTTCTCATAAATCAATAGTGAAACATAATGGCAGACAAGGTAAAAACACTGCAGTATTTAAAAACTGTCTTGATTTTGCTGGGAAATACCCTGTAGGGATTATACTCTGTCAATGGTTGTAGTGTCTGTATCATTTTTCGTTCCTAGTACTTTGTCGTTTTTTTTGCAACCGTATCACTGGTGACCCCTTCCTGCTTATTTACTCTGCCAGGCAGTAGCTAGAAGACTCAGAGACCCTTCAAGCTGCTCATACTTTGACTGTGATCATTGGGCATTTTTCTGAAGTATATATCTTTGCACTTTTACTTAAGGTGACACTGCCTTTAAGAATGGATATTACTCTAGAGGTTTGCTTGGAATGTTTGGGCCCATTTCATGAAGCCAGCCCTGCACATTTGCAGGGACCTGCAAGTGCGCAGGTGCAGTTTCTGAACTTGTCGCTTCCAGGTACTGATTGGGATTATTGGTGTGAGAGGGTGGTCCCCCTATGCATCACTAAGCGGTAGGAAAGCTCTTGTTGCTCTGCTAGGCATTGGCTCTCATGAGCCATAGTACTACAGTGGCAGGATTGTGCTGGAGTCAGCAGGTGAAATGATGCTACTCACGAGGCACATGTGAGTAATTTATTATTTATTTCTCCAGCAATATGGAATCTGTAGGTGGGAGCTGCCAGCCAGCTCTACAATGTTCTCCGCTCTCACCCCTCTCGAGCCTTCCCCACATTCCAACCAGCCCCCGCATTCCAATGGAATCTGTATATGAGAACATGTCGTGTAACTGGAGAAACCAAGGTCAAACCCAGATATAACACATCTCCCTCCTTATAATAAATAACAATAATAAAATTAGAAAAGAAGTAAAATACAACAATATACAGAAGAGAAAACTAAATAAATAAAGAAAATCAAATCAAATTATACATTTATTGAATCAAATTATACATTTGTTGAATTCTCTTTGTGTGAATATTACCTTCCTCTGCTCAACTAAATGTAGTTTATCCCATCGCATATCCCCATGCCAGTCCGGCCTCTGTTTGGTCCATTCATGAGCTGGATCCGGTTCCCCTTGCATTTTCTCAAATGGGACCGACTGCTGGCCCACCCACTGCATACTGTTGGACTGAGGTCCACACCATGTTGCACTCTGTTTATTTAATGTGCAGCTGCATTATTGGTCTTTATTACCCAATAAAAACATTATTTTTTAAATTGGTAAATTGCACTTTTTAAATACTTGCTGTCTGCTGTCGGCAGGTAATAACTATTCCTGTGGCTGCACCGTATTCAGGAATTATCTTTCGAGCTGCAAGGTTGTAGGAACACCCTTGCAACACCCACACCTCTCGTAGAAGATCTCAAAAGTGTATATTGCAATCCACAATGACAGTTGTGAACTGTAATATACACACGAAAAAAAGTTATTCAAAGAGAACACCAATGGCTTTAGAGAAAGAAATAAAATTCAGTTGCTATTCCTCCTTATTCTGTTAACAAAAGTTGGAAATGTGGCTATTCTTCTACATAAGAGGTTTACTAAGTGAACTCACATAACAGTCGACTCATTTGGCGGATATTTTATGTCTTATGTTATAAGTGTGACATTGTTGTTTCAATTCTTTATTGAGTTTTTCTCGTTACTATACCAAGATTGGCATATTAGCTGAGGGGCTGGATGCAGAGACGCTGCCGGAGTATGCCCCGCTAGAGGCAAGAGGAGATTCCTGACAAGGCCATCTCATTTACATATAAAACACTAATCAACAACATGCCTAACAAACTAGGTACACTTCGAGCTAAATGGGAACCTACCACTGGCCTACTGGAAGACATTGACTGGGAGGCCGCTCTTGTGCACCCACGTGAGGTGGCGATTAAACTGAGATTACGCCTTACCCAATATAAAATCCTACATAGGACTTACCTTGATAGAGCAAGGCTACATAATATGGGAAGAGGAGACACCCCGGAATACCTCAGATGCCACACGTAGTGCGGTACATTTATACACACCCTCTGGGAGTGCAGCCAGATTCAAACATACTCGAATAAGATTGTGCGGGAGCTTAACAATATACTGGAAGCCCAACTTGAGATGGAAGCCAAGTTCCTCCTATTGGGAATCCATTACGATGTGGATCTGCCACAACATAAACTCTTGTTGGCTAACTTGGGGCTGGTGGTAGCCAAGAGGGACATAGCTAGATACTGGGGTGCCCACCAACTCCCTACACTTAAAGAGTTGAGAACATGTCTCGATCTATACAAGGTTGAGGAACAAGTGGCAGACAAAGCAATGGGTTGTCCTCGAAAATTTCGGAAGATATGGGCTCCTTGGATAAAACACTATGTTTTGGAAATAGGGGGGAGGGGAGGGAGTGAATTTGACACCAGAAAGATCGTGGGGAGAGCGTTGAAAATTGCGATGCCTGACCCACTGTCGATATATGTGGATAATTCTGATATGATCCTCTGCACTTGATATGTAGCGCTTGAGCCTAAATACATGCTCTCTTTCAGAGGAAATGTTGCTAGATTATTTGCCCTACAACAAAGGCTACGGCCTGACTTCCAATTGTATTGTGAATAACTTCACCATTGAAAAGGTGGATAACTTTAACTACCTGGGAAATCTCTTCAACAACAAATTAAGTTGGGCCCCATTAATGAAGACTCGAGTCCAGAGTACTACTCGCTCTATAGAAGGTCTTTTCCGTTTTTGTGGCAAGTTGGGTCAAAAACCTGTTGCGCATCTCAAAACCCTATATACATCTAAATGTTTATCTGTGGCCACCTATGGGGCAGGAGTATGGGGGACTGAGAATCCTTCAGTCATACAGGTGATGGAAAACAAATTTTTAAAACGGGTATTATTGATTCCATCGGGTTCATCAAACACCTTCTGCCACAACGAAATGGGAATGACCAAAGTGACTGATATTATCCGTCTGTCGCCTTTATTACTATGGTGCAAAATATGGTTATCGGATGACCTCCAACTTTCTAGAGAAATTCTTTTAGACTGTATGAGCCTGGATAATGTAAAACAGATTCCCTGGCTGTTATATGTTAGTGACATGTTGCATAAGATAGGTTTGGGCCATGTTTATGAAAATCCTGAAAATATTCAGGGAAACATAAAAACCCAAATTAAAGCATGTTATTGGAAATTTTTAGATATACCTAGCTTGGGAGGCCCAACAAGTCATGCATCTAAGGTTCAGCATCAGTTTTATTTAACTTTTTCGACTAATGTCCAATGGCGGTTTTATCTTACAAGGCTTAGGCTAAATACACTCCACTTCCTTTTTGCCTTCCCTAAACAAGGGGGTTGGTGTGAGAGGCTACCCCCCTGCCCTTGTAACAATAGAGTCAGTCAAAGTACCATACACGTTGTCCTTTTTTGTTCTTTATACCAGAATCCTAGGATTAGATTCATTAAGCCTATCCTGAAGAGGCGGCAACCATGTACCTATAATGAAGGCTATGACTACTTGTTGTCACTATCTTCTGTTGAAGTTTGTTGTGCTATGTTGAACTTCATACGAGTGTCGCTCCGGATTAGGAAACGTTATGGATAATCTAGCTTAGATCTGTAATCTCCCATTGGATTTTTTGTACTTATGCTGTATGACGGTCTCTCAACTAAAATTTTGTTTCATTGATGGCTCATTTTAACCATGTATTTTATGCTTTTAATTTTGTGCTTTTATGATTCTCTGTATGAATCGAATAAAGATATTGAACGAACGAACGTATTGTGTATTCATGACATGTTTGATTGTATGTTTAAATCACAAAACATAAATACATTTTTTGTTTTTAAAGAATGGCATATTAGAAATGGGATTGACATTGAACTTGGCCTCAAATAATATTGCTGGCTATATGATACAGTGAGATATCATGATGAAGCATGAATGATTTGAAAGTGATTGAGTTGTGATATCTGATTTACTTCTAGATTCACTAGCCTTCTATTTTATAGAAAGTACCATGACAATAATTTTTAATGATTATCCTATTAACAATTAAATAACCTGAATTATCTGGTCTGCAATTTCTTCATGAAGCGAAGTATCATTTTCCATTTCCAAGGATATACCTACAACTGTTTCTACTCTTGCAAGGTTAATCAGTACAAAATGTTAGTAGAAATCTAATACAAACAATCATGAAAAGGAATCTTTTAATAAAAGTGCCCATGCAGCTGCCCATTGAGGTTTCAATCAGTCTTGACAAAAGGTTATTAGAGTCTGTGTAGTAATTACATGGAGCAGATGAGTTGTACAGAAGAGCGAGTTTTAAAAACAAGTTAGTTGCTATGGCTGATTTTAGATTAATAGATAGTATTACTGGCAAAATGGTTATGTGGGATAGCAACAATTTGTTAGGGTAGTGAGAAGGCACCTTTCCTTATCAGATCATAATGACCAAATACCAACTCTCAGGCCCACACAGCATTCTCATAAATCAATAGTGAAACATAATGGTAGACAATGTAAAGACACGGCAATATTTAAAAACTGTCTTGAACTTGCTGTTAAATACAGTGTAGGGATTATACTCTCTAAATGGTCATACTGTATGTATTTTTCGTTCCTAGTATATTGTCGTTTTTTTGCAAACCGTATAGCTGGTGACCCCTTCCTGCTTTTATACTCTGCCAGGCTGAAGCTAGAAGACTCAGAGACCCTTCAAGCTGGTCATACTTTGACAATGATCATTGGGCATTTTTCTGACGTATATATCTTTGCACTTTTACTTAAGGTGAGACTGCCTTTAAATATGGAAATTACTCCAGTGATTTGCTTGGAATGTTTGGGCCAATTTCTTGAAGCCAGCCCTGCACATTTGCAGGGATCTGCAAGTGCATGGGTGCAGTTTCTGAACTTGAAGTTTCAAACCTAAAGGATTTGCCAAAAAAACTAATTTTCCTCATATTTCTGTGGTGGATAGTTCTGGAATCTACAGGGATCAACAAAATTCAACCCACTCCGCATCCCGAAAGTCTTTTGAGAAAAATGGTACCTCACTTGTGTGGGTAGGCCAAGGGCCTGCGACAGGAAACGGCCCAAAACGCAAAATGGACTCACCACATTTTCACAGTGAAAACTGACCCTTTTCTTGCAATATGCCAAGCTCTAGATTTTGAACCCTAACTCTGCCAGCACCTGGGGAAACCTAGCAAACCTATACATTTTTTAAAACAAGACACCCAGGGGAATCCAGGATAAGGTGACTTGACTGGCTCGCACCAGGTTCTTTTACCCAGAATCCCTTGCAAACCTAAAAATGTGTCCCAAAAAAACACATTTTCCTAACATTTCTGGGGTAGAAAGTTCTGGAATCTGCGTGGATCCCCAAAATTCCACCCACCCCGTGTTCCCCAAAGTCTTCAGAGAAAAATGGTACCTCACTTGTGTGGGTAGGCCTAGTGTCCGCGACAGGCAACAGCCCAAAACGCAACATGGACACACCACATTTTCACAGTGAAAACTGACCCTTTTTTTGCAAAGTGCCTAGCTCTAGATTTTTAACCCTAACTCTGCCAGCACCTAGGGAAACCTAGCAAACCTAAATATTTTTGAAAACTAGACACCCAGGGGAATCCACGATCGGGTGACATGACTGGCCCTCACCAGGTTCTGTTACCCAGAATTCCTTGCAAACCTAAACATTTGGCAAAAAAACACATTTTCTCACATTTCAGTGGTGGAAATTTCCGGAATCTGCGTGGATCCACGAAATTCCACCCACCCCGTGTACCTCACTTGTGTATGTAGGTCTAGTGCCTGCGACAGAAAACGGCCCAAAACGCAACGTAGGCACACCACATTTTCACAGTGAAAAGGGACCCTTTTTTTGCAAAGTGCCTAGCTGTAGATTTTGAAAACTAGCTCTGCCGGCACCTAGGGAAACCTAGCAAACCTATACATTTCTGAAAACTAGACACTCCGGGGAATCCAGGATGTGATGACTTGACTAGCTCACACCAGGTTATGTCACCCAGAATCCCTTGCAAACCTAAAAATATGTCCAAAAAACACATTTTCCTCACATTTCTGTGGGGGAACGTTCTGGAATCCGCATGGATCTACAAAATTCCACCCACCTCATGTTTCCCAAAGTCTTCTGAGAAAAATGGTACCTCACTTGTGTGGGTAGGCCTAGTGTCCGCGACAGAAAACGGCCCAAAACGCACCGTGGACACACCACATTTTCACAGTTAAAACTGACCCTTTTTTTGCAAATTGCCTTGCTGTAGATTTTTAACCCTAGGTCTGCTAGCACCTAGGGAAAATTAGCAAACCTATACATTTTTTAAAACTAGAAACCCAGGGGAATCCAGGATGGGGTGACTTGACTCTCTCTCACCAGGTTCTGTTACCCAGAATCCCTTGCAAACCTCAACATTTGTAAAAATAAAACACATTTTCCTCACATTTCTGTGGTGTATATTTCTGGAATCTGCGTTGATCCACAGAATTCCACCCACCGTTCTTTCCCCTAGGTCTTCTGAGAAGAATGGTACCTCACTTTTTTGGGTAGGCATAGTGCCCGCATCAGGAAATGGCCCAAAACGCAACGTGGACACACCACATTTTACAGTGAAAACTGATACTATTTTGCAAAGTGCCTAGATGTAGATTTTGTACCCTAGCTCTGCTGGCACCTAGGGAAACCTAGCAAACCTATACATTTTTGAAAGATAGACAACGAGGGGAATCCACGATAGGGTAACTTGACTGGCTCTCTCCAGGTTCTGTTACCAAGAATCCCTTGCAAACCTAAACTTTTGGCAAAAAAACACATTTTCCTCACATTTCTGTGGTGGAAAGTTCTGGGATGTGCGTGGGTCCACAAAATTCCACCCACCCCCTGTTCCCCTAAGTCTTCCAAGAAAAATGGTACCTCACTTGCGTTGGTAGGCCTAGTGCCCACGACAGTAAACAGCCCAAAACGCAACGTGGACACACCACATTTTCACAGTGAAAACTGACCCTTTTTTTGCAATGTGTCTAGCTGTAGATTTTGAACCCTAACTCTGCCTGCAGCTAGGGAAACCTAGCAATCCTATACATTTTTTGAAAACTAGACACCCATGGGAATCCAGGATGGGGTGACTTAACTGGCTCTCACCAGGTTCTGTTACCCAGAATCTCTTGCAAACCTCAAAATTTGTCCAAAAAGACAATTTTCCTCACATTTCTGTAGTGGAAAGTTCTGGAATCTGCATAGATCCACAAAGTTCCACCCACTCAACGTACCCCAATGTCTTCCAAGACAAATGGTACCTCACTTGTGTGGGTAGGTCTAGTGCCTGCGACAGGAAACGGCCCAAAACGCAAAGTGGACACACCACATTTTCACAGTGAAAATAGACCCTTTTTTGTAAAATGCCTAGCTGTAAATTTTGATCCCTAGCTCTCCCGGCACCTAGGGAAACCTAGCAAACCTATACATTTTTTAAAACTAGACACCCAGGGAAATGCTGGATGGGGTGACTTGACTAGCTCTCTCCAGGTTCTGTTACCCAGAATCCCTTGCACACTTAAAAATGTGTCCCAAAAACAAATTTTTCTCACTTTTCTGTGTGTTCTGAGAAAAACTGGTACCTCACTTATGTGCGTAGGCCTAGTGCCCGCGACAGGAAACGGCCCAAAACACAACGTGGACACACCACATTTTCACAATGAAAACGGACCCTTTTTTTTTCAAAGTGCCTAGCAGTATATTTTGAACCGTAACTCTGCCTGCACCTAGGGAAACCTAGCAAACCTATACATTTTTTTAAACTAGACAACCAGCGGAATCCAGGATGTGGTGACTTGACTAGCTCACACCAGGTTATGTTAACCAGAATCCCTTGCAAACCTAAAAATGTGTCCAAAAAACACATTTTCCTCACATTTCTCTGGGGGAAAGTTCTGGAATCTGCATGCAGCCACAAAATTCCACCCACCCCATGTTTCCCAAAGTCTTGTGAGAAAAATGGTACCTCACTTGTGTGGGTAGGCCTAGTGTCCACGACAGGAAACTGCCCAAAACGCAACGTGGACACACCACATTTTCACAGTGAAAACGGACCCTTTTTTTGCAAAGTGCCTTGCTGTAAATTTTGAACCCTAGGTCTGCCGGCACCTAGGGAAAATTAGCAAACCTATACATTTTTTAGAACTAGACACCCAGGGGAATCCAGGATGGGGTGACTTGACTCGCTCTCACCAGGTTCTGTTTCCCAGGATCCCTTGCAAACCTCAATATTTGTAAAAATAAAACACATTTTCCTCACATTTCTGTAGTGGAAATTTCTGGAATCTGCGTTGATCCACAGAATTCCACCCACCCCGCTTTCTCCAAAGTCTTCCGAGAAAAAAGGTACCTCACTTTTGTGGGTAGGCATAGTGCCCGCATCAGGAAATCGCCCAAAACACAAAAATGGACACACCACATTTTACAGTGAAAACTGATACTATTTTGCAAAGTGCCTAGATGTAGATTTTGAACCCTAGCTCTGCCGGTACCTAGGGAAAACTAGCAAACCTATACATTTTTTAAACTAGACAACGAGGGGAATCCACAATAGGGTGACTTGACTGGCTCTCTCCAGGTTCTGTTACCAAGAATCCCTTGCACACCTAAACTTTTGGCGAAAAAACAAGTTTTCCTCACATTTCTGTGGTGGAAAGTTCTGGGATGTGCGTGGGTCCACAAAATTCCACCCACCCCCTGTTCCCCTAAGTCTTCCAAGAAAAATGGTACCTCACTTGTGTTGGTAGGCCTAGTGCCCACGACAGTAAACAGCCCAAAACGCAACGTGGACACACCACATTTTCACAGTGAAAACTGACCCTTTTTTTGCAAAGTGTCTGGCTGTAGATTTTGAACCCTAACTCTGCCTGCAGCTAGGGAAACCTAGCAATCCTATACATTTTTTGAAAACTAGACACCCATGGGAATCCAGGATGGGGTGACTTAACTGGCTCTCACCAGGTTCTGTTACCCAGAATCTCTTGCAAACCTCAAAATTTGTCCAAAATGACAATTTTCCTCACATTTCTGTAGTGGAAAGTTCTGGAATCTGCATAGATCCACAAAGTTCCACCCACTCAACGTACCCCAATGTCTTCCAAGACAAATGGTACCTCACTTGTGTGGGTAGGTCTAGTGCCTGCGACAGGAAACGGCCCAAAACGCAAAGTGGACACACCACATTTTCACAGTGAAAATAGACCCTTTTTTGTAAAATGCCTAGCTGTAGATTTTGATCCCTAGCTCTCCCGGCACCTAGGGAAACCTAGCAAATCTATACATTTTTTAAAACTAGACACCCAGGGAAATGCTGGATGGGGTGACTTGACTAGCTCTCTCCAGGTTCTGTTACCCAGAATCCCTTGCACACTTAAAAATGTGTCCCAAAAACAAATTTTTCTCACTTTTCTGTGTGTTCTGAGAAAAACTGGTACCTCACTTATGTGCGTAGGCCTAGTGCCCTCGACAGGAAACGGCCCAAAACACAACGTGGACACACCACATTTTCACAATGAAAACGGACCCTTTTTTTTTCAAAGTGCCTAGCAGTATATTTTGAACCGTAACTCTGCCTGCACCTAGGGAAACCTAGCAAACCTATACATTTTTGTAAACTAGACACCCAGCGGAATCCAGGATGTGGTGACTTGACTAGCTCACACCAAGGTTATGTTAACCAGAATCCCTTGCAAACCTAAAAATGTGTCCAAAAAACACATTTTCCTCACATTTCTCTGGGGGAAAGTTCTGGAATCTGCATGCAGCCACAAAATTCCACCCACCCCATGTTTCCCAAAGTCTTGTGAGAAAAATGGTACCTCACTTGTGTGGGTAGGCCTAGTGTCCACGACAGGAAACTGCCCAAAATGCAACGTGGACACACCACATTTTCACAGTGAAAACTGACCCTTTTTTTGCAAAGTGCCTTGCTGTAAATTATGAACCCTAGGTCTGCCGGCACCTAGGGAAAATTAGCAAACCTATACATTTTTTAGAACTAGACACCCAGGGGAATCCAGGATGGGGTGACTTGACTCGCTCTCACCAGGTTCTGTTTCCCAGGATCCCTTGCAAACCTCAATATTTGTAAAAATAAAACACATTTTCCTCACATTTCTGTAGTGGAAATTTCTGGAATCTGCGTTGATCCACAGAATTCCACCCACCCCGCTTTCTCCAAAGTCTTCCGAGAAAAAAGGTACCTCACTTTTGTGGGTAGGCATAGTGCCCGCATCAGGAAATCGCCCAAAACACAAAAATGGACACACCACATTTTACAGTGAAAACTGATACTATTTTGCAAAGTGCCTAGATGTAGATTTTGAACCCTAGCTCTGCCGGCACCTAGGGAAAACTAGCAAACCTATACATTTTTGAAACTAGACAACGAGGGGAATCCACAATAGGGTGACTTGACTGGCTCTCTCCAGGTTCTGTTACCAAGAATCCCTTGCAAACCTAAACATTTGGCAAAAAAACGCATTTTCCTCACTTTTCTGTGGTGGAAAGTTCTGGAATGTGCGTGGATCCTCAAAATTCCACACATCCCCTGTTCCCCTAAGTCTTCCAAGAAAAATGGTACCTCACTTGTGTTGGTAGGCCTAGTGCCCACGACAGTAAACAGCCCAAAACGCAACGTGGACACACCACATTTTCACAGTGAAAAGGGACCCTTTTTTTGCAAAGTGCCTAGCTGTAGATTTTGAAAACTAGCTCTGCCGGCACCTAGGGAAACCTAGCAAGTCTATACATTTCTGAAAACTAGACACCCAGGGGAATCCATGATGTGGTGACTTGACTAGCTCACACCAGGTTATGTCACCCAGAATCCCTTGCAAACCTAAAAATATGTCCAAAAAACACATTTTCCTCACATTTCTGTGGGGGAAAGTTCTGGAATCCGCATGGATCTACAAAATTCCACCCACCTCATGTTTCACTTGTGTGGGTAGGCCTAGTGTCCGCGACAGGAAACGGCAAAAAACGCAATGTGGACACACCACATTTTAACAGTGAAAACTGACCCCTTTTTTGCAAATTGCCTTGCTGTAGATTTTGAACCCTACGTGTGCCGGCACCTAGGGAAAATTAGCAAACGTATACATTTTTTAAAACTAGAAACCTAGGGGAATCCAGGATGGGGTGACTTGACTCGCTCTCACCAGGTTCTGTTACCCAGAATCCCTTGCAAACCTCAAAATTTGTATAAATAAAACACATTTTCCTCACATTTCTGTGGTGGACATTTGTGAAATCTGCGTTGATCCACAGAATTCCACCCACCCCGCTTTCCCCAAAGTCTTCCGTGAAAAATGGTACCTCACTTGTGTGGGTTGGCCTAGGGCCCGCTTCAGGAAATGGCCCAAAACGCAACTTGGACTCACCATATTTTCACAGTGAAAACTGACCCTTTTTTTGCAAAGTGCCTAGGTCTAGATTTTTAACCCTAACTCTGCCAGCACCTAGGGAAACCTAGCAAACCTATATATTTTTGAAAACTAGACAGCCAGGGCAATCCACGATCGGGTGACTTGATTGTCCCTCACCAGGTTCTGTCACCCAGAATTCCTTGCAAACCTAAACATTTGGCAGAAAAACAAATTTTCTCACATTTCTGTGGTGGAAATTTCTGGAATCTATGTGGATCCATAAATTCCACTCACCCCGTGTTCCCCAAAGTCTTCCGAGAAAAATGGTACCTCACTTGTGTGGGTAGGCCTAGTGCCCACGACAGGAAACAGCCCAAAACGCAATGTGGACAGACCACATTTTCACAGTGAAAACTGACCCTTTTTTTGCAAAGTGCCTTGCTGTAGATTTTTAGCCCTAGGTCTGCTGGCACCTAGGGAAAATTAGCAAACCTATACATTTTTTAAAACTAGATACCCAGGGGAATCCAGGATGGGGTGACTTGACTCGCTCTTGCTGGAGCGAGGTTTCCCTAAGAACCGTATACCTCCTCCATTTCATAATTTTGAACTAACATGAATAATTGATTAACATTAATAGTTATAATTGTTTGCTGTGTTTAATTAATCAACATTACTAATTAGAAAATACACGTGGGAAACGCATTTGCATGGCTTGATTGATACGTAAACTAATTTTGTACGCATACTAATGTCAGATATTTAGAATCGGCATGTTATATGTTGCTTTTGTGATGTGATTTGTGAATCGTGCTTTAAATTGTGAGTATAAACAGCAATGCGTGTTGCTTTTGCTAGATAAATACACACACATAGACGGGTTAGTGAGGGAATAACATTTTAATAGTCATTTCCATGTCTTAATTACGTTTTATGTTTCTTTGCTTAAGTTGACCTTTCTGGAGTGGCCACAAAATGGCTGCCATCCCTATTTCTGACGCACCGACAAGACACAGACATCACTGAGTGAAGTGCGCCTGCGCTAAAAGATGAGCAACAATAACCTTGTCCTGACCCCAGGCAGACTGTATCCGTGAAGGACATCCTGGGAGGAGTGCCAAGCATCAAACAAAGGACTTACTTAAACTATGAACTGTTATAATTGATGACACTAAGGACACAACCCCGCATGGGAATCAACATGCCCTGAATGGACTAGAAACTGTTGCTAATTTACTCACAAATTGAGAAGCTGCATCTAATGTAACATTTAATGTATGAGAATCAGGAAGAATGATCCTGGTTTAACCAATTAAATTTGTTCTGAAACATGTATTGAAACATTTGTCGATAAAAATTTACTATAAAAGTAGACTAGAGAGGGTAGGATTTTAGCTTATTCTATTCTATTGCGAGCCCACCTTCATTTTACCAGATTGCCTGACGTTATGCTGACGGAGAAGACGGCGACACTGCTGGACAGCTGCTTACCAGAGACTCTGATGGACTGATCAGATGCCTAATTAACTTAAGAACTGAGTCTTTGATTTATGGGCATAGAGACGAAAGATCTGAATTTGACATTGAGGACGCCATTTAGCCAGATTAGGTAAATATGCGAACCAAAATATTGAATGCAATATGATTTCCTTATGCTTTAATTAGATAAACATATTATTGCATTTAAAGAACTGTGTCGGGTTATTATTTGAAGTATTTCAATGTATATTGTTTAGAAGAATTAAGGGTTGCTATTCCCAGCAACTAGCTGATCCATGGCCAATAGTATGGGAGGAACTGCTAGGTTATAATGTATTGAGATCGTGGTGAGGTAGGGAGGTATAGGTAAACTTGTTGTTACTCATCAGGTGATTGGTGCACTCTTCCTCCCATTTCCAGCGCATGGAATAAAGAAAGAATCTCCCCTCTCTCTCTCTCGAGGACCATTGATACTGAAAGTAGAATGAATGATTGGTGTTATGGGCCCCACCAGTGAATGAGTGAATGAAATGTGGTCCGGTCTGTAGCGAGGGGATTTGTGGTATTCAGCGCTGGAGCAGTTTTTTTGGTAGCAGAATGATGGTTAGCTACTGTTTTGGGTTTAGCGACGAATGCTTGTAAATAGCTTATTGATTATTGATTGGTATTGATCTATGTACTAACACTTTATGTTGAGTTGCGTCGAGTTATATGTTGTTTGCACTGCTTCTGGGATGTAGGAAGTCGGAAGTTTAACAGTTCTGTAGTAGAGCAGAGGCAGATGCTGCTCTCGGGAAAGACGGGATTGTTGTAGCCCTGTAGGTACACAGGGGAAACGTGTGACAAGTGAAGTTGCATGGCGCATTGTCTGGGTTCGACTCGGCGGCATCGTCGTATGTTGCCATTAGAAATATTCTCGGTATGAGAGAAGTGTGTATGATAGCGAAGGTTACCTGTGAAATGTTGGTCTTTAAGTACCAGGAAACCAATTGGCATACCGATAACGCTTATCACTGAAAAGGTAGCAGGTGTTCTCTGAGCTTGTTAGAAGGACAAAGTAGAGGGAAGCGCTGCTTTGTTAACGAGTGTCATAATTCTGTAGTAGGACAGACTGTTCGCTGTTCTCGGGAAAGACAGGATTCTGCGCATATGTACTACATTTTCTTGTATGAACGAGTGTGAATGAAAAGGCATTTGGGTTGATTGCGAAACTCTAGGTTATTTCTAAAATACCAGAGAAACAATTAGCTAATGCTTGCTAGATGGGTGAAGTAGAGGGATGTGCTACTTTATCAACGTAAGTAACGATTCCGTAGTAGGGCAGAGGTAAGCGCTGCTCTCGGGACAGACGGAATTCTTGTGAGAAAGGTCTTTTTGCTGTTCTTTGGTTAGCGAAGCAGACAATGGAGATGTTTTAGTGTTGTTACTAATCGAATCATAAAAGTTACAGTAAAAGTTCACGGAGCAGTCTTGTAAAGGAGGGGTAGACGAGAGCAGAGCAGAGTGAGGTGCCGCAGCGGCTGCTGAGGCCAGAACGACCGCGCTGGGATTGGACAGTAGGTTAGAAGCTTAAAACGCTCCAGATTGGTGCGTTAGTGTAAAGCCGCGCTAGGAGTGGAAGAATACCGGGTGACGTAAACGTTCCCTGATTGGTGCGTTAGTGTGAGTCGTGCTGAGACTGGAGGATTGGGATAGTGACGTAGACACTCCTGATTGGTGCGTTAGTAAGAGTTGCGCTGTGAGTTGACAGATTAGCAGTACTATTGTAAAAGGACTAAACAGGACACGGAAAACGAGAAAATGTTTTACCAACCACCAGAAAAGAAGAAATCGTGGTTTGGGAAAATTAGAAAGTGGTTCAAGAAAGATAAAGGAGTTGAGACTAGGGAAGGACAGTTACTTCCTCCACCGAAAACCCCCGCATCTGCAATGATTGCGAAATATGGGTACCATACTTGTATTTGGTTAGACAATTGGGTAAAATAGACCAAGGACGATGGAGTCCTGGCGTTTCCAGAACATGGTTCCTTTAATTTGGCTGTTTTGAGAAACCTCTGAGACAAAATGATGAACTTAGAACCGAGACCTAGACCGACGCAGTTTGAGGCATTGATGGAATGGGAAGACGAAATGCATGAACGAGAGAAAGAGAGAAGTGGTAGGGGGTACAGATATATGTTCGGTAGATCATACGTCTGTACATAAAGGAGAGGGGGGGGGGACCGGGAGCTAGTTATGGTCCAGTGTCTGTGCTCCGTGTCATATCTATAGTCTTTAAATGGAGACACTGTTCCTGGAGAGAGAGAGGGCAAAAGAAAGAGAGAGATAAAAATGAAACGAGAGGCCTAGGCTTAATATAAGACCCAACTACTTTAGGATTATGTGTGTGGGGGGGGGGCATACCTTAGTTTCTCTTGTTGCCCTCACACACCCCGAAGGATGTCATGCTTCATCATTGGGCGTTTGCTCCTCGTCGGGCCGGCGCTGCAATGCCCTACGGGTCCCCCGAAGGGTCACTTTAGCGGAGATCTTTTAGAGAAAACGCCGTTTGGTGCATGCGGGTGTGTGGTTTGGGTCCTAATAAAAAGGTGTGTGGTGATGGGGTGTGTAAGTGACGTGATAGCCTAAAAATGTCTAAGGGTTACTGGGATAAGGTTTAATGTGAATAGCACCCTTGACATAATAAAAAACCCGTAGGTTGGGTGTTACCTTATTGAAAATAATGTGCCAACAGGTAACTAGTGTGTGGTCAAGCGGTCGACATGTTTCGCGCCCCAATGGTCCAAAAAAGGATCCCTGGCGCTTCCTCAGGACCAAAGAAGAGAGTGAAAGTGAAAGTGCACTAAGGGATACTACCCTCAGTTACTATCCGGGCGTAAACTTCAAGGTAGCACTGCTCTCAGTGTGAGAGTCAGGTCGCTCCAGGATAGACAGCCTAGGTAAATATGGAAACAAAAAGAAAAAAGGGAGAACATCCTATCTATTAAAGAATGTTCACCTATTCAGGAGATTCAAAAAACGAGTGCATAATACAAATATGTACAGAAGGGATATCACCTCCACTCACGGGTGGTGGCGTGATGGGGTCTCAACGGTAAGCTTCCAGGTGCCTGGGCCAGGGAAAGGGGCCTGGGAGGGAGACAGCCCGTCGCCGACCGGAGTCACCCATTAGTCCAGGCACTGGCCGTGGTAGAGGTAAAACCAGATGTCCCCAGTCTCATGTGGCATACAAATAATCGGTCTGTCATTACGGTTTTTACTACGATATGTCACACACACTCACCTAAATATGGGGAGAATAATGCTCCATAGGTTAGGGGACGAGCGTACACACCTTCTTAGTGCTGTGAAATAGGAATAAATGACAGGTAACTGCTAGTCAATCCAGTTCCTAAAGATTCCAAACTGGTCTGAGCTGTCTTGTGCACAGTTTTTAAGTCAATGGCCAGTTTCCTCAGTACTCAAAAGTGCGTTTTTACTCACAGTTTTGCTCCGGCGTGGCCTCTTTACCACCTGCCCCAGTCGTCCTCCTACCTGGAATGGAGACGAGGAACACCAAGGGTTTCTTAAGTACTGCCCGTGTCGACTTAATTGGGGCGGGATCCGTATCCGGTCATCAGACGCGGAGCAGCTGCGTTTTCGTCAGTGTGTGTTTTGCCGCGCATGTGCAGAAGGTAGACAGAAGAGCGATGCGCATGCGTATGGAGCAGCTGTGTTTTCGTTAGTGTGTTTTCCGCGCATGTGCAGAAGGTAGATAGATGAGCGAGTGCGCATGCGTGTGTCAGAAAATGTGGTTCCGACTCACGTTCTATTGTTACCATGGTTATGTGTCTATGCAGTCCTCAGTGTAGTGTATATAACTGAGTAGCGCTGGCAAACTAACTATGTGGTTCGAAAAACGCCCATCTAGTGCAACAGAAAGGGCAGACTCGTCTTAATGTTGGAGCCTCAAGGTGCCACTGATGTACAATCAATGGTGAACTTTATGATTGTTACATGCGTCTCGAGGGGATCGAGGAGGGTGGGGGGGGGAAAGGGAAAGAAGGATGGAGGGTCATAGAGTGGCAAGAGATTAGGGGAAGCTTATTCTCGGCCCTCCAGTCTTATTAAAACAAAGTTGCTCAAAGGGGAGAGATATCCCGAGGGTAAAGGAGACCATGGACATAAATATTGCTAGGTGGGAGCTCGTGATGATGTAGTCATGGGCGTGTACTGCTGATTTGGCCACCAACCCCTCATATTGGGTTATAGTTCAGTCCATGGTATGTCGTCGTTCAGGCCCACCTCATTGGTCCGGAGACGATGTACCCAGCGTTGTTCTCTGCGTAGTAGGGTGTTATTATTCCAATGTTGATTGTTTTCCAATATTGTCCACTTGATGTCGTCACATGTATGCCCTTTGTCCATGTAATGATTCGTAAGTCTGGTTGCTGTTCTCCCCCGTCGGATCGTGCTTCTATGTTCACTTATCCTTAGTTTCACCTGTCTAGTGGTCATCCCCACGTAGCGCAGTGTGCAAGGGCAGGTGATTAGGTACACACAGTTTTTTGTGTTGCAATTCGTGTGGCTCCGTTGGTCCCACCTGATTTTGTCCAACTCCAAGTGTGTAGTATGTTTGGTGAAGGGACATGCACTACAATTGCCGCATGGGTAGTGGCCTTTAACAGCAGGGAGGGACCATAAGGTGGATTCCTGACGAATGGTCTTCACGCGTGGTCTCGTGTTGATCAGTTGGTCCCGTAGGTTGGTGGTCCTCTTGAACGCAAACCTGGGGCGCTCCAACATGAGATCACCTGTGTTCAGAATTCTCCAATTGCGGTTCACGATGTTTTTGATTTGGTTTGATAGAGGGGTGAAGGTTGTGACACAGGTGATGGTATTGTCGGCTTCCTTGGTCTTTTCTTCTAGGAGTGCTTGGCGGTTGTTGTTCCTGGCTCGTTTGCATGCACGTTGTATGACCCTGTTAGGGTAATGTCTTTCTTTTAGGTTCGATGTGAGGGAGTTTGCTTGAATGTCATATTCATGGGTGTCACTACAATTCCTGCGAATCCGCAGGAACTGTCCAAAAGGCAAATTTTCCCTCAGTGCTTTGGGGTGATGGCTGTGAAAATCAAGTAGGCTGTTACAATCAGTAGTTTTTTTATAGATGGTAGTATTGAGTTTGCCCCTCTCGAGGGTGATCAATAGATCCAGGAAAGGGATCTCTTTTTCGCTTTCCGTTTTGGTAAAACGTAGGTGAGGGTTCAAGTTGTTAATCCAAGTGTAGAATTCTTGGCAGGTCTCCGCTCCACCTTTCCATAAGATGAGCACGTCATCGATGTATCGTTTCCACGTTACCATGTTCTCTCTGTAGGGGTTATTCTCAGTAAAGATGTTATTAGCCTCAAAGTGCGCCATGTACAGCCCTGCTAGGCTCGGCGCGAATGTACTCCCCATGCTGGTCCCTTGTATCTGATGGTAAATGGTGGTCTTATACATAAAGAAGTTGTTCTTCAGGGCCAGCATGATCAGTTCAGTAATGAAGCTCGCAGGTGTGTTGGTGGGTAGGTCTGTCTCGAGTAAGAGTTGTTCAACTACTTCAATCGTGGCGTCTTGCGGAATATTAGTATACAATGCCTCTACGTCTAGAGTCACTGACGAAAACGCAGCTGCTCCGCGTCTGATGACCGGATACGGATCCCGCCCCAATTAAGTCGACACGGGCAGTACTTAAGAAACCCTTGGTGTTCCTCGTCTCCATTCCAGGTAGGAGGACGACTGGGGCAGGTGGTAAAGAGGCCACGCCGGAGCAAAACTGTGAGTAAAAACGCACTTTTGAGTACTGAGGAAACTGGCCATTGACTTAAAAACTGTGCACAAGACAGCTCAGACCAGTTTGGAATCTTTAGGAACTGGATTGACTAGCAGTTACCTGTCATTTATTCCTATTTCACAGCACTAAGAAGGTGTGTACGCTCGTCCCCTAACCTATGGAGCATTATTCTCCCCATATTTAGGTGAGTGTGTGTGACATATCGTAGTAAAAACCGTAATGACAGACCGATTATTTGTATGCCACATGAGACTGGGGACATCTGGTTTTACCTCTACCACGGCCAGTGCCTGGACTAATGGGTGACTCCGGTCGGCGACGGGCTGTCTCCCTCCCAGGCCCCTTTCCCTGGCCCAGGCACCTGGAAGCTTACCGTTGAGACCCCATCACGCCACCACCCGTGAGTGGAGGTGATATCCCTTCTGTACATATTTGTATTATGCACTCGTTTTTTGAATCTCCTGAATAGGTGAACATTCTTTAATAGATAGGATGTTCTCCCTTTTTTCTTTTTGTTTCCATATTTACCTAGGCTGTCTATCCTGGAGCGACCTGACTCTCACACTGAGAGCAGTGCTACCTTGAAGTTTACGCCCGGATAGTAACTGAGGGTAGTATCCCTTAGTGCACTTTCACTTTCACTCTCTTCTTTGGTCCTGAGGAAGCGCCAGGGATCCTTTTTTGGACCATTGGGGCGCGAAACATGTCGACCGCTTGACCACACACTAGTTACCTGTTGGCACATTATTTTCAATAAGGTAACACCCAACCTACGGGTTTTTTATTATGTCAAGGGTGCTATTCACATTAAACCTTATCCCAGTAACCCTTAGACATTTTTAGGCTATCACGTCACTTACACACCCCATCACCACACACCTTTTTATTAGGACCCAAACCACACACCCGCATGCACCAAACGGCGTTTTCTCTAAAAGATCTCCGCTAAAGTGACCCTTCGGGGGACCCGTAGGGCATTGCAGCGCCGGCCCGACGAGGAGCAAACGCCCAATGATGAAGCATGACATCCTTCGGGGTGTGTGAGGGCAACAAGAGAAACTAAGGTATGCCCCCCCCCCCACACACATAATCCTAAAGTAGTTGGGTCTTATATTAAGCCTAGGCCTCTCGTTTCATTTTTATCTCTCTCTTTCTTTTGCCCTCTCTCTCTCCAGGAACAGTGTCTCCATTTAAAGACGGTAGATCATACGGACATGAGACACATGACAACAGTATGAAAAGGTGGCGGAATGCAAGTATGACTGATGGTATGTATCCCGTGAGAATGATTTCTAATTTCTAATTTAAAACATTTATAGAGCGCAGCGTGCACCGAACGGTTTCTTGGCGCTGATAAAGGGTAATGGCTACAGAGACAAAGCGAGAACCGATGGTAGACCCGGGAAGGGAAGATTACGCATGGAAATGATAGGAGATAATGAAGGGAGAAAATGTACTGAGAAAAGGCGGAATACGGATTCGAGTGGGTATGAAGTGAATGAATCAGATGAACCAGAGGCATTGACACCAAGTGCCCCAAATGAGAGAAACATTACAAATAATTAAAACAGAGACCATGTCACCTGAATTAGGGAAAAGTAACTCTGCAAGAGAGATAGAAAAACAGACAGGAAGTAGGGTAAAGGATGAGAATTCAGTAGAACTAGCCAAAACTACCCTAGAATTAACTGAGAAAATAAGAGAATTAACCAAGAATCTAGAAGCTGTAACAGTTCCAGTAACGATAGGTCCAGTAATGCCCATATTTGAGAAACAAAAAGATACTGAACATTGCTTGACAGTGCCATACAGAAGCCAAAATACAATTGAAAATACTGAATGGAGTCAAATTGACAATCCGTGGGGACCGACAATAAATATGTTTGAACCGAATGTTTCAACTAATCCATTTGTAAATCAGATTTACGCTGAAAAGAGCAGAATGACAATGGAAACATTATTAGAACCACAAAAGGCCCCAGAACAAAATAATGTAAATAATTCAGTGGAACCTTCCGTAGATGAGTTAAATGAATGGATCAGAGAGTTACAGAAAAAAGATCAAGAATCCCAGTCAATAGATGTGGCAAATTTACGAATGGTATTGGAAGAATTAATAGTAGGAACCATCCCTTCTGAAAAATTGAAAAATTACCAGGATGAGGAATTGTTGTTTCTTTGCAAGAGTGCAACCTGGAGAGCGAAAAACCTGCATGAAAGATTAGAGGAAATTGCGAAAGAAATTGGAATAGATTTTGATAAAGTAAAAGCACTGCAAAAATCCTATCGAGTTGATTTCACTGAGAAGGATATAGAGAACATGAATACCACAGGTAGGATAGGTCAAATTAAGGACATAATTGGTTTGTTGAGAAAATGGGGAGATGTTGACAGATGGAGAAGCAAGTGGTGTAAAAGACGTGATAATATCACAGAAAAGACATTTTCAGCATTCCCTGTTAGAGAGAAAGAAAAAGTGATGACAGAATACCCCATGAGAGAGATTCCAGGGGGGGGGGGGTATGTTCATGTTCCATGGACAAGACAGGACATTTTGTCTTTCACAAATGATTTCCGTCGACTACGCGAAAAGCCCGTCGAGTGGTACCGGCAAGTAGACAGATTTGTAAAATTGGCAAAAGTATTATGGATAGATTTGAATAGTCTATTTGATATAATAGTACCAGCATATTTGTGGACAGAGTGCAAGCTGATGATAAATTAGCCCACTCAAGAGTATCCTAGGGACCCTAAGACAGGAGCTCCCGACCCAGAGGTAATGAAGAAATATGAGCAGGTTATGGCATTTTTGAAAAATAAGGTACCCCCTAAAGAGACTGATTGGGTAAAAATTGACAGAACCCAACAAGAAAGCAAGGAGTCAGTACATGCATATTATGAGAGACTAATTCAGGCTTTTAAACAGTTTAGTGGAGACGAGAACCTGAGTGATAAAGACTTGAGCCAATTCGTATACAGGTTTGTATATGGTTTACGCCCAGAAATTGGTAATATGATAAAGCAGCATACAGTTGATTGGCAAAATAAGAAAATAGATGAAGTTTTGAGACATGCAAAATATTTCAGTGATGAGACTGAGGCAAAACAACGAAAGCTGAAAGAAAAGGCAATGTGGGCACAGGTAAAGGTAGCCGAACGACAGGAAGCTAAATTGGTAGAACAAGCCAACAATCCAGGAGTGAGACCCCGATTTGGTACAGGGAAAGGGAAAGGTAATATAGAGGAAGCCAAAAAGAAATTCCCATGTCACAATTGCGGTGAGTTAGGGCATTGGAAATCCGAGTGTAAGAACCCTCCAAATACTAATATTGAAAATCAATTGTTGAATCCACAGGTGCGGAAAGAGGTGGGTGGTCAACTGCAGCAACAGCAGCAGGTGGTTACTTCACAGAACCAGGTGCCAAAACCACCTTTTCCACAGAACAGAAACTCACAGAAGTATAGTAAAGAATCGGGATTCTACAATGAAGAACAGGTAAATAAACCATCAAGCGCTCGCACTGTTTCGCAGTACTGGCTGCAACAAGATGAGAGTGATTCAGAAATGGATTATTGACGGTGTCGAAGGGAGGAAGAAGAGTGCGTACTTGGCGCAACTCTAGAAGTAGACCAGACAGGACCATTTGTGAATGGGAAGATTAATGATGACAACATTATTTTCCTAGTGGACACTGGTGCTACTCGATCTACTGTTAGATCAGCAGATGTTAAGAATATTCTTCTTTCGGATGAAACAATCCAAGTAGTTGGTGTATCCAACCAACAGTTAAAAACACACCTTACAGAACCTGTAAAGGTTAGTATAGGGACATTTTCTGACATGCACCGATTTGTGGTGTGTGACACCAGTCCTGTGAATTTGCTAGGTAGGGACTTGTTGTGCAAGATGAATTGCACTATATTTTGTACTCCAGATGGAATAGCATTTGAGACACCAGATGAGGATGTATTGTACAAAATGACCATAGCTAACAGAGAATGTGAAACTATTGGAACATATGCAGTATTTAATCCAGATGAATTTCCCAGAGAATTGAAACTGTCTGTAAAAGCAGAGGTTTGGGATTTTACCGGAGAAGATGTAGGGCTAATGAGAAACGTGGACCCAGTAAAAATTACTGTCAAAGATGGAGTTAGTTATCCAAACATTCCTCAGTATAGATTGACACCTGAAATAATTGAAGGAGTAACTCCAATAATTGAGAAAATGATCAAGCAAGGAATTCTGAGGGAAATATTGAGCAGTCCATGTAATTCACCCATAATGGGCCTGAAAAAGCCAAATGGGAAATTCAGAATAGTGCAAGACCTGAGAGAGGTAAACAAAATCGTTGTACCATGCTGTCCCATTGTGCCAAATCCATCAGTGATTTTGTATCAGATTCCCCATGATGCAGAATGGTACACAGTAATTGATTTGTGCCATGCGTTCTTTTCCATTCCATTGCATCACGACAGTCAGCAAAGTTTTGCATTTCGGTTTGGAGACCGTATTTTGGTATGGTGCCGAATCCCACAGGGGTATACAGAAAGCCCCTCAATATTTAATCAATTGTTGAAAAAGTAATTGGAAAGTCTGCAAATGCCCGAGAGTTCAGTATTAGTGCAGTATATCGACGACCTCCTTGTGGCGTTGAAAACTCGTGAAGCTTGTGAAGTAGACACTATAGCCTTACTAAACCACCTGGCAGATTGAGGATTGAAAGTGTCCCCAGCCAAACTGCAGCATTGTAAAAAGGAAGTACAGTATTTGGGACATAACATTGAAAAAGGACTGAGTAAAATAACAATAGACAGAATCAGAATCATAAAAGGAATGAGAGCCCCCATGACTCAAAGAAAAGTGAGAATGTTTCTGGGAATGGTAGGGTACTGCCGCCAGTGGATCAGCAAGTTTTCGCTGATTGCAAAACCTCTGGTTCGGCTAACAAGGAGTGATGTAAAAGATCCCCTTGAATTGAACAAGGAAGAATTGGCAGCATTCAAACGATTGAAAGATGGGTTGTGTGAAGCCCTAGCATTGGGAATGCCTGATTATGAAAAAGAATTTGAGTTATATTGCAGTGAAAGAAATGGGTGTGCGCTTTCTGTGTTAATCCAGAAGCATGGAAGATTGAGGATATTACTCATCGATGCTTGACCCAGTAGCTGTAGGCTTACCTGGTTGTCTGAAAGCAGTGGCTGCAACATGTCAAAGTTTGGAGCAGAGTGAAGGAATCGTGATGGGATATCCTTTGAAAGTGTTTGTACCTCATGATGTGGTGATTCTTTTAACAAGGATTCGGACTCAGTATATGACACATAGTCGGCTGACTAAGTATGAGAAAGTCATATTAGGTGCAACGAATGTGAGCCTTGCAAGATGTGTGAATGTAAATCCAGCAACGTTATTACCTGATGGTGAGAATGTGGAAGTGAGAGATGAAGCAGATCATGACTGTTTGGATGTGCTTGAGTATTGTACGAAACCACGACCAGACATAAAAGATGTACCTTTGGCAGAAAATGATTATGTAATGTTTGTTGATGGGTCATGTTTGAGAACAGAAGAAGGAGTGTTGAGTGCAGCATATGCAGTATGTACGGTTCCCACAGTAATGGAAGCATCCTATCTGAAAGGAGTGAAATCTGCCCAAGTAGCAGAGTTAGTGGCTCTGACTCGAACATGCAAAATTGGGAAAGGTGTGAGAGTGACTGTGATAACTGACAGCCAGTATAGCTTCGGAGTTGTCCACGATTTTGGCCAGTTGTCACTTCAAAGAGGTTTCCTGACCTCAAGTGGAACTCCTATAAAGAATGCTGAAGTGGTTGGAAAGTTGATTGAGGGGATACAGCTGCCTAAACAATTGGCTGTGGTGAAATGTGCTGCCCATAACCAAGGGGAGGATTATGTTACTGTTGGCAATCGTAATGCCAATGACATGGCACAGTACTGTGCTAGAAATCATTATTCAGTCAATCGGGCAAAGGAGAAAGAAATGACTTCCTATTCCTTAATGTTTACTAACGTTGTAGGGACATGGGAAGAAGTGAGACAATTGCAGGAGGAAGCAGGAGATGAGGAAACAAGGCAGTGGGTAAAAGCAGGATGTGCACCAAGGGAAAAGGATCCTGTGTGGGTCTATCGAGATGGAAGACCAGTCATGCCTGATAGCATGTTGTCTACCATGGCACGGATGTATCATGGCCAGGGACACATAGGGAGAGATGCCATGATCAGGTCATTTAAGCAGACCTGGTACAACCCAAAATTCAGAATTATATCAGAGAGCCTATGTCAAAGATGTTTAATTTGTCAGCAGCACAATCCTGTGAGAAAGACAGTGGTGAGCTTGGGAACTATAGGCCGAGAAGGAGGGCCTTTTACCAGAATGCAAATAGATTTCATTGGAATGCCAACATGTAACAGATTGAGGTACGTTCTGGTCATAGTCTGCCTATTCACCAGGTGGGTAGAAGCATACTCGACAAGGAGAAATGATGGATTGACAGCAGCAAAGCTGCTTTTGAGGGAATTCATCCCCAGGTTCGGGTTCCCAGTGACCCTTGAATCAGACAGAGGGCATTTCTATAATGATATTGGGAAATTGGTCAGTAAAGCATTAAATGTACAACAGAAACTGAACTGTGCCTACCGACCAGAGGCTTCTGGTGTGGTTGAGCAAACGAATGGTACAATCAAGAACAGAATTGGGAAAATGTGTTTGGCCACAGGAATGAAATGGCCTGATGTCTTACCTCTAGTTTTGATGACCATACGTGCAACCCCAGATAGAACTACAGGGCTAAGTCCTCATGAAATAATCATGGGACGTGCGATGAGACATGCTTATATACCAGTCAACAAACTGATGACGATTTCTGATGACATGGTGTTGGAGTACTGTAAAGGCCTGGCTGACGCAGTTCATTCTGTGTTTCATCAGGTTGGAGCGGATGCCACCACCCTTGAAAAGAAGCAAGCCCATGATCTAAGCCCAGGAGATTGGGTGAGGACAAAGGTCCACAGAAGAAGAAACTGTTTGGTTCCCAGGTGGGGAAAACCAAGACAAGTCATTCTGACCACGACGACAGCTGTGAAGTGTGCTGGACTGAAAAACTGGATCCATGTCAGCCATACTTTGAGAACACCAAGATCCGCTGGATTGCAAGGAGAAAGAGTACTATGACGAATCAGAGTCAAGTACTGAATCAGATCACGAAGAACCAAAAACACGTGAAGATCCTGAAAGGGGGGAAAACGAACCAAAGCAGATTCTGGTCCCCAGAAGTGTCTCTCTGAGAAGAAGATTGCAGATTTCTGACAGCTCAGATTCTGAAGACGAGCAGAGAAAGAAAGGTCCCAGCAAAGAACCTAAAAAGAAAGAAGGAAAAGACAAAGAAGAGGCAGTAAAAGAAAGTCAAAGGGAACAAATCCCAGATTTGAGAGAAATTCCACCTGAACTAATAGATTTGAATGAAGAAGGGACAGTTACAGAGAGAGAGGGACAGATTGCGGAAGACCCCCGAGGAGGTGTAGGGAACTGCAACATCCAGCTAGGTGAAGGGACAAGAAGTCAGCAGGAAGATTGCGTGCCGGAGATCCGAGGAGGGAAAGAAGTAGGGAAACCAGAACAAGTGGTGGATAAAGAAACTGGTGAAAAGGAAAAGCAAGTTGGGACAGAATCAGAAGAGGGTGGGAACGAAATACCTGAAGGTCGAGTTCTGAGAAAGAGAGCTTGGAGAGAAGAAAAGAATGAAAAGAATGTCAAAGAAAGTAAATTGAGAAAAACAGTAAAACCAGAAGTTTGGCCGAAAAAAATAAAAAGACTAAGATATCGACTGTCTCGAGTGAAATCACCCAGAGCTGAACAGGTGAATGAAGTCACAAGTCAGGAAAAATCAAAGGAAAAAGAAACAGTTGTAACAAAAGAATCTGGAAGAACAAGAAAACCTAACCAGAAGTATAAGTCGCCGGAATGGACGTATGTGGCCCTGCCTGAAGAATCTCAAGAGGCAGATAGTCAAGGAAATCCAGAGGAGGCTTTACTGAAAGTGGTTAAAGAAGAAGAAGAATCAGAAATCCTGAGAGTTCTCTTGTCCGACATTGGAGAAGAAGAAGCGGAGATTCAGGAAATTCTATATCCTGATTGGGCGAAGGAGGCAAAGGACGATGAGATGCCAAACTGAATAATCAAAGAAGCTGTTGATGTGGAGAACGATAATAAAAGAGAAAAAGTAGAAAACTAGTAGAAGCTTAGAAGGTTTGGGGTAGAAACCGGTCACAAGGTAGAAGGGGCTAAGTCAAAAGACACAGTCTATTTTAGAAAAATGGCTAACACAGATGGTAGTAAAAGTAGATGTACATTCATGAAAAGATGGTGTAAAACATGTTGCTGCTGTACAGGATTATTAATGCTTTTATGGAGTATCTTAGCTCTTGTAATATCATTTAAAGTCACAATAGATACAATAGAAGGAAATGGTCAAAACAAAACTAACACAGGTAAAATCTCAAAGGTAGTGCCGACTGTAGGAACAAACATTCATTTGCATAAAGATAGGTCTATTAACGATTTCTCTAATAATGTATTTTCCAAATTATTGTATGAATATGTAAAGACTATGGATGTAAGGGACTGCTACGTCTGCATGCAGTTACCTGCTTCTGTGGCAGAGGGAGTGACTTATCATCACCTTCCAGCTACTTATGGAATAACATGTAGTGTAATAGCTAGTTTGTTTTATGAGATTGGGAAATTAGAGTATTATTTTTCAGATGTAGATAACATGTTTGCCTTAGTGCCTGCTAATAATAAATTGAATAAGGTACGACCTGCAAAGGTTTTAGGTGAATTTTTCCTAGAGACTAGTGAACTAACATTAGAAGCTGTGTTTAAATATAATTTGACATGCAGTTTGCAGAAAGAAGAAAATACATTTTTGAATATGGTTGAGGAAAGAAGGCATAAGATGCACAAAAAGGCATCAGAAGGAAAGGTTGAGAAAACAGCTTGGGATATAGAAATGGAGAAACACCTGACAAAAGGAGAGTCAACACCAACAATAGCTTTAGATAGACCTCAGAAAGGAAAACTTTGTATAAGAAGGAATCAAACTGCATATGATAACCTGTTTGTAGGTAATAGTGAGTGCCATGATACATACCGAATCATGGGTGGATGGGGTTTCAAAGGTGGAAGAGATCCAGTATTTCCTGGAATATATTTTATCTGTGGGAACAGGGCACATTATCGTTTGCCAGACCATTGGTATGGCACATGTTATGTAGGCCTGGTATTTCCAAAAATCTTTCACATGGACAGAGAAGAAGGTGTAAGTAGTTTAAATAGTCATTTAGCGCGAACAAAGAGAGAATCTTGGGCAGAAATTGTGGGTGACATCTTTTGTGCATTGATACCGGCAGTGGGAATAACTCTGAATGCAAATAAAATTAGAAGATTATCTACAGTAGTGGATCGCTTGTCAACAAGCACTGCTCATGGATTTTTATTGGTTAATACTGAAATGGTTGCCATGCGTGCTATGGTGATGCAAAATCGACTTGCCCTTGACATTCTTTTGGCAAAAGAGGGTGGAGTCTGTGGAATGCTGAAAGTTCAACATTGTTGCACTTACATTCCAGACGAAAGTAAAGATCTAAAAGTTTACATTAAAAATATTACTGAATTGCACGATGAACTTGTACCACTGGAGGTTGAAGATGTATGGACAAGAATGGGAAACAAAATAGCTGCTATTAAAAATTTCTTAGTTAAAATAGGTAGTACTGTTATAGGTAAAATTCTGTTTACAGTAACATGTGTGATAGTTGCAGTATTAGTGATAAAATTAGGGTGTATGTGTTGTAAAAATAAAACAAAGAATAAAATAAAAAGAGAAAAACTAAAATAAAAGAAAAGGATCCAGAAAGAGACTTAACAGAGATAACTTTAGATGAGTGGAAAGACAAAATGTATAAGAAAGTCAAAAGAGATGAATATGAAGAAACTGAATTTTGAGCTATGAGTAAGAAGTCATTTCAAGTTTCCGTAAAAGGGTACTAAATTTGGGTGTTTTGTGGTGATAAAATCACCAAAGGGGGAATTGCTGGAGCGAGATTTTCCCTAAGAACCATATACCTCCTCCATTCAATCATTTTGAACTAACATGAATAATTGATTAACATTAATAGTAATAATTGTTTGCTGTGTTTAATTAATCAACATTACTAATTAGAAAATCCACGTGGGAAACGCATTTGCATGGCTTGATTGAGACGTAAACTAATTTTGTACGCACACTAATGTCAGATATTTAGAATTTGCATGTTATATGTTGCTTTTGTGATGTGATTTGTGAATCGTGCTTTAAATTGTGAGTATAAACGGCAATGCGTGTTGCTTTTGCTAGATAAATATACACACATAGAGGGGTTAGTGAGGGAATAACATTTTAATAGTCATTTCCATGTATTAATTACATTTTATGTTTCTTTGCTTAAGTTGACCTTTCTGGAGTGGCCACAAAATGGCTGCCATCCCTATTTCTGACGCACCGACAAGACACAGACATCACTGAGTGAAGTGCGCCTGCGCTAAAAGATGAGCAACAATAACCTCGTCCTGACCCCAGGCAGACTTTATCCGTGAAGGACATCCTGGGAGGAGTGCCAAGCATCAAACAAAGGACTTACTTAAACTATGAACTGTTATAATTGATGACACTAAGGACACAACCCCGCATGGGAATCAACATGCCCTGAATGGACTAGAAACTGTTGCTAATTTACTCACAAATTGAGAAGCTGCATCTAATGCAACATTTAATGTATGAGAATCAGGAAGAAGGATCCTGGTTTAACCAATTAAATTTGTTCTGAAACATGTATTGAAACATTTGTCGATAAAATTTTACTATAAAAGTAGACTAGAGAGGGTAGGATTTTAGCTTATTCTATTCCATTGCGAGCCCACCTTCATTTTACCATATTGCTCGACGTTATGCTGACGGAGAGGACGGTGACACTGCTGGACAGCTGCTTACCAGAGACTCTGATGGACTGATCAGATGCCCAATTAACTTACGAACTGATTCTTTGATTTATAGGCATAGAGACGAAAGATCTGAATTTGACATAGAGGTCGCCATTTAGCCAGATTAGGTAAATATGCGAACCAAAATATTGAATGCTATATGATTTCCTTATGCTTTAATTAGATAAACATATTATTGCATTTAAAGAACTGTGTCGGGTTATTATTTGAAGTATTTCAATGTATATTGTTTAGAAGAATTAAGGGTTGCTATTCCCAGTAACTAGATGATCCATGGCCAATAGTATGGGAGGAACTGCAAGGTTATAATGTATTGAGATCCTGGTGAGGTAGGGAGGTATAGGTAAACCTGTCGTTACTCATCAGGTGATTGGTGCACTCTTCCTCCCATTTCCAGCGCATGGAATAAAGAAAGAAACTCCACTCTCTCTCTCTCTCTCTCTCGAGGACCATTGATACTGAAAGTAGAATGAATGATTGGTGTTATGGGCCCCACCAGTGAATGAGTGAATGAAATGTGGTCCGGTCTGTAGCGAGGGGATTTGTGGTATTCAGCGCTGGAGCACTCTCACCAGGTTCTGTTACCCAGGATCCCTTGCAAACCTAAAAATTTGTAAAAAAAAACACATTTTCCTCATATTTCTGTGGTGGAAATTTCTGGAATCTGCGTTGATCCACAGAATTCCACCCACCGCACTTTCCCCTAAGTCTTCCGAGAAAAATGGTACCTCACTTTCGTGGGTAGGCATAGTGCCCGCATCAGGAAATGGCCCAAAACGCAACGTGGACACACCACATTTTACAGTGAAAACTGATACTATTTTGTAAAGTGCCTAGATGTAGATTTTGAGCCCTAGCTCTGCTGGCACATAGGGAAACCTAGCAAACCTATACATTTTTGAAAACTAGCCAACGAGTGGAATCCACGATAGGGTAACCTGACTGGCTCTCTCCAGGTTCTGTTACCAAGAATCCCTTGCAAACCTAAACTTTTGGCAAAAAAACACATTTTCCTCACATTTCTGTGGTGGAAAGTTCTGGAATGTGCGTGGATCCACAAAATTCCACCCACCCCCTGCTCCCCTAAGTCTTCCAAGAAAAATGGTACCTCACTTGTGTTGGTAGGCCTAGTGCCCACGACAGTTAACAGCCCAAAACGCAACGTGGACACACCACATTTTCACAGTGAAAACTGACCCTTTTTTTGCAAAGTGTCTGGCTGTAGATTTTGAACCCTAATTCTGCCGGCACCTAGGGATAATTAGCAAACCTATACATTTTTTAAAACTAGAGACCCAGGGGAATCCATGATAGTGTGACTTGACTGGCTCTCTCCAGGTTCTGTTACGGAGAATCCCTTGCAAACCTAAACATTTGGCAAAAAAAACATTTTAATCACATTTCTGTGGTGGAAAGTTCTGGAATCTGCGTGGATCCACAACATTCCAGCCACCCCGTGTTCCCCACAGTCTTCCAAGAAAAACGTTACCTTACTTGTGTTGGTAGGCCTAGTGCCCGCGACAGGAAACAGACCAAAACGCAACGTCGCAACGCCACATTTTCACAGTGAAAACTGACCCTTTTTTTGCAAAGTGCCTAGCTGTAGATTTTGAACCCTAATTCTGCCTGCAGCTAGGAAAAACTAGAAAACCTATACATTTTTTGAAAACTAGACACCCAGGGGAATGCAGGATGGGGTGACTTGACTAGCTCTCACCAGGTTCTGTTACCCAGAATCTCTTGCAAACCTCAATAATTTGTCTAGAAAAACTATTTTCCTCACATTTCTGTAGTGAAAAGTTCTGGAATCTGCATAGATCCACAAAGTTCCACCCACTCTACGTACCCCAATGTCTTCCAAGACAAATGGTACCTCACTTGTGTGGGTAGGTCTAGTGCCTGTGACAGGAAACGGCCCAAAACGCAAAGTGGACACACCACATTTTCACAGTGAAAATAGACCCTTTTTTTGTTAAGTGCCTAGCTGTAGATTTTGATCCCTAGCTCTGCCGGCACCCAGGGAAACCTAGCAAACCTATACATTTTTTTAAACTAGACATCCAGGGAAATGCTGGATGGGGTGACTTGACTAGCTCTCTCCAGGTTCTGTTACCAAGAATCCCTTGCACACTTAAAAATGTGTCCCAAAAACACATTTTCCTCACTTTTCTGTGTTGGAAAGTTCTGGAATCTGCATGGATCCAGCACCCCATGTTCCCCAAAGTCTTCTGAGAAAAATCGTACCTAACTTGTGTGGGTAGGCCTAGTGCCCGCGACAGGAAACGGCCCAAAACACAATGTGGACACACCACATTTTCAAAATGAAAACAGACCCTTTTTTTTTCAAAGTGCCTAGCAGTAGATTTTGAACCGTAACTCTGCCTGCACCTAGGGAAACCTAGCAAACCAATCATTTTTTAAAACTAGACACCCACGGGAATCCAGGATGTGGTGACTTGACTAGCTCACACCAGATTATGTTACCCAGAATCCCTTGCAAACCTAAAAATGTGTCCAAAAAACACATTTTCCTCACATTTCTCTGGGGGAAAGTTCTGGAATCTGCAGCCACAAAATTCCACCCACCCCATGTTTCCCAAAGTCTTCTGAGAAAAATGGTACCTCACTTGTGTGGGTAGACCTAGTGTCCGTGACAGGAAACGGCCCAAAACGCAACGTGGACACACCACATTTTCACAGTGAAAACTGACCCTTTTTTTGCAAAGTGCCTTGCTGTAGATTTTTAACCCTAGGTCTAGCTGGCACCCAGGGAAAATTACAAACCTATACATTTTTTAAAACTAGACACCCAGGGGAATCCAGGATGGGGTGACTTGACTCCCTCTCACCAGGTTCTGTTTCCCAGGATTCCTTGCAAACCTCAAAATCTTTTTAAAAAACACACATTTTCCTCATATTTCTGTGGTGGAAATTTATGGAATCTGCGTTGATCCACAGAATTCCACCCACCGCGCTTTCCCCTAAGTCTTCCGAGAAAAATGGTACCTCACTTTTATGGGTAGGCATAGTGCCCGCATCAGGAAATGGCCCAAAACGCAACGTGGACACACCACATTTTACAGTGAAAACTGATACTATTTTGCAAAGTGCCTAGATGTAGATTTTGAACACTAACTCTGCCTGCACCTAGGGAAACCTAGCAAACCTGTACATTTTTTTAAAGTAGACACCCAGGGAAATCCAGGATGGGGTGACTTGACTAGCTCTCAGCAGATTCTGTTACCCAGAATCCCTTGCAAACCTCAAAATGTGTAAAAGAAAAACACATTTTCCTCACATTTCTCTGGTGGAAAGTTCTGCAATCTGCGTTGATCCACAGAATTCCACCCACGCCGCTTTTCCCAAAGTCTTCAGTGAAAAATGGTACCTCACTTGTGTGGATAGGCCTAGGGCCCGCGACAGGAAACGGCCCAAAACGCGATGTGGACTCACCACATTTTAACAGTGAAAACTGACCATTTTTCTGCAAAGTGCCTAGCTCTAGATTTTTAACCCTAACTCTGCGAGCACCTTGGGAAACCTAGCAAACCTATATATTTTTGAAAACTAGACACCCAGGGGAATCCACGATCGGGAGACTTGACTGGCCCTCACCAGGTTCTGTTACCCAGAATCCTTGTAATCCTAAACATTTGGCAAGAAAACACATTTTCTCACATTTCTGTGGTGGAAATTTCTGGAATCTGCATGGATCCACAAAACTCCACCCACCCCGTGTACCTCACTTGTGTATGTAGGTCTAGTGCCTGCGACAGGAAACGGCCCAAAACGCAATGTAGACACACCACATTTTCACAGTGAAAAGGGACCCTTTTTTTACAAAGTGCCTATCTGTAGATTTTGAAAACTAGCTCTGCAAGCACCTAGGGAAACCTAGCAAACCTATACATTTTCTAAATGTAAACACCCAGGGGAATCCAGATGGGGTGACTTGACAAGCTCTCACCAGACTCTGTTCCCCAGAAACCCTTGCAAACCTAACAATGTGTCCAAAAACCACATTTTCCTCACATTTCTGTGGGGGAAAGTTCTGGAATCGGCATGGATCCACAAAATTCCACACACCCCATGTTTCCCAAAGTCTTCCGTGAAAAATGGTACCTCACTTGTGTGGGTAGGCCTAGTGTCCATGACAGGAAACGGCCCAAAACGCAACGTGGACACGCCACATTTTCACAGTGAAAACTGACTAGTTTTTTGCAAAGTGCCTAGCTCTAGATTTTTAACCCTAACTCTGCCAGCACCTAGGGAAACCTAGCAAACCTATATAGTTTTAAAAACTAGACACCCAGGGGAATCCATGATTGGGTGACTTGACTGGCCCTCACCAGGTCGTGTTACCCAGAATTCCTTGCAAACCTAAAAATTTGGCAAAAAAACACATTTTCTCAAATTTCTGTGGTGAAAACTTCTGGAATCTGCGTGGATTCACAAAATTCCACCCACCCCATGTACCTCACTTGTGTATGTAGGTCTAGTGCCTGCGACAGAAACCGCCCAAAACGCAACGTAGACGCAACACATTTTCACAGTGAAAAGGGACCCTTTTTTTGCAAAGTGCCTAGCTGTAGATTTTGAAAACTAGCTCTGCCGGCACCTAGGGAAACCTAGCAAACCTATACATTTTTTAAAACTAGACACCCAGGGGAATCCAGGATGTAGTGTATTGACTAGCTCACACCAGGTTATGTTACCCAGAATCCCTTGCAAACCTAAAAATGTGTCCAAAAAACACATTTTCCTCACATTTCCATGGGGAAAAGTTCTGGAATCTGCAATGATCCACGAAATTCCACCCACCCCATGTTTCCCAAAGTCTTCTGAGAAAAATGGTACCTCACTTGTGTGGGTAGGCCTAGTGTCCGTGACAGGAAACGGCCCAAAACGCAACGTGGACACACCACATTTTCACAGTGAAAACTGACCCTTTTTTTGCAAAGTGCCTTGCTGTAGATTTTTAACCCTAGGTCTAGCTGGCACCTAGGGAAAATTAGCAAACCTATGCATTTTTTAAAACTAGACACCCAGGGGAATCCAGGTTGGGCTGACTTGACTCGCTCTCACCAGGTTCTGTTTCCCAGGATCCCTTGCAAACCTCAAAATTTGTAAAAAAACACATTTTCCTCATATTTCTGTGGTGGAAATTTCTAGAATCTGCGTTGATCCACAGTATTCCACCCACCGCGCTTTCCCCTAAGTCTTCCGAGAAAAATGGTACCTCACTTTTGTGGGTAGGCATAGTGGCCGCTTCAGGAAATGGCCCAAAACGCAACGTGGACACACCACATTTTACAGTGAAAACTGATACTATTTTGCAAAGTGCCTAGATGTAGATTTTGAACCCTAGCTCTGCCGGCACCTAGGGAAACCTAGCAAACCTATACATTTTTGAAAACTATAAAACGAGGGGAATCCACGTTAGGGAGACTTGACTGGCTCTCTCCAGGTTCTGTTACCAAGAATCCCTTGCAAACCTAAACTTTTGGCAAAAAACACATTTTCCTCACATTTCTGTGGTGGAAAGTTCTGGAATGTGCGTGGATCCACAACATTCCACCCACCCCCTGTTCCCCTAAGTCTTCCAAGAAAAATGGTACCTCACTTGTGTTGGTAGGTCTAGTGCCCACAACAGTAAAGGGCCCAAAACGCAACGTGGACAAACCACATCTTCACAGTGAAAACTGACCCTTTTTTTGCAAAGTGTCTGGCTGTTGATTATAAACCCTAACTCTACCTGCATCAAGGGAAACCTAGCAAACCTATACATTTTTGAAAACTAGACACCCAGGGGAATCCATGATAGTGTGACTTGACTGGCTCTCTCCAGGTTCTGTTACGGAGAATCCCTTGCAAACCTAAACATTTGGCAAAAAAACACATTTTCATCACATTTCTGTGCTGGAAAGTTCGGGAATCTGTGTGGATCCACAACATTCCACCCACCCCGTGTTCCCCACAGTCTTCCAAGACAAATGTTACCTCACTTGTGTTGATAGGCCTAGTGCCCGCGACAGGAAACAGACCAAAACGCAACGTCGACACACCACATTTTCACAGTGAAAACTGACCCTTTTTTTGCAAAGTGTCTGGCTGTAGATTTTGAACCCTAACTCTGCCTGCACCAAGGGAATCCTAGCAAACCTATAAATTTTTGAAAACTAGACACCCAGGGGAATCCACGATCGGGAGACTTGACTGGCCCTCACCATGTTCTGTTACCCAGAATCCTTGCAATCCTAAACATTTGGCAAGAAAACACATTTTCTCACATTTCTGTGGTGGAAATTTCTGGAATCTGCATGGATCCACAAAACTCCACCCACCCCGTGTACCTCACTTGTGTATGTAGGTCTAGTGCCTGCGACAGGAAACGGCCCAAAACGCAATGTAGACACACCACACTTTCACAGTGAAAAGGGACCCTTTTTTTACAAAGTGCCTATCTGTAGATTTTGAAAACTAGCTCTGCAAGCACCTAGGGAAACCTAGCAAACCTATACATTTTCTAAATGTAAACACCCAGGGGAATCCAGATGGGGTGACTTGACAAGCTCTCACCAGACTCTGTTACCCAGAAACCCTTGCAAACCTAACAATGTGTCCAAAAACCACATTTTCCTCACATTTCTGTGGGGGAAAGTTCTGGAATCGGCATGGATCCACAAAATTCCACACACCCCATGTTTCCCAAAGTCTTCCGTGAAAAATGGTACCGCACTTGTGTGGGTAGGCCTAGTGTCCATGACAGGAAACGGCCCAAAACGCAACGTGGACACACCACATTTTCTCAGTGAAAACTGACTCGTTTTTTGCAAAGTGCCTAGCTCTAGATTTTTAACCCTAACTCTGCCAGCACCTAGGGAAACCTAGCAAACCTATATAGTTTTAAAAACTAGACACCCAGGGGAATCCATGATTGGGTGACTTGACTGGCCCTCACCAGGTCGTGTTACCCAGAATTCCTTGCAAACCTAAAAATTTGGCAAAAAAACACATTTTCTCAAATTTCTGTGGTGAAAACTTCTGGAATCTGCGTGGATTCACAAAATTCCACCCACCCCATGTACCTCACTTGTGTATGTAGGTCTAGTGCCTGCGACAGAAACCGCCCAAAACGCAACGTAGACGCAACACATTTTCACAGTGAAAAGGGACCCTTTTTTTGCAAAGTGCCTAGCTGTAGATTTTGAAAACTAGCTCTGCCGGCACCTAGGGAAACCTAGCAAACCTATAAATTTTTTAAAACTAGACACCCAGGGGAATCCAGGATGTAGTGTATTGACTAGCTCACACCAGGTTATGTTACCCAGAATCCCTTGCAAACCTAAAAATGTGTCCAAAAAACACATTTTCCTCACATTTCCATGGGGAAAAGTTCTGGAATCTGCAATGATCCACGAAATTCCACCCACCCCATGTTTCCCAAAGTCTTCTGAGAAAAATGTACCTCACTTGTGTGGGTAGGCCTAGTGTCCGTGACAGGAAACGGCCCAAAACGCAACGTGGACACACCACATTTTCACAGTGAAAACTGACCCTTTTTTTGCAAAGTGCCTTGCTGTAGATTTTTAACCCTAGGTCTAGCTGGCACCTAGGGAAAATTAGCAAACCTATGCATTTTTTAAAACTAGACACCCAGGGGAATCCAGGTTGGGCTGACTTGACTCGCTCTCACCAGGTTCTGTTTCCCCGGATCCCTTGCAAACCTCAAAATTTGTTAAAAAAACACATTTTCCTCATATTTCTGTGGTGGAAATTTCTGGAATCTGCGTTGATCCACAGTATTCCACCCACCGCGCTTTCCCCTAAGTCTTCCGAGAAAAATGGTACCTCACTTTTGTGGGTAGGCATAGTGCCCGCTTCAGGAAATGGCCCAAAACGCAACGTGGACACACCACATTTTACAGTGAAAACTGATACTATTTTGCAAAGTGCCTAGATGTAGATTTTGAACCCTAGCTCTGCCGGCACCTAGGGAAACCTAGCAAACCTATACATTTTTGAAAACTATAAAACAAGGGGAATCCACGTTAGGGAGACTTGACTGGCTCTCTCCAGGTTCTGTTACCAAGAATCCCTTGCAAACCTAAACTTTTGGCAAAAAACACATTTTCCTCACATTTCTGTGGTGGAAAGTTCTGGAATGTGCGTGGATCCACAACATTCCACCCACCCCCTGTTCCCCTAAGTCTTCCAAGAAAAATGGTACCTCACTTGTGTTGGTAGGTCTAGTGCCCACAACAGTAAAGGGCCCAAAACGCAACGTGGACAAACCACATCTTCACAGTGAAAACTGACCCTTTTTTTGCAAAGTGTCTGGCTGTTGATTATGAACCCTAACTCTGCCTGCATCAAGGGAAACCTAGCAAACCTATACATTTTTGAAAACTAGACACCCAGGGGAATCCATGATAGTGTGACTTGACTGGCTCTCTCCAGGTTCTGTTACGGAGAATCCCTTGCAAACCTAAACATTTGGCAAAAAAACACATTTTCATCACATTTCTGTGCTGGAAAGTTTGGGAATCTGTGTGGATCCACAACATTCCACCCACCCCGTGTTCCCCACAGTCTTCCAAGACAAATGTTACCTCACTTGTGTTGATAGGCCTAGTGCCCGCGACAGGAAACAGACCAAAACGCAACGTCGACACACCACATTTTCACAGTGAAAACTGACCCTTTTTTTGCAAAGTGTCTGGCTGTAGATTTTGAACCCTAACTCTGCCTGCACCAAGGGAAACCTAGCAAACCTATACATTTTTGAAAACTAGACACCCAGGGAAATCCAGGATTGGGTGACTTGACTGCTCCTCACCAGGTTCTGTTACCCAGAATCTCTTGCAAACCTCAAAATTTTTCCCAAAAAACACATTTTACTCACATTTCTGTGGTGGAAAGTTCTGGAATCTGCGTAGATCCACAAAGTTCCACCCACTCGACGTTCCCCAGTATCTTCCAAGAAAAATGGTACCTCACTTGTGTGGGTAGGTCTAGTACCTGTGACAGGAAACGGCCCAAAACGCAACGTGGACACAACACATTTTCACAGTGAAAACAGACCCTTTTTTTGCAAAGTGCCTAGCTGTAGATTTTGAACCCTAGGTCTGCCAGCACCTAGGGATAATTAGCAAACCTATACATTTTTGAAAACTAGACACCCAGGGGAATCCATGACAGTGTGACTTGACTGGATCTCTCCAGGTTCTGTTCCGGAGAATCCCTTGCAAACCTAAACATTTGGCAAAAAACACATTTTCATCACATTTCAGTGGTGGAAAGTTCTGGAATCTGCGTGGATCCACAAAATTCTACCCACCCCGTGTTCCCCACAGTCTTCCAAGAAAAATGTTACCTCACTTGTGTTGGTAGGCCTAGTGCCCACGACAGGAAACAGACCAAAACACAAAATGGACACACCACATTTTACAGTGAAAACTGATACTATTTTGTAAAGTGCCTAGCTGTAGATTTTGATTCCTAGCTCTGCTGGCACCTAGGGAAACCTTGCAAACCTATACATTTTTGAAAACTAGACACCTATGGAAATCCAGGATTGGGTGACTTGACTGCTTCTCACTAGGTTCTATTACCCAGAATCTCTTGCAAACCTCAAAATTTGTCCCAAAAAACACATTTTACTCACATTTCTGTGGTGGAAAGTTCTGGAATCTGCGTAGATCCACAAAGTTCCACCCACTCGACGTTCCCCAGTATCTTCCAAGAAAAATGGTACTTCACTTGTGTGGGTAGGTCTAGTGCTTGTGACAGGAAACGGCCCAAAACGCAACGTGAACACACCACATTTTCACAGTGAAAACAGACCCTTTTTTTGCAAAGTGCCTAGCTGTAGATTTTTAACCCTAGGTCTGCCGGCACCTAGGGATAATTAGCAAACCTATACATTTTTGAAAACTAGACACCCAGGGGAATCCATGACAGTGTGACTTGACTGGCTCTCTCCAGGTTCTGTTCTGGAGAATCCCTGGCAAACCTAAACATTTGGCAAAAAAACACATTTTCATCACATTTCAGTGGTGGAAAGTTCTGGAATCTGCGTGGATCCACAAAATTCCACCCACCCCGTGTTCCCCACAGTCTTCCAAGAAAAATGTTACCTCACTTGTGTTGGTAGGCCTAGTGCCCACAACAGGAAACAGACCAAAACACAACGTCGACACACCACATTTTCACAGTGAAAACTGACCCTTTTTTTGCAAAGTGCCTAGCTGTAGATTTTGAACCCTAATTCTGCCTGCAGCTAGGGAAACCTAGCAAACCTATACATTTATTGAAAACTAGACACCCAGGGGATTCCAGGATGGGGTGACTTGACTGGCTCTCACCAGGTTCTGTTACCCAGAATCTCTTGCAAACCTCAAAATTTGTCCAAAAAACATTTTCCTTACATTTCTGTAGAGGAAATTTCTGGAATCTGCGTTGATCCACAAAGTTCCTCCCACCCCGCTTTCCCCAAAGTCTTCAGAGACAAATGGTACCTCACTTTTGTGGGTAGGCATAGTGCCCGCATCAGGAAATGGCCCAAAACGCAACATGGACACACCACATTTTACAGTGAAAACTGATACTATTTTGCAAAGTGCCTAGATGTAGATTTTGAACCCTAGGTCTGCCGGCATCTAGGGAAACCTAGCAAACCTATACATTTTTGAAACTAGACAATGAGGGGAATCCACGATAGGGTGACTTGGCTGGCTCTCTCCAGGTTCTGTTACCAAGAATCCCTTGCAAACCTAAACATTTGGCAAAAAAACACATTTTCCTCACTTTTCTGTGGTGGAAAGTTCTGGAATGGGCGTGGATCCACAAAATTCCACCCACCCCCTGTTCCCCTAAGTCTTCCAAGAAAAATGGTACCTCACTTGTGTTGATAGGCCTAGTACCCACGACAGTAAACAGCCCAAAAAGCAACATGGACACACCACATTTTCACAATGAAAACAGACCCTTTTTTTTCAAAGTGCCTAGCAGTAGATTTTGAACCCTAGCTCTGCCGGCACCTAGGGAAACCTGGCAAACCTATACATTTGTGAGAACTAGACACCTAGGGAAATCCAGGATGAGTTCACTGTATCTCACCCAGAATCCCTTGCAAACCTAAAAAAAACAAATTTTCCTCACATTTCTGTGGTGGAAAGTTCTGGAATCTGCGTGGATCCGCACAATTCCACCCACCCCACATTCCCCAAAGTCTTCCGCGAAAAATGGTACCTCACTTGTGTGGGTAGGCCTAGTGCCCGCGACAGGCAAGGGCCGAAAACCTATTGAGGCAATTTCAAAATGAACTATCACAAAACAACCTGGTGTTGCAAGGGGGGTCCCATGAGTTTTTGGCTCCGGGCTCGGCAGCCATCTAGGGAAACCTACCAAAGCCACAAATTTCTGAAAACTAGACATCTGGGGGAGTCCAGCAAGGTATGGCTTGCGTGGGTCCCCCAACATTTCCCTACCCAGAATCCTCTTCAAACCTCAGATTTAGCTGAAAAAGTCACTTTTTCCTCAAATTTCTGTGTATGAAAGTTCTGGAACCTGCGTGGATCCACAAATTTCCTTCTACACAGCATTCACCCAGGTCTCCCGATAAAAGTGATACCTCACCCGCTTGGGTGGGTCAAATACCCGCGTCAGGCAAGGGCCCAAAACCTATTGAGGCAACATCAAAATTACCTATCACAAAACAACCCGGTTTTGCATGGGCAGTCCCAGAAGGTTTTGGCATCAGGCTCGGCGGCCACCTAGGGAAACCTACCAAACCCTCACATTTCTGACAACAAGACACCCGGGGGAGTCCAGCAAGGTATGGCTGGTATAGATCCCCCAACATTTCTCTACCCAGAATCCCCTGCAAACCTCAAATGTTGTTGAAAAAAACAATTTTTTCTCACATTTCTGTGTGGGAAAGTTGTAGGATCACCAGGCTGACACATATTTCCTACCACCCAGTGTTCCCCTAGGAAATGGACTAAATTGTACTGTGGAGACTTCAAAATTACCTATAACAAAACTACCTGGTTTTGAGGTGGGCTGGGGTCAGGGAACCTGGTGAGAGCCAGTCAAGTCACCCCATCCTTTATTACCCTGAGTGTCTAATTTTACAAAATGTATAGGTTTGCTAGGTTTCCCTAGGTGCCGGCAGAGCTAGGGTTCAAAATCGACAGCTAGGCACTTTGCAAAAAAAGGATCAGTTTTCACTATGAAAACTGTGTGTCCACGTTGCGTTTTGGGCCGCTTCCTGTCACGTGCACTAAGCCTACACACACAAATGAGGTACCATTTATCTTGGAAGACTTTGGGGAATGCGGGGTGCATGGAATTTTGTGAATCCACACAGATTCCAGAACTTTCCACCACAATAATGTGAGGAAAAATTGTTTTTTTTGGACAAAGTTTGAGGTTTGAAAAAATGTATAGGTTTGCTGGGTTTCCCTAGGTGCTGGCAGAGCTAGGGTTCTAAATATACAGCTAAGCACTTTGCAAAATAAGGATCAGTTTCCACAGAGAAAATGTGGTGTGTCCACGTTGCGTTTTGGGCCCTTTCCTGTTGCTGGCACAAGTCCTACCCACACAAGTGAGGTACCATTTTTCTCAGAAGACTTTGGGGACAGCAGGGTGGGTGGAATTTTTGGGAACCACGCAGATCCCACAACTTTCCATCACAGAAATGTGAGGATTTTTTTTTAAACTAAGTTTGAGGTTTGCAAGGGATTCTGGGTAACAGAACCTGGTGAGAGGCACACAAGTCACCCCATCCTGGATTACGCTTGATATCTAGTTTAAAAAAATGTAGATGTTTTCTTGGGTTCTCTATGTGCTGGCTGTGCTAGGACCCATAATCCACAGGTAGGCACATTGCTAAAAACCAGTCTGTTCCTAGTGGGCTTTCTGCTGGGGGGAAATCAGGGTGAGGGGGGCAGAAAGACTGTGGCTATTGTTTTGGGGGTAGGGGTATTGGTATGCCAATTCTGGGCAGCACCCACCCCCACGCATAAAAAAGCCAGCAAAATCGGTGGCGCATAGTGGGCTTTCGGCCCACCCCGGGGACAGATCAGGGGCCACTGCCCCCATCTACCCCCTGGGGGGGCAGAAAGACTGTGGCATTTTTGGGGGGAGATGTGGGCATTGGCATGCCCATTCTGGGCTGACCTCAACCCTGAATTAAAAAAAACAATTCCTGATGCCCAGTGGGCTATCTGCCCCCTCAGAGGGCTGATAAGGGGCTATTGCCCCAATATGCCTCCGGGGAGGGGCAGAAAGACTGTGGTAAATGTTTTTGGGGTGGGGGCACCCCAACATTATTAAAAAAAGATATCTCTGGTGCCTAGTGGGTTTTCTGCCCCCCAGGGGCAGATTAGGGGCTATTGCCCCCATCTGCCCCTGGGGGAGCAGAAAGACTGCTGCATTTTTTTGGGGGGTGTGGGGGCATTGGCCTGCCCATCTTGGGCAGCCCCCACCCCTACATCAATAAAACAATCCCTGGTTTCTAATGGGCTTTCTGCCCCCCCGGGGGCAGATTGGAGGCTACTACCCCATCTGTCTCCCGTGGGGGGCAGAAAGACTGGAATTTCACTTGGGGTGGGGGCATTGTCATGCCCATTTTGGGCAGCCTCCACCCCAACATCAATAAAAAAAATCCCTGGTTTCTAGTGGGCTTTCTGTCCCCCCGGGGGACAGATTGGGGGCTACTGCCCCTGTCTGACCCCTGGGGGGGGCAGAAATACTGACATTTCTCTTGGGGGTGGGGGCATTGCCATGCCCTTTTTGGGCAGTCCCCACCCCAACATCAATAAAAAAAATCCCTTGTTTCTAGTGGGCTGCCCCCATGCCCCCATGCACCCAGAGGGGGCAGAAAGACTGACATTTCTCTGGGGGTGGGGGCATTGTCATGCCCTTTTTGGGCAGCCCCCACCCCAACGTCAATAGAAAAAGGACCCCTGGTGTCTAGTGGGCTTTCTCCCCACCCCCAGGGGTCATAAAGCCCATTGTGCCCAAAACAATATAGGGGAAGCAAAGGCCCTTACCCAAGGGGCCGTTCTCCCCTCCCTGGTGCTAGTAGGTGGATTCCTGCTTGGGGGTCGCCCTCTTGGGGTGATCCCCAAGCAGGGATCCACTAGGGAAGGGTATCATTGGAAAGGGGAGATTCTCCCCTTTCCTACGATACCCCTCCCATCTTTTACGGTGCTCGGGGGCTGAAATAGCCCCACAAGCACCAAAACTGAGAAACTGTGCGCGATTGTCATTGCAACGAAATGCAAAAATAGGCCTGGGGAGGTAGGGGAAGCTCTCCACCTCCCCAGGTAAAAAAAAAAGGGGAATCCCTCTGCTGTCTGCAGCAGAGGGCTTTTCTGAGCATGTGCTCATGACGGAATGGTTCCGTCATTAGCACATTAGCACTGGTGCTCATAACGGAACCATTCCGTCATGAGCACCCAAAGGGTTAACAAAATTTGTAAATGTGGCTATTCTTCTACAGAAGAAGTTTACAAAGTGAACAAACGTAACAGTCCAGCCAGAAGGCAGATTTTTAATGTCTTATGTTATGGGTTTGACATTGTTATTTTAATTCTTTATTGAGTTTTCTCATTACTATACCAAGAATGGCATATTAGAAATGGGATTGACATTGAACTTTCTCTAAATAATATTGCTGTCTATATGATACAGTGAGATGTAATAATGATGCATGAATGACTTCGTTCTGATTGGCCAGTTTCAGGCAATCCGGGCTGAGCCTGGGAGGAGCCAGTTGTGCCCCCCCATGTATTTGATACACTCCACAGTGGATGCGTGCATTGGGCGCGACGCCGGCGTGCCGAAGGTTCACCAAAGGCAAGCCTGTCTGCACCCGTCCACGCCTGGACATCGCCAGGAGCCAGGCACTCTGTTCCGTTGTTACCCCACAGGTTGGTCTACTCATTTGAGGCCTTGTCTGCCTTACGCTACGACGCTCCTTGTGGGAATCACAGCTGATCCTCTGCCACTTGCCCCTCTCACTGTAATTGGTGCAGCTTTAAGGTTAGTCCCTGCCTGCGCTCTGTAGCTCCTACCTCTCATTTGAAGGAATTTTAAATCTACAGCCTAAATTGCCACTCTCTGGTCAAGCATCACGCGGAGGTGTTCGACCTTCTACTCGAATGGTCTCTTGATATTTTATTCCTCAAGGAGACTTGGCTCTCCAAGGACTCCGTTGATATTCCGGCCCTGGCCCTGCCCGCTGGCTTCGCTATGAACAACTTGAATAGAGTGGCTGGGAGGAGGGAGAGCGCAATTATATAAAAAGCTACTATTCCTGTAGTCTCATTCCAGAAAGTATTCCCGACTGTGAAAGCACTCTTTTTTAAATTGCACTGACGGACAATTTAACATTTTCTGGGTACTTATTTACTGTCCTCCCGGCGGGTTGAAAGTTTTTAGATAAGCCCTAGCCAATGCTGTCACCACATTGGTACTTCAAACAGCCAATTTTACCATTTTAGGCGACTTGAATCTGCATTTGGAGTAACAAGATGCCCCTGACATCAATAATTTCCTTGGTGATATGGCAGCCTGTCAATAGTTGCAATTGGTCCCGGGGCCGTCTCATTAAGCTGGTCACCTCCTCTACCCTGTTTTTACTAACCTCCCATCCTTAGAGGTGCAGGTCCCCCTTCCTATGGCTTGGACCGACCACTCCTGGATTTCTTTACGTATACATCTAGCAAGCTCCAACTCACTGCCTCACCACAACCCTTTAAATAAATGTCCCTGGCAGAAACTGGACCCTGACGCTTTCCAAGTTGCCCTAAGCACCCAGACACCGGAACAGCCCTCTAATAAAGAGCCAGCCTACAAATCCTTCTTGGGTTGGGTCACTCAAGCAGTGGATAAGTGTATTCCAGCTAAACCTACCTACTCTAAATGTGCGAGGTCTAACGTCTGGTTCGATGAGTCATTAACAATTAGCAAGGAAGAACTGTAGGGATTTAGAACGAGCCTGGAGACGGTCTTATGACCCTAATGCCAAAGCACGGTACAGAAACACGATTAAGGGCTATCATTAATTACCAATCCAAAGCAGGTACCTGCTACTGAAGACTAGGACCACATATTATGCTAATAAGATTAACACAAGTAGCAACCCCACCAAAACTACTTACTCCTTCTTAAAAGACATGGTGAAATACCCTTCTGCCTCTGACAGCACCATATCTTTTAACTTGCAGTGTGAGGGACTGGCCAAATTCTTTATCAGTAAAGTTGAGTGTATTTATAGCAGTTACTGTTCTGAGAGTACAGCTCCTGACTGCTTGAGGGGTTCTCCCTCTGTCCTTGAGACCTACTCTTTCTCCTCTTTTCCTCCAATGTCCTCCAAAGCCATGGAAGCCTTGTTTGCCAATATAAAGTCAGAGTCTCTGGACAATCCTCTGAAACCTGGCTTCTTTATAAAGTTCCAGCACTCTCTCTTACCTGGGTGCTTAGAACTGACCAATCTATCGCTATACTCTGCGCCTATCCCCAAATTGTAGAAACACACTAAAATTATTCCCTTGTTGAAAAATCCAACACTGGAGGTTTCAAGGTCTGAAAACCTTCTACCTATTTCCCTTCTACTGTTCCTTACCAAAATAACGGAATACCATGTTAATACTATTTTAACTCAATATCTGGAAGGCAACTCTATACTAGACTCCTCTCAAAGTGGTTTACACAGTATGAAGTCCACTCTGCTTGCAGTCACCGAGCAATTACGGGCCTCTCGGGATGAGGGCAGAACTTCAGCGCTGATTCTGCTTGACCTGAGTGCAGCTTTCAACACGGTCTCCCACAAGATTCTGTTGCACCGGCTAAGGGATATCAGCATCAATAGCAAGGCCCTCTCCTGGTTCTCATCTTTCCTGGCCGACCGGACCTTCCAAGTAATTTCCCCTCCTTTTCAATCCCTCACTCACCCGTTACGCTGTGGCGTTCCCCAGGACTCAGCACTGAGACCGACCTTGTTCAATGTCTACATCCGACCTCTGTCCTTGGTAGCAAAAGCCCATAACAGCTCCCTGGTGTCATATGCTGACCACATGCAGCCTTCCTTTTCTAACGATCCTAGTCAGGATTTGGTGAAATTCCAGAAACATCTGCCTGCCAACCATCTCTGCCTGGATGGCTAACAACTACCTGCAACTGAATGCCACCAAATCCGAAGTCCTTCTTGTGGGTAGGGATGCACACCTTAGGGGTAACCAATGGTGGCCCCCCGCACTTGGAACATACCCCCCTACCTAAATCTGTCGTCAAGAACTTGGGAGTTTGGGTGGATATCACCCTCTCCTTTGATGCCCACGCTAAATCAGTAGCAGGCACCTGCTTTGGATTGGCACGTGGCCTAAAGTCCATTCTGGGACTTTTTGATACCCACACCCAGCAGCTGATTGTCCAATCCACGTCTCGGACCTTCTTCACCGGCTACACTGGCAGCCAATAGAACAGAGAATCCATTTTAAAGTGCTTTGCATCACCCAAAAGGTTTTTTCGGGCCTCTGCCCTAGGATTCTGAGTGACCTGTGTCTCCCTTACGCACCTGCCCGTGCCTTGCACTCAGCAGATCTCCATCTGGCCCAAGTGTCTCGGGTATGAAGGGCCAGAGCGAGTGGCTACTCATTCAAGGCGATGGCGCTTGCCCTTTGAAACTATCTACCATTTCCCCACATGTTGCATATCTGACCACTGGGCTTTTGGAAGGGCTGTCAAGACTTGGCTATGCTCCAATCACTAGGCTGCCTCCCCTATCCTACTCTACCACACATTATAGCGCTGGGACATCCCGTTGCTGGGGCAGCCATGAGCTTTATAAGTATTTTTACATCACAAAAAATATTTTAACATAACTTAAAAGTAATTGATTTGTGATATCTGATTTAATTTATTGATTCACTGACCTTCTATTTTATAGAATGTACCATAACAATAATTTTTAATGATTATCCTATTGACAAAAACACCTTCTGAATTATCTGGTCAGCAATTTCCTCATGAAGTGAAATATAATTTTCCATTTCCAAATATATACCTCCAACTGTTTTTATTCTTGCAAGGTCAATCAGTACACAGTGTTAGTAGAAATCTAATATAAACGTTCATGAAAAGGGATCTTTCAATAAAAGTCCCTGTGCAGCTGGCCATTTAGGTTTCAATCAGTCTTGACAAAAGGATATTAGAGTCTTTGCAGTAATTACATGGAACAGCTGAGTTGTACAGAGAAGCAAGTTTCAAAAAGAAGTTAGTTGCTTGAGCTGATTTAAGATTAATAGATAGTATCGCTGGCAAAATGGCCTCATGCGGGATAGCAACGTTATTGTAGGGAGAAGACAGATTTCCTAATTAGATCATAATGACCAAATCCTGACTCTCAGGCCCACAGAGCATTCCCATAAATCAATAGTGAAACATAATGGCAGACAATGTAAAAACACGGCAATATTTAAAAACGGTCTTGATTTTACCCTGAAATACTCTACAGGGATTATACTCTGTAAATGATTGTAGTGTATGTATTTGTTTTTCATTCCTACCGCATTGTAGTTTTTTGCAAACCGTATCACTGCTGACCCCTTCCTGCTTATTTACTCTGCCAGGCAGTAGCTAGAAGACTCAGAGACCCTTCAAACAGGTCATACTTTGACTATGATCATTGGTCTTTTTTCTGAAATATATATCTTTGCATTTTTACTTAAGGTGACACTGCCTTTAAAAATGGAAATTACTCTAGAGTTTTGCTTGGAATGTTTGGGCCCATTTCATGAAGCTAGCCCTGCACATTTGCAGGGACCTGCAAGTACGTAGTTGCGTTCCTAAACTTGTAGTTTCAAGTTCCTGATTGGGATTTAGGGACTGGTCCCTCTATGCATCACTAAGGGGCGGATTCCGATCCGGGTCGGAAGGGCACCGAACGCGATCCGGCCGGAAAAACTACGAGCCGTACGCGTGTTTTCCGGCCGACTCGGACAGCCTGTGCGAGCCGGAGTGTCCGGCTCGCAAAAGCTCCCGGAGTCGGAATTCGGGGGTCTGCGTCGGACCCCCCCGACACCCGCAGCTGTACGACTTGCACACAGGCATGTACGGTGCGGATGGCACCGACACGTACCCACTGAAGGGGGCGCACTTGTTCGAGACGTACCCATTCAGTCAATGGGAGCCCATGTACACGTCGTATGACCGGCTCCCATTGTCTTCTATGGGAGTCCGACCGAACCGAGTCCGACAGCATACGTGCGCATCGTACTCGCTTGGTCGGACTGTAGGGGTCCGGCTCGGTAGGAAAACACTCCGGATCTGACTCGGTCGGACTGCTTTCCGACCCGGATCGGAATCGGCCCCTAAGCAGTAGGAAAGCTCCCAGTGCTCTGTCACGCTGTGGATCTCATTAGCCATAGTACTACAGTGGCAGGATTGTGCTGGAGTCGGCAGGTGAAATGATGCTACTCATGAGAAACAGATCACTGACAAAATATCGGTCAAAAAATCGACCTACAAAAATATCGGAGCAAAAATATCGATGTCAAGAATATCGACATACTATCTACAACATGGTAAGTACAAAAATATCGAAAATAAAATATAGATGTTAAAATAAAATATAAAATAAACCAAATAATACTTATAAATAAAATAAACATAATTAAATATATTTCATAATGTTTAAAATTAATAATTAATATGTATAATTTCATAAAACATTAATTAAACATATACATATAATATGTAATATTCTGCTCCAAGGTTGTCCACCTGTAAGTAGCACTCGACCAGCAGCTTGATTTATGTGTAGGTAGGGACGGGGATCCGCTTGTAGGAGCCACTCTGTAGTGGATTTGCCTGACGCGTTTCGAAGCTCCATATGCTTCTCTTCAGAGGCTTTACCGGAAACGGTGTGCACAACCCCTAACCCACTTCGCCATTTAACATATGACACACCCACCAATGGGAGGCTCAAATGTGTCATATGTTAAATGGTGAAGTGGGTTAGCGGTTGTGCACATTATGAAATATAAATCAAGCTGCTGGTCGAGTGCTACTTACAGGTGGACAACCTTGGAGCAGAATATAACACGCGGCCGTCCAGCCGCGGAGTATGCACCACCCCGGAAGCCTTGGGGGCCACGAAAGTGGACCAGCAGCCGTACATAGGATCGAGGACGGGCCCACTTGCAGGGTCCATACAGGACTTGATTATGTGCTTTGCGCACTACACTTCCCATAATGCACAGCCTCATTTGAGCCTCCCATTGGTGGGTGTGTCATATGTTAAATGGTGAAGTGGGTTAGCGGTTGTGCACACCGTTTCCGTTAAAGCCTCTGAAGAGAAGCATATGGAGCTTCGAAACGCGTCAGGCAAATCCACTATGGAGCGGTTCCTACAAGCAGATCCCCATCCCTACCTACACATAAATCAAGCTGCTGGTCGAGTGCTACTTGCAGGTGGACAACCTTGGAGCAGAATATAACACGCGGCCGTCCAGCCGCGGAGTATGCACCACCCCGGAAGCCTTGGGGGCCACGAAAGTGGACCAGCAGCCGTACATAGGATCGAGGACGGGCCCACTTGCAGGGTCCATACAGGACTTGACTATGTGCTTTGCGCACTACACTTCCCATAATACACAGCCTCATTTGAGCCTCCCATTGGTGGGTGTGTCATATGTTAAATGGTGAAGTGGGTTAGCGGTTGTGCACACTGTTTCCGTTAAAGCCTCTGAAGAGAAGCATATGGAGCTTCGAAACGCGTCAGGCAAATCCACTATGGAGTGGCTCCTACAAGCGGATCCCCATCCCTACCTACACATAAATCAAGCTGCTGGTCGAGTGCTACTGACAGGTGGACAACCTTGGAGCAGAATAATATGTAATATATACACTTTCTTAATAATCAGTTTTAATAATTATTAATAACTTATAAATTATTAAAAAATATTATAAATTACAAATACATCTATACACATAAAACAATAACATGAATACAAATTAAATATTTATGTATTACAAATTAAAAAAACTTACATTTACTTTGAATATTTTTAAAATTAATTATATATTACATAAAATATTAAATAGCGGAGGGAATAAAACTACTACTCCAACTCCCAAAAAAACAACAGTAAGGAAAATGTTGGATAGCGTAGGGCTAAAAATTACTATTCCCACTCCAGAGAGTGCAACAGTAGTGAAAGTGTTGGATAGCGTAGAAGTTAAAAATAACATACTAGGGGGCGTGGCCTAGCTTCGAAACAAGATGGCTGCGTAGCTTTTCAGCTCCGCTAAAACCTCCTCCCCGGCATAAATCCTGATATTTATCCTGACTTCTGGAAACGGAATTGACTTACCTGGAGCGAGCGGTGCACAAGAGTGTTTTTCTGGGCCCCGGCGATGCCTCTAGACCCTGCAAGCAGGTCCCGTGTTTTGGGGCCTAAGGACCCCTCTTACGCCTGGGGCTCAAGTGATCCTGTGAGCCAGGGCAGCGCAACTGGAGCGGCAGCGAAGTGTCCTGCGGAGACGAACGGTATTGCGACGCCAGGGGTCGCAGCTGCCGATTGCGGGGAGAGGTACATCGAACATCCTTTTGACCCCCCTGTTTTGAGACGTCAGCAGCGGAGGATCGGGCAGAGGCACCAATTAGACCCACCGAGAGCTGTGCTACAGCCTGGTTGTTGGTGCGCCCTTCTGGGGCCCTCGGACTCGCTGGACAGGTGAGACGGCGGAGCTCCATCGGTGACCCGCTCTTGCGACGGACCCCTCTCTGTAGCGGGTGGCAGTGTGGGGGAGGGAGCACCCACCTGTCTCCATTTGAGCGCGTGGAGCCCTGAGGACTTTCGTGGAGGAGTGAGGCGTGCCGGAGCGAGAGGGGAGCGCGCAACTGGGCCGTGCTCGCCGCCGTGGGAGTGTGCCCTTGGGTGTTAAGTCGGAGCAACGCCAGCATCCCGGCTTTGTGTGCTTGGGCCGGCTCGGGCCTCTGTGCTGACGGCGGTGATCCACCTCGGAGGAGCCGCTGCTGCCGTCCCTTGTGACTGCCACATAGCTTCATATTGCCAGATAATCAGAGAGAGACTACCACGCGGTGGACGCGCACCGGAAGGCTTGAGGACGACTGCCGAGCCCCTGGGCACTGGTGTGCGTTCGGCCGGTGCCTCTTTGCGGTGTGGCGGCAGAGGAGAGACTGACGAGATCCGCTGGACCTGCTGAGTGGGTAAGCAGCTGCGAGACCCCGCTGTGCGGCTCTACTGGGTAACCTCTACTGGGAGGATCTCTCCGCGACCACCCCACGCGGGTGACTTGTTCTGGAGGGGCCGGTTCTGTGTCTTCGGTGGACAGATCAAGGACTCATCATGCCCAACTCAAAGGGCGCGAAAATGTCCCAACAGAGCAGACTGGACCGCTACGCCTTCCCGAGAGCTGACCAACCTGAACGGAAGGAGGTAGGCGACAAACGGCAAAGTGGTGCAGAGCGGGACCACTCTGAACCCACCATGAAGGCCTTACTGGCAGCTATTACTGGGGTTCGAACATTCATTGATACCCTCTCCTCTGAAGTGTCATTAATCAGGGCGGACCTCGCCAAATATAGGGAAAAAGTAAAGCAACTTGAGACCACCACTGTAAATCTGGTAGCGGACACCTCGCAACTGCAATCTGACGTTAAGGATCTCCATGCTTTCCACAAATTCACAGAGGATAAGCTTGATGATTATGAGGGGAGGTTAAGATGCAACAACATACGGGTGCTGGCAGTGCCAGAGAAATCGGAGGGCCCTGCTGTGGACCTGTTCATCGAGGACCTTATTGTAACGAAACTGCAACCAAAGGGTCTCTCCAAACTGTTCGTGGTCGAGAGGGCACACAGGGTGCCGGGGGGTCGCCCGCGGCCCCACCTCGTCCGAAACTGGCCCGACTATTAAACTATCGAGACAGAGATACAATCCTTCAACCTGCCAGAGTTGCCCCCCCCGCTCCACCTGGATAATGCGACTGTCACTTTCTTTCCCGATTTTACTTGCGCGGTTCAGATGCGTAGTCGCTCATTCCTGGATGTTAAGCGGAGACTGCGGGCCAGAGAACTGAAATATGCCATGCTCTTCCCCGCGCGTCTGCGTGTCGATGCAGATGGACAAACTTACTTTTTTGACCTTCCGGAGGCCGCATCTGACTGGTTGGACAGCCGGAGAGACCAAGCGGATAGCAGCCCCAATGAGAGCTGACCTGGATGAGGTGCCTATGTCGGAGCGCCGTTAAGGACCTTAGAGCCGCCGTCTCCTGTCATGGGCCGGCGCCTGACCTTAATGCCGTGGCATCCACAGGTGCCGATCTATACACTCTGCTCTGGCATACACCTTTGCTCCTTATACTGACTTTCTTTATGCAACGCACCGACACCTTGCCATGTTAGGGGGGGAGGGTCAGCGGGGCACCACGGCCCCCCTCTACATTCTTCTTGTTAGCTTTTTTCTTTTTGGGCGACAGGCACTCTGCAATTTTAAAGATGGGTAGTTTTGAGCCCAGAGCGCAGGGAAGCAGGACGGGGGGTGGTTGGGTGGGTTTGTCTTTTTTTGCTATTTGTTGTTTGTATTTACTTGACGGCATAGTCCCTATTGGTGGAACACAGTGCCACACTCCCTCTACAAACAAATGGGTACGCAAAGGAACAAAGAAATTAGAATCTTAAGTTGGAATGTCAACGGGCTAGGAGACAAAATTAAGAGAAGCGTGGTATTGCAGCACATCAAAAGACTGTCACCTGAAATTGTCCTGCTTCAGGAAACGCATCTAATCGGTAACATGTGTAGGGCGATGTGCAGGTGTGGCTACTCTATGGTGGCTCACGCGGGCTTTACATCTAGCTCAAGAAGGGTGGGCATTATGCAAAAAAAATCGTTTCCATTTTCTCTTGCATCCACACACGTGGACGACCGTGGGAGGTATGTTGGGGTCACGGGCACATGGGAGGGCCAGGGCGTCCCTTTCCTGTCTATTTATGTGCCCCCTGGGCTACAGCCGGCCACATTTCTTGACCTTAGTGCTCTGCTGCTTACACTACCTGACGGGCATCTTGTCCTCGGCGGTGATTCCAACTCTGTCGTATCAGGTGAGATGGACAGGCACCCGCCTCGAGCACTTCCCCCCACTGCACACTCTTTCTCTAGCTTTCTAGAGGCAATGGGGCTTGTAGACGTGTGGAGAACTTACCACCCGGACAAAATACAACACACATTTCACTCTGGGGCACACAATAGTCTCTCCCGTCTAGATTACATAATTGTTCCCGCTTCCCAGGTCACCAGCATCCATGAGATCCGGCACCTCGCCAGAGGCATATCTGATCACTCCCCCCTATGGGCACACATAGTACTTGACTACACACGCGTGGGACGTATTGCCCCTATAAACCCCTGGCACCTTAAAAATCCCAAAATACTTGACAGTCTGATCAAATCCATTGACGACTACTTTGTGGAGAATGAGCGCACTATCAACTCCCCTCAAACGCTCTGGGAGGCCTTTAAAACTGTAGTCCGGGGCCAGGCCCTATCCCTCATAGCAGGAGCCAAGAAAGAACGGCTAAAGGACATCTCTGACGCGGAGCAAGAGATCTATCGGCTTGAGCAAGATGCTGCCTCTGGTGCTACGCCCGAAACGCTTCATGCACTCCGGCTGCGCCAAGATGAATATAGGGCTCTGGCCACAATCCGGGCCAAACTAATGGGGCAAGAAAGGCTGGGCCGAATCTATGATTGGGGAGACAAAGCTGGGAAACTGATTGCCTGGCTTGATAAAAAGGAGCAGACTAGTCGGCTTGTCCCGGAGCTTGGAGGGCCTGACGGCAACCCCATACTAGATCCCCAAGACATAGCCAATCACTTTGCAACCCACTTTCACACAGTATACAACTCGGTGGCCCCATATACACAAGCAGATTCCTTGGACCTCCTACAGGACATCTCTCTCCCTATTCTCCTGGACTCTGACCGTCTATTTCTTGATAGTGCCCTCTCCACTGAAGAAATTGCACTAGCGATCCGTGCGATACGCCCAGGCAAAGCACTTGGTCCAAACGGCATCCCAATTGAGTTGGGCCACTATCTGAAATCCATGTACACCAGCAGTCGAGAAAAGGGAATATTGCCCCTAGACCAAAGAATGGCGACAATTGTCACTATACACAAAGATGGGAAACCCAAAACTGACTGTGCCTCTTATCGGCCCATTTCGTTGCTGAATGCTGAGCCTAAAATCCTCGCCAAAGTACTCACCAACAGGCTGATCAAAGTCATAGGAGACCTAGTGCATCCTGATCAATCAGGATTCATGCCTCGGAGGAATACGGCCATAAATCTGCGCAGGTTGCACGGGGTGATTGGCAGGGTACCGACCATTCGCGAAGATGCAGTTGTGGTGTCGCTCGACGCTACGATGGCGTTTGACACCCTTGAGTGGCCATATCTCTTCGCAGTACTAACGAAACTAGGATTCGGCCCGGTATTTATCAAATGGGTGAAGTTACTCTACAGCGCGCCTATGGCACAAGTTGTTGTGAACAACAAAAAGTCCGAACCCTTCACACTCACTCGCGGCACCCGCCAGGGCTGCCCCCTATCTCCCCTATTGTTTGCCCTGGCCCTTGAGCCTCTTGCAGCCTGGATCCGTAATGATGCAGCAATCCGAGGAATGCGGTGGTCGGTAGACTGGGAGGACCGTATCTCCCTCTACGCAGATGACATCCTTCTTTATCTTACCTCACCTAAGAGGTCCTTGATTGTGGTATTTGACATCTTAGACGTCTTTGGGAGATATTCTGGATTTTGAGTTAATTGGCAAAAATCACTCATATATGTTCTCCGCGGAAACTCTCCCCAACTGCCCCGAGACTGCCCCATCTCAATAGCTACTGAAGGCTTTAAATTCCTTGGTATATTTATCTCTCTTGACCCAGCGATCAGATATGCCCGCAACCTGTTCCCCCCCCCTGCAGAGGCTCAAGAGCGACATCATTACCTGGCAACTGCTCCCGATATCCCTATTAGGTAAGGCAGCCCTCTTTAAAATGATGTCCCTGCCCAGTTTCCTCTATGCCTTGCAAAATTCGTCTGATTCCATCCCAAACTCCTATTTTAAAGTAATCGAAGGGCTCCAGAGAGACCTTCTTTGGGGTGGGAGACCACGCATTGCCTTACCAAAACTCACACTCAGGTGGTATGACGGTGGAATTGGACTGCCGGACATAAGGAAGTACTACTGGACGGCGCACCTCACAGCTATAAATCACGGCACATACGGTCGCCCTGACGATCCGGGATTCCGCATGGACCGTTGGATCCTTCCTGGCGGGGCCTATACCCGTGCACTCTACTCCAAACCTGACAGGCATGCACTGACCGGGCCCACTAAACACACAGTCAAGATATGGCATGCCGCAACCCAATCCTTGGGCTGGCATAATAGACTAACTCTTGCCACCCCACTATGGGACTCCCAAACACTAGGGGACCTGGGTACCTCCAAGGGTTTCGACAAATAGGACCTGATCGGACTCTCCACTATTGGGGACCTATGGGAGGCAGGGGGGGTAAAACCGTTTAGCACTCTCCAAAAACAATACGCACTGGCGGATTCTGAGCTTTTTAGATATCTCCAGATCCGCCATGCGTTACAATCCGTACTGCCTCGTGACGGCTCCCCACCGGATAGCTCGCCATTGGAGGATAGACTGCTGGATGGATATCTCCCCGACAGGGCTATATCTTTAACCTATAGGAAACTAATCAATAACATGAGCGATCTCCTAATTCTGCTCCGGGAGAAGTGGACAAGAGATGGCATTGAACTAGATGGCGAAAGCTGGCAGGCGGCGGTCTCCTCCCCCAAAGAGGTTGCAATATCAGCGCGACTCCGGCTGGTGCAGCTGAAAATCCTACACAGAACATACGTAACGGGTCCCCAACTGGTGCACATGGGTGGTCGGACGGACGGGTCCTGCAAAAGGGGAAGCGCTCACCAGGGCACCTTCATGCACACTATATGGCATTGTGGGCCAATCCAGTAATTCTGGCGTACTACACACGTAATTATGAGCGAAGTACTGGGGATTGAGATCCAGCAGGAAGCGCCCAGATGCCTCCTAAACATTTGGGAACCTACAGATCTCACTACCTATGCCGCACAATGGGTCACACTCGGCTGTATGATAGCTAAAAGGAACATTGTGCAGCTCTGGGGGGCCCCACATGCACCCACCATTACAAACTGGAAAAAAGATCTTGACTGGTGCATGCAAAGAGAGAAGTTTGTGTACATGGCTCGGGGCTGTCCCCGTAAATGGTCTAAGATATGGTCCTCTTGGAACTTGTATCGTGGGAACATCTGTACGCCTCCCCGCGCGCACAACGATGATGTCTCCCTATCCCCGTGATTTCCACAACGTATGCTTACTGTAATACTATGTATATTGAACCATGCGATACCCTCTGTATTGACTGTTGGATACTATGCCATGTTGTTGAGTCTGTTCAATAAAAAGATTTATAAAAAAAAAATAACATACTAATAACATAAAATTGTTAGAATCCGGGTTCTCTGGTTGGCACAGGTAGGTACTTGTGACAAGCAGGGAACCTTTCCTCTAGTCAGGGTAAGGGGTTACACTACTAAAACAACCCCTGCTCACCTTCTACGTAGCTTGGCGCGAGCAGACAAGGCTTATCTCAGAGCGTTATAGGTTAAGCATTTGTGAACACATACAGTAACCAAGTGACAACACTACAAATGGATACCACACAGGTATTTACATTAAAAATAAGGATTCTTTTGATAGGATTATCACAAGACCATTAAACGATTAAAAATACACAATACGGTTGTTTAGTTGGTAGAAGATTGCTTAGATTCTCTTAAGTTCTTAAATGCGACACTTTAAGTCAATGTACCTTAGATGCGACACGCAGGGCAACAAAAGTGTTGCAGCGATGCAGATGCGTTAAAGTTCTTGGTGCAAAAGAAATAAAGACGGGATCTTCCAGATGCGTTACGCTTCTCCGATGTTGCGAGAAGGCTCGACTCGATGCATCAGCTACACCGGCGTCACCCTTGACGAGATGCGACAACAGCGGCCATGGCAGCGGCACTCTTCTCCGACGTTGCGAGACGCTTCCGCTCGATGCGATGCTGCAGCGGCGACACCCCTTCTGCGAGATGCGATGACAGCGGCTCCGACGGCAGCACGCTTCTCCGTGGATGCGAGGCGCTTTTCTGGATGTGGTGCAATGCGACACCTACGATGGCTGCGATGGCGACATGCTTCCTCCTCGATGCGAGACTCTTCTCTCGATGCGGTGCAATGCGACAGCTACGATGGCTGCGATGGCGACACGCTTTTTCGGCGTTGTGAGACACTTCCGGAATGATGCGAGACGCTTCCGCTCGATGCTGCAGCGGCGACACCCTTTGTGAGATGCTCCGACAGCGGCTCCGACGGCGGCACGCTTCTCTTCCTTGCATCGCGCTTCCAGCTCCTTTCTACACGCAGTCCCTCAGAAGGCCCAACAAAAGCAGCAGGCACTTCCAAAAGACTCTGGGGAGCTGGGGGTGAAGTCCTATGGAGAACAGGTAGCCTTGCAATAGTGAAAAACGAAAATGGCTGTAATTCACTATTAGGACATGCCACACACATCAGGGCTTGTCCTACCTTATGCTTACAATGCACCCTGCCCTTGGGCCTACCATAGGGGTGACTAATATGAAGTTAAGGGAAGGTTTAGGGACTGGGAAGTGGGTGCACTTGCCCAGTCAGCATGACAGTACCAGACTGAACGCAGGTTCTGCAATGGCAGACCTTAGATACATTTTACCAGGCCGCTTCTGTGGGTGGCACAACCAGTGCTGCAAGCCCACCAGCAGCATTTGTATTTACAAGCCCTGGGCACTCCTGGTGCACTTTACTGGGGTCTGACAGTAAACCAAATAAGCCAATCATGGAATCCAACCCATATATATTTTAAAAACGGAGAGCATATGCACTTTAGCATTGAACAGCAGTGGTAAAGTGCCCAGAGTCATAAACAACCAACAACAGGTCAGAAAAAATGCAGGAGGAAGGCAAAAAGTTTAGGGATGACCTGCCAAAAGGGCCAAGTCCAACACTACCCCCTTCCAGCTAAAACGCAGGGCAGACCAATCACCACCGTGATTGTCTTCCCTGCTTGGGGCGATAGAACAAGGACCTGGCCCGCAACTGCAGGGGCAGACTCCAGTTCTACGCCAATCTGAACCTATTGGAATCCCTCTGTCCATACTCTCAGGGCCCACCAAGCCAATCACTGGGGAACCCTTCTCCTCACCTGTGGACACCACCTGTGCAGCCCCTAACCTTAACTGGTTCACAGGTGTGTCCCAACAGACGGACAGCAAAATGCTACAGTGGCCACTGACAGTAGTCAGGGATGAGACCCAGGCCGTATGCCTCTCAGGGCTCTCAAACTTCTGTGGCGCCAGGGAGCGGGGGGCAGTAGCCCCAGGTGCTTGGCACCCTTTGTCCATTCTCCCTCCTGTCAGGTCAGGTATGACATCCTGGCACTGACCCACCAGCCCCAGGCCTGTACCCGGCGGCTGGACCAAAGACTGGGGTGGCCTCTCCCACACCCGGTCCTCCTCCTTGGGGCTCTGTACCCTCCCACTTGGAGTGGTACCCCCTTCCAGAATTGCCAAGGCACCTGTGGCAGGTGCCCTGCGCAATTTGCCCACCAGTTCAAGGTTTCTATCCTGCAACTGGGCATCCAGGTCAGGGGGGACACCCTGAACCTGGCCCTTCAACCTAGGGTCTAAACCCTTCAGTTGAGCGGGGGTCAGAGGCGAGGACTCCCTCCCGCTACACCCCCTTCCAGATGGCTGTACCCTCCCACCTGGAGTGGTACACCAAGAAGACAGACTGGTAGGGACACTGATTACAGATGTCCCTCCCTCCAGGTCAGACAACACCTGAACCTGGCTTCCCAACCCTGGGGCCAACCCATGCGGTTGAACGCTCGCCTGGCGCACCAGGACTTCCCGGGGAGCACGCATGCCCCCCCTGAGGGTGACACATAACTCCTGTGTCATGTGACAGTCTGCCTGGCGCAGATCTCCCAACCCCTGTCCATCTGACAGTGCGCGAAGATCCCCCAGGACAGAAGTGGTGTCTCCCTGGTCATTCACTGGTGACGCAGCCCTTCTGGCTGGCCCCTGACCCACTGGTTCTTCCACTGGGGGCTCCTTCCCCCTCTCACCCCTCACTCTGGACTTCTGCACCCTCCCAACTGGAGCGGTACTGCCAGACACCAGAACTGATGGAGGCCTGCTTACAGACACTCCCCGTTCACAAGACACTAGGGGGTCCCGCACAACGGGCAGCCCCTCAGGACAGACTAGGCTCCCCACCTGGTGTTCCCTTAAAGAACCATCCAGGCTCTGAGACTGAGGTTGAGCACTACCGGGACATATCCCATTCTCACTCCTTCCCCTTAAAGACAGGACGTGAGGCCCTACACCCCTCTCACTACTACAGGACCTAGTTGGGCTACTCTGAGCCACTTCCACCACACTGGGTTTGAAGATACCTGAACCGCTCCTCTGGGTATCACTCCCCAATGCCTTTCCAGACCCTCTGGACTCCACCAAAAGGTCTGCCTCCAATGTGAGCTCCCTGCGGTCAGAGAACTCACTCTCCCACAGGTGTTGGCATAGCTCTGTAAAACAGGGACTTACAATATGCTCTCCCACAATTGGATCACACAGCCCCCTAGCAGGGTTAACCAAACTATCCTTCACCTCACCATCCAGTGCCTCACACACGTACTGCACACCCCTCTCCTGAGACTGGCAAGACAGTATCTGACTGTCTCCGTCACACAACCCACACTCTTCTGGGCGGTCTTCACACTCACATACCAGGACTTCAATTTTGGGGGAACCCCACTCCCTGCAACTCTCATCTAGAGTCAGTAGAGTGTCCCTCCCACTACTAGGACCATGAACCCCTGCGCCAGTTACCCTATCCCTCTCAGGGACACTGCGCACTACTGGAGCTACCTCCTGTCCTTGAACCTCCTGGTGTATGTTAACCCCCTCCTTCAAGTCAGGTGCCATGTCTATGGGTGTGTGTACTATTCTATCTGCACTAGAAAATTCAATATTGCTGCCACCATCTGAGCTGGATTCCTCCTCCCACTCAGCAAAGCTCAATCTCTGAGCTACACACATTTCTTGTTGCTGGGCTGAGACACTCATGGTCTCATGCCTCTCGAGCTCTAAGTCAAGATTCCTCATGATCAACTCATGCTCCATTTCCATTTTTCTCTCTTCCAGAGCCAGCTTTTTGCTTTCTAGCTCCAGTTGCCCATTTAACTTGAGCTTTGCCATCTACATTTTGTGCATCCTACCCTCTCTTCTATCTTCAAGCTCCTCTGGAGATATACTTTTACTAGAAACACTGCTACCAGCAGGGGAAGGGCTTCTCCTTCCTCCTGAGCCCACTGGCCCATCCAGCTGCTCATCTGCATCCTCATCATCAGTGACATTCCTTGCTTCCACCCAGGCCCTCAGCGCCTTGTAGAGCTCTGGATTGTTTTTACATCCAGTTGTAGAAACTTTAAACTTTTTGCAAAAGGATTTCAGCTGCTTGGCAGTGTAGCTATCCAATTTCTCTTCTTCCCATTCTAACTCAGTATTCACAGAGACTATGGATGCTGCTTTCTCCACCATGGTAAAGCTTGGCAGTGCTCAGAAATAGACAGTCCCAAAAAGAAATCTACCAACAAGAATTGGTTGCGTTAAGGTCTGCACTCACTAAGTAGTGTTCACCAATTACCGTACATGAGTCACAAATGCAAGTCCAGAATCCTCACCGCTGACCACAGATGTTAGAATCCGGGTTCTCTGGTTGGCACAGGTAGGTACTTGTGACAAGCAGGGAACCTTTCCTCTAGTCAGTGTAAGGGGTTACACTACTAAAACAACCCCTGCTAACCCTCTAGGTAGCTTGGCGCGAGCAGACAAGGCTTATCTCAGAGCGTTATAGGTTAAGCATTTGTGAACACATACAGTAACCAAGTGACAACGCTACAAATGGACATCACACAGGTATTTATATTAAAAATAAGGATTCTTTATATAGGATTATCACAAGACCATTAAACGATTAAAAATACACAATACGGTTGCTTGGTTGGTAGAAGATTGCTTAGATTCTCTTTAAGTTCTTTAATGCGACACTTTAAGTCAATGTACCTTAGATGCGACACGCAGGGCAACAATAGTGTTGCAGCAATGCAGATGCGTTGAAGTTCTTGGTGCAAAAGAAATAAAGACGGGATCTTCCAGATGCGTTATGCTTCTCCGATGTTGCGAGAAGGCTCGACTCGATGCGTCAGTTACAGCGGCGTCACCCTTGATGAGATGCGACGACAGCGGCCTTGGCAGCGGCACTCTTCTCCGACGTTGCGAGACGCTTCCGCTCGATGCGATGCTGCAGCGGCGACACCTCTTCTGCGAGATGCGACGACAGCGGCTCTGATGGCAGCACGCTTCCCCGTGGATGCAAGGCGCTTTTCTGGATGCAGTGCAATGCGACACCTACGATGGCTGCGATGGCGACACGCTTCCTCCTCGATGCGAGACTCTTCTCTCGATGCGGTGCAATGCGACAGCTACGATGGCTGCGATGGCGACACGCTTCTTCGGCGTTGCGAGACACTTTCGGAATGATGCGAGACGCTTCCGCTCGATGCGATGCTGCAGCGGTGACACCCTTTGCGAGATGCGACGACAGCGGCTCCGAGGGCGGCACGCTTCTCTTCCTTGCGTCGCGCTTTCAGCTCCTTGCGACACGCAGTCCCTCAGAAGGCCCAACAACAGCAGCAGGCACATCCAAAAGACTCTGGGGAGCTGGGGGTGAGGTCCTGGGACTTCGTTCAGGGAGCAAGCTCAGTTCAAGCCCTTGGAGATCTTTTTAAAGCACAAGTTGAAGCAAAGTCTTTAGTAGTCTTTCTCCTCTCCTTCAGCAGCAAGGCAACCACTGCAAGCCAATCCCCCAGGTCAGGGACAGTACTCCTCCTACAGCTTTCCCAGTTCCTTCTCCTCTGGCAGAGGTTCTTCTTGTTTCAGCAGGATCTAATTTCTTGGGAGCAGGGTCCCAATACTTATACCCCTAATTCCTTTGTTCCTCTGGGGTAGAGGGGCCTTTGCCCAGTCCAAACCAGTTCTTGAGCACTCTGTTGACATGACTCTGCCTTTCCATTCAGGGTGTAGGGCAGAGACATCAGCTGCTCCACAGGAGGTGGAGCCAGCATTGTGGTGGCAGAGCACAGCCCTATTCAGAGTCCAGGTGTACTTCTCCCACCCATCAAGCTGTCAATCTCTCTATTCACCACCAGGCTACCTAGCCCTGCCCCTCTGGGTTTCCCCAGCCCTGTCACTCACACAAACCAGACAGGCAGATACACATCATAGCAGAGGCGGGCTGAAATGGTCAGGCAAGCAAATACCAACTTTCTAAAAGTGGTATTTGCAAACACAGAATATTAAAATAAACTTTACTAAAAGATGTATATTATTATTCTTGGTTCAGGCATACTAAACTCGAATTTCTACCATGTTCCCTGGGTCTGTTAGGATCATAGAATGTAACAATTCTGACAGCCCATTCTGGCCTATGGAGAACAGCTAGCCTTACAATAGTGAAACACGAAAATGGCTGTAATTCACTATTAGGACATGCCACACACATCAGGGCTTGTCCTACCTTATGCTTACAATGCACCCTGCCCTTGGGCCTACCATAGGGGTGACTAATATGAAGTTAAGGGAAGGTTTAGGGACTGGGAAGTGTGTGCACTTGCCCAGTCAGCATGACAGTACCAGACTGCACGCAGGTTCTGCAATGGCAGACCTTAGATACATTTTACCAGGCCGCTTCTGTGGGTGGCACAACCAGTGCTGCAAGCCCACCAGCAGCATTTGTATTTACAAGCCCTGGGCACTCCTGGTGCACTTTACTGGGGTCTGACAGAAAACCAAATAAGCCAATCATGGAATCCAACCAACATATATATTTTAAATAGGGAGAGCATATGCACTTTAGCACTGAACAGCAGTGGTAAAGTGCCCAGAGTCATAAAACAGCCAACAACAGGTCAGAAAAAATGCAGGAGGAAGGCAAAAAGTTTAGGGATGACCCTGCAAAAAGGGCCAACTCCAACAAAAATAATTATTTAAAATAATTAGTGATTTAATTATTAAATAACTTTAGATTATTTACAAATACCAATAAATAATTATTAAAAACATAACTACCAATGAATAATTAATTAACAATAAATGAATAATAAATACCAATAAATAATAATTAATAAATATTAATTACTAAATAATAAATATTGAACAATAAAATATTTTTCATAACAAAAAACATATTCGTTATTAAAAAGTAATTACCAATTAAAACAGATTGAATAATTAAATATCTTATGCCAAAAAATAATTATTATTAAACATTAATTACCAATTAAAAAATATTGAACAATTAAATATTTATTATACCAAAAAATACTAGGTATTAAACATTAATTACCAATTAATAATTACTTATTAATATAGGAATTAGAAATCTCAATAAATAATATTTAATAACATTTAATTACCAATTAATGATTAATCAACAATAAATTATTTTTCATAACCAAAATATTATAATTTAAAATATTTACCAATTAATAATTAGGTGCCGATTCCGATCCGTTAAAAAAATTTACCGTCCGACTCGTATCCGTATTTTTTTACGTACGAATCGTACAAGTACCGTACAAACTGCGAAGTACGGTTCGTACGTGAAAAATACATACGAATTGCATCGGGAAAATGGTCCGAGAGGGAGCCGTAAATTTTTACGTCCGAATAGCGTCGTGAAAAGTGTCCAATAGGGAGCCGGACATTTTTACGTGCAAATTGTAAAACAGAAGTCCGAGCACGCAAGTACGATCCGTACCGCCAGTCCGAATACACCACCGCATGTAAAAGGCCCCGTACGGAGCGAACGCTGTAGCCTACATGTACACGGGTAAACTTGTGCCCGAATACGAGTTGTACAGCCCCCCTCACCCCGCACATGTCAGCACCGTACCCCCGTATATCAGCACTGTACCCCCCTCCGCACCGTACCCCAACACCGTAGCACAGCCCCGCACCTGTACGCACCGTACCCCAACACCGTAGCCCAGCCCCGTACCTGTACGCACCGTACCCCAACACCGTAGCCCAGCCCGTACCTGTACGCACCGTACCCCAACACCGTAGCATAGCCCACACCTGTACACGCCGCACCCCAACAGCGTAGCACAGCCCGCACCTGTACGCACCGCACCCCAACACCGTAGCACAGCCCGCACCTGTACGTGCCGCACCCCAACACCATAGCACAGCCCGCACCTGTACGCACCGTACCCCAACACCGTACCCCAGCACCCTCACCCAGCATCGCGTATGTATGGACCGCACCTACGCGAAAAAGACTCGTACAGAACCAGGACACTGTAAAATAGCACAAGGAGGGTCAATTCGACTCGCACAACACCACAAAGCACGTCAACATGACAAAATACATCTCTATGACTGACCTGCCACATCCAAACAGCCAAACAGAGGACCAAATCACAACCACCGCTTATAACACACCCACCACAAATTCAAACACAGCCACACCCACAAATGGACCAATAAAAAGGGCCCACACACACAACCCATGAGCCATTGCAACAGACCCACTGCTCACAGACACCACAGACAAACAACTGCACCTTACTCACACCTTAACTACACCTTCACTTACACACCTTCACACAACCTCCTTCACAAACACCCCCTCTTCTCCTTCACACACACACCGTCACATTCACACCCACACACCCACAACCATCCACACCCACACCCCACACCATGCCCACTGACAAGAATCCAAAGTTCACTACAGCGGAGCTGGAGCTCCTTGTCAACGAAGTCATCAGAGTCGAGCCACAGCTGTTTGGAACATTGGTCAGACAGACCAGCATAGCCCAAAAAACTAGCCTGTGGCAGAGGATCGTCGATAAGGTGAATGCTGTTGCGCCCATCCGAAGGACCAGGCATGAATGCCAAGCCAGGTGGTACGATCTGCGCAGGGCAGTCAAGAGGAAAATGAACGAGGAATACGCCCAGAGTAACATCACTGGAGGCGGGCTGCCCCGCTGACCCGTACATTACCATCCCTGGGAGGAGAAGGTGATGGCCACACTTCCGCCGGTGCGAGTACACGGAGTCGAAGGAGTCGCAGAGCCTGGTGAGTACACAAACAACTCACGTAACATGGGGGGAATGGCATCCACACCCCAACTACAACAAATGCACTCACCTACCCCCAAGCCCTCACCGCACACAACCACACCCTAAAAACCACGCTCATGCCACTAACCTCTCCATGCCCCATTCACAAATAAAGGCAATGCTATGTCCCAGGCCACACCAACCACAAACCCAAGACTGGATGTCCGGGATGCTGGGAGGGTGAGGCTCACACAACACATTGTGCATCTCAGAACCAGACACCAATGCCCACAGCCCATATGGCCTAGGTACATACCCATGCACCATGCCCAATGCACAGGGACTGGCAAAGTAATGACAAGGTAGCTGACACTTGGCCCTGCTGTAGGCAGCACAAGGCCCTCCTGTGACCACTGTACACTCAAACAATAACTCCACTAGCTCACATACCCAGCACAGGAACTCACACACACTGTCATGCCAGCATGCACCATGAGGGGACAGACACATCACCTGGGAGACCCAATGACAAATCACACTACACCCAACAGCAGGCCTGGTCACACACCCCCTCACACAAGCACACACCCCCGGGGCAGGCAACGGATTTACCCACTCTCACAATGGACATGTGACACAACAAGTCCAATCCATAGCCAAATAAGCATCCCAGCAAAAAATCTACTGGCAAACACTCAGGAGCACATACCAATCTGTCCCTGCAACATACCCATCCCCAAGTGTAAATTGAAAGGAATGCTAGGCACATCCAACCACCTGGAGGAACTGTGACTACTTGAATATGTATGAAACATGGATGTGGCATGAAACAGCATTAACATTGTCTCTCTCTCACACACAGGGCAACGTCATCGACCTCCCCCCAACAATGGGGGGGAACAATCACAGTCCCAGGCTCAGCGTGAAGATGATCCCACCGGCAGCGACGACTCTCACCACTCCGTGGATGACCCCGACCAACTTGGCCCCTCTGGTGCCCAAGCCCCTGCAGCACCTGCGTCAGGTACATCTGTGCCAACCCCCACCCCCATTCCTGCCACATCCCAGGAGACACCCAGGAGCCCTGCTCGCACCGAACAACACAGCCAGTCTGACCAGGAGGGACAAGGTTCTCCGGGCACCCAGGAGGAGGCAGACGACCATGCTAATGCCATCCCTCAGGGGTCCCATAGACCCGATGTGCCCACAACGGCAGGCCCGGCTCGTGTGGGCAGGGGTGGTGGGAGTGGAGGCAGGCGGAGGCGAGAACCTGACCAGCCAACTGAGGGAATCGGTATGGCACACATGCGCCACATCCTGGACATATACCGGCGTGACACCAGGGGCATCAGCCAGGTTGTGTCGAGCCTCACAGACATCAAGGGAACCCTCGACGAGATGAAGAACCTGCAGGCCGAGCAACATGCCAGTCAACAACAACACCAAGGACGGATGGAGGCAAGACTGGCTGAGCTCCTGGCGGTGCAAACGGACATGAGCCGTTCACTCCGTCGGATTGCCGACAACATGGGCAACCCTACCTGTGACACCAGGCGAAGACCAGCACCAGCCACAGGGAGGGAGTAGGAGGAGGAGGATTCGTCCGACGGAGCATCACAGACATCGTCAAGGCCTGCATCTGAGGGTCCCCGGAGGAAGGTGGGTCGTCCACAGAAAAGACCGTGAGAGTCAGCGGACCATCCACATCTCCCAGGTCACCTGGCCTGGAACCTGGCCCTCACCCAATGACATTCTCTGCCACATGGACTTGCTGGTCACAGTCTGACCAATGATGACCAACACTGTGGTCTGGACTCTGATGACTCCAACTGACAAGGATGCCATCTCCCCCTGTGAACTTTGGATTCGATGCACCCGGTAGAGCACCTTACTTCATCCACCAAAAGACTTACCCGAACCAAAAATAAATACTTAATTTTGTCATGAGATGTTGCTGTCATTTGGCATTATTCACCAACATATGGGTGTGTAAATGTCAAACTATGCCTGAGTGTTGAACTAACTCCACACATCCATACCCTGGGATCGGAGTCTGGTACAGGACACACATGGGTCGCAATGTATCATTCAATGCAGACATGGAGCACAATACTCACCTGTGATGGCCTCAAGCTGCTGAGGGGGTGCTAGGGAAACTGTGAGGACACACCTATTTGGAAGAGTAACATTAAGGTGTAGAGGTCATGCCTCATTTGGAGGTTCCCGGGGAGGGAGTCTCAGGTATGTGTTCCCAGGTGGGAGAACTATGTCCTGCATGCAGGAGTACGGTGGATCAGAAGAATGGTGGCCAGGTCAAGGTTGGATGCACGGAGATGGCACTATGGGGTCTAGGATGACAGTGGTACAAGGTTGGTTTTGGGTCAGGGTTGTGGCCTGCCTCCTGAGTGTGGGTGAGGAGTCTGAAGGTCATCCTGCAGCACACAGTGATCCATTGCAGCTATCTCTGCTGGACGGTGATGTGGCTGGGGCACAGGATGTTGACGCTGAGGTGTGCAGATGGAGCCTGGATGTGGACAAGTGTCCCTGGATTTTGGATGTGGCTGCTCCGTAGAGGGCAGGGCAGGATTTGACACGGATGTTGTCGTGGACCTGGGGGATGGTCCGTCTTACCTTGGAGTGGATCTATCTGGGGATCATATGCACAATCCTTGACAACCATGCCAGAGATGCCGCATGCACTTTGGCAAGAGACCTGCATTGACAGAGATGAGGCACCTTGGAGGCTGAGGAACACCTTTATTACTCATGCTCACACCTATGCAAAAGCATCAACATTAACAGACTCACAGGTCTATTGGATTAACATGTGGGACCTACACCGGACACCCCCTTTGCACCACAGATGCTGTAAATCCATTGTACTGGCACACAAGTGAAGGGGTTGAGCCAAACATCCCCTGCTGCACACGGAGAGGCTGCAATTCCCCATTGAGCATCATATGGGGATGTCCCGCAATATGTCCACCCGTAGCCTCCCGTATGTTTCAGAGGGAAGTTGTACACACATTGATGCCTTCATCACAAACCACAATCCCATAACAGATGACTGTCACGAAGTGTGACTATCAATTCATGTGAGTCATGCCACATGTCATGTGCCCCATGGTGAGTCAACATGTATGCATAGTAACATAACCTGCACAGGAGCAGTGCCCACACATTACAAACAACTACCACACCCAAAAAGCCTTGCTGCAATCCTTACCCAAAGGAGAATTTTCACAATGTCCGTGCATGTAACGCTGATTCAGCACACGTTGCATTACTCATGAGGAATAGCAGGAGCACAACGATGCCACGAGCAGACAGCATGCCCAACTACCTGGGGATGAGAGACACACAAGAAGTCAGTAAAAACATAGTCATCCGCATGCATGGTCATGTACTCTACATGAATAAGGTTGACACCATGCCAGTTGTCAATTGAGTGTGTCAGCTAAAATGTGTGGAATGACATCAGCACTCGAGTGACACATCAGCACACACCTCAAAGTCACTTAGCATACTGTCAGCTGGACACACACATTGCAACACATGCCACACAAGGCTCAAAGCGTGCACACTCAGACCCAGGGACTCACCATTATGAGAAGAAGTTGTGTATGAGCTGACTCCGGATGTCCTCCTTCTCCTCCTCCTCCTCCTCCTCACTTGCCTCGTGACCAAGGCCGTCATCCTCCACGGGTGGATGTTCCTGCTCATCGGGATCCAGGATGAGTGGCACAGCTTTCTCCACTGCCATGATGTGCAGCATGCAGCACACGAGGAAGATTTTGCAGACCTTCACCGGTGCATATGGGAGAGACCCGCCGGTGTTGTGGAGGCACCGGAATCGGCACTTCAGGAGGCAAAATGTCCTCTCAATCACTCGCCTGGTCTGCCCATGGGCGTTGTTGTAACGGTGATCTGCAGCTGTTCTCGGGTTGCGGAGAGGCGTCACCAGCCATGGCATGTTGGGATAGCCAGAGTCCCCTACATGGAAACATCATGTAAAGAAGTGGGTCAGGAGATGCCGTCACATACTAAGATACCGCTGAATACTGGACAAACAGAGTCTACTCACCAACAAGACATGCTCGTTCGTTGTGCAGCTGCAGCATCATTTCTGGCACCCTACTACGCCTCATGATGTAGGCATCGTGTGCTGACCCTGGAAAACGTGCACAGACATGGGAAATCACCATGTTAGCAAGACACACCACAAGGGCATTAATGGAGTGGTAATGTTTACGGTTACGGAAGGCTACCTCCTGTGCCTGTGGTGGTACCAAAGCCACATGTGTCCCATCAATGGACCCAATTACATGGGGCATTCCTCCCAGGGCATAGAACTCACCCTTGATACCTGTCAACTGCTCAGGAGTTGGAAAATGGATGAATTCGTCCAGGTGCTCCAACATGGCTTCTAAAACATCATGCAGGACACAGCTGAACATGGTCTGAGACATGCCACCCACATCAGCTATGGTCAATTGAAACGTACCGGTGGCAAAGAAATGTAGGGCTGACATCACCTTCATCTTGGGGGTCAGTGCAGTCGGATAACTGTGTCGCGGTTGGAGGTGTGGTGCCAGCCTGTTTGTCAGGTCCACAATTAACCGTTGGGGGAATTGGTAGCAGCGTATGCACTCACGTTCCCTCATGGCAGCCAAGTCTGGCATTGGTCGGGGGAGAGGCAGTGCCCTGCAGAAAATTGGAAGGAATAACGAAGATTGAGTACATTACTACACCAATGTCAATGAACTGAGCACATGTTCAACAGCTAATACACATATGCCACATACAGAGTCTGGTCTGTGCAGTACATCCTGCACACGTATGCCAGCCAGGTGATACTCCTACCAAGAGCCAGCTACAAACATGGATTGTCAAGGTCTACATGACATGCCATGAAAGTAGCTGTTGGCCAGTGTGAGTGAACAGCCAGACACATTACAGGAGTGACATACATCCATATATGTGCATTTGAAGGATGTCATCTCATACAGACAGCTGCCGGCAAGCTAGACGCACAGGTCACATGTCATGGAAAAAGGACAGACCACACACCTTGCCATGAAGGGGTACATGTCAAATATGATCACACAGACATTGAGACTACGCAGATATGTCCTAAGCTCGCAATCCCTGTTAGATGCATACAGACACATGTCACGTGTTATTCCACATGTGTCCTGGTGTGCGTAATAGTGTGACATGGGTATCTACACACAGACACATGTTGGATGCAGCTACAGCAGATGCCGTTGACAGAACACCAACAGCAAGATCATGGGAACACATGACACACACATGACATAGTCACATCGTGGCACGCTGGTAGTGAGATGTCAGGTGTCATCATCCGTGTACCGGGCATCAGGGTACATTTGCGGGTGTTGGGGACTGTGCCATGCCAGTGATGCAGTGCTTGACAAGTTTGAAATACATGCACACATGTAAAAGGTGTGAAGGGGAAGTGCGCCACATGGTGCCCCATCACACATGACATGTGTACACAGGTCATCACACAACTATTGGGTTAAAACATGAGGAGACATGTGCCAGCTCACTGCCTGACACACCTCGGCCCTACACATGATGCACTGCACTGACAATGACTTGATGTCCATCCTTGTGCGAGTCATACACCTCCATTCCTTTCCTGTGCGCCTCCTATCACCAGTGTAAGCTGTGAAACATACCGTACACACGCTCTGAGGGCGTGTGTACGGTTGTATCACAATATGGGGTTTGGGTAGGAGTACGTGTGTGTGCAAGGACCGTACACACGTACGTGTACACACTGGTCCTATACCCATGGTAGTGTTGGCGTAGGCATACGCCATAGAGATACGGGCCGTACATATGCGGGTACGAGCCCTATCTCTATGGCGTATGCCTACGGCAACACTACCATAGTGCTACGAACCCTACACACGCGGGTACGACCCGTAGCACTATGGTAGTGTTGGCGTAGGCGTACGCCATAGAGATAGGGCTCGTACCCGCGTATGTGCGGCCCGTATCACTATGGCGTACGCCTACGCCAACACTACCCTAGTGCTACGGGCCGTACCCACGTGTGTAGGGCCCGTAGCACTAGGGTAGTGTTGGCGTAGGCGTACGCCATAGAGATACGGGCCGTACATATGCGGGTACGAGCCCTATCTCTATGGCGTACGCCTACGGCAACACTACCATGGTGCTAAGGGCCCTACACATGCGGGTACAGCCCATAGCACTAGGGTAGTGTTGCGGTAGGCGTATGCCATAGAGATACGGGCCCTACACACGCGTGTACGGCCCGTATCACAATGGCGTACGCCTACAGCAACACTACCAAAGTGATACGGGCCCTACACACGTGTGTACGGACCGTATCACTGGAGCAGTGGTGCCCTAGGGGTACGTGTGGAATGCACCGTACCTGTGTGTGGATAGTGAAATTACATAGGGGACACATGAGGGACAAGTATAAAGGCCTAAATGCATTCTGGTTGTCATGGAGACCGAGTTTCCAGTTCAAAATTTTGCATCAGGTGGCCAGCAAAAGTCGGTTGGAGACAATATACTATGTTGCAAAGTGGTTGTTGACTTGACATCATGCTCAAATTTTGAACCATGCAAAGGCCCTCACTGGGGTAGGTTTAAAGGGATTGGAGGAAACGTAGGATGCAAATGAGATTGACCAATCACTCTGTACTCCTGTAAATGAAACAGCCCAGCAAGGGAGATATAAGGCAGCCAGGACCCATGAGAGAGCACTTGCCTGCACAACCTTTCATTCCACACCACTGCTGCTGCTCGGGATTCCTTGGCACCATGTCCAGGTCTGTGGAGAGGGCCCAGCCCTTCACCCAAGAGGAGAATGAGGCGTTGCTGGACGTCATCCTCCCACAGTACCCCTGCCTATATGGGAGACCAGGGGAGCAGGTGAGTGCTGACTCCACTAGCTGTGACTGTGCCCCTTTTTTGTGTCTGTCACTTCTGGCATTGTGTCCAGGTGTGACCGACATGCAATGTTGTTCATGGTGGGTCCCAGGGGGGGGAATGCCTTATGTCTCCCATGCAGAGCCTGATGTGGTTCATATCTGCACTCCTCACTTGCATTGTGCTTACTGTGACAATCACTGCATGGCGATTGCCACATTCAGCCTGGCTAATCCCCTTGGGAATGTTGTTTCCATAGTCCTGATGTGATTCTGTGGTCCCCCCAGTGTGACAGGTGACTGTACCCACAGATGTGTGTAAGTTGAGTGTACCTGTGGTGATAGTGTCCAAATGATGTGTACGGCCCCTGGACATTGGTGTGTGTGTAAGTCTCCTGCCATGTGGGTAAGTGTCTATGTGGAGTGTTGCACCCCAGCTGCATGGAGGATGCATATGCCCTACCCATCTGATGTGAGCAGGGAGCCGTGCTGTGTGTCTGACGTGCTGAGCTAGGCCCACACCTGTGACTCCCCCCAGTCAAGTGGCACATGTGCAGAGTGATGTTTGTACCCGCAGTTGCCAATGGCAGGTGATTGTCCTGTGCCTCTGTGTGTCTGTGTACTCCGCTGAGGTTGCGTCAGTGGCCTGGGGCATGTGACTGCTTTGAGGTGCTGTCCATTATCCTGGTGTTGCTTGTGATGCACAGTGTGAGCCATGATCATTGATTCTGTCGCACCCCTCATGCCACCTGTGTACTTTAAATGCCACGTAGTGCATTTGGCCTTCCCCAGAGGATAATGTCCCTATGACAAAGGTGCAATGAGTTTGCTGCATACTATGCTCTGTTCAAACAAGCCCAATTGTTCTAATGTGTGTCTCTGTGACATGGAGCAGGTGTATTGATGTTGTCTCACTTTGTCATCCTCATAGATAGCCGCTGTTGGAGCCGGCCTCGTGGCGTGGTCCTGTTCCCCCTCGCTCAGCCGCACGAGGTCCCATGCACCTCGGGGCTCCTCCATCTTGGATTACACGTCACTCCACGTGACCCCCTCCGTGACCCTGCTCTACCCGGCCTCGGTCCCAGCGAGGCCCGACATCGAGGCGCCAACCCCTGGCCCGGGGGATACCACGTGAGCCCTTCCCACTCCCAGCGGAGGGCAGTATCGATGGGACCCCCAACCGTCCTTCCACACCTAGGTGCGATCGCCCCACAGCTCTCTGAGGCCTGGCGCCTCTCCTGCTGGGCGTCTGGCCGCGCCCTACCCGGCCTCTCCGCCCTCCTGGGCGCAAGGGTCCGGACATCAAAGGGCTCAAGACCTATATCTGGGGCGACCCGACAACAAGATGAGTTGTATCCCGGAGTCAAGAGCCCTGCTGATCGGATCGCGGATGATCCTACGGAGAAAGACTCTTCCTGAAACTACCTACTGAGCCCTGCTGACGACATCGCGGCTCCATCGTGCTTACAAGACCTTCACGAACCTTTGGGGCCCTGCTGACGCTGTCGCGGCCCGACCTTGTTGCAACAGACCATCAGAGCCCAGCTGACCTCGTCGCGGCTCGACCGAACACGGACCTAACACCGGAGCCCTGCTGACTGTGACGCGGCTCGATCCAAGTGGAACTACCACCTGAGCCCTGCAGACGCCGTCGCGGCTCTCCACGTCCGAGCCGCTCTGAGCCTTCCTGTACCTGACTGGTACCAAGACTGTCCCGCTACCCTATCCCTCCAAGAACATTGAGACTCTTACCGGATCATTCGATCCCCTTGTAAATACTGAAACGTACCCCTTTTTTTATATAAAGAACCAAGATAAGCAACTGATACGGAGTCCTGTGTGGTGTTGTTACTGGGCCTAGTACGATTATAGGAGAAGGACCTCTCCTAGGAGGCTTCTCAGCGGCGCTCGGCTATAACTTGGCGCTAGGAAGGTGCCCGGAGTAGTCCCTCCGACTCCCCGGTGGTCCTCCCTCCAACATTTGGTGGCCAGCGACGGGATCCGAGCCAGACGCAATCGTACAAGCAAGTAACGCACCCACTACCTAACCAGACGGAAAAAGAAAAGGGAACCATGGACGGCCAAGAAGCAACCGTGGCCGCAACCTTCCAGCTGGAAAAACTGGAAGAATACACCCACAAAGAACTAAAACAATTCTGCAAGGACAAAGGGATCCCAACCACGGGATTGGGCACCAAGGAAGAAATGCAGAAAGCCCTGAAAGCCTGGGCCGAAGCTGAGGCCACTCCACCCCGCACCGAAGGGACCTCGGCCCGGAACGAAAACCTGCCGACCACAACCCCGACAGATGGGGGGCGAGGCATTCCCGAAGCCAGCCTATCCCACGAAGAAATACGAGAACGAGAGAGGGTCCGGGCACACAAAATGGACCTCGCACGACTCCGGCTGGACGGCGAGCTCCAGCTGGCGGAGAAAAAAATAGCCCTGGAGCAACTACGGCTGCAAGAGGAAATCGAGGAAAAGAAACGGCATCGAGAACTCGAAGAGAGACGGCTAACCCTCGAGCATGAGAGGAGCCTCAAAGAACTCGAACTGAAATCCAAAACGGGGGAGACCAGCACCCCCGGGGCCCGGGACGCTCTGCCACTGACCGAGCCAAAGGTTCATATCCCCAAGGATGTCGTCAAAGAGTACTACAAGAACGACGACATCCAGCAGTGGTTCCGAGCCTACGAGGTAGCCATGACCTCCCATCGGGTACCCCGGAAGGATTGGGGTGCCGGCCTATGGGGGAGGTTCCTCAGCGAGGGCCGTGATACCCTGCTTCAACTCCCCGACGCAGTGATGACCTCCTACGATCACATGAAGGAAGCCCTACTCACCCGCTACGGACTATCAGCCGAGATGTACCGGCAGCGCTTCCGGGACTGCAAGAAGCTCCCCGGTACCACCTGGGTCGAGTACGTGGACTTCTTCAGCCGGGCCTTTGAAGGGTGGATAAAAGGGAGCAAGGTCACCTCGTACAATGAACTGTTCGACCTCATTGTCTGGGAGCACCTCACCAACAACTGCTTTGTGGAACTAAGGCAACACCTCCTAGACAGTAAGTTGACCGAGCCCCGGAAGCTCGCCGCCGAAGCAGACCGATGGGTCAACACCAGGGTCCCCCGGAACCCCGTGGGGGACTACCAGCGGAGTACCACGGGACCTCCTCGCCAGCGGGGCGGAGGAGGGGGTTCCCACTGCAGCCGAGAATTCCCGGCCGGACCACCCAGAAGCCCGCCACGAGGCCAAGTCGCCAACCACACGTCCCCGACCCTGGGCCGAAGGGGGACCCCCATCGCCCGACCAGGACCCCGACCACCCGTGACCTGCTTCGGCTGCCAGCAGACCGGCCACTATGCGAGCAACCCGGCCTGCCCCGTGAACCGACGAAACGGGACCGCTGGGCCCCCTCCCCGACAAATAGCCGCCGCTGCCCTGGGGGAAGGAGAAGAAGAGGAGGAAAGCCGCGAGGACGGGTCCCCCGAGTGGGAACCGGTGGCCATGTCGCTCGTCTGCCTGGGCTCCCGAGAAATGGTGCCCCGAGCGGCCATCCCAAGCAACACCCAGAAGCACCAGCAGTGGGTCACCATCAACGGCCGACGGGCCGAAGCCCTCCGGGACACTGGGGCTAGCGTGACCGCTGTCCGCTGCCACCTAGTGACCCCGAACAAATCCTGCCACATGTCCTATGCCCTGTCCGGACCGCGGACAACACCGAAAGCATGTGCCGGATGGCCAGGATCCCCTTCGAGTGGGGAGGAGTGTCCGGCACCCTAAAAGTGACCGTCCGCGACGACGCCCCCGTGGACTGCCTCCTGGGGAATGACCTAGAGAGCTCCCCCTGGGCCCAGGTGGAGCGCCGAGAGCATCTGGGGATGCTAGGGCTGCCTGAGTGGGCCTGCGCCACCACCCGGTCCATGACCGCCCAACCCGCCGCTGCCGCGGCCACCGACCAGCCTACGGGCCCAGAACTATCACCCTCCTCCGGCACGGAGGAACCCGACGATGAGGCCGGGCCATCCGAACTGTCTCCCGACGAGGCCGCCTCCCTCAGCGAGATCCCCGAGTTGGCTCAGTGGCGCCACGATGGGGGCCCCACCCGCGAACAATTCCAGCAAGAACAGAAGGCCTGCCCGTCCCTCGAGGGGGCCCGACAGCAAGCGGCCGCCCAGGCCTCGGGGGACCCCACGGGAACCCACTGGGTCTATTGGGACAATGACTTACTATTCAGCGAGCAGAAAGTCGCCGAGTTGGGAGCCGGCCGGGTGTTGGTGGTTCCCCTCCGGTTCCGGGAGTTCCTCCTGAACCTGGCGCATGACGTGCCCCTCGCCGGACACCTCGGGCGGGACAAGACTTACAGCCGCCTAGTGACCCATTTCTCTTGGCCCCGAATGCGGAGAGACGTGGACCACCACTGCCGGTCCTGCCAGACCTGCCAGGCTAGCGGAAAAACGGGGGGTCGAGTTAAAGCCCCCCTCCAACCATTTCCAGCGGTCCACACCCCGTTCGAACGAGTGGGGATCGACATCGTGGGGCCCCTCGACACCCGAACCGCCCTAGGACACCGCTTCATCCTGGTACTGGTCGACCACCCCACCCGATACCCTGAGGCCATCCCACTCCGCACGGTGACAGCTCCAGTGGTGGGCCGGGCCCTGATGGGTATCTTCTCCAGGGTGGGGTTCCCCCGAGAAGTGGTGAGCGACAGGGGTACGAACTTAATTTCAAAATACATAAAATCCCTCTGGCAACAATGCGGGGTCACCTACAGATTCACTACCCCTTACCACCCCCAGGGGAACGGACTGGTCGAGCGGTTCAACAGGACCCTAAAAGGGATGATCAAAGGTCTGGAAGAGCCCCTGCGGAGGAGGTGGGATGTCCTGCTGCCCTGCCTCCTGTTCGCCTATCGAGAGGTACCACAGAAATCCCTGGGCTTCAGCCCCTTCGAACTATTGTATGGGCACCCCGTCCGAGGGCCCCTCAGCCTGGTCAAGGAGGGCTGGGAAGCGAACGTCCAAGATGCCCCCCCCGACGTCTACCGGTACCTCCTGACCCTGTGGAACCAGACTCGGAAGTTCCGGGCCCTGGCAGAAGCCAACCTCGAAGCCAGCCAGGAAGACATGAAGCGCTGGTATGACGCAAATGCCTCGACCATCGAGTTCGAGCCAGGCCAGCAAGTCTGGGTCATGTCACCCGTGGACCCCTGCGCCCTGCAGGACAAGTGGGCCGGGCCCTTCAAGGTGGTTGAGAGGAAGAGCCCCGTCACCTACCTAGTCGACATGGAGTCCCCGAGGAACCCCTCCGGGTCCTGCACGCCAACCGGCTCAAGCCTCACTTTGCCCGAACTGAACTAAGCCTGCTGCTGGCTACTGATGATGGGGGCGAAAGCGACTCCGAGCCCCTGCCAGACCTCCTGGGGTCCTCGGGCCAAGACGGTTCCTTGGAGGGAGTCCACCTCTCCGACACGCTGACCCCAGAACAGCGCCATGACTGCCGGAGGCTGCTGCAACCCTTCGCTGCCCTCTTCTCTCTCGCGCCCGGGGTGACCCCCTGGTGCGTACACGACGTGGATACCGGGGACAGCCCCCCTGTACGACATCGTGCCTACCGAGTACCTGACCGAGTTCGGACCTGCATACAGACCGAGGTCGCCAAGATGCTCGCCCTCGGAGTCATTGAGCCCTCAGACAGCCCGTGGGCCAGCCCGGTGGTCTTGGTGCCGAAGGCCGCCGCCCCCGGTACTTCTCCGGAACTCCGATTTTGTGTAGACTACCGGGGCCTGAACGCAGTCACCAAGACCGATGCCCACCCCCTGCCCCGGGCAGACGAGCTGATCGATCGCTTAGGGGCCGCCCGCTACCTAAGCACCTTTGATCTCACCGCTGGGTACTGGCAGATCAAGCTCACTCCCGGCGCCCAGGAACGATCCGCCTTTTCCACCCCCGATGGGCACTACCACTTTCGGGTGATGCCCTTCGGTATGAAGAACGCCCCAGCGACCTTTCAGAGGCTGGTAAACAAGGTCCTGGCCGGGCTAGAAGCCTTCAGCGCGGCCTACCTCGACGACATTGCAGTCTTCAGCGACCACTGGGCCGCACACCTGGGACACCTCAGCGAAGTCCTGGCCGCTCTTCAAAGGGCCGGGCTCACAATTAAGGCCAGCAAGTGCCAGATCGGTCAAGGATCTGTGACCTATCTGGGCCACCAGGTGGGGAGTGGCCAGGTGGCGCCCCTCCAGTTGAAGGTCGATGCCATCCAGGCGTGGGAGCCCCCGCAACCCAGACCGCTGTCCGGGCCTTCTTAGGCCTCACAGGCTACTTCCGGCGATTTATTAAAGATTATGGCAGCATCGTGGGCCCCCTTACGGAGCTCACTTCCAAGAAACAGCCCAAGGTGGTGCACTGGACGCCCCGCTGTCAGACCGCTTTTGAAGCCCTCAAGGCGGCCATGTGTGCTGCCCCGGTGCTACAGGCCCCTGACTACAGCAAGGAGTTTGTGGTGCAGACCGATGCATCAGAGTACGGGGTCGGGGCGGTCCTCTCCCAGATGGACGCCGAGGGCCACGACCGACCTGTGGCCTTTATCAGCCGCCGACTGCTGCCCCGAGAACAGAGGTGGAGCACCATCGAGCGGGATGCCTTCGCTGTGGTATGGGCCCTCAAGAAGCTCCGGCCCTACCTTTTCGGCACCCACTTCAGGGTCCAAACTGACCACCGGCCCTTGCGGTGGCTCATGCAAATGCGGGGCGAGAACCCCAAGTTGTTGCGATGGTCCATCTCGCTGCAAGGGATGGACTTCACTGTGGAACACCGGCCCGGCAACGACCACGCCAATGCTGACGGCCTGTCCCGATTCTTCCGCCTCGGCGAGGAGAACCCCCAAGGAGATGGGTGACTCTCCCTGCCTTCAGCTGGGGGGGACGCGTGTTGGAGCCGGCCTCGTGGCGTGGTCCTGTTCCCCCTCGCTCAGCCGCACGAGGTCCCATGCACCTCGGGGCTCCTCCATCTTGGATTACACGTCACTCCACGTGACTCCCTCCGTGACCCTGCTCTACCCGGCCTCGGTCCCAGCAAGGCCCGACATCAAGGCGCCAACCCCTGGCCCGGGGGATACCACGTGAGCCCTTCCCACTCCCAGTGGAGGGCAGTATCGATGGGACCCCCAACCGTCCTTCCACACCTAGGTGCGATCGCCCCACAGCTCTCTGGGGCCTGGCGCCTCTCCTGCTGGGCGTCTGGCCGCGCCCTACCCGGCCTCTCCGCCCTCCTGGGCGCAAGGGTCCGGACATCAAAGGGCTCAAGACCTATATCTGGGGCGACCCGACAACAAGATGAGTTGTATCCCGGAGTCAAGAGCCCTGCTGATCGGATCGCGGCTGACCCTACGGAGAAAGACTCTTCCTGAAACTACCTACTGAGCCCTGCTGACGACGTCGCGGCTCCATCGTGCTTACAAGACCTTCACGAACCTTTGGGGCCCTGCTGACACCGTCGCGGCCCGACCTTGTTGCAACAGACCATCAGAGCCCAGCTGACCTCGTCGCGGCTCGACCGAACACGGACCTAACACCGGAGCCCTGCTGACTGTGTCGCGGCTTGATCCAAGCGGAACTACCACCTGAGCCCTGCAGACGCCGTCGCGGCTCTCCGCGTCCGAGCCGCTCTGAGCCCAGCACCCAAGGTCTGGCGCAGAGCCTTCCCGTACCTGACTGGTACCAAGACTGTCCCGCTACCCTATCCCTCCAAGAACATTGAGACTCTTACCGGATCACTCGATCCCCTTGTAAATACTGAAACGTACCCCTTTTTTTATATAAAGAACCAAGATAAGCAACTGATACGGAGTCCTGTGTGGTGGTGTTACTGGGCCTAGTACGATTATAGGAGAAGGACCTCTCCTAGGAGGCTTCTCAGCGGCGCTCGGCTATAACTTGGCGGTAGGAAGGTGCCCGGAGTAGTCCCTCCGACTCCCCGGTGGTCCTCCCTCCAACAGCTGCCTACGCCAAGGGGGAGATTTGGAAGCGGGCCGTCAGGGCCGTGAGGTCGGTGGAGGGTCGCAGTCGGCGCCTGGCCCAGGTGAGGAAACGCTGGCAGGATATCCGGTGCTGGACCAGGAGGATCGCCCGGGTCCTGCTGGAGGACTCACCTCCACGCAAACACGGCGGACGCCGGAGCCTGACCCACCAAATGAAGCGTGTCCTGGTGGTGGTCTTCCCTGACATGGATAGGCGGCTACAGGAGAAGCAGCAGGAGGAAGGGGGTAGGTACATGTGTGTTTGTTGTGTGTCACCAGCTTTTGGAAGTGCTCAGTCGCCAGGATACACTGCCAGGGTTTATATGTGCAGTGCATATCCTGTTCCCCAAAGTCAACCGGTCCTGTTCTTCCTCCCTTCCCCTCCTTGACATGTGTTCCGTGGTCTGTGTGTAGTCACTCTTGCACAAGGTAATCTAGGCTGACAGGTAATCCAAGTGCCCAATGCTTGCAGCATCATGTGTGGGGGTGGTCTGTGACATGTGTTGGGACCTTGCCTGTGCCCTGTCCAGTTCAGTCATTTGGGGATCCATGATTGTTGGCACTGATGCAGAGTCTCAACATAGGAGTGTGAGGCTTAAAATGAACTGCCTTGCAGCATGCATGACTGATGTTGTGGCCTCAGACATGATGTGCATGAGGGGGAGATATGCATAGTGCGGGGACGGTTGCTCCTGTTGCAGTCAGATCTATCCAGGACCATGGAGACGTGTGGCCACTACAGTCCCCTGAGGCACCTTTTCCTAGGAATCATGTGTATCATCCAACACTGTGGACATTCTCAGTGTCTTCAGCATAGGTTGGCCTCTGTGGCATTGTACCCTGGCCACATTTGTATTTACGTAAAGTGTGCTTCATGTGTACACTGTACAGGGTGACCCAATGTGGCTTGTGCATCCTCACACTGGCCAGTGCCTGTGTGTCTGTGTACAACTATCTGATGATGGTTGTTTGTCAATATTATGTGTGGTCCGCCCCACGAGGGGTAGTTAGAGTGCACTTAGGATTTAATGGAGCCCATTTTTGTGATCCCTGATTAAGAGGTGTAAGTCCTTCCTCTGTCTCAATCACATTTTCTCAGGTAGGGGGGGGTTTGTGCGGACCTACATGTCCAAAGCTCATGTCTCCATGCCAGGTCTGGCCTGTGTGTGATGATAGTCGGAACAGACACTCAACAAGTATTGACCCAGTCATGTTGTGCAGGGTTTAAATGTTTGTGCTTTGCAGCATGTGTCAAAAGTTAAAAGACATGGTTCCTGCTCATCCATTTTTGGCAACGGTGTGTGGTCCAGATGCTGTGCTCGACTGTCCACAGACACTAGCTTCTCTGTATAATTCGATATCAAGTTCTTTGATGTTGTGTCATGCTCTCCATTGTATCGTAGTGGCATGGTGGGTCAACCAACTGTGTAGTGCAGGGCCTACATATGTGCGTAGTATTGTAGATGTTACTCATCATGATGCTTTTCATGCTATGCACTGTGACCTATGTAGTTTGGACTCATGTGTCATATGTATACAGATATCTGATTATTTCCTGTCTCTTCACCTTGCCCACAGCATCGTCGGGGGACACCGAGGGAGACACCGGCACATACGTGGAGGAGGGATCCAGCACTGGTGCCACCAGTGCTGGGGAGTATGGCGCAGCAAGTGGCACGGAGGGCAAGGGGAGTCAGGCGGAGGACCTGTCCAGTCCCAACACCGACTATGACGCTGACGGGTCCGAGGCTGAGCTCCAGGAGGGGGCGGAGGCTGCTCCCACAGCTGAAAGAAGCAGTACATCTCTCGCCGCCCCCTCCATTCCCATCACCGCCCTCCCACTTGCTCGGGTCCCTTCTGTCCGTGCTAGGCGACCATATGTCTCCTTCGTGCCAGGCACCGCACGCCCTGCCCCTGTCTCCCCTGCTGCCGTCAATGCCGAGTCTGTGGACATCCTGCGGTAGTTGCAGGTTGGTCAGACATCGCTGCTTAATGTCCTCCATGGCCACACCAGACTGCTGACACAGATGGTGTCGTACATGGAGGGCATGTCATCAGCGATGTCTGACCAACGGATGTTGCTGAGGTCCATGGACTCGTCACTGACGGCAGCAGCGCTCAGTCCCCCCCTACCCCTGCCCCATCCACACTTCCCACTCCCATGCCTGTCCCAAGCACACCCAGACATCCCCGTGCACGCACCCCACCAGACACAGGCAGCACACCAACAGGGAAGGCCAAGCGCACACCTCCAGTCACGCACACACAGGGGGAAGTAGGCACACCCACTGGGTCGGGGGGCAAACGGCAGCCACGCAGCCACAGTGGGAGTCCGCAGTCCTCACAACCCACTTCCTCCAAAACCCCCCCCCTTAGCTCCCCTGCCCAACAGTCAGACAAAGAGTCCTTCATGGCCAGTCTGTCCCTCAGCCCCAGTGTGACACCACCCCGCAAGCGGTCGAGGAAGTCCCCAGGCAGGGGAGTTGAGTCCACACCCTCCCCCAGTAGTGCTGCAACCCATCCCTCTGACCCCCCCCCCCTCCTTGGGGCCTGTGGTTCCTTCGGGTGCAGGGGAGACACTGGCAGACCTTGCAACCGTGTGCAGCGCCATCCTAACCACCCCCTTTGGCGCTGCCCCACCCCCTGTGGTGGAGTCGTCCGTCCCTGCACCCACAACACCTACCCTTGCCCCTCCTGTCCCTGAGGTGCCTGGTCCTTCCCCCCCACATGATGACCCCCCCCCGTGGATGGAAAGGACCTCTGAACTGTGCAGGCAAGCTAGGGGAGACGCGACCCAATGTGTCCCCCCTGGAATTCGCATATGGACTGGCCTATGGGCCTTGTACATAGTGTACATTTCAAATCTACTCTTTTTTTATGCTGAATAAAGCATTTTGTTTTTCATTTGCACACAAATGCTTTTCTGGTATTGCTGTTGGTGCTGCTGCTCCCTGAGTTGGGGTGGTGATAATGTGTTAGGTGTCTGGGAAATGTTGTAGTGTGCTGCTCATGGGGAGGACCCTGGTATCTGCGTGCCATCACAAGGTCTCTGCAAATAATCTTTGGTCATGTAAGCTCTTACTGTAAGGTGACATTGTCCCAAGGAGTGTTCCTTCCTCTGTGGCACCTGACTTCTTCCCTGCAGGGTGTTTGTTGTGCTGACCTGTGTCTACATTTCCTTGCTGTGTGAGGGATCCCTTCAACTTTGCCCATGCCTCTACAGCTTGTGGGAGGTACGGAGGGGCTGGACCACTCAGCGGTCGCCTATAGATTCTAGCTGGGCCTGGAGTTGATCATCGTGCTTGCCTCTGGACTACTTGGGGGGAACAAAAGTTTTATATGGACCTTGATCTTGGTATCAGTGTGCATAAATGGATGTCTAGTGGTCCGACATGTATTGTAATCTTGCTATTGGTCTGCCTGGGGGGGGAGGGGTTTTGGAAGGGGGGGAGTTGCGGGGTTGAAGACAAGATCCGCTTGTATGAAATGATTCTTAGTTTTGTTTGTCTACCTTGGTTTAAAATCAATAAGATAAATGTAAAAAAAAAAAAAAACTTTGCCCTTGCCTGCTCAGCAATGTCTACGCCTGCATCGTCTGTGCCATCCTTGGTAGTCACTGTACTTGTGTATGGAGTATGTTGCCATGGCTTAATGTGGACATGGTCCCTTTTCCGCACTATGCATGTGTGTACTCTCAGCCTAGCACACATGTGTTACTTGTTCTGCAGGGTATTTGGGCACCTGACTGACAATTGTGGGCATGGTATCTGTAGGTACTCCACCCTTTTCCTTCCATGGGAGGCAACAACTTGTTGGCTGCCCCAGCACCTGTACATTCCTATCAGTCCTGGAATGTGCGTGACAGTGTGTGTTCCCTTAGGCTCTCTTAGTTTAGTAGGGTTTAACATGAGTATACAGTCTTGTTGCATGATCTCAGTGTGTGTATTGTGCTGCCACCGCCAGGGGTGGGTATGCATGTGTAATTTGTCATCACACCCACAAGTGGTGTGTCATGCAGTGGGGGAAGGACATCCATCCTCATGGGAGTGGGACACTGCTGTCAGTGATGTGTTATCATGGCACTATCAACATAGTCGCACATTGTGGATGCCTTCATGCACCCATGGAGTGTTGCTAATGGGAGGATGATGTACACACCCCTATGTCTCTGTCCACTGCCGGGAGGCCTCTGCACCCACCCCTCATTTGTCTGGGCACTGCTGGGAGTGATAGGCACCCACCCCTCATATGTCTGGGCACTGCTGGGGGTCCTCTGCACCCACCCCTCATATGTCTGGGCACTGCTGGGAGTGATGGCACCCACCCCTCATATGTCTGGGCACTGCTGGGAGTGATAGGCACCAACCCCTCATATGTCTGGGCACTGCTGGGGTTCCTCTGCACCCACCCCTCATATGTCTGGGCACTGCTGGGAGTGATAGGCACCCACCCCTCATATGTCTGGGCACTGCTGGGGGTCCTCTGCACCCACCCCTCATATGTCTGGGCACTGCTGGGGGTCCTCTACACCCACCCCTCATATGTCTGGGCACTGCTGGGGGTCCTCTGCACCACCCCCTCATATGTCTGGGTTAGTTTGCCTGGTTTCCTGTTTGCCCTCGTTGGGACTCGCACTCACCTTCAGGTCTTCCTCGTGTGGTGCCATCGCTGCTGCTCCTGCTGCCTCCTCCCTCCCGCCGCCGCATTGGTGAATCTCGTGGCCGCAGTGAGGAGGGAGGGAGAGACTACCTTTCCCAGGCTCCCCGGCTGTACCACCCCGGAAGCAGCGTTACCATCTCCCGCGCCCGGAGGCGCTTTAAATCCGGCTACCTTCCCCGCGTCGCGGGCTCGCGCGCGGGCTAAGCCCGGGCAAAGGGCGGGCCCTCTGAGGCCCTCAGAGGTACAAGGAGGCCGGGACGGGCCAGACATCCTAGACCATTCCTAGACAGTGTATTGCGGATTGGAAGGTCTAGTACATGATACATTGTGCGATTTTTATTGGTGGGGACCTTTCGAAATTGTTCATAGTACTTTCTGCTAGTTATAACTCTGTAGCTATATTGTTATCTTTTGCATCTGATTAAGTGATATTGGATATCCTAACTAAATTATTTACTATTAGCCAGGATAATCCTGTTTTGCATATGTCTGAAAATACCCTGCACACAATGACTATGCGGGAAACCAGAAGTAAGACTGTGACTGGGGGGAGTAAGTTGACGGGAACACTCGATGATTTCATAGTACCTACTAATTCCCTGATAGACCAAGGGATAGTACTAATGGAGAGAAGGGTATCACAAGACCTAGCTCTTGCTAAGAGGTCATCGATGGGCAGCATAGCTGCGGCACGTAGCCCTGAGAATATTTTATCCGATTCTCCCCTACTACAAACACATGTGGAGGTACATAACTGTGCTGGCACTTATTTGGCCTCTCAGAATCCGATTATCACGGGCCTTCAATCATTACATCCTGTGGAAGAAATCATGCCAGGGGTACATTTAGATACTCAAGCAGAGGGTGCAAACAGAGAATTAAAAGGAAAAAGGCAGGGGGCAATCCCAAAAAATAAGTGTGCAAAAAATAATAAGCTAACTGGCAAGAATGTAAAGGTAAAAGCGGTTAAGATGGGGGTACTAGAGAGGTGAGTACTAAAGAGCCTGTGGTAAACGAAACTGGGATTGAATCCGAGACTGAAGTTGCCAGGCGTAAGAAATTGTCCTTGCCAATGATAGATGTCACTTTATCAGAGGATATTCTTGATGAGAGTATCACAGTTAATAGTACAGGTGATTATGTAGATAAGGAGGATTCCTTGATATACACCTTGTCAACGCTAATTAAATCCTTACTTGCCCCCATAGAAGAGAGGCTCTATGGTATGGAGAAGCTACTTCAGATACTGCAGAAGGATATAAAAATTCAGCACTGTAGCCAGGAAAAAAGGGTAAACCATGAGATCACACCGGTGGACAAACCGCCGATTATAAATGATAAACGGTTGGAAGGGAAGAAAGGAACTCCCAGGACTCCTCTCCCTAAACTTATGCAAAATACCAACGGCCTGGTAGTGAGTATAGATGCTCCTAAACCAAACCCGGCTTCGGAAGCAACCGTATCTACAACAGTTTTGCCCTCTGCACCTACTTCGAACCCTGAAAATGCCCAACACGAGAAAACTGAAAAACGCAGAATAATAATTTACCACCAGACGCATGCCCTTATGTGGTAGTATTAACAGGGGTCCCTGAATTGGCTCCTCATATTATGGAACCCTTTGAAGCACTTAGAAACAAGGTGATTCATTGGTTAAACTCTAATTACCCTATACCATCAGTTTTAGCCAGTAGAATCTTAATGGTCCAAAGGGTTCCATGGGTGGGTTACAATAGGAAGAGATCACAGGGGGACTGTGTGGTCATAACTTTTGAAAACCCGCAAACGGTAGATTATATATGTCGGGGGGTTCCTAGGAATCAGGGTTTGTCGATCATAGTCAGACCCCTGTCTTATTTTTATACCCCAATTGAACAACCAGATGAGAGATGGAGCTGGACTAGGGACGAAAATTGTGCTAGGGAAGGGAGGAGATATGACATGTATAGGGATTTAAATCTTAACAGGCAGGGAGGGAGGGAAGATGACTACTGGACTCTAATACAGCGAAGGGTTAGGAGAAATCAAAAGGGAGGCCAGCAATATTGTGGAGATTGGCCAGGCGTACAGTTTGTGCCATCTCCCCTCCCATGCTATAATAGATTCAGTCTACTGGATATGGTTGACTGACGCCCGGAGTGTGAAGAATTTTCTGACTTGATGCCACCCGTAAATACTATTTTTAATCCATTAGCGCTCAGTTTTTCTCAGGAAAACCCTGATACGACCAAGGGCAGTCTGTGTAATAAGATCGCACCAGTAAGCAAAGAACCGAATAATCTGGCCAAACTGACGGCGCAGGAGTATGTCAATTGTAAAAAGGGAGCACCTTTGCATAGTAGCCAAAATCTGACCTCCGAGCCAATAGAAATCCTAGGTGAATACACAGCTGAAATAAATGAGATTGATAGGGGTTATGTCGCCATAGACGAGACAATAACACCTAGTCAAAAAGAAAACTGTACTGTGATGTTCTGGAACGTGGCAGGATTAAAGCAAAAAATGTCTAATCCCTCTTGGAAAACAGCCATGGATAGTATGGATATTGTGGCCCTACAAGAAACTTGGACCATAGACCCCATACATTTAATTGGATACAAAACTTACTGCACTCCTGCAGTAGGAGGGACACATGGGAGACCTAAAGGCGGTATAATCACGTACCTCTCAAACCGTTTATCATATGAGAAGGTCCGCTTCCACTCAGAGTGCAGTTTCTATCACAAAGTAGTGATAGATACGAAATCCGGGATCAGTCTTGTTATTGTTAATTTTTATAACAATATCCCAAGTACTGCAACTCAGGAGATTATGAAAAGGCTAAATGATGATTTACAAGGGGAAATAGATAGCAAGATGAGGGAAGTAATGATTTTATGGGGGGGGGGATTTTAACTGTCATCTTTGCGGGGCGTGGCCGAGCCGAGCTGCAAGATGGCCGCCGTGTAACGGGGCTCTGCCGGCCGAACAATCAATCCGTTAGCCCATCCGTTCTCTGCCTGACTTTCCGTGTAGGGAAGCTACGGCGGGAGATGCCCTGACGCCGAGGATCCCGGCGGTGCTTCAGCGACAGAAATCGGCTGCGGAAATCCGGGGCTACGGGCCCTCGTGACTCCGGCTGCTGGGGCGTTCCGCGCTGGGCGGGCCGTCTGCTGCGTGGCGCCGTCTGCTGCGCGAGGCCCTGGTCGGAGGCCGCTACCTGTTTGGCGAGTTGGGACCGGCGTGGACGCCTGCAGAGTGCTGGATGCCCGACGTCTGCAACCATAGATGTAGCTGCGGGCCCCTGCTGGGCTGAGTGCTGCCTTCGCGGCGGCTCCGGGGCACACGGTGTGCTGGCCTGACGATCTGGCTGCCTGGGCCTTGCCGACGGGGACGCGGCCTGGTGCTGCTGGCGGAGCCGGTGATCCTGCTGACCTAGGGCGGCGGGAGGCGGCCGCCGCGGAGCCTGATCCATACCTGCGAGGTGGCGAACCCAACATGCTGGCCTATGCTGATCCGTGCCCAGGCCTTTGACTGACATACGGCACTGCGAGTTGGTGGCACGTAGAGCGTGGAGCGAGAACGGCTGGGTGCCCATCCAGATTGCTACCTGACCGCGATTGATGAATAGATGCTGCTGACCCGCCGCCTGGGCGAGACGACAGCTGGCTGGGCCTAGCCTGCCTGGAGAGGTTCCCGGGGACACGTGTTGGCCGCTCGGTGAAACGGCTGCCGGGCCCTTGCGGACTAGTGCTGGTTGGGGCCCGGGGCCTACGAAGTGCCGGCTGCCCCCTTTTACTTGGTGCCGGTGTGTGTAGGGCCCGGAGGGCGACATGGGGAAATCCGACGCCAAGCAGCGGAAGCTCTACTTTGAGAAACAGGCTTCCCGCGGCGCTGTGGCGGCTCCGCCGTCGCCACCGGTGGTCCCTGAAACGCAGCTAGACCCACCACCTGAGGAAGATGTTCGAAGTATGTTTCGCGACCTTAAAGGGTGCCTCAAGGAAATCGATGGCAAGCTCGACTCCATGGCCCAGCGGCTTGATGGCATATCTCATAAAGTAGACCAGCACGAGGAGAAGATCGCTGCGGCGAGGCGCGGATTACCGACTGCGAGGAGAGCATTGGTGACACCCAGGAGAGGCTACTTCGCATGGACAAGGTCCTGGAGGTGATCAGAGGGCGCAATGAGGATTTGGAGGCCCGCTCCCGAAGGAACAATGTTCGTATTATTGGCGTTGCGGAATCCACGAATATTGGTAACATGGAACAATTTATTGAAGGAATGTTCCGCGAACTGTTTGGGGCGGACCTGTCGGCCATGTTCCTGGTCGAGCGGGCACACCGAACACTGGGGCCGCGGCCCGTGCCTGGGGCATCGCCGCGGCCGATCCTGGCACGTGTTCTGAACTACCGGGACAGGGACACTATCCTGCGGTTGGCGCGTGAAAAAGGTGAGCTCCGATTCCAAAATATGGCCATCTCCTTATTTCCAGACTTTACACAGGCGGTACAGGCCGCAAGGCGAGAATTTATACCGGCTAAAAAAATATTCCAAAAGGTGGGGACTAAATATGCCATGTTATACCCGGCCAAGTTGCGGATACACCACAAAGGGAAGCCAATGTTCTTTACGGCCGCAGCGGATGCCCTCAAATTTGCCAGGCGGGCGGAGCGCTCGCAACGTGGGCGAGAAGATGAGCACGGCACTTCTCCGCTGGGCCAGCTGAGCGACACAGAGTAACACAGCGCGCTATCCCTCTGAGATGTGAAGAGATGCTGGACATCGTAACTGTAAGGTACATGACCTGTAGCCGCAGATGGGAGTCCAGGGGGCTCTTGAGGGCCGTGGGATTTGTCCCGGACCTGTGCGGACTGGCTCGACTGGTCGCGGCCCGCGCCGCTCAGACCCTATGGAGCGCTGCGGGGGGAGGACTGTCGGGCCGCCTTACGCTGTGGCTAATTGTACTGTATTTACCTAAGGCAGCACTGTTCGGCCACCCTGTCGCTTTTTAGACGGGGGTGTGAGCCGGTGACCCCACGCCCTGTGGGATGATTCCCGAGACATTGTTATATGGCAGTTCTTGTTGGGTGGGGAGGTGGGGGGGGGACTGTTTCTCAACCTGTTTGGGGGGTTGGAGTGGGTGGGGAAGGGTTTTGGTTATTGTTGGTTGTTGCTCTCTCACTGCGGTTTCTTAGTGCACCATGAACTGGCGTCACACCCTTGCAGTAGGCTGACTGTATAACATTGCTTATCCCGGGGACTGGGTGGCGGGGGGATCCCCGATGGCCCCTGGTCTGTGGGACGTTGATATCCTTGCCACCGTATGGGACACACACATATAAACCTCCCTGACCGAGTTGCGATGCCTTACATGGAATATCCGCGGTCTTAACGACCACCGCAAGATACGCCTGACTCAGACTTATCTGTCACGCCACCACATTGACATATGTTTCCTGCAGGAAACTCATTTGCCTCGAAGCGCCGGAGACAAGCTGCGAGGCGCTAGACGGGGCGAGGTACACACTTCGGGCTGCTCCAGCTATTCCCGGGGAGTGGCCATTCTTATCCGTAAAGGCCTTCCCTGGCAAACGTTTAAGGTAGATGCCGACACAGAGGGGCGCTACATCATACTGAGCGGGAAACTATTTCACATGCCGCTGACGTTAGTTAACACATATGGGCCCAACTCGGATGACCCTGGGTTTTTCCGCCACATCTGGCACTTGACACAATCACTGGGTGGTGGGGATTGCGTGTGGGGAGGGGATTTCAATGCCGTGCTGTCGCTAGACTTGGATAGGGAGGGGGCAGCCCGCACTCATCACCCACAAGCTGCTAGCCTTATACGCGGCCTAATGGCTGATTATAACCTACTAGATTCGTGGAGGGTATTGCATCCCGCGGTTAGGGAAGGCACCTGCTTCACCCCGCACAAAGGAGCCTGGTCCCGCCTAGACTTCTGGCTCTTGACCCCGCAGGCCCATGCATGGGTGTCTTCAGTTGCTCATAAGGCGCGCACCCTCTCAGACCACTCCCCTGTCGAGCTGACTTTGAAGGTCCCCAAGCCATACATCATACCCTTCACGTGGCGCCTGCCGCCACAGGCCCTGTCGGACCCGGTGTTTCGAGAGGATATTCACCAACACATAACTGACTACTTTGAGCACAATGAGGGCTCCGTGACGTCGCTAGGCACCCTGTGGGACGCATTTAAGGTGGTGATAAGGGGCCACTGCATCGCGGAACAGGCCAAAGTCCTAAAGACCATAAGGGCTGCGCTCGGTAAATTAGAAGACCGTCTGCACTCATTGGAGGTGCAGTACTGCTCGGACCCCTCGGCTGCCACGTTGGTGGCCACTCGCACCACGCTCACTGAATATCAAGCGGAGGCTGAAAGAGAGCTCAAATTCCTGACTAAATATGCGACGGCCCGCCGTTATGGGCAAGGGGACCGCCCTGGCAGGACGCTTGCCCTCCTGCTGCGCTCGCAGCGGCCCTCGACATTTGTCTCCGCAGTGATGACTGGGGGAGGTGATACCGTATATACCCCCCCGGAAATACTAGATGCCTTCCGGACTTTTTACAAGGGTCTGTACAGGTCGCGGGCAGCCCACACCCAGGCGGAGCTGTCTGAATATTTTGATACCATACAGCTTATATGGTTTAATGCACACCAGAAAGGTTATTTCGATCGACCATTTGAGGCAGAAGATGTGCGTGAGGCCATAGGGTCATTGGCTGCTGGTAAGGCGCCGGGGCCGGACGGCCTCCCGGCGCAGTTCTACAAGGAATATGTGGATCTCCTGGCCCCCCGCCTGCTGGCGGTATATGCGGAGGCGGTTGAGACGGGTATGCTCCCGGACTCCATGAGGGAGGCTGTCATCATCACCCTCCTGAAACCAGATAAAGATGCCCAGCAGTGTGACTCTTATAGGCCACTATCATTAATCAACACTGACGCCAAGATCTTTGCGAAAATGCTTGCAACTTGCCTGCAGCCGGTGTTACCCCTGATGATCCGCCCGGATCAGTCGGGATTTATACCGGGCCGCTCAACGTCCCATAACCTCCGCACCCTCTTCGGAGTACTGCACTATTTGGCCCCGCATGTTAAGGCTGCGGCTGTGCTACTGGACGCCACCAAAGCGTTTGACTCCCTGGAATGGGGATTCCTGTTCCCTCTGCTGCAGCGCATGGGGGTAAGCGAGGCCTTTATCGGCTACATACGACTACTTTATAAAGACATTACTGCCAGGGTGAGGGTCAATGGGTTGATCTCTGAGCCTTTTGCCATTCGGAGAGGCACGAGACAGGGCTGCCCCCTGTCACCTCTGCTTTTTGCCATCGCCACTGAACCTCTGGCTGCCCGCATTAGACAACATCATGCGGCCAGGGGCATTGGCTTCTCCTCAAGGGCGCTGACCATATCGTTATATGCTGATGATGTTACACTGTATGTTTCTGATCCTCAGGTCAACCTCTCCCCTTTGACACAAGAACTACTGGATTATGGACGGTTGTCAGGTGTCAATATCAATTGGGAGAAATCAGTCATTCTGCCCTTGACCACCGGGACTCCCCGCTTTACCCCGGACTGCCCGCTGAAATGGGCGACTGGGCCGGTGCGATACCTGGCGATCTGGGTGAGCACAGATATGCAGCAGATATGGACAGAAAACTATGGGCGGGTGACCGGCTGGGTGGAGGAGAGGGTTGGTCGCTGGAAGCATTTGCCCCTTTCGCTGGCTGGCAGGATTGCTGTGGCTAAAATGGTGATCCTGCCTAAACTCCTCTACTTATTTGTGAATATCCCGCTGCCCCTGACCGCACACTTCCTGCGACGACTGCGCTCATTGATGGTGGAGCTGGCCTGGGGGGGGTAAGCAGCCGAGGGTGTCCTGGGAGACCCTCACTCTCCCACAGAGACAGGGTGGCCTGGCTGCGCCAGACTTCTCCTTATATGCATACTGCGCGCAGGCACAGTTCTTGCACTACTGGGCACACCCCACACCGTTTCAACCGCACGTGGCGATCGAGACCGACAGGGCGGCACCGCTGCCGCTGACTGTTGCCCTATATGCGCCGCACGTCCGAAGGTGCACAGAAATCGACCCGGTACACGCGCTCAGGTGGGCCTGGAATGGTTCGAGATGCAGGGCCGGATTAGATATGCTTTATACCCGCTCGGTGCCCCTGCGCGGGAACCCGATGTGGCCGTCGCTGCGGGCTATGCGAACCGGGAGGCGGGCCGCAGAGCTGGGCCTCCACACTGGAGGCGATCTATTTCCGGGTGACACCTTCCTAACGCTGGAGCAGATGTGTGGATCGGAGGCACCGACGATACTAGACACGCTTCTGTATTACCAGCTCCGCCATTCAAGCCGGAGGCTGTTCCCCACTTTCCCGGCGCCACCGCCGGATCTGCTTGCTTTGGAGAATGTGTTGTCTGTGGATTCTGGCCGCAAGCTGGTCTCCAGATTGTATGTGCGAATGCAGGCTAACCACCCCGTGATGCTTCCAGCGGCGCGGGGCATGTGGACGGCGGAATTGGGAGCGGAAATTTCTGATATACACTGGGATCTGTGCTGTAGGCAGCTTGAGCTTCTATCCCCTAACTACAGGCTGCGCCTGATCCACTTCAAGTACATACACATGCTTTACCGCACACCAAGACGGTTGCACCGCATGGGACTAAGGGATACCGATGAATGCTGGCGCTGTCATGCACCGGGGGCCACCTTTATACACATGGCGTGGGGCTGTACTGCAATAGCGTTGTTCTGGACAAGGGTGCTGGAGATAATATGTACTATCACGGGCCTACTGATCCCCTGCACACCCCAGGTTGCATTGCTGGGGATTTTGCACATGATTGAGCCCAAACACCGTAAACTGCCAGCAATGCTATTATTATTGGCTAAGAGACAGGTTGCTATGCATTGGGGGGCGGGCACGTCACCTAGCATTAAGGTATGGGTTCAAAGCGTTGTTTACTGCCAAACCCAGTTAGCCCTGTACTGGGAGCTTATGCCGATGCGGTCCAGGCCCAGGGACATCTGGGAGCCCTTCGTACACTGGCTGGAGCAAACCCCGCTACAAATGCTGTAACACGTTGCTCTCCCCTCGGATGGGAGGGGAACGTTAATATTTGCTGCTACTCGTGGGGCGGGTTGGTGGCTGTCGAGGCGGGACACCCGGATGGGCAGATGTGGCGGATTGCCGGTTGGTTGAAGAGTAGATTGCCATGTAATACTGACTTGATGTCCTTTACATTCCGTACCCTGTGCCTTGTTGGGAGGGGAGCTTGTCGTCACTGTCTGCGATGCGTACATAGCAGTGTGAAGCAATGTTTTAAGTTTGTTATTGAAAATGTCAATAAAAAGAATTTAAAAAAAAAAAAACTGTCATCTTTGCAAAAAGGGTCAAAAAGGAATTTGTGGTTTAATGTTAGAGCAAGACATTAACCTCACACACTTTGATCATACTCTAACTGGGGACTTGTTGAATGAGATATTATTTAACTGTGATTTGGGATATGTAAACGAATTGGCCATGCGCCCAACACCATTTGCCCCGACCTTTATTGGGAGGGGTGCATCTTCTACCATTGATTTTATTATTTGTTCAAATACTTCTGGATTTAGGGCCTCTAGGTTTAAGATTTTTGAACTGCCACTGAGTGATCATTACCCACAAGTACTTGAAATTGATAGCCCATTTACAGCATGCCAACATGATAGTTCGCAGATACAGGCAGTCCCGGATGTGTTGATGGGGAGACAAAATGGGTCTTCCCTTAAGTGGAGTAAGGTGGTCCCGGACAAATTCTTAGCTAAACTGGTTAACACCTGTAAAGATAGCTTTAGAATTTGCCTAGATGAAAATTCAAAGAGTGAAAATATAATTGAACATTTTAATATTATAGCAGCCACCGTTAAAGAGAGTTTGAGGGTGGTTTCTAGGAATAGGTCCAAAAATGGTAGAAGATGGTTTGATAATGCATGCACTAAGGCCCTGACTAAGCTAAAACATGCTATTCATCGGGAACCCCGGGACCCCCCCTTAATAAGAGACTTAAGGCACCGTTATAATTTGGCACTGCAGCAAAGGAAGAATACTATAAAAAGGGTGGCTTGGGAACAACTATGTGATGCCTCACAGTCTAAAGATACATCTGCTTTTTGGAGGGTGGTTAATGCGCCTCTCTTCTCTGATAATACTAAGGCGCGCATAGAAATTGCAATTAGCGAGGACGACTGGGTCACACATTTCTCCACCCTCTATATGTGTTTGGAACAGTGCCCACATAAAGTTTCTACCTCAGTATGTGAGAAAGGGATGGACGCACAAAAAATATCGGATACACCACTGGAGGTCCTACGGGAGAAAGGGGGGGGTTGCCGAAAAAATAGTGGTTACCCTGCCTGAGGTTTTATTGAGCCTGAAAGCCACAAAGAGCGGAAAGGCAGCCGGCCCAGATGGGATCCTAGCTGATCTGTATAAAGCTAACAGTGACATCTGGGGCCCCATTCTGGTACAGCTTTTTAATGCAGCATTAGTGAGGGGCTTAAGTCCATCATGGTTTACATCAATTATTATTCCCATTTATAAAAAGGGAGATAGACAAAACTGCGCATGTTATAGGCCAATATCCCTACTCGATTCAACTATAAAAATCCTCGGTAGAGTTATTTTAGCAAAATTACAAAACTGGGCGGAGGAAAATGGGGTAATAAGTGACCTACAGTTTGGTTTTCAAAGGGGCATAGGAACTATAGAGCAGTGCTTACATTTATTTTTGGTTCAGCAGAAGTATATATCGATAAAAAAGGAGCGTCTATTATTTGTTTTTGTAGATCTTACTTCTGCTTTTGATTGTGTGTCCCATAATAAATTATGGAAATTGATGCAAAGGATGGGCGTGGATGAGGCGATTGTTTGTTTCTTGAAGGAGCTGTATTCTGGGGCTACAGCTACTGTCCGCTATGGAAAAGGGGGGGAATGTAGTAGATCTTTTGGGATAGGGCGTGGATTACGCCAGGGATGTGTCCTGGCGCCTTTCCTATTCCTGATCTACATAAATGGGTTGGAGCACCGTCTACTGCAGGAGGGCAGGGATGTGCCTGTTGTTGGTAATCGGCGTATCCCTGCGCTCCTGTATGCGGACGATGCTGTTTTAATGGCGTGAACACCAATTGCCCTCCAAAATTTAATAGTATCCTTCAATAAATTCATGCACAGTTTGGATTTAAAAATCAACTGTAGTAAAACTTTTACCATGAACTGCGGAACACGATCTAAGAAGAAGATGAAAACCATCTTAATAAATAATGCTTGCTTAGAAAACACGCCCACCTTCTCTTACTTAGGCATCTTGTTTCATGAGACTGGCTCATGGACAAGTGCGATAAGGGCAAGAACTCTTTTGTTCTCAAAGACAATAATGGCTTTAAAGAGTTTTATACAGAAACTGGGAAAGAAGCCTTTTAGGGAAATTTTAATTGTTTATAATGCAACGTGTATATCGGTGGCTGTGTATGGAGCAGGACTCTGGGGGTATGCAAACATAAACGCTATCCAATTAATTGAAAATAAGTTTATGCGGTACATGCTGTCTGTACCCGATAGTATTGCAACCCTTAAATGTCACGAGGAGTTGGGGCAGCCTTATATCTCAGATATAATAAGAATCCAGCCCATTTTATTATGGCACAGGGTCTGGACTGTCAATGAGTGTGTTGTAAACCGTGCCATACTTCAGGATGTGCTACAATTTGAAAATGTAAATGTTTTCAAATGGTTAAATTATGTGAAGACCTTTTTGACAGAAATTCACTGTCAACATTATTTTGAGGATCCACTTTTAATGGCACACATCTCTAGAAAATTATTGAAAAAATTGTGTTTGGAACACCTCAGGGAAAAAAGATTGTTTGAGGAAATAAAGAAAAAGACAGTGTGTTCCCATCAGCTGATAATGGGCGGTGCTAAATTACAACCATACTTATGCCTCTCTATGTCAAACTATGATAGATTTTGCCTTACACGTTTCAGATTTAATATTGTTTTTAGATTATTAACTTTCCCAGAAATAAACTCTTGGTCCAATGAATTGTGTTTATGCCCATGTGATGAATTGTCTATGCAATCTGATATTCATGTGCTGTTTTTCTGTAGATTTTACACTTTGCCCCGTAGGAAATTTATTGTCCCAATTCTCAAGGAGATGAAGGTAAATAGATGTCGCCCAGCGTTTTTAGAATTGCAAAGAATGGACACTGTATTTATTGTTGCATCTTTGGTAGAATTTTTTAAATATGTTTTTAAATTGCGTAAATCGATGGATGGGTAATCCTCAACCATCCATATAGAAAATTTCTTGCACTTCTCCCCTGGAATAGCATCTATGTATTGAGCCATTTTTTAATTGTATTTGTATTTCTGCTGCTTTTATGGTTACTGCTTTTTAACCGAATAAAGTACATTTTGACTTGATGTCTGGGCACTGCTGGGAGTGATAGGCACCCACCCCTCATATGTCTGGGCACTACTGGGAGTGATAGGCACACACCCCTCATATGTCTGGGCACTACTGGGGTTCCTCTGCACCCACCCCTCATATGTCTGGGCACTGCTGGGGGTGCTCTGCATCCACCCCTCATATGTCTGGGCACTGCTGGGAGTGATAGGCACACACCCCTCATATGTCTGGGCACTGCTGGGGTTCCTCTGCACCCACCCCCCATATGTCTGGTCACTGCTGGGAGTGATAGGCACCCACCCCTCATATGTCTGGGCACTGCTGGGGGTCCTCTGCACCCACCCCTCATATGTCTGGGCACTGCTGGGGGTCTTCTGCACCCACCCCTCATATGTCTGGTGTTAGACGGCGACCTCAGAGGAGCCCGGGAAGGGAGTCCTGACTACCCTGAGACCCACCCTCAAGTATCGTAGCCGGGCACTGGCGGGAGACTCCTCAGGAGGAGAAGTCTCGTATCGAGGATCGTACTTCGGGCACCACACGACACAGAAACAGCACACCGTGCGTTCTCAGGAACCAATCTTTATCAAATAGGTTAGCACTGCAAATATGTACAAGGAGAGCGCGGGCTCAATGAGTCTCGGAAGGGATAGGGGGTAGCGGGACAGTCTTTGGCACAAAAGTTCAAGGTAAGGATGTACCCGGCGCACAGCTCACAATCCTCGAGCTGGGGGGTAGGCTGGTTGTCGTGGGGTCCGGCGGGACCAGTGGAGTCTGTGGAAGCCGCGAGTCACTCAGCGGGCTCAGGTACAAGTTCGGAGGTCTTACGATCTTCAGGGAGCCGCGAGTCACTCAGCAGGGCTCAGGTACAAGTTCGGAGGTCTTACGATCTTCAGGGAGCCGCGAGTCACTCAGCAGGGCTCAGGTACAAGTTCGGAGGTCTTACGATCTTCGGGGAGCCGCGAGTCACTCAGCAGGGCTCAGGTAGTTCCAAGTTCCAGGAGCCGCGACCGCGTCAGCAGGCTCTCGTTGTTCCAGCGTCGAATCTGCTGGACAGTCCCAGAGCACCCCTTGTTATAGGTCGACCCCTCTTTGATGTCCGGAGTCTGTGCAGGCAGGGGTCTTGTCACCTGGGGGTCGCTTGTCGGGGGTTTCCTGCCATTGTCTTTTGATCCTTTCAGGGCCGGGTCGGGAGGAGTCCCAGACACCCAGCAGGCGTGGAGCCAGCCTTCAGGGAGGCCGGAGGGCCGATCGAAACCCATCGTCCCAGGGGAGTTCAGAGGTGCGATAGAAACTGCTCCTCCCTCTCTCAACCCCTGGAAGCGTGATGTCCTCCAGCCGGAGTGGTGCCTCTAGGCCCGGGTCGCGCTGGGGCCGGGCGGCCATCTTGGTGCATGAAGTGGGCACGCGGGCCCGGGGTGGCCGAAAGGAGAGAGGCCATGGACGAGGGTGTCCGGGTTGAGTGCGTGTGTTCTGGTGGAAAGGCTTGGTGAGGCCGGGGGATTGGGGCCGCCGGCACCAGGTTAGGTGGTGTGGGGACCAGTAGAGCCATGTTACGAGGCCGGGTCCAACACGCGTCCCCCCCAGCTGAAAGCCGGAGAGAACTGCCCATCATCTTGGGGGGGTTCTCTTCGCTGAGGCGGAAGAACCGGGAGAGGCCATCGGCGTCGGCGTGGTTCGTCCCAGGACGGTGTTCCACGGTGAAATCCATCCCCTGAAGGGAGATCGACCACCGCAGTAGCTTGGGGTTTTCTCCCCGCATCTGCATAAGCCATCGCAAGGGCCGATGATCAGTTTGGACTTTGAAATGGGTGCCGAACAGGTAAGGGCGTAGTTTCTTGAGTGCCCAGACCACGGCAAAGGCTTCGCGCTCAATGGTACTCCATCGCTGTTCTCTGGGTAACAGCCGCCGACTGAGGAAGGCGACGGGCTGGTCCAGGCCTTGGTCATTCATCTGGGACAGGACGGCCCCAATGCCATGCTCGGAGGCATCGGTCTGGACTACAAACTCCTTGGAGTAGTCGGGAGCCTGGAGGACGGGGGCCGTGCACATGGCCTTCTTTAGGGCATCGAACGCCTCCTGGCAGGCGGGTGTCCACTGAACCTTTTTTGGCTGTTTTTTGGATGTGAGTTCTGTGAGGGGGCCGACAAGGCTGCCATACCCCTTGATGAATCTGCGGTAGTAGCCAGTGAGGCCCAGAAAGGCTCGGACCTCCGTTTGGGTGGTGGGGGGGTTCCCAGGCCACGATGGCGTCGATTTTTGGTTGTAGAGGGGCGACCTGGCCACTCCCGACCTGGTGCCCCAGGTAGACTACTGATCCTTGTCCAATTTGGCACTTGCTGGCTTTTACTGTCAGGCCTGCCTGGCGCAGGGCGGTTAGCACCCTCCGGAGGTGCTGGAGGTGCTCACTCCATCCGGAACTGAAAACGGCGATGTCGTCCAGATAGGCCGCGCTGAACTGTTCTAGCCCGGCCAGGACTCTATTTACCAGTCGCTGGAAGGTGGCCGGGGCATTTTTCATTCCGAAGGGCATTACGCGGAAGCGGTAATGCCCATCTGGGGTGGAGAAGGCAGACCGCTCCTTGGCCCCCTCGGTGAGCGCAATCTGCCAGTATCCGCAGGTGAGGTCGAAGGTGCTGAGGAACCGTGCTGCCCCGAGTCGGTCAATGAGCTCGTCGGCTCGTGGAATGGGGTGGGCATCGGCTCGGGTGACGTCATTGAGCCCCCGGTAGTCCACACAGAACCGGAGCTCGGGGGCGACACCGGGGGCCGCTGCCTTCGGGACCAGGACCACGGGGCTGGCCCAGGGACTGTCAGATGGCTCGATCACTCCTATGGTCAACATCTTTGAGACTTCAGCTTGAATGCAGGACCGGACCCGGTCGGGGACCCGGTAGGCTCGGTGTCTCACCGGCGGGCTGTCCCCGGTGTCCACGTCATGGACACACCAGTCGGTGACTCGGGGGATCAGGGAGAAGAGGTCGGCAAATTGTCCTAGTAGCTGGCGGCAGTCCTCTTGCTGCTGGGCAGTGAGAGCTGGGGAGAGATTCACTCCCTCCACGGAGCCATCCTGCTCCTTGACACACAGGAGGTCCGGGAGGGGATCGGACTCATCTTCGGCCCCGTCATCGGTGGCCAGCAGGAGGCTTAGTTCTGTCCGCACGAAGTGAGGCTTGAGGCGGTTCACGTGAAGGACCCGGAGGGGATCCCGAGGCGACTGGACGTCCACCAAGTATGTTACTGGGCTCTTCCGCTCAATCACTTTGTAGGGCCCGGTCCACCTGTCCTGGAGGGCGCCTGGCTTCACGGGAGCCATGACCCATACTTGTTGGCCCGGCTGGAACTCGACCAGAGTGGCATTCTGGTCGTACCAGCGCTACATCTCTTCTTGGCTTGTCTCTAGGTTGGCCTCGGCCAGTGCTCGGAACTTCCTGGTCTGGTTCCGGAGGGTCAGAACATAGTGGAACACATCTCGTGGGGTGGTCTGGGGTGCCGCCTCCCACCCTTCCTTAACCAAGCTGAGGGGACCTCGGACGGGGTGTCCATAGAGCAACTCAAACGGGCTGAACCCTAGGGACTTCTGGGGGACCTCTTGGTAAGCGAACAAGAGGCAGGGGAGCAGGACGTCCCACTTACGCCGGAGGGGCTCTTCTAGGCCGGTGATCATCCCTTTCAGAGTCCGGTTAAACCTCTCTACTAGGCCGTTCCCCTGGGGATGGTACGGGGTAGTGAATTTGTAGGACACTCCACATTGTTGCCACAGGGACGTCATGTACCTCGAGATAAAATTAGTTCCGCGATCGCTCACGACCTCGCGGGGGAACCCTACCCGGGAAAAGATCCCCATCAGGGCCCGGCCCACTACGGGGGCCGTGACGGTGCGTAGGGGGATCGCCTCAGGGTATCGGGTGGCGTGATCCACCAGGACCAGGATGAAACGGTGACCTTGGGAGGTGGGGGGGTCCAGGGGCTCCACGATGTCGATCCCGACTCGTTCAAAGGGGGTACTGACGACCGGGAAGGGTTGGAGGGGAGCCTTGCGCTTCCCCCCACTCTTCCCGCTAGCTTGGCACGTGGGACAGGACTTGCAGTGGGCTTCTACGGCTGCTCTCATCTTAGGCCAGTAAAAATGGGTCACGAGACGGCTGTAGGTCTTGTCTTGACCCAGGTGGCCGGCAAGGGGGACGTCGTGGGCTAAGCCCAGGAGGAAGTCTCGGAAGCGGAGGGGTACCACCAGCACCCGTCCGGATCCCAGCTCCACCGACTTCTGCTCACTATACAAAATGCTATTTTCCCAATAAATTCGGTGCGTGCCAGTTTGGTCGCCTGCGGCTTGGCCCTCGGCCTGGCGCCGCAGTCCGACCAGGGAAGGACAGGTGGCTTGCTCCCGGCAAAACTCCTCCCGGGTGGGTCCACCCTCGTGGCGCCATTGGGCCAACTCGGGTAGATCGCCTAACTCAGGGACCGGGGCGGTGTCGGACAGGGAGGGCTCGTCGCTGGCGACGGGCCCCTCCGATGGGGGGACGGGAGGACCCTCGGGGGTTACTGCTCTGACTTCTTCGGTCGGGGCGTCTTCGACTTCTCCCAGGGGGGTGAGTCGGGCTGACATAGATCGGGTGGTGGCGCACACCCACTCGGGGAGCCCCATCATCCCTAGGTGGGCCTTGCGTTCGACGTGCTTCCAGGGCGAACTCTCCAGGTCGTTCCCTAGTAGGCAGTCGACCGGCTGGGAGGTTCTTACGGCCACCCTCAGTTAACCTATTACTCCACCCCACTCAAACAGCACCAGAGCTACCTGACACATACTCTCTCTATTATCGGTGGAAATGACTGGGCAAAAGACGTTGAGGAGGATCTGCTCCTCGGGGACTAAGTGCCTGAGGACACCTGTGATGCTGGCCCCGGTGTCCCGCAGGGCCTCTATTTGGTGGCCATTGATCTTAACGAGCTGCCCGTATTTCTTCGTGTTGGAGGGCAGGAGGCTACCAGGGACCATCTCTCTATCTCCCAGGGATACTAGGGCCATGGCTGCGGGTTCCCATTCCCCGGCTTCCTCAACCTCCTCCCCCAGAGCTATGTTGGCTATCTGTCTTGCAGGGGTGTTTTGGGTGGCCATGGGGCACTCTGGGTCATTGGCGTAGTGCCCGGGCTTCTGGCAACGGAAACAAGTGACGGTTACCCTGTGTCCCCGTCTCCCGGGGGGTCCGGTTACTGGTGGGGGGGGCGCTGGGAAAGGTGGAGATTGGGTCTTCGGAGGACTAGGCTGGGACTCTCTCTGGCCTCCCTGGTTCCCCCCTCCTCTCTGGCGGGGTGGTCCCTGACTGGCTCGGGGGTATTCTCCTACCATGCCCCGGGTGACCCGGGTGTTGGTCCAGCGGTCTGCTTCCACCGCCAGCTTCCTGGGAACGGTGAGTTTGCTGTCGAGCAGATGCTGGCGTAGTTCCACAAAGCAGTTCGCAGCCAGGTGTTCCCACAATAGGAGGTCAGTGAGCTCCTCAAGAGTGGTGACTTTGCTGCCCTTGACCCACCCATCGAAGGCCCGACTAAAAAAGTTTACATATTCTACCCAGATGGTGCCCGGGATTTTCCTGCAGTCCCGGAATCATTGACGGTACATCTCGGGGGTGAGACCGTACCTTGTGAGTAGAGCCTCTTTCATGTGGCTGTAGGAGGTCTGCAGAGAGAGGGGTAGGTCGAGCAGGGTGTCTCTTCCTTCGCTCAGAAATCGTCCCCACAACCCTGCCCCCCAGTCCTTCTGCGGGACCCGATGGGAGGTCATGGCGACCTCGTAGGCCCGGAACCATTGCTGAATGTCATCGTTTTTATAATATTCCTTGACCACATCTTTGGGGATGTGGACCTTCTGCTCCGCTGGGGAGGTCGCCTCTCGGTTTCCCGGGGGCCTCCCTTCCTCACTTCTGGCCTTGAGTTCGATTTCCTTCAAGCTGCGTTCGTGCTCCAGTTGGAGCTTCCTTCCTTCGTGTTCCCGTTGGAGCTTCTTCTCTTCTAGCTCGCCTTGCACGCACATTTGCTCTACTGCTAGCTTTTTCTCTGCTAACTTTAATTCGCCTTCGATTTTGAGCTTAGCTAACTCGAGTTCGTGATTGCGGCTTCTCTCTCTGTCCGCGAGTTCCTCCGGGGATAGGCCCCCGTCTGGTACGATGTTTCGCACCTGATTGTTGCTGCTTTCGCCTTGGGGAGGTTCGGCCTCGTCGGGGCGCTCCCCCGTGTTTTCCGGGCGGGAGGCCCCGGTATCCACCCAGGCTTTCAGTGCTTTCTGCAAATCTTCCTTGGTGTTGAGACCGGTGGTAGGGATTCTAAGTTCTTTGCAGAATTGCTTTAGTTCTTTGTGTGTGTATTCTTCTAGTTGTTCCACCTGGAACACCCTGTTGGCGTTGATTTCTGCGGGGATCACGGTGTTTCCTTCTGCCATCTTTGTTGGTAGTGCGTCCGTCGTTCACAGTACGATCTCTCGGTGATGGGCCCGAATCCCGTCGCTTGCCACCAATGTTAGACGGCGACCTCAGAGGAGCCCGGGAAGGGAGTCCTGACTACCCTGAGACCCACCCTCAAGTATCGTAGCCGGGCACTGGCGGGAGACTCCTCAGGAGGAGAAGTCTCGTATCGAGGATCGTACTTCGGGCACCACACGACACAGAAACAACACACCGTGCGTTCTCAGGAACCAATCTTTATCAAATAGGTTAGCACTGCAAATATGTACAAGGAGAGCGCGGGCTCAATGAGTCTCGGAAGGGATAGGGGGTAGCGGGACAGTCTTTGGCACAAAAGTTCAAGCTAAGGATGTACCCGGCGCACAGCTCACAATCCTCGAGCTGGGGGGTATGCTGGTTGTCGTGGGGTCCGGCGGGACCAGTGGAGTCTGTGGAAGCCGCGAGTCACTCAGCGGGCTCAGGTACAAGTTCGGAGGTCTTACGATCTTCAGGGAGCCGCGAGTCACTCAGCAGGGCTCAGGTACAAGTTCGGAGGTCTTACGATCTTCGGGGAGCCGCGAGTCACTCAGCAGGGCTCAGGTACAAGTTCGGAGGTCTTACGATCTTCGGGGAGCCGCGAGTCACTCAGCAGGGCTCAGGTACAAGTTCGGAGGTCTGACGATCTTCAGGGAGCCGCGAGTCACTCAGCAGGGCTCAGGTACAAGTTCGGAGGTCTTACGATCTTCGGGGAGCCGCGAGTCACTCAGCAGGGCTCAGGTAGTTCCAAGTTCCAGGAGCCGCGACCGCGTCAGCAGGCTCTCGTTGTTCCAGCGTCGAATCTGCTGGACAGTCCCAGAGCACCCCTTGTTATAGGTCGACCCCTCTTTGATGTCCGGAGTCTGTGCAGGCAGGGGTCTTGTCACCTGGGGGTCGCTTGTCGGGGGTTTCCTGCCATTGTCTTTTGATCCTTTCAGGGCCGGGTCGGGAGGAGTCCCAGACACCCAGCAGGCGTGGAGCCAGCCTTCAGGGAGGCCGGAGGGCCGATCGAAACCCATCGTCCCAGGGGAGTTCAGAGGTGCGATAGAAACTGCTCCTCCCTCTCTCAACCCCTGGAAGCGTGATGTCCTCCAGCCGGAGTGGCGCCTCTAGGCCCGGGTCGCGCTGGGGCCGGGCGGCCATCTTGGTGCATGAAGTGGGCACGCGGGCCCGGGGTGGCCGAAAGGAGAGAGGCCATGGACGAGGGTGTCCGGGTTGAGTGCGTGTGTTCTGGTGGAAAGGCTTGGTGAGGCCGGGGGATTGGGGCCGCCGGCACCAGGTTAGGTGGTGTGGGGACCAGTAGAGCCATGTTACGAGGCCGGGTCCAACATCTGGGCACTGCTGCGGGTCCTCTGCACCCACCCCTCATATGTCTGGGCACTGCTGGGGGTCCTCTGCACCCATCCCTTATATGTCTGGGCACTGCTGGGAGTGATAAGCACCCACCCCTCATATGTCTGGGCACTGCTGGGGGTCCTCTGCACCCACCCCTCATATGTCTGGGCACTGCTGGGAGTGATAGGCACCCACCCCTCATATGTCTGGGCACTGCTGGGGGTCCTCTGCACCCACCCTCATATGTCTGGGCACTGCTGGGAGTGATAGGCACCCACCCCTCATATGTCTGGGCACTGCTGGGGGTCCTCTGCACCCACCCCTCATATGTCTGGGCACTGCTGGGAGTGATAGGCACCCACCCCTCATATGTCTGGGCACTGCTAGGAGTGATAGGCACACACCCCTCATATGTCTGGGCACGGCTAGGAGTGATAGGCACCCACCCCTCATATGTCTGAGCACTGCTGGGAGTCCTCTGCACCCACCCCTCATATGTCTGGGCATTGCTGGGAGTCCTCTGCACCCACCCCTCATATGTCTGGGCACTTCTGGGAGTGATAGGCACCCACCCCTCATATGTCTGGGCACTGCTGGGGGTCCTCTGCACCCACCCCTAATATGTCTGGGCACTGTTGGGAGTGATAGGCACCCACTCCTCATATGTCTGGGCACAGCTGGGAGTGATAGGCACCCACCCCTCATATGTCTGGGCACTGTTTGGAGTGATAGGCACACACCCCTTATGTGTCTGGGCACTGCTGGGGGTCCTCTGCACCCACCCCTCATATGTCTGGACACTGCTGGGAGTGATAGGCACCCATCCCTCATATGTCTGGGCACTGCTGGGAGTGATAGGCACACACCCCTCATATGTCTGGGCACTGCTGGGAGTGATAGGCACCCACCCCTCATATGTCTGGGCACTGCTGGGAGTCCTCTGCACCCACCCCTCATATCTCTGGGCACTGCTGGGAGTCCTCTGCACCCACCCCTCATATGTCTGGTCACTGCTGGGGTTTCTCTGCACCCACCCCTCATATGTCTGGGCACTGCTGGGAGTGATAGGCACCCACCCCTCATATGTCTGGGCGCTACTGGGAGTGATAGGCACACACCCCTCATATGTCTGGGCACTGCTGGGGTTCCTCTGCACCCACCCCTCATATGTCTAGGCACTGCTGGGAGTGATAGGCACACACCCCTCATATGTCTGGCCACTGCTGGGGTCCTCTGCACCCACCCCTCATATGTCTGGGCACTGCTGGGGGTCCTCTGCATCCACCCCTCATATGTCTGGGCACTGCTGTGAGTGTTAGGCACACACCCCTCATATGTCTGGGCACTGCTGGGGTTCCTCTGCACCCACCCCTCATATGTCTGGGCACTGCTGGTAGTGATAGGCACCCACCCCTCATATGTCTGGGCACTGCTGGGGGTCCTCTGCACCCACCCCTCATATGTCTGGGCACTGCTGGGGGTCTTCTGCACCCACCCCTCATATGTCTGTTCACTGCTGCGGGTCCTCTCCACCCACCCCTCATATGTCTGGGCACTGCTGGGGGTCCTCTGCACCCACCCCTCATATGTCTGGGCACTGCTGGGAGTGATAGGCACCCACCCCTCATATGTCTGGGCACTGCTGGGGGTCCTCTGCACCCACCCCTCATATGTCTGGGTACTGCTGGGAGTGATAGGCACCCACCCCTCATATGTCTGGGCACTGCTGGGGGTCCTCTGCACCCACCCTCATATGTCTGGGCACTGCTGGGAGTGATAGGCACCCACCCCTCATATGTCTGGGCACTGCTAGGAGTGATAGGCACCAACCCCTCATATGTCTGGGCACTGCTGGGAGTGATAGGCAGCCACCCCTCATATGTCTGGGCACTGCTGGGAGTCCTCTGCACCCACCCCTCATATGTCTGGGCACTGCTGGGCGTCCTCTGCACCCACCCCTCATATGTCTGGGCACTGCTGGGAGTCCTCTGCACCCACCCCTCATATGTCTGGGCACTTCTGGGAGTGATAGGCACCCACCCCTCATATGTCTGGGCACTGCTGGGGGTTCTCTGCACCCACCCCTAATATGTCTGGGCACTGCAGGGAGTGATAGGCACCCACTCCTCATATGTCTGGGCACAGCTGGGAGTGATAGGCACCCACCCCTCATATGTGTGGGCACTGTTTGGAGTGATAGGCACACACCCCTCATATGTCTGGGCACTGCTGGGAGTGATAGCCACCCACCCCTCATATGTCTGGGCACTGCTGGGAGTCCTCTGCACCCACCCCTCATATGTCTGGGCACTGCTGGGAGTGTTAGGCACACACCCCTCATATGTCTGGGCACTGCTGGGGTTCCTCTGCACCCACCCCTCATATGTCTGGGCACTGCTGGTAGTGATAGGCACCCACCCCTCATATGTCTGGGCACTGCTGGGGGTCCTCTGCACCCACCCCTCATGAGTCTGGGCACTGCTGGGGGTCTTCTGCACCCACCCCTCATATGTCTGGGCACTGCTGCGGGTCCTCTCCACCCACCCCTCATATGTCTGGGCACTGCTGGGGGTCCTCTGCACCCACCCCTCATATGTCTGGGCACTGCTGGGAGTGATAGGCACCCACCCCTCATATGTCTGGGCACTGCTGGGGGTCCTCTGCACCCACCCCTCATATGTCTGGGTACTGCTGGGAGTGATAGGCACCCACCCCTCATATGTCTGGGCACTGCTGGGGGTCCTCTGCACCCACCCTCATATGTCTGGGCACTGCTGGGAGTGATAGGCACCCACCCCTCATATGTCTGGGCACTGCTAGGAGTGATAGGCACAAACCCCTCATATGTCTGGGCACTGCTGGGAGTGATAGGCACCCACCCCTCATATGTCTGGGCACTGCTGGGAGTCCTCTGCACCCACCCCTCATATGTCTGGGCACTGCTGGGCGTCCTCTGCACCCACCCCTCATATGTCTGGGCACTTCTGGGAGTGATAGGCACCCACCCCTCATATGTCTGGGCACTGCTGGGGGTTCTCTGCACCCACCCCTAATATGTCTGGGCACTGCTGGGAGTGATAGGCACCCACTCCTCATATGTCTGGGCACAGCTGGGAGTGATAGGCACCCACCCCTCATATGTCTGGGCACTGTTTGGAGTGATAGGCACACACCCCTCATATGTCTGGGCACTGCTGGGAGTGATAGCCACCCACCCCTCATATGTCTGGGCACTGCTGGGAGTCCTCTGCACCCACCCCTCATATGTCTGGGCACTGCTGGGAGTGATAGGCACACACCCCTCATGTGTCTGGGCACTGCTGGGGGTCCTCTGCACCCACCCCTCATATGTCTGGACACTGCTGGGGGTGATAGGCACCCACCCCTCATATGTCTGGGCACTGCTGAGAGTGATAGGCACACACCCCTCATATGTCTGGGCACTGCTGGGAGTGATAGGCACACACCCCTCATGTGTCTGGGCACTGCTGGGGGTCCTCTGCACCCACCCCTCATATGTCTGGACACTGCTGGGAGTGATAGGCACCCACCCCTCATATGTTTGGGCACTGCTGGGAGTGATAGGCACACACCCCTCATATGTCTGGGCACTGCTGCGAGTGATAGGCACCCACCCCTCATATGTCTGGGCACTGCTGGGAGTCCTCTCCTCCCACCCCTCATATCTCTGGGCACTGCTGGGAGTCCTCTGCACCCACCCCTCATATGTGTGGTCACTGCTGGGGTTCCTCTGCACCCACCCCTCATATGTCTGGGCACTGCTGGGAGTGATAGGCACCCACCCCTCATATGTCTGGGCACTGCTGGGGGTCCCCTGCACCCATCCCTCATATGTCTGGGCACTGCTGGGAGTGATATGCACCCACCCCTCATATGTCTGGGCACTGCTGGGGGTCCTCTGCACCCACCCCTCATATGTCTGGGCACTGCTGGGAGTCCCCTGTACCCACCCCTCATATGTCTGGGCACTGCTGGGAGTGATAGGCACACACCCCTCATATGTCTGGGTTCTGCTGGGGGTCCTCTGCACCCACCCCTCATATGTCTGGGCACTGCTGGGGGTCCTCTGCACCCACCCCTCAGATGTCTGGGCACTGCTGGGAGTGATAGGCACCCACCCCCATATATCTGGGCACTGCTGGGAGTCCTCTGCACCCACCCCTCATATGTCTGGGCACTGCTGGGAGTCCTCTGCACCCACCCCTCATATGTCTGGGCACTGCTGGGAGTGATAGGCACCCACCCCTCATATGTCTGGGCACTGCTGGGGGTCCTCTGCACCCACCCCTCATATGTCTGGGCACTGCTGGGAGTCCTCTGCACCCACCCCTCATATGTCTGGGCACTGCTGGGAGTCCTCTGCACCCCCCTCATATGTCTGGGCACTGCTGGGAGTGATAGGCACCCACCCCTATGTCTCTGTCCACTGGTGTGGATCGTAGCACGACAACCACCCACCCGCCCACACGCTCTGAAGGCCTGGGTACGGGCCGTACCACCATTGTTGGGGTGCCGTAGGGGTACGGCCCGTACCCAGGCCTACAGAGCGTGGGTACGGGTCGTACCACGCCTACCCCTACATCACCCCAACAATGGTGGTACGGCCCGTACCCACGTTCTGTAGGCCTTGGTACGGGCTGTACCCCTATGGCACACCAACAATGGTGGTACGGCCCGTACCCACGCTCTTCAGGCCTGGGTACGGGTCGTACCACCATTGTTGGTGTGACGTAGGGGTACACGTGGTGCGACCCGTACCCACGCTCTTCAGGCCTGGGTACGGGCCGTACCACCATTGTTGGGGTGACGTAGGTGTACGTGTGGTGCGACCCGTACCTACGCTCTTCAGGCCTGGGTAGGGGCCGTACCACCATTGTTGGTGTGACGTAGGGGTACGTGTGGTGCGACCCGTACCCACGCTCTCCAGGCCTGGGTACGGGCCGTACCACCATTGTTGGGGTGACGTAGGGATACGCGTGGTGCGACCCGTACCCACGCTCTTCGGGCCTGGGTACGGGCCGTACCACCATTGTTGGGGTGACGTAGGGGTATGCGTGGTGCGACCCATACCCACGCTCTTCAGGCCTGGGTACGGGCCGTACCACCCTTGTTGGGGTGCCGTAGGGGTATGGCCCGTACCCAGGCCTACAGAACGTGGGTACGGGCCGTACCACCATTGTTGGGGTGACGTAGGGGTAGGCGTGGTATGACCCGTAGCCACGCTGTTCAGGTCTGGGTACGGGCCGTACACCCAATGTTGGGGTGATGTAGGAGTAGGCGTGGTACGACCCGTACCCACGCTCTTAAGGCGTGGGTACGGTGCGTACCACAATTGTTGTGGTGACGGGACGCGTCCACGTCCACTTCTGTTGTGGCGGGACGCAGGCCTTGGTGGACACGCCCCCCCCCCCCCCCGAGTGACCAGTCCCTAGAGGTACGGTATGTACAGGGCATGTATACATTTTGCCTTGGGTGGGGGTTATGTTTCCTGCCCCTGCCCCCCACCTTTGCCCCTGGGTGTTGTTCTGACCTTCTGCGGCGTCTGTGTCTGTTCCTGTGCACCAGGTCGTACGCTATGAGGGCCGGGATGACATGTAGGATGGGGTCCATGGCTGTCCGTCGCGTACAGGTGCTCCTTCCTCGCGTCCTCCTCAATTTCCCGGCAGTTTTTGGCTCCCGTAAAAAATGCTACGTGCGGAGTGACGTAGGCACGAATCGTACTTGCTGGTTCGTAAAACGCTGCCTGACTCCGTCCGGACGTCACGTACGCGGTGTCCCGGATCGGAATTGTGGGTATATTTTAGCCGGTCGGTGTTTTGTACGACTCGTACGGAAATGGCATTTCTGTACGAATCGTACTTGCGGGTTTGTAAGGTGGTTTTCCCGGGTATGAGTCGGATGGAGAAAACGCTCCGTACGATGGTTCGTACCCGGGTTTTACAGGATCGGAATCGGCACCTTAATGTCCAATAAATTCATTTTCAATACCCAACAACAAATGTAATAATTACTTATTTAGATTTCAATTACTTCCAGCACTATTCCCCTATAAACGCACGACACACTCCAATAATAAAATAATACACTTAACATAATTATCAATTAATCAATTAATAAAAACGAATTACCAATTAATAAAAATTCATTACCAATTAATAATTAATTAACAATAATATAATTATCAATACCAATAAATGATAATAAATTATTACTTAATTACGATTAAATTACTTCCCACCCTATTCCCCTGTAATTCTACAACCCGCTACAGAACTTAACTGCAAAAATTAATTAAAATTAATTTATAATTCCTAAAAATGTATAATTAATTTCGTATAATTAAATTACTTCCCACCCTATTCCCATATAAACCCACAACCCGCTACGGTACTAAAACACAAAATTGACTTAAAAAAACATTATTAACATATAAACATTGTATACCTATTTTTTAAAACCAGTAGAACACTTAACAAAAAACATATAACACATACATATTAAATACATAATAAAATACATACCAATGATATAAATATCGATATTAGTAACATCGATATATTTGATATCGATATTACTAACTTCGATATTACTAACATCGATATAAAAAATATCGATATTATTTTCTTTAGGGTCGATATTCTGTCCATCGATATTCTTAACATCAATATTCTGTCCCTTCGATATTGTCAACTTGATATTAGTGTAGGTCGATATTTAATTTTCAATATTTTGACTGCTCACCATGAGAAACATGTGAGTAATGTATTATTTATTTTCTTCCATAATATGGTAACTGCAGGAGGGACCTGCCAGCCAGCTCCACAGCAGTCTCCGCTCTCACCCCTCGCAAGCCTTCCCCATATTCCGAACAGCCCCACATTCCAATGGAATCTCTATAGGACAAAATGTCAGGAATCTGGAGAAAGCCCGATACAACACATCTCCCTCCTTATATTAAACAATAATAATATTAGAAAAGAAGTAAAATACAACAATTTACAGAACAGAAAAGTAAAGAAAGAAAAAAGAATAAAGAAAATGAAATCAAATAATACATTTATTGAACCAAAATATACATTTCTTGAATCCTCCTTGTGTGAAAATTCCCTTCCTCTGCTCAACAAAATGCAGTTCATCCCATCACATAGTCCCCATGCCAGATTTACCTCCATCGTGTCCTTTCATGAGCTGGTTCTCGTTCCCTCTGCATTTTCTCATGAGCTGGATCACGTTCCCCTTGCATGTTCTCTTCCTCCAGTTGGCCCTTATCCCTGCCTTTAAACACTTTCTTTAACAAAAAGTCAGCAACTTTTACCATTTTCTTGTAGTTCCACACATTGACATCACTTAATAACATGGTATAGGAATACAACTTCTTCACATGTAATGGCTCTGCAAACTTTGCCAAGCCTTTATCCTCTCTTTCCCCTTTCTGCACATGCACCTATTCTCCTACTCCAAACTCTTCTTTAAGCCCAGTAGCATTTTCTGCCCAGTTTTTTCTTTCCACCCCTTTGAAAATCAGACCTCTCACTTTTCTTCCTCGCATAACCCCATAGGCACCTTCCCTGTGGTACTGTTGGGTGTCGTGCCATATGTTCACACCTACTTCTTCACTGCAATCCTCAACTGGTTGCTCTGACTTAATGCCAATTGTAAGCCCTCCTTTAAAGTCCTATTCCACCTCTTAACATGTTCATTGCTCCTGGGGTAACAAACTAATGATCTAATGTGCTCCACGCCACATCTTCTCAAACATTCCTTCATCTCTTGAGAGACAAAATGTACGCCGTTGTCAGTTACCACCTGCTTATGTATCCCCACTCTATCCCATAATTCTTCCAAAATGTTTATTACATCTTGAGGAGTCCCAATGTTCCGTAAACTTAACCTCTAGCCACCTTGAAAAATAATCTATGGCTACCAAGCCAAATGTGGGCACTCAAACCCAGCACTCTGTATGGACTAGAAATATCAAGACCAATTTTCGTCCAAGGACCAACCATTTTGTCACTCTCAAATGGCGTCTACTCCACCATCCTCTGCAACTTGTCACTCCAAGGCCATGGTACACATGACCTCATTGCCCTCTCAAGTTCTTTATCCAATCCTGTCTACCAATACTCCATCCTTACCTTGCGCTTGGTCGCACACATGCCAGTATGCCCTTTGTGTGCCAACCTTAAGATGTGGCCCTTAACTCTTCCGGTACTACCAAAAGTTCACCTTGAGTATCACCTCACATACGACTGACAATTAAGTACTTACGTTTCTGAATGAATCTGCTACATCAGATGATTTTTCCTATGCAGGCCTAGTCAAATATTCCTTTACCACTTGCAATGTGATAGTCTCCTTTACTGCTTGGACCCACTCCTTATGACATATGCAGCCTTCTGTGAGTGTACACACATTCACTAGCAATCTCTCCTTGTCCCCTTCAATTATTTTATCCACACTATTTACAGGTAAATGTGACAAACAATCAGCCACCACATTTATTTTACAGGGACATATTCCATTCTAAAGGTAAACTCCATCAATGTCAACACCCACCTGGTAATTCTAGACGAAACCTAACCAGTGCCCTTATTTGTGACAACATCCACCATAGGTCAATTATCTGTTCGATTCACAAAATCCCCTGCCCATACAAATTTGAGGAAACTCAATCCACCAGCACACCAATCCTTTCCTCTCAATGGTGGAATACATCAATTCAGCTCCCCTCAAATGTCAGGAGGCATAAGCAATAATTACCTCTCTCTCATCCATGTATTGCATTAATACTGCAAAAAGAACAATTGATGGACAGAATGTAGAACAATGTCATACATTCACCCCAGTACAGAGATCTGGACCTATATCTATCGTGTTTTTTGCTCACCATGCCATTCCAGTTTGGACCCAGCCATATGCAAATCAGTCTTGACCCTGCACCCAATGGGAACAGTCCAGCCCGAACTGCCAGGCCAGGTCCTCCCTGGACTGGAAACAACCATCTTAGGACCAGCTTGGCAGTTTGGGCTGGACTGTTCCCATGAGGCACAGGGTCAAGACTGATTTGCATATGGACTGGTTTTGGAACTTGCACACAGATCACAAGAATGCCAAGGTTGAGGGTTGGCCAATACAGTTGTGTAAGCCACAAACATTCACGTGAGATATTCATGTGAGCCTCAATTCAGTAAATGACAGTGAACATACACGTAGGTGCCGATTCCGATCCTGTAAAACCCGGGTACAAATGGTCGTACGGAGCGTTTTCTCCGTACGACTCGTACCCGGGAATTCCACCATACAAACCAGCAAGTACGATTCGTACAGAAATACCATTTCCGTACGAATCGTAAAAAACACTGTGCGGCTAAAAAATACATACAATTCCGATCCTAGACAGCACGTACGCGACGACCGCATGGAGTCAGGCAGCATTTTACGGACCAGCAAGTACGATTCGTACCCACAGCACTCCGCATGGCTATAATTTTTACGGGAGCCAAAAAGTGCCGGAAAAGCTAAGTACGCCGCGATGCACGAGGAAAAGGGAGCCCGGTACACACCGTACCCCCAGCCCCCGTATGTACGCACCGTACCCCCAGCCCCCCATATGTACGCACCGTACCCCCAGCCCCCCGTATGTACGCACCGTACCCCCAGCGCTACGGCACGTACATACGGGGGGCTGGGGGTACGGTGCATACATACGGGGGCTGGGGGTACGGTGCGTACATATGGGGGGCTGGGGGTACGGTGCGTACATACGGGGGCTGGGGGTACGGTGCGTACATACGGGGGGGCTGGGGGTACGGTGCGGACGTACGCGGGAGGGGTTGGAGGCTGGGGGACCGTACGACTCGTACCCCGGGCCCAAGTGTACCCGGGGTAGGGGTCGTACAAACTTCGCTCCGTACGGGACGTTTTCCATACGCTTGTGTATTCGGGACGCCGGTACGGACTTGTGCGCTCGGACTTCAGTTTTACGACTCGTACGTAAAACTGTCCGGGGACGTGTCGTAGACTTTTCCCGAGGTCATTTGTATGTATTTTTCACGTACGAATCGTACTTCGCCGTTTGAACGGGACTTGTACGATTCGTACGTAATAAAATACGGATACCAGTCGGTCGGTAGATTTTTTTAACGGATCGGAATCGGCACCGTAATGTAAGCTTATAAACACTGACAACTGTAGAGTGTGATCAGAGGAAAATAAAGTCTGACCTTGGCTCATCTATGTATGTGTCTCGTCCTGCATGAAACAACCACCACATCAGGATTTTGCTTACATTTCAGCGGGCACAGCTGGCCAAATGGAAGAACAGCAGTACCAGGTCCAGAGCGGGAGGCCATCAGTGCGCCGGCGGCTACAACCTCTTTCCACCAGCGAGGAAGAAGAGGATGAGGGGGGACCCGCAACATCAGGAGGCAAGGGGATTGCGCCCACCCGGACTGACAAGGAACACAACTCTGGTGCTACGTCCCGGGTGGAGACTGTGGAAATTGAAGGTGGGGGGAAGAACCCGACACCTCTGCCCATGATGTGGTGGAGAGCTACTCTCCCCCAGACTCTTCACCTGTGGGTCCTGTAGAGGTGTCCCCGGGGCAGGCCAATACCCAATCTGGGCCTGCCATCAGCCCCTCCCTACCTCTAGAGTCCCCCATTCCATAAGGGGCTCCAGCTGCATCCCCTGCAACCAGTCCCCCTCCTCGTAGCTGCCAGCTCGACCACAACATTGGCTCCGGACCTGAGGCACCACTTCCCTCCTGTCCCACCCAGGCCCCTCCATGTGTTGTTCCTCCTATGGCTGTGCCAGGGGACTTGAGGTGGATGTGTGAGGGTTAGCCAGACATATCCGCTCGCATCATGCTGCAAGCGTGTCTGGAGATACGCATGATGCGAGAGGACATTGTCCGATCTCTGGCCACCCTCACCACCAGCGTCAATTCCATGGCCACAGCCATGTTGTCTGTTGTCTCCCAAATCCCTTCCCATACCACCGTCAATGTCTACCTCTATCCGTTGCCCCACACTGTTTCACCCCATACTCCTCGTGTGTCACAAACCCATGTGGTGACTGTTCCTGCACCAGCCAGCCGTGTGCCTACATCGGACTCTGAGGATCTGGACATTGTGGCAGTAGAGGATGACCAGAAGGACACTTGACTTTTTGACTGAGACGTCTTCATGAACAATTATTTCATTTTCCCCTTGTAAATAGCCTGGTTTCCCTGACGCTCCCTGACGTGTTATATTTTTGTTGTCCCACCCCAATCCAAGTTCCCTTCTCCATCTGCATTAAGATCATCATTTGTTTTCCTTTCTCCCTTCCAAACGGACGGTTGTTCTTCTGTTCATACATAAATATATTTGAGGAATTCTACTTACTTTAACTTGTTTGACTTCATTTTGAATGTCTGGTTCAGAATATGGACCCGTATTTGGTGAGTCATCTGCTATGCACATAATGGCTTGTTGCAATGAGGGGTTACGCTTGTGACTGTGTCACACACACACATACCTCCTCACATCTCTAGGCCACCTACATCGTTATACAAGACATGATACAAAACAAAATCTTAATTTTGTAGATCTTTATATTTTCTATACACATATTCATGTGGTCAATTTGTCTTGGGGTTCTTGTCACTGGCGATCGTGCTTGCGACATCGCAATTTTGGAGGTGATGATCGCTGTGAGGGGTCAGGTCGGGCTTGTCGCCTACGTGTAGGTGGGTGTTGTCCATGTGCCCTTACAGGGTGATCTACATGTGCCAGGGCAGATGGTGTATGCACATTTGGTGTTTGTGGCTGGACAAGGGCTGGTTGTGCACGTAGTGGGAGTGCCTGTACCTGTACAGGGGTTGGTGGTGGTTGTGAGGTGGTGTAAGTGCCTGTACAGGGGTTGGTGGAGGTTGTGCAGGTGGTGGCAGTGCCTGTACAGGGGTTGTTGGTGGTTGTGCAGGTGGCAGGAGTGCCTGTACAGGGGTTGGTGGTGGTTGTGCAGGTGGTGGGAGTGCCTGTACAGGGGTTGGTGGTGGTTGTGCAGGTGGTGGGAGTGCCTGTTCAGGGCGCCGGTGTGGATGTGTACCTTTGCTGTGGTCCTGTGCAGTTGGTGGTACAGGTGTGTGGATGGGCTGTCCTGCAGGCAGATATGATGGCTCCCCTCCCTGCGTTGACCGTGAAGGGAGACTTTGGATCACTTTCAGCATGCCCTCCATCATCTTCATGGCCAAAGCATGGTGTCTTGCACTCTCTTCCCTTTGGATGGATATCATGTCTCTCATATTCCTGGACATGTCCTGCCAAGTTCTATCCATCCTATCCAAAACTTGGCTCAGCCTGTCCGCCACCTGAGGGAATTGGGCCATGTCCTGCAGGGACTCAGACATGTCTGACAGGGTAGCCCCTATGGCACGAATGTCCTGCCTCACATCTGTCAGCTGTTGGAAGAAGTCCTGCTCCCACTGGCTACCATAGCCAGGTGTAGGCCCTCTCTGCAGGTGTCTGCCATGGATGGGACGAGCAGGTCCAACAGCAGGGAAGGGGGTGGCAGGTGGAAGCCTGTGGGCAGGAAATACCTGGGGGATACCTGCACCACAACAGGGCTGGTACTTCCCCCAGATGGTGGAGAGGATGGCAGGGATACACTGTATAGGGAAGAGCGGATAGGGGAACCACCATGAGGGCTGTGAGGGAGTGATGTCTGTGATGGGATGCATGGGAGCTGTGGCTTGTTTGCTCTATGCTGGGGACAGGCAATTGTTTGTTTGGGAGGAGGCTGACGAACGTTGCTTGACGCAGGATGTGATGCCGTGACTGATTTTGGCAATATGGCAAGATAGCTCTCATTGGCATCGAAATCGTCATCCCTGGAGTGGATGGACATGTAGTCATCATCATCTTCCAAGTCCACGTCCTCAGAAACGTCCTCCTCCCCTTGAGCAGTACTTGCTGCTGACATAACTGCCTGGAGGATCAGTGGATTCTCCCCTCTGATTCCCCGTCAGCCCGCACTGGTTGTAGGTATGTCATCCTCATCATCCCCTGGAACACAGAGGTTGCAACCTTATTAGTGATTGACCTGGTATTACATGTGGTGCAACACAAGGGTTGTATTAAGTGTACTTTACATCAACAGATGAGGATCATGTGACCTGGTTAGGGTACCACCACAAATGACAGCTCACACCATAGCACTGAGGTGTTAAATGGAGATGTACATAATACTAACAAACTCACCAGCTCCAGCCACAACTTTCTGCCCCTTCGCGTTCCCCCATGGTGTCAACTGCTGAACCTGGCTCCTCATAGATGTTGTAGACATAGCTGTCCCCGATCCAGCAGCTGTAGAGGGAAGTGACAACATTCTCAATGATCTGCATCACTAATTGACAGACAGGCAAATGTGACACTCCTTATTTGTCTTTCACTTTGTAAACAACAACTGCTGATTCCATGCAGAAGGGGATCTTGATCTCTATCATGGTTTAGTGATCTAAGCTAGTGACACACCTCATGCCAGAATTACCTGAAGGACAGGTGCACAAGGGTTTCACTGCTGCAGCCAGGATGTCATGCATTCCCAGGGATGGTGTCCGCTGCAGTGTTGTCATCCTGTCAGCAGCTGTGATGAGACATACATGTCCATATTTTAGTACAACAGATGGTAGCTATGAGCCAACATGTCATTCTCAATAACCATTTGCGGATAAACCAGGACAATGTGCAGCATGTTCACCTCATGGACTTTACATGTGGGCACCTGCTCACATGCAGCATTTGCCAGCTGTAACCTCCACGCAGCACTAACATCAATAAGATGACATATCAACAGACAACCTTGTAGGAGAAGGTTACTGATATTTCAAGGAAAGGGATAAATGACCTGGACTCCTCCGCATTACACTGATTTCACCTTGACAATTAAGACTAACATTTTTCATGAGTGTAATGTTGTCTGTTGACAAGTCTTAAGGAGTTCATGTGTGAGATGTGCAGTAGTCAGGGACATGATGTTGCTCATTTGTGCTTCCGTACCCATGAAGTCACAAAGCCTATTTTTGAATGAGAGAACACAGATTTCTTATGTCCATCCTTTGAGTGTCCTCTCTTTGCATACTCTATTTCCAACATCATGGTACTACTTAGCTGACAACGGATGGTGTCTTGTACAGCAGACATCCAAACCTCATATGCCAAACACTCACCTATACATGTGAATACGGTAGAAGAGGAGGCAAGCAGAATGCAACATTTGGTTATGATCACACATTGCGGATAAGCTGAGAAGCTTTGATGCTTTCCACCTACACTGGATTAGCGTGTTGCTCTTCAGCCAAGTTATTTTGCAGGTGTAACTGCAATCAATCAATCAATCAGGAAATTTGTAGAGCGCAATTCTCACCCGTGAGGGTCTCAAGGCGCCATGGGGGAAGGGTGCTGCTACTGCTCGAACAGCCAGGTCTTGAGTAGCCTCCTGAAGGTAAGTAGGTCTTGGGTCTGCCGTACGAGGATGGGGAGGGTGTTCCAGGTCTTGGCGGCGAGGTAGGAGAACGATCTGCCACCGGAGGTCGTTCTCTGGATGCGGGGGATGGTGGCGAGTGCGTGGTCGGCGGAGCCGAGCTGGCGGTTCGGGGTGGAGAAGGTGAGTCGTCTGTTTAGGTATGCTGGTCCGGTGTCGTGGAGTGCCTTGTGTGCGTGGGTGAGGAGCTTGAAGGTGATCCTCTTGTTGACGGGCAGCCAGTGCAGGTCTCTCAGGTGGGGTGTGAGGTGGCTGTGTCAAGGGATGTTGAGGATCAGGCAGGCTGAGGCGTTCTGTATGTGTTGCAGTCGGTTCAGCAGTTTGGCTGGGGCTCCCGCGTAGGGGGCATTTCCGTAGTCCAGCCTGCTGCTGACGAGGGCCTGGGTGAACGTTTTTCTTGTATCGGTGGGGATCCACCTTTAGATCTTGCGGAGCATGCGGAGGGTGTTGAAGCAGGAGGATGAGACAGCGTTGACTTGCTTGGTCATGGAGAGCGTTGAGTCGAGGATGAATCCCAGGTTGCGTGCGTGGTTGTTGGGCATTGGTGCTGCTCCCAGGGCGGTCAGCCACCACGAATCATCCCAGGCTGAGGGGGTGGTGCCAAGGATGAGGACCTCCGTTTTGTCTGAGTTCAGCTTCAGACGGCTGTTCTTCATCCATTCGGCGATGGCTTTCATTCATTCATGGAGGTTGGTTTTGGTGGTGAGGGGGTCCTTGGTGAGGGAGAGGATCAGCTGTGTGTCGTCGACGTAGGAGATGATGTTGAGGTCGTGCAGTCTGGCGACGTGGGCGAGCGGGGCCATGTAGATATTGAACAATGTCGGGCTGAGGGATGATCCTTGGGGTACGCCCCAGATGATCTTGGAGGCTTCGGAACAGAAAGGGGGGAGGCGGACGCTCTGGGTTCTGCCAGAGAGGAAGGAGGTGGTCCATTCCAGGTCCTTGTCTCGGATCCCTGCATTATGGAGGCGTGTGCGTAGGGTGTGGTGGCAGCCCGTGTCGAAGTCGGCTGATAGGTCCAGGAGGATGAGGGCCGCGGTTTCGCCGTTGTCCAGCAGGGCCCCAATGTCATCGGTGGTGGTGATGAGGGCAGTTTTGGTGCTGTGGTTGCTGCGGAACCCGGACTGGGATGGGTCCAGGATGTTGTTCTCCTCGAGGTAGCGGGTCAGCTGTTTGTTGACGGTTTTCTCGATGACCTTCACCGGGAACGGGAGCAGAGTGATGGTCCGGAAGTTCGTGAGGTCCCTCAGATCTGCCTTGGGTTTCTTAAGCAAGGCGTTGATCTCGGCGTGCTTCCAGCTCTCTGGGAAGGTCGTGGTCTCAAAGGAGAAGTTGATGGCCTTGCGGAGATGGGGTGCGATGGTGGTGCTGGCTTTGATGAAGATGTGGTGTGGGCACGGGTCTAACGGGGAGCCGGAGTGGATTGTGTTCATGATTTTGACGGTGTCGTCTTCGTCGATGTTGGTCCAGGTGAGTGGTGGTGGTGGTCGTGGGGTCTGAGGTGTCATTGGCTGTTGTGGTGGTCTGGTTGTCGAAGCTGCCGTGGATGCCTGTGATCTTGCGATGGAAGAAGGTGGCCAGGGAGTTTCACAGGTCTTGCGATGGTGGGATGTCATTGGTGTTGGAGCTGGGGTTGGAGAGTTCCTTCACGATGTTGAAGAGCTCTTTGCTGTTGTGTGCGTTGTTGTCGAGGCGGTCCTTGAAAGAGGTCCTTTTGGCGGATCTGATGTGGTGATGGTGTTGGCGCATGGCCTTCTTGTGGGCTGTGTGGTTCTCTGGTCTCTGTTCGCGGTGCCATTTCTTCTCTAGTCTTCGGCAGGTTTGTTTGGAGGTCTGGAGATCTGCGGAGATCCAGCTGGCATTCTTGTTGGTGTGTCTGTTGGGGGTTTCTTGATCGGAGCGAGGGTGTTGGTGCAGTCATTGATCCAACGCCTGAGGTTGCTGGTGGCGGCATTGGGGTCGGTGGATGGGCTTCGGTGATTTTGCACCAGCAGCGGCGGGGGATCTGTTGGGTGCGGTGGTGCGTGGTGGGTTTCCGGAAGGTGAAGTGGATGTAGCGATGGTTGGTCCAGTGGAGTTCGGTGGTGTGGCTGATGGAGACGTGGGAGCTTACGGAGAAGATGGGATCAAGCATGTGGCCGGCAGAGTGGGTGGGTGTTGTGATGAGCTGTCGGAGTCCGAGGTTGGCGAGGTTGTCAATCAGGGTGGTGGAGTTGGTGTCGTTGTTGTTCTCGAGGTGGAAGTTCAGGTCTCCGAGGAGGATGTAGTCCGTGGAGGCGAGGGCGTGCGTGCTGATGAAGTCGGTGATGGAGTCGCTGAACTGAGGCTGTGGTCCGGGGGATCTGTAGATCAGTGTTCCTCTGTGGGTAGTGTTTGGGTCAGTATGGATCTGGAAGTGCAGGTGTTCGGCGGTGCTGAGGGTGTCATCGAAGTTGGTCGAGACTTTGAAGGTGGACTTGTGGATGATGGCGATTTCCCCTCCTACTCTGTTGGTACGGTCTCTGCGGGTGATCTTGTAGCCGTCCGGGATGGCTATGGCCATGTCCAGTGCTGAGGAGTCATTCATCCAGGTCTCTGTCAGGAAGGCGACGTCTGGGGAGGATGTGTCGAGCAGGTCCCAGAGTTCGATGGCGTGTTTGCGTGCGGAGCGGGTGTTCAGTAGTATGCATCTGAGGTGGTTGCGTCCTGTCACGGTGGGCGGGTTGGTGGCTCGGAGACTGGAGAAGGGTCCTCTGGTGCGCTTCGGGCAGCCAGGTGTGTGCTCGTCCGGTGTTGAGTGCGTGCAGGGTGTTGGCGTTGTAGCATCCTGGCGTTCGTGGGGGCCAGGGGTTCTGGCACTGGGCACGGTCCAGGCGTGGACGGGCGCAGACGGGCTTGCCTTAGGTGTGCCTTCGGCATGCCAGCGGCACGCCCGCTGCACACGGCCGCCATATAAGGGGAGGTGGGAGGGAGGAGCAGCTGAGAGGCGGGAGTGGGGCGGCGAATGGGCGAGCAGGGGGCAGGGCTGCAGGGGAGGCAGCGGCAGGAACCGAGTGGGCGGGGGAAACAGAAGGCAATAAAATAATAACAGTGCAGAACAGGAATAAGGCAAAATAATTGGACAACTTTAGACAAAAACTAGACAACTAGACAAAAAAATAACTAAAGAAATACAGGAGCAGGTACAAAATACAGCAGGGAGGGGCAGAAAACGTACAGTAGCTGCAGCAGCGGGGCTGCGAGTCATGGGCACACAGGTGGTACTGTGCAGCGTGGGGAACGGCCTAAACTGAGAAACAGGGTCAAGGGTTACTCCCCTCACCGTGCAGCGGCCCCCATATAAGGGGAGGTGGGAGGGAGGAGCAGCTGGGAGGCGGGAGCGGGGCGGCAAATGGGTGAGCAGGGGGCGGGGCCGCAGGGGAGGCAGCGGCGGGAACCGGGCGGGCGAGGGAAACAGAAGGCAAGGGGGACAGCGATAAATTAATAACAGTGCAGAACAGGAATAAGGCTAAACAATTGGACAACTTTAGACAAAAACTAGACAACTAGACAGAAAATAACTAAAGAAATACAGGAGCAGGTACAAAATACAGCAGGGAGGGACAGCGAACTAACAGTAGCGGCAGCAGCGGGGCTGGGAGTCACAGGCACACAGGTGGTGCTGTGGGACGTGGGGGGTGGCCTAACCTGAGAAACAGAGTCAAGGGTAAAGATTCACTTTAGCAACCCCTACACCCATCTCAAAGGTACACAACTGGCATCAGTGTGGGCCTCGGCCATACCAATTTCATTATGATTCAACCATATATTTTTTGCTAGGGATTGTTTCTATCATTGACTTGCGAGCCTGGTTTGTTTTGGTCACTTCATATGACACATTGTACTATTGTATGTCCATTCTGCACTCACTTGGCATACATTTTGTGTCATCCTTTCATTAGCCACTAGGGTCTGATCTGGTATGTGTTCAAATGCCATATGTGAGCATATTGTGATGCAGGACAACAGTGTTGTACAACACATACAACATACGGTGGAGGTGAAAGGCACATTTAATGAGCATTCAACCTGAATTATTCTTGGGTTTACTTACCTTCACCCAGCACCGGAACAGTGTGTCATCCCTGAACAGATGTCACAGCCAACCTTGTAGCAGAAGTCAGTGTGTGTCTTTGATTCTGGGAGGACCTCATTTTACCTACAATGATAAGTGTATTTTGCAACTTTACATTTCTGCTGCCACATGTGATGCACTCAATTTCTGGCACAAAGGATGAGCAAAAGCAGTTGTGGGCACCACCGTTGCAGAAGTGGGTTATACTTAATATCATGAGAGATCCCACATATAACTTAGAATGGGCCCACTACCTAGATGCAACATATATCAAAATGACATGACTACGAATCCTGAGGTAAGGTCCACTATCATGTTTTGTTGATGGCCAACAAACAGGCCAGCCAATGTAAGAAGTACATGACCAGCTGTGTGGACTGGGCAATTTAATGTAAATTGAAAACATTCGAAGTTGGACAGTGGATGCATTTTCAATACTAATGACACTGGTATCTCACTTCTTGTTCATCATTATCATATTTGTGCAAATTGGATTTCTTGATTAGGTCTACAGACACTATTACAATATAGTGAGGACACCCTTTTGACTAGTTGTGGCACTCGATTACAGGATTGGATTCCCAGGTCTGGGACTGTTGGTGAAATACATGTTATGTTCCACAATTACAAAGGTATGATGAGCCAAGACATGTTATATTTTGTCTTTCGCTATTCACAAATGTCATTTGCTAAAGGTGAATGTCCATTGACAACTCCAATAGTAATGAAGTTAGTTTTTCATCTCTGGTTGACTGTCATATGTGGGCACTATATGTCCCTCTGTTGTCTCCTGACAATGTATGCATTTTGACCATCTCCTGGCCAGTTTGACTTACCAGTTAGTGAGGGTGGTATGCCTTTCTCTGTACGATGTCGATTCCTCCCAGTAGATGCAGGGACCTCTGCTACTGCTACTGCAGTTGTCTGTGCTCTGGCTGAATGTGTCAATGGGTGAGAAGAGAGAAAATTAACCAAATGGGAAATGTGCACGTGGAACTTTTCAGGCATTTCCCCATATCTTCTGCATGCTAACAGTGTTGTGACGTACTGCCGCAGATGGGGCAGGTAGGAGCAGTGGGGCGTTGGGGATGCAATGGCGTGGCAGGGTGGTAAATGAACAACGGAATATGTGTATGACATATTTTGATCTGATGATTCTCTCACGTTCTGCTTTGTGATTTAGGCTGGCACAGGGTGATTTACTTCTTGGATAATTAGTGGCAGGTTTACAAGCCCCTTGAAAAACATTTACACCACCGTTGCGTCACTTCTGTGACACAGCGGTGGTGTAAAACATGCAACACATTTTGACTTATTCACAACGTGACGTATTTATGGGGATGCGTCATGTTGTGAAGCCTGCGCAACATTAAACCTGCGTCAGCTTTGATGTAGGCAGGGTGGGAGTTCCTTTGGGATATGCCTCGTAAAAGTGATGCAGTGAAATATACAAGATTTCACGGAGTCACTTTTCAGAGGCCGCTCCGACGCAACCTTACGCCTGCTTGAAGCAGACGTAAGGAGTGGCGCAGCACATTAGGTATGGGCGGTCCATGGACATTGTTGGAGTTGCGTCGCACTTGCAACACGACTCCAGCAAAGCACCCCCCTAATGCCATCAGATGCAACACACATCTGTCTATCCCTGGGCCACAGTGCACCGCATTGTACATGCAACGCATCCGTGGTGGCCCAAGGGCTGAATTGCGTGTCGCATTGGTACTGGCACATCCCTGCTAATATTTGTCAATTGCTACTTAGCAGGGTTGTGTATATACGGCAGCAGTACTGTGCCCATGTTTTCAAAAGTGGGGGAGGGATTTGCCATTTCTAATGCAAAGGATTCTGGGACTTGTGGTGCTACATACAGAGGGTAACACATGAGTCTCTGACTGACTATATTTTTATATACACTTTGGTCAACTTCCTCACTCTCAATGGCAGTGCAACACAGACAATCTTTTCATGCACATTTTCTTGTCATCCCATTTACCTGGTACCATGTAGCAGACATCACTAACAGGCAGCCCATGGACCAAGTAAGGGTGGATTGTGGTAAAGATATCCTCCTCCAGTGGGGTGAGATGGATGCGGGGTCCAGAGTGTGCAACAGGGAGGATCCTGTTTAATTCGATCATCCTGCCACTTCTTCTTGATGTCCTGGTCTGTGCGCCTCTTCTCTCCCAATGCTGTGACAGCAGTGGCTAATTGCTGCCATAGGGCTGCCTTCTGTGTGCCACTGGTGCAGTAGGGTGGGAGTCTATATAGGCGTTTGTGGTGCCTCACTATATACTCCACAAGCATGGTGGTCTCCTCAGCAGTGAAGTTCTTCTTCCTCTTAATTAGTTCCATTTTCCTCTGGCGTTGTACAGCGTTGTAAACACGAACTCTCTGTGGCCAAACCTGTTCCTTCAATGTGTGCTGCTTTTATATGTTTTGTGGTGCTGGTCAATTAGTATTAATTGGCTTCAGCTGGAGCGTGGTGGGGGATGGTAGGCACTTGCAATGTTCATCATGGCAAAATGGAGCTAATGGCTGGGATTGGCTGCAGTGTGTCAGCTGATGCATGGTGGGGGATGGTTTGCACTTGGACAGGTGTTTACCCTTGGCCAAAATGATCAACGGCCACAGTTTGTGTATTCCGGCCCGTAATTGGAGATTCCGGGCTGTAGGCAGATATTCCGGTCCGAGTGCAGAATTCCCACTCCGGATGCGGAATTCCCGCTCCAGGTGCGGAAATTCCGGCCCGAGTGCAGGCGTAAAGTTAGTAGTCGTAAGTCCATTCTGTGAATACCAAAAGTAGTAAGTTCATTCTGTGAATGCCAAAAAGTAGAAAGTGCATTCTGTGAATACCAGAAGTAGTAAGTGCCTTCGGTGTATACCAAAATGGTAGTAAGTTGAGGATTTTGTCTTAAGTTAGTTCTGTGAATCGGGGCCCTAGTGAGCCCACCAAATAGCAAACCAACTCAATAGGTTTGTTTCCTAATTTCATGTCAGTAAAACACAACTCTCGGTCAGGAAACTTTCGCAGATATTCCTCCCCAACTAATGTATAACACATTCCTGAATCAACCACCATTCGTACATACACCCCATAAACACAAACTGGGTGGTCTGTATCCTCAGAACTGCCAACTACACTCACTTGCAGATGAAACTCTTCCTGCAACTCTCTTTTATCTTCCAATACATTGACATCCCTCTTTTCTCGTGATGCACTGGCCTTTGGTGCCTCCTTCCCCTTCCAAATCTTTGCAAAACGCCCTTTTATTTTGCGCATACTGCAGATCTAGTCCACAGCTGGCCTGTTAGAGTTGGTTGCTGCATTCACCTTCAACCCACACTTGTGGCAATAGACATTTTTCCCAAATATTGTGTTGTTTCTCCTTGCAGCAAATGTCACTTCTTTTTTTTTGTTCTGAAGCTTTGTACACAACTCTCTGTTTGCCATCTACTTTCTTTTAGTCACCAGCGGGCATTTCTTTAAGTCTTTCTTCTGTACTCCCCGCCCTTTTAGCTATATCAATAGCTTTCTGTAAAGTTAATATTTCCGCATTCAACAGATTTCTTGAAATCTTTTTTTCGGCAGCTTCTGTACTAACTGGTCCAGCATCCCATCTAAGAATCCTTTCTAATTATAGGTAGATGCCAACAGACCAAGTACTGCCACAAACTTGTCTACAGATTCGCCTGGGAGCTGCGTTCTCTTAAAAAATCTCTTAACCTCCTCATTTCTTTCCAAGATTCTGGTCTAACTTCAGCAGTGCTATTCATAATCATACCGGTCCGACTTGTCATTGTCTTCCAGTGGGAAAGACAACTGTGGTAATGAAAGAAGACATCAGGTAAGTTTCAGTTGTCTTTATTCCACATCATGCTGGACCATCAAGCAGAGCAGCAGCAGCTGATAAATGTCAAAGGCCAACTGTACAAATTAGAACCTTAGTACAGAACACTCACTGTGTAAGATTCTGCACACGTAACCTTGCAACAAGCATAGGTTACTACAAACTTAGATTACTACATTGGTCTTCCCTTTAGAAAAGCAAAGACTGGGAAGAAAATATAAAAAAACATAAGAAAGAAAAAGGATAACCAAGAGCATAAACAAAATAAAAAGATGAAACAAAAGAGGTATTAAAAGAGAGATAAATCCTAAACCAATTCTACCTCAAATGAATAATATTCGGTTGAGCCTCCGAGCAATTTGTCCTGCACAATCTACATAAATTAAACTCTATACCGATGAGGAATTCTACGGTCTCAAACACTGCACCTCAGGACAGGTTGCCCACACAATCTTCATTACTCTCACCTGTTTTACTGCAAAGGGCTTTACTGGAGTGAAAACTTTTCAATAAAAGACTCTTGTTCCACCATTGCCCATTGATGAGTTTGACAGAGTTTCCTCTCACATCTGTGATTTTAATGGGTGAACTAAACTTGGAAGAACCCTTCTTCACATGGAAAGGTTTCTTAACCCCTTCGATGCTCATGACAAAGCGGTTCCGTCATGAGCATCGGTTGGGCTGTGCTTATGACAGAACCGCTCCGTCATGAGCACAGCCCCTGGGGGAAGCGCTGGCACTCCCCCCCTGGGGGCTCGATTTTTGCTCCAATTGGGGGTTTGGCAGCGGAAGAGTTTCCGCTGCCACCCCCGAGCCCCCCCATGCTTCCCCATGACCGCAGCACGCAAAGCGCGCCGATGTCGTCAGGAAGCGCTGGACACTTTCTTTCCAGCACGTCCAGCAAGGAGGTAGGTGTTTTGCCTTCGGTGGGCGGGGGGCCATTTTAGGATGCCTTGAGGCATCGGGGGAGAGGAAAGAGTATTTCCTCTCTCCTGATGTGTCAATACAGGGTATTCCTGCTTCAAGATCGCGCACAGCGTCGCGATCGTGGAGCAGGAATGCCCCACTAGACACCAGGGATGGTTTTTTTTGGAAAAGGAAGCGACCCCTTAGGCAAGGGTCGCTTCCTAGGGGGCCCTTTGAAAATTAAGACTTTTCTGCCCCCGGGCATTTCTTCGGACGTTTCTAGTCCCAGGAGGGGCAGAAAAGCCCACTAGACCCAGGGATTGATAGTGAATTGTAAGGGAAGCGACCCCTTGGGCAAGGGTCGCTTCCCGGGGGGCAATTTTGTTTATTCTGCCTTCCCTGGGGGCAGAGCGCCTAATTTTTTTGGCTTTTCTGCCCTGAAACCCCCAATAGACACCAGGGTATATTTTAAAAGTATGATGGAAGTGACCCCTTGGGCAAGGGTCACTTCCGGGGGCCATTTTATTTTGTAATGGGAATTCGGCCCGTTTTTTGCCCTTTCTGCCCCTAGGCCCACAAGTGAGGCACCATTTTTACCGGGAGACCCACTACGTTTTGGGCCCTTGCCTGTCGCGGGTACTTAGTCCTCCCACACAAGTGAGGCACCATTTTTATTGGGAAAACCGGGGGAACGCTGGGTGGTGGGAAATTTGAGTGAGCCCGGTGATGCCACAACTTTCCCACACAAAAATGTGTGAAAAAAGTTATTTTTTCAGCTAAAATTGAGGTTTGTAGGGGATTCTGGGTAAGGAAACATTGGGGGATCCATGCAAGCCATACCTCCCTGGAAGCCCGCGGGTGTCTAGTTTTCAGAAATGTATGGGTTTGGTAGGTTTCCCTAGATGGCCGCCGAGCACCAGGCCAAAAACCCAAGTGACCCCCCTTGCAAAACTAGGTGGTTTTGAGATAGGCAATTTTGATGTTGCCTCACTATGTTTTGGGCCCTTGCCTGTCGCGGGTACTTGGGCCTCCCACACAATTGAGGCACCATTTTTACTGGGAGACCTGGGGGAAGAGTGGGTGGTGGGAAATTTGTGTGAGCCCGGTGATGCCACAACTTTCCCACACAAAAATGTGTGAAAAATGTGATTTTTGTCAGCTAAAATTGAGGTTTGCAGGGAATTCTGGGTAAGGAAACATTTGGGGATCCACGAAAGCCATACCACCTAGGAAGCCCACGGGTGTCTAGTTTTCAGAAATGTATAAGTTTGCTAGGTTTCCCAAGGTGCCCGCAGAGCTAGCGTTCAAAAACTACAGCTAGGCACTGTGCCAAAAAAGGGTCTTTTTTCACTGCGAAATTGAGGTGTGACGACGTTGCGTTTTGTGCCGTTTCCTGTCGCGAGCACTAGGCCGACCCGCACAAGTGAGGTACCGTTTTTCTCGTAAGACTTTGGGGAACGCGGGCTGGGTGGAAATTTGTGGATCCACGCAGATTCCGGAACTTTCCACCACAGAAATGCAGAGAAAATATGTTTTTTTGACAATTTGTTAGGTTTGCAAGGGATTCTGGGTAACAGACCCTGGTGGGAGGCAGTCAAGTCACCCCATCCTGGATTCCCCTGGGTGTCTAGTTTTCAAAAATGTATAGGCTTGCTAGGTTTCCCACGGTGCCCGCAGAGCTAGGGTTCAAAAACTACAGCTAGGCACTTTGCCAAAAAAGGGTCATTGTTCACTGCGAAATTGAGGTGTGGCCACGTTGCGTTTTGCGCCGTTTCCTGTCGCGGGCACTAGGCCGACCCGCACAAGTGAGGTACCATTTTTCTCGTAAGACTTTGGGGAACGCGGGGTGGGTGGAAACTTGTGGATCCACGCAGATTCCGGAACTTTCTACCACAGAAATGTGGGGAAAATGTGTTTTTTTGGACAATTTTTTAGGTTTGCAAGGGATTCTGGGTAACAGACCATCCTGGATTCCCCTAGGTGTCTAGTTTTAAAAAAATTATAGGTTTGCCAGGTTTCCCAAGGTTCCAGCAGAGCTAGTGTTCAATAACTACAGCTAGGCACTTTGCCAAAAAAGGGTCATTTTTCACTGCGAAATTGAGGTGTGACCATGTTGCGTTTTGCGCCGTTTCCTGTCGCGGGCACTAGGCCAACCCGCACAAGTGAGGTAAGATTTTTACCGGGAGACCCGGGGGAATGCTGGGTGGTGGGAAATGTGAGTGAGCCCGGTGATGCCACAACTTTCCCACACAAAAATGTGTGAAAAATGTGACTTTTTTCAGCTAAAATTGAGTTTGCAGGGGATTCTGGGTAAGGAAACGTTGGGGGATCCACGCAAGCCATACCTCCTTGGAAGCCCCCGGGTGTCTTGTTTTCAGAAATGTATGGGTTTGGTAGGTTTCCCTAGATGGCCGCCGAGCACGGGCCAAAAACCCAAGTCACCCCCTTGCAAAACCAGGTGGTTTTGAGAAAGGCAATTTTGATGTTGCCTCACTACGTTTTGGGCCCTTGCCTGTCACGGGTACTTGGGCCTCCCACACAAGTGAGGCACCATTTTTACCGGGAGACCTGGGGGAACGCTGGGTGGTGGGAAATTTGTGTGAGCTCGGTGATGCCAGGGAATTCTGGTTAAGGAAACATTGGGGGATCCACGCAAGCCATACCTCCCAGGAAGCCCACGGGTGTCTAGTTTTCAGAAATGTATAAGTTTGCTAGGTTTCCCAAGGTGCCCGCAGAGCTAGGGTTCAAAAACTACAGCTTGACAAAAAAGGGTCATTTTTCACTGCGAAATTGAGGTGTGACCATGTTGCGTTTTGCGCTGTTTCCTGTCGCCGGCACTAGGCCAACCCGCACAAGTGAAGTACCATTTTTCTCATAAGACTTTGGGGAACGCGGGGTGGGTGGAAATTTGTGGATCTACGCAGATTCCAGAACTTTCCACCACAGAAATGTGGGGGAAATGTGTTTTTTTGGATAATTTGTTAGGTTTGCAAGGGATTCTGGGTAACAGACCCTGGTGGGAGGCAGTCAAGTCACCCCATCCTGGATTCCCCTGGGTGTCTAGTTTTCAAAAATGTATAGGTTTGCTAGGTTTCCGAAGGTGCCCGCAGTGCTAGGGTTCAAAAACTACAGCTAGGCACTTTGCCAAAAAAGGGTAATGGCACAAGGCCGACGCGCACAAGTGAGGTACCATTTTTCTCGTAAGACTTTGGGGAACGCGGGGTGGGTGGAAATTTGCAGATCCACGCAGATTCTGGAACTTTTCACCACAGAAATGTGGGGAAAATGTGTTTGTTTTACAATTTTTTAGGTTTGCAAGGGATTCTGGGTAACAGACCATCCTGGATTCCCCGAGGTATCTAGTTTTCAAAAATGTAGAGGTTTGCTAGGTTTTCCAAGGTGCCGGCAGAGCTAGGGTTCAAAAACTACAGCTAAGCACTTTGCCAAAAAAGGGTCATTTTTCACTGCGAAATTGAGGTGTGACCACGTTGCGTTTTGCGCCGTTTCCTGTCGCGAGCACTAGGCCGATCCGCACAAGTGAGGTACCATTTTTCTCGTAAGACTTTGGGGGAACGCGGGGTGGGTGGAAACTTGTGGATCCACGCAGATTCCGGAACTTTCCACCACAGAAATGTGGGGAAAATGTGTTTTAGTTGACAATTTTTTAGGTTTGCAAGGGATTCTGGGTAACAGACCATCCTGGATTCCCCTAGGTTTCTAGTTTTCAAAAATGTATAGGTTTGCCAGGTTTCCCAAGGTGCCCGCAGAGCTAGTGTTAAAAAACTACAGCTAGGCACTTTCCAAAAAAAGGGTCATTTTTCACTGCGAAATTGAGGTGTGACCACATTGCGTTTTGTGCCATTTCCTGTCGCAGGCACTAGGCCAACCCGCACAAGTGAGGTACCATTTTTCTCGTAAGACTTTGGGGAACGCGGGGTGGGTGGAAATTTGTGGATCCACGCAGATTCCGGAACTTTCCACCACAGAAATATGGGAAAAATGTGCTTTTTTGGACAATTTTTTAGGTTTGCAAGGGATTCTGGGTAACAGACCATCCTGGATTCCCCTAGGTATCTAGTTTTCGAAAAAGTAGAGGTTTGTTAGATTTCCCAAGGTACCCGCAGAGCTAGGGTTCAAAAACTACAGCTAGGCACTTTGCCAAAAAAGGGTCATTTTTCACTACGAAATCGAGGTGTGACCATGTTGTGTTTTGCGCCGTTTCCTGCCGCGGGCACAAGGCAAACCCGCAGAAGTGAGTTATCATTTTTCTCGTAAGACTTTGGGGAACGCGGGGTGGGTGGAAATTTGTGGATCCATGCAGATTCCGGAACTTTCCACCACAGAAATGTGGGGAAAATGTGTTTTTTTGACAATTTGTTAGGTTTGCAAGGGATTCTGGGTAAAAGACCCTGGTGGGAGGCAGTCAAGTCACCCCATCCTGGATTCCCCTGGGTGTCTAGTTTTCAAAAATGTATAGGTTTGCTAGGTTTCCCAAGGTGCCCGCAGTGCTAGGGTTCAAAAACTACAGCTATGCACTTTGCCGAAAAAGGGTCATTTTTCACTGCGAAATTGAGGTGTGACCACGTTGCGTTTTGCGCTGTTTCCTGTCGCGAGCACTAGGCCGACCAACACAAGTTAGGTACTGTTTTTCTCGTAAGATTTTGGGGAAGGCGGGGTGGGTGGAAATTTGTGGATCCACGCAGATTCCGGAACTTTCCACCACAGAAATGTGGAGAAAATATGTTTTTTTTGACAATTTGTTAGGTTTGCAAGGGATTCTGGGTAACAGACCCTGGTGGGAGTCAGTCAAGTCACCCCATCCTGGATTCCCCTGGGTATCTAGTTTTCAAAAATGTATAGGTTTGCTAGGTTTCCCAAGGTGCCCGCAGAGCTAGGTTCAAAAACTACAACTAGGCACTTTGCCAAAAAAGGGTCATTTTTCACTCCGAAATTCAGGTGTGACAACGTTGCGTTTTGCGCCATTTCCTGTAGCGGGCACTAGGCCGACCCGCACAAGTGAGGTACCATTTTTCTCGTAAGACTTTGGGGAACGCGGGGTGGGTGGAAATTTGCAGATCCACGCAGATTCTGGAACTTTTCACCACAGAAATGTGGGGAAAATGTGTTTGTTTTGACAATTTTTTAGGTTTGCAAGGGATTCTGGGTAACAGACCATCCTGGATTCCCCGAGGTATCTAGTTTTCAAAAATGTAGAGGTTTGCTAGGTTTTCCAAGGTGCCGGCAGAGCTAGGGTTCAAAAACTACAGCTAAGCACTTTGCCAAAAAAGGGTCATTTTTCACTGCGAAATTGAGGTGTGACCACGTTGCATTTTGCGCCGTTTCGTGTCGCGAGCACTAGGCCGACCCGCACAAGTGAGGTACCATTTTTCTCGTAAGACTTGGGGGAATGCGGGGTGGGTGGAAATTTGTGGATTCACGCAGATTCCGGAACTTTCCACCACAGAAATGTGTTGAAAATGTGGTTTTTTTTCCAATTTGTTACGTTTGCAAGGAATTCTGGGTAACAGACCCTGGTGGGAGGCAGTCATGTCAACCCATCCTGGATTCACCTGGGTGTCTAGTTTTCAAAAATGTATAGGTTTGCTAGGTTTCCCAAGGTGCCCACAGAGCTAGGGTTCAAAAACTACAGCTAGGTACTTTGCCAAAAAAGGGTCATTGTTCACTGCGAAATTGAGGTGGCCACCTTGCATTTTACGCCGTTTCCTGTCGCGGGCACTAGGCCGACCCGCACAAGTGAGGTACCATTTTTCTCGTAAGACTTGGGGGAATGTGGGGTGGGTGGAAATTTGTGGATCCACGCAGATTCCGGAACTTTCCACCACAGAAATGTGGGGAAAATGTGGGTTTTTTTGCAATTTTTTAAGTTTGCAAGGGATTTTGGGTAACAGACCATCCTGGATTCCCCTAGGTGTCTAGGTTTCAAAAATAGATAGGTTTGCTAGGTTTCCCAAGGTGCCCGCAGAGATAGGGTTAAAAAACGACAGCTAGGCACTTTGCCAAAAAAGCGTCATTGTTCACTGCGAAATTGAGGTGTGGCCACGTTGTGTTTTGCGCCATTTCCTGTTGCGGGCACTAGGCTGACCTGCACAAGTGAGGCACCATTTTTCTCGTAAGACTTTGGGGAACGCGGGGTGGATGGAAATTTGTGGATCCACGCAGATTCCGGAACTTTCCACCACAGAAATGTGGGGAAAATGTGTTTTTTGGACAATTTTTTAGGTTTGCAAGGGATTCTGGGTAACAGACTATCCTGGATTCCCCTAGGTATCTAGTTTTCAAAAATGTATACGTTTGCTCGGTTTCCCAAGGTGCCCGCCGAGCTAGGGTTCAAAAACTACAGCTAGGCACTTTGCCAAAAAAGGGTAATTTTTCACTGCGAAATTGAGGTGTGACCATGTTGCGTTTTGAGCCGTTTCCTGTCGCGGGCACTAGGCCGACCCGCACAAGTGAGGTACCATTTTTCTTGTAAGACTTTGGGGAACGCGTAGTGGGTAGAAAATTGTGGATCCACGCAGATTCTGGAACTCTCCACCACAGAAATGTGGGGAAAATGTGTTTTTTTTGACAATTTTTTAGGTTTGCAAGGGATTCTGGGTAACAGATCCTGGTGGGAGGCAGTCAAGTCACCCCATCCTGGATTCCCCTGGGTGTCTAGTTTTCAACCATGTAGGGGTTTGCTAGGTTTCCCAAAGTGCCCGCAGAGCTAGGGTTCAAAAACTACAACTCGGCACTTTGCCAAAAAAGGGTCATTTTTCACTGCGAAATTGAGGTGTGACCACGTAGTGTTGTGCGCCGTTTCCTGTCGCGGGCACTAGGCCGACCCTCACAAGTGAGGTACCGTTTTTCTCGTAAGACTTTTGGGGAACGCGGGGTGGGTGGAAATTTGTGGATCCACGCAGATTCCGGAACTTTCCACCACAGAAATGTGGGAAAATGTGGTTTTTTTGACAATTTTTTAGGTTTGCAAGGTATTCTGGGTAACAGACCCTGGTGGGAGGCAGTCAAGTCACCCCATCCTGAATTCCCTTGGGTGTCTAGTTTTTAAAAATGTATAGGTTTGCTAGGTTTCCTGTTAGACTTGGGGGTCTCTAGTTGGCAAATGTATGCACTTGTGACAAATAGGGACCTCCTCCTCCAGTCAGGGTAAGGGGGGTACACTCCTAAAATAACCCCTGCTCACCCCCTTGGTAGCTTGGCACGAGCAGACAGGCTTATCTCAGAGGCAGTGTGTAAAGCACTTGTGAACACATACAGTAACCAAGTGACAACACTACAGATGGACACCACACAGGTTTTATATCAAAAATAAGTATTCTTCATATAGATTTACCACAAGACCATTAAACGACAAAAACACACAATACTGTTACTTTAGATGGTAGGATTTGCTTAGTTCTCTTAAGTTCTTAAATGCGACACTTTAAGTCAATGTACCTTTTAGATGCGACATGCAGGGCAACGAAAGTGTTGCAAAGATGTTGATGCGATGAAGTTTTTGGTGCAAAGAAATAAAGACGTGAAGATCTTCCAGATGCATTACGCTTCTCCGATGTTGCGAGAAGACTCGACTCGATGCTTCAGCTGCAGCGGCGACACACTTTACGCGATGTGACGACAGCGGCCTTGGCAGCGACACTCTTCTCCGACGTTGCGAGATGCTTCCACTCGATGTGATGCTGCAGCGGCGACACCCCTTTACGCGATGCAACGACAGCAGCTCCGACAGCGGCACGCTCCTCCAGAAGCAAGGACTGCACGTTAGGAAGCACTTCTTCAGAGATTGTTCGCCCACGAGTTTGTACCAGGGTGAAGAACCCCGATTAATCGGTAACGCGTAAATGAAGAGTGAAGTTAACTGCTTGTACGTGCTGCCGTCTATCATAGACGCTGAGTAAACATTCAGTAGCGATCAGCTCGTTTTGCCCAGAGACCTCCACCTACACCTCGAAGTAGGCAGTAGTGCAAGGTCCTCTTTGGCCCCCAGTCAGCCGCGGTCAGTAGTAGGAGTTCCTGCAGGGCGGTGACATGGGGAGGGGGAGGGGCAGGGTGGGGGGTAGTAAACTATGGATTACGGAGGTTTACAGGTAAGTAAACATATACATTAATAAAACGAATTTCGTTGCGTGCACTGCATCGCATTTGGGGATGCAGTGCAGGCAACGAAATTCGTTTTATTAATTTATATGTTTACTTACCTGTAAACCTCCGTAATCCATAGTTTACTACCCCCCACCTTGCCCCTCCCCACGTCACCGCCCTGCAGGAACTCCTACTACCGACCGCGGCTGCCCCCAGTCCTGATGAGGCCCCAATTAGATGGGCTGAAACGCGTCGACTCACTACAGAAAGAAGCCCTGCCTCAATTGAATTTATTTACAAAGGATATATTGCAACTCCAGGAAATAGTAGGGTTTAATGTCAAATACCCTAAGAGTTGCTGACTTAAGGGCGATCTGAATTTTTATGGACTGCGAATTGTAATTTTGATGCTTATAATCTTTTTTCGCAGCACGTTCCAAACCAGGGCTAAAAGGATCCTGTTTTTTTTTTGTGGTTTTTTTTTGTGTTTGTTTCCAGACATACATTTGTATTATTTAGATGTAAGTTTTTGTATGCATATAATTTGTTGTATGTACACACTTTTTTATGTTGTGTTATGTAAATAGAAAGCAATTTTCTGACAATGTTTATATAGATACAAAGATTCATATATATAAAAAATTGGATGTTCAATGATATTCATTGAACCCACAACCAAATGTGAGTGTATTTTTTCGAATTATTATAATTGGTTTATTAGAGAATAATTTCTCTTTGATGGATTAATTTGGGTTTCCTTTACCTTTACAAATAAGTATTGTTATATTGATTCCACTGCATTATAATTTTTTTCTTTGGTCTTTCTAGCCCAGATGCAAGTGGAGTATTAGGGCAAACCCCCTTTTTTGAAAAGAAATCTTTCTTGATGCGGTGCAATGCGACAACTACGATGGCGACACGCTTCTTCCTCGATGCGAGACTCTTCTCTTGATGCGGTGCAATGCGTCAGCTACGATAGCTGTGATGGTGACACGCTTCTTCGGCGTTGCGAGACACTTCCTGGATGATGCGAGATGCTTCCGCTCGATGCGATGATGTAGCGGCGACACACTTTACGAGATGCGACGACAACAGCTCCGACGGCAGCACGCTTCTCCTTCTTGAGTCGCGCTTCCAGCTCCTTGCGACATGCAGTCCCTTAGAAGGCCCAACAACAGCAGCAGGCACTTCTAAATAACTCTGGGGAGCTGGGGGGTGAAGTCTGTTGTTCCTGAGACTTCAGCAGGAGGCAAGCTCTTTTCCAAGCCTTTGGAGATCCTTCACAAGTTGAGCAAAAGTACACACAAAGTTCCTTTCTCCTCTCTTTGGCAGTAAGGCAACCACTGCAGGCCAATCCCCCAGGTTCAGGGATAATTTCCTCCTCAGTTTCTTCTGGTTCCTCCTTCAGCAGAGGTTGTTCTTGTTTTCCAAAGTGATCTAATTTCTTGGGATCAGGGTCCCAATATTTATACCCAGAAATCCTTTGTCCTCTGAAGGCAGAGGGGCCTTTGCCCAGTCCAAACCAGTTCCTGAGCACTCTGTTAACCAGGCTTCTCCTTTCCTTTCACAGTGCAGGGCAGAAACATTAGACGCCCCACAGGAGGTGGAGCCAGCATTGTGGAAGGCAAGTACTGCTCTGGAGCACTTTGTTGACAGGATTCCTTCTCTTCATTCACTGTGCAGGGCAGAGACATCAGCCGCTCCCCAGGAGGTGGAGCCAGCATTGTGGAAGGCAGGCACAGCCCTGATCAGGTCCCAGGTGCAACTCCTCCAACCCATCTAGAGGCAGATCTCTCTATTCACCACTGGGGCACCTCACCCTGTCTCCTGGAATTCCCCAGCCCTGTCACTCAAACTCCAGACAAAGGAATACACACAGCCTAGCAGAGGCAGGTTTGACTGGTTAGACAAGAAAATGCCTACTTTCTAAAAGTGGCATTTTAAAACACAGAATGTTAAAACCAACTTTACTAAAAGATGTATTTTATCATCCTGAGTTCAGGCAAACTAAATTCGAATTTCTACCATGTTCCCTGAGTCAGTTAGGATTATAAAATGTAATCACCAAACTGTCCATTCTGGCCTATGGAGAACAGGTAGCCTTGCAATAGTGAAAAACGAAAATGGCTGTAATTCACTATTAGATCATGCCACACACACCAGGGCATGTCCTACCTTATCCTTACAATGCACCCTGCCCTTGGGCCTACCATGGTGGTGTCTGATATGAAGAAAAGGGAAGGTTTAGGGACTGGCAAGTGGGTGCATTTGCCCAGTCAGCATGACAGTACCAGACTGTACGCAGGCTCTGCAATGGCAGACCTTAGACACATGTTTACAGGCTGCTTCTGTGGGTGGCACAACCAGTGCTGCAAGCCCACCAGCAGTATTTGGATTACAAGCCCTGGGCACTCCTGGTGCACTGTACTAGGGTCTGACAGGTAAACCAAACCAACCAATCATGGAATCACAAATCATCAGGGAGCACTTGCACTGTGGCACTGGACAGCAGTGGCACAGTGCCCTGAGCAACTAACACCAGCAACAAAAATACATGAGGCACAGCGAAAAATGGAAGGGAGACTCACGCCAATGTGCCAGGTCTAACATTTCCCAAGGTGCCCGCAGAGCTAGGGTTCAAAAACTACAGCTAGGCACTTTGCCAAAAAAGGGTCATTTTTCACTGCGAAATTGAGGTGTGACCACATTGCGTTTTGCACCGTTTCCTGTCGTGGGCACTAGGCCGACCCGCACAAGTGAGATACCATTTTTCTCGTAAGACTTTGGGGAACGCGGGGTGGGTGGAAATTTGTGGATCCACGCAGATTCCGGAACTTTCCACCACAGAAATGTGGGGGAAATGTTTTTTTTGGACAATTTTTTAGGTTTGCAAGGGATTCTGGGTTACAGACCCTGATGGGAGGCAGTCAAGTCACCCCATCCTGAATTTCCCATTGGGTGTCTAGTTTTCAAAAATGTATTGGTTTGCTATGTTTCCCAAGGTGCCCGCAGAGCTAGGGTTCAAAAACTACAACTAGGCACTTTGCCAAAAAAAGGTCATTTTTCACTGCGAAATTGAGGTGTGACCACGTTGCGTTTTGCGCCGTTTCCTGTCGTGAGCACTAGGCCGACCCGCACAAGTGAGGGACAGTTTTTCTCGTAAGACTTTGGGGAGCACGGGGTGGGTGGAAATTTGTGGATCCACGCAGATTCTGGAACTTTCCACCACAGAAATGTGGGGAAAATGTATTTATTTTGACAATTTGTTAGGTTTGCAAGGGATTCTGGGTAACAGACCCTGGTGGGAGGCAGTCAAGTCACCCCATCCTGGATTCCCCTGGGTGTCTACTTTTTAAAAATGTATAGGTTTGCTAGGTTTCCCAAGGTGCCCGCAGAGCTAGGGTTCAAAAACTACAGCACTTTGCCAAAAAAGTGTCATTTTTCACTGCGAAATTGAGGTGTGACCACGTTGCGTTTTGCGCCGTTTCCTGTCGGGAGCACAAGGCCGACCTGCACAAGGGAGGTACCGTTTTTCTCGTAAGACTTTGGGGAACGCGGGGTGGGTGATAATTTGTGGATACGCACAGATTCCAGAACTTTCCACCATAGAAATGTTTGAGAAAATATGTTTTTTTGGACACTTTTTTAGGTTTGCAAGGGGTTCTGGGTAACAGACCCTGGTGGGAGGCAGTCAAGTCACCCCATTCTAAATGCCCCTGGGTGTCTAGTTTTCAAAAATGTATAGGTTTTCTAGGTTTCCCAAGGTGCCCGCAGAGCTAGGGTTCAAAAATTACAGCTAGGCACTTTGCCAAAAAAGGGTCATTTTTCACTGCGAAATTGAGGTGTGACCACGTTGCATTTTGCGCCATTTCCTGTCGCGGACACTAGGCCGACCCGCAGAAGAGAGGTACAATTTTTCTCATAAGATTTTGGGGAACACGGCGTAGTAGGAAATTTGTGGATCCTCGCAGATTCCAGAACTTTCCACCACAGAAATGTGGGGAAAATGTGGTTTTTTTCTCAATTATTTACGTTTGCAAGGGATTCTGGGTAACAGACCCTGGTGGGAGGCAGTCAAGTCACCCCATCCTGAATTCCCTTGGGTGTCTAGTTTTCAAAAATGTATAGGTTTGCTAGGTTTCCCAAGGTACCCGCAGAGGTAGGGTTCAAAAACTACAGCTAGGCACCTTGCCAAAAAAGGGTCATTTTTCACTGCGAAATTGAGGTGTGACCACGTTGCGTTTTGCGCCGTTTCCTGTCGCAGGCACTAGGCCGACCCGCAAAAGTGAGGTACCATTTTTCCCGTAAGACTTTGGGGAATGCGGGGTGGGTGGAAATTTGTGGATCCACGCAGATTCCTGAACTTTCCACCACAGAAATGTGGGGGAAATGGGTTTTTTTTGACAATTTTTAAGGTTTGCAAGGGATTTTGGGTAACAGAAACTGGTGGGAGGCAGTCAAGTCACCCCATCCTGGATTTCCCTGGGTGTCTATTTTTTAAAAATGTATAGGTTTGCAACCTTTCACTAGGTGCCGGCAAAGCTAGTGTTCAAAAACTACAGCTAGACACTTTGCAAAAAAAGGGTAAACTTTCATTGTGAAAATGTGGTGTGTTCACGTTGGGTTTTGAGCCATTTCCTGTTGTGGGCACTATGCCTACCCACACAAGTGAGGTACCATTTTTATTGGGAGACTTGGGGTAATTCAGATTTGTAAAGCAACTGTTATTACCTATTGATTTTTGATGCATTTCTGCCTTCCAAATGAAAGACCTTGTGTAAAAAAGAAGTCATTTTGAAAAATGACCGATAATTCTCATGCTAGTATGAGTATTCCCAATTTCGAAAATGTGCAAATATGTACTGTTTCTAAACTCTATAATTTGTTCCCATTTCAGAAATACATAGGTGTCTTTCATACCGATTTTTCCATGTATACATTTTCCCACAATAATTGCTATATACCCGGAACATAATAAAAAACCATTGCAAATTGCTGCTCAGTTTTTGACTCTGGGTTCATCGGGTTCTTGGTGAACCTACAAGTCCTATATATCCCCACAACCAGGAAGATCCAGTGGATGTAACGGTATATTGCTTTTAAAGAGCTGTCATAATTAGAAAAAGTTACAGGTAAAAACGTTGACACAAAAGGCTGTTTTTTTCATCTAATTTTCATTTTTTCCTATATTTAACTGTTAGTTTCTATAAAGAAACCTTGATGGATCTACACAAATGACCCCTTGCTGAATTCATAATTTTGTCTACTGTTCAAAAATGTATAGCTTTCCAGGATCGATTATTGCTTTCAGACCCATTTCTACCATTAACTGGAAGGAGGTTGAAAGCACAAAAAATAGCAAAAATAGGCTATGTCCCAGAAAAATGCCAAAACTGCGTAAAAAATGTTGGTTTTCTGACAAACGTCTGTCATTCCCTAAAAGCTGTGAAAATGGTGATTTCAGCCCCAAAAAACCTTTTTTGATACCATTTGCAGAGAAAAACCCAGAAGCTTTCATTTGCAGCCCGTTTTTCCCATTTGTCCCCCCCCAAAAAAAATGTTGCTGTATTTTGGCTAATTTCTGGGTCCCCTCCAGGGGAATCTACAAACCCTGGGTACCTCTACCCAGGGGCCTAAGCACGCACTACCCCAAAAAGCCCCAAAAAAGGCTTAGCACAGGGGGGGGGGGGGGAAAGGCCTAGCAGCGAAGGGGTTAATGGAAACATAATCACCAGAATTTATAACAAAATCTTTATCACACTTCTTAGAATCAAAATAGACTTTTTGTTTTTCCTGGACTAGTTCTACCTGATTCCTGACACTCTTATCGTTCCATTGTTTCACTTTGATCCACTTACTCATCCAACCTGGGCAAAACATAGTGGAAGCTCTGCGACCACGCAACAACTCGAAAGGTGAAACACCTGTAGTTGAGTGAGGAGTAGTTCGGTAGAACCAAAGCATGCTCCTCACAGAATTGATCACAACACACTTGTTAGACAGAGCCCACTGTATGCATTCACCCAACGCTCTGTTCATTCTTTCAACCAAACCATTGGTCTGAGGGTGGTACAACGAACTCCTGAGATGTGTGATGCCACATGTGCGTAGATATTCCTCATCTTCAGAAGCAACAAACTGTGTCCCATTATCTGTCACTAAAAACTCAGGGAACCCCTCCTTCAAGAAAACATCACTGAGGAAATCAACAACCGTTCTGGCACTCACCTTCCTCACAAACCTGATCTCAGGCCATTTTGAATAGTAGTCCATAAGGACTAAAGCAAACTTGGACGAGGAGTCAAGAGCATGGAATGGCTCCACAATGTCTAACCCTAACTTAACCCATGGTGCTGAAGGCAATTCTATAGGTGACAAGGGTGGAGTACGCAACTTAGCAATTTTGTCACAGCTAGAACAAATTACACACGATTTAACAAAATCAGCAATTTCTCTATCCATGGAAGGCCACCAAAACAAAAGTTGCACCCTTTTCTTTGTCAATGTAGCACCCAAATGTCCTTCGTGAGCACATTTGACCAAATTATCTCTTAATACAAGGGGAGGATACTCCAGCCTTCAACCCCCAAGCAGTGCTCAGCATGGCCAGTTTACATGAAGCAGTAAAGATTTCACTTCCCACTGCTTCCACATATTCTTGGAAACCCTCCTTCCAATCCTCCCATGCAATCTGAGGTTCCGTAGGTAGATTCAGAAATGGTGTTGGTACCATTAATCCATCTATAGTAAAGTTGAAGGATTACCTTGCTAGGAACAATGTGACCAGAGTTACAGTTCACTTAGTATGAATTTCCAACTTTGTGTTGGCTTGAATGGCACTAAATCTCTGTTTCCTGAGAAAGCTTTGTTGGCAATAACTTTCACTTTTCGACTTTAGTTGGTAATAATTGTCACTTTTCAACTTTAGTAGGTAAGAATTGTCACTTTTCAATAATAGCGCTAGTTAATCGTGAGATTGTGGCCTGAAATCTCCTATAATAGAGCAGGGTAGTGCAAGTGTTCAGTCTCAATAATATTTACAGGCATCATTAGGCTGCAGGATTGAAGTGCAAGTGTGCTGCTTTTGTTCCTCTTAGTAAGGTGGCCCTCTTTGCTAGCAATGTTGCTAGGATATCTTAAATAACTATGGCGCCTTCTTGTATCTAGGCGTGCCTCTTTGCCATGCACTCTCACGCATACGCGCCGAATGTATTGCACTCTAGCGCAGCCTCACCGGTTAATCTTTAACGGTCCCCAAAAACAGATTGGATTTGATCAAACTTGTGCTGTGCTGCATCTGTGTTGCCGCTGTGCCACTATACCAAGCCAGTACACCAAAACCAAGCCGTGCCGCCTCACCAAAGCCATGGGATGTGTTGCCGCTTGACTGCTGCTGGCCCAAACTGGGCGCTCTCCTCCTGGGGTGGATTCGAAGCTCATCCTCAGTGAAATGTTGCTACTCACGAGACACATGAGTAATGTATTATTTATTTTCTCTGAATAACATGGTACCTCAAGGAGGGAGCTGCCAGCCAGCTCCACAATGGTCTCAGCTCTCACCACTCTAGCCTTCCCCACATTCCAACCAGCCCCACATTCCAATGGAATCTCTATTCGTTGATAGGTTGTATGACAAAAGCAAGCATGGCTGAACCACGTTGCCTCTACATTGCGGTCCTGACCAGGCATTCCTTTACCACGCATGCCTTTACCACGCATGCCTGAATTTCGTTGTAAAAGCATGTTTGCTAAATGGATGTGCATAGTAAATTACCACTAATCTTACCCCCATACTGCACTAAGCTGTAAAATCCTATCCCCTACCTTGCCCCCCTGCCCTGAGCCCTAAAACCATCCCCGCCCTTAAAACTACCCCTTCCCCTCCCTCCGCCCTGAGATCTAAAACCCTGCCCCCTACCAAAAACTACCCCTACCCCAGCCTCCCCACTCTGAGCCCTAAAACGTACCCCTGACCTGCTCTTAAAACTACCCCTAACTCTTCCCCTGGTCTGAGGCCTAAACCCTGCCCCCCTTTAAAAAAAACTACCCGACCCCCCAGCCCTGAGCCCTAAAGCCGACCCCACCCCAACACTCCCCTAAATCCGCCCCAGCCCTTAAAACCACCTCTCCCCTTTGCCCCCGCCCTGAGCCCTAAAACCCTGCCCACTTTTTGACAAACTGCCCGACCCCCCCACTCTGAACTCTAAAACTGACCCTTACCATTAACAACGACCCCCCTCAAACTTGGCCCCAGCGCTTAAAACTACCCCAACCCTCCTCTACACCCTGAGCCCTAAAACCCACCCCCTCTTACAAAAACTATCCCGACCTCCTCATCCTGAGGCCTAAAACCGAACCCCACCCCTAAAAACTACCCCTCCCCTAACTTAGCCCCGGCTCCACATACCTGTCCCCGTCCGGAGCTTCCAGATTCAAAGCTTCTTCACAGTACGTGGATAGGCAATGGCATACTGTTACACTCCAAGTTGGGGTGAAACACTAATTCCCTACTCCACTGTCCAGAACCTCCCCCTGTGAATGGGGGATCTGCTAGAGTCTCCCTACATGCCCCCGAGTGCAATGTTTGTACTGGGGCAAATGTCTGAACAAAAGTCTCTGTGCACGCTTATCCCAATTTAAACACAGAACTGTTATTTTCAGAATTAGCGCCTGTACATAAAGTTAAGGAATCGGCCATTTACTCTAAAATCTGGTTGTTCATGTGTGAGAATTTGCCTGTATGCACCTTCTGCTTGTGACCCTTTAAGAGTTTTTATTACATTTTTGCATTTTAGGGACATACAGTCTTACAAACCACATGCAAAGTAACTCTGTAAGATTATTATGAAGAAAATAAAAAAATACTAAACTAGTGCACCTAAGGTAACCTAAAATAATCGTAGTTGGTGTTCTAGATGTTCCATGAGTACACATGTCCTTCCATCCATCCATCACTCGCATACCCTTTCACCCATTCACCCGTCTGATTTGCATGTATGTTTGCGCCTGTATGTGTCTTCATGTTGTTTATGTGCATAGCAGTGCATCTGTCTGTAGTCTGTATGCAATGCTGCCTAGATGTGTGTTGCATGTGTGTCAATGTATGCCAACTTGCTCCTCTACTTGTTTTAATCTGTGTGCACAAAGATGCCTGTAGATGCACGGCTAAACCTACGCGTTTATGCTTGCTAGTTTTGTCTCTTGTGGTATGTTGCCCTTGTATGTTGTCATTTATATGTACCTAAATTCCTTTTGATGCGCTGTCCTGCCTAAATGATCATGGATGCTATACCTGTGTCTGCCTGTCTGTGAGTATGAATGTCTATGTGTATAATGGTCTGTGTGTGTAGGGATACCAACAGGTGTGTATACATCTGCATGTGTATACATATGTGCTCCATTTGTGCATGTACGTCAGAGTGACTATGTTTATGGATTTTTCAAACTGTGATACTTCAGGGTGTGCAAGGATGCACGTAGGTGTTTTCCTCTTCCAACAGGTGTGCCTGTACGCTACATGTGTGCTTGTGTCTTATAACATTTAAATTATCTGCAACTTCAGACACTGGCCAATAAAAATCTCATTATTAGCAGTTCCAATTTGAGAGTTGATAGACTGGATTCCAAACATCTGACATCCTCGAAAAAAATAAGCTATTAGGTTTCATCCATGTTGTGCAAGGCCCAGTTCACATTGCTGGCCAGACTTTGAACTTCCTGCTTAAGCACAATTACGAAGTATCCAATGTATCTGCACAACCACAAACCTTCCCCTGTTATCTCCTTACAATCTTCAAACTTGCTTTACCCTCTCATGAGAACCAGACTGCCATAAGGCTTGGCAAGACTAAAACATTAAAGTAATCTGAGGCATTTTATTGCTCCATCGAGATTAGCACATAAAACATCTGACCCAAAACCTCTCTGAAAATCCTCTATTGTAAGACATAAATCACGGTATAGTAGCTTAAAACCCAGGAACTAAACTGAGGTCTCAAATCGAGTATCAGTGGTCAAACTTTAAGGATGTGTCTATGTTAGATCTGGGGGTCTCTAGTTGGCAGGGTAGGTTCCACTGTCCAAGTAGGGACCCTTGCTTCTAGTCAGGGAAAGGGGGATACACTGTTAAGATAACCCCTGCTCACCCTCTGGGTAGCTTGGCCTGAGCAGTCTAGGCTATCAAAGGCAATGTGTAAAGTATTTGTACCAACACTCACAGTAACACAGTGAAAACACCACAGATTTACTCCACACCAGTTTTAGAAAAATAAGGTATCTTTACTAAAAACTTCACAAGACCAAATACTACAGACAAACCAACATATAATTCAAAAGGTTACTTTAAATATAGTTCAAGAGTTTGCAGAAAGTACTCCAGGATGTAAAAGTCAGTGTCCTGCACAATGCGACTCTCAATGCACAAAATGCGACACTTTCGTGCCCAACAGTACCTTTAGTTGCGATAAGGTTCCCAAAAGCTATAACAAGGAAGATGGCAAAGGCGATGCGATGCTCCTGAGATCCTGGGGAGGCTTTGCAGCAGCCCTGCTTCACGCAGCAGAGGTGGATGCGCCGGCTCCGATCTGTAGGGGGAGGATGCGATACCTTTGGCTTTCGTTGCGTAGGTTTCTTGGGGGGAAGCTTCACGCACAAGTTCGATGCGACACTCTTCGATGTGGTGCGATGCGTGGCGCAGCGTTGCCTTCCGGCGCCGCAACTCTCGATGCGCCACGGAACGGGACTCTGTGTCGACGCACGCAGCGACTGGAGACTTTTCACGCACCGGCAGTGGTGCGGCCCGCAAACTGGTTCTGCGACGACCCTCGCAGCGTCAGGAATCTTATCGCACCGGGACGATGCTCGACGCACTCGGCGATGCGGAGACCCTGCGTGTTGCGATGGTGCCGCGATGAAATTTTCCTCGCACTCTCGTCTTGCGACATGCAATCGGATGATGCGTTGGGTACCAGTCACTCTTGTTCACGCTTCTGCTTCCCAGCTCCCAAATACAGCAAAACGACCTCCTGAGGCCCCAAGACTGGGCAAGCACTCCAAGGCAGGTCAGAACTCTCTCAGCAGAGTTCCAGGGGAGCTGGTGGTGAAGTCCTTTTGTTCCTGGGACTTCTTAACAGGGAGCCAGCTCTTCTCAGGCCCTTGGAGATCAGAAGCAAAAGAAGGGGACACAGCTAAGTCCTTCCCCTCTCCTTGGCAGCAAAGCAAAACAGCAAGCAGGCAGTCTTCTCCTCTTCAGTCCTTTTCAGCTTTCTCCTTGGCAGAGGTTTCTTCTTAGTTCCAAAGTGATCTAAAGTTTTAGGTGTCTGGGGTCCTCTTCTTATACCCCTCCAAGTCTTTGTCTCTCTTTGTTCCAGTGGGGGGATTCCCCTGCTCAAACCGGTTCCTGGGTGTGCTCTGCTCTGGAGCACCTGGTTCCTTTCAGAGTGAGGGGCAGGGTCGTTAGACGCTCAGCAGGAGGTGGAGCCTTCTTTGTGCCAGCAGAGGCAGAGTCCTCAGCCTGGCCAGCAGGGGGTGGAGCCAGCTTTGTGTTTGGCAGGGACAGCCCTATTCAAACCCAGGGACTACTCCTCCCACCCATCTAAAGCAGATCTCCCTATTCACCCTGCTGCTGACTCATCCAGGCTCCTGAGCCACCTGGCCCATCACATGACACCCTTCAGCCAACCAGCACACAGGCACACAGGAAGGTTAAACAGGAGAATAGCTACTTTCTAAAAAGTGCTATTCTCACACAGTGAATTTAAAAACCATCTTGCTAAAAAGATGTATAATTAAATTCTGAACACAGAGATACCAAACTTGGATTTTCTATCTTGCCCTTATGGGAAGATAGGCATGTAAACAGCCTTCCCCATTCTATCCTATGGGCAAGATAGCCTCTCAGCAGTGAAAAACGAAAATGGCTGTAATTCACTACCAGGGCATGTTACACACCTCAGTACATGCCCTACCTTTCAGATACACTGCACCCAGCCCAGGGGGGTACCTAGGGCCACCATAGGGATGCCTTACATGTACAGAAAGGGAAGGATAAGGCCTGGTCAGTGGGTGCACTGGCCAGGTCGACAGGGCAGTCCTGGACTGCACATAGGCACTGCAAGCAGGCCTAAGACATCATTTTAGCGCTACTCCTGTGGGTGGCACAATCAGTGCTGCAGCCCACTAGTAGCATTTGAATCACCAGCCCTGGCACACGCAGTGCACTTTACTAGGGGCTAACAGGTGAAACAAATATACCAATCATGGATAACCAATCAATACAACAATTTACCAAGGGAGCACTTGCACTTTGACACTGATCAGCAGTGGCAAAGTGCCCAAAGCATCTAAACCAGCAAAATCGAAATCCAGCATAGCATCAAAAATACAGGAGGTAGAGGCAAAAAGTCAGGGGTAACCACGCCAAAGATGCCAGGTCTAACACGTGTCCCCTCCAGCTGAAAGTGGGGAGAACTACCCACCCTCTTGGGAGTTCTCATCGCTAAGGCGGAAAAACCTGGACAGACCATCAGCGTTGGCGTGTTCTGTACCGGGGCGGTGTTCCACCGTAAAGTCCATCCCCTGTAGGGAAATGGACCACCTCAACAGCTTAGGATTCTCACCCCTCATCTGCATCAACCATCTGAGGGGCCTGTGGTCCGTCTGAACCCGGAAGTGAGTCCCAAACAAGTAGGGCCTCAGCTTCTTCAGCGCCCAGACCACAGCAAAAGCTTCCCTTTCAATCGCACTCCACCTCTGTTCCCTGGGAAGCAGCCTCCTACTAATGAAAGCTACAGGTTGGTCCAAGTCCTCATCATTTAGTTGTGAGAGCACCGCTCCCACTCCATGCTCAGAAGCGTCTGTCTGCACTATGAACTCCTTGGAGAAGTCAGGCGCCTTGAGTACAGGTGCTGTACACATGGCCTCCTTCAGGGCATCAAAAGCTTCTTGGCAGGCACTGGTCCAAATCACTTTCTTCGGTAACTTCTTGGAAGTTAGTTCTGTCAAGGGAGCAACAATGGTGCCATACCCCTTGACAAAACGGCGATAGTACCCGGTGAGTCCTAAGAAGGCTCTCACCGCTGTCTGGGTTTTGGGGGGTTCCCAAGCCCGGATGGTATCTATCTTGGCTTGTAGGGGCGCCACCTGGCCGCTTCCTACCTGGTGTCCCAAATACACCACCGAACCCTGCCCTATCTGGCACTTACTGGCCTTGATAGTGAGGCCTGCACTATGCAGAGCCTTCAACACTGCGCAAAGGTGTTGCAAGTGTTCTTCCCAAGTGGAACTGAACACAGCAATGTCATCCAGATATGCGGCGCTGAATTGCTCCAGCCCGGACAGTACCTGGTTGACCAGTCTCTGGAATGTGGCAGGGGCGTTCTTCAACCCAAAGGGCATGACACGGAACTGGAAGTGCCCCTCTGGAGTTGAAAACGCAGACCTCTCCTTGGCCCCATCAGTTAAGGCAATCTGCCAGTACCCAGAAGTTAAATCAAACGTACTGAGGTAGTTGGCAGCTCCCAACCGATCCACGAGCTCATCAGCTCTGGGGATGGGGTGTGCGTCAGTCTTCGTGACAGCATTGAGCCCACGGTAGTCCACACAAAACCTAAGTTCTGGAGTGGCACCTGGCGCAGCAGCTTTCGGTACAAGTACCACTGGGCTAGCCCAGGGGCTGCTGGAGGGCTCAATCACCCCTAGCTCCAACATCTTAGAAACCTCCTTCTTGATGCTGGCCCTGACCTTGTCAGCCACCCGGTAAAACTTCTGTTTCACAGGCATGCTATCTCCCGTGTCCACGTCATGGACACACCAGTTGGTGATGCCGGGGGTCAGGGAGAACAGAGATGCAAACTGACCCAGCACATGGCGACAGTCCCTCTGCTGTTCTGGGGTCAGGGTGGGCGAGAGGACCACTCCATCCACTGACCCATCTTGCTCCTTAGCTGCCAGGAGGTCAGGAAGAGGATCGCTATCCTCCTCCATCCCTGCATCTGTAGCCAGTAGCATTGTTATTTCAGACCTCTCAAAATGGGGTTTGAAGCGGTTCATGTGTAGGACCCTCATGGGGTTCCTGGGAGATCGCAAGTTGACCAGGTAGGTCACCTCACTCTTGCGCTCCACCACCTCATATGACCCAGTCCACTTGTCCTGGAGCACGCAAGGCTCCACTGGCGCCATCACCCACACCATCTGCCCAGGTTGAAATTCCATCAGAGTGGTATGCTGGTCATACCACCTCTTCATCTCATCCTGGCTGGCTTCCAGGTTCGCCTGAGCGAGGGCCCGGAAGCGCTGTGTCTGGTTGCGGATGGCCAGCACATAGCTGACCACATCCTGAGGGGTTTTCCCCGGGGATTTCTCCCAACCCTCCTTCACCAGACTGAGAGGTCCTCTAACAGGGTGCCCGTACAAAAGCTCAAAGGGACTGAACCCTAGAGACTTTTGTGGTACCTCCCTGTAGGCAAATAATAGGCATGGCAAAAAGACGTCCCACTTCCGTCTCATGGGCTCTGTCAGCCCCATGATCATGCCTTTCAGGGTCCGGTTGAACCTTTCAACCAACCCATTTCCTTGAGGGTGGTAAGGAGTGGTGAACTTATAAGTTACCCCACACTCCTCCCACAGCGACTTCATATACCTGGAGATGAAGTTGGTACCCCGGTCAGATACCACCTCTTTGGGGAACCCCACACGGGAAAAGATCACCATCAACGCACGGCACACCACCGGGGCTGTGGTTGTCCTGAGAGGGATAGCCTCCGGGTACCGGGTGGCATGATCCACCAGGACCAGGATGAACCTGTTGCCTAAGGCGGTCCTGGGGTCCAGTGGCCCCACAATATCTATCCCCACCCGCTCGAAAGGGGTGCTCACTACAGGAAAAGGCTGGAGAGGGCCTTTGCATTTTCCTCCAGCCTTGCTACTTGCCTGGCAAGTCTGGCATGATTTACAAAAGGAAGCGACGTCCGTCTTCATCCCGGGCCAGTAAAAGTGGGTGGCAAGCCTTTGTCGGGTCTTGTCCTGCCCGAGATGTCCTGCAAGCGGCACGTCGTGAGCCAGACCCAGTAGGAAGTCTCTGAACCCTGCGGGTACCACCAGGGTACGTGATCCACTGGGCTCAGCAAACCTAGGCTCACTGTACAACAAGTCATTCTCCCAGTAGAGAAAAAAGTTCTTCGGATCAGCACCTGCTGCCTGGTCTGCAGCCTGGTACCGCAGACCTTCAAGAGTAGGGCATGTCTTCTGCGCACGGCAGAACTCCTCTCTGGAGGGACCACCCTCTTGCTGCCAATGGGTCAGCTCAGGTATGTCTCCCAGCTCAGCGACCTGTTCCCCTGTAGGCTCCAGGGCAGCCCCCGTAGGTTCTGCTCCTTCCTGGACCGTGGGAACAGCGGGGATGGACGCACCACGCCCCTTGCCCTTCCTCTTTCTGGCAGGGACCTGGGCCACTGTTTCAGGCTCCAGGTCTGCTTCACAACCCTGTCTGGCTGCCATGGACCAGGTGGTCACACAGACCCACTCAGGCAAACCCAACATCTCCAAATGAACCTGGCGTTCCACCTCCTTCCACGGGGAACTCTCCAGGTCATTACCTAGCAGACAGTCTACTGGCATGGATGGACTCACAACAACTTTGAGAGGACCTGAGACCCCCCCCACTCAAAGGGAACATGTGCTACCTTGCAAAGGCGCACAGAGTTGTCAGCTGACACTACTGGGTGAAGTACGTCTGGAATGATCAGCTCCTCAGGGACCCACTGACACCTGACCGTAGTCACACTGGCTCCAGTGTCCCTGAGAGCCTCCACCCTCCTCCCATTGATGGTCACCCACTGCCTGTACTTCTTAGTGTTATCAGGGACAGGGGTTTCCTGGACCATCTCTGTGTCTCCTAAAGAGACAAGGGACATAACTGCTAAACCCTCCAAATCACTAGAAATTAAATCCCCCCCAAAAGCTACACTAGCTATACCCGGTGTTGGAGCACCAGTGGGTGCCTGGGATTTCTTGGGACACACAGGAGACTTGTGACCCAATTCCTGACAGTGATAACACTTAATGGGACCCTTGTTATCCGACCTGCCCTTAGGGGGCCAGGTTGGTTTGGGTTTTGACTTGGGGGGCTGGGACTGGTTACCCTGGGAACTATTTTGGGGCCCTTGTGAGAACTCCTTTTGGTTACCCTTGTCCCCCCCACTCTTCTGCTGGGGACCCTGCCCACCTTTGGCAATGGTACCCACAATTCCTCTGTGGACCCTGGTACTGGTCCAGCGGTCCGCCTCCTTAGCAAGCTCAATGGGGTCCGTCAACTTGCTATCTAAAAGATGCTGGCGCAGCTCTGGAACACATAGACTACTCAAGTGCTCCCAACTAATTAAATGTAACAACCCCTTATAATCAGTTACCTTGCTGCCCTTCATCCAACCTTCCAGTGCCCGCGAGCACATATTCACACACTCCATCCAAGTCTCAGACTCTTTCTTCTTGGAATTTCTAAACTGCAGTCTATACTGCTCTGGAGTAAGTCCATACCTGAGACATAGGGCCTCCTTCATATTGGGATAGGTCATGGCACCTGCTAATTCTAAGGGCTCTAGAGCACTCCTCCCCGAAGCCTCAAAATGTTTCCACAGGCCCGCCCCCCAATGCTGTTCAGGCACACCATTCATTCTTAATGCTATCTCATACGATGTAAACCAGGCATAGATATCTTCACTCCTATTGTAATTCTGTACTAAATCTTTGGGGATATATACTTTACCCCCCTGCACTGGCTGTGCGCTGCCACCATTTGAACCGGACTCCACCTGCTTGGCCTTGATGTCCAGTTCTCTCATGCTCACTTCATGAGCCAGAAGCAATTTCTTCTCCTCCAAGGCACGGGCATTCTTGCTCTCCTCCGCCGCCTTGTCTACTTCTGATTGCTTCATTTTCATTTTCATAATTTCCAATTCATGGTTTCTCACCCTTTGATTCTCCTCCAACTCCTCTGGAGTGAGCCCCCTACTGGAATGGGAGCTGCCAGCCCTTGAGACTGGTCTGCCCACAGGCAGATCTTGGGGAACAAAACCATCCTCTTCATTTGCATCACTTTCCTCTTGGGCCTCCCACCAGGCCTTCAGGACTCTTTGTAGCACATCCTTTCTAGCTCCGCTTTTAAAAGAGCAACCACGGTCTTTGCAGAATTGCTTGAGATCTTCAACTTTGCATGAATATAAATCCGCAATGGAAAACTCCAATTCTGCCCTCTCACTTGTTGCCATCTGAGACATGATGCTCTTGAAGAGTTACTCAAAAATAGAATCAAAAATAATACAGTATGTGGTTGTCTATTGGTCTGCACTCCTAGTGATGTACACCAATTACTGTGGGTCAAGTACAAATACAAGTTCAATCCCACCGCTGCCACCAATGTTAGATCTGGGGGTCTCTAGTTGGCAGGGTAGGTTCCACTGTCCAAGTAGGGACCCTTGCTTCTAGTCAGGGAAAGGGGGATACACTGTTAAGATAACCCCTGCTCACCCTCTAGGTAGCTTGGCCTGAGCAGTCTAGGCTATCAAAGGCAATGTGTAAAGTATTTGTACCAACACTCACAGTAACACAGTGAAAACACCACAGATTTACTCCACACCAGTTTTAGAAAAATAATGTATCTTTATTAAAAACTTCACAAGACCAAATACTACAGACAAACCAACATATAATTCAAAAGGTTACTTTAAATATAGTTCAAGAGTTTGCAGAAAGTACTCCAGGATGTAAAAGTCAGTGTCCTGCACAATGCGACTCTCAATGCACAAAATGCGACACTTTCGTGCCCAACAGTACCTGTAGTTGCGATAAGGTTCCCAAAAGCTATAACAAGGAAGATGGCAAAGGCGATGCGATGCTCCTGAGATCCTGGGGAGGCTTTGCAGCAGCCCTGCTTCACGCAGCAGAGGTGGATGCGCCGGCTCCGAGCTGTAGGGGGAGGATGCGATACCTTTGGCTTTCGTAGCGTAGGTTTCTTGGGGGGAAGCTTCACGCACAGGTTCGATGCGACACTCTTCGATGTGGTGCGATGCGTGGCGCAGCGTTGCCTTCCGGCGCCGCAACTCTCGATGCGCCACGGAACGGGACTCTGTGTCGACGCACGCAGCGACTGGAGACTTTTCATGCACCGGCAGTGGTGCGGCCCGCAAACTGGTTCTGCGACGACCCTCGCAGCGTCAGGAATCTTCTCGCACCGGGACGATGCTCGACGCACTCGGCGATGCGGGGACCCTGCGTGTTGCGATGGTGCCGCGATGAAATTTTCCTCGCACTCTCGTCTTGCGACACGCAATCGGATGATGCGTTGGGTACCAGTCACTCTTGTTCACGCTTCTGCTTCCCAGCTCCCAAATACAGCAAAACGACCTCCTTAGGCCCCAAGACTGGGCAAGCACTCCAAGGCAGGTCAGAACTCTCTCAGCAGAGTTCCAGGGGAGCTGGTGGTGAAGTCCTTTTGTTCCTGGGACTTCTTAACAGGGAGCCAGCTCTTCTCAGGCCCTTGGAGATCAGAAGCAAAAGAAGGGGACACAGCTAAGTCCTTCCCCTCTCCTTGGCAGCAAAGCAAAACAGCAAGCAGGCAGTCTTCTCCTCTTCAGTCCTTTTCAGCTTTCTCCTTGGCAGAGGTTTCTTCTTAGTTCCAAAGTGATCTAAAGTTTTAGGTGTCTGGGGTCCTCTTCTTATACCCCTCCAAGTCTTTGTCTCTCTTTGTTCCAGTGGGGGGATTCCCCTGCTCAAACCGGTTCCTGGGTGTGCTCTGCTCTGGAGCACCTGGTTCCTTTCAGAGTGAGGGGCAGGGTCGTTAGACGCTCAGCAGGAGGTGGAGCCTTCTTTGTGCCAGCAGAGGCAGAGTCCTCAGCCTGGCCAGCAGGGGGTGGAGCCAGCTTTGTGTTTGGCAGGGACAGCCCTATTCAAACCCTGGGACTACTCCTCCCACCCATCTAAAGCAGATCTCCCTATTCACCCTGCTGCTGACTCATCCAGGCTCCTGAGCCACCTGGCCCATCACATGACACCCTTCAGCCAACCAGCACACAGGCACACAGGAAGGTTAAACAGGAGAATAGCTACTTTCTAAAAAGTGCTATTCTCACACAGTGAATTTAAAAACCATCTTGCTAAAAAGATGTATAATTAAATTCTGAACACAGAGATACCAAACTTGGATTTTCTATCTTGCCCTTATGGGAAGATAGGCATGTAAACAGCCTTCCCCATTCTATCCTATGGGCAAGATAGCCTCTCAGCAGTGAAAAACGAAAATGGCTGTAATTCACTACCAGGGCATGTTACACACCTCAGTACATGCCCTACCTTTCAGATACACTGCACCCAGCCCAGGGGGGTACCTAGGGCCACCATAGGGATGCCTTACATGTACAGAAAGGGAAGGATAAGGCCTGGTCAGTGGGTGCACTGGCCAGGTCGACAGGGCAGTCCTGGACTGCACATAGGCACTGCAAGCAGGCCTAAGACATCATTTTAGCGCTACTCCTGTGGGTGGCACAATCAGTGCTGCAGCCCACTAGTAGCATTTGAATCACCAGCCCTGGTACACGCAGTGCACTTTACTAGGGGCTAACAGGTGAAACAAATATACCAATCATGGATAACCAATCAATACAACAATTTACCAAGGGAGCACTTGCACTTTGACACTGATCAGCAGTGGCAAAGTGCCCAAAGCATCTAAACCAGCAAAATCGAAATCCAGCATAGCATCAAAAATACAGGAGGTAGAGGCAAAAAGTCAGGGGTAACCACGCCAAAGATGCCAGGTCTAACAGTCTATGTTTGGTGGATTACCACCTTCATTCAGGTCCCTGCCAGCTAGCCAGAAAGTTCAGCATTAATTCATTACCACGGACGGAGTGGTAAGGTGTGGTGCAGCGGCCAGGGCAGCTGACTTCTGAGCACAGGGTTCACGGTTCAATCCCCGGCTCCAGCGGCAGCTCAGCTCAGCACCATGTGACTCTGGGCAATAGCTCAATTAATTTCCACGATGGACCCCAGTTCCTTGAGACCTCTAAGGGTGACTCCAGCGGCAGCTCAGCTCAGCACCATGTGACTCTGGGCAATAGCTCACTTAGGGCCATATGTAGGAAGCCAAATACCGGTCGGTAACGGCCGATTTTCGGTAAATATCCCGTTACCGACCGGTATTTAGGCTTTTGGTATGTAGGGGGCATATTTCAGGATTCGGTAATTTACCGAATCGGTAAAATTACCGATTCGATAATTTTACCGATTCGGTAAATACCGAATCCTGAAATGACATGTAGGGGGAGTGTGTCGTTGGTGTGGGTATTCGTTATTTACCACCAACTAAAAGTTGATGGTAAATGACGAATACCTGGAAAAAAGCATTTTTTTTCCATTTGAAGTGTGCAATGTGGCAGACATACATGCCCTTAGGGCATGTATGTGCGCCACATGTGCACACATGGACGAATCAGGGGTGCAACTGGGTGTCAATGTGACACCCTGCCACCCATGATGATGCCTCCCCCATTACCGATTCGGTATTTACCGAATCGGTAAATACCGATTCTAAAATACCGACATATACCGAATCGGTAATTATTTACCTACATTACATTTACCGATTCATAAATACCGAATCGGTAAAATTCGGTATTTAAGAATCGGTAAGTGTAATTTACCTACATATGGCCCTTAATTTCCACGATGGACCCCAGTGCCTTGAGACCCCTAAGGGTGAGTAGTTTGCGATTTACATTTAATGGCCAAGCCATTGCCGAAATGAAAAGGATTTGAACAGCCCTACAAATTAGGGGATCTGTTTGTTACTAGGTTAAATCAATTCCGATTGGTCACAACTCAGGTTACAGTCATCCTCTAGACTTCTTGTGTAAGGCAGTGATTGCTACAGAAGGTAATATTGGATGTTCGCAAACACTTCTTGTTCATTGCTGTTTTGCACCTGCAATTTCTCTCCACGTTTAGCTCTTTCGGGGGTCCCCACCAGTTTCAATTATTTTTCGCCACAATGCCCGTTGACTTTTCAGTCACAATCAGGGAGCCCTGCAGATGGTGCGGTCTTGTTTGTGTTATGCTTTCTAAACAAAGAAGTCATGATGAGTGCTACACAACTGATTTTCACTAAAACTATCTGCTTATTATATATTTCTTACTCCATTCATATAACTTTCTGAAAAGAGACCAACAATAGAAGCTGATCATGCTCCCTTACTCAATTTACAGGAAGGATCGAAGGGTTTAGTACCATACATCTGTCAGTTTCATCATTTGGATTAAGAAACCGCTAGGAATGATGAAGTCGCTGCAGCAGCTTTATATACGGAAGTGAACGGAGGCCCAAAGCATGCCCAGTTGCTAGCAGTCCATCAAGCCACAATGATCCCAGCATTGATTGATGATCACACCCTCTAAATAGACTGTCAATAAAGGAACTATTGGCAAGGATTTTCACCTTACCAGGGAAGAGAGAGAATGTTAAAGGAAGTGCAGCAGCAAACGATTACAATAATCCAGATTACTCATTATTATTGAGAAAATTAGAGATTTTGTTGTGTGACGAAAAGCGGATTTTTCATGCACCTTATACATTTTGTTGTGCTGCAGCAACTGTAGTGATAAAGAACAATTCTATGTGCATAGATGAAAAGAAAAGAACCCCTAAGAGACTGGAAGAGAATGAAAACATCAATGTGTTATGAGGGAAGTGCATAGAGCTAGGCAAGGAGACAGGTGTAGATAAAGATGGGAATTATAAAACCACAGCATTAGATGAATGTGTGACACATTTTCTTCAGGGTTTGTCTGGCGTGTCAGGCCAGCTACCAAAGGATACTGAAGGTAAGATTCCTCTTAGTGAAACCTGGGTGGCCTAGTGAGTCTGTCTGTGCTGTATGAGAACTAGTTCACAACCCAGATCCTGACTGTGGTCATTCTCTCTAATACTCCTTCAGCATTTGTACCCAAACATGCTTGCTATCAAGCATGCCCCATGTGTATGTAAACCTTCATCATGAACACATCATGAAAGTAGAGGTGATCTGCAGGTTCAAATTCATGTTCTCTGTGTAACCGGAGCCACCCACAAAGTGTACAGCTTTAGAAACCAACTGAGAATGACCAATTGCTCTACATTATCAAATGTTGTGGTTAATTATTGTATACAAATACCAGTGCTACATTCTAGGGTGTTACTAAGACACTGAAGTCACAGTTGCACCTGCTGTTTAGCACTGGGATATACTAGGTGCCAGAAAGGTGAAACTAAGGATATGAACATTGACGTCAAATATGGATATGGCCATGTTGTCTGGGAATTAGTTGGTCTTCAGCAGACAAAAGAGCTAGTGGCATAGAGGACAAAGAACGCATAAGAAGGGATAGAAAGCAGGCATGTGAGTCTAAGGCATAGGGAGTAAATGAAAGAGCCCAAGATCAATGTAGATGCAGTTTGAAGCTACATGATCATGACAGGCGTTGCTCATGGTAAAGCAGTCTAGCCATTAACTAGAACAAATTCAAAGCTGTCTTTACTGCCCACCGACATATAATGCAACATACTTACAATGTACTACCTCAAAAGTTGCACTTTGTTTTAACTCATTTAGGATTTAAAACATTTATTTGAACCAATCCATATAAAAATCCAAAACATCTATTAGAAGTATAGAAACACTTCATAGTAAGGTAATCAAATAAAAAGACTATGCTACAATCGTTCAGTCTTTTCTTCAGAGATAGAGTTAGTTGATGTGCTGTTGAATTTCCAAAACAGCCAAATCTCATTTAGTGGTATGTGACCCACCGCTTCATAAAAGGATGTATTTAGACAATATGTAGAAAAAAAACATATCCATTCTCCATTAGAGCACAACTAAAAAATAATTTGTAAAGATCATAAACAGGAAAATACCCCAGCCCATTTCAATAGATGAATATTTCCCTCAAAAATACAACATTATTGGAACGATGCAATGCCAGAAACTGTTTATACTAAGTTTCTGGACAGCAACATAAAATACATTTAGTGTGCATCAATATCATTACTATGAGAGAGTATATTATTAACTGTGGTGGATGGGATTTCTGAAGCTAAAACACAGATTCAATAATTTAAACCTAAGCTCATCTCGACAACTGAGAATAATGTGTAAAGTATTTAGCTCTAGCAAAACAGTTAAAAAGCCAAAACACAACACAATAATAATTCCCTAACAACTTTAGAATAATTGAGAAACAGTAAATGAGTAAAATGACAACAAAACCACTAAAATCAAATAAGGGGATCCAGAGATATGAATTTCCAAAGATTTAAGGCAAAAAACCCACAAAAAAGTTAAGCACCAAACAATGATCACTGTTTGAGGTTGTCCGGGACCTAGGCATGATTTCAGGCTGAATGCGATGGAGCATGGGTCAGATACAGCTAATCACCGTTCTTTAGCCCACTCGGCCACCCCAGTTCAGACATGGCCATATGCAAATCAGTCTTGACCCTGTGCCTCATGGGAACAGTCCAGCCCGAACTGCCAAGCCATGTCTTCCCTGGACCGGAATCAAGCATCCTAGGACCGGTTTCTGGCTATCAGCTGTCATCAGCCAGGATAGCTTGACTCCAGTGGCGTAGTGAGCACGGGTCCGTCCATCATAATCAGTTGACTGGGGGTGAGTGCTTGCAATGTTCAACACTCCGTCCATCATTTCCTTTGGTATTTGCTTTGTTCGCCATAAGTTGGCAGGGTATGCTCAGACGTGAGTCCCTTGCTCAGTTTGCCACTGGATTCAAGCAAGCCTGGCTGAAGACGGCTGAAATGCCAGAAACCGGTCCTAGGAAGCTTGTTTCCGGTCCAGGGAAGACATGGCTTGGCAGTTCGGGCTGGACTGTTCCCATGAGGCACAGGGTCAGACTGATTTGCATATGGCCATGTCTGAACTGGAGTGGCAGAGGGGGCTAAAGAACGGTGATGGATTAAACCCAGATCAGTTGACTGGGGGTGAGTGCTTGCAATGTTCAACACTCCGTCCATCATTTCCTTTGGTATTTGCTTTGTTCGCCATAAATTGGCAGGGTATGCTCAGACGTGAGTCCCTTGCTCACTTTGCCACTGGATTCAAGCAAGCCTGGCTGAAGACGGCTGAAATGCCAGAAAACGGTCCTAGGAAGCTTGTCTCCGGTCCAGGGAAGACATTGCTTGGCAGTTCGGGCTGGACTGTTCCCATGAGGCACAGGGTCAGACTGATTTGCATATGGCCATGTCTGAACTGGGGTGGCAGAATGGGCTAAAGAACGGTGATGGATTAAACCCAGATCAGTTGACTGGGGGTGAGTGCTTGCAATGTTCAACACTCCGTCCATCATTACCTTTGGTATTTGTTTTGTTCGCCATAAGTTGGCAGGGTATGCTCAGACGTGAGTCCCTTGCTCACTTTGCCACTGGATTCAAGCAAGCCTGGCTGAAGACGGTTGAAATGCCAGAAAACGGTCCTAAGAAGCTTGTTTCCGGTCCAGGGAAGACATGGCTTGGCAGTTCGGGCTGGACTGTTCCCATGAGGCACAGGGTCCGACTGATTTGCATATGGCCATGTCTGAACTGGGGTGGCAGAGTGGGCTAAAGAACGGTGATGGATTAAACTCAGATCAGTTGACTGGGGGTGAGTGCTTGCAATGTTCAACACTCCGTCCATCATTTCCTTTGGTATTTGCTTTGTTCGCCATAAGTTGGCAGGGTATGCTCAGACGTGAGTCCCTTGCTCACTTTGCCACTGGATTCAAGCAAGCCTGGCTGAAGACGGCTGAAATGCCAGAAACCAGTCCTAGGAAGCTTGTTTCCGGTCCAGGGAAGACATGGCTTGGCAGTTCGGGCTGGACTGTTCCCATGAGGCACAGGGTCAGACTGATTTGCATATGGCCATGTCTGAACTGGGGTGGCAGAGTGGGCTAAAGAACGGTGATGGATTAAACCCAGATCAGTTGACTGGGGGTGAGTGCTTGCAATGTTCAACACTCCGTCCATCATTTCCTTTGGTATTTGCTTTGTTCGCCATAAGTTGGCAGGGTATGCTCAGACGTGAGTCCCTTGCTCACTTTGCCACTGGCTTCAAGCAAGCCTGGCTGAAGACGGCTGAAATGCCAGAAAACGGTCCTAGGAAGCTTGTTTCCGGTCCAGGGAAGACATGGTTTGGCAGTTCGGGCTGGACTGTTCCCATGAGGCATAGGGTCAGACTGATTTGCATATGGCCATGTCTGAACTGGGGTGGCAGAGTGGGCTAAAGACCGGTGATGGATTAAACTCAGATCAGTTGACTGGGGGTGAGTGCTTGCAATGTTCAACACTCCGTCCATCATTTCCTTTGGTATTTGCTTTGTTCGCCATAAGTTGGCAGGGTATGCTCAGACGTGAGTCCCTTGCTCACTTTGCCACTGGATTCAAGCAAGCCTGGCTGAAGATGGCTGAAATGCCAGAAACCGGTCCTAGGAAGCTTGTTTCCGGTCCAGCGAAGACATGGCTTGGCAGTTTGGGCTGGACTGTTCCCATGAGGCACAGGGTCAGACTGATTTGCATATGGCCATGTCTGAACTGGGGTGGCCGAGTGGGCTAAAGAACGGTGATGGATTAAACCCAGATCAGTTGACTGGGGGTGAGTGCTTGCAATGTTCAACACTCCGTCCATCATTTCCTTTGGTATTTGCTTTGTTCACCATAAATTGGCAGGGTATGCTCAGACGTGAGTCCCTTGCTCACTTTGCCACTGGATTCAAGCAAGCCTGGCTGAAGACGGCTGAAATGCCAGAAACCGGTCCTAGGAAGCTTGTTTCCGGTCCAGGGAAGACATGGCTTGGCAGTTCGGGCTGGACTGTTCCCATGAGGCACAGGGTCAAGACTGATTTGCATATGGCCATGTCTAAACTGGGGTGGCAGAGTGGGCTAAAGAACGGTGATGGATTAAACCCAGATCAGTTGACTGGGGGTGAGTGCTTGCAATGTTCAACACTCCGTCCATCATTTCCTTTGGTATTTGACTTGTGGGCCTGCAGCACTGATTGTGCCACCCACACGAGTAGCCCTAAAATGGTGTCTCAGGTCTGCCACTGCAGTGCCTGTGCGCAGTTTGTTAACTGCCATGTTGTCCTGGCCAGTGTACACACTTGCCAGGCCTGATCCTTCCCTTTTCTTACACATTGGACACCCCTATGGTAGGCCAACAGGTACCACCCTGGGCAGGGTGCAGGGTATGTGAAAGGTAGGACATGTACTAGTGTGGGTCACATGTCCTGATAGTGAAATACTGCCAATTTTGTTTTTCACTATTGAAAGGCTATCTTGCCCATAGGGTAGAATGGGGAATGCTGTGTAACATGTTTACCTGCATATCTTCCCATAGCAGCAAGATTGAAAGTTGGAATCTAGTATCCCTGAACTCAGAATTTAATAACACATCTTTTAGGAAGGATGGTTTTTAAATTCTAGGTTTAGAAATGGCACTTTTAGAAAGGGGCTATTTTCTTGTTCAACCTTTATGTGTGCCTCTGCCTGTTTGTGGATTGACTGTCTGGTTTGTGAGCGACAGGGGCTGGGATGGCTCCAGGAGGCTGAGTGAGTCAGCACTAGGCTGAATAGACCCATCTGCATGTAGAGAGGTAGGAGGAGTAGCACCTGGGTCTGAATAGGGCTGTACCTGCCTTCCACAATGCTGGCTCCACCTCCTGCGGTGCCTCTGATGGCCCTGACCCACACTCACAAAGGAAGAAGATGTGCACTGGCAGAGTGCACCCTGAACTGGTGTGGACTGGGTCCTGTACCCCTCACACATGAAGAACAAAGACTTTTGGGGTATAAATATCTTAGCTGAAACCCCTAAACTTTAGACTAGGAAAAACTTTGTGATCAAGAAGGAATCCCTGCCAAAGAAGAACAGCCAGGAAGACTGAGGAAAAGTGCTGCCATTGCTGTGTGTCTGGGAGATGACCTGCAGTTGCTGTTATTGCTCAGGAAGAGGACTAAGGGACTTTCTGCTGTGTGCTGTGTCCCCCTACTTGAAGAGAAACTGTGCTGTGTGCTTTGTCCCTCTGAGGTGAACCTGTCTCCAAGGGCCTGAGAAGAGCTGGCCTCCTGTTGAAAACTCAGGGATATAAAGGTTTTGCCAACAACTCCTACAACTCGCCCTGCACCGTGCTCCGCTGCTACTGCTGTCTCTGAGGGTAATTGTGTGCCCCCAGGACGTCGCTGGTGCCGTCGTGCAGCCTGCCTGGCTTACACACCGATCAACTCTCAAGGAGCACCGAGGGCGCTGCGTGCATCACCGCCACCGGCCCGTGACCTAAGTGAAGTACTGAGGTCCGGTATTGTATCACCACCGGCTCCCGATCTCCCAGATTTCTGCGTGGTCACTTTTTAATCTGCCTGCCCGAGGCTGGGTCCATGATCAGAGAGGAGCCACGTTGCCGTGAGAACGAAGCCGGAGGGTTGCCTGGCAACCGGGACTCCCGCGACTACATCACTTCGAAGTAGAGCGGAAGAAGGAAGTCCCGTCTCCACCACAGCCGTACCGCAGGAGGAGAAGTGCTCACATCGAAGGTCTTCAAAGACGGAGGAGACACCGCAAGAGCAGCCCCAGGTAAATGCTCCCAGCCGTGCTGTGTCTGTTTGAGGCCAGGAGAGGTGGAGAGCCGGCCGGTGCTGCGAGTGACTGAGAGGGCGCACAGTGTTGGCTGTTCGTACCGCGGGGGCATCTGTGATTTAAAGTAATCTGGTGAAGCAGCATTCTCTGTTTTGGTTTCATAAAGTACAGCGGGGGCAACATTTAAGGACAGCGTCCTTTTGGTTTCATAAAGTGCAGCAGGGGCAATATTGAAGGACAGCGTCCTTTTGTTTGTACCGAGGGCAGCATCCCGACTACCAGCTGCGGTACCAGAGCCCGCATTCCACAGAGGGGGAAGTCCATGGCTCACGAACAGGACAGTGCAGGCGCTCCCAAAGATATCAGCGCTACTGTAGGGAGATAATCAAGAGGGATGATCTCTGCACCCGTTTTCCTTTAAGAACTGAACTGCTGAGACCACGTTTTTGGGACTGAAAGAATTACGAGATAACCTTGCTAAAAGTGAACCTTTACCAAAGAAACATTGCTAAAGAGAATCTATTTTTTTGTATGTGGTTTTATGTCGTTTTGATCTTGCCTAATCAGATAAAGAACTGTATATTGTTATAAATAACTTGTGTGGCGTCCATTTGTGGTGTTTCACTGGATTACTGTGAGTGTTGGTACAACTACTTTACACATTGCCTTGGGGATAAGCCTGTATGCTCATGCCAAGTTACCAAGGGGGTGAGCAGGGGGTTATCAACAGTGTGTATCCCCCTTACCATGACTAGAAGCAAGGTTCCCTATTTGGACAAAGGTACTTACCTCTGCCAACTAGAGACTCCCAGTTCTAACAGCGCCTTATTATGAGTTTGGCAGTGAGGCAGCGGGCAGCCATACCAGTGTCCGACTACCACACTGTTAAAGTAATATTGAGACTGCCTGCTGGATTACGACTGGAAACCAGGTTGGGAAGTCCTGCGGCCTGCGGTGATGCCGTGCTAGGGATCATACGTTAGCCTTAGCAAGGCACAGCAGTGGGAATGCTATTGCATGTTCCTGCAGGAAGGTTGGACCACCGGACTGGTGGTAGCTGCACCACCACTGTAGGTTTAATCCATTGGACTTCCAAACTCATAATAAGGCCCTAAGTTGCTGAAATTGAAATTAAAATCTTCCCGCATGACAAGGTTATGGGATGTATATGCCGAATTGTTCTTGAAGCCTGATAGTCATTGGATGAAGCACCACTGAAGCTATTGGTTTTAGTGGAAAAACCTCTGAGCAGAACAAATTTAATTGTCTATGCAGCAGAAGTCCATGTGTTGGGCAGATACTTTGTGCGCCCATGCCCAGTCGAGCTTTCTACCTTTGGACAGTTGGGGAAGTATCCAATGAAGTCCCCTCAAATTTAGTTGCTGTTACCTGCAAGAGCTGTTACAGTTAACGCTCTGGAGGTCTTGGAAGTCCCAATTTTTCAGAGTTCTGGAGCAGCTCCTCTTGGTTCCTTCTAAAGCTCTAAGAAACTCAGGGACATCACCCATGGGCCAGCATTCACTCCAACAGATCCACCCAGCAGGGTTCCGTCCATGTGCATATACTCTGCCACTTTAAGAAATAGGTCTCTTGCAGCTTGTAGTGTACATGTTGCCACATGGGAGGGCATTCAACTGATCACTGGAGTCCATTTCCCAGTCCTGGGTGCAAGTGGGAGGAGGTCCAGCCATCAGGTCTACACACAGGTCACAAAAGCAGGTCCAGTTCTCTTCTGTTCTTCTGCAGCCCTATGCATGTACTGAAGAGCTGAGGGTGAGGTAGCACTTTAGTTGTATTCACTAGCCAGTTGGTCAGGGTGGCACCTGGGCTAGATACCCTCTAAAAAATGAGAAAAAGGTTGCAAGGGCAAACTTTCCGATTTTTACAGTACATCCTGTTTGCCTTACCATAAAGTATCCCACATTGCACCATCCTAACTGAAATCCATAATAACAAAACCTTTCAGCCTTTTGAATCTGCGGAGCCAGCCAGGGCGTGTTGGGGGAGATGAGCAGTCTCGTCTTCAGCTACACCAAAAAAATTGTGCGTAAGGCACTTGGCTGGTTCCACACTGGCTACAGAGAGACCAGGAAACAGAGACTTTTCTTTCCCAGGTCTCCCTTTACACTTAATTATGAATGGGCTAGCCTCACCTTTGCCCCTTTTTAAGCTCCTGACCCCACAACAGCTGCCCTTCCTGAGCTGATGTGTCTTCGTGTCAAAAAGCCCAACCATTGTTTCTGCTCTCGGAGCAGTTTTCACACCTCATTAAGAGGAAACACTGAGAGAACAGCTGCTGGCATGCTCATACTAATTGCCTACAAACGGTTCAGGTAGAGAATGTATAACTTTTTAAAAGTCACTTTTCCGATGTATTTATTAAAAATCTGACTTTACATCTGTATTGGAAATGTAATAAACATTTAAAAGTATTATTTTATTTATTTTCCCAAACTAGAAATAGCAACCTTGTAATTTTATTCTGAGCTTTAGTATTTCTTATAGGACAGTTACAGACCTCTACAGTGAAAATAGCTTTTGGAGGATAGTCACTGTAGGTAACATGCCATCCTTAAATTCCATCATGTACCACTTTTAAATACTAGACTCCCTACTTTGTGGTTTACAGGGGCTTCTTGGGTAGCTTATTTAATTTTTAAAAGCAGGCATCTTTCTTGTCAAAAAGGGTTATTTTGAGAAGTTTGACTGTTGGTTTAAAAAATGCAGGGCAATGTTGCAAGATATGTTTTGCCAGCCATTTAATTTACCTATTCTATTGGGTTATTTTCTTACACCACATACTATGGCTGACTGGAAAGTTAATTAGGCCCATTAGGAGTTAGCCAATTTTACCATGTTTAAAGGGTAACAGTACATACACTGGGGCCGCAGTCCCCCATTGTGCAGGTGTCAAGAACCAGCAACATCAGAAAACAGAAAATGGGGTTGATCACACAAAGAGGGGTAATTTCTCACAATTATATATTTTTAACAATAGTATATATTAATTCAGATTGCTATCCCATTTGTTGACCAATCGGAAAGTGCTATAAATAAATATTAATTATAACTGTGATGCTATTGCTCTTAAATACCAAATAAATAAGTATAAATTAAAATCTCACATTTGTAACAAACATATTCCTTTAATGTGTCAATTAGTTCAATCCCTCGTCATCACATGATTAGAACATCTTTCATCCCTGCAGAGCAAAAGCATGGACTGCCAGGTCCATTGAAAGTGCTGAGGGACCACGTTTTTAAAAGGCAACATCTAAGCAGTCTGAATATCTATTTATGTCATTTAACTTTATGCAAGTGACGCATATTGATCTTAAACCTACTCAGAGACAGGCAGGGGGAAGGCCAGTTGCACCTGGACTGTGACAAGAGTAAGTGCATATAGGTATCAATAAGTGGCAATCAGTCCGATCACAGGTCTGTGGTGATGCCTGATTGAGAGGATGATGTTAATATCTTAATTTGAGGAGTTGAATGAAAGTTTCTCTGTAGGAGGCAGTAAGCATGTGCCATGAACTCTCCATCCAAAACTGAGAGGAAGAACTAAGGGGTGGATTTACTAAGGACTTGCACTGTCCTTGCGTGACGCAAGTCATCACAAGACAATGCAAGTCTATAGCTTGGATTTACTAAGAATGCAAAGCCCCTTTGTGAGGTTTTCCATGATTTAGTAAATAAAGAGTAACACAACGCAGTGCATTGCGCTGCCTTGCATTACTTTGCATTGGGAAGGCATTACAAGAATGGAGCACAGGTGCTACCATGCATCCATCCATGTATTTTGAAGCAAACCCAGATTCACAAAGACTTGTAAACCTGGATTTGTGGGAAAATGGTGCGCCTACCTAACAGAGACATAATGAGGAGAAAATCTGTACTTTTCATAGTTAATTCTTCTGTCCACACCTGCTGCATTCTGCAGCACACATAGAAAGAGGAATACACCTGTCCATTTCTCCACAAAAACAATTGTTCCCGTAATGCAGGCACCATTGCCCTATAGTGCAAGGATGCCTCCGTTGGCAAATAGGGAGCATTTCTACCCTTTCACACAACACAGAGCAGCAAGTTGCCTTGCTGTGTTGCATTGCGTAAATGAATGGTAAATCTGCCCCTATGTCTTTAGTTCATACTGAAACACTGGTGCCTCTCCATGGTATGTTGAAAGTAAATTCAATTATGAGACACATTTGTTGTGGTGAGATCACCAGGCAAACAGATTTGATCTTGTTGAGCAGATGGATGTTTGGATTACCTTGACATGTACTCTCCTACTGAATAGTGCGCAGTGTATCTTATGCAATTTTGCATTAATCAGAGTCCAAAGCATAGAAGAGAGAGAGAGAGAGAGAGAGAGAGAGAGAGAGAGAGAGAGAGAGAGAGCTGATGCTGCTTAATATTGACTCAAAGGAAGCCAGAGTTAAAACATCACAGAGGATTGCCTGTCATCTGCAGAATTTCCTGTAATTGGTAATGGATATTTGTTTCCCTTCATCAGCTTGCAATGCACAATACCTCTCTTTACTGGATGTGCCTTGATTGGTACTCTAACAATTCCCATTGGCTGTTCTGCTTTCTAATTTTGCTCAGAAATGAAAAAAAGATAGCCGGAGAGCTGACCTCGACACCACAGCTTTAAATGGGAAAAGTAAGTTGAGGTATGCAGCAATTTGAGCAGTGAATGACGTGAGGAGGGCATTTGGGGGTGGGATTAGAGGCGGAGCTCGGAAGCAAACGTTTAATTGGAGCAACATTTTTTGGGTGTGCAGTTGTGCATGATAATACAGAAATATTTCTCCCATCTGTTATTTGTTTCCCCCCACGTGCAAAAGGATACATTTGTTATTGTTGTAATTTCATACTAATTCCGATTGTCTGTGACCCTTTACACACATGAAACAAAACAACAGATACTGAAGGCAACTTGAGTAAGAAACCGGGATATTGATAGACCTATCCCTTATGGCCTCCATTCTTTAGAGCACACCTCCCCCCTCGCATCTTTACTTCTATTTTCCCTCTGTTGCCTCCTATACTTTTCACATAGTTATTGAACCAATCCACATCAATCTGGTCTTCAGCACAATGCATACTACTTACCTGTCTCTGTCATCATTTACTATACAACTCGCACCAACCGTGGTCATTCAACACCCTCCACAGCTCCTTCAATGCGAGCACGAGGTATCCCACGTGAGCACTGGGTGAGTGAAGTGATTACAATGAATTAGAATGGTAACACGTGTGATGAAGGGCTTGAATAAAGGGTTAGATGAATGCAATAGAGTGAGTTCAGCCAACATATGTCAAGGCAAAGTAAATGAGATGAGCAGGGGGCGCCTGGTTAGGCAGAGCATGCTCAGGATGGCCAATGCAAGCAAAGGGCAGTGGAGCCCCGAAATGGCTACGCCAGGTGAGAACTAGGTTAGTGAGTCGAGAAAGGATAGGCCAGATAAGGCAGGTTGAGTAAATCTAGCATGATGTAAGCAAGGTCTGGCAAGGCAAATACACAGTTGAGAACATGGTGGTCTAGATGATTGACGGTTGAGTAAAGCAAGTAATCTTGGTCTGTGGAAGAGGAAAGCACAGTTTGCTAAATCCAGCACATTGTAGTTAGTACAGTGGGCACAAGAAAGGTCAGAAGACTGGAGGTTTTTAAAGTCGTTTTTATGGAGAGGAACAGGCCACCTGGGATCGGAGCTATGCAAAAGAGAGGTTAGTACAGTTTACTAGCATCTGGATGTCCCCTAAAACGTACCTCAGTATAATACATGTGTAGACATTTGGGAGAAAAAATGTGGATGCAGAAAAGAGTTTCATATGGGAGGTGCATAAAACAGAGAAGGTTCCACCCATGATTCTCTTCTCTCCATAAAAGAACGAACTATCAACAGAATACTTAATGCATGGTCTGACTTCCTCAGACAACTAAAGAGACTCTGACTGTAATACTGGCCCAAAATGGAAAGAGCGCATTGCTTTTCACTAAGTTTAATTAGAGCTTTGCTTCACTGTAATTTGAAACATGGCAAACTCATCTCTTTGTCTTGCTAGCTTATATAAAAGGAATTCAAATTGCAATCCAGAGAATAGATCTCAAAACCCCAGCAGGCGTCATAAAAACATTCTACAATACCTTTTTGTTTAGAGATACTGGCCTGGGCTGAGAGAACTATGGGGCTTATTATGATGTCGTGACGTTCGATATTGCGTCACGACATTGTAACGAGTGAAACCCCCGCCATATTACAATGGAGGGGGGTTTCGTGGTGGATGCAAAGTGCGTCCGCTGCTTTTCCGCTGGTCGGTCGTGCCGGCCGGGTGGAATTGGACCCTAATATGGTGGCGGTGCCTAGCAAGCACCATCATCCATATTAGGATGGTGTGTTGTGAAGGCCATGGAACGGCTGGCGGGGATGTTCTTTGAGGGCCCTATGCGGCCCCACTGGGTCAGGTTGTGCAGTTGGGGGGTACCCATGGTACCTCCCTCCATTTGCATGCACAAGGTGGCAGGCACCGCGTAGTGCCTGCCACGTTGTGCATGCAAATGCACAACATGCCGTTTTGGCATTGCGGCGGGTGCTGCAGTAAGCAGCGGCGGGTGCTGCAGTAAGCAGCACCCGCCGCAATGTCAAATATGCAGGATGCGACCGCCAGGGTGGTGGTCGCATCCTAATTAGTGGTGCAGGACCGCCGCACGTCTGGCAGCCGGTCCCAACACCGCAAGGATGGCGGGCGGACTCAGGTCCGCCCGCCATCCTAATGGGCCCCTATGTTTTTTTCTCTACATTTGAGAGTCCCTTTAAGGTTTGAGGTCATTATACTTTCAAAAATAGGAGAACATATCTCTCAATGTAGTGTGCCTTGGGATGGACTGCCTGCCTGCCCCATCCTCATTCAATTGTCTCGCTGAATGGTGATCAGCCAGCGCAAGGTAGTGAGTGATACACCACCCCCCCTTATGATGCCAATGGTTCCTCCTGTTCACACAGACATGGCTGGGCTCCACCAGGCGGTTGTGAGCCCGTCTTCCACCACTAAACACATTTATGCACATATTCGCACCCCGACATAAAAAACGCACACACAATTTGATTCAGACAGCGGGTGTTACATCACAACTCACCTATGCTGCCTGCAGATGGGTGCTTGGAGGTGCAATCTCGGCTGGGTTATGTGTTGTAAATAAATTAGATTTCCTTTCCCGCTTTTCATGAGAGATGCAGGGGGCTGGCACTGTGACACATCCACAGTGTGATTGACTGCACAGTGTCTGATGGACCCTGCACTTTCAATCACAGGCACTCACAAAGCATCCAAAACCCCGAACAGCCCTAGAGTAATGCAAATGATCAGCTGCTGAATTATTCGCCAGTGGCTTCACTGGCTCGCTCGCTCCACTCTGACAGCACACTCTTGTTCGGCAGGAGTTGAGCAGAGCACTTTTTGTGCAGCTGCATAGTCACCAATGCCACCGAGCCTGGCCTTCCTGTCTGCCCCAAAACTACCGGTACTCTCCTTAACCAAGGACGAGTTCTGGTACTTGAAGGGAGAAAATGTAGAAATGCCGCTACTCGCCACCGGTGAGTACCTGCCCATTGACAGCACTGCAGGTAACTATAAAACTTCATTTTTATTATCTGCAATTAGTTCTAACATGATCAACATGGAACCTCTTTTGCGTCCAGATTTGTTAAATGACTACAAAACCTGCAGGCACTAAAGTTAGTTATTCGTGTTTTTTCAAAATGCTTTGTTTAAAATAAATCCACAAATGTTGATAAAACTGATGTCTAACGATTAAAGCTGAGAACACAGACACTGTAAATGTTTGATGACAAAAACGGTTTTACTTTTCCAACTAGCAAACCACGTGTTTACTGTGGACTAGAGGTGGGCGGAATTCTTAACTCCGAGACAGAATCTAGGTGCCAGCACTGCGAACCTGCATCCGCCCTGTTGCTTCAGGTTGTAGGAGGGTGTGAGCAGAAGCTTCATGTGGGCTGAGCGCCGGTTGCGGGTAGGTTTATGCCTTTGAATAAGGCTAGAGATAAATTTTGGACTTGTGCCATGCAAAGACTTAAAAATAAGGCAACCAACTTTGAAGGCGCGCCGTTGTGGTATGGGAAGCCAATGCAACTTCTTCATGAGGGGGGAGACATGTTGCCATCTAGGCTGCTGGAAGATCAGTCTAGCGGCCTGGTTCTGCACCAGTTGCAGTATTTTAGTTGGATATAGTGCTATGCCGAAGTATAGGGAGTTGGCATAGTCTATGTGCGATATAACCATGACTAAAACAACCTGTACCAACACTTCCCTAGTGGGGAGTCTGCTGATCTTGCTGAGCTGAAAGAAGCAAGTAGAGATTACCGATCCAATTTAAGTTTTCATAGTAAGGTCACAAGACTCTTGTCTTGGGGGATGGAGTGGGGAGAGAACCCAGCTCAACTGGCCAGAATTACTCATTAATTCCACAGTTCTGCTGGCGGAATTAAATCAGCAATGTAATGGTACTTCAGCAGGCATGGGAGGAAGCAGTACCACTATGTTTTAAAACCAATGCAGATTAAATGTTAATCTGCAGTGATTTTTGAACATAGAGGGACTGCTCCCTCTTCCAGCCTTGTTTGGAGGTGTATGCACTGGAGTGGAGACCCCTCGTTACCCTAACATACTTATGCCAGGGCCCTGATGGGGTATGCACTGCACTGAAGAGCACTGCATAGCCCTCGGTACCATGACATAGGTATGAGTGCACCGAGGGGTTTGCACTGCACTGGAGTGCACTGCATATCCCTTGTTATCCTTACATACTTATGTAAGGGTACCAAGGGGTATGTACTGCAAATTGCGGTGCCCACTCTGCCCATTGTTGGAATTCTGTAGAATTTTGTAGAATTGTAATGTAATTCAGCATAATTCCCCAGATTGAAACTCTCACAGTTTCACCCACCCCTAGAATTGTAATTTAATTCAGCGCAATTCAGTGCAACTAAACTCTACCAATTCCACCCACGCCTATCGTGAACCCACTTGAGAACTGAAGGCCTCATTTATGAGGCCCCTTGCAGCACTTTTATGCCGCTGGAATGTCACTTTTATGATGCTTATTTAAAAGGCCATGTAAAGCCACTTCATGGCCCTGTAAATATGTGCCGCTTTCACACAGAACACTGCGTGAAAGGGCGTTCCATGGGTGTTGCTGTGGGTGTTCCCACACAACACCCATGGAATCTGAAGCATTCCCAGATTTACAAGGAATCATAAACCTGGAAATGTGTCAGAATCTAAAGCCACCCCAGGGGTGGCTTTAGGGAGGTGCAACGAGGAGAATTCATTTCTCTTCCTTTTTTTTCATTTTTCTATGTGTACTCCATTTTGCAGCTCACATCGAAAGAGAAAATCGCCTGAATTGATTAATTTTGTGCAGGAAGGAATACCTTGCACCTTGCAACACAGGCACCTTTCACCATGGTGCAAGGCAGCCTGCGTTGGCGCATGGCAGTCCATTGCACGCCAGCGCAGGAGAATAGGACAGGAATGCTCCATATCTCATAGATACAGTGCATTCCTGCCCTTTTGTTTTGACGCAGCGTAGCAAGATTCCTTGCGGCACTGCCCTGCGCCAAAACCTCATAAATGAGGCCCTGGGTGTGTAATTTCACACACACACTCTCTCTCTCTCACACCCACGCACCCACACACAGGCACCCACATTCTGTATATCTCTAAGTCTCTTACTTACTTTCTGGGGACCGCAATGCTCATTATGTGACAGTTCTATTTAAAAATACCATGAAAATTCCACCTTCAGAGATGTAAACAAAGGTCAAGAACCAATGATCAAAACATGAACATGTTGTTTGTTTAACTTGTCCCACTGCCTGTGCGCACTGCCACTTCCCTCGCTGTCCTAATTAAAATGTGCTCGCCTGCCTGGGATTGCTGTTTTAAATAGCAGGGCACCATGCCACACTGTATCAATTAAAGGACCGCATACATTAACTGGCCAGCGAGGAAGAGGATGTCAGGTGACATTTCTTACAGCCTTTCTGACATTTCTTGAGGATTAGCAGTGCTTTAATTATTTAAAGCCTGCTGTTCAGCTCATCTCCTGGGTCTCGGAGTCAATTAAGCAGCAAAACACCAGTGATGCAACTGAGGCGAATGCGAGGAAGATCTCCAAACTCGACAACCCCGCAAAATCAATGGCGGATTAACAGAGCCATCAGGGCACTTGCAGAAAGGGATGACTGAGCCGAGTTCAGACAAGGGTTCGCATGAAATGTTACTTTTGGACTCCATTAATCCAGTCCTTGTCACATATCAATGTCTCATTGAATGATGCGTGCATTAGTACAGGATTCCAGTAAAACATCCTACATTTATTGTTACAACAAACACAGGCATCCTTTACCATTCGCAAAGTCTCTACATTGTTCATACGTTTAAGGCTAATTATAATTAGGGGTGGGCGGAATTTGCGAAATCCACTTTCGCAAATTATCGCGAAAATGTTTAAAATTATCGCAAACAAGCGGAAATATCGCGAAGATGCGGAATTTTTTTTACCGCATGTTCGCGAGATTTTCTGCATGGTTGCGGGTCGCCAACTTACCCATGTGGTTGCTCGCGGGCGCGGCCATCTTGTTTTGAGTTGTCTCGCGGTGCATGATCGCGAGAAGAAAGACGTGATCGCGCGACGCATGACGTCACTGCGGGCGCGAACTGTCGCGAGACAGCGCAAATGGCTAAAAACAATCCAACATCTCATGGAGAACGCGACCGGATCAAGAAAACTTGTTGCGAACGCAGGGATTCAGGTAAGGCGATCGCGCGCGCGCGCGAGAATGTATTATTTTACAGCGCGAGCAAGAAACAAATTATCGCCCAGCTGCGGAAAGTGGAAATTTTGACATTTTCGCCCTCTCCGTGGAACGCGAAAATGTCAAATTATCGCAATTTCCGCGAACGGAACAAAATTTTTGCCCAGGCCTAATTATAATAATGAAACATCTGACAAGAAGCCTCTTCGAAGAAGTCGTTCAAATTATCCATTAAAACACCATGACCCACCCGCTCTTTGGAGGGGTCGGGCCCTCTCTGTGTAGATTTTGCCCCGCTGAACATTGGCAATGCAATGTTTGGTAGCACAACCCTCTCTGGTCTTCGTTCAGGGTTCTATAGTGGATGGAGATGTGAAAGTTACAAGAACTGCTGCTCCCACTGGTATTTTAAGAAGCATCAAAGGGTTACACACCACTGCTTTATAAAACAACTAGACTTTTTAGCAAGGGAAAAAGGAACAGAAAAAATCAAGGATTGGCAAAGCCAATATGCCCAGTGTTGTCTGTCAGTCAGCCCTTTGGCAATTTTCGTTTTGTCATGATTTTAAAAAATCCTGTTGTTCAGGAAGCTGCCAGGTGTTCCTCAATTCAACAAATAACATTGACTAAAGGCGAAAATGTTTCTTGATCTTAAAAAAGCATACATTACCATAGTACTCCAAGCATACATTACCATAGTACTTCCTGGCGCTAAATGGATCATCTTTGTGTGTGGATGTGCTTATTGTGAAAAGGCAGCATGCCCTAACTCATAGTGAAGTCTGAAGTAGGCTGATGCATTGCCCCTTTATGCATGCTTGAGTGGGTTGATGAAAAATGTGAATGACACAACCACAGACATATGGTTGAGGTTGGCTGAAAACCCCCATAAATATGTATGTCAAGCATACACCTAAAAAATTGAATCGCTCTGCCATTGGCTGCCAGCCTCTTGCTTTTGAGAAAGAAAGAAAGAAAGAAGTTAAGAAGGAAACAAAGCAAGAAAGAAGGAAAACAAGAAAGGATAGAAAGATGGCAAGAAGAAAGGAAAGAAAGAAAGAAACAAACAAACAAACAAAAAGAAAGAGGAAAGGAAGGAAGGAAGGAAACAAAGAAATAAGGAAAGACGAAGAAAAAACGAAAGATGGAAATAAAGTGAGAAAGTAAGAAGGCATGAAGACAAGAAGAAAGGGAGGAAAGAAGGAAAGAAAGAAGGAGGAAAAGATGATTAGAAGGAAGGAAAGATGGAAAGAAAAGAGGAAGGAATTGAGAAAAGGAAAAGAGAGAAAGAAGGAAGGAAACATAACGAAAGGAAATAAACCAAAGTGAGAGAAAGAAAAACAGAAAGAAAGAAACAAGGAAGGGAAGAACAAAAGAAAGAATGAAGGAGAGTAAAAAAAGAAAGAGAGAATGGAAGAAAGGACAATAGAAAGAGATTGAGAAAGAAAGTACAAAGGCAAGAAGACACAAAGGTAAGAAGGAAAGCAAGAAAGAAGGAAAGATAGAAAGAAAGAAGGCATGAAGGGAAGGAGAATAGGTAGAAGGAAAGAGAGAAAAAGAAATACAAGAACAGAGGAAAGGAAGACAAATAAATGAAAGAAGAGAAAGAAGGAAGGAAGGAAAGAAGAAGAGATTGAATAAAAAAGAAGGAAACCAAGAAAGAAAGAGGGAACAAAAAAAGAAAGGAAAGAGGGATGGCAAGAAAGAAAAAAAAAGGAAAGAAAGAAAGAAAAAAGGACAGCAGGCAAGAGGAAAAGAAGGCAAGAAAGAAGAAAAGAAACAAACAAACAAAGAAGGAAGGAAGAAGCAAAGAAACAGACAAACAATCAAACAATCAAACAGAGGAAGAAAGAAATATAGGCTGATTTTTCTTCAAGTTTAAGTTTATTAAAGAATCATTTGTGAAACTAAGTTTAGAATGAACTGTTCAGAAGAATTGTCTCCTTATGAATTCACATGTATAATATTGAAGCTTCCAGTTTGTGTATAACATGCATAGTAAAAAGAGAATAACTTAATACTGAACAGTTTCAAATTGATGCAATCTGTTATGCTGTGAAGGACCAGAGTCAGATAAACAAAGGACACTTCAAATGGAATCTACAACAGCATTGGCAGGAAACATGAACTGATAAAGCACAGAATGTGGCCTGTGCTCACATCTGATAGAACGGTCCTGCTTTTGCTGGAGCAGAGTTTTCTATTGAAAATGTATCGAGTTTTAAGCTCCAGTTTTTGTTTATATGATATGACTAAAATTACTGATTTTAAATGACTAATTATTAGTTTTGTTAAGAGTCTTGACTAACCAACATTACTAATGAGAAGAGACTACACGTGGGAATGCATATATGTTGCTTAATAATAAATGTGCGGTTTAACTAAATAAGTATCGTAAAAGTGCTATTTGTTTTGTGTTTGTGCGTTTAAAATAACGTGTGCTAATGCTTTATTGCGTTGCAGAAGGCTAGATAAGTACATACACATAAGGGTATTAGTGGGGTTTAACACTGTACAATCATTATGATGTGGTAACGTTGTTTGTGTTTCTTTTAATTAAGATGGTCCGTTTTGGCCTAAAACAAGATGGCTGCCATTTACAGCCTGCCCTCGAGTGATTGAATTTTGACGAGAGGCCTTGCTGAACATGGTCGAGAGTCACCTGACCACAGCCTTTGCCTGGTTAGAAAGTTTTCCGTGAGGACAGCAGCTCCGGGAACGATTCCAACTGTCCTTGGACAAGGATAAAGCCACAATGAACAATGACCAGTCTGCGGTGGCTCTGCTAAGATATCGAGGAAGAGCATTTACGAAAGAAACATTTGCAAACTCGAGTTTCCTTCTCCCGTCTTTTTATTTTTGTGATTTTTCCTGAGTGGAGGTTTTCTAAATGTAACCAAGAGACTTCCTTTCCTGCTCGCTCTGCTCAGTGGCTCAACGGATATCTAACATTTGTCTGTAACTTTTATTTGTAACTTTCTCTATAAATATGTTAGACTAGAGAGGGTCCATGTTCGTTCATTCGTTGGTTCGTTCTTTCCTTGCGGTCATCGCGTTTGGACGTTTCCTATGCTGAGGACGGCGGCTCGAGAGACTTTACCGAGAGACCTGTCCTGACCCATTTAGCTAGAATAGGTAACTATGAGAATAACGATTTTGCTAATGATTGACTTTTCATTTGAATTAATTTAGATAAACAAGCATTTGTTTGAATTCCAGTGTCGGGTGTTTATTCCTTGTCATTTATTGAGTTTCAAATGTATTTCTCATGTTTAAAATCATGACTCAAGGCAATGTCATTAAGGTCGCATTGACCTCATTGTAGATGCAGATTGGTTTAGGTTTTCTCTCCTATATTCAGTGTGGATAGAGTAATAGTGTGAATTTAGTGTGATGGGCCCTAGCGTATGATGTGTGATTGCGCGTGTGACTGTAGATTTACTCTGTCCGTGGAAGCAGGGAGAATTTATATGCGCCGATCTGCAGCACTTTCACCTCAGGCTTTCAACACAAACGCAAAACTAAATTACCTATAATGCATTTGAAAAACACTGGCACTGAAGGGAAGTACCTTGTGTGCGAACTTTCTCATTGTGAAAGAGCAAAATGCAGTTACTCAATGTGAAGTTAACAAGTGCCTGAAGTTGGCTGACCCTTTGCCCCATGCTGTAAGCTGTAGTGCTTGGAAGTGAAAGCAAATGTGAATGACACAACAACAAGCCAATGGATGACGAGAGGTGAGTGGAAGCAACTTAAAGTATGGATATTATACAAATAATTTCAGTAAAATCAAAAGGCCCCAGCTAATGCCAGACCTAAAAAAAAGATCCCCAACAATGGAGATGAAGGCTTCTTTTACCAACAGAAAGCATGAGAACCACCTCCACTGTCTGACCTGACCTCTGTCCCTTAGGCACTTCTGCTTGCTTACTTTCACACCTGGCACTCATTATTGCTCCTTTAAACCCCTCTCCCAGGCACTTCTGCGTGCTCTATTTTCCCCACTCACTTAAGAACTCCTGCTTGCCCTTCGACATGGCTGGTTGAGGCACTCCAGTCTACCTTTCTCTCTTACTGTGAGCGCATATTGATAGCAGCCACTGATGCTATGCGGGAGAAGAGCAGCAACAGAAGTCAATCGGGCAGCTGGGCAACGGTAAAGGGTACGCTGCGTGTTTGTGTGGGCATGTGTGAATCTTTGAGGGCATGTGTGTGCATGGGTGTTTGTGATTGTCTTTGTGTGTGCATGCATGTGTACATGTGTGTGTGTGTGTGTGAGAATCTGTGTCTGTGGCTTTGTGTATGTGTATGAGTGTTGTGCCCACTTTCCATCCTGGTTATATGTTACACCCTCGTGTAATAAGATAGTGAACAATTGTGGGCATCTACGGGTGATGTCTCTTGCTCATCCCGGTTATATGGCATCCTAACCATAATGGTGGGAATTCATGGAAAGGTGTGGGCTTCCATGAGATGCTGCCCATTGACCACCATGGTCAAATATCGGCCCTGGAAAATGGTGGTAATCCTTGGCAACCTCTGGGCATCCATGTCACTATTCCCATTGCTCACCTGTAGCACAATGACAGTCACAAAATCGAGGCATTTCTTTGCAACTGTTGGGATCCATGCATGATGTTCAACCTTGTAAAAGACAGACCCTCCAAGAATGTGCTAAATATTGCCAACTTGCGAGCATCCATGCAATTATGCTCTTTGCCCACACCTTGTAAATGTGTAAAGCATCCTGTGGTTACCTAGGGCAACTACTGATTTATGGACAGTGTCTTAGTTTGTACTGTTGTACTCCACTTAGATTATCAAGTTACTCAATCAATCACATTGCTTTATTCGGTATAAAAGAATACCATAAAAGTACAAGTAAAATACAGCAAAGTTAAAAAACAAACCAATTCAATAATCTAAAAATCTACATGATACGTATTCAATACATCAATAATTAGGTACCCCTCCCCTCAGCCAATTCATTCATAAAACCATGAAGGGAATAACATCATGGGCAACCTATGTTCTCCAAATTGCCCCTTGTTGCTCTAAGCCTGACCGCTGCCCTTAAAAAATTTACAATACAAAACAGAGTCGAAGCATCTGAAGACAGTTTTAAAAATAACAAGGCCACCCTTGCATGTTTAAATCTAGCTTTCTAGATGCTCCTGGATTGTGAATAAAAGGGACATAATAAAACATAGTGAAGGGTATCCTGTGGAGACCGTTGGTCGCAGCCACATGCTCCCTTCATCTCTATAGACGCTGTATATCCTGTCGGGTCAGCTAGTATGCGATGCAGAAGATTTAGCCTGAACCGTGTCATTAAAAATCTATCATAGGCATTATAAAAATAATACAAATAAGATTTGATGCCCCCGGATGTTTTAGTTAGAAGGTGTTCTCTCACTGACGGTTTAATCAGCTCCCTATCTTCCCTGAGTGTTGTAACATGCTTCAAAAACCGGTCCTTAACCATGGCCTTATCCTGCACAGATATTTTAGAAGGGTTAGTAAAAAGGTCTGCACATCCTATTCCCTCGAGGGTCTCCTTCACGTACTTTAGCCATGGGATATTAAGCCCGCGGGTGAGGCAGTCTGCTATGACCTGCCTACTGAATGTCACCTCCGCGTTTGCCCAAATTTTAGCCCAGCAGACTAGGGGTTTAACTCCCAACCTGTCCCTAATGTAACAAACTCCAAGTTCTTCATGGACAATATGGGATGGCGTACTCTGTGGAAATTTTTAGCAAACGCGAAGATATTTATTTTCCTTTATTTGTAGTTGCTTTGCGTCAATAAAACCCCATACCTCACTTCCATAGAGGACTTTGGCGCAACACATGGAGCTATATAATCTCAAAATTTGCTCAGGTGACCATCAACCTAACTTTTGTGCAAAATTCATGATCGACCCAGAGCAACTAACTAGAGTACGACATTTCTCCTCAAGTAAATTTTTAAAATTTAGACGGCCGTCAAATAAAATCCCCAAATACGAGAAAGAGTGCACCTTTCCCAGGCGATGTGAACCAATAGTATAATTGTACAATTTGCTTGTTTTTTTGACCACTTCCATGATATATGATTTTGACAGATTGGGGGACAAATCTAAGTTCTCCATAAAAGAAACAAAGCCATCTATCAAACTCTGCAGTCCTTTGGGGGTGCGGGCAAGGAGAACCGCGTCATCCGTGTAAAGCAGGACGAGAATCCCTCGAGAGACAATCCTTGGTGTATCAACCTTTAAAGTCCTTAGTGCCTGATCCAGTCTATTAAATTTAATGTAAACAAAAATGAGGCCGGAATGCAACCCCGTCTGACCCCACTAGAACATAAAAAAGGTTCTGTGGTGCTTCTCTCCTGATTGTATCTGACCACAGCGGTAGTATTTGAGTGCAAGGATTTTAAAATATTAATAAGTCCTGGGTCCACACCAAGGTCACCCATGAATGCCCATAAATTCCCTCGGTTAACTCAGTCAAAAGCCGCCGTCAAGTTCATAAATGCCAAGTACACTGTCCCTTGGCTGGCAATGGTGTACTTGGCTACAAGTAGATATAAGTTGAGACATTGGTCGGTGGTTGATTTCCCTGGCCTAAAGCCAAACTGGGTGTTAGTTATAATGTGCTGGTCCTCAGTCCAATCCATTAGCCTGCTGAGGATAACCCGCCCTAAAACCTTTGCTGACACGTCAATTAGGGAAATTGGTCGATAACATAGTGGGCTATCCTTGTTACCTTTTTTAAAAAGGGGAACAATCGTGGCTGTGGACCAGGATGGCGGCATAACTGTATCTACTGCTGCATTAATAACCCTAGTTAGAATGGGCGCCCAGAGATCTACCTTGCTCATAAAAAGGTTGTGTGGAATCCCATCGGGACGCGGTGCCTTGTTTCGGGTCAAACCTTCAATCCCTACCTTGATCTCATCCAAAGAGAAACTTAACGGGGTAATATTCCGTTCCCCCCTATTATCCTCCGACTGAGCCTCATCTGAGCAGTGATTGTAGAGCCCGTAAAAATATTCAAGCCATTCCCGCAGCAAGATATTGTTAGCTAACCTGGGTTTATTTGCCTCTTGGAAACAAGGATTGTTTATAACTTTCCAAAAGGCGGTTGTGTCCTTTAACTCCATTGCCTCCCTCAGATCCTCCCAGGCTTGCTGTTGTAATTTTGTTTTACAGCCTTTAACGGCTAACTTATAGTTCGTCCTACAAAGGGTCACCCTACCCTTGTCTCTTAGGGAAAATTTTAGAACGGCTTTCAGCTCTCTCAAAGCACGAGAACACTGTTGGTCAAACCACCTTGGGTCGTCCGATCTAGCTCTGTAGTTCTGATCAGACCGTTAATTAATTGAGCGACACCCTCAAAGGCCCTGACTAGTTCGATCCCCTCCACATTTAGGTCTAGACAGTTCGCAATGACCTATTCACCGTCTTTCAATAGTGCTCTATAAAAAGCTTCACCATTGGCCTGTGACCATCTCAGCCTCCTACCTTGACCTGTGGCACATTCCACCCCCCCCCCCACTTTAGATGGTTTCTTACAAAGGTTTAACTCGACAAGGGACATAACAAGCGGATTATGATCACTGAAAATACTCAAACAAATTCTAAAACCCGACACCCAGCTTTTTAGTGCTATGGAAACAAAAATGAAATCAATAAATGAAGCACATCCTCTGCCTTTAAATGTGGGGTGGATCATTTTGTCCTTTCCAACTTCAACCAGATCCATGGTATGTGTGAGGGTGTGCATATTTAATAGCTTACATAGTACCCTTCCCTCCTTGGTGTGTTCCATATGCGGGCCCTCTTCCAGTGTACACCATGACCAATCCCCACAATTAACTTTCAAATTTGGACACAGGTGGCAATTAAAGTCGCCAGCTAAGACCAAATGGGGCGCCGGCGCCCCTCGCTCCTGCATGTGAGTGAGCCTACTATCCAGCTCATCCATACTTACAGTACCCTGACCCGGTGGCGTTGCGTTATAAAAATTTATGAAGATTAACTTGTGACCCTTGTTATAAAACCTAAGCCCCTGCATAATATCTGAGTCCCAATCCAAGTCAATCCATCTGCCCTGTATCCTGAGATCAACATATATGACCAACCCTCCCCTTGCTCTCCCTGATATTGCCTTACGGGCCGGTACAAAGTAGGTTTTATAACCCTCTAGATGAAGGGTACTATTATCTACTTCCCATGTTTCCTGTAAGCAGATAAGTTGAAATGTCCTTATATAAAATACCCAATCTTCATTCTTGAATTTGGCAGATAAACCAGCTATGTTCCAGGAAACTATTTTAAATTCTCTCTCATTTTGTCTATCTAAGCTAGCCAATATCAGGTGGGTTTGGGGCCTGTGGACTTCCATATTTGGGTCGTTAAGCTCTTGCGTTCGAGCTACTGGATAGTCTGAGGTAGATGGACTTACTACTCCCCCAATTATGCTCGCCACTTCTGTCCCTCCTGAATCTATAGCAGTGACTTTGCTTACATGGGCATAGACACCCTTAACTGCCCCAGGCAAGCCCAGTCAGTTGATATCGTTTAAATCTCTACTTTACTAGGGGGGCATAAGAGTTGTATGTCGGGACTATAAGGCCTCATGCGCTCCCACCAAGTGCCCCCTGTGTTTGTGCTGATAATTCGGGTTCATCATATGTCTGTAAAAGAAGCCCAGTGGGAGCATTTTGATACTTGAGCCCCCCCCTCATCTTGATAGAGCCCCTTATTTTGAGTGAGCAACTTACGCGCGAGCTCGGGGTGCCTTAAATTCACAATCACACTGTGCCCTGGGAAAGCTTTCCTAGTGCTGCCAATCCAAGACACCCTTCTGGCCATCAGAATGTGCCTATGGTCAATAATATTGAACCCTATGTTCCTACACATCCAGAGTGCTGCCTTATTAATCAACTTTAAGGTGGATTCTTCTCTATCACTCATACAGGCCAGGACGCCCGTCAAAATCACAGTGTATGGGCATGAGGCGGGGGGTAGATCTAAAACTGGCAGATCTGTGGTACCCCGGGCACTTTGAGTTGAGAACTCCCTAGAGTGTTGATGTGTAGTGGCTCTACCCACCATTTTAGTAGGGGCTGTTTGTTGTACTGAGATGTTACCTGCGGTCCCCGCCCTCAGGTCCCTCTGTCCCCTAGTAGTAATACTTGTACTGTTTCTATTTCCTCCTGGGGGAACTGGATATGGCACTCTACTCCCCCCCATCCTGTGAGCCCGTGGGCTGTTCGTTGGCCCCGTATCCCCCCCTCCCGCTGCTATAGCGGGTGCGACTGGTGATTTGAGAACTTTCCATTCCCCACGAGGGCTAGATACACTCCGGCTAGCCTCATTGACGGGTGGACTAATCTGGGCCTTAATTTGCCTAGTAGGGGCCCCAAAAGAACAGTTATCAACGTTTCCACTCTTTTTCAGTACTCAATATCAACCCCCAGCTCTGCACCAGCACCTTTGCCTCTATAGGGCATTTGATCAGCTACAAAACCTGCTGTATCAGGGGGCCTAGTTACTTGGGTCTCTGGTCTGGGCTTTTGTTTCTGTTTTTGTTTTAATTTAGAAGACTCCCCACCCCTGGTACGCTTTGCTGGCGGTTTGTCGCTATTTAAGAGCTTCGTGGTGCTACAGATGTGGGGGCCCTTTTCAAACGTGTAATAACCTCCCCGCCTAAACTTGATGTGGTTACATTACTTGTGGTCGATGGAATCAGCGTTGTAGCCCCAGCCCCCTGCCCTGATGATGAGCCTGGATCAGTATCCCTTACAACGTTCTGAAGAAGGCTACTACAAACAGTCTGTGCCCCTGCAGGTTCTTGCAACGGGGTTGATAACAGGGGTGGCGAGATGATGGAGATGGCTCCTTCCCTGTTGTTGTTGCTACCAGGTGTGGCAGAACACAAATAGTCCACGTCATTAGGAGATTTAGTCATAGCTAAACCGCCCATAGATTAGCGTTTTGAGCCACAATGATGTCCAGGGAAAGTCTTTTTTCTGTAAGCTGAATCTGATGAACCAACAGTGATTCTGCTCTGATCAAAAAAGCATCCAGAGTTCCCGTAACCCCACCGCCTACCAAAGAACTCGTGTCCTTGCGCTTACTCATTCTGCGCTCAGTTTACACTTAAACACGGAAGTGCCAATAAACAGTACCTTATTTATACGCCCTGAGTCCAACTCCGTAATTACCTTGGTGCCAAAATATAAGGGGGGTGGCCCAGCCCTGCCACGTCCTGTCACGGACGGGCGCAGATGGGCCTGCCCTTCGCCAGGGCCCACCCGCGCGCGTCCCACGCCGCGGGAGCCCACGATTGCTTTTGAAGCACCTCCTGGCGCTTCAGAATGACGAGGGTGTTGCCAACAGTGGTGCGCCAGAAGGGGGAAGCTGGGACCTCAAGTCCCCCTGCGGCGTGTGAGCTGGTAACCGGGCGTGCACAAGAGCCCAGAGCAAACATTGCGGTCCCCCTCGGACCGATCAGCAACAGGTGAGGATTCGATTGGCGGCAGCAGAGCAAACAGCATTACTCACTTTGTCAGTTGGACTGCCTAGGGTTAGAAGAGTGTGATTAGAAACTTTGGAGCATATGATATTGTAAAGAATACACCATAAAATGTATGTCCAAATATAGTTATCTATTATAAAGGAAATGGTTCTATATTTACAGATTAGTAATATAGGGAGGTAAACATAACTATGTGCACACAATACAGAAGGCGGCAAGATGACAAGATACAACCCCATGCACTTTTCTAGCATTATGGGAAAACAAAAAGTCGATTAGTGGAATACTTGTAAAATTCTGAGCCACTGTCAAGTGCTTTTGCCACATTTCAGTCCCTTGTTTTTCGCCACTATGCCATGCCAGCGAGAGACCAACCAAATTAAAAAACAGTTTTGGCTCTGCTCCTATAGCCTCCAACTGCAGACACACTGGAACATATTTACAGACCATTCGCCATGAGAACAATGGCAGTCCGAATACCAAGCCAAAGAAGAAAGAAAACTTAAGAGAGAATCTACTATTTTGAGTAGGCTTACTTTGTGCCCTCATTGAGCAAAACTCAGCCTGATCACAGTGTCCTTGTCCCATACACACATAAAGTCCCACACACACATAAAACAGTCTATGCCCATCTAATAATTCACCATACAACAAGGAATGAAAATAAGGGCCTGTGTTGGGTCTTCACAGATTTATATATTTCATAGTGGAAAAGTCAGGGTGCCCTTTCTGCTCTAGATTGTGTTTCAAGTGTAACTTAACACTTGACCCTGCCCGCACTGCGGGTGGCAAACAAAATATGCCAAATGTATACCAACAAAATTTATGCAAATGTTTATACAATACACATCACTTTAATTCTTTTGATTTTGCAACAAAATTTGTCATCAAAAATAATCTCGCACAATTACTTTTATACTTCAATACACGATATATGTTGAAACCAATGTAATATGTGATTTTTCCACATCAACATATTACAATAATTAGAAACATTGTGTAGCCTTCTTGTAATTCATTTGTTGCTTTGTCCCAATGCATTTCGGGATGCAAGATCCCTTCTTCAGGGAAACTGTTAAAAGTAAAACATGAATAAACATAACTTTTCATGGTTTATCCAGCACGACAATTTTAGTAGAACAATCACTTGTTATTATATTTAAAGAATATAATAAAGATTCTGTTGATAGGTTGAAAAAGAAAAAAAAAACAGCCATCACCGAAATGAAACACCCAGTGTGTGTATCTCAACAGAGCAAACCTGCCCATTCCACTTACCAACTATGAATAAAAGACCGATATCTGACGTTATTCAATTCTGAAAATGCCTCATGTGCTGTAATCAAAACGTATATGAATGTATTCAACACTGCCAATCACTGTAGATCTTTGGTTCAACTGAGTTCTATGTTAGACCTGACAAGTTACCTTAGATGCAATGAAATTAGACGAGTCTGATGTAAATAACACAGGTTCTCCCCTTAGAGGCACACTGCAAGAAAAAAACTATATTGTGGACAGCTGTGATCATGCTACATTAAGGAACTACCATTAACCATTGAGTACTTCACTATTTACCGGCAAACTGTAGACTCTGTCTTTCGCTGAACGTTTCCCCGATGACCTCTTGAACTCCGCAACACAGATTTTAATGATTCTTTCAACGCACTGTGTCAACTGTAAAACAATCATAGTCAACTCAGTCAACCACTGTCTGTGCATATTCAGCTTACACTGACAGAAATATGCTTTTTGACTTCACGCAAACTTTACCTTGAGTTATGTGTGAATAATTAACCAAGGTCTGCAGTGATCTCCCGTCCGATAGACCGTGTCTGTATGTTCCAAGGTCTCCGGCATAATCTACAAACAATCGTAAACCCGACCATGAAAACGCTACTGTTACCGCTTACCGAAAATCTTAATGCAGTACTTTATGCACGCCCCAATGGGCGAACGTACCTGAAAATACTTGTACTTCTCCCGCGAAAATGTGAGTGAGGCAACCGCTAACTTCCTGTATCCTCCTGTCTACCGCGATGATTTAACTACCGACATACGTATCAACATAGAAATGAGACTCATGCTCGCGTCGATCCTCAGCCAAACGCAGCAGCCATCTTTGAACTGAATGTTTGCATTTCAGTGCTTGCTAAACGATCAGTGCTTAAAATTAAGAATCAATAAAGAAGAGTTTAAGTGAAAGTTTAAAAAAATGAAATGAGAAAGTAACCAAGAGTGTGACGAACCATGTATTGCCAACTTCCTAAGTTTTATCAATATGACATAAAATGCATGCTAATGGCGTCAAACATACCAGGAGTCAACAATACAATGCATTTCGCTACAGAAAACATATCATGTCAATTTTATCATTTAATCCTTTTGGTACCATTGTATCCAAAAATGTTATCGACCAAATTTCACGTTGAGAAAGCATTTTTGCATTATCATAATCTGGACGTAATTTGAGTTTTTCTAAGACTTGAAATCTTAATTGTGGAATTGTGTGATTGAATTCAACCCAATGTGTGGCAAGACTAGAAGTGCCAACTTTGTTTCTGATTCGACGTTTATGTTCTGTAATTCGTATGTTTAATTTTCTCTCTGTTTTCCCTATATATAGTTTGCCGCATTTGCATTTAATACTGTAAATAACATGTGTGGAATTGCAATCTGCCTGATCTTTTAGTTTAATACTCTTGCCTATTAGGGGATGTTGAATGGATGATCCGACTATTACATTGTTACAATGAATGCAATTCTGGCATTTTTTCGTGCCAGGTTTAGTTGTGTGCCCCATGTGACTTTGAGATTTGGCAGTCCCCATTTCTTTCAAATTTTTGCACCGGGTGCACGCAAATAACAGTTTACTGGTGAATAATCCTTTGAAATCTTCCTCATGTTGTAACAATTCCCAGCGATTATTTATGATATGCTTGATTTTATTTGATTCTGTTGAGAATTTAAACCCAAATAGGGTTCTTTCTTGTTTCTTCTTGGGTTGCAACTGTAAGAATTCTTCTCTTGATAAATTTGCAATTCTTCTCTCGGCTGTTTGTATGGTTTTCTACGGATATCCCCTCTCTTTAAATCTTTTCCTCTGTCTTTCCATTTCTTCGGATAATGCTTGCTCGGTGGAGGAAATCCGTTTAATCCTCATCATCTGTGCGTAAGGCAGGTTTTGTAAGAGAGCTTTCGGATGGAAGCTGGTATATAATAAAGAATTGTTCCGATCAGTGGGTTTGTGATAAACCGCTGTATCCAATTTAGATCCGTTGAGAGTTACCATTACATCCAAAAATGCTATTTCATTGTAATTAATCTGGTGTGTAAATTGGATTTCTTCTTGTTTAGTTCTTCTAGTTTGGATTGTAATAATGCCTCAGTTCCAATCCATATTAGAAAGATGTCATCAATGAAACGTTTAAAAAATATCATGTTTTTATTCCATTCTCCATCTGCCAAAATATGATCATTTTCAAATTTTGCCATGAAAATATTGGCAAACGATGGGGCTCTTGGAAACCCCATCGAAGTGCCGCTGATTTGTAGATAATAGTCTTCCTTCAGCAGAAATATGAATGGTGTAAGCAAAATTGTAGTAGCTCCAATAATAACACTTTATTTGCCACTATATCCGTTGATTTTAGTAGAGCCCATTCACAAGCTTCCATACCTTCTGCTAAAGGAATTGATGTGTACAATGCCATAACGTCTACTGTACACAGTATTGCTTTCTTATTCTCCAGATTCACTGTTTCAATAGTTTGGTGAAAGTGAGCCGTATCTCGCACATATGTGGTCCATTTCTGAACAAATGGTTGCAAGAACTCGTCTATGTATTGACCAAGTTGTTCAAAGAGTGACCCACAGCCACTTACTATGGGTCTGAAGGGAGGATCTTGTATGCTTTTGTGAATCTTCGGTAACATGTACAATTTAGGGCACCTAGGGTGCAAGGTAGTCAAAAATCTTTTAGTGTTGATGTTGATCCATTTCATTTCTAATGCTTTTTCCAAAATCACAGATAGAGCTTCCCTTATTTCCGTGGTTGGGTTGTGTGTTAATTTCAAATATGTTGAATCATCATTTCAACCACTTTTTTCTCATAGAATTGGGTGTCCATATTTACTAGAGCTCCACCTTTATCAGCTGTTTGAATGGTTAATGAAGTGTCATTAGCCAACTCCTTAATGATGTTTAATTCATATTTAGAGATGTTAGTTTTCACTTGTGGATTCCTTTGGAGTTTATGTAAATCTTGTTTGACCAGTATTTCAAATGTGTCAAGAATTTTATGTGAAATTGGCGGCATGAAAGTGCTAGAAGTTTTGAATTCTTTGTACTCAAGTATTTCTCTGTTCTATGCGTACTCCGTTGACTGAGGTACGACATTGGAGAAAAAATTGCGTAATCTAAGTTGGCGCATGAATTAAAAAAAATGTATATCTATTTCGAAACTGTTGCTGTGATATATAGGCACAAACGAGGTGCCTTTATTGAGCACTTGGATTTGTTGTTTATTCATGCATTTAGAAGAAATGTTGATCACTAAGGTCGATTCTTGATTCTCAAATTTTGGCTGACTGTTCCTTTGTCCCCGCCGGGTTTTCTTAAATCGCTTTTCTCCGGTGGTCTGCCTGTTGCTGAACCTTTTTCTAAAAAAAACGATTGTTGTTGTTGTGTAGCCCCGCTTGTAGATGGTCTTTCACCATTATTTCCAGCTGCAGAGGATGTTTCTGTATTGAAAGGTTTCCTGGAAGTGGATAATTCTTGATCTGATTCTATGCTTTCCTGTGATGATGTGGCTGTTTTGGAAGGTTGTCTTCTCTGAGCGTATACCTCGGCCCAGGTGTAAACCTCATTCAACTTGTAATCTATGGTGTCTCTTTTGTACTTCCTTAATTTGCGATCTTGAGTGTCCTTCCCATATTTTTCTAATTTATCGTTTAGGTCTTTCAACATGATCTCCCATTGCTCCAGGTCTACTTATTTCGACAATTCTCATTGTAAGGTGTTAATTTCTTCCTCCAGTTCCTTTATTGTTTTGGATAATTCTTCCACTAGTAATAATATGAGGTCCAGCGAACATTTATTCAGTATGGCATACCACTTATCCATGAAATGCTTATTGAATTGAAACCGGAAAAGCATTGGTTTGATAAGCAGACGAAGACCCTGTGGAATCCTTTGTACCCTGTGGTATTGTATGAGCGTCGATGCATGCAATTTTTGGTTCAATGCTCTTCTTGATAAAAATTCCAATTGACGTAGCTGTTGCTTGACTGATCCACCATGGGTGCTGAATGTTAAAATTTCCGGAATTAAAGAATAAATATCTGTGGCTTGATCTGTGGTATAAGTGTTAGTTTCAGCTTTGTTATCCGTGATGTTTGATATGGAATCAAACGACATGTTTGAACAGTGGGTGCTGCTGCCCTAGTAGCTGAAATTTCAGTGAACAAAAATGTGAATGTGCAGCGCACACCTGGTTTATGCCCTGTAATCTAAATCTACTTTTTGGCCTGTGTTTAATGTGGGCGTGCTGGGGGGGAAGATGGAGGTAGCTGTCCTCCCTCTAATTTGTGTTTCAAGTCTAACTTAACACTTGACCCTGCCCGTGCTGGAGCGGGTAGTACAAAATTTTGTATACCCCCCATTCTGTATGTTTATATTAACTCGAATAATCAATTAATGGTAATATTATTAATTTGTTTGAAGTGAAAACTCACCAATTATATTAACAAAAGATTTACACGTGGGATTTGCATTTTGCATGGCTACACTAATTGTATACTAATATATGTACGCATACTAATGGTAGAAAATTAGAATATTGCATGATATATTTTGCTTTTGTGATGTAATTGTAAGTTGCACCAGATTACATCACTGGGTGAATATAAACGCTTTGAATGTTGCTATTATGCTAGATAATTACTTACACATAGGGGAATTAGTGAGGGTTTAACATTTTATTAGCCATTTCAATGTTTTGATTACGTTTTTGTGTTTGTTTTGCTTAAGTTGACCATTTGGGCCTTCGTAAAGATGGCCGACTGAGATGTACGACGTGACTGTTACTGTCCCACGAGGTTTTGGGTGAAGTGCGCCTACGCCACCGCCAGCAACAATGGCCTCGTCCTGACCCCAGGAGAGATGTACCCACCAAGGTCACACTGGGAGAGTTGCCAAGACCTCAACAATGAACAGTCTTTAAAACCGGAACCAGCAAGTGCGATGACTTAATCTTACGGACTATGTGAGAACTTCACCGAGTGACCCCAAATTCACCAATCAGGACTGTCTAAAACTCATTCTTGATACATTTTGACATTAAAATCATTATAAAAGACGGTAGAATAGTGAGGGAAGAAGTTCGTTTGATTTGTCTTGCTGCGAATTTCCTGACGTTATGCTGATGGAAAGGACGGTGACACTGCCGGACAGCTGTTATCATGAATCTTTGAGAGACTGAATTGCGGCCTGACTTTGATGAATTTAAAGATTTTTCCACGACTTGACTGACTTAGAGGACGACTAATAGCCAGATTAGGTCAATATGATGTTCTGCGGTTTGGACAATGATCTTATAAAAAATTTGCAATTTAATTAGATAAACGATGTTTTTATTAATTGACAAATGTGTTGTGTCGATTATTTGAAGAAATTAGATTAAGAGGAGAGTATAAATAAATGAATTGAATTACCAAACTATAATACAACTAACTGATTCATCGCCAAATGAGGGGAATATCACGAGGTTTGAAGTTAATAAGTATTCAATGCGCATTAGAGTTTAGGTGAAAATATATTCCTTTCATGTCAGCGTTTGGAAACTTATCCCTCTAGGGAAACAGATCAATGAAGTGTGAGTGTTGGTGTTATGGGCCCCACCAATGAATGTAATTGAGTGAATGTGTTATTGCGATATTTGGTCTGTGACGAAGGGGGAATTTGACATTCCACGTTGCAACAGTTTTTCTGGTAGCAGAATGATGGTTGTTATTGTTTTGCTTTGGTGAATATAGCTTGTAAATTGCTTATTGATTATTAGTTATTGATTGATATTGGTTTATGTATTAACACTCTGGTGCCGATTCCGATCCTGTAAAACCCAGGTACGAATGGTCGTACGGAGCGTTTTCTCCATACGACTCGTACCCGGGAAATCCTCCTTACAAACCAGCAAGTAAGATTCGTACAGAAATACCATTTCCGTACGATTAATACAAAACTACGTGCGGCACACAAAAATACCCACAATTCCGATCCGGGACATGACGTACGTGACGTCCGGACGGAGTCAGGCAGCGTTTTGCGGACCAGCAAGTATGATTCGTGCCTACGTCACTCCGCACGGCTCATTTTTTACGGCAGCCAAAAACTCCTGGGAAATTGAGGACGACGCGAAGAAGGAGCACCTGTACGCGATGGACAGCCATGGACCCCATCCTACGTGTAATCCTGGCCTTCGTAGCATACGACCTGGTGCACAGAAACCGACGCAGACGCCGCAGAAGGTCAGACCAACACCCATGGTCAAAGGGGGGGGCAAGGGGCATGCAACTTAACCCCTACCCAAATTATACCACATAAATCATGTACATACTGTACCTCCAGGGTCTGGTCACTTCGGGGGGGAAGTCCACCAAGGCCTGCATCCCGCCACAACGGAAGTGGACGTGGACGCGTCCCGTCACCACAACAATCTTGGTACGGGCCGTACCCACGCCCTCAGAGCGTGGGTATGGGTCGTACCACACGTACCCCTACGTCACCCCAACAATGAAGGTACAGCCCGTACACACGCTCTGGGGGTGTGGGTACGGCCCGTACCACCATTGTTGGGGTGATGTAGGGGTACACGTGGTACAATCCGTACCCAAGCCCTCAGAGAGTGGGTACGGGCCGTACCCCTACATCACCCCAACAATGGTAGTACGGCCCGTACCCCTACGTCACACCAACAATGGTGGTACGGCCCGTACCCACGCCCTCAGAGCGTGGGCACGGTCCGTTCCCCTACGTCACACCAACAATAGTGGTACGGTCCGTACCCATGCCCTCAGAGCATGGGTACGGGCCGTACCCCTACGTCACCCCAACAATGGTGGTACGGTGCGTACCCATGCCCTCAGACCGTGGGTACGGCCAATACCACCATAGTTGGGGTGGCGTAGGGGTACACATCGTACAACCCGTACCCACGTCCTCAGAGCGTGGGTACGGTCCGTACCCCTACATCACCACTACTATGGTGGTACAGACCGTACACACGCTTTGAGGGCGTGGGTACGTGCCGTACCACCATTGTTGGGGTGACATAGGGGTACGGCCCGTACCCACGCTCTGAGGGTGTGGGTATGGGCCGTACCACCATTGTTGGTGTGACGTAGGGGTACGGACCGTACCCACGCTCTGAGGGCGTGGGTATGGGTCGTACCACTATTGTTGGTGTGACGTAGGGGTACGACCCGTACCCACGCTCTGAGGGCGTGGGTACGGGCCGTACCCCTACGTCACCCCAACAATAGTGGTACGGGCCGTACACAAGCCCTCAGAGCGTGGGTACGGCCCATACCACCATAGTTGTGGTGATGTAGGGTTACGGACCGTACCCACGCTCTGAGAGCGTGGGTACAGACCGCATCACGCGTACCCCTAGGGCACCAGTACATCAGTGATACAAGGCGTACACACGCCACGAATGTTGTCATAGGGCCTGGTGCAGCAGCTAACCAGTATATTGGGGGGGTGTATGTCCAGGAGAGCAGTGTACTGCACCAAGGGTGCAGGCGGGTGTGTGGGTGTCTGCCTAGGATTCACCTCAGTGGACAGAGATATGTGAGGGGTGGGTGCATATCACTCCCAGCACTGGACAGAGACATGGGGGTGGGTGCAGAGGAATACAAGCAGTGGACAGAGACATGTGAGGGGTGGGTGCATATCACTCCCAGCAGTGCCCAGAGATATGTGAGGGGTGGGTGCCTATCACTCCCAGCAGTGGACAGAGACATGGGGGTGGGTGCAGAGGAATACCAGCAGTGGACAGAGACATATGAGGGGTGGGTGCATATCACTCCCAGCAGTGGACAGAGACAAGGGGGTGGGTGCATAGGAATACCAGCAGTGGACAGAGACATGGGGGTGTGTACATCATCCTCAGATGACCACAACTCCATGGGTGTATGAACGCATCCACAATGTGCGACTGTGTTGAGAGTGCCATAACAACACATCACTGACAGCAGTGTCCCACTCCCATGAGGATGGATGTCCTTCCCCCACTGCATGACACACCACATGTGTGTGTGATGACAAATGACACATGCATACCCACCCCTGGTGGATGCAACACAATACACACACTGAGATCATGCCACAAGACTGTATAGTCATGTTAAAGCCTACTAAACTAAGAGAGCCAAAGGGAACACACACTGTCACGCACATTCCAGGACTGATAGGAATGTACAGGTGCTGGGACAGCCACCAAGTTGTTGTCTCCCATGGAAGGAATAGGGTGGAGTTCCCACAGATACAATGTGAGTCAGGTGCCCAAATCCCCTGCAGAACAAGTAACATATGTGTGCTAGGCTGGGGGTACACACATGCATAGTGCGTAAAATGGACCATTTCTACATGAAGGCATGGCAACATACTCTATACACAAGTACAGTGACTACCAAGGATGGCACAGATGATGCAGGCGGAGACATTGCTCAGCAGGCATGGCCATAGTTGAAGGGATCCGTCACCCACCAAGGAAATGTAGACACAGGTCAGCACAACAATTGTGCAATTGCCTGCAGGGAAGATGTCAGGTGCCACAGAGGAAGGAACACTCCTTGGGACAATGTCTCCAAACACAAAGAGCATACACGACCAAAGATTATTTGCAGAGACCTTGTGATGGCACGCAGATACCAGGGTCCACCCCATGAGCAGCACACTACAACATTTCCCAGACACCTAACACATTATCACCACCCCAACTCAGGGAGCATCAGCACCAACATCAATACCAGAAAAACAATAGTGTGCAAAGGAAAAACAAAATGCTTTATTCGGCATTTAACTAAAACGTATAAAAGGACACTATTTACAAAAGCCATAGGCCAGTCCAGATGTGAAGTCATGGGGGGGACGCATGGCCACGCGTCTCCCCTAGCTTGCCTGCACATTAGACACTTCATGTTCATCCACTGGGGGGGGGGGGCATCATGTGGGGAAGGACCAGGCACCGCAGGGACAGGAGGGGGAAGGGTTGGTGCAGGGACGGACGACTCCACCACAGGGGGTGGGGCAGCGCCAAAGGTGGTGGTTAGCAGGGCGCTGCACACTTCCGCAAGCTCGTCCAGCGTCTCCCCTGCACCCGAAGAAACCACAGGCCCCATGGAGGGGGGGGGTCAGAGGGATGGTTGCAGCGCTACTGGGGGGGTGGTGGACAGTGGGGGGGACTCAACACCCCTACCCGTGGAGTGCCTTGCCCGTTTGCGGGCTGGTGAACCAGTGGGGCTGAGGCCCAGCACAGCCAAGTAGGTCTCCTTCTCAGATTGTGGGGCAGGGGAGCCGAGGGGAGTGACATTGGAGGGACTGGGGAGTGAGGAATGCGGACTCCGACTGTGGCTGCGTGTCTGCCTGTGTGCCCCAGACCCAGTGGGTGTGCCTTCTTCCCCCTGAGTGTGCGTGACAGGAGGTGTGCGCTTGCCCTTCCGTGTTGGTGTGCTGCCTGTGTCTGGTGGGGTGCATGCCTGGGAATGTCTGGGTGTGCTTGGGACAGGCATGGGAGTGAGAGGTGTGGATGGTGCAAGGGTAGGGGGGGACGAAGCGCTGCAGGAGCCTCACTGCTGCCGTCAGTGATGAGTCCATGGACCTCAGCAACATCCGTTGGTCAGACATCACTGATAACATGCCCTCCATGTACGACACCATCTGTGTCAGCAGTCTGGTCTGGCCATGGAGGACACTCAGCAGCGATGTCTGGCCAACCTGCAACTGCCGCTGAATGTCCACAGACTCGGCAGTGAGGATAGCAGGGGAGACAGGGGCAGGGGGTGCGGTGCCTGGCACGAAGGAGACATTTTGTTGCCCTACACGGACAGCAGGGACCGGAGCAACTGGGAGGGCGGTGATGGGAATGGAGGGGGCGGTGATAGATGTAGTGCTGCTGCCAGCTGTTGGAGCAGCCTCCGCCCCCTCTGGGAGTTCAGCCTCGGACCCGTCAGCGTCGTAGTCGGTGTTGGTACTAGACAGGTCCTCCGCCTGACTCCCCTCGCCCTCCGTGCCACTTGCTGCGCCAGACTCGCCAGCACTGGTGGCACCGGTGCTGGATCCCTACTCCACGTCCGTGCAGGTGTCTCCCTCGGTGTCCCCCGATGATGCTGTGGGCAAGGTGAAGAGACAGGAAATAATCAGACACCTGTATACATATGACACATGAGTCCAAACAAAATAGGTCACAGTGCATATCATGAAAAGCATCATGAGTAACATCTAGAATACTCCGCACATATGTTAACCCTGCACTCCTCAGTTGGTTGACCCATCATGCCCCTTGGAAACAATGAAAATCAGGACACAACAGCAAATAACTCGATATCCAATTATACAGAGGATATGGTGTCTGGGAATTGTTGAGCACAGCCAGACTATGAAGGCATGCCACCTCTTGTTCACTGTGAAAGAAACAGTACTGGTGCACCCAAGGGCAAATAACTGATGCCAATGCTGAAGGTGTCCCCTCACTCAGAGACCTGTGAGTAATTAGGAAAGCCAAAATAAATACATTGTGAACCCTTGGGAATCACAACACTTTACAGAATCGACGTGTTTGGAATGTGTGAATGTGCCACTTTTTGATCAGAACACACATGTGCCTGTATAACAGAAGTCACACAAGGAGGTGCACAGAAAACTACATTTACACAGTCATTGTATGAGCTGGCAACCCAAATCAAATAAGCCACTGTAAAGAAGAAATGGGGTATCAGTAAGCACTGGGACAGGTACAGACTAATTTGCATGCAGCCAGGTTCTGAGCTGGGATGGTGCAGTGAGCTAAAAAACGGTGATGGATTAAAACCATGATCTCTTGACTTGGTAAGAGTATTCTGCATCATTCAGAAACTCTGTCCATCACCACCCCCTTTTTCCCAAATCAGTAAGTACATATACATGGCACCATGGTGGTCTGGATGACTTGACACTCGTAAGTTGGTATCATCAACAACCCAAATGCAACCACACAGTGGGAACATGTATATGTATAATCTCTAAACAAATATTTTTCAAAACTGTGCCTTTGTTTTTAAATTGCCAGCGTGTCCAAGAAAAGTGTAAAGGTGGTGTCTTGTGCACTTCCTTGGGAGACATCTGTCATGCAGGCACATTATTGTCATTCACCACAAAACATCAAAGTCATGCATATCAACTATTGAGACATGTGTAGTGAGTGCCAACGCACAAGACTGCTTGACTAACAACTTGAATCAAACCACCTGTCACATGGCCATCCGTATCATCATGACACATTTGGCAACACATCTGACCCACTACCTGTCATGTGGAGTGGCACACATGTCCAAACACAGGACAATGCATTAGCTAATGGCCCTGCAATTGTGTGGGAACAAGGAGCACCTGTACTGAGGAGACACCCTCATGGGAACCAAGATTGTCGACACAGATGTCAGCACACACAGACCAAACTATGTAGCATCTGGACCACACACCGTTGCCAAAAATGGATGAGCAGGAACCATGTCTTTCTACTTTTGACACATGCTGCAAAGCACAAACATTAAACCCTGCACAACATGACTGGGTCACTGCATGTTGAGTGTCTGTCCAGACAATTATCACACACAGGTCAGACCTGGCAAGGAGACATAAGGTTTGGACATGTAGGCCTTGCCCGCACCAACCCCCCCCTACCTGAGACAATGTGATTGAGACAGAGCAAGTACTTACACATCTTAATCTGGGTTTACTAAAATGTGCATCAAGAACTCCTAAATGTACTCAACATCACCTCGTGAGGCTGACCACACATATTAGTGACAAACAACCATCATCAGATAGTTGCACATAGACACACAGGCACTGGCCAGTGTGAGTATGCACAAGCCAAATGGGGTCACCCTGTACATTGGACACATGTAGCACACTTTACGTAAATACAAATGAGGCCAGGGAACAATGCCACAGAGGCCAACCTATGCTGAACACACAGAGAATGTCCACAGTGTTGGATGACACACATGATTCCTAGGAAAAGGTGTCTCAGGGGACTGTAGTGGGCACACTGCTCCATGGTCCTGGAATGATCTGACTGTAACAGGAGCAACCGTCCCGGCACTATGCATATCTCCCACTCATGCACATCATGTCTGAGGCCACTACATTGGTCATGCATGCTGCAAGTCGGTTCATTTTAAGCCTCACACTCCTATGTTGAGACACAGCATCAGTGCCAACAATTATGGACCCCCAAATGACTGAACAGGGCAGGGCACAGGCAAGGTACCAACACATGTCACAGACCACCCCCAAACATGATGCAGCAAGCATTGTGCACTTAGATTAACTGGCAGCCTAGATAACCATGTGCAAGAGTGATTACACACAGACCAGGGAACACATGTCAAGGAGGGGAAGGGAGGAAGAACAGCCCCGGTTGACTTGGAGCAACAGGATATGCACTGCACATATAAACCCTGGCAGTGTATCCATGCGACTGAGCAGTTCCTAAAGCTGGTGACACACAACAAACACACATGTACCTACCCCCTCCTTGCTGCTGTCCCTCCTGTAACCGCCTATCCATGTCAGGGAAGACCACCGCCAGGACACGCTTCATCTGGTGGGTCAGTCGTCGACGCCCATCGTGGGGGCGTGGAGGTGAGTCCCCCAGCAAGACCCGGACGATCCTCCTGGTCCAGCACCGGATGTCCTGCCAGCGTTTCCTCACTTGGGGTAGGCGCCGACACCGACCCTCCACCGACATCACGGCCCTGACGGCCCGCTTCCAAATTCTCCCCTTCTCGTAGGCGGTTACCTGTGAGGATGACAAAGTGAGACAACATCACTACACCTGCTCCATGTCACAGAGACGCACATTTGAACATCTTAGCTTTTTTGAACAGGGCATAGTATGCTGCCAACTAATAGCACCTTTGTCATAGGGACATTAGCCTCTGGGGAAGCCCAAAGGCACTACATGGCATTGAAAGTACACAGGTGGCATGAGGGGTGCGACACACTCACTGATCATGGCTCACACTGTGCATCACAAGCAACACAAGGCTGATGGACAGCACCTCAAAGCAATCACATGCCGCAGGCCACTGACACAACCTCAGCAGAGTAGACAGACACACACAGGCACAGATCAATCACCTGCCATTGGCAACAGCGGATACAAACCTCACTCTGCACCTGTGCCACTTGACTGTGGGGTGTCACAGGTGTGGGGCTAGCTCAGCACGTCAGACACACAGCACGGCTTCCTTCTCACATCAGATGGGTAGAGCATTTGCCTCCTCTATGCAGCTGTGATGCAACACTCCACATAGACACTCACCCACATGACAAGGAACATTCACACACATCAATGTCCAGGGGGCGTACACATCATTTGGACACTCTCACCACAGCTCCACTCAACTCACACACATCTGTGGGTACAGTCACCTGTCACACCGGGGGGACCACAGAATCACATCAGGATTGCATGTCTGTCACACCTGGACACAATGCCAGAAGTGACAGTCACAAAAAAGGTGCACAGTCAAAGCTAGTGGAGTCAGCACTCACCTGCTCCCCTGGTCTCCCATACAGGCTGGGGTACTGTGGGAGAATGACGTCCAGCAACGCCTCATTCTCCTCCTGGGTGAATGGCTGGGCCCTCTCCACAGACCTGGACATGGTGACAGAGGAAGCAATGACAGCAGCAGTGGTGTCCAATGACGTGTTGTGCAGGCAAGTGCCCTCTAATGGGTTCTAGATTCTTGAGCTGTGGCTAGGTTGTAAATTGCGCAAAATCAAAGGGAAGTATACAGCAAATAAATAGCCATGAACAGAATGCTCAAGGGAACAACAGGAAGCAGCCACATCGAATCCCAAAATCCTCCATTACACAAGGTAATTGACGATAAGCATTACCGTTTTTTTACTCTCATGGGTTCTGGCAGCCTTATATCTGCCTTGCTGGGCTGTTTCATTTACAGGAGTACAGAGTGATTGGTCAGACTCATTTGCATCCTACGTTTCCTCCAATCCCTTTAAACATACATCAGTGAGTGCATTTGCATGGTTCAAAATTTGAGCATCATGTCAAGTCAACAACCACTTTGCAACATTGTATATTGTCTCCAACCGACTTTTGCTGGCCACCTGATGAAAAAATTTGAACTGGAAACTCGGTCTCCATGACAACCAGCATGCATTTAGGCCGTAATACTTGTCCCTCATGTGTCCCCTATGTAATTTTACAATCCACACACAGGTACGGTGCGTTTGACACGTACCCCTACAGCACCAGTTGCACAGTGCGTTTGACATGTCCGTGTACACACTGGTCGTACACGTCCGTGTATGCACTGGTCGTACACGTCCGTGTACACACTGGTCGTACACATACGTGTACGCACTGGTCGTACACGTACATGTACGACCAGTGTGTACATGTACGTGTACTACCGTAGTACACGTCCGTGTACACACTGGTCGTACACGTACGTGTACGCACTGGTCGTACACGTACGTGTACGACCAGTGTGTACAGGTACGTGTACTACCGTAGTACACATCCGTGTACACACTGGTCGTACACGTCCGTGTATGCACTGGTCGTACACGTCCGTGTACACACTGGTCATACACGTACGTGTACGCACTGGTCGTACACGTGTACGACCAGTGTGTACACGTACGTGTATGACCAGTGTGTACACGGATGTATAGTACACGTCCGTGTACACACTGGTCGTACACATACGTGTGTACGGTCCTTACACACACACACGTACTCCTACGCCCACACCAATATAGTGATACGTACCGTACACACGCCCTCAGAGCGTGTGTACGGTGCGTTTCACATCTTCCACTGGTGATAGGAGGTGCACAGGACAGGAATGGAGGTCTCACACTCGCACAAGGCTGAACATCAAGTCATTGTCAGTGCAGTCCTTCTTGTGCAGGGCCTATGTGTGTCAGGCAGTGATATGGCACATTTCTCCTCATGTTTTTGCACAATCGATGTGTGATGACCTGTGGACAGATGGCATGTGTGATGGGGCACTATGTGGCACACTTCCCCTTCACATTTTGCACATGTGTGCATGTAGTACAAAAGTGTCAAGCACTGCATCACTGGTATGGCACAGTCACCAACTCCCGCAACTGTTTCCTGATGCCAGGGACAGGGACACTGACACCTGACATCTCACTACCAGCGTGGCCCGATGTGACTATGTCGCGTGTGTCATGTGTTCCCATGAGCTTGCTGTTGGTGTTCCGTCAACTGCATCTGCTGTTGCTGCATCCAACATGTGTCTGTGTGTATATGGGCATGGGACACATATACGCACACCTTGCCACATGTGGATTCACACGTTACGTGTGTCAGGATTGTTCAAACATGAATTTCTGACATGAGGACATATCAGCGTCGTCTCCATGTCTGTGTTTTCGTTTTTCATGTTTACCCCTTCATCGCAATCTGTGTGATCTGTAAATTTCTTATGACATGTGACCTGTGCGTCTAGCTTGCCGCCAGCTGTCTGTATGAGATAACTTCCTTCGAATGCAGATATGTGGATGTATGTCACTCCTGTGATGTGTCTGGCTGTTCACTTACACTGGCTCACAGCTAGTTTCAGGGCATGTAATGTAGACCTTGACAATCAACAGGTGTAGCTGCATCTTCCTAGGAGTATCACCTGGCTGGCATACGTGTCCTGGATGTATTGCACAGACCAGACTCTGTATTTAGCAGATGTGTAGTAGCAGTTGAGCATATGCTCAGTTCATTGTCATTGATGTTGTTATGTACTCACTCTTCGTTCTTCCTTCCAAATTTCTGCAGGGCACCGCCTCTCCCCCGACCAATGCCAGACCTGGGTGCCATGAGGGAACGTGACTGCATAAGACGATACCGCTTCTCGCAAGAGCTGATTGAGCACTTGACCGCCCGGCTGGAACCACACCTCCAACCGCGACACAGGTATCCTACTGCGCTGACCCCCAAGATGAAGGTGATGGCAGCCCTGCATTTTTTTGCAACCGGTACGTTTCAATTCACCATAGCTGATGTTGGTGGCATGTCCCAGACCATGTTCAGCCGTGTCCTGCATGATGTTTAAGAAGCCATGTTGGAGCACCTGGATGAATTCATCCATTTTCCGACTCGCGAGCAGTTGACAGGTGTCAAGGGTGAGTTCTATGCCCTGAAAGGGATGCCCCATGTAATTGGGGCCATTGATGGGACACATGTGGCTTTGGTACCACCACAGGCACAGGAGGGGGCCTTTCACAACCGTAAACATTATCACTCTATTAATGCCCTTGTGGTGTGTCTACCTAACATGCTGATTTCCCATGTCTGTGCCCGTTTTCCAGGGTCAGCACACAATGCCTACATCATGAGGCGTAGCAGGGTGTTAGAAATGATGCTGAAGCTGCACAACGAACGAGCATATCTTGTTGGTGGGTATACTCTGTTTGTCCTGTGTTTAGCGCTATCTTTGTATTTTACGGCATCTCCTGACCCACTTCTTCACATGATGTTTCCATGTAGGGGACTCTGGCTATCCCAACATGCCATGGCTGATGACGCCTCTCCGCAACCCCAGAACAGCCGCAGAACACCGTTACAACGACGCCCATGGGCAGACCAGGCGCGTGATTGAGAGGACGTTTGAACTCCTGAAGAGCAGATTCTGGTGCCTTCACAAGACAGGCGGATCCCTCCCATATGCACCGGTCAAAGTCTGCAAAATCTTCATTGTGTGCTGCATGCTGCACAACATGGCAGTCGAGAAAGTTGTGCCACTCATCCTGGATCCGGATGAGCAGGAACATCCACCCGTGGAGGATGAAGGGCTTGGTCACGAGGCAAGTGAGGAGGAGGAGGATGAGGAGGAGGACATCTGGAGTCAGCTCATACACAACTTCTTCTCATAATGGTGAGTCCCTGGGTCTGAGTGTGCACGCGTTTAGCCTTGTGTGGCATGTGTTGCGATGTGTGTGTCCAGCTGACTGTATGCTAAGTGACTTAGAGGTGTGTTCTGATGTGTCACTCGAGTGATGATGTCATTCCACACATTGTGGCTGAGACAGTAAATTTAAAACTAGCATGGTGACAACCTTATTCCTGTAGAGTCAATGACCATGCATGCGGTTGACTATCTTTTCAGTGACTTCTTGTGTGTCTGTCATCCCCAGGTAGTTGCGCATGCTGTCTGCTCGTGGCATCGTTGGGCTCCTGCTATTCCTCATGAGTATTGCAACGTGTGCTGAATCAGCGTTACATGCACGGACATGGTGAAAATTCTCCTTTGGGTAGGATTGCAACAAGGCTTTTTGGGTGTGGTAGTTGTTTGGAATGTGTGGGCAGTGCTCCTGTGCATGTTTTGTTACTATGCATGCATGTCGACTCACCATGAGGCACCTGACATGTAGCATGACTCCCATGAATTGATAGTCACCCTACGTGACAGTCATCTGTAATGGGAGCGTGGATTGTGAGGAAGGCATCAATGTGTGTGAAACTTCCCTCTGAAACATACGGGAGGCTACGGGTGGACATAGTGTGGGACATCCCCATAAGAAGCTCAATGGGGAATTGCAGCCTCTCCATGTGCAGCAGGGGTTGTTTGGCTCACCCCCTTCACTTGTGTGCCAGTTCAATGGATTTACAGCATCTGTGGTGTGAAGGGGGTGTCCAGTGTAGGTCCCACATGTTCAGCCAAATGACCTGTGGGTCTGTTCATATTGATGCATTTCCCTTACTGTTGGCCTGAGTAATAAAGGTGTCCCTCACCCTCCAAGGTGCCTCATCTCTGTCAATGCAGGTCTCTTGCCACTGTGCATGCGGCATCTCTGGCATAGTTGTCAAAGATTGTGCATATGAGTCTATGTGTAGATGAGCAACATGCATGGTGTTCTTCATGGATTTGAATCTCTATTGTGCATGAAGTCCATGGTTGTGCATGTATTTGGCCATGTTGGTCCCCACAACGGGCCCTCAATACCTGCTGAGGGTGTGTTTCCTGTGCGCAGCTCGGCCTTCAGTTTCATGATCCGGTGTCAGTCATCTTTGGTGATTGTGCATCCATTGTCTCTGGGTGTGCCAAGGAAAACCGGACACTCCTTCCTTTACATACGCCTGTTGCAGTTGACCTTTCTGACATCCTTGTCTTTGTGTGCAACTTGTGGCATATTTTCCAGGACATGCCGCCTGCTGCTGCAGCCCCTGCAGCAAGGGCACACAGAGTTTCTGGATTTGGCAACACACACGTCTCAAAGATGCTCCTCCCTTCCTCCCTCCACCCATTCATTTGGCTGGCATCAGCTTGTCTGTGCCACTGTTGCGGCCACGCGGTGCCAAAGGCTGGACCGTCTTGACATGCAACGTGCACATTGCACGACCCTCATGTCCTTGCATGACCCACATCACACTACAGTCTGATGTTGCAGCAACCGTCCATGCAATGTCCATCCGCATATCTACCGGCTGCTCTCAGGCATACACTAAGCGCACACACAACACCTTTGCATGATGAGTGTGCAACTCCGACTGCCTACACAGCGCTGCCACGCCTTCCAGGCCCTGTCACACCAACCAGGTCATGTCCCTCCTACTCCCCACCGGCTCTGTACCCCAGCAAGGCCATGTGCGTGGCACTCAAGGCTTCTGCATGTAGTATGGTGTTGTCATCTGGCACATGGCACAGGTATCATCTCTCATCGTGTCAACCTACAATGCGTCCAGGACCCCCCTCACCACCATCACATGCACACAGCACCTCATCATCAGCTCGTATGCCATTGACAGCCAGGTGCTCCTCACCCTCACCAAAGACGCCGACATTGCCAGTTCAAATAATCAAGAATGCATGAGATCCATTGATGCATGGCTGAACATCAGCCACCTGAGGCTGGACTTGTACAGGACTGGGGTAATCATCTGCGGATTGTCCCCTTACAGCTGGGTCAACTGCTTATGTCCCACCCGCAAGAGCCCTGCACAGGCACCCAGTGGGCACGCACACAAGATGGTGTGCATCATGTATTGCTCGCTCACATTTGGCATGGTAATCACCAGCATCTGTACCTCAGGCTGCAACACCCTCTGCATTATGCACATGATCCACAGATAGATCCACTCCAAGGAAAGACAGACCATCCCCCAGGTCCACGACAACATCCATGTCAAATACTGCCCTGCCCTCTACGGAGCAAGTACATCCAAACTCCCGGGAAACTAGTACACATCCAGGGTGCATTTGCACACCTCAGCTTCAACATCCGGCGCCCCAGCCTCATCACCGTCCAGCAGAGATAGCTGCAATGGATCACTGTGTGCTGCAGGATGACCTTCAGACTCCCCACCCACACTCAGGAGGCAGGCCACAACCCGACCCAAAACCAACCTTGTACCACTGTCATCCGAGACCCCGTTGGGCCATCTCCGTGCATCCAACCTTGCCCTGGCCACCATTCTTCACATCCACCGTACTCCAGCATGCAGGACATAGTTATCCCACCTGGGAAAACATACCTGGGACTCCCTCCCCGGGAACCTCCACATGAGCCATGACCTCTACGCCTTAATGATACTCTTCCAAATAGGTCTGTCCGCATAGTATTGCAAGCCCACCCTCAGCAGCTTGAGGCCATCACAGGTGAGTATTGTGCTCCATGTCTGCATTGAATGATACATTGTGACCCATGTGTGTCCTGTACCAGACTCAGATCCAAGGGAATGGATGGGTGGAGTTAGTTCTACACTCAGGCATAGTTTGACATTTACACACACATATGTTGTGGACTAATGCAAAATGACTGCAACATCTCATGATACAGAATAAATCTTTTTATTTGCAGTGGGGTACGTGTTTTGGTAGATAAAATGAGGTGCTCTACCGGGTGCATGGAATCCAAAGTTCACAGGGGGAGATGGTATCCTTGGCATTAGAAGTCATCAGAGTCCAGACCACAGTGTTGGTCATCATTGGTTAGACTGTGACCAGCAAGTCCATGTGGCAGAGAATGTCATTGGATGTAGTGCTGCTGTTGCGCCAGAGGGCCAGGTGCCAGGCCAGGTGACCTGGGAGATGTGGATGGTCCGCTGCCTCTCACGGTCTTTTCCGTGGACGACCCACCTTCCTCCGGGGACCCTCAGATGCAGGCCTTGACGATGTCCCTCCCTGTGGCTGTTGCTGGTGTGCACCTGGTGTCACAGGGAGGGTTGCCCATGTTGTCGGCGATCCGACGGAGTGAATGGCTTATGTCCCTTTGCACCTCCAGGAGCTCACCCAGTCTTGCCTCCATCCGTCCTTGGTGTTGTTGTTGACTGGCGTGTTGCTCGGCCTGCAGGTTCTTCATCTCGTTGAGGGTCCCATTCATCTCTGTGAGGCTCCCCAATACCTGGCTGATGCCCCTGGTGTCACGCCGGTATGTGTCCAGGATGTGGCGTATGTGTGACATACCGGTTCCCTCAGCTGGCTGGTCAGGTTCGCGCCTCCGCCTGCCTCCACTCCCACCACCCCTGCCCACACGAACCTGGCCTGCCGTTGTGGGCACATCGGGTCTACGGGACCCCTGAGGGATGGCATTTGCGGGGTTGCCTGCCTCCTCCTGGGTGCCCGGAGAACCTTGTCCCTCCTGGTCAGACTGGCTGTGTTGTTCAGTGTGAGCAGGGCTCCTGGGTGTCTCCTGTGATGTGGCAGGAATGGGGGTGGTGGTTGGCACAGATGTACCTGATGCAGGTGCTGCAGGGGCTTGGGCACCAGAGGGTCCAGGTTGGTCGGGGTCATCCACGGAGTGGTGAGAGTCGTCGCTGCCGGTGGGATCATCTTCACGCCGAGCCTGGGACTGTGATTGTTCCCCCCCATTGTTGGGGGGAGATCCATGACGTTGCCCTGTGTGTGAGAGAGAGACAATGTCAATACTGTTTCATGCGACATCCATGTTTCAGACATATTCAAGTTGGCACAGTTCCTCCAGGTAGTTAGATGTGCCTAGCATTCCTCTCAATGTCCACTTGTGGATGGGTATGTTGCGGGGGACAGATTGATATGTTCTCCTGAGTGTTTGACCTGTAGAATTGTGGCTAGAATGCTTATTTGGCTATGGATTGATCTTGTTGTGTCACATGTCCATTGTGAGAGTGGATGAATCCGTTGCCTGCCCCAGGGGTGTGTGCTTGTGTAAGGGGGGGGTTGTGACCGGGCCTGCTGTTGTGTGTAGTGTGATTTGTCATTGGGTCTCCCAGGTGATGTGTCTGTCCCCTCATGGCATGACAGTGACTGTGAGTTCCTGTGCTAGATATCTGAGCTTGTGGAGTTGGTGTTTGAGTGTACAGTGGTCACAGGAGGGCCTTGTGCTGCATACAGCAGGGCCAAGTGTCAGCTACCTTGTCAGTACTTTGCCAGTCCCTGTGCCTTGGGCATGGTGCATGGGTATGTACCTAGGCCATATGGGCTGAGGGCATTGGTGTCTGCTTCTGAGTGTCACGATGTGTTTTGTGAGGCTCACCCTCCCAGCATCCCAGCATCCCAGACATCCAGTCTTGGGTTTGTGGTTCGTGTAGCCTGGGACATGACATGGCCTTGCTTAGTGAATGGGGCATGGACATGTTAGTGGCATGAGCGTAGTTTTTGAGTGTGGTTGTGTCCGGTGAGGGCTTGGAGCTAGTTGTGTGCATTTGGTGTATTTGGGGTGTGGATGCCATTGCCCCATGTTACGTAAGTAGTTTGTGTACTCACCAGGCTTTGCGACTCCTTCGACTCCGTGTACTCCCACCGGCGGAAGCAGGGCCATCACCTTCTCCTCCCAGGGATGGTAATGTACGGGTCTGCAGAGCAGCCCACCTCCAGTGATGTTGCTCTGGGAGTATTCCTCGTTAATTTTCCGCTTGACTGCCCTCCGCAGATCGTACCCCCTGGCTTGGCATTCATGCCTGGTCCTTCGGATGGGCGCAACAGCATTCACCTTATCGACGATCCTCTTCCACAGGCTAGTTTTTTGGGCTATGCTGGTCTGTCTGACCAATGTTCCAAAGAGCTGTGGCTCGACTCTGATGACTTCGTTGACAAGGAGGTCCAGCTCCACCCTTGTGAACTTTGGATTCTTGTCTGTGGGCATGGTGTGGGGTGTGGGTGTGGATGGTTGTGGGTGTGTGGGTGTGAATGTGACGGTGTGTGTGTGAATGTGAAGAGGGGGTGTTTGTGAAGGAGGTTGTGTGAAGGTGTGTAAGTTAAGGTGTAGTTAAGGTGTAAGTAAGGTGCAGTTGTTTGTCTGTGGGGTCTGGCAGCAGTGGGTCTGTTGCAAAGGCTCATGGGTTGTGTGTGTGGGCCCTTTTTATTGGTCCATTTGTGGGTGTGGCTGAGTTTGAATTTGTGGTGGGTGTGTTATAAGAGGTGGTTGTGATTTAGGGCCTCTGTTTGCCTGTTTGGATGTGCCAGGTCAGTCATTGAGATGTATTTTGTCATGTAGACGTGTTTTGTGGTGTTGTGCGAGTCGAATTGACCCTCCTTGTGCTGTTTTACAGTGTCTTGGTCCTGTACGAGTCTTTTTCGCGTAGGTAAGGTCCGTACATACGCGATGCTGGGTGAGGGTGCTGGTGTACGGTGCGTACAGGTACGGGGCAGGGGTACGGGCCTGGGGTGCGGCACGTACAGGTGGGGGGCTGTGGTACATTGTTGGGGTACGGTGCGTACAGGTGCGGGGCTGGGGTACGGTGTTGGGGTACGGTGCGTACAAGTACGGGGCTGGGGTATGGGCCTGGGGTGCGGCGTGTAAATGTGGGGGGCTGGGGTACGGTGTTGGGGTATGGTGCATACAGGTACGGGGCTGGGATACGGTGTTGGGGTACGGTGCGTACAGGTGCGGGGCTGGGGTACGGTGTTGGTGTACGGTGCATACAGGTACGGGGCTGGGGTACAGGCCTGGGGTGCGGTGTGTACAGGTGGGGGGCTGGGGTACAGTGTTGGGGTACGGTGCGTACAGGTACGGGGCTGGGGTACGGGCCTGGGGTGCGGTGCGTACAGGCACTACGGTCCTGGGGTATGGTGCGTACAGGTACGGGGCTGGGGTACGGGCCTGGGGTGCGGCGTGTACAGGTGGGGGGCTGGGGTACGGGCCTGGGGTGCAGCGCGTACAGACACTATGGTCCTGGGGTACGGTGCGTACAGGTACAGGGCTGGGATACGGGCCTGGGGTGCAGCGCGTACAGGTGGGGGGCTGGGGTACGTGCCTGGGGTGCGGCACGTAAAGGTGGGGGGCTGGGGTACGGGCCTAGGGTACGGTGCGTACAGGTGCGGTGCTGGGAGACGGGCCTGGGGTGCGGCACGTACAGGTGCGGGGCTGGGGTACAGTCCTGGGGTACGGTGCGTACAGGTACGGGGCTGGGGTACGCGCCTGGGGTGCGACGCGTACAGGTGGGGGGCTGGGGTACGGTGCGTACAAGTGCGGGGCTGGGAGACAGGCCTGGGGTGCGGCGCGTACAGGTGCGGGACTGGGGTACGGCCCTGGGGTACGGTGCAGAGGGGGGGTACGGTGCTGACATATGCGGGGGGAGTGGGGGCTGTACGACTCGTATCTGGGCACAAGTTTACCCGTGTACATGTGTGCTACAGCGTTCGCTCCGTACGGAGCCTTTTACATGCGGTTGTGTATTCGGACGGGCGGTACTGATCGTACTTGCGCGCTCGGACTTCTGTTTTACGATTTGCACGTAAAAATGTCCGGCTCCCTCTCGTACACTTTTCCCGACGCTATTTGTATGTATTTTTAACGTACGAATAGTACTTCGCCGGTTGTAGGGCACTTGTACGAATCGTACGTAAAAATATACGGATACGAGTATTACGCAAAAAAATTCTTAGCGGATCGGAATCGGCACCTCTATGTTGAGTCACGTTGAGTTTTATGTTGTTTGCACGGTTTCTAGGATGTAGGAAGTCGGAAGTTTGTAACGGTTCCGTAGTAGAGCAGAGGTGCTCTCGGGAAAGACGGAATTGTTGTTGCCCTGTAGGTACACAGGGAGAAACGTGTAACGATTGAAGTTGCACGACGCAATATCTGGGTTCAATTCGGTGACATCGTCGTGTGTTGCCATTAGAGACATTTTCTGTGTGAGAGAAGTGTGTATGATAGCGAAGGTCACCTATGAAATTTTGGTCTTAGGTACCAGGAGTCCAAATGGCATTCCGATAACGCTTATCACTGGAAAGGTAACAGGTGTTCTCTGAGCTTGCTAGAAGGATAAAGTAGAGGGAAGTGCTACTTCGTTAACGTATGTCATAAATCTGTAGTAGGACAGACTGTTCGCTGTTCTCGGGAAAGACAGGATTCTGTGTGAATGTACTACATTTTCTCGTATGAAAGTGCATGAATGTGAAGGCATTCGGGTTAATTGTGAAACTCTAGTTTTATTTCTCAGGATCATTGGGTCTCCAACCATGTGTCTTAATTCTGGAGAAACGGTTAGCTAATGCATGTTGCAAGGGTAAGGTAGAGAGAAGTGCTACTTTATCAACGGAAGTAACGATTCCGTAGTAGGGCAGAGGTAAGCGCTGCTCTTGTGAAAGACGGAATTCTTGTGAGAAAGGTCTATTGCTATTCCTTGGTTAGCGAAGCGGACAATGGTGGTGTTTTTGTGTTGTTACTAACAGAATTGTAAATCTGAAACAAAACTTACCGAGTGGATTTTGTAAAGGAGGGGTAGACAGGAGCAGGAGCTGCGGCTGTTGACGTCAGAACGACCGCGCTGGGATTGGCCAGTCAGTCGGAAACGTAGGGCCCGATTCACAGAACAAACTTAAGACTAAATCCTAAACTTAGTACCATTCTGGTATTCACAGAATGCACCTAGTACTTCTGGTATTCACAGAATGAACTTACTACTTTTGCTATTCACAGAATGAACTTAGTACTTTTGCTATTCACAGAATGGATTTACGACTCCTAAACTTACGTCCGCACTCGGGCCGGAAATTCCGGCCCGGAGGCGGAGCTTCCGGCCCGGAGGCGGGGCTTCCGGGCCGGAGGCGGAGCTTCCGGGCCGGAGGCGGAGCTTCCGGGCCGGAGGCGGAGCTTCCGGGCCGGAGGCGGAGCTTCCGGCCCGGAGGTGGAGATTTCAGCCATAGCTAAATCGGCAGGAATCCCCACCTCCGGGCCGGAAGCTCCGCCTCCGGGCCGGAAGCTCCGCCTCCGGGCCGGAAGCTCCGCCTCCGGGCCGGAATTTCCGGCCCGAGTGCGGACGTAAGTTTAGGAGTCGTAAATCCATTCTGTGAATAGCAAAAGTACTAAGTTCATTCTGTGAATAGCAAAAGTAGTAAGTTCATTCTGTGAATACCAGAAGTACTAAGTGCATTCTGTGAATACCAGAATGGTACTAAGTTTAGGATTTAGTCTTAAGTTTGTTCTGTGAATCGGGCCCCCAGAGCGCTCTGGATTGGTGCGTTAGTATACGCCGCGCTAGGATTGGAGAAGCACAGGGTGACATAGACGCTCCGTATTGATGCGTTAGTGTGAGTCGCGCTTATAGTTGTACAGAATAGCGGTATAGTTGTAAGGAGAGACTAGCGATACACGGAAGACAGGAAAATGTATTACGATCCACCAGAAAAGGAGAAAAAGTACTGGTTTGGTAGAATTAAAAAGTGGTTTAAAAAGGACAAACCGATTGTAACTAGGGAAGGACAGTTACTTCCTCCACCGAAAACCCCTGCATCCTTTATGGTTGCAAAATATGGATATCACACCTGTATTTGGTTAGACAATTGGGTCAAGTATACTGAAAAAGATGAAGTGTTGGCTTTTCCAGAACATGGTTCATTTAATTTGGCAGTTTTGAGAAATCTAAGAGAGAAAATGATGAATTTAGAACCAAGACCTAGACCGACACAATTTGAAGCATTGACAGAATGGGAAGATGAGATGCATGACCGAGAAAGACAGAGAAGTGGAGGAAGGTATAGGTACATGTTTGGTAGGTCGTTCGGACATGAGAATCATGATGATCGAATGAGAAGGTGGCGGAATGTGAGTATGACTGAGGGTTTGTTTCCCGTAAGAGCTGCAGGAGAGAATGAAGGAAGAAAATGCGTAGAAAAGAGACATAATGTGGAATTGAGAGAGTATGGAGTGAATTAATCAGAGGATGATGTTCTTGATGACATGCTCTATAAAAATCAGCCAGAACCAGAAATATTAACACCAAGTGCCCCAATGATTGAAACAGTACGAATCATAAAATCGGAACCAGAGTTCGAAGATTTGGGAAAAAACAATTCCATTAGAGAGGTAGAAAAGAAGTTGGGAGGTAAAATAAACGATGAAAATTCAGCAGAACTAGCAAAGACAACCCTAGAATTAACAGAGAAAATAAGAGAATTGACCAAAAATCTGGAAGCTGTAACGGTTCCAGTAACGATAGGTCCAGTAATGCCTATTTTTGATAAACAGAAAGATAGCGAACATTGTTTGACGGTCCCTTATAAAAGCAATTAACAGGTTGAACAACCAAAACTGAGTCAAAATGATAATCCATGGAGACAGACAATAAGTATGATTGAACCAAATGTTTCAAATAATACGTTTGTAGGCCAGAATTGTGCAGAAAGGCGTATAACAACAGTGGAGTCAATATTATAAACACAAAAGGATTTTAGACAAGGAAATGTAGAGAAGTCAGTAGGGCCATCTACAGAGGAATTAAGTGAATGGTTGAGAAGCTTGCAGAAGAAAGACAAATAATCTCAGTCAATAGATGTGGCTAAACTACGAATGGTACTGGAAGAGTTAATAGTAGGAACTATCCCTACGGAGAAGTTAAAAACCTACCAAGATGAGGATTTGTTATTTCTGTGTAAAAGCATAACGTGGAGAGCAAAAAGTCTCCATGAAATATTAGAAGAAGTGGCAAATGAAATGGGTATAGATATTGAAAAGGTAAAAGCACTACAGAAACCATATCGGGTAGATTTCACTGAAAAGGACATTGAAAATATGAATACCACAGGGCAAAGGAGTCAGATTAAGGAAATAATTATTTTGTTGAGAAAATGGGGAGATGTGGACAAATGAAAAGTAGATGGTACCGAAAACGAGATGATGTTTCAGATAAAACCTTTTCAGCTTTCCCTGTTAGAGAAAAAGAGAAGGTAGTAACAGAATGCCCTATGAGAGAAATTCCAGGAGGAGGATATGTACATGTCCCATGGACTAGGCAAGATATTTTGTCATTTACAAATGACTTCCCTCGACTACGTGTTAAACCTGTTGAGTAGTACAGACAGGTGGACAGATTTGTAAAATTGTCCAAAGTATTGTGGATTGATCTAAACAGCCTGTTTGACATAATAGTACCAGCAGATCTATGGACAGAGTGCAAAATCATGATAGATTGGCCAACACAAGAATACCCAAGGGATCCAAAAACAGGGGCTCCAGACCCCGAGGTAATGAAGAAATACGAACAGGTTATAAAACAAAGTACCTCCTAAAGAGACAGATTGGGTAAAAATTGACAGAACACATCAGGAAAGCAAAGAGTCAGTACATGCATATTATGAAAGGTTAATTTTGGCCTTTAAACAATTTAGTGGAGACGAAAATCTGAGTGAAAAAGATCTGAGTCATTTTGTATACAGGTTTGTATATGGTCTTCGTCCAGAAATTAGTGAGATGATAAAACAGCATACTGTAGACTGGCAAAATAAGAAAATAGACGAAGTACTGAGACATGCTAAATATTTCAGTGATGAGATTGAAGCAAAACAGCGAAAATTGAAAGAAAAGGCTATGTGGGCACAAGTAAAGGTAGCGGAGAGACAGGAAGCTCAATAAGCAGAACAAGCCAATAATACTGGATCAAGCCAAAATTTTAATCCTGGGAAAAGTAAAGGAAATATAGAGGAAGCTAACAAGAAATTTCCGTGTCATAATTGCGGTAGGATAGGGCATTGGAAATCCGAGTGTAAATTTCCCCCGAGTACTAACGATGAAAATGCATCATTGAATCCACAGGTGCAGAATGAGGTGAGTGGTCAACCGCAGCGACAGCAGCAGGTTGTAACACAACAGAATCAGGTACCAAACCCACCTTTTCCACAGAGCAAAAGAATAGTAAGGAAACGGGAATCTACAACGAAGAACAGGTAAATAAACCGCAGCGCGCTGGCGCTGCTTCACAGTATTGGCTGCAACGCGATGAAAGTAATTCAGAAGAGGGTTATTGACGGTGCCGAAGGGAGGAAGAAGAGTGCGTACTTGGCGCAACTCTAGAAGTAGACCAGACAAGCCCATTTGTAGATGGAAAAGTTAATAATGAAAATACTACTTTCCTAGTTGATACTGGTGCTACTCGATTAACTGTAAGATCAGCTGATGTAAAGAATCTTTCTCTCTCGGATGAAACGATCCAAGTAGTTGGTGTATCCAACAGGCGGATCAAAACTTACCTTACAGATCCAGTGAAAGTTAGCATAGGGAAATTTTCTGAAATGCACCGCTTTGTCGTGTGCGACACCAGTCCTGTGAACTTGTTAGGTAGAGATTTGTTGTGCAAGATGAACTGCACTATATTTTGTACCCCAGATGGAACAGCATTTGAAACACCAGATGATGATGTGCTGTATAAAATGACAATGGCAAAAAGGGAGAAGGAGGTTACTGAAACCTATGCTGTATTTAACCCTGATGAATTACCTAAAGTATTAAAACAATCTGTTAAGGCAGAAGTTTGGGATTTCACCAGAGAAGACGTAGGATTAATGAGAAATGTAGATCCAGTAAAAATAACAGTAAGAGAAGGAGTAAGTTATCCAAATGTCCCTCAATATAAATTGACACCTGAAAGAATCAAAGGAGTTACTCCTGTGATTGAAAAAATGATAAAACAAGGTATTTTGAGAGAAATAATGAGTAGTCCATGTAATTCACCAATAATGGGACTGAAAAAGCCTAGTGGGAAGTTCAGGATAGTACAAGATCTGAGAAAGATAAACAAAATTGTTGTGTCATGCTGTCCCATTGTACCGAATCCATCTGTGATTTTATATCAGATTCCCCATGACGCAGAATGGTATACAGTGATTGATCTATGCCATGCTTTCTTTTCCATCCCATTGCACCACGACAGTCAGCAAATTTTTGCATTTCGTTTCGGTGAGCGTATTTTGGCTTGGTGCCGAATTCCACAGGGGTATACAGAAAGCCCCTCAATATTTAATCAGCTATTGAAGAAGTCCTTGGAAAATCTAGAAATGCCAGAAAATTCAGTGTTAGTTCAATACATCGATGACCTACTTGTGGCATCGAAAACCCGTGAAGCTTGTGAGGTAGACCCGATAGCCTTGCTGAATCCTTTGGCAGATGGAGGACTAAAAGTGTCACCATCGAAATTCCAATTTTGTAAGAAGGAAGTACAATATTTAGGACATAACATTGAAAAAGGACTGAGAAGAATAACAATAGACAGAATCAGGATCATAAAGAGAATGAGTCCACCTATGACCCAAAGAGAAGTGAGAATGTTTCTGGGACTGGTTGGCTATTGTCGTCAATGGATCAGCAATTTTTCATTGATCGCAAAACCTTTGGTACGACTGACAAGAAGTGATGTGAAAGATCCCATTGATTTGAACAAAGAGGAATTGGCAGCATTCAAAAGATTGAGAGATGGGTTGTGTGAAGCACCTGCATTAGGTATGCCTGACTATGAAATAGAATTTGAGTTGTATTGCAGTGAGAGAAATGGATGTGCACTCTCTGTTCTAGTACAGAAGCATGGAAAACTGAGACCAATTGCATATTTTTCATCAATGTTGGACCCAGTAGCTGTAGCCCTACCTGGGTGTTTGAAAGCAGTAGCTGCTACATGTGGGAGTTTGGAACAGAGTGAGGGAATTGTGATGGGATATCCTGTGAAAGTGTTTGTACCTCATGATGTGGCGATCCTTTTAATAAGGAGTCGTACTCAGTATATGACAAATAGTCGGCTGACTATGTATGAAAAGGTCATATTAGGTGCAACAAATGTAAGTCTTGTATGATGCTTGAATGTGAATCCTTCAACGTTGTTGCCTGATGCAGAGAATGTGGAAGTAAGAGATGAAGCAGATCATGACTGTCTGGATGTACTTGATTTCTGTATGAAACCACGACCTGACATAAAAGATGAACCCTTACCAGAAAGTGATTTTGTTATGTTTGTTGATGGGTCTTGTTTGAGGACAGATGATGGAGTGTTAAGTGCAGCATATGCAGTATGCACAGTCGCAGCAGTAATGGAAGCGCCCTATTTGAAAGGAGTAAAATCGGCCCAAGTAGCTGAACTTGTTGCTTTGACGAGAGCATGCAAGATTGGGAAAAGTGTGAGAGTGACTGTGATAACTGATAGCCAGTATGGCTATGGAGTTGTCCACGACTTCGGCCAGATATGTCTGCAGAGAGGATTCTTAACCTCAAGTGGAACTCCCATTAAGAATGCTGAAGTGGTTGGAAAGTTGCTTGAGGCGATACAGCTGCCTAGGCAATTGGCTGTTGTAAAGTGTGCTGCCCATAGTCGCAGTGGTGATTATATCGCTACTGGAAATAAATTTGCGAATGACATGGCGCAATACTGTACACAAAATCAGAATTCAATTAATCGGGCTAAGGAAAAAGAGGTGATTTCTTGCTCTTTGATGTTTACCAACACTGTGGGAACATGGGAAGAAGTAAGACAATTGCAGGAAGAAGCAGGAGAAGAGGAAATAAAGCAGTGGGTAAAAGCAGGATGTGCACCAAGAGAGAAAGATCCAGTGTGGGTCTATCGAGATGGAAGACCAGTCATGCCTGTTAGCCTGATGCCTGCCATGGCACGGATGTATCATGGACAGGGACACATAGGGAGGGACGCTATGATCAGGTCCTTTAAACAAACCTGGCTAAAGTTCAGACTTGTAGCAGAAAGTCTTTTCCAGAGATTCCTAATATGTCAGCAATACAATCCAGGAAGAAAGACAGTAGTGACTCTAGGAACAATAGGTCGAGAAGGAGGGCCTTTTACCAGAATGCAAGTGGATTTCATTGAAATGCCTCCCTGTAACAGGTTGAGATATGTCTTGGTTATGGTCTGTCTATTTTCCAGATGGGTAGAGGCATTTCCAACAAGAAGAAATGATGGGATTACAGTGGCAAAATTACTTTTGAGGGAATTTATCCCTAGATTTGGGTTCGCATTGACAATTGAATCAGACCGAGGAGGACATTTTCATAATGAGATCATAAAATTGATTTGTGAAGCATTGAATGTACGACAAAAACTACATTGTGCCTACCGACCTAAGGCTTCTGGTGTGGTGGAACAGATGAATGGTACTATCAAAAACAGGATAGGGAAAATGTGTTTAGCCACAGGTATGAAATGGCCTGATGTCTTGCCTCTAGTACTCATGACTATTAGATCAGTTCCAGACAGAACTACTGGGTTAAGTCCTCATGAAATCATCATGGGATGAGCCATGCGCCACGTGTTTATACCAGTCAACAAGCTGACTATAACTGATGACATGGTGTTGGAATACTGTAAAAGCCTGGCTGACGCAGTTCATTCTGTGTTTCATCAGGTTGGAGCGGATGCCACCACCCTTGAAAAGAAGCCAGCCCATGATCTAAGCCCAGGGGACTGGGTAAGGATAAAAGTCCACAGAAGAAGAAACTGTTTGGTTCCCAGGTGGGGAAAACCAAGACAAGTCATCTTGACCACCACAACAGCTGTGAAGTGTGCTGGATTGAAGAACTGGACCCATGCAAGCCATACTTTGAGAATTCCAAATCCAGTAGACAGCACAGAAAAGGAGTATTTTAATGAATCAGAATCCAGTACTGAGTAAGATGACGAAAGCCAAAAGACAAAGAAAACCCTGAAAGGGGGGAAACAGAACCAAGTTTAACTTTTGTCGCCAGAAGTAGTTCCCTGAGGAGAAGGTTACAGATTTCTGATACCAGTTCAGACTCAGAGACAGAACAAAGAGCACAATCTTCCAGGAAAGAACAAGGAAAGAACAAAGAAAAGGACAGTGAAGAAACGATAAAAGAGATTCATAAGAAGGAAGTGCCAGATGAAAGATTGAGAGAAATTCCACCTGAAACAACACATTTAGATGGACAGGTGCCAGATACAGAGAGAGAGGGAAAGAGTATTGCGGAAGACCCCCGAGGAGGTGTAGGGAACTCCAACATTCAATTAGAAACAGGGACAAGTAGTCAGCAGGAAGATTGCGTGTCGGAGATTCGAGGAGGGACAGAAGTAGGGAAAACAAAAGAAGTGGTGGAAAAAGAAACTGTTGAGAGTAAAAAGCAAGTTGAAACAGAGTCAGAGGAAAGCGAAGATGAGATACCTGAAGGTCGAGTTCTAAGAAAGAGAGCTTGGAGGACTGAAAAGAACGATAAAGGGAGTAAATTGAAAAGAACTGCAAAAGACGACGTTTGGCCGAATAAAATAAAAAGATTGAAATGTCGACTGACATGAGTAAATTCACCAAGGGCTGAACAGGTGAATGAAGTGACGAGTCAGGAGAACTCAAAGGAAGAAGAAACAATTGTAGTTTTAAGAAAGCAGAAGAACAAGGAAACCTAACCAGAAGTATAAATCACCGGAATGGACGTATGTGGCCCTGCCTGAAGTAAAAGAAGAGGCGGATAGCCAAGGAAATCCAGAGGTGGTTGTACCGGAAGTGGTTGAGGAAGACGAAGAATCGGAAATCCTGAGAGTTATCTTGTCCGATATTGGAGAAGAAGCGGATGTTCAGGACATTCTGTAGACCGAAAACGAAGGAAAAGTGAAAAATGATGTAATGCCAAACTGAAATGAGACAAGAACCCAACTGAGAGGAAGACAATTAAAATATTGAAAAAGACAAAAACTGGTAGAACCAAGTAGGTGCTTAGAGCCTTGGGTTAGAAAAACTAGTTGTGAAGTAGAAGAGGCTAAGTCAAAAGCCACGGTCCATTTTAGCAAAGATGGCAAACATAGATAGTAGCAAAGGTAGATGTACATTTTTGAGGAGATGGTGTAAAATGTTTTGTAGTTGTACAGGATGGATGTATGATGTTACAACGCATGCTTTTACAACGCATGCTGTTACAACAACATTTTTACAACGCAGATGCAGTGACAACGCAAGTCTTTACAACGCAAGTATTTACATCGACTTGCACTAGATGGCGTGCTAACATTACAAAAGTGTAATTTACTATTCTAACTCCAGTCCACGTAACAGTAGGGAAGGTGTTTGGATAGTAAACTACACTATTTTTAATGTTAGCACGCCATCTAGTGCAAGTCGATGTAAAGACTTGCGTTGTAATGGCATGCGTTGTCAATGCTTTTGCGTTGTAACAGTTTCGTTGTAATGGTAGTGCGTTGTAAAAGTTGCGTTGTAAAGGTTGTTTCCCGTACAGGATTATTAATGCTTCTATGGAGTATTCTTGCTCTACTGATCTCATTTAAGGTTACTATAGATACATTAGAAGGACATAGTGAAAACATAACTAATATAGGGAAGATTCAAAATGTAGTTCCGACTAGAATAGATAAAAATGTTTTACATAAAGACAGGTCTATACCAGATTTTTCTAAAAATGTATTTTCAAAATTGTTGTATGAATATGTAAAGACAATGGGCGTAAGGGACTGCTACGTGTGTATGCAGTTACCTGCCTCTGTATCGGAGGGAGTGACTTATCACCACCTTCCAGTAACTTATGGAATAACATGTAGTGTAATAGCTAGTTTATTTTATCAAACAGGTAAATTAGAGTATTATTTTTCAGATGTAGATACTATATTTTCACAAGTACCGTCAATTAACAAACTAAACAAGGTAAAACCTGCAAAGGTATTAGGTGAATTTTTCTTAGAGACTAAAGAACTAACATTAGAATGCATATTTAGAAATAATTTGACTTGCAGTTTAAAGAAAGAGGAAAATACATTTTTAGATATGGTTGAAGAAAGGAGATTGAAAATGCAAAGAAAGGCTTCAGAAGGAAAAGTGGAGAAGACAGTCTGGGATGTAGAGATGGAAAAACACTTGAAAGGGGGAACGAGTCCAGCTATGGCTTTAGATTGGCCTCAGAAAGGGAAATTGTGTATTAGAAGGAATCAAACAGCATATGATAATCATTTTGTAGGGAATAGCGAGTGCCATGATACATACCGAATCATGGGTGGATGGGGATTTAAAGGTGGAAAAGATCCAGTTTTTCCTGGACTATATTTCATTTGTGGGAACAGGGCATATTATCGTCTGCCAGACCATTGGTATGGCATATGTTATCTAGGCCTGGTTTTCCCAAAGATGTTTCATATGGATAGAGGAGAAGATGGTGTAAATAGTTTAGGTAGTTATTTAGCACGTAGTAAGAGAGAATCTTGGACAGAAATCGTGGGTGACATTTTTGGAGCATTGACACCAGCAGTGGGAATATCTCTGAATGCAAACAAAATTATAAGACTTTCAACAGTAGTGGATCGCTTGTCAACAAGCACCACCGGAGGTTTCTTATTGGTAAATACTGAAATGGTTGCCATGCGTGCTATGGTAATACAAAATCGACTTGCCCTTGATATATTATTGGCAAAAGAGGGTGGAGTCTGTGGAATGCTGAAAGTTCTACATTGATGTACTTACATTCCTTTTTTTTTTTTTTATATTTACATTTTTATTCAGCAGTATCAGATTTCATAAAGATTACATAATAGCCAAACTTTATACAGTACAAAGGCAAAACGAACATAAATTCCCAAACTGAAGCTTTTTAACATTAAACACTATTCAGAGCCAGCCTGTTATCGGTGCCCATAGTTGCTCGCCAAGTTGCTTTCTTCTATGACCCTTCAGTTTGTAAAGAGCCATTTCCATATGGTATAGAGCAAGAATCCTAGCCCTCCATTCAGAGAAGAGGGGTGGATCCGGGCTCAGCCACTGTGAGGTTATACAAATGCGCATCACAGCCATACATAGAAATAAGAAACCCCTATATGGTGCTAGCCTTTTACTAATTGTTAGATCAAACTCATTACCAAACAGGACAAGGCCCGGATTAACAACTACCGATATTTCTAAAGAAGAATTAAAAAAGAATTGCAAATTACTGAGGAAGGGGGCTAATGACGGGCACAAAAAGAACATATGTGCAGCATCCGCTGCTATCTCACCACACCGAGCACATTTATCCCCCTTTCCCGACTTCGATTTTGCAATCTTAGCTGGAGTATAATACAAATCAAAGATTGACATAAAACACTGACTCTTTAGGCTCCCGGACAGCAAGATAGAACTTGCCAATTCTAAAGACTCCTGCAGATCTATATTCTGGATCCCAAGCCTTCTTTCCCATTTTAATTCCTGCATTGAAAGGTCATCTTGCTGTCCGCGGGATGTACTTACATTCCTGACGAAAGTAAAGATTTGAAAATTTATATTAAGAATATTACAGAATTGCATGATGAAATTGCACCACTGGAGGTTGAAGGTGTTTGGGAAAAGATTGGAAAGAAATTATCAGCTATTAAAGATTTCGTAGTAAAACTAGGTAGCACATTTTTAGGTAAGATAATATTTCCATTAAGATTAGGGTGTATTTGTCATAAAAAGGATACCAATCTGAAAAAGTTAAGAAGAGAAAATTTAAGGAGAAGAGATAAGAAATAAGAAAGAGAATTTGAAGAAATAGAATTGGAGGAAATCAAGGAGAGTATGTATAAATCAGAAAAAAGAGAAGAAACAGGGGAAACTGAAATTTGAATAAAAACAAGAAATCACTTTGATATTCCGTAAAAGGGATACAAAATTTTGTTGGTGTGGTGATATAATCAACAAAGGGGGGATTGCTGGAGTGGGTAGTACAACATTTTGTATACCCCCATTCTGCATGTTTATATTAATTCGAATAATCAATTAATGGTAATATTATTAATTTGTTTGAAGTGAAAACTCACCAAATATATTAACAAAAGATTTACACGTGGGATTTGCATTTTGCATGGCTAAACGAATTGTATACTAATATATGTACGCATACTAATGGTAGAAAATGAGAATATTGCATGATATATTTAGCTTTTGTGATGTAATTGTAAGTTGCACCAGATGACATCACTGGGTGAATATAAACGCTTTGAATGTTGCTATTATGCTAGATAATTACTTACACATAGGGGAATTAGTGAGGGTTTAACATTTTATTAGCCATTTCAATGTTTTAATTACGTTTTTGTGTTTGTTTTGCTTAAGTTGACCATTTGGGCCTTCGTAAAGATGGCCGACTGAGACGTACGACGTGACTGTTACTGTCCCACGAGGTTTAGGGTGAAGTGCGCCTGCGCCACCGCCAGCAACAATGGCCTCGTCCTGACCCCAGGAAATGTACCCACCAAGGTCATACTGGGAGAGTTGCCAAGACCTCAACAATGAACTGTCTTTAAAACCGGAACCAGCAAGTGCGATGACTTAATCTTACGGACTATGTGAGAACTTCACCGAGTGACCCCAAATTCACCAATCAGGACTATCTAAAACTCATTCTTGATACATTTTGACATTAAAATCATTATAAAAGATGGTAGAATAGTGAGGGAAGAAGTTCGTTTGATTTGTCTTGCTGCGAATTTCCTGACGTTATGCTGATGGAGAGGACGGTGACACTGCCGGACAGCTGTTATCCTGAATCTTTGAGAGACTGAACTGCGGCCTGACTTTGATGAATTTAAAGATTTTTCCACGACTTGACTGACTTAGAGGACGACTAATAGCAAGATTAGGTAAATATGATGTTCTGCGGTTTGGACAATGATCTTATAAAAAATTTGCAATTTAATTAGATAAACGATGTTTTGATTAATTGACAAATATGTTGTGTCGATTATTTGAAGAAATTAGATTAAGAGGAGAGTATAAATAAATGAATTGAATTACCAAACTATAATACAACTAACTGATTCATCGCCAAATGAGGGGAATATCACGAGGTTTGAAGTTAATAAGTATTCAATGCGCATTAGAGTTTAGGTGAAAATATATTCCTTTCATGTCAGCGTTTGGAAACTTATCCCTCTAGGGAAACAGATCAATGAAGTGTGAGTTTTGGTGTTATGGGCCCCACCAATGAATGTAATTGAGTGAATGTGTTATTGCGATATTTGGTCTGTGACGAAGGGGGAATTTGACATTCCACGCTGCAACACCCGCACCGCGGGGGCAAACAAAATATGCCAAATGTATACCAACAAAATTTATGCAAATGTTTATACAATACACATCACTTTAATTCTTTTGATTTTGCAACAAAATTTGTAATCAAAAATAATCTCTCACAACTACTTTCATACTTCAATACATGATATATGTTGAAAACAATGTAAAATGTGATTTTTTCCACATCAACATATTACAATAATTAGAAACATTGTGTAGCCTTCTTGTAATTCATTTGTTGCTTTGTCCCAATGCATTTCGGGATGCAAGATCCCTTCTTCAGGGGTACTGTTGAAAGTAAAACATGAATAAACATTACTTTTCATGGTTTATCCAGCACGACAATTTTAGTAGAACAATCACTTGTTATTATATTTAAAGAATATAATAAAGATTCTGTTGATAGGTTGAAAAAGAAAAAGAAACGAGCCATCACCGAAATGAAACACCCAGTGTGTGTATCTCAACAGAGCAAACCTGCCCATTCCACTTACCAACTATGAATAAAAAACCGATATCTGACGTTATTCAATTCTGGAAATGCCTCATGTGCTGTAATCAAAACGTATATGAATGTATTCAACACTGCCAAACACTGTAGATCTTTGTTTCAACAAAGGATTATGCACCAGTAAACCGTTATTTGCGTACACCCGGAGCAAAAATTTGAAAGAAATGGGGACTGCCAAATCTCAAAGTCACATGGGGCGCACAACTAAACCTGGCACGAAAAAATGCCAGAATTGCATTCATTGTAACAATGTAATAGTCGGATCATCCATTCAACACCCCCTAACAGACAAGAGTATTAAACTAAAAGATCAGGCTGATTGCAATTCCACACATGTTATTTACAGTATTAAATGCCCATGCGGCAAAATATATATAGGGAAAACAGAGAGAAATTTAAAAATACGAATTACAGAACAAAAAAGTCAAATCAGAAACAAAGTTAGCACTTCTAGTCTTAACACACATTGGGTTGAATTCAATCACACAATTCCACAATTAAGATTTCAAGTCTTAGAAAAACTCAAATTACGTCCAGATTATGATAATGCAAAAATGCTTTCTCAACGTGAAATTTGGTGGATAAAATTTTTGGATACAATGGTACCAAAAGGATTAAATGATAAAATTGACATGATATGTTTTCTGTAACGAAATGCATTGTATTGTTGACTCCTGGTATGTTTGACGCCATTAGCATGCATTTTATGTCATATTGAGAAATCTTAGGAAGCTGGCAATACATGGTTCGTCACACTCTTGGTTAATTTCTCATTTCATTTTTTTAAACTTTCACTTAAACTCTTCTTTATTGATTCTTAATTTTAAGCACTGTTCGTTTAGCAAGCACTGAAATGCAAACATTCAGTTCAAAGATGGCTGCCGCGTTTGGCTGAGGATCGACGCAAGCATTAGTCTCATTTCTATGTTGATACGTATGTCGGTAGTTAAATCATCGCGGTAGACAGGAGGATACAGGAAGTTAGCGGTTGCCTCACTCACGTTTTCGCGGGAGAAGTACAAGTATTTTCAGGTACGTTCGCCCATTGCGGCGTGCATAAAGGACTGCATTAAGATTTTCGGTAAGCGGTAACAGTAGCGTTTTCATGGTCGAGTTTACGATTGTTTGTAGAGTATGCCGGAGACCTTGGAACATACAGACGCGGTCTATCGGACAGGAGATCACTGCAAACCTTGGTTAATTATGCACACATAACTCAAGGTAAAGTTTGTGTGAAGTCAAAAAGCATATTTCTGTCAGCGTAAGCTGAATATGCACAGACAGTGGTTGACTGAGTTGACCATGATTGTTTTACAGTTGACACAGTGCGTTGAAAGAATCATTAAAATCTGTGTTGTGGAGTTCAAGAGATCATCGGGGAAATGTTCAGCGATAGACAGGGTCTACAGTTTGCTGGTAAATAGTGAAGTACTCAATGGTTGATGGTAGTTCCTTAATGTAGCATGATCACAGCTGTCCACAATATAGTTTTTTTCTTGCAGTGTGCAGCTAAGGGGAGAACCTGTGTCATTTACATCAGACTCGTCTAATTTCATTGCATCTAAGGTAACTTGTCAGGTCTAATATAGAACTCAGTTGAAACAAAGATCTACAGTGATTGGCAGTGTTGAATACATTCATATACGTTTTGATCACAGCACATGAGGCATTTTCAGAATTGAATAACGTCAGAAATCGGTCTTTTATTCATAGTTGGTAAGTGGAATGGGCAGGTTTGCTCTGTTGAGATACACACACTGGGTGTTTCATTTCGGTGATGGCTCGTTTCTTTTTCTTTTTCAACCTATCAATAGAATCTTTATTATATTCTTTAAATATAATAACAAGTGATTGTTCTACTAAAATTGTCGTGCTGGATAAACCATGAAAAGTTATGTTTATTCATGTTTTACTTTTAACAGTTCCCCTGAAGAAGGGATCTTGCATCCCGAAATGCAATGGGACAAATAAACAAATGAATTACAAGAAGGCTACACAATGTTTCTAATTATTTTAATATGTTGATGTGGAAAAAATCACATTTTACATTGGTTTCAACATATATCATGTATTGAAGTATAAAAGTAGTTGTGAGAGATTATTTTTTATGACAAATTTTGTTGCAAAATCAAAAGAATTAAAGTGATGTGTATTGTATAAACATTTGCATAAATTTTGTTGGTATACATTTGGCATATTTTGTTTGCCACCCGCAGTGCGGGCAGGGTCAAGTGTTAAGTTACACTTGAAACACAAATTAGATTCATTAATTAGAGGGAGGACAGCTACCTCCATCTTCCCCCCCAGCACGCCCACATTAAACACAGGCCAAAAAATAGATTTAGATTACAGGGCATAAACCAGGTGTGCGCTGCACATTCACATTTTTGTTCACTGAACTTTCTGCTCTAGAGGCAGAGGGTTGTGCACCTGAGTGGTAGAGGGCTGTGAACCTGAGACTAGAATGCAGCTCCCACCAATTGTCAGTCTCCCCTTTGACTGATAGAAGGCAACAGAATACACTATTGACTGTGGATGAAGGTACACTTGGTTGCATCTCATAACCAGTATGGTCTCAGAAGAGTGAAACAATAAGGCTTTAGCAATGAATGGTCAGATGCGGTACACAAGAGGTACACAGAATGGAATGAATGGTCATATTCTGAAAAGAACCATTTTCCAAGCCTCTTGAGAGGGCATATACTTCATTGAAATTACTTGATGGACATCTTCGAGGTCCAGTAGATAAACCTTGCCCTGATGGGTAGGTCCTGTGAAGAGAATGCATGGTAGAATACATTCCAGAAGATGACTGATGGTTAAAACTCTCTACAGTCTCACATTCAGGTAGTCAGAGGGCTTACACATAGTGTGCTGAGCCTGTCGGGCATGCATCATCACTTAATATTTTAATTTTCCTTTTGGATATAGGAGCCAACTTTAACTGGTGGAGGCAGTCAATGTACAATCTTGTCTTTCTCTTTTATCTGCTAACTGCTTCAATCCATGTGAATACACAACCTAAAGCACTCAGTGGCACTCATGTTTGCTCCAACCAAGGCAACAAGCATTTGCAATGCAATAGGTCTCGCATTCACGCAAGTTTAAGCTGTTGGAATTGTAAATGACAATGCCTTTTATTTATGTTTTGAAAACGAAAACAAAAATAAAAGGCATTGTCATTTACAATGTCAATAGCTCAAACTCGCGTAAATGCGAGACCTATTGCATTGCAAATGCTTGTTTTACTTTGTCACAATGACTGAGCATATTCATAAAGCTGTGTTTGCCTTTCTGAGGCAAATGCATGCACAAGTTGCTCTTGCACCCTGGATTTGTCTGGGATAATGTCTGTGTCACAGCAGACTGTGTCCGTGAGCACTCGGTGTGGTTGCCAGTTTGCAGCTGTGGTATGTGAACTCCTGTGCCTTTGAATTCTTCGAGTGTGAATGCCGGCATAGTGCGTACAAACTGTCGTCTCATGAATCCCTCCTGAGCCTCTGAAGGTACGTGAATTTAAAACCTGCAGCTGCCTCTCAGCGCCCCAGTAAAACAAAGAAAGCACTTTTAAGCATTAAATGAGTCGATCTGGAGGATATAAAAGCAATGTAAAGAGTGTAATTTATGATGTGAAATCCTTGCCCAGCCAATTGCAATTTGTGTTAAAAGGAAGACATATTAAAATATACTGCCAAAGAATTTGTCGCATTATGCTGAGTAATTTAACCTTTATTTCTGTAGAACTTAGTAAACCCCGCCACCTAATTTGTTCCTCCACGGTTGCATAAATCCAGTGGCCCTGAACACGGCGAGGACTCTACTGACAGAACCAACCCTTACGCAGGTCTCGTGGTTGTTAACCTCTCCCCAATTGGCTTCGACATACACGAATGACCGACAATATCTTGCTTACTGTCCTTCTTGCCCTAAGGGTAGAGGAAACATAATATTTGGCCTTTTTGACGGTTTAGCTCATACTGTAAAAAGCAGTGTTACGTAGAGATCAGAGGCAGTGTCAGATGCTCTGAAAAGAATGCGCAATGCCTGGTAATGCACGTCCACACATAAGGTGTGACGTAGCTGAACCGGCAGGTATTTTTGCATTTAGTATTTGCATGAGGCCGCTGCTGTGATGGTGCACGAAGTTTGCCTCCGAAAGCAAGCCATTGACGGCTCAGACTTGTGCCATACTTTAACAAGCTGTCTCCGCGTGCACATCTTCTGTCCGCGCAGGCACAGCGAACAGGAGACAGGGAGGGACAGGAGATGTGCACGCGTGCGAGCGGCATTGAATGAAGCCAGAGAGGAGACGCCATGCGCGTGCACATCGACTGTCCATGCGCGTACATGGTTTTTCTCCTTTCCGAACGAAAACGACAACAATAGAGTCTCACCAAGGCAAAAGCAGCGAATGATCTGCGTTCGCCAGGCGAGACCTAAAAAGGATCTGACATAAAACGGTACTCCAGTGTCCATTCGAGCTCTTGATGCAGTTAACTCTATCACACACCTAAAACTTCACAAGCAGTTGTCTAGGAATTATACCATTAGAGTGGACATGTTCTGATGACTATCATGTTTTTAGCTATGATACCATAATCAAACTGAGTAATGCAAAGACACTCATTTCCCTGCCGAGTCAGCACCCCATCAACAGGAACAAGGTAATTTTCAAGTTGAATGAGATTAATCAGTTAGTATCTGAGTGTATGAAACGTGGCTTGAATAACAAAAAGCGCAACATTCTTTATGAATATTAATAGGAGAACAAGAGTTTCATGGAAAATCTGTTTTGCATGGATTAAAAAAGAATGTTCATAGTTTGAAAGACAGTCTTCGAGAAGACAATAACCTTAAGGCGTTTACCAACCATTTGCCTACTTAAGGTCTCTAGAATACTTATCCTTTGAAGTTGAGATAATATTTGTCTGTCTCTTAGATAAACCCATATAGCTGTCTGTAGTTTTGGATAAATAAATGTCCAATAGGATAGTACCAAAGGATCAGGATTAGCAGTGAAAGATTAAGGAGGGGTGGAAAGGAATCCACAACATGCATAATAGCAGATTATCTAGTATCAATTATAATTGGACCACAATATGATGCAAAAATAATGGTAACCGCTGAGGTGTTTTGTCTTATTTTTAAATCTTTTTATTAAGTTTTACATGTATAGCAATAAACATGTCAGAAAGCACTGATAGCTGATGTCCAATCGCAATGACAGTGGTACGGTACTGTCCGTAACCAAGTTGGCTGAATTTCAAACAATGAACAGAAGGGAAGTAAAGAGTAACTGAGATTTGTGGTTGGGGGTTGTGGGGTAGAGAGGGGGGAAGTGCCTGCTTGTGTACAATAACGGATGAGCAGCTTTTATGCAACCTTCATGCAATGATGATAGAGGTGTGACGCTGTGGAAAACTATGTACCGGTTTCACGCTGTTGACCATGCAAAGGGGTTGAGGCCCTGAAGGGGTAGTACTTCGTAAGATGAGGCTTAGCTTGGTAACACCCTACTTGTAACTTATGCATCAGTGAAAGAGATGGAGGGTGTGAAGGCTTTGTGGGGTTGAATTATTGGTGTTTGAGCGGAAACGTATAGTCTATCAGTGGCTTCCAGACGTGGGCGAATTTGTGTTCTGTGAGTGTCATCCTGGATATAATTTGTTCCATATCTAGAACCTGACACATTTTATGGAGCCAAAGAGTCACAGTTGGAGTTTCCTGCCTCTACCAATATAGGGCTATCAATTGTTTTGCTGCTCCTGTCATGTCCCTTGAGAATCAGAGAGCTCACCGCTGATGGTGGCATACCCAGGAGTTATAATGTAGAGAAAGGGGTTCCCCTGCTCATAACTAGGGTTCATAGGCCAGGGATAGAAATCAATGTTAAGAAGATCCTCGGCAACTGTTTATTCACTAGACAGAACTGAAAGCACACAGGGGCATAGGAAAAGAACCATAAACTTTGATACAAAAAAATAGAAATTAATATTATTCATGGTTGTTATAGTCACAATAGATTTGTTATATATAAATATAAATAATTACATCAATCAATTCATAAAAACAAGTCATCTACCATGTCACCCTCTACTCACATATATCTATATATACACACCCATCATGCACTCAGCAGGCACAAATGCGTGAATGAATAGTTGCCAAGGATCTTCTTAAAATTGGCATACCTAGGAGCACCATACGCGGCTCAGGTGGGGCATGGTATCCTATTGTATCTTGATATGACCAAGAATTTCTGACAGAAAGTCTGGATGAATGCACAGGTCCACCATATATGCAGGAATGTTCCTTATTCTCTGCTGCCAACATTGATTGGGCTGGGCGGGAAAGATTTTATAAAGTCAAGTCGGGGTAACGTACCATTGGTACATGAGTTTGTATGCTGATTCTCACTGTGCGATGCTCCGTAGTGATTTGGGAATATCTTGCAAGAGTTTGTCCTAGTCTTTTGGTGGGATGCCGCAGTGCAGATCTGTTTCCCATCTGAGTTGCTATGGCTGTGAGACCTAGAATCTTGTAGGACTTTGTATGTTCAGGATATTAGCCCCTTGAAGCCTACGTATGCATGCACCAAGCTTTCAAACGGTGTAAAGGTGTATTTAGCTAAAGTTGAGTTGGGTATATGGAGGGGGCAATGATGAAGTTAAAAGTATTATAGTCTTGTGTGTTTGGAAAGCCCAAAGTCTTTGTATTTGTCAAATGTGTTGATGGAGTCCCCGAGAAAGAGGTCTTTTGGTATCCTACATTCCCTGTGTGACCATTCTGGGAAGACGTTATGAGATAGGGTGGAGGTGAAGTTCTGATTTCTGACAATTGAAGTGTTCGTAATAGGAACGTTATGAGGTTTCTTTCGATGGCTAAGTGATCCCAGATGGTAAGGAGTGTTTTTGTGGGAATGGCTATATATGCGCTTTTGGGTCGGTATTGCTTTGGGAGCCAGGCTAGGACCCACAAGGGGTAGCATGCAACTGCCATGTCCATGTGGAGCCTGTGCTGCTCACTTTCTTGAACTACCCATTCTGAAATATACCATAGGTGTGCAGTCCAAAGGTAATCGGTGAGGTTAGGACATGCCAATCCTTCCCGGTCTCTAGGAAGCATTAAGTTTGTTGGATACCCAGGGTTGTTTCCCATTCCATGTAAAGGTGCACATTTCAGATTGAAGTACATAAATAACAGGTGTAGGAATCATTTCTGGCAGGGACTGAAAGAGGTACTGTAGCGTGGGGAGGATATTTATTTGAACCACATTAATGCGCCCTAACCATGAGAGATAAAGTTGTGGCCACCGTCTAAGATCATCTAAAAACAAATTCTTACAAGACTCCCAGTTAATTCTGGACCATTCCTCCACATGTAGAATGATGTGTAGGCCCAGGTACAGTATTGAATTTGTTGCCAATTGATAAGGGATTTGGATGCATTGTTGTGCTTTCTCATGTGTTGGTTTTGGGAGATTGAGGACATGGGATGTTTCCTTTTTATTTAAAGCTGCATAGGTGTTCAAAATGATCAAGTGTGTGGGCCAAAGTAGACAGTAAGGTGCCAGGGTTTGTGAGAGTGAGTAGTATGTCATTTACAAAATGCGCTATTTTGTTCTCGACCCCCAAATAGGATGCCCTCTCTCTCCCTATTTGTCTAATTTTAATATCTGGATGTTGTACTGCGAATTAGAGTGGCGATAGTGGGCACCCCTAACTCATACCCCTAGCGAGGTGGATTGGGGAGCTGTGCTGTCAATTGATCTGCATGACCGATGTGGGTGTGGAGGGTGTGGAGGAGAGGCCGAGAAGTTCTACTCTGAATCCTTCTTGGTGTCTGCGATGATCTGCCACATAGTGCTATTTCATGTGGTTGATAGACACCTGTCTGTTTTTCTTTCAACTAGGCAAAATAGGCAAATGACAGTTCTTTTGCCTTTTACCCCACTCACTGTAATTGGTGGTCTGTAAGATGGTTCAAAAGCTTCTTGTCCTGGATCTTTTCATGAACTAGATCCCCTACTTTAGGGATCCATCCATCAGCAATGGTTGCAACCTTCTTTTCGCTGCTTATTGTTTCAAAATGGTTCACATTAGACAGCTTGTCTCTGACCTCTTGGATACTCTGTAAGACATTCAAAGTTTTTCCAAGTCAACGTTTTCCTCATGCTCCATCTTCCCAAGATAATCTAGGCCAGGCACATAAATAGGAACTCTAAAGAGAACCTCGTATGTAGTGCGTCTCCCCAATACTCATCTAGGCAATATATTCGAACCACCAAAAGGACCTCCTTCAAGGAACACATCAACAACAACGTGCACAACAGCAAAGAGCTCTTCAACATCGTGAAAGAACTCGCCAACCCCAGCTCCAGCTCCAATGACATCCCGCCATTGCAAAACCTCTGCGACTCCCTAGCCACGTTCTTCCACCGCAAGATCGCAGACATCCATGACAGCTTCAACACCCAGACCCCCCCAATAGAGGCCGACACCTCAGACTCACCACCCCCCAAGCACTCCGGCCTCCTGCTCTCCTGGAACCACATCAGCGACGAGGACACCATCAAAATCATGAACACCATCCACTCCGGCTCACAATCCGACCCATGCCCCCACCACATCTTTAACAAAGCGAGCTCCATCATCGCACCACAACTCCGGAAGATCATCAATAGCTCCTTCGATACCGCCACCTTCCCTGAGATCTGTAAACACACCGAGATCAACGCCCTACTCAAGAAACCCAAGGCGGACCCAAAGGACCTCAATAACTTTTGGCCCATCTCCCTGCTCCCATTCCCGGCAAAACTCATCGAGAAGACTGTCAACAGACAACTGACCCACTTACTAGAGGAGAACAACACCCTGGACTCGTCCCAATCCGGTTTCCGTAGCAACCACAGCACCGGAACCGCCCTCATTGCCACCACCGACGATATCAGGGCCCTACTGGACAACGGCGAGACCGCAGCCCTCATCCTCCTGGACCTCTCGGCCGCCTTCGATACCATCTGCCACCACACCCTACGCACACACCTCCACAATGCAGGGATCCGTGGCAAAACCCTGGACTGGATCACCTCCTTCCTCACCAGCAGAACCCAGAGAGTCCGCCTCCCCCATTCTGATCCGAAGCCACCAAGATCACCTGCGGCATACCCCAAGGTTCATCCCTCAGCCCGACCCTTTTCAACATCTACATGGCACCGCTCGCCAACAGTGCTTGATTGCACAACCTCAACATCATCTCGTACACCGACGACACCCAGCTGATCCGCTCCCTCACCAAGGACCCGGCCACCGCCAAAAACAACCTCCACAAAGGAATGAAGGCTGTCGCAGAATGGATGAAGACCACTCGTCTGAAACTGAACTGGGACGACTCCTGGTGGCCGGCCACGCTGGGAGCTGCACCGACACCCACCAACCACGCACGCAACCTGGGGTTCATCATGAACTCAACACTATCTATGACCCAGCAAGTCAACGCTGTCTCCTCCTCCTGCTTCAACACCCTCCTCCTGCTTCGCAAGAGCTACAGAATGATCCCCACCGAAACCAGAAGGAAGATCACCCAAGCCCTCGTTAGCAGCAGGTTGGACTACGACAACGCCCTCTATGCGGGAACCACGGGCAAACTCCCCAAAAAACTTCAACGCATCCAGAACACCTCTGCACACCTCATCCTTGACATCCCCCGCCACAGCCACATCAGTAGCCACCTAAGAGACCTGCACTGGCTCCTCGTCAACAAGAGGATCACCTTCAAGCTCCTCACCCATACTCACAAAGCACTCCACAACACTGGACCAGCATACCTCAACAAACGACTCACCTTCTACACCCCAAACCTCCAGCTTCGCTTCACTTCGCTGACCTTGCCATCATCCCACACATCCACCGTACGACCACCGGTGGCAGATCATTCTCCCACCTCGCCGCCAAGACATGGAACACCCTCCCCACCCACTTTCGACAGACCTTCTGACCTTCTGAAGACTCCTCAAGACCTGGTTGTTCGACCAGTAGCGGCAACCCCCTCCCCCCCTTAGTGCCTTGAGACCCTCAGGGGTGAGTAGTGCGCTCTATAAATACACTGATTGATTGATTGGTTTAATGCTCTCTGGCCTCCCTACAGATAATGGTACAAACTGAGACCTGTACTTAGTGGTCAAGGCTTGGTTACTAATGCCGTTAGCATGGTCAACAATCCCATTGGATTCAACTCTAAATGGGTTGCAGAATTGCAGACAGAGCCTTATCTTCCATCCTGTAATGGTGGCTGCAGCACAAAATGTTCTGTTGTGGACAACAATAAAAGCCTTCTGATCCATTGACCCAACTTTGGGACCGCATACCGAAAATAGATGGCTTGAGAAAAAAGCTCCCTTGTCCATTGGAGGATATTTATTTATTAAATGTAGGTCTGTAGATAGCTATACCACTGTCCATGGGCAGTGCCCAAATGTAATTTGTTTTAACCTTTTCAAGATCTCCCTATTTAGTTGTGTAAGAAACATTTCTCAAAAACTATTCAAAAGATTTACCTAAAACCAAGCAACGGTACTTCTCTGAGTAAAGTTCTAGTTCTACGCAAAGTTTGGTTCATTTCCTTTCGGGGTGCTTTTTCTGTAGTGGAGAGTAAGTAATCATGTGGAAATGAAAATGGGCAATGCCACTTTTTTAAACCCAAACTTCTTTTTCACTCCTTCAATATATCTGAAGGAGACTTGAGTTGCCAAACCCATACCGGATAATCATTTGTTTTTGAATTTGTCAAGTTATTAGCAAAACAAAAAGCTTCTTTCAATTGAAATGCTAACCTAATCCTAACTACTCATGGTGTGTTCATTTTCTAATAGGTTTGTCTCTGTGTGATGATCTGCACAATCTTTGGCAGAACCTTGAAAGGATAGTTTTGTATTGGTATGTCAAGTTTAGTGCCTATCCATCAAAGGGGTAATGTTAAATGTGGGCGGGGTTCAATAAAATATTCATTTGTTTATAACTTCGGTACTGTTTTATGAATCTGCAAATCTGTATAAAATGTGGCAGGAAGTTAGCAAGTTGCACTCCTGGCATGTATTTCAAGTGTTATGAAGATCCACTGAAGTTCAATGTTAAGAGGGGAGCACATAATTACTTTTTATTTACTAATAACTTTGTCACTGTTTCATGGATCTGAAAAAATGTGCCAGAGAATTAGCCTGTTCAGCCTTCTCTCAGTATTTTTAAGTTTGTGCAGATCCATCAAGAAAGGCTCAGTTGAAAAGGTGGGGGTCAAAAAAAATTCATTTGCTAATAATATTAGCACTATGTGTCAAATCTGCACACAATTTGTCAGAAGCCCAGAAGGATTGATTTTTCTACTTGTGTCAGGTTTTGTGCTAATACATCAAGGGTGGGGCAAAGTTAAAAGAGCGGGGCAAAAACATTTTTATTTGTTTAAACTTTAGTGCTGTTTGATAAATCTGTATCACATATGGCAAGTTAGCCCCACTGCAGGCATATCAGGTTTCATGGAGATCAAATGTGGAGGACTAAAAAGGGGGAGTAAATTAACGTTGACAACCTTTGATGGAACTGCACAAAATTTGGCACCTTGGCATGCTGAGCATACTCTTAGTTTTCTCAATTTCGTGCAGGTTCATTGGGCCACATTTCAAGGGAGGGTGAAAAAAATGCCCATTTCCTAATATATTTTTCACCATTAGTGAATCCACATAAAATTTGGCATAGGTTTATTGGATTTCGGTCTCTGTTATCTATATCAAATTTGGAACAGATCCATCAAGGGAAGCAAAGATAAATGGGGAGGTGGGAGCACAAAAGGTGTAATTCACAAATAACTTAGGCGTTGTTTGGTAAATCAGGATGAACTTTGGCAGCAATGTAACCCAGGCAGGACCTGTAACCAACCTCCACTGCGATTATCGAAGCAGGTTGGGCGTCAGCCTGGCCAAATGCCATGCACATGGGCGATGGGCACATGGCAGGTGAATGTAGTATATCATACAAAACAGATGATGAACTGAAAAAGAAAAGGTTCACTCACTTGTTCAAATGCTGCACATGCACTGTCCCATTTAGGCCCTCATTATAAATTGCCTGCAAAGTTATCACCCCAACAGGATTCCAATCTGGGCAGCTACACATGTTCCACAGTCTCTGAGATAATACTTTGCGGCTCCTCAAACTCTGGAAGCAATAACTATCGGCCTGGGGACACCAGACCCGGAACCATGTGCAGAGCTTCTTTGACTGCAGGCAGCTGCTCTGCCCGTGCCCCGCCCACATCCTTCATCATGGGGTGAGTGGAAGAAGCTCCCTCTTGCTGAGAAAAAATGAAACCTGCCATTCCACTGCCCATTACCCCTTGCCCCTTTTCCTTTTTCTTAGCTAAATTGAAAAAGCCCCCGGAACCTTCACTACATGCATGTAGCAAGTGGAAAATGTTTGCTGATTAGGACCCATTATTTCTCCAGAAAGATAGAAAACATGCAGAAGTGGACCAAGTATTACAAGGTTAACATGTTATTCCTCATTACGTAGAAAAAACATAGTTCTCGTAAAATCACAGAGAAATACCAGCAAGAACTTTTAATTCCAGGCCTAGCATCTCCCCATGAAGGTAACATGGAACTTGGATTGAGGACCTTAGTGGTAAGTAAATGCATACAGTCGATATGACCACTGCCTGTACACCTGCTTTAACCCTGTCACTTAAAGGACACAATCTCAAGCTGTGTGAATGCAAGGTAGGTTATTACTGTGATATTCAAGCACACCCCAATCAGGTTCACTATTTGACTTCATTTGATGAAAAAAAATTACAATTGTGCATGATGCAAGCTGTACAAGCAAATGCATGTTTGTCCAAGATATTGAGCATGCAGAAAGTTGGAGTCCGGTGACCGTAATAAGCTACTTAAGATGGTTCAGTGAGCTAAATACTGATAGATGACATCTATTGTGATTTACAGAACTAAGAAATGGCAGACAGATAGTGTGATGCGCTCAGTGCTTAATTTGAGCCAGTGGTTTCCGGTGCTCAGCTCCAGCATTTAATTTTCAGCACTGGCAATTATTACATTTATTACATAAAGTGCCTCGGGGGTGCAATGGGCATTTGCACCCGCTTTGCGTGCCCCCGGGGCACTTTGAGATTGTAGAAAGGGCAGCAGACGTATGTGCGTCCCTTTTCGTAATACCGATAGCACTGGTGCACATAAAGCCCCAGCTCTATCTTCAAGAGGACGTTCCCTCATTTGCATGGGGGCATGCCCCATGCAAATGAGAGAATTCCTTTGCCTCTGCGCCCACGCTGTATCCGACGTGGGCATGGAGACAAAGAAGCCCTCAGGAGTCACACTGACATGGTGGCGCCCTGTCAGCGCTCCCCCTGATGGCAGCCTTCTGGCTGGGGGAAAGAGGGTCCCATGGACCCCCAGACATCCTCTTGAAGGAGGGTGCAGTCAATGACTGCACCCGCCTGCAAGGGCATCTCTAATTCCCTCCAAAAGTACAGGCGGGTTGCCACCTGCACCATGAAATCATGGAGCGGCTGTAAAGCAGCTTTACTGTATTTCACCTGAATGCGCTCCCTAGGGCACATTTTCACTGTTTTGGCCCAGCGCACCTTCTTAAAGCTGTGCCGAGTGCAAACAATAACAAGCATTGGCATAGCCAATAGGTCTCGCCTTTGGGGCCTTATAAGTGTTTAGTTATCCAGCACAATATCCTTGGTGCAACAACATCAACTGTGCATGGCTAAACACTTATAAGGTCCCAAAGGCGAGACCTATTGGCTATGCCAATGCTTGTTTAAATTTGATATCCCACTCACAGAGGCTAGTCATATTTTTGCCCAATATTTAATTTTCCACTTAATGCAGACCATGAATACTTCGAGCCTTCTTTTACATTATGTAGACTACATCAATGTGCTTCCTCTCAAGCGAAAAGTTGAGTGGGGTAGGTGCTAATCAGCTTTACAATATGCAAAAAATTGCACAGGCTGCAAGAGGTAAGGAGACCTTTCCCAGAAGCCGCAGTACCCTCGAAGACAATGATAACGATGGTAAACGAAGCACTGGGTTTCAAAGGTTGGTGGTGCTTTTATCAAGCCCTTAAACTTGAAAGGGGCGGGACAATGACAATCTCTAAAATCAGATGCCAGCCCGAATGTCCGGAACCAATCACAGACAAAGACCAGAATGAGGCATGAGAATAAGTTAAGACAATATCTCATAATGTAGATTTAAAGTGATCCAGTTTGGTTATTTACACAAGATGTGTTTGACACAAAGAATGCGGAAGCACATTTATCCTGGGGACTCCTTCAACTGCCCAAGATGCAGAAGCCCCATGGGGGATTCTTTACAAATGACATTAAGTTGACCACATACAAATACCTTTTGATCCGACACAGTGGCAAGACAGTGACCAGTCACCGAATGGTTTCCAACATAATCAGTAAAAACAGTGTTTATTGGGAACAATACTGGAAGAGAAAAGGAGAAATGAAGAAAGGGTTTGCAGCCCTGGAAGAGGTGCTAGCAAAAGGGTATACCCATATGAAAAACACCAGAATATCTCACGGAGCAACTATAGTTTTCCATGAGGTAAAGATGTACCTGACACTAGACATCTGTAAATAAGGTGGGTTGGTCTCTACAACTTAGGCAGAGTGGTCATTAGACACTTTGGGGCAGATTTATGAGCCCCTTGCGCCACTTTTGCGTCACTTTTAACATGGGAAAAGTGACGCAAAAGTGGCGCAAGGGGCTCATAAATCTGCCCCTTTATTTTAAAGGAGGAACGAGTGTGAACAGTTAACGAATGCTTGTCAGAAGGGGGGAATTAAATAAATGATACCGATTAGAAAAAAACAAAGGAAAGTGGTGCTACCACAAGAGATAAGTGAATGGGTTTATGCCCGTAAGAAACAATGGGGCAATTACGTTCCTCTTGTGAAAATTGTACAGAGAAAAATATAACATTGCTCTAGCTGCCTGAAGACTGTTCAACAACTGAAAAATCTCTTAATACCTGGTGCGGTCTTTTTTTTCATGGATTACCATTATGGTATTTTGTTTGGATTTGGCAAATAATAAAAAGAAAAAGAAAAAAAGCAGGGGGGAAATGAGCGCTCTCACTATTCCACAAACTGAATTTGGCCAACAATGTGCCAGTCTAAACACTTAGCAGAGAGTTTTCCTACAAAAACTACATTTTAATGGATTCCATAGCATTTAATTCAGATTAAAAGAAGAGCCATTATTACTAGCATTAAATCAGCGCCTCACCTTCTAGCCCAGAGCTATACGCGAGTCCCAATACATTAAGGATGATTCAACCTCCTCAGCTCCAAGATCAACCTATGCTCTAACACCCAGGCTCCACTTCAAGCGCCATGCTCTCCGGATCATTCGGTGTAGACAGGAAGGCGTGATGATACTTTCAGAATATGTCCCCCCCCAAACCGATGCACATTTGCTGAGGAGCTCTGCATACACCCCACTCTGCCTCCATTTAAATAACTAAAAAATACATCTTTTCTGACATCTGGACAGAACCTAGAAGTCATCAGTCACAGGGCACTGAGATTTGACAGTGGAAATGTTAGTGGGATATAAAAGGATGCAATGAACAGACTTTTACATTTCAAAACAGCAAATCTTCGTAGAGTTTTTGCTTAGGTTTTAGCCATATCCAAGAACACTCTATAAATACTTCTGGAAAACTTCTCTCTGATTTTTATCCATATTATGGGTAAGATTCAATAAATAAACCAATTTAAATGAAGGCAACAACTTAACCCAATAAAATACCCCTTCCCCCACCAGAAATGCTTTAAGGGATTAAACACATCCTGCAGGCGTCCCCGCTTCTCACAGACCGGTTACCTGCATTGTGGGCTTTGTGCTGCATGTAAACGTAACGGACTGACTGGAAGGAAAGACTCCATTTGCAAATTAACAAGGATAAGCTCAGAATGTTTGTTAAGATCTCACCAAAGATTCCCCTTTTAAAACTACACAAGAGACTCCAGCCCAGCGAGCTGCCTATTTGCAAGTTTTTATGAAATTCAGTGGCTGGGGAGAAGCTGGTTCAGCCAAACAATCTGAAAATGGGCGGTGATAGATGTGGCTTGAAGCTTTGCTTGTAGTCAGGAAGTTTATTTGTTCATTGCAAAGAAACATTCTTGGACTGCTTTCCAAGTCGGGAACATCATATATCAGCCCATGAGTACTACAGCTGCACGTTATGCAGGTGTAATTGGCAAAACAAAATGGTCCACGTTCTTCTTCGCAGCTGAGCTCCTCCAATGCCTGTACAGCGAGTGCCTGCTGCATGCCACTCGCCCATGTTCTACTACAGCAGGAGGCTTCTGAGAAGAGGCATCCTATCTGTCCACCTTGTGATGAAAGGATAAATGACTGCCATCCTAGAATGGGGTTTCCATTGAAGGGAATGAAGCCCCGTTCAAAGCTCACGGCCCAGAGATAGGTGACGTCATCGGCATGAGGAGAGGGGTAGGCAGCTTTTTCTGAACACACTGCTTGCAGACTATGTACATGGCGCCTTGCATGACGTCATTTCAACCTCACCTGCCACTGCTCATTACTGAAGAGCAGTGCCGGGTGGGAGCTGAGCGGTGGTGAAAGTGCAGTTATCTGTCCCTGCTTGCTCCACCTCTGAAGCAAGACACCCCTCTACAATCTCCAGTTCCAAATATCTCTACTTGGATTTCATTGAGCACGTGCTACTACACTCAGCTTCATTATCCTTACAACATGACTCTCTTTGATATTCAAGACAATCCTCCTGATAACTTTATGTTTGATCTAATTTTAAAAAGAACAATTGATGGACAAAATTCAGAACAATGTCATACATTCACCCCAGTACAGAGATCTGGGCCTAAATCCATCGTTCCTTTTGCTCACCATGCCATTCCAGATTGGACCCAGCCATATGCAAATCAGTCTTGACCCTGTGCCCAATGGGAACAGTCCAGCCCGAACTGCCAGGCCAGGTCCTCCCTGGACTGGAAACAAGCATCCTAGGACCGGTTTCGGGGTTTCACCCCTCTTCAGCCAGGACAGCTTGATTCCAGTGGCATGGAGAGCACGGGACTCATGTCTGAGCATACCCGTTGCACTCGGGGTGACAAATGCAAAAAGAACAATTGATGGACAGAATGCAGAACAATGTCATACATTCACCCAGATGTGGGTCCCTTGCTCACTTTGCCACTAGATTCAAGCTAGCCTGGCTGATGACGGCTGATTAGCCAGAAACCGGTCCCAGGATGCTTGATTCCGGTCCAGGGAAGACATGGCTTGGCAGTTCGGGCTGGACTGTTTCCATGAGGTACAGGGTCAGACTGATTTGCATATGGCCATGTTTGAACTGGGGTTGTGGAGTGAGCTAAAGAATGATGATGGATTAAACCCAGATCAGTTGACTGGGGGTGAGTGCTTGCAATGTTCAACACTCCGTCCATCATCCCCTTTGGTTTTGCTTTGTTCGCCCTAAGTTGGCAGGGTATGCCCAGACGTGGGTCCCTTGTTAACTTTGCCACTGGATTCAAGCTAGCCTGGCTGCTGACAGCTGATTAGCCAGACACTGGTCCCAGGATGCTTGATTCCGGTCCAGGGAAGACATGGCTTTGCAGTTCGGGCTGGACTGTTTCCATGAGGCACAGGGTCAGACTGATTTGCATATGGCATGTCTGAACTGGGGTGGTGGAGTGAGCTAAAGAATGATGATGGGTTAAACCCAGATCAGTTGACTGGGGGTGAGTGCTTGCAATGTTTAACACTCCGTATATCATCCCCTTTGGTTTTGCTTTGATCTAATTTTAGTCACATCAAAGAAAGGAATTAGGAATGGATAAGTTACTCATGTTTCGGTGAAGATGTGATTAAAGATAACAAAAATAAAAAAAGATTGAGATGCAAGCGAGGATTTCTCCGAATATTAACAAGTTCATGATACAGCCGATGTCAGTCACAGAGCGCCTCGCGCTGAAGGGGAAAAAAAGATGAGGAAAGGAAGAGACAGCAGGGTGAGGGGAGAGAGGAGGGGGAACGGCGCCTGTTTCCTTTCCGGGAACAAGCAGGGGCACCGTATGTTTGCAAGTTAATTACAAACATATGGTGTTAAAGCTCGCTCCCGCAAGGGAATCGCCAAACGTGCACGCATTGCCATTAAAAGCAATGCAATGCGGGCATGTTTTTGGCTGAAAAGGCGCATCGCTGGCTAAAGGTCTTTCTCCTATGCAACGCATGCGCGCTGCGTAGGCGAGACCTAAAAATTATCTTTATGTGTAATGTGTAATTAATCTGTAATTAATTTAATACACAATAATAAATTACTAATACATACCACACATGACGTTTTTACAGCTTTGAGGGCCTGAAACTGTCACACTTTTAAGAGTGAGATGAGTAGTAGTATGTTGGTGCTGTCACTGACAGCTCTGGCAGAGACAACGGATGGTGCAAGCTGCAGTGGTCTCCTGACGAGGGCCCTGGCACTTTTTTTTTAATACAAATTAAGCACTGAATGCACTACATAAAAAGCAATTCATGCTGATTTTCCACATGTATAATTGTACATTACTCTGTTGCCTCATGAGTAGAGCTACACTTCATTAAACAGCATAAATAATGAAAATATAGTTGTGAGCGAAATTTTTAATTTGAGACAAGCTGTAAAATCTGCATGACTTGCTCAGAAAACAATCTGATAGGATATGCGGGGTAGCATATCTGAACATTAAACACAAGTTTGCAGACATGGAAACAGGAAGCTGGTGAACAAAATATCTTGAAGGATGCTGTGTAATCATATTCCTGATTCTGTTAGAAGATAACCACTGTCATGCACTATCACTGTGTGTGAGAAAATCATATAATGCACACAATTAGAAACTGCCTAGAACTTGGTTGTAATGCTCAACAGCTTTTCGAAAATCATTCATACTTGCTCCATGTGTTAACAACAAACAATGGCAAAGCCAATAGGTCTGGCTTCTGAAGGAAAGTGTCTTTTGGGTCACTGATGGTTGTAGAAACTCAATAATTCATCATACTCACACTCATCTTTGCACTCCTGCATCCATTCATCCATTCACTTACTCATCCTTATCTTCACCCTCTGACACAACCGCAATAAAACACACTCAAACACAACAACATAGGTAAGATAAATTAAAAGAATACAAGTAGAAAAAAGGAACTATGCTACCTTCTAAACACGATGGGCATATGTTTGCAATAACAGAACTAAACATAGTAGCAGGTGTCTGTTTTGCAAAGGTATCAATTAGTCTATCATTGCTCTGTGTTCAGCTGTTGGGGGCATTAGCTGGCAATCTGCATTCTACTCCCGTGTCCCGCTGGTGATTTCGTTGGTCCTCCTGCCGCTGCAGCACCTTCCATCAGTGCAGCGCGGCCGAAGGGGGGACTGCAGCTACCATGAGCCTTTGCAGGGAAAGCTGCCACCGCCCACACCGCGCCCGGAGGCGCTTAAGTTTGGAGAGAGCCCCGGTGGAGCGGGGCTCTGTGTTCAGCTGTTGGGGGCATTAGCTGGCAATCTGCATTCTACTCCCGTGTCCCGCTGGTGATTTCGTTGGTCCTCCTGCCGCTGCAGCAACTTCCATCAGCGCAGCGCGGCTGAAGGGGGGACTGCAGCTACCAGGAGCCTTTGCAGAGAAAGCTGCCACCGCCCACACCGCGCCCGGAGGCGCTTAAGTTTGGAGAGAGCCCCGGTGGAGCGGGGCTCTGTGTTCAGCTGTTGGGGGCATAAGCTGGCAATCTGCATTCTACTCCCGTGTCCCGCTGGTGATTTCGTTGGTCCTCCTGCCGCTGCAGCACCTTCCATCAGTGCAGCGCGGCCGAAGGGGGGACTGCAGCTACCAGGTGCATTTGCAGGGAAAGCTGCCACCGCCGACACCGCGCCCGGAGGCGCTTAAGTTTGGAGAGAGCCCCCGCGTCGCGGGACTGTGTGCGGGCTAAGCCCGGGCAAAGGCCGGGCCCTCTGTGGCCATCAGTGGCCAGATGAGGCTGGGCTGGGCCACCCCCCTTGGATTTTTAATCAGGTACTTTCGTATAACTTTGTTCCTATCACTAAGCCACAACTCTTCAGCCTAGGACTTTGGACATTGCACAATATCTGTGTACAGCGGACTACGGACTCCTCTTGTAAGGGGTTTAAAACGAATTAAACTGTCAATAAAAGCAGGGTTGTCCAGCAGCACCCAATCACCCCGCTGTGAGCTTATTGGGAGGCAGGGAATAGCGTAGATTATTGTACTATGGCTACCAAACCCAAAACGCGCTCTACCAAGGGGAAACCACGCACACCACTCATTCCTACAAAAATGGGGCTTGACCCCAACACTCCAGTAGGACACACAGCACCACCAACTGCAATAGATTTAATGCTAAGGAAGGTCATTGGGGTTGTTAACGGGGAAATTGAGCGCACACAGAGGCGCTTATCGATGACACCTACAAATATTCCCCTCACACCTATACAAACCACACCTATACAAACCACAGATTTAAACTTTTGTGAAACCTCACATAATGGCAGTCTGGACGTCTCACCTGAAGCTGTCCCCTGTGGCCAACTGGTAACAGATGCTGGGCCATTCCCCGATAGGGTTGAAAATAGAACATTAAGAACTAGAAATAGAAGTAAAAAACAGGGCACCAAGAATATACATATTAGAAAACTGAAACCAACCAGTGGGGGCGGTCAGGCACATACAACAGATGATGAGGTCGTGGAAATAGAAGCTCCATGTCCCTTAATTCCTCCGGGGTGGATGAACCCTGTAATTGCTGACCTCCAAAAACATCTTGAGGCTTTCATTGTTAGCCAAATAAAACCAGTTAGTGAGTTAGACAAAATTGCCAATGAACTGCAAAAACAGGGCAAGACGAAGGAGACCACAATTTCCAATCTCATTGGAAATGCCACACCAGCAGTGACCACCTTAACACGGCAAATTCCAGCTAACAATAACTGTGTAAGTAATGAGCAATGCACTATTGTACAAGTCCATGCATTGCCCAAAGCCTCAGCTCACCTTGAGGAAAGAAGTATTCAAAAAGGTGGGAATTATGACACCCATAAACCCCAGATGCAGTCCAATCCAACTCAGACACAGACAGGGAACCTCACAACTCATAGCCTGAAAGATAATTACCAGGCAGGACGGGAGCGAATGGATAGAATGCACTCCCCCCTTCCATGGTTAAATTTACCCCCGGAAGCAAGTCCCTATGTTGTTGTGTTTGCCGGGGTACCTGAACTAAGGATGGGTCAGAAAGAGTCACACATGGAACTTAAAAACAAGATTATTAACTGGTTGAACATACATAGGCCATTACAAGGGGAGGAACCTGGAGAAATCCTATATGTTAGGAGAGCAAATTGGATTGGCAGCAGAAGGAAAGATATTGAAGGGAACTGCATTATTGCAAACTTTAGGAACCCGAACCTAGTGGAGTACATACTGGGCAATCATAATAGGAATGCGACCAGCACTATACGATCCATGCCACTAGGGTACTTCTATCCCAGAAATTGTATCACTTATCCCTTAACTCACACACAGGGAAGAAGGGGCAGAGGAGCAGATGGGTACCGGGCAAGGAAATATGAACACCGTGGCCTGCCAATATTAAATCAGGGTGGCCCACAGTGGACAAATAGATTCAGCCCCCTACAGTCCCTGGACGAGAACGATTGACTACCCCAACTAGAGATGCATCAGGAGGGGATGGAAAGAAGGATGTCCACCGATATCAGTGAACTAGTATCCTGGGGAAGCCACCAGCCGAAGGGGCTGGCAGTAACCCCTTTAAAGCAGGACGGGGAGAAACAGGAGCTCACGCCAGCAAGGAGGGATGTAGTCAGACCAAACGCCCAGGGTTCAAATGTTGCGAGGGTGTTAGGGGGAAGGGTGAACATAATGTCCTGGAATATAGCAGGCTTAGCCGGAAAATTTGAAATGTAGATTGGAGAAACCATCTACGTGGTTTTCATATATTAGCTCTACAGGAGACCTGGGCGGTTAAGTTCAATCTCTATCACTTAGAGGGCTATAAGTGCTTTTTTGTCCCAGCCCAGGAAAGTAGAGCAGGAAGGGCGAGGGGAGGGCTAGCATTGTACGTGGATATTCATCTTAAGGGAAGATGGACATTACCATCTTGGACATCACACACCCTTCAAGCAGCAACATTCCAAGGGTTGAGGGTACAGCTATTCAATATCTACAATTCAGGTCCTATAAATGGTAGGAACGCTGTCCTGCAGGAACTAGACGCTAGACTCACCCAAGAAGCTGATCAAAGGAAGGGGGGGAGAACCAATTGTGTTACTGATGGGAGACTTAAATTGACACCTCTGCCCAAACCTGCTACCGGTAACTGTAGACTGGGCCGTTTGCCCGGTCACGAAGGGGCCACACTTTGAGCATAGCACTGAGGGAACAACACTAACTAAATTAATTGGCACCCACACACTAGTACACACTATTGATTTGATAGTCCCGGGTCCAGAGGGCACCCTTGTGCCAACTTTTAAAGGAAGAGGATGCTCCTCCATTATAGATTTCATGTTGATATCCCCCTTTGCAAAACATTGGATTATAGAGGCCAGTACTAAATGGAGTACCTTTAGTGACCATAATCCCTTAGTTTTAGAATTACTGTACAATGGCCACTTGGAAACGAATAAACAAGTGGATATCAGTCTAAGGTCAACAGACCAGGGGAGGCGTTTAAGGTGGGCGAAAATTAATGCCCAGGAATTTTACACAACACTACTTGTAAAAGGCAAAAAGTATGTCGAAGACTGCCTAGACCCTAAGATAGGGGGAGTTGATCTAGTCGCGTCCTTCGGGGAACTGACAACACTGGCCGATAAATTATTAGAAGTAAAAGGTCCTAGAAAGATAGGCACACAGCCAAGATGGTTCGATACTAATTGCTCTCGAGCATTAAGAAATCTAAAATCAAGCCTTAAAGCTAACCCTAGGGACAAGGTTGAAGTGGCCAAGTGTAGACAAATTTATAAAATTAAGATAAAGATAAAAGAAAGAAAGGCTACCCTACAAGCAGAAGTCTGGGCTGATTTAAGAGAGGCAGGAGAAAACAGGGACTTCACAGAATTCTGGAGGATCATTAACAGGCCCTGTTTCCAGGATAGTAGCGCCCCGGTTAATAGCACAAATATCCTCCCTCAACAATGGGTGTCTCATTTTGAGGGTCTCTACAACCACTCTAAAGACACAAAACAAGAAGGGGGTTGGGATGGCACACGGAGTCTGGAAATAGATCTCTTACTAACAGAGATCATTAAGGCAATTCAAGGGTTGACACCGCACAAAGCTCCAGGGCCCGATGGTACACCCCCAGATTTATACCGAAGTAACATCGACCTGTGGGCGCCAATTTTGACGAGGGTGTTAAACACGGCCATTAAATCAGGACTCCCGCGATCTTGGTCTACTGCACTAATCGTCCCTATCTTCAAGAAAGGGAATAGGGACAATCCCCAATGCTATAGACCGATATCGCTAATTGACGTCTCAGCCAAAATACTTGGGTGGGTGGTTCTGAACCGTCTTATGACCTGGACAGAAGAGCACCACACAATAGCTGACACACAGTATGGGTTCAGAATGGGAAAATCGACTAGTGATCAGTGTTTAAATCTATACTTACTAGTTGCTAAGTACACCAAAGCAAGGAATGGCACCATTTACATGGGATTTATGGATCTGGCTGCGGCCTTTGATAATGTGAATAGGAACAAATTGTGGGCAATGATGAATAATTTGGGAATAGACCCGGGTCGTATAAATATTATGAGAGAGTTGCATTGGAACACCACTGCTAGGGTCTGCTTTAGTGCGGAGGGGGGGGCGAACTGAACCATTTCCATGCACAAGCGGAGTAAGGCATGGGTGTATTCTCGCTCCATTTTTGTTCTCACTGTATATCAATGATCTAGAGACAAGTCTTATCGCCCAGACTGTAGACTGTCCCAAAGTAGGGAAGCGTCAAATTCCGGTACTCCTGTACGCGGATGACGCGGTCCTGCTTGCACGAACACCACGGAGTCTACAATCGCTCATCGATGGATTTGTAAAGTTCATGGACAATTTAGATCTGACAGTGAATCTGAGCAAATCATTTGTGATGGTTGCAGGCAAAAGGCCCACGAAGAAATGTGTGTTTAAAATAGGGACCCACATAATGGACACTGTAAGTACTTTTCCCTATTTAGGCCTTTTATTTGATGGTGAGATCCAGTTTAATTCGCTGATTGAGGAACACTGTACAAAACTGGTCTCCTCAAATGGTGCAATATTAAATTTTGCTTGCAGGTTGGGACGCTGGTCCCCAGAACAAGTAATGAGCCTATATGGCTCAATAAGTACTGCAAAGGCACTGTATGGAGCCGAGGTGTGGGGCTTTAGGGATGCTAAACACTTACAGCAAGAGGAAGATAAATTTCTCCGTAGAATCCTAAAGATCCCACAGTCTACCCCAGCGAAAATTGCACATTTGGAACTTGGGATTCCCTACATCACAGACCAGGTGAAGATTAGGCCGGTTATGGCATGGCTCAGAATTTGGGCCAATCCTGAAGCGGAACTGAGTAGGGAAATTGTTACAGACTGTTTGCAAAGGGATAAAGGGTTGCAAATCCCCTGGCTGAAATATGTTAAAACAACACTAGAGACCATAGACCAGCATACCCTCTTTATCAATCCGTGTACAATTTCTACGACCCGGAAACCACAAATTAAAAAACTGCTGTTGGAAAAATTGGAAACTGTCAGAGCAGCTCCCGCATTATCAAAGCGCTCAGTAGCGGCTTATTGCCTGGTCAAGAATGGGGAGTGCATGGAACCCTATTTATTTCTGACGTATAATCAGCAGGACAGGTTTTTAATGTGTCGTTTTAGGCTCAATTTGTTACCTAATATTTTATCTTATCCATCTGGTTTTACTGTAACTATTGAGCAGAAGGGTGCCTGCGGCTGCCACAATAGGTCTCCGCAGGACACCCTTCATTTTGTATTATTGTGTCCATTTTATAGTACCCCTCGGCGCACGTTCTTGGTTGATATTTTAATGGAGGGAAAATTCCGTCATGCTAAATCCGCACTACTGTTTCTTCAAAGAGCAAATGACACGCGCACTTTATGCTCTGTAATAAGCTTTTTAAAAGTAGCAGTAAGGTTAAGGAACACAAGAGATTAAGCAATGATGTATATAATATTCTACCTCTTTTGCATGAATTGTATCAGCTTTGTTTGGTGTTTGCTTTTTATCCTAATGAAGTTCAGAAATGTAAATTACATGATTTTATAAAATGTATTTTTATGATGATTTTTAACCATCGAAATAAAGATTCACTGATCTGAACTATCATTGTTTTAAAATTTGAGCAACGCTGCAACATTTAGAACCACAAAGTTTGCCATCTTGTAGTGGTAAAACAGTGATACACTATAGACAACAGCATTCAATAATTATCTCCTGGTTGAGAGGAAGTGGCTTTGTGGAATACTTCACACTGCAGATGAAATGAGGGGCAAGCAGGCAACCCGTTAGCACTGCCTGTAAAACTGTAGTGTCATTAAAATAAAAAGAGGAGAGGCACATGAAAGAAATGGAACTATAAATGGAGACAATTTAAAAATACAGGACTGGCCAACTAACCTTGATACTAAAGCGCATGCCTTTTCAAGTGGATGTACGCATGCCATCATTCACATTGCAAAAGAGCCAATGACTGATGCAGACTGAATCATTACCCTAATGCAGTTTGCTGTCATGGATGGAAGCAAAATGTAAATGACACACCAAAGACAGAGCAGAGTAGCCCGAAAAGCCTTCCTTGTATCTGTATGGACATAAAATATAAACTTTGCCAAAAGCCAAAACATGCAATACATGTAGTCTTTTTAGTGGAAGCAGAAAATCTGCCCAATCACATCCTGTACTCGGAAGGACCAAAATGTGGAACCTGACCTCTCTTTCAGTAGGACTCTGATTTCTCTTTTCTGTTGATCACACAGGGTCAGATGACAGTTACACTCTCAAGCCACACCTAAAGATCCATGTAGGTTAATGACTGCCCTCCTCCCATAGGTGATGTTTATTTATCTAAGACACATTAATAATTGTTGGAAATAAGGAACTGTTTGCAGTCTCCCCCCACTTTTTGCCCCATCTGACACTCTTGGATGCTGGTTTTCTGACTCTGAGAGTGCCCTAGGCTCTGCTAGGCAGGCCCAGGAGCAGTGGTACGGTGAAGACACACTTAGAATATAGTGAAAACACCTACATACACTAGAGTACACTATGGGTTAGGGTACCCCTAGGATTGACATGGCCTCCCCAATAAGGCCCTAGTCCATAATAGGGCAGGGGAATCAAAACTACATTTAAGTACCTAGTATATAATAGGCCAGGGCAATTTAGAGGCCAGCAGCCCTTTCTGCACTTGCTTGTGTGCACTGCTGAGGCCTGAGGTCAGTTAAAAGCAGCCCTGTGTTGCAGGGCTGCTTTTAACATGTAAATTGTGCCCAAACTCGACTTTGGTGTTTGGGGCACTGAGAAATTAATACACAACAATATTTTGGCATATTAGGTACCCCCAGGGTCTTCCCTAGGTGTCCCAGTGTTGGGGTGTCAGGTATTTGTCAGGTATTTATAAGGAGGACCCTTATAAAATAGGTTGTATATGCCTTGGGTTTAGTCAAATTGCACATTTCACCTCCCACATTGTAGTAAAGTGCTTCCCAAAATCGGCTTTTGTGGTAGGAGCACTGTGGAGTGAGGATCTGCAATATTTTCAATCAATCAATCAATTAGGGGTTTGTAAAGCACAGCTACACAGCTGTGAGGGTTTCAAGGCGCCGGGGGGGGGGGGGGGGGAGGCTGCTGATCCGTCTGGGTGTGGAGGTTTAGTTGAAGAGCCAGGTCTTGAGGTCCTTCCTGAACTAGGTCAACAACTCGGAATGCCTAAGGTGGAGGGGCAGGGTGTTCCAGGTCTTCTTGGCATCGAGATTGGAGAAGGATCTTCCTCCAGTTCTGGTCTTGTGAGTCCATGGGACAGAGGACAGGGCGAGTTGGGTGGCGCGGAGTTGTCTGGTGGGTGTGTGGTTCAGGTATTCTGGTCCTGCTTCATGGAGAACCTTGTCGGTGTGTGTGAGGAGCTTGAAAGTGATTCTATTGTTGATATTTTCACATATTTAGAAACCCTAAAATCTCCCCTAGGTGTTCCAGGGGAGGGAGGTGTTGGACTTGGCCCTTTTTGCAGGGTCATCCCTGAACATTTTGCCTTCCTCCTATATTTTTTCTGACCTGGTTTTGGCTGTTTTATGACTCTGGGCACTTTACCACTGCTGATCAGTGCTAAAGTGCATATGCTCTCCCTATTGTAAATTGATGTATGATTTGTGATTCCATGATTGGATGGTTTGGTTTACTTGTCAGACCCTAGTACAGTGCACCAGGAGTGCCAGGGTTTGTAAATCCAAATACTGCTGGTGGGCTTGAAGCACTGGTTGTGCCACCCACAGAAGTAGCCTGTAAACATGTGTCTAAGGTCTGCCATTGCAGAGCATGTGTGCAGTCTGGTACTGTCATGCTGACTGGGCAAGTGCACCCACTTGCCAGTACCTAAACCTTCCCTTTTCTTCATATCAGACACCCCTATGGTAGGCCCAAGGGCAGGGTGCATTGTAAGGATAAGGTAGGACATGCCCTGGTGTGTGTGGCATGTTCTAATAGTAAATTACAGTCATTTTAATGTTTCACTATTGCAAGGCTACCTGTTCTCCATAGGCCAGAATGGGCAGTTTGGTTATTACATCTTATAATCCTAACTGACTCAGGGAACATGGTAGAAATTCGAATTTAGTATGCCTGAACTCAGAATGATAAAATGCATCTTTTAGTGAAGTTGGTTTTAACATTCTGTGTTTGAAAATGCCACTTTTAGGAAGTAAGCGGTACAAAAGGGGGTGGTGATGGACGGAGCATCAGAACCAATCAAACACTCACACCCAGTCAACAGATCTGGGTTTGATCCATCACCGTTCTTTAGCCCACTCTGCCACCCCAGTTCAGACATGGCTATATGCAAATCAGTCTGACCCTGTGCCTCATGGGAACAGTCCAGCCCAAACTGCCAAGCCATGCCTTCCCTGGACCGGAAACAAGCTTCCTAGGACCGGTTTCTGGCATTTCAGCCGTCTTCAGCCAGGCTTGCTTGAATCCAGTGGCAAAGTGAGCAAGGGACTCACGTCTGAGCATACCCTGCCAACTTATGGCGAACAAAGCGGTACAAAAGGGGGTGGTGATGGACGGAGCATCAGAACCAATCAAACACTCACACCCAGTCAACAGATCTGGGTTTGATCCATCACCGTTCTTTAGCCCACTCTGCCACCCCAGTTCAGACATGGCTATATGCAAATCAGTCTGACCCTGTGCCTCATGGGAACAGTCCAGCCCGAACTGCCAAGCCATGCCTTCCCTGGACCGGAAACAAGCTTCCTAAGACCGGTTTCTGGCATTTCAGCCGTCTTCAGCCAGGCTTGCTTGAATCCAGTGGCAAAGTGAGCAAGGGACTCACGTCTGAGCATACCCTGCCAACTCGTAAGGAAATCGTAAGGATTCGCTATAAGGAAATTGAAAAACCGAAATGTTAGTTCATGTGGCCCTTAGTTATTAGTTAGAGAAAGCATGATCGCTAATTGTTATTCTCAGTTATAATCTAAATTATATCTGTTCACCTGATACAAAAGCTTTTATGTTAATTCTTAAATTTTGGTGTGTTTGTGCTTTTGATTTGATTAACAGTTTTGTAAGAAATTGGGTTATTGGTTGAAGGGTGTGTAAGTCCCACTCAGGCAACAATCACAATCCTAGTCGAGGTAAACAACAAAAAGTCACAAAATTTACCTATGTTTAACCCACAGGTAGTTTTGCAACAAAGCAGTAAGGCTTAACTTAGAGACAATGTGTAAAGTATTTATACAGCACACATGTCGGACCCCTGTCACCCGCAGCCTTACGACTCAGACACAGGGGACGACCCAAGGGTCCCTCCAACAGAGGCATGTACGGTGCAGATGGCGCCGATGCGTACCCACTGTAGGGGGCACCCTTGCGCGAGACGTACCCATTCAGTCAATGGGAGCCCATGTACGCGTCGTACGACCGGCTCACATTGACTTCTATGGGAGTCCGACCGAACCGAGTCTGGCAGCATACGGCCGCATCGTACTCGCTCGGTCGGACTGCAGGACTCCGGCTCGGTCGGAATACACTCCGGATCCGGATCCGGCTCGGTCGGAGTGCTTTCCGACCCGGATCGGAATCGGCACCTTAGTGTTTGGTGTCTGAGAAATTGTAATTAAAAATACTAATTATTGGGAAAGTCGAATTTCAAGTTGCAATTTTGAAAATGGCACTTTTAGAAATCTAAGCAAGTGTAAAGATGGCGAGTGCACTCCTTCCCTTGATGTGAGGTTTCGTTTTTGCTTTGACTGCCAGTTAATGCGTGCAAAACAGCGCTGTTACCGTCCCAGTACAGTTAATCAATAATGATGATTTCAAGAGGGCGACAGTGGTGCCCCCAACTGTCGCCCTCTTGAAACCATCATTATTGATTAACTGTGCTGGGAAGGACACAGCGCTGTTTTGCACGCATTAACTGGCAGTCAAAGCAAAAACGAAACCACACATCAAGGGAAGTACACTCGCCATCTTGACACTTGCTTAGCAATTTATCATCGTCCCAAACGTGAGTTTGCACCCCAGAGTTCATCCATCATTGAAAAAATTGCGCTAACAAAAAGAATCACTTTGGAGACAGCTATAATATCGAAAGATTTCGAGTGAACCGTTGAAAGGGTCATCAAGTTACAACTGCAAATATACACATTTTTCGAACTAAGATTAAGTTGCACGGACATTTTTAAGGCTGTTCAATACATCATGGTTTTTGTTGAACTGAATGCAATGGTCTTAAAGCACCGGACTGTTATGTTTCATTTATCACGATTGATTTTACAGGATTACATATGTCATTTTACATCACAAGTTAATATTGATTTGTTTTATTGTTTATTATTTTAAGGTTGAATCTGTTCGATATTAGTTGGGTTCACAGTTTGAGATAAACTTGGTTAGCGCATTATGGGAATAGAAGGCAGCACAGGACACACAGGTCACGGGGTTTCCTTTCATTAGGGATTAATTAGGGAAACGTGAGTGAGAAGGTTTTAAGAGAGGTTTCCGTTGGTAGGGGGTGATGATTTTCTGTATTTGAAGGATACTTTACTATACGTATACTTTAAACAGCCGGCTGTGGCTCCATGAGGTAAAAGAATACATTTTCCTTTTGGTGAATTTGAGGGAAAGGGGTTGTAGTGAGTATTTTATTGTCACTTCTTGCTCACTGTATTTTCATTTTTGTGTGGTAGGGATTCATGTGGTCGGTTAAAGCAGAGGGACAAGAAAAATATTGGAATTATAGTTGTTGTTGACACTAATTTTTTTTTTAAGGGATTCATTAATAAGGGTGGCATCATTTTGTTTTCAAGCAATTTTTGTGACAGTGAACATTCATGAGGTGGGGTAAGGAGGGAGGTTATGAGAAAATAGGGCAATGGATATTGGTTACAGTATCATAAATATCTCCAGGTATTAAGCATGTTGTTTATGCAGCTTTTTCTGATTTATTGCAGTACCCCTGACAGTGTTGGCTCAAAGGAAGGTTGACAGCACGTGTCTATGTATAAGCTGAATGGGCAACATACGGCATTTGAAAATGCGGAATAAAGTATTCCAGTTCAACTCAGCTGTCTCAGGAGTGATTTTATAACAAGGATTACGTGGAGTAATTGCAAGTTATTAAATTCGAGGATTACTATGGATTACTTTGGTTAAATAATGAAAAATGTTGTTCACTTTACGAGGAAAGTTTCCTCATTTCAGCAGTGCAGCAGTTGGGGGAGCCACTGTCGCCCTCTTGAAACCATCACTTTTAGAAAGCTGGCATTTTCCTGCCCTGTTTGGTGCCTACAGCCCTTCCTAGGTCACATGACAGGGTGTGGTTGGTAGTTTGACTTTGTTTATTCCTCTCCGTAACACAAAAGAGGGATTAGGTGTGCCTGGATGAGCCATCAACTGGCAAGGTGGGGGACAGAGCAGGGCACAGCCCCATTTGAAACTGAATAGGCTGTGCTTTGTCTTCACACAAATGATTTGCTAGCCCTGTATTGTTCATGCAGCCAGCATGGAGCCTGGGCAGCAGAATCAGGAGACTTCAATGACTTAAGGCAATTCTCTAGGAACTTCTTTTACTTCAAAGAAGGCAGCAAGTATAAAAATAGGATCATCAGACCCACTCTTCAGATAACTTTCCGGACCTGAGGAAGGACTCTCAGAGGACTGCCTGCCGATGTGCGTAATTGTGTACGTCACAAGACTACTTTGCTGCACCTGGAAAGACTATTTTGCTGCCTGGGGCCTGCATTGACCCTTCAGAGGCCTGCCCAGCTGCTTTAGACCTGTTTCACCACTTGAACCCAGGACTACCAGAGTGAGTCCAAATGCTATTTGTCTGGACTCCTGATCAGAGCCTCAAGGACAGAAAGGCTCTAACCATCTCAAACCTGCACCTGGCCCCACCCTGAAGGAGTCCTGCGCCACTAAGTTATGCCCCTCCAATCCTTGACCTTTGGTTGTCATATTAAAGGTTACCAGATATCCACAATCTAAAATTTGGGACATAAAACATTTTTTCCTAACACTTTTCAGAGAACTGAGGGAAGCCGGGACCAATTTGCTCATCTATCCGCCCCAGATGCATCGCCGGTCGGCCAGACTTTGCATTAGCTCCCGCTGCGTTCTCTGCCCAGCATCAAATGGGAATCTGGTCTCATGGATCTCTCCTTGAGTACAGCTTCCTGTCTATGCCTGCTAGAGATTTTTAATTTCCAAAAACCAGACTAAGTCTGAACATATAAATCTTCCCTTTGACTTTGCTCACCTCCTCCCCAATGACACCTCCTCTTCAGACACCCCGCAACCCTGCTCCGCTGAACATCTACCTTCTCAGGACATTTTTGTTTTTGTTAAAAATTCATCCAAGTCCGAAGGTAAGAATTACCTTTGACCCAGTCTCCATCAACTAGATGTCCGTGGTTGGCACTTTTATCTTTTAGCTCGTTTTTACCTTAAACTTTAAAAATTCATATCTCCATTTCTACTGATTGGATTTTTGTTGATTTGGTGTCAAATAATTTATTAAAATGTACTCTTGTTTTCTAAATTGGTGAGGGATTTTTCTTGTGTTGTGTTTTCACTTTATTACTATCTTGCGTTGCATAAATACTTTACACGTTGCCTCTAAGTTAAGCCTGATTGCTCAATGCCAAGCTACCATAGGGTTGAGCACAGGTTAAATTCGGGTTTGCCTGTGCCTCATCCCAACAAGTGACGACCGGCAATGTGAGATCTGCACTTTGCGCTACAGCAATGACAGGCCTGTTTCTGTACTTCATATAAACTTTATTCATTTCCTCTAAGTTAAGCCTCACTGCTTTTGTGCCAAGCAACTAAAGGGTTAAGCAGAAGTCAATGTAGTGACTTTTGTGGTTCAGCCTGACACAGGATTGTGGCTGTTGCTTGACCAGTGTTAACACCCCACTTAGCCAACAACTCAATTTTTCACAATACCAGAATGACAAAAAATCCAATCAATAGAACCAGAGATATTACGTTTTAAAGTTTTAAGTGAAAAGAGCGCTTCAAAGCAGAAAGTGTCAATTGTTTCATTTTGTCGCGCTAGACCGGGGGAAAGAGCGGGTTCTGATACAGGGATATGGTTATTCTCACTACAGCATTATGCTACAGCGTTATCTTCTCAAGACCAGTGCAAACAGTTCCATTGGAGTTGGAGGAGGCCACGAGGAGTAGGCTTTTGACTTGAAGAGCAGGTCGAGTATCGCAAATGCTCATTGCTTGTGTGAGGATCTGGGCATCACTAGAGCTTCACAATCACATTGGCGGTCATCGCAGACAGTCACTGTCTGCGTGCAGAGCAGGTCTCACTGAAGCTTCACTTTTGTGGTCATTGCGGGCAGCAGAGTGTCAGCGCGAACAGCCCTGTTCACAGTAACGAGGAGCCCAGGACCGGGGGGGCACCACTTTGGGGATCAGCAGAGGCTAGCAGCACGGCTCAAGCAAATCCAGGCAGGTTTAGGCAGGTCCCATTGCAGCTGGTCAAGCGCAGTAGTTGCTGGGGGCCCTCTGAAGCATGTTGTGTCCCGGTAGCACACACAGGAAGTCCACCATCTGACCCTTTGAGTGACTTTGGATAGACTGGGATCAAGGCAGCAGACCCAATCTTCCTTCTGCAGTCAGCAAGACAGTCCGTAAAGCAGCAGAACAGTTATACTTATGAATCTTTCATAGGTCAAAGAGTGTTCTCACCTACCCCTCCAACACCGATTCTGGAATGTTTTCCCCCTTCCCTGGTCACAGCTCCAAACTGTCTGGGGTGACAAATGGCAGGGCAGGTCTGGTTTCAGGTTCATTTGTGTGTGCTGTGGACAAAGCCATTTGAAGTGTAAGTAGGGGCGGGAACAGCCCATCTCAAGTCATCCTGCCTGGATGGACCCTCCTGTCCACACCTACGCCCCTTTTGTCTTAGTGTCTGCAAGCAATGCACAAACCCTAACAGCAGAGCCATCCACAGTCATGTGAACCAGGAAACTGGCAAAAACTGCACAGTTGCTTGAGACAAAAATATGCCAACTTTTTAAATGTAAAAAGAACTATTGATGGACAGAATGCCGAACAATGTCATACATTCACCCCAGTACAGAGATCTGGGCCTAAATCCATCGTTTTTTTGCTCACCATGTCATTCCAGTTTGGACCCAGCCATATGCAAATCAGTCTTGACCCTGTGCCCAATGGGAACAGTCCAGCCTGAACTGCTAGGCCAGGTCTTCCCTGGACTGGAAACAAGCATCCTAGGACCGGTTTAGCGGTTTCACCCCTCTTCAGCCAGCATAGCTTGATTCCAGTGGCATGGAGAGCACGGGACTCATGTCTGAGCATACCCGTCCCACTCGGGGTGGCAAATGCACAAAGAACTATTGATGGACAGAATGCAGAACAATGTCATACATTCACCCCAAGTACAGAGATCTGGGCCTAAATCCATCGGTTTTTTGCTCACCATGCCATTCCAGTTTGGACCCAGTCCATCAATTGTGTGTCTTTAACTTTCTAAATGTGGCAAACACCACCTTTATCTGCTCCCAATCTAAAGTTAGCACTTCTTACCTAAACCTAAACTTAGTCAATGAGAGGGATAGGCTTCACAACAGCAAAACACGACTTTAGGAGTTTTCACTGCCAGCACATGTAAATCTTAAGTACATATGTCCTACTTTTGAAATAAAATGCACCCTGCCCTATTGGCAGATTTGTTTTTCCAGGTCAAAATGACAGTTTAAAACTAGGGGCGGGTGTAACTCGCACAATTCTGTGTAGCGAAACCATGCAGGATTACCTAAGAATTCCAATCCAAGATTATGCTTGAATTATGTAAGAAGAGTAATGCCCCTTTGTGTCCAAAATGGGTGCAAGGATCCATGTTGTGCTAAGGAACAGCGGTAAATGCAGCAGAACAAGAATAGTAAAAGCAAGCGACTGCTCACAAAATGTGCTCCCACTAAAGGATTCCCCCCCCTCCCCCCCCCAGTTACTCTCAATTATGCAAGGAGGAGTAATTGCCAGTAATTCCCAGTCAAAGAGTAACACAAAATTACTGAAATTACTCACACATAGGCTACAGTGGCAGGCCTGAGGCATGCTGTCCACTAGTAGCATTTAATTTACAGGCCCTGGGTAATGGCAGTGCCATTTAATATGGACTTACAAGTAAATTATATTTGTCAATTAGGTGTGGTCCAGTTTTCAGATGTTTGAAGGAGAGGGCAAAAGCTCTTTGAACACCTAAAGCCAACAAAAACAAATGCAGTAAAGAGAAGGGGTGCAGGCAAAACGTTTGGGGAAATACCACTCACAGGATGTCAGGGCTAACAACTTTAGTCACAGTTTAATATATCTTGCTGTTGTCCATAAAATCACTGTTGAATCAGAGTTGTTTTCTTAGTGGTATTCACCAATTGATAAGAGCAACATATATGCAAGAGTGCTTTATTCTAGATTCTTCAAATTAGGTGCTAAACTATCCTTTGCTAATTGGCGCTTACACAAGAACAATATCACTCACTATTTGTCCTTTTTCCTTTTTTTACAGATTGCAGGGTAAAGATTCAGAAAGAGCAAGATGACCGTGGAAGGTGGAACAGATGTCCTGGGTTTCCAGCTCTAAAGCAGAGTAAACAAGCATTGGCATAGCCAATAGGTCTCGCCTTTAGGGCCTTATAAGTGTTTAGAGAGAGCTACTGGCTTTGTTAACGTTTTTAATATGTGTTGCAGAGCATTGTGAATGTTGTGCAGCATGTTTAAAAGTTATAAGTTATAGTTAAAAAAGTGTTATAACCATTTGTCACCTTATATATAACCTGGACAGCATTATATACAACTGAAGTATCGTAATAAAAACAACAATTAACACCAAAAATGTGTTCTAGTTTTTTTGTTTATGCAAGGAAGGGGGCAGTGGGGGGAGTGGACGTGCAGGGAGGGAGGGGGTGGAGGAGGGGTGGAGTGAAGGTGCAGGCAGGGAGGGGGTGGGAGGAGGGGGAGTGGAGGTGCACGGAGGGAGGGTGTGGGGGTGAGTGGAGGTGGCGGGAGGGGCTGAGTGAGTGAAGTGGAGGGAGTGGGGGGAGTGAAGGTGAAGGGAGGAGGAGGGAAGTGGGAGTGGAAGTGGAGGGAGGGGGAGAGGAGGTGCAGGGGTGGAGGTGGGAGTAAAGGTGTGGGGGGTAGGGGAGAGTGGAGGTGGTAGGGGGAGTGGAGGGAGTGGAGGTGGTGGGGGAAGTGGAGGTGGTGGGGGGAGTGAGGGTGGAGGGAAGGGGGAGTGGGGGTGGAGGGAAGGGGGAGTGGGGGTTGAGAGAAGGGAGAGTGGAGGTGGAGGGGGTAGAGGTATAGGGTGGGAGTAGAGGGAGAGGGGAGTAGAGGTGTAGAGAGGTGGTGGGAGTGGAGGGGGGAGTGGAGGTGGAGGGAGGGGGGAGTGGAGGTGGAGGGAGGGGGGAGTGGAGGTGCAGGGAGGAGGGAGTGGAGGTGGATGGAAGGGAAAGGGGAGTGGAGGTGGAGGGTGGGAGTGGAGGTGGAGGTTGGGAGTGGAGGGAGAGGGAGAGGGGAGTAGAGGTGCAGGGAGGAGGGGGTGGAGGTCGAGGGAGGGGGGGTGGAGGTGGGAGGGGGAGTGAAGGTGCAGGGAGGGGGGAGTGGAGGTGCAGGGAGGGAGGGGGAAGGAGACGGAGGGGTAGTGGAGGTGGAGGGAGGGAGATGGAGTGGAGGGGGAGAGAGGTGGGAGTGGTGGTGGAGGGAGAGAGGGGGAGTGGAGGTAGGACGGTGTGAGTGGAAGTGGAGAGAGGGCGGGGTGGAGGGAGAGAGGGGTGGAGTGGAGAGGGGGGAGTGAGGGGGGATTGAGGAGGGGGAGTGGGAGTGGGAGGAGGGGGGAGTGAGGAGGGGGAAGTGAGGAGAGGGAGTTGGAGGAGGAGAAGTGGGGGGAGTGGGAGGAGGGAGAGTGGGGGGTGGGAGGAGGGGGAGTGGAGGGGATAGTGAGGTAGCGGGAGAGGGGGGATTGAGGGGGAGGAGTGAGGAGGGGGCGAGTGAGGAGGGGGAGTGGGAGGAGGGGGGAGTGAGGAGGGGGAGTGGGAGGAGGGAGAGTGGGGGGTGGGAGGAGGGGGAGTGTAGGGGATAGTGAGGTAGCGGGAGAGAGGGAGGAGTGGAGGTGGAGGAAGAGAGGAGGAGTGGAGGTGGAGGAAGAGAGGGGGAGTGGAGGTGGAGGAAGAGAGGGGGAGTGGAGGTGGAGGGAGGGAGGTGGAGTGGAAGGTGGAGTGGAGGGGGAAGTGGGAGGAGGGAGAGTGGGGGGTGGGAGGAGGGAGAGTGGAGGGGATAGTGAGATGGCGGGAGAGAGGGGGGAGTGGAGGTGGAGGGAGAGAGGGGGAGTGGTGGAGAGAGGGGAGGGGTGGAGGGAGAGAGGGGAGGGGTGGAGGGAGAGAGGGGCTGGGTGGAGGGAGAGAGGGGCTGGGTGGAGGGAGAGAGGGGCAGGGTGGAGGGAGAGAGGGGCGGGGTGGAGGGAGAGAGGGGCGGGGTGGAGGGAGAGAGGGGCGGGGTGGAGGGAGAGAGGGGCGGGGTGGAGGGAGAGAGGGGTGGAGTGGAGGTGGAGGGAGAGATGGGGAGTGGAGGTGGAGGGAGAGATGGGGAGTGGAGGTGGAGGGAGAGATGGGGAGTGGAGGTGGAGGGAGAGATGGGGAAGTGGAGGTGGCAGGAGAGAGGGTGGAGTGGAGGTGAAGGAAGAGAGGGGGAGGGGAGAGTGGAGGCATGGGAGAGAGTGTGTGGAGGTGGCGGGGGAGAGGGTGTGGAGGTGGCGGGGGAGAGGGTGTGGAGGTGGCAGGAGAGAGGGGGGAGTGGAGGTGGCGGGAAAGAGGGGGGAGTGGAGGTTGAGGAGGAGTAGATGAGCAGGAGGAGTGGGGGCAGGCGGAATGGAAACTAGTATCACCGAGCATCCTGGGTTAAAACATGTTTATAATGCAGAAAAAGTAGTTACACAAGTCACACCATGCTTATGGCGGGGTGATGGTCGAAAAAGACAAGACTGCATGAAAGTCACCTTGCAGGCGGTTCATTTGCTCCATTTTGATCCCACCTGGTCTGCACTGTCTTCTTGGAATAATCTTTTTAACCTCTAAGAATTTTCTTTTCACGCCAAAATTAAAGATGCTCCCACGCTGCTCTCAATGCTGCCAGGTAAATCTGTGTGTAGCTAAACCAGTCCGTTGTTCTCCTCTGCATTCTGGGCCTCGTAGTCTTCGTTTAGTAATGAGCTAAACATGGCCAAAATGTCAATAAAAATAGTCGGACTGAATGAGCAGTTAGTTGGAAATAACTGGTGCCGAGCTCTCGCGTTTCACAGCTATTTTCACATGCAGAAGGGGCGTTTAATCCCTTTAAAGCTGATAAAATTGACAACCTGGATGGATAAAAGCAAGGGGCCGCCAGTGTCCCAGCAGGGGCTTAGGCAGAGCTCTATGAACGCTGCAGGCCCGTCCTTGAATGCCCCCAGTGGAGACCAGGCTTCCCCCCGCTGCATTACAATGGCTTCCTGTGCAGCTCTTAACGAGCCAAATGTGTGCATTTTAAACACGTAAATTGCAAACATTTTTCAATTTTGATAGCGCACGTTGAGTTTTCCCACCATCTCTTTAAGGATGCGATGCAAAACTGTTTGTCACTGTTCCAATAAAAACAAGCATTAGCATAACCAATAGGTCTTGCCTTTGGGACCTTATAAGTGTTTAGCCATGCAACAGTTGCATAACAAAACACTTATAAGGTCCCAAAAGTGAGACCTATTAGCTATGCCAAGCGTCCGTGCGGACGCGAAAGTGAAAGTAATCGCGGTAAAAGCGGCGCGCGCGCCCGCGCACATGCACTGTGGCTCTAGGCTGGCCTTGTAGCACTTTTTGGAGCCCTCTCAATAAGTCTCGCCAGACCAGCGCATGCGCTGGGTCAGGCGAGACCTAAAAAAGGTCCACACCTTTCGTATGGTTTATACACCGCTGCACTCATTATGGCCTCCTGGTCACATAGGACTCTGAATCTTCTTTGTAATCTTGTGAGATATGATTCCATGTCCCATGGAAGCAAACTGGACTTGGGCGGGACTAAGGCCATTATGAGGAGGGAAGTACATACACAGGGCTGTCTGCTACAGGTGTAGGCCTTTTGAGGTAAATCTAAAATGCATATGACACAAATGCTGGCTCTGTTTTTCAGTGGACAGATACTGAGGTAAGGGCACCAATAGAACAGGATGAACAGAACATGGCACTTCATGCTCTACCAGTCTACTATAGTATTTGCATCTCTAAATGAGGATGATGTACATAGATGGGCAACGTAACAAGCAACACTTTCCCTAGCAGATTAATCTGCACATGAAGATTTTGAGGTGGAAGAGAACCTCTCCACTAGACCCAGCACAGATACTACCTCAGCTACAACCACAGCTTCAACAGCAGCTGCCATTACTGCTGCCAGCTGGTCTCTAGACACAGCTAGAACGCCAGCTCTAGCAACAGTTTGTACACTTGCCAACAGTACAGCTAGCCCTTCTTTCCCCTCTACCTGTATTCATGTACGAACACTCTAGGAGAGCGGCGAGGTGGTCCAGGGTGAGGACATATAATACATTTTGATGAAGTTAGTGAGACTGAACAAATGCCAACATTGTAGGATTCGGCAAGGCACCAGTCCTCCCACAGAGGACATGCAGTCCCATAGGAGGTAAAGGATCTTAAGTAAAAGGATGAACACCATGAATGCTTGTTAAGCACATCCTTGGGTACCATCGTCAGCAGCCATGAGCTCAACACCATCTCCTACGCCAACAACACCCAGCTGATTCTCTCATTCACAGACCAACCCACAGTCACCAAGAGCAACTTCCACAACTGGATGAAGGCAGTCGGCACCCGGATGAAGGACAGTTGCCTCAAGCTCAACCCAGACAAGACCAAAGTCCTCATCATGGGTCTACCCCCTCCTCTTGGACCAACTCCTGGTAGCCCACTCTGAACACCCCCAAACCCACGGACCATTGCCCAAAACTGCTGCATCATCCTAGACTCCTCACTCTCAATGTACCACCAAATCGTCTCATCCTCCTGCTTCCACACACTCCGCCTGCTTCAGAAGATTTTTAAGTGGTGTTATGTTTCATATAGGTACCCCAATATAGGCTGAGGTAGTCACCTAAACGTTTCACCTATATTCTCCCTACCATGTCCTGCATAATAACTATGTACAAGGGTCATTCCTTCCGTCATCCTGAGTCCGACATAACACAACAAGGTAGAACCCCTGAGGTTACCAATTTGGGTATATAAAGTATAAACACCATATCTTGCTGAGGAAGTCAGAGGAGAAAAGGACTTCCATGCCAACACACTGGCACGAGACGCTGAGCTTCCTGCACGCAGACACTCCAGCTCGCAGTGGTCTGACATACCTTGATGGGTGTCCATCTCGAGTCCAAGACGGGGTCCCACAGTCTCTCATTTCAGGTCATGGGGTTGACTTCATCCTAGAGGGATTCTTGGCTTTACACCCACATACATGCTAGGTACATGTAAGGTAGATCTAGTTGGGGTCGCATCGTAGGAGTACGCATTCTACTGTCAAGTATTTGATATACTTACCTGTATTCATTTTTTTGGCATTGTGGTAGAAATCTACCATCCTTTTACTTTGTTAGTTCTTATAATCATTTATATCTGTTTTTGTCTAGTGGTTGTTTCAGCACACCTATTTCACACTAGAATGACGCTGGTTCAATAAAGGCTTTTTGAAAAACGTCCCCACCGCTTTTTCTGTGTATCTCTCTGAGACGAAGTGAGCACGAGTGACTGAGGGAAAAGTATCTCATTTTTCCATGATCCTGAGGGATCAGGGTTGTCATGTTCGATAGTTGCCAAGAACTATTCTCTCCTTGGTAAGAGGGGTTTCTAGTGGCACTGTGAGCTAGCTGGTATACAGGCTAACATACCCGGTGGGGGTGTCTAGAATCAGTCTGGACACCAATCCTACAGTGTATGTTATCTAAACGCGCAGATCTTATATAAGTTTATAGGAACTACACGACAGGGCACCGCCACTGTGGGTTTGGTACTGGTTTGGTAGTTCAGTTGTGCTATTCTCAGAGACCCCTACTCACATTTCCCCAGAGATGTATGGAGTGGGAAGGGAACTATCCGCCACAGCTGATTAGTCCTATTCTGTGTATTGGCTGTAGATGAATCAAGCTTGTAGGACAAACAGTTCCTTTAAAAAAAAATATACATTTATTATCAATTTCATATCCAAGTGCATAATACAGAACATAAGACTGTCATTTTACCCCAATATAAAACCCCAACCCCACCCACCGCGGCTACACAATTAAACAACATCTATTTACCAATGGTACAGATCGCATTTCATAAGCTTTCATGCAAGAAGAGGTCCTTCGGAACTAAAATACATAAATCCTAACAAACACCTAATTAAAGTGCATTGTGCTTAACCTCCTCAACGCATTGATTCATTCCAGTCCAATAGCGGTCCCCATCTCCTAAGACCCTTCCTTTTACTACGAATACCTTTACTTGAGAAAATTGTTTTTTCTAAATTACATGTTGCCACCACCCTAGTTAGCCATTGTTGAAACACGGGTGGATTGTTATCTAGCCATGCCGAGGATATACATAAACTGAAAAAGGTCATGGCAATCAAAACCAACACCCTACCTCTTGACAGCCTCTCATCGTCAGATACGACCCAGAAAAATCACAGCGGGGTCAAAAATACCTGAATATTTAATTTGGTGCTACAAAATTCTGCAATCAGGGTTTTAATCAGGGTTAGGGACTGACAGGTACCAGAGATATGTATAATATCGGCCCTCCTAAGATGACATCAAGGGCATCGTGAACCTTTCCCATCCCCCCCATTTGATGATCCTGCTAGGAGTGTAATATAGGTTAAAACAAGTTTTATAGTACTGTACATGTAGTTTCGAGAATAGAAACAATGACTGAGCCAAAGTGAAGTACTCTCGGAAACTAGATTCGGGGACAGCCATTTGTTTTTGCCATCTCAAGGAGTGTTTGTCCATGTCAACTTTCATCCGTTTATTGGGAAGTGAGTTAAAAACACCAATTGGAGATTTGCGCCCCCTGTCAGAGCCTCACACAAATCACACCTTTTGAATCCGATCAGGCCACCTCCCTTACAATTTAAAAAAATCCCTGACCTGTAGATACTTAAAAAAGTCTTTATGGCTAATGTCGAATTCACTCTTAATCTCTTGGAACTAGTTTATACCCATAGGAGAGAAGAAAAAGACCACCTTATTTAGGCAAGTTTTAACCAGCGTAGGGTGTGCTGATCCCCAAAAATACCTGGCAAATACTTATTATCATTTAGGGGGTGTAAACATTTAGCTTGCCCAGACCCGTTAGTTTATGGACAATTGACCAGATTGTAAAAGAGTTCAGTAAGGTCTTGAAGAGAACCCGCTTAAAGTAGTTCAAGTCGATTTGCCTCCATATATTCTCCCACACCCCTTCACCAACCATTAATTCAATTGGAGAGGGGAAATACTCGACTCCTGTTTGCTGGGGTGGTTTCTCTTGCAAAAGGGGCCCCATATTCTGCAAAATAGCAGCCCAATAATACAGCTTTAAATTCGGAAGCCCCCACCCATCTCTATAGGAATGGTAAATAAAATATAGAGCTCTCCTTGGTTTTGTGTATGACCAGACAAACCGAGAGATCATTTCATCTAATTTTTTTAACCAGAGGGTTCCAATCTCTAGAGGGATAGCACAAACAAGATAAAGGATTTTGGGGAAAAAATAATTTCAATAACGTTGCAGCGGCTGGCCAGGGATAGGTGCATGTTGTTTAACCTATGTAAATCTTTTGGGGATTTTTCGTTCAAGGGCTCAAGATTATCTTTAGTGATAAGATCCAGATCGGGAGAAATGGCCACTCCTAGATATACCCCGCTAGTGCATACCCGTGAGTCCTGCAGCAACAGTTTGTACACTTGCCAACAGTACAGCTAGCCCTTCTTTCCCCTATACCTGTATTCATGTATGAACACTCTAGGAGAGCGGCGAGGTGGTCGAGGATGAGGACATATAATACATTTTGATGAAGTTAGTGAGACTGAACAAATGCCAAAATTGTAGGATTCGGCAAGGCACCTCTCCTCCCACAAAGGACATGCAGTCCCATAGGAGGTAAAGGATCTGAAGTAAAGGATGAACGCCATGAAAGCTTGTTAAGCACACCCCTGGGTACCATCGTCAGCAGCCATGAGCTCAATACCATCTCCTATGCCGACAACACCCAGCTGATTCTCTCATTCACAGACCAACCCACAGTAACCAAGAGCAACTTCCACAACTGGATGAAGGCAGTCGCCACCCGGATGAAGGACAACTGCCTCAAGCTCAACCCAGACAAGACCAAAGTCCTCATCATGGGCCTACCCCCTCCTCTTGGGACAACTCCTGGTAGCCCACTCTGAACACCACCAGACCCACGGACCATTGCCCAAAACTGCTGCATCATCCTAGGCTCCTCACTCTCAATGTACCACCAAATCGTCTCATCCTCCTGCTTCCACACGCTCCGCCTGCTTCAGAAGATTTTTAAGTGGTGTTATGTTTCATATAGGTACCCCAATATAGGCTGAGGTAGTCACCTAAACCTTTCACCTATATTCTCCCTACCATCTCCTGTATAATAACTATGTACAAGGGTCATTCTTTCCATCATCCTGAGTCCGACATGACACAGCAAGGTAGAACCCCTTAGGTTACCAATTTGGGTATATAGACACCATATCTTGCTGAGGAAGTCAGAGGAGAAAAGGACTTCCATGCCGACACACTGACACGAGACGCTGAGGTTCCTGCACGCAGACACTCTAGCTCGCAGTGGTCTGACATACCTTGATTGGTGTCCATCTCGAGTCCAAGACGGGGTCCCACAGTCTCTCATTTCAGGTAATGGGGTTGACTTTATCCTAGAGGGATTCTTGGCTTTACACCCACATACATGCTAGGTACATGTAAGGTAGATCTAGTTGGGGTCGCATCGTAGGAGTACGCATTCTACTGTCATGTATTTTATACACTTACCTGTATTCATTTTTTTTGCATTGTGGTAGAAATCTACCATCCTTTTACTTTGTTAGTTCTTATAATCATTTATATCTGTTTTTGTCTAGTGGTTGTTTCAGCACACCTATTTCACACTAGAATGACGCTGGTTCAATAAATGCTTTTTGAAAAACGTCCCCACCGCTTATTCTGTGTATCTCTCTGAGACAAAGTGAGCACGAGTGACTGAGGGAAAAGCATCTCACTGTTTCCATGATCCTGAGGGATCAGGGTTGTCATGTTCGATAGTTGCCAAGAACTATTCTCTCCTTGGTAGGAGGGGTTTCTAGTGGCACTGTGAGCTAGCTGATATACAGGCTAACATACCCGGTGGGGGAGTCTAGAATCAGTCTGGACACCAATCCTACAGTGTATGTTGTCTAAACGCACAGATCTTATATAGGCTTATAGGAACTACACGACATGGCACCGCCAACGTTGGTTTGGTACTGGTTTGGTAGTTCAGTTGTGCTATTCTCAGAGACCCCTACTCACATTTCCCCACAGATATATGGAGTGGGAAGGGAACTATCCGCCACAGCTGATTAGTCCTATCCTGTGTATTGGCTGTAGATTAATCAAGCTTGTAGGACAAACAGTTCCTTTTAAAAAATATATACATTTATTATCAATTTCATATCCAAGGGCCCCATATTCTGCAAAATAGCAGCCCAATAATACAGCTTTAAATTCGGAAGCCCCCACCCATCTCTATAGGAATGGTAAAAAAAATGTAGAGCTCTCCTTGGTTTTGTGTATGACCAGACAAACCGAGAGATCATTTCATCTAATTTTTTTAACCAGAGGGTTCCAATCTCTAGAGGGACAGCACGAAAAAGATAAAGGATTTTGGGGAAAAAATAATTTCAATAGCGTTGCAGCGGCTGGCCAGGGATAGGTGCATGTTGTTTAACATATGTAAATCTTTTGGGGATTTTTCGTTCAAGGGCTCGAGATTATCTTTAGTGATAAGATCCAGATCGGGAGAAAAGGCCACTCCTAGATATACCCCGCTAGTGGATACCCGTGAGTCCTGTAGGGAAATCTGATTGTTGACCAATATTGCAGTTTTTTCCCTATTTAGTGAACAGTCTGAGATGCGTCCGAACTCAGCCGCCTCTTTCTCAATCTCAACAAGTGCTGTAGAGGGTTTGGTCATGACTAGGGCAATATCGTCAGTGTAGGCAATTGTTTTTGTATCCAAACTCTTGAAAACCATGGGCAGGATCCTAGCATTAAGCTTGACCCTCATATAAATGGGTCTATATAAAGGGTGAATATAAGTTGGGTGCACGGGCACCCCTGCCTGAGATCTCGAATGAGTCCAAGAGTTCCCCTGTGACAAACACCCTGGCCTCTGGTTTAACATATAGAGCCTTAAGAGCTCAGGTCGTATATTTACCTTTTGTATCATATTCTACATGTATTTCCAGGAGACCCCATCAAAAGCTTTCTCTGCATCCTGCAGAATCAAAGCCATAGGGTCTCCTGCAACCTGGGCTGCATCGAACAGTGCAATCACACATTTAATGTGGTCCATAGTGCTTCTACTGCATATGAACCCATGTTGCCGCTCAACTACTACCTTGCTGATGATTGGGGACAGTCGGGAGGCTAGAATCTTTAAATATATTCTGGAGTTCCCATTAATCAATGTAATCGGTCTATAGGACCCGAGTTCCATTACAGGTTTATTCTTTTTGGGGAAAACCACAATCTATGCCTGCGACAAAGAAGGTGGGGGCTTGTTTCCTTCAAAAATATCTGTAAACAGCCCAGTTAGGCAATCCCTCAGTTCCAGCATGAATACTCTATAGAAATTCTATGGGTATACCATCAACGCCGGCTGCCTTCCCTGTCGCCAGAATGGAGATAGCAGTTAAAATCTCTTCCCAATGAGGACTCCCCTCTAGACCCAGTTGTTCTTCTTCATCAAATCTGGGGGAATCTAGATCATTGATGATATCATCATCATCCCCCTTACTGGTTTCTAAGTACAGTGTCCGATAGAATCTTTTAAATGCCAACCTGATTCCTACTGGATCAGAAACCATACCCTGTAGTGGATCCCGAATTTCCGTAACTTCACTCCGGCCGTGCTTTTGTCCGGGTCTAAAAGAGTATGGCCGATTTGTTCACCGCATTCATAAGGTGTCTCCCTATAGACTGTGAACTTATCAGCTATCTTTGCTAACATGATATCATTGATAGCTGCTTTTGACAAACAGTTCCTATTGTGCATAAAACCTTATCTCGGTTTCCTTGAAACTCTTCCTTGAGAAACTTTTGTCAACAATGGCTGACGAGGAAGCCGCTGTGAACGCACAACCTGCTGGAATCAGGGAGTAAGAAGAGGATGGTTAAATCAACATTTCAGAAAATGTTAGAACTGCCCTTACTCAAAAGTTAACAGACTACGGAGTTACAGTCAGGGGTGGGAATGTAACCTTCGTGATTGAGGCTCACGAGTCATATAGAACAGAGGTATTCTATTCATGGGTTAAATTCCCACAAGCAGATGCACAATCAAATACATTTCATTCTTACACTGAAGATGAAACACCAGATGAATACTGTCCGTATGAGGACAGTGCAGTTCCGCTCACCTGCCAGGAGCACATAAACTGGTTTAAAGGCGTCCTCCCCCACACAAAAGACAAAGTAAGACTAGGTCCTCTCGGAAGAGATGGATCCACTTGGCCTGTCCTAGCAGCTTACACACCACACCCAGAGATAGACTCAATGCCAGTGGCAGACTTATATCCACTTCATAAAGAAATAATAAAACTTTACAGAAACCTGACACAGTTCATGATGAGAACGCTCACACTTCCGCCAACAAGGGCAAATTCAGGGATCTACAACTAAAATAACACCACATACGCTACACGCAGTCATGGGTAAAATGCACACTAATAGTGAGCAAATGCCATTCTGGATAGCTCAGAAAGTAATACAGCTAGAGGCGGTATTTCCACACACAAGCCCTCAAGAAAAACACAGAATGGCAACAATCTGCTTGCCAATGGGGATAGCTCCCCAGATAGAGGATTGTACCTCTTGGGGTAAATTTTTCGCTGCCATATATACCAGGCCATTACAAAAATGGGGTAACCCTAAATTGGTCAAGGACTGGGACTAAACCATAGATTTATTCACGGAGACAAGTCATTGGATGGGCAGTTGCGACGGTGAAGAGGAAAAACTTTTTTGTCGTAAGGAACGTTCCCTTACATCCAGTATAACTAAGACGACGGCTTTGAGGTGCCTTTAGAAACGACATGGATTAATGCTTAATTCAGCACCGGAAGGGCTTAAGGACCGTCTACTGCACAATATTTGACATTCAGTAGAACTAAGGCTTGTGCCTTTACGTGCATTCATTGGTTGAGATGTTCTTTGGCCCATAGAAATTTCATGGACCTCCATTTAATGGGAATTCGTTACCTGTAGATTGACGGGTATATGGTTAAGCTCTATAAGTAATCGGGTTGCTCCACCCAGTCCTGAGGAAGACCCGCAAGACCGAGGTTTAATCACCCTCGTGGTCACAAGTCGGGTCGAAACATCGACGCCCCTAACATTTAGCCTGGACCTTATATTCTTTCGTTAATAAACGTGCAATGCAAGAATTTGCTTTTTGCTTAAACTGTGAAGTGTAATCAACTTGTTGTTTATTGTGAATGCGGCCAGGCCTAATAGGACGGTGAATTACAACCGGTCTACTTGTTTTAGAAATATCAATTCTTCTGTTTTATATGTCACTACTTTGTAGTTCCTTTTTCACATTCTTTTGCACTTGAGCACTTTTCTTCTGCACGTTCCGCTTGGAGCAACCTTATATCTAATGTTGGATGCCTAACAATTTGATAAAAAAAAATTGTAATTATACACCATTGACGTAATAAAATGCTTGGTGATTAAAATAATGGGTCTTGCACTGTTTGAATGCTATAATTGAATCAGGTATTTAATATTTTGAGTTGGTACATGGTACCTAACAATGCTCATATGAATTACCATTAAATTACATTTGAATAGAGAACTGAATCATATCCTTTCAAATTAAAGGTCTAGGACCATTGTGTTTTGTATGCCATATATACCAGAACACATGGTATCCCGTAATTAGTAGTAATACCAGACATATTGAGAAAAATACAAACTGATTATGGAGAAGAACCTGCTCTGAACTTAGGGATGAAATTATTAGGTAATTTTGCCCAGGTATCAGCTATAATATTAGCAAATATAAAAGGGGAGTCAGCAACCGTGGCAATACGCCAAAACTTCAGGGATTTCACTCCTTTACAACAATAACGTGAATTACCTTAAATTATTGAAGACACCTATGCTGAATTATGTAGAGATAGTTTGGGAGCTAGAGCAACAAAACCTCAACTCATGGGTGGCCCTGAAAAGGATAACACCAAACAAGCACCTGAGAGAAGAAACGGGATAATAAAAATAAAAAACAAAAGTTTAGAGAAAATAGATCTCTATCCAGTGTTGTAAATTGGCAGCGATTGGATTAGCATTAGCGGAATCCATCTTGTATTTAGAGGCTATCTTGTCCATTTTGTGGAATCCATTTTTTATTTCTGGCAGCCATTTTGTTTGCCATGTGCTGCCATGTGCTTTGTCCTCCCTCAGTGTTGACTGCTCTTGTAATCTGCCTAGAAACAAACTATATTTAGCATCTTCCACCTTTGCACATGCCCAGTGAGTTTTCAGCTGTCCTTGCAGCTGTTAGTAGTATGTAACTGTCAGGATGTGTTTACTAGCATTGGCAAACTGTTAACTCCTCCTACTTGTCGACTGTGCATTTCTATATGACCTTATATGTACATAAAACCTTCTCCTGTACTTGTACCGCCCTCTTTTAAGCCCCTGTGTGGGTAGAAAAGGACCATGCTCCTTCTGTGCAGTGTGCTACTTCATTCAATACCGAAGGGTGCTGTGTGAATGTAGTTCCACCTCATGAAGTTTATTAAACTTTGTATTTTCTATTCCAGTTTCTGTGCCAACTTCTTCCTATTGGTCTGAGGACTCTGTGCAGAGAAGGGCGAACCCCTTGCACTGGTAGGCCTAGCTGAGGCCCACTTCTACAAATTGGCGCCCAACCAGTGGGGCTCATCGGCGACTCGGATGCCCAAAGGATTGGTCGCGACGAAGGATTGGAATCTCACTCTGGAGGCGATCGCTGCCCGATGAGACCCGAGTCTTGGCAACCACGGCATTTTTCCTTTCTTTCTGATCTGACCATCCAGGTGGTGCCGGTCCTCGACTGAGATCTCTTCTGTTGATTCGCCGTGCAGTGACCATTTGGTCGATTTTAGAACTTGGCAGTTGGAATCTGGACACCAAGTGATTGGTAAGTGTCATTCTGTGGCGCTTGCTGTTGGTTTTTATGCCTGGGATTGGTAAGGTAGTTTAGTAACACTTACTGCGGCTTTTGTATTTTGGAATTTGTGTTAGCCAACTTGGATTTCTATGTGACTTATATATAAATTGCAATTTATATAGGCAGGTAATGAGGAGAATTGATTTGAACGGCACATCGTACTAAAGGTACCTTAAGTGCTGCTTTGATTTTAATACTGCATATTCTGCACTATTTTTGGCATGTCTCTTTTTAGCACACTTCGTAGGATGTGTTGCTTTTGTAGTGGTACCAATTTGAGACTCGATGAAGCACAACCGGCCCCCCCGGAGGGGACGCCTAATAGGGATATGTATATTAAGTATGGTCTTTCTTCTATAATGTACAGCACATTATGGAATAAATAGACTCGTAAGGATCCTGAGTTGCGTTGGCCTATGCATGGGTCATTTGATTTACGAAAGATTGAGTATGTGGAACAATGTATGTTTAAGCGAAAGACTAGGCAAGATATGTTTGACTGTGTACGAATGTGGGAGAAAGAAGTGCGTGAACGAATGAAGCGTGAGCAAGCCTTGATTGAAAAAGAACAGCGAAAGAACATTTATGCGAAAGCATTAGAGTTGAAAAACAAAGAAATGAAAGAGTTAAAAGAGAGAAGATAGGGAGCGCAATTTACAGGTAACTGGCCAATACGCTGTTCGGCGGCCCCTTTATCCTATACTTAATAAACCACAAGATGATTACTTATTATTAGATCGTCCTCCACCTCTGTATACTGTTCCTTCTGCCCCTCATGAGTCAGATGAGGACTCTAGTTCGGAGGAACACAAGGCACGAGAAACTCATTCTATGTTGACCGCTGAGCGTGCGTCCCAGCTTAGATCTGCTGCTCTTAAAGCAGTTCGTAGCACTGCCCCCGCCTCTGAACTTCTAGATAGTATGAAAGGGTGGCAGGAAAGGGAGCAGCTGTATTTTACTGAGGAGTTTGCCGCAGAGGTCCTTGAGCTGTTTAGGAAATGTTCTGAGGAGGTAGAGCCCGACGATGTAGCAGATAATTGTAAGCAAATGCGTGATGGTCTTTTTGTTTTCTCCCAGGTGACTGATACAATCAGGCGTTTGGTTAAACTGCATGTTGATGCAGTCCGTTTGCCAGAGGAGAAAAAGGCTGCAGACGTAGCTGCATGGACATCTCAGACCGGCATGGCACAAGCTGCTATCTCCGGAACAGATAAGACTATGATAGTTCATGCGAAACCTATGCGGGAGGCCGCGCTTTTGTATGTACCTCCTAAAGGACAGGGTACAAGTGATGATAAGGCTTCTCTCGATGCAAAGGGTTATTTTATTTATAATTGGGTTCACACTCCTTGGAATAGGACGGATGTCATGGCACTTAAAACTTCATTGCCTCATCCGCGGAAAAATCCAGCCGCTTTTTATGAGGAAGTTGAGGGTGCTATTAGCTCTTGTACTATGACTTTGCCTGATATTGATTTATCTTTCGGATTGACATTACCACCTGATATGTGGAGAACTGTTCGTAAAATTGATGATCGTGCAGCTTTTGGGGCGTTATGGAAAGACTTAGAACAAATGGATGTAGAAAGGGAACCCGCACAGAAGCCATGTCAGTTAATTTTAGATCTTCCCGCAGCTATATTAGTTAAGTTAAAAACTATTATTCCCCCTAAAAAGATAGATTGGACTGTTTTAGCGTCTTGTAAGCAAAAGGCAGATGAATCAGTCTCTGATTTCTTTACACGTTTTGAAGAAGCATTCCACGATTTTAGTGGCCAGTCATTGACAGATGACACGGGCAGACATCTGTTTGTCGATAAATATGTTGCTAACCTGTTGCCAGGAATAGCTAGTCGCCTAAAAGCCAGTGAGAGATCATGGACTACCTCTTCTCCGGTTTCTCTCTTGACTATGGCTCAGTATTATGAACGCCAGGAATTAGAAGCAAAGGGTAATGAGGATAAAAAGACTAAAGAATTAAAAACTAAGGTTATGTTGGCTCAGGCGTATGGTCCGCCTTTTAGAGGTAGTGATAGAGGTGGACGTGGATCTTATGGTTTGTCTTTCCCTTCTTATACTCGTTCGAATTTGTCTGTTGACCAGTGCGCGTACTGTAAGAAATTTGGGCATTGGGCTTCCGATTGTCCAGCACTGCGTGCTCAGCAGTGTCCACGTGGTCGGGGACAAATGAGAAATCGTTCAGGATATTCAGGGCCTAGAGGAAGCACAGGTGATCGTGCTAGGTTTGATGCTAATATACGTAGGCAGGATGGGTTTGACACTTTTGATAGAAGGAACCAATATCAAATGTCTGACTATGTGCCGTCTGATTTTCAAGATTCTGCTCATGCATAGGATTGCCTAGGATGGGGTAAGGAATCAGTTGAAGTTCCAGTAGATCAGAGGGGTCCCTATGTTACAGCAAATGTGTTGGGTTCTACTGATCAGTTTCTGGTTGATACAGGAGCTACTCGTAGCGCCTTGTCTAAACAATTGGTTCCAAGGGCTCCCCTGTCTGGCTTAACCATTATATCAATAGGTTTTGATGGAACCCCTTCCCTTAGCCCACTGTCACAACCACTTGCATTCCATGTGGATAAATTTACTGCTCCATGTCCATTTTTGCTTTCCCCGAATACACCAGACAATATTGTGGGTCTTGATATGCTCAAATATTTCAGGGCTACGATACGATGTTCTCCAGAAGGTGTAGGTGTTATCTTGAATGACAACCATCCTGTGAAGGAGAGAGCTTGTCTTGTTAAAGAGGATATTGCATTAGCTTCACTCCCTAGTACTTTGTGGGCTACTTCAGACACTGATGTAGGGCAAATGGTTATTTCACCAGTACATATTAGTGTCAAGGAGGGCGCTGTGCTGCCACGTTTGCCTCAATACAAAATTTCACAGGAAGGCGAAGAAGCACTCATACGTATTGTCCATGATCTCATTGAAGTGGGGGTTGTTGAGGAAGTTCCTTACAATGTTTGTAACAGTCCGATTCTTCCTATTCTGAAAAAAGATACTGACACTAGGGTTTACCAATTCATTATTGATTTGCGAGAAGTTAACAAGATTGTAGTACCACAATACCCCGTGGTTTCTGACATAACGACACTTCTTACTTAGGTTCCTCCGACAGCAACTACATTCTCTGTGATAGACTTGAAGAATGCTTTCTTTTCGATCCCTATTCATCCTGATAGCCGATATTTGTTCGGTTTCACTTTGAATAATCGATCGTATAGATTTTGTAGAGTTCCTCAAGGCTATACTGAGAGTCCTAGTATTTACAGTCAAGCATTAAAAAGACAACTTGATTCTTTTGTTTTGCCTGAAGGTGTGGCTCTCATACAATATGTCGATGACATCTTGTTGGTAGCCGATACCCCTGAACAGTGTGAGAAATGTACTTTGTCCTTGCTTTCTTTTCTTGCTTCCCATCATCACAAAGTGTCACGAAAGAAATTGCAATATTGTAGACCGAAGGTAACCTACTTAGGTCACCTTCTGTCTAAGGAGGGCCGTGCACTCACACCAGATCGTATTCAAGTTATTTTAGACACACCAGTACCCCGTACTCAGAAAGATGTCCATGCATTCATTGGTCTTATTTCTTTTTGTAGGCAATGGATATTAGGGTTTTCACACATTGTTAAACCCTTGCTAGCACTTTTGACTAAAGATACTCCAATGCCCCTCCCATGGACAGATGAATGTGAGACTGCTTTCCGACAGTTACGACAAGCTCTTTGTTCAGCACCAGTGTTAGGTACTCCAGATTATACGAAGCCTTTTACACTCTATGTACATGAGAAAGATGGATGCGCATTGTTAGTTTTATTGCAGACACACGGTGACAAACAGCGTCCCTGTGCATATTTTTCAGCAGTACTTGATCCTGTTGCTCGTGCGTTACCTGGATGCTTCCGTTCAGTTGCAGCAACAGCTGTGTCAATACGTCAGAGTGAAGGGATAGTTTTGTCACATAAGCTGTTGGTGCTAGTACCCCATGCGGTTGATGCCCTTTTAAATCAGACAAAGACGCAGCATTTAACTAGTGCTCGTCTGACAAGATACGAATCGACTGTCCTTGCAGCTGTTAGTAGTATGTAACTGTCAGGATGTGTTTACTAGCATTGGCAAACTGTTACCTCCTCCTACTTGTCGACTGTGCATTTCTATATGACCTTATATGTACATAAAACCTTCTCCTGTACTTGTACCGCCCTCTTTTAAGCCCCTGTGTGGGTAGAAAAGGACCATGCTCCTTCTGTGCAGTGTGCTACTTCATTCAATACCGAAGGGTGCTGTGTGAATGTAGTTCCACCTCATGAAGTTTATTAAACTTTGTATTTTCTAATCCAGTTTCTGTGCCAACTTCTTCCTATTGGTCTGAGGACTCTGTGCAGAGAAGGGCGAACCCCTTGCACTGGTAGGCCTAGCTGAGGCCCACTTCTACAAATTGGCGCCCAACCAGTGGGGCTCATCGGCGACTCGGATGCCCAAAGGATTGGTCGCGACGAAGGATTGGAATCTCGCTCTGGACGCGATCGCTGCCCGATGAGACCCGAGTCTTGGCAACCACGGCATTTTTCCTTTCTTTCTGATCTGACCATCCAGGTGGTGCCGGTCCTCGACTGAGATCTCTTCTGTTGATTCGCCGTGCAGTGACCATTTGGTCGATTTTAGAACTTGGCAGTTGGAATCTGGACACCAAGTGATTGGTAAGTGTCATTCTGTGGCGCTTGCTGTTGGTTTTTATGCCTGGGATTGGTAAGGTAGTTTAGTAACACTTACTGCGGCTTTTGTATTTTGGAATTTGTGTTAGCCAACTTGGATTTCTATGTGACTTATATATAAATTGCAATTTATATAGGCAGATAATGAGGAGAATTGATTTGAACGGCACATCGTACTAAAGGTACCTTAAGTGCTGCTTTGATTTTAATACTGCATATTCTGCACTATTTTTGGCATGTCTCTTTTTAGCACACTTCGTAGGATGTGTTGCTTTTGTAGTGGTACCAATTTGAGACTCGATGAAGCACAACCGGCCCCCCCGGAGGGGACGCCTAATAGGGATATGTATATTAAGTATGGTCTTTCTTCTATAATGTACAGCACATTATGGAATAAATAGACTCGTAAGGATCCTGAGTTGCGTTGGCCTATGCATGGGTCATTTGATTTACGAAAGAATGAGTATGTGGAACAATGTATGTTTAAGCGAAAGACTAGGCAAGATATGTTTGACTGTGTACAAATGTGGGAGAAAGAAGTGCGTGAACGAATGAAGCGTGAGCAAGCCTTGATTGAAAAAGAACAGCGAAAGAACATTTATGCGAAAGCATTAGAGTTGAAAAACAAAGAAATGAAAGAGTTAAAAGAGAGAGAAGATAGGGAGCGCAATTTACAGGTAACTGGCCAATACGCTGTTCGGCGGCACCTTTATCCTATACTTAATAAACCACAAGATGATTACTTATTATTAGATCGTCCTCCACCTCCGTATACTGTTCCTTCTGCCCCTCATGAGTCAGATGAGGACTCTAGTTCGGAGGAACACAAGGCACGAGAAACTCATTCTATGTTGACCGCTGAGCGTGCGTCCCAGCTTAGATCTGCTGCTCTTAAAGCAGTTCGTAGCACTGCCCCCGCCTCTGAACTTCTAGATAGTATGAAAGGGTGGCAGGAAAGGGAGCAGCTGTATTTTACTGAGGAGTTTGCCGCAGAGGTCCTTGAGCTGTTTAGGAAATGTTCTGAGGAGGTAGAGCCCGACGATGTAGCAGATAATTGTAAGCAAATGCGTGATGGTCTTTTTGTTTTCTCCCAGGTGACTGATACAATCAGGCGTTTGGTTAAACTGCATGTTGATGCAGTCCGTTTGCCAGAGGAGAAAAAGGCTGCAGACGTAGCTGCATGGACATCTCAGACCGGCATGGCACAAGCTTCTATCTCCGGAACAGATAAGACTATGATAGTTCATGCGAAACCTATGCGGGAGGCCGCGCTTTTGTATGTTCCTCCTAAAGGACAGGGTACAAGTGATGATAAGGCTTCTCTCGATGCAAAGGGTTATTTTATTTATAATTGGGTTCACACTCCTTGGAATAGGACGGATGTCATGGCACTTAAAACTTCATTGCCTCATCCGCGGAAAAATCCAGCCGCTTTTTATGAGGAAGTTGAGGGTGCTATTAGCTCTTGTACTATGACTTTGCCTGATATTGATTTATTTTTCGGATTGACATTACCACCTGATATGTGGAGAACTGTTCGTAAAATTGATGATCGTGCAGCTTTTGGGGCGTTATGGAAAGACTTAGAACAAATGGATGTAGAAAGGGAACCCGCACAGAAGCCATGTCAGTTAATTTTAGATCTTCCCGCAGCTATATTAGTTAAGTTAAAAACTATTATTCCCCCTAAAAAGATAGATTGGACTGTTTTAGCGTCTTGTAAGCAAAAGGCAGATGAATCAGTCTCTGATTTCTTTACACGTTTTGAAGAAGCATTCCACGATTTTAGTGGCCAGTCATTGACAGATGACACGGGCAGACATCTGTTTGTCGATAAATATGTTGCTAACCTGTTGCCAGGAATAGCTAGTCGCCTAAAAGCCAGTGAGAGATCATGGACTACCTCTTCTCCGGTTTCTCTCTTGACTATGGCTCAGTATTATGAACGCCAGGAATTAGAAGCAAAGGGTAATGAGTATAAAAAGACTAAAGAATTAAAAACTAAGGTTATGTTGGCTCAGGCTTATGGTCCGCCTTTTAGAGGTAGTGATAGAGGTGGACGTGGATCTTATGGTTTGTCTTTCCCTTCTTATACTCGTTCGAATTTGTCTGTTGACCAGTGCGCGTACTGTAAGAAATTTGGGCATTGGGCTTCCGATTGTCCAGCACTGCGTGCTCAGCAGTGTCCACGTGGTCGGGGACAAATGAGAAATCGTTCAGGATATTCAGGGCCTAGAGGAAGCACAGGTGATCGTGCTAGGTTTGATGCTAATACACGTAGGCAGGATGGGTTTGACACTTTTGATAGAAGGAACCAATATCAAATGTCTGACTATGTGCCGTCTGATTTTCAAGATTCTGCTCATGCATAGGATTGCCTAGGATGGGTTAAGGAATCAGTTGAAGTTCCAGTAGATCAGAGGGGTCCCTATGTTACAGCAAATGTGTTGGGTTCTACTGATCAGTTTCTGGTTGATACAGGAGCTACTCGTAGCGCCTTGTCTAAACAATTGGTTCCAAGGGCTCCCCTGTCTGGCTTAACCATTATATCGATAGGTTTTGATGGAACCCCTTCCCTTAGCCCACTGTCACAACCACTTGCATTCCATGTGGATAAATTTACTGCTCCATGTCCATTCTTGCTTTCCCCGAATACACCAGACAATATTGTGGGTCTTGATATGCTCAAATATTTCAGGGCTACGATACGATGTTCTCCAGAAGGTGTAGGTGTTATCTTGAATGACAACCATCCTGTGAAGGAGAGAGCTTGTCTTGTTAAAGAGGATATTGCATTAGGTTCACTCCCTAGTACTTTGTGGGCTACTTCAGACACTGATGTAGGGCAAATGGTTATTTCACCAGTACATATTAGTGTCAAGGAGGGCGCTGTGCTGCCACGTTTGCCTCAATACAAAATTTCACAGGAAGGCGAAGAAGCACTCATACGTATTGTCCATGATATCATTGAAGTGGGGGTTGTTGAGGAAGTTCCTTACAATGTTTGTAACAGTCCGATTCTTCCTATTCTGAAAAAAGATACTGACACTAGGGTTTACCAATTCATTATTGATTTGCGAGAAGTTAACAAGATTGTAGTACCACAATACCCCGTGGTTTCTGACATAACGACACTCCTTACTTAGGTTCCTCCGACAGCAACTACATTCTCTGTGATAGACTTGAAGAATGCTTTCTTTTCGATCCCTATTCATCCTGATAGCCGATATTTGTTCGGTTTCACTTTGAATAATCGATCGTATAGATTTTGTAGAGTTCCTCAAGGCTATACTGAGAGTCCTAGTATTTACAGTCAAGCATTAAAAAGACAACTTGATTCTTTTGTTTTGCCTGAAGGTGTGGCTCTCATACAATATGTCGATGACATCTTGTTGGCAGCCGATACCCCTGAACAGTGTGAGAAATGTACTTTGTCCTTGCTTTCTTTTCTTGCTTCCCATCATCACAAAGTGTCACGAAAGAAATTGCAATATTGTAGACCGAAGGTAACCTACTTAGGTCACCTTCTGTCTAAGGAGGGCCGTGCACTCACACCAGATCGTATTCAAGTTATTTTAGACACACCAGTACCCCGTACTCAGAAAGATGTCCATGCATTCATTGGTCTTACTTCTTTTTGTAGGCAATGGATATTAGGGTTTTCACACATTGTTAAACCCTTGCTAGCACTTTTGACTAAAGATACTCCAATGCCCCTCCCATGGACAGATGAATGTGAGACTGCTTTCCGACAGTTACGACAAGCTCTTTGTTCAGCACCAGTGTTAGGTACTCCAGATTATACGAAGCCTTTTACACTCTATGTACATGAGAAAGATGGATGCGCATTGTCAGTTTTATTGCAGACACACGGTGACAAACAGCGTCCCTGTGCATATTTTTCAGCAGTACTTGATCCTGTTGCTCGTGCGTTACCTGGATGCTTCCGTTCAGTTGCAGCAACAGCTGTGTCAATACGTCAGAGTGAAGGGATAGTTTTGTCACATAAGCTGTTGGTGCTAGTACCCCATGCGGTTGATGCCCTTTTAAATCAGACAAAGACGCAGCATTTAACTAGTGCTCGTCTGACAGGATACGAATCGACATTGTTGGCCCCTCACATTACACTAAAGAGATGTGCGATACTAAACCTAGCCGCTTTGTTGCCATATCCGGTAACTCAGTCTCAGTCACAGGAGTCTCATGATTGTATATTCCTTACTGAGGAACAGGCAGTCAGGGAGGCACCGTTATGGCCTTCGTTGAATGTTCTCTTCATACGGTTTGATACTCTGAGCCGAATGAAAGCCATGCTTTTACAGCAAACCGTGCCTGTAACCTCCGCCCGAGAAACTTATGATCTTCAGGTTGCAAGGTCTTCAGCTGAGATACAGGCACTAGTTCGGACACTGCCCTTTCCATTGCACAGAAATGGTACAACATATCTTGAACATGTCTGATATGACAGGAATAGTTCACCTATTTAGGATCATGGGTTCTGGACTGTTAAGCACCTTTCAGACAATCCTCAGAGTTATTCCCAACATCATACACTCCATATTCTGAACGATTTTTGAAGGGCTTCCGCTGATCCTCTTCCTAATAGCAAGTATCCTGATTGTCATTTTTCTGCTATACAACGGATGTCTCACTCACCAAGTCGATTGAAAAAAACGCTCTTGGAGCGCCCATAACGTGATTGCATGGTACTCTATCTGGGCACACCTCGCCTTTGCGAACTGAGTGAATCTTGGTTCTTATCATTTGACCAGTCTGGATCGACTGTATTCTGCCTGCCCTTTGATGCCTGTTCTGCGGACAAGAATGCATGTTGGATCTCTGTCTAACACTTCCACCAGTTGCGCCACCTGACGTTAATGCTTTACTGGACCCGATAACGGCCCACGTTCTGCAGTGTCCTCAGCGTATTCCAATGTTGATGTCTGCATTCTTAGAGCCACCACAGGATGTTTTAGCTCCTGTCGGAAAGGATACCTGCTCTTCAACAAATACTCAGGCCTTGTATTGCACACAGGCTTCCCCAGCATTGGCTGTGGATAATGCAGAAGAACATCTGTGCTCGGTTGACCTGATCTGCGAGGTGTTGCAGGGACCGTTGTCTGCGATTGCAGGAAACAGTGATGTTGCGTCTCCCAGACAGGACACATAAACATTTGGTTCATCGTGTGCTGGGAAAATTCGGCTTTTTAAAAAACAACCAAAATTGGAATTTTAAACAAGACACTTTTTCAAAACTGCATGGCTTACAGTCACTCATTGTTCGGACTATCTATATATGAACACATTCAGTACAAACTTCATGCAATATATTTTCTTTTTTAGCATTTAAAAAAAAAGTATGTTTTTTAAGTATTATTTTTGATGGACTTATTAATAGTTTGCATACAACATTTAGCCGTATGTTAGAATTTTTTAGTATGTCGTCCAGTCCGATGAGGAGTGGGTGTTATGTTTCATATCGGTACCCCTATATAGGCTCAGGTAGTCACCTAAACTTTTCACCTATATTCTCCCTACCATCTCTTGCATAATTACTATGTACAAGGGTCATTCTTTCCGTCATCCTAAGTCCGACATGACACAGCAAGGTAGAACCCCTGAGGGTACCACTTTGAGTATATAAACACCATATCTTCCTGAGGAAGTCAGAGGAGAAAAGGACTTCCATGCCGACATACTGACGCGAGACACTGAGGTTCCTGCACGCAGACATTTTAGAGCGCATTGGTCTGACATCGCTTGTGGGGTGTCCATCTCGAGACCAAAACATGAGGGGGAAGTAGAGGTTGTAGGTTAGGTTCACCCTCCACTAATACGATTATCAAAAAACTACCTGAACAGGTCAAGTAAACAGGAACCTAACCAGGAAGAACAAATGGTGTCGGAAACAATTTGATCCTGAAAAACACCGATTGGAAAGAAAGGGAAGGATTATCTCTTTCTATAGTCCCCTCACTCACCAGGGTTTAAAATACATACGTAATGTACGTCAGCACAATGGTTTAGAAAAAAGCAACACTGTGCTTCATGGTCACCGGAGGGGATGCGGCGATCTCGTACATTTGTACGTCGAACCCCGCATACAATGACACCTAATGGAAGCCAAACCTCGCTTCAAGCCTAAACCATTGTGCTGACGTACATTACGTATGTATTTTAAAACGCATGCCTTACAATTGTGGCATCACACTTATTGCACCTAATTCAGGTTAACTAGGAGTGGCAAGTTTCTCGACACTGGGCTGGTCCCAGTGTAGTCCTGACGAAGAGCTGGGGAAGCTCGAAACTAGTTGACCAGAACATATGCTAGGCACACCTTTCCATTACAGTTAGGTTTCCTTGTCATATTACCCCGTTTTTAATTTTTTCAGCTTAGAGCACTAATAAAGTTTATTCCTAGCCCACTAGCTGATTATTTTAATTATCCCACTCCACCACCTCTTCACTTACACTACACATAGCCCACAGTTTTTAAGTGCTCCTACGTAACACCGCAAGTCGTAGCACGCCTCAGTCCGTAGAGGACTGGGAGGACCCCTATGATGAAGCATGTCACCGTGGGGAAACCCTGGTGAGTGAGGGGACTATAGAAAGAGATAATCCTTCCCTTTCTTTCCAATCGGTGTTTTTCAGGATCAAATTGTTTCCAACACCATTTGTTCTTCCTGTTTAGGTTCCTGTTTACTTGACCTGTTCAGGTAGTTTTTTGATAATCATCTCGAGACCAAGACAGGGCTCCACAGTCTCTCACTTCAGGTAATGGAGTTGACTTTATCTTAGAGGGATTCTTGGCTTTACACCCACATACATGGTAGGTACACTAAGGTACATGTCATGTATTTTATATACTTGCCTGTATTCATTGTTTAGCACAATGGTAGAAATCTACCATCCTTTTACTCTGTTAGTGCTTATAATCATTTGTATCTGTTACTGTTTAGTGGTTGTTTCGGCACACCTATTTTACACTACATTAACGCTGGTTCAATAAATGCCTATTGAAAAACGTCCCCACCGTTTATTCTATGTATCTCTCTGAGAAGAAGTGAGCACGAGTGACTGAGCTAAAAGTATCGCACTGTTTCCATGATCCTGAGGGATCAGGGTTGTCATGTTCGATAGTTGCCAAGAACTATTCTCTCCTTGGTAAGAGGGGTTTCAAGTGGCACTGTGGGCTAGCTGGTATACAGGCTAACATACCCGGTGGGGGTGTCTAGAATCAGTCTGGATATCAATCCTACAGTGTATGTTGTCTAAACGTGCAGATCCTATATAGTTTTATAGGAACTACACAACAGTGGGTCCCCACCGGGTTCAGGACAAAGGTTACACACGCGCTTGTCAGCAGCAGACCTGACTACGGCAACACTCTCTATTTTAACAATTCAAACGAACTGTATATCCCAATCCTTTGACTCGAAGGGTTGGTTTGAAACCTTTTGCATAAAGTGGGATTCTTTGTTGTTGGCGTTGGAAACCCCTGTTTTTTTTCATTTACAGTCTTATAAATGGATATGATTTTTTTTTTTTATAAGTTTCCCTTGGGTTCGTATTTTCATTGGACATGTTATATTGTGTAGATATCTTTGAACAATGTATATTAATTATCATCACAACTGCTTTTATGTTTTGAAACATTATTTGTGGGTATTCTCAGTGTTGAGTCTTCCCTGTGTGCATCCTGCTATATATTTTTATTCGTATGACTGTGTTTTTGTTTCTTCAAGTATACAAGTATTTCCCCAAAAGGAACCGTGTGTTACATAAAAATGATACATTTTTGGGGGCATTTTTATAGAGCGCGAACTCGACTGACTCAAAGGTATTGAAGCACTTTAAAAAGCGCCAATTGCATTACACAAGGTCAGGTACATTTTTTTGTTTTTAGGTACGCCAGATTATGTGAGTCTGAGGCGGCCCCTGTTTATTCATCATTTCCCCTCTACCTGACAAATGAGAGCAGAATCCGTCCCACCCACCTCCTCCGATATTGCTGCATGCCCAACCCGCTGGCTCTTCCTGTCATTCTCCTCTCAGAGCTCTAATTTCAAAGCACATTCACAGCAGCTTCATAGGGACTGTGAGACATTTTTTAGTGTATAATATGAACTTGAGTGACCCGATTTTTGGGGGCATTTTTATAGAGCACGAACTCAACTGATCCCTAGGTATTGAAGCACTTTACAAAAGTGCCAGTTACATTGCACAAGATCAAGAATTTTTTTTTGTTTTTAGGTGCATGCTGTCTCTGTTTATTCACTATTTCCCCTCTACCTGACAAATGGGAGCATTTTGTTGTTGTTGCTATGTCTCGTGCTCCCATACCCAGAGGGCTGGGACAGAAGGTGGGGCCGGGTGCTTGCTGATAAACGGATGGTGCAAGCAGTGTTTTGAATGGAATACTCTGAAGAAGGGTGCCAGGTGGATAGAGGCCTAGGGGAGGAGGGACGTCGCCGCCAAGGGAAAGTACTTCATTGCGTTTTTTTCATAGGCTGTTCAATACTCTAGTGATGGAGTCGCACACAGAGTGTTATAGTGCTTTTGACCTGCATCAAGGCCTTTGTCTTTCTGTCTGTGTGTTAAAAAGCCTTGGAATGTGCCTATAAATGTTTCCTGAGGCAAGCATGTATTCCTCAATCACATTGTATGACCCACTGTGTAGGAATTGTACAGTTCTTCAATCCCTGCAGCACAGCACCCAGGATAATGTGTGGCCTGGCTACAAACACATTAGGTCCCAAAGGCGGGACCGATTGCCTATGGCAATGCTCGTTTAAAGTAGCAACTGGGGTTGCATTGCATTTTATCAGAATAAAGAAAATTATGATTGGCAACATGCTGACAAATCGCCAATCCGGGTACGGAACCTGCTGCTCTCACTCCATCCACTGAGGCACAGGAGCAGCATTACAACTATACGTGACGTTATTCTTGGCGCCTGTGTGTGGAACTGAGTAACAAACATCCCAGCTCAGCCAATGAGAGCCGCCGTAGGCACTGCGCAAAGAGTAGGCGCAGTGCGGGGGAGAAGATTCAAGAGGTCAGCCGACGAGCAATAAGCAGGCTGTGCAGACTGAGTCAGAAAAATATGTTGCAAAGTCAAAAGCAATCAAAAAATAGAAGCGAGAAAAGTGTGTGCTCAGCGTTGCATTGCTCCCAAATTAAATGAAAAGGGAAGAGAAGTGATGAGAGTGGTTCTAGCAAACTTGCGCTCAGTCTGATAGTTTTGAGTGAGGGTGATGAAGGGCGTGATGTGCGCACGTGCCAGGTTGGCATCAGCTCCATTAGGGCAGATGGAGGCCTCTGTTGTGTAAGTCAGAGGTGGGAGGCTCAGCTGAGGAGTCAGCAAAAGTAGGAAACTACGGGGCTGAAAAACTCTTAAATACTAACCCCATAGCCCAGTAATAGTTTCGTGTTTTCTTATCGCATTTGGGTTTCCATCATCGGAGCTGATTTAAGGAATTAGTAAGGTGGATAATAGCCCCGGCCACAACCTTCCAAACGCCCCCAGAAATGTGAGTCAGAATTTCCGCGATGATAAATGTGTGCGTTGAAAACAGCATCTTTTTTAATCTGTCCACAGAACACGCAGACTTCACTGACCCTTGCGCTCTCACGCAGGTAGATGGTGGTAATTTAGTACAAATATTCTTTCTGTCTTGTGTCTCTCGCCTCACTTCACTATACATCTTCTATCTCATCCCTCTCTTTACCTATTGCTGCATGCCGCTCTCTATCTCACATTTCTCTTCCTCACCTCTCTGCTCGCCTTTCTCCAAATACACCTCTCCCCCCACTCTTTCTCACGTGCACAGTCACATCTCTCTCTACCACTCTTTGTTCCTACCATTATGCCTCTACTATTCTATGGCCTCTCTCTGTCTCAGCACTCTCTGTCTCTTTCTCTCTCCCTCCCCCTCTGCATTTATTTGCTGTTCTCACCTCCATCTACTTAACCTGTATATCACCCTAATCTATGTTTACCTAAGCACTCTCTCCATTTCTCTGTATAGTACCTCTCTTTACCTTTCTCTCGATCTTCTCTCTACTTCACCTCTCTCTACCTTTCTCTACCTCACATATCTCTCACAACCCCATCCTGCTCTACGCTACCTCTTTTCATTAACTTCTCAGTGTGCATCATAATGTGTTTGCTTTCCCACCTCTTCACCCCTTCTTACTATTTCTTCGCCCTCTAGCTCCCATCTTTTACTACCTCATTCCTTTCTTGTTACTTCTCTTTCTCTACCTCTGTCTCTTTTTACCTAGCTAATATTATCTCCTCGTGCTCCCTTCTGTCTGCACTTTCTCTATTTCGACTCCTCTCCACTTCATCCCTTCTCTATACATTTCCTTACTTCACCTCTCTGTTCCTATCTGTCTCACTTTTCACAATTCTCTCTACTAACCCCTCTCTCTCTCTACCACAGTATCAACCTCACATCTTTTATTCTACCTCAGCTATGTTTCTCTCTACTTTGCTGCTTTTCTCTCCACACCTCATCTCATTTTACCCTTCATCCTCTCTCTATCTTTCTCTCTGCCCCACTGATCTCTTCACCTGACTTGCCTTTCTATACTTCTTCTCATTTTGTTCCTCACTCATCCTCACCTCCCTCTCTACATTTCTTCTCTCTATGTTTTTGTCACAACCTCGCCTCTTTAACTGTTTACTGCAATATCTACTTTTGCATTTAAAGGTCTATAACTTATCTATCTTTCAACCTTACCTTTCTTTCTACCTCTGCTATTAGTGTGCCCCACCCTCTCTCTTTCTCTTTACATGCTCTTTTCACTATTTATCTCTAGCAATATCAAACTGTTGGACTTGGCCCTTTTTGCAGGGTCATCTTTTTGCCTTTCTCCTAGCCTTTTTTAGGTCTCGACTAGCGTGGCTGCGCACATGCGCAGCTCGCTCGGCAAGATTTAATGATTTTGAGTTACTTCTGTAAAGGGCTTTAAGCCCCGCCCCTCTTTCCCATTGGCTGGTGTCACCATTTATAATAAATGGTGGCCAGCCATTGGAAAAGAGCTCTTTGTGACGTTCACTTTAGGCTTTTTCAGACGGCTCACTTGGCCAGGCTCGTCTGCCTTCAGTGTGTCGCAAAAGGTTTCTTATCTTTATGGGGCCATGTGTTTCAAACACATGGCCCAATAAAGACTCTTTCACTTTCGGGACCGCGCTTGCCTTTTGCTCTGCCTTGTTTTCTATGTCCCTCAGTTCAGGCATCCCTCTCCTCCTGATGTCTGTACCACACCGCTTCTAGGTGACTAGGTCAGACTTCCCCCTCACTTCAGTCCACACCACTTCGCCCGCACTTATACATGTGAATCCCTCCCACCTATCTCGCAATCGCTGGTACTTGCCACCCTCTCCTCCCCGTCTATCGCAGACACCCCCTCACTCCTGTCAGGCCTCTCACCTCCCTCCTAGCTCGGACGTCTCCTCTCTGGCCTCCACGTGACCTCACCTTCACACACTACACTCACTCCCGTCTGACTGGCATTGCAATCCCCCTCGTAGTACTGCTTGAATCAGTGGCGCCGCTCGCTGCCTACCTTAGCGCCTCGCATGCCCACCCTCACGGCGCCCCGCGAGTGAGAGAGCCAGGCTGCCTCCTTTAACGGCGCAGCCTTTATTTCCGGCTCAGGGGTGCCTGCCCCTCGTTGCATCCTGTTCATTTCAGCACTGATTATTATTGAACGATGTATTCGCCTCGCGCTGCCCGTCCTGTTACTCTTTGATAAAAAAAAACAAAAGAACAACACACTAACGTTTAAAATGAGGCGCCTACGCCTGTGTGTAATTCGGTTTGAGCATGCACTTTGTAGTTGGGGGGCGGTGGCGTCTGAGTGACCTGAGGCGCCCCAACTTAGTGCCTGCTCCAGCAGCTGAAGACTGCAAAGCAGGCAGAGCAGCCCTAGCTCCTGTCTGGAGGCATTGCCGCGGCGAAGCGCTGTGTCAGCCAGGCAGGAAGCGGGCAGCCGCCGAGCCCAGCCAGTGAAACACAACACTGCAGCTCCCAGCCTGTGCGCCCGCCCACCGGCGCAGGGAGCAGGAGAGCGAGGGGCGAGCTGCCAGGACTGATGTCTGTGGAAGGGGGGCAGAGGGAAGGGGGAGGGCCGAAGCGCTGGATAGGGGTGCTCTGCTGCCACCGGTGTGTGTGGGAATAAAGGGAGGGGCAGCCAGGCTGGAGTACAGTGGCAGAACTGTGTGTGCGTGTGTGTGGAGTGGGGCAGGCAGCGGTGGAGCAGAAGAGGGACAGGGTGTGTGTGTGTAGAGAGAGGGGCGAAACCAGGGCTGATGCGTGTGTGTGTGTGTGTGTGAGGGGGAGGGGGACCGTCACCAGGAGCGCTGGAGAGGGGCTGGAGAGGGGCGCTCTACCACCACCCATGTGTGTGGGAATAAAGGAAGGAGCAGCGAGGGCTGGAGTACAGTGGCAGAACTGGTGTGTGCATGTGTGGAGTGGGGCAGGCAGCGGTGGAGCTGAAGAGGGACTGTGTGTGTGTGTGTGTGTGTGTGTATGAAGTGAGGGCATGAATTGCTGAAGTGCAGTACAGAGAGGCGTGCGTGCTGGAGAAGAGTGTCACAACTCGTGCGTAGAGTGCAAAATGAGGCAGAAAGGGAACTGAAGAGGGACGCTGCCAGGACAGGTGTCTGGAGGGTTGAAGAGGCACATGGAGTGCAGGGTTATAGTGCCACAAAGTGTGTGTGTGTGTGTGTGTGTGTAAGTGGGTAGGGAGTGAGGGAAAAGAATAGGGACACGCTGACAGGGCTAGTGTGTGCACGTGTATTGAGGTATGGGGGCAGGGAAGGACTTTTCACTAGTAACTGTGCATGTGTATGTTTGTGTGGCACACTTTAATAACTCGTGTGTGGTAAGGGGCACACTGCCAGAACTGGCGTCACTGCCAGGGTTGCCGACTTTGGAGCTGGAGAGCCAGAGGCGCGTCTCGGCGTAAACTCATTCTGTGATTCTGGGCAAATCACTTCATCTCCCCGTGCCTGCAAAACATGAATGTGTCCTTGTGTACTGTAGCTGGTACCCATGTGACGTGCTCCAATGCCTTTGAGTCGAGTTTGTGCTATATAAAACTGCAAAAAGCAGAACGTGTGTGTGTGGAGGGGCCTGAGAACTTTAAAAGTAATGAGCACATACATTGTCACAAGTCATGTGTGGGCATGGAGGAAGGGCAGAAGCTGTTTAGCATAACAGAGGGGCTCACTGCCAGAACACCCGAACTATGAGATAAGAGGAGTGTACATGGAGCGCATTATAAGTAAAAGGGGCACCGCACTTCCCCCCTCCACCACTTCCAGAACTCATGTGTGAGAAGAGGACTCTGGGCCAGGTGTAAGGGAGTCAGATACCTTTTAAAGGATGGCACCTTCCCAATGCCATAATTCGTGAGTGCCGTGGGCCTTGATGTCAAGGAGTCCTGGAACGTCTGAGAGGGCCACGCTGCTAAAAATCACGAGATGGGCACACTGCTTGTACTTGTGTGCATGTGTTAATGAGGGCAGGGGGCGGAGATGTCAGAAAACTAAAGAGGGGCAAACTGAATGAATGAATGCTAGTGTGTGTGGGGGGGCATCAGGGGGTATAGGAGGTGCTCAGCGCTGAAACATGGGAGAACGTGGAGAGGTAATGTTGCCATGTATGTAACTGGAGCACAAAAGAGGGGTACTTTCCTAGAACTTTTATAAGAGGTGGGCACGAAGCCCAGGCTATATAAATACAATTACAATAAGAGGCAGCTTATTGCAGAGGAAGGCATTGCGCCAGGAGGGAGAGATTTTAGGTAGTTTTGATATGTATTTATTTAATGTATTTATTTTTGTTATTTTGGTTTCGTAGGTTTTTTTTTTGCATAACGCTATTACCTGAAGAGATCCTAAAGTGTTTTGCACATGACATGTCTGGAAAGAGGATAAGTACATTTACATCAAGAAACAAGTTACAAGAGTTGTCGAAAACAGATTCATTGCATTTGTTTGACAAGCGGGAATTAATTACCTTCAAATGTATACAATGAGTTTTACAGTGTGGGCCCTGTATGCAAAGAGAGAGCTGGGAAAAAACTGATTTAAATTTAGGTTGTTTATATCTGGACTAGCAGCAGAAGAATTTTTATACGCCCTTCAAAAGATGTAAAGGGCAGTGCTAGAAATGGAAAAATTGCAGTGCAGGTACTTACCTGTACCAGAGTACCTGCTTGTTTCTGAGAACCTAGAAAGCATTACATACAACTGAAGTATCCTAATAACAAGCATTTTCAATGCAATAGGTCTCGCCTTTGCGAAAGTTTCAGCTATTGGCATTGTAAATGACAATGCCTTTTATTTATGTGTTTTGAAAACCTGCAAGCGATGCGTAAACACGCACTTTGTACTTATAGGCATTGCTTACGAGAAGCAAGTCTGGCAGTAACTGCGCCTCTTTTACCGCAAGCCTTGCTTCTCGTAAGCAAAGACTATAAGTGCAAAGTGTGTGTTTACGCTCCGCTTACAGGTTTTTAAAACGCATAAATGAAAGGCACTGTCATTTACAATGCCAATAGCTCAAACTTACACAAAGGCGAGACCTATTGAATTGCAAATGCTTGTTCTTACATGGTGTTGGTAGTTTTAGGATTCTGGGCACTTTGCCACTGCTGTCCAGTGTAAAGTGTGTGTGTGCTCTCTGTGATAAATATGGTAAGATTGGTCTACACCTGTTTGGCCTATTTAATTTACCTGTCAGTCCCTTGTAAAGTGGTATCTCATATACCCAGGGCGGGTAGATTAAATGCTACTGGTGGGCTTGCAGCGCTGATTGCGCCATCCACCAAAGTAGCCTTTCAAATCTATCTCAGGCCTCTGCCATTGCAGGGTCTGTGCGCGCAGTGTCACTGCCGCTGTGATGTGGCACCTAAAGTGTGTGCCATGTCTGTGACCCCCCTTTTACTGCATGTCAGTCACCCCTAAGGTAGGCCCTAGCTAGCCCTATGGGCAGGGTGCATTGTAGGTAAAAACAGGGAAAGTGGGGCAGGGTAGAGAAGCAACGGGTGAGAGAAGAATGTGGGAAGAACTAACAAAACAACACAGGGCAAGGAGGAGTGGAGAAGCTATGGACGAGAGAGCAACGTGGAGCGGGAGGTAGAGAAGCACATGGGCAACAAAGAGCAACACGGAGTGCAGTGGGAGAGAAGTTCAAGAGGGAGACAGCTGGAAAACACATGCACTGTCATTGAGTGCTTAACTAAAAACAAAGCAAAAGGTAGTGCTTGAAAAGCATGCAGTGGAAGCAAAAGAAATGGTAAAGAGACTATGGGCCCGATTCACAGAACTAACTTAAGACAAAATCCTAAACTTACTACCATTTTCGTATTCACAAAAGGCACTTACTCATTTTGGTATTCACAGAAGACACTTACTCACTTCGGTATTCACAGAAGTTAGGAGTCCTAACTTTAGGACTCCTAAATGCCTTCTGTGAATACCGAAAGTCTTAAAATTAGGATTTATCTCAGTTTAGGAGTCCTAAAGTTAGGACTCCTAACTTTACTACTACTAAACTGAGAAACATCCTAATATTAAGGCTTTCGGTATTCACAGAAGGCATTTAGGAGTCCTAAAGTTAGGAGTCCTAACTTTACTACTACTAAATTGAGAAAAATCCTTGTTTTAAGACTTTCAGTATTCACAGAAGGCATTTAGGAGTCCTAAAGTTAGGAGTCCTAACTATACTACTACTAAACTGAGAAAAATCCTAATTTTAAGGCTTTCGGTATTCACAGAAGGCATTTAGGAGTCCTAAAGTTAAGACTCCTAACTTCTGTGAATACCGAAATGAGTAAGTACCTTCTGTGAATACCAAAATGAGTAAGTGCCTTCTGTGAATACCAAAATGGTAGTAAGTTTAGGATTTTGTCTTAAGTTAGTTCTGTGAATCGGGCCCTATGCCTTTACCATGCACTGCTTATAACCTCACATTTTACATCACTCATGACATATTTTACACATTATTGATAATATCAGAACAGCGTCTGAAATGACATTGACGGCAGCACTGTGCAAGGCGGGGGCACGAGTTATAGTTGCTTGAAATAAGTATGGTAAATTTCAAAGATTTTTATCAGTTTAAATTTGTTATGTTTAAACTGATGTTTTCACCTAACTATAATGTCACTTTAACTTTTGTTTTTTCACTGAGTATATGTATGAAATCATCCCAAATTAAGCAACTATTTTTAAAGTTTCAAAATATGACAAATATGAATATAATTCTGAAAAAAATACATTATTCTTTCTCGCTAGCATTCAGCGTGTTCAGTTTATTGCCATTTATACTTTCCAAATCATATTGCTCCCATTTGTCTACTTACGTTATCCATCTATCTATGCGAAAATATTTAGGCAGGATATGCCAACAGCTTTGAGGTTTCCTTTGAAAATATTCGGATGCGCGCATCAATGAGCCTGGCAGCTCTCTGAGTAATCGTGCAACTTTAAACTAAGCCACAATGAAAAATGTCCACTCTTCGCTCATTTAAATAAACCAGCTGTCATTTGAGCACATTTCTGGGTCGCTAAATATTCCAAGCACGTTGGCACTTACGAGCAGAAGGAGCAGACGTGGGCTGCTGTAATATCTGCAAATCGAGCTGTTTTGAGCTAGACCAGTGAATAGGCAGCACTTTTGTTCAGTTTTGCACTACAATGAATCATTAAGATAAGCAGTAAATTAACTACTAGTCAACACTAGTGCGTCCAAGTGAACAACACAAGCACCGTTCCACTAAATATGGCGGCCACAACGCACTCGTGATTGGGTAAGTGTGGAGTAGTGACAGTTCGAAGAGGGTAATGGCAGGTGAAAGGGAGATGTAGAACAATAATCAGAGAACTGCGTTGCAGTTTTGGTGAACTCGCGCAAATTCTTGGGAAATGCACGCGCTGCCATTTTGGCAACGTCTTATTTACACGTCAATGGACCCGAGTAAATCGGGTAAAAAAGTGTGACTAAGCATGAGTTACCTGTACCCAACTGTTTATTATGTAAATTGCTCATTTTCCGTGCCGTTTATTGGCACGTAAGTAACTAGCCTATCTTTTTAGAAAGATGATCTATCATAAAAGGAGTGACGTTTTCTCTGAGCTGTAATAGAAATAAAGAAATCATTAGTTTCAGATTGAAAGGGTGTGGATGCAATTTTATTCTAGTACGGTACTTCACCATGCCTACTTCCAGGGCACAGGTCCTAAAAAAAGAAAGTGGGGGGACTCTCCAAGTTAGGTAGTATCACAGGAAGTGACATCACGGTGCGTGGCATTGCAGGAAGTGACATCACAGGAAGTGACATGACAGCGCGTGACAGGTTCCTTTACCCAATTGACAAACTAACTCTGCTGCCAGCCTACCCCACCAGGCGTAATATTCCATGTGCAGCACATTTCCATGTAAATGTGATTGCTTTAGCTGCCGGGCGGTTAACACATTTGATGGAAAGATCTGTTTTTGTCTAGTGCTAGTTTTGACTTAAAGTAGCATACAGGGTTAAAGCACATCATGTAACATGCAGATGGCAGATTTTATTTTATGTAGATAGGTAAGTAGGTTACTGCTTTGAACACAGAGTTCCTTTTGTTACATGGAGTTGCAGTGTAATCCTTCTAGTATAGCAGAGAGCTATGAAGGATGATATCTGACTCCTACATCAAGTAACCCTCACTGTCTTATGTAACACATCCTGTACAATGATTTACAAACTTGTGTGATTTATTGACAATAGAATATGTATGTTTGCCGTAAAGTGATCTGGCACCCTACATTGGAATGAATAGCGCTGGAAAACAAATACAAATACTGGTATTTAAATTGTTATTTTGCACTGGGACAGAGTAACGCATCCAACATTCTTACAGCGCATTAATATCTATTATGTATGGGTGTCCGAACAAAGTCAAAATCGTGCCTCTCATGCGCTTTTGAAGTGTGAACAAGCTGCTGCTTTTGCTTCCCTTCTTCTGCATTTACATCTAAGTGTGAGGCTACAGGCAGCCTGGATACTCGGATACAGAAGGCCAAATGGGCCCTTAAGTTCGGCCTTTGTTATGGCCCAAATGGAGTCTCAGATAACAAAACCCCCTCCCCCTCTGCACCTTGCTGCTCGGAAAGAAAGCAGATAACGATCAGGCACTGCTGAATGTATCTCAATGTCTCAAAATTACACCAGGAGAGTTCAGTCTATTTTAGAGTGGGGCTCAACTTCTTGGCAGGGTGGACGGCGTCCACCCTGTGAAAAGAGTGGGTGGGTGGACACCTATTTCTGTCCTCTTCAAAACAAGGAATACTTGGGCAAGATGTAAAAGCCATTTTGCGTTGGCAAACCCTGTGATTCCTAAATGCACAAGGTTTGAGAACGCAAAATGGCTCTTCTTAATATCAAAACCCCTTTTATGAGTCGAAAATACTTTCAGACTCATAAAAGACTTTTGCTATTCTTTTTGTTTTCCCAATTACAAACCGGATGTGGAGTGGAAAGGGCATCCCCCTTCCATATCTGATTCAAAATGGAATGTATCCATGATTTATGACCTTAGTTGCATTAAAAGCAATTGATGACTTACCGACCCCGAGATGAGGTGGTAACTGATTTACAAAAGAAAATGATTGTCCTCTGTGTTTCAGAGTTCAGACATAATACACCAAAACTGAGTGATGTGTGTGTGTGTGACACTGTTTTTGGAGAAACTGCACATATGTGATTGCTGTGGGGTGTTTTGAAATGACCATTCCTGGACAAAATGTGTAATGTGCTAAACTTTACATTGAGAGAAGAATGAGTTTCTAATACCCGCAGACTACAAACTATACAATGTTCCCGAGTTCTCAATCAGACTACACCCTGAACTATGAGCTAGAGTTAAACGGCTGGTACTGTGTTTGTTATTGCTGTGTGTAGGACTTCTATACTTATTTCATACATTTAGCCTAATACACATACACATAGAGAATTCTTCGGGCCCACAATAGCACAGAATGAGCATACACTTCTTGAGGAAAGCCATGAACCTCGTATGAGGCCATAGTAAAAATAAAACACAGCTGAAACGTGTCAACTCTGGGATTGAGGACCATTAATTATCCTCTTTAGATCCCACTTCCTTTTAAGCTCATCAACCAATGGTGTCACTACGTCCCCTAGCATCACCACTTACCTGGGCAGCTGTGGGTTTTCTTCATCCGTCCTCCTGGCCTGAGCCTGTAGCCCGTAGCCTTTCTTCAAAAGCAATCTCTCCCATTGAATTGCATTGGGCTCCCTAAGCTGTGTTGTCACTCTGCATCTGGCCGCCCCTGTGTCTCTTAGGGTGTAAGCTTGGTGCTGCCTTGTGGTCCCCCCTGTACTTACCTTAACTCCAGGAGATCGACCCCTGACACCACTTTACTGTCAGCTCATCTTCAATCACACCCATTCTCTATTGGTTAACATTGGGCACCCGACCCCAAATTTGACCTCTGCACCCTCCTGTGCTGCTGGTGGTGCACTCTTGATACTGATTTGATCCTTACCTCTTGTTGACCTGAAACCCCGAAAACTGGATTTGTAAGTCGTGTAATTACCCTCAAAATTGCATTTGTGTTTTCCTCTCATAGGTTAACATTGCTGAACTGAATAATTGCAGTGTCCACTTTTTAAAGTGAAAAGTATTTTTGTTGAAAAATGTACTTACCGTTTAACAGACATCTTGGACTTTAAATAAATCTTGAAAGAAGCCTATTTTTACAAACTTGGTGTGTATCCCCATTTTTGAGTCGAGTGTCATTTAATAATCACTGTCTGCATAACAAATGTCTTACACTCCTCTGTGTTAGGCCTAAGGCTGCTCAACCACACTACCACAAATAGAGTTCTTTGGGTTTATATTGAGCCCTGTACACTTCGGGGGAATCTCTGTACTCTTTGCACGATATATCCACTTACTGGTATATCTTATAAAGAGCTAGCTACCTACATTGGTGGTGCAGCAGTAGGGTACAAGACTCAACATTTGCTGTACCACTTGATTAATATGTGATTTCACAAGAGGAAATCCAAAATTATCTTTAGCTAAAATATTTTTCCAATTTTCCATTTTTTCAAATGTATTTTAAACTAGCATTAGGGCCTTGGTAAGTCCCCTGACTGTTTAGAAGTTAAAAGTCTGTAAAGCAGTTAGGTCCTTGGCAGTAATTAGCATTTTATTTAAGTTTCCAATAAGCTCCCAACTAATTTATACACCATGTCTGAGAACCCAGGGACTTCCCAGAAGCTCAACCTGCCCCCTATGTACATCTGAGAGTTCCACAACTCAAAAAGCTGTGCAGTGCATGGAAACTTGCCATGGGTTCTAAACCCACAAAGGCCCATCTACAGCAGTTGCTGGCTGAGAATGACAAAGCCCTGGCAAGTAAAACGTCCCTCCAATGGGGAAGGGTATTAATCCCCAGAGGTGGAGGAAGAGGACTCTGAGTCCACCACTACCCCCTCAGAGAGCAATCAATCAATTAATCAATCAATCAATCAATCAATCAATCAATCAATCAATCAATCAATCAATCATTTGTAGAGTGCACTACATACCCATGAGGGTCTCAAGGCGCTGGGAGGGGGGGCGCTACTGATCGAACAGCCAGGTCTTGAGTAGTCTCAGTGGGAGGGTGTTCCAGGTCTTGGCGGCGAGGTGGGAGAAGGATCTCCCGCCGGTGCTTGTTCTTCGGATGCACGGGACGGTGGCGAGTGCAAGGTCGGCGGTCCGGAGCTGGGAATGTAGAAGGAAAGTCGTCTGTTGAGGTAGGCTGGGCCGGTCTTGTGGAGTGCCTCTGTGCGTGGATGAGGAGCTTGAAGGATATCCTCTTGTTGACGGGCAGCCAGTGCAGGTTTCTCAGGTGGGGGTGATGTGGCCGTGGCGTGATATGTCGAGGATCAGTCGTGCCGAGGCGTTTTGGATGCGTTGCAGTCGTTTGATGAGCTTGGTCGGGGCTCCCGCGTAGAGGGCGTTTCCATAGTCGAGTCTGCTGCTGACGGAGGCCTGGGTGACTGTTCTTCTTGTATCTGTCGGGATCCACCTGTAGATCTTGTGGAGCATGCGGAGGGTGTTGAAGCAGGAGGAGACGGCGTTGACTTGCTTGGTCATATAGAGCGTTGAGTCGAGGATGATTCCCAGGTTGTGTGCATGGTTGGTGGGTGTCGGGGCTGCCCCCAGTGCTGTCGGCCACCAGGAGTCGTCCCAGGCTGAAGGGTTGGAGCCGAGGATGAAGACCTCCGTTTTGTCCGTGTTCAGCTTCAGTCGGCTGATCTTCATCCAGTCGACGACGGCCTTCATTCCTTCGTGGAGGTTCGCTTTGGTGGTGATGGGGTCCTTGGTGAGGGAGAGGATCAGTTGAGTGTCGTTGACGTAGGATATTATGTTGAGATCGTGCTGTCGGGTGACGTGTGCGAGTGGGGCCATGTACATGTTGAACAGTGTCGGGCTGAGGGAAGATCCTTGAGGTACGCCGCAGATGATCTTGGAGGCTTCGGATTGGAATGGGGGGAGGCGGACGCTCTGGATTCTGACAGAGAGGAAGGAGGTGGTCCATTCCAGAACTTTGTCTCGGATCCCTACGGCGTGGAGGCGTGCGCATAGTGTGTGGCGGTAGACGGTGTCGAAGGCGGCGGAGAGGTCCAGGAGGATGAGGGCTGCGGTCTCACCGTTGTCCAGCAGGGTCCTGCTGTCATCGGTGGCGGCGATGAGGGCGGTCTCGGTGCTGTGGTTGCTGTGGAACCCTGACTGGGAAGGGTCCAGGATTCTGTTATCTTCGAGGTATCGGGTTAGCTGTCTGTTGACGATCTTCTCGATGACCTTGGCCGGGAACGGTGTTGAAGATTGCATTAATCTCTTAGCATGAGCTGAAAGCCATTTTGTATTTGGCAGCCATTTTAGTTAGCTATGTGCTGGACATTTGCTGTTTCCCTCTCTCAGAGTCTTGCACATGCGCAAATGTGCTTAGCTAGTAGACTGCACCTGTTCCTAGTATAGAACTGTCAGGCTGTTCTAACTGATGTCAGCAACGTATTACTCCTCCTACTTGTTGACTGTGCAGTTTCTGTATGACCATCTATGTGCATAACTCTTCTCATGTGTACTTGTACCGCCTTTTTCAGCCCCTGTGTGGGTATAAAAGGACCATGCTTCTTCTGTTCAGTGTGCTACTTCACTCAACACCGAAGGGTGCTGTGTGAATGTAGTTCCACCTCATGAGGTTTATTAAACTTTGTATTTTCTATTCCAGTTTCTGTGCCAACTTCTTCCTATTGGTCTGAGGACTCTGTGCAGAGAAGGGCGAACCCCTTGCACTGGTAGGCCTAGCTGAGGTCACCATCAACAAATTGGCACCCAACTACTGAGGCTCATCGGTGACTCGGATGCCCAAAGGATTGGTCGCGGCGAAGGATTGGAATCTCGCTCTGGACGCGATCGCTGCCCGATGAGACCCGAGTCTTGGCAACCACGGCGTTTTTCCTTTCTTTCTGATCTGACCATCCAGGTGGTGCCGGTCCTCGACTGAGATCTCTTCTGTTGATTCGCCGTGCAGTGACCATTTGGTCGATTTTAGAACTTGGCAGTTGGAACCTGGACACCAAGTGATTGGTAAGTGTCCTTCTGTGGCGCTTGCTGTTGGTTTTGATGCCTGGGATTGCTAAGGTAGTTTAGTAACACTTACTGTGGCTTTTGGATTTTGAAATTGGTGTTGGCCAACTTGGTTTGTTATGAGATTTATATATGGATTGCAATTTATATAGGCAGGTAATCAGGAGAATTTTCTCTATTTGAATTGATTTGAACGGCACATCGTACTAAAGGTCCCTCAAGTGCTACTTTGATTATAATACTGCATATTCTGCACTATTTTTGGCATGCCTGTTTTTAGCACACTTCATAGGATGTGTTGCTTTTGTAGTGATACCAATTTGAGACTAGATGAAGCACAACCGGCCCCCCGGAGGGGATGCCTAATAGGGCTATGTATATTAAGTATGGTCTTTCTTCTATAATGTACAGCGCATTATGGAATAAATACACTCGTAAGGATCCTGAGTTGCGTTGGCCTATGTATGGGTCATTTGATTTACGAAAGATTGAGTATTTGGACCAATGTATGTTTAAGCGAAAGACTAGGCAAGAGATGTTTGATTGTGTACGAATGTGGGAGGAAAAAGTGCGTGAACGAATGAAGCGTGAGCAAGCCTTGATTGAAAAAGAACAGCGAAAGAACATTTATGTGAAAGTATTAGAGCTGAAGAACAGAGCAGTTAATTGTAAGCAAATGCGTGATGGTCTTTTTATTTTCCCCCAGGTGAATTTTTGAATGTGTTGCTTTCTTGGATGTACCATTTTTAAACTTGTATATAATTAGCCGGCTCCCCTAGAGGGGATACTTAACTAGGTTTAGGTATAAAAAAGTATTTCTTCTTTGGTGACTAGTACCCCGAGGAACTAAATATGTACATAGAAAGGATCCTGGTCTGTGCACTTAGTAACATTCATAAGTGGTGATATGCAGAGCGTTTTTTTCTTGGTGTTCCGCCAGCCAAATCTAGTGAATATGACTTACAACTAGTATTTACAAATGGTTTGGTTTAAGTACACTCTGTGGGCTGTCTTTTGTTTCTGTCCTAAGTGTTGATCTGTGGGTTAAATGTGTGTTTAAATGTCTGAGGTTTGTCTTTAGTGGTACTTGTAAGTAGCGATTGCGCTCTTGGTGCAAGAATGGCTTGCCTTAAGTGCCCTGTATTATGTGTATGACACCGTTTTGAAAATGTCTGGAATGAGCGCAATGTTTTTTTTGTCATCATATTGTTATGCCAAATATCATTAAAATAAAATACATTTTAAAAGAATCCAGCAATGAATTATATAATATATGCTAAATAGCTGCACGCTATCATTAAATTGACAGAGTAAGACACTATACATGTGTGCAAATTGCCACAATGTTAAAGATAAAATTAGAATACACATTTAATAGGAATAAAAACGAAATTGTGTGTTTTGCAATAGATAAATTAAGATACAAAATGTCACAGCATTTATCCTTCTGTATAAGGTATTAACAGGCATTCACATTATCTGAGTGAGTTGGTTGTTGCAGACCTGAATACATTACAGAACGACAGATTTGTGGAAAGGCTGACTTGAAAGGCGTGTGAATTCGACGCCTTTACATGTCAAGCAGCTGTGTCAGCCCGTGGGTATTTCTGACTCCGGCCACAGAGAACAGCTGAAGTCAAACACGGTGTAAAATCCTGCATTTCAGACTGCTGTTTTAAAAGTTAGAAATATAGTTTCATTATTTTTGATAAACAGAGGACAGATTGACAGTAGGGATTTATTTTCTTAATGCCTTTTTAAATAAGGATAAGAGTGGTTTTTGATGTTAAATAATAATGACTGTCCTTCATTTAAAAGTGGCGCAGACTTTCAAGTTTGGTTTCTGTTCTTAGGGCTATGAATGAATGCGTTTAAATATGATAGGCAAGGGATGCAGCTTGCTTTTCATATGTGGACTCATCAAAATGATTGGATTTATTAAAAAAAATATATATATTTTGATTATATAATTTTTTTTATTTAAAATAGGTGCATTAAATATGTTTTTTAATATTTATAATGCCTAGTAATGATGCTGTGACCTCCTAGCATCCAAATTCAATTTAAGCCATGCTATACAGCAATAGGGGGTCACTTACATGTGAAATGTCACTTTACCCAGGCGTACAAAACCCATTTTTATAAGGGTATACATTATACATTTCTGATGCCACATCTCTGGGATATGTAGGGGACATTCTGGGGATGACTATTATGCAAAAACATTGTAGGATATTCATTTTTAAGTGCCCCAAACATCAAAGTCGAAATTGAGTAAAATTCACTATTTAATTGAGGTTATTCCAATCAGAGCAGCTTTTAAACTGCCTCAGGCTACAGTAAATGCACATATGTAAGCATAGAATGAATAGCTGACATCTATACTGCTAGACAAACACTCGGCACACTGCTTAAAAATATAAATATGTACAAAAAAACTGGCAGAAGTTATTAAGCTTACCTCTGAATTGCTGGTAGACAGGAATGGAGTGGGTTTTGCTGTTGAACTGTCAGCCTCTAGGGCCACTTTGAATTTGTAAAACGGCATGAAAACCTTGCACTCAAGATAGAACAGCTGCGAATAGGTTAAAGGTCGAAGTTCTACATTTAGAAGCAGGGCTCAGCGCAACATTTGCTTTGACATTTCGACATTTGAAAGACGAAATGGCAGGGCAGGGACAGAAAGAGGTTTTGCTTGCTTTTTTTTGCTAAAGCAAGTTTTTGTTCACTCATATGAACAGATTGAATAATAATGGTATATGTCAGCTTTTATTAAGACAATGGCTCTGTCATATGTATAGCACTAATGCTTTCAGGGCTGAATTAAGGAAGCAATGGGATTTAGTTTGAATTCATGTGCCCTCGTGTCACACTTGTACATTTGCTAAAGGAATATGTTCTTTAGCTAGCTCAATGTGCTATTTAGCTCCTCCGAGTTTGTTTATGCCCAGTTGCTACAAATTGGGGTTGATACTGTTGACAGAATGAAACCTGTTACAGGTTTCCTACTGTCAAAAATGGGGGGAGGAGGCTAGCTCCTCTACAATTTAAGGGTAGGCTAATGTATGTTTTCTCTCTCTTTTTCCTAATTTCTTTTGAGCCTGTCTAAACTGTCTGTGAAATAGCCATGAGACATTTAATTGGCTATTCAGTAATACTGTTTTAAACATTATTAGCATTAATAAAATGAATAAATAAATTTGCTATGTTACTGCCCATCCTGTCTGATGAAATTATGAAAGGATGAGTAGTCTAGATTGTGGTTTCCTTATTTGATCTTTAAGGGGAACTAGCTGTGGGTAGTTTTTGTTCTAAAATTCTCAGGTGATAACACCACTATTGTTTGTTATTCTCATGCTACATACAGTTTTGCAAGGGCATTGCTAGTTTTTATTAGCTAGTCTGTGTAAATAAACTGACAGTCCTTACTAGAGCTAATGTTGCATAGTTTGGATTGTGAAAAATAGAATGCAGAGAAGATGCCCATGTGATCCTTAGCAAACATTTTTGAGGAAAATATTGTTTTACAGGAGTCTGTTTGTCACAAGATGTTCTGCTGGAGAAAATGTACCCATTATGTTGAAGTTTTTAGTTCTTTATGTAATAGGAATCCCTGTTAAAGTAGCAGTTTTAGATTTTCCTGTTGCTCCTATAACATGAGAGCATGGTCCTAAGCATATTAAGAGAAATAATTTTAGAAGTGTCTGCAGTCCTGTACAAGTAATGCAAAGTCTATGAGTAAAAGTGTAAAACATTTCCTTTTTTCTTGAGGGTCTTTAGATGATTAAGATAGGAATATACAGATGTAAGGATTTGGAGTATGTCTGTATTGTTTTTCTCTTTTCCTCAGAATTTAGTAAATGAACACAGACCTCCTTGGCTGCTTGGGAATGGGTGACGTATTACTCTTGTCAGTTCACCAAAGAGTTCCTTTTATACTTGCCAATAGGTCCAGGCTGTTGTTTCTTTTACTCTCACATAGATGAAAGTGGTTCTTGGGTGCCTTGCTAATATATGGGGCATCCCTAGACTAGGAAGTATTCTGAGACTATCCTCTCTGTTGATAGATTATTTCTGTGCCTTGTCTAAAGACCTTTTGTTCTGTCCACCAATAGATATTTGCTGCCTTACAACCATTGCCAGAGGGGCGCGGACATCAGATCCAGCTTGGAGAGTCAGCACCAGTCCAGCTTGAAGTCAAAGTGAAGGTAACCAGCACAGGCATTGCTGGCAACCAGGACCTCAATGAAGGTAGAAGGCCGGAAGCACTGGGATGTGAAGTGTGTACCCCTGCCACTGTCTTGGGCGAAAGACGGAGTCACAAATCAGAAAGGAGAAATCATGGATCAAGTTTTTGATGCCCAGCCGAGAGTCACAGACCGACCAGGAAGGCGAGAAAGTTTTTGCTTGAGGTAACCCCCTTTGAAACAAGGGTTGCTTCAGAGATCCTAGCATCAGGCCTCTGAATCCTGGCCCCAAAGTGACTGTAAAGTTTTCACCTTTGTTGGTCAAGAGATACCTGGGCACACTGAATGCAATCTATGGCCCCAACGAAAGAGCAGTGTGCCAGCAGTGCAATACAGGAGTTAGGGAAGGACTTGAGTTCAGGGTACAGGTGCTGTGTCTCTGGTGCCTGTTAGATTGAAATGCCTGAGACACTGGACAGGATCGCTGAGAGCATTTGCCCTGGTGGGTGATTGCCCTATCCTGAATGAAGAAACTTTTCCCTTGAAACTGGGCCGTGATTCCTGAGTTGCGAGTTGTGCAGCTCCACCGTGGGAACTACAAGGGCCTGCCTGTGAGGCTCAAACGGACACAGGGAGAAGACTTCCCTCTGGTTGGTTGTACAGCGGCTTTAATTTCCCAAGGACTTCTTTTCCTTTTTTGTTGAAAATGTACCCCATTGGTCGTCCCATTTTTGAGGAGGAGCAGCCCTTTGCAGCTCTTCGTCCTAATTCTCATGGTCCTGTGTGGTCCTCCTGGTCCTCTGGATCCAGGATCATTTTTGTAATAATATGTCTGACTGTCTTCATAATTGTATTAGGAATAATGTTTATTCTGCGAGAGAAAAGTTCCTCTGAAGCAATTGACAACTGTTACTTTACCCTTTTCTTGATTGATATTCTAGCCCTCATAAAGGAAACACTGGAAAAGTCTAGTGAAAATGTTTTTATTAGATATGTGCTGTTGGCTATTTTGAAGTTGAAATTGTTGGTCTCTGAAATGCATAGGAGTCTTGAAAATGTTTTTACTGGATGGTTCTAGGATTTGCTTAGGACTAGAAAGCTAATAGTTCTGTTTCTGATAATAGTAATTACTCTCTCCTGCTATCTTATCTGTATGACCCAATGCTCTGTTACCTTTGTACTCCTGCTTATACCTTATACATACCAGCTTAACAATATTTAGAATGAGAAATGCCCACCAAGCAATGAATTAGGATATTGATAAATTTATGAAAAAAAATAATATGCATATTTCCTACTGGATTATGGGAATGTCTTTAGCTCATGCTAAAAGGACCATCTGTTGAAGATTGCATTAATCTCTTAGCATGAGCTGAAAGCCATTTTGTATTTGGCAGCCATTTTAGTTAGCTATGTGCTGGACATTTGCTGTTTCCCTCTCCCAGAGTCTTGCACATGCGCAAATGTGCTTAGCTAGTAGAGTGCACCTGTTCCTAGTATAGAACTGTCAGGCTGTTCTAACTGATGTCAGCAACGTATTACTCCTCCTACTTGTTGACTGTGCAGTTTCTGTATGACCATCTATGTGCATAACTCTTCTCATGTGTACTTGTACCGCCTTTTTCAGCCCCTGTGTGGGTATAAAAGGACCATGCTTCTTCTGTTCAGTGTGCTACTTCACTCAACACCGAAGGGCGCTGTGTGAATGTAGTTCCACCTCATGAGGTTTATTAAACTTTGTATTTTCTATTCCAGTTTCTGTGCCAACTTCTTCCTATTGGTCTGAGGACTCTATGCAGAGAAGGGCGAACCCCTTGCACTGGTAGGCCTAGCTGAGGTCACCATCAACAACGGGAGCAGAGAGATGGGCCGGAAGTTCTTGAGGTCTCTAGGGTCTGCCTTGGGTTTTTTGACTAGGGCGTTGATCTCGGCGTGTTTCCAGCTCTCTGGGAAGGTCGCGGTCTCGAGGGAGAGATTGATGACGTTGCGCAGGTGGAGTGCGACACCACTGGAAGTGACCTCAGCAGTGTAACAGAGACAGTAGATACTGAAGATGCAGATATTCAGAAATTGGCCTAGAGAAAAGCCATAGAGGCTAAACTCCTGGCCATAGAAAAAGAAAGAGCTGAGATGGACTTAGGACCCATCTCTGGTGGCAGCAAAATAATAAACAGGGAGCAAGTAGATTCTTTTGACCCTGAAATCCCCAAAGGGATTGTCCCAAAATTCCTTGAGAGTGATGATATCACTCAGTAGTTCATTGATTTTGAGAGGGCCTATCTGAGCTTACAGATCCACAGGAAGCTGTGGAGTGCTATTCTGTGGAAAATATTCTTAGTAAAGTACAGGCACAGACTCCTGACACTCAATGAGAAAGAAGTTGAATCCTATGACCTCATGAAGTGTACCCTAATTGAGAGCTTCAGATTCACCACTGAGGAGTAATAGGATCAGGTTCAGGGGGGATCCATAAACCTAGAGCCAGACCTGGGTAGATTTTGTAGACTATTCAGTGAAATCAATAGGAGGTTGGTTAGAAGCTAACAATGAGCATGATTATGATAGGCTTCATAATTTGATAAAGAAAGAACATCTGTTATGTAATTGTATGCAGTAAAAGTTCCATAATATCTAGTAGACCTGGGGCCAGTCTCTCCCTAAGAGCTGGGAAAGAAGGCTGATCATTGGGTAAGAACCAGAGTGACCAAAACTAAATATGGTGGTGGTGAACAAAAGAATGAGGCCAAAAAGACCCCCCCTCCGAAGAAAAAGTGGGTCACCCTGAAAAATATAAAAGTAAGAATTCCCCTGTAGGCCCCAAAAAACCTGTCCAGGAGGGTGGGCCCAGAGACACTTCACAAACTAAAAATGGGTTCCAGGGTAAGAACCGAAACCACAAGAAGACCTGATGCCTTAACTGTAACATGACAGGGACCCGTGCTGTCCTAAAACCAAACCCCTAGTGTAACCCAGGGGTTGCCAGTGTAGCCTTTGGGGGTGGTTCCTCAGATGAGGAGGTCCTCCTAGCATTCAACTGGAAAGTGGGCCCAAAAGATGAGTTGGATATTCCAGAGGGGATTAAACATTTCCATCACTTACTGGTGAATGGAATCCTAGCCACTATCCTGAGATATACCTGTGCTAGTCACACTGTTGTGCATGACAGGGTGGTACTCTCAAATCAATACTTCTCAGGTGAGACACGAAGAGTAAGGGGTCACTGTTAGGACAGAGGCTATAGTGCCCCTAGAAATAGATGGGTCCCTTAGTCGGAGAAGGGTGGTAGTCAGTAAAGACCTACCCCTTGACTGTCTCCTTGGGAATGACCATCCAGAGGTTGGTCTGAGCCAGAGTGAGGTACTGGTCCAGTACCAGGCCTCATCCAGGGATTCTGGGGGGGGCTGAGCATGCACCTAGTGCAGGTAAGCCCCAAAACAAAAACATGAGAAAGTATAGGAAAGGTGTGCAACTGTTAGCCACAGTTCCAGGGGGCCAAGGAGATTCTACAACAGTAGGGGAGAGCTCCAAATTTGACACTGGTGAAGTCCTACCTGGCCAACAAAAAGATCCTGACTTGTCAGGCAACTGTTCAGCCTGAGTTGGTGGCTCCTTAGCTGACAGAACTGAGAGTGGAAGTAGGGTGTTCACTACCAGAAGTGGTGACCCCCCCCCACTCTAAAACAGCATACAAGCAACCTGCACACAAATAAGCCTGTAAATTAGCCACATCACCTGTCAGTGAAGAGCTAAAGATGTGGTTCTGGGCACTTACAGCTGTCAGTGGTCTCTGCTGGGTCTTAGCCTTCATGGCTACACAGACCTTGCCATGGCGGCCTGTCCCCATGCCAAATCGAAAGTTAGGTGCCATGACCCTGTTGGTCATGGTGAGGTTGCTCAAGTTGTGGGTGACCTCTTTGTGTAAGCTGGGTATTTTCCTGGCTAGGTTAGAATTTAAGTGGACACCTCTGAGCCCAAACTAAAAAGATTGGGTAAAGATACTAAAGAGTTAGAAAAGGGGAATTGTAAGTTAGGTCCTAAAACTGTTGAAGTAGGCCGGCTCCCCACAGGGACTGACCTGGACAGAAGGATGTAAGACAGAGTAGGCCCTGCAACATTCAAACCACCTCCACTACTCTTCCGTGCCAGACAAACAAGAAAGACTCTCCCAGGTTTGATTGAGTCTCCTGGCCTGTGGGCTGTGAGAATCTTGTAGGAAAGTGGGTTTCTATTTCAGTACCCCCCCACACTTTTTGCCTGGATATTGATGCAACTTTGACTGTAGAGTACTAGGTCCCTGCTAATCAGGTTCCCAGTACCAGTGTTCTTTGCCAAAACCCATCCCACAATTGGCACAACTTCAGATCCCCTGTAAGAACCTAGTAAATGGTACGCCTAGTGCCTAGGGCATTGGGACTAAAGGCGGTCCCCTAGAAACCCCTCACCAAAGCCATACAAACTGCCACTGCAGCCTGCATGCCTTGGCGCAGAGAAAAATGACAAAGTCAACATGGCACACTGCCTGTGTGCCATGTCAAGCAGCACTGCATAAATTATAGGTAAGTGACCCCTCTCGCTTGCCTTACAAGCCCTAAGGCAGGGTGCACTATATCTCAGATGTTGGCATATCTGCATCAGTAGATATGTCCCTACATTATTTAAGTCTATTCTTAATATTGTAAGTGCAAGGGAAGCCATGGGGAGTACATGGGCTGGAAACCCGACAACTCAAGTACCCCAGCACCATGAGGGCTTCACTAAACCCACGAGTGTTTGGTACCAAACAACTCCTCATAATAAACCCACACTGATGCCAGTGTTGGATTTATTAAAATATTTACCCAGAGGGCACCTCAGAGGTGCCCCCTGAAAACCTACCAACCCGGGTGTGGTCTCTGACTGGCTTTAGGAAGCCTGCCACCACCAGACATGTTTCTTGACCCATAGGGTGAGAGCCCTTGCTCTCTGAGATGAGAAACAAAGCCCATCCCAGGCAGAAATGTCACAGATCTTCCCCAGGCAGGCAAAGTGCATGAGAGGGAAGCTTCAAAGGCCTTGCCGCCTTTGTAATGCATCCCCAGCCTCTGCTGCTAGCAGCAGATGCCAGCCCCCGGTTCAAACCCCAACTTTTGGTGGGAGATCTGGCGGGAAAACAAAGTGAGAATAGGAGGTATGTCCCCCTTTGCCTACTCCGGACCTCAGGTGCTGGAGGTGAAGTGAAGCAAATTTTTTCAGTGCCCACCAACTTGAAGGGCTAGGGCTTTGTCCCCCTCCAGTAGGAGGGTGGCATAATAGAGGGGGTAGACACCCCAGGTAAGGGACCTATTGGTCCCTACCTGTCACTCCCCTGTAAAACCTCTAGATCTAGTATTTAGGTGGCACCCCCAGACCCTGAGAGTTAGATTCCTGATGACCAAAGAAGAGCCGGACACTACAGAGTCGCACCAGCAGAGAATTCTGCAGAAATCTATTGACTTGGCCCCAGCCCTACCGGCTTGTCTGAAGCCCTCAAGGACCCTGCTTCAAAAGACGACCCGTCCTGTAGCCCAGTGACTTCCAAAGCCTCGGAAGTGACTGCCTGCCCTCGACAAAGATCAATATCTCCCGAGAACAGCGGACCTGTTCAAGATGAAACCAACTTTAAAATAAAATAACTTTGCCCTGAATAACCGCAAAACCACCTCGGGACCCACCTCTGCACCTGACGCCCACAGCCGAGTCCAAGTGGCACACTGCTCTGCAGGTGTTGACCAGCGATTCTGAGCCAGAATCTAGTGTGGGCTGACCCCTGCCGCACTCTACCTTGATACCTGCAGCCTCAATCCGATGACTCCCCCTGACCGCGACCCGCCCAGTAAGCTGTTCCCGATGCCAAAGGACACCCCTAAACCTGCAACCCCTGGGCCTTGGGGAGCTTTACCAATGTGTCCCTACATCCCCTAGCATCACTACTTACCTGGGCAGCTGTGGGTTTTTCGTCTGGCCTCAAGGCTTGAGCCTACAGTCTTTCTTCAGAACCGATCTCCCCCATTCAAGTGCATTGAACGCATGATGCTGTGTTGGCACTCTGCACCCAGCCGACCCTGTGCCAATGAGGGTGTAAGTATGGTGCTGCCTTGTAGCCCCCTCTGTACTTACCTTAACTCCAGGAGATCGACCCCTAACACCGCTTTAATAATAGCGCATCTTAAATCAACCCCGGTCTCTATTGGTTAACATTAGACGCCCGACCACGAATTTGACCTCTGCATCCCGCCGCCCCGGTGCCGTTGGTGGTGCACTCTTGGTATTGGTTTGAACCTTGCCTGGTGTTGACCTGAAACCTCGAAGACTGGATTTGTAAGTTGTGCACTTACCCTCAAAGTGGCATTCTTCTTTTCCTCCTATAGGTTAACATCCCTGAACTGAAAAATTGCAGTTTCCACTTTTTAAAGTGCAAAGTATTTTTTATTGAAAAATGTATTTACCTTTTAACATACATCTTGGTCTTAAAATAAATCTTGAAAGAAGCTTATTTTTATAAAATTGGTGTGGATTCTCCTTTTTAATTCGTGTGTCTTTTATTAGGTGGATCTACAGCGCACTGCTGTAATTGATAATCCGAATTTTTTCCTGCCTTCTACTCACCATTGGTTGACCTTTGTGATGCTCTTCTTTAGTGCCTTCTAACTGGTTCCAATAGCTCCCCCCCACCCACTGCTCATGGAGAGCCCTGGCCCAGTATTCCTCGCGCCCATATCTCTTCATCCCAGTCCAGGAAATCTATTTTTAACCCCGGTCCTGAGCAGCAGAGTTGGGCCTGGCACAGCGCTCAGACCCGAGCCGACGTCGTCTGAGCGCAGACAGCAACAGCAGCTCATTTCACAGGTTCCTGGGGCTACAACGTGATCCGCACGGGATCTCTGCTGTCACTGTCATAACAAGCATTTGTAATGCGATAGATCTCGCATTTGCGAAACTTTTAGCTATTTCAATTGCAAATGACAATCAATAAAAGGCATTGTCATTTACAGTGCCAATAGGTCAAACTCTTGCAAATACGAAACTTATTGCATTGCAAATGCTTGTTTTCAACTGGTAAAAAAATAAGGCTGCACCCTAGAGGCAAAGTGAGCCACTGTGAAGTAGCCACATTATTTAAAGACACAAGTCAAACAGGAAACGGAAAGCCATACACACAACCCTGCGACTTTTCCACTTGTGAGTTCTGACAGGCCGTCCAGTTGCAGTTATGGCATTCTCGCGAGCAGGTCTGTGACTGCTGGGAAGTCATGCAACTTTCCCTGAAAAATTGCAGTTTTAGCTGGACAAATACTTTCAATAGACATCGTTTCTTATAAATGTCTTTTTATTTTTATTTATGACGGACACTTTGTGAATCGGAGACAAGTAGGTTATCTGATATTCCTTTGTTAACATGCGTAATAGACAATATACTCTAGTGTTTTGATGTGTTTTTTTGAAAGGTTCCTTTGTGGATTCTATACAATGAAGTTGAAAATTAAATTATGATGAACGTGATTTGTTAACAATGTGTTATTGTTAAAAATGTAACAAGAAGTTTTTGGTACTAGCTTAAAAAGGAGGCCTGAGTCAAGGAAAATGGCTCCTTTGACTGGCACCTGGAAAATAAAATGCAGCAATTACAGGGTGCAATGATGGCTCTGGGCCCCGTTGGAACTGCGCCTACTTCACCAGTGCTAGCTGTGCCCCTGGTCTTTGGTCACGTGATGAAGACGACGATTGTATCTATTTATTTATTTATTTTTGTGGCTATAGTTTATGGCCAGGACTTATGCTGTAGCACGGGTACGGTAAAAGAAGCTCAGCGGAATTTCTTCAATCCTTCTCTGAGTGGCGGTCGTAAAACATATAGTCACTTGTGCCCAAAGATATACTCTGAACGGTGTGCCTTATGTCTTTATTGGATTCTGTGGCTAGCCTTGCATCAGAAGCCAAAAGCAATAGTTATGTTGAGCCTGGGCAGCGCATGAGCTGTGAGCCACGCTGTATTGGAGCAAAGATTTAAAGCCCTGCCCACTCTCCGCCCATATTTGTCATTAGCTTGTGTCATTGCCTCTCGTAGAGGCTGGCTTCTGATTCATTAATAGGATTGTTAGTCCCTCCTTAGTACTGCCTTGTCTTCCTTTGTAATCTTCCATGAGGATTGGCCCTGGTTACACGGTACAGCTTATTTACTCTGTAAGCACTATTTTCTTTAATACTTTTTCCTACTGTAGGCACTACATGCTTTCCAGCAACATTCAGCACATTCAGCGTGCCATGCACGCTTTCACTGGGCGCTTTTGCAAAAAAAAGAATTTGTTTGTCAACTTGACAAACGAATGCTTATTTTTGGTAAAAGCGCCCCACGCCGCGCTTTCACTTTCTGTAGACACAGCTCATCGAAAATAAGTGGCGTGGCCTCTAGTGAAAGCGCAGCATGGGGTGCTTGTAAACAACAAGCATTTGCAATACAATATGTCTCGCATTTTAGAAACTTTGACCTATTGGTATTGTAAATGACAATGCCTTTTATTCATACAGGTTTTTTAAACAAAAATAAAACGCATTTTCATGTACAATGCCAATAGTTTAAAATCTCGCAATTGCGAGACCTATTGCATTGCAAATGCTTGTTAATTACTGTGTACACAACAAATGTTTTGTACTTCTCTGTGTTAAGCCTAAGGCGGTTCTACCAAACTACCACAAATAGAGCACTTTGGGTTTACATTGAGCCCTGTAAACGTCTTGGGGAATCTCTGGACTCTTTTCACGATATAACCACTTAGTGGTATATCTTATAAATAGCAAACACAAGGAGATGTTGGACGTTGCCCATGTTGTGTTCCTCCCAGAGTCATTCAGCCATGCAGGAGTTGTATTCTCAGTTTATGGCTTTGTGGGAGGAGATGGTCTGAGACACAGAGCTACAATTCCCATTATTCCTGCTGAACCGGAAGTATAAAAGCGCCTTCCAGGCTCAGCACGCTGCAGATTATTCTTGACGGATTTCTGTAGTAGAGCTGCTGTGCATTTGTATTGGATTCTTCTTGTGGGTAAGGGTGCAGTGCACCAATCAAAGTTTGGATTCTTGAAATGGTAGCTGAGTTGAGGTTTGCTCCCTAATCACCGCTTGGCTTTGTCTATTCAAACATTGCAGACATTTCTTTCTGTGTCAGGAATGTGCTCCAGTAAAACATTTCTTTATGGTGAAGTATTTGCCGGTGTTATTCCTAAGACAATTCACAGTTCGATGAGTATTCTTCACCTTGCCCAGATAACTTGTTCGTATCTGAATTCTTTGGTATTTGGGTGAGAGAAACCGGTCCCAGAATGCTTGTTTCCAGTCCAGGGACGACCTGGCTTGGCAGTTCCGACTCGACTGTTCCCATGAGGAACAGGGTCAAGACTGATTTGCTGGGTCTGAACTGGGATGGCGAATTGAGCTAAAGAACGATGATGGATTCAACCCAGATCTGTGACTGGAGGTGTTTGTCTGAATAGGTTCAGTACTCCATCCATCATCTCCTGGTGTTTGCCATATCATATAAAGAGCGAGCTCCCTACACGGTCTGACAAAGACCTCAACATGCTAGCATGGCACTGTTTATTACATAAACAAATGTACTTCCTCATTTAAATCAGAGGAGCACTCTGCTGACACTTTGAGGTCATGGCAATTCTAGCTCAGCTGATTCCTGTCACCTCCACGAGGGATGTCGCGCTCTACCCCAAGACTGATAACACTTGCCCGCAGGTAATGGTAAATTAGATCACCCATCAAGAATTCTTGGCAGATTACCCACCCTAGGCAAAACTCAGTTAGGGAGCGGTAGGTAAGAGCACACTACATTAAACTATATTACACTAAATATATAGCAGCATATATTCATTGTTTTAGCACTATGGTGAAATTATTTGTTCTCTCCACTGTTCTTGTTTTTCTAATTATGGGAATATGTTTCTTTCTATTAGTAATTGCAGCATACATATTTTACTCAAGCATCTCACTGCTTGAATAAATATTGAAACTGCAGTTTGTGTATTTCTTGCGTATTTCCTTTTGGTATGCATGAGAGTCTGAACAATTCCTTGAGGAGCCAGGATTGTCATGTTCTGAGGTTGCACACACATTTGTTACCCTATAAGGTTAGGGATGCAAATGGTGCACTTAGAGCTAGCAGGACTATAGGCCAACATCTCCTGGGGGGGTGCAGGAAATTAGACTCGCACCATACCAATGTTTAGGTTGTCCAACAAATGCACAGATTTTACTGAGAAATATAAAGCCGTACGACATGGCACCACCAGTGTTATAGATTGGGCTCTTATTTAATGAATTGCCTGAGTGGTTTCTTTTTGTATACCCAAAGAACCCTACCCACCTACCAAACAGAGGTGTTTGAGGTGTTAGGGAAAATCCGCCTCCCCTATGTATTGGCTGCAGGTTGTTCAAGCTTGAACTTTTCAAAGGATTGTCCCACAGTGGTACCCTCTCTGATTTCCACATACTCTGATAGCCGAACCAGCAGAAATAAACATAGCTGAAAACTGCAGGCATGCAGTTATACAGATGCTGCAATAACATGGTCCGCACTCACATGTGGCGACGTTAACTTCGTGGTGGAGGCTCACAGAGCATTTGGGACAGAGGTGTTCTATTCATGTGCTAAATTCCGAGCAGCTAACAATGGATTGAGTTTCACACATACACTTCAACTGATGTTTCATGTAACTAAACCGCTTACGAAGATCTCGAATACCACTAACATACCAATAACACCAAAATTGTTTTAATGGCGCCCTACCACACACTATAGAAGAAGTTAGACTTGGTCCCCTTAGGAAAGTGGGAGCAACATAACCAGTTTTAGCCGGCTACACACCACATCCAAATATTGCTAATTTAGCAGCAGCGCAAGTATGAATACTATATCACAGTTTAGTCAGAATATATAGAAGCCTAACACAGTTCATTATGCGATCAATGACCTTAAATCCTTTGAGGGCTGTTCAAGCTGTACAACCACAATTGATTACACCTGGCATCAGCTCACAAACTATAAACAAACTATAAATGCAAAACAGGACCTGAGCACACCTGTAAATTATACACTAATGTGTTATCAACAAATACACAACAATTTCTTGATATTTCATATCATATGTCTTCTCTTTATTTTCTTTGGTCCAGTCAACACGTGTTTCGTCGCCCGGGAGTGCCCGCGACTTCCTCAGGGCCGGAAAAATAAATTAATACAAAATTCCCTTGTAATATATATAAACTCTCCACAAATTATGATCAAGTGAGATACTGGTGGAGCCCATAAAGATAAAATAAAATAAGTGAACAGCATTCAGAACAATGAGTAACAGATTGAAATACAGGATTTAACGACAGAAGACCCACGTTGCTGAAAAAGAGTGATGTCAGTAAGAGTACGCCTCCATAAAATGAGAAACCTAAGTTGAAATTGAGTCGCACCACAAATATTGGCGAGTAAATTAAAATCAACACCAACTGTGAAAAGGGAATATGCGTCAACAACATGACCGAGTGTGGAAAAGTCCCAATTACCGAGGTAACTAGTATAAACACATATCTACCTGGTGACCAGTTAAAATCCGTCCTAGCCACTTGGAGAAGAAAGGTGATGAAGCAATGCCACAAAATATAATATCTGAAAAGAAATGTATTGTATAAACTATATGTTGTCTGATATGACCTCCCTTCTTACAAAAGGGATGGGCATTTGTCCTCAAAATTATACAATGATAGACCTATTTATATTTGTGAGAAATCTGAAACTAAAAAAACATTTTGCAAATATGCCAATCACAAATAAAGCAGCGAAAACCTATCCTAAGGATGTCTTTCCTGAGTTAACCACCATACAGGATATTAGAGATGCAGAATTGCTTTTGTCATTGACTGATGATGATCGCGATCACATGTGTATTGAGGAATTGCTTATGGATCATGATATTGAAACAGACTTTAATTTATCCAGTGGTCTCAAGCGAAAATCGGGTTGGACTCCAACTCTATCGAGTGATAACAACATGGATGTCTTCTATAAATTGGTAACAAAAGATCTCAACAACTTATTGGAACCCAGACATAATTGGAAAAGTCAACATAGGGACAATCTAACAACTAAAGAACGACAGGCTTTATATGAACTTTCACATATGACGAACATAACCATCAGGGAAGCAGAGAAGGGGGGCAACATTGTGATTATGAACACTAAGGATTATAATCAGGAGATTCAATCACAATTAGATGACCCCATCTGTTATATGAAAGTTAAGGAGAATCCTATTATTTCACTTACGATTAGAATCAATACTCTTTTAATTGAATGGCGTAATAAAGGATTAATTGATCAAGATGAATATCTACAGTTGAAAGTTGACAAACCCAGGTTCCCCTGTATTTACACCTTACCTAAAATACATAAAAAACAAAAATTTCCACCAGGCAGACCTATCATTTCGAGTATAGGTGGACCTACAGAAAATTTGTCACATTATGTGGACCTATTTTTACAACCATTAGTAAAAAATCTTCCTTCATACATACGAGACACCAAGCACATCCTAGGTATATTGGCAGATGTGGTTTGGGAAGAAGGCATGATCCTGGCAACATTAGATGTGACATCCCTGTATTAGACAAGACCTGGGAATTACAGCTACAGAAACATTCTTAAACACTTGACCAGCTAAACAATGGGAACATGTGCAAATGCTGTTAACTATGATCAAACTTATTCTCAATAATAATGTTTTTGTATTCGAACAACAATGGTACAGAGATACTCAAGGAGTTGCGATGGGCTCCAGTTTCTCTCCTTCGTATGCCAATCTCTTCATGGGTTGGTTTGCATCTGGGGCCCAAAAGGGACAACATGGTGTAACTCCATTATTTATTGGGGAAGATATTTTGATGACTGCATCTTGATTTGGTCAAGGACCACAGATACTTTCAAATCCTTCTGTGATTTTTTGAACTCTAACAATATGGGTATACGGTGCACATATAATTGCAGCGACACAGAAGTCGAATTTCTAGATGTTGTTTTATTCATTGAAAATAATGATATTCACAGCAGATTACATCGGAAGCTTACCTCGTGTAATTCATTGTTACACGCAGACAGTGCACATCCCAAACATCAAAAGGATTCAATGCCATATGGGGAACTAGTAAGAGCTAGAAGAAACTGTAGTGATGAGACGAATTTTAAAACCTGTGTGGGTGACATGAGAAAACGTTTTATTGCAAGAGTATATGACACACGTACAGTTGACAAAGCAGAAAACAGGATTTTGAAAATTAACAGAGCTGACACATTGAAAGATAGACCGGGTAGAACCAAACAATCACAGGTTCTTAGAATGGTTACAGACTATAATGAGCTTTCTCTGGGACATAGAAACAGTATGAAACGTCATTGGCACATATTAGGAGTGGATAAACATCTAGAGAAACAAGTATCAGATGTTCCGTTAATATCTTATAGGAGGGGTCAGACTATTAGATCTTTACTCATTCCCAGATATCCAAAATGTAAGCCAATAGGTAACTGGCTGTATGGGTTTTCAAAAGTGTGGTAGCTGTAAGGTCTGTAATATGGCTATGGACAAGAAGAAAGAATTTACCAACCCTAAGGGTAGAAAGTTCACGATCAGACAAATGATAATTGTAATAGTAAATTTGTGGTTTATATGCTTCAATGTAAATGTAACAAATTTTATACAGGGAGTACTATTCGACACTTGAAAGTACTTATCAGTGAACATCTACGAGCAATTAGATATAAAGACACAAGATATCCCACCGCAGTACACATAAATGAATGTACAGCACTGGATAGACATAAAACATTTACTTTCTGTGGGATTGACAAGATTGAGAGGGATCCCAGGGATGGCAACATGGAGTTACAATTGAGATGCAGAGAAGCAGTTTGGATCATGAAAATGAGAGCGGTTGAACACGGCCTCAATTTAGACCATGAGCTACATTATTTTTTGGGTGATTAAATTCTCTATCAACATTGCATGAATGGTTCATGGACCAGAAAGTATCTAAGTTACATATAGTGCAGGTATCGTATGATATCACATGGGACGCACTGTTAGCTGGTCACTCATAAGGAGAGATTCCTATATCATGAACTATTAACTAAGTATAAGTTTAATACCTTTCAAATTTCCTGTAACCTACCAGATGGCATATGACCCAGTTTGATGTATTATAATTTGTTTCATGTCTACATATTCACATTTCAAATGTTTTATACCATGATGTACATTATTCCTTCATATACGTTGTTTTCATGTATTTGATCTTGTCTAGTCTATAATGTTTTCACCTGCTATGTCATTGTTCTTAACTTACATGTTATTGTGTATATATTGGTCTCTAATCCTTGTAATATCTACGCTGCTAAAACAGAGGGACTTCCTATATTTGCTTTCTTACTTTATGATTGGCTTTTGATACGAAACACTTTCATACGTTTCACACTTATTACTTATAATTCAAGCTTAGACTAATCTTGGATACCTAATTGTCCGGTGACAATACTGACTTATTATTGAGATCGTTATGATTATTGTATTCAATTTTATGTTATCTTTGTCTTTAGGACATAACATGAATTGTTGAGTTAATATTTAATCGGACGCATATTGATCGTTGTTCTTTATCATGGACGCCATGTTAAGTCACATGGTAGCTTTTTTGTCAGACTCATATATATCGGAATAAATGCATCATGGCCGCCGCGTCAGTCCAACGTTATAGCTCATATTAGGGCTAGCGTTTTACTTCTTTCGATCCGGAACCGGATTTAAATCAATTGAGCTTCCGGTTCAAGCTACTCTGCGTCATTACTGAGGACCGAGAGTCAGACAGATATTCCCGTCACCAATACCAAGGTAGACGTTCGTGCAAACGGACTGTGTCCATTCTTTTCTGATATCAGTTAGGTCCCTTTTACATTGCTATACTTATACACATCTTTATTTCTATTAGAGCAGCATACCTGATACGGAAGTCGCCTAGCACTTACTTCATGTGAGTTGTTTTATTTATATTTTATCTTTATTTCATCCATTGCTTGCCCATTAATATTACCGAATTGGGAGTGATTAAGGTATTGCTGATCACAAGCACGTGATTGTAGTTATATATAATTAAAATCTAGATAGTAATTATGGAATTACTTACGTCGCTATTCATTAATAGGCTATACGCGACGTACCATTTTAGTGGTGCTTTGATATTATGCACACAATTATAAGTATATGATTGTAGCAAACTACATTTATAATTCCATTACAGATGAGGAACTGATAACTATTCAGTGATTTGCTTGTTACTTGATTTAGGTAAACTTTATTCATCACCGTCAATATATTGCAGTATCGAACGTGTCAACAAGCCTTAACCCATTGATTAGTGATTACACTCGGCCAGGATATAGGCTGATTCAGATAAATTACAGCTCATTAGTTCAGTTGCCTTAATTTAGAGTTGTCGGACAACATATAGTTAATACAATACATTTCTTTTCAGATATTATATTTTGTGGCATTAATTCATCACCTTTCTTCTCCAAGTGGCCAGGACGGATTTTAACTGGTCACCAGGTAGATATGTGTTTATACTAGTTATCTCGGTGATTGGGACTTTTCCACACTCGGTCATGTTGTTGACGCGTATGCCCTTTTCACAGTTGTTGTTGATTTTAATTTACTCACCAATATTTGTGGTGCGACTCAATTTCAACTTAGGTTTCTTATTTTATGGAGGCGTACACTTACTGACATCACTCTTTTTCAGCAACGTGGGTCTTCTGTCGTTAAATCCTGTATTTCAATCTGTTACCCATTGTTCTGAATGCTGTTCACTTATTTTATTTTATCTTTATGGGCTCCACCAGTATCTCACTTGATCATAATTTGTGGAGAGTTTATATATATTACAAGGGAATTTTGTATTCATTTATTTTTCCAGCCCTGAGGAAATCGCAGGCACTCCCGGGCGACGAAACACGTGTTGGCTGGACCAAAGAAAATAAAGAGAAGACATATGATATGAAATATCAAGAAATTGTTGTGTATTTGTTGATAACACATTAGTGTATAATTTACAGGTGTGCTCAGGTCCGGTTTTACATTATGTGTGATATCTAGGGATTACAAATTGGGAAGGGTGGATGACCCTTCTTCCTTTGAGCACCTATAACACTTAGATCTATTATATACTGAAATAGGGCAAGCGCCTTCACCAACCAGGGACCTGTCATCCATTGATTGTGAGACTTTTTGCTTAAACCTGGTGGGACAGCTCCCCCAGTTTGACAACATGGATAGAGAGAAAGCAGCAGAAGATTTATTTGACAGCCTAGCCAGAGGTGACATAGTGGGGCACTCTCTCTTAGTTGGTGACCCTCCACGTAATAATGAGGGTCTGAGAGATACATTTATCAAACTTGAAAAACTCAAGAAAGCAGAGAATTCCAAATGGTGGGACGGGGCAAAACTTAGACAATACTTAAAACTAGGTAGAATACCTAGAGGTCTACGCTCCCAGATCCTACCTACATATGATGACTTGGAGGAGGATTTACTCCAGAGTTGGGAGAAGGAATTACCTTCCAACTCCAACAAACTAATGGAAATTCTCATCGAAAATGCAGATCGCAAAGTGAGGAACCTAAAAATAGAAATCAGTAAATTAGAAATGGAAATTAATGAATTGGAATTGAAAGAAGCAACGGATAAAAATTATATCATCCTAAACGATATTATAACAAAACATCAGGATGATATTAAACAGAGAAAGGCAAGGAAGCTAAAAAGGGATGAGATTGATTATAAACAGGGGCAAATCTTTACATTCGCTAGGAAGTATGATCATCTGGTAGACTTAGATAACAGGGATAAAACCAAAAACCCCCAACAAATGATTATAGCTAGCTCAAGTTCCACCTCTTTGAACACAATCCCCTCCAGTGAGAGTGAGGCAGAATCACTATCATCTATCAATAATACTGAGAATCTTTTTTTAAGGGAAGTAAAGAGAATAAAAAGAGGAAACAGGGATCAACCACGGCGTCAGGATATTGTACAAAAAAGACCAGGAGGGGCAAGAGAGGAGGGTCGGGCAGACGAAAAGTTGAGCATGAAATTGAGATCATCAGACAAAAAGAACTAATGAGTAATCAATGTCAGGGGAAAGAGGTCATAAATTTGAGTGATTTAACACTCACAAGTGATATGACCTCCCTTCTTACAAAAGGGATGGGCTTTTGTCCTCAAAATTATACAATGATAGACCTATTTAAATTTGTGAGAAATCTGAAACTAAAAGAACATTTTGCAAATATGCCAATCACAAATAAAGCAGCGAAAACATCTCCTAATGATGTCTTTCCTGAGTTAACCACCATACAGGATATTAGAGATGCAGAATTGCTTTTGTCATTGACTGATGATGATCGCGATCACATGTGTATTGAGGAATTGCTTATGGATCATGATATTGAAACAGACTTTAATTTATCCAGTGGTCTCAAGCGAAAATCGGGCTGGACTCCAACTCTATCGAGTGATAACAACATAGATGTCTTCTATAAATTGGTAACAAAAGATCTCAACAACTTATTGGAACCCAGACATAATTGGAAGAGTCAACATAGGGACAATCTAACAACTAAAGAACGACAGGCTTTATATGAACTTTCACATATGACGACCATAACCATCAGGGAAGCAGACAAGGGGGGCATCATTGTGATTATGAACACTAAGGATTATAATCAGGAGATTCAATCACAATTAGATGACCCCATCTGTTATACGAAACTTAAGGAGAATCATATTATTTCACTTACGATTAGAATCAATACTCTTTTAATTGAATGGCGTAATAAAGGATTAATTGATCAAGATGAATATCTATATTTGAAAGTTGACAAACCCAGGTTCCCCTGTATTTACACCTTACCTAAAATACATAAAAACCAAAAATTTCCACCAGGCAGACCTATCATTTCGAGTATAGGTGGACCTAAAGAAAATTTGTCACATTATGTGGACCTATTTTTACAACGATTAGTAAAAAATCTTCCTTCATACGTACGAGACACCAAGCACATCCTAGGTATATTGGCGGATGTGGTTTGGGAAGCAGGCATGATCCTGGCAACATTAGATGTGACATCCCTGTATTAGACAAGACCTGGGAATTACAGCTACAGAAACATTCTTAAACACTTGACCAGCTAAACAATGGGAACATGTGCAAATGCTGTTAACTATGATCAAACTTATTCTCAATAATAATGTTTTTGTATTCGAACAACAATGGTACAGAGATACTCAAGGAGTTGCGATGGGCTCCAGTTTCTCTCCTTCGTATGCCAATCTCTTCATGGGTTGGTTTGGATCTGGGGCCCAAAAGGGACAACATGGTGTAACTCCATTATTTATTGGGGAAGATATTTTGATGACTGCATCTTGATTTGGTCAAGGACCACAGATACTTTCAAATCCTTCTGTGATTTTTTGAACTCTAACAATATGGGTATACGGTGCACATATAATTGCAGCGACACAGAAATCGAATTTCTAGATGTTGTTTTATTCATTGAAAATAATCATATTCACAGCAGATTACATCAGAAGCCCACCTCATGTAATTCATTGTTACACGCAGACAGTGCACATCCCAAACTTCAAAAGGATTCAATTCCATATGGGGAACTAGTAAGAGCTAGAAGGAACTGTAGTGATGAGACGAATTTTAAAACCTGTGTGGGTGACATGAGAAAACGTTTTATTGCGAGAGGATATGACACACGTACAGTTGACAAAGCAGAAAACAGGATTTTGAAAATTAACAGAGCTGACACATTGAAAGATAGACCGGGTAGAACCAAACAATCAGAGGTTCTTAGAATGGTTACAGACTATAATGAGCTTTCTGTGGGACTTAGAAACAGTATGAAACGTCATTGGCACATATTAAGAGTGGATAAACATCTAGAGAAACAAGTATCAGATGTTCCGTTAATATCTTATAGGAGGGGTCAGACTATTAGATCTTTACTCAGTCCCAGCTATCCAAAATGTAAGCAAATAGGTAACTGGTTATCACAAGGCTGTATGGGTTTTTATAAGTGTGGTAGCTGTAAGGTCTGTGATATGGCTATGGACAAGAAGAAAGAATTTACCAACCCTAAGGGTAGAAAGTTCACGATCAGAAAAATGATTAATTGTAATAGTAAATTTTTGGTTTATATACTTCAATGTAAATGTAACAAATTGTATATAGGGAGTACTATTCGACCCTTGAAAGTACGTATCAGTGAACATCTATGAGCAATTAGATATAAAGACACAAGATATCCCACCGCAGTACACATAAATGAATGTACAGCACAGGATAGACATAAAACATTTACTTTCTGTGGGATTGACAAGATTGAGAGGGATCCCAGGGGTGGCAACATGGAGTTACAATTGAGACGCAGAGAAGCAGTTTGAATCATGAAAATGAGAGCGGTTGAACACGGCCTCAATTTAGACCATGAGCAACATTATTTTTTGGGTGATTAAATTCTCTATCAACATTGCATGAATGGTTCATGGACCAGAAAGTATATAAGTTACATATAGTGCAGGTATCGTATGATATCACATGGGACACACTGTTACCTGCTCACTCATAAGGAGAGATTCCTATATCATGAACTATTAACAAAGTATAAATTTAATACCTTTCAAATTTCCTGTAACCTACCAGATGACATATGACCCAGTTTGATGTATTATAATTCGTCTCATGTCTACATATTCACATTTCAAATGTTTCATACCATCATGTACATTATTCCTTCAGATACGTTATTTTCATGTATTTGATTTTGTCTAGTCTATAATGTTTTCATCTGCTATGTCATTGTTCTTAACTTACATGTTATTGCGTATATATTGGTCTCTAATCCTTGTAATATCTACGCTGCTAAAACAGAGTGACTTCCTATATTTGCTTTCTTACTTTATGATTGGCTTTTGATACGATACACTTGCATACGTTTCACACTTATTACTTATAATTCAAGCTTAGACTAATCTTGGATACCTAATTGTCGGGTGACAATATTGACTTATTATTGAGATCGTTATGATTATTGTATTCAATTTTATTTTAACTTTGTCTTTAGGACATATCATGAATTGTTGAGTTAATATTTAATCGGACGCATATTGATCGTAGTTCTTTATCATGGACACCATGTTAATTCACACGGTAACTTTTTGTCAGACTCATATATTTCGGAATACATGCATCATGGCCGCCACGTCAGTCCAACGTTATAGCTAATATTAGGGCTAGCGTTTTACTTTTTTCGATCCAGAACAGGATTTAAATCAATTGAGCTTCCGGTTCAAGCTACTCCGCGTCATTACTGAGGACCGAGAGTCAGACAGATATTCCCGTCACCAATACCAAGGTAGGCGTTCGTGCAAACGGACTGTGTCCATTCTTTTCTGATACCAGTTAGGTCCCTTTTACATTGCTATACTTATACACATCTGTGAGAAGTTGGCCTGGTATATGATGCTCACTAGTTAAAGCGATCACCTTGTACCATGCCAAGCAACCCTTATGGTGTGGTTGTAAGTCAACCTTTTCGGACTAGCTGCCCTAGTGGTAGCGTAGGCTAAGCAGTCTTTGAGGCTAAACTCGTGAAACGTGTTAAGCCAGCTGTTTTACCAAATGCAACCCCCTTTTATACCAATGAAAGGACACCACACAGATATATATTCAAAATATATATGTATTTATTTCTCAAAGTAACCCCTAGTCTCTTTATGAGCACAGGAGCACAAATCGTCAAACAAGATTATCACAGAATACACAGAAGTTGCACTTTATATGGATAGGCCCTGGTGGCCACTCGAACCATATACTAAAATAGTGGTATAAGTACCACGAACAGAAAAGGGAAAAGGCCTAGGGCCTCTAGAATCGCTGGGCCTACAAGGAGCTAACGTCAGTTAGTGACCAGGAGGTCCACGGGTGGCGTGTGCAGAGCAAAGAGTCACACGCGTGCTCCCATAGGTTTCAATGGGTGCGTAAAAAGTACAAAGTTACTGCAAAGAGGATCTTCCGGATGGACTAGGAACTCAAGATTTGGAACACAGGCACTAGAGATGTAATACTACACTTGGGCACAGGTGTGCCAGCTTTACCTCACCCACAGGAAGCGGGTGCATAGGCCTCGAAGTGCGTCGGGTTTCTTCTATCTGTTCCGTGGAGCTTGAAGACAAAGATGCTGCAGGCGGTCGGTCCGGGAGAGATGCAGTGGATCCCAGAGTGGATCGGAGATGTTGAAGACCTGTAAGCAGAGGGGACAGTGTTCACAGTCACTAGCCAGTGACCAGCGTGGCACCAGGTGGGTACCAGGCAATGTCGGGTGCAAACAGGAAGAAAGGTGTAGCTTGTCTCTGCAGCCACGTGGTCCCTGGAGGTCGACGACGTCCAGGAGTCGGTTCACGAGCTGTCCCACGCAGGCTCTCGCTGTCGGCGGCGTCGGCGACTTGATCGAAGCAAACAGGCCTTGGCAAAAGCAATTGTTGTAGGAGATGAAATAAGCTGATGGTTCTGACCAGCAAGGTCAGAAGGACTGCTCCTTTGGAGGGGAGCAAGGGCCAGTCTGGAGCAACCAGACCAGCGGTGTATTTCTTGAAGTTCGTCGCCAAGATGGCTACTAGCCAGCGGGCCAGCAACCAGTTAGGCGCGTCGAGTGGCAAAATGCAGAGGGGCCCCACGCAGATCGTGGAGATGCTGGAGGGCTCACCTTTGGTGCAGATGCTGCTCGGGTGTTGGGCTTCTCAGATCCCAAAGCACAACTTGGAGGGAGCCTCGGTTGTTGCACTTGTCAGCTTGTCGTAGTCGTTCCAAGATGGCTGGCTCCACGTGTCTCGGTGCCTCCACGGGTCTCTTCTTTTCAGGGACTGTGGATCGGGCGGTGAGAGGTCTGGAGGTCCAGGTCTTGTCAGTCTCTGGGCTCGGGCTCCGGCGGGAGGCGGCGGCAAAGCAGACGTTGATTCGCTGGATGGTGCTTGCGTTAGCAAGGTGGTCACTCCCTGACCACAGGGGAGATTGGCTTCAGTCCTCTGTGCAGCAGAGCGTCGAAGTTCCCGTCTTCTTCTTAGTGTTAAGTTGATTCCAGGATGTCTGAAGTCTTAGGACACAGCTCCTACCTTTAAGCGGATTCTAGGGGCCGGACTACCTGCTAGGTCCCTCCCTATGGGTGGGACCAGGAAGGGGGGTGGTTACACCCCCAATCCTTTGTCCAGCTCGCCCCAGGCCCGGGACTGGTGTGCCCCAGGACCGGTTTGAACTGGCATATGCACCGAGGCTCCTTGTGAGCCACAGGCATGTCTGGTTTCTTTCAAGCCCTACCTGACCAATACACAAAATCCTGTCTGGGGTGGTGCACGCACCTCCCCTGGCAGGAAACCCTTTGTCCACACCTCCCAAGCTGGAAGGACTCCCAGCAGCAGGAGGGCAGACTTGTGTCTGTGGTGGCAGCATCCATTTTGTGGAGCTGAGGCTATGTCTGATTTTACCCGGGTTTCAGGTACTGTACATGTTGTGTCCCTCTAGAAGGGTGGAATGCTAACCCCGTCGCCAGAATTGGCGAGGGGTTAGTATTCCAATTCGTATGACACCTTACTCGACATGTTTTGATAAAGCCAAACCAAAGATAGCATTTAACCGCGAGGTTCATAATGCACTTAAGAGTATATGGTATGACGATATCTGGAAACAGTAGAAGGAAGTTGTTCCGACCACTGCAGACAGGCTCAGCTCATGCCAGAGCACCATCTCACATGGAACCAAGCACTCTGCCTTCAGGATTGTTAAGGCCTGCCATAGGAGTGACTTATAGGTTACCAGGTGTCCCACTTAAGGTTAGGTATAGGTATACTACACCTAAGTAAGAGGTGATTACACCAACTTACCCCAGCTGAGTGATCAGCCAGTTGTGTCAAATTGTTAGGCCAAGCCTGGGGTGGCATAATACATGCTTCAGCCCCTGGCAGGCCTTGGGTACACCAATGCCCTGGGTACCTAGTGTACACTGGTACAGGGGCTGACAGGGTGATCCAACCAATTGGGTATGTACCTAGGGTACATGGAGTCCATTTTAAAGAGAGAACAGCCAGGCTGAGATCCTGAATAGCAGGATCTCAGGCCAACTAAGTCGAAAAACCAGCTAGACACTAGGCAAAAATTTGGGGGTAACCATAGTCAGATATCCACCTTCCTACACAACCCCCCCCCAAACGAAGGGAGATAAGGCTGACCTTGACCAGGTAAGCCTATATTGCCCAAGTGGCCATATAAGGAGGAACCAGCACTGGCATGGTTACCCCCTGTCTCATGGTCCACTAAGCAATCCCTCACCCTAAGGGTATCAGAGGGTCTCCACCATAGGGAATCTCTACCTTTGGTGTGTCTTGGCAAAGTAAAAGGCTGGTGTTGAGATGGAGTACTGAAGTGAGTGTCCTCAAAGTGAGGCCTCACCTTCCTCCAATCCCCCTCCACCATGGATGCCTTTCTTTCCTTAACTGAGTTGCACTGTGCTCTCAGGGTCAGCCTCTGGCTACCTAAAGCTGGAGGCTGGGTCCCTTTTGTGGGCTTACTGGAGGGACAGGTCAGGTCTGGGGCCCTAAGGTCCCATGTTTGCCTGTACCCAACAGAATCCCTCTGGGGGAGGTCCCTAACTACCTGTAAAGGAGATCCCTCAGGAATGTTTTTACCCATCACCTGACTAGGGCTACTAGCCAGGCAATCCTCATTCTTTTGATGGGGGGGTTCTTGTGGACAGGGGCCCTCTTGGGGTCCACTGGCCTCCCTGACCTCTGCAGCCCTGGGCTGACTGAGGCAGGGTAGAGAGAGGCAGGCTACCTGCACCAGACTGGGTCCCACCTTGGAAGGGGCCACTGACATCAGAGGCTCTGCCAGGCCAGGCCTGGCTACCTCTGGGGCAGTTCCTTCACAAGGGGTGAGGTCAGCTCCCTGAGGAGGCTGACTTTTTCCTAATGTCTGGGGAGAGGGAGACTTTTCTTCCTCCCCACTACTCTCTGTTTGTGTGGAGTGATCCATAGTTTCAGTCTTCACTACACCTATGTCAGTCTGAGTATAGGCTGAGACCATTACAGCCTTGCCAACCTTTTCAGGGGGGCACTCAGTTTGTGTTTGAGCTGTGACTGTCACAGCTCTGCCAGTCTCTACAGGGAAGTCTGTCTGTGCCTGGGCTGTGGCTACCACTGCCCTTCCAACCTTTCCAGGGAGGAAATCTATTTGGACAGGGGTTGTGAATGGCACAACCCCACTACCCTTTTGTGAAAGGCCTACCATTTTAGAATGGGTGTCTTGTTCAACTCCAGCCCAAGCTGAGAGTTCTAAGTCATTCCCCAGTAAGCAGTCTACAGGCAAGGTTGGGGACACTGCCACCCTTTTAGGGCCAGTGACACCTCCCCAGCTGAGACATACCTCTGCCATGGGATGACTGTTCTGTTTGCCATCAATGTTGGTCACCTGGTAGGAGAAACCAGGCAAAAGCTGCTCAGAGGGAACTAGCCAATGGGCCACCATTGTGATGCTAGCTCCAGTGTCTCTGTAGGCCTCAGCTTTTGTACCATTGATGTAGGGCTCCTGTCTGTACCTACCCAAAGTGTTGGGACAGGCAGTGAAGTTGGCAAACCCCATGCCACCATCACAGACAAGAGTATCTGCTGCAGGGGAATTGGCTAAGCCAGGGTCCCCCTGTGTTCCCCAAGTAAACCCACCCAAATGTTTGGGGGCACTCCCACCACCTGGGGGATTACTGCTGACAGTAATAGGTGGTGTGACAGGAGTAATTGGAGGAACAGTTTTGTTTGTAGCCCTTGGGCAACTGCTGTCAGTTTTCCAATGCCCAGGAGTTTTACACCCATGGCAGTAAGGCTTTTTACCTGTGGTAGAGGAGGGAGCTTGGGACCCACCACCCTGTGTGGAGTTTTGGGGCCCTGAGGAAGATTTCTCTTTTGCTTTATCCCCACCCTTCTCTTGAGGTTTGGTGGTATCTTTCTTTTGGTCACCACCCTGATTCTTAGGCCTGATCCTGGTCCTGACCCATTTATCTGCCCTCTTTCCCAATTCTTGGGGAGAGGTCAAATCTGAGTCTACCAGGTGTTGATGGAGGAGCTGGTTTTGACAGTTACTTAAAATCTGTTCTCTCATCATCAAATTGTACAATCCTGTATAATCAGATACCTTACTTCCCAGCAACCAACCCTCCAAAGCCTTAGTGGCACATTCAACATATTCAGACCAGTCCTGAGTCTGTGTCTTTTGGGTGTCTCTGAACATTAACCTGTACTGTTCAGTGGTTAAGCCTAACCCATCTACCAGAACACTCTTCAGGACTCTGTAGTTTCTGACATCCTCTTCTCTAACAGTGAGGAGTCTGTCTCTGCCTCTTCCTTCAAAGGAGAGCCAGAGGATTGCTGCCCACTGGTCTTCAGGAACCTGCTGTACCTTGCAGGCTCTCTCAAGAGCAGTTATCCATTTGTGGATGTCATCCCCACTTTTGTAGGGGGGCACAACCTTAGACAGGTTCCTATTGTCAAAGACCCTATCTTTGTCCTTAGGGACAATGCTGCCACCAGTGGGTATAGACCCACTCTCTCTAGGTTGCCTAGCCTTGTTCAGTTTTTCTTCCATCAGGGCTACTTCTAGCTCCTGCTTCCTGATCCTCAGCTGGGCTTCCTGCATTCTGGCCTCATGTTCCCTCCTCTGAGGGGTGGTCATCCTTTTCCTGGAGTGACCTTGAGAGCCTCTAGAGCCATGAGAAGCATTGGAGTCACCTGAGCGATTCCTTTGCCTCCCAAGCCCTGTGTTAAGTCCACTGGGGAGATCCAATGGGGTAAACCCACTGTCAATCCCCAATAGCCTTGGTTTAGCTGGGCCAAGTATAACACTTGGCACTGGGCTAGTTCTCCCTTCATCCTCACCACTTTCTGTATCCCCATCACTTTCCTCCTCTGTAGTATGGTGCTCATCTAAGGGATGGCTATTGGAAGGGGGTACCTCTGTGGCATCTTCAGAAGGGGGGCCTCCTGTTCCTGACCCTAAGGGGGCTAACTGGGAAGCTTTCCTGAGTTCTCTCTGATCCTCATCATTCTGTAAGAGTTCTCTGAGCTCAGCAGAGGTAGGGTTCTTGGGCTGTTTAAGGCCTCTAAGAGTTGCCAAATGCCTGAGCTCATTCTGGTTAAGGGTAGCAAAGCTGGATGGTGCCCTCTGGGGGTCACTCTCAACAGAGATGGGTACAGTGGACCCCTCTGCCCCGGCCATTGCTCTTAAGTGTGGGTGGATGTGTTGCAATCTACCTACACTTGGGTTTACCTACTAAACCTATCTAGTAGTTGTAGTCAGGGTGTGCTACTCCCTTTGCTCTACAACAACTAAGTTCAGTAGAACGTATGTATATCTAATCTTGTTTTATATGTACCTACAGGTACCTATGTGATCTTTCAATTGGTAACCAAGAGATTACAATGGTAAAACACAGCAAGCTCAAATCCAACCGCTGCTCACCAATGTGAGAAGTTGGCCTGGTATATGATGCTCACTAGTTAAAGCGATCACCTTGTACCATGCCAAGCAACCCTTATGGTGTGGTTGTAAGTCAACCTTTTCGGACTAGCTGCCCTAGTGGTAGCGTAGGCTAAGCAGTCTTTGAGGCTAAACTCGTGAAACGTGTTAAGCCAGCTGTTTTACCAAATGCAACCCCCTTTTATACCAATGAAAGGACACCACACAGATATATATTCAAAATATATATGTATTTATTTCTCAAAGTAACCCCTAGTCTCTTTATGAGCACAGGAGCACAAATCGTCAAACAAGATTATCACAGAATACACAGAAGTTGCACTTTATATGGATAGGCCCTGGTGGCCACTCGAACCATATACTAAAATAGTGGTATAAGTACCACGAACAGAAAAGGTAAAAGGCCTAGGGCCTCTAGAATCGCTGGGCCTACAAGGAGCTAACGTCAGTTAGTGACCAGGAGGTCCACGGGTGGCGTGTGCAGAGCAAAGAGTCACACGCGTGCTCCCATAGGTTTCAATGGGTGCGTAAAAAGTACAAAGTTACTGCAAAGAGGATCTTCCGGATGGACTAGGAACTCAAGATTTGGAACACAGGCACTAGAGATGTAATACTACACTTGGGCACAGGTGTGCCAGCTTTACCTCACCCACAGGAAGCGGGTGCATAGGCCTCGAAGTGCGTCGGGTTTCTTCTATCTGTTCCGTGGAGCTTGAAGACAAAGATGCTGCAGGCGGTCGGTCCGGGAGAGATGCAGTGGATCCCAGAGTGGATCGGAGATGTTGAAGACCTGTAAGCAGAGGGGACAGTGTTCACAGTCACTAGCCAGTGACCAGCGTGGCACCAGGTGGGTACCAGGCAATGTTGGGTGCAAACAGGAAGAAAGGTGTAGATTGTCTCTGCAGCCACGTGGTCCCTGGAGGTCGACGACGTCCAGGAGTCGGTTCACGAGCTGTCCCACGCAGGCTCTCGCTGTCGGCGGCGTCGGCGACTTGATCGAAGCAAACACGCCTTGGCAAAAGCAATTGTTGTAGGAGATGAAATAAGCTGATGGTTCTGACCAGCAAGGTCAGAAGGACTGCTCCTTTGGAGGGGAGCAAGGGCCAGTCTGGAGCAACCAGACCAGCGGTGTATTTCTTGAAGTTCGTCGCCAAGATGGCTACTAGCCAGCGGGCCAGCAACCGGTTAGGCGCGTCGAGTGGCAAAATGCAGAGGGGCCCCACGCAGATCGTGGAGATGCTGGAGGGCTCACCTTTGGTGCAGATGCTGCTCGGGTGTTGGGCTTCTCAGATCCCAAAGCACAACTTGGAGGGAGCCTCGGTTGTTGCACTTGTCAGCTTGTCGTAGTCGTTCCAAGATGGCTGGCTCCACGTGTCTCGGTGCCTCCACGGGTCTCTTCTTTTCAGGGACTGTGGATCGGGCGGTGAGAGGTCTGGAGGTCCAGGTCTTGTCAGTCTCTGGGCTTGGGCTCCGGCGGGAGGCAGCGGCAAAGCAGACGTTGATTCGCTGGATGGTGCTTGCGTTAGCAAGGTGGTCACTCCCTGACCACAGGGGAGATTGGCTTCAGTCCTCTGTGCAGCAGAGCGTCGAAGTTCCCGTCTTCTTCTTAGTGTTAAGTTGATTCCAGGATGTCTGAAGTCTTAGGACACAGCTCCTACCTTTAAGCGGATTCTAGGGGCCGGACTACCTGCTAGGTCCCTCCCTATGGGTGGGACCAGGAAGGGGGGTGGTTACACCCCCAATCCTTTGTCCAGCTCGCCCCAGGCCCGGGACTGGTGTGCCCCAGGACCGGTTTGAACTGGCATATGCACCGAGGCTCCTTGTGAGCCACAGGCATGTCTGGTTTCTTTCAAGCCCTACCTGACCAATACACAAAATCCTGTCTGGGGTGGTGCACGCACCTCCCCTGGCAGGAAACCCTTTGTCCACACCTCCCAAGCTGGAAGGACTCCCAGCAGCAGGAGGGCAGACTTGTGTCTGTGGTGGCAGCATCCATTTTGTGGAGCTGAGGCTATGTCTGATTTTACCCGGGTTTCAGGTACTGTACATGTCGTGTCCCTCTAGAAGGGTGGAATGCTAACCCCGTCGCCAGAATTGGCGAGGGGTTAGTATTCCAATTCGTATGACACCTTACTCGACATGTTTTGATAAAGCCAAACCAAAGATAGCATTTAACTGCGAGGTTCATAATGCACTTAAGAGTATATGGTATGACGATATCTGGAAACAGTAGAAGGAAGTTGTTCCGACCACTGCAGACAGGCTCAGCTCATGCCAGAGCACCATCTCACATGGAACCAAGCACTCTGCCTTCAGGATTGTTAAGGCCTGCCATAGGAGTGACTTATAGGTTACCAGGTGTCCCACTTAAGGTTAGGTATAGGTATACTACACCTAAGTAAGAGGTGATTACACCAACTTACCCCAGCTGAGTGATCAGCCAGTTGTGTCAAATTGTTAGGCCAAGCCTGGGGTGGCATAATACATGCTTCAGCCCCTGGCAGGCCTTGGGTACACCAATGCCCTGGGTACCTAGTGTACACTGGTACAGGGGCTGACAGGGTGATCCAACCAATTGGGTATGTACCTAGGGTACATGGAGTCCATTTTAAAGAGAGAACAGCCAGGCTGAGATCCTGAATAGCAGGATCTCAGGCCAACTAAGTCGAAAAACCAGCTAGACACTAGGCAAAAATTTGGGGGTAACCATAGTCAGATATCCACCTTCCTACAACATCTTTATTTCTATTAGAGCAGCATACCTGATACGGAAGTCGCCTAGCACTTACTTCATGTGAGTTGTGTTATTTATATTTTATCTTTATTTCATCCATTGCTTGCCCATTAATATTACCGAATTGGGAGTGATTAAGGTATTGCTGATCACAAGCACGTGATTGTAGTTATATATAATTAAAATCTAGATAGTAATGACGAAATTACTTACATCGCTATTCATTAATAGGCTATACGCGACGTACCATTTTGGTGGTGCTTTGATATTATGCACACAATTATAAGTATATGATTGTAGCAAACTACATTTATAATTCCATAACAGATGAGGAACTGATAACTATTCAGGGATTTGCTTGTTACTTGATTTAGGGAAACTTTATTCATCACCGTCAATATATTGCTGTATTGAACGTGTCAACAAGCCTTAACCCATTGATGAGTGATTACACTCGGCCAGGATATAGGCTGATTCAGATGCATTACAGCTCATTAGTTGCCTTAATTTAGAGTTGTCGGACAACATATAGTTTATACAATACATTTCTTTTCAGATATTATATTTTGTGGCATTGATTCATCACCTTTCTTCTCCAAGTGGCCAGGACGGATTTTAACTGGTCACCAGGTAGATATGTGTTTATACTAGTTACCTCGGTAAATGGGACTTTTCCACACTCGGTCATGTTGTTGACGCATATTCCCTTTTCACAGTTGTTGTTGATTTTAATTTACTCACCAATATTTGTGGTGCGACTCAATTTTAACTTAGGTTTCTCATTTTATGGAGGCGTACACTTTCTGACATCACTCTTTTTCAGCAACGTGGGTCTTCTGTCGTTAAATCCTGTATTTCAATCTGTTACCCATTGTTCTGAATGCTGTTCACTTATTTTATTTTATCTTTATGGGCTCCACCAGTATCTCACTTGATTAGAATTTGTGGAGAGTTTACATATATTACAAGGGAATTTTGTATTCATTTATTTTTCCAGCCCTGAGGAAGTCGCGGGCACTCCCGGGCGACGAAACACATGTTGGCTGGACCAAAGAAAATAAAGAGAAGACATATGATATGAAATATCAAGAAATTGTTGTGTATTTGTTGATAACACATTAGTGTATAATTTACAGGTGTGCTCAGGTCCTGTTTTACATTATGTGTGATCTCTAGGGATTACAAATTGGGAAGGGTGGATGACCCTTCTTCCTTTGAGCACCTATAACACTTAGATCCATTATATACTGAAATAGGGCAAGCGCCATCACCAACCAGGGACCTGTCATTCATTGATTGTGAAACTATAAATGCATTCATGGGGAAAGATCCCACCTGTTCTGGATTGCACAAAAACACAAGTCAGCTTGAAGTTTGAGGAATTTTACCATATGTTTGCCGATGGGGATGGCTCCCACGATAGGGGAAACTGCCACTTGAGGCACCTTCTTCACTGCAGTATATACTAGAACTTATGGAACACCCTCATTAGCTGTTTTACCTGGAGTGTTAAACAGATCCAAAACAGATCCAAAACAAGAACGGGACAGCTCCTGTCCTGGACATGGGAATGAAACTGATGGGCAATTTTGCTGCAGTATCCGCCATAATGTAAAGTAACATTAGAGGGGAAACAGCATCACTGCCTATAAGGTATTTCCTCTGGGACAACAGGAGCACGGATGACCAAACATTTTTAAAGAAATTATCAAAGAAACGTATGCAACAGTGGGTGGAGATAATTTGGGAGCCAGACCAAGTAATCACAAATTAAGAGTCATTCTGAAAAGGATGCTCAAAACAAGCACCCCACTCTTCGACTAAGAAGAAGTGGGATAATAAGAAAAATAAAGACTAAGACTCCTCAACAGAAAGCCACTGAAAAGTGCTATAATCCGTGCAACAGCGCGACTATTAAAACACCTAACAGCCATCAGGATACTGAAACATGTTCATTTTATTCCTTTCAGGAATCATCCAAAAAAGGCTCAGATAGAGATTGTAGGTCAGAGCGCAGATCAGAGGAGTATGTGAAACAGAAGAAGGACTCACAAAGCTCATATAACTCCATCATAAACAAGCGTTTGCAATGCAATAGGTCTCGCATTTGCGAGAGTTTGCGTTATTGGCATTGTGTAAATGGCAATGCCTTTCATTTATGTGTTGGCTTTAAAAAAATAAATAAAAGGTATTTTCATTTACAATGCCAATAGCTTAAACTCTCGCAAATGCGAGACCTATTGCATTGAAGATCTAAGATGTCATACTGAGCCAGCCATATATATTCCTTGCCCTGGACCTCAGGCAATCCTGTCTTCGAACCAAGGCAACACACCTTGCAACCTGCCAAATACGACTGCTACTTAAAGCTCCATAAGACTTATTTGTACCTCAAATTTATCACAACTATTTATGCTGACTCATATCTAGGAAGCCGTGCATACAATCTCGTCTTCTGAAGTTAAAGACAATATTGTTGTTGCATGTTTTGACAAAAATAATTTCCTTACCAAACTTCAGAAGCAGATGATCAAAATTAGGCCTGCCATCCTGAGTGACCCAGCACTTCCTGCTTTCCCAGCTATCCGTGAACTTGGCGGAGAAAACACATGGGCGGTTAGGAAGGAGATAAAGTCTAAAAAACATTGAATATGTGAAGGTAACGGGATCATCTATGTAATCTATATGGTCTATGTCGTAGCATAGGCTGTTGCGAGTCTGGTCCACATTCTGGTAAAAAACGAATGCCTCCTTGTCCATTTTTGATCCAGTACTAGCCAATAATATTGAACCAAACATTTAAGTAATACATGCTTCCCTGATTTTGCATCGACTTATATAAAGAACTTTATTAAAAGATTAGTCTAAAAAAGGTAACAAACTTGCAGAGTAGCACAAGCTGTAAATAATTTAATAGGTATGCAATTCTCCTACAGTTACTGCATTAACAATACAAATAAATATAGATCCAAACACTCGCTTCTTGGTGTACTTATTGAAAAGTGCAATTCCTATCTAGTGTATAAAATGTTTTAAAGCTGCCAGCGTGTTGACCAAGTGAACCCTCGCAAATCAAGCTCTACAACTCATCTAAAACAAAAATGTAACTTCACATAGCCACGACCACGGAACGTGTGTAATAACGATGTTAACGTTAAAACGGCAATGACTGTGGAATAAAAACATGATCAGTAAGAAACACAGCTCTGAAGACTGCTGTTTCTGCCGGTTTATTTTCCGAAGACGGAAGATAAATAAAGATATTTACAATTCTCAATTGGGATAGGAAATATTTTAGAACGGCTCTCGTGTGTGGAGGGGAGGTGACAGATTGACTTCTTCCGGGTTGTGGGATATTTTTGTTCCGGTGTACGGGTTTTTCCGGGTAGCCATTTTCTAACCAATCAGAGAGTTCTAAGAGCCGCAAAGCCATAAAGTCCCTCCTATTACTGTTGTTTGCCTGTCAATTACTAGAAACTAGCTTTCCAATTGCCTCTCACTGTCTTCGTGTATTGAAGTCGGTTTGGAGTCCTAATGCCGAGACGTTTATAATCAGACGCATACCACAGACAATCCGATTTTAAGAGTCCCCTGGCGGGAGGTAAGGCCCCTGTAAAGCAAATGTATACAGAATATATTTTTTTCTTGAAGCTCGGGTCCATGTCTGAAACACCCAGAGGATCACACTGCATCAATACACTGCTCCTCGCAGTTCCTCCCAGCAACTGCTCTCTAATTCCAAGCACAAGTAATAACAGTTATGAAATTCCTTAGAGCGTCCCGCGAGAAGGGTACCTACATGTCTCGAGCTTCAAGCAAAATATATAAACACAACATACCCTAGTTATGTACCTCCAGTTTGACTGGAGAGAGAAACAAGCAGCATGCGCTACCCATCCCTCGCGCATGTTTAGACAAACAAAACGTCCAAACAGTGCGGACTAAAATTGTAGTTGGTGGCCGCTGCTTCCGGACAACACAGAAGTCAGTTGGGCCACTGAAAGCAAAGGTAAGAAATGCAAGAACAACACTAAGCCAATGGCAAGCAGCAGGAAAAACTACAGGCTGCTTGCCAACATATAGAGATTACTTTAGGTCTCGCTGAGACAGCGCATGCGCTGCCAAGGTGAGACCTAAACAGGAAGACAAACTGAAACAGTCCAAGTCTCAATTCAAAAAGAAGACAACCACAGGCATCAAAGTGAAGCATGCCACGTATATTGAGGACACTGCTTCTACATGGGGAATGGGCTCTGACCATGCTGGACAGGGCAGCAGAAGTCACAATAGTTCACCAGAACCTGATGGATTGTCTGGTGGCAGTAGCATTGAGTGACTATATCACGGTGGAAACACCAGATATGAGAGTGAGCGTTCCACAGCTTTTATATGATATGGCACTGTAGATCAAAGGGGATATACAACACCTAATAAAGATTCTCTTTTGGGAGAATTTGTCATTTGGCTACAACATTCTTTTGGCTGAAAAGGATTGGCCACCAGAATTTGTAATGGACAGCCCAAAAGGAGAAATGGTAATTTTAACTGCCTCCTCTGACCTAGTCCCCAAATCAGGTAAGCATTTATGTGCTAAGAAGTGAGCGTTAGCGCTGGCTCCTGCATTATACCGTAACCATATGGGGTTGGATGACGTTCCCCATATCACGTAATACCAGTAATGTCAACCACACAGCCTCAAAGATAGTACCCCATCAAAAATTATGCCAAAAATCAAGTTAGAGAAATTCTCACACAACTTGAATACCAAGGTGTAATAGAAAGTTGCAGATCTACTATGAATAATTCCCTGTTTCCAGTTGTGAAACCAGACCACTCAAATCGTCTAGCATTAGATTACAGACATTTAAACACAGCTACATGTACATTCGCATTACAATATGCGCGCAGCACTAATGAACAATATAGTGCATAAAAATACTAAACTGCACTAAATATATTGGATGGATTTTTCTGTCAAAATCTAGCTCCTGAAAGAAGGCATTTAACAAGCTGCAGTGCTCTAGATTTTCGAAAACAGTGATGTTGTTTACCCCAGGAGTATGAAAATAGCCCTGGGTTGATTTCAGCCTGCAGTACAGAACTCTTACAACAATTTGACGACCAATCATTGTGCTATGTCGATGACATTTGTTTAACTGATGATGACCTTTCTACACACTTGACAAAAGTAGATCGCCTCCTTATCAGTATGATTATATCATCTCTACTGACGGCTCTCCTCAGCCTGCCATACGGACAAAGCCTCAATATTCAGCAGTGTGTTTAGATGAAAAAGGGTGCATGCAGAGTGGAGAATTCCATCCTGAAAAGACCTAAATGGAGTCACTGGGTGACTGCACAGCACAGGTGACAGAACTCAGATCTTTGACTCTGGCTCTGGAGAATACAGATCCCAGATTCCCCACACTAATAGTGTGTGATTCGTATTATTGAGTTCAATCAAACAATGAATACTTACACTACTGGATCCAAAATGGATTCAGAGATTCTAAAAGGTACACAATAAAGCATACACGCTTTGGAACAGATGCCTAAGCTCAAAAGCATGCTTGCCTCAGACTCATGTGATTCACACCTTGTGTCACCAACTTGTAGGCATACACGTTTCAGGGAATTCAATGGCTGATGAAGCCTCAAAAGCAACAGTACAAACTGCTGTAGTCGCTGCAATAACTCATTCCACTACAAGATTAGATTGAGACATTGTGGTGACTGTCAATGTTGTATGCAATGGCACCCACCTGCCGAAATGCTTTCCCACAAAGTACTCCTATCAGGTAAGTGCACAAAACATATCATTTGCCACTATTTCCAGAATAGGGGATAGGGTAATACCAAACTCAGATCGCAGGTTAGGCTTAATACTAGTAGCACATGAGGGCTTAGCTTCTGTACACGTTGGGGTGGTGGCTACAATTTCATTATTGCAGCAACACTATTGGTGGCCAGGTCTTTACAAACTGGCTAGGGACTTTTTTCTTAAATGTCACATCTGCCAGCAGATGAAGGGTGCCACCATAACACGCCCACCACAGACACCATTATTGATTTCAAATAAGCCCCTTGTGTGCATTTATCTGGACCACCGCAGCCCCTTACAATCAGAAGTGGCTTACAAATACATCTCGGTGGCAATAAATTTCTGCTCATGATTACTATGGATCTGGCCACAGAGGTCAGCTGACGCCCGTACTGTTATGAAGGATGTGCAAGTCTTTATCAGGACATACGCAGTTGGCACATTCCATTCCAACCAGGGGCCAGTGTTCACATCTAAGGCTTACAAAGACACCATGGAAAGATTGGGTGTGACAGTGCGGTATTCTTCCCCATACCATCCTTAGGGAAATTTGGTTGTGGAGAGAAAAACCCAGGACTTAAAGCAGTCTTTAACAGCAAGGGTATCAGGCTCAGGTCGCAGTTGGGTCCATCACCTATTTTGGGTCCAAAGAGCACTAAACAATCTGCCTAGAAAATCCCTGGGTGGTCGTACTCCCCACGAGAACCTGTTTGGGGTTAAGATGGGGGTGCCAGACCATGATGGTCCCAGCACAGTGGAAGCAGAAACACCAGTTGAGCTAAATGAACATTTGTTTTTTTTACAGGAACTCAACAGCTTCAAGGATGCACTAAGTAACGCCCAAGTAAAACACCATGCCACTGGAGGAGTGAAGGAAGCACCAGCAATTCTGGGTTGGATACCTAAGATTACGGATCTGGTCCAGGAGAAAATTGTGGTCAAAAGAGAATTTGAGCCATCCTTCAGAGTGCCTGTACCTGTCCTGGCTGTAGAAAATACCAGAACTGTGCTTATACAGCTGCTTGCTGACTGCAAAAACAAGAGATGTGTGTCAATAGATCTCATCAAACCATGTAATGTGGCTGGTTCTACACAGTTGACCACGCGGGCTCTTGGGTAGTTACCTGTCTCCTGTCACTACCATAAAGGAAATCCAGTTGGAAGCTTTGATCTCTGATGAAGACTCTACTTCCCGGCTGGGGATAGATAGCAATGAAGTATCTCTTCTACCTGCTACATCAACAAATACCATACAAACAGCTGGAAAAACAGATTTCTGATCTATAGCCTAAAACGGATGGTGTCTACATCAATGTACTACAGTCCAAGTAAACTCCTAGTTCAATGGAAGTTCCAGAGTTGCCCAGAATAGACCAAACAGCCACAGGCTACTTTGTCAGCTATGATGACTTCTCTTCAGATGCATCAGATTCACCTCCGCCTCCCCGTCTACCTCTCAGAGGCGGGCTGCATGTACTCTACTTTTGGCTGAAGAAGACATACTTTGTTACTAGATGGTTATACCTTCGGATAATCATTTTGTTAATATTCTTGTTTCTTTGAATGGAAATTACCTCATAGAACGAAAAGTGCGAAGAGACCTTTCCCTAGTAAACATCACAGCTGTTCCAGTTCCATATAGGGCATTGAATTACATCTTTGGTCTTACTGAAGTTTTACAAATTCCATATTTGTTCAAATTATCATTGAATGACTTTATCACCCTTAGTTCTAACCTAGAGCATTCAACTCTTTATAATTCCAATGAACTGTATATTGGTAGTGCTAATTATGATGAAATGTTTTGTTTTTAACATTACGGTCATCATTTCTAGCATAAAGCCAGTACTCCAAGAGCAGTTTTTAAATTATACACAATGATAACACTGTCCTGTGCCACCACTGGGTAGCTCTAACACATTTGCACCGACGTTTGCTTATTTTCAGGTCACAATTAAATAGATCCAGTGTCTTATTATTGCAGGCTCACACCAGCATCAGCAAAGAAAAATATGTTCACAGACATCAAGCTGATATATTCTGCATCTTTTCTTTCCCAGTTGTACACAGAAGGGTTTGTTATTTGGGGGGGTCACTATATGTGAAATTGATTTGGTGAACTAAGGAATGGCAGGTTCAGGAAAACAAGGCCTTATACCAAACCAACTGATTTTCCCTGAACAAGACTGTGAAAATTTCATGTCTTGGCCTGGCTAAAATAAAGGATTTAAACACCCCAAAGGTTTGCACGTTTGGCGGACTGGTAGAAGTTCACGAATTACACAGAGGAAACACTGGACACCGTGCTTCGCAATGGCACATATGGCTCATCAGGTACAGATCATTGGAGATGGTTAGTGTGTCTATTAGACACTAACAGATGTCAGGCATGTTTCATGGATGACACAAAAGGGTTTAAGATCAGCAGACCTGACATACGTTATGCGCTGATACAACACTTGCAGGTGGTATCCACATACGGTGTTGGGAAGTTGTGCCTTGATTGGCTAAATACATCAACATTATCTCAGGTGAAACAACACTTCTTCTTTCTATCTGATCACATGGGATTACAGGACTAACTCATAGATCCTAGAAAACCACACCTAAAGCACTTCTTGTATGCAATATACAATGAAGTTTGGAAGGTTTCACAGCAGGAAGCTGCTGAGAGACTAGGCATGATTGACAGGGCACATTTAGAAAGGGGTTTGCAGTAGTTGATAATGGTAAGACTACCTTGCCTACTAGAATACACTGTCTGAGTAACATTGTCTCGTCTGCAATATACATCATACAGGGTAACATGTCTACTTTGCATCATGGGCAATCACAGCTTAGGGGTATCATGTTAATGAGCTGGACACTACATACACTTCGCATCAGTCAAGTACCATGGCGACACCTTAATGTCACAAAACTGTTTTTAGCTTGCAATCTTATAAAACAGCAAAAACTAATGACAAGGAAAGATGCGAAATACACAATGTTACACATAAAGAATTTAGAGAAATTACCATTCACTGTTGCTGAAAGACCTTCTGCAGATTGGATAATCCACAGCTTTATTTATCTGCCAAAATCATCATTCCACTTTCAATACTGTTTACAACACCATCAAGTAGGCAGATATGAAGCGCTAGGGAAAGAGTACATACAGAATTCATGGGTTTTACCTTTTAGATATCGCTGTAGGAATAGTGAGACTGAAGCTTTTGTTAGTGGCACAGACTGCGCAAATGTAGGAAAGTGTCGCTGCATGGCACATGTAACAAATCTGTAGCTAACTTATCCTGCTATATGAAGGGTTCTCCAGCTGCTATGATCACTCCCAAGTATGTAGGGAAGTGTTGTTGCACGGCCCAAGAAGTGGTCTGTAGCTAACTTATCCTGCTATCTGAAGGGTTCTCCAGCTGCTGTGATCATTCAGATCTTAAGGTTGCTCTCTAATGGGAGTTAACTGATATTGAACGATCAGATTTGCTACGGGATGAAACTAGGAATTGCCTATCTAGTGACAGTTTCTGCGGTCGTGACCTGTTGTATGCAAGTATTGTTCCTGCCTATCCATACAGTTAGTGAGGCAACGCTGTGGCCTTTGATTAAGCTTTCAAATGTGGGCTTCGACACTAAGCCTGGATGGCCTCCCCGAAGTGACAAAAAATTCTGCCAAGCTACGCGTAGTTCCGTGATCAGTGAAGTGTGTTATTTTGTGCCGCTCGCACTGATTTTAAGCGCCGGGTGTTTGTCCCGTGCTGTAAAATCAGCACGGGTGGCAGCTTTCTCAATGCGTACAGAAGGCTTCTCAACGCGAGTGGCAGCGACTATCAGTTTGTTGGTGATTGCGAGCAAGGAAAAAACTGAGCTGCGTTATGTGGAGCGTAGTTTTACAGAACTCATTAAGCTCCGTGGAGCGGGGAGTGAGAAAACCTCCACAAACTCCGCAAACGGAATGGAGTTCTCCACCCAGGCCTATTCGATGCCTTAAGTAGACTGAGAGCCTTAACATCTGCATGAGAGAGGTTTGACCTTCAAGTTGCATTATCATCTTCTGAGATTCAGTCGCTATTTTGCACTAAGGGGCTCATTACGTCCAAGTCCTCCCACCATCGTATTCAGCCTCTAATTTCCCACACCATTTTGGGGAGCTGGTGCACCACAGTTTTAACATGTCTAATGCAGCGGGAGTAGCACACTTTTTTAAGATCCTTTGCTCTGGTTTGGTTAGTACCTTCCAGACAGTCTTCAGAGTTATTCCATCATTAATACACTCTGTGCTTGGAAGCAATTTTGGAGGTCTTCCCCTGGTCCTGCTCTTGATTGTGTTGCTGTGCTTTTATTTTTACTGCTTTGCAATCAATGTCCCATCATGAGGCCAAATGTAAGTGCCACTTGCGCATATGCTCATGTGTCGTGAAAGCACGATAAAGTGTTTTGGTGCACACTTGCATCAGGAACTAAATGGACATTGGTTCTTGTAGTTCTTGTCTGCGTGGCTACACTGCGTGCAGCCTGTATTCTGTTGTCTTCTGTGCTCTTTTGAGTGTGCTTTGGATATATGCCTGGGGACGCAATCGGTTCAGTCACAGGACATTGCTCTACTGATCAGTCCATTAACAGCCCATCTGTACATGCCGTTTACTGTTGCTCCTAAAGATATTTTACAAGCCTTTCTGGGATGCTTCTGCTCCTGGTGAACTAGATCTTGGCTCGACATCTGCGAATTCTGCACTGACTGCTCCTACTTCAGCTGCCGCTGAGGGGGCTGGATGGGAACATTTTTGCTCTATGGATCTGATTTGATGAGTGCATGTGGGAACATCATCTACGGTAGCTGGGAACAGCAATGTTTGTCTACTTTTCCGAACATTTAAACAATCTGGCTGTTTGGAGTTGTAGGAAATTTTTTAATTTGGCTTTGAATACAATGCTCAAATTGCTTTTAAATGTTGCTTTTGTATGCCTTTACTGAGTGGCTTTTACATTTTTTCAATGTGGTTTTCATTATGCATACAGTGTTAAAGAAGCAGTGATTATTTTTGCTTTTAGAGGTTCTTACATCTTACAACCCAAATGCTTTAATATTGTTTGTGTTCCATAGTAATAGTTTTTTTTGCCTTTCGTGCAAGGAATGGGTGTCACATTGCCCAGCTAGAAACATCGGCATTTTTGAGCTCACGTTCCTTAAGTTGCCTTCTTTCTGCAACACAGTGACTATTGACATACATTTGTGTACGTGTCAGTGCGGATAGGATTCTCAGAAACTGCATTTGCTTACATTTCAACTTCGTAGGCACACTATCATGACACCTTCCCCATTCAGTACCATATATCGAGCTCACTACACAAATGTCACAGCTTATTGTTGCCCGGTAGGCGACAACTCTATCTATTGTGACCTGACAAAGACATTGACATGCCAGCATGGACACTGGTAATTATAAACACAAATCTACTTCCTTGTTTAAATCAGAGGAACATCCTGCTGACACTTCGAGGTCGTGGCATGTCGGAATTCCAGCTCAGCTGATTCCTGTCACATCCACGAGGGATCTCCTGCTCTACCCTAAAACGGACAGCCTGATGACACTTGCCCTCAGGTAATTCGAAGTTAGATCACCCAGCTGGGATTCTTGGCAGATCACCCACCATAGGCAAAACTAGGCTAGGGAGTGTTAGGTAGGACCACACTCGATTATAATATATTACACTACATATATATCAGCATATATTCATTGTTTTAGCACAATTGTGGAATTATTCATTCTCTCCACTGTTGTTGTATTGCTACTTATGGTAATATGTTTCATTCTATTAGTAAATGCAGCACAAGTATTTTACTCAAGAACCTCACTGCTTGAATAAATATTGAAATTGCAGGTTGTGTATTTCTTGCGTATTTCCTTTGGGTATGCATGAGAGTCTGAACAAAAAGGTTCTAGATCTGTTATCATAATTCCTTGAGGAGTCAGGGTTGCCATGTTTTGGGGATTGCACACACATTTGTTACCCTGTAAGGTTAGGGGAGCAAATGATCCACTGTGAGCTAGGAGGACTATAGGCCAACATCTCCTGAGTGGGTGTGGGGAATCAGACTCACACCATCCTAACATTTATGTTGTCCAACAAACACAGTTTTCACTTAGAAAGTTTAAAGCCATACAACATTTTGTCATAATAGGGGTGAGGATGACTTCTTCCACTGACCCATCTTTCTCCTTGGATGAGGGGAGGTCAGGGAGTGGTTTACTCTCCACTTCCTCTGTCAGCATAAGTGTAGTGACTTCGAACCTCTCAAAGTTGGGCTTGAGGCAGTTCACATGCAAGACCCTTATGGGGTTCCTAGATGTCTGGAGGTCCACCAGAAAGATGACCTCCCCTTTCTGCTCTTTTACCTCATAGTGCCTGGTCCAGTGGTCCATTGATGCACAAGGTTTGATAGGCTCTATTGCCAGACCCTATTGATATTCCACCAATTTGGCCTTCTGATTGCACCATTGCTTCATGACGTCCTGGCTGGCCTCCAGGTTCTCAGTTGCCTCTTTCCAGAAGCGCTTCATCTGAACCCTGAGGGCTAAAATAGCTCACTACATCCTGCGGAGGTTTCCTAGGAGGTTGTTCCCACCCCTCCATGACAAGACTGAGGAGTCCTCGTAAAGGGTGGCCAAACAGAAGTTCCTAGGGACTGAACCCCACTTCCTTCTGAGGCACTTCCCTATAAGACAACAGAAGTTATGGTGAGAGTATGTCCCACTTATGCCTCAAGGGTTCTGATAGGCCTATAATGATGCATATCAGGGTCTTGTAGAGTCTCTCAACAAGCCCATAGGTGTGAGGTGGTATGTTGTGGAGAACTTGTAGTTTACCCCATTCTCTTCCCACAATGACTAATGTCATACAATAATAATTTTGACTCTAATAACGTAAACTTAATTAAGTCACTGAGTGGGGCGAGTGTGAGCTTTCTAGAATCCCAAACTTGCCCTGTGTCAATCGTTTGGTTCAAGGATTTCAGCATGAAAAGCTGCCCTAAGCCTAGCACTATATCATGTGGTAGCTTTGATCCTTATGGTGAGGCAATTACACCTTTAACTAATATGTTGAAACTTTAAAACCTCTTTTAATTGAATCCTAACTTCTTTTTGCTTCTGATGTTCCCCCTACTTCACCAGCAATAAGGCCAACTTACACTGGCTGTGGTTGTTCTAGTACTATTGGTATTGTGTTGTTTTCATTCAATATGAATGGGTCCTTTTCAGATTTTCAAGTTCTCAACAATATTTCTAGTGACCATAACTTATTGATGATTTATTTATGCACACATTGCTTCTTTAAACACCCAGATTCTACCACGCCTCTGCTGATGTTTGGCAGAAACAGAGGAATTTTGATGAAGGGGGATCACATTGATAATCACGCTTATTGACGGATCTATTGAAATTGGAAAAGGCAAAGTTCCCCAAAAATAATTTTACTAGCATGTACTTGTTTTTCAGTGACAGACGAGGCAGACATAGGAGCCATTGTTAGTTGTATGGGACAATGTGTGAGTTCATCAAGGAGTTTCAAACCATATCTCCAGGTCATCATAGGGCCAAGACAGCTAGATAGTTTGATTCACACTGTCCTAAGATGCATAGAGACCCGCTCTTAAAACAGAAGCAAAGAACATGGAAATTGACCGTTCATGCAGAAGGGCCTCCTAAGGGGAAAATGGAAAGAAGACTATAGAGAGGACACATGGTTTATTATTAGCAGCTAGTGCCCCAAAAAATAGCTCCACGTGAATTTACCGTATTTTAGAGGTAATCGGGTTCACAGTCTTGGTGCTGTTTTCCCCCCAAAAGAGGGTCAGTCATTTTACTGTGGTCTATCACAACCCACTGGCCAACAACGAGGTGAAACCAATGATCCATTCAAACTATCAAGAGGAGTGAGGCAAGACTGTGTGCTGGCCCCATTTCTCTTTTCGCTGTATATCAATGGGCTCGAAAAACATTTGGTTAGTTAGAACCTGCATCTTCTCCAAGTCAGCATGAGTCCAATACCACCATTACTCCATGCTGATGACGCAGTGCTTAAAGGGAGGACCCCACATTGCCTTCGGCTTTTGTGGTGTATTGACACCTTAGATCTGCATATTAACCCACCAAAAACCCATTTATGCTATATGGTCAGGATGAAACTTCAGACATTCACTGTGAATGACTCCAGGATTGAACCGGTACCCACTTTCCCCTATTTGGGGGTTTTATTAGGCACAGTCCCTGATTCACAAACGGCCTCCGCAGTTGTGGCAGAGGCCTTGCTGTCGTGGGGGGGGTCACCCACTTGTGGTGGGACCTATGTACAGCTGTTCCTGTTTGCGGATGTCCCGCCATGAGTGCTGAGGCTGTTTGTGAATCAGGACCACAATGTTTAGTTCGAGACCGCTGAATTCTGCAAGGTCCCCTATTTTTGCTAGTTGTGTTGAGTCACTATACACCTTTTGCATCTAAATTGGGTATAAAACCACTAAAGGAGCTGGTGGTGGAATATAAAGCAAAAAGTGTATCAAGTTTCAGCCATGTAGCAGGGCCCTGGGGGATACTGGACTATCCAGACCCACAAAAAATTGAAAACAGATTTTTGAGGTGACTGCTCGCAGTGCTGCACAGTACCTCAACATATGTGTGTCTCTCTGAAGTGGGGCTAGGTTACATCTCGGATTACATCAAGTTGTGCCCCTCATGCTATGGGTATTTGTGTTTGTTAAGCAGGACACCATTTTTTATTGTTCACTATTGGCTGACTGCATTAAATTAGATAGGGTCACTAAAATCCTCTGGCATCACTCTATGCAAACGGTCTCCTCTAGTCTGGATATGCCGGAGGTGTATAGCTACCCAGAGGCTCTTATTTCCTCTTGCAAGGATATTTTAAAGTCCTGTTTTATGCTCTATGCAGAAACACTACAGAACGAAAGGAAAGTGCAACACACACAGTGACTGAGCATCTGATGATTAAGACCCTGCTGGTTATTGAATGATATCTAATCAGCATAATGGCTATGCAACACAAATACTGGCTCACGTTCCTCAGGTTCAAAACGATACAATATCTGGTTGCTTTCCTTGAACGGGGCCAGTATTTTGCCAACTTCCCTGTTTGTCCCTGCTATTTTCCCTCATCCCATACAACTCTGCCTTTAATGTTCTATTGTAAATTTTATTTCTCTCCTAGGAAACATCTGATACCTCTCCTTAATCAATTAATAAGGCCATCTTGTAGGCGGCATGAACCTCGGTCGAATGGCAGCGGCGGTCAAAAAGCCATGTCTTGAGCTGTTTCCTGAAGTCCTTCAGAGCAAAGATGTGTGCAGGTGGAGGGGAAGGTCATTCCAGGCTCTGACGGGGAGGTAGGAGAAGGAGTGACCTCCGCAGCAGCTGTTATGGGAGCTTATGGGCCAATGCGAGGGTGGAGTATCGGAGCTCTCTGGTCGGTCGGTTGATTGTCAGGTGGTCATTAATGTAGGCAGGTCTGGACTTGTGGAGGGCATTGTAGGTGTTTGAGAGGAACTTGAAGAATCATCTTTCCTGGATGGAAAGCCAGTGGAGAGCTCTAAGGTGAGTGGTGATGCTGGTTCTTCTGTGGAGTGCGAGGCTGAATCTTGCCATCACGTTCTGGATAGTCTGGAGGCCGCCCAGCAGTTGTTTGGTGGAACTGGCGTTGAGTATGTTGCCGTAGTCGAGTCAGCTAGCGAGGGCCTGGATGACTGTCTTACTGGATGAGATAGGGATCAACTGAAAGATCGTATGGAGCACGTGGAGGAGAAAGAAGCAGGCAGAGGAGACAGCGTTGATCTGCTGCTTCACTGATGGGGGTAGGTGAGGGACTTAGTGCAGAAGGCCACCATGTGTCATCTCACAGGGTGGGCCTCTTTCTGAAAATGATGACCTCTGTTTTTTCCGAGTTGAGTTTGAGGCAGTTGGTTTTCAATAGGTGGCGAAGTTGGGCATGGTGTTTTGGTAGTTAGAACTTTTGGTGTTGGCATCTTCTGTGATCGATAGGACGAGCTGGTTGTCATCAGCGTAGGAGATGATGTTGAGTCTGTGGGTGTGGGTGATGTCAACCAGTGGTGTCATGTAGCTACTGAAGAAGGTGGGGATGAGGGAGGATCCCTGGGGGATTCCACAGATTATGTATTTGGGTTTCAAGGAGAAAGGTGGTAGGTAGATCCTCTGGGTTAAGCCGGAGAGGAAGAAGGAAATCCAGTTGAGTGCGTTGCCCTGGATGCTGATGTGGTGAAATCTGGGTATCAGGGTTTGTGGGAGACTGTGTCAAAAACTGCTGATAGGTAAAGGAGGATGAGGATGGCTTTTCCACATAGGTTGAGAAGGCGTCTGATGTCATCAGTTGCTGCGATCAGGGGGGTCTCGTGCGGTGGTTAGGTGGGAAGCTGGAGGAAAATACTTTGCTGTTGATGTTAGAGAATTTGTTTGTATTTTTATGCCGCAACTTGCTCTAAATTGTCTCATTGCATTTGTGTATTGCTGAAGGTATTTTTAGAATTTGCTTAGTTTTTATTGATGCCTTACTGATTCGCTTCCTTATGAATTTTACTTGAATTATGCAACTTTCACTAAATCATACGATTGCATTTTGCATCACTGGAAGCAATTTTTAGGATTTTTTTATTCGTGTTTTTATGGATGTCTTGTAGAATTGAATAATTTAGATGTAGAATTTTTGTACTGTATTTTGTTCTTTTATTGGATCTTTTGATGATTAATTTTAATTAAATAATTATAGTATGATTGACTGATTTCATGTATCCTGACATGAATTTCGTGCCTCTGTCTGACACAACCTCCTCGGGAAATGGATATACACATCCCCAGCCGTGCTCTGGTCACCAAGAGTATGTAGAAGGAAACAATGGTTCTAAATGGCCTATGAAGGTCCAGGACAGAGAGGGGCCCTTAGGAGGGCAGGTGATTTTGTATAGGTACAAAGACTCATAGGGGAGAGTGATAATTAATATAGAGAACGGGGACAAGAAAAGTCAATATATGACACTTATTTATTATACATAAGATGAATTCAAGTGCTCACATATTCAGTGACAACAAGCGTGACGTGAAGGTGAGGGTGAACTTTAAAAAAGAACATCGCATTGGCAACAGTTGTGAACCATTTTTGGTTAGATCAGTATAAAAGGTTCAAGTTGCGTAAGGTCGACGACGTTTCGAACTCAGTTATTCGAGTTCATCTTCAGGACAAATGTGAGCATATGAACTTTAGCATATGGGAGGGTTAATCATTGAAGGTTTAGTCAGTTAACTAGCGTTTCACCGGTGGTGTCACCACTTCAGTGAATGCCTCGAGGAAGATCGAAGGCTTGAGAAAAACGCCGTGTCCAAACAATTCAATTTAGAATGGAGCGAGGGTTTCCTGGTGCCGGGAATTGAATTCTATGAGGCGGCACACAATCCAATAAATGGGAGTCTCAAGGAGGGATGGAGCGGGTCCTGTTCGCGTGCAAGTATGCGCTGTGACTGGGGTCACCAAGAGAGCGTGAAATAACATCAGCAGAATAACGTCATGGTACAGAGTGCCATGGTCCACTAAGATCAGGATGAATCTGTTGCCTAAAGCTGTCTTGGGGTCCGGAGGCCCCACAATATTGATTCCCACCCTTTCAAAGGGGTTTCCCACAATATTGAATGGAAGTAGGGGAGTCTTCCGCTTGACCCCTGACTTCCCACTGGCCTGACAGACCTACAGAATGTATCTTTGTGGATCCTCATCCAGCACCAATAGAATCTGGTGGCCAGGGGGTCAAAGGTTTTGGCCCACCCCAATGTCCTGCCATGTCATGACTCAGCTCATGAAGGCACAGAAGCACTGGAGGACCACCAACACACGGGCTGACCCAGGCTCAGGGACTTCAGCTCTATATAGAGGAATACATTCTCACAATAAATGTGGTAATTACCAGAGGTGTCACGAGCTGCCTGTGCCTCAGTCTCCCGCTGTAGTCCCTCAAAAATGGGGTACTCCTTTTGCACTTGGCAGAACTCTGCTTGGGATGGCCTTCCTGCAGCTTGCCGATCGACTAGCTCAGGTAGGTCTCCCATAGCCACACTGTCCTCCTCTGAACCTCAGGGTCAGGCTCCTCAGAAGCAACTTTAGGGCCCTCTCCGCTTTCCTATCCTTCAACTCTAAGGGGGTCAGGCTGGGAGAGGAGGTGCAGCACCCAGCCACAGACAACACAGGTTACCTTATTTCTGTCCTCTTCCTATTCATCTGGCCCTGGGGCCATGGATAAGTAATTCTCTTCCTACTCCTCCTCATTATCATTCTCATCAGTATCATCCTCTTGGTCCTGCGTATTAGCTTGCAGCAAGTGGACTTCGTCCCCGGCTCTCAGCTATTTAATATTCCACCATTGTGTACCCCTTCTTCAAGGCCAGGAGAATTTAAAAATCAAAAATGCATTTTGATGTCAGATTATACAAAGATATTTTCTGTTTTTACATTAATAACTGAGTGACACTGCACAAACACAAATGTTGAATCCCACCACTGAACACTAATGGAAGAAATCAGTGTTAGTTAAGGGGGATGAGAGAGAGACTATCTCTCTAGATAGACTAGACTAAGTGAAAATCGCAATCAATTTTAAATGTCCTTTTCAGCTGCCCCTTTGACCACCTCAAATAGTATCCCAATTCTTGGCAGGGTGAATCACAAAAGTTACTAAAAAAACCTGTGTTCACCCCTTTGGTAGCTATGGCACATAGCAGTCAGGCCCAAGGTATATGGCCGGTCGGCCTCTCGCCACATGCCTCTATTCAGTAGTAAATCCTGTTAAGCGGCTCCTTGCAGAAGGTGTATCCAGCCTCCTGGAGCCCATATCAGCTATAGACTGCAGACTCGTCTCTCTGGAGATTTTCAACTCCCAAAACAAGAGACTAAGTCTTAACATAGAAATCTTCACTGTGATTCTGTCCAGCGGCTCTCTGACGACGACCCCTCCTCCTCGGACATCGCTGGCAGCCTTGTCCGCTGAACTTTACCTTCTTGCATATTTTTCTTTTACAATTTTTCTAAGTCTGAAAGTAAGCAGAGAGCAGATCCTATCCACTTTGTTTATCTGAACTGTGCTCTATCTTGGTCGGCCATAACATTTGACTATGCCCCAGTCTTGCGTGACTTGATGTCCACTGTTGGCACCTTGATTTTCTAGGTGCTATTTTACACTTTAAACTTTAAAAATTCATAACTCCAGTTCTACTGGTTTAATTTTTGTTGTCTTTTTGTCAAATAATTTATTAAAATGTACTCTATGTTTCTAAATTGGTGCAGGTTTTTTCTTGTGGTGTGTTTGTACTTTATAACTCTTTAAGTGCTGCGTAAGTACTTTATACATGATGCAAAACCCTATCTAATAACAATAGTAGACAGCGTTTTGCAGCAAAAAATAATGCCAATTCAAAGCAGCAGTTAAAAAGAGAAATACTTTTATGTCTGCTTCCTTTTTTTTGACTTTGCATGTGTACTGCACTGTACAGCACACATGCAAAGTGGGAAAAGTTTTAAAGTTAGTCTAAGCATTGTGTTTTGTACTGGAAGGAAATCCTTCCAGTGCAAAACCTATGCTAGGTTCATGCAGACACCTTTACACTGTGGTGCAAAGATGTGTGGTGGCACTCGACAGCTTAATTCTACGCTGGCGCTAGGGAGAGGGTAGGAGAGTTCCATATCTTTGTAGGTATGGTCCTCACCTGCTCTTTCTTTGTCACATAGCGCAGCGCTGAAACTGTAGGTGCTGAGGTGCATTGCCTGGCATCTTTGCAAATCTGTCCGGAGGCTTAACGCTGTATTTATCAATAATTCACACAATGCAGTGCAACAAGTTAACTTGTAGCACTGCGTGAAAGGGCAGGAATTATACTGCACATTCCTGTCCTTTCCTAGCCCTGGGGCACTTTTGGCTGCCTAGCACCAATGCGAGGGTGCCTGTGATGCAGGCAGGATTTTTTTGTGCACAAAAACAACCCTCAGAGGCATTGTCCTGTTACTAAGAGTGCTGCGACTGTAGCACATTTACAAAGAAGTAACAACAGGGAGAAATGAAGATATTTCTTCTCGTTGGACCTCTGTTGAGGAGACGTCCAATTCTAATGCCTTCCCAGGTCTACCAATGTTGGTAAATCTGTGAATGTGTCAGAATCCATAGGTGGATGCGTGGGAACACCCACACTCCATCCATGTAACGCCTCCCTGCTGTGGCCTTGCATTACTCTAGATTTATCAAACGACGCAGGAACACGCAAGGTGGCCTAGGGTGGTTTGATCAATCTCATTTAGATTTGCTGCGCCCTAGGGTGGCGCAAAGGCGACACACAACCTTGATAAATACACCCTTTAATTTACACGAGTGGGGCCTGGGCTCAGCTACTGCATCCCAAAAACTAGAATGTGCTGCCTCCAGACAAGCTCAGAGCCTGCCACACTGAGACATTCAACACATCAGTGATGGAACCCTGCTGTGCTTCTTTTACATGTAATCTGGTGGCAAACATCAAAAAGAAAGAGGAGTCTTTAGGGACAAAGGAGACAGGGCGGTAGTTGTCGAGGACACTCGTCCTTACAGAGGCTCGCACCCACTGAGCTGCCGTGAGTCAGACAGCTGCGCCCGCGCATTCCAAGGCACAGCGGTGCCCCCTCCTGCCCATTGGTCCAGACCTTCGGGAATTAATGATTATCTGGCTTTGCGAGAGGCAGTCACATCACGTCCGTGCCATCTGCATTAAGAATTCTCATACTGTTCTTTTCTTGTCAAAAATGCACATTTCCTTTGATAACACTCAGATCGCAATCTCTGCGATCCGCGATTTATCTTTCTCAATGGGCAGAAAAAATAATAAAAGCAGAACAACTGTATTATGTGGAGGATCTTTTGATTATATTCCGGAAGGCTGCATTCTGGGTGATAGAAGCTTCTCGTCACGAGTAGTGAGTCACACAATGGTGCGCCTTCAGCACAGCGCGTTGCACAGAGGCAGCGAGTCATCGGCGATGCCTGCGCAAAGTGCAGCGTGAAGTATTGTACCACTGACAATGCAGTGACTGTCTTCACTGAGGTTTGCGTGATGTAAACAGCGTGACTAGTCGTGTGGCATTCAATAACAGCCAAATTAATGGTTTAAGAAGAAGACTAGTCTAAGACACTGTGGGGCAGATTTACAAGCCCCTTGCGCCACTTTTGCGTCACTTTTCCCATGTTAAAAGTGGCGCAAGAGGCTTGTAAAGCTGCCTCTGTGTGTCCCATATGTGTGGCCTAGACTCATCCCAAAGGCTGTGTACATTAGGCGTTGATTCGGTTCTAAGGACAGCGCTGCTTTTCAGTTTAACGAAAACTTAAGAATGTTTTGCTCTGCTTTCCTCTGAGTAGGGTAACATCCTGTATCAACACAAACCCGTGGAAAACCAAATCAAACGGGAAGAGTCCACGTCACCATATATCAGATTTATTTTTCACCCCAAAATCGCCAACCCCTGGTAAGTTTATGCACTACTTTTGACTCGGTAATATTAGAGCTGTGCCCTTAGGTGAGTCATGCAAGAGGCTCTATGTCATTTGACCTGATTCATCAAACCATCATCAGTACAGGAAGTGGTACCACAGGCGCACTCTTGTACCTACTCTTACATGACATTGTGAATCGGCTTCGAAACATCCAACCAATGTTCCCTCTACTTTCTTTCCTCTGTGTGCCACAATGAAGGGTTTCTGTGCCCTGCAGTCGATGCTTTGTGCACCGGCTCACCATGCAAGCAACTACTTTTCTCAGGTGCATGGCATTGAAAAGAAGCAAGGAGCCCAGAGTGCAAAAGTGTAGTGAGTGAGGTGCCTAGTTTCAGTGTGTTGTAAACTCGGGGGTGAGTCTCTAAAGATTTATATGAAAGAGCCTGAAAGACAGTTAAGCATGCGCTCTGTTGATTTTAAAATAGTTCAAGATGAACAATTCGAAACTTATGGCCAACTAGCTCTCCATACAGATCTGTTCTGTGTTGTTATCCTGAACGTTCTGGATAGAGTAAAATAAATAAATTATCTTTGATACATTACTTGTTACCGCTGTTTTACATTTTCATTACTCTATGAATAACACCCGTTAAAATTACCCAGTTCTGTGGTGGTGATTTTATCAACCTCGAATGGAGGACGGAGGGAGCCTTGGCAGGATTTTGACCCTGTTGGTTGTCTATTAAATTCAGTAGATCACGCATACCTTACTGAGCTACCTCAAGAGCTTTACAATGGATTTTAATTTGCGGTGCCATGCCTTCACCCATAAGGAAGAGCAGACTTGAACAGTTCAATGAACTTAATGTTAGATGATTTTACACAATGTGACAAAGTAGTAATAGATGTCAAAACGTGATTGGTTTGGAGAGCTATCTGTCCCTCAAAGGAATATCTTGGGTCTATCACAATTTCACTGAAAATTAGTTAGGGCCTCTTTCTTGGAACTCACTTCTAAAATCAACTGAATGCAACAGGGCCTCAGAGGGTGCATCACATCTGTGCAGGAGGCTAGTTTTCAGCACTAATCAAAGTGAGCAGATGAAGCAGTCCCTTGCCCTGGTACCAGAGATGACTCGCAAGTAGATGAAGGATACAAACTTGAAATGTCTCAGACGGGGTTCCTGTATCAGGCTGACTTTCCTAACCCCTGAGAGTGGATGGAGAAAGTTAAATGGGAGGGGAATCTGCCTTACCTAGTCAGATGCTGGTGAGGGCATACCACATGCTTTAATGTGGTCTCAACCCTATACAGGTCTACTGTGAAGAGAGATGAGCTGAGCTCCTACACCTTCACTGGCACGGGCCTCAAAGACCATCAATAGGCCATAGTCTACTTAGGATTCCTTCTGCAGGATAATTTTTTCCGTTTAGGTGAAATCTGAAATGCAGTACACCGGTCCCTCATTGAAATCATGATGTGAGAGATGCAGGAAGAGTATACAAGCCTTTAGTTGGAATCCTTTGTATAACTATACACTCATTGTTTAGCAACAGCTAGGCTACACCAGTGCAGAGGGGCCTTTCAAGCAGGGTATGAGCAAGTGATTTCTCCATGTGGTTTGCCAAACGCAGAAAGATAGTTCTTTACCCAAAATTATTAACATTAAGTGTGTTTCCACAGTATGAATGCCTTAATATTAGGTGCGGGCGGAGAACTCCGCTCCGCCAGCGGATTGTGCGGAGATTTGTCTACTCTGCGTTCTCCGTGGAATGTGGAGTAGGCAAATCTCTGCACACTCCGCAGCGGAGCGAAGTTGGCCAGCCCCCGCCTCCACCCCCCCTTTTAAAAATTAATTAGACATTAATTAAAACAATTAAAAAAACACTTACCTGTACTGTGATCTCCTACATTGGGTGATAATTGTGTTAACTGCGCTTGCGCATTTCTCGCAGGAAATGCGAGGGCGTGCACACATGTGAAGTTTTCGCAATTATCACCCAAAGTAGGAGAGAGACGTGAGGAAGTGGAGGAGGGCAGCCCAGGGACCCCGCAATACAGGTAAGCGTTTTTTTTACTGTTTTAATTAATGTCTAATTAGTTTTTAAAAGGGGGTGGAGGCGGGTGGGGGAGTTCCACAGAGTTTGTTCCCAACTCCGTGGATCTCCACGTAGTCCCGCTCCACCAGCTCCGCCCAGGGTTACTTAATATGGTAATTCTAACTTTTGATACAGACATCCCATGATTTTGCAGCTTTGGCTGGCACATTTCGCGGGCCAAAAAACAAAATTTGCGGCCCAAAACCTCAAAATTCATGCTATTTTTAAGGTGGGCACAAAATTTGCCCGCCACAAAAATACTGAAGGCTTGTGCTCTGTCTCTGCTGAAGACTATGCTATGTCACAGTCTGTAACATTCCAGACTCTCCAGCAGCACAGCGCCTGAAATCGGAGGGTGTAGATGTCAAAGAGAGCAGATTACAATATGAAACCTGCTCTTTTTGTCATCAGGCAACTTATGCGTGCAAGGCAGCAGGGGTGGAGTGGTGGGGATGTGGCGGCAGAGAAGGATGAGGGTAGGTAAAAAAACAATTAGAAGACATGGGGGAGGTTAGGGGTTGATGGGAGACAATGGGGAGCCGAAGGAGAGAAGTGCAATGGAGGGTGGGGGACAGGAGAGACTTTCAAGGGTCCGCAGGAGGCACACAAATGTGTGAGGCGGCCTGCAGGCTAATTGCTCAGGAGGGGGCTGTAGAGAGCCACCCGGACTCTCCCCAACATTGTATCACATCACACGCATACCTACACCCCTCGGGGCGGGCTCGTCCCGAGGGTATAAATAAAGGTGGGCAAGACCGCACGTGGTCTTCCGGCCCAGAACTGAGAAGTGTCGTCCGAGTGTCCTTTACTGTTGACCAACCCCAGTAACTGCGACACCAGGCCGCGCCGCGCTACACTGGCGAAGAGGCCGGTCGCAACATCGCTTGCTTTTTGCCTGTGTGCCTGGCTGGTGCGGAGCCCACCCGCATCGCCGCTGCCCCTGGTGCTCACCTGGTGCTGGACCTGAGCGGAGCCCACCCGCATGCTGCCGGCGTGGCGTCAGTGAGATCCGGGGGTGAGTGAATGCCCAGGCGCCCCTGCGCGCTGCTCCGTGTCCTGCCCCGGCGCTGTGCTCCACGTGGGTGCCTCCCGTGGCGCTCTCTGCCGGCTGCATCGGCCGACTTCCTGGAGGGGGCCTCGGGGAAGCTGCCCCGCTCCTGCCTGCCTGGCTACTTGCTCGCTCTCGAGTGAGGCACGTTCTGGGGCCAAAACGAGGTGGAGAGCTCTCAAAGTGAGGGGTGAATGGACATTTCAGCACCGTGCTGCTGCCAATAAAGTTTCTCGAGTGCTTTCAATCTCTGTGAGCCTGGGATCGGCCATCATATTTGGGCAAGGAGGTGCAGACTCCAACAAGCATTGGCAAGGCCAACCACGTGGGGGCGAAATCACGGCCACGCACAGGGTGACTATAACAAGCATTGGCAAGGCCACCCAGACAACAAATTTCAATAAGCATTGGCAAAGCCAACTGGACAAACACAAAAAAAAAAAAAGAAACAGGACTACCCTAAGCTGACCACAGTGGTAACACCACAGCCGCACCCAATACTGACGCACGATGTCCACAGGAGCTGGCGAGCGCCACAGGCGGGCGGATCCAATCAAGACGCCGGCAACAATCCGCCGCTGCCACCGGTGGTCTCCCACACCGCAGTAGCACCGCTGCCACCGTTCAGCGAGACCGCAGATCCGGCCACAGCGGCGCCAAGGTGGAAGGCCTGGGTAGGGCGCTTTAATCACTACTTTAAAGGGACCAGGGAGACCGATGGGACAGTCAAGCGGTCACTACTCATTTACTATGGCGGAAATCTATGATTTATTCGACACGCTTCCCAACACAGGGAATGAGGATGACTACGACGCAGTGGTGAGAGCTCTGAATGCGCATTTTGACCCCCAGCTCAATCCGGATTTCGAGAAGTTCAAGTTCCGGAGGGCATGGCAAACGGACACGGAATCCGTCGACATGTTCTATGCGCGGCTGCGCCAGCTGGCCCGCACGTGCCCCTTCGTGGACCAAAGAGTGGAGATAAGAGACCAGATCATTCTAGGCTGCCGCTCCAAACTCTTGCGCAAGCTAATCCTTCGCCAGCCAGGAATCTCGCTGGAAGAGATCCTCGTGCTTGCCCGGTCCCATGAGCTGTCGGATGCCCGGGCAGAAGAAATGGAGGCAGCCCTCCACGCCCCAGTGGCTACGGGGGTGGGGTTCAAGAGCACACCCATCAAGGAAGAAAAGGTGGAGGCGATCCAGCTACGTCCCGCTGCACCCCGCCAAGCGCCCAAACCCGCGCCAGGAGGGTCGTGTGGGTATTGTGGGGAAGACCACTCCGCGACAGCCGTCTGCGGGGCAAAAGGGAAGACGTGCTCCCACCGCGGGAGGATGAACCACTATGCCCGAGTGTGTCGGGGCGGGCAGTTCCGACAGCCGTCATCGAGGCCCAGGTCCGGGCCCCAGCAAGTGCGCTAGATCTCGCAGGAAGAGCCACTGGTGAACCAAGACCGCCAGCCACAGCCACGGGCTCCGATATACAAAGACGAGGACGACGAAGTCTTCGTGGTATCATACGTCAGCCGGATGGGATCCCGGCGAAGACCGCCGCCCATGTGCTCTGTCTCGGTGGGAGACACGGAGATCCAAGCCCTCATAGACACTGGGGCCTCGGTCAACGTAATGGACTCCGACCAATACGACCGTCTGTCACCGCGACCCCCCTTGATGCCGTCCAGGGCGCGCATATACACCTACGGGGGAACAGACCCGCTTCCTCTCCGTGGCGTCATCAGCGCCACCATCGCCAGCGGGGGGTACTCCACCCAGACACAATTTCATGTCACGGAAGGTAAGAAGGGGACGCTGCTCAGCTGTCACACGGCGGAAGATCTCGGTCTAGTGTTCTTTGCAAACCAGATTCACAAGTCCCACGCCGAAGACATCCTCCAAGAGTTCCCTACACTCTTCACCGGCCTGGGGAAACTCAAGGGCAAGCGTTTCAAGTTGCACATAGACCAATCAGTATGGCCAGTAGCCCTCAGGCATCGGAGGGTACCATTCAACTTGCGCCCTCAAGTGGAAGAGGAGCTGTGGAAGCTCGAGGAGCTGGACGTTATTGAGAAGGTGTCTGGCCCCACCCCCTGGGTGTCCCCGCTGGTCGTGGCACCCAAGCCGAAGCAACCGGGAGCCATCAGACTCTGTGTGGATATGCGGCTACCCAACACGCAGTGAAAAGGGAGCGGCATATCACCCCCACGATGGACGATATAGTGGCAGACCTCAACGGGGCGAAATGGTTCTCGAAGCTAGATCTCAATGCCGGCTATCATCAGCTAGAGCTTGACCCGAGCAGCCAGTACATCACCACCTTTTCGACTCATGTTGGGCTCCGGAGATACAAAAGGCTGAGCTTCGGAGTCTCCTCGGCGGTGGAGGTTTTCCAGAACGCAATCCGTGAGACCCTGTCCGGGCTGCAAGGGGTGATCAACCTCAGCGACGACATCTTGGTCTTTTCGAACACGCTAGAGGAACATCACGCGCACCTCAGGGCCACGCTCCAGAGACTGGCGGAATGCGGGTTGACACTGCATAAGGCAAAATGCTCGTTCTACCAAGACAGCGTGGACTTCTTTGGATACACCTTCACCCGGGAAGGGCTCCTAGTGGATCTGAAGAAAGCTGAGGCCATCAGAGCCGCCCAGACGCCTCGCAGTCTGACGGAGGTAAGGAGCTTCCTTGGGATGGCCACCTACTGTGGGCGCTTCATCCCTAACTTGGCCGCCATATCAGAGCCTCTGCGCGCTCTCACGCGCCACGATCACCCATGGGAATGGACACCAGCAGCCAACAAGGCGTTTCGAGAAATCAAAGAGGGACTCCTCGACAAGACGATCATGGCCTACTTTCACCCCCGAAGGAAAACGGAGTTGGTGGTGGATGCCAGCCCGGTGGGCCTCGGGGCGGTCCTCCTGCAGGAGCACAGTCACGAAGTGTGGAAGCCAGTCGCGTATGCCAGCAAAGCCCTCACTGATACCGAAACGAGGTATGCCCAGATTGAACGGGAGGCGCTCTCCATCAAATGGGCCTGCCAGCATTTCCATCTGTATCTCTGCGGACAAGAGTTCACTGTGGTGACAGATCACAAGCCACTGATCCCACTGTTCACGGGACTCTCCAGGCTGGCGCCGCCGAGGATTGAGCGGTGGGCTGTACAGCTCCAGGCGTATGACTTTAAAGTAATTTACAGACCCGGGGCCCACAACCCCGCGGATTATCTCTCCCGTCACCCCAAACCAAACACACCGTCCGCCGCAACGGAGGACACCTGCGGCACGGAGGCGTTTGTCCGCATGATCACACAGGAGTCATGCCCCAAGGCCATGACGCTGGAGGAGATCAGTCAAGCCACTTGTGAGGACCCCACCCTCACGCTCGTCCGCAGGGCTCTGGACAGCAACGGATGGTCCCACTTCATGGACGGAGCCCGAGCCCTGAGACCCGAGGTTAGCCACGCTCGACAGCAATTGTGGCAGGTCCGGAATGAGCTCAGTCTGGGAGAAGAAGGAATAATCCTAAGGGGCCGCCTCATCGTAGTCCCGGAAAGCCTCCAGGACAGAATTCTTGCACTGGCGCATGTGGGCCACCAGGGAATGGCCAAGACTAAAGCTCGGCTGCGGGACAAGGTCTGGTTCCCAGCCATGGACTCGAAAGCGGACGAGATGGTTCGCCAGTGTCACACTTGCACCATCACTGGGGGAGACCCAGCCCCCGCTCCTGTGATCACCGAGGCAGCCTGTGAGACGCCATGGACACATCTCAGCATGGATTTCGGAAGCTTCCCGGACGGTCGACACATGATGGTCATTGTCGATTCCTTCTCCAAATTCCCGATCATCGAAATACTGTCATCCACGGCGTTTCCCTCAGTCAAGCGGGCCCTAGGTCGAGTGTTCGCGACGATGGGGCTGACAGAAGAAGTTAAGACTGACAATGGGCCCCCCTTCCAGGGGAGGGAGTTTCAGGAGTACCTGGCAAGTCTAGCAATCCGACACCGGAAGATAACTCCTTTGTGGCCCTAGGCGAATGGAGAGGTCGAGCGACTGATGAGGACGCTCAACCGAGCGCTGAGGATTGCCGTGGATGAGGTAGAAGATCCAGAGGCGGCTCTGGACCAGTTTCTCGGAGTGTACCGCCAAACACCTCACAGCACCACCAAGTGTGCCCCGGCTCACATCCTGTTCAAGCGGGCCCCGCGGGACCTCATCCCGTCTGGTCCAGGGTGGGTCCCCGTAGAGAGAGACGGAGCGGCCATCCAAGCGAGGCGTGAAGGCACAAATCAGAAGGTGAGTGAGGTTCGAAGAGCCCAAGAACCACAGGTACGAGTTGGAGACCGAGTGGTCATCAAAGATCGACACCCGGGGTGGAAATTCCAGACCCCATATGAGCCCGAGGTGTGGACAGTGACGGCGGTTCAAGGGACCATGGTGACCGCCCGGCGAGGCCAACAGGTCCACAAACAAAGGTTGGACACTGTTCCAAGGATAGGGTCCAGAGGTTGACCCATATGTCTTATAAAAAAGACAAAAAGAAAAGAGGGGAGGTCCTGGGTTAGGCAGACCCACCACAAGGGGGAAAGCACATATATTGCCTCTTGTTGCCCTCACACACCCCGAAGGATGTCATGCTTCATCATCGGGCTATGCTCCTCGTCGGGCCGGCGCTGCAATTCCCAACGGGCCCCCGAAGGGTCACTTTCTCGGAGATCTTTTTGAGGCATGCCGGATGGTGTATGAGGGTGTGTGGGGTGTGGGTTCTAAAGAGGGTAAGTAAAATGTGTGCAATGTGAATTAAAAATGACTGGGGGTTATGTTGGTTTAGTTACCCTCCTGTCAACAAAACACTCTCATTTTGAGTATGGTCCCCAAGGACACATTGTGCCTCGGTGTCATTAAAACGGTCAACATGTTTCGCGCCTCTGTCGCTGCTAGAGTCGTTGGCGCTTCATCAGGACCAAAGAAGTGCAAAGAGTAGTGAAATGCACGTGAGTGTGTACGTGAATATAAAAATATATGAATAAATACCCACAATATATATCAGGGCGGGCCAATTGTACTGCTCCTGAACATGACCTAGGACACAGAAACAGAAGAAAAAATAGTTACAAAGGACGTGCATTAGACTAGCTTAATGCAACGTAGTGTGCCACAATCGTGTGCACAACATGCCAGTGTCATACAGATAAAAAGGAAAAAGGCGGGACCAAGTGGGGAAACACAACTCCCTCATCTGTTTTTGCTCAAGATAAGGAGGATACCCAGGCAGGTGTATCGTGGCGTGTCAAATTTATAAGGAAATGCCTTTATATGACGAGCGGAGACACTCCCTGTTCGTAATAATATACGTTCCATTGTTAGCGGGGCATCTCCACTTCATGAGACCCTAAACAATTCTAACTAGACATACATAACCATCCTCCCTTGAGGTATTCTTACCTCCCAAAGAACAGGGCTCACTTCAATGGCTGTTGGCGTTAAGTCGCCCGCACCGTATCGGGTTGCTAGGACAGAGGCATAATGAAAGAATAAGCACAAATGGACACGAGGTGCAACCATCACATCCAGTGCCATCGGTTGCGTGACCTGACCCCCTATCATTATCGGGTACTCACTGTAGATGGCAGGTGCCTGCACTCTTGAACCTACGCGTCCGACCGCCAAGCCAGTGATGCATTGGAGGCAGCGGGACGGAGGTTTTTAAACTCGTAGGTTCCCAGGTAAATCCTCCTTCCGGGGCGTGCCTAGCTGTAAATTGAAGAAGCGCATGCGTGCAGCTGCGCCCTTACTGTGCATGCGCAGACCGGGACTAGTGATCCCCTGAGCATGGGCGTCCCGAGTGGAGGCTAATTCTTACTGGCACTCTATATACAGTCAAAACAAAGCTCATGAAACGTGTACCGGTCAACGCCAGGGTGAAGCGGTCTTGTCACAATCGTGGTAGGTAAAATCCTCCTAATGACAGCGTCTACTGGACTCTAAACATAAATCACAAGAGGCATAATAATAATGGCTAGTGATGAAAACACAAGGAGAATAGCCCATACCACTCATTTGTCAGGGATAATGCAGTTACTTCATATTGTATGTTGTAGCAAAGGAAATGGGTGGGTAGTGAACAGCCACATTACAGGGAGGAAGTATCACTCGAGTATGAGCCTTGGAGCACCCCATCTTGAGAATATGTAGGTCTCGTGTATGAAAGGAAATGGAAAACAGAAGGGAAAGAAAAGATAAACGGTCCCTCGGCAGAACTGCCGTGCAAATATTCCATCAAAAAAGAGGGGGGGGGGGGGGGACCAAGGAGCCGGTTAATGGTCCAGTGTCCATGCTCCCAAAAGTTATATTACCACAAACAAAGGTTGGACACTGTTCCAAGGATAGGGTCCAGAGGTTGACCCATATGTCTTATAAAAAAGACAAAAAGAAAAGAGGGGAGGTCCTGGGTTAGGCAGACCCACCACAAGGGGGAAAGCACATATATTGCCTCTTGTTGCCCTCACACACCCCGAAGGATGTCATGCTTCATCATCGGGCTATGCTCCTCGTCGGGCCGGCGCTGCAATTCCCAACGGGCCCCCGAAGGGTCACTTTCTCGGAGATCTTTTTGAGGCATGCCGGATGGTGTATGAGGGTGTGTGGGGTGTGGGTTCTAAAGAGGGTAAGTAAAATGTGTGCAATGTGAATTAAAAATGACTGGGGGTTATGTTGGTTTAGTTACCCTCCTGTCAACAAAACACTCTCATTTTGAGTATGGTCCCCAAGGACACATTGTGCCTCGGTGTCATTAAAACGGTCAACATGTTTCGCGCCTCTGTCGCTGCTAGAGTCGTTGGCGCTTCATCAGGACCAAAGAAGTGCAAAGAGTAGTGAAATGCACGTGAGTGTGTACGTGAATATAAAAATATATGAATAAATACCCACAATATATATCAGGGCGGGCCAATTGTACTGCTCCTGAACATGACCTAGGACACAGAAACAGAAGAAAAAATAGTTACAAAGGACGTGCATTAGACTAGCTTAATGCAACGTAGTGTGCCACAATCGTGTGCACAACATGCCAGTGTCATACAGATAAAAAGGAAAAAGGCGGGACCAAGTGGGGAAACACAACTCCCTCATCTGTTTTTGCTCAAGATAAGGAGGATACCCAGGCAGGTGTATCGTGGCGTGTCAAATTTATAAGGAAATGCCTTTATATGACGAGCGGAGACACTCCCTGTTCGTAATAATATACGTTCCATTGTTAGCGGGGCATCTCCACTTCATGAGACCCTAAACAATTCTAACTAGACATACATAACCATCCTCCCTTGAGGTATTCTTACCTCCCAAAGAACAGGGCTCACTTCAATGGCTGTTGGCGTTAAGTCGCCCGCACCGTATCGGGTTGCTAGGACAGAGGCATAATGAAAGAATAAGCACAAATGGACACGAGGTGCAACCATCACATCCAGTGCCATCGGTTGCGTGACCTGACCCCCTATCATTATCGGGTACTCACTGTAGATGGCAGGTGCCTGCACTCTTGAACCTACGCGTCCGACCGCCAAGCCAGTGATGCATTGGAGGCAGCGGGACGGAGGTTTTTAAACTCGTAGGTTCCCAGGTAAATCCTCCTTCCGGGGCGTGCCTAGCTGTAAATTGAAGAAGCGCATGCGTGCAGCTGCGCCCTTACTGTGCATGCGCAGACCGGGACTAGTGATCCCCTGAGCATGGGCGTCCCGAGTGGAGGCTAATTCTTACTGGCACTCTATATACAGTCAAAACAAAGCTCATGAAACGTGTACCGGTCAACGCCAGGGTGAAGCGGTCTTGTCACAATCGTGGTAGGTAAAATCCTCCTAATGACAGCGTCTACTGGACTCTAAACATAAATCACAAGAGGCATAATAATAATGGCTAGTGATGAAAACACAAGGAGAATAGCCCATACCACTCATTTGTCAGGGATAATGCAGTTACTTCATATTGTATGTTGTAGCAAAGGAAATGGGTGGGTAGTGAACAGCCACATTACAGGGAGGAAGTATCACTCGAGTATGAGCCTTGGAGCACCCCATCTTGAGAATATGTAGGTCTCGTGTATGAAAGGAAATGGAAAACAGAAGGGAAAGAAAAGATAAACGGTCCCTCGGCAGAACTGCCGTGCAAATATTCCATCAAAAAAGAGGGGGGGGGGGGGGACCAAGGAGCCGGTTAATGGTCCAGTGTCCATGCTCCCAAAAGTTATATTACCACAAACAAAGGTTGGACACTGTTCCAAGGATAGGGTCCAGAGGTTGACCCATATGTCTTATAAAAAAGACAAAAAGAAAAGAGGGGAGGTCCTGGGTTAGGCAGACCCACCACAAGGGGGAAAGCACATATATTGCCTCTTGTTGCCCTCACACACCCCGAAGGATGTCATGCTTCATCATCGGGCTATGCTCCTCGTCGGGCCGGCGCTGCAATTCCCAACGGGCCCCCGAAGGGTCACTTTCTCGGAGATCTTTTTGAGGCATGCCGGATGGTGTATGAGGGTGTGTGGGGTGTGGGTTCTAAAGAGGGTAAGTAAAATGTGTGCAATGTGAATTAAAAATGACTGGGGGTTATGTTGGTTTAGTTACCCTCCTGTCAACAAAACACTCTCATTTTGAGTATGGTCCCCAAGGACACATTGTGCCTCGGTGTCATTAAAACGGTCAACATGTTTCGCGCCTCTGTCGCTGCTAGAGTCGTTGGCGCTTCATCAGGACCAAAGAAGTGCAAAGAGTAGTGAAATGCACGTGAGTGTGTACGTGAATATAAAAATATATGAATAAATACCCACAATATATATCAGGGCGGGCCAATTGTACTGCTCCTGAACATGACCTAGGACACAGAAACAGAAGAAAAAATAGTTACAAAGGACGTGCATTAGACTAGCTTAATGCAACGTAGTGTGCCACAATCGTGTGCACAACATGCCAGTGTCATACAGATAAAAAGGAAAAAGGCGGGACCAAGTGGGGAAACACAACTCCCTCATCTGTTTTTGCTCAAGATAAGGAGGATACCCAGGCAGGTGTATCGTGGCGTGTCAAATTTATAAGGAAATGCCTTTATATGACGAGCGGAGACACTCCCTGTTCGTAATAATATACGTTCCATTGTTAGCGGGGCATCTCCACTTCATGAGACCCTAAACAATTCTAACTAGACATACATAACCATCCTCCCTTGAGGTATTCTTACCTCCCAAAGAACAGGGCTCACTTCAATGGCTGTTGGCGTTAAGTCGCCCGCACCGTATCGGGTTGCTAGGACAGAGGCATAATGAAAGAATAAGCACAAATGGACACGAGGTGCAACCATCACATCCAGTGCCATCGGTTGCGTGACCTGACCCCCTATCATTATCGGGTACTCACTGTAGATGGCAGGTGCCTGCACTCTTGAACCTACGCGTCCGACCGCCAAGCCAGTGATGCATTGGAGGCAGCGGGACGGAGGTTTTTAAACTCGTAGGTTCCCAGGTAAATCCTCCTTCCGGGGCGTGCCTAGCTGTAAATTGAAGAAGCGCATGCGTGCAGCTGCGCCCTTACTGTGCATGCGCAGACCGGGACTAGTGATCCCCTGAGCATGGGCGTCCCGAGTGGAGGCTAATTCTTACTGGCACTCTATATACAGTCAAAACAAAGCTCATGAAACGTGTACCGGTCAACGCCAGGGTGAAGCGGTCTTGTCACAATCGTGGTAGGTAAAATCCTCCTAATGACAGCGTCTACTGGACTCTAAACATAAATCACAAGAGGCATAATAATAATGGCTAGTGATGAAAACACAAGGAGAATAGCCCATACCACTCATTTGTCAGGGATAATGCAGTTACTTCATATTGTATGTTGTAGCAAAGGAAATGGGTGGGTAGTGAACAGCCACATTACAGGGAGGAAGTATCACTCGAGTATGAGCCTTGGAGCACCCCATCTTGAGAATATGTAGGTCTCGTGTATGAAAGGAAATGGAAAACAGAAGGGAAAGAAAAGATAAACGGTCCCTCGGCAGAACTGCCGTGCAAATATTCCATCAAAAAAGAGGGGGGGGGGGGGGACCAAGGAGCCGGTTAATGGTCCAGTGTCCATGCTCCCAAAAGTTATATTACCACAAACAAAGGTTGGACACTGTTCCAAGGATAGGGTCCAGAGGTTGACCCATATGTCTTATAAAAAAGACAAAAAGAAAAGAGGGGAGGTCCTGGGTTAGGCAGACCCACCACAAGGGGGAAAGCACATATATTGCCTCTTGTTGCCCTCACACACCCCGAAGGATGTCATGCTTCATCATCGGGCTATGCTCCTCGTCGGGCCGGCGCTGCAATTCCCAACGGGCCCCCGAAGGGTCACTTTCTCGGAGATCTTTTTGAGGCATGCCGGATGGTGTATGAGGGTGTGTGGGGTGTGGGTTCTAAAGAGGGTAAGTAAAATGTGTGCAATGTGAATTAAAAATGACTGGGGGTTATGTTGGTTTAGTTACCCTCCTGTCAACAAAACACTCTCATTTTGAGTATGGTCCCCAAGGACACATTGTGCCTCGGTGTCATTAAAACGGTCAACATGTTTCGCGCCTCTGTCGCTGCTAGAGTCGTTGGCGCTTCATCAGGACCAAAGAAGTGCAAAGAGTAGTGAAATGCACGTGAGTGTGTACGTGAATATAAAAATATATGAATAAATACCCACAATATATATCAGGGCGGGCCAATTGTACTGCTCCTGAACATGACCTAGGACACAGAAACAGAAGAAAAAATAGTTACAAAGGACGTGCATTAGACTAGCTTAATGCAACGTAGTGTGCCACAATCGTGTGCACAACATGCCAGTGTCATACAGATAAAAAGGAAAAAGGCGGGACCAAGTGGGGAAACACAACTCCCTCATCTGTTTTTGCTCAAGATAAGGAGGATACCCAGGCAGGTGTATCGTGGCGTGTCAAATTTATAAGGAAATGCCTTTATATGACGAGCGGAGACACTCCCTGTTCGTAATAATATACGTTCCATTGTTAGCGGGGCATCTCCACTTCATGAGACCCTAAACAATTCTAACTAGACATACATAACCATCCTCCCTTGAGGTATTCTTACCTCCCAAAGAACAGGGCTCACTTCAATGGCTGTTGGCGTTAAGTCGCCCGCACCGTATCGGGTTGCTAGGACAGAGGCATAATGAAAGAATAAGCACAAATGGACACGAGGTGCAACCATCACATCCAGTGCCATCGGTTGCGTGACCTGACCCCCTATCATTATCGGGTACTCACTGTAGATGGCAGGTGCCTGCACTCTTGAACCTACGCGTCCGACCGCCAAGCCAGTGATGCATTGGAGGCAGCGGGACGGAGGTTTTTAAACTCGTAGGTTCCCAGGTAAATCCTCCTTCCGGGGCGTGCCTAGCTGTAAATTGAAGAAGCGCATGCGTGCAGCTGCGCCCTTACTGTGCATGCGCAGACCGGGACTAGTGATCCCCTGAGCATGGGCGTCCCGAGTGGAGGCTAATTCTTACTGGCACTCTATATACAGTCAAAACAAAGCTCATGAAACGTGTACCGGTCAACGCCAGGGTGAAGCGGTCTTGTCACAATCGTGGTAGGTAAAATCCTCCTAATGACAGCGTCTACTGGACTCTAAACATAAATCACAAGAGGCATAATAATAATGGCTAGTGATGAAAACACAAGGAGAATAGCCCATACCACTCATTTGTCAGGGATAATGCAGTTACTTCATATTGTATGTTGTAGCAAAGGAAATGGGTGGGTAGTGAACAGCCACATTACAGGGAGGAAGTATCACTCGAGTATGAGCCTTGGAGCACCCCATCTTGAGAATATGTAGGTCTCGTGTATGAAAGGAAATGGAAAACAGAAGGGAAAGAAAAGATAAACGGTCCCTCGGCAGAACTGCCGTGCAAATATTCCATCAAAAAAGAGGGGGGGGGGGGGGACCAAGGAGCCGGTTAATGGTCCAGTGTCCATGCTCCCAAAAGTTATATTACCACAAACAAAGGTTGGACACTGTTCCAAGGATAGGGTCCAGAGGTTGACCCATATGTCTTATAAAAAAGACAAAAAGAAAAGAGGGGAGGTCCTGGGTCAACAGGTCATCACAAGGAATGTGTCGAGTTTCAAGGCAGCTGCCAGAATGGACACTGATGGTGACGAGCCCCAGGCCCGATGCTCTCCCCCGAACGGGGTTAGCCCGGCGTCTCCCGGCAGGGTGCCGTCTCCTCCAGGGGCTAGCCATCGGTCACCTCTGCGGGGCGAGGACTGTCCAAGACCCACTGGCCCAGATCCGGAGGAGAGGAGGTCGCTGCCGGATCCTCCGTCCAGTCCCCCGGCATCATACACCCAGAGCCAGAGGCTTGGTCTACGTCCTAACCCGGTCCCCAGCCAAAGACTGGCAGACTTTGTGTGCCCCACCCCGTGAGGAGGCGAACGTGGACTTTGAACTAAAATAAAGGAGGGATGTAGAGAGCCACCCGGACTCTCCCCAACATTGTATCACATCACACGCATCCCTACACCCCTCGGGGCGGGCTCGTCCCGAGGGTATAAATAAAGGTGGGCAAGACCGCACGTGGTCTTCCGGCCCAGAACTGAGAAGTGTTGTCCGAGTGTCCTTTACTGTTGACAAACCCCAGTAACTGCGACACCAGGCCGCGCCGCGCTACAGGGTCTAGGTGCATTTCAAAGGCAGGCAGCAGAAGAATTTAACACCTCTGTTGCCTGCTGGCTTGTTGTTCACCCTCTCTTTACTGGCTCAGTGGTAGCACAGAGCCAGAAGGGAGAGGGTGAACAGCATTTTTTAAAAACATATTTTGCAAACACTTTTGTAAAAACCGCTACATTTTTACAAAAGTGCCGATTTCACAATTGTTTTGCAAATCGCAAAATCCTGGGGGGGGTCTGTTCATATGGCCACACAAAGTTGCATTGAAACAAAGAAACACAAACATTTTTGCAAGAGTATTTATCTTTAATCAATTCAATTCAATATTCGGTCTGATTAAAGTAGACCATAAAAGTACATAAAAAATATTATACATATCCATAGTCTCACGAAAGTTAAAAAGTAAACTTACATTAACATTAAGAACAGTTAAAGATATATGTAAATTAAAAGCTTTAAAACTCCACATTTCATCAAATGTCCATGCGTATAAAAGGACAAAAAGTGAAAATCGCAATCAATTTTAAATGTCCTTTTCAGCTGCCCATTTGACCAGATGGTCGTAAATGACTCTTCCAATGATTTTGATAGTGCTGTCAATTAGTGAGATGGGACGATAGCTAGGGGACATACAGTCACCCTTTTTAGGTCTCGCCTGGCGTAAGACTGCGCAGACATGCGCAGTCTCGCTGGCGAGATTTAGTGTTAACAGGTATTTTCTGTAAGGGGCATTAAGCCCCGCCCCTCTTTTCCATAGGCTGGTGTCACCATTTATGGTAAACGGTGGCCAGCCATTGGAAAAGAGGTGTTGGTGACGTATGTGCTTGGCTTTCTGAACCGTCCTCGCCTGCTTTGCGTTCGTTCGTCGCAAAAGGTTTCTTAAGAAACCCTTTAACAGGCAAGGCCGTCCAAATGGCTCGGCTGAAAAAGCCGAGCAAATACGTGATGGTGTGCACTTGTTTTTATTCAAGCTCCGGATTTCCCACTCGGCTCTGCGCCAGTGTCTGGACGAGGGCTTCAAGGCCACTTCACTCCTTCAGTGTGATTGCTGCCGGCTCGGTCCTGTTCCGAAGCACTGGGAACAACTTGCAGCAGCAGGACTCGAGAGAGGAAAGGGGTGCTTAGAAGCTCCTCCTCCTCGCGGGATTGAAAAGAGCTACGTACACCCTTGGAGAAAGGCACTTTAAACAAAGTCGATGAATAAGTGGTGCATGAACCACAGAGGGAGACGGGGGCGTAATGTCTCGGAGGTCAGTGACGCTCGGGCCCTCCTCGCATTCAGCAGAGAGGCCAACAATCCCGCTGGGTAACATACATTAGATAAGAAGCAGGGCAGGAGGGGCATTTAAGGAGCAGTAGGAAGGGAGAGCAGGGTGATTCTGAGCAGCCCGGCCCAGGAGGGAGAGGCATGCAGGGAGCTGAGGGCAGGAACCCGGCCTTTGGGTAGTGGGTTGAGGACAGGGAGTAGCTGATTACTGGTCTTGAGGGTGCAGAGAGCCGGTGAGTCAGATGGATCCAGAGGTGAGGGAGTAGCTGACACCCTGAGGCAACCAGTAGAATACCTCAGTGAGATATACACCTGCATAGATTTTCCATAGAAAAGCCATTTTTTCATAATAACCATGATGCTGATCGACGAATAGGGTCAAAACATTCCAATAAAGGTACATTGATTTGGGGTTTTTCAAGGTAAGTTTAGTGCAGATCTGTCAAGCAGGGCCAAGAAATAGGGGAAAGGGGTCCCAAAAGCGCCACAGCCATTTTAATTCTATGGGGCTCTTTATTCCTCTATACAGTAAACTAATTACACTAAATTTGCCATGAAGGCTGAACTTTACTCAAGGAACTGCCTTTGGTTGGTTTTATGTAAATCCATTCAATAGTGTTACAGAAATTAGCGTTTAAAAGGGAGGTCGGTTGGGTATGAAGAGGCTGCATTTTAGCAATATGTTAATGTTAATTCATGGATCCTCTGTGGATTTGTAAATCCAGTTCAAAATCTAAATCACCCCATTAGACTAAGGTGCTTTTTCTCCCATCGACCACTGCAGATTCGCATATCCGGCCCCATTTGCAAATCTGCCACATTCTAATTGGCTGCTTATCACAGAAGCATTTCTGTTAAGGCTGCTATCACCCAACTCAGTGCAGTTAGCACCCTGTTGAGAAAACCTTAAACAACAAACATTAGCATAGCCAATAGGTCTTGTTTTGGTAGGCACGGGGAGATTAAGTGATTTGCCCAGAATCACAGGATGCTGTGGGGATGCCGAGACTCCAACCTGGTTCCCAGCTCCAAAGGCCGCTCTGACCCTTAGACCACATCCTCTCCCTATAGATTGTTTGTTTTCTGTGTCAAAAGTTGGTTTTGTTTTTGTGTCTCTCATAGACAGCTTCTATCCTTTATTTGTTTTTAAATGGCACTACTTACTAGTTTATCATGTGTTTTGCATTTGCAATGCAATAGGTCTGGCATTTACGAGACTTTCAACTATTGGCATTGTAAATGACTAGGCCTTTTATTTATGTTTTAAAAACGACTCCTGGGGATTTTAAACATCAAGGGGCCTTCATGTCAAGCTCAAAGACCTCATAATAAATCAGGTCTTATCTCCGTGAAACTCATTCCTTAGCTGCCCTCTAGGCAGGGACAGGAAGGCAGGATTACAGTTCCAGCACGAGACAAGCATTTGCAATGCAACGGGTCTCGCATTTACGCGAGTTTAAACTATTGCCATTGTAAATAACAATGCCTTTTATTTCTCTTTTAAAAACAAAAATAAAAGGCATTGCCATTTGCAATGTTAATAGCTCAAACTCTTGTAAATGCGAGACCTATTGCATTTTTAATGCTTGTTAAATATTGGCACAATTGCTGCAGTGGTCCTGTCTGTAATATCCCCGTGGACAAAGGGTTCTTGCTGGTCAGCTCCTTTATTGCGTCTATCCTCTTCCAGGGCTAACGGCTAACTGCCGTCCCTAGCCCTCCGCTCCTCCCTTTCCGCCCGCCCTGGTCCCCACTCAGGCCGGTCCTAGTGCCTGACCTGTTTGGTCATCGTGCACTGTTACATCGGCGTCATTACATCTCCCCCCTCTGTAAATAAGAAAAACATAATATGACCAACATAGCAGCTGTCTCTTTAAAGTTCCTCAATAAGGCGAGCCGGTTTTGTGATGACCCGTCTGGGGCGTGCCTGGAGTTCAGGATTGTCACGCTCGTTCTCATCGGCCATTTCCATCAATGCCTGACTGTGATGCGGCAGTGTCTCTGGTTCTCTCTTCTCTATTTTCAGTTCAGTCAGTAGTTCCTTAATGTTGGGTCCGCACTTTTTAAAATACGTCACGTTCCTGGTGAGTCTTCTTCCGTCGGTCTCTGCAGTGATCATAGTTCCTTTTTGTTGTATCACTTTCAGCGGAGCCTCATGATACTTGATATCAGTCTTCCGGGGCTGCTCTTGTCGTGCCAGCACCCAGTCCTTCTTGTATTTGAGGGGACGTGGCACGTCGCCGTTCATCGGCATAGTCCTTCATCTTTTCTTTCTTTATCTTGTCTCTGGCTGCCATCTCCTCATGGTCAGAGTCTGGACACTGTTCGTTCGCTGCCATCGTCATCATCGGTAGTCTGGTGCGCACTGGGCGTCCCAGCATGAGAGTGGCAGGACATTTGCCTGTGGTGGAATGAACCGTGTTTCGGTATGCTCGCAGTACCTCGTTGAGTGCCATCTGAAAGCTCTTTCCGGTGAGTTCTGCTTGCTGAATGGCTTTCTTGATTGTGGACATGAAGCGTTCAACCATTCCGTTGGCCTGAGGCCATAATGGTGTGATCTTGTGGTGCTTGAAGTTGAGGTGTTGGGCAAAAGCAGCAAAGTCGTGGCTGTTGAATGGTGGCCCGTTATCTGACTTCACCACTAGGGGAATGCCCCATGCGGCAAAGACCTCCTCTAGATCGGTATGGTACTCGATGCTTTCGTGGATGAGCACAGTTGTGCGATGGGGAATCTGGAGTACTCGTCCATGATGACATTAACATTTTGGCCCGATTTTATTGGCCCAAAGAAGTCAATGGCAATGTGTTGCCAGACACCCTCCGGTAGTGGAGACATTTGTAGCGGTGCAGGGGGATCCGGACGGCTCACGAGTTGACATTGCGGGCAATCTTTCAGGGTTGTCTCTACCATCAGGTCTAGTGTTGGGAACCAGACTCTTTCACGGAGTGCTCTTTTTGTGGCTACTACGCCCCGGTGCCCTTCATGCGCTAAATTGATGACCCCTTGTCTGAGTTGTCGTGGGACCACTATTCTGGTGTCTCGTAAGACGAGACAATTTGTTGCTATTGACAGTTCGTCGTGGACATGTTTGAATGCCGCCATTTCTTGGTCGTTTTGTTCACTGCTTTCCGTGTGTCTCCAGCTGTTGGTTTGAATCTGACGTTTCACCTCTTGCAGGGTGGCATCTGTTTGCGTCGCTTCACAAATGGCTTCCAGTGGAACAGCCGGAGGTCTCGCTTGGTCTACTACGAAGTGAATGTATTCGTCCGCGATTGATTGTTCTGACTTGCTGGATCTGATAGGGTGCCGGGTCATGTAGTCTGCGGGGTTTGCAGCTTTTCCTGGCTTGTGAATGATGGTGTAGGTGTATTCCTGGAGTCGGAGGCCCCATCGCTCTATTCTTGGTGGCATTTTTGCTTGCGGGTTTCCAAAAATTGTGGTCAAGGCTTGATGGTGAGTCACTAGTGTAAAGTGTTTCCCAAAGATGAAGATGGGAAAGTGTTCACACGCCCAGACAACGGCCAGGCTTTCTTTTTCTGGCTGTGAATACGCTCTCTCCGTGTCTGTTAGACTTCTGCTGGCGTACGCTACTATGTGTCGCTGATCTTCTTCTCTCTCATATTGTGCTAGGATGGCTCCTAGTCCTACGGGGCTGGCGTCCACTGTTATCTCTGTTTTCTTTTTCGGGTTGAAGTAAGCCAAATTTTTGGCTGACTCTACAGTTCTTTTGATCTCTCTGAACGCCCCATCACATTGGGTGGACCATTGAAAAGGTTGTCCTTGCTTGGTGAGCATCCTCAGAGGGTAACTTAACGTGGCGTAGTCAGGTATATATCTGGAGCAGTAGCTGGCCATGCCCAGGAATGATCGTACATCGCCCACGTCGTCTGGACTTGGTGTGTCGTTTAGCGCTGCTACCTTGTCTGGGTCTGGTTTCATGCCACTTCCAGAGAATATGTGGCCGAAAAATTTCAGCGTTGGTTTGTGAAATTCACACTTGTCTCTGTTGAGTGTGAGATTGGCTTCCATGAGTGCATGACAGACCTGATCTAGTGCTTTGTCGTGTTCTTGAGTCGGTGCTCCATATACGAGGATGTCATCGCTGTAGTTTAGGACATGTGGAATGTGATGTATTGTTCTCCTGATTGCCTTTTGGAATATTTCCGCTGCTGATGACACTCCGAAACTTAGTCTTTTATACCTGAATAGCCCGAGGTGTGTCGAGAATGTCGTGATATATCTTGACCTTTCATGCAATTCTAGCTGGTGGTATCCTTTGTTGAGGTCTAGTTTTTGAAAATATCTTGGCTCCGTTGAGTGACGTGATCATGTCACTGATGTGAGGGCCTGGATGTCTCTCTCTCTCTATCGCCATGTTGGGCGCCCTCATATCCACACATAGGCGGACTCGGCTGGTTTGCCCTTTCTTCGGGACTACCACCACCGGGGAGACCCATGGCGTTGGTCCATCTGTTCTTTCTATGATATCTGCTTCCAGTAGAACTTGGAGCTCCTTCTCCACGGCTTCTTGCAGGTGAAACAGGATTTTACGGTGATGCTGTGCTACCGGTGTGACTTGTTTGTTTATGTGTAGTCTTATTTGGCAGTCCTTAATTTTTCCTAGGCCTTGAAAGAGCTTGGGGAATTTTTGGATGATAGCTGGTTTGTCAGCCACTCGGTATAAGATGTCAACTAGTTTCAGTCGTTCTGCGGTGGCCAGGCTCAGGAGGCAGTCAGCCTCAGGCCCCTCGATGACATGGATGTAGGCTGATATTGTGCGATCTTGGTAAGACAGTTCGGTTGCAAATTTCCCAAGACACGTTAGTGGCTTTTTGGACATCCACGTGTATACTCGTACATGTGCGTTATCCAGCTTGGGAGGTGACTTCATTCGTTGGTATTCTGTTACGGGCAAGTAGTTTAGTGATGCCCCACTGTCTAGCACGAACTTTGTGGGGTGAGTACCAATTCTGATGTCCAATCGCGGGTACTCTTTCAGCCGATCAGGGTCGGCTACACAATAGATATATTCCTTTCGGTCTTGAGAGATGGGTGATGTGGATCGGGATTCTCTTGATGACGACCGTCGAGATTGATATGTCCTGCAAGAGTGGCAGCTGGATTGTGACGACCCAGTGGGTGAGTCTCGTCTATCCTGGACTGCTCGTGGTGACGACGGCTTGAGGGCTGATGTTGCCGGTGCCTCCCCTGTTGATCACCTTTGGGTATCGCCCCACACATGCTTTCAAAGTGGTTGTCTCTACCACACTTCCGGCATTGTTGTCCTAGTGCTGGGCATGCGTCGGCATGTGGGAAGTCGTAGCCGTATCTGTAGCATTTGAGTTGTCTGTCTGATCGTTCCCTGGTGTGGGTTCTGCCTTTATGTCCTTTGTTTGACTGGTGGTGATGTTTCTTGGATCTGGAGGAACGCACCTGTGGTGGGGATCTTCCATGCATTTGCCGAGACTGCATCCTGAATGCTTGTTCCCGTCTCTCACCCTTCCCGGCTTCTATTTTCTTTGCATGTTCATCGGCTTGTTCATCTACTCTCGTCATCTCTTCAATCTCTTCTAGCGAGTAGCTTCTCTTGAGCAATTTGCATCTCAGTGGTTCCGAGAGGCAACCTTCTATGACTCTCAGCCGAAGGGCGTCTTCGGTTGAAAACTTGTCAAAATCACAGTATCTCGCCAGTCGTCTCAGACGTGTGACGAATACCCCCATTTGCTCACCTTTCTCCTGCGCGGCCAGGTTGAATGTGTACCACTCGTAGTCAACGTTCCTTTTGTGTAGGAACTTGCGATTTAGTGCTTCGCAGACTTTGTCATAGTCACCAGAGGACTCAGCAGGCAGTTCCTTTATGATTCGTCCAACTTCCTTGCCAATCAGGTTCTTGAGAGCAAACAGTCGTTCTTCAAGGTCCGTCACCTTGGACGCTTTCATGAAGTCCTCGAAATCTTCTATCCATTCTTGCCATCGCGGACCCATGCCCCCACCAGATTCAAGAATGAGGGGCTCGGGGTGGCGCAGGAATGAGGCTCCAAACATGCTCGTGGGAGCTGGGTCGGGCATTGTTCGATTGTTATTGCTGATTGCTTTTACAGACTTTGTTTGCTCTCCATTACACTCGCCAGAGTTTGTTTGTTAGTTTTGTTGTACTCACCAGTGCTTGTTTGTTAGTTTTGTTGTACTCGCCAGTGCTTGTTTGTTACTCCTGTTGCATTCGCCAATGCTTGTTTGCTACTTCTATTGCATTTACCAATGCTTGTTTGATGCTTCTGTTGCATTTACCAATGTTTGTTTGTTGCTTCTGTTTCCTTTGCCAATGCTTATTTGTTACTTCTGTTGCATTTACCAATGTTTGTTTCTTGCTTCTATTGCATTTACCAATGCCTGTTTGTTACTTCCGTGTCCTTTATCAATGTTTGTTTGCTGGTTTGCTCAGCTGCCTGACTTAAAAATGGCCGCCGATGGTTCTTGACAGGGGATCGGGCAAATCTCGCGCCTGACCTCAAAATGGCCGCCGCGATAATCTCGTGGGCAGCGAGATTTTGTCGTTTGAATCGCCGGAGACACCGCGCTCATCAGCGCTTGATTTCACTCACCGGGGCTCCGCTTTTGGGCACCGCTACCACGCCAGGTGACGTTATTTTCTTCTTTCTTGGGCACTTTTCACTATTGCCGCCGGGGTGGGCTCCCGGTAGGCTCTTCAGTTATCGCGCTCCAGCCCCACACGCAGGGCGTGCAGCTCCGGGCCAGTCGCCGCCGGGGTGGGCTCCCCGTTGGCTCTTTGGGCTTTACGCTCTAGCCTCGACACGCGGGGCGAGCTCCGGATTTGTTGCCGCCGGGGTGGACTCCCGGTGGGCACTTCTGTCGTCGCGCTCCCAGCCCCACACGCGGGGCGAGCTGACGTGTCTCGTGTATAGCTTCACGCACACGTGGAAAGCTCGAAGCCTTGGTCGCCAGTTGTAGTATCCCCGTGGACAAAGGAGACACGGACACAAGGTTCTTGCTGGTCAGCTCCTTTATTGCGTCTATCCTCTTCCAGGGCTAACGGCTAACTGCCGTCCCTAGCCCTCCGCACCTCCCTTTCCGCCCGCCCTGGTCCCCACTCAGGCCGGTCCTAGTGCCTGACCTGTTTGGTCATCGTGCACTGTTACATCGGCGTCATTACAATGTCTACTGCACAGAGTGGCTAGGACACTTGGGGTGTCCTCGGTATAGTAGATAGAGGCAAAGTGTATGACCCAGTCTATGCCCAGGATATTATTTTGCAGGGGGGTATTAGTAGGGGAGTTTCTTGATCTAATTTGTTTTACTAAATCCCAAAAGGATTTGCTATTCTATCCCCAGGTTGCATGTTCCAGCAGCTCCCAATTGTGTTTGTACACTTCCCTCTTCCTATTTGAGAGCGCGGTTTTATACTCGCACCGTGGAGATTTTACTCCTTACCCTGGTCAGCGCATTTAGTGCTTTCCTCAGCTTTCGGTTTGCCTTAGCACAGGCCCCATCAAACCATTTCGGGTCCGTGTTAAATGTGTGGATAATGTTAAGCACTCTGTTCCGGCGATTTAGTTGCTGATGGTACTGATGGCCCACTCTAACATCCAAACAATTGAAGTAACTTTTGTCAAGGGAGATGGAACCGGGTCATTGACACCCACACCCGCAGTTTTTTTGCCCATAGTCCAGGATGGGTGTCTGATATACTATAATCCAACAGAGTAGTGAGTCTATTCAATTAAAAATCCTGAAGGGGAGGAGCAACCACTAGTCAAAATTAAGGAAATAATAAAAAAAGTACCTCTGAGATGCTGTTCACTTCCACTTATCATGTCTTCAACATCCTGGGTGGGCCTAATCCAAATGGGAGGCATAGTGTCAAAGGGCTCAGAGAGTGGGCCCAGTCCAGACTTGTCCAGCCGCGGATGGGCGCAGATGAGCCTGGTCTTTGCCCAGGCCATGCCCGGGCACGACCTGCGTGCGTCCCACCTGCAGGACACCTCCGTCTGGTTTTATCGTGTTGTTGATGCGGCCCGCCAGGGCTGAGAATGCTAGGAAATGGAGTTCACGTTCCCTGGTAGAGTTAGCAGCAGGAGCGAGGGATCTGCGATGCGGGACACTGCCGTCTGGTTTATGCGCATTGTAGGTGCGGCCCCGCTCGGGCCGAGAATGCCGATAAATGAAGTTCACGTCCCCCGGTAGAGTTAGCAGCAGGAGCGAGGGACCTGCGCTGCGGGACACTGCCGTCTGGTTTATGCTCGTTGTTGATGCGGCCCGCCAGGGCTGAGAATGCTAGGAAATGGAGTTCACGTTCCCTGGTAGAGTTAGCAGCAGGAGCGAGGGATCTGCGATGCGGGACACTGCCGTCTGGTTTATGCGCATTGTAGGTGCGGCCCCGCTCGGGCCGAGAATGCCGATAAATGAAGTTCACGTCCCCCGGTAGAGTTAGCAGCAGGAGCGAGGGACCTGCGCTGCGGGACACTGCCGTCTGGTTTATGCTCGTTGTTGATGCGGCCCGCACAGGTCGAGAATGCTAGGAAAATAAGTTCACATTAGCAGCAGAAGCAAGGGACCATCTAGGATGATTCATAGTTGATTTTGATTGTGATGATTTTATAACCTTTATGGTTTGCACTTTAAGAGCTGTGCTTTAAAGGGCAAAAATGGCAATGGAGAATATAGTCTCAACAAAAAGGTGGATTTTGTAACATCTCATGCACTATCTTCTCCCATTCGGCAAAAGATCAGTGCTATTCATCAGCAAACTCTGTTGCAGTGAATGACTTGTTCACATTGCATAGATGTACACCCAATGGGCAGATTTCAGTAAAATGTATTTAGGTCAGAGGCAGGCAGGCAGGTAACAGCACCGCCAGTGCTTTAAGTGGAATAAAATAAAATGTGTGTGCTAGAGAGGAGGTCTGTAAAAAGGAAGTTACCAAAGAAGCATACGTAGAAATCCAAGATACATGTCTCTTTTTTTCACTGTGCCACCCGACCAGTATATTGGTCTCACAACAACATACCCCTAGAGTAAGACAGAACTATTGCCAAAGCTTGTCAGCAGCATCTGATAAATGAGCAGCAGCAATGATTTGGGGTAAATAATTAGAATGAACATATTTCAATTCTGAAAATATTACACTAAATTAAAGATTACTAATGTCTGTGGAAGGAGTAGTGGTGTTTGAAGTGTCTCGATCTCTCCAGTTCTTCCCTTCACGCTACTCTCCTCTGTAGCCTCTCAGTCTGTTAATCTTTCACATAGAATGGAAATTACAACAAATAAATATGTGACCTTTACCATGTGCGCTCTTCAGAGAGGCCAAGGATTAGATGATCATGGAGTGTGCGGACCACGATACACTGACAGGCACTGTGAGAAACTCACACTGCATTTAGCCTCAACTACAGGTCTCTCAGTCATGCTCGGTCATGAACATTCATCCACAAGTTGAGCACACCAAGAAACCTAAAAGGTACTAAGGTGCACATGCATCAAATCCAATGCAGGAACCAATTTGGAAATAATTGGCAAATCGTTAAAATACGCAATTGCAAATAGCGATAGCATATTATCAAATCGCTAATAAAGAAATCGCTATCTGAGACATCGCTATTAGCGATATCGTAATTTGCAAAATCGCTAATAGCGATATTGCAAATTGCGAGTCGCTTTTGCTATAGGGTGATGGCATCACAACCAGTAAGTGATGCATCCCATGCTTTTTCCAGTGCACTGAGAGAGTCAGAGGAGGAGGCTGAGTGCAGGAGCACAGCAGAAGAAAGCAATTTTGGGCTTGCAAAGACTGTCCTGTGCCAAAAACATGGAATCAGCAGCACCAGGGAAGAATGCTGCCACAAGAAAACGAAAACTAAAATTTAGTGAGAAGGAAATAGAAATCCTCATTGAGGAGGTTGTGAGGAGCCACAATAGGGTTTTTGGAAAACTATCTCTCCAGGTCCCGTAGTCAGAGAAGATAAAAATCTGGCTCAGGATACAATCAAAAGTAAACGCAGTGGGGATCACCCACATCAAAATTTACGAACTGAAAAAAAGATAGTATGACCTGCACAGGCGTGCCAAGGAGAGGATTGCGGACAGGCTCAAGGAGGCAAAGAAGACTTGAGGGGGACCTGCAACACTGCCTGGGAATACACCCCTGAGTCCACACTCCAGCCTGAAGCTGTAGTGGGAGTGACGCATTTGGACACCTCAGCAGCGGCCAGTACTTCACAAGGTAAGATGCGAGCAAATGTCCATTTAAAGGTGATTATTAATTTAGAAACATCACGTCAGTTCAGTTCTAGTGTTCAGAATCAAACTCCAGTCCACATTTTAATTGCAACACCCAAATGCATTATGGGAGTAACAGGCAGGGAAGGCAAGTTGGTAGGCAAATACAACAAGGGAATAAAACACATAAACACTGTGTGTCAGATAGTAGAGACAAAAAAGACGCTGAATGTGACATGACATTCTTTTGAGAATTACAAAAAATTGCACTGTTTATCATCACAAATGCAGCAGCAGAGGAGTCGGAGGAAAGTGAAGGCGGAGACACACAGGTGACTCCGGCTGAGGCAGATGTGGAAACACCTGTGGCCTCACAAAGCACAGCCTCTGTACCTATTAGATGCAGGTCCCAGTCCCACCACTTCAGCTCATGGAACTTGAGGGGGAGAGTGAACCAGCTCCCCAGACAACCCACCCTGGAGGTACAGCCACAACAAACCAGAGCCGGAGGCGCAGGTCAAGGGCACTGATGTCATAACAGGAGAACGAAAGTACAAATGTCTGGGGTGGGCTGGAGAGCCAGATGCTGAGGGTGCAGCACCTGCAGGCAAAACACATGAGATCAATGCAGGCACAACTCAGCAAAATGACGATCAACATGGCAGAAATGAGAGACTGTGTGAAAGAGATGACTAGAGCAGTGGTGGAAGGCAAGAGGCAGTCCAATGAGGCCATGCAGGGTGATGCAGGAGGACCAGGTGTCACAAAGAAAAAGGGAACGCCAATTATTAGTGCGCCTAGATGGCTACACGAAATCCAACAACCACCTGAGCAACAACACAGCACTGCTGTCCCGTCGGTCTGTGTCCATGCAGCTCGAAATGAGCCATTGTTGTGGGGATGTGGCCAGGGCATTGGTCCAGGTTACTAATGCCTTAGAGCAATTTAAGACTGCTACTGTTGGGGCAGCAATGTAACGGGGGGAGAGGGGAGTGAGGAGGCGTCCAGCCTCAATAGTCTGTTGGTGTCAGTCACTACATGCAAGAGGCGCACCACTAGGAGCGCAACACCTTCTTAAGCCTCCATGAGGGTCGAGAATGAGGCCAGCAAAAGGCATTTGGGAGTGCGCGGTCGAAAAAAATTGTGTGTGTCCAGACTAACTCACAGATGGTGATGTAACAATTGACAATGCCATAGTAGTGACTGTCATACAAGTCTGATGATGAGGTCTTGTTGTCTATGTTGTTTACACTCACTGTGCCATTTTGCACCTGGTATGTGTGCTTTAACACAACCACATTGTTAAATGCAAATACATGCAGTACAGTTCAAACATGCTGTGTCGTGTCTCATCATTACCCACCTCAAAAATAATGTTGTGTAATTTCTGCACGTCTACATCTCCCTTCTGCTAAGCTTGCCCCACCTGCTGCTTGTATTCGTGGCCCTGGCTGGTTGTCCTCCTCAGGCTCGCTGACTGACAGTTCAAGTGGTATGCCTCTCCTAGTAGCGATGTTGTGCAACATGGCACATGTGGCCACTATTCTGCAGCAGGTGTTTGGTCGGTACTGCAACGCCCCGCCAGCCTTGTGGAGGCAGCTAAACCTACTCTTCAGCTGTCCGAAGGTGTCCTCTATGATGTTTTGGATTTCAATGTACACTGCATTGTAACGCTGCTCACTTGGGGTAGTTGGGTTGAGGTATGGTGTCAGGATGTAGTTGCACACGGCATGGCATATGTGCTGTCCCCTACAGGGTAGTAAGCAAACAGTTAGTAACTGATATGCTTTTCCATTAGGCCATAGTGTCAGAGTGAATGTAACATATGTTTACCAAGCAGATGTCCTTCTCCAAATTCACCCCCAAGGAGCCAAGTGTGTATGCCATTGTGTCTAAATATGTACGAGTCATGTGTGCTGCCAGGGTATTGTGCCACAATGTCAGTGATGATATTTTTTGCACTGCAGACTACTTGGATATTCAGTGAATGATATGATTTGCGGTTCCTAAAGATGTACTCATTCACTGATGGTGGACAAATGGCAACATAAGTTCCATCTATGCAACCTATTATATAGGGAAACCGGGCTACCTAATAGAAGTCTAGTTTAGTGTTAAGCAAATCTTGTGGGGTTGCGGGAAAGCTAATGTGGTGGTGTATCCTTGTCAACATTGCCTGCAGGAATGCATTGAAGAAACGTGACAGGGAACTTTGTGACACCCCTCCAGCTACAGCTACTACACCCTGGAAGCTGCCTGACACTTGTAGGTGCAGGGGACATAAGACCTGCACATGAGTGGGAATGGCATGTGGGCATGTGTTCTGTGAGTCTGGCGCTGCAGTAGGGGATCCAATTCTGCAATCAGATCAAGGATCATGGCAGCATGTAGCCTGTACTTGTCAGAGATCTCCTCTTCAATCTGCCCCAACAATGTGATGCACACTCTAAAACTGCGCTCCTATAATCTCCTTTTTCTCTGTGCTGCTGCTCGTAGCGTCATCCTCCTTGCCATGATGTGGAGCGCTGCCATAGTGAAACATTTTGAGTCCTCCTGGGCCTGTATAAATACTTTGCTGATGTGCTGCACCTGATGAGATTGTTTTCACCTGTTTACCACCTGCCTGTAAAATTCGGTAAATTGCTAGCGCTAAATAGCGATTTTGATGGGAACCGCTATTTGTGATTTTTTGCGCATAGCTTTGCGATTCCCTAACCTAGCAGGTAAGGATTCGCTATGTTCGGGTCCCGCAATTTTGCGATTCCTTAGTTTTGTGAATTCCTTGTAATTTCGCAATTTTGTGTTGGTGCATTGCGAAGAGCTATTTTGCGATTGCAGGAGGCTTTTTTTGCAATTCGCAATGTTTGCGATCGCAAAATAGCTTGATGCATGTGCCACTAAGTGCACAATATGACCTATACAAGAGATGGATGTTGCACCAAAGAAGTACATAAACACATCTGTGGAAAAGCAAGCACTCCGAGGGAATGTAAGATGAAGTAAAACATGTCAAAGAGCCTGTTAACAAGGACCACCTATTTCACACTGCACCAATTTTTATGAAGTTTTTTTCATACGGAAATCACAAACACAGTGCTATTTGTCTCTGTGTCAGTTATTCATATTAGCTCATGCAAATTGCACTCCTATTTTCAAGCAAGCTATTTTATCAGAAGAATCAATAAAAGTTAAATTTAAAAAAGCCAATTTTTTCCACACTGATGGTCTTTGCAATTTGTCTACAACGTGGTGTGTGAAAGAGTGTTGCATCAATAAAGAAACACATCCAGTTCTGTTTCTGAAGTTCTTTTTACAGAAAACATCTCTACACATTTGCCCCATATATCCCACATGAATTTATGAGCTGCTTTGCGCTCTCTTGTACAGCAGGTGCAGAACCTCGCTAGTAGAACTGATCACACACCTTTGCAATCACAGGGTCAAAAGACGCAGCAGCATGTCACAATTTATATTTTGCTCTTAACAAAGTGAGTGCCTTTCTCGGAGTATGGTCGAGATGCTAATGAAATATGAAGAAGAAACCCTGTTTTTCTAAAAGGGGGAAAAGAAAGACAACCTCAAATTTATCTTTATGTGCGACCTCAGATCCTCGCTGCATGTAGAGGTAGGCTAGGCGGGCGCCCATGTTAGGGGGAGCAATGTGTCCATCTCACTATTCATAAAGCTACAAAAAGCGCAGTCCTTTCTAGTTGTATATGAACATTCCCTGAAAATTCACATTTTATTCCAATTTTAGATGTTTCGAGGTCAGTTCACAAAGGCGTTTGAGAGTATGTAAAACGGGTACTTGATGAGTACTACTTTAAGTACACCGAAAGGATTTTGTGACTAGCCCTCAAAGTTTCATCACTGTGACAATTGTTGTGAATGCAGCTGCCCCGCAGCACTCATCTTACTGAATACAAGAAAAGTGGTGCTTCACTGCTTCTAATTCTTGCCCAGCACATAGTCCAAAAACATCACATTCTACAGTATGCATATATCTTATAATATTCCTTTAGATATTTAAAAAGTTATTTCCACGATTTATATTTACTTAAATGCTTGAAAGTATTGTATTCTTTTGCAGGCACATATTTTAAGCTAGTGTAGATATTCGTTAAGATTGAAAACAAAAGAACATTGTTGTAAAGAACTACAAATACTGATTTAAACTTAGCATTTATGAAAGAAAAAGCAGACTACAAAGCGCTGGTGAAGGGAAATTAATCAGACTTTGACACATTAAAAATCAAACTCTAAAAAAATCTAAAGAAACCAATGAAAGTATTAAACACATTTTTAATTGCGAAAGTAAGAAACCTATCATGCCCTTACTTTAGCATAATCCAATCATATGCTTAGTATATGTACAAGAGAACACTATCAATTAATACATTGATTTTCGACCTTAATACTGTTGCAAAAAATATTATTGGACACAAATATTGTGTCAGAAATATTGTGATGTCAAGAATATCATGGAAGAGAATATTACAGGGAAGAATGATATATATATAGTTTTAAGTGCTTGATGGAGGAGGTGAGTCATGCTGGAGACATTTGAAAAAGCACACGCCTGACCCGCAGCACGGGATGCCTTATGCTGCTGTTATCTGGGAATCTATTGGCCTATATCACTCAGACTCCTTTATTCTCTGACCCTGGAGAGGTAGGAATAACTTGAGTAATTCCAGGTAGCGTAATCACATAGATTTATCCAAAATTCTGTAAGATTATGCAGATATACCATGGCCCGCGTGGACCCAGGACGAGATCCTGCCGACCCGCAAAAAACGGGCCACAGTCCCTCCATTGGTGTTTAGTCTCTCCTTGAGCGAGCACCCCCCACGTATGAGTGAAGTCATCAATTCAAACATAGAATCGGTTAATGCCTGGCTTACACAGATAGCTGATATCATGGCACCCATTAAACCACAAATAGCCACCTTCATGGCCAAACAACAAGCAGTACCAAGGTTTAACGAGGAGCTCAAAGAGCTTTGTAAACAATGTAAGGGACTTAAAAGAGGCACCAGTACCTCCCCAGAGATAAACTAATCTACAAGAAGGCCTTTTAAATCAATACCATCACACAATTAGGAGAGTACAATCAGATTTTATAACCACTCAAATTGACTCCTCTAAAAACAAACCAGGCGAGCTGTTTAAAATTGTACACACCCTGATGCCCTACTTCAACCACTAACGCCCTCTATTATTCTGTGTACCCAACTGTCAATTTATTTTGGCACAAAAGTTAAAACGATCATTGAATCCTTACACTCTACGCATCGTGACTGCAGGGTTACCAGGGGACTCTTGGTGCGGCCAGAGGTTCCATCTACACCTATTCACCATTCATTGCTGGAGTTCGTCCCTATCTCTTTAGAGGAATCTGCCCTTGCCATGAGGACATGCAAAAAAGTGTCCCTGGGTGATCCATGCTCCCCCACATCCTAGTTTCCAACAGAGCGGCAATCAACCTCCCCCCAAACCCACTGCTAATCGTGACCATTCTGATGGCCACAGTCCACAGCTGTTGAAAACAGGGCAAATTAATTCCTCTGTGAAAAAACCATCAGCCGACAACTCCAATTTGTCTAACTTCCGACCAATCTCTTTGCTGCTGGCATTTGCAAAGATATTAGAGAAACATATTAATCAACAACTCTCGAGTTTTCTAGAACAGCATAAGTCACTTCACCCCTCCCAGTCGGGCTTTCGCACCGGAATTAGCACTGAGACTGCTTTGCTGGAGGTTGCCGACACCATCAAGCTAGTAGTGTATTGAGGGATCCAGGTGGCCCTGGTTCTCCTTGTTCTATCCGTAGCTTTTTACACTGTTTTGCACATTACACTTTTCCAAAGTTTGGGCAACATAGGTGTCAGAGAGGTCCTGCATTGGCATGATTTTGCTCTTTTCCTGGCTGGCAGTCATCAATCTATTTGGATGGCTCCATTTTCCTGCAAGCAAAAACTTCTGGGTTTGGGGTACCCCAAGGGTCTGCCTTGAGCCCCACACTATTCAATATTTATATGACTCCACTTGCGACCCTTGCAGGATCATACGACGTGCAAATTGTTTTTTACACCGGTGATCCACAATTGCTTCTTTACCTAGATAAAGAGGCCCCTATTGCACTGAGTAATTTCAAGGCTTGCTTCGCTGCAGTTTTTTTATGGATGCCTGACAATAACCTTCATTGCAACGCTGGAAAACGGAAACCCTGCTTTTTGGGATTCCTCCTGCCAATTGGGGCAATGACATCTGGCCGAGTGGGATCCTGCCCCCACCAGCCCTTGCTACGGTGACCCGCAATCTCGGGGTGAAATTTGATAGCGCTGCCACCTTTGCCCTCCAGGTGGCCAGTGTACCACATTCCTGTTTTGGACAACTAAAAAGCATAAAAAAGTTTATTTACCTTCTCCCTCTTCCACAGAAGAAAACAGTGTTACAACTTACTTTATTGAGGCCTGCCTGTCTTTCTCTTGAAAAGACTGCAGCTGTTTTAAAACGCCAGAGCACAACCTCTGTTCAAACTTTCTAGGAGGGCTCATATCCAGTAGGAACTTAATTGGCTTCTGATTAAGGAATGGGTGAAGTTTAAAGGTCTAGTCCTCACACATAGAGCTTTAGATCAATCCAGCCCTCAATACCTGCCCAAAAGAATTACCATCCATCCAGATCACTTCATTCCCCTAGTTTTATGTTAGCGGTGGTTCCCAAAATCAAAAGGAAAAAATGTGGGGGTAGCTACTGCTCCTACCTTGCAGCTTGGGACTGGAACGCCCTACTGCAGTAGCTTTGGACTACAGTGGATATTCAGACCTTTAAGAGTGAACTGAAAACCTGTTCTTTGGACTCACATTCTGATTCCGGGTCAGTTAGGCTCAATCTTGCTACTAGTGCCGGGGCACTTTACAAATCCCCCCAGATAAATAGATGATAGAATAAGGCAAGAATAGTAAGTCTGCATTTAGCGAAGAAATAGCGCTAAATGGAACAGAACATGAATAGCAAGTGCAAGCAGCTGCTCATGCACGCTTAATGTGCTCTTGCAGTAGGATTTTGTTCCCCTAGATTTACTCTTAATTATGTTAGTAGGTGAAATCGCATTCATATTGATAATTCCACATCAAAGAGTAATGCGAAATGACTGAAACTACTCAGTTTGCTCTGGTGAAATTGAAATTCCCCCAGGCTTTGTTAATGCATATTGAGAATGAATTACATGTTGTGCAGGGGATGGGGGGGGGGGGGGGGGGAGCATACACATAAAAGTATAGTCATGTCAACACAAAACAAGCATTTGCAATGCAATAGGTCTCGCATTTACGTGAGTTTGAGCTATTGGCATTGTAAATGACAATGCTTTTTATTTATGTGTTGTTTTCAAAACAGATAAATAAAAGGCATTGTCATTTACACTGCCAATAGCTTAAACTCTCGCAAATGCGAGACCTATTGCATTTCAAATGTGTTTGCGCTATAATAATTTTTAAAGAGCATTAGGAGAGAGCGTGCCTGCAACAGGAGGCAGGACAAAGCTATGTGACAAAATAATGCTCGGAGGCTGTAATTAAAGCCTACCGAGCAACAACACACGTGACAGGGGATGTCTCCATGGGAGGTTACAAAATGAGACAAGTCGGTACTAAGCAGGGACTACTATGCCTATTGACCAATGAACAGCCACAGTTTACAGTGAACAATGACAGAAGCCAATGAAAAGTATGGGAGGAGAGTGGGCGGAGCTTCAAGTTCCTTCCTGAATAAAGCATGCCCCGCAGAGCAGCGCATGTGGTGAGCAGGCTCGACCTAAAAACGCATCTACATGCCTCTAGTGAATTGAAAAGTCCCAACTCCTCATCCATTGTACTTTGTAAGGAGGCAGTGAAGATTTTTTAGGTATTTAAAATCTCCCTAATACCAACTCATTGGGTTAGAGCATGATAGGGATCACAGAGTGGTGTCAATTCATTATTATGGCATTCTATTCAACTAACATTGAAACTGAGTGATAGCCGGGTTTGGCAAGGAGCTGAAGATGGTATATCCAAAAAAGAGATGTGAGACATATATTTTATGGGGAGAGGATTGAATGCTGACTTGTGCCGTCTACCACCTAATCTAATTTGTGGCTACATAGACTCCAATGACAGGGGCAAATACATTTCATCCACAACGAGTATGGAGAAGAAATTAATAAGTGCCTAATGATCCATAATCTGATTTATACTAATCCACATCTTTATTGGACGAGGGGTGGGACAACTTTGAAATTTAATTTTGGTATCTGAGAAAATGTGTTTGTGATTTTAATGACCATTGTCCCTTAAGGCTTTAAGTAGGTTGAAAGTTAGGGTTTCCCTTCCTATGGACATTGAGGTGTGTAGGACTAATGACCCTGCGCTGAAATGGTCCAACATTAACCTGTGGAGTTTCCTTAGCAATTTAATAAATGAAAATTGGGATGGTTGGCAAATTTGCCTAAATGAGGTAGCTGATACAGATAGTATTCAGGATGCTTTTGTTGTGCTTTCTAATAGGATTAAGAATGGCCCCTCCTCTATCACAGCTCAATGCAACCGTGTACACGCACGTGTGCCTCCCGCTACACACACCTGTGTTCAAGTGAAACAAAGCCTCTCTCGCTGCCCCGGTACGCAAAAAACAGTGCATCAACTCACGTTCCGTAAACGTGAGTGTATTTAAAAAAATCCGCTTCCCGCGACTACTACAAAGGAAGGGGAAACCTCTGTGTCCATAAAAATAGTAAAAGGACTCCCAAGAGAATAGCATGAGAATAGATGAAAGACTTGTGTAGATGAAAACACAGATACCTTCATCTTCTCAATTGTACATTTCGTTGAATGATAGAGGAGACATACTGTAATGAGCAGTAGATGTAATGAATGGCTTTAACGTGTGGTATGTACTGCTTATTAAATTCTGCATTATATGCTTTTAACATCACGTCACTCTTGTAACGAAGGACTAAAGAGTAATAACAAACACAAACAGGAGAGTCTAAAAATAAAGACTGAAACATGGAAATCAAAATTGTAAGCCACAACAACAAATTACATGACATTGCTTTGGATGATAACTGCACTGATCATGTCACAGAAGTAGAATATGCACAACAGACTACTGGATATGCAGTCCATCTTAATAACCAACATGCCCATAGTTTGTACTGATCCTGTATATGATAAAACAAATTGTGTAAACCTTCAGTGATACATCATAATACCCAACATGCCCATAATTTGTGCTGACCCCGTATGTGGTTGAACAGATTGTGTGAACCTTCAGTAGTGCCTGCAGTGGGTGGATATAGGCTGTAAGAGTGAGAAGTGTGAAGCAAACCTCTGAAATACAAAAAACAAGAGAGTTCAAACTTGTCATTAAAACTTTTTGGCGTAAGGGTATCCATGAAGCGAATCCAGTAACTCTCTCATTGAGACAAAAGTTTTGACATGTCTCTATCAGCTAGAGTTTTAACTACTTCTAGAATGGTGAACCTGAGTTGAGTGATTGTATGACGTTTGTCATTCCAGTGGCATGCCAGTGGTGAGCTCTTTGTTCTGGTCCTAATCTTGTGTTCCGTTATGCGTGCAGTAAAGGCCTATCCGTTTGGCCCACGTAGTACAGCCCACAAGGGCACCTGATTGTATAAATGACATTTTGACCATTCCAATCCGTAAGGAGTTTATCTGAATTCAACAGCATGCGGATGAGGCATATGAATCACCGACAAAAAAAGATCTTCCATTAAAAACATCTGCTATCACAGGATCATGCTATTACCATTGTAAAAGAATTCAAGGATTATACTAGGACTGATAATTAAGTAAACTCTCGGAAAGACTCTAGTTAATTTTAGCAGCAAAGGTGTCAAAGAAAATTTGCATAAAATAACATGCAAGATGAAAATGCAAGTTCATTACCAGGCTTTCTCCTATGTCGGGTCAATCTCTTCCAGACCAGATCAGAAACTTGAGCATGACCAGCAACACATGAGTGTTTTTCAAATATTCAACAGATGTAGGTCTGAATGATGTAATAGTACCCAGTATAAGCTTGTTGGACCTGGCCCTTTTTGCAGGCCCCCTTACCTTCCAGATATTTGCCTTCTTTTGCTGAACCCATTTTTGTAGACATTAGGACTCTACCACAGCTGACCAGTGCCAGGGTGCTTGCGCTTTCACCTTCAAACGTGGTAAAATTATCTTATTCCTGATTGCAGCATTTGGTTTGCTTTTAGGTCCCAAGTGGTTGGTGCTACATGTACCTAGGGCCTGTAGGTTGGATGCCCTGTGTGGTTATGCCTCAGGCTTACCCAAGCAGCCGGTAGTGCAGTTTTACACTGCCATTTTGACCTGGCAAAATGGATCTTTGACCAGGCCTAAACCTTTCTTTTTAGATACATGTGGGTCACCCCTGAGAAAGACCATAGGGGCTCATAGGGCAGGGTGCATTGTGTTTGAAAAGTGGGACATGTGGGTTTGTGTTTTATATGTCCGGATAGTGAAAAACTCCTAAAATCATTTGTTTCTATTGTAAGGCGTATCTCTCCAGTTGACTAACTTGCTATGGTGTTTACACTAAGATAAATTGTGATTTAAGGGCCGATTATAGGTAAAGTCGGATTTTGGCTCACTAATCTGAAGGTGTCACTTTCGGGGACTTGGCAATTTCTTATCCTAAGCATTAAGGCCTTCTGCCAGTATCCTGGGTAATAGCCCCACTTGCATTTCATAGGGCTATACCTCCTGCATACACAAAGGAACCTGACACTAGTCTTTTGTCACCCCAGACTTCTAGGAGCCTTGACAAGTTAAGAGAAGAACTTTACAGAACCAGATGTTGGGTAGTATAGGGAATCCCCCAACTTTAAAGTCTGGCACCAGGTATATATATTGAACTCCCGAGCCACTCTTCGGTACACTCCTGGACCTGTGGACATTACAGACAAGCATTTGCAATGCAATAGGTCTCGCAGTTATACGAGTTTGAGCTATTGGCATTATAAATGACTGTGCCTTTTATTTATGTTTTAAAAAAACCAAAATTAAATAAAAAGCATTGTCATTTACAATGCCAATAGCTCAAACTCCTATAAATGCGAGACCTATTGCATTGCAAATGCTTGTTTTTTAATCTGTGAATGCTTTGTCGCGCCAAAAACTGAGACAATGTTAAAATATTGAGTAAAATGAAGGACAAGCATTTTGCGAACACTGGCGTAATTTCCTGATATTTCACATAATTATGCAAGAGCAAATTATGAGAATATTGCACACCTCTGATTGTAACAGAAGTGCAGGGCCTCCAGTAAGTGCGGCGTCTGGGGCTCTCTGTGACTGTCCTGCCTCAGGTAAAATCTACAACAGTTTAGTACCGTGCAGTCAAACCCCATCCTTTTTAGGTTGAGCCCAGCAGGCAGCAGCGCCTGCGAGGCTTCTTGTGTCTACTCCGTGTGAGTCCCACCTGTTACTCCGAGCCCTCCACATCAGGTAAGGCACTTTGCAAATCTGTCCAGTTACGCCAAACAGCCTTAGTTGGCACATATAGACCACCTGCTGTGCTCATGTACGTGGCTAACGCCATTTATAGGTGTTATTTCATGTGTCTAAGGTGCTTCAACATGATGAACAGCTGAGTCGGCCCAGTTGAATTTTAACCTCCCAGCTACAACTGATTTTAAATGTTCCTATATCGGGTGTAAGCAGCTTGTCCACGTCTGGATAATTATATACATTCTGCTATGGGTGTTTTCACCTTTGTATGCGATTAACTGCTAGCGCCAGGATGCCGCCTCACGTTGGATATATTCACACCTGATGTGGTTACTTGACATCTCTGGCTAGTAGCGGCTACTAGTACTCGACCGAGTGAAATCCCTTCCCGGCAGGCTTTCTATGGCAGTGACTGACTGACTGAGTTAAACGTCATTGTCCTGCATTTGAGCTCCGTCCATCTTAAATAACATTTTTGTCCACATCGCTTTCACCGCTTATCTGGGGGAATGCTCACCTTTTACCTTCTAACGCGGAAACACACTAATGGCTTTTATGTGGTAAAATAATTAATTGGATTTTTGCACGCGGTGCAGACATATGGGTGTAACGTGCATATCACAGGTTCGGAGTTGACTCAGCTTTCACTATTCTGTGGTCTAGAAATCGAATAACATTGAATTTGTAGTAATCAGACATATTGTTCGTAGAGGTCAGAAGCCGCAGGAGCAGGACTCTTGGTGGAAGCGGCATACAATTTTTTTAAGTCACCTACCAGATTAATGATTTCAGCAGGTACCAAAATAACAAAAAATGGGAGTAGAATGGTAGGGGAAAAAACGAATTGTTTCGACGTGTTGCAAAAGTTGAATAACGGCCAGCTGCAGCGTGGTGAATGGACAAAGCGCATTTCAGTCATAACTAAGGAACATATGCAGTCGGGTTTACACTGTGCAGAGAGCGCATCACAACAGTCCCCCTTATCTTATTTTATCCGGTTTCGTTGCCACACAAGGCCACCCTGCACTCCAAATATCAGTGAGCTGCAGAGAATCCCCATTTTCAAACCATCCCGTAGATGCTAGAAAAGGAGGGAACGCATAAAAAACAAGGAAGAAGATATAAACTAGGAAAAGAGCAACATACAGGAAAGACGAACTGTAGAGAAGCTATAGTGAGAAAAGGTAGACAGTGAAAACAGAGAGGTAATGTGCACTTGCGTTGACCTGCTGGTATAAGGATTTGTAGAAGCGGGGATGTAGGGAATCAGAGCCAATGGTGGGATCGGGTAGATGGGTGCGCAGTGTGTTTTCTTTTCTAGGGAGAGGCTTCCAGGTCTTTAGCAGCTGTCTGGTCTCATCTGAAAGGGAAACAAGAAGGGCTGGGCGAGAAGGGAGGGGGGAATGCCAGCAACAGAGGAGCCCGCGAAAGTGAAAGTGATCGTGATTACGATCGCTACGGAGTTAAGACACATGGCGCTGCGCGCGTGCACGTTCACGTGCACTGTAGCTTTAGGCCACGGCAGCACTTTGAAAAGCCCAGATATAAAATGTCTCTTCGAGCCTTTGGCTCGCGAGACCTAAAAAAGGAGAGCCTTGTTTCCAGAAGGACTGCTCTGCTGCTACCACAGGACTGCCCTGATGCTTAAGTCCTACTCTGCTCTGTGAGAAGGAAGAGTTGAACTGATCCTTTCATGCCAGGCTACCCTGAGTGATTCAAAGGTTTCAGTTGGCTGACCTCCTGTTCTGAGCTACAGGGACATAGCAAGCTCAAGAGGCCTCCCTGCAACTGCACAGTCCTGCTGGCCTCTGCTACAGTGAGTCCGTGGACCCTAAGAGGTATGTTTCCAGGTCCTGGACATTTGGCTTGCATCAGAGTGTATTCCACTGCAAGAAAAGGAAAAAGCCTGGAGTTTTGGGCTTCTAGTGAATGCGACCGAGCCTGTTTGTGCCAAGGCATCTGCTGCCTGCAACGGCCGCCAACTTGAAGCTTCTGTGAGTATACAGCAACCACCAGCGGCAACTGGCAATGCAAGATCTGGACTTCACGCTACAATAATGACAGGCCTCTTTTGTGTGCTGCATAAATACTTTACAATCACCTCTAAGTTAAGCCTTGCTGCTTTTGTACCACTCTACCAGAGGGTTAAGCACAGATTACTATAGAGACTTTTATGGTTCACTCCGACGGGGATTGTGTATGCTACTTGAGTAGAGTTTTTACTCCCTCACCCAATCAATAATCCAGTTTCTTACAAAGCTCCTCAAAAAATCATTAAACATTATAACCTTATCAAATGTCCACAGTTTCTAAAACAACCTGGGCAGCCTCAATAGCCTTTTCTGGTTCCACTGTTTACATTTTGGATATAAAATAAATCATGATTTTGCTTCAAGAAGCTGGCCAGGAGTGTACAATATCATGTAAAGCTAACCCAGACTTACAAACCTTTCATCCCGATTACAGATCGTCTTTTATCCTATTTAGAATTGATTATGAAAGCTCTCTCTTAATGGGTGATCCCAAAAAGAAGGATTTCAGCTCTGTATGCTGCCTCACAGCTAATTTATGTCTCATTAAAGAGGATTATATCACACCAGATCTAAACTAAGAAAATTAAATCACCTTAGAGTACTGATGTTCTTTAAGTGTGGTTTCGTAAATAAAACGTGTTATATGTAAGCTTTCCCTGAAAGGTGCCCCAGAAATCACATATCCATGGAGCTAGGGTCAACGTCCCTTAGTAGTAACAAACTTCTCAGCTGGAAACAAAAACGAACCCGTCTCAGGTTTTGTCCTTCTGATTTGGAAATCTTTGCCTTCTCCACTGTGGCACTATCCATCAACCACCTGGTAATGATCAAAAGATATTCTTGTCCAAACCGTTTTTGAATTGGAGTACTAGCTCAGGATACATTTATCAATTGGTAATGAAACTCCACTGCTTTTAGCAGTCACAGCTCTTCCATTAGGGTTCATTATTCATTTAGGCTCCAGCGCCGAATACCAAGAATCCCCTCACTACGTCACAGACCATGGATCTTCTTCAACAACCACATTCATTCACTCATTCACTGGTGGGGCCCATAACACCAATCATTCATTCTACTTTTTAGATCAATGGTCCTCAAGAAAGAGAGGGGGAATTCTTTTTCTCTTCTTATTCCATGCGCTGGAAAACCATGGGAGGAAGGTTTCACCGATCACCTGATGAGTAACAACAAATTCACCTATTCATCCCTACCTCACCAGGGTCTTAATACCTTTATAACCTGGCAGTTCCTCCCATACTATAGGCCATGGATCAGCTAGTTGCTGGGAAAAGCAACATCTTATTCTTCTAAACAATATACATCAAAACACTTCAAATAATAACCCGACACAGTTCTTTAAATGAATTAAAATGTTTATCTAATTAAGCATAAGAAAATCATAAAGCATTCAATATTTTGGTTCGCATATTTACCTAATCTGGCTAAATGGCGTCCTCTATGTCAAATTCAGATCTTTCGTCTCTATGCCCATAAATCGATCAATCAGTTCGTAAATTAATTGGGCATCTGATCAGTCCGTCAGAGTCTCTGGCAAGCAGCTGTCCAGCAGTGTCACCGTCCTCTCCGTCAGCATAACATCAGGAAAACAAGCTTTGCGATATTGACACACTCTAGTCTACTTCTTTTATAGTAAAATCAACAACAAAATGTTACAATACATGTTTTAGAACAAATCCGATTGGTTGAACCAGGATCATTCTTCCTGATTCTCATACATCCACTGTTTCATTAGATGTACTTCTCAATTTATTATTAAATTGCAACAGTTTCTAGTCCATTCAGGGCATGTTCATTCCCATACGGGTTTGTGTCCATGGTGTCATCAATTATAACAGTTCTTAGTTTAAGGAAGTTCTTTGTTGGAGTATTGGCACTCCTCCCGGTGCGACCTTCACGAGTAGAGTCTGCCTGGGGTCAGGACGAGGTTATTGTTGCTCATCTTTTAGCGCAGGCGCACTTCACTCAGTGACTTCTGTATCTCGTCTGTCCGTCAAAATAGGGATGGCAGCCATTTTGTGGCCACTCCAGAAAGGTCAACTTAAGCAAAGAGACACAAAACGTAATTAATACATGGAAATGACTATTAAAATGTTATTCCCTCACTAAACCCTTTATGTGTGTGTATTTATCTAGCAAAAGCAACACGAATTGCGGTTTATACTCACAATTTAAAGCATGATTCACAAATCACATCACAAAAGCAACATATAACATGCAAATTCTAAATATCTGACATTAGTATGCGTACAAAAATTAGTTTACGTATCAATCAGGCCATGCAAATGCGATTCCTACGTGTATTTTCTAATTAGTAATGTTGATTATTCTAACACAGCAAACCATTAATACCATTAATATTAATCAGTTATTCTTTTTAATTCAAAATGATAAAATGGAGGAGGTATACGATTCTTAGGGAAAACCTCACTCCAGCAATATCCCCTTTGGTGATTTTATCACCACATAACACCCAAATTTAGTACCCTTTTACGGAAATTTGAAATGACTTCGTACTCATAGCTCAAAATTCAGTTTCTTCATATTCATCCCTTTTTGCTTTCTTATACATAATGTCTTTCCACTCATCTAAGGCTATTTCTTCTAAATCCTTTTCTGGATCTTTTCCTTTTCTCTTAAGTTTATCTCTTTTTATTTTATTATTTGTTTTCTTTTTCCTGCAACACATACACCCTAATCTTATCACTAATACTGCAACTATCACACATGTTAATGGAAACAAAATTTCACCTATAACAATACTACCTATTTTAGCTAAGAAATTTTTAATAGCAGCTATTTTCTTTCCCATTTTTGTCCATACATCTTCAACCTCCAGTGGTACAAGTTCATCGTGCAATTCAGTAATATTTTTAATGTAAACCTTTAGATCTTTGCTTTCGTCTGGAATGTAAGTGCAACAATGTTGAACTTTCAGCATTCCACAGACTCCACCCTCTTTTGCCAAAAGAATGTCAAGGGCAAGTCGATTTTGCATCACCATAGCACGCATGGCAACCATTTCAGTATTAACTAATAAAAATCCATGAGCAGTGCATGTTGACAAGCGATCCACTACTGTAGACAATCTTCTAATTTTATTTGCATTCAGAGTTATTCTCACTGCCAGTATCAATGCACAAAAGATGTCACCCACAATTTCTGCCCAAGATTCTCTCTTTCTACGCACTAAATGACTATTTAAACTATTTACACCCTCTTCTCTGTCCATGTGAAAGATTTTTGGAAATACCAGGCCTACATAACATGTGCCATACCAATGGTCTGGCAAACGATAATACGCCCTATTCCCACAGATAAAATATATTCCAGGAAATACTGGATCTCTTCCATCTTTGAATCCCCATCCACCCATGATTCGGTATGTATCATGGCACTCACTATTACCTACAAAAAGATTATCATATGCAGTTTGATTCCTTCTTATACAAAATTTTCCTTTCTGAGGCCGATCTAAAGCTATTGTTGGTGTTGACTCTCCTTTTGTCAGATGTTTCTCCATTTCTATGTCCCAAGCTGTTTTCTCAACCTTTCCTTCTGATGCCTTTTTGTGCATCTTATGCCTTCTTTCCTCAACCATATTCAAAAATGTATTTTCTTCTTTCTGCAAACTGCATGTCAAATTATATTTAAACACAGCTTCTAATGTTAGTTCACTAGTCTCTAGGAAAAATTCGCCTAAAGCTTTTGCAGGTCTCAACTTATTTAGCTTATTATTAGCAGGCACTAATGCAAAAATGTTATCTACATCTGAAAAATAATACTCTAATTTCCCTATCTCATAAAATAAGCTAGCTATCACACTACATGTTATTCCGTAAGTAGCTGGAAGATGATGATAAGTCACTCCCTCTGCCACAGAAGCAGGTAACTGCATGCAGACGTAGCAGTCCCTTACATCCATAGTCTTTACATATTCATACAATAATTTTGAAAATACATTATTAGAGAAATCGTTAATAGACCTATCTTTATGCAAATGAATATTTGTTTCTACAGTCGGTACTACCTTTGAAACTTTACCTATGTTAGTTTTATTTTGACCATGTCCTTCTATTGTATCTATTGTGACTTTAAATGATATAACAAGAGCTAGGATGCTCCATAAAAGCATTAATAATCCTGTACAACAGCAACATGTTTTACACCATCTTTTCATGAATGTACATCTACTTTTACTACCATCTGTGTTAACCATTTTACTAAAATAGACCGTGTCTTTTGACTTAGCCTCTTCTACTTTGTGATCAATTTCTAATCCAAAGCTTCTAAGCTTCTACTTGGATCCACTAGTTTTCTACTTCTTCTCTTTTATTATCGTTTTCCACATCAACAGCTTCTTTGTTTATTCAGTTTGGCATCTCATCGTCCTTTGCCTCCTTCTCCCAATCAGGATACAGAATTTCCTGAACCTCCGCTTCTTCTTCTCCAATATCGGACAAGAGAACTCTCAGGATTTCTGATTCTTCTTCTTCTTTAACCACTTTCAGTAAAGCCTCCTTTGGATTTCCTTGACTGTCTGCCTCTTGGGATTCTTCAGGCAGGGCCACATACGTCCATTCTGGCGACTTATACTTCTGGTTAGGTTTTCTTGTCCTTCCGGACCCTTTGGTTACAACTGTTTCCTCCTCTTTTGATTTTTCCTGACTCGTGACTTCATTCACCTGTTCAGCTCTTGGTGATTTCACTTGAGACAATCGATATCTTAGTCTCTTTATTTTGTTCGGCCAAACTTCTGGTTTTACAGTTCTTTTCAATTTACTTTCTTTGACATTCTTTTCATTCTTTTCTTCTCTCCAAGCTCTCTTTCTCAGAACTCGACCTTCAGGTATTTCGTTCTCACTCTCTTCTGATTCTGTCCCAACTTGCTTTTCCTATTCACCAGTCTCTTTATCCACCACTTGTTCTGGTTTCCCTACTTCTTTCCCTCCTCGGGTCTCCAACACGCAATCTTCCTGCTGACTACCTGTCCCTTCACCTAGCTGGATGTTGCAGTTCCCTACACCTCCTCGGGGGTCTTCTGCAATCTGTCCCTCTCTCTCTGTATTTGTCCCTTCTTCATTCAAATCTATTATTTCAGGTGGAATTTCTCTCAAATTTTCATCTGGGATTCATTTTCTTTGACTTTCTTTTACTGTTTCTTCTTTGTCTTTTCCTTCCTTCTTTTTAGGTTCTTTTCTAGGACCTTTCTTTCTTTGCTCGTCTTCAGAGTCTGAGCTGTCAGAAATCTGCAATCTTCTTCTCAGAGAGACACTTCTGGGGACTAGAATCTGTTTTGGTTCGTTTTCCCCCCTTTCAGGATTTTCTCGTGTTTTTGGTTCTTCTTTGTCTGATTCAGTACTTGACTCTGATTCGTCATAGTACTCTTTCTCCTTGCAATCCACTGGATTCGGTATTCTCAGGGTATGGCTGGCATGAATCCAATTTTTCAGTCCAGCACACTTCACAGCTGTTGTCGTGGTCAGAATGACTTGTCTTGGTTTTCCCCACCTGGGAACCAAACAGTTTCTTCTTCTGTGGACCTTTATCCTCACCCAATCACCTGGGCTTAGATCAATGGCTGGCTTCTTTTCAAGGGTGGTGGCATCCGCTCCAACCTGATGAAACACAGAATGAACTGCGTAAGCCAGGCCATTACAGTACTACAACAACTTGTCATCAGAAATCGTCATCAGTTTGTTGACTGGTATGTAAGCATGCCTCATCGCACGTCCCATGATTATTTCATGAGGACTTAACCCTGTAGTTCTATCTGGGGTTGCACGTATGGTCATCAAAACTAGAGGCAAGACATCAGGCCATTTCATTCCTGTGGGTAAACACATTTTCCCAATTCTGTTTTTGATTGTACCATTCATTTGCTCAACCACACCAGAAGCCTCTGGTCGGTAGGCACAGTGCAGTTTCTGTTGTACATTCAATGCTTCACTGACCAATTTCACAATCTCATTATAGAAATGCCCTCCTCTGTCTGATTCAAGGGTTACTGGGAACCCGAACCGGGGGATGAATTCTCTCAAAAGCAGCTTTGCTACTGTCAATCCATCATTTCTCCTTGTCGGGTATGCTTCTACCCATCTGGAGAATAGGCAGACTATGACCAGAACGTACCTTAATCTGTTACATGTTGGCATCTCAATAAAATCTATCTGCATTCTGGTAAAAGGCCCTCCCTCTCGGCCTATAGTTCCTAGGCTCACCACTGTCTTTCTCCCAGGATTGTATTGCTGACAAATTAAACATCTCTGACATAGGCTCTCTGATATAACTCTGAATTTTGGGTTGTACCAGGTCTGCTTAAACGACCTGATCATAGCATCTCTCCCTATGTGTCCCTGGCCATGATACATCCGTGCCATGGTAGACAAAATGCTATCAGGCATGACTGATCTTCCATCTCAATAGACCCACACATGATCCTTTTCCCTTGGTGCACATCCTGCTTTTACCCACTGCCTTGTTTCCTCATCTCCTGCTTCCTCCTGCAATTGTCTCACTTCTTCCCATGTCCCTACAACGTTAGTAAACATTAAGAAATAGGAAGTCATTTCTTTCTCCTTTGCCTGATTGACTGAATACTGATTTCTGGCACAGTACTGCGCCATGTCATTGGCGTATCTGTTGCCGACAGTAACGTAATCTTCCCCTTGGTTATGGGCAGCACATTTTACCACAGCCAATTGTTTAGGCAGTTGTATCGCCTCAATCAACTTTCCAACCACTTCAGCATTCTTTATAGGAGTTCCACTTGAGGTTAGGAAACCTCTTTGTAGCCACAACTGGCCGAAATCGTGGACAACTCCGAAGCCATACTGGCTGTCAGTTATCACAGTCACTCTCACACCTTTCCCAATTTTGCATGCTCGAGTCAGAGCCACTAATTCTGCTACTTGGGCAGATTTTACTCCCTTTAGATAGGATGCTTCCATCACTGCTGAAACCGTGCACACTGCATATGCTGCACTCAACACCCCTTCTTCTGTTCTCAAACATGACCCATCAACAAACATTACATAATCATTTTCTGCCAAAGGTACATCTTTTATGTCTGGTCGTGGTTTCGTACAATACTCAAGCACATCCAAACAATCATGATCTGCTTCATCTCTCACTTCCACATTCTCACCATCTGGTAACAACGTTGCTGGATTCACATTTACACATCTTGCAAGGCTCACATTCGTTGCACCTAATATGACTTTCTCATACTTAGTCAGCCGACTATGTGTCATATACTGAGTACGACTCCTTGTTAAAAGAATCGCCACATCATGAGGTACAAACACTTTCAAAGGATATCCCAACACGATTCCTTCACTCTGCTCCAAACTTCGACATGTTGCAGCTACTGCTTTCAGACAACCAGGTAAGCCTACGGCTACTGGATCAAGCATTGATGAATAATATGCAATTGGTCTCCTCAATCTTCCATGCTTCTGGATTAACACAGAAAGTGCACATCCATTTCTTTCACTGCAATATAACTCAAATTCTTTTTCATAATCAGGCATACCCAATGCTGGGGCTTCACGCAATCCATCTTTCAATCGTTTGAATGCTGCCAATTCTTCCTCATTCAATTCAAGGGGATCTTTTACATCACTCCTTGTTAGCCGTACCAGAGGTTTTGCAATCAGCGAAAAGTTGCTGATCCACTGACGGCAGTACCCTACCATTCCCAGAAACATTCTCACTTCTCTTTGAGTCATGGGGGCTCTCATTCCTTTTATGATTCTGATTCTGTCTATTCTTATTTTCCTCAATCCTTTTTCAATGTTATATCCCAAATACTGTACTTCTTTCTTACAATACTGCAGTTTGGCTGGGGACACTTTTAGTCCTCCATCTGCCAGGTGATTTAGTAAGGCTATAGTGTCTTCTTCACAAGCTTCACGAGTTTTTGACGCCACAAGGAGGTCATCGATATACTGCACTAGTACTGAACTCTCGGGCATTTGCAGACTCTCCAATTACTTTTTCAACAATTGATTAAATATTGAGGGGCTTTCTGTATACCCCTGTGGGATTCGGCAACATGCCAATATACGGTCTCCAAACCGAAATGCAAAAATTTGCTGACTGTCGTGATGCAATGGAATGGAAAAGAACGCATGGCACAAATCAATTACTGTATACCATTCTGCATCATGGGGAATCTGATACAAAATCACTGATGGATTTGGTACAATGGGACAACATGGTACAACGATTTTGTTTACCTTTCTCAGGTCTTGCACTATTCTGAACTTCCCATTTGGCTTTTTCAGGCCCATTATGGGTGAGTTACATGGACTGCTCATTATCTCTCTCAGAATTCCTTGCTTGATCATTTTCTCAATTATTGGAGTTACTCCTTCAATTATTTCAGGTGTCATTCTATACTGGGGAATGTTTGGATAGCTAACTCCATCTTTGACAGTACTTTGTACTGGGTCTACGTTTCTCATTAGCCCTACATCTTCTCTGGTGAAATCCCAAACCTCTGCTTTTACAGACAGTTTCAATTCTTTAGGCAGTTCATCTGGATTAAATACTGCATATGTTCCAATATTCTCACATTCTCTGTTAGCTATGGTCATTTTATACAATACATCCTCATCTGGTGTTTTAAAAGCTATTCCATCTGGAGTACAATATATAGTGCAATTCATCTTGCACAACAGGTCCCTACCTAGCAAGTTTACAGGACTAGTGTCACACACCACAAATCGGTGCATTTCAGAAAATTTCCCTATACTAACTTTTACGGGTTCTGTAAGGAATGTTTTTAACTGTTGGTTAGATACACCAACTACTTGGATCGTTTCATCCGAAAGAAGAAGATTCTTAACATCAGCTGATCTAACAGTAGATCGAGTAGCACCAGTGTCCACTAGGAAAGTAATTTTATCATCATTAATTCTCCCATCTACAAATGGTCCTGTCTGGTCTACTTCCAGAGTTGCGCCAAGTACGCACTCTTCTTCCTCCCTTCGGCACCGTCAATAATCCATTTCTGAATCACTCTCATCATGTTGCAGCCAATACTGCGAAACAGTGCGTGCGCGTGATGGTTTATTTACCTGTTCTTCATTGTAGAATCCCGATTCCTTACTATACTTCTGTGAGTTTCTGTTCTGTGGAAAAGGTGGTTTTGGCACCTGATTCTGGGAAGTAACCACCTGCTGCTGTTGCTGCAGTTGACCACCCACCTCTTTCTGCACCTGTGGATTCAACGATCGATTTTCAATATTAGTATTTTGAGGGTTCTCACACTCGGATTTCCAATGCCCTAACTCACCGCAATTGTGACATGGGAATTTCTTTTTAGCTTCTTCTATATTACCTTTCCCTTTCCCTGAACTAAATCTTGGTCTTACTCCTGAATTGTGCGCTTGTTCTACCAACTGAGCTTCCTGTCGTTCGGCTACCTTTACCTGTGCCCACATTGCCTTTTCTTTTAGTTTCCGCTGTTTTGCCTCAATCTCATCGCTGAAATATTTTGCATGTCTCAAAACTTCATCTATTTTCTTATTTTGCCATACAACTGTATGCTGCTTTATCATTTCACCAATTTCTGGGCGTAAACCACATACAAATCTGTATACGAAATGACTCAAATCTTTATCACTCAGGTTTTCATCTCCACTGAACTGTTTAAAAGCCTGTATTAGCCTCTCATAATATGCGTGTACTGACTCCTTGCTTTCCTGTTGGGTTCTGTCAATTTTTACCCAATCGGTCTCTTTAGGGCGTACCTTATTTTTCAGAAATGCCATAACCTGCTCATATTTCTTCATTACTTCTGGATCAGGAGCTCCCGTCTTAGGGTCCCTAGGATACTCCTGAGTAGGCCAATTTATCATCAGCTTACATTCTGTCCACAAATCTGCTGGTACTATTATATCGAATAGACTATTCAAATCTATCCATAATACCTTTGCCAATTTTACAAATCTGTCTACCTGTCGGTACCACTCGACGGGCTTTTCGCGTAGTCGAGGGAAATCATTTGTGAAAGACAAAATGTCCTGTCTTGTCCATGGAACATGTACATACCCTCCTCCTGGAATCTCTCTCATGGGGTACACTGTCGTTACCTTTTCTTTCTCTCTAACGGGAAATGCTGAAACTGTCTTTTCTGTAATATTATCGCGTCTTCTACACCACTTACTTCTCCATCTGTCCACATCTCCCCATTTTCTCAACAAACCGATTATGTCCTTAATTTGACCTATCCTTCATGTGGTATTCATGTTCTCTATATTCTTCTCAGTGAAATCAACTCAATAGGATTTTTGCAGTGCTTTTACTTTGTCAAAATCTATACCCATTTCGTTTGCAATTTCCTCTAATCTTTCATGCAAGTTTTTCGCTCTCCAGGTTGCACTCTTACAGAGAAACAACAATTCCTCATCCTGGTAGTTTTTCAATTTTTCAGTAGAGATAGTTCCTACTATTAATTCTTCTAATACCATTCGTAATTTGGCCACATCTATTGACTGGGATTCTTGATCCTTTTTCTGTAACTCTCTGAGCCATTCGCTTAATTCTTCTACGGAAGGTCCTGCTGGGTTGTCTACATTGTTTTGTTCTGGGGCCTTTTGTGGTTCTAATAATGTTTCCATTGTCATTCTGCTCTTCTCAGCATAAATTTGGTTTACAAATGGATTATTTTAAACGCCCGGTTCAAACATATTTAATGTCGGTCCCCACGGATTCTCAATTTGACTCCGTTCAGCATTTTCAATTAGATTTTGGCTTCTGTACGGCACTGTCAAACAATGTTCAGTATCTTTTTGTTTCTCAAATATGGGCATTACTGGACCTATCGTTACTGGAACTGTTACGGCTTCTAGATTTTTGGTCAATTCTCTTATTTTCTCGGTTAATTCTAGGGTAGTTTTGGCCAGTTCTACTGAATTCTCACCATTTACCCTACTTTCTGTCTGTTTTTCTATCTCTCTTGCAGAGTTACTTTTCCCTAATTCTGGTGTCATAGTCTCTGTTTTAATTATTCGTAATGTTTCTCTCATTGGGGCACTTGGTGACAATGCTTCTGGTTCTGGTCGATACGGTGGTGGGTTTTTGTAAAACACCTCATCAAGAACGTCATCTTCTGATTCATTCACTTCATACCCACTCAAATCCACATTACGCCTTTTCTCGGTGCTTTTTCTCCCTTCATTCTCTCCTACCATTCTCACAGGATACATACCCTCAGTCATACTTGCATTCCGCCACCTTTTCATCCTGTCTTCATGTGTCTCGTGTCCGTATGATCTACCAAACATGTATCGGTAACCCCTACCACTTCTCTGTTTTTCTCGTTCATGCATTTCGGCCTCCCATTCCGTCAATGCCTCAAACTGCGTCGGTCTAGGTCTTGGTTCTAAGTCCATCATTTTGGATCGGATATTTCTCAAAACAGCCAAATTAAAGGAACCATGTTCTGGGAACGCCAGGACTCCATCGTCCTTGGTGTATTTTACCCAATTATCTAACCAAATACAAGTATGATACCCATATTTCGCAATCATTGTAGATGCGGGTGTTTTCGGTGGAGGAAGTAATTGTCCTTCCCTAGTCTCAACTACTTTATCTTTCTTGAACCACCTTTTAATTTTACCAAACCATGATTTCTTTTTTCTGGTGGTTGGTAATACATTCTCTCGATTTCCGTGTACCGTTTAGTTTTCTTACAATGGTACCGCTATTCTGTCCACTCACAGCGCGACACTTACTAACGCACCAATCAGGAGCGTCTACGTCACTATCACAATCCTCCAATCTCAGCGCGACTCATACTAACGCACCAATCAGGGAGCGTTCACGTCACTCTGTATTCCTCCACTCCTAGCGCGGCTTTACACTAAGGCACCAATCCGGAGCGTTTTACGCCTCCAACCTACTGTCCAATCCCAGCGCGGTCATTCTGACGTCAGCAGCCGCTGCGGCAGCTCTGCTCTCCTCTCGTCTACCCCTCCCTTACAAAACCGCTCCGTGAACTCTTACTGCAACTTTTACGATTCGATTAGTAACAACACTAAAACATCTCCATTGTCTGCTTCGCTAACCAAAGAACAGCAAAAGACCTTTCTCACGAGAATTCCGTCTTTCCCGAGAGCAGCGCTTACCTCTGCCCTACTACGGAATCGTTACTTTCGTTGATAAAGTAGCAAATCCCTCTACTTCATCCTTCTATCAAGCATCAACTAACCGCTTCTCTAGAATTAAATAACACTAGAGTTTTGCCATTAATTAGAATGCCTTTTTCATACACACACTGTCATACAGAGAAAATGTAGATCATTCACGCAGACTTCTGTCTTTCTTGTGAGCAGCGCTTACCTCTGCCCTACTACAGAATATACCATTCATTAACAAAGCAGCACTTCCCTCTACTTTGTCCTTCTAACAAGCTCAGAGAACACCTGCTACCTTTTCAGTGATAAGCGTTATCGGTATACCAATTGGTTTCCTGGTACTTAAAGACCAAAATTTCACAGGTAACCTTCGCTATCATACACACTTCTCTCACACCAAGAATATTTCTAATGGCAACACACGACGATGCTGCAGAATCGAACCCAGACAATGTGCCGTGTAACTTTGATTGCTACACGTTTCTTTCCCGTTTACCTCCGGGCAACCACAATCCCGTCTTTCCCGAGAGCAGCGCTTACCTCTGCTCTACTACGGAACTGTTACAACTTCCGACTTCCTACATCCCAGAAGCCGTGCATCAACATATAACTCGACGCAACCCAACATAAAGTGTTAGTACATAAACCAATACCAATCAATAATCAATAAGCTATTTACAAGCAAGAGTCACTAATCCCAAAACAATAGCTAACCATCATTCTGCTACCAGAAAAACTGCTCCAGCGCCGAATACCAAGAATCCCCTCACTACGTCACAGACCACGGATCTTCTTCAACAACCACATTCATTCACTCATTCACTGGTGGGGCCCATAACACCAATCATTCATTCTACTTTTTAGATCAATGGTCCTCAAGAAAGAGAGGGGAAATTATTTTTCTCTTCTTATTCCATGCGCTGGAAAACCATGGGAGGAAGATTTCACCGATCACCTGATGAGTAACAACAAATTCACCTATTCATCCCTACCTCACCAGGGTCTTAATACCTTTATAACCTAGCAGTTCCCCCCCAAACTATAGGCCATGGATCAGCTAGTTGCTGGGAAAAGCAACATCTTATTCTTCTAAACAATATACATCAAAACACTTCAAATAATAACCCGACACAGTTCTTTAAATGAATTAAAATGTTTAACTAATTAAGCATAAGAAAATCATAAAGCATTCAATATTTTGGTTCGCATATTTACCTAATCTGGCTAAATGGCGTCCTCTATGTCAAATTCAGATCTTTCGTCTCTATGCCCATAAATCGATCAATCAGTTCGTAAATTAATTGGGCATCTGATCAGTTCGTCAGAGTCTCTGGCAAGCAGCTGTCCAGCAGTGTCACCGTCCTCTCCGTCAGCATAACATCAGGAAAACAAGCTTTGCGATATTGACCCTCTCTAGTCTACTTCTTTTATAGTAAAACCAACAACAAAATGTTACAATACATGTTTTAGAACAAATCCGATTGGTTGAACCAGGATCATTCTTCCTGATTCTCATACATCCACTGTTTCATTAGATGTAGTTCTCAATTTATTATTAAATTGCAACAGTTTCTAGTCTATTCAGGGCATGTTGATTCCCATACGGGTTTTTGTCCATGGTGTCATCAGTTATAACAGTTCTTAGTTTAAGGAAGTTCTTTGTTTGAGGATTGGAACTCCTCCCGGTGCGACCTTCACGAGTACAGTCTGCCTGGGGTCAGGAAGAGGTTATTGTTGCTCATCTTTTAGCGCAGGCGCACTTCACTCAGTGACTTCTGTATCTCGTCTGTCCGTCAAAATAGGGATGGCAGCCATTTTGTGGCCACTCCAGAAAGGTCAACTTAAGCAAAGAGACACAAAACGTAATTAATACATGGAAATGACTATTAAAATGTTATTCCCTCACTAAACCCTTTATGTGTGTGTATTTATCTAGCAAAAGCAGCACGCATTGCGGTTTATACTCACAATTTAAAGCACGATTCACAAATCACATCACAAAAGCAACATATAACATGCAAATTCTAAATATCTGACATTAGTATGCGTACAAAAATTAGTTTACGTATCAATCAGGCCATGCAAATGCGATTCCCACTTGTATTTTCTAATTAGTAATGTTGATTATTCTAACACAGCAAACCATTAATACCATTAATATTAATCAGTTATTCTTTTTAATTCAAAATGATAAAATGGAGGATGTATACGATTCTTAGGGAAAACCTCACTCCAGCAGAGGATCATCTCCCCAATGCCAGTCAGTCAGTCAGTCAAATTGGCTTTATTTCGATATAAAACATATCTTTAAAAGCAATACATTACATCATTCTTTAAAAACTAAAACGCCAATTTATAAGAAAACAGTTATACAAGATCAGGATACGAATGGCAAGAATAAATTACATAAAAATCCAATTTTAAAACCATGATTAAACAACGCACAAAAGCCTTTTTGTTCTGATCAACCATGCCCAATTTAAAAACTTCGCCAAACCACAGACAAATAAAGGCCGAGTGTCAGATTTTAAGATACGATAGGCCTCACTACATTGTCTTGTGCCTAGCTCTTTACAGAGGGGTTTCAGCCACCTAAGGTGAGGGGCTTTGTATGCAGGGCATTCGAATAAGAGGTGAGGGACCGACTCAATCCTAGTCTCGCAGAAAGAGCAAAAAGGAGTAGTCTGAGCTGGTACCTTCCATCCAGCGGTCCGCTCACACACGGGCAGTGTACCTATCCTGAATTTAAAATATAAGGCCCTATCTCTAGATTTTGAAATAATATCGAGATAGGGCTCGAGTAGTGCCACCTCCTTTACTAATAAGAAATCAGCAGTACTTCTGCATAGATTAGGGTTAGAATTCCTGGAATCCATTACCCATTTCCAGTACAGTTTTTTTAGGACAGACTTGGGCGGTGCGGTCCTGGACTGCCAGGCCTCTCCAAGACCCAACTCGCCCAGCAGTCGTTTAACATCCCTCAACCATCCTATTTTGTACCAGCCAGACATTGATAAAACCTCATTTAGCCCCTCCGCATAACTAGCAAGCTCCGGAACTCTCCATAAGCGACCCCAGAGAAGTAGAGGGCGCAACCTTGCCTGGTCTTTAATAGGGCAACAGCCCATGTCAAGGAATAGGGGAAGGGTGGGGGTACTATAGGGAAGGCCCATTAAATCTTTCAAAAATTTATTTTCTGAACGGGTCAACTGATCCACATTCTGCGCCCCCCAAAGCTCTGCTCCATAAAGCGCCACACTCACCCCTCTTGCCTTATAGATGTCAAGTACTGGGGCAATTGGTTTGAGGGTGGAGGACCGTTGTTCTTTTAGCAGTGCCCCCACCACCCTTTTGTGGTTTAGCAGCATTTTATGAAGGTGACAATTCGACCTCATGGTGTCAGAGAGGCGGATTCCTAAATAGTCAAACTCCTTGACCCTTTCTAGGGGCACTGAGTTCAGTACAGGTGGCCTACCCCTTTTCTTCGGGGGATTCAGGACCAAATATTTGCTTTTTCCCGTGTTAATTTCTAATCCCCTCAGATTGCAAAACATTTGGAACCTATCAAGGAGGCTCTGCAACCCTACTGGGGTCTTGTAAATCAAGAGAGTGTCGTCTGCAAATAATAGAGTAGGTATTCTCCTGCCCGCCAGGGATGGAGCATCAGAAGGATTTTGTAAGAGATGCTCCACCACTCCATTGACGTATAGTGAGAACAGAGTGGGGGCTAAAACACAGCCCTGGTGGACACCTCTATTTACAATTATTCGGGCAGTCTTTTGGCCCTGGTTACCCCACCGAACCTGAGCTAAATTATCTACGTGAAACTTAATTATCAAAGATAATAGGTACGGTGGCATACCCAGATCTGCCAACACCCTCCATAGGCGGCTGCGGGGCACTAGGTCAAAGGCAGTTCGTAAATCTATGAAAGCAAGGTACAGACTACCTTTGCCCAGCACAACCACCTTCCAATATAACAACAGCAGATGAAATGACTGCTCAATGGTCCCGGTACCTGACCGAAAGCCCGCCTGAAAATCAGAAAGTATCCTATTCTCCTCTGCCCACTGGAGCATCCTCCCTAAAACCACCTTTCCTGCCACCTTTTGCGATGAGTCCAATAAGCTTATAGGGCGATAGTTAGCTGGATCGTCCCGACTCCCTTTTTTGAAAATCGGGACGACCTCAGCGCCCATCCAGGAATCTGGGAGAGGGGCATCATAGAAGCTTGCGTTAAGTAATGCTGATATGAGCTTTCCCCATTCTAATGGATTAATGCGAATCAAATCCCCAGGTAGCCCATCCGGCCCCGCAGCTTTATTTGGGATAAGGCACAAAATCGCATCCTCTACTTCCTTCCCTGTAAACAGGAGATCCTCACTCAATCCTGAAGAATCAACCAAAAAAGTTTCGACTGGATGTACCCCAACCCCCGTTGTCACAGTATAAAGGTTGGAAAAATGGTCAAACCATGACGCCTCAGGGATATTACATGTTATAAGGGAATCCATGGGTTTGTCCCTGGTTCTTATTAAATCCCAAAAACCCTTCGAATCCCTCCCAGAACTTGCCAATTTTACGTCACTCCAGAACTGATTCTCCCCCTCTTTCTTCGCCTTGCCAATAGCACCCTTGTACAACTTCCTGGCTATACTAATCAATGCGGTATCCTTGAGTTTAACTGCGATAATTAAGTCCCTTTTCGCACTTCTGCAGGGAGCAGAATACCAGCCAGGATTACCCTTGGGGCGCCCTGTCTTGTTGGCCCTATGACCTGGGTTTCGCATAGTGAAAAGATCTCCTAGTGCATCGGTAGTATGATTAAAAAGAGTGGAGATCTCATGGTCATTTAGCCTAAAGGAATCTAGTCTGGACAAGGCATTGGTCATGATTGATCTTATTTCCACAATCTTGCCTTCATCAAGAGCCACATTTTTCCATTTAAGGCGCCTCCCGCAATTCGAGGGGCAAACGTCACTTGTTGTCTTCCACACATGATGGGCTTGCAGTTTCTCCACAACTGTCCACATAGGGGACAGTGTCAAAGACAGCGGATTGTGATCGCTGTCAGATGAGGGGAGGACTGCCATTTCCAACAGATGACCCCAGAGCTTGAAATTCAACAGGATGTAGTCAATTCGAGATGTATGTCCTACCCTGTTGAAAGTATGGGCCCCACAAGAGTCCGACTTTGACCATCCATTTACTGCCCTCATAACATATTCCAGGGTTAAGGCATTTAAATGGATAGCAGTTTGGGTCCAGCTCTTAATGGGTGGAATTGACAGGGATGGAATCCCTCTCCTAACATCTTCTTCTTGGGAGCCTAGTATGTCATCCTCAGCTAGGGGTTCAAAAGTACAATTGAAGTCCCCTGCTAGCATAACATACGAATCAGTCCTACAAGATCTGAGTGCATCCTCTAAGCCCAGTAGGGTCAATGAGGGCGTGCCCCCTTTCGGGGATCTAACATAAATATTAAAGATCTCTAAAGTCCGCCCCCCGGAAGACCCTCTAACCACTATGCACCTTATATGATACCCCAATAAGATGCTTACCCAGATTAATAAACCGCCTGAAGGTCGACCTCTCCCGGCGGACGAAGGGATTGCAGGTACAAAGTAGGTAGTATAGCCAACCTTGTAACAGGGTTCCAGACACCAGGTTTCCTGGAATAAACATATCCCGAATGACTCAATAAAAGAGTTCCATTCCGGTATGTCCAAATTACGAGAAATGCCCGTTATGTTCCAGCTGACAATCTTCAAAACCTCGACATCAGCTGCAGCCTGTGCAGGGGGTAGCATCTGCACAGGTAGACTATCCTGAGATGCAAAGATGGTTGGAACGTCACTCGCCAGTTCCAACTGGTTTGGGGCATCAGAGGCAAACTCATCGGGATTTGAATAACCTGATAACTCCACGATAAGGAACGGAGCACTATCCTCGAAAGGAAATGGGATATGACAGGGTGGGTCCAAAACTGCCCCTTTACAATCTATAACACAGCTCTCTTTTTCGACAAATGCAGCAGGTGACTTCGTGAGAGGTCGGTCACTCTTTTGTCAACAGTTCTGCCAGGGCCAAGTGGGGTATGGGCATGGATTTTGACGAAGCAGGCTGAAATGGGGGGGATAATAAGAGGTATGCCTGCTATTCCATGCCTCCCAACTAGCCGCTCTAGTAGGCCGTACAGGAGCTGCGTGGAGATTAAAAAAACTAATGTCACGCGTACCAATTCCTATATTAGAACCCATACTTTCCTCACTATTGTTAGAACTGCAAACATAGGTGGCTACCCTGGGGTCTTCAAAATTGACTATAATGCAATCCCCCATTATGTCTTTGGGCCGGGTACCTAGCCAGCTAACCCTCCTCACATGAATAACCCGACCACCCAGTGAACTAGGGAGAGGTCTATTTTCTTTCAGCCACAATAAAGTTTTATTCTTTAATTTGGCATAAGACTCCTGTTTGCCTGGTTTTAGCAGAGGGAACCCAGTAAGTACTGCCACAAATGGTTGGCAGTCAGGGGGTAGATTGGGAATGGAGACAGGCACAATGCTTGGGGCATTTCTTGCTTGAGAAGTGGGAGTTGAAGTTATTTTGCCAGATTTAGTATTATTAGTACCAGTACAGTTATTATCGCTAAGTTTATTTGTCATAGCGGTAACACTTGTACTTGGGCCCACAAACCCCGCAGTTATCACTGGATGGGCAATGTTACCCAGTGCTGCGTTAGATTTCACTGAGACCCCCAATGTGGCCGCCCCAAACTTTGGGATAGCCCCAGAGGAGGCCGCAGTTTGTACAACAGGGCTATTTTCCTCAACCACCCCCTTGACTGCCCCACAGGTATTAGATAGGCTTATTGGGGCAGTAGGTAGCTCTCGCGGAGCAAGACTCCCAGATAAGCCATCCTCCCTAATTCTAGAATGGAGTTTAATGAGAGATTTTAGGGAGAAGAAATTGTCAAGGGTGACTTGCTCAAATCTGTCCAGTCGTTCTGTTAGCACCTTCACTCTCTCTAGTACCGGGATCAACAATGATTTCACGATTTTTTCAAGCTGGGTGATTAATGGAATTTCGGTAGTGGGGCCTTCAGTAGATACAGGGGGGTCAGACGTCAAATCCACACATGTCTTCTCTACAATGATACCAGTAGCTACTCCCCCTTTTTGCCCCTGAGGATGACCGGGACCCACCCTTGCACCCTTGTGAGACCAACCCACCCTACTTCCAACTCTCCTAGATTTCTTAAAGGGTTTTAAATAACTGCTCTTACGTGGACTAGCCGGACGTTTCCTTTTACTAGCAGCTAGGCCATTTGCTGCCAGTGGTAAGGGCACAGAAGGGGCAGAAAAATCCTCTTGACGAGGTAAGGTAGCAACAGGAAGCAAAAGTGCAGAGGTCTCAATCGGCCGTGGTTCTAGCGGGACGCTCTCACCTCCCATCGCAACCGCAGCAGACAAGCTCTCTAGCCGGTCCAGGCTGGCCCTGATCGCAACAACCTGTGGATGGTTAGGGTCTAATAAGTCGTTAGCTAAAGGATCAGGTGCATGAGCAGGTGAGACATTAACTAGAGGGACAGTTGGGTGTACTGGGGAGGGGGCTAGTGCCAAAGAGCCCAACGATGAGTGTTTGCCAATCAGGGGTTCCCGAGAAAGACGCCGTTCAGTCATGGCAATTTCTTTTTCAATTACCGTGACAACCCGGGTAATAAATTGGTCCATAGTCCCAGAAACACAACCAGCACCAGCCCCAACTACCCCCCTCGAGCCCCTACCAGATCGCGTACACATTGGCATAAACGCCTCAGCAAAGATAATTAAACCTCTATCTGCGCCTAGAAAAGGAATTCTTCAAGTTGACAGTCTCATAAGATACAATACTTCCTATCCGTGCACCTCCTGGAACACTTTTCAGAGGGGAGGCCCAGCCCAGCCTTGTCCAGCCCCGGACGGCCACAGACGGCCCGCTCTTTGCCCGGGCTTCGCCCGGCTCGTCCCGCGCGCGTCCCGTGATGCGCGTTGCAGGGTTTGAATTTATCCCACCTGTAGAGGGCGGGACGGGGAGGCGGCTTCAGGCCCAGATGGATTGTGGGCGATGTAGTGAGCCTTCCTCTAGTCCGCGGTCCTCCCAGCTGCGAGCGTTTCCCGCGAAGCGGGAAACGCGAGTGGGAACAGCAACAACAAGATGATCACAGGACAGCAGCAAAAGGGAAATACAGGAGCGTGGTTCTCCTCTCCTCGTGGCCCCCAATGTTCAAACAAACAATCCTCTCAGGAACAGTGGACAGAGTCTCCCCAATGCTCAAAATGCTGCAAAGTTGAAAGGAAATGGTAATAAAATGAATGTATTACCATTTCATTTTTTACTGCTCCCAGCCCATGCAGAGGGTCAAGGCAGGGCGGGGCCATAGCTGCTGATTGGCAGCAATGAGTGGTGCCCACTCCGGCTTAAAGAGAGCATGTCACTTTGACCAGCTGTCTTGTAACAGCCAACCTGACGTGCACTTTCAAGCTCTTCAACTTGAGCTGTCTTAGATAGCTGAATGGATCTCTCTGGATCTCTCTGCCGCCTTTGATATGGTGCCCCATCGCCAACTCTTGGCCCATCTCTCAAACATTGGAATCTCAGGTTTAGCTTGGGACTGGCTTAAATCATTTTTAGAAGACTGAACACAGCAGGTATGGCTGCCCCCGTTTTCCTCGGCCCCAAGAAAGGTGACCACGGGAGTTCCGCAGGGCTCTACTCTGAACCCCCTTCTCTTTAATGTATATGTTACACCATTATTCTATCTGGTGGAGGAGCTGGGAGCTAAGATCACAGCTTATGCAGATGATACTCAGCTCCTCTTTACATGGAAGGAAAAAGATTTGTCCCCGGATGTAGCCAAAAATTGTCTTTCTGCCTTTTTTAACTGGCTTGCAAGGGTTCAGCTCAAGTGCAATGAGGACAAGTCTGAGGTTCTTCTGTACGGGTCTTTCCCCCCCCCATTTCAGGGAAGATCTTTGGCCTGCTGAACATCCCAGGCCTAACTCAGTTGGAATCCTGGTTAAGAATTTGAGGGTCTGGTTTAGCGAGGACCTCCAGTTTTCTGTGCAGATAAAAAAGTGGCAGAAGTGTACTTTGGCACACTGAAATCACTTTGGAAGTTCCTGCCACTGCTTCACTGCTGAGATGTTGTGAATTCTAAGTTCCTCGAAGACAACTGCAATCAGCCACATTACAACTTTCAGTTGTCCTTGATATCACCTTCCGCAAACGGGGGCAGCTCTCTCTTGTTTACGGCGGCCAAAGCCTGGAATTCCCTTCCATGTGAATTGCAAAACACTCAGGATCTTACCCTGTTTAAAAAGCAATTAAAGACCTTGCTTTTTAACTAATTCACAGCTCCTCCTAGCTCCGTGCTCTTTGTTTTCTGCAGTTGGCTTTCGCGCCGGGACACTCTTGAGTATCTGTGCGTGCTTTAAATGTTTTATAACATAACATAACAGTCACAGGCCTGCAGTGCCTGAGGGAGCATCGAGCCAGCACACTCCAACCAATCCTGGTGCTTCTCTCATGCTGCCTAACATTATAAGCAGCATTAGAGCAGCGTCTGGAGTGGTTAGGGGAGCAGGGCTCTGAAACCACCTACTTCTAATGGACTGACGAACACTGAGGAGAACCGGAGGAGACGAGCCAGTGGGTAAGTATATAATTTATTTTTAATTGTAAGACCCACTGACTAGCACTGTGAAAAATTCACACTGCCTTCAGCCTCAACTCCAGAGCTCTGAGTTGAGGTTCGACCCATGATTGAAAGCTTTGGTGTTGACCCTAAAGGCATTCTCACAGTCTCAAAGTGCCTGTCAATGGGTCAAAATGATCAATTTGCTTGGCTCTACACTTATGCATGAATCCAGCTATGACTGGCTTTTAGAATGCTTAGCTCTGACAGCCATCACAATTTATTCTACCGTCATATATCATTTATCAATCTCTAATTTGGTTAAAATGTAAAATGCTGACAATGATGTTTTGGTAATACATTGATGCTCATTTTTTATGTAAATTTATGTATTTGTCAGTTATCATTTTAAAGTATGAAAATTCTAGCAAATTTGCCAAAGGCATGGAATGTGGAATAAAACCTTGAAACATAGGCTTTCCTAGACTTTTCCTGGAACAGGTCTAGATGAGATTAAACCTTAGGGGCATATTTACTAGGAAACTCTTAGAGTGCAGCCGTGCTCCAACAGTTTCCAAATGTAGGGATTCGCCGTTTATACAAGAATACAGTGCACCCCTGCCTTTCCCTTAGCGCTGGCACTAAATGGAGCTGCTTAGCGCCAACGCAGGTACTCTTGCACCATTGTGTCCCTTCCTCCACATAAACAATCAGTAATGGCGTTTTGTAACTTCTATGTTTGCTGCAGAATGCAGCACACATAGAAGTTGCAACTCCCCATTTTTTAATGTTTGTTTCTGTGTAGAAAGGGACACCTTCCGGCACATAAACAATCAAGGGCATTTTGCTGAAAGAGCAATAACGAGGAGAAATAAAGCATTTCCCCTAGTTTCGCCAGGTGCGGACCAGGTTTTCCCTGGTCTTAATTTTGGTGCTGCCCCTTATTTATTCCTCCCTTGTAAATACGGGGCAGTGTCAAAATCAATGGATGTTGCGGCGGAACACCCACCGTAACACCCATTGCTCATCCCTTTCACAGTAAGTGTACGGCGGTGTTAAGCCATGTTAAGTGGCTTAACGCTGCCTTCTGAATAAGACACAGCCCCTATCAACAAAGGAACGTCGGAAAAATTGACATTCATGTGGCAATAGGGGCTTGTAACAATGCCCCTTAATTTCCTGTCACCAGCTGGGAAAATGCTGAGAAATGCTTTAAAGTTATTTCCTGCTTATATTTCAAAAACATATTTATTAGAGAGCCCTGAGGAGCTCAGTGCTGCAGGACAGACCAGTAGGAATTTTTCCTGCACTTTGAAAATAGTGAGACTCATTTCTTGACATCTGGCCAGTGGGAATGTATTTGTATTCACTCTCATAATCAATATGTTCCACTGTGGTACAACAATGTGGTTAATTTTAGGTTTCAAGTGTGTCAACTATAGGCTAAAAACAGATGTCCTTTGTTAGAAACTGAGTTTACTGGTTGTGGTAGAGGGGGGCCTACTTAAGCAGGTACCACAATCCTTGTCAGGGTGAAGTTGCAATTAAACCCTAGACTAACTTGTTCTCAACCATGGGGTAACTTAGCACAGAGCTGTCAGGCTTAACTCAGAGGCAATGTGTAAAGTATTTGTGCACCACATCAAACAGTAGCACAGCTAAAACACACCACAAAAGGATCCCACATGAGTTTATAAAAATAGAGAATTTTTTTAATTAATTAAACAAGACAAAAATGACAAAAATACAATCAGTAAAACCGGAGATATGCAGGTTTAAAGATTTTAGTGAAAATATCTGGTCGCGCCGGACCGGGACCAAGTCAGAAGTTCAGGCCGACTGCAATGAAGCATGGGTCAGCTACAGGATCTCAGTTGGGCCAACTGATCAACAGTATCTTAAATCCTGGTTTTTGGCGTTGCAAGGTCCATCGCCTAGATTGCGTTGCACCGAGGTTCCGATGAGCTATGATGGGAGGTCCAGCGTTGTCATCAAGGATCCCATCAATGAGGGCTTGCGATGCAAAGTATGGCATCGAGGTTGCATCATGAAGTCGATGCGTTGGTTCTAAGGAGCTGTGAGACTGCGATGCGAAAACCTGTGTCATTGTTTGGGCAATTGGTGAGAGAGTTGAAATGCGAGGGCCTGCATCAGGAAAGCTTTGCAAAGGCAGTGGTTCCACAACGGGCTGCGAGGTTGATTCACAGTCCTTTCATCGAGAGAACCCTTGCAGCATAGGTGAAGCATTGGTTCTGCTCTGGATTGTGCAGCGTAGCAGATGAGATGTGTCGGTTCAGCTGGGTCCACAGATGGGCTGGAAGAGCACCTAGAGGCCCACTTCCAAGGGTCCAGGACTAGGGTGGCACCACTTGTCGCGGTAGGACTCACAGATTGCAGATTCCCGGTGCTGGGTTCAAAGTTGGTGGAGTCTTCTTTGCCTGAGGCTCTAGTCAGGATGCCAACCAATTATCCCTTGGAGTCACACTGGGGTCCTGGGTTCCACAGATTCAGGTCCAGTCCCTCTCACACAGTCAAAATGGAAGCTCTTTCAGTAGCACAACAGTCCTTCTTCCTGGCAGAGTATCCACAGGTCTAGAAGTGTACTCATGTGTTGGTGTCTAAGGTCCACTATCTAAGCCTAGTTCTGCTTTGAAGTGAGAGAAGCTTCTAGAGGTTTTCATTTAAGGTCCACGGGCTTCCTGCCTTCCCTGTTCTGGCTCCATACTAATTGCAGGGTGTCTGAAGCTTTTTGTGTAGAGGTGCTTACACTTGACTAGGCTGTGAATAGGCCTATGCATAGCCTATTCACAGCCTAATCAAGTGTAAGTAGAGCTGTGCCCAGTTTTAGCCTCCCATCCTGCCAGTGATGGCCCATCCATGCACATCTAAGCTCTCGCAGCCTATTCAAGTGTAAGTAGAGCTGTGCCTATTCACAGCCTATTCAAGTGTAAGTAGAACTGTACCCTGTTCCACCCTCCCATCCTGCCAGTGATTGCCCATCCAGGAACATTTAAGCTCTACATTGTGAATGGCAGTCTACTAGGAATATGAAAAGTCAAACTGTCAGCTACACCCAGTCATGTAACCCAGAGACAGGCCATAGGCACTAAATGACTATGGTAAGAAAAGGCCAAATTTATAAAAGTGGGAATTTCAAAATTGTAATTCAAAATCTGACTTTACTATAAAGAAGATTTTTCAGTACAATTCCAAAAACACAAACCATGAACTGGATACCTGTTCCATTTTTGCAAGTTACAGCTTATTAAAGGTAATATGGTAACTCGAATGTTATTGTATGGGAGAGTTAGGCCTTGCAGTAGAGAAAAACGAAGTTAAAAGCTTTTCACTACCAGAACATGTAAAACTTACAAGTACATATCCAACTTTCTAAATACATTGCACCCTGGCCTGTGGGCTGTTTAGGGTCTACCTTAGGGGTGATTTATATGTATTAAAAATTAAGGTTTGGGCCTGCTAAAGATGTATTTTGCCAGTTCGAAATGGCAAATGCAAAAACAGTTGATGGACAGAATGCAGAACAATGTCATACATTCACCCCAGTACAGAGATCTGGGCCTAAATCCATCGTTTTTTTGCTCACCATGCCATTCCAGTTTGAACCCAGTCATATGCAAATCAGTCTTTTTTTTTTTTCTTTTTTTTTATTCCTCATATACCAAAGTGGGCATTCTAGATGGAGAAAACCCGCCCCCTCTCCTCTTCCCGCGTTATTCCGATCTCGATGTTTTGAGGTCTGAGGAGAGATGGGAAGGAGATACCCCTCTAGTAGCAGCTGTTTTCTTATTCCACTCCATTTCATTCGAACCGTTAGACCCTTAGATGTTTTGGAGACAAAGAACCAACAGTGCCCAGGTGAAAATCATTGGAATATGCTCATCTGTTCCGCCATGCCACAAGGGCCGCCCAGATCGTATCTTGGCTTGCGCTATCGCAGGCCATATCAAGTTCACTTATGTAAATAAGGTATTTCAGACAATCTACAAAATTTGGGGCATTTTCACTCTTCCAGGCCTTGCATATTTCCCGTCGTGCCAGGATGATAACATAAAAAATGAATTTAGAAGCCGGATCATTCTGATCGCCATGCGATATTGATCCAAACATGATCATCCTGGTAGTTACTACTAATTGTCTGCCAAGTACATCGGCCAGAAACCCTTGCATTTTAAACCAATAATTCGTTAACATTGGGCATTCTACGAACATGTGCAGGTCGTCTGCGGCTGGCAGTTTGCATCTCGGGCAATAATAATCTAAACTTGTTATTTTGACTAATTTTTTAGGTGAAACGTATACTCTATACAATACAAAAAGGTGATTTATTTTTAGGGGGGCAGACTTAACCACCGTGTGAAGCATTGTGAAGGAGTCCACCCACAAATCTCGCAGATTGACGTCTATACCTAGTTTGGACCCAGCCATATGCAAATCAGTCTTGACCATGTACCTCATGGGAACAGTCCAGCCCGAACTGCCAAGCCAGGTCCTCCCTGAACTGGAAACAAGCATCCTAGGACCAGTTTCGGGGTTTCACCCCTCTTCAGCCAGGATAGCTTGATTCCAATGACAGTTTAAAACTGCACACAGACTGCAAAGGCAGGCCTGAGACATGTTTAAAGGACTACTGAAGTCAGTGGCAAAATCAGTGCTGCAGGCCCACTAGTAGCATTTAATTTACAGGCCCTGGGTACATGTAGAACCACTTTACTAGGGACATATATGTAAATTAAATATGCCAATTACATCAATCTTAGCATGGTTAGAGTTCCGTACTCTCTTTACTCTCCGTTCTCTTCCTTTGTCCTCATCCAGAGTTGTGATTGGTCTGAGTCCAGCTCAGAGAGGGACTTGGAGCCTGGGCATGTTCTCCAACCAGGCTGTACAATACAGCCAGTGGAGAACATGCAACGTGCACATGACTGTTTTGCCGGCTCTATATGGCCGGCCAAACAATCATTAGCACTTAGAGAGAGCCACCACTCATCCCCTCAGCTCTGCCCAACCCAGCCCCGCACCGCAAAACTGCCTCAGGCACAGAAAAATAAAATGATAATAACATTGCGTTATTATCATTTTATTTTTAATTTTTTGCAATGCTGAAGTGCTGCAGGGGCGGCTCCTCCTTCGCCTTAGTGGAGGAGCCGCCCCTGCAGGGTGGTGTCTCAGCGTATCAATCTGCTAGTACCATTCACCTGCACATTGAGGTGGTTTTAAATAACCCTATAAATGCTGAGTGTAATCTGTCACTAACTGGAGCTCATATAGATCATCACTAAGCTTCTGGTCAAAGGGAGGAGCTTCATATTTTCACCTAGCAGCAGGTGACAACACAGCTTTATAAAGATATGCCGGGCTGCAGACACTGCAGTCAAGCAATGTAGTTCCCCGCAGATTTGCCCTCTGTCAACCCATCTCTCCTCACCTCCTGGTGGAAATTTCCTACCCCATCCTACCCACCATTTAATACTCCTTGTACATGTGACCATCGCCCCATGCACTCTATGCTGCATTGCAGTATTCTCTTCTTATACAGTGCTGCGTATTTTTTTTGTAGCTAGGTTCACCATCTCTAGGTCCTATACACAGTGCTGGAAATGTATGAAATTTACACGAGATTTTATAAATTCGGGGTTAAGCATCACAAGAGAAAGTGGGTGCAGAATTTGGCAGTCAACACTCTTATTTTTTTTTAAAACAAACATTTATATTCTAAGGTTGCTAAAACGATTTCTTTGTGTGACAACAAACATGTATTAAAGGGGGTGGTGATGGACGGAGCATCAGAACCAATCAAATACTCACACCCAGTCAACAGATCTGGGTTTGATCCATCACCGTTCTTTAGCCCACTCTGCCACCCCAGTTCAGACATGGCCATATGCAAATCAGTCTGACCCTGTGCCTCATGGGAACAGTCCAGCCCGAACTGCCAAGCCATGCCTTCCCTCGACCGGAAACAAGCTTCCTAGGACCGGTTTCTGGCATTTTAGCCGTCTTCAGCCAGGCTTGCTTGAATCCAGTGGCAAAGTGAGCAAGGGACTCACGTCTGAGCATACCCTGCCAACTTATGGCGAACAAAGCGGTACAAAAGGGGGTGGTGATAGACGGAGCATCAGAACCAATCAAATACTCACACCCAGTCAACAGATCTGGGTTTGATCCATCACCGTTCTTTAGCCCACTCTGCCACCCCAGTTCAGACATGGCCATATGCAAATCAGTCTGACCCTGTGCCTCATGGGAACAGTCCAGCCCGAACTGCCAAGCCATGCCTTCCCTCGACCGGAAACAAGCTTCCTAGGACCGGTTTCTGGCATTTCAGCCACTTCAGCCAGGCTTGCTTGAATCCAGTGGCAAAGTGAGCAAGGGACTCACGTCTGAGCATACCCTGCCAACTTATGGCGAACAAAGCGGTACAAAAGGGGGTGGTGATGGACGGAGCATCAGAACCAATCAAATACTCACACCCAGTCAACAGATCTGGGTTTGATCCATCACCGTTCTTTAGCCCACTCTGCCACCCCAGTTCAGACATGGCCATATGCAAATCAGTCTGACCCTGCGCCTCATGGGAACAGTCCAGCCCGAACTGCCAAGCCATGCCTTCCCTGGACCGGAAACAAGCTTCCTAGGACCGGTTTCTGGCATTTCAGCCGTCTTCAGCCAGGCTTGCTTGAATCCAGTGGCAAAGTGAGCAAGGGACTCACGTCTGAGCATACCCTGCCAACTTATGGCGAACAAAGCGGTACAAAAGGGGGTGGTGATGGACGGAGCATCAGAACCAATCAAATACTCACACCCAGTCAACAGATCTGGGTTTGATCCATCACCGTTCTTTAGCCCACTCTGCCACCCCAGTTCAGACATGGCCATATGCAAATCAGTCTGACCCTGTGCCTCATGGGAACAGTCCAGCCCGAACTGCCAAGCCATGCCTTCCCTCGACCGGAAACAAGCTTCCTAGGACCGGTTTCTGGCATTTCAGCCGTCTTCAGCCAGGCTTGCTTGAATCCAGTGGCAAAGTGAGCAAGGGACTCACGTCTGAGCATACCCTGCCAACTTATGGCGAACAAAGCGGTACAAAAGGGGGTGGTGATGGACGGAGCATCAGAACCAATAAAACACTCACACCCAGTCAACAGATCTGGGTTTGATCCATCACCGTTCTTTAGCCCACTCTGCCACCCCAGTTCAGACATGGCCATATGCAAATCAGTCTGACCCTGTGCCTCATGGGAACAGTCCAGCCCGAACTGCCAAGCCATGCCTTCCCTCGACCGGAAACAAGCTTCCTAGGACCGGTTTCTGGCATTTTAGCCGTCTTCAGCCAGGCTTGCTTGAATCCAGTGGCAAAGTGAGCAAGGGACTCACGTCTGAGCATACCCTGCCAACTTATGGCGAGCAAAGCGGTACAAAAGGGGGTGGTGATGGACGGAGCATCAGAACCAATCAAATACTCACACCCAGTCAACAGATCTGGGTTTGATCCATCACCGTTCTTTAGCCCACTCTGCCACCCCAGTTCAGACATGGCCATATGCAAATCAGTCTGACCCTGTGCCTCATGGGAACAGTCCAGCCCGAACTGCCAAGCCATGCCTTCCCTCGACCGGAAACAAGCTTCCTAGGACCGGTTTCTGGCATTTCAGCCACTTCAGCCAGGCTTGCTTGAATCCAGTGGCAAAGTGAGCAAGGGACTCACGTCTGAGCATACCCTGCCAACTTATGGCGAACAAAGCGGTACAAAAGGGGGTGGTGATGGACGGAGCATCAGAACCAATCAAATACTCACACCCAGTCAACAGATCTGGGTTTGATCCATCACCGTTCTTTAGCCCACTCTGCCACCCCAGTTCAGACATGGCCATATGCAAATCAGTCTGACCCAGCGCCTCATGGGAACAGTCCAGCCCGAACTGCCAAGCCATGCCTTCCCTCGACCGGAAACAAGCTTCCTAGGACCGGTTTCTGGCATTTCAGCCGTCTTCAGCCAGGCTTGCTTGAATCTAGTGGCAAAGTGAGCAAGGGACTCACGTCTGAGCATACCCTGCCAACTTATGGTGAACAAAGCGGTACAAAAGGGGGTGGTGATGGACGGAGCATCAGAACCAATCAAACACTCACACCCAGTCAACAGATCTGGGTTTGATCCATCATCGTTCTTTAGCCCACTCTGCCACCCCAGTTCAGACATGGCCATATGCAAATCAGTCTGACCCTGTGCCTCATGGGAACAGTCCAGCCCGAACTGCCAAGCCATGCCTTCCCTCGACCGGAAACAAGCTTCCTAGGACCGGTTTCTGGCATTTTAGCCGTCTTCAGCCAGGCTTGCTTGAATCCAGTGGCAAAGTGAGCAAGGGACTCACGTCTGAGCATACCCTGCCAACTTATGGCGAACAAAGCGGTACAAAAGGGGGTGGTGATGGACGGAGCTTCAGAACCAATCAAATACTCACACCCAGTCAACAGATCTGGGTTTGATCCATCACCGTTCTTTAGCCCACTCTGCCACCCCAGTTCAGACATGGCCATATGCAAATCAGTCTGACCCTGTGCCTCATGGGAACAGTCCAGCCCGAACTGCCAAGCCATGCCTTCCCTCGACCGGAAACAAGCTTCCTAGGACCGGTTTCTGGCATTTTAGCCGTCTTCAGCCAGGCTTGCTTGAATCCAGTGGCAAAGTGAGCAAGGGACTCACGTCTGAGCATACCCTGCCAACTTATGGCGAGCAAAGCGGTACAAAAGGGGTTGGTGATGGACGGAGCATCAGAACCAATCAAATACTCACACCCAGTCAACAGATCTGGGTTTGATCCATCACCGTTCTTTAGCCCACTCTGCCACCCCAGTTCAGACATGGCCATATGCAAATCAGTCTGACCCTGTGCCTCATGGGAACAGTCCAGCCCGAACTGCCAAGCCATGCCTTCCCTCGACCGGAAACAAGCTTCCTAGGACCGGTTTCTGGCATTTCAGCCACTTCAGCCAGGCTTGCTTGAATCCAGTGGCAAAGTGAGCAAGGGACTCACGTCTGAGCATACCCTGCCAACTTATGGCGAACAAAGCGGTACAAAAGGGGGTGGTGATGGACGGAGCATCAGAACCAATCAAATACTCACACCCAGTCAACAGATCTGGGTTTGATCCATCACCGTTCTTTAGCCCACTCTGCCACCCCAGTTCAGACATGGCCATATGCAAATCAGTCTGACCCAGCGCCTCATGGGAACAGTCCAGCCCAAACTGCCAAGCCATGCCTTCCCTCGACCGGAAACAAGCTTCCTAGGACCGGTTTCTGGCATTTCAGCCGTCTTCAGCCAGGCTTGCTTGAATCCAGTGGCAAAGTGAGCAAGGGACTCACGTCTCAGCATACCCTGCCAACTTATGGTGAACAAAGCGGTACAAAAGGGGGTGGTGATGGACGGAGCATCAGAACCAATCAAACACTCACACCCAGTCAACAGATCTGGGTTTGATCCATCATCGTTCTTTAGCCCACTCTGCCACCCCAGTTCAGACATGGCCATATGCAAATCAGTCTGACCCTGTGCCTCATGGGAACAGTCCAGCCCGAACTGCCAAGCCATGCCTTCCCTCGACCGGAAACAAGCTTCCTAGGACCGGTTTCTGGCATTTCAGCCGTCTTCAGCCAGGCTTGCTTGAATCCAGTGGCAAAGTGAGCAAGGGACTCTCGTCTGAGCATACCCTGCCAACTTATGGCGAACAAAGCAGTACAAAAGGGGGTGGTGATGGATGGAGCATCAGAACCAATCAAATACTCACACCCAGTCAACAGATCTGGGTTTGATCCATCACCGTTCTTTAGCCCACTCTGCCACCCCAGTTCAGACATGGCCATATGCAAATCAGTCTGACCCTGTGCCTCATGGGAACAGTCCAGCCCGAACTGCCAAGCCATGCCTTCCCTCGACCGGAAACAAGCTTCCTAGGACCGGTTTCTGGCATTTCAGCCACATCAGCCAGGCTTGCTTGAATCCAGTGGCAAAGTGAGCAAGGGACTCACGTCTGAGCATACCCTGCCAACTTATGGCGAACAAAGCGGTACAAAAGGGGGTGGTGATGGACGGAGCATCAGAACCAATCGAATACTCACACCCAGTCAACAGATCTGGGTTTGATCCATCACCGTTCTTTAGCCCACTCTGCCACCCCAGTTCAGACATGGCCATATGCAAATCAGTCTGACCCTGCGCCTCATGGGAACAGTCCAGCCCGAACTGCCAAGCCATGCCTTCCCTGGACCGGAAACAAGCTTCCTAGGACCGGTTTCTGGCATTTCAGCCGTCTTCAGCCAGGCTTGCTTGAATCCAGTGGCAAAGTGAGCAAGGGACTCACGTCTGAGCATACCCTGCCAACTTATGGCGAACAAAGCGGTACAAAAGGGGGTGGTGATGGACGGAGCATCAGAACCAATCAAACACTCACACCCAGTCAACAGATCTGGGTTTGATCCATCACCGTTCTTTAGCCCACTCTGCCACCCCAGTTCAGACATGGCCATATGCAAATCAGTCTGACCCTGTGCCTCATGGGAACAGTCCAGCCCGAACTGCCAAGCCATGCCTTCCCTTCACCGGAAACAAGCTTCCTAGGACTGGTTTCTGGCATTTCAGCCGTCTTCAGCCAGGCTTGCTTGAATCCAGTGGCAAAGTGAGCAAGGGACTCACGTCTGAGCATACCCTGCCAACTTATGGCGAACAAAGCGGTACAAAAGGGGGTGGTGATAGACGGAGCATCAGAACCAATCAAATACTCACACCCAGTCAACAGATCTGGGTTTGATCCATTACCGTTCTTTAGCCCACTCTGCCACCCCAGTTCAGACATGGCCATATGCAAATCAGTCTGACCCTGTGCCTCATGGGAACAGTCCAGCCCGAACTGCCAAGCCATGCCTTCCCTCGACCGGAAACAAGCTTCCTAGGACCGGTTTCTGGCATTTCAGCCACTTCAGCCAGGCTTGCTTGAATCCAGTGGCAAAGTGAGCAAGGGACTCACGTCTGAGCATACCCTGCCAACTTATGGCGAACAAAGCGGTACAAAAGGGGGTGGTGATGGACGGAGCATCAGAACCAATCAAATACTCACACCCAGTCAACAGATCTGGGTTTGATCCATCACCGTTCTTTAGCCCACTCTGCCACCCCAGTTCAGACATGGCCATATGCAAATCAGTCTGACCCTGCGCCTCATGGGAACAGTCCAGCCCGAACTGCCAAGCCATGCCTTCCCTGGACCGGAAACAAGCTTCCTAGGACCGGTTTCTGGCATTTCAGCCGTCTTCAGCCAGGCTTGCTTGAATCCAGTGGCAAAGTGAGCAAGGGACTCACGTCTGAGCATACCCTGCCAACTTATGGCGAACAAAGCGGTACAAAAGGGGGTGGTGATGGACGGAGCATCAGAACCAATCAAATACTCACACCCAGTCAACAGATCTGGGTTTGATCCATCACCGTTCTTTAGCCCACTCTGCCACCCCAGTTCAGACATGGCCATATGCAAATCAGTCTGACCCTGTGCCTCATGGGAACAGTCCAGCCCGAACTGCCAAGCCATGCCTTCCCTCGACCGGAAACAAGCTTCCTAGGACCGGTTTCTGGCATTTCAGCCGTCTTCAGCCAGGCTTGCTTGAATCCAGTGGCAAAGTGAGCAAGGGACTCACGTCTGAGCATACCCTGCCAACTTATGGCGAACAAAGCGGTACAAAAGGGGGTGGTGATGGACGGAGCATCAGAACCAATAAAACACTCACACCCAGTCAACAGATCTGGGTTTGATCCATCACCGTTCTTTAGCCCACTCTGCCACCCCAGTTCAGACATGGCCATATGCAAATCAGTCTGACCCTGTGCCTCATGGGAACAGTCCAGCCCGAACTGCCAAGCCATGCCTTCCCTCGACCGGAAACAAGCTTCCTAGGACCGGTTTCTGGCATTTTAGCCGTCTTCAGCCAGGCTTGCTTGAATCCAGTGGCAAAGTGAGCAAGGGACTCACGTCTGAGCATACCCTGCCAACTTATGGCGAGCAAAGCGGTACAAAAGGGGGTGGTGATGGACGGAGCATCAGAACCAATCAAATACTCACACCCAGTCAACAGATCTGGGTTTGATCCATCACCGTTCTTTAGCCCACTCTGCCACCCCAGTTCAGACATGGCCATATGCAAATCAGTCTGACCCTGTGCCTCATGGGAACAGTCCAGCCCGAACTGCCAAGCCATGCCTTCCGTCGACCGGAAACAAGCTTCCTAGGACCGGTTTCTGGCATTTCAGCCACTTCAGCCAGGCTTGCTTGAATCCAGTGGCAAAGTGAGCAAGGGACTCACGTCTGAGCATACCCTGCCAACTTATGGCGAACAAAGCGGTACAAAAGGGGGTGGTGATGGACGGAGCATCAGAACCAATCAAATACTCACACCCAGTCAACAGATCTGGGTTTGATCCATCACCGTTCTTTAGCCCACTCTGCCACCCCAGTTCAGACATGGCCATATGCAAATCAGTCTGACCCAGCGCCTCATGGGAACAGTCCAGCCCGAACTGCCAAGCCATGCCTTCCCTCGACCGGAAACAAGCTTCCTAGGACCGGTTTCTGGCATTTCAGCCGTCTTCAGCCAGGCTTGCTTGAATCTAGTGGCAAAGTGAGCAAGGGACTCACGTCTGAGCATACCCTGCCAACTTATGGTGAACAAAGCGGTACAAAAGGGGGTGGTGATGGACGGAGCATCAGAACCAATCAAACACTCACACCCAGTCAACAGATCTGGGTTTGATCCATCATCGTTCTTTAGCCCACTCTGCCACCCCAGTTCAGACATGGCCATATGCAAATCAGTCTGACCCTGTGCCTCATGGGAACAGTCCAGCCCGAACTGCCAAGCCATGCCTTCCCTCGACCGGAAACAAGCTTCCTAGGACCGGTTTCTGGCATTTTAGCCGTCTTCAGCCAGGCTTGCTTGAATCCAGTGGCAAAGTGAGCAAGGGACTCACGTCTGAGCATACCCTGCCAACTTATGGCGAACAAAGCGGTACAAAAGGGGGTGGTGATGGACGGAGCTTCAGAACCAATCAAATACTCACACCCAGTCAACAGATCTGGGTTTGATCCATCACCGTTCTTTAGCCCACTCTGCCACCCCAGTTCAGACATGGCCATATGCAAATCAGTCTGACCCTGTGCCTCATGGGAACAGTCCAGCCCGAACTGCCAAGCCATGCCTTCCCTCGACCGGAAACAAGCTTCCTAGGACCGGTTTCTGGCATTTTAGCCGTCTTCAGCCAGGCTTGCTTGAATCCAGTGGCAAAGTGAGCAAGGGACTCACGTCTGAGCATACCCTGCCAACTTATGGCGAGCAAAGCGGTACAAAAGGGGTTGGTGATGGACGGAGCATCAGAACCAATCAAATACTCACACCCAGTCAACAGATCTGGGTTTGATCCATCACCGTTCTTTAGCCCACTCTGCCACCCCAGTTCAGACATGGCCATATGCAAATCAGTCTGACCCTGTGCCTCATGGGAACAGTCCAGCCCGAACTGCCAAGCCATGCCTTCCCTCGACCGGAAACAAGCTTCCTAGGACCGGTTTCTGGCATTTCAGCCACTTCAGCCAGGCTTGCTTGAATCCAGTGGCAAAGTGAGCAAGGGACTCACGTCTGAGCATACCCTGCCAACTTATGGCGAACAAAGCGGTACAAAAGGGGGTGGTGATGGACGGAGCATCAGAACCAATCAAATACTCACACCCAGACAACAGATCTGGGTTTGATCCATCACCGTTCTTTAGCCCACTCTGCCACCCCAGTTCAGACATGGCCATATGCAAATCAGTCTGACCCAGCGCCTCATGGGAACAGTCCAGCCCAAACTGCCAAGCCATGCCTTCCCTCGACCGGAAACAAGCTTCCTAGGACCGGTTTCTGGCATTTCAGCCGTCTTCAGCCAGGCTTGCTTGAATCCAGTGGCAAAGTGAGCAAGGGACTCACGTCTGAGCATACCCTGCCAACTTATGGTGAACAAAGCGGTACAAAAGGGGGTGGTGATGGACGGAGCATCAGAACCAATCAAACACTCACACCCAGTCAACAGATCTGGGTTTGATCCATCATCGTTCTTTAGCCCACTCTGCCACCCCAGTTCAGACATGGCCATATGCAAATCAGTCTGACCCTGTGCCTCATGGGAACAGTCCAGCCCGAACTGCCAAGCCATGCCTTCCCTCGACCGGAAACAAGCTTCCTAGGACCGGTTTCTGGCATTTCAGCCGTCTTCAGCCAGGCTTGCTTGAATCCAGTGGCAAAGTGAGCAAGGGACTCTCGTCTGAGCATACCCTGCCAACTTATGGCGAACAAAGCAGTACAAAAGGGGGTGGTGATGGATGGAGCATCAGAACCAATCAAATACTCACACCCAGTCAACAGATCTGGGTTTGATCCATCACCGTTCTTTAGCCCACTCTGCCACCCCAGTTCAGACATGGCCATATGCAAATCAGTCTGACCCTGTGCCTCATGGGAACAGTCCAGCCCGAACTGCCAAGCCATGCCTTCCCTCGACCGGAAACAAGCTTCCTAGGACCGGTTTCTGGCATTTCAGCCACATCAGCCAGGCTTGCTTGAATCCAGTGGCAAAGTGAGCAAGGGACTCACGTCTGAGCATACCCTGCCAACTTATGGCGAACAAAGCGGTACAAAAGGGGGTGGTGATGGACGGAGCATCAGAACCAATCGAATACTCACACCCAGTCAACAGATCTGGGTTTGATCCATCACCGTTCTTTAGCCCACTCTGCCACCCCAGTTCAGACATGGCCATATGCAAATCAGTCTGACCCTGCGCCTCATGGGAACAGTCCAGCCCGAACTGCCAAGCCATGCCTTCCCTGGACCGGAAACAAGCTTCCTAGGACCGGTTTCTGGCATTTCAGCCGTCTTCAGCCAGGCTTGCTTGAATCCAGTGGCAAAGTGAGCAAGGGACTCACGTCTGAGCATACCCTGCCAACTTATGGCGAACAAAGCGGTACAAAAGGGGGTGGTGATGGACGGAGCATCAGAACCAATCAAACACTCACACCCAGTCAACAGATCTGGGTTTGATCCATCACCGTTCTTTAGCCCACTCTGCCACCCCAGTTCAGACATGGCCATATGCAAATCAGTCTGACCCTGTGCCTCATGGGAACAGTCCAGCCCGAACTGCCAAGCCATGCCTTCCCTTCACCGGAAACAAGCTTCCTAGGACTGGTTTCTGGCATTTCAGCCGTCTTCAGCCAGGCTTGCTTGAATCCAGTGGCAAAGTGAGCAAGGGACTTTTGTACCGCTTTGTTCGCCATAAGTTGGCAGGGTATGCTCAGACGTGAGTCCCTTGCTCACTTTGCCACTGGATTCAAGCAAGCCTGGCTGAAGACAGCTGAAATGCCAGAAACCGGTCTTAGGAAGCTTGTTTCCGGTGAAGGGAAGGCATGGCTTGGCAGTTCGGGCTGGACTGTTCCCATGAGGCGCAGGGTCAGACTGATTTGCATATTGCCATATCTGAACTGGGGTGGCAGAGTGGACTAAAGAACGGTAATTTTTGTAGTCTGGTGGGCGGTCCTTTGGCATTCCAATAGTGGTGCCTTTTAAAAAGGCACCACAATGGGAAGGTCAGTTGCTGTTCCTGCACGGCATGGACTGTTGGACTGTTAAGTTCAGGTCGTGCAGGACAGGGGGTTCATGCACACAGGGGGGCACAACATGTGTCCCCTTGAATGTATCCTCAGGCCCAGAGGCACAAGGGGGCCCACAGGGCCCCCTTTGTTTCCTCCCTGCCTTACTTTTCACAGCCTAGCTATCCCATGCTGCTGCACTGCTTTGCACTGCTCCCTGTTTTTCTGAATGCATTGTCCTGCTTTTGCCTCATTTTGTTCTGCTTTCTTCTTCCTTTTCCCCTTGTTTTTCTGAGTGCTTTCTCCTGCTTTTCCCTAATTTTTCAATGCTTCTGCTTGTATTTTTCCCCATTTGCTCTCCCGCCTGCCGCCTATATTCCTGCCTTCCACCTAGCCCTGCCCACCTCCTCCCATCGCTCTTCCTTCCTCCCAGGACCTACTTAATGGAGACAGAAGGTCGAACCCATTGACCAGGACCCAGACCAGCTCCCCCTTGCTGCTGCACCCCTCCACTTCCTCCACATTTTCCTGAGTGCTTTATCCTGCTTTTCCCTTTTTAGGTCGAGCCTATAGCAGCGCTCATGCGCTGCAATAGGAAAACGACCTCTTGCAGCTGACTAGGACTTTTCACAAGCTCATGCTTGTGGCATTTTTTCCACCAATATTTCTATTGGTGTTTGCGTGCGTCTTCCTTAAAAGACAGCACGCAATTGGGTAAAGGCGGGTGCATGTCCCGCCTTTCCCAGCAAATGTAACCGCCCACGGCCTATGGCTTGCGGTTATGTGCAGAGCGGCATTTGTTTCCAATAATCGCGAATGCGAGACGCGTTCGCGTTAATTAGAAACAGATTCTCCGGGAGGCAGAGAGATTGGGCTTAAGCAGCCTGGGACTAGCGTGTCAGTCACCAGTGTGTTTAGATGCACCACAGGATCACATGACACCTGGGGTGCTTAGATGCAGTGCAGGCTCACACAGCGCCTGCGGAGCTTAGATGCACCGCAGCCTCACACAGCCCCTGGGGTGTTTAGATGCACCGCAGGATCACATGACACCTGGGGCGCTTAGATGCTGTGCAGGCTCGCACAGCACCTGGGGCGCTTAAGATTAACCGCAAGCTCACACCGCGCCTGCAGCGCTTAGATGCACAGCAGGCTCACACAGTGCCTGCAGCACTTAGATGTAGTGCAGGGTCGCATAGCGCCTGCAATTTAGATGCACCACAGGGTCGCATAGAGCCCATGGCATTTAGATGCAGTGCAGGGTCACAAAACGCCTGCGGCGCTTAGATGCACTGCAGGCTCACCCAGCGCCTGCAGCGCTTAGATGTACTGCAGGCTCACACAGCACCTGCAGTGCTTAGAGGCAGTGCGGGGTCGCATAGCGCCTGGGGCACTTAGATGCACCGTAGGCTCACACAGCGCCTGTGGCGTTTAGATGCACCGCAGGGTCACACAGCGCCTGCACGGCTTAAATGCACCTCAGAGATGCACTGTGGGTTGTTCATAGAGTATGTTGTTGAAGCAGTGAGCTTTCATACCCCCTAAGCAAAGTGCGGTGCCCTGCTCTCTTTTAATCCTAGTTATAAGGATTTGCACCTTTGCTCTGTACTTTTAACTTGAAAAAATGTCTTGAATTTACAAAATGCAGTAAGAGTGCCGGGTCCCGGGGGAAGCAGAGTCGCAGACTAGTCTTCCCCCGGGGTCTTTCGCGCAGAGGTAGGACCAGGCAGGGTCAAGGGGTGGAGTTAGGGGGTGGGTATAAGAGCGCAGGGGAGGAAGGCGACTTCCTCTTCCTGCGCTCGGCACCATCGGGAGGGTTTAGCAAAGGGGTTGATTAGGTGGTTTTGTGTAGTGTAGGGGTTTTGGGCCGTTGGTCTGCATTTCCGGCGGAGTGGTGTAGCGTCGGGTGGGCGCTGTATCGTGGCAGAAGGAGGAGCGGCGCTCGGCGGCGGAGGCGGATGGCTTCCTCGGAGGAGGTGAGGCGGGCCTTACTGGTTCTGGGGCGTGCCGGGCGGGAGGATCTCCTCCGGCCCGGTGTGCTGGGGGAGGCGTGGGTAGGGTTTGAGCGTGCCCCGCGAGCGGCTTCGGCGGGGGTGGCGGCGGTGGTAATGGCGTGTCAGGAGGAGCCGCCGCCACCGTCTCTGTCAGCGGTGCGCGGGAGGGGGCGTGCCTCTCAGCGCTCGTGGTCGGCACGCGGGGCCGGCGTAGGAGTCTGCCTCCGCGCCTTAATTTTCCCCCACTGACTTTCCAGGCCCAGGGGGCAGGGGGGGGGGGGCGTTTTGTCTGCTCCGTCCACGGGGGAGCAGCTAACGGGGGCAACGGGCACGGCAGGTCGGCCCGCAGACAAGGGTGGGGAGGGGGGACCAGTGGCAGAGGGGCCTCGTAGTCCGGCGTTGGCAGCTGGGGAGGGCAGGCACGATGGGGCAGTGGTGGTTGAGGGAGGGGGGTGCTTGGTGGCTCCCGGGGGGGTGGAGAGTGGGAGGAGTTGATTAGATCGGGGGAGAGGTCGTGGGTGGAGGAGAGTGACAGGGGGTCGCGGGGGCAGGCAGGGACGGCTGGGAAGGCTTTGAGGCCTGATGGTGCCGGGGCCCACTCAGGTTGGAGCGGCCTGAGGGTTAGGGGGGGATCCAAGTCGGCGGCTGTCGGCAGAGTTCGGGGGAGTATGGCGGGGCACAAGATGGCCCCATGTCACCGTCAGGAAGCAGTAGGGCGGTCCGCGGCGGCCATCCCTCCGGCGTGGGAGCGGGCAACGGCGTCGGGTGTGAAAGGGTCGCGGGTGTCTGGCACTGTGAGTGGCAAGGGTGTGAAGAGAGCGGTGAGAGAAGTGTTGTGGGCGCCTGAGGGTTTGGAGACTGAGTTTGAGTTGGATTATGAGGAGGAGAGTGAGGAGCTTGAGGACGGGGAGGTGAGGGACGACTGTGACCTGTTGGGCGCGGGCAAGGACAACGGAGACATTGGTGTGTTACAGGTGCCCCAGAGACCGGCGGCCAAGGAGAAGGCAGGGACACGAAGGGCGTCCACCTCCGGAGGCCGGCCCAGTGAGCGGCACCCGGCATTGGCAGGTGAGAGGGCTTGGTGGTCGGTGTGGGATGGTGGCCCAAAGGGAGGAAAGAAGAAGGCGTGTAGGTCAATTGGGGTGGGAGAGGTTTCGGTGAGGGAGGTTGGGGAGGCCCCGAAGGGCAGGCCCGCGCAAGGGGACAAACCGGTCGGGGGTAAGGCGGTGACGTCAGCGGGGGTACAGACGGAGAAGGAGGACGGGACTGGGGACAAAGGGGACAAGTCAGGGGAGAAGCACCCGAAGAAGCTGCCCTACATGGGTTTAGCTATGCCCTTGGGGTCGCACTTGTCTGAAAAGATTAAGAGTAAGATCTGGAAGCACGAGTATGTGGCCGTTTTTAAATTATTGCACCGGGAAGTGCAGGCCAAGGAGGGCTCAAAGGAGGAAGAGTGGGAGTTGACTAGGCGGCCAAGGGTACCGGTGAACATGGAGAACTGGACGTCGGCATTTCTCATTTATGCGAGCATATACTGCGAGAAGCACCTGGACAGGGCCATCGCATTGTTAAAGTATATGGACATAATTAGGAAGGCCCAAATGCAGTTTGGGGGTTTCGCTTGGCTGAGTTATGATGAGGAGTTCAGGGCGCGGGTTAGCGCGAACCCGGAGAAGCATTGGGGTGAGGTGGATCAGGAATTATGGATGCAGTGGATGGCGTCAACGCATTCCTCGACATCGACACACACGGCTAGCGGGCTGCCGGTCACGTACCGGTCGTTTCAGTCGCGTCCCGCCCAAAGCGGGGCGGGAGGGAACGCAGCCAGTACAGGGGGCACAGGGCAGGCCAACAAGCCCGGCAGCTACAATACCGGGGCCTGTTGGAGTTACAACAGGGGTTACTGTTCCAGGTATCCGTGCAAGTTCAAGCACGAGTGCTCTAAGTGTGGGGGGAAGCATGCCCTTACGCAATGCTTTACGCTCACCACCCCTTCCGAACAGTGGAGGAATTCCAAAGGTAAGGGTCCGGCTGGACAGAAGGGCTCCTACACCGGTTAAGGTGGGGGCTATGGCCCCGTGGCTCTCCCTCTACCCGGACAGGGAGGCAGCCTTGAAGATTCGGTGGGGCTTTACAGAAGGTTTTCGGGTCGGTTATCAAGGTTCCAGATCAAGGAGATGGGCCGACAACCTTAAATCAGCTAAAGAATTGCCGGGGGTGGTGGCGTCCAAACTCTGGCAAGAGGTGGAGGAAGGGAGGATTGCCGGCCCCTTTTATGAATGGCCGATGGATGACTTGATTATTTCCCCGTTGGGGGTGGTGCCAAAGAAGGAAAAAGGGGAGTTTCGGATGATACATCACCTGTCGTGGCCGAAGGGACAGTCGGTGAATGACTTTATCGCGGAGGAAGATTTGCGGGTGCTCTACGCGTCGGATGATGATGCGATTCGCTTGGTGCGGATGTGTGGGCCGGGGGCAGAATTGGTGAAATGTGATGTGAAGTCGGCTTTCCGCCTGCTGCCTATACACCCTGCGGATTTCGCGCTTCTGGGGATGCAGTTCGGTGGGGCCATTTTTGTGGACAAAGTCCTGCCCATGGGGTGTGCGATTTCTTGCGCATTGTTTGAACTGTTTAGCCCCTTCCTGCAGTGGGCGTTTACGCAGCTGAGTGGGCATCGGGAGGTCACGCACTATCTGGATGACTTCCTGTTCCTTGGGAGGGCGAGATCTGGGGACTGTTGCAGGGCTCTGACATGTTTCCAGGAGATGTCGAGGCAGTTTGGGGTCCCGTAGGCACCTGAAAAGACTAGTGGGCCGTGTTGTGTTGTGACATTCTTGGGCATTGAGCTGGATTCCACTGAGTGGACAGCGAGGCTCCCGGCCGCGAAGGTAGCTGAAATTCAGGAGTGCCTTCAATGGGTGATTGGTGAGAAGAGGATCGTGTTGAGGGAGGTGCAGCAACTGTTGTTTTTTTTAACTTTGCGTGCAGGGTGGTCAGGGCGGGACGGACGTTCTGCAGACGGCTCAACATGGCCATGTCGGGGGCAGTGCTTCCACACCACAGGGTCAGGATCTCCATGGGAGTGAGGGCGGATCTGAGGACATGGTGGACGTTCTTGGCAGATTCCAATGGGGTATCTTTGGACTTTGTGGAGGAAAGGACGGTTTGGCAAATCCAAATTTACTCAGATGCGGCTGGGGCGGCTGGTTTTGACATTTTCTGGGATGGGAGGTGGTGTGCAGAGACCTGGCCGGATCACTGGATGAAGCAGGGGAGGAGCATTGCGTTTTTGGAATTCTTTCCCTTGTTGGTGGCTCTTGAAGTGTGGGGTCCTGAGTTTCAGAACAGGGCGGTGTTGTTCCACGTGGACAACATGACGGTGGTCGAGTTGGTCAACCGACAGAGGGCCAGGGACCTGAGGGTGTTGCGATTGTTGAGGAGTTTCATGCTGATATGCTTGCGTCTGAATGTGGTTTTTCGAGCCAAACATGTTCCGGGAGCGAATAATGACATAGTGGATGCTTTGTCTCGTTCGCAGTGGCAACGGTTCCGGCGATTGGCACCTGGAGCGGATCTGTGGAAGACCGGGCTGCCGGACAGCATTTGGGCCTTGGGGGAGTGAGGGTGATAGGCCTAGTTGAGAATTCTATTGCTGCTACCACCAGGCGGACCTACAGACTGGCGTGGGCGGAGTTTGGAGCCTTTATGGGCTGGAGCGGGGACTCTGCCTTTGGGGGACGGACCACAGTGGAGCAAGGAGTGTTACAGTTTGTATTGCATTGCATGGAGAAGGGGTTGTCGGCTGCGACCATTTCAGGGAAATTGGCAGGAGTGTCATTTTATGGTTGTTTGTTTTTTGGTTTTGACCCTACGAAAAGTGTGATTGTCAGTAGGGCGCTCCGGGGTTGGAGCAGGGAGAGAGTGGGGGGGAGGGTTCCGAGGGAGGTCATAACATTTGAGGTGTTGGTAAGGTTGGTTGCGGTTGCCGCTCTGTTGTTATGATGAGTTTGAGGTTCGAATTTTTCGTTTGTGCATGATTTGGATGTTTTTTTGGGGCTTTTCGGGTTTCGGAATTGTTGGGCACACGGGCGGGGGAGGGGCAGAGGTATGAGGAGGTCAGGTTGGATGCCGGGCGCTTGGGCATTTGGTTTGGTCGGTCCAAAACAGATCAGTTGGGGTGGGGCAAAAGGGTGTGGCTGAGCGAGAATGGTTGGGTGAGTGTATGCCCGGTGGCTGAATGGCGGTCATTTGTGCATACTACACAGGTAGCGCAAGGGGAAATTTTTTGTCACAGGTCGGGTGCACGAGTGACGGCGGGTCAGTTGTTGGCAGTGCTGCGCATGGCATTGGTGCGTAGTGGTTTGGAGCCGGCTGGTTTTGGGACTCACTCGTTTCGAATTGGGGCGGCGACGGCGGCAGCCCGGCTGGGGTGGTCCTGGGATAGGATTCGGCAGATTGGGAGATGGAGGTCACGGTGCTGTGAGCGGTATGTGAGGAAGTGAGGGGTCTGGCAGTTTTTCTATGTGTGTCTAACATTTGTTTCTCCTTTAGGTTGCGTGGGAGGACCTGGGGCCAACACGGTCACGTGAATTGTGGGGCATTCTTTTGTGTACTGGGCGTCAAAGTATGTGGAGCAACAGGTGTACGGCCGTAACCTGGGACTCAAAGGACAACATCACGAGGTGCACTGGTGGGGAAAAGGGGGAATGCGATGGGGGGCACTATTGCCCTGGCTCGCGAAGATGGTCCCACAGAAGGGATGCCCGGATCTGTTGATCATCCATTTGGGGGAAAATGACTTGGTTCGGCTGTCGGGTTTGGCGCTCTTACAGCTGGTGCAAAGAGACTTGGAGGTACTGAAACACAGGCTGGCAGGGGCGTGCATTGCCTGGACTGAATTTGTCCCGAGGAGAACCTGGAGGGGTGCTGTTAAACATGGGGCAATTGAGAAGGCGAGAGGGAAACTTAACAGAGCAATGCTAGTTTTTTGTGGGGACAAAGACATTAAGGTGATCAGCCACCCAGGACTGCGACTGGAGGAACCGCTACTGTTTAGGGATGACCGAGTGCATTTTCCAGAATGGGGAATGCGTACTACATGATGGAAATGAGAGATGTGGTCAGCAAGCTCTGGAACGAGGCAATTTGGTGTCGCAGAGATGTTTGAGCGGGCAGGGATGTGTGTGGTTTGTCCAGTCCCGGGGGTGGGGCAGGTATCCGCCCTAAAGGGGGCTACCTGGTTTGCGGTACTTTGGAAGGGTGGGGGGAGTCATTAGCGGGCACACCCATCCCTCGGGTGGGAAGAGTGAACGAGGTGGGGATAATGGAGGCAGGAGTGAAATGGCCGATGAGAGCGGGGAGGATGCAAGGAGGTTTGTGGAATGGTGAGGAACGGAAGGGGCATGGAGTGGAACAAAAGGTGAGGGTGGAGTGGGGAAAGGAGTGAAGGGTTGTAGAGTGTTGTGGGAAGTTGTTATTCAGGTAATGTTTGGTTATTGTTTAATGTTGTGGAGCCTGGTCCTAATAAATGGCCTTTTACGCTTAAGACACGGTGTGGTCTGTTTATTGTGCGATGCCGGGCCCCGGGGGAAGCAGTGTCGCAGACTAGTCTTCCCCCGGGGTCTTTCGCGCAGGGGTAGGACCAGGCAGGGTCAAGGGGTGGAGTTAGGGGGTGGGTATAAGAGCGCAGGGGAGGAAGGCGACTTCCTCTTCCTGCGCTCGGCACCATCGGGAGGGTTTAGCAAAGGCCACCCACCCACCCTGCAGTTGGGTTCGGGGATTAGGGTTGGCTAAAGCGTGCCAGTTTAGGACGGGCTGCAAGGGCTGGCGGTACTTTGGAGGGGTGGGGGGAGTCATTAGCGGGCACACCCATCCCTCGGGGGGGAAGAGTGAACGAGGTGGGGGTAATGGAGGCAGGAGTGAAATGGCCGATGAGAGCAGGGAGGATGCAAGGAGGTTTGTGGAATGGTGAGGAACGGAAGGGGCATGGAGTGGTACAAAAGGTGAGTGTGGAGTGGGGAAAGGAGTGAAGGGTTTTAGAGTGTTGTGGGAAGTTGTTATTCAGGTAATGTTTGGTTATTGTTTAATGTTGTGCAGCCTGGTCCTAATAAATGACCTTTTACGCTTAAGACACGGTGTGGTCTGTTTATTGCGCGAAACGCCCTTCTCCAACCCTGTCCGATAACTAGTTAGTAAAAGCCCCTATCCCGCATGTTTCACATGTGTGCCAACTTCCTCATAGTGAATGTTTTCAGTTTGCACATTCACACGCTCTCGGGTGTGCCACAATGTTCCACGGCAGGGCCCATAAACTCCAACAGCCACTTAGAACAGAAGCAAGTCCTTCTTTGGCAGAAGTTGTATGAGTTGTATTTTTAAAAATATGTTTTACTACGTGCTTCGGCAGACCAGCCCTCGTCTTCAGCAACGCCCGGGCTCGCATTTTTGAAACAACTTCCTCTAGCCTGCCTCGGCCGGATGTTTTACAAGAACTGGGCCTCAAGAGCTTTAAAAAGCAACCGGGTTTGTTTAGAACTTAAGGCATTAGTAGGAGCACACGGACATTCAAAAATAATGCGGGTGTGACTCCGAGTGTGCAGATACAACACAACACTGCACTTCGCGGAAAGTCCAAATCAATTGTTTTCAGACCTGTCACTCACGTTCGAAAAGCTACAAAAAATATATACATCTTGGACGCACAGACCTTTAGGTGTGAGGTTTGGTTAACAGGGACACAGATTGCAGACTACATTTTAAAAATCACTTGTGGAACTTTATTTATTATTATTATTTGTTTCTAAGCAGTCGACATTGTTTAAAAGTATCAATGAGATGGGGCTGGATTGTTTTCAACAGTCCACCAGAACCATATATAGCAACTAAAACCTGAAAAGGGTGCAGAGAGATCTTTATCCGGTTATCACCAAGGGCATCATGGGAGGAGTGAAGAATATAAGATTAATATTATTTTGAGTTTTATATAGCGCTAGCTAGACCCGAAGGTATCAGTGCGCTTTACATGTTACAGCACTGTCACAAATAGGTGATCATGGGTTTCCCTAGGCCATGGGCTGGTGAGAGTGTATTGATCAGACAATGGGTTTATGCTCATTGTGTTATCAGTACGCACTGCAGCATCAGGACCCACCCATCGCCTAGGAAACCCCTGCATCTCATTGGTGATAATAGACTATGGAATAACCACCAAGTACCTTCAATCCCTCCCCATCAGACCAGGAAATCCTACACAACCAGCGGCACCTCTGCATCTACAACCACACATACAGACTCCACCCATCTGTTTTCTAGGGCAACTACACAATGATTTCACCCAACTATCACATCTTTTGATGTATTCAAGAATAGCGAGAAAGCAGTGTCCAAGTCACAAAATCAACTGTGCACCTTTCCTCATCCGTATCATAGACAAGACCCTGGATATTAGCGGGCATTCAGAATCTGAAAATCAAAACGAGAGCATTCTTAAGCAAAAGTAACTGCAAACAGACTTTGAACACACTGGGCCCGATTCACAGAACAAACTTAAGAAAAAATCCTAAACTTAGTACCATTTTGGTATTCACAGAATGCACTTACTACTTCTGGTATTCACAGAATGAACTTACTACTTTTGCGATTCACAGAATAAACTTACTACTTTTGCTATTCACAGAATGGATTTACGACTACTAACTTTACGTCCACACTCGGGCCGGAAATTCTGTCCCGGAGGCGGAGCTTCCGGAGGAGGGGCTTCCAGGCCAGAGGCGGGGCTTCCGGGCTGGAGGCGGGGCTTCCGGGCCGGAGGCAAAGCTTCCGGGCCGGAGGTGGGGATTCCGGCCAGTGGCGGAGATTTAGCCATGGCCAAAATCTCCACCTCTGGGCCGGAAGCTCCGCCTCCGTGCCGGAATTTCCGGCCCAAGTGCGGACGTAGAGTTAGTAGTCGTAAATCCATTCTGTGAATAGCAAAAGTAGTAAGTTTATTCTGTGAATCGCAAAAGTAGTAAGTTCATTCTGTTAATACTAGAAGTAGTAAGTGCATTCTGTGAATACTAAAATGGTACTAAGTTTAGGATTTTGTCTTAAGTTTGTTCTGTGAATCGGGCCCATTGTCTGGCACCCTTTTTTTTTTTAAGTTCAAAGAATTTTTATTGAAGAGAAAAGTAGGTGTCTCTGCATAATATACAATATAACACTTATATTAATACATTTCAAGTTTACTACATCAGAAGTATAAGATTCGGACTAATGAAACAAAATCGAAACAGAAAAAAGCAAGATAAGTGAGACATAAACGTCATTGAGACAAAAATGGTTCTAGGGCCTAGTTGATTAGAAATGGAGAGAGGGGGCAGCCTTGACGCACTCCTCTGCCTAAGTTAAAAAATGAAGAAACTAAGCCATTAGCACATACAGCAGCACAAGGGTTAGAGTAGAGCAGAGATAATAAAGTTATAAAATTTGGACCAAAGCCGAACCATTTAAGAGTATAAAATAAATATTTCCACTCGACTCTATCAAAAGCCTTTTCGGCATCCAGCGCAATTGCTGCTAGAGAGTGATTAAGGTGTGAGGATTTGGATAGAACATCAAAGAATAGTCTTGTATTGTCTGTTATAAATCGTCCCTTTACAAAGCCGGATTGTTCTTTTCCCAACAAACTTGGCAAATAATAATCTAAGCGTATGGCTAAAGCTTTAGAATTTTTTTTATAATCAATATTGACCAATGAAATAGGCCTATAATTTTTACAATACTCAGAATCTTTACCTTCTTTGGGAATAAGACAAATATAGGCTTCTAAAAAAGAACCGGAAGAACTATTTGAGGAATAAAAACAGTTTATAAGTGAGTGTAATTTGGGTATCAAAAGTTTTAAAAAGTGGAGATAAAATTCAATGGTAAAATCATCATGGCCGGGTGCTTTGTCTTTTTTGAGGTTCTGGAGAGATTGTAGGAGTTCTTTCTGAGTGAGGTCTGATACTAAGGGGGATAGATCCAGAGGGAACTGTTGAAGCTTTTGGATGTTTGAGAAAAATTGTAACAATGAGTGATCCGTAGGTTGGGTTTCTGATGTATATAGAGATTTGTAGAAAAGAGAAAATTCGTTCAAAATTTCAGCTTCTTTAAATTTTAAAACAGAATGATCATCGTATACAGATTCAATGTTTAATTTGTTATGTCAAATCTTTAAATAGTTGGCTAATATTTTCCTTGCTTTATTTTTACCACCATAAAATTTTGCACTGGATTTCAACAAGTAAAGTGAGGCAATCCTCTGTTGACTTCTTATTAAATTGCATTTTTACATTAATAAGGGCCTTTAAACATTCGTCCGAGTTAGAAACATAATATGAGTGTTCCAGTTTCTTAATGTCTTGGAGGAGATCATTGGTAATCTTACGTGCAATTTTTCGTTTCTTTGCTTCAAAGCCAATAATAAAGTCTCTTGCAGAAGCTTTAAAAGCATCCCAGATAGTCGAAAGTGGAAGGGACTCTGTATGATTACTCTCAAAGTAATTAATAAAGAAGGAAGTGAAAGATGCCATGAACTTTGGATCTAAGAGAAGTGCATTGTTAAAACACCATCTTCTGGGAGCATTAATTCTGGGCATTACATCGAAGCCAATTAAAATGGGTGCATGGTCCGATAAAATAATAGGACCAATTTCTGCATGTGTAAGGGATTGCAAAATATTATGAGAAACAAAGACATAATCAATTCTTGATTGAGTTTGATGGACTGGGGAGTAAAACGAATATTCTCTAATGGTCGGGTTACGAAGGCGCCAGGCATCAAGCAATTTATGCTGAGTGATAGTATGAATAAATGATTTGTGTGATTTATTGGGAACGAAAGGCATTTTGGAGTTTCTGTCAATAAAAGGTTCTAACACCTGATTGCAGTCTCCGGCCATTATAAAATTATCCTCAATACAATGAGAAAGTTGCTTAGCTAAAGCGGGCCAGAAGGAGGCATCTCCGCCAGTAGGGGCATAGACATTGAGAAAAGAAACTGGAACACCTCTTAGTGACAGTTTAACAATGATCCATCTCCCCTCTTCATCTGATGCGATAAGAGTGTAACTGGGAGGGATGTACGGCACAGTATCACAACTCCATTTTGATTGCCGTCACCTGGAGAAAAATAAACTTCCCCCACCCAGCCCCTTTTTAATTTCAAAGATTCAGTGTCAGTGAGGTGTGTTTCTTGTAAAAAAACAATATCAGCGTTTAATTTGGCTAGGTGGTTTAAGACCCTCTGTCTCTTTATAGGAGAATTCAATACCCTAATGTTCCATGAAACTAATTTTAGTGACACAAAAAATTAAAAGAGGAGAGAAATATCAGAGTGAAATGATAGTCCAATTCAATGAGGCAGAAAAAAGGGATATAAGAATCGAGAAGAAGAAAGTAAATAAGTAAATTAAACCTGAGCCAAAGAAAAGAAAAATTAGCAGATGACAGATGCCAGAAATGGAACTCAGGTGAAGTAGAACCATGAAAAATAGACATAATATGCAAATGATAAAGAGGTGAGAGAGAGATAATATTAGATATGCAACACTGGATAAATGTAGGAGAGTAGGAATGAGAAAAAAGAAGAAGTAAAGAGACCATGGAGAGAAGAAATAATGAGATATAGAACTGAACACAAAACAAAAAACAATACAAATAACATACCTACATAAACGAAACAAGGATGCGGGGGTGGGAAGAACCACATGGAGTAGACGAACCATCTAGGGATGGCTGAACCGGACAGGGGGAACATCACGCCATAAAGTAACAAGACTGTTAAATGCGAAGACTAACATAATAATCAGCAAGTTGTAACATGAACAAAGAAACAACTAAACAGGAATCAGATAACATGAGCTAAAATTAGTGTACACAACAAAAGACTTAAAGACTAGTAGAGATGAACTAACAAGGTATAAATAAGAAAAGCATCGTCAAACTAGCAATGTCAAGTACATTAATCCCTCAAAGGTAGACTTCAGGCAAGTTAGGTAACATGAGAGGAAGAAGGTCCTGAAGAATCCGTATGTGTCATGCTGTGAGAATTAATAAAACTTTGTAGACGTAGAGGATCCTCATAAGATGTTGTTTTATTGTTATAAGTAACTTTAAATAGACAAGGGTGGTATAAGCCATATCTGGCCCCCATGGAGCGAAGGTCAGGTCTCATATTAAGGAAAGCCTTGCATCTGGCTGCTGTGGCTCTAGAATAGTCCTGTGCAAAAAACAGTGTGGAACCAGACCAAGAAATCCGCTGGATGGCTTTAGCGGCTGACAATACTTTCAATAAATCAGTATTTTCAAGAAAGTAAAGGATAACTCTTCTTGGATGTTGTGGGGGAGAAGTGTTGGTGGAAACTCGACCAAGTCTGTGAGCACGTTGTATATTTAGCAGAGTGCTCTCTTGTAAATGAAGTATCTAGGGAAGAAAGGATTTAAAGAAACTTCCGCCCCCTCCGCCAGCACGTAAATGCGTACGTTATTCCTCCTATTTCGGTTTTCCAAATCCTCAACCTTCTTTTGAAGTGATACAACCTGGGACTGCAAGAGTGTGACATTCTTGGTATTATCAGTGAGAGAGGATACATTTTGTTCAACAGCTGTAAGTCTGTTATCAAGTTGAGACCAGTTGTCTGAGAGAGCTTGCAGTTCAGAGTTGGTTTCCTCGACAAAAGGTCTAAGAGCTCTTATCTCCTGCAATAACAGTTCCAATGAGACTAGAGAAGGCGGTTTGGGAGGCGAGGGGGTCTTTCTTCAGGCGTTTTACATTAGTCTTTCCTGGCATTGCAATTGTGGAATCCATTGTTATGTTATTGTCCTCTGACACAAGCAGACCTGAATTGTCTAGTTTGGACAGTTCTGAGAAAAGTTTTGAATTTTTGACAAAAGAATGTTTCAACTTGGGTGTGACGCAGAGAGATCCTTTCGTCCTGCCCATTTACATATCAGATATGCAGAGTGGAGAGATCGAGTAACCGTACCAAAAGACAATTAATCATGGGGCAAAACACTTGAAATAAAAATACTGCAGCCAGCAATACTATTCAGTTGCCATGCGATCAGCAAAATATGTAAAAACAACTGGCATCTAAGACTGTTATGACTTCATCAGCAAAAGGTTCCAAATAGTCTATTTCTCTAAGCTCAGAAAGCCTATATGTAATTGCGCTGGATAAATATTACAAGGAAGGCTTAGCATTTGAAGAAAAACAAAAATACTGCAGCCAGCAATACTATTCAGTTGTCATGCGCTCAGCAAAATATGTAAAAACAACTGGCATCTAAGACTGATATGACTTCATCAGCAAAAGGTTCCAAATAGTCTATTTCTCTGAGCTCAGAAAGCCTATATGTAATGGTGCTGGATAAATATTACAAGGAAGGCTTAGCATTTGAAGAAAAAAATTATAAAAGCTAATGGACCCCTAACTGAGACATGACAGCTCATTGCTTTGTAAGCACTGAAGATCCACAAAAATGGCGGCCACATATACAAATCCTCAAAGCACCCACATCAGCAAGGTGAAAATGAGGCACACCTTCACAATAATAAACTGTCAAATGAAGTTCCAATTAGGAAGTGCACTCCGCGAGCAGGGGCATTCAGGCATAAAGAAGAACATTGCTGCCGCTTGAAAGGGATACGCACGATCGCAGCGCAACTCGGTGCAATAAGATGGTGGCTGTAACTAAACCTCTTAGTGGCTGGGCATTTACCTTGTAGAAATGCCAATTAGATGATGAGAGGAGAGTTGGAGACAAATCCGTGGAGAGGAGCGGCGTTTCAGGCGACCATTCTTCCGGTCAACTTCGCGCAATGTGCTCTCAAAGCGCGATTTCACCACACCGGGTACGGGAGCCTCACAGAGACGCCACCATACTCGTTGGGCGCTTAGCCACGCCCCCACTGTCTGGCACCCTTAACGATGCTAAATCCTTAACCATTCAAAACTCATCGAGCCTCTCCCACTACCACTTGTGCGCACTATCAACAACCTTCTCTCGCAACCACAGTCACCGATTAATGGCCCATCTTTATCAGCTAATGACTTGTAACAAAACTGAGAAGAAAAATAATCTGCGCTATAAAACACACTTGATACAATCATTACTCACCACACGACCTGCATCCTTTTACTACCCTTTTACACCTCAAAACATTCCCCAACACAAACACTAACTCATGCCAAATATCACTGCCACAAATCAATTTTTACACCATCTAACCCCTTTCACCCTTCACACCAAAAAATTCTTCTTGCTCTCCCGTTCATGTTCTCTCTTTTCAGGTATTTCTTTTCAACTTTTTGCTTACTTCTGGAAATTATCAAAAATGATTCAAATCTGCAGTGGTCCAATTTTTAACAACCATTGCTAATGCCAATAGGTCTGACTTTAAAATAATATTGTATAGTACTGTGAAGAATTACAAGTAGATAGTGTGGGAATGGATATGTATTTTTGTAGAATAATATTGTTACAGGTTAATAGGTCTAGACAGTTGCACTGTCAAGCCAGACCTAAAAATGCATGTAGGTTATTGACTGCCTCCTCCAATCTTTGCTGCTGCCAGGGAACACCACCATAAATAATCTAGTTATCTAAGACACTTTCATAACGTGGGTGAACCCTTGGAAAGTTCAGCCTCATGCAGTAGGATAAATAAACAAAATGATCACAGCTGTGTGGAGGGCAGGCACTTTTTGGTGAAAGCTCACAACTACTGCCCAATCAAAACATCTACTCCTGACTTCCAACATATGCACAAAGCCAAAGCCCCTCTCTACTGTTGCTCACATAATTGTCTGGCGACTGCTGCATTTTCAAGCCAGACCATAACAAGCATTGACATAGCTAATAGGTCTCGCCTTTGGGACCTTATAAGTAGCCATGCATCAGTTGCTGTTGTTGCACTAGGGATATTATGCTGCATAAATAAGTACTTATAAGGTCCCAAAGGCGAGACCTATTGGCTATGCCAATGCTTGTTTTTCACTGCTTTCTCCACAAAGCAACTAGCAACTCCAGCGCCTTGAGGCCCTCATGGGTGATTTGCTGCGCTTTATAAATCCTGATTTATTGATTGATGGGCTTAATAATAACTACCAGATGGGTCTGACTGTATCTCTCTCCATTTCCAGCAATGCATATACCCACAAATGTAAAGGTAAAAGAACGTACACTGGCACTGTTTGCAAATACAACATCTTTAGGCGCTAGTTTCTTCTAATATGGTGTGGCAGACAGGAGCGCCCTCTCCTACTTTTCCCATTAGGTGTATTTTTTACGAAACTAACCTTTGTAAGTGGAAGGAGGTGATAGAAAAATTAATATTATTAAGAAACACCATTTATCGTATCAAAAATAAAATGTTATATTGCCATGGATTGTGCGAAAAAGCGTTGGGTCCAGCTTGTGGGTTGCTCACAAGAGACTTGCATAGGGCATCTCTAACGTGAGTTATATTTCTCTTTTGAAATAATACATTTTTATAAAAGGACAACCAGATGTCAGACCACGTTGCGCTTGTTTTTGAAGAATAATGATGGTTTAGCCAACAGAGCAGCTGATCAAGTCAAAATACATATTCACTGCAGGGTAGAATTTAATTTGGTCTGAAAATAAAAAAAATCAACTACAAATCACCATCACATGCACTTGTATTGAAGTAGGTTTTGAAAGGTCAATCATTGTAAGGTTAGAAAAAGGAGGGGGCAGGAAGTCGGAATTGTGCTGTGAATTAGAAGAATTCGAAGACGGAAGCAGAGGCGAGACGGGGTTTTTGCTTCACAACATAAGAAAGGTGAGAGGATTGCCAGGAAGGCGCTGTGATTGTCCTATAATTCAGATGCAGGATAACAGAGAAGCGCGCGCATTATCATTAAGTGACAAGAGGCCTGTGACAGGCAGGCATGAGCGCGTGCAGACCCCCTGTGGGAGGACTATTAAGTACACATGACAGGACTGCGTGCATTCTTTCAGACACAACATAAATTGTTGTTATTAAGGATTTCCTGTTTGCGTGGTTTGGGTCTGAGACGAATTGGACTGTGCATTCGCCATCAGTCACTGGGGAGCGACAGGCACAATTGGATCAGCGCGGTGAGATGCCATGCTGAGCGATAAAACACCCTGCACCGAGCATGAGATCACATCTGACAGAGCTGGTATTTGATAGTCACAAAAAAGACGTGCATTGAATGCAGACATGCATCATGGGTTCGGAAGAGTCCTATCAACAGGTATGAGCAGAGCACTAGTTGAGCATGACCACATGAATACACGCATGACAAAGCCAATGGGTCTCACCTGCGAGAACTATTGGATTTGTAATTTTGTGTTTTTTAGCCATGCTGTACAGCAGCGTAAATGTGGTGTAGCATAGCTAAAAGTAAAGAAAAAAGCGCTGGTCATGCTGTTGTTTTTTTTTTTTTGTATTGCATGTGGCCAGACGAATGGATGGAGGACGTGTGCGGGGGACACTTGGACAATAAATAAAAGAATAAAAATCACTAGGAGTCGGCCAGTGCTGGCTGCTTTATAGGGGAGTATTTAGTATTGTGTTGTATATTAGGTTGGAGGAACAAGACACTTCCATTAAGTTACAAGAGTAGTTTTATTTAAGAGCACAGCTGAGCGGACACCTCGCCAGCTGACCAGACCATCAACTGACAAGACTGGAACCCTCAAGTACAAGCTAGAATACTCGCAGGTAATCAGGAAGGATAAAGAGGAGGAAACACAAAGAAAGGCCTAATGACCACAGGTGGCCATGTTGCAAGAATCACAAATATACAACACATCTTCCTCCTTTACAGAGAAAAGGAAACAAAGAAACAAAACACAAAAGAAAGCTTAATGTATGGGAGACTAACAACAATAATCATTCAAATAGGCAGGAGGTCTGCGACATCTTGAGCTTCTGGTTCGCAAGAGAAAGAAAGCGTTTTGGAGTCAAGGGTGAAGAGAGAAACATCACCAAAATGAAATCAAGGGTGAAGTGAGGAACTTCACCAAAACGACGGGCATCACCACCACCTACCCCACTTCGACTGACAAAATCAGGAAGGGAAGGTCTCTTTCTTCAACCTGTCCTTGTCCACCACGGCTGCGCATCAGATGCCTCCATGCTTTAGTTTCCAAATTTCTTTAATGTTCCGGATGTAATAGTTGCAAAGGGGCTGAAGATTCACAATTAGGTGAAATAAGCTTTGCTGAAGAGAAAGACAACTTAATACTGTCTGGGCGTCAAGGTTTTCAAAACTGTGAGAACCGCTGAACTCCAACAGCAGATACCACAGTCCTGTGTACTCTTCAAGATTTCCAAGTGCAATGCCGCTTGATGATGTTTGCAGTCTTCATTCTTGCTTGAAGTGCTACGGACTGTCATATGATCACAACATCATTTAAAATCTTTTTTTTTAAAGTTCTCAACAGTTTGTACATTCATTTCAGTGCTTCATTGCTGAGTGAGTTTTCATACTTGAGTTCTCCTGTTGAATGCGTTCTGGATGACTTTTGAATCTACTTCCTGTTGGGGAGTCTCTATTGTCCACCATTTCTCACCGGTTCTGGCTCTCCTTTTCCAGTTCTGGGCCCTGTGTCCCGTTTCTGGGCAGTTTTCTTTCTTCGAGTCTGGACTCTCTGTCCTAGTTGTGGGTCGCTTTGTCCCAGTTCTGGATCTCTTTCTCTGGTTCTGGGTCTCTTTCACTGGTTTTGGGCCTCTTATTCCGCTTCCTTACTCTCTGTCTCAGTTTTCTTGGTAGTAGGCACTCTGCCGGTCTCGTTTTTTTCCCCCTTTCTTAGGTTCTGGGGTCTATGTCCAAGTTCTGGGGTCCTTGTCGCGGGCCTAGTTTTCTCTTTCACAGGTTCTGGGCTCTTAGACCCGGTTCGAGTTCTGGGCTTTTGTCTCCGTTCTGGGCTCTCCGTCCTAGTTCTGGGACCATTGCCCCGTTTTGACCCGGTTCCGGGCTCTTTGTCTCAGTTCTGTGGGCTCTCCTACCTCGTTCTAGTGGTGGGACCTTTGTCCCCGTTTTGGGTTCTCTGTCATGGTTCATTAGTTCTGGGACCTTTATCCCCGTTTTGAGCCGGTTCTGTGCTCTTTGTCTCAGTTCTGTGGGCTCTACGACCCGGTTCTAGTTGCGGGACCTTTGTCCCCGTTTTGGGTTCTCTGTCATGGTTCACTGTGCCAGTCCTGGGCTCTTAGACCCGGTTCAGGACTCTCTGTTCCTGATACCCTGTGCCAGTCCTGGGCTCTCTGGCTCTGTCCCTGATATTGGGCTCTTTGACCCAAATCTGGGAGTCGGTCTTATCTGTTATTGGAATTGAAGCGCAGATATACGGCAGCAGGTGTGTAAAAATTAAATTCAAACTAGCAGCAAGTAATAAAGAGCGTGGGGATGTACTACCCACACAACATCTGACGGACTCTCCACTTTGATATGAATATTCCACCTTTGACTTAACAGTTTTTAGTATTCCTCTCACTTTCTTTCTTGCAGCCTTAATTTTGTTTTGGCTTTCAAATGCAGATCCATACTGTGACTTTCCGCACATAAAGCACTTTAAAAACAGAATGCCATAGTTTGCGTGCCACAGCTTACCTCGACCAGTGTGTATCTCCGTAATTGCTAACCAAAATCCAGCCGCAAGGAATGATAGCTTATGAGTGCGGCGGTGCGGTAAAAAATGACTCACATGATGGCAGCCTTACGCTGTGTCGTGACGTTCTACTTTGCGTGGCTGCACACGGTGAGGAAGCTGCAACGCGGAGAGAAATGCTTCCTAGAGACGCTGCTCCATGGTAACTCCGCTTCCTAGCAATGCTTGGAGCGTGAAAGAGTGGCACATGTGGGGAGGGACACGCGCAGCCCAGCAATTGACTCACGGTTGAGGCGAGTGACGTCAGATGTACTTGCGAGTGGTTTCTTCTTTCCTATTTTTCTATTTCGTTATTTCTAGTTTTCTCTTGCTTCTCTCATTTTCTGGTTTCTTTTCCTTTCGTTTCTGGCACCAGTTGGGTGGACATCCGTGGGTTCTTGGTGCGAGGTGTTGCTCGAGGCTATGCAGGGACAGCTTCCTCTCTGGTCTGGTCAGCCAAATTGTCGCCAAATTGTTGTGAATTAGGTTAAGCATGAACAGGACACTTCCTATTAAGTTACAAGAGTAGTTTTATTTAAGAGCACAACTGAGCAGACTCCTCTCAAGCTGACCAAACCATCAACTGACAAGAGTGGAACCCTCAAGTAAAAGCTAGAATACTCGCAGGTATTCTGGAAGGGCGAAGAGGTGGAAACACAAAGAAAGGACTAATGATCACAGGTGGCCATGTTGCAAGAAGCACAAATATACAACATATTGCATGGTGGGATGTAACACAAAGAGATGGAGGGTGTGCGGGAATCAGTGAGAGCAAGCAGACAGACACAAACACATGCACTCACACAGAGTGCTTCACCAATTAGAAAAAGAAAAAGTAGCTCCCACATCGCAAGAACTGGAAGGTCACAAGTACTTTTGCCATGCTTAAGGGTATGGTCAAAGACAGGAAGAGAACATGGTGTCCGCATGGGTTAACCAATCAGAAGTAAGCAAATGAGACTGACAATTAAATCAGCCAATGGTGGGCAATGGACGGACTCCAAGCCCCCTATAAGCGAACAAAAGGTTTTGCAATCAACAGCGCATGTACTGCCTCAGACGAGACCTAAAAAGCAGTACTTTACAAAAAAAAGCAATTTGTTCTTTCAACAAAATCTTGATTGGAAGAGTTTTCAAAGAGTAGAGCTTACAAACAATTGAAATAAATCCAAGTTTGGCGCATTTTCCACAGTTGTACATTCATGGTTATTGGCTGGTAGCAAAGTATCATGGGGATGCAGATGAGCTGGGTCTGGCGGCTTAGTGGACCTGTGTGTCCACCGTAGAGGTTTGTGTTCGACCTCATGGTCACAGTTTCAAATCCCAGTGGGTCCACTGATCCTTCTGAGGTCGATCAAATGAGTATCATTGAGTTGTGTAACAATAAACATCTGTTATTCAGCACCAAGATACCCTTGAGTGAACGTGCGCTTTATAAATACACATGTTATATAGGAGCAACCACACATGTCAGTGTCCTCCCTCGAAACGCAGGTAAAGCTTCCTTCATCAATGCTGGAAGTATTTACCTTTCAACTGCAGGAAATTGAAGGGAAGATACTTACAGTTTGATGGCGGTGCGACGTGCACCACCATCAAAGGTCGCCCGCCACCGCGGCCGTGGGAGCCATTGGAGACTCACCGCCATGCGGAATGATGTCCGCCCCGCTCCACAAATTAGGATGCCCCAGACAAGCAGACACACCACAGTGGAGAAACCGCCCAACCAGAGACGGCGGAAGCTCGACAGCAGAGCGCGAAACCAGAGTCCCAGCCCACACCACCCAGTCATGACTGCCATGGATCCAGCTCTACATGTTTTTCCGGTGCTGTACCTGCTACATCACTAGCAACTCATGGACCGCCACGGACGCCGCTGCAGGTATGCAATAACACAAACACAACACACAACACATGGGCTGACACAGGGTCTAAATCCACATCAGACACCCTGGTGGGGACAGGAACACATCCATATGGGCACCCACACATCACCCACCTGCCACCAAGTCACCCCTCTGCATCCTGGACACACATCTCCCACGACCATGAAGCAAAGTCCCGGTCACGTCACCACAGCGGGGAATACAAGGAAATACATGCGCACAATGCAGAAGGCAGGGCCAGTGCCAGGCATGGGCAGGGCACAAAAACCACAGGGCCACACTCCCTCCCACCACACACTAGCACACCCCATGAAGGCACATGCCATGTGCCTCTCCTGTGCACCCCCATGCAAAACAACCAGGGAGACAGCCACTGCAGGAGTGGCTGCACAGGAACACACAACACACAGCACAATAGCACAGGGCCAGGGAAACACACACACCACCACAACACCACACTCAGGGAAACAAAAATGAGTACAAGCACCAAATGAACACATACAAGGAACAAACATCCAAATGGACACACAGCCTGCATAGACACACATACATACCACAGACTGACACATACACACCCCACATGCCAACAGCAATGGAGCACAACAAATAGGAAAGCCAAAGTGGGCTGCACACAAATGGAAGGCCATGGAGACACACAACAAGCATGTGTACATCACATGCAAGACAAGGAACAGAGAACAACACCCTCAGACCATCAAAGCACACATGGCGGCTGGTACAGTCAGTGAGGTCAAACCACAGACATCACAGTGCAACAACACAGGGAGACAGCAAGGCAAACCATGTATAGGCACAAGGACGAAAGGAAGGCCCTGATGTCAAACTGTGGACAGCCACACATCTATACAACTACTACACAGGAGTACACCAGCAGCACTACACACAGGACCCATTGACACACTCCATGACTGACAAACACCAGTAGAATCTACACACACACACATCCTCACACCAGCAGCACATAACACCAGTGTCAAACACACTGAAGGCTGGCAATACTTGCTAGTCAATACACATACAAACAATCACACACCCTGGGGGTAGCCACAAACATCACACACACACAGGGATGCCACAACAAATGTCTGCACAAAAACAACTGACAAAACACATAACCCAACAGAAACACACACAGAACCACAACAAGAGCAGACATGCCCTGTGCAGCTAAACTGTGGAAAGCCAATGTGAGCACAGACACAACAGGAGTGCACAACCTCATCACTCAGGAACAATGCACAGACAACATACCACAACACACACAAGAAGTGTACCATCACAGAACAACACAGCCACATCAAACAAACAACAGATGCACAGGCACAAAAATAACATAGCAAACACAGCTGGACATCAGGAGATGGACACCAGGCAATGACAAGGCAACATACACACACAGCACTGCATGCACAACAAGCAGTGTGTGCACACCAAGCATACCAGCCACACACAGGCACAAGTGACAGAAAATCAACCCACACAACACCAATCAGCAAAGCACAAAGACAACAGCACACCCAGGAAGTGAAGCAATAACACAGCCAACACACATACATCCAACACAACACCAACAGATGCAAAAGTCTGGGACACAAAGGTGGAAACAACTTGAACAGAGGACTGGGCAGCACACACAGTTGAACTGCATAGGAGCAACCTTGACTGCCAAACAGCACAAGAACATCACATACAACCCATTGGTGAAATGCCCTGAGTGACACATTGATCGTGGCCAAAGAACTGCACCACAAAGCACAGTGTCACAAATGAAGTGATGGGGAGGCACACACACATTTAACCAAGGGGACAGCTGACACCAAAGTGAAGTGTATTACATGTCAGTAGGGGACATGGCAGGAGTGTACCATACACAAAGAGAGGGAGTGCAGACCCACAATGGGTAGGCATCTGAAGCACAGATAGGGGATGGTATGACAACACACACAACATGCAATACTGGAGGCAAGAAGGCACCATGTGACAGCAATGCATGAGAAAACACAACCACAATGGCAGTGTGGAACAGCAGGTCTGCGCAGTCTTCACAAACAGTAACAAGACACATGCCCCTCTGAGGCGCTGATGACATCTGTGTCACTGGGCTCCTGTGCAGCTGTCGTGCTAGTTTCACCCCCACTGGTGTCCGTCTCCTGTCCCTCCGTGACCACAGGAGATGCTGCATGAGAGAGAGAGATGTAGGGTCAGGTCAGTGGCAGCAACAGAACAAACACATGCAAGCAATGCCTAACAAAAGATGACCAGATCTACTTGTTGCACACCACCCTGTGCAATCACATTGTGCCAACTCACTATATAGACTCAAACAGTGCGTGGAAACTGGAACTTCAGGCATGAGTGAGCCATGTGATAACCACACAGCACAACACCCTGCTTGTGGCTCTGTTCAACCAGGCACACAACTAGCTCTGAGCACACCTAGGGACATGATGGGGGCACACTACTTGTTGCCACTGACAGATCTGGATGGAACAGGAGGGGACAACACAGACACAGACTACAACAAGACAGTCCACAATGGCCATTAGCCCATGCCACCCACCATGTTGTACTTTGGGGCCCAAAGACTGGTGCACATTGTTGTCAGATGTCTAGGCCTCCATAATCGGTGTGCATGCAATGGATGCATTGATGAAGGCACACTCAGATCGGGAACACTCCTGTTCCCTCCCATGGTATTCCCAAGAATACCCCAATGCAGAAGAAACCTGAAGAGCACAACTCGGAATGCAATGGGAATGCACAGCATTCAAATCACCTTCGTCAGTACAGGAATGGCAAATGCATGACACTGGCACCCGGCCCAGCAGCCACTTACATGCCACTGCATCACACTACCAACATCACATAGGCCAGCACTGGCACAGGCTCTGTACACATGCAGCCACTCCCAGCCAAAGTCAACCTCCCCACAAACTCACCCCTGGCTTGCTGCTGATGCTCCTTCAAACGTGCATCCAGCTCAGGCTGTGTCACTGCCAAGATGCGCCCCATTAGAGGTGTCATGCTGCGCAATGCCAAATGCCCAGTGCGAGGAAGCAGCCCCAAGGTCATCTCCGCCACTTTCTTTGCCAGCCGGCTGATGTCGTCCCACCTCTTGTGGCAGTGGGTGTGCCGTCGGTTTGAGACCACCAGAGCTCGCACCTTGGCCGCAATGGTCCTCCACACGGTTTTACGCTGGTGTACCTTGAGCTGCAGGCATGGGAGACAAGAGGGGGAAATGATCAGTGGCACAGTGTTATGTACCGACATCTATCAGTATAGCAGCAAGATACAAACTCATCACAAATCCAACGATATGTCAATCAGAGATTAAAGTACATCTCATATGGTACATCTGCATGGGATAAGCTGATGTAAATGCATGCAGGTGTGAGGGGGAACACAGTCCCTGCACATCTCACACACATGCAGGATGCCAGCACCGAAACACCTATGTAGCCTGCCCACATCGCCAGTCCATTGTTGGGTTGAGCAACACATACATCACATATCGACCTGTGTCTGGGGGTGGACTCACTGTGTCCTAGACTGCGCAGCCCCCAATGTACCTTCCATGTGAATAGATAACTGTGTCATGATTGTAACATTGAGGGACATGATCTGACAAACCTACAGTGCTGAGATGGCCCATAGCTGAAGTGCAATGAGAAAAGACTGATGTAATACTCTATAAGTGGAGTGATGTGTCATTGTCTCTGTGGGCGGGGACTGTGCTGGCCATGTGGGCTCACACTGAGATGGACTACTGGGGCACACACAGCCATTCAGCCAAGCAATCAGTTTCCTTACTCCTGCATGAACAACCTTCTGCGTCACTGTATGGCTGAAAACATGACACAGGTCACTCACACAGACATGTGCAGGCAGGGAAACCTGTGGCATTGGGTACACACACCTTCCCCCTGGAGACAGCATGTTAGGGAGTGCATGACACACCCCACAATCCCAGGCACATACTGCATCAGTCCAACCACATGTTTGCCCCCTGCCCTCCCCCCCACTGTTGAGGATTTACCATGACATTTGAGGCACCAAATAGTCTTGGGTACTGTGTGAGCAACTCGTCCACCAGGACCTCGCTCATGAAGGGACTGGCACGGATCTTCTCTGTCCTTGCCATCACTGTGGACATTAGACAACAGCGGCGGAATTGGGTGGTGAGGGGTCTCAGGCAGCAGTCCCTAGAGGCAGCAGCAGGTGAGGGGTCTCTGGCAGCAGTCCCTGGAGGCAGCAGCAGGTGAGGGGTCTCTGGCAGCAGTCCCTGGAGGCAGCGGCAGGTGAGGGGTCTCGGGCAGCAGTCCCTGGAGGCAGCAGCAGGTGAGGGGTCTCAGGCAGCAGGCTCTGGGAGCAGTGGAAATGTGAGGCTCACTCCCACATATATATAGCCCCCTGGGGTCGTTTTAAAGGTGCCAAGCTGCAGCAATTGGTGGTCCAGGTCTGCCTCTTTCAAATGCATTCAATGACCGCCTTCACAGTGGCGGAGCACGCCTACCGCGATCTTCAAAATTGCATCATGCCACCGCAATCAAGGTTCCCAGTGGCTGTAAGGGCATGCTCCATGGCGCTGACACACCGCTGTGGCCTGGTGTGCGCTACTGCGATGGTGCATCTTTCAAATGCATCCAATGACTGCCTCCGCAGTGGCGGAGCACGCCTACTGCGATCTTCAAAATTGCATCATGCCACCGCAATCAAGGTTCCCCTTGGTTGTATGGGCATGCTCCATGGCGGTGACACACCGCTGGTGCCCGGTGTGCGCTACCGCAATTTTGGCGGCGGAGCATGCCCACCACCATTTGGGCATGTCTCCATGCCAATTACTACCTCACTTGTGTGAATGGGGGTGCTGGTGACACACCGCTGGGGCCAGGCGGTAGCTACCGCAATATGGGTGCAATACATTGATACAAGGCACCGTGATTCAGGCGGCAGAGCATGCCCACCGCCATTTCCCATGTCTCCATGCCAATCACTACCACACTTGTGTGATTGGGGGTGCTGGTGACACACCGCTGGGACAAGGCGGTAGCTACCGCGATATGGGTGCCATACATTGACACGAGGCACCGTGATTCAGGCGGCGGAACATGCACACAATGACCATCCGGCAAACATCAACAGTGCACAGTACCAACATCGTCAATGGCACATCACTGTGCACACAATGCCAATGTTCCATTTACTCCACTGGTTACTACACATGCCATGTTTGTGTGTGTGATTTCGTAGATTGGCCTGTACTCACTCACTTGTCACTTATGAATTTGATGGTTGTGTAGGCAGGACAGTGTTGTTCTGGACTCTACAATGTGTACACATGTCAATGTGACGAGGTGCAGTGACAATCACAGCAATGCTCGTCTCAATGAATGATGATTTATTTTGCATGTCCTCTCATGTCTGCTCATGCACACATTCGTCATTACTGCGCCGACTGTGGTCATTGTGTGGTGGATGTGTGCCAAGTTGAAATGACGCATGAAGGTGTGACAGGTATGGCAGCTAGGTAGGAGACAGTGGGGTTGATTTGTTACACATATGCTGGATGCTATACTCCCAGGTGTGCCCATGTGAAATGTGGCCATATCCCTATGTGCATTCACATTGACCAATGTGGTGTTTCGGGTACTTATTCTGTGTAAGTTGACAGGTGTGACCTTTGTGTAGCTGAAGGTGTCCCTACATGTAAGCTGGTCTGTAACTCAATTTTGATGGCACTCATTGTTGTCATTGTGTCCTCCAGAACATGAGATGCTGTGCCCATCTCATGATGTATTGCATTGACATGTGTCCACTTTCATCTCAACTAGGAGGAGGCCAAATCTGATTTGTCACTTGACAGTGCTGGAGGACATGGAGGATGTGGCGATCATCCGGAAATGCCATCTGGATAGAGCCACCCTAAAGACTCTTTATATCCCCAGCTGCAGCATCGCCGGACATATCCAACAGCTTTCACCCCAACTTATAAGGTGATGGCAGCCCTGCATTTTTTTGCGACTGGATCGTTCCAAGAGACAGTGGCCAGCGCTGGTGGGATGTCACAACCGATGTTCAGCATGGTGCTGCGTGATGTTCTGTCCGCCATGATGATATACAAGGACAGATATATACATTTCCCCAGGGGTGCTGAATTGCCAGCTGTGAAGGGAGACTTCTATCCCCTTGGACACATCCCCCATGTTGTTGGGGCAATTGATTGCACCCATGTCGGGCATGTGCCACCACAGGCAAGTGAGCACATTTACAAGAATCGCAAACATTACCACTCCATAAATGTGCAAGTGGTGTGCCTGGCAGATATGATCATCTCCCACGTGTGCAAAATTCCCAGGTTCGGCCCATGACTCCTACATCCGGTGGAACAGCATTGTGTCCCAGCTGATGGCTAATCTGCTTCCCATACGTGCATGGATTGTGGGTGAGTATGCCTAGTCGTATGGTGTGCTGGGTGTGTGACCTGCTGCCCTATGCCTCAGCGAAGTTGCAATGTCTATTTGTGTTTGTCATACCTACATGACTCTGCATAACCCAACTGTCCCTGGTTGCTGAGCCCACTACGGAAGTCCACTACAATGATGCCCATGGAAGGACACGTCGTGTGGTGGAGCGCACTTTTGGTCTGCTCAAGTCACGTTTCCGCTGCCTGGACAAGACCAGAGGTGCACTGGTATACTCGCCCGGGGAGGTGTGTCAGATTGTGGTGGCATACTGCATACTCCACAACCTAACCATTTGCAAGGCGATTCCTCTGCTCTTGGATGATGATGAGGACCCAAGGCCCCAGCCTGCATACCAACCCGTGTCCAGTGATGAGGACAGTGGAGAGGAAGAAGGTGTTGACCTGCATGAAAAGCTCATCATCCGCTACTTCACTTGAAGGTGGGTGACAATGTACAACATACCCATTGTCTGCTGATATTGCTGTTGTCGTGAAGGGGTATGTGAGAATTGTGACATCAGCCAGTTGTAGACTCAGCAGTGATTGGCAATGTTTCTGGGACAGGTCATTTTGGAACATCTAAAGGACGTGTATGTTGACACTTGTTGCCCATTGTGACATGTGCATGTTGGGTTATCTTGATGGTAGGTGTTGTGTGATGTCTGTGATGCCACACCCAGACCAGTGAATGTTGTTCTGTTGTGTTTCCCTAACTGCCTTCAACTTCTCCTTGCCTACATACAGTCCATACTCCTGGTACATTGTGATCATGTTGAAGACTGTACATCCTGCAATAAAGACGGAGCAGACACAACAACATGTGTGTAAGGATTTTTTATTTACAATGGTGACATGTGAGGGGGTGTACGTTTCCATTGAGGTGGTGGTGGAGCAGTGAGTTGACAGTTGTGGTAAATGAGATAGTCGAGTAGTTACCACATTGATGTGGTGACCCAGTCCAACAGACAGATGCCATTCACAATGGCAGTGTGAGGAAGGACAGTCCATAAAGTCAATGCAGTGGTGAAGAGGGGCTGGCTCCGTAACTGGAGTTTGGCAGGTGCTTTGCCTCCAGATACTCCCAGGGTCTTCTTAGGACGGCCCCTTCATCACTTGGCGGGGGGGCCCTGCTGCAGGGCCAGTGGGGTCTGAGGACTCACCCCTCTCTGTGGGCTCAGGGGAGGATGGTGAAGTGTCATCCTGTGGCCCACCAGAGGGAGGTGGAGGTGTTGTTTGTGGCGCATGCCTGTCCCTCAGTACCGCCACTTGCTGGCCCAAGAGGTACACAATTTGTCCCATGCGAGTGTCGATGGACCTCATCAGCAGGATGAGCTCGCATAACTGTTTGTCCGACCGGCCCGTTTGTCCCTGGGCCTGTTCATATGCACCAAGGACTCTGGTGATGTGTTCCAGGGATTGGGTCCCAGCCTCCAGGTGTCTGTGGGTGACCCTGCCCCTCCCACCTACCCTGCTGCCACGGACCTGTTGCCTCACCACTGTGGGCACCCGCATCCTCTCCCTGCCCTCCTCAGTAGGTGTTGTGGGGTGGTCATCCTCTGGGACAGGGAGGGTGTTGCAGGCAGCACTGGTGGTGGTGGTGGTGCTGGTGGTGGTGGCGGTGGCTGCACAGGCCATAACAGCAGGGGTCTGCAGTGAAGTTGTTATTGCCGCAGATGTGGTGGGGGGTCGATGGGGTCCTGGGACCTCTTGCTCCCTGGCACACCAGAAGGGCCGGCTTTGAGCTCATCGTCCATAGAGTCCTGGGAGTCAACATCCGAGAGTCCATGTACTGGGGGGGAGACTGGCTCTGCATGTTGCTGGTGTTGTCCTCTGCAGTGAGTTCTTGGTCACCTGTGGATCAGATGGAAAATGGTCATTGTAGTGCACCCCACAAGCTTTGTGTTAGCTGTGTGTCATTCACTCTTTGTACACTGCACAATTCACTGATCATCACATTGTTTCCTATGTGCACTACTGTGCCTCCTGACATGATGCAGTGGTACATGCATTACTTGTCCATGGTATGAGGTGTCAATGCATACCATGCAAGCCATGCATAATTTATGTTTACAGGGACCTGTTGCCATCTAGGGACTGGCACAACATGTTTCTCATTGTGGACTCTGTTGATTTGTCTGACCTGGCAGACATCACATCTCGCCATGGACTGGCCATTGTCGTCTCCTGCATACCTTTATCCTGTGACCAATGTTCCCTCTAATTTTTTTCCTCTGTGTGCGGCCGTGTAAGGTCTGTGTGCGCTGCAACCAAGGCTGTGTGCGCCAGTAACCAGGCGTGCGTGTGGGTGCAGCGCTAAATATCACTCCAAACTTTTGCTTAAAAAAGTGAAAAGACCGGAAACGGAGAAGAGTTAAAATTGTAATGTGAAGACAGTTATCAATCTAAGGAAATGTTGGTGATTTTATAAAACCAAGTGTCACAATTTTCATTAATGCAAAGGTACTGGTTATATGTATATGCATCAGTATGTCAGAAATGTATACGCATTGAGCATGAAAATAATAAAAACAGTTTTAAAAAAAAAAAAAAGTGAAAAGACGGTGCATTTCCTCACATACAGATCCACGTGAATGGTGTTAAGGCAGGTTTGAAACCGTCCCAGATAGCAATTTGAAACGTTAGCAGCTATGTTGCTGCATTTCTTTTCTTAATAGAGCTGGGCTGCGGGGTGATTGTGTGCATTTGTTTAAGTTTTCATGTTGATTTCAGCTCATGATGGGCGCTGCGATTAACATGAAAACTTTAACAAATGCTCTCTTTGAGCAGGAAAAATACAATTATAATAACGTTATTAGAATTTTAGTATTCGCAGTTTCAGGGATGGGTTAGGGTATGGCCGGATCAGGCTTTCGACTAACGCAGTTTAATGCTAGTGTCCGCATCACTGCATTAAAATGCATTAGTCACGTATTCTAGCGCCCCTCTGACAATACTGCAATTGAGACACACTGCCAATGAGGCAGCACCAGCATGCTAAAATTGTCTAACATATGAGAGCATGCAACTGCGCCTTCAAATTTATAATGCTGTGCGTCAGCGATAGAATATTCATCAACAGCGCTGAGCAAGCAGGCCAGAATTTACCAGATCAATTAGCCGTGCCCCAACCAGCCTTCCTGTGAGTCTACTTCTTTAATTTGATAGATTCCATTCCCCTGCTTTTTTATTTTAAACATGTGTCCCAGAATGGCAGAAATAGCCAAAGCCCAAAGATAAAGCTCGGAGTTCGGGGCAGGGCGGGTAGAGAAGGAAAAGGACTCTTGTCTCTTCCTTCTTGCCCAGAGAAGACCAGGACAGTGTCCACTTCTACTCTGCCTCTGGCAAAAGCACTCACTGATATCTAAAAAATTAATGTAAAAGCGTCTAGGTAACCATGTTGTTCCTGCTTACATTTCACATGCTTTACTTAAACTTGCATTCCCTATGAGTGTTTGCTTTCTCCATGATTTTGTAACTTTTTTTTAGGCAGCATATTACTCTCGTCTAATGCGTAATTTGAATTGTGTCGCATCCAGGAGTTTATAGCGGACAACAATTGGGTTGTAGCTGAAGGCAGTGCAAGATTCTCTCAGTGGGGCAGTATGGTGTTCAGTGGAGGAGAGGATGAGGCACTATGGTCAGAGCTGCCGAGTTTGGAACTTGGGAACCAGGTTCAGCCTTCATGACCAGTCCACGAACCACTCTTCTGAGGGAGCACATTCCCTTGCTATACCTTAGAAGACCTGGGTGCCGATCACGATCCTGTAAAAACCGGGTACGAACCGTCGGACGGAGCATATTCTCCGTCCGACGCGTACCCGGTCGTAACAATATACAAACATGGAAGTACGATTCGCACGGAAATACCATTTCCGTACGAATCGTACAAAACCCCGACCGGCGAAAATAATCATACAAATGTGATCCGGGAAAGCGCCGATGTGACGTCGGGACGCATGCAGCCTGCCATTCACGAACCAGGAAGTACGATTCGCACCGACGTCATCCCGCACGGACAATATTTTCCGGCAGCGAAAAACTGCCGGGAAATCAGGACGACGCGAACAAGGAGTACCTGTACGCGACGGACAGGCATGGACCCGAACCTACGTGTCATCCCGGCCCTCATAGCAGTCGACCTCCTCTACAGGTTACGACGCAGACGCCGCAGAAGGTCAGAACAACAAAGGGAGGGGGGAAAGGGGGGGGCAGGAGCAGGGGCAGGCCACAAAACCCCCACCAAAGTCACACAGCACACATGCCCTGGACATACCTGACCCCCAGGCCCTGGTCACTACGAGGGGGTGGGGGCGTGTCCAGCAAAGCCAGCGTCCGCCACAACGGAAGTGCTTGACGACGCGAACCGGCAACACATCAATACAGGTACGTCCCGTACCCACGCCTTAAGAGCGTGGGTACGAGTCGTACCACGCCCACACCTACGTCACCCTAACAATGGCGGGACGGCTGTACCCACGTGGCAAAGGCCTGGGTACGGCCCGCACAAGCATTCCATAGCGTGGGTACGGATATGTACGGACCGTACCCCCACCGGCGTATGCATGGAGCGTACCCCCCACCCCAACCGTGTATGTACAACCCGTACCCTCACCCGCATACGTATGGAGCGTAGCCCCCACCCCAACAGTGTAAGTACGACCCGTACCCTCACCCGCGTATGCATGGAGCATACCCCCAACCGTGTATGTACGTACCGTACCCCCACCCCAACCGTGTATGTGCGACCCATACCCCCACCCCCGTATGCATGGAGCGTACCCCCCATGCCAACAGTGTACGTACGGAATGTGCCCCCACCGCCGTATGCATGGAGCGTACCCCCCATGCCAACAGTGTATGTACGACCCGTACCCCCACCCCGTATGCATGGAGCGTACCCCCACCCCAACCGTGTATGTACAACCCGTACCCTCACCCGCGTATGTATGGAGCGTACCCCCACCCCAACAGTGTATGTACGACCCGTACCCTCACCCGCGTATGCATGGAGCGTACCCCCACCCCAACAGTGTAAGTACGACCCGTACCCTCACCCGCGTACGTATGGAGCGTACCCCCACCCCAACAGTGTAAGTACGACCCGTACCCTCACCCGCGTATGCATGGAGCGTACCCCCCACCCCAACCGTGTATGTACGACCCGTACCCTCACCCGCGTACGTATGGAGCGTACCCCCACCCCAACAGTGTATGTACGACCCGTACCCTCACCCGCGTATGCATGGAGCGTACCCCCACCCCAACAGTGTAAGTACGACCCATACCCTCACCCGCGTACGCATGGAGTGTACCCCCCACCCCAACAGTGTAAGTACGACCCGTACCCTCACCCGCGTATGCATGGAGCGTACCCCCCACCCCAACCGTGTATGTACAACCCGTACCCTCACCCGTGTACGTATGGAGCGTACCCCCCACCCCAACAGTGTAAGTACGACCCGTACCCTCACCCGCGTATGCATGGAGCGTACCCCCCACCCCAACAGTGTAAGTACGACCCGTACCCTCACCCGCGTACATATACGTCCCACCCCAACAGTGTAAGTACGACCCATACCCTCACCCGCGTATGCATGGAGCGTACCCCCACCCCAACCGTGTATGTACGACCCGTACCCTCACCCGCGTATGCATGGAGCGTACCCCCCACCCCAACAGTGTAAGTACGACCCGTACCCTCACCCCCGTATGCATGGAGCGTACCCCCACCCCAACAGTGTAAGTACGACCCGTACCCCCACCTCGTATGCATGGAGCGAACCCACACCCGTGTATGTTCTAAGCGCACATATCCTGAAATAAGAGGGGTGGGTGCCTATCACTCCCAGCAGTGCCCAGACACAGGAGGGGTGGGTGCAGAGTCCTCCCAGCAGTGCCCAGACATAGGAGGGGTGGGTGCCTATCACTCCCAGCAGTGCCCAGACACAGGAGGGGTGGGTGCAGAGTCCTCCCAGCAGTGCCCAGTCACAGGAGGGGTGTGTGCAGAGTCCTCCCAGCAGTGCCCAGACATGGGAGGGGTGGGTGCCTATCACTCCCAGCAGTGCCCAGCCACAAGAGGGGTGTGTGCAGAGTCCTCCCAGCAGTGCCCAGTCACAGGAGGGGTGTGTGCAGAGTCCTCCCAGCAGTGCCCAGTCACAGGAGGGGTGTGTGCAGAGTCCTCCCAGCAGTGCCCAGACATAGGAGGGGTGGGTGCAGAGTCCTCCCAGCAGTGCCCAGTCACAAGAGGGGTGTGTGCAGAGTCCTCCCAGCAGTGCCCAGTCAAAAGAGGGGTGTGTGCAGAGTCCTCCCAGCAGTGCCCAGTCACAAGAGGGGTGTGTGCAGAGTCCTCCCAGCAGTGCCCAGTCACAAGAGGGGTGTGTGCAGAGTCCTCCCAGCAGTGCCCAGTCACAAGACGGGTGGGTGCAGAGTCCTCCCAGCAGTGCCCAGTCACAAGAGGGGTGTGTGAAGAGTCCTCCCAGCAGTGCCCAGTCACAGGAGGGGTGGGTGCAGAGTCCTCCCAGCAGTGCCCAGACATAGGAGGGGTGGGTGCCTATCACTCCCAGCAGTGCCCAGTCACAAGAGGGGTGTGTGCAGAGTCCTCCCAGCAGTGCCCAGTCACAGGAGGGGTGTGTGCAGAGTCCTCCCAGCAGTGCCCAGACATAGGAGGGGTGGGTGCAGAGTCCTCCCAGCAGTGCCCAGTCACAAAAGGGGTGGGTGCAGAGTCCTCCCAGCAGTGCCCAGTCACAGGAGGGGTGGGTGCAGAGTCCTCCCAGCAGTGCCCAGACATAGGAGGGGTGGGTGCCTAACACTCACAGCAGTGCCCCTGCAAAGAAAAGGGTAGAGTACCCACAGGTCCAATGCCCACAAATGTCAGTCAGGTGCACAAAGATCCTGCAGTACATGTACCACATGTGTGCGAGGCTGGGAGTATACACATGCATAGCGCCAAAAAGAAAACATGTACACATGAAGTCATGGCAACAGTCTACATACACAAGTACAGTGACCACCAAGGACGCCACGAATGATGCAGGTGGAGACATCGCTCAGCATGCATGGCCCAAGTGTAACGAGTCCGTCACACACCCAGCCAATGTAGACACAGCTCAGCACCACATATTGGAAAGACCTTGCAGGGAAGATGTCAGGTTACACAGAGGAAGGAACACACCTTGGGACGATGACACCATGCAGTAACTGCGTACATGAACAAAGTTATGTAGCCAACAGCTTGTGATGGCACACAGATACCAGGATCCACCCTATGACCAGCACAAGACTACAATTCCCACACACCCAACACATTATCACCACCCAAAATAATGGGGCAGGTCTACCAACAGCAATACCAGACAGACAGTAGTGTACTAAGGAAAAATAAATTGCTTTATTCAGCATCAAAAAAATGTGTTTGTCCCTTGAAAGTTCAAAATGTACAATGCCCATAGGGCAATCCAAAGTTCACATCCAGGTGGGGGACACAGTAGGACGTGTGTCCCCTAGCTTGCCTGCACACTCAGACTCCTTCGTCTTCCAGAGCGGGGAGGGCATCATGTGGGGGGGAAGGACCAGGCACCGCAGGGACATGAGGGCGAAGGGTAGGCGTCGTGGGTGCAGGGATGGAGGACTCCACCACAGGGTGTGGGTCAGGGCCAAAGGCAGAGGCCAGGATGGCGCTGCACACCTTAGCAAGGTCCTCCAGCGACTCCCCTGCACCCGAAGGAACCACAGGCCCCAAGGAGGGGGGGGGGGCGGAGGGATGGGTCGCAGCGCCACTGGGGGAGGGTGTGGACAGGGGGGGGGGACTCAACCACCCTGACCGGGGACTCCCTTGACCGCTTGCGGGGTGGTGTCACTGTGGGGCTCAGGGACAGAGCAGGCATGAAGGAGTCTTTGCCGGATATGTGGCCAGGAGAGCTGAGGGGAGGGGATTTGGAGGGAGTGGATTGGGTGGAATGTGGACTCCCACTCTGGCTGCGTGTCTTACGTTTGCCCCCGACCCAGTGGGTGTGCCTACTTCACCCTGTGTGTGCGTGCCAGGAGGTGTGCGTTTGACCTTCCCTGCTGGTGTGGTGCCTGTGTTTGTTGTGGTGGGTGCATGCTGACATCTGGGTGTACGTGGGACAGGCATGGGAGTGGGAAGTGTGGATGGGTCAGGGGTAGAGGGTTGGATGTAGCGCTGCAGGAGACCCACTGCTGCAGTCAGTGTCGACTCAATGGACCTCAGCAAGTTGCGTTGGTCAGCCTGCGATGAGAAAATGCCCTCCAAGTATGCCTCCATGTTGTGCAGCACTTGGCTGTGGCCATGGAGAACATTAAGCATCGCAGCCTGACCAACCTGCAACTGCCGCTGGATGTCCACAGACTCGGCATTGGCGGCAGCAGTGGAGACAGGGGCAGGGGGTGCGGTGCCTGGCAGGAAGGAGTCATGTGGTGACTGGGCACGCTGGGAAGGGACACGAGCAAGTGGGAGGCGGCTGATGGCAATGGAGGGGGCGGGGAGAGATGTTGTGCTGCTGTCAGCTGCTGGTGCAGCCTCCGCCCACTCGGAGAGATCATCCTCGGACCCGTCAGCTTCATATTCTGTCGTGCCAGTGGACAGGTCCTCGGCCTCACTCTCCTCCGCCTCAGTTCCACTCGATGTGCCAGGCACGATGTCACCGCTGGCACTGGTGCTCGGTCCCTCCGCTCCGTCTGTGCTCATGTCTCCCTCCGTGTCCCCCGACGATGCTGTGGGCAAGGTGAAGAGACAGCAATTAATCATACACCTGTATACATATGTCACATGAGTCCAATCTACATAGGTTACAGAGCATAGCCTGAAAAGAAAGATCAGTAACATCTACAAAACAAGGTACAGATGTAGGGCATGCAACACACAGTTGGTTGACCCACCATGCCACTGAAAAACTATGGGGAGCATGACACAATAGCAAATGACATGAAATGGAGTTTGACAGAGGAGCCAGGCTCTGGGGACAATCCAGCACTGCATCTACACCACACAGCGTTGCCGAAAATAGGGATGAGCAGGGACCATATCCATGAACTTGAGGCACATGCTGCATAGGTAATACTGAAAACATGCCCACCATGACTGGCTCACTGCACCTTGAGTGCATGTGCAGACAAACATCACACACTGGCCAGACCTAGCAAGGAGATATCAGGTTTTGACATGTAGGCTTTGCCCGCACCAACCACCCCCTACATGAGACAATTTGTTGAGACACAAGAAGCACTTACATCTCTTAGTCTGGGTGAAATAAACATGGGCTGGATGAATGCAAGATTGGACACCAAATACCCAAGGTGCGCCTGTCCAAATAATCATGTACAAATGGGCAGCATCAAATGATTGTAACAAGACACACAGGCACTGGCCACCGTGAGTATGAACAAGGAAAATCAGTTCAGGCTGTACAGTGGACACTTGTACTACATTTTACGTCAATATACATGGTGCCAGGGGACAATGGCACAGAGCACAACCTATGCTGTAGACACTGAGAGTGTCCACATTTTGTGATGACACACATGACACCTAGGAAAATATGCCCCAGGGGACAGTAGTGGCCACACAACTCCATGGTCCTGAATGGGAATGACTGCAACACACGCCACCATCCCTGCACTATGCGTATCGCACACTCATGCACATCATGTCACAGGCCACAACATAGGACATGCGTGCTGTAAGGCATGACACTTGAGAGACTAACTCCCATGTCTGGACTCAGCATCAGTGCCAACTGACATGGAACCCACAAGTACTGAACTGGACAGGGCACAGGCAAGGTCCCAAAAGCTGTTACACACCACCCCCACACATGATGCTACAGGCATAGTTCACGTGGAGAAAGTGCCAGCCTAGATAACCTTGTGAAGGAGTGACTACACACAGACCAGGGAACACATTGCAAGGAGGGGAAGGGAGACAGGAGAGCACCGCTATACTGTGGGTAACTGGATCTGCACAGCACCTTTAAACCCTGGCAGTGTATCCATGCAACTGTGCACTTACATATGCTGGTGACACACAACAAACACACAAGTACCTACCCCCTTCCTGCTGCTGCTTCTCCTTTAAGCACCTGTCCAAGTCTGGAAATACCACCGCCAGCACACGCTTGTGGATGTGGGTCAGACGGCGGCGCCCGCGGTTCTTATGGGTTTCAGGTGAGTCCCCCAGCAGGACCCGTGCGATCCTCCGCGTCCAGCACCGGATATCCTGCCAGCGTTTCCTCACCTGGGCCAGGCGCCGCTTGCGACCCTCCGTCCTCCTCACGGCACTGACGGCGTTCATCCATATCTGCTTCTTGGCAGAGGCGCCTACCTGTGAGGATGAACAAGTGACACTACATCAATACACCTGGCACATGTCACAGAGACACATATTAGAACAATTTTGCTGTTTACAACAAGGCATGGTATGCATCCCACCCCTCCTGTCTCAGGCCACTGCTGGGAGACATCAGGCATTCCCCCCCCTGGGACCCCCCCTACAGTACATAGCATGTGTGTCACACCTGGACACAATGCCAGAAGTCACAGTCACAAACAAGGGACACAGTCTGTGCTAGTAGACTCTGCACTCACCTGATACCCTGGTCGCCCATACAGCATGGGGTACTGTGGGAGGATCACATCCAGCAAAGCCAGGTTCTCCTCCAGGGTGAAAGGCTGTGCCCTCTCCACAGACCTTGACGTGGTTCCAGGGAATCAGTAGCAGCAGCTGGCTCGTAGAATCCAGAGATGTGCAGGCAAGTGCTCCCTCATGGGACCTGGCTGCCTTATATCTGCCTTGCTGGCCTGTTTCATGCACAGGAGTACAGAGTGATTGGTCACTCACATTTGCATCCTATGTTTCCTCCAATCCCTTCAAACCTAGCACAGTCAGTGGGTTCTTATTGTGTTTTTTTCTTGAGCATGATGTCAACTCCAGAACCACATTGCAACAAAGTAGATTCATTCAAACTGACTACTGCTGTGCACCTGCTGAAAAAAATTCAAACTTTAAACTTGGTCTCCATGACAACCAGCATGCATGTAGGCCTTTATACTTGTCCCTCATGTGTCCCCTATGTAATTTGGATTTTCACACACAGGTACGGTGCATACCGGGGCCCTAGGGCACCCCAAATGCATAGCAACGGCCCGTACAGGCGTGTGTACGGTCCGTATCACTATGGGTGTTCTCGCGTATGCGTACCCATAGTGATAGTGAGCGTACGCACGCGTGTACGGTCCGTATCACTATGGGTACGCATACGCGAGAACACCCATAGTGATAGTGAGCGTACAGGCGTGTGTACGGTCCGTATCACTATGGGTGTTCTCGCGTATGCGTACCCATAGTGATAGTGAGCGTACGCACGCGTGTACGGTCCGTATCACTATGGGTACGCATACGCGAGAACACCCATAGTGATAGTGAGCGTACAGGCGTGTGTACGGTCCGTATCACTATGGGTGTTCTCGAGTATGCGTGCCCATAGTGATAGTGAGCGTACGCACGCGTGTACGGTCCGTATCACTATGGGTACGCATACGCGAGAACACCCATAGTGATAGTGAGCGTACAGGCGTGTGTATGGTCCGTATCACTATGGTGTTCTCGCCTATGCGTACCCATAGTGGTACGGACCATACACGCGTGCGTACGCTCACTATCACTATGGGTGTTCTCGCGTATGCGTACCCATAGTGGTACGGACCGTACACGCGTGCGTACGTGTGTGGTGAGTCATTACATGTACACCTTATTGGCAAGGTGTGTGGGCTGTCCTAGTGTGATGTCGTGTGACCTGTGGCTCTAGTGTTCCGCTACCAGTCTCTGAAATCGACATCCTACTTCTGCTGATGTGTTGATGTATGTCACTCCTGTGTTGCATCTGGCTGTTCACTTACACTGGGACACAGCTAATCCCATGCCATGGCATGTGGAGGTTCACAATATCCGTGTGTAGCTGGGTCTTGGTAGGAGTGTCACCTGGCAGCCATACGTGTCCAGGGCATGTGGCACATACCTGACTCCGTATGTCGCATACGTGTATTGACAGATTGACATGTGCTCAGTACAAAAAAATTGTTGTTGTAGTGCAATCACTCTTCCTTGTCACTTCCAAATTACTGCAGAGCGCCGCCTCTTCCCCGACCAATTCCGGACTTGGCTGACATGCGGGAGAATGACTGTATCCGGTGCTACCGCTTCCCCCAACCGTTGATTGAGGAGTTGACGGCGAGGCTGGCACCACACCTGCAACCGCTGCACAGGTATCCTACGGCACAGACACCCAAGCTGAAGGTAATGGCAGCCCTACATTTTCTTGCCACGGGTACCTTTCAATATACCATAGCTCATGTTGGTGGCATGTCCCAGAGCATGTTCAGCCGTGTGCTGCATGATTTCTTAGAGGCCATGTTGCTTCACCTGGATGAGTTCATCCATTTCCCTACTCCTGAACTGTTGACTGGGGTCAAGCGTGGATTCTATGCCCTGGGAGGGATGCCCCATGTCATTGGGTCCATAGATGGGACACATGTGGCTTTGGTACCACCACAGGCACAGGAGGTGGCGTACAGGAATCGCAAGCACTACCACTCCATCAATGCCCTTGTGGTGTGTCTGTCCAACATGGTGATTTCACATGTCTGTGCTCGTTTTCCAGGATCAGCACATGATGCCTACATCATGAGGCATAGCAGGGTGCCTGAAATGATGACGCAGCTGCGCAACGAACGAGCATGTGTTGTTGGTGGGTACACTGTGGTGCCAATTACGATCCGGTAAAAAAATTCCCCGTGCGACTCGTATCCGGTCTTTTTACCGTACGAATCGTACAAGTGCCGTACGAACTGGCAATCACGATTCGCATGGTAAAAAGTCCATACGAACCGCATCGGGAATGATTTTCCACACGTCCTCGGGTCGGAAAATGTGTCCGACATGTCCTCGGACGATGTACCGTACAAATGTGAAAGGTGAAGTCCGAGCGAGGAATCACGATCCATCCCGTGCGTCCGATGTTACAACCATATGGAAAAAACACCAACCGCACCGAACTCCCATAGCAACCATGGAGACATGTGCCCGCATACGCGCCCAACACTCCCCCCCACCCCCGTACGTCCGAGACGTACCCCCCGTGTATGTACACCCCCACCCGTGTATGTACACCCCTGTACGTCCGAGTCGTACCCCCACCCCTGGACGTGTCGTACCACCGTCTATGTACACCCCAGTACGATCGAGTCCTACCCCCACCCCTGTACGTGTCCGACCCCCATGTATGTACACCCCTGTACGTTCCAGTCGTACCCCCACCCCTGTATGTGTCGTACCACCGTCTATGTACACCCCAGTACGTTCGAGTCGTACCCCCACCCCTGTACGTGTCGTACCACCGTCAATGTACACCCCAGTACGTTCCAGTCGTACCCCCACCCCTGTACGTGTCGTACCACCGTCAATGTACACCTCAGTACGTTCCAGTCGCACCCCCAACACAACCTCCTAAGTACGGAGCGCACCCCAGGCCCCAACATCACAACCGCATGTACGAGTCGTACCAAGCCACACACAAGGACAGCACCGTACAACCAAATGGCCCATGTACACACCGTACACACGCTCAAAACGCACGTACACAACCAGGACAAAACAAAACAACACAAGAATACACTATTCGAATGGCACAAAGCCACTAAACATGGCCAACAAACACTAAAAAAACACATTCACTGACCTGCAACTGCCAAAAACAAACAGAGGCCCAAAACACCACAACTCCTTATAACACACCCACCCAAACTTCAAACACAGCCACACCCACCCATGGACCAATAAAAAGGGCCCACACACACAAACCATGAGCCTTTGCAACAGACTCACTGCTGCCAGACACCACAGAACCATACTACAAGCTTCACCACACCTTCACACAACCACCTTCACAAACACCCCCTCATCACATTCACACACACACACCTGCACAACCACACCCACACACCCACAACCATCCACACACCCCCCCACCATCCACACCCACACCCCTCACCATGCCCACTAACAAGAATCCAAAGTTCAGTAACCGAGAGTTGGAGGTCCTTGTTGATGAAATCCTCAGAGTCGAGCCACAGCTCTTTGGAACATTGGTCAGACAGACCAGCATGGCAGCAAAAACAGCCATGTGGCAGACCATCGTCGATGCTGTGAATGCTGTTGCGGACACCAGAAGGACCAGGCATGAATGCCAAGCCAGGTGGTACGATCTGCGGAGGAGGGTCTGAGCCAAAATGACCGACGACCGCAACCAGGCCAACGTCACTGGAGGAGGGCCGCCCCGCAGACGCTTACAATACCATCCCTGGGAGGAGAGGGTGATGGCCATACTGCCGGTGGTGGCAGTGGACGGATTAGAAGGACTCCGAGACCCGGGTGAGTACACAAACAACTCACCTCACATGGGGGGAACGTCATCCACAACCAAACTCACAAACAGGCACGCAACCACCCCAAGCTATCGCATGACTCAACCACACTCCATGAACACGCGTCTTTGTTGAATTTCTGCCTCGAAGTTGACCCTCTGCATAACCTAACAAAAGCAATATAAGAAAGGGGATTCCTTATTGGCTTTTTGATTCAACCTAATACATTCGGACTTTAGTATTATACCGTGACTGTGTCCTTGTCAAGTAACCGTGACCCGTGGGGAGGAGTAGAAAGACCTTTTTTCTGACAAACAGGAAATTTCGTATCACTAAAAACCATGATGGGATGTCTCATCTGTGACGGGGAATATTTATTTCTCTAGAAAAACAAGTCTTCCTTGGGCTTTATCGTTTTTGAATATACTTCTGGTCCTGATGAAGGTGGCACCATTGCCATCGAAACGCGTCGACCACTGACCTTTGACATTAACATCCTGCCTTTGCAGCTGTCTTATTAATTATAGGAGATTACTATGTATTTTATGCTCCAAATGTCCAGTATACGATAAAACTTTTTTCTTCTTTCTTCTTTTTGATTCTGATAGATGTATGAATGTGGAATGTGTTGGTATGTATGCAGATGAGATTGTATGAAGTTATAATGAATTTTCTTTGTTATTAGTGTGCCCTAGGATTTCTGTTTATATGATGCACTATCACTGTAATGAATCTAGCCAGATTATTAAATATTATTTATATATAAAAAAAAGAAATGTATTAAGCTGATCTAAGACAAATAGAAAAGGGTAAATAATAAAAATTAAATTATCAAAAATTTAAAAAAATATTCTTTTGTGTGTTGCATCACTGTTTTTAGGCCTGTTTCTCCTTTATTGCAATTAAATTGTTTCGTTAAAAAAAGAGGTCGCGAGGGAAGCTTTACTATACGTGCGGACACCAGAAGGACCAGGCAGGAATGCCAAGCCAGGTGGTACGATCTGCGGAGGAGGGTCCGAGCCAAGATGCTGGAGGAACACAACCAGGCCAACGCCACTGGAGGAGGGCCCTCCCGCAGACCCGTACACTACCAGCCCTGGGAGGAGAGGGTGATGGCCATACAGCCGGTGGAGGCAGTCGAAGGATTAGGAAGACTCCGAGACCCGGGTGAGTATACGAACAACGCACCTCACATGGGGGGGACCTCATCCACAACCAAAATCACTAACAGGCACGCAACCACCCCAACCTATCGCATGACTCAACCACACTCCATGAACACGCACATGCCACTGCCGCCACCATGCCCCATGCACCCAGCTGGACAATGTCAAGTCACAGGCCACAGAAGACACCAACACATGACACGGTAACCCGGATGGCGGGAGGGTGGGCCCCAAAAATCACATAGTGCAACTCAGAAGCAGACAACAATGCCCTCTGCCCATATGGCCCAGGTCACAGCCAGACAAACAGTGTGTCCCCACACAGGAAAGACTCGCCAGCAAATGGCGGACATCTGCATCAACACATGGGGGTGAAGGCACTGTTTTGCACATGACAGCAGCTAATGAACAGCCAACACTGTGAAAGAGTGGCAGCACACACAACCACAGCAGCAGCGCACACACAGACACTACACCCAATGGGTGCCTGGAGATCAGAAACAAACTCACATCAACAAGCCAAGGGCCATTCAAAGGACTGGAAAAAGTGTGTGTCTAGAAAGCTGGGCTGAGGTGACAGAGGGTGACACACAGAGGGAGGGAGAGGGGGACAGAGAGGGAGGGAGAGGGGGACAGAGAGGGAGGGAGACACAGGGACACGGACAGAGGGAGGAGGCTGACACACGGAGGGAGGGAGAGGGGGACAGAGAGGGAGGGAGACACAGGGACATGGACAGAGGGAGGAGGCTGACACACAGAGGGAGGGAGAGGGGGACAGAGAGGGAGGGAGAGGGGGACAGAGAGGGAGGGAGACACAGGGACACGGACAGAGGGAGGAGGCTGACACACGGAGGGAGGGAGAGGGGGACAGAGAGGGAGGGAGACACAGGGACACGGACAGAGGGAGGAGGCTGACACACAGAGGGAGGGAGAGGGGGACAGAGAGGGAGGGAGAGGGGGACAGAGAGGGAGGGAGACACAGGGACACGGACAGAGGGAGGAGGCTGACACACGGAGGGAGGGAGAGGGGGACAGAGAGGGAGGGAGACACAGGGACACGGACAGAGGGAGGAGGCTGACACACAGAGGGAGGGAGAGGGGGACAGAGAGGGAGGGAGACACAGGAAGACGGACAGAGGGAGGAGGCTGACACACAGAGGGAGGGAGAGGGGGACAGAGAGGGAGGGAGACACAGGAAGACGGACAGAGGGAGGAGGCTGACACACAGAGGGAGGGAGAGGGGGACAGAGAGGGAGGGAGAGGGGGACATAGAGGGAGGGAGAGGGGGACAGAGAGGGAGGGAGACACAGGGACATGGACAGAGGGAGGAGGCTGACACACGGAGGGAAGGAGAGGGGGACAGAGAGGGAGGGAGACACAGGGAGACGGACAGAGGGAGGAGGCTGACACACAGAGGGAGGGAGAGGGGGACAGAGAGGGAGGGAGAGGGGGACAGAGAGGGAGGGAGACACAGGGACACGGACAGAGGGAGGATGCTGACAGACAGAGGGAGGGAGAGGGGGACAGAGAGGGAGGGAGACACAGGGAGAGCAAATCAGCCGTGTGGTGTGTGGGAATGTCTGCTCGTCAGCAGGTAGACTGCGTGCATGTAGCCAAGGGTGGCCAGTGCCAGAACCCCCCCTCTTCACCATGGCAAAACACAGGGCCATGTCACAACCTGTTCACGAGCACAACGACAGCTACCTGCATTATATAAGTGTGTGGATCCACTCCATGTGCACATGTACAGTGCTACACGGAAGGCGCCAATGCATGGCTCGCCACACCTGCCCACTCCACTGCTGACTGCAGTCACACTTGACGCAGCAAGTAAGACTGTGCCACACATAGTTAAAGGGGCCAAAGTGGTGCCCAAGGGACACACCCATGCACAAGTGCACTGTGAGTGGAATGCAAGACAGATCCTAATTCCAAGAGGAAAAGTGCCAACTTTGAAACTGATGAAACATGGATGTTGCATGGACCAAAATTAACATTGTCTCTCTCACACACAGGTCAACGTCGTGGTTCACCCCCCAACACTGGGGGGGAAGACTCACAGGACCCGGATCTGCGGGAGCCCGATCCCACCGGCAGTGACGACTCTCACCACTCTGTGGACGACCCCGACCGACCTGGCCCCTCTGGTGTCCAACCACCTGCAGCACCTGCGTCAGGTACAACTGTGCCAACCACCACCCCCACTCCTGCCACATCCCAGGAGACACCCAGGATCCCTGCCCCACCACCACAATGCAGCCAGGCTGGCCAGGAGGGACACGGTGTCCCGGGCACCCAGGAGGAGGCAGGCGACAACGCCAATGCCACCCCTCAGGGGTCCCGGAGACCCGATGTACCCACAAGGGCAGGCCAGGTGCAAGTGGGCAGGGGTGGTGGGAGTGGAGGACGGCGGAGGCGCGAGCCTGACCAGTTGGCTGGGGAACCGGTATTTGCCCATGTCCGTAACATCATGGACACATACCGGCAGGACACCACGGGCATGGCCCAGGTTGTGTCCACCCTCAATGAGATCAAGGGGACCCTCGATGAGATAAAGACCCAGCAGGCCCAGCAACATGCGGAGCAACATGCCTGTCTACTGCAACACCAACGGAGGATGGAGGACAGACAGGCTGAGCAAGTGACGGTGTTCCAGGGGATTCACGATACACTCCGTCGGATGGCCGACAACATGGGCAACCCTCCCTGTGCCAGACGGCGTAGAACATCACCACCCACAGGGAGGGATCAGGAGGAGGAGGAGACATCCGACGGAGCATCCCAAACATCGTCACGGCCTGCTGCTGAGGGTCCCCGCAGGAGGCCGGGTCGTCCACGGAAATGACCGTGAGGGTCGGCGCTACATCACCATCTCCCAGGACACCTGGCCTGGCACCTGGCCCACTGGAGCAACAGCATCACAGCATCAAGAGACATTCTCTGCCACATGGCCCTGCTGGTCACTGTCTGACCAATGTTGACAAAGACTGTGGCATGGACTATGAGGATTTCCAATGGCAAGGACACCAACTCCCCTACTGAACTTTGGATTCCAAACTCCCGGAAACCCCTCACTTTATCCCCCCCCCCCAAAAATAAAAAATCACACCATGAAGAGAAGATGCCTGCTGGTTGCATTATTACCTTACATGTGTGTTGTAAAGTCTAAACATGCCTGAGTTCTCTTTTGACTTCAACCATCCACACCCTGGGGCCTGAGTCTGGCACAGGACACACGGGTCACAGTGTATTAGGCAAGACAGACATGGAGCACCATACACACCCGTGAAGGCCCAACCAGCTGAGGGGGTGGCCGCACAACCGTGCTGACAGACACATTGAGTACAGCAACAGTCATGCGCAGAGGTCAGGGATCATGTGGAGTGTCCTGGGGGGCACCCAGGTATGTGTAGACAGGTGGCAGAACCATGTCCTGCAAGCCTGAGTCCGGTGGATGCAGAGAATGGGGGCCTGGCCAACGTTGGATGCATGGGGATGGCACATGTCACAATACCCACACAGTCATGGACATCATGCCCAATACACAGTCTCAGCCCACACACACAGCTTGCATCTTGCTACTCGACACATCGACACATAGCCACTATCCGGGAAAACCATGCCAGACATGCTGGATGCACCGTGGCAACACACCAGCATTGACTGAGAAGAGGCACCTTGGAGGCATAGGGACACCTTTATTAGTCATGTTTTCGGGATTGCAGAGGCAACTTGAAGTACACATTAACACATCTTGTGGAGTAACATGTGGGTCCAACACTGGCACCCCCCTTCTGCAGCACAAATGCGTGTTAGCCATGGAACTGGCACACAATTGTTGGCTAACAGCTAAACACCCACAGCTGCTCACGGAGAGACTGCCATACACCATTGATCCGCTGATGTGGAAGTCCCACACCATGTCAAGCCAATGCTAACCGTATGTGTCCGAGGGCAGTGTCACACACATTGATGCCATCATCATAATCCACTATCCCATCACTGATGACTGTCAACCAGTCAGACCATCTATTCAGGTGTACACAGCTGCATGTCGTGTCCCATGGTGATGCTACATGGCTGCAGAGGAACCAAACATCGACAGGGGCAGTGTGCATACATCGTGAACAACTGCCACACCCAATACACCCCTGATGCATCCCTTACCCTATGGAGACTTCCAAACGTATCCGTGCCTGTAACGCTGAGTCAGCCCACGATGACGTGTCCATGAGGAATAGCAGTGCCACAACAATGCAACCAGCAGACGGCATGCGCAAGTACCTGGGGAAGAGAGACACACAAGAAGTCAGCCACAAAAAGCACAGCCACTTGCATGTGCATTTACCCGACACATGTATGGATGACAACATGCTAGGTCACAATTATGACTGGGGAAATACAACCATCACTGCCACCATCACTCCAGTGACACACCCACACACACCTCTGACTCACGTGCCATACATGCAGGTGGAGACACACATCACAACACATGCCACACGGGGACCAATGCGTGCACACTCAGACACTGGTACTCACCACTAAGCAAAGAAGTCGCGTATGAGCCGAGTCCGGATGTCCTCTTGCAGCTCCACATCCTCCACATCACTAGCCCCATTGCCAAGCCCTTCGTCCTCCACGGGTGGATGGTCCTCGTCATGTTGATCCAGGATGAGTGGCACAGCTTTCTCAACTGCCATGTTGTGCAGCATGCAGCAGACCATGAAGATTTTGCAGACCTTCGCAGGGGCATATGGGAGCGCGCCGCCGGTCTTGTGGAGGCACCGAAATTGGCTCATCAGCAGGCCAAACGTCCTCTCTATCACTCGCCTTGTCCGGCCATGGGCGGTGTTGTAGCGGAGCTGGGCCGGCGTGATGGGGTTGCGGAGAGGTGTGAGCAGCCATGGCATGTTAGGATAGCCAGCGTCCCCTACATGGGAAGCACATGGACATCGTTAGAAGTGGTGAAGCGGTCGTGCTGGTAGGCTATGCAAAATACAGGACAGACAGACTGTACCCACCAACAACACATGCTCTTTCGTTGCGCAGCTGCATCATCATTTCAGGCATTCTGCTACGCCTCATGATGTAGGCATCGTGTGCTGATCCTGGAAAACGAGCACAGACATGTGAAATCACCATGTTGGACTGACACACCACAAGGGCATTGATAGAGTGGTAGTGCTTCCGATTGCGGTACGCTACCTCCCGTGCGTGTGGTGGTACCAAAGATACATGTGTCCCATCTATGGACCCAATGACATCGGGCATCCCTCCCAGGGCATAGAATCCACGCTTGACCGCAGTCAACTGTTCAGGGGTTGGGAACTTGATGAAGTCATCCAGGTGAATCAACATGGCCTCTAAGAAATCATGCAGCACACGGCAGAACATGCTCTGGGACATGCCACCAACATGAGCTATGGTATATTGAAAGGTACCCGTGGCAAGAAAATGTAGGGCAGCCATTACCTTCAGCTGGGGTGTCAGTGCCGTAGGATACCTGTGCTGCGGTTGCAGGTGTGGTGCCAGTCTCGCCGTCAACTCCAGAATCAACGGTTGGGGGAAGCGGTAGCACCGGATACTGTCATTCTCCCGCATGGCAGCCAAGTCCGGAATTGGTCGGGCAAGAGGCGGCGCTCTGCAGTAATTTGGACGTGACAAGGAAGAGTGAGTGCACTACGACAACAATTCATATGTACTGAGCACATGTTGATCTGTCAATACACATATGCTACATAGGGAGTCAGGTATGTGCTACATGCCCTGGACACGTATGGCTGCCAGGTGACACTCCTACCAAGACCCAGCTACACACGGAGATTGAGAACCCCCCATGCCATGCCATGGGAATAGCTGTGTCCCAGTGCAAGTGAACAGCCAGACGCAAGACAGGAGTGACATACGCCCACACATCAGCAGAAGTAGTATGCCGATTGCAGAGACTGGTAGCGGCACACTAGAGCCACAGGTCACATGACATTACACTAGGACAGCCCACACACCTTGCCATGAAGGTGCACATGTCATGACTCACCACACATTCATTGTGAGGATGCAGACATGTCCTTGTCACGCTACTCCGTGTCCCATGCATACATGTGCACCTCACATCCGATACCACATGTGGCATGGTGTGCGAAACAGTGTGCAATGTCAATCTACACACAGACACATGTTGGTTGCTGCAACAGCTGCAGCTTTTGAGGGTGCTCCAACATCAACCTGATGGGAAGCCCCCACACATACATGACATAGTCACATTGTGCACCGTGGGTAGTGACAAGTCAGGTGTGGTAACCCCTGTACCGGGCATCAGGGGACACTTCCTTGTGTTGGTGTCCGTGCCATGCCAGTGACGCTCACCCCAAGTGTGCAGTACGACATGCACACATGTCAAAGGAGTCAAGGGCATGCCTGGCACACATTGCACCGTCACACAGTACATCTGTACACATCTCATCATACATCTGGTGCCTTCTCGACTCAGGAGTAATGTTCCACATCACAGCCTGTCACACCTGTGCCCCACACATGTAGTAATGCACAGACGATGCCTTGATGTCCATTCATGGACAAGTATGTCCATTCATGGACAAGTATGTCCATCAATGGACAAGTATGTCCGCCCTATTCCTACCTGTGTGCCGCCTGTCACCACTGTGATGTGTGAAAACCGCCGTACTGCTGCTAAGAGGGCCTGTGTACGTTCCCATATCACTATGGGAGTGCTGCCGTATGTGTACCCATCGTGATGGCGAGCGTACAGGCATGTGTACGGCCTGTACCACTACGAGTACGCATCCGCAAGAACACCCATAGTGGTAGGGCCGTACGCACGCCTGTACGCTCCCTATCACTATGGGTGTCCTCGCGTATGCGTACTCGTAGTGGTACGGGCCGTACACACGCCTGTACGCTCCCTATCACTATGGGTGTCCTCGCGTATGCGTACTCGTAGTGGTACGGGCCGTACACACGCCTGTACGCTCCCTATCACTATGGGTGTCCTCGCGTATGCGTACTCGTAGTGGTACGGGCCGTACACACGCCTGTACGCTCCCTATCACTATCGGTGTCCTCGCGTATGCGTACTCATAGTGGTACGGGCCGTACACACGCCTGTACGCTCCCTATCACTATGGGTGTCCTCGCGTATGCGTACTCGTAGTGGTACGGGCCGTACACACGCCTGTACGCTCACTATCACTACGTGTACGCATACGCGAGGACACCCATAGTGATAGGGGGCGTACAGGCGTGTGTACGGCCCGTACCACTACGAGTACGCATACGCGAGGACACCCATAGTGATAGGGAGCGTACAGGCGTGTGTACGGCCCGTACCACTACGAGTACGCATACGCGAGGACACCCATAGTGATAGTGAACGTAGGCACGCGTGTACAGGCCGTTGCAATGCATTTGGGGTGCCCTAGGGCCCCGGAACGCACCGTACCTGTGTGTGAAGCTCCAAATTACATAGGGGACACATGAGGGACAAGTATTAAGGCCTACATGCATGCTGGTTGTCATGGAGACCAAGTTCAAATTTTGAATTTGTTCTGGAAGGTGCACAGCAGAAGTCAGTTGGAATTAATCTACTTTGTTGCAATGTGTTTGTGGGGCTGACATCATGCAGGAGAAAAAAACCGATAGAGAACCCACAGACTGCTAGGTTTGAAGGGATTGGAGGAAACATAGGATGCAAATGTGAGTGACCAATCACTCTGTACTCCTGTGCATGAGATGGGCCAGCAAGGCAGATATAAGGCAGCCAGGTCCCATGAGGGAGCACTTGCCTGCACATCTCTGTATTCCACGACCCAGCTGCTGCCACTGATTCCCTGGAACCATGTCAAGGGCTGTGGAGAGGTCACAGCCATTCACCCTGGAGGAGAACATGGCTTTGGTGGAAGTGATCCTCCCACGGTACCCCATGCTGTATGGGCGACCAGGTTATCAGGTGAGTGCAGTGTCCACTGCCACAGACTGTGTCCCTTTTTTGTGACTGTGACTTCTGCCATTGTGTCCAGGTGTGACACACATGCTATGTACTGTAGGGGGGGTCCCAGGGGGGGAATGCCTGATGTCTCCCAGCAGTGGCCTGAGACAGGAGGGGTGGGTGCAGAGTCCTCCCAGCAGTGCCCTGAGACAGGAGGGGTGGGTGCAGAGTCCTCCCAGCAGTGCCCTGAGACAGGAGGGGTGGGTGCAGAGTCCTCCCAGCAGTGCCCTGAGACAGGAGGGGTGGGTGCAGAGTCCTCCCAGCAGTGCCCTGTGACAGGAGGGGTGGGTGCAGAGTCCTCCCAGCAGTGCCCTGAGACAGGAGGGGTGGGTGCCTATCACTCCCAGCAGTGCCCTGAGACAGGAGGGGTGGGTGCAGAGTCCTCCCAGCAGTGCCCTGAGACAGGAGGGGTGGGGGCCTATCACTCCCAGCAGTGCCCTGAGACAGGAGGGGTGGGGGCCTATCACTCCCAGCAGTGCCCTGAGACAGGACGGGTGGGTGCAGAGTCCTCCCAGCAGTGCCCTGAGACAGGAGGGCTGGGTGTGATGCACAGTGTGAGCCTGGCTCATTGATTGTGTAGTTGCCCTCATTCCACCTGTGTCCTTTCAATGGCACGTACTGCTTTTGGCCTTCCCCCACAGGATCATGTCCCTATGACAAAGTTGCAATGCGTTGGATGCACACTATGCCTTGTTGTAAACAGCAAATGTGTTCTAATCTGTGTCCCTGTGACATGTGCAAGGTGTATTGATGTAGTGTCACTTGTTCATCCTCACAGGTAGACGCCTCTGCCAAGGAGCAGATATGGCTGGACGCCGTCAGCGCCGTGAGGAGTGCGGATGGTCGGAGGCGGCACCTGTCCCAGGGGAGGAAACGCTGGCAGGATATCCGGTGCTGGACGCGGAGGATCGCACGGGTCCTGCTGGGGGACTCACCTGAGAGCCACAGAACCGCGGGCGCCGCCGTCTCTCCCACATCCAGAAACGTGTGCTGGCGGTGGTCTTTTCTGACTTAGACAGGCGTCTACAGGACATGCAGCAGCCGGAAGGGGGTAGGTACATGTGTGTGTTTGTTGTGTTTCACCAGCATTTGTAAGTGCACTGTTCCATGGATACACTTCCAGGGTTTATGGTGCTGTGCAGATCCTGTTCCCCACAGTATTGCAGTGCTCTCCTGCCTCCCTTCCCCTCCTTGCAATGTGTTCCCTGGTCTGTGTGTAGTCACTCCATCACAAGGTTATGTAGCCTGACACCTTCTCCAAGTGTACAATGCCTGCAGCATCATGTGTGGGGGTGGTGTGTAACAGGTTTTGTGACCTTGCCTGTGCCCTGTCCAGTTCTGGACTTGTGGGTTCCATGTCAGTTGGCACTAATGCTGAGTCCAGACATGGGAGTTAATCTCTCGAGTGCCAGGCCTTCCAGCAGGCATGTCCCATGTGGTGGCCTGTGATATGATGTGCATGAGTGTGCGTTAGGCATAGTGCAGGGATGTTAGCGTGTGTTGCAGTCATTCCCATTCAGGAGCATGGAGTTGTGTGGCCACTACTGTCCCCAGGGGCATATTTTCCTAGGTATCATGTGTGTAATCCGAGAATGTCGACAATCTCTGTGTCTACAGCATAGGTTGTGCTCTGTGCCATTGTCCCCTGGCACCATGTTTCTTGACGTGAGATGTATTACAAGTGTCCACTGTCCAGCCTGACCTGATTTTCAAAGTACATACTCACGGTGGCCATTGCCTGTGTGTCTTGTTGCAATCATCTGATGATGCCCATTTGTACATGATTATTTGGACAGGCGCACCTTGGGTATTTGGTGTGCAATCTTGAATTGTTGCATCCCATGTGTATTTCACCCAGACTAAGAGATGTAAGTGCTTCCTGTGTCTCCACATATTTGTCTCATGTAGGGGGTGGGTGGGGCGGCCATGGCCTACATGTCAAGACCTGTCATCTCCTTGCTCGGACTGGCCAGTGTGTGATGTTTGTCTGGACATACACTCAAGGTGCAGCGTGCCAGTCAAGGTGGGCATGTTCTCAGTATTACCTATGCTGCATGTGCCTCTAGTTCCTGGATTTGGTCCCTGCTCATCCCAATTTCCTGCCACGCTGTGTGGTGCAGATGCAGTGCTGTATTGTCCCCAGGGCCTTGCTCCTCAGTCAGAATACCATGTCATCTCATTTGCTATTGTGTCATGCTCTCCATAGTTTTTCCATGGCATGGTGGGTCACACAACTGTGTCTTGCAGTGCCTACGTATGTACCTTGTTTTGTAGTTGTAACTCATCCTTTGTTTCAGGCTATGCACTGTAACCTACGTAGATTTGACTCATGTGACATATGTATACAGGTGTATGATTAATTTCTGTCTCTTCACCCTGCCCACAGCATCGTCGGGGGACACGGAGGGAGACATGGACATAGACGGCGCGGAGGGACCGAGCACCAGTGCCAGCGGTGACATCGGGGCTGGCACTTCGAGTGGGACTGAGGCGGAGGAGAGTGAACCCGGAGACCTGTCGACTGGCACAACAGAGTATGAAGCTGACGGGTCCGAGGATGATCTCTCCGAGTGGGCGGTGGCTGCACCACCATCTGACAGCAGCCCTACATCTGGCACCGCCCCCTCCATTGGCATCAGCCGCCTCCCACGTGCTTGTGTCCCTTCCCAACGTGCCCGGTCACCACATGTCTCCTTCCTGCCAGGCACTGCACCCCCTGCCCCTGTCTCCACTGCTGCCGCCAATGCTGAGTCTGTGGACATCCAGCGGCAGTTGCAGATTGGTCAGACTGCGATCCTTAATGTCCTCCATGGCCACAGCCAGGTCCTCAACAACATGGAGGCATACTTGGAGGGCATTCATTCATCGCAGGCTGACCAACGCAACTTGCTGAGGTCCATAGACTCCACACTGACTGCAGCAGTGGCTCTCCTGCAGCGCTACGTCCCACCCCCTACCCCTGCTCCTTCCACAATTCCCACTCCCATGCCTGTCCCACATACACCCAGACGTAAGCATGCACCCACCACAACAGACACAGGCACCACACCAGCAGGGAAGGTCCGCCGCACACCTCCTGACACGCACACACAGGGTGCAGTAGGCACACCCACTGGGTCGGGGGGCAAACGTGTGACACGCAGCCAGAGTGGGAGTCCGCATTCCACCCAATCCACTCCCTCCAAATCCCCTCCCCTCAGCTCTCCTGGCCACATCTCCCCCAAAGACTCCTTCATGGCCGCTCTGTCCCTGAGCCCCACAGTGACACCACCCCGCAAGCGGTCAAAGAGGTCCCCGGTCAGGGTGCTTGAGTCCCCCCCCTGTCCACACCCTCCCCTAGTGGCGCTGCGACCCATCCCTCTGACCCCCCCCCTCCTTGGGGCCTGTGGTTCCTTCTGGTGCAGGGGAGTCCCTGGAGGACCTTGCTAAGGTGTGCAGCGAGATCCTGGCCTCCGCCTTTGGCCCTGCCCCATCCCCTGTGGTGGAGTCCTCCATCCCTGCACCCACGACGCCTACCCTTCACCCTCCTGTCCCTGCGGTGCCTGTTTCTTCCCCCCCACATGATGCCCTCACCCCTGTGGAAGACAACGGATTGTAACTGTGCAGGCAAGCTAGGGGACACGCATCCCACTGTGTCCCCCATCCAGCTGGGACTCCTGGACTGCCCTATGGCCTTTGTTAATATTGGACTTACGTCATACTAGTTTTTTGCTCATGCTGAATAAAGCTATTTATTTTTTGCCCTTGGAACACTCCTGCATTGCTGGCATTGCTGTTGGTGGGGCTGCTACATGGTTGTGGGTGTTGGTCATGTGTTGGGTGTGTGGGAAATGTAGTAGTGTGCTGCTCATAGGGGGGACCCTGGGATCTGTGTGCCATCACACGGTGTTAGCTACCTTTCTCCATTCATGTAAGCAGTTGCTGCATGTTGCAATTGTCCCAAGGTGTATTCCTTCCTCTGTGTACCCTGACTTCTTCCCTGCAGGGTGTCCCCTGACTTTAGCACAGAGCTGTGTGTCCATTAGCTGGGTGTGTGACGTAGTCCTTCACCTTTGCACATGCATGCTGAGCGATGTCTCCACCTGCATCATTCGTGGCATCCTTGGTAGTCATTGTACTTGTGTATGTGGCCTATTGACATGACTTCATGTGTACATGTTTTCTTTTCTGCGCTATGCATGCGTATACTCCCAGCCTCGCACACATGTGGTACATGTACTGCAGGGTCTTTGTGCACCTGACTGACATTTGTGGGCATGGTATCTGTGACTACTCCACCCTTTGCGTTCCATGGGCACTGCTGGGAGTGATAGGCCCCCACCCCTCCTGTCTCTGGGCACTGCTGGGAGTGATAGTCAACCACCCCTCCTGTCTCTGGGCACTGCTGGGAGGACTCTGCACACACCCCTCCTGCCTCTGGGCACTGCTGGGAGGACTCTGCACACACCCCTCCTGTGTCTGGGCACTGCTGGGAGTGATAGGCCCCCACCCCTCCTGTCTCTGGGCACTGCTGGGAGTGTTAGGCACCCACCCCTCCTGTCTCTGGGCACTGCTGGGAGTGTTAGGCACCCACACCTCCTGTCTCTGGGCACTGCTGGGAGGACTCTGCACACACCCCTCCTGCCTCTGGGCACTGCTGGGAGGACTCTGCACACACCCCTCCTGTGTCTGGGCACTGCTGGGAGTGATAGGCCCCCACCCCTCCTGTCTCTGGGCACTGCTGGGAGTGTTAGGCACCCACCCCTCCTGTCTCTGGGCACTGCTGGGAGTGTTAGGCACCCACCCCTCCTGTCTCTGGGCACTGCTGGGAGGACTCTGCACACACCGCTCCAGCCTCTGGGCACTGCTGGGAGGACTCTGCACACACCCCTCCTGTCTCTGGGCACTGCTGGGAGGACTTTGCACACACCACTCTTGTGACTGGGCACTGCTGGGAGGACTCTGCACCCACCCCTCCTGTGACTGGGCACTGCTGGGAGTGATAGGCCCCCACCCCTCCTGTCTCTGGGCACTGCTGGGAGTGTTAGGCACCCACCCCTCCTGTCTCTGGGCACTGCTGGGAGGACTCTGCACACACCCCTCCTGCCTCTGGGCACTGCTGGGAGGACTCTGCACACACCCCTCCTGTCTCTGGGCACTGCTGGGAGGACTCTGCACACACCACTCTTGTGACTGGGCACTGCTGGGAGGACTCTGCACCCACCCCTCCTGTGTCTGGGCACTGCTGGGAGTGATAGGCCCCCAACCCTCCTGTCTCTGGGCACTGCTGGGAGTGATAGGCCCCCACCCCTCCTGTCTCTGGGCACTGCTGGGAGTGATAGGCACCCACCCCTCCTGTGTCTGGGCACTGCTGGGAGGACTCTGCACACACCCCTCCTATTTCACAATATGTACGCTCATGGCATACACGGATGTGGGTACGCTCCATGCATTCGAGGTGGGGGTACGTGTCGTACTTACACTGTTGGGGTGGGGGTACGCTCCATGCATTCGAGGTGGGGGTACGTGTCGTACTTACACTGTTGGGGTGGGGGTACGCTCCATGCATTCGAGGTGAGGGTACGTGTCGTACTTACACTGTTGGGGTGGGGGTACGCTCCATGCATTCGAGGTGAGGGTACGGGTCGTACTTACACTGTTGGGGTGGGGGTACGCTCCATGCATTCGAGGTGAGGGTACGGTCGTACTTACACTGTTGGGGTGGGGGTACGCTCCATACGTACGCGGGTGGGGGTACGTGTCTTACTTACACTGTTGGGGTGGGGGTACGCTCCATACGTACGCGGGTGGGGGTACGTGTCGTACTTACACTGTTGGGGTGGGGGTACGCTCCATACGTACGCGGGTGGGGGTACGGGTCGTACTTACGCTGTTGGGGTGGGGGTACGCTCCATACGTACGCGGGTGTGGGTACGGGTCATACTTACACTGTTGGGGTGGGGGTACGCTTCATACGTACGCGGGTGGGGGTACGGGTCGTACTTACACTGTTGGGGTGGGGGTACGCTCCATACGTACGCGGGTGGGGGTACGGGTCGTACTTACACTGTTGGGGTGGGGGTACGCTCCATGCATACGGGGTGGGGGTAGGGTCCGTACATATCCGTCCCCACGCTATGTGATGCTTGTGCGGCCCGTCCCCAGGCCTTTGCCACGTGGGTACGAGCCGTCCCGCCATTGTTGGGGTGACGTGGGTGTGGGCGTGGTACGACTCGTACCCACGCTCTTCAGGCGTGGGTACGGGACGTACCTGTCTGGTTGTGTTGCCGGTTCGCGTCGTGACGGACTTCCGTTGTGGCGGTCGCTGGCTTAGCTGGACACGCCCCCACCCCCTCGTAGTGACCAGGGCATGGGAGTCAGGTATGTCCAGGGCATGTGTGCTGTGTGACTTTGGTGGGGGGTTTGTGGCCTGCCCTGGTCCTGCCACCCCCACCCCACCCCACTTTCCCCCCTCCCTTAGTTGTTCTGACCTTCTGCGGCATCTGCGTCCGAACCTGTAGAGGAGGTCGACTGCTATGAGGGCCGGGATGACACGTAGGTTCGGGTCCATGTCTGTCCGTCACGTACGGGTCCTCCTTGTTCGCGTCGTCCTGTCTGTCCGTCGCGTACTGGTCCTCCTTGTTCGCGTCGTCCTGTCTGTCCGTCGCGTACTGGTACTCCTTGTTCGCGTCGTCCTGTCTGTCCGTCGCGTACTGGTCCTCCTTGTTTGCGTCGTCCTGTCTGTCCGTCGCATACTGGTAGTCCTTGTTCGCGTCGTCCTGATTTCCCGGCAGTTTTTGGCAGCCGGAAAATATTCACCGTGCGGGATGACGTCGGTGCGAATCGTAATTCCTGGTTCGTGAATGGCAGGCTGCGAGCGTCCCGACGTCAGGTCGGCGCTTTCCCGGATCGCATTTGTAGGTTTATTTTGTTCGGTCGGGGTTTTTTATGATTCGTACGGAAATGGTGTTCCCGTGCGAATCGTAATTCCATGTTTGTAAATTTTGACGACCGGGTACGCGTCGGACGGAGAATATGCTCCGTCCGACGGTTCGTACCCGGTTTTTACAGGATCGTGATCGCGCCTCTGTCTGTCCTGTATTTTGCGTAGACTTCCAGCACGACCGCTTCTCCTGTCCTACTTATGTCCATGTGGTTTCCATGTAGGGGACGCTGGCTATCCCAACATGCCATGGCTGATCACACCTCTCCGCAACCCCATCACGCCGGCTCAGCTCCGCTACAACACCGCCCATGGCCGGACAAGGCGAGTGATAGAGAGGACATTTGGCCTCCTGAAGAGCCGATTCAGATGCCTCCACAAGACCGGCGGCGCCCTCCCATTTGCCCCGGCGAAGGTCTGCAAAATCTTCATGGTCTGCTGCATGCTGCACAACATGGCAGTTGAGAAAGCTGTGCCACTCATCCTGGATCAAGATGATCAGGACCATCCACCCGTGGAGGACGAAGGGCTTGGCAATGGGGCTAGTGATGTGGAGGATGTGGTTCCGCAAGAGGACATCCGGAGTCGGCTCATACGCGACTTCTTTGCTTAGTGGTGAGTACCAGTGTCTGTGTGTGCACGCATTGGTCCCCGTGTGGCATGTGTTGCGATGTGTGTGTCCATCTGCATGTATGCCACGTGAGTCAGAGGTGTGTGTGGATGTGTCACTGGAGTGATGGTGCCAGTGATGGTTGTATTTCCCCAGTCATAATTGTGACCTAGCATGTTGTCATCCTTACATGTGTCGAGTACATGCACATGCAAGTGGCTGTGCTTTTTGTGGCTGACTTCTTGTGTGTCTCTCATCCCCAGGTACTTGCGCATGCCGTCTGCTGGTTGCATTGTTGTGGCACTGCTATTCCTCATGGACACGTCATCGTGTGCTGACTCAGCGTTACACGCACGGACAAGTTTGGAAGTCTCCTTAGGGTAAGGGATGCATCAGGGGTGTATTGGGTGTGGCAGTTGTTTACGATGTGTGCACACTGCCCCTGTCGATGTTTGGTTCCTCTGCAGACATGTCGCATCACCATGGGACACATGACATGTAGCTGTGTAGACCTGAATAGATGGTCAGACTTGTTGCCAGTCATCTGTGATGGGATAGTGGATTGTGATGATGGCATCAATGTGTGTAACACTGCCCTCGGACACATACGGTTTGCATTGGCTTGACATGGTGTGGGACTTCCACATCAGAGGATCAATGGTGTATGGCAGCCTCTCCGTGAGCAGCAGGGGGTGTTTAGCTGTTAGCCGACACTTGTGTGCCAGTTCCATGGCTATCACGCATTTGTGCTGTGAAGGGGGGTTCCAGTGTTGGACCCACATGTTACTCCACATGACCTGTTCATGTGTACTCCGAGTTGCCTCTGCATTCCCAAATACATGAATAATAAAGGTATCCCCATGCCTCCAAGGTGCCTATTCTCAGTCAATGCTGGTGTGTTGCCACGGTGCATCCGGCATGTCTGGCATGGTTTTCCGTGATAGTGGCTATGTGTCTATGTGTCGAGTAGCAAGATGCAAGCTGTTTGTGTGGGATTAGACTGTGTATTGTGCATGATGTCCATGACTGTGTGGGTATTGTGACATGTGCCATCCCCATGCATCCAACTTTGGCCAGGCCACCATTCTCTACATCCACCTGACTCAAGCTTGCAGGACATGGTTCTGCCACCTGTCCACACATACCTGGGTGCCCCCCAGGACACTCCACATGATCCCTGACCTCTGCGCATGGCTGTCGCTGTACTCAATATGTCTGTCGGCACGGTTGTGCGGCCACCCCCTCAGCTGGTTGGGCCCATCACGGGTGTGTATGGTGCTCCATGTCCGTCTTGCCTAATACATTGTGACCCATGTGTGTCCTGTGCCAGACTCAGGCCCCAGGGTGTGGATGGTTGAAGTCAAATGAGAACTCAGGCATGGTTAGACTTTACAAGACACATGTAAGGTAATAATGCAAAATGTAGGCATCATCTCTTTATCGTGTAACTTTTTATTTTGGTTGGGGTACGGGGGGGGTATGACATGAGGGGCTTTCCGGGTGTGTGGAATCCAAAGTTCACTAGGGGAGTTGGTGTCCTTGCCATTGAAAATCCTCAGAGTCCATGCCACAGTCTTTGTCAACATTGGTCAGACAGTGACCAGCAAGTCCATGTGGCAGAGAATGTCTTTTGCTGCTGTGCTGCTGTTGGTCCAGTGGGCCAGGTGCCAGGCCAGGTGTCCTGGGAGATGGTGCTGTTGCGCTGACCCTCACGGTCTTTTCCGTGGACGACCCGCCCTCCTGCGGGGACCCTCAGAAGCAGGCCGTGACGATGTTTGGGATGCTCCGTCGGATGACTCCTCCTCCTCCTGATCCCTCCATGTAGGTGGTGATGTTCTACGCCTGGTGGCACAGGGAGGGTTGCCCATGTTGTCGGCTATCCGACGGAGTGTACTGTGAATTCCCGTGAACACCGTCACGAGCTCAGCCTGTCTGTCCTCCATCCGCCCTTGGTGTCGCAGTAGACAGGCATGTTGCTCCGCATGTTGCTGGGCCTGCTGGGTCTCGATCTCCTCGAGGATGGACACAACCTGGGCCATGCCCGTGGTATCCTGCCGGTATGTGTCCAGGATGTTTCTGACATCGGAATATACCGGTTCCGCAGCCAACCGGTCAGGCTCGCGCCTCCACCGTCCTCCACTCCCACCACCCCTGCCCACTTGCACCTGGCCTGCCCTTGTGGGCACATCGGGTCTCCGGGACCCCTGAGGGGTGGCATTGGCGTTGTCGCCTGCCTCCTCCTGGGTGCCCGGTACACCGTGTCCCTCCTGGCCAGCCTGGCTGCATTGTGGTGGTGGGGCAGGGATCCTGGGTGTCTCCTGGGATGTGGCAGGAGTGGGGGTGGTGGTTGGCCCAGTTGTACCTGACGCAGGTGCTGCAGGTGGTTGGACACCAGAGGGGCCAGGTTGGTCGGGGTCGGGTTCGTCCACAGAGTGGTGAGAGTCGCCGCTGCCGGTGGGTCCGTCATCCCGTAGAGCCGGGTCCTGTGAGTCTTCCTCCCCAGTGTTGGTGGGTGATCCACGACGTTGACCTGTGTGTGAGAGAGACAATGTTACTTTTGTTCCATGCAACATCCATGTTTCATTCGTTTCTAAGTTGGCACATTTCCTCTGGGAATTTGGATATGTCTTGCATTCCACTCACAGTGCACTTGTGCATGGGTATGTCCCTTGGCCACAGCTTTTGCGACTTTACCTATGTGTGGCACAGTCTTACTTGCTGCGTCAATTGTGACTGCAGTCAGCAGTGCAGTGAGCAGGTGTGGGGAGCCATGCATTGGCGCCTTCCGTGTTGCACTGTACGTGGGCACATGGAGTGGATAATGCAGGTAGCTGGCGTTGTGCTCGTGCACAGGTTGAGACATGGCCCTGTGTTTTGCCATGGAGAAGAGGGGGGGTTCTGGCACTGGCCACCCTTGTCTACATGCACGCAGTCCACCTGCTGACGAGCAGACATTCCCACACCCCCCAAGGCTGAATTGGGCTCCCTGTGTGTCCCTATCTCACTCCCTCTCTGTCCCCCTCTCCCTCCCTCTGTGTGTCAGCCTCCTCCCTCTGTCCGTCTCCCTGTGTCCCCCTCCCTCTCTGTCCCCCTCTCCCTCCCTCTGTGTGTCACCCTCTGTCACCTCAGCCCAGCTTCCTAGACACACACTTTTTGCAGATCTTTGAATGGCCCTTGGCTTGTTGATGTGAGTTTGTTTCTGATCTCCAGGCACCCATTGGGTGTAGTGTCTGTGTCTGCGCTGCTGCTGTGGTGGTGTGTGCTGCCACTCTTTCACAGTGTTGGCTGTTCATTATCTGCTGTCATGTGCAAAAACGTGCCGTCACCCCCATGTGTTAATGCAAGGCGTCCGCCATTTGCTGGCAAGTCTTTCCTGTGTGGGGACACACTGTTTGTCTGGCTGTGACCTAGGCCATATTGGCAGGGGGCATTGTTGTCTGCTTCTGAGTTGCACTATGTGATTTTTGGGGCCCACACTCCTGCCATCCGGCTTACCGTGTCTTGTGTTGGTGTTTTCTGTGGCCTGTGACTTGCCATTGTCCAGCTGGGTGCATGGGGCATGGTGGCGCCAGTGGCATGTGCGTGTTCATGGAGTGTGGTTGAGTCATGTGATAGCTTGGGGTGGTTGCGTGCCTGTTTGTGAGTTTGGTTGTGGATGACGTTCCCCCCATGTGAGGTGAGTTGTTTGTGTACTCACCCGGGTCTCGGAGTCCTTCTAATCCGTCCACTGCCACCACCGGCAGTATGGCCATCACCCTCTCCTCCCAGGGATGGTATTGTACGCGTCTGCGGGGCGGCCCTCCTCCAGTGACGTTGGCCTGGTTGTGGTCGTCGGTCATTTTGGCTCAGACCCTCCTCCGCAGATCGTACCACCTGGCTTGGCATTCATGCCTGGTCCTTCTGGTGGACGCAACAGCATTCACAGCATCGACAATCGTCTGCCACATGGCTGTTTTTTCTGAAATGCTGGTCTGTCTGACCAATGTTCCAAAGAGGTGTGGCTCGACTCTGAGGATTTCATCGACAAGGACCTCCAACTCTCGGCTAGTGAACTTTGGATTCTTGTTAGTGGCCATGGTGAGGGGTGTGGGTGTGGATGGTTGTGGGTGTGTGGGTGTGGTTGTGCAGGTGTGTGTGTGAATGTGATGAGGGGGTGTTTGTGAAGGTGGGTGTGTGAAGGTGTGCAAGTGTAAGGTGTAGTAAAGGTTCAAGTATGGTGCTGTAGGTTGTCTGTGGGGTCTGGCAGCAGTGAGTCTGTTGCAAAGGCTCATGGTTTGTGTCTGTGGGCCCTTTTTATTGGTCCATTGGTGGGTGTGGCTGTGTTTGAAGTTTGGGTGGGTGTGTTATAAGGAGTGGTTGTGTTTTGGGCCTCTGTTTGGGATTTTGGCAGTTGCAGGTCAGTGAATGTGTTGTTTTTGTGCTTGTTGGACATGTTTTGTGGCTTTGTGCCATTCGAATGGTGTATTCTTGTGTTGTTTTGCTTTGTCCTGGTCGTGTACGTGCGTTTTTAGCATTTGTACGGTGTGTACTTCGGGAATTTAGTTGTACAGTGCTGTCCTTGTGTCTGGCTTGGTACGACTCGTACATGCGCGATGTTGGATGAAGGTGCTGGTGTTGGGGCCTGGGGTGCGCTACGTACTTAGAATGTTGGGGTGGGGGTACGCTCCATACGTACGCGGGTGAGGGTACGGGTCGTACATACACGGTTGGGGTGGGGGTACGGTCCGTACATACACGGTTGGGGTGGGGGTACGCTCCATGCATACGCGGGTGAGGGTACGGGTCGTACATACACTGTTGGGGTGGGGGTACGTTCCATACGTACGCGGGTGGGGGTACGGGTCGTACATACAGGGTTGGGGTGGGGGTACGGTACGTACATGCACTGTTGGGGTGGGGGTACGCTCCATACGTACGCGGGTGAGGGTACGGGTCGTACATACACGGTTGGGGTGGGGGTACGGTCCGTACATGCACTGTTGGGGTGGGGGTACGCTCCATACGTACACGGGTGAGGGTACGGGTCGTACATACACGGTTGGGGTGGGGGTACGGTACGTACATACACGGTTGGGGTGGGGGTACGCTCCATACGTACGCGGGTGAGGGTACAGGTCGTACATACACAGTTGGGGTGGGGGTACGGTACGTACATGCACTGTTGGGGTGGGGGTGCGCTCCATACGTACGCGGGTGAGGGTACGGGTCATACATACACGGTTGGGGTGGGGGTACGGTCCGTACATGCACTGTTGGGGTGGGGGTACGCTCCATACATACGCGGGTGAGGGTACGGGTCGTACATACACGGTTGGGGTGGGGGTACGGTCCGTACATACACGGTTGGGCTGGGGGTACGCTCCATGCATACGCGGGTGAGGGTACGGGTTGTACATACACTGTTGGGGTGGGGGTACGCTCCATACGTACGCGGGTGAGGGTACGAGTCATACATACACGGTTGGGGTGGGGGTACGCTCATACATTCACGGGTGGGGGTACGTCTCGTACATACACGGGTGTACATACACGGGTGGGGATTCGACTCCTACATGGGAGGGCTGGGGGGAGTGTTGGGCACGTATGCGGGCACATGTCTCCATGGTTGCTATGGGAGTTCGGTGCGGATGGTGTTTTTTCCATAAAGTTGTAACATCGGACGCACGGGATGGATCGTACTTCCGCGGTCGGACTTCACTTTTCACATTTGTACGGTAAATCGTCCGAGGACGTGTCGGACACATTTTCCGACCCGAGGACGTGTGGGGAATAATTCCCAATGCGATTCGTATGGACTTTTTCCCATGCGAATCGTACTTGGCAGTTTGTACGGCACTTGTACGATTCGTACGGTAAAAAGACCGGATACGAGTCGTACGGGGAATTTTTTTACAGGATCGTAATCGGCACCCTGGTGTCTTTGCACCATCATGCGTACCCTAACGGTGGCAACTGTGGGTTAACCGTAAAGGCCTGTCAACAACAATCCGAAGTTCACCTCCAGTCTTGCAGGCAGGCCTATGAAGCAGCACGGTAAACAGTCAAAATATCGAAAATAAAATTTCGACCTACACTAATATCGAGTTTTAAATATCGAAGGGACAGAATATCAATGTCAATAATATCTATGGACAGAATATCGACCCTAAGGTAAGTATTTTTATATCGATGTTAGTAATATCGAAGTTAGTAATATCGATATCAAATATATCGATGTTACTAATCTTGATGTTACTAATATCGATATTTATATTATTGTTATGTATTGTATTATGTATTTAATATGCATGTGTTATATGTTTTTTGTTAAGTGTTTTAGTGGTTTTAAAATGTATGTATACAATTTGTATATGTTAATAATGTTTTTTTAAGTCAATTTTGTGTTTTAGTACTGTAGCGGGAATAAGGTGGGAAGTAATTTAATTATATGAAATTAATTATAAATTATTAGGAATTATAAATTAATTTTAATTAATTTTTGCGTTTAAGTTCTGTAGTGGGTGTGGGTTTATAGGGGAATAGGGTGGGATAGTAATTTAATTGTAATTAAGTAATAATTTATTTTCATTTATTGGTATTGATAATTATATTATTGTTAATTGAGTATTAATTGGTAATTTATTTTTATTAATTGGTAATTCGTTTTTATTAATTGATTAATTGATAATTATGTTATGTGTATTATTTTATTATTGGAGTGTGCTGTGCGTTTATAGGGGAATAGTCTTGGAAGTAATTGAAATCTTATTAAGTAATTATTAAATTTGTTGTTAGGTGTTGATAATTAATTAATTGGACATTAATTATTAATCGGTAAATATTTTAAATTATACAATTTTGGTTATGAAAGATAATTTGTTGTTGATCAATCATTAATTGTGAATTAAATATGATTAAATATTATGTATTGATATTTCTAATTAATATATGAATAAGTAATTATTAAATGGTAATTAATGTTTCATTATTATTTTGTGGTATAATTTGTGTTAATTGTTCAATATTTTTAAATTGGTAATTACTTTTTAATAATTCATATGTTTTTGGTTATGAAACATATTTTATTGTTTAATATTTATTATTGGGTAATTAATATTTATTAATTATTCTTTATCGGTATTTATTATTAATTTATTGTTAATTAATTATTAATTTGTAGTTATGTTTGTAATCATAATTTATTGGTATTTGTAAATAATTTTGAGTTACTTAATAATTAAATCACTAATTATTTTTAATAATGATGTTATTTATAAGTATGTTATTTTTAACTTCTACGCTATCCAACACTTTCCCTACTGTTGCACTCTCTGGAGTTGGAATAGTCATTTTTATCCCTACGCTATCCAGCACTTTCTGTACTGTTGCACTCTCTGGAGTTGGAATAGTAATTTTGACCCTTACGCTATCCAACACTTTCCCTACTGTTGCACTCTGTGGAGTTGGAATAGTAATTTTTACCCCTACGCTATCCAACACTTTCCCTACTGTTGCACTCTCTGGGGTGGGAATAGTAATTTTTACCCCTTCGCTATCCAACACTTTCCCTACTGTTGCACTCTCTGGAGTTGGAATAGTAATTTTTACCCCTGCGCTATCCAACACTTTCCCTACTGTTGCACTCTCTGGAGTGAGAATAGTAATTTTTATCCCTACGCTATCCAACACTTTCCCTACTGTTGCACTCTCTGGAGTTGGAATAGTAATTTTTACCCCTATGCTATCCAACACTTTCCCTAATGTTGCACTCTCTGGAGTTGGGATAGTAATTTTTACCCCTACGCTATCCAGCACTTTCTGTACTGTTGCACTCTCTGGAGTTGGAATAGTAATTTTGACCCTTACGCTATCCAACACTTTTCCTACTGTTGCACTCTGTGGAGTTGGAATAGTAATTTTTACCCCTACGCTATCCAACACTTTCCCTACTGTTGCACTCTCTGGAGTTGGAATAGTAATTTTTACCCCTACGCTATCCAACACTTTCTCTACTGTTGCATTCTCTGGAGTTGGGATAGTAATTTTTACCCCTACGCTATCCAACACTTTCCTTATTGTTGCACTGTCTGGAGTGAGAATTGTAATTTTTACCCCTACGCTATCCAACACTTTCCCTACTGTTGCACTCTCTCGAGTGGGAATAGTAATTTTTACCCCTACGCTATCCAACACTTTCCCTACTGTTGCACTCTCTGGAGTTGGAATAGTAATTTTTACCCCTACGCTATCCAACACTTTACCTAATGTTGCACTCTCTGGAGTGGGAATAGTAATTTTTACCCCTACGCTATCCGACACTTTCTCTACTGTTGCACTCTCTGGAGTTGGAATAGTAATTTTTCCCCCTACGCTATCCAACATTTTCCTTACTGTAGTTTTTTTTGGAGCTGGGGTAGTAGTTTTATTGTCTGTGCTATTTAATATTTTTTGTATTATTTTAGCTAATGTAATATATAATTAATTTTAACAATATTCAAATTAAATGTAATTTTTTAAATGTGTTATATATAATTATTTAATTTTTATTCATGTTATTGTTTTATGTGTATGATGTATTTGTAATTTATAATAGTTTTTAATAATTTATAAGTTATTAAAACAATTATTAAAACTGATTAAGTAAGTATATATAATTTATATTATATGTATATGTTTAATTAATGTTTTATTAAATTATATATATTAATTATTAATTTTAAACATTATAAAATATATTTGATTATGTTTATTTTATTTATAAGTATTATTTGGTTTATTTAACATATTTTTTTTAACTAAAAAATACCCTATATTTATAAAAACGATATTTTTGACATTCGCTATTTTATTTTCGATATTTTTGTACTTTCCATGTTGTAGATAGGATGTCGATATTCTTGACATCGATATTTTAGCTCCGATATTTTTCTAGGTCGATTTTTTGACCTTCGATATTTTGTCAGTGATCCAAGCAGCACACCCTAGCGCGACAGTCACTGAGGTCACAGGACCCTTGAGCAGGGTGGCTTTAGGGTGGTGCGATCGCACCGGGCGCTGACTTCGGGTGAGGTGACAAGCTAGCAGAATAGTTTCAGATTATGGTGCAAAGTGGGAAACTTTTCACTTGCTGGCTATTCCCTTGTAGGATCCTCATTGAGTAAAAGTCTTGGAACAACGTGATAGTGTGTCCAGAAAAAAACTCATAAGAAAAAAGCTGAAGGCAGAAACACCGAAGTCCTAAGATCCAGTTGTAGAGAAGATGGAAAATAACCCACTAGATCAGTTAACTGCAAAGCTGCTCTGCGCAGCAGCCTATGGCAGTATGCAGTCAGTGTGTGTCCCGGGCCAGCCGACCGAACCGAAGTGGTAACTTAAGTTTTACTTGACAGTTACTGTAACACAGTAACACAGTAGTTAAGCAGTACGGAAGAGGTTAAATTAGTAAAAGTAACTACTATTAGCATAACCACAGCCGCCATGCCACCATCACCATGATCATGAATATGCTGCCCATGGGTGACGGTGCCCTGGCGTGGTGGCCCAAGCCAAACCAACAAATGCAAATTTTTGTGTGGGTGCGTGACTCCACAGTCCACACTCGGAATCCATCAGACTATTCAGAGAAAACACAGACCCTCAACAAACTCCTGTAAGAACACGGTGGTTTGGACAAAATGCCTGCCTGCAGAGCAGTTTCATTTCTCTGGATTGCTTTATGTGACTGACTGCCAGGAATCAACGCGTCCTCAGTTATTTTGAATAATGAGGTCATAAAAATAACTTCTCTCGTAACTGAAGAAAATAGATTATGGTGTGCAATTCATCGTCGGCTGCCTCAAGCCACTCCCCTGTGCAGACTGTGGCTGGACTCTTAATTGCCATTCAGCCTTTAATATTGCAAATGCGCATTAAAGTTGTGTATCACTTGATGCATTTATTTAGCATATTTATAAATACATAAAAAGGTTAAAAACACGCCGGAAACGTGAATAGCCGACATAGTGAACAAAGGCACAATGTGGACAGAATGTGGTCTCACGGTTATGGTGGTAGAGGTAGGAACTGGGGAACGGTGTTCGAGTCTCCGCAGGGACGCTCAAGAATGTTTGTTTTTGGGCAAATCAGTCAATCTCCCTGTGCCTAACAAACATGATTGCATGTGTATTTAATGCAGCTGGTGCTTATGTAAAGCGGTTTGATACCTCCGGGTCTAGTTAGCGGTAGATAAAACTCCACATTTAGGTGTCGATTCCGATCCTGTAAAACCCGGGTACGAATGGTCGGACGGAGCGTTTTTTCCGTCCGACTCGTAACCGGGAAAAACACCTTACAAACTCGCAAGTACGATTCGCACAGAAACACCATTTCCGTACGAGTCATACAAAACACCGACCGGCAAAAAAATACATACAAATCTGAATCTGGACGGCGCATACGCGACGTCCGGACGGAGTCAGGCAGCGTTCTACGGACCACGATTCATGGCGACGTCCCTCCGCACGCAGCAGTTTTTACGGGAGCCAAAAACTGCCGGGAAATTGAGGACAACGCGAACAAGGAGTACCGGTACGCGACAGACAGCCATGGACCCCAACCTACGCGTCATCCCGGCCCTCATAGCCTACCACCACGTGTACAGAAACCAACGCAGACGCCGCAGAAGGTCAGAACAACCCCCAGGGGCAAAGGGGGGGTGGGGTGCAAGGGGCAAGAAACATAACCCACACCCCACAAAATACAAATACAACCTGCACAATAATTACTTCCATGGCCTGGCCACTACGGGGGGCGTGTCCAACAATCCCACGTCCCGCCACAACGGAAGTGGACGTGGACGCGTACCCGTCACCACCACAATGGTGGTACGGGACGTCCCCACGCCCCCCCAGAGCGTGGGTACGGACCATACCACGCCTACCCCTACGTCACACCAACAATGGCGGTACGGCCTGTACCCACGTCCCAAAGGCAGGGGTACGGGCCACACCCCCAAAGTTGGGGTGCCGTAGGGGTACGGGCCGTACCCAGGGCATCAGCACGTGGGTACGGCACATACCACGCCCACCCCTATGTCACACCAACAATGGTGGCACGGCCGGTACCCACGTCCCAAAGGCATGGGTACGGGCCGCACCCCCAAAGTTGGGGTGCCGTAGGGGTACGGGCCGTACCCAGGGCATCAGCGCGTGGGTACGGCACATACCACGCCCACCCCTACGTCACACCAACAATGGCAGCACGGCCGGTACCCACATCCCAAAGGCATGGGTACGGGCCGCACCCTCAAAGTTGGGGTGCCGCAGGGGTACGGGCCATACCCAGGACATCAGCGCGTGGGTACGGCTCGTCCCACGACAGTGGGCACATACATAGGGGTGGGTGCCCATCACTCCCAGCAGTGCCCAGACATATGAGGGGTGGGTGCAGAGGACTCCCAGCAGTGCCCAGACATATGAGGGGTGGGTGCCTATCACTTTCAGCAGTGGCCAGACATATGAGGGGTGGGTGCCTATCACTCCCAGCACTGCCCAGACATATGAGGGGTGGGTGCCTATTACTGTCAGCAGTGCCCAGACATTTGAGGGATGGGTGTAGAGGACCCCCAGCAGTGGACAGAGCCATGGGTGTGTGTACATCACCCTCCGATGAGCCAAACTCCATGGGGGCATGAAGGCATACACAATGTGCGACAATGTTGAGAGTGCCATGACAACACATCACTGACTGCAGTGTCCCACTCCCATGAGGATGGATGTCGTTCCCCCACAGCATGGCACACCACATGTGGGTGTGATGACATATTACACATGCATACCCACCCCTGGCGGAGGCAGCACAATACACACACTGAGATCATGCAACAAGACAGTATCCTCATGTCAAACACCACTAAAGTAAGAGAGCCTAAGGGAACACACACTGTCACCCACATACCAGGAATGATAGAAATGCACAGGTGCCGGGGCAGCCAACAGGTTGTAGCCTCCCATGGAAGGAAAAGGGTGGAGTACACACAGATACAATGCCCACAATTGTCAGTCAGGTGCCCAAATAGTCTGCAGAACACGTAACACATGTGTGTGAGGCAGGGAGTACACACATGCATAGTGCGGAAAAGGGAAAATGTCCACATGAAGTCATGTCAATACATTCCATACACAAGTACAGTGTCCAGCAAGGATGCCACAAACGATGCAGGTGGAGACATAGCAGAGCATGCATGGCGAAAGTCGAAGGGACGTGTCACACACCCAGGAAATGTTGACACAGCTCAGCACAACAATTGGGAAACACCCTGCAGGGAAGATGGCAGGTGCCACAGAGTAAGGAACACACCTTGGGACAATGTCACCATGCAGTAAGAGCGAATATCACCTAAGAATACATGCAGTCACCTTGTGACGGCATGCAGATACCAGGGTCCACCCCATGAGCAGCACACCACAACATTTCCCAGACACACAACACATCATTACCACCCCAACTCAGGGAGCATCAGCACCAACAGCAATACCAGAAAAACATTTGTGTGCAAAGGAATAACAAAAAACCACAATCAGCATTTCGAAGAAAAGTAGCTACAGTACACCCTTCACCAAGCCCATGGGCCACGCCAGATACGAAGTCCTGGGGGATGACACGTCGGGACGCGTCTCCCCTAGCTTACCTGCACAGTGCACTGTACCATATCAGCCACAGAGTGGGGGGTATCATGTGGGGGGGAAGAACCAGGCACCACAGGGAAAGGAGGGGCACGGGTAGGTGTCGTGGGTGCAGGGATGTACGACTCCACCACAGGGGGTGGGGCAGCGCCAAAGGAGGAGGTCAGTATGGCGCTGCACACGGCAGCAAGCTCTTCCAGTGTCTCCCCTGCACCCGAAGGAACCACAGGCCCCAAGGAGGGGTGGGGGGGTCGGAGGGATGGGTCACAGCGCAACTGGGGGAGGATGTGGACAGGGGGGGGGAATCAACTACCCTGCCCGTGGAATCCCTCAAAAGCTTGCGGGGTGGTGTCACACAGGGGCAGGGGACGGACTGGCCATGAAGGACTCCCTGTCAGACTGTTGGGCAGGAGAGCCAAGGGGAGTGGGTTCGGAGGTAGTGGCTCATGAGGACTGCGGACTCCTGCTGTGACAGCTTGGCTGCTGTATTCCCTGTGCCTTCTCCCCCCTGTGTGTGCGTGACAGGAGGTGTGCGCTTGGCCTCCCCTGGTGGTGTGCTGCCTGTGTCTGGTGTGGTGTGAGCATGGGGACGTCTGGGTGTGTATGGGACAGGCATGGGAGTGGGAAGTGCGGATGGTGCCGGGGTAGGGGGGGGGGAGCACTGCAGGAGATCCACTGCTGCCGTCAGTGACGAGTCCATGGACCTCAGCAACATCCGTTGTTCAGACATCGCTGATGACATGCCCTTCATGTACGACACCATCCGTGTCAGCAGTCTGGTGTGGCCATGGAGGACACGCAGGAGCCATGTCTGACCAACCTGCAACTGGCGCTGAATGTCCACAGACTCTGCATGGACGGCAGCAGGGGAGACAGGGGCAGGGGGTGCGGTACCTGGCACGAAGGAGACATGTTTGGTGTACCACAAACTCCCCTCAGAACCCAGAACCCCTCATCCAACTAGCTTAGTGTTCCATTCATTAGCCGAGGTTGAGCTCAGCGGTCCCAATGTATAGACAACCCAGAACAAGCGCATGACAATATTCTCACGAATGGTGGGAATCAGACATACCTGTACGTCATTATTCTCAGATCAGTCCACAACAGAATAGACACAGACACGGTAAAGTTGAAAGAGTTCATTCAATGAACCTCGCGTCCTAAGATGCAGTACTGTGGCTAACATAAGCAGACAAATGGTTAAGTTCAGAAGCATCATCAAAGTTGCAATATCATAGACAACGAAAGGAGCAATCATGAGTAAATGACAGTGGAAACAGCAATCTTCCTGTCGCCAGTAAACCAATACTAGTATCATTCGACTAATAGAAGGTCTCTAGGCTTGAACGGGGGACCCCCCACCCTACCGATCAGCTCAGTGGTATCACATCACAGGATCAGCTGCGAAAGTTCCCCATCACAATGAAACTCAAACGTGCTGCACTACAAAATGGCAAGCATTCGTCTATCAGGTATCTGCAGCTGCGTGCATGTTATGGCTAAATAGTGGGGCGATCAACCTGCACACAACAACATGCACCGTCTAGTCACCCAGAATGTTTGTGTACACAATGTACAGTACAAGCTCGCTGCTCACTGTGAAGGATGTCACACAACTGACAGTCCTCATGTGAAGCTAACTCGAGTAGGCATTTTTAAAATGGTTACACGCAACTACAGTGTTGCGTGCAAAAGCAGCAAAATTGGCAAGATGGCTCACTAACAACTAACGCAGTGGTGCCAACTTAGCATTGTACATAGGGAGATAGGAATCATGACTACACCCCCCCTTGTTCGTACCACTAACCACTAGGGGCGCTAAATCGAGAACGCAGAGTTCAAGTCTGATACAACGGAACCAAGGGCATGAACTGGAAGTCCATAGAAGGGAAGCGAAAAAGTCAGAGAAGAAATGTCAATGATGAACGATGTTGCAGGGAAATGAACCATGTAAAAGGGGAAAAACATAACATCGATGGACGCACCATGAAATGAGCAGGGCTAAAGTCAGTCCATCAAGGTGTAAGCACAATAAGTCGCAACAGCTTCCAAGAGGAAATCATTCGAACGTTCCACAAAATTATCTGCCATCCAGTTCAGCAGGGGGAAAGAACACGCGTGTTCCTCAACAATCGGGGCATCCAGCACCATTTGTGTACAACAGGTGGGGACATCAAGATAACTTCTGGATAAGAATTCAGTTGCAGCGGTTCCGATGTCCCAATTCCCAAGGACTCCATGTGCTGCAGCGCAGGCCATAATCCCGACGCCAGAGCAGTGCAACTCATGAGCCACTAAGGGGCTCATGAGTCGATCATAATCCGGGTCAGGAGACACCGAGTTACACAGGCACAAATCCAGAGCCCATTCGAATGGACAATCTAGGCAATGAAAGACAGGTTGCACGCAGGTAAAGAAAGGAAACCGGAAGGACAATCCATAGGCACTGCTTACGGTCGCCAGCGGCAGAGTGCCGTAGAATTCAAGCATCTGTTTCCGAAGATGGAGCAGCCGGTGCATGCTGTCTTCTAACAATAGCACCCTAGCCACGAGTGCAAGAAGCAAAGGGAGACCTCAGAAGAAGCGAGAACAAATCGAATGATGAAATGCGGGGATCACACCAAACAGAGTATGGAAGGAGGTCACGAGGCCAGAGCACACAATTCTGAAAAAAACATCCAGGCCACATGTTGACGAGGCATGAAAGATAGTCTGAATCCGAGTCCCAAATATGTAGTGGGAGAGCAGTGTCCAAAAGCGCTTGCACCTCTGTGCGCGTGTGAGCTACGTGAAGGACAAATGTTTCTCGGTATGAAGTCAACACGACTTGTTTTTAAGACAATAGAGCCCTTATTCTGCACATCTTGTTGAACTCTGCTTTCAAGGTTGGAATGGAAGGCCAGATGGATACATCCAGCCGGCCATGCGGGGGTGGGAAAAGGACGTAATGACAGAAAACCACTCGTAGTGATACAGTCACGATGTGAGCAATTCCCAGAAGCATCCCACAGCAAGCTTCTTCATTGAACAGCACATAATTACCATTATCAAGCAGCGCACAAGACGGGGTCATGACTGGCACACAAATCCACCTCAGAATACAAGCTAAATCATGAGCGTGCATATGACATGCACCATGCAATTGAATCTGCCTACACACCACAGAATGATCCGGAGTGGAAGTGCACCCTTCACCTTTTAAATACACCTCCTTGCCGCCTCTCACGCACCTGTTGTTGCCTAGCACGGACACAATGGACCCGAGCAAGTGGGAGGGCGGTGATGGGACTGGACAGGTCCTCCGCCTGACTCCCCTACGCCTCCGTGCCACCTGCTGCGCCAGACTCCCCAGCACTGGTGGCCCCGGTGCTGGATCCCTCCCCCACGTCCGTGCCAGTGTCTCCCTCGGTTTCCCCCGACGATGCTGGGGTCAAGGTGAAGAGACAGGAAATTATCAGACACCTGTAGACATATGACACATGAGTCCAAACTACATAGGACACAGCGCATAGCATGAACAGCAACATGAGTGACATCTACAATACCACAAACATATGTAGGCCCTGCACCACACAGTTGGTTTACCCACCATGCCGCTGTGAAACAATGGGGAGCATGACACAACAGCAAATTTACTTGATATCAATTGATACAGAGGAGCTACCCTCTGTGGACAGTCGGGCACTGCATCACTGGCATGGCACAGTCACCTACACCCGCAACTGTCCCCTGATGCCAGGTACACAGATAATGACACCTGATATGTAACTACCGGCGTTGCACGATGTGACTATGTCATGTGTGTGTCAAGTGTTCCCATGAGCTTGCTGTAGTTGTTCCGTGACATGCATCTGCAGTTGCTGCATCCAACATGTGTGTGCGTGTGGATGGGCATGGCACACTATTACGCACACCAGGCCACATGTGGAATCAGACGTAACGGGTGTATGCATGCATCGCACATGGCCTTGCGAGACAAGGACATATCTGCGTAGTCTCAATGTATGTGTGAACATTCCTGACATGTACCCCTTCATGGCAAGGTGTGTGAACTGTCCTATTTCAAGGACATGTGACCTGTGCCTCTGGTGTTCCGCAACCGGTCTGTATGATGAAACATCCTTCTCATGCACATATGTGGTTGTCTGTCACTCCTGTAATGCGTCTGCCTGTTCACTTACACTGGCTCACAGCTAGTTCCATGGCATGTCATGTTGATCTTGAGCACCCACGTGTATAGCTGACTGTTGGCAGGGGTGTCACCTGGCTGGCATACGTGTCCTGGATGCATTGCACAGTACAGACTCTGTATGTAGCATATGTGTATTAGCTGTTGAACATGTGCTCAGTTCAATGACAGTGGTGTAGTGCTGTACTCAATCTTCGTTATTCCTTCCAAATTTCTGCAGGGCACCGCCTCTCCCCCGACCAATGCCAGACTTGGCTGCCATGAGGGAACGTGACTGTATACGCCGCTACCGCTTCTCCCAACCGTTGATTGACGACTTGACCCCAAGGCTGGAACCACACCTCCAACCGCTACACAGGTATCCTACTGCACTGACAGCCAAGATGAAGGTGATGGCAGCCCTACATTTCTTTGCCACGGGTACGTTTCAATTCACCATAGCTGATGTAGGTGGCATGTCCCAGACCATGTTCAGCCGTGTCCTGAATGATGTGTTAGAGGCCATGTTGGTACACCTGGATGAATTCATACATTTCCCGACTCGTGAGCAGTTGACAGGTGTCAAGGGTGAGTTCTATGCCCTGGGAGGGATGCCCCACGTCATTGGGGCCATTGATGGGACACATGTGGCTTTGGTACCACCACACGCACAGGAGGTAGCCTTCCGTAACCGCAAACATTACCACTCCATCAATGCCCTTGTGGTATGTCTTGCTAACATGATGATATCCCATGTCTGTGCCCGTTTTCCAGGATCAGCACACGATGCCTACATCATGAGGCGTAGCAGGGTGCCTGAAATGATGCTGCAGCTGCGCAACGAACGTGCATGTCTTGTTGGTGGGTATACTCTGTTAGTCCTGTATTCAGCGGTATCTTAATATCTTACTGCTTCTCCTGACCCACTTCTGTCCATGATGTTTCCATGTAGGGGACGCTGGCTGATCAACATGCCATGGCTGATGACGCCGCTCCGCAACCCCAGAACAGCCGCAGAACACCGGTACAACGACACCCATGGGCAGACGAGGTGCGTGATTGAGAGGACGTTTGGACTCCTGAAGAGCAGATTCCGGTGCCTCCACAAGACCGGCGGCGCACTCCCATATGCCCCGGTGAAGGTCTGCAAAATCTTCCTTGTGTGCTGCATGCTGCACAACATGGCAGTGGAGAAGGCCGTGCCACTCATCCTGGATCCGGATGAGCAGGATAATCCACCCGTGGAGGATGAGGGGCTCAGGCATGGGGCAAGTGAGGATGAGGATCAGGATGAGGATGAGGACATCCGGAGTCAGCTTATCCGCAACTTCTTCTCATGATGGTGAGTCCCTGTGTCTGAATGTGCACGCTTAGGGCCTTGTGTGGCATGTTTTTCAATGTGTGTGTCAAGCTGACTGTGTGCTAAGTGACTTGGAGGTGTGTTCTGATGTGTCATTCAAGTCATGATGTCATTCCCCAAATTTCAGTGGGTACACATATTTCATAATTAGCATGGTGACAACATAAATCCTGTAGAGTGCATGTACATGTCTGCGGATTACTAGCTCTTCGCTGACTTGTTGTGTGTCTGTCCTCCCCAGCTTCCTGCGGCTGTCGTCTGCTCATGTCATCATTGCACTCCTGCTATTCCTCATGAGTATCGCAACGTGGGCTGGAGCAGAGTTACATGCACAGACATGGTGAAAAGTCATTTTGGGTAAGGAGTGCAGCAAGGCGTTTTGTGGGTGGTATGTGTTTGTGATATGTGGGGAATGCTCCTGTGCATGTTGTGTTACCCTGCATACATGTCGACTCAACATGGGCCACCTGACGTGTTGCATGGCTCCCATGAATTGATAGTCACCCTTCCTGACAGTCATCTGTCATGGATTGTGGATTCTGATGAAGGCATCAATGTGTGTATAACATCCCTCAGGAACATACGGGATGCCAATGGTGGACATGGTGTGGGACATCCCCATATGAGGCTCAATGGGGAATTGTAGACTCTCCGTGTGCAGCAAAGGGTGTGAGGCTCAACCCCATCACTTGTGTGCCAGCTCAGTAGGATGTACCACATCTGTGTGTTGCAGGGGGTGTCCAGTGTAGGGCACACATGGTCAGCCGAATGACCTGTGATACTGTTCCAATGGATGCAATTCCATTTGTGTGAGGCTGAGTAATAAAGGTGTTCGTCACACTCCAAGGTGCCTCGTCTCTGTCAATGCAGGTTTCTTGCCACTTGGCATGCGGCATCTCTGGCATACTTGCTTTCGATAATGCATAGGAGTCCATGTGTAGTCTAGCGACATGCATGCAGTTGCTCATGGATTAGGCTCTCTATTGGGCTCGAAGTACATGGTCGTGTATGTTTTTTAGCAAGGGCGACCACACAATGGGCCATCACCAGCTGCTGAGGGTGTGTCTCCTGTGCGCAGGTCACCCTTCAGTTGCCTGACCTGGTGTAATGGCTCTTTGGTGATTGTGCATGCATTGTCTCTGGGTGTGCCATGTGACACTGGACACTCCTTACTTTACACACGCGCCTGTTGCAGTTGTCCTTCTGACATCCTAGTCTTTGTGTGCAAAATGGGGCATTTTTCAGGGAGATGTCGCCTGCTGCTGCGGGCCCTGCACAAGCACCCAGTGGCCACACACACGAGATGGTGTGCATCATGTTTGGCTTGCTCACATATGCCATGCTAGTCCACAGCATCTGTGCCTCATGCTGCAACGCCCTCTGCATCATGCACATGATCCACAGATAGATCCACTCCAAGTTATGACAGACCATCCCCCAGGTCCATGACAACATCCGTCTCATATACTGCCCTGCCCTCTACGGTGCAAGTACATCCGCACTCCCAGGAACCTGGTCCACTTCCAGGGGGCATCTGCACACCTCAGCTTCTACACCCTGCGCCCCAGCCACCTCACCGTCCACCATATATAGCTGCAATGGATCACTGTCTGCTGCAGGATGACCTCCACACTCCCCACCCACACTCAGGAGGCAGTCCACAACCCCGACCCCAAACCTACCTTGTGCGTCTGTCATCCTAGATCCCGTTGGGCCAACTCCGTGCATCCAACCTTGCCCTGGCCACCGTTCTTAACATCCTCCGTACTCCAGCATACAGGACATTGTTCTCCCACCTGGCAACACATACCTGGGACTCCCTCCCCGGGTACCTCCACATGGGCCATGACCTCTACGCCTTGATGATGATCTCCCAAATGGGTGTGTCCACACAGTTTAGCAAGCCCCCCCTCAGCAGCCAGAGGCCATCACAGGTGAGTGTTGTGCTCAATGCCTACATTGAATGATACCTTGTGACCCATGTGTGTCCTGTACCAGACTCTGCTCCCAGAGTATGGATGGCTGGAGTTAGTTCAACACTCAGGCATAGTTAGACATTTCCACACACATATGTCGTTGAATAATGCAAAATGACAGCAACATCTCATGTGCAGAACAATGTGAATTTATTTTTAGTGGGGTGAGTCTTTTGGTAGATGTGCCAAGGTGCTCTACCGGGGGAATAGAATCCAAAGTTCACAGGGGGAGATGGCATCTTTGTCAGTTGGAGTCATCAGAGTCCAGACCACAGTGTTGGTCATCATTGGTCAGACTGTGACCAGCAAGTCCATGTGGCAGAGAATGTCATTGGGTGAGGTGCTGCTGTTGCACCAGAGGGCCAGGTGCCAGGCCAGGTGACCTGGGAGACGGTGATGGTCCGGTAACTCTCACGGTCTTTTACGTGGACGACCCACCTTCCTCCGGGGACCCTCAGATGCAGGCCTTGACGATGTCAGGGACGCTCCGTCAGACGAATCCTCCTCCTCCTCGTCCCTCCCTGTGTCTGGTGCTGGTCTACGCCTGGTGGTACAGGGAGGGTTTGCCAGGCTTTGGGCGATCTGACGGAGTGATTGTCCCACGTCCCTGTGCACCGCCAGGAGCTCAGCCAGTCTTGCCTCCATCTGTCCTTGGTGTTGTTGATGACTGGCATGATGCTCGACCTGCAGGTTCTTGATCTCATCGAGGGTCCCCTGCATCCCGGAAAGTCTGGGCACGACCTGGTCCATGCCTCTGGTGTCACGCCGGTATGAGTCCAGGATGTTGCGTATGTGTGTCAGACCGGGGTCCTGAGCTGGCTGGTCAGGTTCGCGCCTCCGCCTGCCTCCACTCCCACCACCCCTGCCCACACGAGCCTGGCCTGCCGTTGTGGGTACATCGGGTCTCCGGGACCCCTGAGGGATGGCATTTGCAGGGTTGCCTGCCTCCTCCTGGGTGCCCGGAGAACCTTGTCCCTCCTGGTCAGACTGGCTGTGTTGTTCAGTGCGAGCAGGGCTCCTGGGTGTCTCCTGGGATGTGGCAGGAATGGGGGTGTTGGATGGCACAGATGTACCTGACGCAGGCGCTGCAGTGGCTTGTACACCAGAGGGGCCAGGTTGGTCGGGGTCATCCACGGAGTGGTGAGAGACGTCACTGCCGGTGGGATCGTCTTCACGTGGTGCCTGGGACTGTGATTCTTCCCCCCCAGTGTTGGGGGGAGATCGTCGACGTTGCCCTGTGTGTGAGAGAGAGACAATGTTAATGCTGTTTCATGCCACATCCATGTTTCATACATATTCTATTTGACACAGTTCACCTGTTAAATGGTAGCGGCAGTTTCAGTCGATAACCTTTCAAGTATTTGCCCGGCGGTAATCGCCTCTTATACCACTCGATAATTTACCAATGAAAGAGGCAGGCGCCGGAGACTGGAAGGCAGGAAACAAAGTTTTATTCCGTCGGAGCAGAACACATCAGATCAGACAGCAAGGTATCGTCACGAGGTGCTCTAACTGCATCTCTGAGACCTGGTCTCTTATACACTGGTTTATTGCTTTATTACACATAGTACATTCTTGAGATTCCCTTGATGTATGGGGGAATATCCCCTGAAGCCCCGGTTCAGATCCGATCCCACACATAGATACAGTAGAAGTTCTCACCCCACCCACAGTAGGAGATGGCTATTGCGCAGCAGGGTATTCCGCCAATTCCTGGGGGTGTGTGTGACCGGTCGGGTCTCAGGGAGTAGGGGCTTTGATCTACTGTAATCCCTTTGATGTGGGGTGTTTCCCTTACAGTAGGGGCAATAAACTGCATCCGCAGGGCTAGGTGATGGCCTGGGACCAGTTCGGACAATGGGGCGCAGAGGAAGGGGGTTATCAAAGGAGAGGCATGACCATGTATGGGTTGTCGGTCGGAAGTGGTTCCGTAGCAGGGTCGCGCAGAAGGAGAGGGTTTATGGCCTGTATGAGAGAGCGGGGGTGGCCGGCGCGCGGGGGATGCTTGCAGCATCAGGGGAACGCGCTGGTGAGTGACAATGAGAGAGTGGGGTGCCTAAGATGGCGGCCGTGCATTCGCTGTGCGTGGCGCTGGGGAGAGGCAAGATGGCGCAGATAATGTTCAGTTTGTAAGCTAAATTTCCACAGTCCTCCCTTTTAACATATCTCGCCAGCTTGTCTAGTTCGGATTTATCCCCATAATACTGCGGACCTCCACCTCATAAAGGGCTTTCATCCGCTCTGTTTCAAAGTTCAAAGTCTTAGGGCAGATGCAGTTCATAAAAAGCGAACATAAAGGTGGCAGACACTGAATCCCCAAGCAACATCCACATAGTATCGCAATCGGTATTAGGATAAATGAAAACAGCCTCCATCCCCAACTTTTAATAGTGTCCCAAATCCAACTCCCCAGCGACCATTCTTCTTGCTCTTGATGGACCTCTGTGGACAGTCTGTGGAGGTGTTCAATTGCTTTGTAGACTGAGGGTGAGTTGTCTGGTACGTAGGTACAACAGCTGGACCCAATGATGCGGCATGCTCCTCCACGATCAGCCAGAACCACATCTAGAACGAGGCGGTTCTGAAGGGCCACTAAGCGGACGGCCTGGAGCTCGGCGGTGTTGTTGGCGAGGGCGCCAGCCGTAATGTTCATTGCTGTTTCGACTGCCTGGGTTAAGTGGCGGATGGCACGGCTGTTTGCCATTGGGCCCCAGAGTGGAACAAGGCCTTTGACTGCGTCCATGAACTGTGCTCCGGTGGAGTCGGCCTGCACAATGTCTTTGGCCCGTTTCTGTCGGTGATGGTTTGCTGGAGCCACATACGTCGGAGGAAGGACAAAGGCGATGTAGCAGGTGCCTCCCCAACCTTTCGGGAGCCAGGTGTAGGCCTTAGTACCACAGACGAAGTACATATTCGGGGAGGCAACAAAGGAGGGTGGGTCAACTGAATCCAATGTTCGGGTGATGAGGCAGGAGCTGTGGCCCACCAGCTGTGCCCCCAGGCCTTCGAGGCATACAGATCCAGTGATGTTGATGACGGACAGGGCCACTGTTAGGGTGGCGGCCGTCCGTTTTCGGAGGTAAGAGAAGGTGGGTCTGGCTGGATTGTTGAACACTTGCATTTCAACTCGTTCTTTGGCAGGGATGTCCATGTGAAAGGAAGCGTTCGATCTCAGAGGGCAGAAGAGGGCGGAAGTTCTACCAGTTTTGTTCATCCAGAACCCATGGTAGAAGTGTGACATGGTTCTGCCGGAAGTGGCATTGTCCTTGTAGCTCTCCTGCAGAAGGATCAGCCAGGCGAGGCAGGAACCATGGACAGAAAAAGGTGAAGGGATGAAAGGGATTGAGTGCCCAGTGGCATGTGGTAGCAATCCACAGATCCAGCAGTTAGTGGCGTTGGTGGCAAGATTGTGTTGGTGGAGCAACTGCACAAAAGAGTTATTCCAGAACTCCTTACGCCTTTCTCGGATTTGGGGTGAAAGTGAGATCAGATGGTGCTCCTTCGTGGTGGTAGGTTGAACGGTGGTCAGCAATGTCTTATGAGCGGGTGTGTTCTCCTCCATGATCCAGAAGGTGACCATGAGGAGAAGGCAAAAGAGAAGGGTAATAAAAAGTGTTATAGTCTTAAAGCTGTGCATTCGGTCAGTCTTTGGGTTTTTGTAGGGGATCTTCGGACGTCCGGTTGCTTCCATCACCTTCATGTCGGGCGCTTCCATCACCTTCGAGAGACTCGGTAGCGGGCAGAACCACAGACTTTGCTTAGTTTCTCTCCTGGTGGCCTTTGAGGTGACTAGGCTACCGCTCTGAGATTTCAACTTAGCCTGTGGTCTGCTTAGCCGAAGTCCTCTCCTTTCGTCGCAAGTTATACCCTTCTTTGGATGGCACAGTGGGATCGGGATATTCAATCAATTCAAGTGTCTCTGTATCCGGGCAGCGGCTCAGGGATGGTCGGTCTTTGTCCAGAAGTTCCTCTTGGGCGGTGACGTTGTCCGTGGTTGTCAGGGTCGGTGATACCTTCTTGCAGTGGTGTGCATGCAGCCAATTGCGTTTCCCCTCCACTCGAAGAGCTGTTCGGGTGGTGATCAGGACTTGCAGGGGGCCCGTCCACCGGGGCTCCAGACTCTTGGTGCGCTGGAAGTTACGCACTAAGACGAAGTCACCAGGTTGGATGTCGTGCCCGGGGCCCCTGGAAATATCGGGAATGGCGTGCAGCACCTGCTGATGGATGATAGACAACGTTTTGGTTAGATTGTACAGATAATCAGACATGAGGACGTCCGGGACGTCGTGGATGGATGTCGGTTTTGGTGCAGTCCAAAGGTTCATGGGCCGCCCGAAGACGACCTCGTAGGGGGTTAAGTGGTGTTTGGTGGGGGTGGAACGCATTGATAGCAATGCTAGTGGGAGAGCGTCTGGCCATCTTAGCCCTGTGGTGGCGACTATTTTTGCTATCTTAAGCTTCAATGTGGCATTGTGTCGCTCAACCAGGCCTGCAGATTGGGGATGGAAGACCGCATGGAACTTCTGTTTTACACCCAACCCTTTTAAGATGAGTTGGATAACTTCGGCTACGAAGTGGGGGCCATTGTCGCTCCACAAAATTCGACAAAGGCCGTATCGGGGGAAGAATTCCTTCAGTAGTACTTTTGCGGTAGTCATAGCGGTGTTGTCATGGGTTGGGTAGGCTTCCACCCACTTGCTGAAGGCACACACAATGACAAGTACATACTTCAAACCTTGGCACCTTTCTAGCTGGACATAGTCCATTTGTAGGACTTCAAAGGGGTGATTGGGGACCCCAAACCCTCCCCGGGGTACAGCAGTTCCTTTCCCAGGGTTGTGTTGGAGGCCTACTAGGCATTGTTGGACTAGACGTTTGGCTGAGTCTGGTATTTTGTCGTTGTGCCAGACTTTAGAGATGAGTTCGATCATGGGGGCAGACCCTATGTGTGCGGGGGAGTGTGCCATGGTCAGCATGGGGATCAAGTATGAATCTGGTAACAACCATTTGTTCAAGTCTTTGGTTCGCCAGCAACCGTCATCGTCCTTCAATCCCACCCGGGCCCATTCAGTTAACTCGTGTGGTGTGCTGGCTAGTTGGATATCCCTAATTGTTTCCCTAGCATCCTTCCATTTCTCAGTTTGTGACCTGGTCACGTACATACGGGTCGTGGACCTATTCTCGGCTGTGGTTCGGGCAGTAATGTCAGCCAGAGCACTTCCCTGTCCTATAATGTCTGTCACCTTCTTGTGTGCCTGGCATTTGATCACAGCTAACCGTGTGGGGAGGAGGACTGCTTCGGTCAGGGCAGAGACTAGATCTCCATGCAGGATGGGTGTGCCATGAGAAGTCAAGAATCCCCTCTCTTTCCATAAGAGCCCAAAGTGGTGCACTACCCCGAAGGCGTACTGACTGTCTGTGTACATGTTTGCGGTTGTCCCTGCTGCCAGGATGCAGGCTCGTGTAAGAGCAATTAGTTCCGCCGCCTGTGCGGATCGCTGTGTGATGCGGGCTGTCTCAACAACTGTTCGGGCTGTGGTGACTGCATAGGCAGCTGAGGTGGTGCCATCGGGGAGCTTGATGCATGAGCCATCCACCCACAGTTCTCCGTCAGGGTCCGGGAAGGCAGTATCCCGGAGGTCAACCCTACTCTTGGTTTGTTCGTCGGTGAGGGTCACGCAATCATGTATAGGGGATGCATTGGGGTCAGCGTCAGGGAGAGGCAGTAGTGTAGCTGGATTCAGAGTGGTGCATCGTTTCAATGTGATGTGGGGTGCAAGCAGAGTCAGTTCATAACCAGTCAGTCGTGCGCTAGTCAGGTGTTGAGTCTTGGTTTGGTTCAGGAGGGTGTCAACAGCATGGGGTACCAATACCGTGAGGGGGTTCGAGAGCACGATCCCCTCACTTTGTCGGATAGAGACAGCAGCGGCGGCTACTGCTCGAAGGCAGGCGGGCAAAGCTCTGGCTACGGGGTCAAGAGTGGCAGAGAAGTAGGCACAAGGGCGTTGCTTAGGGCCTATGGACTGGGTTAGGACAGACAACGCACATCCCTCCCTTTCGTGGGTGTAGAGGGAGAAAGGTTTGATGTAGTCTGGGGTTCCTAGGACTGGGGCCGAGCAGAGGGCGTTTCGTAATTCTTTGAAGGAGGATTGACATTCAGGTGTCCAGGGGAGGGGGAAGGGGACATCCTTAGCCAGCAGGGAAAGCAGAGGCTTTATGGTAAAACTGAAGTTTGGCAACCACTGTCGACAAAAGGAGGTGAGGCCCACTAGGGATCGTACTTGCTTCTGAGTTTTGGGAACAGGGGTTTCTAGGATGGTTTGAATTCGGTCAGGGGTAAGTTTCCTCCCGTCTTTGGATAGTAGGTGGCCTAGATACGTTACCTGGGGCTGGCAGAATTGCAATTTCTTTCTGGAGACCTTGTGACCGTTCTCCGCAAGGAAGCGGAGGAGGTGAATGGTGGCTGTGACGGCAAGAGGAGTGGTGTCGGCCGCCAAAAGAATGTCATCGACATACTGTATCAACACCACTCCATCGGGTAGTTGGACTGCATCCAGTTGCCTCTTGAGGGCTTGGCTGTAAATACTGGGACTCTCAGTGTAGCCTTGTGGTGCCCTGCAGAATCTGTACGAACGGGCTTTTAAAGTGAAGCCGAACAGGTAGCGGCTGTCTGGGTGGATGGGGATGGAAAAGAATGCGTTCTTGAGGTCAATAACAGTAAAGATGGTGGCAGTGGATGGAATCAGGGTGAGGATGGTGGTGATGTCTGAGACTACGGGGTACTGGGGTATGACTACTTTGTTAACCTCTCGCAAGTCAACAATGAAACGGTAGGCTTTCTCATCCCCCTCGCCTTGCTTCTTTACAATGGGTAGGATAGGGCTGTTGCAAACATTACTGACTACTTCTTCTACCACTCCTGCCTCGACCAGGGACTCGATGATTTCCACCAATGCCTTCTCGCCTTCGGGTGATATCCGATACTGTGGAAGCTTTGGGAGCACTGCGTCCGGTCGGACGGTTATGTGTACCGGGTCGATCACCATGCGCCCTACATCTGAGTCGGTTTTAGCCCATAGATGTGAAGGTAATGTGTCGAGTAGGGACATATCAGCATCGGTTATAGAGAGCATACGCCGTGTGTGACAGGGTCTGGACAGATCTGGGTTATCGTATAGGATGACTCGAACTCCGTCTGGGGAGCATCTGATGGTGGCTCGAAAATGTTTTAGCAAATCAAGTCCCATAATAGCATCGGGGGTGTTGGAGGAGAGCAGAAAGGTTGTGTCAGTGGTGTTATCTTCTAAGTCAAAGGAGATTGGTGCTGATAAGGGGTTAGTGGAGGGCGTTCCGTCAAAGCCTATTGAGGTTACGTGTGAGCCAGACAAGGGTGCCCTAGGAATCAGTCGTTTAGATAACGCACTACGTGTCGCCCCAGTATCTACCAGGAATGGAGATTTTGTGCCCAAGACCTTAGCGGTGACATAAGGACCTTGCTGGTCAACACGGAGTTCGACTGGATCCCTCCCTTGCCCCTGGCGGTCCTATGCGAAGTCATGAGTGCTCTCATAGTCGGACTGCTGACACTGGTTTTGGCGGGGGCGATCAAAGGTGTTTGGTCTGCCTGGCCTGTCGTTGATGGTGTTGTTCGTGTGCCCTCGTCCCTGTCCTCTATTTCTGGGGTCATATGCTGTGTCTCTTGGGTCCCTATTCTTGTTCATTTCCAGAAGGACCGGGCACTGGGATTTCCAGTGTCCGAACCCCCTACAGAACGCACATTGATTCCCATCTAAGTCGCTCCGTCCGTTGTAGGGTGTAGGGGTATGATCTCTAGGGGGTAGCTTTCTAGGGGCGGTTGGTTGGTAATTCTCTTTCGGGGGTTCCCTTCCCATGGTCACCCCTTGCAACTGTGCTATCATTACCCTCTCCTTTAATTCCTTTTTCTTCTTCTCTTACGCCCTATCATTCTCGTTCTTCTGGTTTTCGTAGTATTGGGCCATCTGGAGAATTGCTGCGGGTTTGGAGGCTGCCCAACTACTCTCGCTAGTCTGTAGTTTCTGGGAAACTTCTGGCGACAGACCCTTTACATAATTCTGGACAAAGAGGTGGTGTCCGGTTGCGGTGGTCATGTCTTGGCCACTGTAATCGGAAAACACAGTCTCGAATCGGGAGAAGTATTCAGACACATCTTCCTGGGGTTTCTGACGGCAAGCCGTCACTATCGACCAGTCTACCTTTCTTTCTGGGATTAGAGTCTTCAGCTTTTGTACAATCTTGTCTGGGAGCTCTAAGATGGCTTTCGGGGGTTTCTGTCCTGGTTCTCGCTGTTTATCTATGGTATCGAGTTGTACCCAGGTATATCCGAACGGCTCAGCGTGGTCAACTCTCCGGATTTGTTTCCACACATCAGCCGGCAGGCATAGCCCAAAGAACAAGTCGATATCTGCTAACGTCATTATCGTTGAGCCTAAGGCTGTACCCAATTCCGTGTAGAAGGCAGTCGGGTTCTTTCTTAAGTCGGGTAGAGTCTTTCTAAAAGTCAAAATATCTTGCCGGTCCCACGGCTGATAGACCCAGTTATATACAACCCTTCCCTTCGCATCTTGGTGGTTGATGTCGTCGTGTGTTCCCTGACCCCGTGGGGGGACCCAGTAGGGGGCAGCTTCTTTGATGGGCATCATGGCATCAGCCCTTCCTCCCTGGGGTTTAGTTGCTATGGGGGTTTCTGTTTTGGTGGTCTGTCCATGTTCTTTAAGGTGTCGGTAGACCTCGAGTGTACGAGTGAAGAGGTTCGTTACATCGCCCTCTCTTTCTTCCCCAATGTCTACCTTCCTATATAGGGCCGCTAAGCCTTCGGGACCTTTATCGTGGTACCTATCCTCATATGCATTCAGGGCGTGATAACAGAGCCATACGACGAAGTGTCGTCTGCGGCTGTCGGCATACGAGTTATACACGTCTGTTATATACTCCTCACTTTCTTTTCGCTCCACCAGCGTCCCTACTATCTTGTCAATTCCTGCTCGTTCATCCTTAGTTAATCGATTCATTCTGGTGGACTCTTTCTTTCCTATCTCATGGTCGTCTAGCGTTGTAGTCGACGTTGGGTTCGGCACAAGAGGCTCAGCCGGCGCGGAGGCCGTGAGGGCCGAGGCCCCTGTACTGCTTTCGCTCGTGTTCGGGGGTTGTGGGTGTTGCACTACTGATTGGGAGGGTGCATACAGAGGGGGCATGTAAATGATCGGGGGACCTAACAGTAATTCGTCATTCGTTCGCTGCTTGGAGGACAACTCAGGGTAGAGCAATGAAGGGGTCCTAACAGCGTACTGGCCTGAGGTTTCGGGCTCCTGTCTTAGTTTAGTTTCCCTTCTCTCCTTTATGTCTTCTTCTAACTTTCTAGCGGCAAGGTGAGCTGCCTTTCGTAATTCCTTTTCTGCTTTTACTTCTTCCCTCTTTTTCCGTTGCGTTGCTTCTTTGCGCCACATGCCGATACTGTCAAGCATAGTAGGCGTCATCTTATTGCTACGCAGAGCTATTTCTAGCGCTTCTATCTTATGGTCGTCGAAGGATCCCATCAGTGGCCACTGACTTTCGGGGTCCTTCTTGGTATATTTATGCCACAGCTTGCTATAAGCTACGGCGACTAGTCCATATTTAGTGAACATGTCCTTATTAGGGGTGCCTTCCAGTGGAGCCGGGTGGTTCACCTCTAATAAGCGGTCCGGGCAGAACCAACTACCAATCAGTGGGGAGAAGATAGGCATGACGGGTTTCAACGGGGACAAAAGTCAGCACTACCTATCTTTTCACTACTTGCAAAGACTAGACAGAATATCTCTATTCTTCGTTATTTGCAAGCAGAGAATACCTCCAAAGAACCAATATCGAACAACTAGTGTTCGGACAATCAATCAATCAATCAATGGGGAGATAAAGATAGGCACGACGGGTTTCAACGGGGACAAAAGTCTGCGTTACCTACCCTTCACTATTTGCAAAGACTAGACAGAATATTCCTATTCTACGTTATTTGCAAACAGAGAATATCTCAAAAAGCACTATTCTTCAAAACAATCAATGTTCGGACAATCAATCAATGGGGAGATAAAGATAGGCACGACGGGTTTCAACGGGGACAAAAGTCTGCGTTACCTACCCTTCACTATCTGCAAAGGGAGAGAGAGAGAGTATTTCTACTCCTCCCCGTTTGTAGACAGCGAATATCTCAAAAAGAACAATCAATGAGCAATACTAGTATTTCCAAAGCTTCAAACAATCAATCAATTATTTCTCAATTTGTCGTGTATCACGACCTTACCCGGACCGCGTGGACAGTTTCTCGTCTTCCGCCTCCAGCGCCCGATCGTCCTCTACTCTCCGTATTTGCCGCGGCACTCCTGATGGTTCCCAGTCAGGACCGTAGATCACTCGAGAGAGGTCTGCTCGGAATCAGTGAAGTTCGGATGATCGGCTGCCAGACGAGGGTCTATTGGGCAGGAGCTCTCCCGATCGTTGCAGTCGTTCACTCTGTCGTCGGGACCTCTCCCACTGGATCCACGTGTCGCTGATGGGCCCCACGTTTGGGACGCCAATTGTTAAATGGTAGCGGCAGTTTCAGTCGATAACCTTTCAAGTATTTGCCCGGCGGTAATCGCCTCTTATACCACTCGATAATTTACCAATGAAAGAGGCAGGCGCCGGAGACTGGAAGGCAGGAAACAAAGTTTTATTCCGTCGGAGCAGAACACATCAGATCAGACAGCAAGGTATCGTCACGAGGTGCTCTAACTGCATCTCTGAGACCTGGTCTCTTATACACTGGTTTATTGCTTTATTACACATAGTACATTCTTGAGATTCCCTTGATGTATGGGGGAATATCCCCTGAAGCCCCGGTTCAGATCCGATCCCACACATAGATACAGTAGAAGTTCTCACCCCACCCACAGTAGGAGATGGCTATTGCGCAGCAGGGTATTCCGCCAATTCCTGGGGGTGTGTGTGACCGGTCGGGTCTCAGGGAGTAGGGGCTTTGATCTACTGTAATCCCTTTGATGTGGGGTGTTTCCCTTACAGTAGGGGCAATAAACTGCATCCGCAGGGCTAGGTGATGGCCTGGGACCAGTTCGGTCAATGGGGCGCAGAGGAAGGGGGTTATCAAAGGAGAGGCATGACCATGTATGGGTTGTCGGTCGGAAGTGGTTCCGTAGCAGGGTCGCGCAGAAGGAGAGGGTTTATGGCCTGTATGAGAGAGCGGGGGTGGCCGGCGCGTGGGGGATGCTTGCAGCGTCAGGGGAACGCGCTGGCGAGTGACAATGAGAGAGTGGGGTGCCTAAGATGGCGGCCGTGCATTCGCTGTGCGTGGCGCTGGGGAGAGGCAAGATGGCGCAGATAATGTTCAGTTTGTAAGCTAAATTTCCACACACCCAGGTAGTTGGATGTCCCTAGCATTCCTCTCAGTGTCCACTTGGGGATGGGCATGTTGCGGGGGACAGATTGGGATGTTCTCCTGAGTGTTTGACCTGTAGATTGTTGGCTCTGATGCTTATTTGGCTATGGATTGGTCTTGTTGTGTCACATGTCCATTGTGGGAGTGTGTAAATCCGTTGCCTGCCCCGGGGGTGTGTGCTTGTGTTAGGGGGGGGGGGGTTGTGACCGGGCCTGGTGTTGTGTGTAGTGTGAGTTGTCATTGGGTCTCCCAGGTGATGTGTGTGTCCCCTCATGGTGCATGCTGGCATGACAGTGAGTGTGAGTTCCTGTGCTAGATACCTGTGCTTGTGGAGTTGGTGTTTGGGTGAACAGTGGTCCCAGGAGGGCCTTGTGCTGCATACAGCAGGGCCCAGTGTCATCTACCTTGTCAATACTTTGCCAGTCCCTGTGCATTGTGCATGGGTATGTACCTATGCCATATGGGCTGATGAGATTGTTGTCTGCGTCTCATTTTGACAATGTGTTGTGTGGGGCCCACCCTCCCGGACATCCAGTCTTGTGTTTGTGGTTGCTGTAGCCTTGGACATGGCCTTGCCTTGATTTGTGATGGGTGAATGGTGACGTTCGTGGCATGGGCATGGTTTCTGGGTGTGGTTGTGTGCGGTGAGTGCTTGGGGGTAGGTGCGTGCATTTGTTGTGGTTGGCAGGCGCGCAACACCCATTGGACTCACAGGGCTTCAGCACCCCCCCCCCGTCGTGTGTGGCAGCCCGGGATGAGACAGCTTCCCGGCGCACTCACAGCCGCACCCGAGCACTTCACAGGTCTTTAACAGGCCATTTGCGTGTTAATGAGGCCTCGCTGTTGTTTCACCCCTTTAACAGCCCCTGCAGCTCCACTCTGCCTATGGCTTACAAGATTCATCCCCCCACAAAATGTTTTCTTAGCCTCCCCCGAAATTTTGCTCTAGTTGCGCCTCTGGTGGTTGGGGTGTGGATGCCATTCCCCCCAAGTTACATGAGTTGTTTGTGTACTCACCAGGCTCTGCGACTCCTTCCACTCCGTGTAGTCCCACCGGCGGTAGCATGGCCATCACCTTCTCCTCCCAGGGATGGTAGTGTACGGGTCTGCGGGGCGGCCCACCTCCAGTGATGTTGGTCTGGGCATGGTCTTCATTCATCTTCCTCTTGACCGCCCTGCGCAGATCGTACCACCTGGCTTGGCATTAATGCCTGGTCCTTCGGACGGGCGCAACAGCATTCACCTTGTCGACAATCCTCTGCCACATGCCAGATTTTGCAGCTATGCTGGTCTATCTGACCAATGTCCCAAACAGCTGTGGCTCGACTCTGATGACTTCGTTGACAAGGAGCTCCAGCTCCGCCGTGGTGAACTTTGGATTCTTGTCTGTGGGCATGGTGTGGGGTGTGGGTGTGGGTGTGGATGGTTGTGTGTGTGTGTGTGTGTATGAATGTGAAGAGGGGGATGTTTGTGGAGGTGGTTGTGTGAAGGTGTGTGAGTGGAGGTGGGCGAAGGTATGAGTTGTGTGGGGTTTTTTGTCCGTGGGGTCTGGCAGCAGTGGGTCTGTTGCAAAGGCTCATGGGGTGTGTGTGTGTGGGCCCTTTTTATTGGTCCATTTTTGGGTGTGGCTGTGTTTGAATTTTGGTGGGTGTGTTATAAGTGGTGGTTGTGATTTTGGGCCTCTGTTTGCCTGTTTGGATGTGCCAGGTCAGTCTTTGAGATGTATTTTGTCATGTCGACGTGTTTTGTGTTGTTGTGCGAGTCGGATTTGCCCTCCTTGTGCTGTTTTACAGTGTCCAGGTTCTGTAAGAGTATTTTTCGCATAGGTGCGATCCGTACATACGCGATGCTGGGTGAGGGGGCTGGGGTACGGTGTTGGTGTGCGGCGCGTACATGTGTTGCAGGGGTTGGGTGCCTACATGTGGTGGGGGCTGTGGGTACAGTGCGTACATGCGGTGGGGGGCTGGGGGTACGGTGCGTACATGCGGTGGGGGGCTGGGGTACAGTGCGTACATGCGGTGGGGGGCTGGGGGTATGGTGCGTACATGCAGTGGGGAGCTGGGGGTACAGTACGTACATGCGGTGGTACGGCGCGTACATGGGGGGGTACGGCACGTACATGGGGGCGGTACGGCGCGTACAGTTGCGGGGCTGGGGTACAGTGCGGACAGGGTGGTGTACGGTGCTGACATATTTGGGGGTGGGGGGGCTGTACGGCTCGTACACGGGCATGAGTTTACCCGTGTACATGTGTGCTACTGCGTTGGCTCAGTACGGGCCTTTTAACGTGCGATTGTGTATTCGGACGGGCGGTCAGGATCGTACTTGCGCGCTCGGACTTGTGTTTTACGATTTGTAAGTGAAACTGTCCGGATCACTTTCGTACACTTTTCCCGACGATATTCGGACGTGGACACTTTCCGACGCGCGCTCGTAGACTTTTCCCAACACTATTCGTAGTTATTTTTCACATCCCAATCGTACTTGCCAGTTTGTACGGTACTTGTGCGACTCGTACGTAAAAAAATACGGATGCGGGTCGTACGCAAATTATTTTTAACGTATCGGAATCGGCATCATAATGTGAGAGTGAAGTGTAAAAGGGAAATATAGTAGTGAACAAAGGCATAATGTGGCATTACGGACAAGTAACGAATAAAAAGCGAGCTATTCAGGAAGGTGCCTTACAATTTGCAGGGACTTTAGGCTATAGTCCAAGTTGAAGCGATTTAAAATACGAACGTAATGGTTGTGTTTGGTGTTACAGTATTGTGCAGAAGACAAGTGTGGTAAATAAATAAAAAAAGTATTTGTACGATTTTGTGCAAGTTATTCCTGAAAAACTTTTTGTATAAATCTTGCCATATGATAAAAGCCGCGACGCCTGTTTTCTTACAAATTAAGCAGTAGCAAAGCGGCTGTAGGTAACCTACAAACAATAAGGAACTGCAACTGGCTGGGTACATGTGCATTGCGGGGGAAGTTGCCTTTGAAAGTAAAATAAACGCGAGTGCTGACAAAGTAGATATGGCCATTGGGGGTACACATGGATGTGCGTAAAAGGCACGTCTGCAAGCGGATGTATATATGAGTTGTAAGTCACATACTATGCTGTTTATTAGGAAGGCAAACAATAAACATTTTATAAAAATCTGCCGCCTATTAAGAGCCCCGGTACCTCTTTTGTGACAAATTAAGCACTGGTGACCTGGAAGCAAATGCCACGTTTGTAAGCTTGCTGCATTTCTTCTGATAATAGAGTGCAGCTGCAGGGTGATTGTGTGCCTCTGTTAACGTTTTCATGTTAATGGCAGCGCCCTTCATGGGCTGCAATTAACATGAACACTTTAAAAAAGGCACACTATCACCCCGCAGGCCAGCTGCCGCGGACGGATTTTGACCATCACCGCCTGCTTCGGGCGCGTTTTCTTGGGCCCGTTCTGCCACGGTCGGTGTTTTTTGGCGGATGTTCCTAATTTGGACGCTGGTTTTTCCACGGTGCAGGCGGGCGGTTGTTTTCTGCTTCCATGGCGGTCGGGTGGTTTTCCGACCGCCATCCTAATGGGCCCCATAGTCTGCTTATGAAGGGGAATCTCTGCCAGTAGTGGCTGTTGTCGCATCGGAGTGGCGGGACAGGGGAGGTGAAGGGGGACAACGGACGAAGAAAACAATCAAATAAAAAGTAATCAAATAAAGAACTTACCTGCCGGATCGCACCCGCCAAAACTCAGCTCTTTATGTTTCTTCCTCGCTGCAGCACAGTCTCCCAGCCTCACCTACGGCCAATCCTGATGCTGTACTCTTGCATGAGAGCAGCGTCAGGATTGGCCTGAGAGCCCTCGATTTGCACTCCCAGGGAGACTGTGAGCCTGTGACTGCTGTCTCCAACCTAGGAATGCAGCTAGAGTTGGAGAGAGCTTCACTGCGCATAACGCTTTGGCTGGCCTGAGATGGCCAGCCAAACCATCATGGGCACTGAATCACAGTGCTCACCACTCTCCCTCCTGCCTTGCCCTGCAATGACCCAGCCTCCAAGCCTCATTCAAAGAAAGAAAAATAGAACAATAATAAACACGTTTTATTATCGTTTCATTTTTCAAATTTTGAGGCTGGCGGGGGGTGGGGGGAAGGGGACACGCCTCCGCCATAGCAGAGAAGTTGCCATTGATCTCTGCATCAAAATGTCTTCATCAATGGTATGACACGTATATGCGCTTTTTATTAAATATTTTATTGGTATTTGTGACGAGTGTAACAATACCAGATATCAAATGCAGGTGAGATAATGGTTTTTAATCTTTCTCAGCAGTGAGATGCAAAGGGCACTCCACAACAGGAAGAGCATACAGTTAGAAAAGTGCCATCGGGGGCATGGCCACGCAAGCGCACAAGATGGTGGCTTAGTGAGTAGCTCCAGTAGGTGTGGAGAATTTTAGCATGCGGAATAGTGCTCTGCGCCCTGGCTCCCCCTCTGACAATTAGAGAAGATGGCTCGTTCCCTTTAGTGCCCTGGGGGCCGATCGCTGCTGCACCAGGCGGCCCTCAGCTGGCTTGATAGAGGTGCGGCCTAATCTGCAGTGCCGGCTTCAGAGGCCCAGCAGCAACAGGGGTTTAAGGCCTGCTTCCCATTGCCCACCCACGGAGCAGGGCCGGCTCACACTGTTGCGGTGAAGATCAGCCACCCTCACCTCTATCCAGCAGACATGGGTAGCCCCGTGTGGAGACATTAGGATTCAATCACGTTGCCTTGACCCGAGAGCTGCATTGGTGAGTTTGTGGCCCACGTGGGGCTCCCAGCGGGACCAGTCGCATGGCCTTCAGTCTTTCTCCAGTCCTAGCAGGACCAACTCACCAAGTGTTGGCATGCAGCTGGGGAAGATCGACAATGGTTAGTGCTCTTTTGGGGGGTTTGGCCCCCAAATCCTGCATGATGCAACACTTCTCCACTGTGGCAGAGTGAAATGTTTGCCCTTGGTGCCCTCCCCGGGGAGGTCAGTCTTCTGTGTCTTTCTGCTGTCACTTGACCTCACCGGTACACTTGGCCCTGTGTACCTCTGGATCTGTGGCAACTACCACTCCCGTCACACTCCAATTGACCTGTAATTGACACTGCATATCTGCTATGCAGTGAAACCTGCGTGCGTCTTGGCTAAGCTGCATCCGGGTCATGGGGGAGCTGCATTGGAAGTGGATGAGCTGACTGTTGGAGAGGAAATGACGTGTGCTCCGTGAGGGGTGCTGCCTGTGTACCCATTGCTCTGCCCCCCCACACTCCATACGCTTGTCTGCTCCATGGGGCCCTACCCACTCATCTGAGCATATTGCTTGGAGTGGTGCCTGGTGGAGCCCCCCCAACCGGCCTCTCACTGTGGCCACTCTCTCTATTACATCTCTACTGTGTAGTCTCCTGGAAAGGCGTTGGGGCAGGACTGTTGGGATACATATCCTATCATGCTCACAGCAATGGGCAAGTGTGAACTGGAGCACGGGAAACTTCCCTGTGATACCAAAAAGAAGCAGTGTCACACAGATGCCTTCATCACAGAAGTGGATCCATTGCAAGACACGGACACCACAACAGCCATTCTTATGGACCTGCGCATGAGTCTGCAATACCAAGCTTGACTCCATGACCACCCGCCTCGACATGGACAGGCAGGCTGCATGAATGGATGCAGTGGATTGGAGCAGGGAATCTCACACCTGGAGGGTGATGGTAAATACACCAGAAAAAAAGTTGCTCAATTTGAGAAGCAGGTCTTGGCCATCAGTAAGAAGAATGAAGGTTAGGAGAAGCGCTCCAGGTGCAATAATATCCATAATATGAACATTGCAGAATCTACCAACACTGAACATATTGAGAATTACATAGAGACTTTGTTTGTTGCGCTCGGTGATCATCAAGAGTTCTCCAGGGCATTCTTTGTGAAGCAAGCGCCCAGTAGGTAGCCTCCAGGCCCATCATTGCTAGACTCCAATTTCCAAGACCATGACGTAGCCCTCAGGCTGGCCCGGGAAAGGGTCCATCTCAAAATCAATGCACAACGATCTCCATCTTCCCAGACTGCCTAGCAGTGGTCCAGGAGGCTCATCACAAGTTCACTGCGGTCCTGTGCGTACTTCAGGACCACGGCATCAGATACTCTGTGCTTTACCCTGCAAGCCTGAAGGTGGGCCTTCATGGTGAGATCCTTAATTTCTGTAAGTCGGGACCTGTCAACAGATCCATGTTTGTGCCCCCAACGAGCCATTCCGGAAGAGGACACTGCTGCTCCTGGGGGTCGAACCATCGGAGACATGACTTGTATTTCCATGTATACAACTGAGGGACGTCTGGGCTGCTCTCACACCCATTCATGAACTTGAAGCCAACCTCCTGATCACCCCCAACTCCATGGTCTGTGCCTGCCAATGTACATTAGGGGGCTTTACATGAGGGGTGGGAGTGAAGGGGGGCTCCCGCACGCACCAATATCTATTTGTGTTTACTTTATACTTACCACACCTAGGCCTATGGGTCTGCCCAGGCCACAGAAAGAGATCCACACTGTCACCACCACTTACTGGGCCAGGAGATCTCTATGTCACTAATCTGTAATGTCCTGTCTATACTCCCCAGTCATCAGATTGCAACACGACCTCGTTCTTCCATTCATGCTTGAGAGCACAGTGCAGAATACTTTGTCAAAATGGCTATGTTGGGAATATGAGCACCTTTACCCTAATGGAACCTTTATATCTCCGGACCAATTCCATTTGTCCGCTGCTGCCACCGCCCTATGCGTCTTCATGAAATCATGAAAGTCGGACGGATATAGACCAGATAGGCACCCCATATATGTCAAAGTGATTTACATTCTCCTGATATGTCTAATTGCTCAGCTTGGCATAAAGCTGTTTTGGTTCACTTAGAGTAAATACCTGATGACCTTCACCAGTCTAGGATTGATAGGAGGTGATTGATCTGGGGGGCTTCCAGGGATTACTGCGATCACTGCAGCCAGCATGTTTCTTGAGTTTTGAAAAAGTCGACTTGAAGTTGATTTGGGCCGGGTGTCTTTCTTACTTACTTGGTCCGAGGGTCTCTGAGAGCTTTTCTGATGAGAATTCCATCTCTAGATCATCTGTTTCTGAGTCACTAATACTATGTACTGTGTACTGGACAAAAACCTGAAGGTTTACACTTTGCTTTGAGGATGCAAATGAATGCAGTTGTTCATAGTACTGTTGGGACTGAAAGGAAGGAGATGGGCCTGATAAGAGAATCATAAAGAGTAGGGGCCCTGGGCTAGCTAACCCTTTGATACACATATCACTGTGGCTGACATCCAGGTGTGAACTTTAGTCACTCCCATGTCCTGTGTTTTGGGACTATCAGCTTTGGAGACACTCCTGTTGTGACAGACATGTTTTAATATGGAAGAGGGAGCAGAGGAGTAGACACTTAAAAAGAAGCAGAACTACAAGATAAAATTTCAAAGACTCAGATCCTAAATCACATTTAGGACCTGAAAATGGACCATGAGAAGGGGAGGTTGAGACCCCAAGAGGTGTCATCTACCAAGTAGCCAGATGGGCTGCATGAGGTTGGGAAGGTCTGCAAGACTTCTACATGTGACCAGGACTGTAGGCCAAGGCCTGCTAGCGTCTCTTCTGGTTGAGGAGATATCACCCAGGAAATCCAAGACCACCTGCCATGGAGCCTGGCGCACCAGTGCTTGCCTGCTTGCCAAGACCAGTGTGCCATGTGAGGAAGAGGAGAGCACTGGAGTGAGTGAGGTCTAATGGGGAGGGCTGTTGAGTGGACTTCCTGTGTGAGGTGTGAGAAATCGGCTGCTGCACCGATTGGGTCATCACTCATGTGCAAGACAAAGTCATAGACAAACGTATGCCAGGCGAGGGCTGTTGTGAATTTAGCCATGTGTCGAAGACCGTACATGGTAGTGTGGTGGTGGCCTGGTATTCCTGGAGGGTCAACCAGTAAAAGACTACAGTGAGGAACTCTGAATGCTTCAAATTTGCCGGTGCGGATAAGACTGGTTTGGGGCCTGTAGGTCCCAGGAAAACTTGCTGCTAGTAGCACTGCAGCACTAGAACACTGTTGACTTTAATTGAGAGTCACAGTGCACTCTTGACACTCAGACTGCTACTAGGGTATACCCTTGATATTACCAATAGTCAATGGGGAATAACCATATCCCTAACATAAGGAGAGCATGGAGCAGGGAATCACCATAGAAAAAATAAATCCCCTACCTCAAGGGGAATTGTGTAATTGTGTGCGCAGGTAGTATTTTTCCTCTGTGTGGGTTATGGTAGTAAACACATTTCTATTCTGTCTTTGGTGTCTTGGTTGTGCCACCCCTGTCCCAGGCCATTGACGGTGGTTCAGTGCTGTGCTGGGTCTTCTCTCCAGATTCAATGTTTATTGCACCCAGTCCCTGGCTGACTGTGGTATTTCACAAGGACAGCTTAATCGGAAAAATGACTTTGAGCCTTGATGAGTAGATGAGTTTGTATCTCAAGTTTGTGGCCTACAATTTGAGTGTGAGATCATTAAATGATTTTTGCAACTGCTGCACTTGCTTGTTGTAACATGGGATATCATCAGTCAGGGGCTGGTAAAGCACAGCTCCTCACCAGAGAGGTTCTCAAGGTGCTGGGGGTATCAATAATATCATAATATGCTTGGAATTGATCAGAGTGTTCTCTGCTCCATGTGCTCTCCTTGACATTCTATCCTTGTCGTTGTAGTTGAGTACTGAGTGTAACACTAGTCAGAGTGGGCTCTGGGAAAAAAGACTTCTGGAGCTAAGCATGATGAGTGTCTCTGCTGAGAATGAAACTCTGTAGTAGTTTTCCATATGTTTCTCTAGCTCTGTTCCCCCTGCCACCACTAGAAGGTCAACAAAGCAGACATTGTTGTGATGTTCCCTGCCCTCTGCATCTTCTACATGGTTCTCCAGGCCCTTCGGGTAGTGGTAGGGTGAGTCAATATTGTCTGCAACTCCTTTTAGGAATCTTTTAATGTTAATATAAGACTTTCAGTTTTTGTAGCCCTGTCTACTTTGTTTCTAAGGTCTTGCCTCATACGGATCACATCCATGAATACCTACATTATTTCATTACCAACAGTTAAGCATGAACACTGACTAGCCTGCAAAATATACTCTTTCGATGGGAAACGGCTGACGGGATAATTTCCTGCCCATCTATTTTCCGTGTTATATGTTTTGTTTTGTGGTGAGAAAATATTTATTGACATTGTCCAATCTCATGTTTCTGTTTTATTGTAATTCTGCTGAAAGTTGTGGAGGCTGCAGAATGATCTGTCACACAGTGAAATATTGTATGCGGGCTATACTGATTGTGTGATAGTTGAATAACACTGTAGGTTGGGTGGCTGTGGATAGGAGTGGTGAAAGTTATGGGATGGGAGGCATTTAGAACTATAAAAGAAAAACTCGGCTTTAGAAAGGCTGATGATTCTTGTGTGAGCATAATGTGTAATTTCAAATTTGCAGGTGAAAATTGCATTGGTTTATCATAACAAAGGATATGGGACAGATCAACTTGAAATTGGTCGCTTCATTATGTTGTGCTCACCAAAATGGCACAAATAGCTATGTCAGAAGTGTCACTATCACAAATACAAAAGTCTTATATAGAATCTAAAAAGTCTTTGTCTTCATCTCATCCATAAAATTCCTTTCTAGGCATTTTGATTTTACAACAGATGTGTGACAACAGATGAATAACAAGAACCGTCTTTAAGTAATTGTCTGCATCAAAACGAGAACAATATAAAATATTGAATTCCTTTTTAATTTAGCAGTACTTTTTTCAAGGAAGGCTAGTTTTTTACAACTGCAACTTTACAACTATCAAAGACAAGCCCATCAATTTTTAAAAAAGACAATATGCTACACAGCCTTCATTTCAAATTCGCACTTTTCAGGTTTAACTGACAATTGTGGGCCACATGTATCAAGCTTTTTTCCGGTCGTAAGCGGGCCGATTCGCAGAATTGGCCCATTTGCGATCGGAAAAAGGTCTTTTCCGATGCATCATAGGCCTTGAATTTTCAAATTAGATAATCACAAATTTTTGTGATTACCTAAATTGCGAATGCATTTAGGGAATCGCAATTTGCGATTCCCTAAATGCGATGCAAGTAGCATTTCAAAAATGCGACTTTGCATTTAGGAATCGCAAATTACCATCAACTTCGAGTTGATGGTAATTTGCAAACCCTTTGAAAAATGCACAAAAGTGTATTTTTCAAAGTGGTATTTGGGCATGTATGTGCGCCACATGAGCACACTTACCTTTTTTTGGGGTGCATCAGGGGGGCCTTAGGCCCCATAGAACCCTTGGAATTGCATTTGCAATTTGCGATTATCAATTTGATAATTGTAAATTGCGATTAATTCCCATTAATTCCTATGGGCCTAGCAATTTGCGATTTGCTACTAGGGAATGTTTAGAAATCGCAATTTATTTTGCAATTCCTACATGCATAAGGAATTGCGATTCCTCACTAGCGATTCCTTAAAAATTGTTATTTAGGAATCGCAATTCCTCATTCTGATGCATGTGGCCCTAAGTCTCGTATGGGCATTGAAAGACCTCATATGATCAAAGGGTAAAAAAAAAAAATAATTACATATCATCTAGATACACGTATTCAGAAAATCAGAGAAACCTAAATAAATGAAACTCTGGATTATAGTTGAAGCATTGCAGGGTCTAATGGTCATAAACTATATTAATCATACCACATAGTGTACTAAAGTGTATTTTCCACTCTTCGCTACCATTATGCTCAAAATCACAGACTGCCACATTCATCAATGACAGTGTTATTTTAATCCAGAAATACTCCTAAAAAAGATTGATACCGAATGACAGCTGACTTATCTATGGTGAGTTTCTTCTTCAGAAAGTTAGATCTTAAAGCAAACAATTTCTTCTACAAATCAGTAGATGACCAAAGAGTCAGGCAGACAATACAAACATTACAGCAAATGAGCTATGGGAGTTAAAAGATAAAATATAATTAGCATTTGCTTGCAAGGAGATCAAACTCAGGGCTTTATTTATAGGGGGACAGTAATGCACCACTGACAATATAATTAGCACATTTTCGGTCTACTACTCTGCCAGACCACCCCATGAGTTTGAGTCATTCCTTTAGCTCCACAATCACGTTTACCACAATGAAGTGATACTTTGTCAAAACTAGTGGCAGAGAACTAGAGACAATGCAGATTGTAATGCATTAATGTGGAATAAGAAGGGCATCAGTCACACTGCAAGACAGGTTTGTCACCAGCAAAATTATAAATCAGCCTGTGATTCATTGCCTTGTTTCTAGATTTCTTAAAGTTACAAACACACTGAAGTCTCCCAGGTATCACTGTCCTAGATTGTACCCAACCACTTGATAGGGAATAAGGGGACCTTGCAGTGCTCATATGGCCTGGCAAGCTCAAGCCTGTTAGACCCTTGTTAGAATCCGGGGTCTCTGGTTGGCGCAGGTATGCACTTGCGACAAGCAGGGACCCTTTCCTCTAAGTCAGGGCAAAGGATTACCTCTTTAAAAATAACCCCTGCTCACCCTCTAGGTAACGTGGCGCGAGCAGTCAGGCTAGATTTCCAGAGGGCATTAGGTTAAGCATTCAAAGTGTCCCACACAATAATCACCACCCCACCACACAAAGACACAAGGCTGTATTTGTATCAAAATAAAGTTCTTTATATAAAAGATTTCTTTAGGCAGGTTGTCAAAAATACAGTCTTGAACTTAAATAAGGTTCCAGTTACTCTTGAAGGCTTTCAGGCAGTCCACAGTTCTTAAAATGGCAAAATTATACTTAAAATAGGCTTCTTAGGGGTTCTGTGCGCTTCGTAGCGCCTTTGTTACGCTTTGTACAAGTTTTTAGAGGTGTCTTGCCATTTCTCACGCTTCTCGCGTGAGCACGAGTACGCTTGCCGTTCTTCACGCTTCTCGCGTGAGCACGAGTACGCTGGCAGTGAACAGTATGGACCGTACCCTCGTAGGTACGTGTCGTACACGTCTGGTACGCCCCTCCAAAGCTCACGCTTCCCGCGTGAGCGCCATCAATGTAATCCAAGCTGGACGAGCCGTACCTTCGGTGGGACGGTGCGAACAGCTGATTTCGAGCCGTACAAAGGTGCACAAATCACGCGTTCGTCGCGTAGCGGGTCTACAGCGCTAGTACGGCCCGAACCAAGCAACGGGCGGGTCGTACTCCAGCGCGCTCGCACACAGTACCTTATTCCTCGCACAGGGGGTGATCACAGCAGCTTCAGGGGTCCTGGCAGGAGCGTCCCACGTCGCGTTGTCGTCCCTTCTTGGCAGTGGGCGGCGGTGCTTCGTGGGGTGCTCTAGGACAGTCTCGGCCACACGATCATGGGCAAGAGCAGGAGGGGTCGCTCGGGGGCAATCTCTTCAGCGCGTCACGCTGTCAGCTTTCCAGGGGATCACCAGTGCGTTGTAGGTCCTCGCGGTGATCTCGGCGGCTCAGGGTCGCAGAGGCTCGGTGTTTAGACGTTCAGGCTCTTTTCTTCGCGTTGCGAGCTACGGCTCGGAGGGGCAGTTACTTGCAGGGCTGGGACCAGGTGGACAGGTCCTTGCGGTGCTCGTGGTAGCCCCAGGTGGCAGATGTCGCGGTGCTTGGAAAGAGAAAGGGGGGCACACAGGTTCTCTGGGGGTCAGCCTCACAGGATCGCTTCCAGCAGCTTCTCCTCTTCTGGGGGAAAGGTAGCGCCCACTGTTCCTGGGGCGCAGTTCAGGGGGCAAGTTCACAAGCAAGCCCTTGGAGATTGTTTGAAAGCACAAGTTGATGCACAGTCTGTTTCCTTTAGTCTTTTCCTCTCCTTCCAGCAGACAGGTACCCACTGCAGGCCAGTCTCTCAGGCAGAGAGATAGTATTCCTCCTTCAGCTTCTCCAGGTCCTTCTCCTTCAGGCAGAGGTTCGTCTTGGCGCAAACAGGATCTGATTTCTTAGGAGCAGGGCTCCTTCTTTTATAGCACAATTCTTTTGTTCTTTGTCGCCAGGGGGCCTGGGCCTGGCTCAGTCCAGTTTTGGAGCACTTTGTTGTGGTGACTCTGCTCTTTCCTTTCAGCAGCAGGGCAGAGACATCAGCCGCTCCACAGGGTGCGGAGCCGGCATTGTGGTGGCAGAGCACAGGTCTATTCAGAGTCAAAGGTGTACTCCTCCCACCCATCCTGGTGTAATCTCTCTACCCACCACCTGGCAGCCAGCCTGTCTCCTGGAATTCCCCAGCCCTGCTCTTCCCTGTTACTAGGCAGAACACACACACACAGCAGAGGCAGACTGAAATGGCCAGGTCAGTAAATACTAACTTTCTAAAAGTAGTATTTACAAACACAGGATATTAAAATAAACTTTACTAAAAGAAGTATTTTATTATTCTGAGTTCAGGCATACTAAATATAACTTTCTACCATGCTCTATGAGTCCACTGGGATTACAGCGTGTAGTAATTCCAGCAGCCCATTCTGGCCTATGGAGAGCAGGTAGCCTTCAATAGTGAAAAACGAAAATGGCTGTAATTCACTATTAGGACATGCCACACACATCAGGGCATGTCCTACCTTATCCCTACAATGCACCCTGCCCTTGGGCCTACCAGAGGGGTGACTAATATGTAGTTAAGTGAAGGTTTGGGAACTGGCAAGTAGGTGTACTTGCACAATCAGCACGACAGTACCAGACCACGCGCAGGTTCTGCAGTGGCAGACCCTAGACACATTTTACTAGGCCGCTTCTGTGGGTGGCACAACCAGTGCTGCAAGCCCACCAGCAGCATTTGTATTTACAAGCCCTGGCACTCCTGGTGCACTTTACTAGGGGCTGATAGTAAACCAAATAAGCCAAACATGGACACCAATCAATGTATACACTTTTCAAAAGGGAGCACTTACACTGTGGCACTGATTAGCAGTGGCACAGTGCCCTGAGCAGCTAACACCAACAAAACACAATGAGGCACATCAGCAAAAAGTGGAAGGGAAACTCACGCCAAGGTGCCAGGTCTAACAATCCTCAAAATCAGGTGTAAAGTGCAGATTCTGAAAAGGAGTTGAAAACTATAAATAGCATGGAATTGGAGTCAAATGTTGTTTCATTGTACTCCTATTACTTTATAAATCAAGACAAATGTGCCGTAAGTGTGTTACTTTTCTTAGCACACACAATCAACAAGTGTATACAGCTTAGGGACTTAGGGCCTGGTTTGGATAATTGGAAGAAGGAGTAATCTCCATTGGTTTGGTGAAAGACTTTGCGTCGGCCAGGCGGAGACTACTCTGTGCACCAAATTTATAAATGACCACCAAGCTAATGGTCATTTACAACGCTTAGGCAGGAACCACCATTACGGCGGTTCTTATCATTGCACTTCCCTGTTTGGTACAATGCGCTGTCAGCGGGACAGAGCCCTGTAACAAACAGGTTCGGTTTTTATTTTCAAAAAGAAAATTGCAAAATGGAATTTTCTTTTCAAAAATAAAAAATGCAATGCTCCTCTTTCCACAAGAGTTATCTCCCATTGTGAGGAGAGTATTTAGCAGTTTTCATTACCCCTTACGCCCATTTCTTGACAGTGACAGGCAGTGAAAACTGACCTGTAATTCTGCACATCGAATTTAAGTGGGCGGTGACAGGTCAGCCTCTGACAGTGCTTACTACACAGACCATTTTACCTGCGATGTTACAGAAGAGGGGTAGGTGCATGGTGTAAGCTATTATTGTATTCTCATTCAATTATTCTTCTATAAATGTGTCGCGAACTATGATCCTCTCCTACAATGAAATACCAGATGTGGTGACCTGGTCTAGCTGTTTAGAGTGACCTACTGGAGGTAGTCAAAAGGACATTTAAAAAATCAAGGTTCTGTGCCCTATTCTCCAAACAACATTATGCTTTATTGAGCATACCTTCTGTTTCTGGGTAGTATTACATTTTAGTGGCCAGAGAGTTGGCTCTTCTGTAAAAGTAGTGGGCTCCACTCGAAAATGCTTTTGTCTGGCTGAAGTTTGAACATACCCTGAAATGCTGTCTTTTACTCCTCCACTAGAAGTTGCCCAATCGGTGAGCAAAAGAGTCTGACAGTGTTTGGTGGTCAGTAGTGTTGAAAGTTGTAGAGCGGTAAAGTAGGATAAAAAGGCAATCATCATCTAGAATCTTCACAGTGTCACCCACCACTTGAATGGTTACAGTATATATGCTGGTTTTTGGGCTGAAGCTGGATCGATTGTTCTGTATCTGTGCAATAGCTGGTTGGTGATGGTTGTGTTGATGACTTTTCTAAGGGATTGTAGCTGCATGATTGATTAGGACAGAAAGGCCTGGACCTTGGGAACAGCATTTGGCAATTCATTAACTCTAGCAGAGACCAGCAGCAGTGTCTGTGATAGGTGCATTTGGAACTGGTCAGCAGGATATTTGTTGCATTTGTGTCCCTGTAGCTTGAACATGAGATTAACCTTAGGACCTTGGAGTCTGCTTTTTTGTCCTGGGTACAAGAGCAGGTTTGGTTCTTCCCTTGTTATAGACAGCAGATCAAGTCCTCTTCTGTTCTTCCACATGCCCAGAAGGTACTCTGATGTCACATTTATGCCTAGCACCAGTTTGTAGTGAGGGAAACTACTGGCAACTTTCGAGCTGATGAACCACATTTGCAGCATTTCTTGTGTACCCTACGTCTTTGAAGTTAATCAAGTTCCTGGGCCCAGTCCACAGGCCATCCTGTCAAGTGAACAACAACACCTTACTGTACGCAAGACCGTTTGTCCTGGCTCTGGTAACAGGTTTACACCTCATTAGGGGGGCTAGTCAGCTAAAAGGTGACCGTTGGAGCTCATGCTGATCTACTTACGGATGCTATAGGAAGGAAAAAGATAACTTTCTAAAAGTATTGTTTCCAAAGTTTTGATTAAAATCCAACTTTACCACTGAATTGGGCATTTAATAAATATTTCATGAAAGTCCAAGAATTAATTTTGTAGGCATTTCCTAGTCGGAGCTAACATTATTGAATTTAATATTGTATCCCAATGCTTTCCTATGGAACAGCCAGCCTTGCCAAAAGAAAAATATGTTTTGGGGCCTTCCCATTGCGACATTAAACTTTTACATATCTTACCCCTGCCTTATGGTCAATAAGGTCTATGTACGGGTGACTTATTAATATTTAAAAGGAAGTCTTTGACCAGTCAAAAGGGTCAGTTTGACAGGTTGAATTTGGAGTTTAAAAACTGCATAGCCATGCTACAAATGTTAAGCTGTAATTGTTCCACTGTCACTGCAGTGAGTGTCACAATGAATTCTACAGCCCACTGGTGACATTTAATATACAGGCCCTGGTACAGTTTGCACCATATACTAGAGACTGAAAGGTAAGTAAAATATACCAATCAGGGTTATGTCAATTATTCCATTATGTGTAGAGGGAGAGCACAGGCACTTTACCACTGGTTAGAAGAGGTAAAATGTGCAGATTTCTACAACTGGCAAAATCAGTCAAGCCAAAAATCTGGGTGCACACCACACAAAGGAAGGCAATTTCAAACAATCTAGATGTGTGAAGTGACATTTGTGAATAGCCCCTTTATTTGTTCATTATTACATGTATTTAAGTTCTTTAATTAGAGGCTGGTTACTTTCTGTTGGGACAGTAATTTCCCCTGCATGGTGTACAGTCATGACCCTTGCCATGCATGACTGGCTACTAGTATCTGGCATCCTGTTTTTCAGATTTATACTCTAGCCACACGCTAACATAGCGGGTGAATGAAGGCCTGGGACCGCCCTTACAAAAAATGTGGACCCTGTCAAATACCTGAAGGGATGCACCAAGTTGACCATCAGTAGAAAAAAGAAGACTATTGTCCCTATCACTGGTTTATGCATGTAGCACGGTGGTGGCATCATATTGTGTTTGCAAACATTATATTATGACAAGGTCTTTTTGCTGGGCCGTGTGAATAGGAGCCTACTGGCCGATTCACCTAAAGTTCTTCTGCTAATGATGAATCCTAGAGTGGAGAATTCTGTGTGCCTGCACCTGTGCACGTATGCATGGAATTCTGAAAGAAACTTCTAACCACAGATTTCTCACTTTGTGCATTTCCCCATGTGCCAGACTGGATTCAGAAGATTTTCATAGCCAATCCCTTGCGTGCCGGTATGTGGCTCATACAGCTGTCCATCGGGGCCACCCCAACCCTAAATGTGATATTTGGGGCTACTATATGTACCTGACCTCTACGCACTGATATTAGTTCCTTTCTTTACATACTTTCAGATGCAGATCTGGAGTTTGCTCGCTTGAGTCTGTCAGACTTGACAGAGTTTTTCTCTCAAAAAGTTTCCAGTGTGCAATGGGAAGACTCCACCTAAGACTACAAGATTTAACCGTGTAAGGATTGCCACAAGCAAGTCAGTGATGGATTCACATGAGGTCTGGGTTTGATGTCTTGGCTCTAAGCACAATTCAGCATCCTGGGACAGGTATCCCAAGGACTTCCATGAACGTGAAGCCAAGCTGTACATTACGGAACATTAACAGAAGTCAAAGAAGGCCCAGTCCCAGTTGAGAGCATGAAGTCTCTCTCACTTCTGAGGCCTATCTCGTGACCTCTTAACCTCAAAATCAAGGTTGTAAGGTAAGTTAAAAAAGAGTCAAAAACATAAGAGGTGCAAACATGTCTCTCGCTCATCCTGCCACTCCCATCAATCAGAGTCATGTGTGGACCCGGGTACCGTGAAACTACAAAATAGGTCCCCATCCCCAGAACTGATTTTGACTCTCATGCCTCTTCGTCCCGACTTTATGGGTTCTGCTGCAATACTACAACAGCCTTGAGAATTTAGAGAAGCTATGGTCTGAATTTTCACTACCCACCCTGACATCTCTGATGAGCCTTCAGGCTCCAACGATCCAAGGTAGCCTTCAGCAGGACCACTGTTGGTGGGTCCAGCCCTTACGCTGGCTGTGCCAGCCATACAGTGTCGAAACAGTCTTCCAGCTCAATGTAATGCTTTTTCGTGGACCCTGAGCACTGATGTCAGCACTGAAGCTGTCAATGCCAGAGGGGGAGCTTATTGTCCTCTCTGACTCTGAGGCGAACCCAGAGCAAACTACACCACCTCACACTGATCATACCTCTACCCTCATTCTGACCCTTAATCACTCCTTCATGGCAAACAGGAATTCGAATAAGGCAATGACAAATCCAGTGTTTTTTTTATGAGAAAAACTTATTTCTGGACATGCAGGACACCACTGGCCTCCACTTTCCTCTACAAAATGTAGCCACAGAAGAGATTGCTTTCTTTGCCACAGTGATAAGGAGTATAGCAGAAGTCTTAGACCTAACACTACCCACTGCTGAGTAAAAGACTAATGTGTTTACAGAATTGCTACATTTCAGACAAACTAATTTGGAGCCTCTATTACATTTCTAGGAGGCCCAAATGGATACTGTTGGAAACCTGGGCAAGACCAGGAAAATGCCCACTAGTCATCTGATAGATCACAAGGTGGCACAGGCCTTCTCAGGGAGACCATGATTTTTCCTTCAAAATCCATCACCAGAAAGCCTAGTTGTTCAGACCTCTATCACCCGTCTGAATCCCAATGCGTTTCCAACCACCCGATCAAACAGAGAGTTGAAACGCATGGAGGTATTTGCCAAAGGATGTTCTCCTCAGCCAGACTTGCCCTCAGATGCGTAAATACGAGCTACCTCCAGGGGCGATACATTCACGCGCTATGGGACTTGCTGGCAGATATCTTGCCGATGGTGCTGGGTGATTTAAGGCCAAACCTCCAATGCCATATTTAAGGTTGAAAACATCTGGTGATGTATTCCATTATATCAGGACCTGACGTGAGCGGCTGTCAGGGTGGAGCAGTTGGCACCAGTGTGGTATTTAGATAAATTTGGATACACTCCACCAGATTCTTCAGTGACATCCAGTAGTCACTGATAGATATGCCCTTTGATATGACCTGTCTCTTTGGAGACAAGGTGGACTCTGCCTTAGAGAGTTTTAAGGACAGAAAGGCAAAGGCACACTCTCTTGGGCTTTCACCACCGGTGCTCCAAATCCCACACATTCACCCCCCTAATGGGTCCGAGAGGGGATACCAACAAAGCAAACACTAGGACATACCTCAGAGAAGGCAGGCCTCTCAGTCCTTTCAAAGTAGAGATGAGGGATCAGGCCACCAGTGTCCAGGTCGCCGGGTCAATCATCTACCCAAACCCTAGCCCCTCCTCCAGCAGCTGCTTTAAAACCATTTTAAGCAAAAGAAACAATTGATGGATGGAATGCTGGACAATGCAAGCATTCTCCCCCAGTCACAAGGATCTGGGTGGAATCATCATACTTTTGCCCACCACAACACCCCAGTTTGAACCTAGCCATATGCAAATCAGTCTTGACCCTGTTCCTTGTGGGAACAGTCCAGCTGGAACTGCCAAGCCAGGTCCTCCCTGGACCGGAATCAAGCCTCTTGGGACCGGTTTCAGGGCATCACCCTTCATCAGCCAGGCTAGTTTGAATCCAGTGGTGTAGTGAGCACAGGACCTACGTCTGGGCATACCCTTCCCACATAGGGGGTGGCCGGGCAGTTCGGGCTGGACTGTTCCCATTGGGCACCGTGTCAAGACTGATTTGCAGATGGCTGGAATTGCATGGTGAGCAAAAAAAGTATAGATTTAGGTCCAGATCTTTGTACTGGGGCGAATGTATGGCATTGTTCTGCATTCTGTCCATCAATTGTTCTTTTTTCATTTGTCACTTCGAGTGGGACGGGTATGCCTCAATGTGGGTCCTGTGCCCTCCATGCCACTGAAGTCAAGCTACCCTGGCTGATGAGTGGTGAAAACCCGAAATCGGTCCTAGGATGCTTGCTTCCAGTCCAGGGAGGTCCTTGCCTGGCAGTTCGAGCTAGACTGTTGGGCACAGGGTCAAGACTGATTTGCATATGGCTGGGTTCAAACTGGAATGGCATACTGAGCAAAAAAAACGATGGATTTAGTCCAGATCCCTGTACTGGGGTAAATGTATGGATTTGTTCTGCATTCTGTCCATCAATTGCTCTTTTTGCTTTAAATCATTTTAATTCACCCTGTGCAGTTCAAGGTATCCCTGTGGGAGGTCACATCACCTTTCACCTCTCCAAGTGGAGGAGCATCACAACTGACCAATGGTGATACAGATTGTGGCAAATGGTTACATCCTACCCTTCCTTTTACATCCCTTGAATACCCACCCACTACATAACACCTCCCAAAGTATCACTTGTCCATACGCTGAGGGGAAGTTCAGGCTCTCTTAGCCAAGGGAGTCATAAAGAGGATGCCAGCATCACAGATCGGGACTGGCTGAAATTAATTTTATTTCCTGGTTCCGAAAAATGATTGAAGCCTTCACCCTATTCTAGATTTTAGCCCTCTGAACCTTTTCCTTCAGAAGGACAAGTTCAAAATGCTCACCATGATCCGTGTTCCATCTTTCTTGTATACAGAAGTCTGGATGGTGGCATTTGATTTGCAGGATGACTGTTTCCACATTCCCATTCTGCAGACACACAGGCATTATCTGCCGTGTCACATAGGGCAAGAGCACTTTCAGCCCTTGGTGCTTCCATTTGGCCATACCCGTACACCTCAGGTGTTCACAGAAGTTATGGTAGTGGATGTAGTTAACCTGCAGATGTTGGGAATGCCAGTCTTCCTATATCTCAATGACTGATTGCTGAAGGAGGGCTCACCTCAAACAGTGGTATACCACCTCCTGAAGATCGCCAGCTTGTTGAAAACCATTGGGCTGTTTGATCAATATGCCGAAGTCACACCTGACTCTTCACAATGGCTCCCCTTCATCAAAGCAATTCTGGATATGGTGTGATTCTGAGCCTCCCCTCTACCTCAACATGTCCAGGACACTTGGGCTGTGATCTACTCAATGTTTCATCTAGGGGTATGTGTAAAACGTGAAATTTTGAGTAGCATAATTACCTGAAATTGCGGCACATCTATGTGAAATTGTGCATAATTACTCAAAATGCATTGTTCACTCCAAAATTTATAGTAATGTGATTTTGAGTTGGTTTCTGGTTGCTTGCGTGCAAAACTCACATTCTAATTTGTAGTCTTGTGCTAAAAAATTACTTGAATGGCTGCTTGGGTACAAAAACCCTCCTGAAATATTTGCTGACCAGTCACGTTACAGTAACTTCTGCTTGCATTCAGAACACTGACATTGGTGTTTGGTTTATCCTTTAGTGCTAAAATATTACCAGAACGGCTCGCTCAGGTAAAAAAAAATCCTGAAATGCTGTTACCAAACACAAACGATACATCTCATGTTGAAATTTCTCACTGAAATCACATAATATGTCTTATTGGCAAAAGCATACACTTTGTTACTTGAAATTATCAAAATAGCACAAATTACTCTCGCTTAATTAAAAATGTACCCATGCCTAGTTTCAACCTTTGACCTGGTTCTCATTGAGAGCAGCTCTGAGACTTCTTGGCCTCTTGTCTTCCGGCATCCTTCTTGCAGATCACACCAGTTGCACATGTATCATCTGCAATGGAATTCGAAGTCTCAGTGGGATCAGCATCAAGGGAACCTTTTGGATTCCATCTGGGTGTTGGAGGAGACTGCTAAAGACCTGCAGTGGTGGTTATTCAACTGCTATAGGGCAGTTTCAAATGCCTCTCCTAAATCCACCCTGAACTAACAGTGTGATAGATGCCTTGTTGCTGGGTTGAGGAGATAATCTGGGAGAGGTGAGAATCAGAGGACTATAGCCTCCAGTAAATACCCCCTCCATATCAACTTGGTGGCACTGCAGGTGGTTCACTTGACACTGAAGCTGTTCCTTCTGACCATCAGATGAGAACAAGTACAGGTTTTCACAGGCAACATGACCGCCATATGGTATTACAACATACAGAGAGGTGTGAGTTCATAGGTCCTGTGCCAGGAGCCTCTGCTTCTATGTAAGTGGCTGAAATCGGATGGCATCTCCCTCAGCACCCACGCCTTGGCAAGATCGTTAAACACCAGTGTGGACAAATTCACCCAACGTTCCCTAGGAGATAACGAATGGCAGTTACACTCTGAGGTGGTAATGGGTGTCTTAAACAAAAGGGACACCACTGTCACTACTCATTTACCACCACAGAAAATGTGCAGTGCCCAAGTTTTTGGGCATTGGAGTTCCCGTGGTGCTTCTCATTTGGAGACGCCTTTCACCTGGGCTAGGGCTTGGGACTCCTGTATACCTGTCTGCCCCTACATACACAACCGACAGTATTGAAAAAGATAAAGAAAGACTAGGCCAAAGTCATCCTAGTGGCTCTGGACTGGGTGAGGAGAGCACAGTACTTGAAACTTCTGGCCATTTACAATTGCCCTCCGATTCATCTTCCCGTTCTGGAGGACCGGGTCTTGCATTTGGGCCTGCACAAGCTACACCTTCATGCGTGGAGATTGAATGGCGATAGCTGAGGGCTGTCGATTGTCCTCCCAAAGTAAATGGAATCACCCTCGCAGCCAGGGCTCATTCCACCAAAACTGTATATGCAGGAAGCTGGGAGAAGTTTGTTGTTCCTCTTGTGACATTCTGCATTTACAGGCAAAGTTGCCTCACATTTTATTGTTTTGTCTCTCTCTACCCCAGCAAGGGCTTGCTGTGGCAACAATTAAGGGTTATCTTTCGACCATTATGGCTTTCCTATGGTTGCCCAATCAGCCGTTCCTTTTCAAATCACTGGTGGTGGGCTGATCCACATTGTCCCTTCAACACGTTTTGTGATGCTGCAGTGGAACCTCAATTTTGTTCTCACCTAATTGATGTGCACTCATTTTGAACCGATGCACAGATGTCCTGTGACCATAAAGGCAGTGTTCCTCATCGCTACTGCTTCTGCACGATGGGTGAGTGAACTCCCCCCATTGTTACTTTACATCTTAATAATTTACCTCTAAAGAATGACTTATAATCCCATACGACTGGCTGTTTAGTGTATAAAAGTTCACTTTACATATTGAAAATAGTGCAACTTATTTTTTACATCCATCCGACCAGGAACCATCGATTAGACAACCAACTTTTTATGGTCTTTGCTGGAGCCAAAAATGGGAAAAGTGTACAAAAGAGAACTGTCTCCTAATGGATTGCATAATGCATAAAGATCTGCTATCAGCTATGTAAGAAATAGTTCCCAGAAGGTTTGCACCCTCATTCCACCACAGCAAAGGCTGCTCCCACTGCATTGGAACAAGGTGTGCTAGTCTTGGACATCTGCCAGACTACTACTGGAGTGTCCCTCTATAAATTCACGAACTGGACAGACAGGTCTGGTGAAATGGATACTTTGCCTGATCTGTGCTGCTGGTCATTCCACAGACCCACCACTTGTGAAGGTATTACTATTTCCAATCACAAGATGAGTGATCTGCCGTTAGAAGTCCTTATCAGAAGAGCAAGTTACTTACCTTTGCTAACACCTTTTCTGGTAGAAACTTTATGAAACTGCTGATTCCTCATTGACTCAGTCTCCTTCACATCATGTGGAATTGACTAATACAGCCCAATAATAAGATCCCAAAATTAGAGATGAGCACACTGACATATTTTGATTTCTATGAGCGGGGAAAAAGATCAGAAAGACACTAACGTTAGCTAATGGGGTGGCACAGATGTAATGGCCCTGATGTCACATCTGGAGGTGGATGGACCCAGTGTGGAGCTGAAAGACTCCACTTACTGGCACACAAGGGAGTTGCTATGAATATCTTTCAGATCTAGACTGGCAGCAAGGAAAATTCACAAAGTGAGGAATCTGCGGTTAGAGTTTCGAACTGAAAAGGTGGCATGATAGTAATGTAACTTGATCATTTGGTATGCGTTGCATGAGTGCCTGAGTGAACCAGTGTGATACAGGCCTTTGGGTTCCATTTGGAAGCCCCTTGCCTGTTCATGTACACTTGATGAAGGCGAGGTTGCTTTCTCAGCCAATGGAAGTGTATTTCTGGTATCCCTTAAATTGTTAAACTGGAGGGTTGGAACCTAGGCACTGAAGTGGGAAAAGAGGAGACAGGCTACCTCTTAGATATTTGAGATACAGACAGCTGCTGATTAAACTTCCTGAAACTCCATTTGGTGCCTGGCAGGGAAAAGGATGGAACTCCGTTTCTGTGTTAGGGTGTGATTGGAGCTTTAAAAGCAGCCTTTGTCTCTTTTCCTGATCATTATTAAGTGTGACTGTTGATAGGTACAGGCTGCCCACACCTCTTTGGGCTTCTGATGTGGGTTCTCCAACCTGGAGGCAATTCTACTGTGAGGAGCATCACTCAAGATAAAGGCTAAGACTGGAGAACAGCCTGTGAAGCGTACATGAAAAGCTTTCTTACTTGCTCCACGTCCTCCAGAGCTGAAAAATTACTGTCTCACTTTTCTTCAACTGCTGGTAGATCACTTTCTGCTGCCACAAGCCTCAGGTCAGGCTTCTAGGTTACAGGTCTCTTTCCAGACAGGGCTCCTGCAGGGTCCTGTCACATGTCTTCCATCTGGAGGGACTGTTACTTTCCCTTAGCTACTCCCTTTTTATATGTGGTCATCTCCACTCTCTTTCAGAGTCAAAAACCGGGTCCACCTGATGCTTGAGTTGGATCCAAATGGTCGAGAAGGGTCCTAGAAATGAAAGGTACCAGATCCTTCCCGCACCAGTTATTATTTCAAAGTAAAAAGAAGTCCAAAGGTTGTTACTATGTACCTCAAAGATGGCTTATTCCTGTTAAATGGTGAGTTGCTGACAACAACCCCTTTTCTTCCTGGATCTAGAGGCTAAACCATGTTCCTCTTGTAGCAGCGTCATTAACTAGCCAGGAATGTGTTTTTTTGCTTCTGGGGTGGGCTAAGAGGCAGACATGGTTCAAATCAGTTTTGTCTCAGGTTGCACAAATTAAATTTTTATGAAGTTACCTTTCCAGTAAATATATGAAAAACGTTTTTCCCATTGAATTAAAGTTTTCAAACTAAATAGAAGATAACTTTAAATCACTTTTCTATCAATATTAAGGTGTGAAGGTAAGCTTTTTTCACACCTAAGCCTGTTCATGCAGAATGTATCTGAACAACAAACTGAAGACAGGTTTTGGGTTTCACCATGAAGGCATACTATCTCCAATATGTAGAGTGAAACTTTTATAAATTGAGCACCAAATCTTATGGGATTATAAGGCACTTTTTGGGGGGAAAATTATTAAAATGTGTAACAACAGATTTACCTTTGTGGCCAAAGTACTTTTCCTTTCAATGGGTCACTGCAGTGTTTTTAAACTGCATCCCAGTCAAGGTGAAGTGGTGCTTCTGGCAATGATCTGTTGTAAATATGCACTGCAGCCCACATATGACATTTAACTTTCATACCACTAGTGCAGTTATTTTGCTTTCCATGCTACTATTATAGGAAACTTAACTCACTGCCTAAGCCCGACAGAGATCCAACAGACATGGGTTCATATCGACCTCTTGCCCTGCTCAATACTGATTACAAAATCTTAGCGAAAATCCTGGCAGACAGGTTAGCACAGGCAGTCCTTCATCTTGTACACGCAGACCAAAATGTCTTTGTGCTGCCCCAAAACACCTCGCTTAACCTGCGTTGTTTTGTTCGAGTCGCAACCTACTCCATATGTGAATGGCATGGGGCAGGCTGTCTCGCACTCGACCTCGAGAAGGCATTCGATTCTGTTGAATGGGACTATATGTTTGCAACCCTCGATAAATACAAATTAGGTCCTGACTTTTTGCAATTGACCCGCCTACTCTATACCAACCCCGTGGTCAGAGTAAAACTAGGACCGTACGTCTCACTGCCATTCCAGTGAGGCGTGGGACGAGACAGGGCTGCCCGCTGCCTTCTCTCCTCTTCGCGCTTGCTATGGAGCCACAGGCGGAGTCGTTAAGAACACAATTACGCAATGGCATTTTGCTGGGCGATGGCACACACGTGGTGTCACTATACGCGGACGATCTGCTGATCTACCTAAGAGACATCACTCAGGTGCCAGAACGATGCACTGTCTGAATGATGGCCTGGGTCTCATAATGGCAGGGCTCCTCATAGCCAGGATATTTTGCCTCGAACCTTTGGCCCCACAGGCTGTCCCCGATGGGGCCCAATGAGAACTTAATATTTATCCAGGTGATGCTTGCGACTGAGGCCATATACTTCTTGATTGAGTCTGTACCATAAGAGAGAGTAGCTTGGACAGCTGACCGCTGTCATGGCTGAGAAGAAGAAAATCAGTGAAGAGCTTTTTGAGCTGCCAAATGAAAGGGGCTGCCAATGATGAGGTGCAAGTGCCTTTAGAGGAGGGAGGCCTGACAATAGAGGGGCACTCCCTCAGCCTTCCACAAAAAGATAACAGAGATGCAGATTTAGATATTGTATGAAATTAGGAGTGGTAATATCCGAGTGCTAAGTGTCACAACTTGAACTTAGCAGGCATTGAGGATGTCAAGGACAATCTCTCCTCCTCCTTCTATGCCTCAGTTTAACCACTGTAGTAACTACACGGTTTGTGAAGAAGATCTGGGAGTAAAGTGAAAGGGGGAAAAGAGAGAATGAGAGACTAAGTCCATCAGGTTTGTTGATTAAGGCACCAGACTGGAATGTGATGGCTCTGAGTCTTTGACAAGTATTAGGTGATTTACAACTTCCCCTCCTTGGGGAAGTAAGCACAGTCTGTAGGGAACACTCCAAAGTAATATAAACACACACACAAAGTGGTGACCTACGCCCACTTAGTGCAGACTGCAGGCATACTGTAACTCCCCACAAGCATACCTGGATTCCCACTCAAGAATCAGAGTGAGAGGGGATAAAATGGAAGCCCTCATAAGGAAGAACCCTCTGAGTATGGAGATACAGCTAACATAATTAGGGTCCACAAAAAGTCACCGGAAGTTAATGGAATGGGAAATGGAGGGAACTGAGAAAGGGAAAAGGAGCAAATGTGATGGGACGAATAAACCGTGTTCAACCTGAATCGTAAATTGTGTTGCAACACCTGGTGTTGCAAAACAGCTTGATAGGTCTTCGTGTTAATTTTATCTGTCCTGACCCGGAAGGGCTACTTGCTATATCTGGTTCTGGGGTGGCTAGTGCAGCATAACTGATATGTCTGGCCCTGGAAGTACTTTCCATATTTATGCCTTTCTCTATTCACCATGGCCCTGTTCTCCACATTCACCACCTTAGATGTCCTTAGTGTGTTGTCTGTGCAGGGGTGTGTGGTGAGCTGACACTGGTGGTCATGCTGGCATGGGTGGAGAGCATGCTCTGTAATCTGTTGCAGCTTCAGAAGGGCGGTCCCACAGTGATTCGAAAGACATGCAGACCGACATCATTGTGCATTGCGCATGCATCAAATCCATCACGATCCATCATATTTGCAATGTGCCTTTTGCATCGATCTTGCTTATACCATTAATGCTGTATCTGTATAATGCTGAATATGATTTATACTTATCCCAACGTGCAAAGGCAAGCAAGCATCATCTTCAATAAGACTTGAGCATGAAGCAGCCCCTCCAGTACACATCCCTTCATGCAGATGACCCTGGCAATCTAATTTTCGCAACAGTTATATGCCTTAAATGTGAAAATATCACACATTTTCCTTTCGTCCATTAGTTGTGCATGCTTTCATTTGGTGATAAGAGCTTCACAAAGGGGCCGATTTATATCTTGGTGGCAGTCGCGGCCTGTGTAGGTAAGAGCAGTGGAGCGGTGGGGCCGGGAGGGGGCAATTTCGACAGACGATGACAAGGGAACATGAATTATGAATTGAATTTTCCCTCGTCATTGTCCGTCCCCACCTCCCCACGCTCTTACCCGCGCGGGCCGTGGCTGCTTGGTGGTATGGATAATGGTCTGCACGCCAAATTTAAAGGCAGGCGGACCCTAGGTTTAATCACAGCAGAGACCACTCCATCTCTGCCATGATTAAAGCTGTCTGACAGCACTATGGATTAGGGGCCTTTGGAGGCAGACCTCTAATTCCACCCACCTAATTCAGATGGGTGGAAATAGAGGTCAGCTTTCACTGTCCTTCAGAATCAGGAAAACCCTGACATTAATTGGCAGTGAAAACTGCTAAATGCTCCCCTCACCATGGGAGAGGACAAACATGGCAAGCTTTTTTATTTTCAAAAAGGAAATCCTGCTAGGGATTTGTTTTGGGGGAAAAAAAGAAAATAGTTTGGTGCAGGGCTCCGGCACGTTGATGGAGCCGCCCACCAAACTATAAACAGCATTGAGGCGGGGATTGCTGTGACGCTGGTTCCTGCCAATGGTTTAGAAATGACCGCCAGGTTGATCGTCGTTTCTAAATTTGGCGGGTGGCACAGCTGTCAGCGCAATGGAGTAAAAGTACTGATAGAAAAACAGCCCCACCCCCAACCCAAAAAAATCTGACCAAAGCCAGGCCACATTTCTGTGCACAGCTTTAGTTAATTTGGCTTTTTGTGGAATCTAAGAAGAGTTTGTGCTGTTTACTACTCTTATGCGCACCACACATATTATTATAGGTATGGCGCTATGCAGTGCTGTTTAGAGTTGCATTTGTGTAATCTTTCAGTGAACGTGAAAGTTCATTGTTTCTGTCATTTGTGTCGCTTATCAAGAGTAGTATCATGCAGACACTCATGCGGTATTTCAATAAATATGGGTAATGGGTTGGTAATTAGAACCTTAGAATTTTGAGCACTCCATTGACAACAATGGAGTGGTCCGGGCTTCTAATTGCTGGTAGAAGCCCAGAGCATCAACATTCGACATTTGTTCACAGCTGAACAAACGCCTCACGGAGCCTGAGGGGATTTCAACCCCTTCGAGCTCCGTGAGGCCTTTGTTTTACAAATTAGAACATTCTGCCCTCTAGGGGCGGAATGTTTTAATAGCCGTAGCGGGCTCTACTGGCCATTAAAGGCCCGCTCCCTTGTTAAAGGCCCCCGGCTGGAGCGGGTCTTTAATGTCCAGTAGAACCCACTACAGAGGGCTCGAAGGCTATGTTGAAGACTTGTGTAAAACGTTGTATCCTTAGCTTGCCTTATAGCACTGGATCTCCTGGGACTGTGCAACTGACGGCTGAATGCGTGGCAAGCACAAGCTTAGTGACTCTCACCTGTTTCTGCCCAAACATGATGCTGAAAACACGTTAGTGTCAATGGCACTGTTTCCTCCGTTGTACATCATGTCGTGTGATGTGACTGGTCGAAGGAGATACTTCTACCCTTGTGGTCGAGGGGTGCGGGGAGCACCGTGTCAACATGCGCTTGATTACCAATTGCAGCTGCACTTGCCTTTTTTCCAGGGTGACATTCAACACAACCGATAACTGTCCCTGACGCCCCTGTGGATAGGAAACAAGCAAAGAAAATGGTGTCTACACCTGGACAGGAGGCTGATATCCATTTCAGGGTGCTAATCTAATCAACTACATTATCTCTGATCCTTTGTGATTCCACATAAACTCAGAAAGCAGGGCTTTTGCACTGAAAATATAAGGATTCTTCCCACTAAGCATTTTCGCCGTTTCATTCACCAGTGCATTTATTTTCTCTATCAAATGCACAATTGCCTCTTTGCAAGCTGCAGGGAATACAGAAAACAAGAGTACTGCAAAGCAAAACATATGAACAAAAAAACAGCAACAATTCACATTTCCCTGCACCCCCAGAATCCAATATTCCAAATGCATTCTGGCTTTAAATAACCAGCCCGTGCCTTAGTAGCCCGGCTGCTTCCATCTGTTGCAGAAAATCGAAAATATGAAAGTATAAGCACTGGAAGCTTGCCAGCAGCTCAGACTAGCAGTCTCGAATATGATTATAAAGGGTAATCGTTTCAGCGATGAACACCAGTCCATAAAAGTAATGTATGCATACAGCAACTGCTTCCCTTTGAATAAATCCACGCCTGATCTGCACCAGTTACAGGCAGGGCTTTGCAGAAGATAGCTTGGGGGCCCACATAACACCTTTTTGCGTCTGGTAGTTTGAGAGGCACAAAGAGAGAGGGCTTCGAGTCCATTAATATGGACGTGTCCTCTGGGGCAATACCTTTTTTCGATAACTACAGATGGCATGCTTGTGTAGTCCCTGTGAAATGAAATATGAGTGATTGCAGTATAAAGTGCCAGTGGGAGGGTGGCGGCCTCTAGTCCATTCATGTAATATCAATTAGATTTATGTTCTTTAGCAACAACACATCATCTGTTTTAAAATGAAGGCTGCTCTCTTTTTCTTTTCACGATTGCCCCGGGTTCTTGTTGAAAGTATCTTTTAAAGGCCAGCTGCATTCTCCTATTCTGTTTCGACTCTAGGTAGAATTTTATAAACGTAAATTTAGTCATTAAACCCCCCCTTGGCCCAGATGTACGATTGCATATCATGTATGTATTCTCTTGCAAGTCACTAAGGGCCTTATTATGAGTGTGGCGGTGCAGGAGCGGACCCGTCCCGCACCGCTAAACCCATGTTTGAACTGCCCGCTAGGTTAGGAGTTTTCTCCTGTCTGGCGGGCGGTTCTTTGGCGTTCCCACAACAGTGCCTTTGAAATAGGCACCACAATGCGAACGTCAAAATCAGTAACTGCATGGCATGGTCTGCTGCAGTCCATGCTGTGCTGGTACTGGTGCATCTACTTGACACTGAGGCACAAGGGGGCCCTGTGTCTCCTCACTGCCACACTTTTCATGGATGGTCACACCGCCATGAAAAGTGTGGCAGTGCGGAAACTTATAATATGCTTGGCGGGCCATAGCGGCCCATCAAGCATAATACTGCCTCAAGGCCGCTGCAACCCGGCTAGGGATCGCTGATCCCTGGCGGTTGCGATGGTTCCAGGGCGGCCCAACTGCCCTGTCATAATAGGGCAGTTGGAAGACCGCTACCGCCATGCCCCCATCAGTCTGGCGGTCCGTGGACCACCAGACATGCAATAAACCCCTTAGACAAGATGACCTTTAGACGTCCCCATACTAGTGCAACTTGCAAGGACTCGCAATGTGTACCCTGCACCACATAACAATTGCGAGTCACAGTGGCCCGTTTTATACTGATAACACAGCTTTTAATGTGCAAGGCAGCAGCATTCCATAGCAATGCATTTGCAGATGCAAACTGTTGGACTTGGCCCTTTTTGGCTAAAGTTCCTTAAACTTTTTGCCTTCCTCCAAGACCTTTTTTAGGTCTCGCCTGAACCAGCGCATGCGCTGGTCTGGCGAGACTTATTGAGAGGGCTCCAAAAAGTGCTACCAGGCCAGCCTAGAGCTACAGTGCATGTGCGCGGACGCGCGTGTCGCGCTTTACCGCGATTACTTTCACTTTCGCGGCCGCGCGGCCTTCTGATGTTTGATTGCGCTCGCGATCACTTTTGCGGCCGCAGGGCCGCTTTGCATAGCCAATAGGTCTCGCTTTTGGGACCTTATAAGTATTTAGTTATGCAACTGTTGCATGGCTAAACACTTATAAGGTCCCAAAGGCGAGACCTATTGGCTATGCCAATGCTTGTTTGACATTATGTTGCCGACTTGATGCTTTGGGCACTTTGCCACTGCTGATCAGTGTTAAAGTGCAAGTGCTCCCTGTATAAAGTGTTATGGTAATTGGTTGTCCATAATTGGCATGTTTGTCTTACTAATAAAGTCCCTAGTAAAGTGCACTATGTGTGCCAGGGCTGGTAATGCAAATGCTACTAGTCGGCCTGCAGCACTAATTGTGCCACCCACACAAGTAGCCCTAAAAAGAGATCTCAGGCCTGCCACTGCAGTGCCTGCACGCAGTTTGTTAACTACCTTGTTGTCCTGATAAGTGCACCCACTTGCCAGGCCTTACCTTCCCTTGTATGCACATCAGACACCCATATAGTATGCCCAAGGTACCCCCCAGGCAGTGTATGTGAAAGGTAGGACATGTACTGAAGTGTGTACCATGTCCTGACAGTGAAATACAGCCAAATTCGTTTTTCACTGTTGCAAGGCCATCTTGCCCATAGGACAGAATGGGGAATGCTGTGTCCCATGTTTCCAGCCTATCTTCTCATAGGTATAAGATGGAGAGATGGAGTTTAGTGTGCCTGAACTCAGAATTTAATAACACATCTTTTTGTGAAAATAGTTTTTAAATTGTGTGCTTAGAAACCACATTTTTAAAAGTGGCTGGTTTCTTGTCTTAAACAATCCTGTGTGCCTCTGCCTGTTTGTGTATTGACCATCTGGGTTGGGATGTGAAAGGGTCTGGGAAGTGTCCTGACCCCAGGGAGGAGAAGGTGAGACAGCAACAGGCTGGCCTGCATTTGATGTGGGAGGGAGGAGTAGCCCCCTGGATGTGAAGAGGGCTGTGTTGCTGCCACAAAAGAATGGCTCCACTTCCTACTGAGCGTCTTGGCCCCAGACCCTGACTATCAAAGGAAGAGGGTGTGCACTGGCAAGAAGACACCCAGGACTGGTTTGGACTGGGCTCAGAGCCCCCTGAACACAAAGACTTCAAATGCATTTAGGGGTATAAATGTGAGAGCTGAAACCCCTGAACTCAAGACTGAAATCCATACTGAAAAAGGATAGAACCTACTTTGTGATCAAGAGGAACCTCTGCCAAAGAAGAACAGCTGAAGAGACTGAAGAGAAGGACTACCCTTGCTGTGTGTTCTGTCGCTGGCCTGCAGTTGCTGATTTGACTGAGGAGAGGCCAAGGGACTTTGCTGTGCGCTGTGTCCCCCTGCTTGTGAGGACTTTGCTGTGTGCTGTGTCCTGAAGTAGCGTGTCTATAAGGGCCCGAGGAGAGCTGGTCCCCTGTTGTGGAAACTCAGGAATATTAAAGTTTCCAACCGTGTCTCAGCGACGCTTGGTGCGTGGTGCCTTTGCAGTCCTGAGACTGCCGTGTGGTCCGTGGTACTCTTTACGAGGCGCCCTGTGATCGCATTGCCCCCGCAGCGTGAAACATCGTCCACGTTGCTGTATTGCTGTTTGAGGCCCAAGCCGTCATCGTAACTGAGGCTGTGAGTAAGAATCACCTCCGCCGGCCCAAGCCGCAACGTGCTACAGGATTTCTGGAAGACTGCCATGTGGGCCGTGGTACTGTTTACAAGGTGCCCGTTGATCGCATTGGCCCTGCAGCGTGAAACATCGTCCATGCTGCTGTATTGCTGTTTGTGGCCCGAGCCGTCATCATAACTGAGGCTGTGAGTAAGGATCACCGCCGCCGGCCCGAGCTGCAACGTGCTAAAGGATTTCTTGAAGCTAGGAAAGGTGAAAGGTGAAAGAGATTGTGATCATTGTTCACCGAGAGGAATCTGCACAAGATCGTCAACGAAGGAGAAGACAGCGCCGTAACCCATCTGGCTACAGCGTCGCCTAACAACGGAGCTTCACCATCATCGGAGCCGCCCAGCAGGACGTCCGATGAGCGGGGAGAGAGAGAGAGCGAGGCAGCGCACCCCCTCAGGTAAGGCTTGGACTCCGGTCGGGAGCCTTAAGCATGTGTGGCCTGGGAGGCGTAAAGAAGGAGTATAGGAGTGCTCCTAGCTCTGTCCCGCTGCACCGCGTTAGACACGCTGAGTCCCGAGCGGCCCGTACCTGTGCAGCATTTCCGGGGCCGCCCCTTAAGCGTATGACCATTGTCTCTGATGTTGGGGCCGAGTGGAGGCCCGAGTTGACCGCGCAGATTGACGTACTGCATTATTCTTACATTACAAACTGCCTTGCATTACGAATCGCATTATTTCTTGCATGACGAACTGCCTGATTCTTACATTAAGAACCGGGATTCTTGCATTACGAATCGCATTATTTCTTACATTACGATACGTCTGATTCTTGCCTTACGAATCGCATTATTTTTTGCATTACGATCTGCCTGATTCTTGCATTACGAATCCCATCATTCCTGCGTTACGAACTGCATTAGTACGTGCATTAAGGACTGTGTTATTACTACATTACGAACTGCATAGCATTCCATTAGGACTGCATTAGATCATTGTGAACTGCTCATTAATACCGCAAGAACCTATAAGTCATTGCTGGCCTAATAACTGACAAAGTGTAAGATTACGAATACGCATATCTTGGATTTCTGTCTTTTGGTCTCATCGTATTCCTTTTTATAAAGATACCGCTATTTTTATGAAACCCGTGTGGTGTCCATTTGTGGTGTTATCACTGTGTTACTGGGAGTGTGGTTACAAATACTTTACACCTTGCCTTGGCGATAAGCCTGGCTGCTCGTGCCAAGCTACTGTGGGGTGAGCAGGGGTAATCTAAGAGGGTGTCCCTCCTTCCCCTGACTAGAAGCAAGGGTCCCTATTTGGGCTAAGGTACCTACCTCAGCCAACTAGAGACCCCCAGGTCTAACACAAACGTACCTGATTAATGCAAGTTCATATCTAGCGATCACAATGCAGCACTGATCAAAAGCCTTTCCAATGTGTGAATAGCTTACCACCTCCATTGGGGAGGCGGTAAAATGTTAGGGCCAGAGTTATCAATGTTTTACGCAATGCAACACTGCAAGCCACATTGCTCCACTGCACTGCATGAAAGGGAAAGGGCAGGAATGTGCAGTATTTACCATTATTTGGGGCATTCCGGTCCTTTTTTAGCACAGTGCACTTTTGACTGCTTAGTGCCAATGCAGGCACCCTTGCGTCATGGTGCAAGGGTGCCTGCATTGTAGGCAGGATTGTTTTTGTGCAGGAAGGGACACCTTCCTGCACAAAATCAATCCTAAAATGCATTCTCCTTTTTCTATTTGTGCTTCAGAATGCAGCACACATAGAAAGAGGAAAAAAGCGGAGAAATAAATATATTTCTCCTCGTTACACCTCACCTGAGGAGCCGTAGCATTTTGACGCATTCCCAGGTCTACCACTAATAGTAAATCTAGGATTGTGCCAAAATCCATGGGTTGATGCTTGGGAACACTCACACTCCACCCTTGTTTTTTTTCCTTAAAGTAAATGCTTTTCGAAAACAAAAAATTAAAAGTTTTCTTTTAATTTGTTTAGAGTGGGCAGTGGTCTGTAGGACCTCTGCGCTTTCTGAAATTTTTTTGGCATGCCCCTATTCACAAAGGAGAAGGGGTCCCTGTGGGACCCCTTCCCATTTGCAAATGGCTTGCCACCAATTTGAATTTGAATTTGAATGTTCACAGTCACAAAACATCCTACATAACAGTGTGGCTTCCTATTAGGAAGGGACACCCTTAGCACATCCCTTCCTAATAGCAACTCACAAACCCTATTTTGCGAGTCAGCAATAGGCTCCTGCCTCGTAACATTGGGATTGGATAGTTTTGAAAATGCACTTTACTCGTCGCAAATGACCGATGGACTATTTGCGATCAGTAAAATGCATTGTACATGTGGCCCTTAATGAAGCAAATGCTTCTCCACCCAGTCTGGCTGTTGTGAGACAGAGGCCAAAGCGTCCCAGTCTGGCTGCTTGGAGGCAAGGATGGAACCTTCCTTAAGCATTGCAGCGGCACAGATCTTAAAACAGATAGCACAAAGACATGAATAACCGGTCAGCACCACAATTAAAAGATATGCTGACAACAGAAGTGTTAACTTCAGAATAAGAAAATAACAGGGCATATTACATACCTTCAGAGGTTTAGTGGCCATAAGATATTGGATAAATTGCAACCCATATAACAGATTTCCTTATATTTTTAATTCTGTCCCTGACCTGCCCCCTCACCAACACCTATCTCAGATTGGTGCAGCGAATAAATCAGCACCGGGCTCCATTGGCTAAAGGGATCCACTGAACACTCTTTATTGATGTTTTTGCAATTCAAACAGCAGCCAGAGGTCAATTTCCTTCCTTGCACTAGGGCCTATACACAATGACTATGCCATTGCCATGACAGCGCTAGTTTCAATTACAAATCTGGAGGGCTTCTTATGCAACACAATGTAACAAGATCTCTAAAGCAATGCAACTATGAGGGAGGCATAGTTAGTGTTTAATTTGTTAAAAAATAAGTGCCAGGGCTATTGTCAGGAGGCTGATGCAGCTTGCACTACCCAGTGCTCAGTGCCAGTACAAACATATCTACTATATGTGTGACAATTCATACTATTCAAGGACCTGAAAGCTATAGAAATGGTTTGGGTGGTAGATATTAGTCATGTTTGATGAACAAGTGTTGTTGTGCTCATCTCTAAATAAATCAAACAGTGTCACCATGTGCCAGTCTGTCATAAGAGCCAGCGTTGTCAATATTGGGCCTAATTACGATGTCGGGTTGACTCACATCCGCCCAAACCATTGCCGAATCACAACCGACCGGTCTCCGGTCGGGGGTCCCGACCGCAGCATTACAATGCGCCTGCACATGGAGCGGTTGCATACTCCCATTTGTCAATGGGAGCTTGTGCTGTGGTCGCAAACCGGCCACAGGACAAGCTCCCATAGAGAAATGGGAGAATCTGTTCATCCCTGCACCACGTGGCAGGCACCTCAGGGTGCCTGCCACAAGGTGCAAGGATTAACAGGGGCTTACCACAGGTCCCCATCAACTCCCACCGGAGGCGACAAGGTGAAAGGGGCCCTGCTAGGTGCCCCAATGACACTTTCTGACAGGCTTTCCATGTCAAAAAGCCCGACATGGTAAGCCTTTCGGAAACTGAAATCATTATCCCTACGGCAGAAATGCCATCCATAGGGAATACGGGTAGGCCTCCAACTGGCCGATGGGCTCCGGGTTCCTTGAGCCTGTCAGAATCCAGCTGAAGTGACCGTCTGGTTTCACTTTCGACCACCTGCATCTTAATGGTAGCATCAGTAAAGTTCAGATTGGCTTACGAAAATGCACAGGCACCACACTTAAAACAAACAGACCTGGTCTACTTTTCAGCTGGCTTCTCACTCTCATGTAAAATTGTTATCCCCATGTCAACCTGATCTTTATATTCCTCTACTCACTCCACCTTAAGGAATTGCATGAAATCAAGACTGGCTGCTTTATCTACAAGGGCAAACAAAATGAAGTTATGAAATATCAAACAAATTAAATTATTGCAGCTGGTGATACAGGCACTGCATGCATGCTGTGCAGCAAGCGCATATTTACTGACTTGTAGGACGTGACAACACTCAGCAATCCTTTCCGAAAAAGCTTTAAAAAAAGTAAACTTCCTGGTGGTTGGTGTGTGTGTCATTCCCAAAGGTGCATTTTTTAAACAGTGCATTGGCAATGTCAATAAACAGATGTGGTTTAAATACAATAGTGCCTCTTCTGTCAAGAATGGGTTTAAGCATTCAATATGTCAATCTACATGAACTCTGTCACTCATCCTTGCACTCATGCATCCACGCACTGACTCATTGTTACATTCAACCACTCACACAACCATAATAAAACACAAACACAGAAACTCACCAATATATGCAAGATTAAGTGCAACACCATATTAAATTAGACATAGAAGAGGGTGGCCATCTTGCTATGGAATTATTTATAGCATTTTACTGTTTTAAAGTTCCAACATAGTTGCTACATTTAGGACTAATGTGTTGGCCATCTAGCAATGGTAAAACAATTAAATCATGGAAAATACCATCCCACGATAGTCACCTAATTTAGAGGCAATGGCTGGATTGGATGTGACGCAGTGAAAATTAGATGAACAGCAAGCAGTCGGGTACTAACACTGTCTGCTAGCACTGAAGTATGCTCTAAGAAATTGAAAATACAAAGAGAAGAAAGATAGATTTAATGAGTAAGAGGAGAAGCTGAGTTCTGTACGGTTATTGCAGTGTGATGCCCTGTTCTTTAAAGAGGTGGGTCTTCAACTCTTTCCTAAATTGGAGTTGCATTGGGGAAGTCCTAATAGATATAGGGGATGTTGTTTTAGATCCTGGATGCATCTTGGAAATGCTGTGCAGTCATGCTTTCTTTATTTTTTATACTTGTTAATCTTCAGTCTAATGGTATCCATGCTGCACTGAAAACCACCTCAGATGGTGAGCTTATCTGCAAGATAAGTGGAGTTGTAGTTCATGAGAGCTTTGCAAATGATGTAGCTGGTTTTGAATATGGTGCAGGCCTGCACAGGGAGGATGCCCCTAAGGTATGTCAGTTTGGAGCCTGGAAGGTCATGGAGGAGGACATTGCCACCATCCAGATGCAAGAGTACAAGGGCTTGAACAGTAGATTTGAAGTTGTTTTCTGGACGAAATGGATTGACTTGCTTTAGAAGAGAGCTTACACCAGGCTGTCATTGTTTTTTGGCGATGGCCTTGAGGGTGAGGTTGGTGTCCAAGGTGAATGCACGCGACTTGGCATTTGGTAAAATTGGGGTTTGACGTCATGAAGGTTCATGTCATTGAGCAGGTTTGTACTGTATCATGTTTATTGCTCTTGGCAAATAACAGGAATTCTGAAGGGGTTAGGTTTAGCTTTGGGTAGGTACCAGACATCCAGGTTTCGATTTGTAATCGCAATGTCAGCTGTTCCTTTTTGTCTGCTGGTCTTGCTGAGCACAGAATGTCGAATTCGCCTTGTTCCTCAATATTTTCCTGAATGTGTTGACATTCTACTGGTGAATCAGCAGGCTACAGATCTGTGTGGAACAGAAAAGGCAGATATAACAGGATCGTTTGGCAGTCAAGCATAACGAAGCTTCATATCCAAGAGCCAATGTGCAAAGTGGCTTCAGCATGCTTGGGCATGGTTGATATAGCCCTGTGATTACCTCAAGATCTTGCCAGCAACGCAATCTTTCTAGAAGTCAATGTCTCAACTTAACAAAGGCTGTTTTGTCGCATGCACAATCTTCAGGTGCCACATATGGTATTTAGACAAAATATCGGGGAAAAAAATATAGTGATATTGAGTTTAGAATATCAGGATTACAGGAATATCCTGGAAAGAAATCTATCAAGGTAAAAATACCGTTTTTAGTGTTGTTTTTAATATCGTTGTAAAAATATTGATGTAGATAATGTATGTAATATCATTTTGATCATTTTAATGTAATTTATTATTGTTTTTTAATTGCATATGCTTGGTTGTGTTTTTAGTGACATCATTAATTTGTTGTGATATCTAAATAATGGTTCAAAGTGTGGATGTGGGAAAATTGGAGGGAATATTTTGGGGCGGCTGTCCAGCCGTCGAACTTGCACCACCCCATTATCGGGGGCCGCGTGGCTGGATATGTACCGAGCGGCTATGCGGAGCACGAAGGAGGGATTTAGATCGGCCACTGCTGGCGGCAGCCCATCTGGGGGCTTGAAATGCGACAGTTATTAATGCCACCATTTGGATTAGATATCAACCTGGACTGCGGTTCCCACAATGCCCCGTTGCCATCTGGCAGGCCCATCCAGGGGCGTGGCATTAACATTGTGAAAACGGGACCAGGTGCACGCAATCAGCTAAGCGAGTGCCTCTGAAGAAGAAAGCAAACTTTTGAAACACGTCAGGGTCACTGCGAAACTGACTGTCTGATTGAAGCTGCCGGCTGTAACCAGTCATAACCTGAAATTAAAGGTTTGCCACCTTACCTTCGGTATTCTAGTGCTGTTCAAAGTGTCGATGTGGGCAAATTGGAGCAAATATTTATATATATATTGGACTGCATTTTTGGATAGTGTGTTTTAAATTTAATAATATTGTATTTTATAGTTAAGAAATTGTGTTTGGAGTGGAGTACTTATTGTGTATATAAAATATTTATTTTATATCTGCGCAATTTAAACTTTTATTAATTGAAGTGTATACAGTTAACTGTTTAACGTCTATCATCTTCTTCAACTAACTTTAGGATGGAGCTTGAATTGTTATCGCAACCCCTTTAATGTCTAACACCTCCCCCCCAATATAGTTAGGCTGGAGTGAGAATAACACATGTCACCCCTTTACTGTCCAACACCTTCCCCAGGATGGTTAGACTGGACTGAGAATAGTAAATGCCACCTCTATACTGTCCAACACATTCCCAAATATGGTTAGACTTAAATCGTAATACTAAATGTCACCTTTAGTGTCCAACACCTTTGCCCAATATGGTTAGGCTAAAGTGGGAATGATATTCGCCACCCCTTTTGTGTCCAACACCTTACTCAATATATTTAGCCTGGAGGGGGAATCGTAAGGGTGTCTCCTTTAGTGTCCTACATCTCACCCTAATATGGTTAGACTGTCATTTTTAATTTTATTATTTTGTCTGAAATTCTTTATTTTAATTGTATTTCTATGAAGTATATGTAGGACCTAATTATGAATTTGGCAGTCCGACCACCCAAACACCGTGGCCATGGTCTCTAGAAGACCGCAGCGCCAGCTGTCTTCTGACCAAGGTATTATAAGTTTACTGTGGTGACTGCGGTGTGGCTGCAGGGATCTTGCAGTGGTAGTGATTATTTTTCCAGATGTATTGATGCCTGTGGGAGCATTTTGACTGCATATGTGTCGGATGCATACATATGCAAGCAACATGTGGAAAAATACCACCGCAGGAGTCAGGCCCATGAGTGAGCAATTCAGACAATGAGTTTATGGTACACAAAGGACTCACCTGCCTATCACCGCAAACAGGATAGTAATCCTCGAGGTGAGGAGGTTGCTGTAAAGGGGGGACCTGAAAAAAAGGGATCCAATTTGAACTCCGACTGAAAGAACAGAAAAGGGGTGTGTATGCACCACACCGATGGCAGTGAAACTACCCTGTAGCACCCTCTTGCAGCTGCTTTCGCCTGACCGCAACTCTGGTGGTATGCGATGTGGTGGCAGTGTCAGAGGCTCATCCGCGGTCTTTACCAATGCAATCCACCCATGTGGTAATATGGCAGTCCTGACTGCAGAGCTCTCAGCGGTCGGACCGCGACAACGGTTACGGTGGTTAGTGGACTGCCAAACTCATAATAAGGCCCTTCGTTTTTGTTTAATATTGCTAATACTGTTGGTGTTTAGAAATATAATAAAAATAGTTATGTGTATGTTTGTAGGTAATAATATTATTATTTACATTTTATATGGAATAAAGAGGTAACAACATTTTCTCATTTTGTTATGGTTTCAACCTGTACTTATTGTATACATTTGCAAATTTAAACATAGATATTTATATAAACTTTTAAATAAACATTTATGTAAAGTTAAGTAAATCAACATGTTTTCATTTTTTTGTAAATAAAAAGAAAATCATTATATTTAATTACTATTGCATGTGTCATGTTTTTCACATTAATTAACAATTTTTAACTATGTTTTACATTTATTAAACATATTTTTGTATGTATACTTTTTTTATATTTAATACTTCAATTTAATTTATGCTTTACAATTTTGGAACATTTTTCAACAACATTTTTGACATGTTTTAAATATTTTACATTGTATTTTTATTTATATATTTAATACATTTTTACATTATTTGCCATCCATTTCAATGAGGACTAGTACTTTTTTTAGTTTCATTTAGCGGCCATTTTTAATTACCTCTAGTTTCTATTTTGTAATCTATTTGTGTTATTTTTTGTCTATTTTCCCAAAAACAGGTTGCAATAAGGGGCTGTTGTTGGTTGGAACAGGTAAGTCCTTTTTTAAGGATATTTTATGGGTTTTGAGTATACGGGAGGTTAGGGGGGGGTGTCTATATTTTAGTGATAGAGTTTGTGAGTTTCTGGTGTATTTAGATGTAATAGTATTGTTTTTCACTAGTTAGTAATTTGTGTTTAACTGTGTATGTTATATATATTTTGATGATTAAGGGCCTTATTAAGGGCCTGATCACCACTGTGGTGGTGTGGTGCCGGGTCCACTCCGCCGCCGCAGCGTAAACAGCTGTGGTCAGACCGCCTGTCAGATTAGGAGTTTCCTCCAGTCTTGCAGACTTTGTTTTTGACGTTCCCACTGTGGTGCCCTGAAAATGGGCACCGCAATGGGAACGCCAAAAACAGTTCCTGCATGGGATAGACTCTACAGTCCATGCCACGGAAGAACTGGTGCGCATGCACACAGTGGGGCACATGTTGTGCCCCCTGTGTGAATCCACAGGACATGAGGCACCGGAGACCACCTTTGTTTCCTCTCCACCAAGGCCATCAAAATCATAGCAGAGAGGAAACTTGTAACCGTGGCGGTCCCGCCAAGCATATTACTGCCTCCTGTCCACCGCAGAAACGCCCGGGAACAGTGGTTCCCGGCAGCTGTAGCTGGGATGTTGCAATCCCACTGCCCAACTCTTAAATGGGCGGTTGGGCGTCTGCCGCACCTGCGCCCCTTTGAGTTTAGCAGTCCATGGATTGCCCGACTCGTACTTGGGCCTAAGTCTGATGTATGTGTATTTTGGGGAATATAGGGGGTCATTATGATGGCGGGCAGACTCGAGTCCGCCCGCCAACGTAGCGGCGCCTGGGGCTGCCCGCCTGCACCGCGGCGGTCCAGCACGTCAGATTACAATGCTACCGCCACCATGGCCGTCGCATCATGCATGGTTAACATTGTGGCGGGTGCTGCTGGCTGCAGCACCCGCTGCAGTGCTAAACATTCAAGTCATGCTTTTCACTGCACTACCTGGCAGTCATCACAAAGTACCTGCCACTTAGTGCAGTGAAATGTAGGGTGTACCATGAGTACCCCCACAGTGCACCACCACCCCCCAACACAAGGAGGGCCCGCAACAGGCCCTCGAATGCATTCTCCGACAGCCTTTCAATGGTAGTTTACCCGCCACGGAGAGGCTGGCTGCGGCCAGCATCGTAATATGGCGGACGGTGTCTGCTAGGCACCTCCACCATTTTACACATTCTGACACATGCTGAATCGGAACGATTGCCTGTGGTGGAACGGTGGCGGGCGGTCTTTACGACCGCCACAGTACTGGAACAAATCCCTCCGCCACGATGGCAGGAGAAAAATTGCTGTCCTATGGCAGAGGGCCCGCCACCGCATGGCTTGCGGTGACGGGCCTTTCGCCATCATAATCAGGCCCATAATTTGGGTTTTTGCACTTTACAGGTTTTTCTCTATGAACGTGCCCTATAGGTATTGGGAGTTTCTGGGTTTTTGTAAAAAAGGAAATCTATTTTGGGTTCCAAAAAACCAATGCTTTTTACTTTGACCTTTTTAAGGTTTCCTGAGGTGTTTATTTTTTTATATACTTTTTCTGTGTTTTTTGGGGGTTCCAAATATACTTTGAACTATTTCGAGGGATTTGTATTGTACTCATTTTATTTTTGCATTTTTGGGTGGGCTGTTTGGACAAAATCTTTCTTGATTTTGGTGGATTACTATTTTTTACAAAGTGGATACCGAGGAAGATATGCAGCTACAGAACAGTACGTTTTATTTTATTAATTTCTTTTGGGTGGGAAATGTCATATTATATCACTTACGTAAAAATTATGGGCTTTATTACGAGTTTGGTGGTCCCAAGACAGCAGTACCGGTGGTGGAGGTCTGACCCTGGTGAACTCAGCGGTCCGACACTCATGCACTGATCCTTTCAGGGCAATCTGAGTGTTTAATAACAAAGAGTGGTGTGATGTGCCTGCCCATTCGGACTCTAGTGATCCCATATCTTCATGTCATATATTGTTTGAGAAAACCAAAACCTTTAAAGGTGTAATGACTTGTGGATATACAATCTATGACTGGTGTCATCACCTGTATCAAGCAGCATTGGAGATGTTCATATGACTAAATGGAGTGTTGTGATGTGTGAAATCAGAGTAACTATCTACCAAATGTTTGGCCTTCAATGTACAGCTTTCATTTGACTTTTCAGGTAGTGGACATATGATGTATTCTGAAGTGCAAATTTTCATCAATGTGCAATGAGCAGTTGCATGTGACATGATGTCTGCCACAATAGCAACTGATGGTGCATTGGTGTTCAACTTCATGTCATTATGATGTCTTATGAGTAATAGTTAGAAGTGTTTGAATCTGGGCCTTGCGTGAGCATTGTACACATCTCACACTTGGATCCATCCTATTTGGGTACATCTATTTACATTGGTATACAACAGGTGCCAAAGTATGCAAGGTGATCAACTATGGTAGTATGGACATAAGGATGGAGTGTACAGAATTCCATCAATGAGTTTAGGCCTGTCTGGGGTTATGACATGAGTGGACCCAACTGTTTGCAGGTCATGTAGCATGCATACATGTGCTCATGCTGAATTAGAAGCCTATTGAGGGAACAATGAAGGTGGTGTGATATTGGGGACTTCTTGAATGTTTTCAGTGGATTTGTGATGGTCAGGTGTGAAAATGCAGTTGCAATAAACTCATGTTACATGTCATTTCAGATACATCCAGGGCAAGAGGAGGAGAAGGAGCCAACACTGGTGGGGACAAAGCTGGTCACCGCGGTTCCGGACGTGAGACCTCAGACACGGTGGGACCCAGTGATCAGGGGGGTGTGAGGAATGCCACGGAGGACATCAGCTCAAGTTTGTCATCTTCAGAATCATCCTCTGGTGGACACTCCCAAGTGGGGGTTGACCCAACAGGATTAGATCCACCTTCTTCCTTGTGCGCCACCCCCAGATCCATCACCACCCTCCATGTTGTTCCCCCACCAGCTGGCTGTTCCCACTCCCCTAAGAAGGGAGGGGTCTCCTTCACTCCAGGCACCTCAGCTCCTGCCCCTGTTAGCCCAGCTGCCCTGAGTGAGGAGGCTATTGACTTCCTGAGGAGCATCTCTGTGTGTCATATTGCAGTGCTGAATGTCATCCAGGAGCAAGACAACAAGCTGACCCAGGTGGTTGCCTACCGGAAAGGCATTCACACTGTGATGTCTGCCCTACAGAGATCTTTTTAGGGTCTGGCCTTCTCCGTTATGGCAGCCCTCCACCCATCCCAATCTTCCATGCCCCCTCCTCACACCCACATCCCTAGACACCACACCAACAGCGACAGACCCCCACAACACCCATATCCCAGACATTGCACCAACAGCCACAGACCCCTCCACAACACCCATATCCCCATATACGACACCAACAGTGACAGACCCCTCCACAATATCCAGCACATCCATATCACTCCCACCTAAAAAACGCAAATGCTCATAGTCACCTACTCAACAGACACCAAGACAACACACAGTGCAGACAGCAGACCCACCTCATACTTCCACTACCTCTTCCTCCCAACTCTAACACTATACCTAACACCCTACCTGTTTCCCAGCGAAGATCTGTTGTTTACTCTTGCCCTTAACCCTGTGACACCTGACCCCCCTTGCAAAGTCCCAAAATCTTCTCTCCCACCCAAACCCATCCCTTCCACTTCCAACTCCACCTCTGAAAAACAGCCTCACCACCCCCAAACCCAACCCAAAAAGTAAAATAAAAGGAAAGAAACCTCCTAAACCCAGCCCCAAAGTCCTCAAACCCAGTAGGTCTCTTCCAAAGGACAAAACCACCCCTCCCTAAACCTCTGCCCCCCTTCCCAAGCGCCATCTTTGGGGTGCCTGCTATGCAGACCCTTTTGTGAGGAGGTCCCTGGCATTGTCGGAAAGGGCAAGTGTGTTGGCACAGCACTGTGCTGGGCACAGGTTCAAAGATATGGAGTGGCCATTGGCCTTTGTTTGATTTGATGAGTTTTTCCATCCATTCAATAAAACCTTTGACAGTTTGGAAAATAGTAGTCCTGCCATTACGTTTCTAATTATTTGTTGTTATTTTATAGGTAGTGATGAGTGAGTACGGTTGTGTTTGTTTCATCCCTGATTGCTGTCCAGTTGAAGTGGTTTGTATGATGTGACCTTGGAGCCTGTGCTGGAGTTAGACATTACAAGGGGAGATGTCTATGTGGGATAAAATCCAAATGTGGCAGACAACATATGGTAAGTATTTCAGCATGGCCTGTCCACTGTCAACGTAATTTAGGTTGCACTTCTCCCGATGATGTAGGTTGAATATGTGTTTGATGTGTTGAAATTAGATATTCAATGTATCCACTGAGGGTGTCAACTTGTCATACCTTTGTGGAGTTCTGCATGGACCTTACAGCTACCTCAGCTAGATGTGTGCCACATACTGTTAGTGCTGTGTTTGCTTTCATAATTTGCACTTATCCATTGCCTACACATGCATGGCACTTGGTTCTACTATTGGTTGTCCCTGATATATTTCCCTTCCCAGGTCCAGTGCACATGGAGTTTGTCAGATGTGCAAAATGTACTGTGCCCCAGTGCCCCAGCCTTTCACGGTTCCCCCTGGTAGAGGTATAGCTATTTGGCAGAGAGTGTTTCCTTTGTGCCCGTAGAATGGTTCTAACACTGATCCTTGTAATCACATTGACTGACATTGCCTTTTCATGTGAGTGATGTGTGAGTCCAAAACAGAGTAGTGTTTTCATTTAATGACACATCCGTACAGATGTTTCTTTGACATTAAAACAGGACCTGGGATGTGTGCAATGTGAGTGTGTCACATTCAGTATAGAATCTTGATTAGAGTGACAGGGCCTCATGGTAGTTGTAGTCACTTCAGTGTCACTTTAGCAACACTTGAGAAATGGTAATCTACATGACTAGTGTAGATCAGTTGTAACCTGGCAGACAATTAGGAAGAGGCAAAGAAGTCTATCATCTTGGTCAGAGTTACAATCAGAAGGCCTCATGGTAGTTGTAGTTGTAGTCACTTCAAAGTCACTTTGGCAACACTTAACAAATGGCAACCTGCATGATAAGTGAATATCAGTATCAGTTATAACATGGCAGACCAGCCAGAAGGGGCACAAGGAGTGTAGCATATTGGTTAGAATTACAAGTACAAGGCCCCATGGTAGTTGTAGTCACTTCAACATCATAGTGAAGATCAGTAATAACATAGAAGACAAGTGAGAAAGTGCAAAAGATGTGTGACAGACATTTATAGGTGTGATGTTTTTGAGGCGGTGCTGCTGTGGAACCCAAAACACTGCACACATCACTATCACTATATATAATTTGCAAACACATGTCCATTTGTGTACAGTGTGCCTGTGCAGTACCAATTATTTTTTGGCCTAGGAGGCCTTCCTACAAATGTAGTTTTTGATGTTTGTTATGAAACAATCCCAGGCAGGGTCCCTGTATATGTGCAAATTACTTATGGATCCCAACTCCCTTGCCTGGTCCTTGACGGGGCATTGTTTTGGTGAGGAGTCTACAGAAACAGGTATTTTTGTGACTTACCACCGATTTTGTCTGTGACAGACTGGGCTTTAAATGTGGTCGAGCAGGTAGAGCAGCAGCAGGATGTGTCTGAAGGGGTCCATAACTGTAGAAGACAAGTAGAGATGAGTTGTTCCCTTATATCTCTCTATTTCCACCGTCTCAGATGTGGTGGTTAGACCACCACGGTCACCACAGCTGTAAAGCAACTCGTAATTGGACGGATGGTTTTACTGGTGGTCCAAGCCTCCCACAGCCTCATAGGGCCAATCCGCGGCCACCATTGTTGGAGTTGACTGGTAGTGTCGAGGCTTGGTAGTGGTCTTTGCAAAGCCAATCCACCTAACTCATAATACGGCAGCAGTGAATGAGTGTATTGAAACACTAGTGCAGGTGAACCATCAACTGGCAAATGTACACTGGCCTACATGTGGACACTACTGCTGATGGCACCAGTGATGTTTGCACTCTATTTTCACTGTAGAACCAGAACTTACCAATGGGAACTGTTGCACAGTCACTGCACGTACTGAGCTACTAATGTCATGTCACATGCAATAAGGCCACCATCACATGAGAGACAATAGTGAGGGGACATCACTCCTCATACAAGCAAGGCCAGTTGCCAGTGTGGTACAATTGTCACTCAGATTTACTGAGAACATGAGATGATTGCTCACTTCACTCAGTCAGGTGTCTGCTCAAAAGGAGAGAATTGGATGTGAGCAGGACTCTTTTGTCTTCCAGGTCAGAAAGACAATAAGCACAGCAGCATACACCTACTACCACACTTACACTGACAAGACTCATCTTGTGTGTGGCACATGGGCACCACCAATATGGTTGGTGAAATGCCTGTTCGTAACACTCAAAGTTGGCAATCTGACACACCCTTGTTGCTGCTGTTGGGCCTTCAATTGACCTTCAATGTACAGGTAGGCCATCGTCAGTATGCAGGCCATCATGGGGGTGAGGGTCCGGCGCACTCCCTTCCGTTTTGGGAGGACTTCCCCAGCTGGACCTCTATGATCTTCCGGGTCCAATACCGCAGGTCTTCCCACCTCTTTTGTCAGTGGGCACTACGCCGGTTATAGACCCCCACGGTCCGAACATTCCGGGCGATAGCTCTCCAAATGGCCTTCTTCTGATGGGAGTTGACCTGTATGGATGCAATAGATGTAGAAACAGATTGTAACCGGAACTGTAAGAATATGTGTATATTTGATACACATTTTGTTAACACTTAGCACAAACATTCATCCAAAATACAACAAAATACATGTGTCCATGTCACATGCTAGGCACAGCTATAAAAAGATGATTCACCTTTCTACATCTATTCAAAAGTAACCCACTATCTACACTGTTCATTTCTTAGATGTGCAATAGGCCTGTACAGTATAAACAACACTATTAAAAAAGTGTCAACAGATCTGTCTGATTAAGAGGACAGTCATAAGTAACAGACACACATTGACACTGTGGGTCAATGGAAAGAAGTATCAGGTCAGGGAATCATCTAAGTCACCATGCCTCATGTTATCCTGGTAACAGCTATCAGGGCTACTAGTGGTACAGGTAATTTTATCTGGGAACACCCATGGATAAGCAGGCCTACGGGTACATTACTCTGTGCAACAGTTCTCCTGCCACAGTTAGGCCTTGCTCTCTGCAGACTGAGGCTACAAATCCACATGAACCTCACATTTCCAAGAATTATATACAGAAAAGTGAAACATCTGCCCATTTCATATGTGAACATACATTGGTGTGGAACTCTGAAGGGGTCTATTTGGTATAGCTACCCCTCAGACAACTGTTTTACAAAGTCTGATGTGGGCTGAGTGATCAGTGGGACGGTACACTTGGCTAACATCATCCTCAAATGTCAACAACAGTATACAGACATGGCTCAAGGTGTAAAGTCTACATATAACAATGCACATATACCATGATGTGATTTGGGAACTAATTGTACCTACTATGAACTTGATCCCTGCATAGCAATATGAGTTTGAAAAACAGGGAAGGACCTTGTCCAACATGCGTCCAGCTCCTCTGGAGTGAAGGATGGGGCCCTATTCTATGTAGTGCATGCCATGATTGCTCCTTGAGGTGGCAAACAGCAGCTAAAGTGGAGGATGTGTTGATAGTAGCAGTGTAAGGAGGCAACTGAGAATGTTTTCCAACTGCTGTGTACATGTATGCCACATATGTGGTCATCAGCATCGGCACATACAGTCATTGGTCAGTGACCGCTACTTTCCCCAGTGGTGGCCTTTGGCTGTGACTGCCATGCATTCAACCGCCTACCGCATGGTAGACTGCCGCCGCCGGCGTACATTCAACAAGTCCTATTAGCGAGCTCAAGCATCCGTCATGTTAGCGGTTGGGAACACTATATTGGTGACAGTTAAGTGCATCACCACCACTACAAATGAGGAGAAACATGTTTACATTTGAAATGCTCCATTCCCATGTCATGTCCAGGACAAAACTTAATCAGTGTAGTGCATTACTGTGCACATAGGTAAAATGTGCGCAGCACACTGTACACCGCAGTTAGTGGTATGTCACATGGAAACTTATGCTACCCTGACTATAGTGTCAATTTACCTTTTCTGAATTGATGATGTGCACAATGCTGTAACAGACCTGTGAAGGCCACCTTGGGGATAACTGGTGAATGTTTAAGATTTAACATTGATGATGTAAAATGTGTAGTGCCTCATAAAGCATTCATGTTCAGACACATGACTTTTGCCTTACTCACATATGTTACTCTTCACACTGTGACCAATATACATTGTTGTGTTACTCCACACATAGGTACCCTGGGTGAGGGAGGCGGCGTCAGGCTCCAGCGTACCGCCTATTTTCAGACCTACAGACCATGGAAGAGCGACATGTTATACAGAAGTTCCATTAGAATCCATAGCTTTTGGCAATATGCATTTGAAATGGACTATACATTTACATTTGAAACCATATCATGGGTCCTGTATTGATATTTTGATGGTAATGCATTTACAGACAGCATTGCAACATGTGGCATGTCATGGAGTTGGATACATATGCTCTAATATGCAGCAATACCCATTGCCACAGACAACCCAACATCTCTGATACTTTGAGTATTGCATGTTAGGAAAGCAGATAGAGAACACAATAGAAAAAGCAGAGTTGAGAGCAAAAAGGACATTTTGATAATGCGGCAGTTATTGAAGTGTAACTTACCATGGTCCACTCCCCCCTCTATTCCTGTCAAGCCCTAAGTATGCAGGATCGCCAAGACCTTCTGCTACCACGGAAAGAGTTGTAATGGTGCACTAGGAGGGTCTCCGCCAGTCCTCCGAGGCTCCATGTGATGGCTGTTGCACTTGGTACCCACCCAGAGCCTAAGGTCGTTTCACCTCTTCCCAATGTTGCCCTGGGTGTGCAGGGTGATACCAACAGCATTCACTATGTTGACTATCATGTCCCACATTTTAATTTTCCTTCTGAGAGGAGTCTGCTGGACTTTGGCTCCAAAAATGTGTGGCTCTACTCTAATGATTTCCACCACGACTATCAACTCTTGCTCAGTGAAGCTTGTGTTTTTTTCCCTAGCATGGCAAAAAATTTAAATGTGAGTGAGTATATGAATAAAAAACAAAGAAGTGCTAAAGGTAAAAAGGTGCAAAACAAAATATTACAGGTGGTGGAGAATGCTAAATTGAAAGATGAAAAAAAGGGTTGCCTTATCTAAAACCACAGAAAAGGCTGCTGCCTGTCTTGTGGGTTGCAGTTGTGACGCAAAGGATGCTGGTCATAGATGGGGTGTGTTTAATAATGTGATTTGCAGGTATGTTCACTTGCCAACTGAAATTAGGTGTGTAGTTTTTAAATTCATCCAATGGTCACTGTTTTTTGGCACGTACCGTGGCGGTAACTGCCGTTGGGTAACCACCATTTATTCACCACCGCTGGAAGACCATGGGTCTGACTGTGTAGTCATAATAAGCTCTGTGGGTGGAATGCAGACCTGGCGGCACTGGTAGACGCACCGCCTACAATGCAGACTGTGGTAGATTGCCGGCACAGCAGTGTCTTAGATGACGCAGACACGGTTCTCGGTCGATTGGACTGCCAAACTCATAATCAGCCCTTACATGATTGTTCTTAAGAATTGTGTGTTTTATGTGTTGTAATTAAATTATTGGATGGATTGAGTTTGTTTTTAGTTGCTTGGTTGGTGATGATTACATTGTTTTAATAATATTTTATATAATAGTTTCTTATTTCAGTCTCCATTCATTTTGAAATTATATTTAAACATAATTTGTTACCTTGGTTTACATTTTGTCATAGGTTTTTACGACTTTGGTTGGTTATTATTTATTTTATAATATGCTTTTGGCTATCACTTCAAAGCAATCTACTCCTTTGTCATTTATGAAGATTTTGAGTTTACATTTTAGCATGTTGTACACTCTTTTGGTTTGTTTGCTAAGTTTAGGGGCAATATGGCTAACAGATTGTCGCATTCGCAGTTCTTGGTAGCTTTTCTCTTTTTGTAATTTTCTAGACATTTATAGCGTGTAGGTTGTTTTTTGTGTGGATTGGAAGGCTTTTGCCATCCTTCCATTGTGTTGCTTGTTTTGCCGTCCTGTGTCAAGGTGCTGTCATAGGCATTCCACATTGGTATTTGGAATTTGGTTTGTCGTCTGTGTCTGGAGAGATGCAGTCCGCCAACCCAAGTGTCTTTGAATTATCCCATTAGGGGGCTTAGTATGTCTTCATTTTAGTGGTGGTAAGGACTTTCTAATGACTTTCTATTGATACATTGTAGTGGTTGTCTACCTCGGTGTCAAAGATATGGGCTAGTGCTATCAATTTTTATTTCAAATGCAAATTGACTGTTTGTACAATCTTCAACACTCTACAGATTTATGGAGGTGTTTCCATATGCTTTGATTAAAATCATGGTAACAGCCTTGTATGGCTGTGTGGGGGTACATTTTTTAGATCATTTGAATCATGGCTTGTTCAAAGTCTAGGATATTTTGTGGGGGTTGTAGTTTATTTGTTTTTTGTTTAATGTGGTTTAAGAGGTTGTAGTAAGTGCTGCTTTGTTTATTTAATAGTAAGGCATAAATAAAAGGTGTATTTGCATTTTGATAATCACCATGTATGGTGTATATTTGAGTGAATGTTTTGGTACACATTATGGGGCCGATTCCGATCCTGGAGAAATATTCCCCGTACGAATCGTATCTGTATTTTTTTACGTACGAATCGTACAAGTCCCGTATAAACTGGCAAGTACGATTCGTATGTAAAAAACTCCATACGAATCGCATTGGGAACATACCCTGACACGTCCTCGGGTCGGGAACAGTGTCCGACACGTCCCCGGACGGTTTTACGTACAACTCGGTAAAGCGACGTCCGAACGCGCAAGTACGATCCGTCCCGTCCGTCCGAATCCACAACCGTATGGTAAAAACACCGTACGGAGCGAACCTCCATAGCAACCATGGAGACGTCCAAACATGTGCCCGCATATGCGCCGAACACACCCCCCGTATGCCCGCGCCGTACCCCCAGCCCCAGTATGTCCACGCCGTACCCCCAGCCCCCCCGTATGTCCGTGCCGTACCCCCATCCCCCCGTATGTCTGCGCCGTACCCCCAGCCCCCCTCGTATGTCCGCGCCGTACCCCCAGCCCCCCCGCATGTCCGCGAAGTACCCGCACCCCACCCGTGTATGTCCGGTGCGAATCCCCACCCCACCCCCGTATGTACGGTGCGTACCCCCACCCCCGTATGAACGGTGCGTACCCCCACCCCTGTATGTACGGTGCGTACCCCCACCCCCATATGTATGGTGCGAACCCCCAGCGCGTAGCGCTGATGGTTCGTACCATACATACGGGGGTGGGGGTACGCACCATACATACGGGGTGGGGTGGGGGTTCGCACCGGACATACACGGGTGGGGTGCGGGTACGTCACGGACATACGGGGGGCTGGGGGTACGGCACGGACATACGGGGGTTGGGGGGGTGTTCGGCGCGTACCGGGCCCCCTTTTCCTCACGCTTCGCGGCGTACTTAGCTTTTCCGGCACTTTTCGTGTGCCGTAAACATATAACCGTCCGGAGTGCTGTCGGTACGAATCGTTCTTGCTGGTACGTAAAAAGCTGCCTAACTCCGTCCGCATGTCGCGTACGCGCCGTCCTGGATCACATTTGTATGTGTTTTTGTGTCGGTCGGTGTTTTGTACGATTCGTACGGAAATGGTGTTTCTGTACGAATCGTACTTGCATGTTTGTATGGTGTTTTTACCGGGTACGAGTCGGACGGGGAAAACGCTCCGACCGACGGTTCGTACCCGGTTTCTCCAGGATCGGAATCGGCCCCTATGTATGTCCCATCCATCATCCACATTTTACACTGGCTATGTTTTAGTAAGTTATTTTCTGTAGAGAATATCAGGATTTGTTTATCATTTTTTAGGTAGTCATGTAAAAGGAAAGGTTATTCATTATGTGACATTGTTAAATGGTCAGGTATTTGTATGCCTTGATCTCTTCTGGGGGCAAAAGGAGTATGGCTGGTGGCCTTTTTAGTTTGTGCAAATAAACATTTAAAATTGGGAACAGGTGGTGGTTGGCCGGGGATGTGTTCAGAGACTTTAGGCAGTATTTATTTCGATATTTTGCTTGTGGGTTACTGAGGACTAATTCTTGCCTCACTAATGCTTTATAATATCTCCCTTACTTCTATTGCTGTCACATTTTGGGGGTAGTTGTGCTCCCTTACATGAATTACAACATCATCTTTTGTAGTTCCCCACCCATAGCATGTATTACAATAATATTTCCAGTTTATATTTTCTGTAGTTGCACTTTCTTGGCTGTAGGTGTAGCTCATATGATTTAGTAACTGCTTTCTATTCTGAGAGGTGATGCACTTTGCTGACTCAGTCACTGTATCTGAAAATAGTGTAATAGTATAAATATATACAATAATTTAAAGTTGTACGTTTGTTATCTACATGTTTTGTATGCTTACATGTATGTTCGGCTAATATGTGTCACATGGTTCTGCAGCTTTTCCGTTGGGGGCATTCTAATGTGGTGCAGGTGTTTCCCTTTTTGTTGGATGAAAAGAAAAGTTAGATTCATTTTAAATGTTAATTTGGTTGTAGTTTGTTGAGGTTGAAGTTGTTAGGTTGATTTGTACTCGCTAATTAAGTGAGGTGTTTGTACCCTTCAGTGTTGGACCTGTGTTAAGTTGTTTCAACACTTAACCCCTTTAGTCTCTATGCATACCCATACAATGATGGGCCTGATTTAGATCTCATTACAGCTTGAACATATAATGAAAAATGTGGAGACATTTTTTATTTTATAACAATTTTTCTAAATATGTTGTTGCATTTCTAATTTTGACAAACATAAATCCTAGAATACTAACCCAATAAATGTTGCCCTGGAAGTCTGGAATCCAGAAATGCCAAATGTGAACTTTTCTGAAGACAGTAAGCTACGCAATAAATTATGCAATATTAGTGCAGAGCACTGGTCATGGTGCACTGTTCATTTGATGACAACTATGAAACTCAGGACTCTATGGAAAGTAGAAAACCTATATCAATTTTCATTCTATAAAACCTAAGAAATCACAGATCTTCCTTGTCCTTACTGGATAGCTGGAAGACCATGATGAACATGTCAGTTGTCAGACTTTTGGCAATTATTTTTCCAAAACATGATAATTCTCTCCTATCGTCCACATTCAGGAACATATCCTTGCCCAGGCTGTCGCTTCCAACTTTGTTCCTGTGGTTCTGTTGGGTACAGGAGTACCAGAGTTGCATGGGTTTTCTATGGATTCTTGGTACCCACGGACGTATTACAGATGTAATTCATTTTGGAAACATGGAAGTAACAAGAAGCAACAGCAAGCAAAATGCTGGCTAAAGCTACCTGTGTTTTGGTCTCAAGTGTTGTCTGTGGGTTGTAAGAAGCCTACCACAACCATAATGTGTAACGTCGACACATCCAAAGGTTTCTATCACTGGGTGCCAGACCTCCCTCATCCTGACTGGCTAGACAGAATAAAGATATGGAGCATTTTCATATCAGGAACTCCCTGATTCCCCTCCTAAATTTTAGCTTTTGTGAAATACCAGCACACACTCTACATGCTCATGATAATATAGATTGATTGCACCTACTTGGTTTTACCGCTTGATAATCATGTATGGCAAAACGTATGCTTCATGGGTCCTCCGGTGGCAAGGTGTGCTTGTAATTACACTTACTCCAAAGCATATCCTTGGCCTATTAACCTAAGGAAAATCCCTGGGACCGAGTTTATGCTGGGATTGTATGTAAGCACTACTTTAGGAGTGGAATCAGAGAGTTGAAAGCCCTGGAGATTCGCTTGAAACATTATCACCTAAACTTTCCATTTTCTACCCGTTTTTAATCATACCGCCGGGAGGACAGATTAAAGTATTTACTAACCTAGCAGGAAGGTATTTTTAACCTTCTATGTAGGACCCCTTCCACTTCTATTAGCTTCCATCATGATAGTATACTACTCAGTGCTCCCACATATCTCGCAGGTCGCAGCGAAATGGGAGGAAACCAATTATGAAGCATGCCAGCCACCAAGGGGCAACCCTGGTGGGTGAGGGTTTTATTAGAAAACCAAAGGGTTTTCTCCCTATATTATATGGGGTTATCTCACTTCAGAACAAGAGGGCCTTCTTTTTTTTGTTTCAGTTCAGTTAACTTACAAAGTGAATGAAAGATGTTGGTTCACCAGAACGCCCACATATTTTGTCGATTGGTGGGTATTGGCAGGGTTCCCAACAAATCTGGTCATAAGTTATTATTCCAAATAGAGGGTTGACCCCTAAAAATGATGACTTCTGTTTGGTCTGAATTTAATTTCAGACAATTTTCCCCTCATCCAATTGGCAACCGCCTTTGTGCAGTTGTTAAAGTTGTGTCATCTGAGTATGAGAGCACCTGTAAACTGAAGGATCTAATCAATTTGGCTTGAGGGGATAAATATAGATTAAACTATGTTGGATGTAGGGAGAATCCTGACGTACCATGCTTAGCAAACAAAGGAGCTCAATTTAAAATGATTTTATTTATTTATTTATAAAGTTTTTATATAGCGCGAACATGACCCTTGCGGGTATCGTAGCGCTTTAGAATAATCAAGTAGACATGAATGGAAATAACAACTTCATCTAGGAGTGATAGGGTATTGTAGAATCCCCCAGTGAGAAAACATCAGGTTTCCAGGCAGACAGCAACCCATAGAACAACATAAGAACATAGACTGTGAGAAATAAGCATGCATGTGGGCTACGGGATAAATCATGACCTGGGGTATAGTTAATGCATTCTGTGTCATAAATTTGTTCATCCATATCCTTTTAACTTCTTTCTTGAATGAGTTGAGGAATTCATTCTGATTTCAGGGGGAAGGGTGTTCCAGATTCTTGGGGCCATGCCTGTGAAGGCGTGGTTATATGCTTTCTTTTGGTGGTTTCAGCAGTAGAGAGATAGTGCCTCTAGATGCTCTGCCACCACCAGACAGCTCTAGTTTTTGTGCAAGATATCTCGGAATATTGAAATGGAGGGCTTTATGGGTCATGCAGGCACTTTTCAAATGAATCCTTGGCTCATATGGAAGCCAGTTAAGAGATTTCAGATCAGGAATGATGTGATTGTTTCTTTTTGAACCTTCAATAAGCCTAGCAGTAGAGCTGAGAGAGGCCCTTAGTGGCGTCAGCTTAGCTCTGGGTAGGCCACATAGATTGCACTCCCATGGTCCAACCTGGGAATCACAAGAGCTTGAAAGGTTATAACTTGAGTTCTCTCTGCTAGGAAAGATTTCAGATGTTTCAAGGTTGTATGCTGCTGAATTATTGTGCCTAGTGACAAAATTGATTGGGAGACGATAGAATGCTGCCTTAAAAAACGTTTAGAGCTCCCTAAAGTACAATGGTTCAAGCAAATAGGATGGAAACCCAATTAAAATCATGGAATTGCACTGCAAAAATCCTAAGTATTCGCACGAACAGTTAGATTCCTCAAGTTTAAAAGTCACAAGTTATTGTGTAAATTAAAATATTTCTAGAGAATTAAGGTGGGCAATGGCATTAAATGAATTCCTTTGGAGGATCACAAGTTTCCTTAAATTGGAGACTCATAATATTCAGAATTCACCATTGCTGTAAGTAGTTGAGTTATTGTTTGAGTTGGGTGGAAGCCCCACTCAGACAACAACCTCAATCCTTGTCAGGCTAAACCACAACAGTCATTACATTGACCTGTGCTTAACTCTCTGGTAGCTTTGCTCAAAAGCAGTCAGGCCTAACTTAGAGGCAAAGTGTAAAGAATGTTTGCAGCACACAAACAGTGATAAAGTGAAAATATAATATACAACAAAAAATGCTAAACCAATTTTGCAAAGTAGAGTAAATTGTAAACAATAAAATGACAGTAGAATGACAAACATGCAAGCAGTAGATTAGGAGATATGCAATTAAGCATTTTTCAGGTAAGTATAGCACCTTAAAGAACAAAGACCCACTCATGTTATCTGGTTGTGCTAGAATGGGAGGTAAGTCACAAGTTCCGGCTGACCTTGTTGGAGCGTGGGCCAGCTACAGTGAGCAGGTTAGTCCCACTGAAAAAGTTTCCTTTTCAAAGTCTGGCACAAAGAGTTCCATTCACTGTGCAGGTGGCCTCGAGGAGTAGGGAGAGCGCTGTGGATGGTTATCCATGTAGCTCGAAAATTCAGTCAAGTGTCACGCCACAAATATGGGTTAGACCCTGTAGTCGCACCCTCAACAAGGGAATGGTGCAGGCCCGCATACCTAAAGGCCCTCAAGTAGCTGCCACTGGTGTGGCTCAAACATGTTGTCTAAATAAAATATATATGATGAAAATATTTTAATGACTGGGTAGGTGATACACAAGATACCAATCACTATCCATACCTTCAGTTTTTTATCATACCTGGGTCACCCAACTAATAAAGGAAAACCTCAGAATTATGTCCTGAGGTATTTTTGGATTGAATCATAGTCTCTATCCAATACCATTTATATAAGAACGTCTATAATTTGCTTAAGTCCGTCTTAATTCGGTTGAGTTCACTGTGGTGGTATTATTCCTACCATGGTGTGGTTTGTCACCTATGATGAAGCATGCAATGACACAAGTAGGTGAGGTGACCGATCCAAATATCTCTGGAAATCGAAAGGAAGGGGCTGAAGAATAATGGACCTTTGCCATTTCCCTAGCGTTTGTGGTGCATAGATATACGGAATAATGGAGGTGATGCTAGGCTGAGACCTCTATCTCTCTATCGGTGTAATGAGTAAGACACAAACCCCAACAACAGAGCCATATACAGTCATGTAGCCCAGGATATTGGCAGAAGGCACAAATTGTTAAGGAAAAAAAATGGCAACTTTCTAAAAGTGGCAAATGCAGAATTGTGACTTAAAATCTGACTTTACCATGTAAAAGGTTGTTAAATTACTATTGATTTGAGTCGAAACAGCATATCTCTAGCTGCTCCCAATCCAATGTTGCTGCTTGTTAAGTATAATAAGGTAACCCAGTATTAGTGAATGGGGCAGATAGGCCTTACAGTAGTGAAAAATGACTTTAGGAGTTTTTCACTACAGGGGATGTAAAACTTAAACCCACATGTCCAACCATTTAGAAAAATGCCCCATGAGCCTTTTGGGTCTAATTAGGGGTGACCTATAACTAATAAAAGGAAGATTTAGACCTGGCAAATGTTTTATTTTGCCAGGACAAAATTGCGGTTTAAAACATGCCTACGTCTAAGGGACTTAGAAGGAAAATAATATGTACCAATAAAGTGTAAGACAATTGTATTATGTTTTAGGGAGAGAGCACAAGCACTTACGCACTGATTTCCAGTGGTAAGGTTCACAGAGTCCTAAAAGCCAACAAACACAGGTTCAGCAAAGGAAGAGAGTGAAGGCAAAGGTTTGGGGTGACCTTGCTGAAAGGGCCAAGTCCAGAAATTACAATCCAAGTAGGAACTAAATGCTAGAGGCTTGGCAGAGTCAAGGGCCAAAGATCTTGCCTATTTGTCCCTCAAAATATCCATGGTTCACTTGAGAGCCTTGTGGGAGAATTTTACCACCTTTCCGTACTTGATGGAGTCATCAATTCCTGTTATTCATTGTGTCCTAAGGAAATTGTGATTAGGGTTCAATCCACTCTGTTCTTGTGGGATGTCGGCGAATCAGCTTGTGGATAAGAACGGAATGAGTAGTTGCAGCCTCAGACTGCGATGTTCTTCTGGGCACATCTTGTGTGAGTATTTCAAATGTTTGGGCCTAAAGCTTAAGTTATTAAAAGATTTAATTAAATATAGGATTAAAGTATGAGGGGAAGCTATAAGGTTGTTTTTTGGTATGAAATGTTTAGATGTTACATGTGCTGTGGTCAGATTTTTAATAATTGTAAACTCACTGAAAGTTTTTATTGATTTGAACTGATTATGACTTTTATTCATGTTTGTAATCATTGTATAATATTTTTATGAGGTGTCATTTTTAAAAGACCATGGTCTAAATAAATGTATTTTGTACTACTTGGTTCTTATGCATCTAAAATAGAAATGAAATAGTGGAACATTCAGGGACTATTCATTGAAAGTCACACAAATGTAAAGGACTGTGCCCAATTTGCACTATTACTAATAGGGATCTCGAGGTTTCTTGAGGAATGATAACTGTAGGTAAGAGTACGTAGAAGAGTACTCCTGTAGTACTACTTCCTGTACACATAAATACTTTGTAAAACGAAGTTGACGCATTTAAGGTGTAAGTAGGTTCTTCCACATTTAACATGTAAATGTTATGATGTTAAGATGGTTGATTGTGTCTACATTATTCATTTTCTAAGCTTTCTTCTGATTTTTAAGAAAAGTTGTTTGTGTGCTTTGCAATATTATGCACCATGCTTCCTGTCCAATCTGCAAGTGCCACCAGGTATTTTGCAATGTGAATGACTGAAATGGGGTGTAGGACTATTGCTCAATTCTAGTCTGCCTCCCTTCTGGACAAATACTTCTTATCTTTCTAATTTGCGTATATAAAAACTTCTTTGCAAGATCCAAAAAGGTATATCTTAATTTGTGATCCTTACACTGACTTATAAACAAATAACGAGGAAGAAAGGGAAGGTAACTATATCTATGGTAGCAGAGCAGGGACGAACTGAGACCCAGATTCTCAAAGGTTTAGCATTGGGTTAGCATTACTTTTTCAGCGTAAACCCAATGCTAATTTGTATATAAAAGTAACGCAAAGCAGACCAGAACGCTGCTTTACATTACTTTGCTTCAAAAGTGTGGTAAATGGGTGTTTCCATGCAACCACCCATGCTTTTTGATGCTAAACCCTATTCACTATCGTTAGTAGAAAGGGTTTAGCACCAAAAATAAATGCCACTGAAAAGCAGATGTTAAACGGATAAATGTTTGCATTTCTCTGTGCTTTTCTGACTTTGCATTTGTGCTGCACTGTACAGCACACATACAAAGTAGGAACAGCTTTTAAACTTATCTAGGCATAGTATTTTGTATTGGAAACCTTCCTGTATAAAACCTATGCTAGACTCAGGCACACACCCTAGCACGAGGCGCTAAATTGTGTGCCTAGCGCACAACAGGGGAAATCAGCCCCGGCACAAGGAAGAGGGGAGGTGAGTTCCATATCTCTGCGAGTATGGCACTCTCCTTCTCTCTCCCTGTCATGCAACGGAGCCCAGCATCTTTTGGTTCTGTGCAGCGTTGCTTGACACCTTTCAGAATTTGGGCGTGAATCTCAGGGCCATCACAAAGCTCACTGTTTCCAGGACACAAACAGCTAAACACAAAGACAGATAAGAGAGTTTCTGTATTAAGCAGCCTCACAGAGACTAATAGCACAAGAAATAAAGGATGTGACCAATAGGAAATGCCATTCTTCTAAGGAAGGTTAAACAAATCTCGTAGGCTAAAGCTTTACTTACATCGCATTAGGCGGCATGGAAAGCTTTTACACAAAAGGGAAGCAAGAATAACATTATTGCTACAGACAATTGAGTCTTTTTAGAGTATTTTTTCCAAGTTGCATTTTTTAAGAATACATAAACCTTTTCACATAAAATGCGGATCACTCTTTTGCTCACCATAATAATGCAGGGGTAAAGCAAAGCTGCCAACTGTCCCGTTTTTGCCCGGACAGTCCCGCAATAAGGGTCTACTCAATAAAGAAAGAATTGCAGGGAATTGCGATGGGAATTTCAGACTTTAGGCCAAAGTAGCTGAGTTGGAAAAATTCTTCAACCCAGCTGAATGGGAGAATTTTTCCAACTCAGCTACCTTGGACTTAAGTTTGAATCTCAGTTCCCTGAATTCTCTCTTTACCGAGTAGACCTATAATCTGCACTATGTTGATTAGGAGGAGTTAAATTATGCTAATGATGTGTGTTGGACAGAGCGGGGGGAGCTTTGGGGCAGTGTGAGTGGAACATTTTCAAGTAAGTAATGGATAGATGTGCTGCAAAGTAGCCCAGAAAATTATTTTCAAATGTTGGCAACAATAGAAAAGGAACCAACCTTAAAGCATTAAATGCTTTTTTATTACACGATTGTTTACAGTGGCTGTCTAGGAAACATATTGATAAACTGCAGAGTTGCCTAAACCTCACAAGCTGCTGAGAGGGTTAGGAACTGCAGTGCATCACATGGTGGTAAAGGTCAGGCTATACTGAAATACTCCATTCCCTACGACACAGCCAGAGCTCATGAATCACCCGCCTTGAATTTGATGCCACTGTAACTGTTCAAAAGAGTAAAACATTGCAGTTGAAGGGACCAAAATCTGAAATTCTATTACAGGACCGGAGGCTTCGTATTATGCTTCTCTTTCTATTTATTGCTACTCACAGCAGCCAATGAAAACTTGTGTTATGTGAAAAAACAACAAAATTTTTCATGATGCATACATCACATCACTTCCTGCAGGGCCCCATAAGAGCCAGCCACACCGGAACCAGTCCTCTTTCTTTGCTGCTCACGCAGACAGTTAAGTTGACAGCTCCGATTTTGATGGGAATTGGATTCGATTTGATTGATTTTGATGTATATGTGGTTTTCTGCTAGCGATAGCTATTGTTTATGCCAGCCGCTTATGCTACGATACTGTCTATGTTCCCGGCGCGCGCGCCCTGATTTGCGTGCAACCTTTGGATTGCGGGGGTTTTAAATCGCGCTGCGGCGCTTTGTGGTCACCGCGGAGGAGCGCGGTATGATCGGAGGCATTTTTTGACGGCGAGCGGGCCGAGGCGCGAAAGCGCATGTTATTCAGATTTACATAAATCAACCGCGGCGCTCGGCCGCTTCGCATGCCCCTGCTAGCGCGTTGCGCTTTACCCCTTCAGCACCAGGTACCGTCCCGCCTTCGGCGGGTTCAACATTCATGATTTATGGGCGCCGGGCTTCCCTTGTACGCCGCTGACGCCAGGAGCCGGGTAGTTTTAGTTTCATTCGTGTTTCCACGTGCGTAGCCCAATCTGGTAGGTTTAGTAGGATTTGGGCTACGCACATCGAAACGACCCGATTAGTTTCGTTTTTAGGCATTTGGGCTGTAGTTTTACTCGAAGAGCACTGCTGACGCCTGGCTGGCTGCAAAAACGACCTGGGCCTGGAGGGAGCACACCTCCTTGTATTTGATTTTTTGCTCTAGGCTCCATTACGCCCTGTGGGCTGTAATAATTGTTCTACAGCTGCTGCTGAGGAGCTAGGTACCGGTGCTGCTGTGCTGTGGGTTGGCTCCCCCCTTGGATTCCTCCTTGATATTACCTTATGAGTAATTACCGCTACAAGTGTGGTTCCACTATGGATACGTGGGTGCACTATGAGGAGGATGATACCTTGTATGAAGAGGAGGTAGGAGGACCTGCCATTGAGGACAATATTGTTGAGGCCCTGGATGCTTCTGTCCAGGAGTCGGTCAGCAAGGCCCTAGAAAAAGCAGTTCCTGGAACTGTACAACAAGCTCTGGCGACGGCCTTAAAGCCCATCACTAAGCAGCTGGAGAGGTTTGCAAAGAAGCATGGCTTCCCTAAGCAAACAGAGGGGACGTCAGGTGACTCCCGGGGTCAGTCTTGGCCGCATTCAGAGTCCTACGAGGCGCTTCCGCGTCCAAATCGAGAGCGTGAGAAGGTTCAGGACACTGACACAGAGTCTACGTCCACCTCCTCTGACACCCCGGATGACTCCCCTCCAAAAAAGAAGTCCAGGAAGACTAAGCATGCGGAGCCTTCCCCGCCGGCTCCTACACCCTTTACTTTCAACCCCGCAGATATTGTGCACCCCAGATCATCGGACTGGTTACCGGCTCCGGAGGTGGCTGCGTACTTGCACGAGAACTTACGCAAGGGGTTTGATAAGGAGGTACGCAACAGGCTAAGATCGGAATGCCCAAGACCGGACCTCTCAGACAAAGTGGCGGAGACGCCGGACATTGACCCCAGCATGCTAACATTTCTGAAAAAGTTCGCCAAGGATCCCAAGAAAGGGATTGATCGCGCTTGGCGGGGTTGCCAGGACAAGCTCCTGGACGTGGTCGGGCCCCTGGCAAAAAGTTTGGAGATGGCCCTGGAGGCGCAGGAATCAGGGAGTACGATTGACCCCCACGTGCTAGCAGGCTGGACCCAACGGGCTATCTGCTTGCTAGGGAATGCCAACTGCGCGATATCTACAGAACGCAGGAAATCGATACTAATGCGGATGGATGCCAACCTTACTGAGCTGGCCGCGTCGGAACCTGGACCGTTGGCGGACGGGAACCTTTTTGGTGACCGATTTGTTAAGGACGTTGCGAAGTATGTGGGCACGTTCACTACCCTGGACAAGGCTCAAGCCGGGATCAAGCGCGTTTTTCACGCCGGTGTTTTCAATAGGGCCGGACGAGGGCGGGGACGCTCGTTTGGCCGTCAGCACTCCCAAGGTCCCCAGCGAGGAGATTTTGGACGCGGCAGGGGTGACTGGGACTCCACCCGTGGTGGCACTTTCTACCCCACCAGATAGTGCTTCAACAAGCGGCGCTTTAACAGAGGCTCCTACCGTGGAGGATTCCAAGCCGCCGATTCCTCAGGTGAGCGCTCCAGATTTACTTCCTCTTCCCTTGGGGGGGCGTATTCGGTATTTCTTTCACAATTGGGCTCAGATATCACAAGACGCTTGGGTACTACAGACTGTTCAAGGGTTCCACCTAGAGTTTTTTCAGACACCCCGTCAGGTACAGCGCCCCAGGCAGCTTTCTTTTTCCCAACTCGAGTGCGATTTTATAGATTCAGAAATAGACGCATTGCTGCAGAAACACGCGATAGCTCCTTGCAAAGAGGGCCCTCGCGGTTTCTGCAGCAATATTTTTCTGGTACAGAAGAAAGGAGGCGGTTACAGGTTGGTACTCAATTTGAAGGGTTTCAACCACTTTCTCACTTACAAACATTTCAAGATGGAGGGCATCCATCTGTTGGCGGATTTACTGAAACAAGGGGACTGGTTGGTCCGTCTGGACCTGAAGGACGCTTATCTGTCCGTTCCCATATATCGTCCCCACCGCAGATTCCTTCAGTTTCAATGGCGGAACCGGTGGTACGAGTATTTGGTCCTTCCTTTTGGACTTTCCTCAGCACCGTGGTGCTTCACCAAGGTGCTGAAGCCGGTCGTGGCCTACCTCAGAGAACAAGGGGTTCGCATGATTGTCTACTTGGACGACATGCTCATTATGGCGCAATCTCCAGAGCTAGTGGCTCGGCATCTGCGCATGACCATTCATATTTTGCAGAACCTGGGGTTCGTGATCAACGAACCGAAATCAGTCCTCTCTCCCACGCAGACGATAGACTTTCTGGGGTTCGTCATAAATTCTCAGACGGCCCAGCTCTGCCTTCCGAGCTCCAAGCTACGAGATATCAAGAAAGAGCTACGCTCCTTCCTGTCCAAACAGATGGTCTCGCTCAGGGGGATTGCCCGCATAGTGGGCCTCCTTGCGTCATCCATTCAGGCGATATTCCCGGGCCCCCTGCACTACAGGGCCCTTCAACGCCTAAAGATCCAACACTTACAGAAGGGCCTTTCTTACACAGACGTAGTCCCTCTTACCCAGGAGGTGAGGGAGGAGATGCAATGGTGGTTGGCCCACGTCGAGGCATGGAACGGCAAAGCAATCTTCGGCTCGTTGCCAGAAGTGGTCATAGAGTCCGACGCCAGCCGTTGGGGTTGGGGAGCGCGCTGCGGAAATATTTCCACAGGGGGACGTTGGTCCCTAGAAGAGTTAAATCTTCACATAAATTGTCTAGAGCTCCTCGCGGGATCCTTTGCGATCCGGACGTTGGCCCCCAGGCAGATCTCATGTTGCATCCTTCTTCGGATGGACAACGTGTCGGCAGTCCGATACATCAACAAATTGGGGGGCACGAGGTCCTCGATGCTGGTGGAGATAGTGAAAGCCTTTTGGCATTACTGCCTGACCAACCAGATATCGGTGGTAGCGGAGTACATTCCGGGTCAGTCCAACGTGGTGGCGGATTGGAACTCTCGCCACCTCAGGGACTACAGCGACTGGCAACTTTGCCCACGAGTGGTTCACTGGTTACAGGAGGTTTGGGGACGCTACAAGATCGACCTCTTTGCTTCCAGGCTGAACCGTCAAATGACGCAGTTTTTCAGCTGGAGGCCGGACCCTCTGGCGCTGGCGACAGATGCCCTGGCACAGGAGTGGACTCAGCAGTTGAATTACGCGTTTCCACCGTTCATCCTCATTCCCCGAGTGTTCACTCAGGTGATGCGTCAGAGAGCGGAAGTGATACTGGTGACTCCCCTGTGGAAGTCGCAACCTTGGTTCCCGTTGCTGATGGAGGCGAGTTGCGACTTCCCCAGGCGGATCCCTTGGTCCTCGACCATGCTCCAGGGCCCTCAGGGGGAGACACACCCGATGGTGCTATCGGGGCACCTGACCCTGATGGCCTGAAGACTTTCAGGCAGCGTTGGCAAATGCCAGGATTTTCGGACCAGGCTGCGAGCTTTATCAATCAAGCGTGGGCCCCCTCTACCAGGAAACGATATTCTTCGGCCTGGGGATGCTGGGTTCGTTAGTGCATGGGACAACATGTGGATCCCGTGGGGGCAGGATTACCCTATATTGTAAATTTTCTTTCGGAGAAGGCGTCGCAGGGTTTAGCCTACCGCTCGGTTAATAACTTCCGCTCCGCCATCTCGGCAGGCCACTCTCAGATCGAGGGCAAGCCTGTCGGGATGCATCCTTTAATCTGTAAACTCCTAAAGGGCATTAGAGTAGCCAATCCACCCAAACCAAAGTGTTCCTCTTTGTGGGACGTCTCGCTGGTTCTGTCCCTCTTCAATACCTGGCCGGATAAAAATATGTTGTCCAGGAAACAGTTGTCGGCCAAACTGGCCATGTTACTTTGCCTAGCGGCTTGCAGACGTTCCTCGGATGTTAAAGCGCTCGATATTACAGGTAGAGTATTTACTCCAGAGGGGGTTTCGTTTAATATTACATCTAGAACTAAAACCTTGTCACGTAGTGTGGATTATCATGCTTTTCCAGGTAATGCTAAACTTTGTGTGGTTCAATGTCTCAAGGCTTACGAAGAATGTACCAGGTCTCTCAGGCCTGATGGTGTGGTACAATTGTTAATAGCTCTGCAAAAACCGTATAAACCTGTTACTGCGGCTACCATAGCCCGATGGCTAAAAAATGTTATGCAAGAGGCAGGGGTGAATACCCAAGTGTTTGGCGCACATTCTGTTCGAGGCGCCATGGCCTCTAAGACTTTCATGCTGGGTTCTACGGTGCAAGATATCATGCGTTCTGCAGACTGGTCGTCTGAATCCACGTTTAAACAATTTTATTATAAACCGGTGGGTGATATATCCTCTGTTGTTTTTCATCAGCGTTAAACTAGCATAATACGAAGCCTCCGGTCCTGTAATAGAATCAAAAATTAGCTAGCATTCGCGCCAAGAATTTTCAATTCTATTAAGGACACGGAGGCGAGGATTATCCCACCCGGTTAAATTACTGTAATGTAATTTTTGCCCACCCGTGTTGTATATACTCTGTTTTGACAGAAGTTACGGGTTGTTTATTTCTATTCTTTCAGGATCTGACAAGAAGATGGATTGATCCAGTGTACAGAATGGTGTGTTTCCCAGCTGGTCTGGTGTTCTTCCACGTTGGAAGCTGTTGTTGTTGAACTTTAATATTTGTTGAATTTTAATACTTATCGGACTTCTGTTCGGAGCAAAGAAAGAGGACTGGTTCCGGTGTGGCTGGCTCTTATGGGGCCCTGCAGGAAGTGATGTGATGTATGCATCATGAAAAATGTTGTTGTTTTTTCACATAACACAAGTTTTCATTGGCTGCTGTGAGTAGCAATAAATAGAAAGAGAAGCATAATCCTCGCCTCCGTGTCCTTAATAGAATTGAAAATTCTTGGCGCGAATACTAGCTAATTTTTGATTCCCTGGCTCTACACTCGAAATCAGAACTCGGATAACTCCTGAAAAGGCTGCTACTAAATTGAGGCCCACCAAGAAGAGACTCCGAATGCGCAGCTTCTGTAGTTCCTGTTTTCTACCCACCACTCGAAGTTGACATAGTGCCATATACAAATTCTTTAATATATAAATGTTTAAACATGCTCTCAGGCGCACAAGGCAATTGCTCTTTACTACTGTCTTCCTTAATCACTGTGAAGCTAAACCATACAGCAAAATTATCACATTTAGCAGCTGGAGGAAAGATTTCTCACCAAGCAAGAAGCTGGATTATAGGAGAGCCATCAGCACTTATAGAGCAGAAATTAAAAAAGCACAGGCCTCCTATCACGAGGAAAAAATCCTGTCAGCCACCAACTCCCCCAGAGAAATCTTCCTTATCATAAAAAACTCCTCAAAATCCCTGCTCCACCTGTCGCCCCCGATACCTCGGGTCAACGATGCAATAAACAGGCAGAGTTCTTTACCACTAAAATACAGAATATTCTTAAACTTCTGCCCAAAATTGACGACGAGTGTGGCACTTTAAATGAGCACGTAGGCTGGGGTCCACTTCTAACTAGACATCTGTTGGAGACTATTCTTTCTCTCCCCCAGGAAACACTTTTGACTCTGCTTTCCTCAGTGAAAAGTGGCTCGCCTAGGGATCCCGCACCCATAATAGCCCCTACCCTCACGGACGTGATTAATGCTTCACTTGCTACAGGAATATTCCCCCCCAATTGGAAAAGGGCCATGGTAAAGACACTTCTGAAAAAATCCAATCTGGACCCAGCGGACCTGAGCAATTACCGCCCCATCTCTCTTCTTCCTGGGATTGCCAAAATCGCTGAGAAATATGTTAACCATACCCTCTCAAATTTTATAGAATCCCATAATCTGCTTCAGCCCTCCCAGACAGGATTTCGCCCACGACAAAGTACGGAAACTGCTCTGTTAGCGGTAGTAGAAGAAAGCAGAAAGATCCTGGACTCAGGAGGGTCATCAGCCATTATACTACTTGACCTGAGGTCAGCATTTGATACGGTGAATCACCGTATCTTGATTCACCGTCTCAGAAATATAGGGCTAGCTGACACTGCACTGCAATGGTTGCGTTCTTTTTTGGAGGGAAGATTCTTCCAGATATTTGAAGGGGACATGGCTTTGAAACCCTTGCCTTTGCTGTGTGGTGTCCCTCAGGGCTTGTCGCTGAGCCCGACTCTTTTTAATGTGTATATGTCCCCATTGGCAGCTATCGTGGCCCCTTTTGGAATCCATATGGGGACCTATGCCGACAATGCCCAATTGGTCGTGGTGCTTAATCAATCAAAGCAGCTGCCTAATGGCCTTTACTCATGCTTAGAGGAAGTTTCTAAGTAGATGGGAGCGTCCAACCTGAAGCTCAATGGTGAAAAGACTGAGATCATGTTCCTGGGCAACCCCTCAAGCTTTACATTGAGGACTATGTGGCCAGCATGCATGGGCCCAGTCCTGGTCCCTAAGACCGAGATAAAGAGTCTGGGCATTTGGTTAGATCAGAACTTGACATTCAGGGTGCAAGCAAGGAAGACGGTGGCCACCTGTTATGGCCTGCTCAGAATGGCCCGGAAAGTGCTTCCTCTTCTTCCTCCCAAGGCCAAAAAAATGTTAGTCCAATCTCTGATACTTTCAAGGATAGACTATGGAAATGCACTTTACTTAGGGGCCCAATCGCAGTAATCACAAAACTGCAAACGGTCCAAAACTGCGCTGCCAGACTTCTGTCAGGAATGTCCAATCGCCTCTTGGCTAAACCTGCCCTTCGCTCCCTTCATTGGCTTCCAGTGAAAGAAAGAATTAGCTTTAAGGCCCTCTGTGCAGTCCACAAGTCTCTGCATGGGAACGGGCCGATAATTTCGACCATGATCCGCCCCTACAAGGCCAATAGGAATCTGTGTTCGGATGAACTTCACTGGTCACTAGTCTAGCACAGCGCTGGGAGGCCCCCGGGTAGCCATGCGCTATATAAGTGTCTCTTTCATTTCATTACATCTCAGTGGCATAACAAAACTTGAGGGCCCCCGCCTGCGAAGTACACAGAGGGACCTTCCCCCCCGGCCCACCACCTACCACTTTGCCCCGCCGACAAAAAATCTGGTATATTTTGATTTGAAACCTTTGACATTTAATTGTTAAGTTCTGATAAGAAAGTGAGAAACACTCCAATCATAGAAACTACGCCATTTGTAACGTTATTGTCAAGAGCAGATTATTTAACTGAGACAGCCATCAGAACAATGCCAAGGAGCGGTCCTACTGTCTCAGGACCTGCCTGTCACTTAAGAACAAGAACAACTACCTAGGGTCTGAATTAGAATTGACATTGATGGAAAATGACTTGAAAATTTTGAAGACAAACCCAAACCTGCAAATTCACAGACTCAATTGACAATATACCCAACGAGTTCTCAAGATATAACTCCGTATCCTGCCAGCTCCACAGAAATAAACTGGTGTGAATTATCTGCATGCCACACACTTGCGTCTGTCACGGGCTGTGCATGATAATAACCACTTCATAGTATTTCAAATGAACTGAGGAAACAATTTCAATTTCTACCATCATGGATTTCTTAGTAAGCAGGATTAAAAGAGGCAGGCAAATGCGTCTGAGAATGAAAACTGCTTGTATGCTTCAGAACATTCATGAAGATGTTTGTCTGTTTCTATTTATCATGTCCTTTGAGTAAACAATGCTAATTACAAGATTTAACCCCTTCGCTGCCAGGCCTTTCACCCCCTCCCGTGCTAAGCCATTTTGTGCTCTTTGGAATAGTTTGCGCTTAGGACCCTGTAACTTTTTGAAGACATAAGGTATCCACGCCAAATTTGCGTTCTTTTCTTTCAACATCATGGGGATTCCAAAGGTACACATTGTTTATGGATTCCCTTGGAGGGGACCCAGTAATTAGCCAAAATACAGCTACATTTCTTTTTGTTTCGAAAAATGGGAATAAAAGGGCTACAAATGAAAGCTTCTGGCTGTTTCCCGGCAATTGGTATCAACAAAGGGTTTGTGCGGCAGAAATCACAATTTTCCCAGCTTTCAGGGACTGACAGATTTTTGTCAAGAAACAAACATTTTTTACACAGTTTTGGCATTTTACTGGGACATAGCCTATTTTTGCTATTTTTTGTGCTTTCAACCTTCTTTCAGTTAATGGTAGGAATGGGTATGAAAGCAATAATGGATCCTGGAAAGCTATACATTTTAGAAAAGTAGACATAATTTTGAATTCAGCAAAGGGTCATTTGTGTAGATCCTTCAAGGTTTCTTTATAGAAACTAACAGTTGAAAATAGGAAAAATGTAAAATGAGTTAAAAAAAGCAGCCATTTGTACCAAAGTTTTCACATGTAACTTCTTATAATTATAGCAGATGTTTGAAAGCAATATACCGTTACATCCGCTGGACCTTTCTGGCTGTGTGGATATATAGGACTTGTAGGTTCACCAAGAACCCGACGATACCCAGAGCCAATAACCGAGCAGCGTCTTGTAATGTTTTTTTTCTTATGTACCAGGTATACAGCAATTAATTTTGAAAAATATATATAGTGAAAAATCGGGATGAAAAACACCTATGTATTTCTGAAATTGGAACAAAATATAGTGTTTAGAAACAGTAGCTATTTACACATTTCTGAAATTGTAAGTCGCCATACTAGCAATGAGAACTAAAGGATATTTTACAAAGTGACTTCTTTTTTACACATTGTCTTTCATTTGGAAGGCAGAAGTGCATCAAAAGTCAATAGGTAATAACAGTTGCTCTACAATTCTGTGTTACCCTAAGTCTCCCGATATTAATGGTACCTCACTTGTGTCGGTAGGCCTAGTGCCCGCGACAGGAAACAGCTCAAAACGCAATGAAAACTCACTTCATTTTTACAGCGAAAACTGACCCTTTTTTGCAAAGTGCCTAGCTGTAGATTTTGAACCCTAGCTCTGCCGGTACCTAGGGAAACCTAGCAAACCTATACATTTTGGAAAACTCTGACACCCAGGGGAATCCAGGATGGGGTGACTTGTCTGGCTCTCACCAGGTTCTGTGGTGGAAAGTTCTGGAATCTGAGTGGATCCACAAAGTTCTACCCACTCCGCATTCCCCAAAGTCTTGTGAAAGAAATGGTACCTCACTTGTGTGGGTAGGCCTAGTGCCCACGACAGGAAACAGCCCAAAACGCAAAGTGGACACACCACATTTTCGCAGTGAGAACTGACCCTTTTTGTGCAAAGTGCCTAGCTGTAGATTTTGAACCCTAGCTCTGCGACACAAAGGGGAATCCAGGATGGGGTGACTTGTCTGGCTTTCACTAGGTTCTGTTACCCAGAATCCCTTGCAAAACTCAAACTTTGCGCTGGGACCCAAAATCCACAGGTAGGCATATTCTGAAAAAATGTCTGCGCCTATTGGATTTCTGCCGCCCTGGTGAGGGGGGAAATCGAGGGCTATTGCCCCAATATGCCCCCAAGGGGGGCAGAAAGACTGTGGCCCCCACAGAAAAGAATGTGGTGGTAGCATTGGGATGCTCATCCTGGGCATCCACCACCCCTACGTATAAAAAAAAAAAAATCCCTGGTGCCTAGTGGGCTTTCTGCCACCCCCGGTGTGCAGATCAAGGGCAACTGCCCCTTCTGCCTCCAGGGGGGTGGCAGAAAGACTGTGGCATTTGTTTGAGAGGTAGGGGCATTGGCATGCCCATTCTGGGCAGCCCCCACCCCGAACTTCACAGGAATTAAATCCATGGTTCCTAGGGGGCTTTCTGCACCCTGGGGGGTGGGGGCAGATAATAGGCTACTGCCCCATCTGCTTCATGGGGGGTAGAAAGACAATAGCATTTTTTTGAGGGGGTGGGGGCATTGGCATGCCAATTCTGGGCAGCCCCCACCCCTAAGTATATAAAAAGAAATCCCTGGTGCCTAGTGGGCTTTCTGCCCCACCCGGAGGGTAGATCAGGGGCTACTGCCCCATATGCCTCCTGGGGGGGCAGAAAGACTGTGGCATTTTTTGGGGGGTGGTGCGGGCATTGGCATACCTATTCTGCGCAGCCCCACCCCGAACTTTAGAGAAAAAAATCCCTGGTGCCTTGTATACTTTCTGCCCCCTCTGGGGGCAGATAAGGGGCTATTGCCCCATCTGCCTCCCAGGTGGAGCAGAAAGAATGTAAAAACGTTTTTTGGGGTAGGGGCATTGGCATGCCCATTCTGGGCAGCCCCTACCCCGAACTTTAGAGAAATAAAATTTCCCTGGTACTTAGTGGGCCTTCTGCTCCCCCCCCCCCCCCCCCGGGGGCAGATAAGGGGCTATTTCCCCATCTGCCTCCCAGGGGGGGCAGAAAGTCTTATGGTCTTATGTCTTCTTTGGGGGGTAAAGTGGGGGTATTGACATGCCCATTCTGGGCAGCTCCCACCCCTGGCCTATAAAAAAATATCCCTGGTTCTGGGGTGCTTTCTGCTCCCGGGGGGCGGATTGCAAAATTGTATAGGGGAGCAAAGACATTGCCCAAGGGGCCGCTCCGCCATTCCTGGTGGCTAGTGGATGGATCCCTGCTTGGGGATTGCCCTCCTGGGGCAATCCCCAAGCAGGAATACACTAGGGAAGGGTGTCATTAGAAAGGGGAGATTCCTTTCTTTCCAAAAATACCTGTCCCATGTTTTCCGGTGCTCGGGGGGCTGAGATAGCCCCACAAGCACCGAAATTGTGAAACTGTGAAACTGAAACTAAATTTCAGTTTCATTTACATTGTAATGACGACAGCGCCCCATGTGCGCGATTGTCATTGCAATGAAAACCCTAACCATGCTTTCGGAGGTTGGGTAAGCTCTTCCCCACCTCCCAAAGCAAAATAAAAATGGGAAATCCCTCTGCTGTTTAAAGCAGAGGAATTTTTTTAAAGAGTGCCCATGACGGAATGGTTCCGCCATGAGCACACTTGAACTTGTGCTCATGACGGAACCGTTCCATCATGAGCATGGAAGTGGTTAAGGCACAGATATTATAGACAAGTGCAAATAACACCATAACTGTCAGTGAGGTTGTTTGTGATATTGCAACTGCAGAGTGAGGTTGTAGGAGGAGGTTAGATGTGAGACTCAGCGTTTGACTTAAGGGCTTTCAGAAGGTTGAAGATGGTGGTGCAAATATTGCGATTTATGGCTGAAAACTGGAGACTGGGAATAATATTGCTATTGTTAACAAGATGTGAAGTTAAAAAAACTTGGTTACAGAAAGCCACAATCATTAATTTCTGGATGAGTGAAACTTAGTAGACAAAACATAGTTGCAAAACAAACTGTCTGGCCATGTTTGTGTGTCAGAAGTAAAAAGAGGAGGTCAGTTTTGATGCAAACATGTCCAACACTATGATATTTGCAAGCTCTCAGGGACTGGGGGTTTGTGACAAGGTTGTCGTACTTCAGAAATTTTCTAACACTTGTAGGTAAATCTGAGGGAATACAGTCTAAGCAATATTGTGACCTGCAGCAATGAGTAGTATTTTGTGATGAAAACTTAAATTTTAAGTTTTGTTTGCTCACATTAAAGTGGTGGAATTAAGAGAATACGAGATGCATGGGGTGCCCAGTCAGCAGAGGAAATTCAGAAAAATGCAGACATGTTTACACATTGAAAGAGAAGCGCCAACAATACCGTCACCTGGACATCAGACAATATATCTTAGTGAGCACTTCATTCAGGGGCACCTCAAATACTAGGATTTGTCAAACAATAAAAATATCACACTGCAGATCAGTGGCTTGGCATGAAGTACAGCCATCCATCAATAAGTACTAGGATGTGTTGCTTTACAAAAAAACTCTGCAATGAAATAAATACAAACACATAGGGGTCCATTAGGATGGCGGGCGCACCCTAGCGGTGCTGGGACCGGCTGCCAGTGGTGCGGCAGTCCCGCACCACCAATTAGGATGTGACCGCCACCGTGGCAGTCGCATCCCGCATCTACAACATTGTGGCGGGTGGTGCTGTGAGCAGCACCCGCCACAATGTTGTAAATGCATGAACTGCCACCTCGTGTATGCCAATGTAGGGGGGTACCGTGGGTACCCCCAAGTGCAGCCCCCCACCCTCCCGGGGGTCCAAAATGGGCCCCCAAAGCGATTCCCGCATGCATTTCCATGGCGGAGTCTCCGGCATGGAATGGCATGAAACTGCCATCATAATATGGATAGCAGTGCCTGCAAGGCACCATCACCATATTGTGGGCCTTTTCCGCCGGTAGGCAATCGTCACGATTGCCTATCGGGCAGAAAAGGACAGTCTTTCCATCCACCGTGGTACCCCCTGCCATGCTAATGTGGCGGGGGGGTATCAGACCGTCCAGCGGGGGTGTTTTGGCGGGCGGATCGCCACCGCCAGTCAGGCGGTGTTGATCCACCCGCCATGCTAATGACCCCCATAATATGTGTAGGGTTCCAAGAAATAAATTGTGTGAGAAGGCGATGGTAAAAGTACATACATAAATCTATTTAAGGAAGAAGACAGTATATAAAGCTGCAAAGAATAGTGGGGCCCTACAGGTTTGACGCAGAGGTATAGTATGCATTAAACAGTACACTTCTTTGGCATGGGTATCGCTGGAAGAATACAAAACGTTTGTTGTACACTCCTGACACCCTGTCTGAGTCAAGAGAGCAGTGCATAGTTACATGGAGAATATCACAGAAGGCAGGCTGGAGGGTGCTCTTCCTCATCACCGATGCGCTCATAGTCCTGTGTATCATGCAGGCTTCCTTTCTACAATGAAATATCAGACGCCCACAAAAATCAACAGCAGATGCTAGTTATGCCTAGAGTTCAGGTTTGCCTTTATCTTGGCTAGAGGGCGGTGGGCGAGCTCACAATGCAGAGGCAAAAAAAGATAGTGCAAGTGCTCTACCAAACAACATAGAGCAACAACAGCCCTGCTATATACCTCTGCCTGCAGGTTTTATTTGTGGCCAGACTGAACATCATGAACAGCACACTAAAATACAACAAGCATTGGCATAGAAAATAGGTCTCACTTTTGGGACCTTCTAAGTATTTAGATATGCAGCACAATATCCTTGGTGCAACCACATCAACTGTTGTGTGGCTAAACACTTATAAGCTCCCAAAGGTGAGACCTATTGGCTATGCCAATGCCTGGTGTGGTTGTGTGTGTGATTGTGTGTGTGTGTGTGGTTATGTGTTTGTGTGTGTGTGTGTGGTTGTGTATGTGTGTGGTTGTGTGTGGTTGTGTGTGTGGTTATGTGTGTGTGGTTATGTGTGTGTGGTTGTGTAGTGTGTGTGGTTGTGTGTGTGTGGTTGTGTGGGTGGTTGTGTGTGTGTGGCTGTGTGTGTGGTTATGTGTGTGGTTATGTGTGTGTGGTTGTGTGTGTGTGGTTGTGTGTGGGTAGTTGTGTGAGGGTAGTTGTGTGTGTGTGTGGTTGTGTGTGTGTGGTTGTGTGTGTGGTTGTGTGTGTGTGTGGTTGTGTGTATGTGTGGTTGTGTGTGTGGTTGTGTGTGTGGTTGTGTGTGTGGTTGTGGCTGTGTGTGTGTGGTTGTGTGAGTGTGGTTGTGGGAGTGGTTGTGGATGTGGATGTGGTTGTGGGTATGTGTGTGGATGTGTGGTTGTGAGGTTGTGTGTGTGGTTATGTGTTTGTGTGTGTGTGTGTGGTTGTATGTGTGGTTGTGTATGTGTGTGGTTGTGTGTGTGGTTGTGTGTGTGGTTATGTGTGTGTGGTTATGTGTGTGTGGTTGTGTAGTGTGTGTGGTTGTGTGTGTGTGGTTGTGTGGGTGGTTGTGTGTGTGTGGCTGTGTGTGTGGTTATGTGTGTGGTTATGTGTGTGTGGTTGTGTGTGTGTGGTTGTGTGTGGGTAGTTGTGTGTGGGTAGTTGTGTGAGGGTAGTTGTGTGTGTGTGGTTGTGTGTGTGGTTGTGTGTGTGTGTGGTTGTGTGTGTGGTTGTGTGTGTGGTTGTGTGTGTGGTTGTGTGTATGGCTGTGTGTGTGGTTGTGTGTGGTTGTGGCTGTGTGTGTGTGGTTGTGTGAGTGTGGTTGTGGGAGTGGTTGTGGATGTGGATGTGGTTGTGGGTATGTGTATGGATGTGTGGTTGTGAGGATGTGTGGTTGTGTGTGTGGTTGTGTGTGTGTAGTTGTGTGTTTAGTTGTGTGTGTGGTTGCATGTGTGGTTGTGTGTGTGTGTGGCTGCTGGTGTGTGTGTGGTTGTGTGTGTGGTTGTGTGGGTGGTTGTGTGTGGTGTGTGTGGTTGTGTGTGTGGTTGTGTATGGTTGTGTGTGTGGTTTTGTGGTTGGTTGTGTGGGTGGTTGTGTGAGTGTGGTTGTGTGTGTATGTGTGGTTGTGTGTGTGTGGTTGTGTGTGTGGTTGTGTGTATGTGGTTGTGTGTGTGTGGTTTGTGTGTGGTTGTGTGTGGTTGTGTGTGTGTTGTGTGTGTGGTTGTGTGTGTGGTTGTTGTTTGGTTGTGTGTGTGGTTGTGTGTGTGGTTGTGAGTGGGGTTGTGTGTGGGGTTGTGTGTGTGTAGTTGTGTGTGTGGTTGTGTGTGTGTTTGGTTGTGTGTGGGTGTGTGGTTGTGTGTGTGGTTGTGTGTGTGTGGTTGTGTGTGTGTGGTTGTGTGTGTGTAGTTGTATGTGTGGTTGTGTGTGTGGTTGTGTGTGTGGTGTGTGTGTGATTGTGTGTGTGTGGTTGTTAGAAAAGGTAGACGGACCGGGAGGGTCGGCCGGGGTCAGGAGGAGAGGTCTCCGGGGAGAGCCGTCTCCAGCGATCGTACAGATAGGTAACTTCCCCCCCACAGACAGATGCCACACAAGGATAAGGTTCAGTGTTCTTTATAAGCACTTGTTTAAGGTACGGTGGAATGATACAAGGAGGTCTGGACTCAGGGGTCCCCTCGATTATAGTCTCGCAAGGTAGGGAAGGAGGTAGCGGGGCAGTCTATTTACCAATCAGGTAGTTCTGATGAGAGGATGATGAGCTCACAATCCTCGAGCTTGGTGGTTAGGTGGTACGGGCCGCGGCAGCGCCAGCAGGTCCCGGTGTGGATGGTCGATACAACGGGCCGCGGCAGCGCCAGCAGGTCCCCGGAAGATATACGGTCCGCGGCAGCGCCAGCAGGTCCCGGTGAGGATGGTCGTTACAACGGGCCGCGGCAGCGCCAGCAGGTCCCAGGAAGATGACTGTTGCAGAAGGCCGCGGCAGCGCCAGCAGGTCCCGGTAAGGATGGTCGTTACAACGGGCCGCGGCAGCGCCAGCAGGTCCCAGGAAGATGACTGTTGCAGAAGGCCGCGGCAGCGCCAGCAGGCAGGACGATGGTTCACAAGAGCGGCTACGGCAGCGCCAGTAGACCGTCACGGTTGAGTTCACTCGGTGTCTCTCGACTCCAGGATACAACTGCCTTCCTGCTCCGGAGCTGCCTCATTTATAGGGCTGGTGCCCTTTGATGTCCGGACCCTCGCACATGGAGGTCGGAGGGTCCGGGATGAAGGTGTCCAGACACCCAGCAGGGGGTGGAGCCAGTGCCTGGGGGAGCTGGGGGCGATCGGCACCCGGCGGGGGAGAGCCCTTGACAGTTCGTTCTCCCATTGACTTGTCAAGTGGTCCGCTCACCTCCTGGGTGGATGGTGGTGCCGGGATGTCGGGGCCGGCCAGGCCCGGGGTTAGGGTCGAGGGGAGGCCATGCGGCCGCGTGGTGCAGGGCCCTAGATGGCGGCTTGACCCGGCCGGGGGAGCCGGTGGGGCTGGATCCCGTGATGAGTAGGGGTCCGAGGGCAGAGGGTCCGTCGGGAGACGGAGTACAGGGGCTTGTCGTGGGGATATGCCAGGTGGGCCGGAGTTCGGGCCCTGTCGAGCGGGGAGGGAGCAAGCCGTCTGTGAGGCCTGTCCAACATGCGTCCCCCCCAGCTGAAGGCGGGGAGAGTCACCCATCTCCTTGGGGACTCTCTTCGTCGAGGCGGAAAAAGCGGGACAGGCCATCCGCGTTGGCGTGGTCTTGGCCTGGTCGGTGCTCCACAGTGAAGTCCATTCCCTGCAGGGAAATGGACCAGCGCAAGAGTTTTGGGTTTTCCCCCCGCATCTGCATCAGCCATTGCAGGGGTCGATGGTCGGTTTGTACCCGGAAGTGGGTACCGAAGAGATAGGGTCGGAGCTTTTTGAGGGCCCACACTACTGCAAATGCCTCCCTCTCGATGGTGCTCCAACGCTGTTCTCGGGCCAGGAGACGTCGACTGATGAAGGCCACCGGCTGGTCATGACCTTCGGGGTTCAACTGAGAGAGGACGGCTCCGATGCCGTGGTCGGAGGCGTCGGTCTGTACCACAAATTCCCGACTGTAATCGGGTGCCTGGAGCACCGGGGCGGTGCACAGGGCGGCCTTCAGCTCCTCGAAGGCCGCTTGACAATCAGGAGTCCAGTTGACCCGCTTCGGTTGGTTCTTGGATGTGAGACCCGTGAGGGGCCCCACGATGCTGCCGTAGTCCTTCACGAACCGCCGGTAGTAGCCGGTGAGCCCCAGGAAGGCTCGGACTTCGGTCTGGGTGACGGGGGGCTGCCAGGACTGGATGGCAGCAATCTTAAGTTGTAGTGGGGCCACCAGTCCGCTCCCCACTTGGTGCCCAAGGTAGGTCACAGACCCTTGGCCAATCTGGCACTTGCCGGCCTTAATGGTGAGGCCGGCCCGCTGGAGGGCGTGTAGGACCTCCTGGAGGTGACGGAGGTGGTCGGACCAGTGGCGGCTGTATACAGCGATATCGTCCAGGTAGGCAGCGCTGAATTCTTCAAGTCCCGCCAAGACCTGGTTCACAAGGCGCTGGAACGTGGCGGGGGCATTCTTCATGCCAAAGGGCATGACCTTAAATTGATAGTGGCCATCGGGGGTAGAGAAGGCTGACCGTTCCTGGGCCCTGGGTGTGAGGCCGATCTGCCAGTAGCCCGCCGTTAGGTCGAAGGTACTAAGGTAGCGGGCGGCCCCCAGCCGGTCGATCAGCTCGTCTGCCCGGGGGATGGGATGAGCGTCGGCCCGGGTGACCGCGTTCAAGCCCCGGTAGTCGACGCAGAATCTCAGTTCAGGTGCGGTGCCGGGGGCAGAGGCTTTGGGAACCAGTACAATCGGACTGGCCCAGGGACTGTCCGAGGGCTCGATGACCCCGATCGTGAGCATCTTGGCCACTTCCTCTTGTATGCAGGCCCGTACCCGATCTGGTACGCGGTAGGCCCGGTGCCGGACAGGGGGACTGTCCCCGGTGTCTACGTCGTGCACACACCAGGGGGTGACCCCGGGGGTGAGGGAGAACAGGGCAGCGAACGGCAGCAGGAGGTCCCGGCAGTCCTGGCGTTGCTCCGAAGTGAGGGCGTCAGAGAGCCGGACCCCGTCCACGGAGCCGTCTTTCTCCTGAGTCTTCAGGAGATCCGGGAGGGGCTCGGAGTCTTCTTCTGTGCCACTGTCTGTAGCCATCAAGAGGCTCAGTTCGGAGCGCACAAAGTGTGGTTTGAGCCGGTTGGTGTGGAGGACCCGAAGGGGGTTCCGGGAGGACCCCATGTCGATGAGGTAAGTGACGGGGCTTTTGCGCTCGACCACTTTGAAGGGCCCCGTCCACTTATCTTGCAGGGCACATGGTTCGGTGGGGGACATCACCCATACTTGCTGCCCCGGCTCGAATTCAACGGAGGAGGTATTGTGATCATACCACCTCTTCATGTCCTCCTGGCTGGCCTCGAGGTTCGTCTTGGCCATCTCCCTGAAGCGCCGGGTCTGGTTTCGTAAGGCCAGGATGTATTTGAAGACGTCTGGAGGGGTCGTTAGGGGGGCCATCTCCCAACCTTCCTTGACTAGGCTGAGGGGCCCCCGCACAGGGTGCCCGTATAGGAGTTCGAAGGGGCTAAAACCGAGGGACTTCTGGGGAACTTCCCGGTAGGCGAAGAGGAGGCACGGGAGCAGTACATCCCACTGGCGACGGAGAGGCTCTTCCAATCCCCCAATCATCCCTTTGAGAGTGCGGTTGAAACGCTCCACTAGTCCGTTCCCTTGGGGGTGATAGGGGGTCGTGAATCTGTAGGTGACCCCGCATTGTTGCCAGAGGGACTTCATGTATTTGGATATGAAATTCGTACCCCGGTCGCTGACGACTTCTCGGGGGAAGCCTACCCGGGAGAAGATCCCCATCAGGGCCCGGCCAACCACCGGAGCGGTCACTGTCCGTAGGGGCACCGCCTCGGGGTAGCGGGTGGCATGGTCCACTAGTACCAAGATGAACCTGTGTCCTTGTGCCGTGCGGGGGTCCAGAGGTCCCACAATGTCTATCCCCACCCTCTCGAACGGGGTAGTGACCACCGGGAAGGGTTGTAGAGGGGCCTTCAGCTTCCGGCCACTCTTCCCGCTGGCTTGGCATGTGGGGCAAGATCGGCAGTGGTTTAGGACGTCATTCCTCATTTTCGGCCAAAAAAAATGGGTCACCAGGCGACTGTACGTTTTGTCCTGGCCCAGGTGTCCAGCCAGGGGGACATCGTGGGCCAGGTTGAGCAGAAAGTCCCGGAAGCGGAGCGGTACCACCAGAACTCGACCGGCCCCCAGCTCGGCGATTCTTTGCTCGCTGTAGAGCAGGTCGTTATCCCAGTAGACCCAGTGGGTTCCGGTGGTGTCCCCGGCGTTTTGGGTGCTGGCTTGTTGGCGGAGTCCCTCGAGGGAGGGACAGGTCTTTTGTTCCTGGCGGAACTGTTCTTGGGTGGGCCCCCCTTCTTGTCGCCACTGAGCCAGATCCGGGAGGCCCTGGGGTGGCGCGTCTTCTTCGGTAGTCGGGTCTGGTAGGTCGGACTCGCCGTTGTCCCCTACAGGGGCCACCGGGGGCGGAGGTGCTGGCCATTCGGTTTCTTCTGATCGGGGGGCGGCACGGGCGGCCATGGATCGGGTGGTTATGCAGGCCCAGTCCGGGAGGCCCAGCATCCCCAAGTGCTCTCTTCTCTCGACGGTGGCCCATGGGGAACTCTCGAGGTCATTCCCCAGGAGGCAGTCCACGGGGGCATCGTCCCGGACCGTCACCTTCAGTAGGCCGGAGACCCCCCCCCATTCAAACGGGACGCAGGCCATCTTACACATGCTCTCAGAGTTGTCCGCCGAGCGGACGGGGCAGAGAATGTTCGGTAGGATCTGCTCGGGCTTCACCAGGTGACAGCGGACGGCCGTCACGCTGGCGCCGGTGTCACGCAAGGCCTCGGCTCGCTGTCCATTAATGGTCACCCACTGACCGTATTTTCTGGTGTTGGCGGGTAGGGGGGCCCGCGGAACCATGTCTCTTCCCCCTAAGCATGCCAGGACCATGGCGGCCGGTTCCCACCCTTGCTGGGCCGGCTCATACTCTTCGGGTCCCTCCGATGATTGCTCTTCCCCTAGGGCAGCGGCAGCTACCTGGCGGGGCTTGGGTGTTTGGTTTAGCGGGCAGTTCGGATCATTGGCGTAGTGGCCTAGTCGCTGGCACCGGTGGCACGTGACGTTGGCTCGGTACCCAGGCCGCAACGGGGGGTTGCCCCGGCCGGCCGGAGGCGGGGTGCTGGCTACGGGTGTTGCGGGCAAGGCGTCTCTCCCTCGCCCCTGGCCCCCTCCTCCTCCCCGAGGACGGTGCTGGCCTTGGTTGTTTCTGGTCTGTTCGTGTGGCCCCCTCCGGCCCACTCGGGTGCTTTCCCATCGGTCAGCTTCGGCGGCGAGCTGCCGGGGGTCAGTCAGCTTACTGTCGAGTAGGTGCTGCCTGAGCTCGACGAAACAGTTGTTTGACAGGTGCTCCCATACCATAAGGTTGAAGAGTTGTTCATAGGTGGTGACCTGACTTCCCTTGATCCAACCCTCGAAGGCCCGGCTGAAATAGTTGACGTACTCTACCCAAGTTGTACCTGTGATCCGGGTGCAATCTCTGAACCTCTGGCGGTACATCTCGGGCGTGAGGCCGTAGCGGGTGAGGAGGGCAGCCTTCATGTGGTCGTAGGACGACATTTGGTGATCGGGGAGCTGTAGCAGGGCATCGCGACCCTCATTGATAAATCTCCCCCAAAGTCCGGCTCCCCAATCGCTCCGGTCGATCCGGTGGGAGGTCATTGCGATCTCATAGGCTTTAAACCACTGTTGTATGTCGTCTTCTCGGACATACTCGCGGACCACATCCTTGGGGATGTGAACTTTTTTCTCAATTGGCCCCGGGGTGTGTGGTCGCTCAGGCACCCCCAGTTCCTTATTCTGTTTGCGCAGTTCTATTTCCGCCAGTTGGCGCTCGTGCTCGAGCGTTATCTTTTTCTCTTCCAGCTCTCTCTGTCTCTGCTTTTCCTCTCGTTCCTCTCGAAGCCGCATATGCTCGAGGTTGAGTTTCTGTTCAGCTAACTTGAGTTCCCCATCCATCTTGAGTCGTGCCATCTCTAATTCGTGTAATCTGACTCTGTCTCTTTCTCGTATCTCCTCCTGCGAGAGGCCCGTTCCCCGCTCCTCGGGAGCCGTGGCGTTCCCCTCTGGTGTGATGCTGTTTTGGTCTGGTGTGACGCTGTTTTGGTCGGAGGGTCCTGCGACCCCAGTTTCTGTCCATGACTCAAGAGCGCGCTTTAGATCATCCTTGGTACTCAGGCCGGTGGTAGCAATGCCAAGTTCTATGCAAAATTGTCTCAGTTCGCGGTGGTTGTATTCTTCTAATTTCTCCATTTGGAACTTCTCGGTGGGGCTGCTATCTTTGCTCGACATCGTGCTTTGTCGTGGGGTGAGCTACTCTCTGTACGATTACGCGTTGATTCGGATCGCGCCGCTGGCCACCAATGTTAGAAAAGGTAGACGGACCGGGAGGGTCGGCCGGGGTCAGGAGGAGAGGTCTCCGGGGAGAGCCGTCTCCAGCGATCGTACAGATAGGTAACTTCCCCCCCACAGACAGATGCCACACAAGGATAAGGTTCAGTGTTCTTTATAAGCACTTGTTTAAGGTACGGTGGAATGATACAAGGAGGTCTGGACTCAGGGGTCCCCTCGATTATAGTCTCGCAAGGTAGGGAAGGAGGTAGCGGGGCAGTCTATTTACCAATCAGGTAGTTCTGATGAGAGGATGATGAGCTCACAATCCTCGAGCTTGGTGGTTAGGTGGTACGGGCCGCGGCAGCGCCAGCAGGTCCCGGTGTGGATGGTCGATACAACGGGCCGCGGCAGCTCCAGCAGGTCCCCGGAAGATATACGGTCCGCGGCAGTGCCAGCAGGTCCCGGTGAGGATGGTCGTTACAACGGGCCGCGGCAGCGCCAGCAGGTCCCAGGAAGATGACTGTTGCAGAAGGCCGCGGCAGCGCCAGCAGGTCCCGGTGAGGATGGTCGTTACAACGGGCCGCGGCAGCGCCAGCAGGTCCCAGGAAGATGACTGTTGCAGAAGGCCGCGGCAGCGCCAGCAGGCAGGACGATGGTTCACAAGAGCGGCTATGGCAGCGCCAGTAGACCGTCACGGTTGAGTTCACTCGGTGTCTCTCGACTCCAGGATACAACTGCCTTCCTGCTCCGGAGCTGCCTCAGTTATAGGGCTGGTGCCCTTTGATGTCCGGACCCTCGCACATGGAGGTCGGAGGGTCCGGGATGAAGGTGTCCAGACACCCAGCAGGGGGTGGAGCCAGTGCCTGGGGGAGCTGGGGGCGATCGGCACCCGGCGGGGGAGAGCCCTTGACAGTTCGTTCTCCCATTGACTTGTCAAGTGGTCCGCTCACCTCCTGGGTGGATGGTGGTGCCGGGATGTCGGGGCCGGCCAGGCCCGGGGTTAGGGTCGAGGGGAGGCCATGCGGCCGCGTGGTGCAGGGCCCTAGATGGCGGCTTGACCCGGCCGGGGGAGCCGGTGGGGCTGGATCCCGTGATGAGTAGGGGTCCGAGGGCAGAGGGTCCGTCGGGAGACGGAGTACAGGGGCTTGTCGTGGGGATATGCCAGGTGGGCCGGAGTTCGGGCCCTGTCGAGCGGGGAGGGAGCAAGCCGTCTGTGAGGCCTGTCCAACAGTGGTTGTGTGTGTGGTTGTGTGTGTGTGTGTGGTTGTGTGTGTGGTTGTGTGTGTGTGTGGTTGTGTGTGTGTGTGGTTGTGTGTGTGGTTGTGTGTGTGTGTGGTTGTGTGTGTGTGTGGTTGTGGCAGTGTTTGTGTGGTTGTGTGGTGTTGGAGGGAGGACCACCGGGGAGTCGGGGAGACTACTCCGGGGCACCTTCCTACCGCAAAGTTACAGCCGAGCGCCGCCGAGAAGCCTCCTGGGAGAGGTCCTTCTCCTGTGATCGTATAGGCCCAGTAACACCACTACACAGGACTCCGTATCAGTTGCTTATCTTGGTACTTTATCAAGGGTAGCACATTCAATATTTACAGGGGGATCGAGTGATCCAGAAGAGTCTCAATGTCTTTGTGGGGGTAGGGTAGCGGGACAGTCTTAGTACCAGCCTGGTAGGGGGAGGTTCTGCGCCAGACCTTGCGGGCTGGTCTCAAAGCAGCTCGGCCGTGGGGAGCCGCGACGGTGTCTGCAGGGCTCGGGTGGTAGTTCCGCTTGGGTCGAGCCGCGACACAGTCAGCAGGGCTCCGGTGGTAGGTCCGCTTCGGTCGAGCCGCGACGAGGTCAGCTAGGTTCTGATGGTAAGTTCAACAAGGTCGGGCCGCGACAGCGTCAGCAGGCCCCAAAGGTTCGTGAAGGTCTTTTAAGCACGATGGAGCCGCGACGTCGTCAGCAGGGCTCAGAGTGTGGTTTCAGGATGAGTCTTTCTCCATAGAGTCAGCCGCGATCCGATCAGTAGGGCTCTTGACTCCGGGATACAACTGTTGTCTTGTTGCCGGGTCGCCCCAGATATAGGTCTGGAGCCCTTTGCTGTCCGGACCCTTGCGCCCGGGGGGGCGGAGAGGCCGGGTAGGAAGCGGCCAGACGCCCAGCAGGAGAGGCGCCAGGCCCCAGAGAGCTGTGGGGCGATCGCACCTCGGTGTGGAAGGACGGTTGGGGGTCCCATCGATACTGCCCTCCGCCGGGAGTGGGAAGGGCTCACGTGGTATCCCCCGGGCCAGGGGTTGGCGCCTCGATGTCGGGCCTCGCTGGGACCGAGGCCGGGTGGAGCGGGGTCACGTAGGTGGTTACGTAGAGTCACGTATAATCCAAAATGGAGGAGCCCCGAGGTGCATGGGACCTCGTGCGGCTTAGCGAGGGGGAACAGGACCACGCCACGAGGCCGGCTCCAACACGCGTCCCCCCCAGCTGAAGGCAGGGAGAGTCACCCATCTCCTTGGGGGTTCTCCTCGCCGAGGCGGAAGAATCGAGACAGGCCGTCAGCATTGGCGTGGTCGTTGCCGGGCCGGTGCTCCACGGTGAAGTCCATCCCTTGCAGCGAGATGGACCATCGCAACAACTTGGGGTTCTCGCCCCGCATTTGCATTAGCCACCGCAAGGGCCGGTGGTCAGTTTGGACTCTGAAGTGGGTGCCGAAAAGTTAGGGCCGGAGCTTTTTGAGAGCCCATACCACAGCGAAGGCTTCCCGCTCGATGGTGCTCCACCTCTGTTCTCGTGGCAGCAGTCGGTGGCTGATAAAGGCCACAGGTCGGTCGAGGCCCTCTGCGTCCATCTGGGAGAGGACCGCCCCGACCCCGTACTCCGAGGCATCGGTCTGAACCACAAATTCCTTGCTGTAGTCAGGGGCCTGTAGCACAGGGGCAGCACACATGGCCGCCTTGAGGGCTTCGAAAGCGGTCTGACAGCGGGGCGTCCAGTGCACCGCCTTGGGCTGTTTCTTGGAAGTGAGCTCCGTGAGGGGCCCCACAATGCTGCCATAATCCTTAATAAATCGCCGGTCGTAGCCTGTGAGGCCTAAGAAGGCCCGGACAGCGGTTTGGGTTGCGGGGGGCTCCCACGCCTGGATGGCATCGACCTTTAACTGGAGGGGCGCCACCTGGCCACTCCCCACCTGGTGGCCCAGATCGGTCACAGATCCTTGACCGATCTGGCATTTGCTGGCCTTAATTGTGAGCCCGGCCCTTTGGAGAGCGGCCAGGACTTCTCCGAGGTGTCCTAGGTGCGCGGCCCAGTGGTTGCTGAAGACGGCAATGTCGTCGAGGTAGGCCGCGCTGAAAGCTTCTAGCCCGGCCAGGACCTTGTTCACCAGCCTCTGGAAGGTCGTTGGGGCGTTCTTCATACCGAAGGGCATCACCCAAAAGTGGTAGTGCCCATCGGGGGTGGAAAAGGCGGATCGTTCCTGGGCGCCGGCAGTGAGCTTGATCTGCCAGTACCCAGCGGTGAGATCAAAGGTGCTTAGGTAGCGGGCGGCCCCTAAGCGATCGATCAGCTCGTCTGCCCGTGGCAGGGGGTGGGCATCGGTCTTGGTGACTGCGTTCAGGCCCCGGTAGTCTACACAAAATCTGAGTTCCGGGGGGGTGCCGGGGGCGGCGGCCTTCGGCACCAAGCCCACCGAGCTGGCCCACGGGCTGTCTGATGGCTCGATGACTCCGAGGGCGAGCATCTTGGAGACCTCGGTCTGTATGCAGGCTCGGACTCATCGGGTACTCTGTAGGCGCGGTGCCGCACAGGGGGGCTGTCCTCGGTGTCCACGTCGTGGACGCACCAGGGGGTCACTCCGGGCGTGAGAGAGAAGAGGGCAGCGAAGGGTTGCAGCAGCTTCCGGCAGTCATGGTGCTGTTCTGGGGTCAGGGTGGCGGAGAGGTGGACGCCCTCCAAGGAGCCGTCTTGGCCCGAGGACCCCAGGAGGTCTGGTAGGGGCTCGGAGTCACTTTCGCCCCCATCGTTGGTAGCCAGCAGCAGGCTTAGTTCTGTTCGGGCAAAGTGGGGCTTGAGCCGGTTGACGTGTAGGACCCGGAGGGGGTTCCTCGGGGACTCCATGTCGACCAGGTAGGTGACGGGGCTCTTCCTCTCAACCACCTTGAAGGGCCCGGTCCACTTGTCCTGCAGGGCGCAGGGGTCCACGGGTGACATGACCCAGACTTGCTGGCCCGGCTCGAACTCGATGGTCGAGGCATTTTCGTCATACCAGCGTTTCATGTCTTCTTGGCTGGCTTCGAGGTTGGCTTCTGCCAGGGCCCGGAACTTCCGAGTCTGGTTCCGCAGGGTGAGGAGGTACCGGTAGACGTCGGGGGGGGGCATTTTGGACGTTCGCCTCCCAGCCCTCCTTGACCAGGCTGAGGGGCCCTCGGACGGGGTGTCCACACAACAGTTCGAAGGGGCTGAAGCCCAGGGATTTCTGTGGTACCTCTCGATAGGCGAACAGGAGGCAGGGCAGCAGGACGTCCCACCTCCTCCTCAGGGGCTCTTCCAGGCCCTTGATCATCCCCTTCAGGGTTCTGTTGAACCGCTCGACCAGTCCGTTCCCCTGGGGGTGGTAAGGGGTGGTGAATTTGTAGGTGACCCCACATTGTTGCCAGAGGGATCTCATGTACTTCAAAATAAAGTTCGTACCCCTGTCGCTCACCCCTTCTCGGGGGAACCCCACCCTGGAGAAGATGCCCATCAGGGCCCGGCCCACCACTGGAGCTGTCACAGTGCGGAGTGGGATGGCCTCGGGGTATCGGGTGGCGTGGTCGACCAGTACCAGGATGAAGCGGTGTCCCAGGGCGGTTCGGGGGTCGAGGGGCCCCACGATGTCGATCCCTACTCGTTCGAACGGGGTGTGGACGGCTGGAAATGGTTGGAGGGGGGCCTTAACTCGACCCCCAGTCTTTCCGCTAGCCTGGCAGGTCCGGCAGGACCGGCAGTGATGGTCCACGTCTCTCCGCATTCGGGGCCAATAGAAATGGGTCACTAGGTGGCTGTAAGTTTTGTCTCGCCCGAGGTGTCCGGCGAGGGGCACGTCATGCGCCAGGTTCAGGAGGAACTCTCGGAATCGGAGGGGAACCACCAACACCCGGCCGGTTCCCAGTTCGGCGACTTTCTGCTCGCTATACAATAAGTCATTGTCCCAATAGATCCAGTGGGTTCCCGTGGGGTCCCCCGAGGCCTGGGCGGCCGCTTGCTGTCGGGCCCCCTCGAGGGACGGGCAGGCCTTCTGCTCTTGCTGGAATTGTTCGCGGGTGGGGCCCCCGTCGTGGCGCCACTGGGTCAGTTCGGGGATCTCTCTGAGGGAGGCGGCCTCATCGGGAGAAAGTTCGGATGGCCCGGCCTCGTCGTCAGGTTCCTCCGTGCCGGAGGAGGGTGCTAGTTCTGGGCCCGTAGGCTTGTCGGGGGCCGCGGCAGCGGCGGTTTGGGCGGTCATGGACCGGGTGGTGGCGCAGGCCCACTCGGGCAGCCCTAGCATCCCCAGATGCTCTCGGCGCTCCACCTGGGCCCAGGGGGAGCTCACTAGGTCATTCCCCAGGAGGCAGTCCACTGGGGCGTCGTCGCGGACAGTTACTTTGAGGGTGCCTGACACTCCTCCCCACTCGAAGGGGATCCTGGCCATCCGGCACATGCTTTCGGCGTTGTCCGCGGTCCGGACAGGGCATAGGACATGCGGCAGGATTTGTTCGGGTATCACCAGGTGGCAGCGGACAGCGGTCACACTGGCCCCAGTGTCCCGGAGGGCTTCGGCCCGTCGTCCATTGATGGTGACCCACTGCTGGTACTTCTGGGTGTTGCTTCGGATGGCAGCTCGGGGCACCATTTCTCGGGAGCCCAGGCATACGAGTGACATGGCAGCGGGTTCCCACTCGGGGGACCCGTCCTCGCGGTTTTCCTCCTCTTCCTCTCCTTCCCCCAGGGCTGCGGCGGCTATTTGTCGGGGAGGGGGCCCAGCGGTCCCGCTCCGTCGGTTCACGGGGCAGGCCGGGTCGCTCGCATAGTGGCCGGTCTGTTGGCAGCCGAAGCAGGTCACTGTTGGTCGGGGTCCAGGCCTGGCGATGGGGATCCCCCTTCGGACCAGGGTCGGGCATGTGTGGTTGGCGGCTTGGCCTCGGGGCGGGCTTCTGGGCGGCCCGGTCGGGAATTCTCAACTGCGGTGGGACCCCACTCCTCCGCCCCGCTGGCGAGGGGGTCCCGTGGTACTCCGTTGGTAGTCCCCCACGGGGTTCCGGGTGACCCGGGTGTTGACCCATCGGTCGGCTTCGGCGGCGAGCTTCCGGGGCTCGGTCAGCTTACTGTTCAGGAGGTGTTGCCTTAGTTCCACAAAGCAGTTGTTGGCGAGGTGCTCCCAGACAATAAGGTCGAACAGTTCGTTGTACGAGGTGACCTTGCTCCCTTTTATCCACCCTTCAAAGGCCCGGCTGAAGAAGTCCACGTATTTGACCCATGTGGTACCGGGGAGCTTCTTACAGTCCCGGAAGCGCTGCCGGTACATCTCGGCTGACAGTCCATAGCGTGTGAGTAGGGCTTCTTTCATGTGGTCGTATGATGTCATCACCGCATCGGGGAGTTGCAGCAGGGTATCCCGGCCCTCGCTGAGGAACCTCCCCCATAGGCCGGCACCCCAATCCTTCCGGGGTACCCGATGGGAGGTCATGGCTACTTCGTAGGCTCGGAACCACTGCTGGATGTCGTCGTTTTTGTAGTATTCCTTGACGACATCCTTGGGGATATGAACCTTTGGCTCGGTTAGTGGCAGAGTGTCCCGGGCCCCTGGGGTGCTGGTCTCCCCCGTTCTGGATTTCAGTTCGAGTTCCTTGAGGCCCCTCTCGTGCTCGAGGGTTAGCCGTTTCTCTTCCAGTTCTCGCTGCCGTTTCTTTTCTTCGATTTCCTCCTGCAGCCGTAGTTGCTCCAAGGCTAGTTTCTTCTCCGCCAGCAGGAGTTCACCGTCCAGCCGGAGTCGTGCGAGGTCCATTTCATGTGTCCGGGCCCTCTCCCGTTCTTGCATCTCCTCGTGGGACAGGCCGGCTTCCGGGATGCTTCGTCCCCCATCGGTCGGGGTTATGGTCGGTGGCAGGTTTCCGCCCCGGGCCGAGGTTCCTTCGGCTCGGGGTGGAGTGGTCTAGGATTCTGCACAGGTTTTCAGGGATTTCTGCATTTCTTCCTTGGTGCCCAATCCTGTGGTTGGGATCCCTTTGTCCTTGCAGAATTGTTTCAGTTCTTTGTGGGTGTATTCTTCCAGCTTTTCCAGCTGGAAGGTTGCGGCGACGGTTGCTTCTTGGCCGTTCATTGTTCCCTTCTTTCCGTCTGGTTAGGTAGTGGTTGCGTTACTTGCCTGTACGATTGCGTCTGGCTCGGATCCCGTCGCTGGCCACCAAATGTTGGAGGGAGGACCACCGGGGAGTCGGGGAGACTACTCCGGGGCACCTTCCTACTGCAAAGTTACAGCCGAGCGCCGCCGAGAAGCCTCCTGGGAGAGGTCCTTCTCCTGTGATCGTACTAGGCCCAGTAACACCACTACACAGGACTCCGTATCAGTTGCTTATCTTGGTACTTTATCAAGGGTAGCACATTCAATATTTACAGAGGGATCGAGTGATCCAGAAGAGTCTCAATGTCTTTGTGGGGGTAGGGTAGCGGGACAGTCTTAGTACCAGCCTGGTACGGGGAGGTTCTGTGCCAGACCTTGCGGGCTGGTCTCAAAGCAGCTCGGCCGTGGGGAGCCGCGACGGTGTCTGCAGGGCTCGGGTGGTAGTTCCGCTTGGGTCGAGCCGCGACACAGTCAGCAGGGCTCTGGTGGTAGGTCCGCTTCGGTTGAGCCGCGACGAGGTCAGCTGGGCTCTGATGGTAAGTTCAACAAGGTCGGGCCGCGACAGCGTCAGCAGGGCCCCAAAGGTTCGTGAAGGTCTTTTAAGCACGATGGAGCCGCGACGTCGTCAGCAGGGCTCAGAGTGTGGTTTCAGGATGAGTCTTTCTCCATAGGGTCAGCCGCGATCCGATCAGCAGGGCTCTTGACTCTGGGATACAACTGTTGTCTTGTTGCCGGGTCGCCCCAGATATAGGTCTGGAGCCCTTTGCTGTCCGGACCCTTGCGCCCGGGGGGGCGGAGAGGCCGGGTAGGAAGCGGCCAGACGCCCAGCAGGAGAGGCGCCAGGCCCCAGAGAGCTGTGGGGCGATCGCACCTAGGTGTGGAAGGACGGTTGGGGGTCCCATCGATACTGCCCCCGCCGGGTGTGGGAAGGGCTCACGTGGTATCCCCCGGGCCAGGGGTTGGCGCCTCGGTGTCGGGCCTCGCTGGGACCGAGGCCGGGTGGAGCGGGGTCACGTAGGTGGTTACGTAGAGTCACGTATAATCCAAAATGGAGGAGCCCCGAGGTGCATGGGACCTCGTGCGGCTTAGCGAGGGGGAACAGGACCACGCCACGAGGCCGGCTCCAACATGTGGTTGTTTGTGTGGTTGTGTGCGTGGTTGTGTGTGTGGCAGACGTTTGAAAGCCACCCTTGGCAGTGAACCGGCAGAGAGTGATAGATGTAATGTTTGCTTTCCTCTCACTATGCCCAGCCTGCGCCCTGTCACATGAGAAAGGCTCCTGTGAGCGACCTCCATCGAGAGAAGCGCTCTTGCCTCAATCTGCGGAACGATATTACCAGAAGTAAAAGCACGCGGCTTCAAAAACAGGAACAGGCCTGGGACCCAGCGCGCGCTTCCAGGAAAGTCTAACAGAAGCAAACAATCCAAGCAGACACATTGGATCTGTCAAAATCTCAGATAGCCCAAGGCAAGAAGCAGAACAGGAAACGAAGAGATAGGGTGAAAATGAGAGGGCGCTGTGGGAATGTTTCTTTCCTAACCGCCTTCCAACATACACTTATTTCATCATAAGAGCGAGGGTGTCGGGCACGTCAAGAGTGTATTTATTGCCCAGGTAGCAAGGGCATAAGGTCCACAAAGGCAAAAGGGGCTGCATGCCATTTTATACATCTTAGACAGGCAACAGCATATTACATGCTGTGCCTCTTAAAGCAAAGGCCCAAGCTTGTAAAATATAAACTACAAGTCCCAGAATGCAAATTGCTGTTCACTAAATAGTCATGGCTGGATGAAAGTGGTACACATGACAAGCAGCCACTTGAGCAGCTATGCATCTACATCAAGTACCCACGTTAAGTCCCCCAATCTTGATATGAGAGTTGCCAAAAACCTAACCCATTGTGGCAATCTCGACAATGGAACGTGTACATGCCACCAGAAAAGAATGAGACATTTTAACTGCAGGTAATACATAAAACGACACCCGGGATACCATGTTCCGCGTAAGTCTTCATTTAACACCTGAATGAATTTTGGGAGTTGTAGTGACTAACCACCCCTATGAGTACGAAGTGAGCTATATCATTTAGATTCTCCACAACAAATAAGTAAGCGAAAACCGCGTCACCACGAGAGTAGCGAGCCGCAGCTGGTTGGGAAGAGAGTGCGGTGTATTGTATTAGCTTAGCATTTAGGTAGCGCTTTCTGCCCTTGATGAGACGCAGGAGCGCTCTGCCGACATACAGCGTGAAGAAGAAAAGCCATAAGTGATCTTGGTGAAAGGGAGCTGGAACCGGTGGAAATACTCGAATGAGAGAACAGCTCTAAAACTTCGAAAGGCTCGTTGAAATAAACTGTAGGCCACCCCTACCCAAAATGAACCGGAAGGGACTATTAAAAGGGACATATGTTTGAAATCAAGCACAATCGAGTGGTCTCGTCAGTGAAAAGCCAGCGTCTGTATAACTGTCTAAACAAACAAGGAAGACAAAAGTAGCGTGTGTCTTCCCGTGGGCTCGAGCTCCCCGTGCGCTGCTGTACGTCAGTCTCGCGCCCAGATTGAAGTGTCACTTTAATCTCGCTAAATGCGGGCTTTGAAGCGGCAAGGGGCGGGGGAGCGCATTCCAGGCGGGGGAGCGGACCCTTTGAGGTAGGTGCATGCGCCAGTGGGCTGAAGCGCTTCCCAAAAGTGGATTGCATGGCGGCACGATGCACGTGATTGTGCGCGTGCTCGCCATGGTATCCACTTTTGGGAGCACTTTTGGGAGCCCGTTACTAGAGTCTCGCATAGCGATTGCTACGCAATAGCTGGGCGAGACCTAAAAAAGGCAAAAAGGGAATATACTTATGGCCCACACACTGCATCTTTAGACAAAGAGCACCCAGTGCACACACAACAACCAAGCTACAGCTCAAAGACACGTTCCACAGTGTGATAGTAGGGTGATACACAGAGAACCTCACACAGAGCCATAAATAACATAAGCTAAGTCCAATGCACCCTTTGGAAGGCAGGGATGGGAAACCGAAAATGCAGCACCACAAAAGCAGTGGCGGTTTCCTAATGTGAGCGTAGGGGGGTCGCCCCCTTACATTTCCAGGCAAATTCAGTTTTTTTCCCACAGGACTTAATCAGCAATGTGTAATTTAAAAAATGTAAACAAAAAGCAGCTCACACTGAAGCATTCACCCCCTCCTGTCATGCTTGCTTGTGGCAGACCAGATCTTAGGAAAGTGCTCATTTATGCGCACGTGCATTCTTGCAATCCTCCTGCAAAGAACATTTGACGGGCTGAAAATCTCACTGCCTTGTGGTCTGTGAGGTCCTCAGCTTGTTTAATTTAATGGTTCCCGGTTGGTCTCCACCCCCTGATGACTTGGAAGTAAAGGTAGCCCTGGGCTCTTCAGGCTCAAGCCCTGCTGCGCTAAGGGCTTCACGTCAATCAGACAGTGGCTATGGTTAACACTCCCTTTGACAACTCATCACAGGGTGGGACTCCACCCCACCCTGTGACAAGTGGTTAAAGGTTGGGGGTGGAGATTGCAGGCGGGAAGCAGAGAAATAGAGTCTGCGCAGAATGTCATCACCAATTTCGACGATAAACTGCGCAGACTTGAGCTGTTCACTTCCCCGCCTCACTTTGCCACCTGTATGACAGCAGAGTGTGACGATGGGGGGAGTTTGTAGTTGCAGAGCCTTTTCTGCAAAGTGCCCCCATTCAGCCATGAGTGGACCTGAAAACCTGTTCATACTGTAAATTAAAATGAAACTGAGTTTGCCTCTCTTTGTTCATGAGTATGCTCTCGTCAGCTGCGTCATTCTTTTTCTGTGAGCACCGTTCGATGCCAACGCCTGGTCCCGGCATCACTAGTGCTCATGACATGGAATAATTAGCCAGGCAGACTGGGCAACACGAACCTTCTGTTTTTTCGAGAGAACTAATGAGGTAATTACGTTTTGTGTCAGGACAGGGATCCTAGATGTAGTATCCGGCTGGATACAGTCTAGTGCTCCATTGTGCCTGTAACCCACACTGAACACCCACCCACCACAGGCGTCACCAGTCAGGTGACCCTGACAATAAAAGGGGCCGAGCGCACGTGCTCGTGGCCAGTTTACAGTACCAGTAATCCTGTGTCTGTGTCGCTCCTTTCTCTGCATGCGGGCCTGAGGGCCCAATCACCACATTGGCGACGAGGGGGCTGTGCCCTGGCGTGCAGCAGCCCAGCAACAAAATTAAAGGAGGGGTGAGAGGTGCCTGCGTATCAACCCCAGCAGGCACGGACAGCGCCTGATCGCCGCCGGGCGTGTGAAGAGCCCCGGGCGTGAGCAGCGACCGGGTACCCACCCCGCACCGAAGTCCAGCGGGCGTGCATGCCGCCCCAGAGAGACGGCGAGGAAGTCGGGTGCCCACCCCGACCCCGTCGCGCCTGCCGCTGTGCCCGGTGGAGAGTGCGAACCGTGCGGAGCCCACCCGCATCGGCCGCGTCGCAGTGACCCCAATCCACGAGGTGACCGGGAGCCCACCCCGCACCTCAGGCACCTGCCGTGACTAGTCCCGGTGAGGGGGGAAGTGCCCGGAACTGCGCGCACCGATCGGAGCCCACCCGCATCGGCCGCGATCTGCCTGGTGTAGGAGAAAGAAAGCACGCCCAGCGGAACCCACCCGGAAGAGGCGTGTGCCACGTGGTGCCCACCCACGGAAAGAGAAGAGGCCCGCAGGCCGAAGGTGAGGAGCCGCGCGAAAAGAAGGCACCACCCCGCAAGTGAGGAAGAGAAGCGGACGGGAGCCTACCCCGCCGCGACAGAGTGGAAGCAGAAGCGACACCAGCAGCCTCCCCCCCCCCGCGCGGTCCGTGAGGCAAGGAGACCGGCTGCGGGGGCGGTGTCGATGTGGAAGTGGGCAGGAGCAACACAAAGGCAAGTGCGGAGCCCACCCACAACTTGAGAGAACCTAGCAGTAGCCCACGTCTCCTCCGCTCACCGCCCGCGCAGCATGTGAGCCCAGGGAGGCTGCCGCGGGCGGGAGGAGCTTCGGGAGAACAGCGCCGGCACCCAGGGAACACTCGTACATGAAGTGAGCAGCGAGGCACTCCGCCTCATGAGTCACTGCCTGACAAGAAGCCCGTAAAAGCGGCGAAGGGCGCTGCGAGTGGCCCCCACCCCCCTCCCTGCCGCGCGAGGACTATAGGAAGCTGCCGCGGGCAGGGAGGGCGATCGTAAGAGTAAAACAAATAAAAAAAATGACCGCCGCCGGCCACAGGAGTATGCCACCCCTAACAGGACCCCGGCAGCGTGACGAGAACTGCAGGCAAGCGGCCAGCGCCGCCAAAAGTAAGCTGTACCCGAGTGCGTGATAGCGCTGACTGCCACCATGCCCCAGAGGTCCCAAATGTGCTGGGAAACACAGCGTGGCAAAAGAGCAGGTCTCACCCCACACACACACACAGAGCAATGCCTTGAGCTCTGCAGCATACCGAAAATGCCTGTGCCCCCTCCTGCCTTCAAAATATACAACTGGAAAAAGACTTACCTGCTGTCTGGACCCGTGTCCTACACTCCACTGCCTTGCTGTGGCCCCCGCCCTTCTGCACAGCCTGCCGAAGCCTGAAAGTGGAAGAAGAACAAGGAAGAACAGGTTTGCAGCAGAGAAGGTCGCTGCTGAATGGAAGAAGAGCAAACCCTGCACTGCCATCTAGTGGCCGGAGAGCAGCATTGCACCAGCTGCAGGAAAGGAATAGAGAGGCGTGGAGAAGAGGCAGCAAGGCATGTACCGCAAGGGCAGACTGATGCACAATGGTGAGTGCACGGGAACGCGACGGAGGCGCGCAGGAATGCGCCAGAAGCGCAGGAATGCCCCAGAAGCGCAGGAACGCGACAGAAGCGCAAGGAAGAAGAGACAGTGTGTCACCGGGATGCCGCGACATCCCACAGCAAGACAAGGAGAAAGAAGAATGGTGTTAAGCCACATCCACCCCAGCAAGGACAGTGCTGTCGCCGCATCAAGTGGAGCGGAACCCTCGAGCGAACTAAAGGACTCAGCGCAGATGTACCCCGGACACGGAAGGTACACAGCAGCGCCTAGGAAGAGGAACTCACTGACGAAGATGCGCGCAGCAAGTATCCGACACTGGCGGGCTAAGGATGAAGAAGTACACCCCGTGGCGCCAAGAAGACACCACATCAAGAAATCACACAGCGCAAGGAGCAACGCGACTCTGGAGATGTACCGCGACGGTACGAAGAGAAGCATGCACCAGCACTCGACAATTCAGCAAACACAGGGAGTCACACGACGTGACGCACCTCGTGAAGCCGGCCACCCAGATAGTCGCGCGAAGGTTGCCGGCCACCCAGATGGTCGCGCGAAGGTTGCCGTCCACCCAGAGGGTCGCGCGAAGGTTGCCGGCCACCCAGAGGGTCGCGCGAAGGTTGCCGGCCGCCCAGAGGGTCGCGCGAAGGTTGCCGGCCGCCCAGAGGGTCGCGCGAAGGTTGCCGGCCGCCCAGAGGGTCGCGCGAAGGTTGCCGGCCGCCCAGAGGGTCGCGCGAAGGTTGCCGGCCGCCCAGAGGGTCGCGCGAAGGTTGCCGGCCACCTAGAGGGTCGCGCGAAGGTTGCCGGCCACCCAGAGGGTCGCAAGGAGGACGAAGCCGACCACCAAGATGGTCGCAAGGAGGACGACGCCGACCACCCAGATGGTCGCAAGGAGGATGCAGACCTACAAGAGGTCGGAGAGCGCACTGACCTGCCAAGAGGTCAGAGCCGGAGAGAAGAGGAAGGTCAGAGCTGGAGAGAAGAGGAAGTCCGAAGGGACGTCAGTGAAGAGGACCCCATGAGAGGTTCACAAAGAGGACCAGGAGGAGTAGGAAAAGAGGTCCAGTAACATCACTCGACATCAGAAGCAACATCAGAAGCAACTACGAGACAGAAGGTCGCGATAATCGGTCCAGTCACAGAGTGAAAGGAAGACAGTGTCCTAGTGGCGGGACAAGACCAGAGGGAAACGCGTAGAGTGCACGCTACGCGAAGAAGCCTGGTAAGGACGAGCAATAAGGCAGGAAGACTGGATCACGTCGCAATGGAAGGAGAAGGAGAACACCCGAAGAGGAAAGGAGAAGAGCACAGAGGTGTGCGTGACAGATCAACACACACACTAGAAGGAGAACACCCGAAGAGGAAAGGAGAAGAGCACAGAGGTGTGCGTGACAGATCAACACACACACCAGAAGGAGTACCCGAAGAGGGGAGTGAGAAGGTGCATGGACAGCCGGACTCAGTACCTGGGAAAACCATCAGCACCACTGGGAGTATGCGTCGATGCGCAAACCCGCAGGTGACAGATGACAGAAGCGAGCAGGCCGGTCCGTTGGTAACAACCACCTCTGGGAAGTCACAGAAACAGGACCGTGGACATCCAAGGGGCAGAGGCCTCAGGGACACCGGTGGCAGCGGATCCCCAAGACGAGAGATGGACTGTTGAAGCTGGCTCTGGAGCTCCTGGGAGAACAGAGGCAGAGCGCGAAGGACCAAGTGCCAACAGCACCCTTTCCAGGCGGAACTTCGGACACGGAAAGAGGACCCGTAGCGACTCCCCCAACGCGAGTGGAGCCACAAGGCGGCGGTCCACCGGTCCAGTGGAAACCTGGCAACAAAGGGCCTCCGGGTCGTCCAGTGAGAGGGGACACTCACGAGAGAGGGGTATCCGTGAGAGGGATATCCTGCAACGGTGAGTCCTGGAAGAAGACAACTACTCAACTACTAGTCGGAGGAAACACCTCTACCAGGGCGCCCAGCGGAAAGTCGAACAAACAGTGGTCCACCACCATTCCACCCACACTTCCACCGATGGCGGTACTAGAAAGAGATTGTGAGGCGCACTTCCACGATGTAAGTCCAAAAGAACACATCCGTAGAGCACTCAGACATCGTGCCAAGGAGACAGAGTGGTCAAGGCTGTCAGAACACCCTCGCCGGCAGTTGACCATCAGCCAAGAGACTACGTGGAAGTCATGATCGCCAATTTATGTTTTGTTTGGAACTTGTGTTTTCTCCCACAGGTTCGGACTTCATTTTGGTTTAACTTTCATTAAAGTTTGGGAGGGATGTAGTATCCGGCTGGATACAGTCTAGTGCTCCATTGTGCCTGTAACCCACACTGAACACCCACCCACCACAGGCGTCACCAGTCAGGTGACCCTGACAATAAAAGGGGCCGAGCGCACGTGCTCGTGGCCAGTTTACAGTACCAGTAATCCTGTGTCTGTGTCGCTCCTTTCTCTGCATGCGGGCCTGAGGGCCCAATCACCACACTATCCAAGTAGATTGCCTCCACTGCCCATCCCACTTGTTTTATTTGAAAACCCCTTTAGCCCCACTACACCATTGCTCACAAGCACTTACCTACTGTACAGCCCTGTGAGCTTGGTTCTTATGATATAGAGACCAGGAACTTTGGGACTTTTATCATTTAAAGCAACCCTTTGCGTTGCGTTGCAGTTTTCCCAGACTTGAACAGTCCCAGTGCACTGCACATTTCACAACAAACTAACACTGCCTCCAGCTCTGCAGCCTAGCGTCTATGATCACACCTTTGTCAAATGTCTGTGCCAGAGCTCGAATCACAAACCTTAAGCCCTCTGCCATCCGCGTTTGCAATATGGCAATTGCAAGCTACAGTGATTTTTAGGGGGACATTTGAAAGTTTACCCGTGAATTCGAAGATGCTATTTTGACACATGGCATCAAGTCTGCCCAATACAGCTATTTACCAGCCCATTCTGTGGCGCTATGCACATAGCTGCAAAGTGGTCCTAGGTGATAAATGACAACTTCTGCGAGTTGGGGCTTCAGACGAGGAGCACATTGTATTCTGTGGTTTATACTTTCACTCTCTTAATCGATTGGGCTGGACTTCAAGTCCCAGAAGGCAACCTGCATTTACCACAAAGCCAGGACAAGTAATGATGTCAAGTCTACTGTTTGCACTGCTGAATAATGTAATCATAGCAAAACAATATTAAATAAGTAAGTTTTGCCAATTTCTTGTGTGATTTTTTAAAAATTATTCTCAATTTCTCATTTTCAAGTGGGTCGATAACAACCGCAACCCCCTTACTTTCTGCACACATTCCTATGGAGGAGATCAGGTTTGATTGCATAGCATGAATTTTTAAAAATATTTTTAGAGTTCTAATAAAAATCTATTGCTTTTTAGTCTTTTTATTTAAAGACTAAAAAGCCCCATTCCCCCCCCCCCCTCCACAACAAGCCTCACCATTTTCAGACTTCACAGGCCTTCCCCAGTAGATCTGATATGCCCAGTAAGTACCATCCTCAGCCAGGGCACAAGTGATGGACGCCATGTTCTTCCTCGAGCAAGACCAGCCAGATGAAGCACAATGTCTGCAGGGACATCTTAAGGATTTGGGGGGACGTGGGCAAAATGTATTTTGGGGGGCCCTGTTTGGAACAGATTTGAATTTATGATTCAATTTCAGCTATTTCGTGCCATCTTTGGCCAGGCCACAGACAGTGCACAGGCACACTAGTCCAAAATGTATTTACATCTAAAATGATGGGATAGTGACCTGTGTTTTCAGTATTGTACCAAAGCAGCGGCTAATTAATATAACTGCAAATAATCTCTGTGACACCCATTTCGCCTATGCGACGTCCTATTTTGATTTAAAAGAAACTTTCATGGATGTTGCATGACACATGAAGACAACATTTCTCTGTAAAATACATGTAAGAGACTCTCACATATCACCCACATTAAGAATAAATTCAAGACATTTTTTATTTTAAACTATCTGTTTAGAATTATTCAAGGTCATCAGGGCAAGACTCTCTGGCTCTGCAGAACAGAGCTGGCTGTATCAGGGGCTCACCTGGAAGGCTGAGGCCCTGGGCTGGGGCCCACTTTGCCCATGCCTTAAAACATCTCTGAATGTCTGCAGTACAGCCCATCAGCCTTTATACCCCGGAAAGGAAGACTCACCCTCTCCCTGCAGCACCTACTGCACTATTTCTGCCCTGTGGCCAGAAACTAGGCCCTGCACAAGGAGGTCAGCCAATGCTGCTCTGTTTTCATGATAATGGGAAAGCGGCGGGAAATGATGCATCAATAATACCGCCAGTACACTCCCAGATAACCTGCACCAGTCATTGGATCTACTAGTAGTTTTCGGTTTGCAAAACCCATTATCGTTATGCACCCATTATATGCTATATTAGGTTAGCAGTGTGCGGCTAAATAGAAGCCATTCGTATTCACTGCGTGCAACCCGCTGAGTTATCCAAGTAATGTGCAAGCTTCAGTTAGCAAATGTGACTCCATTTTGTATTTCGTAATCCCTCTCTAGCTGTGTCTGAACTAGACCTCATGACTCGTATTGCTTGCCTCAGAAGAACCTCTTGTTCAGTGATTATTTTCCTTAGTTGTTCAAGGTTGGATCCTGTCTCACTAATGAATAGGCCTTTCTGCCCTTGCATACCTATCCTTGTGTGTAACTCTGCTCCCACGTTAGGAGATGCCGAGATCCAGAGCGGCAACCTTGAGCCTGAGATAACATGTACCCATCTAGCAGGTGGTAGCTCATCTTCCTGTGCCCCCTTTGTTCATGTTTGGCCTGAGCCGGTGAGTTTCCACTGTGGGCGTGGTTGGAGTCTCTCGGAGGAATGATTATGCATTGCAGACTGTTGGGAAGTCAGTCCCTCGGCAGACATCTGAGGGTGCAGGTCAGATTGGACTCCTCTGCAGAGCATTACTAATAAAACATTGGTTTGTATTCTCTACTGTCTGCCTGACTCTTCATTTGTTTGGAAGGCGATTAGGTGGTTGTAGATAACTCGGGTGGCTCCTAAGGGCCACTTACTTCAGTTGGCGCCCAACACGGGGCCCCTCCATCGGGTGTCCCATCCTCACCCGTAATCGGGTGTAAGGGTGACAGGGTTGTGCCTGGTCGGATGGGTGCATCAGGGTAACCTACATGATAGCGTTTTGCACTCGCAACTGCCTGCCTGTCTGATCGGGCGGCTTCTCGTCTTGCGGATGCCCGGGCTGGGGTCCCGAGAAGGCGGAACCCTTGGATTTGACCATTTGGTCCGAAGAGCCAGCAGTGGAGAATAATCTTATCCGACCTGAGTGCACCAGGTGAGTGATTTAAATCTTGGAAGAATGTGGCACCATGGCTGACTAGCAAGAGCCTAATGGGCTGTGTCTTGGTACAGTTGACGGACTGTCTTGGTTTGGATTTGGTGGGTTTGCGGACCCTTGAAAAGGCACAGAGTGTTTGCGAACGCTCTGCCAGGCCAACTGGCAATTTGGCATCTTCTTGAAAAGGCCTGGGGCTAGAGCCTGTCTAATTGTCTCGGTGCAGTCTTTGGACTGCCTTGTCTTGGTGCAGTCTGCGGACCGGAAGGTGCGGTTCTCAGGCTGTTTTGGTTTGGCTTTGGTTTGTTTGGCGGGCTGGTGTTATAGTTGTCTGTTGGGGACAGTGCTTGTCTCTAAGTAAGCTAGGGTGCTTTGGATGTCGGTGTTGTTCTACTGAGGCTCGATTAGAAGAGAGGAAGCCTGCGCTTCCAGAAGGTACCCCAAATTTTGATGTATACGTCAAGCACGGCATTGGCCCTATTATGTTTAGCACGTTGTGGAATAAATATACGTGGGACAATGCTGATTTACAGTGGCTGCTTACTGGCACATTTGATGAACAGAAAGTAAATTACTTGCAGGACAAATTGTTTGCGAAGAGGAGCAGGCAGTTGATGTTCGATTCTCTAAGGGTATGGCAGAAGGAAGCCAAGCAGCGACGAATGAGGGCAGAGAAGCAAGCTAGGAGGGGGCAGGCGCAAACAATAACACAGACAGCAATGGCTTATGATAGAGAACAGATCGAGAAAGGCATAAAGTGTGCAGGTAGGAAGTTTTGATTACAAAGTGATAAGTGTTATGTTGCTAGAGAGGAAGGTGAAGATCTCATTGAGGAGTTGTTAGACGCTTGACCCCCACCCCCTTATACCTCTGAACGGATATATCCTACAGTTACAACGTCTCAGGCGTCTCCATCTTCAGCCTCTGGATCCGCTATTCCTAGTCATACTGTTTCTAGACCTGCTGCTTCGCCCCTGTGCCTGACGAAAGTGTAGAAGGAGCAGGCAGGGTCGGGAGCTGTTAGCTCTCCTCTTTCGTCTCTCGGCTCTGCATCTGAAGTTACACATTCTCTTACTCCTGCAACACAGTCTTTGTTCTCGATCATACCTATTTCCTCATCTGCTCTTTCCCCTCCGAGTATGTTACCTCAGACTTTGCAACTATCCGAGACGCCTTTTCATGGAATGCCTGAAGTGAATTGGGCAGCAGCGCATGACTGCATGGAGAGAGTGTTGGTGCGCTCTGCTGTGGGTACTGAGGAAAAGAAGACAGTGGCTTACCAGGCTGCACAATGGGCCCGGAATCCGGTATATAGTGTGGAAGATGTGTGGAGTGTGATGAAAGATTATGAGCCATTTATACAGCAACATGCTCTTAAGCATATGTCGGCTACGCTGATAGGATTGTGGGAACAATGTTTCAAGGGTATTGCACCTCAGATTATCTATGACATTCGGGACAGGATATATACGACAGATATGGCCCCTAATGAGGTTTTCAGTAATATGACGGCATTAGTGGGTTATCGAGGTAGGTTGCTTCAGAAGGTCCCACCGACGGTGACGCAGTTTCCCATGACCCATTTACCACCCCGAAATACCAGAGTTGCGAGATGACTATGACATTGTTACACGCCCACGAGTGGATGCCCGTTTTCAGGAACAGTGGATTTACACTCCTTAGAAGAGGTGTGAGATAGTGTCCCTAAAGGGTCAGTTGCCGGACCCTCGGAAAAATCCAACTGCATACTATAAAGAGTTGACGGAGGCAGCCTCCTTCACTGTGATGACACTAGCTGATATTGAGTTGTTTTTCGTTCTATTGGTACCGGTAGATATATGGAGGCAGGTACATACACAGGATCATGCGGCAGAGCTGGGTGGGACGAGATCCGGGTATGGGATAAGGAACCCAAGCCCGGTGAGAAGCTGAAGGCGGAGTTGTTAGCCTTGCCGGGCATACCATCACTTATATGCATTCCCTCATCCAGCCGAGACGAGTGGACTGGGACAAGTTGACTGTGAGTCGTCAGAAGAAGAACGACAGTGTGTCTGATTTCTTTACTAGGTTTGAAGGGGTATTTTGGGATTTTAGTGGCCAGGATCTGTCACTGGAGGGTGGTGCCCGTCTGTTTGTTAACAGGTTTGTAACTAATTTGCATCCTGAAATTGCAGCTCGGTTGCAGGCTGCGGAAAGTACTTGGACCACCTCATCCCCGTCAGTATTATTGAATATGGCACAGTACTATGAGCATAGGAAGAATGAGGATAAAGAGAAGGTGGGAAAAAAAAGTCAAAGGAGTTGAAGAAGAGTGTGTTACTGCAGCAAGTAACACAGGGATATGGAGGAGGTAGAGGTTCAGGCCAGCGGTTCCCCTGGCCTAACAGTCCTCCGGGTGTGCCCGTTGGGCCCAACCAATGTGTGCATTGTACAAAGGAGGGGCATTGGCGAAGTGAGTGTCCGGAATTGTTACAGAAAGTTGAGGCCTCTAGAAGTCGGGGTTTTAGAGGACGTGGTAGGGAAAGAGGAGGGTGGGGATCGTGCAGTCAGAGAATACCTCGTATTCTCATCAGAACAAGAACTATTTTGACAACCCTCGAGGCAGACAGTACTATCATGACAACTATGACATGGACAAAGTGACAGGGTTGTCCCACAGCTAGGACAGCCGGGGACAAGGTAAGAGACCAGTTCCGGTGGATCAGCGCGGACCCTATGTAACTGCGGATTTGCAAGGCACGGGCAAGACATTTTTGTTTGATACGGGTGCTATGAATAGTTCTGTTTCTCGTTCACTGGTCCCAGGGGCAGCTCTGTCTGACCAAAATAATGTATCGGTAAGTTTTTCAGGCATGCTGGTTGTTAGCCGCATTTCTAAGCCCCTTGCTCTGACTATTGGCCCTTTTACGGTAGATTCGCCATTCCTGTTGACGTCAAATTGCGGGGAGAATTTGTTGGGATTGGATTTGATGAAAAGATTACATGCCACTATCTTTTGTTCTCCTGATGGTGTTTACATGACCATTGGGCCAAAGGTGGCCCGTGCAACACAGTGTTTTGCAAAAGATAAACCCCTCCCTGCTGAGTTTAAAGATGTGCCACATACCTTGTGGGCTACAGGAGAAATGGATGTGGGGTTGCTTCAGATCCGCCGGTCTCTATTAAGATCAAAGACAATGCCATATTGCCCCGTATTCCGCAGTACAAGATCTTGCAAGCAGGCGAAAAGACTTTATTGCACATAAGGCAGGATTTGATCGAGTCTGGTGTGGTTGAAGAGACCGTGGCGAATGTGTGTAATAGCCCCATCCTTCCTATTCTTAAAAAGGCTTCATTGGATTCTTCAGATGATCATCCAGATGTTTATCACTTTGTAATTGACCTCCGTGCAATTAATAAAATTGTAGTGCCCCAGTATCCTGTAGTCCCCGACATTACTACGTTACTGACGATGATTCCCCCATCAGCACAATACTTTTCCGTAATTGATTTGAAGAATGCTTTCTTCAGCATTCCAATTCATCTAGATAGCAGATATCTGTTTGGATTTGCCTTAGCCATCAGGAGCTTTAGATTCTGTTGTGCTCCCAAAGGCTATACAGAAAGCCCTAGTATCTATAGTCAGGCTTTAAAAACTCAATTGAATTCTCAGGTCCTTCCATCAGGTAATGTGCTGTTGCAGTACGTTGGCGACCTCCTTGTCGCTTCTGATACAGAGGATGGTTGTAAAGATTCCATTGCTAAATTGTTGTTACATTTAGCCATAAGGTGTCTCTTTCCAAATTTTAATATTGTCGACAGGAGGTCACCTATTTAGGTCACCTACTGTCGAAGGAGGGTCGCAGACTAACACCTGAGCGCATAGCTGCTATTACTAATATGCCTGTTCCTAGGACCCAACGTGAAGTACATGCATTTATTGGCATTACCTCGTATTGTCGCCAGTGGATCCCTAATTATTCCTTACTAACAAAACCCCTCCTTTACCTGACCACCAAAGAAGTGCATGAACCCCTGCCTTGGACATGTGCATGCCAACAAGCTTTTGAGCAATTAAAGGTTGCGCTTTGTTCTGCTCCTGTGCTTGGTATTCCTGACTACCAGAAGCCTTTTGTGCTCTATGTTCATGAGGCGACGGTTGCGCGCTCTCTGTTCTAACACAGGGTTTTGGTGGTAGGCAAAGGTCCTGCGCTTTTTTTTCTGCCATTTTTGATAACGTCGCCAGAGCCCTCCCGAGCTGCTTGAGACCGTTGCAGCGATGGCGGTTTCTATCAGACAGTCGGCGGGGCTCGTTCTTGACACTGACCTCATGGTAATGGTACCCCATGCTGTTGATACACTTTTGAACCAAACAAAACAAAGACGCAACACCTTACTAGAGCGCGTCTGACTGGATATGAGCTCACTTTGTTCGCTCTGCACATTACCTTCAAAAGATGTGCCACTCTGAACCCAGCCACGTTGCTACCCCTCCCTTCGATGAGCAATGACACAGATGCACATTATTGTGTGTACAGAACGGAAAGGAGACAAAGGGGCAGGTAGACCTGACTGATGTTCCTCTATCTGACTCCCAATGGGAGCTATATGTCGATGGCTCTTGTTTCAAGCTACCAGATGGCATCACCACTGAAGCATATGCAATTACAACGTTATACACTGTAGTTGAGACATCCCGTATCCCATATCAGTCCGCCCCGGCTGCAGAGCTGGTTGCCCTTCTTCGGGCTTGTGAGCTGAGTGAGAGACTCACTGTCAATATTTATGCTGACAGCCAGTACGCCTTCGGGGTCACCCATAATTTCGGGCGCCTCTGGGCGGAGAGAGGTTTTTTGACATCCCATGGACTGAGAATACAAAATGGCCTGTTGATACATAGACTTTTGTCAGCTCTAATGCTCCCCGATAAGTTAGCAATAATAAAACGTAGTGCACACAAGGCAATAACAGATGATGTTGGAAGAGTAAATGCATTTGCAGACCGAATAGCTAAAGAACAGCTAGGTAAAAGATGAAAAAGATGTTTGTGGCAGGTCCTGCTAGGTGGGTCCCAGACAATGGAATGTTTGAAGACACATTAGAAAACATTAGGGAGATACAAAGCGAGGTGACCCTAGACAGATTGGCAATATGGCAGGAGAGTACAGGGCGTCTGGATGAGGATGGGTGTTGGGCTGACAAGTCCGAGAAACAGCGCTGGATGCTTCCCAATTCCTATGTACTCCCTGTGGTTACCATGGCCCATGGCCCAGCCCACATTAGTGCCAAGGGAATATGCAAAGTGTTGGACCCACTATAGCAGAATTACAACATTTCCAAAGTAGCCACCCATCTAGTGAAACACTGTATTATTTACATGATACATAGTCCTGGGAAAGGTACTCCTACACCCTCAGGTAACTTTACACCCCCTTCCTTCCCTTTCCAGGTTCTCCAGATGGACTTCATCGAAATGGAACGAGTTAACAACTTGAAATATGTACTGGTAGTGGTTTGTGCATTCAGTAAATGGATTGAGGCTTACCCCGTTAAAGATAATACAGCTATGGCAACAGCGAAGGCACTCTTAAAAGAGTTCTTCCAGCGCTTCGGATTGCCACGTTTGATTTGGAGTGAGAACGGAAGCCACTTCAATTCAAAAGTTATCAAATTGGTGTGCAAAGGCCTGCATTTTAAGCAGAAGTTTCATATAGCGAACCACCCCCAGTCAGCAGGCCTGGTTGAGAAGTATAATGGTACTCTCAAACTGAAGTTAGCATAGATACAAGAAAGCACAGGATTACGATGGCAAGATGTGTTACCTTTAGCCTTGTTATCTACTGGATGACCGCAACCTCTAGGACAGGGTTGTCACCACACGAAGTGGTCTTCGGCCGCCCTGCTAATATCTGGGGCGTCCCAAGTCCCAAGCGCTTTTCTGAGATAGAGTATCCTTTACTTGTGGACTATTTGTTTGAGTTAACTAAAGATCTTCGTTCTCTTCATCACAGATCCAGGAGACACTGCGACTGGAATCAGAGGGGCCCGGGTATCAGCTACAGCCCGGCGATTACATATTGGTGAAAAACTTCCAGAGGAAGAGCTGCCTGGAGCCTCGTTGGAAAGGGCCACTGTTGGTCCTCCTTGCCACTCGCACTGCGGTGAAACTTGACAGTCAAAAGCACTGGGTGCCTCAGAGCCACTGTAAACGGGTCCCTCTAATGCCTCCCTATGATAAGTGAGCACTTGAAGGCATTGCTGACCAGGAAGGGGAATGGGTGCACGTTTCGTTCCCTTTTCTGATGCCCGGTTGAGGTGGGCGCAGACGGCCGAGGAGAGTGATGCTGCCCTGCTTGAGGCGCCCCCCCGCAGATAAGGGCCGCCCCAGTTTCTCCCATTTCTGAGCCACAAGATTCTGAGTCTCAGTGCCCATCTGATCCTGAGTTTCACCCCCTTTTTGTTGATAAACAGTGCCTAGAGCCACCAGGTATAATCTATGTCCCCGGCAGAAGGACAGTGCCCCGGAGGGACAGTCTAGCAATTAGGGAAGGACTTGAGACCAGGGCGTGGATACTGTGTTTAAGGTGCCTGTGATAGAGTAGGGTGAGCTGAACAGGTACACTGACCTGAACACTGGACACGATAGTTGAGGGTACTTGCCAAGGAGGGAGGGTGCCCTATCCTGAAAGAAGAAGGATTTATTTCCAGCGAGGGTTGCGATCGCACAGCCCCTTCGAGGAAGTGCTTCATAGCACCATTGTTGATGAACAATAGGAGCCTACCAGCGAGGCTCTAGACGGACGCTGGGTGACTTGTGTCCCTCTGGTCGGTTGTATTCTTGTGGCTCCAATTCCAAGGCTTCTTCCCATGTACCCATTTGGTCGTGCAGTCATGAGGGAGGAACAGGCCCTAGTGGCTCCACCACCAGAGCAGAATGGTCCTGGCTGGTCTAGCTGGTGTACTAAGAGAGTAGTAGTGATTTTCCTCCTCATTGTAATGATCATACAGTTCGGGGTGGTGTGGTATTTAGAAGAACACCATCCAGTCCACACTCTGATAGGGACTACCCCGGTTCCATCAGAGCACCTGTTTGTCACAATGGCCCACATAAGGAAAGACATAGACAGATATATGTTGAAAATGCCTTTGTATGGATGCTTCATCAGGTTCACACTGAGACTAATACAATGAATTGCTGGGTGTGTGGGTTACTCCCCTCTGTTATGTACAAGAATGACCAACTAGTGTCCTTACCCCTGTCGTACTTAGGTAGTTGTGAGGCGTGGTTCCATTTGCTCTCCATGGTGTGTTATATTCATTATCATGCTGATGCTATGGACATAACGGAATATGATTATGAGACAGTTCTGGAATACATAGTAGTACACCAGGGTTACACTCTGGGAACAGATAGAAAGGAGGGTACCTTACATCCCAATGCTTGCATGAATGTATAGGACAATAATAAAAATGTCACATGGTTGCAAGATGAAATGTTGAATTTTCAGGGATTCAATGTCTCTTAAATACTTTCACTGTTTCTATGCACGAAATATCAGTAGAGACACAGTTATCCCCGTACCTGTGATCGGTACTGCAGCTAGTTTCTGTGTCAAATGCTTTGGGAGTGTTCTGGTGGTACAGAGCTGCTGAAATTATACATATTGATTGAACACTACTAGTAGCCCACCTATACTCACGCCTCCTAATCTATACTTTATCTGTGGAGCACATGCTTATACATGGCTCTCTAGTAGATGGGCTGGTTGGTGTTACGTCTCTTTTCTTTTACCTCCCGTTTATATCGCACAATCCAACTATCACAAGGACCACAGACTGCAACAGAGAAGTGTATACTTGTCCCGAGTGAGGAGAGTTATTGACACAGCAGATATTGATCACACGGATACCACTTTGCAGCAATTCACGGATGCCATGAAGGGTATAGTACACTTTTGGGGACCTATGTTTAACAGTCTTAGCCTTCGCCCCCTCAGCAGGGTTGTAGAAGAGGTCATTAATACTACAGCAGGCATACTCAATAACCTTACAGCTGAGCTCCAGGCTACCAGGCTCGTTGCTCTTCAAAATTGCATAGTTTTAGACATCATCCTTGCAGATAGGGGTGGAGCTTGTTGCGTCATCAGCAGAAGCTGCTGTATCTACATCCCAGACCACGCCCCTAATGTATATTCTGCTATCCAGAAGCTACATAGGCTTCCATCTGACATTCATCACGATAATGGTTCATGTTCCTTGACAGGGTGGTTCTGGGGTCTGCTATCATCCTGGGTTGGAAGATACTCCTTTTTCTAGTAATTATCACAGGTGTCATCTTCACATGCTGCCTATGTGTCAACTGTCTTCCAGCATGCTGTACCTTTTGTGTGGGCAAGCTCACCCTACCCCTAAATTGCCAGGACAAAATAATAAAGTCTCCACTGTGATGATGCACGTAGGTCACTAGAGCCGAATCTCCATCTCTGAGAGGCATATTAAATTAATAATGGTCCGCCACCCATGGCCATACACCGCAAGTGAGGTGTATGGGCGCTGCGGCAGGTAATCATTAAAATGCACGGAGACTGTGCACGGAGCATGTCGTGACAGTGTCAGTGACAATGTCTGCATGCTGCTGCTAATACTTAAACTATTTGGCCCCGTCCCCCAGCCCAGGCCCAGAATCAGAGTCTCTCAGCTCAGAGCCAGCTTGTATTTGTGCTGAGGGGGCCCCTTGAACCTCAAGGGCCCCCGCACCGTGGAGGCTGCAGGGGCCAATGTTAAGCCAGTGACACGTCTTCCTGACTGCAGGGACATGGCCAATCCTCAATCCTCACTCCCCATTCATTATCTCTCACCTTCACCCTTATCCTTCACTTCCCATTCTTCACACATCCTCCCTCACTCCTCATCCTTCACTCCTCACTTCTCATCATTAGCACTCATTCATTTTCCTTTATACTCCTTTCCTCACCCCTCAATTGTAGTTCATCACTCTTCAGTCCTTCTCTCATCACCCTTCATCCCTCACTCCTCATTATTATTCATTATAAATCACTATTCACTCTTAATCTTTAGCTTTGCATACCCCACTTTTCATTTCTCAATTCCCATGCCTAAGGGATGAGGAATGATCAACAATGAGGATATGAATGAGGAATGAGGGATTCTGGTGAAAGTATGATAAACAAGGGATGAATGGTGAGAGATTAAGAACGAGGAGTGAGGGATATGGAGTGAGTTGCAAGGAGTCAGTGCTTTAAAAATAATGTGAATAAAAGAGTGAGTGTTGGTGAATAAAATATGATAAGGTTGGGAAGAGGTGGATGTATGATGTCACTCTAAACGTTACTGCTGTGCAAGTGTACGGTGCCTTGCTGTGCTGCTATGCGTGACATGTAAATCTGCCCCCTGGTGTTTTTGACTTCTGAAGTTGCTCTAAGGCCTGCTAATTAGAACACGGCCCCATGTGCTCAGTTTAAATGAATAGTTATTTTATTGTTTAATTGTATTACTTGTTACTCTGCTAAATCAGCTACTTTTGTCTTGGACTTCTATGCAGTGGGACAGAGTTCTGATAAAGAGTGTTGGAGAGAAAGATGTGTATTGCCATGTACACCTAAAACATAACGTGGTTGTAGGCTCCATATTCGTCCTGCAGCTTGGGTTGTAGGATATACTCGTTATGTGTGAGAAGCATTTGAATCTTAATTTGGTAACATTTATAAAGAATGTCCCATAAAAATAAAATGAGCACCTTATAGGTAATCTGGGGTGAAAAGACTAGTAGTAAGGTCAGATGTGAATTTCCTAACCCGTTCCACTAAATTGGGAAAAGGAAGTATATTCTGCCTGTGCTTGGCTGAATGCTTTCCAGAAGCTATACACGTTTCTGTCTGAGATTCATGCCCTATTTTAGCCATTATGAGTTTTGCCTGTCAGCTGCTCCAGCAAAGGCCTGGTGTTGAGATGGAAAAGTCTCTTGCATGGTAACGGATGAGCACCTGAACCCGGAGTGACCCAACTGCATGTTGATCTAGAACCCTGGTTACAAATTGGTCAAGCTACATGCACAGATCATCCATGCATGCCATCACATAGGCCTACCTTTATGGACTGCTGTCTACCATAGACCAGAGGGGGTGCCAAAAGTGCTTCCCTCATAACGAGTTAGGCTACTACCCTCACCCAGAGTTGTGAAATACATGCCAAGTGGCGGTGCATACCCATTTGGTGAACAGCAGGATGACCAGGCTGTTTCCTGTGATTTAGGAGTGGAGACAATCAGTCCATGGGGTTAAAGTTCCGCGGCTGTGTTGTCAACTCACTTAGCTTACATGGGAGGAATGTAGCAGTGTGAGATGTGTGCATGTTCAATGTGAGCTAAAGACTGCATATATTTGTGCCTGTGAGAGTGCATAACATGGAGGCTCATGGGTTCGCTTTTGGGAAGCCCAGGGTCTAGAAAGTGCTAAGATGGAGGTGTAGAGTGCAGACCCAGACAAGAGATGTGGCTTATTGACTTTCCTAGGTCTGGGGGGGGGGAGCTATACTTGGAGGGGAGCAGAAAGCCTTCTGTGCACATAAAAGCATCTTATGATGTAGGAAGGGTCCTGGGCAGTGCTGGGCAGAGAGGCAGGAGCATAGTTTTTATGGTAGATAGTGGGACTGATAAAGTTCACACTACAGGAACACAGACTCATGAAAGTTGGGAGGCTGAATCCTTTGCACCTTTGAGAGACATATATCGCTGGAGGCTGACATTGAGGTGTAACACCTTTGCTGTATCCATGACCTCGGTTGTAGGTCCATCAGCTTTGGTGCCGTACCTGCTCAGGCAACCTGGCCCCTGTACAAGGAATATAATCAAGGAGTAGACATCTCAAAGAGCCCAACACCCCCAGCATGATTATCAAAGAGCTAGGCACAAAATCACATTTGTGTCTATAGAGACAATTTTCACCAGGTGGACAATTCTGCTTGTCAAAATGACTAGCAAATTTGAATTTATCCTCCTGCCTACATAGAATAGATGTTTCTCTTTTGAGAAGCCTCTTCCCCACAATCCCCATAAAACATGAGGGTGTTCCCTTTCAATTCTCACTTTGCAAAGGAAAAAAGTGCTGAAATTCAGAGGATGAATTTGTGTTTGAGTCATGGTTCGAGACTACCTACAAAGCGTTTGTGATCAACAAACTCAGTTATGTGAGCATTCACATAATTTTAAAATACCAGGATCATGAAATATATTCAATCTTGCCCTTGAGCCTAAATGTACAAGATTAAGTTTTCTATTCTCGGAATTCTAGTTTGTGAAAGTAAAATTTTACCAATCCTTAGTCTGTGAATTGGGAAGGTGATTTCACATTCTAAATTTTCATTTAAAAAATTTACTAAATGTAGGCTGCGAATCTAGGCTTGATAGCTGTTTAATTAAATTTGTGCTGTAGAAATTCACCACGTACTACTGTTTTTTTCAAAATTTCTCAAGACGGGTTCTCCCCAATCCCAATTAAGAAACCTAAAGCAATCCTAATGGAGGTAGATATTATGTCCCAGGCATGTCTAGTGACAGTGATGAAAGTGGACCATGATTCTACACTAGTAGTAGAGGTGGGTGGGTCGCACTGATGGTTGAAGTGGGCCATGCCAGTGGTGTGAATGAGCTGCATCCTAACATGAAACATTTTGGGGACTAGATATTATTATATGATGGTGAAAATACATTGTCTAATAAATACTGAATTTCCAGTTTTTGCGGTTTCCATAGGATGTTAACAGTGACAACCATGAGGTACAGCATGTACAGAACAATCATATCTTAAATTTGGTTCCTTTTTTACAATCATTACTTGGGTGTTTCATTTGATAGCTGCAGTTTGAACACTAATATTGTAACCATCATGGATAATTTTTAGTAGATTGACTTGTTTTGGCCTAGTTAGTGTATCTAAAATTGTGTCATCTTTTTGATGTATTTAATTGTAATAATGCTAGTGTTTAGTTACTAATTTATTGCTTTTTTGTTTACAAAGTATATTTATTCGTAGAAGCTCCATTATCCATTATCAGTAATTCTCAGTGTAGGATGGGACTATGGAATCACCAATATCGACGGGTCACAATATCGAAAGACAAAATATCAAAAAGTACGTTTCTATACCGTTTCTATACTTAACTCACATATATGTGCGTTGGTGAGATATATCTTCAAGGTCCGTAGATGTGGAGTTAAGAACAGTAAATCAATACCTCCCTCTGGGCAGCCACGTGTTCGATATTATGTCCCTCGATTATAAGGTTACCATAATGTCACGGATTGATATTTGGGATTTGATATTGCCTACTACAATTGTTATTCTCCAGATGCTTGAAACTGGCCATATTACCCCAAATAAGGGAAATTACATTCTAAGACAGAGATTTAGACTACTATCATGTTACCTTGCAGTAGTGCCTCATAGTTGTGCCTCCAGAAATCAGTGGTGGCTCTTCCGCTAAGGTGGAGGAGCATTGCCCCACTGCTCTATGAGCAGTGCAAGGGAAAAATAAAATGATGATAACAGAACATTATTACCATTTTTATTTTTAGTATCATTGATTGGAGCCAGGTTAGAGAGGGGCGGGGCTGGGCTCATTTCAGAGGGAGGAGTGGATGGTGCACTATAAGTGCGCATGACGGTTTGGCCGGCCGTCTTGGGCCAGCCAAACATTCATGTGCACTTAGCATGTTCTCCAACTGTTGCACAGCCTGTGTGGAGAACATGCACAGGCTCCTACTCCCTGTCTGAGCGCCAAACCACAGCACTCAGACCAATCACAACGCTGCTGTCAAGCAGATGACAGCAGCGTCATGATTGGAAGCCGGTCACCAGGAGAACAGAGATCAGGTAAGTATTCTTTATTTTTTTTCTGTTTTTTTTCTAAACCCCCACCCCCACCACCGTTCCCTGCCAGCCCTCACTGCTAGAAATTGAAGATTAGCTACACACGTCTACATGAGTCTACATTAATAAAAAACAGACAGGTTTTGTATCTCAGTATTTGATGGAAGCAAAGTGAAGGTGAATCGAGAACATTATTAAAATGTCATGGAACTTTGACTTAGTTTGATATTGGATTGCACAGGGATATTGACTTTCATGAAACTGTTTGATGCAATAGTTAATCTGTATATTTCCTTCCTTCCTTCCTACTTTCCTATCTTCCTTCCTCCCTTACTTCTCTTTGATTTCCCTTACATTTTTCTTCTCTACCTTCTTTTTACTTTTCTTCCTTCCTTTTTTCCCTCACATTAGTCTTTTCTTTTGTCCTTTTCATTCGGCTAGCTTTTTTTTCTTTCTTTCTTCTTTTGTTCTTTTTTATTTTAAATCTCTCTTTTCTATTTCTTTTTTTTGTTCCTTTTTAGGTCTCGCTGAGACAGCGCTTTAGCGCTGCTCTGGCGAGACTTATAGTAAGCGAGTTTTGGAAGTGCAAACGAGTGCTTTCAGGCCTCCAAATACAGTGCATGTGCTCCGGGCGCGCGCACCATTTGGCAGCCTGAAAGCACTCGTTTGCACTTCCAGATCCCCCACCATTTGGCAGCCTGCACACCATTTGCTTTCACTTTCGCCGCTTGTTTTGTTTGGCATTACCCACTTTCAAAATGTTCCCATGGGTTGTTTGGTCCGAATCGAAATGCACCCTCCACCTCCTAATGACTGACTAACATCTAAATTCGGCTCTTCTTTGCGGACACGAGAACTCATTGGTGCACTTCGAGTCTTGCCTCAGTCAAATCACTTGACTTTTTATTTTTATTTTACATTTTACAGAATGATTTTCCAACTTTGCAGGATCAAGTCATGATAATCGTGCATTTTAAACGAAATCACTTGCTAAAATCGAAGACCCCCTCTTAAATCATATTCACCATCTCCTCTTTTCTGAGATTCCTTGTTTGGGGTTTGGGGCCTAAACACATGCGCTGTTAATATCTAGTGCTTGTGCACATATTTACTTCACTAAAGCACACGCTGTGTGCACCCATATACATAGTGCTACTGCCCGCCCCTTCTTCCTTTTCTCCTCCCCCTCCCACTTGCCTCACATTATTACATAGTAATCAAAAAACATCTTCTAATGAGGCCATAATTTTATCGCGCTCTGGAGCCTTACATGTTATCATGTGCTGTGGCATTATATTAAGCTAGTGCTAAACATTGCCTACTTCTCCGTAATCCTATTTTGTTTAGCAGTTTTATGCCGATTTTGCGTTGTATTAGGCAAAACTGTTGGGTCGTAGTCAAATTAGCTGCGTAATATTAGTACATGCAAGGAGCTTAATTTAGGGCGGTGCATGCCGAGACTCATTTCTTTAAGTTTTGTTTTTAGTATTTAAATGGCCGATTAAGTTTTGTTTTTAGCAAAAATTAAATGCGTTTATAAACCAATACTTTGAATACATATGTTAGAACTGAGAACCCGGAGATGTTCTTATGATGGGAAAAGCCTAAACATTGTGATAAAAGAATTGCCTTTACAAAAGCTGCTGCCATTGCTTAAACTGTTATCCTCTTCCTACATTTTCCGGTGCTTGTTTACTGCTGTCCTCCCTTAGGATGTTTTTACGACCACCTTTTAACTTGTCGACACATGTTTGTAGTCTCCAGACTTGTTAGAACAACAGATAAGGCTGTGGAATGGCTCCAAGACAGTGTCTACTTAGTTTCACCACAAACCCCCCACCCACTTAGCCTTAGGCTGTTTCTAGGCAGTCAGACGAGGTGTTTGTAAACAAGGCTGCTTCTTCTCCATCCTTGAGGTAAACACTGCATACTCCTTTGTAATCCTATTTTTTTTGCCAAGTTTGTGTTGTATTAGGCTAAACTGTTGGGTCGTGGTCAAATTAGGTGCGTAATATTAGTACGTGCAAGGAGCTTAGTTTAGGGTGGTGTGTGCTGGGACGCTTAGCACTGTTTTAAGCTTTTTTCCTTTAAACATTGTAGTCACAAAAGGACTTATATTTTTAAGGTGCTTAAGCATGGAAATTTATACAAGCCCGTAATGTTAGCGCCGCCAAGCAGGGATAGGTTTGTTAGAAATTCTTTGGGGAATAGGCCTGCAGTCGCTTTGTATTTCCAGACCGGGACATATATATTTTTTGGGGCCTAAACACATGCGTCGTTAACATCCAAAGCCTGTGCACATATTTACTTCACTAAAGCACACGCTGTGTGCACCCATTTACATAGTGCTTCTCGCCGCTCCCTCTTCCTCTGCTCTCCCCCTCCCCCCCCCCCTTGCCTCATCATTACGTAGTTCTCAAAGAAATCTTCTAGTAGGGCCTATATGTTATCACGTGTTATCACGTGCTGTGGCCTACTCCTCCGTAATCCTATTCTTTTTACCATTTTTATTATTATTTTGCGGTGTGTTAGGCAAATCTGTTGGGCTGTAGTCATATTAGGGCCGTAATATTAGTACTTGGAAGGAGCTTAATTTAGGGTGGTGTGTGTGGAACACTTAGCATTTTATTTTAGCTTTTCTCCTGTAAACATTGTAGGCATTTAAATATTTTTAATTTTAAGGTTCTTTGGCATGGAGATATATACAAGGCCCTAATGTTTGTGCCTGTAAGGAGGTACGGGATTGTCCGAATTCATTTTAGGATAGGTGCGCATTCGCTTTGTATTTTGCGTCTGGGACATGTTTTTTTTGTTTGGGGCCTAACACATGCGCTGTTAACATGTAGTGCTTGTGCACATATTTATTTCAGTAAAGCACACGCTGTGTGCACCCATATACATAGTGTTACTGCCTGCCCTTCCTTTGCTCTCTCCCCCCCCTTGTTTGCCTCACATTGTCACGTAGTTCACAAAGAAATCTTGTATGAAGGCCAATTAAGTCAGTATGCAGACGATATGTTTTAGTAAAACTGTTAAATGTACAGCTAGGTCAAATATAGTTTAGAACATGTGGCCTTTTAACTAAAGATTATCCAACTTAAAAAATGCGGCGTTAAAAAAACCGAAATGTTGGTACATGCCAACATGCTTAAAATGCACACTCGCCAGTTAAGTAAGTGTGCAAACAAAAGTTTTAAATTATTTGGAGGGTACACCACTGTACAGCGTGTATATTACACACAAATTACAACAATAAACACTCTACTCCCTAACATATCCTACCAGCTGTAAAAATGCATTACCTTATTAGAAATAACTGTATGCAAAGCATTAATTAAAATTACATGCGCTTTCGGTCTTTTGCTGAAACACCCTTCCAAAACTTTATTACAGCCTTTTTTTTTTATCGTAGCATTAGATTTTCCCAACTATAGCACAAATCCTTACATTGTGCATTACTGTTACTGCTACCACATCCCCCCTCAAACAGCATACCTTATTTTAGCAACAGGTCGCCGTATCCTGCAGAGCGATTTCTTTGATGAAAACGCCCACAGACGAATTCACACTCAAACATCTACATTTCACTAACATCCACCTAGCTGTCTGTAGGTCACTGGCGCCACCTAAATTAACATACAATACTAGATGAAAGAACGCAACAATTGACAGGATCAACCGACTGGCATCAAAACAAAAACAAGCATTTTCAATGCAATAGGTCTCGCATTTGCAAAAGTGTAAGCTATTGGCATTGTTCATGACAATGCCTTTATCTATTTTATAAAACAAACACATAAATAAATGCCATTATCATTTACAATGCCAATAGCTAGTGTTGCATTATTATTAGCAATACCAACTGCTCACACTTTTATAATGCGAGACCTATTGCATTGCAAATGCTTGTTATCGCTTATGTCTTTTACTTCTTCAAGGTTTTAATAAAAATGTACCTTTAATATAAAGCACAGCATTTATATCCAAACTCTTAAACAGCCAAAATTTGAAACTTTTTGTAAGATTTGACAAGTATAATTTATTAATATTAGTTGTGAAAGGATAATTCGCACAGCAGATTTTTTCCAACTGCTGTGTTTGAAACGCAGGTTGTGACAGGCTGTTGCTCAATATGTTGTCAAGAAGCCAGGTTCTTCCAATTCATCGTGATTGTCATTTCGCTTTTATAAGCTGCATTTTATGTCACAAAACATCTTGTTTCTTTTATACTGAAAAAATCCCCTAAAGTGAAACATTCTGTCAATGTGTACAAAAATTACCATAGTGACTTCCTGTGATCTATACAGCTGCGTTCATATGCCACCTCTTTACAACCTTCATTGTTATTCACATTTTTTTTCTTGATACAAACCCCGAAATTGAATAGGAGAATTTATTTTTTGTAGAGGATCTTGTGCCCTCTGCTGGGCAAACATATCTAGTACTGGTGAAAATCTCTTGAAGGTTTATGTGCATCTTTTGACAATCACATGCGAGCACACACACACCCGCACACACTCACTCAGTCACAGAGGCCTCAGTGGCATTTGAGCTTCATAAACTAAAACATGTATGTTCACCGATAACATGAATGTTCAGCAAAGAAACTTTGAAGGCACGATCACAAAATATTTTTAAAAGGAGTTCTTCCATTTCCTTGCGGTAAATACAAGTAGTGCTTTCTTCAAACACATTTTACCTCCGTATTATTAAATAGGATTCTGGTGGTGGTAATGTTAGACAAGAAAGTTTGTGTGCCTTTATTGTGGTAGTTATGTGTTTTTTGTTCTGCTGTGTTTTTTAGCTGCAGTATCGCACTGTGACTTGTTGTGTTAGGCTGTGGTTGTTGCTGTGGATTCTGGCTTGACTGTTTTGTTGTGGTTTACCCTGTTATATTTTAATTGTGTGGTTCTGTTGCTTTGCATATGTTATTCTGTTCTGTTGTTTACTTTATACATACCAGTCAAATACAGCTCACAAGTAAGAATGTAAGGTCCAAAGTTCATTTAAAGGGAAAAAGTATCAACTGAATGTCATACATGAATTGAAGAAAGTTGATAAAGTGGCACTTACAAATATAGCTTTAATCACTTTACTGAAAGCTAACTGTCCACCCACAGTCACCACTAAAGGAAGCACGTGCTGCTCATATAGGATGTCAGAGAGAGCCCTTTTCTAGGAACAGAGCTTCTTTATTTGCAGAAAAGATCATTTTTTTGCGCTAGAGCGTGACTCACACCTCTTCTATATAAATATTTGTTCCAGGAGGAAGAATCTGTAATAACAGCCGTGAGGGGAACGGCTTACCTTGCTAGCACCGCTTTTGCTCCAGTGAACGCCGTGAGGGAAACGGCCAGCATCTCATCGCTTTTCGCCCTCTGCAACAGCCGTGAGGGGAACGGCCAGTAGCTTCACAGGACTACCAGTCCCAGCAGCCCTCCAGCCCTCCTGCGGTGTCGCGCTGAAGCGCTATTTAAGGCGTGCACACCACCCGCAGCGCGGGTCCTTTTGAAAACGCCGCGAGGGGAACGGCTTACCTTGCTAGCACCGCTTTTGCTCCAGTGAACGCCGTGAGGGAAACGGCCAGCATCTCATTGCTTTTCGCCCTCTGCAACAGCCGTGAGGGGAACGGCCAGTAGCCTCACAGGACTACCAGTCCCAGCAGCCCTCCAGCCCTCCTGCGGTGCCGCGCTGAAGCGCTATTTAAGGCGTGCACACCACCCGCAGCGCGGGTCCTTTCGAAAACGCCGTGAGGGGGAAGGCTTACCTTGCTAGCACCGCTTTTGCTCTAGTGAACGCCGTGAGGGAAACGGCCAGCATCTCATCGCTTTTCGCCCTCTGCAACAGCCGTGAGGGGAACGGCCAGTAGCCTCACAGGACTACCAGTCCCAGCAGCCCTCCAGCCCTCCTGCGGTGTCGCGCTGAAGCGCTATTTAAGGCGCGCACACCACCCGCAGCGCGGGTCCTTTCGAAAACGCCGCGAGGGGAACGGCTTACCTTGCTAGCACCGCTTTTGCTCCAGTGAACGCCGTGAGGGAAACGGCCAGCATCTCATTGCTTTTCGCCCTCTGCAACAGCCGTGAGGGGAACGGCCAGTAGCCTCACAGGACTACCAGTCCCAGCAGCCCTCCAGCCCTCCTGCGGTGCCGCGCTGAAGCGCTATTTAAGGCGTGCACACCACCCGCAGCGCGGGTCCTTTCGAAAACGCCGTGAGGGGGAAGGCTTACCTTGCTAGCACCGCTTTTGCTCTAGTGAACGCCGTGAGGGAAACGGCCAGCATCTCATCGCTTTTCGCCCTCTGCAACAGCCGTGAGGGGAACGGCCAGTAGCCTCACAGGACTACCAGTCCCAGCAGCCCTCCAGCCCTCCTGCGGTGTCGCGCTGAAGCGCTATTTAAGGCGCGCACACCACCCGCAGCGCGGGTCCTTTCGAAAACGCCGTGAGGGGAACGGCTTACCTTGCTAGCACCGCTTTTGCTCCAGTGAACGCCGTGAGGGAAACGGCCAGCATCTCATCGCTTTTCGCCCTCTGCAACAGCTGTGAGGGGAACGGCCAGTAGCCACACAGGACTACCAGTCCCAGCAGCCCTCCAGCCCTCCTGCGGTGTCGCGCTGAAGCGCTATTTAAGGCGCGCACACCACCCGCAGCGCGGGTCCTTTCGAAAACGCCGTGAGGGGAACGGCTTACCTTGCTAGCACCGCTTTTGCTCCAGTGAACGCCGTGAGGGAAACGGCCAGCATCTCATCACTTTTCGCCCTCTGCAACAGCCGTGAGGGGAACGGCCAGTAGCCTCACAGGACTACCAGTCCCAGCAGCCCTCCAGCCCTCCTGCGGTGTCGCGCTGAAGCGCTATTTAAGGCGCGCACACCACCCGCAGCGCGGGACGCACGCGGGCTGCGCCCGGGAGAAGCCCGGGCTAAGGGTGGGCCCGTCCTTGCCCATCAGTGACTGGAAGAGGCTGGGCTGGGCCACATCTCTATCATCTGATTCCAAAGAACCCCCATCAAGGACATAAGGTACTGTTGAGAACTGATATTTGTGTCGACCCATTGACTTTGGGGTTTATACTGGGTAACCTACCACCTGTTTCATCATGTTTAAACCTACTCTCCCTAAACGTGTCCAAGGGGCTCGTGCATGTGTTACCAAACATTATCAAACCAAATCAAGAGCACCTGAGGCCAAACTCCCTACAGCAATAGATCTAATGCTTCAGAAAGCCATTGGTGTGGTTAACTCAGAAATAGAAATGACAGAACGCCGTCTTTCCTTAACTCCCGATTTACCATCTATGGGGTCATCTGTTCATCCAATCGAGGTAAATGAACCACATTCCAGTCAGAATTGTTCCCTACCGGTTGTCATTACCCAAGATTCCTTATTAACATCTATGGATACTGAGGGTTTTAATTCTATACCCCCCAAAACCAGGGAAAAAGGAAAGCTGCAAGGGTTGGAAATAAGAGTAAGAAGACTAAGGGGAGGCTGATAAAGGAAACTGTGTATTCTAGCACTCGAACACCTGTCCCTCTTTCACCATTACCACCTTGCCTGGACACAGTATATCCATCTTGGTTACATGTAGTAGTGACCGATATTGTTGGCCAATGTAGGTCCATTATAAAAGAGGAGGTAGCCCCAATATTAAATTTAATACAAAGCCTTACGAAAGTACACACTGACCCTGACCAAAATCCCATGGTTAGTACTTCTAACTCTCAAAATGATGGGCTGCTTATAGCCCAGATTCCATCACCAGACTTAGTATCTACTCAACGTAAACCTGGGTCTGCTCAGGCAACCAAAGCCCGCATACCCACAGAGGAATCCCTTGCATATAATGGTCCTACATTAAAACTAACAAAACGGAATGCGCAAAGTATCAGAAGGCCCTCTTCACACAACCTCCATTTACAAGATCCATGCCCAAGTAATTCCATTCCTTTAGTGGGGAATACCAGCAATAGAGAAATTATAGCCACCCCTACTACGACTCATAAAATTTTTGCTGATAACAATAATGAGATTATTCCTACAAACTTGCCAACGATCAACCTCCCCCCAGCGGCATCTCCGTATGTGTCTATTTTGACTGGCATTCCCGAACTTAAGAACGGCACATAGGAAAATCACTTAGATTTACGAAATAAAGTTCTTTTTTGGCTGGCAATACACAAACAATTTCCATACGAGATGGCCAATGAGCTATTAATTTTAGGTACCCACAGAATAATAAAAAAATATTTGCCCAACCTACATTACCCTTAGGTTATCAAACTTCAATTAACGCCTCTCCCCTCGATTTTTTTTATCCCCAACTACCTTGGGTGCCCGTTCCTCACCGAACTGGTTCTATTACTTCAGACTTTGGGTTATCCCAAAATATTTCACAAAGGCCTAACCTGAATTTACCACCCTTCAGAATCCCTGATTATAATCGATTTGCTCCGTTAGAGGATGTTGATTGACTGGTCGGTCCGACCGATCCAATACTCGATAATAGGGTTTTGTCGTGTTCTTTGACTCCTGATGGCAACACTTCGATCAACCTTACCCCAGGCTTCACATGTGATCAGAAAGCCGGGATTATTCCAATAAAAACAAATCCTTTATATTTGGGTTTTACAACCAGCTCAAACTCCCCTCCCTCACATGCCATTTCCCAACACATCCCTACCACTAATGACCCTTATTCTCTTAATGTTACAACCACTGAGTCAAATCTGCTCTTGCCTTCTCCCTTGTCTTCTGCCTCGTGTTGGAGCCGGCCTTGTGGCGTGGTCCTGTTCCCCCTCGCTAAGCCGCACGAGGTCCCATGCACCTCGGGGCTCCTCCATTTTGGATTATACGTCACTCCACGTGACCACCTACGTGAGCCTGCTCTACCCGGCCTCGGTCCCAGCGAGGCCCGACATCGAGGCGCCAACCCCTGGCCCGGGGGATACCACGTGAGCCCTTCCCACCCCCGGCGGAGGGCAGTATCGATGGGACCCCCAACCGTCCTTCCACACCTAGGTGCGATCGCCCCACAGCTCTCTGGGGCCTGGCGCCTCTCCTGCTGGGCGTCTGGCCGCGCCCTACCCGGCCTCTCCGCCCTCCTGGGCGCCAGGGTCCGGACATCAAAGGGCTCCAGACCTATATCTGGGGCGACCCGGTAACAAGACGACAGTTGTATCCCGGAGTCAAGAGCCCTGCTGATCGGATCGCGGCTGACCCTACGGAGAAAGACTCTTCCTAAAACCACACTCTGAGCCCTGCTGACGACGTCGCGGCTCCATCGTGCTTACAAGACCTTCACGAACCTTTGGGGCCCTGCTGACGCTGTCGCGGCCCGACCTTGCTGAAACGTACCATCAGAGCCCAGCTGACCTCGTCGCGGCTCGACCGAAGCGGACCTACCACCGGAGCCCTGCTGACTGTGTCGCGGCTCGACCCTAGCGGAACTACCACCCGAGCCCTGCTGACGCTGTCGCGGCTCTCCACGTCCGAGCCGCTCTGAGACCAGCACCCAAGGTCTGGCGCAGAGCCTTCCCGTACCCTGCTGGTACTAAGACTGTCCCGCTACCCTATCCCTCCAAGGACATTGAGACTCTTACTGGATCACTCGATCCCACTGTAAATATTGAACGTGCTCCTTTTTATATAAAGAACCAAGATAAGCAACTGATACGGAGTCCTGTGTGGTGGTGTTGCTGGGCCTAGTACGATCATAGGAGAAGGACCTCTCCTAGGAGGCTTCTCAGCGGCGCTCGGCTATACCTTTGCGGTAGGAAGGTGCCCCGGAGTAGTCCCCCCGACTCCCCGGTGGTCCTCCCTCCAACATTTGGTGGCCAGCGACGGGATCCGAGCCAGACGCAATCGTACAGGCAAGTAACGCACCCACTACCTTACCAGACGGAAAAAGAAAAAGGGAACCATGGACGGCCAAGAAGCAACCGTGGCCGCAACCTTCCAGCTGGAAAAACTGGAAGAATACACCCACAAAGAACTAAAACAATTCTGCAAGGACAAAGGGATCCCAACCACAGGATTGGGCACCAAGGAAGAAATGCAGAAAGCCCTGAAAGCCTGGGCAGAAGCCGAGGCAACTCCACCCCGCACCGAAGGGACCTCAACCCCGACAGATGGGGGTCGAGGCATCCCCGAAGCCAGCCTATCCCACGAAGAAATGCGAGAACGGGAGAGGGTCCGGACACACAAAATGGACCTCGCACGACTCCGGCTGGACGGTGAGCTCCTACTGGCGGAGAAGAAAATAGCCTTGGAGCAACTACGGCTGCAAGAGGAAAACGAAGAAAAGAAACGGCATCGGGAACTCGAAGAGAGACGGCTAACCCTCGAGCACGAGAGGAGCCTCAAAGAACTCGAACTGAAATCCAAAACGGGGGAGACCAGCACCCCCGGGGCCCAGGACGCTCTGCCACTAACCGAGCCAAAGGTTCATATCCCCAAGGATGTCGTCAAGGAATACTACAAGAACGACGACATCCAGCAGTGGTTCCGAGCCTACGAGGTAGCCATGACCTCCCATCGGGTACCCCGGAAGGATTGGGGTGCCGGCCTATGGGGGAGGTTCCTCAGCGAGGGCCGTGATACCCTGCTGCAACTCCCTGACGCAGTGATGACCTCCTACGACCACATGAAAGAAGCCCTACTCACCCGCTAAGGACTATCAGCCGAGATGTACTGGCAGCGCTTCCGGGACTGCAAGAAGCTCCCCGGTACCACATGGGTCGAGTACGTGGACTTCTTCAGCCGGGCCTTTGAAGGGTGGATAAAAGGGAGCAAGGTCACCTCGTACAATGAACCGTTCGACCTCATTGTCTGGGAGCACCTCGCCAACAACTGCTTTGTGGAACTAAGGCAACACCTCCTGGACAGTAAGCTGACCGAGCCCCGGAAGCTCGCCGCCGAAGCAGACCGATGGGTCAACACCCGGGTCCCCCGGAACCCCGTGGGGGACTACCAACGGAGTACCACGGGACCTCCTCGCCAGCGGGGCGGAGGAGGGGGGTCCCACCGCAGTCGAGAATTCCCGGCCGGACCGCCCAGAAGCCCGCCACGAGGCCAAGCCGCCAACCACACGTCCCCGACCCTGGGCCGAAGGGGGACCCCCATTGCCCGGCCTGGACCTCGACCACCAGTGACCTGCTTCGGCTGCTAGCAGACCGGCCACTATGCGAGCGACCCGGCCTGCCCCGTGAACCAACGGAACAGGACCGCTGGGCCCCCTCCCCGACAAATAGCCGCCGCAGCCCTGGGGGAAGGAGAGGACGGGGAGGAAAACCGCGACGACGGATCCCCCGAGTGGGAACCAGCTGCCATGTCGCTCGTATGCCTGGGCTCCCGAGAAATGGTGCCCCGAGCGGCCATCCCAAGCAACACCCAGAAGTACCAGCAGTGGGTCACCATCAATGGACGACGGGCCGAAGCCCTCCGGGACACTGGGGCCAGCGTGACCGCTGTCCGCTGCCACCTAGTGACCCCCGAACAAATCCTGCCACATGTCCTATGCCCTGTCCGGACCGCGGACAACACCGAAAGCATGTGCCGGATGGCCAGGATCCCCTTCGAGTGGGGAGGAGTGTCCGGCACCCTAAAAGTGACTGTCCGCGACGACGCCCCCGTGGACTGCCTCCTGGGGAATGACCTAGAGAGCTCCCCCTGGGCCCAGGTGGAGCGCCGAGAACATCTGGGGATGCTAGGGCTGCCTGAGTGGGCCTGCGCCACCACCCGGTCCATGACCGCCCAACCAGCCGCTGCCGCGGCCACCGACAAGCCTACGGGCCCAGAACTATCACCCTCCTCCGGCACGGAGGAACCCGACGATGAGGCCGGGCCATCCGAACTTTCTCCCGACGAGGCCGCCTCCCTCAGCGAGATCCCCGAGCTGGCCCAGTGGCGCCACGATGGGGGCCCCACCCGTGAACAATTCCAGCAAGAACAGAAGGCCTGCCCGTCCCTCGAGGGGGCCCGACAGCAAGCGGCCGCCCAGGCCTCGGGGGACCCCACGGGAACCCACTGGGTCTATTGGGACAATGACTTACTATATAGCGAGCAGAAGGTCGCCGAACTGGGAGCCGGCCGGGTGTTGGTGGTTCCCCTCCGGTTCCGGGAGTTCCTCCTGAACCTGGCGCATGACGTGCCCCTCGCCGGACACCTCGGGCGGGACAAGACTTACAGCCGCCTAGTGACCCATTTCTATTGGCCCCGAATGCGGAGAGACGTGGACCACCACTGCCGGTCCTGCCAGACCTGCCAGGCTAGCGGAAAGACTGGGGGTCGAGTTAAAGCCCCCCTCCAACCCTTTCCAGCCGTCCACACCCCGTTCGAACGAGTGGGGATCGACATCGTGGGGCCCCTCGACCCCCGAACCGCCCTGGGACACCGCTTCATCCTGGTACTGGTCGACCACGCCACCCGATACCCCGAGGCCATCCCACTCCGCACTGTGACAGCTCCAGTGGTGGGCCGGGCCCTGATGGGCATCTTCTCCAGGGTGGGGTTCCCCCGGGAAGTGGTGAGCGACAGGGGTACGAACTTTATTTCAAAGTACATGAGATCCCTCTGGCAACAATGTGGGGTCACCTACAGATTCACCACCCCTTACCACCCCCAGGGGAACGGACTGGTCGAGCGGTTCAACAGAACCCTAAAAGGGATGATCAAGGGCCTGGAAGAGCCCCTGAGGAGGAGGTGGGATGTCCTGCTGCCCTGCCTCCTGTTCGCCTATCGAGAGGTGCCACAGAAATCCCTGGGCTTCAGCCCCTTCAAACTATTGTATGGGCACCCCGTCCGAGGGCCCCTCAGCCTGGTCAAGGAGGGCTGGGAGGCGAACGTCCAAGATGCCCCCCCCGACGTCTACTGGTACCTCCTGACCCTGCGGAACCAGACTCGGAAGTTCCGGGCCCTGGCAGAAGCCAACCTCGAAGCCAGCCAAGAAGACATGAAGCGCTGGTATGACGCAAATGCCTCAACCATCGAGTTCGAGCCGGGCCAGCAAGTCTGGGTCATGTGCCCCGTGGACCCCTGCGCCCTGCAGGACAAGTGGACCGGGCCCTTCAAGGTGGTTGAGAGGAAGAGCCCCGTCACCTACCTGGTCGACATGGAGTCGCCGAGGAACCCCTTCCGGGTCCTACACGCCAACCGGCTCAAGCCCCACTTTGCCCGAACTGAACTAAGCCTGCTGCTGGCTACTGACGATGGGGGCGAAAGCGACTCCGAGCCCCTACCAGACCTCCTGGGGTCCTCGGGCCAAGACGGCTCCTTGGAGGGCGTCCACCTCTCCGCCACGCTGACCCCAGAACAACGCCAGGACTGCCGGAGGCTGCTGCAACCCTTCGCTGCCCTCTTCTCTCTCACACTCGGGGTGACCCCCTGGTGCGTCCACGACGTGGATACCGGGGACAGCCCCCCTGTGCGACACCGCGCCTACAGAGTACCTGACCGAGTCCGAGCCTGCATACAGACCGAGGTCGCCAAGATGCTCGCCCTCGGAGTCATCAAGCCCTCAGACAGCCCGTGGGCCAGCCCGGTGGTCTTGGTGCCAAAGGCCGCCGCCCCCGGCACTTCTCCGGAACTCAGATTTTGTGTAGACTACCGGGGCCTGAACACAGTCACCAAGACCGATGCCCACCCCCTGCCACGGGCAGACGAACTGATCGATCGCTAAGGGGCCGCCCGCTACCTAAGCACCTTTGATCTCACCGCCGGGTACTGGCAGATCAAGCTCACTCCCGGCGCCCAGGAACGATCCGCTTTTTCCACCCCCGATGGGCACTACCACTTTCGGGTGATGCCCTTCGGTATGAAGAACGCCCCAGCGACCTTTCAGAGGCTGGTGAACAAGGTCCTGGCCGGGCTAGAAGCCTTCAGCGTGGCCTACCTCGACGACATTGCAGTCTTCAGCGACCATTGGGCCGCGCACCTAGGACACCTCGGAGAAGTCCTGGCCACTCTCCAAAGGGCTGGGCTCACAATTAAGGCCAGCAAGTGCCAGATCGGTCAAGGATCTGTGACCTATCTGGGCCACCAGGTGGGGAGTGGCCAGGTAGCGCCCCTCCAGTTAAAGGTCGATGCCATCCAGGCGTGGGAGCCCCCCGCAACCCAAACCGCTGTCCGGGCCTTCTTAGGCCTCACAGGCTACTACCGGCGATTTATTAAAGATTATGGCAGCATTGTGGGCCCCCTTACAGAGCTCACTTCCAAGAAACAGCCCAAGGTGGTGCACTGGAAAACCCGCTGTCAGACTGCTTTTGAAGCCCTCAAGGCGGCCATGTGTGCTGCCCCGGTGCTACAGGCCCCTGACTACAGCAAGGAATTTGTGGTGCAGACCGACGCATCAGAGTACGGGGTCGGGGCGGTCCTCTCCCAGATGGACGCCGAGGGCCTCGACCGACCTGTGGCCTTTATCAGCCGCCGACTGCTGCCACGAGAACAGAGGTGGAGCACCATCGAGCGGGAGGCCTTCGCTGTGGTATGGGCTCTCAAGAAGCTCCGGCCCTACCTTTTCGGCACCCACTTCAGGGTCCAGACTGACCACCGGCCCTTGTGGTGGCTCATGCAAATGCGGGGCGAGAACCCCAAGTTGTTGCGATGGTCCATCTCGCTGCAAGGGATGGACTTCACCGTGGAACACCGGCCCGGCAACAACCACGCCAATGCTGACGGCCTGTCCAGATTCTTCCGCCTCGGCGAGGAGAACCCCCAAGGAGATGGGTGACTCTCCCTGCCTTCAGCTGGGGGGGACGCGTGTTGGAGCCGGCCTCGTGGCGTGGTCCTGTTCCCCCTCGCTAAGCCGCACGAGGTCCCATGCACCTCGGGGCTCCTCCATTTTGGATTATACGTCACTCCACGTGACCACCTACGTGAGCCTGCTCTACCCGGCCTCGGTCCCAGCGAGGCCCGACATCGAGGCGCCAACCCCTGGCCCGGGGGATACCACGTGAGCCCTTCCCACCCCCGGCGGAGGGCAGTATCGATGGGACCCCCAACCGTCCTTCCACACCTAGGTGCGATCGCCCCACAGCTCTCTGGGGCCTGGCGCCTCTCCTGCTGGGCGTCTGGCCGCGCCCTACCCGGCCTCTCCGCCCTCCTGGGCGCAAGGGTCCGGACATCAAAGGGCTCCAGACCTATATCTGGGGCGACCCGGCAACAAGACGACAGTTGTATCCCGGAGTCAAGAGCCCTGCTGATCGGATCGCGGCTGACCCTACGGAGAAAGACTCTTCCTAAAACCACACTCTGAGCCCTGCTGACGACGTCGCGGCTCCATCGTGCTTACAAGACCTTCACGAACCTTTGGGGCCCTGCTGATGCTGTCGCGGCCCGACCTTGCTGAAACGTACCATCAGAGCCCAGCTGACCTCGTCGCGGCTCGACCGAAGCGGACCTACCACCGGGGCCCTGCTGACTGTGTCGCGGCTCGACCCTAGCGGAACTACCACCCGAGCCCTGCTGATGCCGTCGCGGCTCTCCACGTCCGAGCCGCTCTGAGACCAGCACCCAAGGTCTGGCGCAGAGCCTTCCCGTACCCTGCTGGTACTAAGACTGTCCCGCTACCCTATCCCTCCAAGGACATTGAGACTCTTACTGGATCACTTGATCCCACTGTAAATATTGAACGTGCTCCTTTTTATATAAAGAACCAAGATAAGCAACTGATACAGAGTCCTGTGTGGTGGTGTTGCTGGGCCTAGTACGATCATAGGAGAAGGACCTCTCCTAGGAGGCTTCTCAGCGGCGCTCGGCTATACCTTTGCGGTAGGAAGGTGCCCCGGAGTAGTCCCCCCGACTCCCCGGTGGTCCTCCCTCCAACACCTCGCATTTAGAAAGAGAGAATATCCATCCAGACAACCATTTAAAAATATTATCTTGGAATGTCGCGGGCATTGTAAACAAACTCCTCTGCCCAGATTGGAATTATTTCATTAACCAGCACGACATTTGCCTGTTACAGGAGACCTGGGCTAAAGAAGAATTCACAAAAAAGGGCTTCCATACGGTTAACAATCTAGCCCTTATAGGTACTAGGGGAAGACCATTTGGGGGTCTGTCTATTTTTATAGGGTCGCATTTAGGATGTGTAATTTCTAAAATTATTACCCCAAGTATTGATTTGCAATGCATATTATTAACATTCCCCTCTGGGTCCAGCCTTATCCTTATTAACGTTTATTCCCGTCCCACCAAGTCAGGTAATGAATCACCCACCCTAGAAATTTTGGATACATTTATCCAAACAGTAGTGGATAAGGGCACCTTGATTGTTTCTGGCGATTTCAATTGCCAGTTTGAGCCCTTACCGGGGCTCATTGATTCCATCACCAGAGAGGAGGACGAACAGTGGTCCATACCGGCCCTCCAAATTCCACCTATTAAGGCCTGGACACCTCTAGCACTGCAAATAAACTCTCTAACACTTGCTAACTCATTGAGAGCCTGCAATGGGCGTACTTTATCGGATCTAGAGGGGAATCACACTTTTAATCGACCTGGGCAGACTTCGTGCATTGATTACATTATGGTAGAGGTTAAAACATGGTCTAGGATCATGGACTTCGTGATTCACCCTCGCCAAGACAGCGACCACAATGCTTTGATCCTTGACCTGACCTTATCGATGGGGAACTGTCCTTCACAAAATAGTGGGAACAACCTTAGACCTCTATCCCTCTCTGGTGACATTGATTCTTAAATCTCCAGATAAAATCAGTTCTGTTTATTTGGCCATATATAAAGCCCTCACAGAAGTATGCTACTCTCTAGACCAGGGAAGTGATAATAGGGAAACCTGTATACCCCACATTCATACAGGTCTAGTCACAACACTGGGTGACCTTCTGAATCCAATAGTACCTAAATCAAAAAAAATCCTGAAAGTCCTTTCCTGGTTTAATATCGAATGTAGGAGGGCTAAATTGGCTCTTCTGGTCTCATTAAAATCAGGTGATAGGACAATGGTGGCTATGAGGAGAATTGAATACAAGCAGGTTGTAAAAGTGGTCAAACAGAACTGGGAAAACAATAAATGGGATGATATCAAAAGAGCTCTAATCAAAAAAGATATGAGGGAATTTTGGACAATCATTCGATCAGACACAAAGGAAGGTTTAGTGGCAGATGACCCTAATATCGCCCCGGGCCAATGGACTGATTATTATCAGAGTTTATATGCTCCCTTGGCTTCGGTCACCGAGCCTCTACCTGCCTCTAATTTGAATGTAGAACCCATTGATATTATAACCCTCCCGGAAGTAGAAAAGGCTGTAAATAGGCTCCCAGTAGGAAAGGCGCCGGGTTTGGATAAAATTCCCGGGGACCTATACAGGCACCAACCTGAGGTTTGGATTCCCTATCTTTGCTCCCTTTACAATGCTGTACTCCATGGCGCACCTATCCCCAATACCTGGGCGGGTGCTGAAATAGTTCTGGTTTTCAAGAAAGGCTCCCCACTCTTGCCAAATAATTACCGCCCGATAAGCTTGATTGATGTTAGTCAAAAGCTCTTTGCACGTATCATCTTAGATCGAGTGCAATCCTGGATGGATGAACAATCAATATTGACCCCATACCAGGCTGGCTTTAGAGAGAAGATATCCACGGTGGACCAACTTCTTCGTTTACAACTCCTCTATTGGAAAACCGTGAGGGTAGAGGGTGGCAGTCTCTACCTTATCTTCGTTGACCTTAAAGCAGCTTTTGACTTAGTTCCTCGTCAGACTCTTTGGGCGGTTCTGGCTGAGATGGGGATGCCTGCCTGTCTACTTGGGATTATAAAGCGACTCCATAAAGATAACTTTGCCCAAGTAAGGTGTGGTAAGAGGGGCAATTTGACATCTAAGTTCCCTGTTAACCGTGGAGTCAGACAGGGATGTGTGCTGGCCCCAACCCTATTTTCCCTTTATACTAATGCATTAGTGGCCCACCTGAGGGGAGTCAAGGATATTGACGCCCCCAAACTTAACAACGAGCAGGTGGTGGCACTAATGTTTGCTGATGACACTCTTTTAGTGTCAAAATCCCCTATCGGGATACAGCGTGCTCTTGATAGTTTTACCGAATTCTGTTCCCTCAGAGGGCTCGAGGTTAATGCCTCGAAAACAAAATTTATGGTATGTAACCCGCCTAAAACCACTGGCCCTAATCCTTCCCTTAATGGTGTTACATTGGACAGGGTAACAGTGTTCGAATATCTTGGAGTCACACTCACAGATAGGATGGAATGGGGCCCCCAGTTAGCAAAAGCAAAACTACGACTTACCCAGACCTGCGGTGGGATCCTTAAAATGCATAGAGCATCCACCTCCAAACCTATAGCACCCATTATTGAGATCTATAAAGCACAAGCACGGGGTGCAATTTTCTATGGGGTTGAGCTTTGGGGGCACTGCTCAACTGGAGACATCGGTAGGTTTTAGAATTTGTTTTTAAGGTCTTTATTGGCCCTACCACCCAGCACATCACTTAATCCACTTAGAATGGACTTGGGAGTTAGATCCATCCAAGAAGAAATTGCACTAAGGCCTCTAATGTATTGGCGGAGGCTGTGGGTAACACCGGAGTTAGCAAATTATCGAAATGACCTAAAGTCACTAATGGCCCTTCCTGGTCTAGCCAAAATACCGTGGCTAGCATACATTAAAAAAGAGCTTACGAGATTGGGAATTCCTGCTCTATGGCATCAGCCCGAGACAACTGCTCCAAATCTCTCTAGAGCCGAACTGGCCAATGTATTTTGGACAAATAGCAAAAATAAATTGCTAACTAATAAAAAGTTAGGCCCACTGACTATGGAATTTTTTAATATAAAGGAGGAGTTCAAAATAGAGCCTTTTTTAGACCAGATTGAGCCGTGTGCTTCTAGAAAGCTCTATATGCAATTCAGACTTGGTACACTGCCCTTGAGAGCTTTCACGGGAAAGTGGTTGGCAGATAATCCTTCCGATTGCCCGACCTGTGGAGCTTTAAAAGAAACCGACCTACACGTCCTATTCTTCTGCCCCACATACAAAGCAATTAGAAAACGTTGGCTTCTCCAACTTTGTAGGAACTTGGGCACTACACATTGTGAGGCGGCCTATAGAATTTTGAAGACTGATACATCAATGCCTATAGTCTTCTCGGTATCACGTTACTGGCACGCTGTGTGGCGGAGGAAATGTTCCCTTCTTTTATTCAATTCTTAGGCTCATCTAAATAGATATGATTTTTGGCCACCAGTGTCCCTACAACTATTTTACCTCCTTACTCTTTTATTGTTTTTAAAGAATTGTTTGTGAGTCAATGTAATTTACAATGAAATACATTTTTTATGAACTGTAATTATCTATTTTATTCTTCTACGATGTAGGTTTTTATGATTGATTATCTTTTATGGTCCATGACCGAAATAAAGATTATTTTGACTTGACTTGGTTATTGTCAGCATGTATGTAATAAAACGTATGTGGAACTATTGTATTTTTTTAGTAGTGCCGATAACAAAGTCGACCATACTCTGACCTCTAGGACTTGAAAATGTGCTATTGGAAACTGCTCACACCAAAATTACAGCTCTAAAATATGACACCTCTCACAATGCGCATGATTAGCAACATGAATATCACACACATTAGAATGAATATAATGTATAAAAAAGAAATTGTGCTAGATAGAATGCAGATAACTTGACAAACTAGTTTAATGCATGCGTGAATGAATATGTTGCCCAATGATCCATATGAATACACTGATTTCAATCTCACACATATTGAGTTGTATACCAATTACACTGAAATAAATAATGCAGCTGGTAAAATTAACATAAATTCCTTTGAAATTCAATTTATGTTTTAAAATAAAATAAGCTAAAGGGAGTGGAAAGAATGTGTCATGTTTAAAAGAATATAACAAAAACGAGATGAGTATGAGACATGCTGAATTAAAGATGACAAGTATTAAAATGAGTCGCTTAGGTTAAAATGAATGTGACATGCATTGAAGGGATGTGCTCTGAAAGAAACATAACTCATATTAAAATAAATAAGGTGTAGGTTCAAATTTTACATGAATTGAAAAATATTTGACAGGCTTTGAAATAAAAATGACTGGCTCTGTTGCACACCTCCGTTTGTCTTTCACCCTATTTCTGAATTCTACAAATTATTGATGAGTTATCTAATGAGTCATGTGTGGGTGTGCAATCGTAAAAAATGGTCTGTGTTCAAATGTTGCTGAATACAGTATCTCTCCCTTATTGACGTGTATTCTATACTCAAAGTCACTATTTATATTCTCATCACTGGGTATTATGTGTTATTAGAATAATTGTATGATCTGAGGATACCAATGAGAATTCCAAATGAATTACAATAATATTTGTGAGAAAGGGGATTATTAGTTGAGAGTGGATGGTAGCCCCCTCAAGAAATAAGGTTACTCTTCAAGTAAAGGGGTCAGTAATTTAAATCTAAGCTCAGTCCCTGGTAGCAATGGCACAAAGCAGACTGGCTTAACTTATGAAATTTGTAAAGCATTTAGAAGTACCGAAACAGTCAAAAAGTTAAACAAATAACACAAAAAATAACATAGAGGATAATGTAATTAGTAAAATGACACGAAAACATAAGGGTCGGATATAGAAGCCAGGTTCATCCCAGTCCGAAGTTTTACCTTCGAACTCAGGGCCTGATTAGGCATTTTGCAATCCGACCTTTCAAACGCCACGGCCACAGTCACCAGAAGAGTGCAGCGCTGGCAGTCTTCCAACAGCTGTATTACGAGTTGACCACTGGGCCCGCGTTGTGCCTGCGGTGGTCTTGCGTCGGTGGTAAATGGTGGTGGTAAATGGTTTACCATATGTATTGATGCCTGTGTGTATATTTTGACTGCACGTGTTGAATGTGCATATATGCATCAAACATGTAGAAAAATACCACCTACCCATTGCCAGAGTGTGGCCCATATGTGGCCAATCCAGTCAATGGGTTTATGGTGCAAAACAGGTTTACCTATATTTCACCACAAACAGGGTCGCATTCTTCGGGTTGAAGATGCTGCTGTGAAGGGGGGACCTGGAGAAAGGGATCCACGTCAAACTTTGATGGGAAGAACAGGAGAGGGGTGAGTATGCACCCAAAAGTCTTTGATTCTGCCGACTTGAAGCCGGCGGTCCCACTTCTCTGTACAGCCCATTGGTAGCTGCTTTTCCCTGACTGCAGACACAGTAGTCTGCGGTGTGTTGGCAGTGTCGGCAGTTCTCCCGCGGTCTTTGCGAAAGCAATCCGATAGTCTCATAATACGGTGGTCGGACCACCGAGATTGAGGCAGTCAGTCCGCAACCCCAGGTACGGCGGTTCCCACAACATGTAATCTTGCCCTTGGTCTCTAAAATGGAAGTCGAAAATCTTCAGTGGGGAAAAGCAGCAGGCTGTGACCAGAAAGGCTCCATGAAGCAAGATTGCCGCCAGACGAGGTACGGGTGAAGCCGCTGACTTTTGACAGCAAAGCTCTGAGCTAGAGAAATGAAATATTTGCATCGAAGGAAGGTCCCTCACCGGCCAGATACTTTTATTGCCCTGCAAAAGGTTGTACATTTGGCACTTCTTTGGAGCTTGGATTCCTACAGTGGGACAAGGCTACAAGCTATAGCTGAACAGGGCTCCATGAGGCTATATATCCTTTCTGGGATGTCCCAATGAAACAGATTTGCAACCTAAATCTTTGGCCCAGTGGCAACCCACCTTTCTCAGATTGACTTAGCAAGTTTGTCGCGGTCCTGCGGAGGAATCCGGAATCAAAAAGTACCTAAGCCAGTGGTTTTCAGGATGTGAGGAAAGTACATTTTGACACAGCCAGAAGTTCCTGAATCACTGGAACAACAGTGAGGAAACAAGACCCATTCCAGAAGAAGCTACCAGCAGGGTCAATGGAAGGTCATGTTGAAACTGATCAGCTGGGCTCTTCAGGAAAAGGGGCTTTTTGTAGCTTTTTTGTAGCCCTGTAGCTTAACAGGAGTTCAAACAGCTGACACTTGGAGTCCACTTCTTTGTCCTGGGTACAAGTGAGAACAGGTCCATCCCTTCCGGTCTCCTCACAGGTCTCAACAGCAGGTGCAGTCCTTCTTCTTTCTTCCACAGATCAAGTGGTGTTCTGAAGAGGATGCCTGGCACTATTTTGTGGGTAGGGGAGACTCCTGAGGAGACTCCAGAACCCTCCCGTAACAATTGGGAACACATTCCCTGAGCTAACCCTACCCGCATTCACAGCAATTCCAGTGCCCTAATGCAAAAAATTCCACAATGCCCCACACTCCCCAAGTCCAACATGTGAAACCATCCTCCCCTTGTGCAGAACTTGCATGTCCAGCCCTCAGTATGGGCTAGGGAAATGAGCAACCCCTCATCTGTGGTCACTTCAAACCAGTAGTGACAGCAGCTGCTCTTCCATTGATATTGGTGCCTACCTGATTAGGGTACAAAGAAAGGTCCAGTCCAGGTATCAGCTGACATTTGCCTTTGACAGGGTAAGCCTCTTTGAAGTTTATCAAGTTTCTGGGCACAGCCCATACGGTCATCCCGTCAGTGGAACAGAACATCTCTCCACACGCAAGGGATTTGTCCTGTTCGAAAAGCAGTTTTCAAAGTTCACCAAAAGGGCTATTCAGCTGCCAGCTGACAGTTGGAGCTCATGCAAATGGGCCGCCACAGGCTTGGGCAGGGAAAACGTTACTTTCCAATAATGTATTTTCATTAAAAGTTATTACAAATTCGATATTACAGTTAAATTGTGAAATACCTATTAAAACAGTATTTTTATTTAATTCTAGCTGTTTCCTATCCTCTAAACGCAATTGACATTACTAAACATAATAATGTAATCCAGTGCTTTCTTATGGAATAGCCAGCCTTGTAGCTTTGGGGGCTTTTTCATGGACATTTAACATACTGGACCTGATAACGATGTCGGTCACAGTTGCCTCCAACCATAGGTCGTCGGTTTCGACAACCCCATTAGGATGCTACAGCACATGGTTCAGTCACAAACTTCAATTTTTCAATGGAAGCTTGTGCGGAAGGCCTAAACCGCCTGCGGCACAAGCTCCCATTCAAAAATGGAAGTTTATAAACATCCCTGCACTGTGTGGCAGGCACATTATGGTGCCTGCCACATGGTGCAGGGATGTTTAGGGGGCACCATAGGTGCCTCCCAGGCCCTAATACGGAGGGCCAGGGGGAAGGGAGCTCTGCTAGGGGCCCCCAAAGTCAGTTTCCGTCAGCTAATCCATGTCGTAAAGGCCAACATGGATTGGCTGTCGGAAACTGACATCATGATTTCGATGGCGAAAACTCCATCCTGAAGGGATTATGAGCACTTTCCGACTGGCCAACGTCAGTCACAACAGCTTCAGATTCCCCTGCCAGTTTCAACTCTGAAAGCTGTCATCATAATACGGAGATCTGACTTTAAACCTACCATGCTAGTCGGAAAGCCTCTGACCTGTGGTTGGAGGCTTTTCGACAGACATCTTAATCAGGCCCTAAATGTCCTACTTGTGAATATCATGCACCCAGCCATGGGGCTTATAAAGTCTTCTTAGGGATGACAATATTTGAATAGAAGGTTTAAGCGTACATTCATGTTTACATTGTCATTGTAGTGCAGAGCTCTCCAAAGTGGGTCCTGGAGGGCCAGCTCCATGCCAGATTTTTAAGACAACTACATTTATCTAAATGGGGATATACTAAAAAACTGGCATGGATCCGGCCCTCCAGGACTGGCTTTGGAGAACCCTGCTGTAGTGGGTGGCACAATGGGAGCTGCAGTCCACAAGTAGCATTTAACTTACAGGCCCTGGGCACGATTTGTACCACATTCTAGGGAGTGATAGGTAGGTTAAATATGCCAATTAGGAGTATAACACATTTCCGCATGTCTTGGGGGTCATGGAATATGCACTGTGGCCTGGGTAGCACATTCCCAATGCATAGAGTCAAAAAAACAGCAAATCAGTTCACAACAAATAGAGGTGATCATGAAAAAAGATGCATTTTCCTACTGTATTAACTGCGTATCTGAGTGGGCCGCAACAAGGAAATATGTGCAATCATCACCAATTGTCTTAAAGAAACGTATTGATGGATGGAGAGGAGAGCTGTCTTTGTTGAACAAAAAAGCTTAAATCCTATCAGTGGGAGATTCAGTTAGCGACAACCTTTTTTCTACCTGGCTAAACAAATGAGCAACTATACTGTTTCCCAACAAACTACTAAAACAAATAGAAAACACATCTAAAAATTCTGAAATTCAAGACTAAACCAAGCAGTTAGAATGTGCTTCACATTATTGTATATGTTACCAGCCCTTTAATTAGTGCTATGGCCCCTACTGGCACAGAAAGTTAAGTTCAAAATAGTCTGCACTGTGTTCGAAACCTAGACAAGTTTTAGTCCAAAATATTGTTCTTAAACAAATTCCAAAGTGAAACTTGAGATCTACTAATATATTTCTGCTCATTCTGACCAGAATCTATCAAATGTTATGTTACTCCGCACTTTTTGAGCGCACGGCTACCCCAGAAGGGTGTCCCGGCGCTTTGGCAAAGTGACCCAGAGAAACACGAAACCAAAGGGAAAGACCTACTACCGTCACACTAGGTTACTTAGTAAAAAGCAGAGTTTTCAACTCCTTCCTGAAAGCCAGAAGATTATTCGCTTTCCGAAGGGAAAGTGGGAGCTCGTTCCACAGGCAGGCTGTCACATACTGGAAGGAGCGGCCTCCCATCCGGACGCGTTTAACCACCGGCACCTCCGTTTTAGCCAGGTCCGCTGACCTCAGCAGCCTCCGCGGCACATAGAAGACGATACGCTTCCTCAGGTAGTGAGGGCCAATCGCATGAAGGGCCTTGAATGCCAGAGAGAGGAGCTTGAATCTGATTCTCCCCAAAATTGGGAGCCAGTGCAGCCTAGCCAAAAGCGCAGAGGCACTAGCTCTCCTAGGCAACCCATAAATAACTCTGGCCGCCGAGTTCTGGACAATCTGCAGTTTGAATAACAAATACTTAGGTAGGCCTGCAAAAAGAGCATTTGCATAATCCAGGCGGGAGCCCACAAGCGCCTGGACAACCTTCCTACGAAACTGCAGTGAAAGTAGGGGAAGAAATTTCTTAAGCATCTTAAGGATGCTGAAACATTTCCCTGCTAATCCCAGGATGTGTGGACGAAAAGATAGAACATCGTCAAACACCACTCCGAGATTTTTTACCTGGGAAGATGGCTTCTCTGGGGGGGACATGTCCTGGGGCCACCATGACTTCCAGCCCGGATCAGGGGCACAGCCGAAAAAGAGCAGCTCAGATTTGTCTGAGTTGCATTTCAGGCTGTGCCGCTGGAACCACGCAAAGACTGCACTCAGGCAGTCCTTAATTCTGCCGCCGCTAAAGGCCTCTCCCTTCCTGCAAGTGAACAAGAGCTGGGTGTCATCAGCATATGAGATGACCCGGGCCCCAAACGCCTCCGCTACCTCCGCAAGAGGGGCCATGGTGTTATGGTGGTAAGTCAATTTGTGTTGTGAAAGTTCATATTTGGAATGCACTGTGTTCAAACCTGAAAAACCATCCAAACTTGTGACTTGGAACTAACTTATAATGTAACACAGACCAAGTCTGAAACTCCTGCCATCACAAGCCAACACTCTACAACAGTGTTTCTTAACCTTTTGACTTGTGCTGACACCCACTTAATCATTACTGGAACCTGGGGACCCCAATTAAATCATTATTGGAATCTGTAGACCCTCCATTAAGCCAGTACTGGAATACAGGTACCTCAGCCTAAGCCATTTCGATGATTAGAACCATAAAACAGTACACAAAAAATACAGAAACAAACAGTCGTCAAACAAATCCATAAATGATAAAATATGTTATTTAACTCACAAACAAATATATACAAATTAAAAGATTCAACTCAATAGGAAGGTTGGAGAGTTTCTAAATTCAATTCAGGCCGCTCATTGTTCATATTCTGTTAGATGCTCTTGAACTGCTCCCATGAATCAATCTGAGGATACTTACTAATTTTTTGTTTCCAATTTAAAATTCATTCACATTTACAGAACATTTCAAAATGTCAAATTTTCCATTTTGCTTCTTCATGTATATAAACTTCACAGTTGTGGACCACCTGGTTAGGCTTCACAGACGCCCAGAGGTTCCCAACTACTGGCTGAGAACCACTGTTTGCAACATTGGTCGTTCTTTCATCCAAGAAGGGGCAAAGTAACAACCAATGAACCTTCACCTGTACTCATCATAAATGCTCCAAAGTGACATATAATCAAATTTATGAGTAGAAGCAATATGATAAATTTGAGACATTTGAGCATTCTATGTAAGAACTTTGAGCACAAACATGAGCATGTGGCTTGAGCAGTGTTGGAGCTTGGGCACATTGATCTGCATCTTGATGTACTTTGGCACACACATGCTGTGAGGAGTATGGTTCCAAGGAGGAGCTTAAGGCTCATGCATAGGCAAAGTGAGGAGCTTGGAGCTCATGGAAATGAGTGTTCAATACCATGAGCACATCTACACACATGGTGAGGAGTTTAGGGCTTGGGGTACGTGATAGTGATAAGGTTGTGACTCGTATACTTCTAAATTGAATTGTTTGTGAGTTCCTGGAAATGCACATTCAAGAGACTACAGATGTAGGCATACTTATGCTGAGCCTGTAAGATTGTGTAACAGGAACGAGCAACGAAGAACTTGTGTACATAAACAGTGATGGCACAAGGGCACACAAACAAACTTCCAGATCTTTCGGCAGATGGGAGAGTAGCATAACTCAGGAGGAGCTTGTACCCCCAATAAAGATAATTCGATGATATTTGGAAATTTGAAGCTTGGGTGAAATGGCAATCCGGAATTATAAACTTAGGACCTATGGACAGGAAATGTGAGCAGCATGAAGAGCATGTACTTATGAGAGAAAGTTTGAGGCTCCTAGATATGCAAAGTGAGGAGAATGCGCCCAAAGACATAGAAGTGAAGAAGCCTCAGAACAAGGACATGCATAAGCTTTAGGCACATGGGCATGCACTGTAAAGAGCTTAGAGCAAATGAGTAAGAGCATGTGGATTTGTGCACATGGAAATGTGAAGGGTAAAGTTTGGGAGAATGTTTGAGGAGCCTTTTGCACACAACCAGCTAATGTAAGGAGCTTGGTTATATTAAAATACAGTGTAAGGAAAATGGAAGACGTGCACAGAGGCACAGAGACATGCAGCATTTGGCAGACAATGTGAAAAAAGTTGGTTTGAGGGACACAAGGATTATAGTTTAATGAGTTTGATACCTGGGCATACAGTAGGATGAGCTTGAGACATAAGGGAAATGGTGGCATATGGATATTGGCCTCAAGTATATGCATCTTGAAGCATAGTGAACAGAATTGTTAGACTCTTAGGTGAATGGAAATACAGGGAGACGTTTGGCCCGCAGAGACTTGTAATATGAAGTATGTGCCTGGGTTGTAATTTGCTTCTGTGGACAAGTGATCATACTTGGTAATAGGGCACCTCCTGCAATATAGGAGCATATCATGAGTACCTCTTTGAAATATGTTAAATACTACAATTAATATAACACCAAACAAGAAGATTTAATATACATTTTAACAAATCTAACAAAAAACTATTAAATACATAATTAATATATAGATTTACTTTAAAACAATTATCAAACTATCAATTTTAATTTATTTTATAATTTTAAAATTATACAAAAATGTACAAATATATATATATGTCTATATATCTATATCTAGATATATATGTTCAATAACATAAAATCTATTAAAAAACATTCTATTATAGATTAAAACAAACTATTTAAAAATCTAACACTTAAATTTCTCACTCCAGTTAGTGCAACAGTAGGGAAAGTGTTGGATAGCGGAGGGGTAACAATGACTATTCCCACTCCAGTGAGTGCAACAGTAGGGAAAGTGTTGGATAGCGGAGGGGTAAAAAGTACTATTCCCACACCAGTGTGTGCAACAGTAGGAAAAGTGTTGGATAGTGGCTGGGAAAAATGGACTTTTCCCACTCCAGTGAGTGTAACAGTAAGGAAAGTGTTGAATAGCGGGGGGAGGGGGGGAAAAATGACTATTCCCACTTCAGTGAGTGTAACAGTAGGGAAAGTGTTGGATAGCGGCGGGGTAAATATTACTATTCCCACTCCATTGAGTGCAACAGTAGGGAAAGTGTTGGATTGCGGAGGGGTAACAATTAATATTCTCACTCCAGTCAGTTCAAAGCTAAAAACAAACAAAATATGAACAACAAAAATATTTTAAAAACAAAATAAATTAACAAATATATAACTATGTTAAAAATTCAAATACAAAGACATTTAATATAAAAAAATAAAAACATAATATAATGTTGAATACATATGACAAATACCTACAAATATTATAATAAATGAAATAAAAAATAATATTCAAACAAATAAATATTTCTGATTAGAAATGATTTAGAAACAAAAACATTAATTATTACATACATTATTTATTTTTTATTTCCTACCCTATAACACCACACAATTCACAACCCACATCTACATTTTAAAAGAATGTACTTCCTTAATTAACATAATTAATTAAGAAATATTATTAATTGAAAAACAAATTACAACTCATACAAATTAATTAACTTCCCATACTTTATTGCTATAATCCCCACAACCCAAAGCTAGACTAAACTGTAAAAAATCAATTACACAATTAAAACTTATTTTCAATTAAAAGACAAATCATATTTAAGAACTAATTATAAAGTAATTAACATTAATTTACTCCCCTAACTGTACCCCTATAAAATTAAAACCCACACACATAAAATATAAACAAATACCCTAATTAAATATCAATTAATTAATTAATTATCAATTAATTGAACATAAATTACTTCCCACTCTTTACCCCATAAACATTACAACCACACCAAAAATGTATTACACAATTTCCATATTTAATTTTCAATTAATTAATTAATATTAATGATCTAATTATTAAATAATTAAACATAAATTACTTTCCACCATTTACACCTATAAACTCCACAACCCAAACTAAAATTAATTACACAATTTCCATAATTAATTTCCTATCAATTAATTAATATAAACGAATAACTAATTATTTTTTAATCAAAAGTTACATCTCACCCTTTATCAGTATAAACCCCACAACATGCCTCTAATTTTTTTTTTTTTTTTACAATTACCATAATTAATTACCAAATAATTAATTAATAATAATTAACAACCAATTAATAAATAATTACAAATAAATTACTTCCCACAATTAACACTATAAAAACTCAATCAAATAAATATTAATAAATAATAAATAACCATTCATTTATTAATATTAAATAACTTCCCACCCTATTCCCCTATAAACCCACAAGCCGCTACGGAACAAAAAGATGCAAAATTTACTTAAAATAAAATTGATAACTACTAAAAATCTAACACATACATTAAAAAAACATAAACAATACTTATACAGAAAACATACATCACATACATTTAAAATATAAACTAAAATACATAACACTAAATACAAAATTGATATTTGCAACAACTATATTTTTGCAAATGATATTAATGACTTCGATATTTTTTACCTTAAATTCGATATTCTTGACCACGATATTCTTGCTGTCAATATTTCTGTGTGACTATCTTTCCAACTGGATATTTGTGTAACTTGACATTACCATCTCGATATTCTGTCTGAGTACCCCTCAAATCCCTCATTGACTTTATAAGCAGAGCTCAATTACATTATCATGATCATTAAAGAATGATTTAAAAATATGGCACACCTTGAAATGCTATGAATATCATTTTTTATTTGATGTTTATATAGCAATCTGATCATATTCGAGAAACAAAATAGACTTCATTACAAGAGAAAACTAAACATACAATAATGCACCAATCATAATTCTAGATACTTAACAGTTATAGTCAGAGCTGAAGTTGAGCCAGTGGTTGCAGGTGGGACCCACTGCACTCATTTTTACAAAACCTTTTTTTCTGATACAGACTTTGATACAGAGCAAGAGAGAAAATAATACCAAAGGCTGAAAGACAGAGTCAGGGGAAGAAGAAAAAACAATATCAAACAGAGAATGCAGGAATGAAAATTAACATAAAAAATGAGATAAAAGGTAGGGAGTGGTTGGAAGTGGATTAAAGAGGCATGAGATGGAACCATGACTATGTAGGCTTGCATTGTAGTTAACGTTTGGTGCTAAAACATGTCTACAATTGTTATTAGATAGGGTTTTGCTTCAAGAAGCATGGGTGGTTGAATGGGAACGCCCATTTAGTGCCCCTGGCGCTAAGTAACGCAAAGCAATGCTTCACTTTGCTTTGCGTTACATGTAGGGTATTTTCCAACACAAAACAAGATTCGCACTGTAAAATAAATTGGTAAAAAATCATTTTGTGCTGGTTAGCTTCACTATTGTGATGCTGACCCAGCACAAAATGTTTGAAAATCTACTCCTAAGTGTGTATATCAAATGATGACAAAACCAGAACAAGACAGGACATGATCGAAATAATGCAAGCTGAAGAGCCTCCCTTTGAAACTCACTCAGGTTGTTATTTAACACTGGGCACTACTAATTGGACATCCACCAAAAAATGTTGGAAGTCCAGGCAGCGCATCTCCACATTCACAGTCCTCATTTAGAGAGTAGTGGCAAGCGGTGTTTCCAATGGAAGAGCTCGCTCCTGCTCTGCCATTGGACACACCAGCTCGGTAGACCTTGCCCTCACAGGACTAGCATCGGAGGGGGTGCTCACTTAAAGGGGGCTCCTTCCAACAGCCTTCCCATGATTCGACCTTTTGTCTAAGACCATTATTGAAATCATGTCTTTATTGGAAAGAAGATCTTTAAAATCCCCAGTATACATAAGGAAAGAAACTCCCTGCATGTGTGACGCAATAGTTAAGCATGCCCATTGACGGATCCACCTTGGGTGTATCTTCAGGACACCCCTGAATGACTGAAATGTCACCATTTGACAATTGCATGGGTGTACATCTATCACTATCCATTGTACCCCTAAACTCCTCTCCCTTGCATGCAGGAACCAAATTGGTGGTAAAATGTCCAAACTATTGATTGATGGACAGACCTACGTTTGGCAGCCGGACTGCCTCCGGTGTCCAGGCTGCCAACCAAAATGGAGGCCCATAGATTTGAAAATTTCAATGTGAGAAAAACTGTGTAGAAAGGACACAAGACCTGCACAGAAGTTAGTGTGTTAACTATTTTCCAGATTGTAGACTGAAGTGTAAACTTAATTATTTCATGAAGCTTAAGAAACATTTTTTATGAACTATGCAAAATTCAACAAACTACATCTAATTTCATGTACAATTTTAAAGCAGAAGTATGAATTATATTCATATTTGAATATCATAACAACAAGGCAATCGTGACAAATAATCATATAGGAGTCCTAAAAGAATGCTATCCTATTGGTGGAAGACCTTGTCACTCGTATGAATTTGCATGAATGGCCCAGGATTTGCAAAAAAATGTAAGGCGGTTTCATGCTACCAAATCCTTGTCATCCATCATTGGTTTATAGAGTTTTTTCAATCTAAATTCTACGCAGTCGCCTATAAAATGCATTGCTTTGTGTTTGCAAATCAATAGATTAAGTATGGTGTGGCTTTAGAATACTCAGAAAACCAGAAAGTTTACAGGGGCCTTTTTTGTGATATGGAATTTACCGAATATGTTCCTATTTAAATGTATTCCAGTGATCTACTCTTTGTCTTGCAATTATTACACTTATGTTTCCAAATAAACAGTTCGACTCATATTCAAATTAAATATTTCTTAGGGTGTTTAAATATTTAAACATGCAGCTGGTTATTATCATGATCTCTGAAAACATGAGCCATAAAAAGGCCTTGTTTCCGAATGTAAGCCAATATTCAAGTCATCCTGACTGTGTTGTGTATATATCATTTACTGGGATAAGTTGTCGTTCCTTATCTCTCATTCTCTTGAAACAAATCCCATAACCAGCTGTTCAACTTAGTGAAAAGTTATAAGGCAACACCCAGATGGCTAATATATTAACATCTCAAAACGTTTTTAGCCACCAATATCTCAGAACAGAAAACACGAGATTGCCTCCCTCAACTTATAATAGCAAAACCCTTGGCGCCATATTCATCAGTATTTCACACTATGCACCAAGACAACTTGCTGTGCTACACTGCGTGAAAGGGGAGGGCAAGAATGTGAACTATCTATAAACATATGGTTTATTACTGCTTTTTCCTCTTTCTATATGTGCTGAAGAATGCAGCCACGTAGAAAGAGGAAAAAAACAAGGACAAATAAAGAATTTCTCCTCATTACGCCTCCCATAGGAAGGTGTGCATTTTAACTACAAATGCACCAAAATCCATGGGTAAATGCATGGGAACACACCCGCTTTACCCATGGAATGGCTCCCAGGGACATAACAAGGCAAGACAGCGACCTGCACTGCCTTGCATTACTCCAGATTTACCAAGCCACGCAGAGCCATGCAACGTGGCCTTGTGAGGCTTAGTAAATATCATTCTAGGTTTTGCATCGCCCTTGCACTACCTTGCATGGCGCAAATGTGACGCAAAGCTTTGATAAATATGCCCCTGGATTGATATTTTCTTTCTTTATCCTTCTCCCTTAGTGACAACATCCCCAGTCTGACTTGGCGATGCAAGCTCTCTTTCTTCATAGTAACATTCTCAGAAATCTAATACTACAAGCCAGAAGAAACAACCTTGAATCCAGTAATTTAGTTTACATTCTGCTATCTGACATCAGCCATCTCTCTATCACGTCATCCCTCATATTTCTTCAATATCTCTTTTTAACAATGTTTACTGGCCCCTTCTTAATGGTATCAGTTATTTGCAGTGAACCATGCACTGGTAAAGCTCCCCACAAATTTCTTATGTGGGTCAGCCACTTGTTTTTCAAGGTTTTTTCGTGTGTACAAGCATTGATGGTTTGTTCTCCTAATGGCCTCTTCAGATGTTTATACCAAAATCATATCAAAATCGGATTATTTCACATTTTGCCTCGAAGCAATGAGCACCCTATTTAACCTTCGGAGGGATATGCCTAGCCTCACTAACTCCCAAAGAAAGCAGGTTTCAGATATTAATAAACGTATGGTTTGTTTGAATTAAAATTTGATCCTGGACATTTCAAACCACATCATTGTGAGGATATGTTGGTCCAATCTCTGGTTGGTTTCCTTACTTACTCCTCAGCCATGCATTTGTACCAAGCTAACTCCTGGATACTCATATTATTTCACTCTAGGGATTCTGTTTTTTATTGAAAAGCGTCCTAATGCTTGAAGTTTCCTCAAAGACAACTGACATAGGTATCTTTCCATTGATCTGTAAGTCGTGTTGTCCACAGTCACCTTCTACTTGATTTAAATAATCACAGGAAGAAACTGTGCCATTTATAGAGATGAATGTGAGTCCACCACAAGCAATTAGGCCACCCACTTTATATAATGTAAACCTGGGTTGAACTCTGGTAGCTATGACACGGATAAGAAAGTCATAATTTAGTAAATATGTAAAGTAATTAGCTGTAGCAAAACTGCTTTTAAAGTCAAAACAGATCCCCAAAAAATTATCACAGTCCATTTCTAAACATAAATGACACCGAAAGGACAGAAACCAAATAAGGAGAACTGTAGATATGAACTTGTACATATTTAAGACATAAAGTGACAATTAAAAATAAAGCGACTTGGGGGGGCGTGGCTTGGACGCCGTTCAAGATGGCCGCCTGAGTCCGGGGCTCCGCCGCATCGGGATGACTTCTTCTGCCTCGCGTTGATTTACGCGATGTTGTTACACGCTACCTGCCGGTTCCTGTAATCGGAACATGTTCTGCACATGGTGAGCCCAAAATGAGCGCGCAGGGACTTCTCAATGCTTCGTTTTCATGCCGTTTTGTGAGCGCCTCATAGCGGCCGCCATTTTGTTTTTCGGCGCGATGATTCCTACGCAGCTACATTTCTCCTCACGAAATATGGAATCTTGGATTACGACCATGGTAGACACTGCATAATCCCTTATCTTCTTTTTATTTTTATTTGTAATCCTTCATGGTCAACCTTCAAGGATGCACAGCTCTTATTCTTTCCTTGGTCTGATTGCGGTTTGAGGACTATGGTCAGACGCTGTTCTCAGTGACTTTATTTTTTCTGCGTCAACTCCTTCGGATACCTTGGTTCTTCTTCGTGGCAGGTGGAGGTGGCTGTGGGGTCTTTGAGTGGATCGTTGTGACCCGTTAACGTGCCTATTAAAACTCTGGTGATGGCGTTGCACGCTCCCCTGTAGTGCGATACTTGTGGCGATTTGTTTGGAGCGCCCCTATGGGCAAGCTTCGCAATCCGAAGTTTGTTTTCGTGCCTTCAAAGGGCTCTTCTGCGGCTCATCCTTCCTCCTCCTCATCAGTTGATCCTTCTTCCAGTCCTACAGACCCAATGGCGGCATCGTCGTCCAGTCGTTCTCCCTTGACACAGTCAACCTCCAGTAAGTCCTCTTCTTCTGCTACGTCAACCAAACGTCTAAAACAGGACTCTCCTCCTCCGGATCCACCGTCACCCCCTATCTCCATGGAGTTAATACTTGAGGAAATACGGGCTTTACGTCCGTTCATTGAGGAAACCAATAACAAGATGCAACTTTTTGAAGAGAGATGGTCAACTATCGAGAGCAGAGTGTCGGTGGTGGAGCTTCAGACTTCGGAGATTCAATCTCACTCTCAGCGTATCACCTCATTGGAGAAATCTGTTCTTGCTCTGCAGCAACATACCGAGGATTTAGAAAACCGGAATAGGAGGAACAACCTGCGCATTTATGGTTTGCCGGAATCCTTGGAGAGCGATGACCCCGTCTCGTTCTTCTCTACTTTCCTTCCGAAACTTCTGGACATGCCTCCTACCACCTCTCTCACCATTCAGAGGGCTCACAGGCTTGGTCCTCGTCTATCAACTGCAACTAAACCTCGAGGTGTTATCATTCTCTTTCTGAAGTTCACTGACCTGCTCCTTGTCCTCTCCGCGGCTAGAGCCAAGCGCCAAGTTTCCTGGTTGGGCCAGAGAGTTTTCCTTGCTCAGGATGTTTCCAATGCTACCGCAGCAAGAAGAAAGGAGTTTTTGAGCCTTCGTACACCCTTGCGCGCTCTTGGTGCCAGATTTGGTCTTTTCCATCCTTGTACCTTCAAAGTCACTCATCAGAATAAGACTTGGACTTTTCAAGATCCTGCGGAGCTTAAAAACTTTATTCACATACAGTCCAACGTTGGCATGGATACTTCCGCTTCTACTAGTGGCTGAATGCTCCTCTCCTTTTTTCTTACAGGGTGTTCCTGATAATGTTTCTGCATTGCCATGGCCTGTTATGATGTTGGTTTTTCTCATTCTGTTTTATTCTTAAGAGCTTTTGATATGTTCTCTCATTGTCCCTGATTAACCCTGCTGGTTGCTCTCTTTTGCGTAACCTTTGTTTTTTCCATTTTTATTATTGCCCACAATTTTGGGCTGTCTGCATTCCATTGTTTGTTGTTTATACTTCTATTTACGTGTCCCATGTTCTTATCAGCGCTTTTTATTCTTGTGTTTGTTTTCCTTCCCCAGATCGACTAAGGTATTCCCTTCTTCCCTCATGTGAGTCGTGTTTCCCATTTCGTCCTGGTGCGGTCGGATTGTCCTCCTGGTTTCGGGAGGTCATGCTTGTATTGTTGCGTCATCCACTGCCCCGATATCCTCTCCATGTTCCCTTCAGGTATGTTACTTTCAGTCGTCCTTTATGGATTTGTACTGTCTCTTCTTGTATTTTCTTCTCTTCACCTTTCCCCTCTCTTCCCTTCTTTATTCTTACTTTCTTTACTCTTCATTTCCCTTACCTTGCTTGAGCTTTCTTTTCTTGTATCTATTCTTTTCTACGTCTATCTTTTACAAATGTTTTACTTTTTACCCATTGCTGTAGATATTGTTCCTGATAATGTTATTCACTGTTTAAGTTCAGAGTAATTTCCTGGAATGTGAAAGGTTTTATTAACCCTATCAAACGCCAGAGAATTCTTTCCCACCTTGCTACTTACAATCCTGACATAGTTCTCTTACAAGAGACGCATCTTTCGGAGTCTGAGTCTCTCAAATTAAAACGTGGGTGGGTGGGTACGGTTCTATTTTCCCCTTCTACCAACAAGAAGAATGGTGTGGTTATTCTATGTCATAAAAAATTAGTATGTAAAGTCTTAACACAAGAGTCGGATTCTGATGGTAGATGGATTCTAGCTAAATTGTCAATTAATTCTATTCCTTTAACTGTGTTTAATGTTTATGGCCCTACGCAACCTGATTTACTTTTTTGGCCTTTAATTACTAGCAAATGTTTTCAATATAAAGATGACCTCTTCATTCTAGGTGGCGATTGTAACCAGATCGTGGACCCCTTTATTGATCGTAAGTCAAGTGTTCGTTTCATACCTCACAAACCCCACAAACAATTTCTCGACACCATTTCTCAAGCATCTCTCATTGACTCTTGGAGGCTTTCGCACCCTGACACTCTTAATTATTCCTTTTTCTCTCCTCCTCACTCCTCTTTCTCTCGTCTCGATTATATTTTTCTTTCTCTTTCCTTGTCGCAAAATTTGCTGTCGTCTTCTATTGAGCCTATACTTATCTCTGACCATGCTCCTATTGTAACAGATCTTGACCTTCTCTCCCCTCCTCCCAGATCCTCTCGTTGGCGCTTTAACAACTCTTTACTTACTGATCCCCTTTTCTCCTCTTCCTTCCGCTCTTTTGCTACTGACTTCTTTCTATTAAATGATGTTCCTAATATTTCCCCCCATCTTCTCTGGGACTCCTTTAAAGCCACTGCGCGCGGATTTGTTATTGATTTTGTTTCCAAGAAAAAGAAACGCTTTCTCCAGAAGCGGAGAGATACATTAGCCCATATTAAGTCTCTGGAGCGCCAGTTCTATTCTTCCTCTAAGAATTCCGTACCTCCGGAACTTATTCGTGCCAAACTAGATTTTAACAAATCAACTACCGATAATGCCTCGTCAATGCTTCTTCGTAGTACTGCCCGGTTTTATGGTGGTCGCAACAAAGCTGGGAAGCTTTTAGCCAATTATCTCAAATCACGCAAAGAACGTTCATTCATTGACTCCATCTACTCCTCTGATAATACTTTATTGCATAAAGCTCAGGATATTCTTGAACAATTTCAATTATTTTATCGTACCCTTTATACACCTGAGTCTTCTCCCTCTCCCTCTCTTGTCCAAGCCTACCTAGATAAACTTCCTAAGCCCTTGACGCCTCATCTTCATTTCCCGGATCTCGAAGTTGACCTTTCTTTACATGAGCTCTCCACGGCGTTGGCTATTCTTACCAAGGGCAAAACTCCAGGTCCTGATGGTTTTTCAGTTGAATTTTATTTACATTTTTCTGACCTGTTACTTCCTAAACTCCTGTCTCTTTTTCAATCGTTTCATTCATCGGGGAGAGCGGAAGGTACGTTTCAAGAAGCTACCATCTGCCTTATCCCTAAAGACGGTCGCGACCCTAAATATTTTAAGAATTACCGTCCGATTTCTCTAGTGAATGTTGATTATAAGCTGTTTGCCAAAGTATTGGCTCTACGCCTAGATCCCTTAATGCCCCATCTCATCGGTAAGGAGCAGTGTGGCTTTGTGAAGGGTCGGTTGACATCTGATAATTCTCGTCTCTTCCTTAATGTACTAAATAAAGTTCCATCTCTTTCTATTCCCTTAGCGGCAATCTCGGTTGACGCAGAGAAAGCCTTTGATAGAGTTGACTGGTCTTTCCTATTTGCTTCATTGCGCTGGCATGGCTTTGGTCCTCGCTTCATCTCTCTTATTTCTTTGTTATACTCTGCCCCTAAGGCTTCAGTCCTGGTCAATGGTCAAGTTTCTTCGTATTTCCCTCTTCAGCGTGGGGTTCGTCAAGGTTGCCCTTTATCTCCCTTGCTTTTTGTTCTTGCCCTTGAGCCCTTTCTGTCGTCTATCCGTAACAATAATGCCATCACTGGTTTTCCTTATGGTGACAAGCAACTGAAACTCTCTGCATACGCAGACGATATTCTTCTTTTCATCTCCACTCCAGAAACATCTATTCCCCCATTGCTGTCCGAATTCGAGTCTTTCTCACAGGTTTCTGGTTATAAAATCAATTCGGATAAAACTGAAATTCTTCCCCTTACGAAATTTTGTACTCCTCATGCCTTTGCCCCCACGGACTTTGCTTGGAATGGCTCTAAAATTAAATATTTAGGAGTATGGTTTTCTAACTCTATTTCTTCTTCAATTGCTCTTAATATGTCAGCGGTTTTGTCCCGCATTGAACGATTATTTTCTTCTTGGAATCCTCTTTTCCTTTCTTGGTGGGGGAGATTAGACTCCATCAAAATGATGATAGCTCCCATTTTAATCTACGTTCTTTCTATGCTACCTGTTCATATCCCCGCAATTTTCTTTAAACGTATAGATTCTTGTTTGTCTGGCTTCCTTTGGAACAAGAAAAGATCTAGAATCTCTTTGGCATCGCTCCGTAAATCAAAGGCCAATGGTGGGGTCAACTTTCCAGACTTCCGTCTGTATCATAAATCTTTTTCCCTTCGCCAGGCATCTAGATGGCTTGCTTCTGTCCCTTCTGCTTTTGCCCCTCTTTGGCTTTGCATCGAGCATATATTATTGCTACCCTTTTCTTTTGGGGAGGTTATTCGCTTCTCTGCTAGGGTTCCACACTTGGCTCTTCCTTTATTTAAGCATACTTCTTCTCTTCTAAAGCCACTTTTCAACCCTACACCTATTACTCGAGAGTCCTTCTTGAATTCCACTGTCTGGCATAATTCCCTTATTCTTATAAGGAATAGACCCATCTTCTGGAAGTCTTGGAGATCGCTGGGCATCATTTGGGTGAACCAGTTTTTTGATGGAACATCCCCTTGTTCTTTTCCCCAGTTTCAGATGACCTTTCGCTGTCCGCGCTCCTTCTTGCAGAAGTTTGTTGTCCTGATGACGCTTATCCTTGATGCTTTTTACTCTCTTCCCCCCTCCCCTTCTTCGCTCTCCCAAACACCTCTTCTTAAAATTCTCTTAACCTTACCCAAGGCGTCTCTCATTTACAAATTCTTTTCATCCCCTAATCCAGAGCGCCTTAAAACTAAGGTAGAACTTGCTTGGGAGGAAGACCTGGGTTGTGCTTGGTCCGTCGCCTTGTGGGACAAACTCTGGTCTAGATCTTTGAAAATTTCTCGTTCGGCCTCTCTTACTCAATCTTTATTCTACTTATATCATAGACTATATCTCTCTCCACTCTCTCTTGCCCGTTTTTCTTCCTCTTCTGATTCTAGTTGTTGGACTTGTTCTGCCCCCAACGCTAATCTTTTTCACCTCTTGTTTTTATGTCCCTCTGTCTCTCAATTCTGGAACTCTGTCTGGCTTTATATCTCTCGTATTTTCATTCTCCCTTCTCCATACTCAATTTCTACTCTCCTTTTAGGCAGCTTATCTGACTCTTTAAATCTCCCTCTATGTTCGCATGGTCTTTTTGACCTCATGCTTGCTCTCGCCTTTCAACACATTTCCTCTAACTGGAAAACCCTGTCTAACCTTTCCATCCGTCACTGGTGGAATTCCTTGTGTCACTTTCACAGACTTGATACTGCCTTTGCTTCCTTCTATAATCCTACACATAATAGGGACCTTTTTTGGCTGCCTCTTACTACATACTTAGACCGGATGGTCCCGAGGAATGTTCCCGCCATCACTTCGGAAAACTTCAAACCACCTTGAGGGAGTTACTCCTCCTTCTCCTACTTTAATAATGTCAGATTGGTTTATGACACTATTGGGTTTGCTGTGTAACATTTTGATTGTTGTATTGCCTACAGCTTTCCTTCCTTCCTTATAGCAAGGTTTTAGGATCTTTTATTATATAATATGTTTTTGCCGTTCCCCTTTTCCCCCTTTTTATTTTCCTGGTCCTCCTTCCCCTTCTTCCCTTCCCATTTCTCCTTAAAACTCTATAAAATGCTTTTGTCTTTCTTTTAATGACATTAGCTTGTTCAATGTAATTTATTCCATTTATCTTTCTCTTATATTGCGGCTGATGCCTATGTATTTATTCCTTCTTGAATAAAGCTTTTCAAACAGAAAAAAAAATAAAGCGACTTTAAGAAGTTACTGTTCATGGGTGAATCGAACCTCTGCATGATTTCAGGCTGACCACTACTGAGATAGGATACACCAAGCACGTCGTCCCAGTCAAAGATTTTACCTTCTGACTTAGGACCTGATTTATACTTTAGTGGATGGGCTACTCTGTCACAAACATGATGAATGTACCGTCTGCCGTATTATAAATGCCAAAGAATATAGTGTAATTGCAATGAGGCAAATGGGATATCTGTCACATTTTGTGATGGAGCATCCTATCCGGCAAATTATAAATCAGGCCCTTAGTCTCTATAATGAAAGTTGAAATCCTCCAGGGGCAAATGTTCCATTCTGTATCCAATGAAATCCTCTCGAAGTTGGATTGCTTTTCGACAAGGTGTCCTGAATCCGTTGGTTTTGTTGGGAAAAGCAAAGGGTGGAAGAAATCAAAATGTTGCAGCCGCCGAAGTCCTTGAGATGGGTATATACTTTCACTTCTTCTCCTGCTCAAGATACCTGCTTTCATAGTTAGTCCTTTTATTGAGCTCAAAATCTTCCAGCAGGGCAAGACCGAAGCTGTATCTAACAAAGTCCACTAAAAATCAGACACCTTTGCTGCGATCTCTCAGTGACCCTCCAGTGGCCCTCCAGATGTGTAAGTACAGAGCTTTCAGACTTTCTGGAGCAGCGCCTATTGGTCACTTTATAAAGTTCCTTGAACCTCAGGAACAGCACCCAGGTGCCACGACTCACTCCAGCCGAGGGTTAGTTCTACTTGCCACTGATTAGCTGTGTACTTCAGGGAAAAGGCCTCTTGCAGTCTGAAATTGCATCTATTTCTACTTCAAACTTTAAAAAAGTCATATCTTTACCAACAAAGATATGACTTTTTTAAAGTTTGAAGTAAAAGTAGTGCCAAAGAAAAATAAAGCACCAATAATGGTCAATAGTCATGGGTAGACTGGGACAAAGATGCAATTTTAGGCCAACTTCTAGAGAGCCTGATTGGTCCTGCTGAACAGTAAGTCAGATATTTCGTAAACATTTTTCTAGTCCTACTGGTCTGGAGGAAAGGTTTTTAGAAGTTTCCAAACTTCTCCTGGTGCACAATACTATAGTTCTAAAGCCCCCTACAGCCTCAGGGGATTCACTGAAAATCTCACAAGGTGTCAGGGAGAGGCTAACAGCCAGTGGCGGCTCGCCGAGCGTGTGCTGCGGGGCCGTGGGTTGGGGTGGGGGAGGGGTAGGGGCAGGGTGGGGGTTTAGTAAACTCCGGCATACGGCCATAGGGATTTAAGAAAATAAATAACTAAAAACAATTTACATTGCGCGCCCTGCATCGCCAACTAGATGGTAGAACCGCCATGGAAAGGCTGGTGGGGATTGGTTTCGGGGGCCCATTGAGGGCCCACCTTGTGTTGGGGGGAGGTGGTGGTGCACTGGGGGGGTACCCATGGTGCCCCCCTGTATTTCCCACGTGATGCCTGCCACGTAGTGCAGGGAAATGCACGGCATGGCACTTTAACATTGCGGCGGGGGCTGCTGACAGCATCCTAATGTGGGGTGCGAGACCGCCGCTTACAGGCGGGCGGTCCCAATCCCCGCTACGATGACATGCGGGCTAAAGTCCGCCCGACATCGTAATCGGCCCTATAGTGTCCGCAATTCATATTTGGACTTGGCCTGAAACTGTGCTCTGACTGTTATGACTCCACTGGGTGAGAATGCTTTTGGTAGCATTTACAGCACCCTCAAAGCAACTAGTTGCCCTCTACTGATGAAGGAATTAATCCAGAAGCACATGTCTAGAGTTACATAGCACAGGCTCCACCAACAAGGGTGAAAAATTAAAGATTACTACTGACGTAAGTGTTATCATGCACTGCATTTACTATGATGCATTGGGGCAAGTTGAGTGCTGGGATGTGAGGCAGTGTGCTCCCACCCTCCTTCTACTTGGTGACGAAAACCTAATTGAAGAAGGTGGGGCACGGTAGCTTAACATGGAGTAGGAGGCACACTATTGAGCTCCTCAGTGGTTTCCATTTTATGTCCAGGAATGGACCCAAAGCAGGAAAGTGCTGGATTAGCCCAAAAATGCAAGACTATAAACATAAAAAAACATGCAAATGGACTTAGACTGAAACTGTGCTCTGACCATTATGACCCCACTGGGTGAGAATGCTTAGCAGAATCTGAAGTGACTTGGAGGGACACAGTGCTACTGTGCAGATGTGTCCCTAAAGGAGTGACTGATGACCCAGCCACAGTAGGCAGCGACAGGCCCTGAACTTGATGGTCTGAGCAGCATGGAGAGGGGTAGCTGCTAGAAAGCATTTCCTTGGATGATATGGGTGTTGACAGGACAGCCAGAAGTGACTGTGGATGGAATGAGGCTTGTATCTTGCCAGAGATAAGATGCTGCCTTAAATTACTCGAGTCCTGGGATGTGGACATGCTTGTCAAAAAGTGAGGAGATGTAGCTGGACATTCCACAGGCTATGGTGCTTGAAGATTCCCAGTGGGTTGCAAACAGACCTACCTCATGAATATTAATAAGGTAGGTCGCAATTTGCAACCTATTAGGAATCGCAGCCATCACAGCGATGGTGGCCTGCTGTGGTCAGCAGACCAGTCTGTGACTACTTTTAAATAACGCACTCTTTTTTTTAAACGCATCCCATTTTCCTTAAAGAAAAATTAGATGCATTTAAAAAGAATAAAATGAAACTTTGAGGTTTCAATTTGTAAGAGTAGGCAGTGGTCTCTAGGGCCACCGTCTGCTCTTAAAATATTTTTCTAACCATTCTCAATGGGGAAGGGGTTCCTTGGAGACCCCTTCTCATTTGCAAATAGGTTACCACCAACTTTGAGTTTGTGGAATTTTTTGCGAATACATTTTGTTTGCAAAACATTTGTACATAACACTGCAATTCAGTAATGGGAAAGAGTGCCCTCAAAACGCCCCATCCAAATACCAATTCACAAAACCTAAATTGAGATTCGGTAACAAGTTACTGAATCGAAATTTGGGCTTTGTGCATCAGAAAAAGCAATTCTGCAGTCGCAAACTGCCCAATTCTGCTAATCAGTCTGTTTGCGTCCTCAAAAATGCTTCGTACATCTAGCCCACGGCTCTGAAGGGTTGGTTTCGCTTCATGAGAGATCTCCAGTAAGAGCTTTGGAGAGTTTTAAAAATTCCACTTGGGATTCGGTTCTGTTAGGCTCTCTGGAGCTCTATAGTTACTCATCTAATTTTGTTTTGATCAGGTGTTTCAGTTGAATGGCACCGAATTCAGCATGGCGAATTATATACATGAGGTTCTGTGGATTTTGATTCACTCATGGACATGGCTAAAATCAAGCATGGTTTTGGCTATAGGACATCACCAATGCAGTCATTGGCATATTGATAGGTCGCGGGTAGATTTGTGCCTGGCGCTTACACGTATGTAGGCAGGGCCCCTGCAGCAGGATGGAAGATTTACTGTTCCAAGGAGTTCTTGAAATCCAGTAATGTAATCATGGGACATTGGGCATGAGTGAACAACTTTGATCAACTAGAAGCCAGACATTTCTTTCCTTGGTTCACATCTTCAACACGAACTGTGGCCCCATTTTTGCATTTTTTATGAGGAAAATTCCAAAAACTGTTGTCGCAAGCAAATTTCCTTTCACGTTTGTGTGTACTAGTCTAGTCAGCCCCGTGCAAGGCTTTGTATAATAAACTACTTAAGTAATATGTTTTATAAAAAATTTCTTTAATGTTTTATGCATGAAGAGTTTTCTACAAGGTACAAGGGATATCTTTAAATGTAGTTATTAATAAAGCATAGGTTTATCAGACTCAAAGCGTGTAGGCACCATCACGTCAAAACAGATCAATCATATGGATTGGAAACGCCATTTTAGTTAATTTATTTATAAAAAGAATATCACTATACGTGGATTTGTTCGTAGGCCTGCCTGAGTACATTGTACTTTTAATTCAAATGGTATCTCCATGCTGAGACAAGAATGACTGATATAGGGTACACTGAGGTCGACAGTGTTGTGAACAAAAATCCAGAATTTGGTCTGACGCGGAGGTAAAATGAGGTACATAAAAAATAAAACGTCTGTGGCCTGACAATAAACAGGTCGAATTATAACAACCGTACTACAGCTGGTTGGCTTAAGGATGTTTCTTCTGGTTCAAGAATCTAACAATGCTGTCTGAGTCCAGCTTCATATTTTGCTTCAAATTCTTTTTATTGAATTTTAAGGTCAACCCATAGTAATAGCACGATTGCAACATGTTCCATGTAAGCCAAGACTTACAGATAGCACATAAGGGTTACAGCTTATTCACAAGATCTTTGGCAAGCCAGGCCTACTTGTAGGCGCCGTAGTAGCATGTCACAATGGGTATCCTGCAACATCAGCTCCATATTTTGGATGGAGGTAACAGGTCACCAACATGACTCCATAGCAGAGGAGACCTTAAGAACTGAGGGCCAGATTTTCCAAAAAGTCACGGAATGCAGCACGGCAGCCAAAAATGCTGTGCTGCGTCGCGTGACAGGGAGGGAGCAGAAGAGCACCGTATCTACCAGAGGCGCAACTAGAGCCAAATTTCGGGGGGGGGGGCTGAGCAAAACTTTCGGGGGGGGCTGAACTTTAAGCAATAGGCAGAGTGGGGCTGCAGGGGCTCTTAGAAGGGGTAAAACAACAGCGAGGCCTCATTAACATGCAAATGGTCTTTTAAAGACCTGTGAAGTACTCGGGTGCGGCTGCTTTTTTGCCCGGGAAGGTGTCTCATCCCGGGCTGCCACACACGACGGGGGGGGGGGGGGCTGAAGCCCTGTGAGTTCAATGGGTGTTGCACGCCTGGTATCTGCAGAGATACGGCTCGCTCCTCCCCGCGCCCTAGCACCAGCACTGATTTCAGCTGCCGAGCGTCACACACTCCTTTGCGCCGTAGTGCAAGGGTGTGTGTGAGTCTAGCATAGCTTTTGTAGTGGAAGGGTCTCCTTCCAGTACAAAATGCTATGCTTAGAAGTAATTTAAAACGTTTCCCACTTTGTATGTGGGCTGCACAATGCAGCCCGCTCGCAAAGTCAGAAAAAAGGAGAAATCAGAGAATTTCTCCTTTTAACGCCTCTTTTGAAATAGCACCATCTTTTGCCCTAAACCCTGTCTACTATTGTTTGTAAATAGGGTTTTGCATCAAAAGGCATGGGTTGTTCCATGGGAATGTCCATGTACCACCCATGTAATGCCCCCTTGGCACTAAGTAATGCACAGCAGTGCTTCCTGCTGCTTTGTGTTACTATTGGGGGACTTTCTAGTGCAAAACAAGTTTTGTGCCAGAAAGTAAATTTTTGTGATGTTAAGCCAGCTGAAAATGTTTGACAATCTACTCCTGAGTGTGCAACCACAATGATATATTGAGGCATACAGGTGCAGTAGAGCTAAACATCAGGCTAAAACACACAAATAGATATGTTGACTGCAGTATGTGTGGGAGCAGAAGAAGGGGTATATCTACTGGCTAAAGATTGCCCTTGAAGTGGGGCTGGATGTTCTGCGTGCATATGTTTGGTGTAACAGCAACCGCAAGCCTAGTGTGGAGACCAGAGAATAGTGCCTCGCTCTTGGGTGATCTGACCAGTTCCACTGGACCGGGGGGGGGGGGGTGTTGACTTCTGGGGGAGCCGTGTTTGCATGTTTATTCTGCTTTTAAAAGCACCTGCTGTTGTGTTCCTGCCTCCACCAATTTCCAGGCAACAATAAAAATCTCAAGATAACTCCTGTGATTAATGTTCTTCCTTGACAGAGATTGGAGCTTTGCCTGGATGAGGTTTTGACTGATCGTAAAATAGCATGGAGGATTAATATGCCTGCTACAAAGAATGTGTCCCATGCAGATCACAAAGTGCATATAATGTAAATAGGTCAGTAAGTTACTGCTTTTATAAAAGACATCCTTTTATTACTTCCAGTTTATAAGTTAAAATCCTAAAATAGATCAGTGAATTATTAACCCTCATCAAAGAAGTGCATGCACACTGCAAAGTATAGATTAAAGCATATATTAATGTTGCAAAAAGGGTTCATTTGAAAAGATATAATTTCTTATTATTAAAGAGAACCTCCAACAATGGTGTTCCATTTTCATTTCTGAGTTTGTGCTGCTCCAGACCAAGCACTCAACCTATACTGCCTGCCAGTATGGATGATATGTCACTTCTACACCTTGTAGTCCTCTGGCATATGTACCATTTCCTACAAGCTGATTTACACACGTATAGTCGATTGTCTCTATGTAATGTGTGTGTGATGCAAAGTGCTCTGACACCCTACACTGGTATGAGTGTCACTATATAAGTAATGAAATGCATCTGAAAGAGAGTGTTTATGGAGACTTGAAGGGCACTGTTAAAAGGTGGTAGTGAGGGAATCCGTGGTGGAGGTGGTCGCCACCTCCACCATGGATGGGAGGGCGCCAACAAACATTGTCGCACCGGGCGCCACCAGCACTAAAGCCCGCCCTGGTGCTTAGGTTGAAGGAAAGCTGACCTAGCACCCAAGAGATTCATTTACTAAGATTTCTCGCAGGTGCATGTATGGCGCAAAATGAGGCAAAGCACCAAAAGTAATCCAATGCACTGCAAAAATGTAGTTACCGTTATAAAAGACGGACGGCACAGTACAAAACTGTTTAGGGTTCAGAGAGCCCCCATGCCACCCTTAGTAACTAATCCCCCTAATTTAGAAAGAGTAGATATTTTGGCTAAGCATATATAGATGTGAAGTCAAAGGGCTAATAAAGACTACCACAGAGCACGGATGAACGTGGATGTATGTCAGTAGTCAGAAAGCAAGCAACAAGGCCGCGCGCAACAGGCAGACACCCCCAAAACAGATAAAATAGTGCAGCACAACTGCGGCTGGAGTAAAATATGAAGTCCTCACTGCTGGGTAAAGAATACCATCGACGCAAAATGGGTTATGTCTAGCAGGCTTGGGTGTAGGTGAGAAGGTGAGCCAAATAACAAGATGTTATTTTGATATTTTTGCAATATCTCTGAGGGATTATAGGCAATATCTATTCTAATCCGCCAACAGCACACTTTGTTTTACAAAAAGGTAAGACCGTTACTCTGTATGGGAGAGAGGCCACATTTTCATTTGTCTGTGCCTCCACAAGATCCAACCCCCTTGATTTATGAAAGGTAAGCTAGTTTCAGAGTAAAATCAATGGTTAAGGGTCATTTTTTTCCTCAAAGAAAACCAAAACAAAGCATGAGGTACATTTGCAACAACTAACCCGAAGAAAAATGCACTTATGAAATAAAGAACTTAACATTTCTAAAACAAATTCGTTTAAAGGGGAAAATTTGATAAGCAGAATGGCACAACAATGAGTAAAACTGACTGTAGCAAAATCAAGACAAGATCCATTGAAAAACCAGATTGGGCCTTATTCTCAAGGGTAAACTTGCACTTTTGGTGTGAGTTTACTATTTGTTTGCTATTCACAAACTACAAGTGCAGTTATGCATGTAGTATCTTTATGGCTATGAAGAACTCCGCACATTAAAAGATAGGGCATTTTCTGCAGTCTTAAAAAATACTACACGTAAAACTACCCACAAAAGTGTATGTGTAACTTTGTGAATAAGGCCCTGTATATTAATCACTTACCTTAAACCAGAGCCTGAAGCACTTCACACTGTGTTTTTAGTGCCTACAATAGACAGCAGAGCATTAGGAAAGAAATAACTAATTGAATTAACATATTTGTCTTGTTGCAGTACTGTATATGTTGCACATTTTTTTAAAACACGTACTAGTACGATGCACATTCTTAAGCCAAATATTTTATTATGGCCAATTTCTGAATTCCTTATTCTTTACTCAGTTCACTTTCTGCTTACATTGTGTATTCCATGGATCTTCTTAAAAGCCATAAGAATAAAAAAAAAAAAATATCATACAAAATTGATTTAGGACCTGATATAGATCTTGGCGGATCTAATCCCACCTTCGCTTTTTTGATGGTTTCACCACCCGCCTATTTGGTGGTCTGTCCGCTCTATTTAGATGCTGGTGGCTCTATGGACAAAAGACCATGTGAGTGCTGCCAACTCTACCAGGGATTACCTCTGGGCCAATCACAATGTGCCTTTCTGTCGAAGAAACTGTGTCGGGGATACCTCCTACTTTGAGTTGGAAATTAGGTAGAAACATACCTTTTTTTGGTTTCCCTCTTCCATTTCTGCCTTGAACCCCATGGTCCAGATCCTTCTTTTGCTGCTTGTACTTAACCATGACCCTAATAAACTCCCCTGTCGCCAGGATCTAAGGTAAGCTTCTTTTATACTTTTATTCATGTGTTTAAAATTGCTTTAGCCTCATCTTTCTGATATGGCTCTTACATGCAATTTTTTTCTTATGTGTAATGCATTAGTGTTCATTTTACAACTTATCAAGGTAAAATGTACAAAACTTGTATTGACACTTTTAAGAAAATTATGTTGTTGTGGTGGTTGTGGGTGTTGTGCTGTGGTGCCTGTGGGTGTGCATTCAATACTGTGTGTGTGTTGTTTTTGTGCAGTGCAATATGTAAAGAAAAGGGCATGACACATTATATACATATATTTCTAGAAACAAACACCACATATGTGTCTTGACACATTAAAAACAGTACTTACCAGTCTCCACTCCACCAGGGACTCACTCTACCAGGAATCCGCCACTTGGACAACACTAGCCCAACGGGGACATCTAAATATGCTTGGCACAAACTCATTGATCTGACGGCGATGGAGTACTGTTAGCCAGCAGAATAGTCCGCTGCATCGATGGAGGTGCACTGTTTATGAGATGGTAAACAGTTGGTTGATGCAGACTGAGGTACAACTAGACCCCTTTTAAATATGGCAGGTGGGACTCTGTCAGCTCGATGGAGTACTTGTTACTCCCCCTCAGAGGGACAACGGGAGTCCCGCAGAGATCTAAATCATACCCTTAGACTCTGACAGTGCTTTGGACTTATTTTCAAATGATAAGGAGAACTATGATAACTATCTCTGTTTTAGCCTAGATGAAGGAACAAATTGTATGATAATAACAAACATTCTCTTGACAGATTTTGCTGTAGAATAGCAATTATCCGAATTCATCTGACCCAGTTGGCAGCACTGGAAGAGGATAATCAGACTTCTGCTTTAAAGGGATGCTATTTTATACTCTGCATATACTTGTATAAGGATTTTTAACCCTATCATTTCAAGGAGACACATGGTAAACCTGATGGAATAAGAAAAAATGCTTGACAATGCCTAGACTGGAATAAGAGCTTATGAATGAATCTGGAAATATAGGAATGGAAAACACTCAGCAGTGCATTATTAGCAGTCTCTATGTCCTCAGATATTGTAAGGCTTACTCAAGGTACAACATAAAACTGCTATTACAGGTGCAAAAAGAATGTAAAGTTTATCCACAGTTGTCATTGTGTGCAAAACAACAGCACTTTAATAACATCTTTCGATAGATAAACATAGGCAAAGTAAATCAACCACCAATTTAATTCACACAAATCAATAAAACAACAAAAGCTCACATATGATAGAATAGTTATAACACTGAGTCCCTTTGTTACACGCAATACATGCTGCTTGTTTCCCCTAACAGGTCCCATATGCAGTGCTGTTCATAGTGCAATTGATAACATGGAAATTCACTTGCCCGCCACCAAAACAATAAATCATAGAACGCTATTGATCGGGATCACTAGGAAAACTACAATAAAGACACAATATAACTAGACCCGCAGGCAGACGGGGGGGGGGGGGGGCACGACTGTTCAGTTTGATAACTCATGCATGTGGAATTTTGCCATGCTGTTTTCTCCTACCTTTCCCGCCGCCTGCCCCTTCCCATTTCCCCACACCCCTTTCTTCCCCTCCTTCCCCCCTTCTCCCTGGCGCGCAGCCTGCTCTCTTTGCCCAGATACATATTCAGCCCCCGAGCACCAACACACACCGCCTGCGTGGTCGTCACGATATACTGGAAGGCACGGGACGCTAGAATGCGCGCTGCGACTAGCAGTCATAGTTAGGTGGGCTGCTATGGCACAGACGGTGGGTCATAGATGTAGGGCACACAACGGCGCAGGGATTCATTGTAAGTGTTCCAGGCGGTGGGCTACATTGTTTAGAGTTGTATATTTGTTTTTATTCACTTACTCATGGTTTAACTCTGTATGCAAAGATAACATGCTAAGGGCCCACAATTGAAGCCAGTAGAAGTTGTTGTTGCTGGAAATGTGGAAATGCGGAACATCACAACTGTATTAGTTGTTTACACATCTGTATGGTGACACACTCGAGTAAATGTACTGTATACAGTGATTATCGTGCCAATAATAATAAAAACAAAGTTAAACAAATAAGAAAGACACAATATAACTAGTGCAAAATTTAGGGAATGAAAACATGAATCTATGACTGTAAAATCACCTTTCTCAATTCCAGATTTACAAACAAATGTCACAAGTAGTGCAGCAAGCAAAGTTGCTGTGCTGTGCTGCTCTGTGTTGCTTCACCAGAAGAGAGCAGAACTGTGTCATATGTTCAAAGAGAGGGTGCATTTCCTCCCTCTCCATGTGCTGGCATACTTTGAGCTGCCAAGCACCAATGCAGGCACCCTTGCCTCATGAGCAAGGGTGTCTGTGCTGTGTTGAGGATAGTCTTTGTGAAGGAAGGTGTATATAGTAAACCTCCACTTTCACGTGAAAACAACACACTCCCAAGAGATTACAAAATTGGTGGATCAATTTCATACTAATGTTGTGATGTGGACACGATACATCAATGACCTGCTCGTCATCTGCAAAGGTAATATCAAAGAGGCCAGAGAATTTGGTACTATTCTCAATGAAAATATTTTGAATCTGTAATTTACGAGTCAGATTAGCAAAAAGAAAATTGAATTCCTGGACATCAAAATGACACTTGAGGGTAACAAAATAGTTATCAAACTGCATAGGAAGGCAACTACAGGGAACACTTTGTTGCTTGTAAATAGCAGCCATACTAAGCCTCTCATTTTCAGCATTCTGTATTGCAAACTGCACACCAGAAAAGGCTTTTGACTCAGAATGTAAGAACATGATATCCAGGTTGAGAGAGGAAGTTATCCTCGTGAGGTTTTGTACATGCCTCTTATACGAGCCAAACAAACACCTAGAGAGAATTTGCTAACCTCACATATAACCTCCCGGGATAGGCATACCTCTAACATCAGCTTTATCACCAATATAGTCATTCATTCATTCATTCATTTAAAATTGTTGGCCCAATTCACAAAGGCAATCTGAGATGAAAGTCTAACTTCACAACTTTTGGTATTCACATAGCTCATTTGAGAGTCGTATCTTTACGTCCGCAGTCATGCCGGAATTTCAGGCTTTGGCCGTACTCTCTGCACCAGGGCCGTACTCACCTGTTGGAGCCGTAATTTCTGGCTCGGGCTGGATGAAGTGTAAGCAATTGGCCGGAATGCAATTTTTACAAAAAGGAAGATTAGAATGTGTGATAAATGGTAGCGGAGGTCATGAAAATCCATTTGAGCAGGGAAAGGGATGTGGCCGGACACCACATTATGTTGTAAAGTTCCTATAAACCTATATAGGATCTGCACGTTTAGACAACATAGACTGTGGGATTGGTGTCCAGACTGATTCCCGACACCCCCACCGGGTATGTTTGCCTGTATACCAGCTATCTCACAGTGCCACTAGAAACCCCTCTTACCAAGGAGAGAATAGTTCTTGGCAACTATCGAACATGACAACTTTGTCCCATCAGGGATCGTGAAAGCAGTACATTACTTTTAGCTCAGTCACTCGTGCTCACTTTGTCTCAGAGAGATGCACAAAATAAACGGTAGGGATGTTTTTCAATACACATTTATTGAACCAGTGCCATTCTAGTGTAAAATAGGTGTGCTGAAATAACCATAAGATAGAAACAGATATAAATGATTATAAGCACCAACAGAGTAAAAGGATGGTAGATTTCTACCATAGTGCTAAAACAATGAATACAGGCAGGTATTAAAATGCATGTCAGTAGAATGCGTACTCCTACGATGCGACCCTAACTAGATGTACCTAAGTGTACCTAGCATGTATGTAGGTGTGGAGCCATGAATCCCTCTAGGATAAAGTCCACCAAATTACCTGAAATGAGAGACTGCTGGACCCCGTCTTGGTCTCGAGATGGACACCCCGCAAGGGACGTCAGATCACTGAGAGCTGGAGTGTCTGCGTGGAGGAACTTTAGCATCTCGCGTCAGTGTGTCAGCATGGAAGTCCTTTTTCTCTTCTCCCTGCCTCAGCAAGATATGGTGTTTATATACCCACGGTGGTACCCTAAAGGGTTCTAGCTTGCTCTGTTATGTCAGACTTGGGATGACGGAAGGAATGATCCTTATACATAGTTATTATGCAGGAGATGGTAGTCCTGCTGAGTTTCCAAGAATCCTCATGCAAAATGGATGAGGCTAGTTGTTAGGGGAAACTCCACTTCCTGTAAGCAGTTCTGTAACTATGTAAAAGGTCAGTCCCAAGAACCTTTATGTAGTGTAATGGTAGGGGAGAACACCCACTCCTCATCCAACTGGATGACATACTAAAATGCTTACGTATTGTTAGGCGTTGTACGCAATCAACTAATAAATCCATTAAATTAGTAGGTAAAAATATAAAAAGTCAAAAAAGTGCTAAAAATAATATTTTAAGAGATAGAAGTCTTACTAAAATATGTTTGTATATATAGTCGGAACAACTATGAGTGACTGAAAGCCATCCAGTTCAGCAAAAGTGTCCATTCTAAAAAAAATCCAAATTTGGTTGTTTTCAAAAAGGCCAAATTTTTCCCAGCACATGATGAGCCAAATGTTTATGTGTGCTGGCTGGGTGAGGCAACATCGATGTTGCTTGCCATCCCAGACGACTATCTCTGAAACACCTCACAGATTAGGTCAATCGAGCACTGATGATCTTCTGTATTATCCAAAGCCGATGCTGGGGAAGCCTGTGTGACATCCAAGGTCTGAGTATTTGTTGAGGAGCCAGTATTCTTTCCAACAGGAGCTGAAGCATCCTGTGGTGGTTCTAAGAATGCAGACATCAACATAGGAATACGCTGAGGGTGCAGCAGAACATGGGCCATTATCGGGTCAAGTAAAGCATCAACGTCTAGTGGCGCAATCGATGGAAGTGTTAAACAGAAATCCAACACGCATTCTTGTCCTCAGAACAGGCATCGGCGGACAGGCAGAACACAGTCAATCCAGACTGGTCTAAATTACAGGAACCAAAACTCGCTCAGTTCGCGAAGGCGAGGTGTGCCCAGATGGAGTGCCATGCGATCACGGTATCAGCGCTCCAAGAGCATTTTCTCCATCTCCTTGGTGACTGGGATGTCCATTGCGTAGCAGAAGAATGGCAATCAGGATACCTGCTTTTAGGAACAGGATCAGTAGAAGCCCTCCAAAAATGCTTCAGAATACAGAGTGTATGAAGTTGGGAATAACTCAGAAGATTGTCTGAAAGGTGATGAACAGTCCAGAACCTATGGTCTTAAATAGGTGCAATATAACCATCGTATCAGACATGTTAAAGATATGTTGTGCCATTTCTATGAAATGGAAAGGGCAGTTCTTTCGTATCAGTGCCTGTAGTTCAGCTGAGGACCTTGCAACCTGAAGATCATAAGTCTCTCGGGCGGAGGTTAAGGGCATGGATTTCTGTAAAAGCATGGCTTTCATTCGGCTCAGAGTATCAAACCATATAAAGGAAACATTCAGCAAAGGCCATAATGGCGCCTTCCTGACTGTGTGGCTAAGTGATAACCATACTTGCATACAACAAGTAACCCTGGAGTTTACAGTGACAGGATATGCGATGCCTGGAATCATCCCACAACAACCCTGATCATTCAGCATCTAGAAACTCCCATTCGAAAGAAACCTAAATACCGGATTATTCACGGCAGCCAGGGACCCTTTCAAGTGACAGGATAAATTTGCAACTGAACCGTTATAAGCCCCATTTAGCATGATATGCTGGCATATGAGAGATCCACCTAAAGAGTTCTCGCAGTTTGTACCGCTTAGAAACATTTCCATGACCCCACACCTGCATCGAAATCTGTATGGCAATTCCCAAGATTCCTTGATGAATTCTCTACCCATCATTTCATATCTGCCTGCCTGTTGGTGTTCTAGTCGATACTGAAACTGGAAAGTTGTGACTGGTAATGTTATATGGCCATGGATTAACCATTCTGTGGATGGTGACTCTACCACAGTAAAGGGTAACTAGTCCAGTTTTTCAATAACCAGCATTGTATATTTTGCTCCCCTTTGTGCCAATGTTATCAGTTTTGTAGTTAGATTGGATGCAGAGAACAAGGCTGTACTGTTGTTAAATCGCCAAGGCACATAACCAATGCGCAATCATTGCAGCGTCCAGCTTACCAACATAATAGAAAAAAGTTGAGATTGTCCCTGTTATGGCATGCATAAATCCTGTTCTAGTATATCTATAGCAGAAGATACAATGTTGCCCAGTGAATACATCCTAGATGTTAATGTAGTCATACCATTATCAACTACAGCTAACACTTCTCTAGGTTATGTTTATCAATTTCACAAAGTCTTTCCACAGCTTCTTGTTGAGAGATTTTCCAAATTCCATTGTAGACAGTGTATAAGACACTTTTCTGACGTGGCTTTCAGGGACCTAATAAAAAAATAACTTAAAACCACCTCATCTGATAGTAAGGATAAGTGCTGTTTCACCTGGGACAGTGTCGAGGATTTTAGCCAATCAAGGCATAACTTCCCAACAATGTATGATGTCACCACCCCCGGATGTTCTCTTTGTATATAGCATTGGTCTGGCCTATGGATACTAAACTCTTCGGTGGTACCCCTGAATCTTGTTTGACATCTGTTTGTGTCTGTGGGCCAAACTAACCATTCCTTCCAATTGGGGACGAATGAATTGTACTGTATGATGTCATCTATTGTATCCCCACCATGTGTTGTAAAGTTTTGCCTTCCCTCAAAGTGTGATGGTGAGGGAATCAGAGGTGTGTTCAAATCCTTGTTCTTGGCTATTCCAAGACAGGAAGTCTGTTGCACAGTGTCATTCAGAAATATTGTCTGCTGTGGGATGAGGCACGCTCGAAATAGTGCTTCTGTTCCCTGGACTTGCCATTCCTTTGAAACCCAGACTGATTTTATGTCTATAGTGTCCTTCCATAAGTCGAAACCCTGTGCAGACAGTTGGTAAATAAAGAATGCAGAATAAATCTGTTTGGTGTTTGTTAGCATATTTTTCTGTGCAGTTGTAGGTGCAACCTTATAGTAATATGAGGTCGGGTCAGAAGTGTTAAACCCCGAAAAATAAGAAAATATCTGTGCGAACATTTTCGAACTACTTTTCGGTGATGTCGGGCAAGGTTCTCATTGGTGGTATGTGAAAACATTTCATGGGATACTGGATTTATGTAAAAAGTGATGCTCATAATGTTGGTAACAATACATAGTGTCAAAATCAGATGTGTCTTCTAACATTTCAGTGCTTGAAAATGGAGCGGATTTTTCTAAATCAGACAACATATTTTTTACAGTTTCCTAATCATCAGAAAATGTAATGGAGGTAATGATATAATTAAGAGACATTTGAAATACATGAGGTATTTTTAAAAGTCTGTGGGGTCAAATACATCATAATCAACCCTGTACCACACTATACCGTCAGGAATTGGAACAGCTGTAATATTCACAAAGGACAGGTCTCTTTGCTCACGATGGGAAGATGTATGAGGTTTCAGGACCAAGTTCACATTTGATATTGCAGAGCATTCCAGGAGATTGTTGCCATTCATGAGTAAGCAAAAGATAGTCACCAGGCCAATCCAGAACAGAAAAACAGTATCTCAATTATTATCCAGAGCTAGAGCCAAGGTGATACTAGGTAAGTCTTTATCAGAAAATTGTAGAAGTCACAAATTCGTTGCTTATGGGTAACTGGAGCTGGCATTATTTCAGGTTCACTGGGATCTGGAGATAATGTATCAAAATCGATGAAGTACAAGAGACTCTTACTGTATGTATGCAATATGCTTTTGTCACTCTAGCGGCCGGCCGGGTGGTTGTAGGCCCATACCTGTAACTTTTACAAACTGCAATAAACGGTTTCAAAAAAAAAAAAAAAAAAAAAAATCGATGAAGTAGCCAGATGCAGTTCGATCTATTTTTGGTACCTCAGCAGGTTTTGTTGAACTGCCAGACGTCTCTTGTAGAGGCATATTTATGTAGACATTCATGTTAGGCCAAATTGATATTTGTCTTTCATTTGTGTTTTGATGTTCTGTTTCAAGAGGAAATAGTTCCATTTCATTGTTGGAAACTCCATTACTTTGTACTGGTGACTCTTCAAATGTTATGAGTCTTTCTGTCTGAACTTCCTGTATGGTAGTAAGAGGAGAGCGTCGGCTACCCAGGAATTCACGAGGCCTACTATTCAGTATCGGCCACATAGTTTGATCAGATCGATGCAGACAAATCTCTTTTCCTTTTTGCCAGCAAGAGGTGGAAGAAGTACTTTTCTTGTTCCTTCGAAAGCCAGGACAGGCACAGGCTTTCTGTATGATGGTCCAAATCCTTTCTTGTCCACAATCTTTTCTCTGACCAGATCCCCGTCTTTTGGGATCCAGGCAGGTCTTCCATGACTGATTTGACTTCCCAGTGGCGGTGCCTTTTACTTGCACATTGCATTCTAGTGCCCGGATTTCATTGAGATCCTGTAAAACAGCCAAACGTTTATTGATATCAAAAGGTTTATCATCCGCAACTGTGCTTTCATAGTCAAGATCAGGTACCCACATTCTTTTTTTTTTTTTTTACTTTTTATTGATTTACAATAAGAACCGGGCACCGGTACAAGCAGGACAAAGTTACTGTAGGACTTTCCCCCTACATCATCATTTGGACATCCACGTATAAACAACATGAGAGTCATTACAGACTTTACGTCCATGCCATACCTGATCCCTCAAAAGAGACAATTCTACCCAAAGAGCCCAGACCATAGTGTGATGGGTAGCATGAGCTAGGAAAGGGCAAAGACAATACATCTAAGGAGGAGAAGCCATCCCCTCCGCTGTCAACTGGGCCATCAATGTTCGTCTGTCCCTCTGGAGCTCCACCGTTGGCGGAAATGTAAATGTCCCCGCTATATTTGTTCCATCTACCCCATTTTTGATCCCATTTCCTGGGGCAACCTGACTCTTAAACACAGACTTCTCAGCAATCATTACGGTGTCCATATCTTTTGCCCAATCAACTAGGAGTGGGACTGCCTCCTCTCCCCATCTTTGCGTGATATTTATTTTCACAATGACAAACCCCATCGAGGCCCAAGTCTGTTCGGCGCGGGAGAGGTCGGTTGCCCCCCAAATATTAAGCAGGCATAGTTGGGGAGATAGCTCAATGGACTTGCCACTCGCCCTTGCAAGCTGGCTGACAATCTTTCCCCAGTACCCCTGTATTCGAGGGCATTCCCATAGTATGTGATAGAGGTACCCACTTGATTGCAATGACGGAGGCAGAGTGGGTCAGGGCATCTACCTATTTTGAACAATAGTGTGGCATCGAAGTAGACCCGGTAAAGTATCTTGAACTGGAGGAGTCGCATGCGCATGGGAATAGCAACTTCGCGAGGGGAGGCCAATGCGTCCCGCCACATATCGTCCTCCATCTCTCCCAGGTCTCTTTCCCAGCTCACTCTTACTTTTTGCATCAGGTCTACATGGTTGTTAACTATTTTCTTGTATGTGAGTGAGATGGCTTTGCGCTCCATAGGATCCAACACCAACCGGTCCTCTAAGGGGGAAGAGTCGGGGAGGGGGCCCTCCTTTGGCAGAGCAGAAGATACAGCATGCCTGATCTGTAAGTATCTAAATGTCTCGGATTGAGCCAATTGGTATTTTGCCTGAAGTTCTGTGAATGTGGCCAGCCTCCCCTTTGTCCAGGTATCTCCGATCATAGAAATCCCAATTATATCCCATTTGTCAATCCCTGAGCATGTACTGAGATGACCGAGAATCTCGCTTTCGTCAAACGATTATGCCATCCCAACTTTCTGGTGACGCTGTGCCAAGTCTCGACCATCCGTGCCGTGGGCCTGGTTAAGTTAAGTTTGCGAAGATTGGTATATAGCGCTCTCTTGAAACTGCCCCGTCCCATTAACCAATGATCTGTTCGGAAATTAGGGTCATCATGAGGGCCGAACACCCATCTATTGATTGCGATCAATTGGGATGCCTGATAATAAAGAGTCTGGAACCGGGTTCGGTGTATTTTGCATACAGGAAACGCAGAAGTGCGAGCATTTTGAATAAGGACGCTCACCCCAGGAGAGTCAAAGGGAGAGAACGCCAATGGAGGGCATCCGATCTAAAGCGCTGAAGAGGTCCGAGTAGGTTTTTTTCAAAGAAGAGGTCGACCTCTGGAGTGACGAAGATGCCTAGATATTGAAAACCCCGGGGGCCACAGAAATCTCATAGCCCAGAGGACTCGCCGGGGGAGCACCCCATAATGCATACATCTGGGATTTGGACCAATTTATACAATATCCAGAGTGGGCACCGAAGATGTGGAAAAAATGGAGCACCCATCGCAGTGAGCACGCGGGAGAAGCCAGATACAAGAGAATATCATCTGTGTAGAGTGAAATCCGGTCCTCATGAGATGCCGTCCACTTAAGCCCACGTATCCCCGGGTCACCCCAAACCCACACCGCAAGCAGTTCCAATACTAAAGCGAAGAGTAATGGGGACAAGGGACACCCCTGTCTCGTGCACTGATGAAGAGTAAAAGTGGCGGAGCAATGATTATTGACTACGACATGTGCAGTGGGTTGGGTATACAAAAGTCTGATCCAACGTATCCATTTGGGTCTGAACCCCATGCGGGCCAAGACGGAAAAGAGAAAATCCCATTCTATGTATCAAATGCCATAGAGGCGTCTGTTGATAATAGGATCGCGTCTGCTTCTAATGTGGGAATCCTGCCAAGAACCCCATGCACCCGTCGCAGATTTCGAGCCATGTTTCTCCGGGCATAAATCATGACTGATCCGGATGGACCAAGTCCGTTACATAAGGAAGGAGTCTATTTGCCAGGAGTTTATCCAGTATCTTGGCCTCGATCGTCAGGAGGGTACCCACATTCTTGTGCCAAATAGGACTGCGTGAGAAGTGACAGCTCCTAGGGAACTTCTTGGCATATTGTTAAGAGTTCTTTGGACCCCGTATAAGTGATTAACCCAACTACCAACCAAACTAAATACTCTTGCTTTTAAAGATTGCTTTAAGTCTCAGTTTTTCCTCTCCATGACCTAATTTTCCTCAGGATGGTACCGAGAGGAGTACCGCAATGCAACACCCAAACTTCCCGTGGCTATCTTGTTAGCCCTAGAGCTAAACGCGGGACCATGGTCAGAATGTAATGTGCCATGTGTGTATGTCCCTATGAAGACTTGCAAATCTTTTATAAAAGTTTGAGCGTCAGCCGAGCGCTGAGGCCAAACCCACAGGAATCTGGAGCATGAATCCACTGCCACCAAGATATACTTGTGAGACCAATCCGATAGTAGGAGGCTGCAGTAGTCCAAATAGTCACAAGATAGTGGTCTGTCTGAAGTTAGTAATGGTGTCTGTGCTGGACGCGCCACTGTGGAACCCTTCATCTGCTGACAGAATTCTTTGTCTGTTTAGTTATCCCTGGCCACCAATAGCGTTGTTTCAATAAAGAAACCGTCACCATGATCCCTGCATGTGCATAACTTGCGTGCAGCTAGTATTAAGCCTAATCTGTGATCTATGTTTGGTATTACTCTATCCCCCACTCTTGGTATTTGAACATACGGAATGTTATTTGCATCTAACTTGTAGGATTACTTGAGTGGAAAACCTTTTGCTAAGGTTGTGCTGTTTTTGCATGAAGCAATGACAGCTACCATTATCTGTCTATCTACTCTTGTTATAGAACTACGGCAGCAGTTCGTACTGCTGCTTTTATGGATTCGGCCAATGAATCCCCTGCAACGTGAATGCCATCACATTGATGACTCAGCATGTGTATCATGTGAGCTCTTGGTAGTTCGTTTTTCAACTCAGCTACCTGTTCCCATAGTAATTTGGGCTTCATTGCGCAACCCTTTGAGTCTTTAAACCCATTCTGACCCCAGTAGTGAAGATATTCATTGTTTAACTGGCCGCAGTAAAAAGAATCGCTCACTATCAGTGTGTGAAATTCTCGATCTGTATTTATTTGTGCCAGTCACAGGGCTTTTAGTTCTGTCAGCTGCGCTGTGCAGTCTCCCAGAGACTGTGTCTTCGTACTGCTAGGATGGAACTTGCCTTCCTGCATACAACCCTTCACAATTGCACATGCGGTACTGTATTGTTTTTTACTACCTATGGCCCGCTGAGCAGAAACTTTAGTGTAAATAATGTAGTCATACTAATATAGAGGCATTATTTAATTCGGGAGAGGATATGCGTGTCCATAATGCAGGAATGCTTATGTTTTTAGTGTGTAGTTGAATTTGTAATCTACATCTGTTGCACTGAGAAAATTGGCCCATTGTATCCATCTTGTAAGGTTTTAGCATTTAGAGCGCTTGCCTTTGGAACAGCCTCTAAGGCTGGTACTGAAGTTACGAGAATTATTAGTTTACCCTGAGCCAGTATTCTTTGTCCCCGTACAGCGATCTGTACCGCCGTCGGAATTTTTTCTGTGGAAGCAAAACACATTTCAGCATTTGTGTACAAGTGTGATTTGTATGCTATGGGTACTGTTTCGCCTTCATTGAAGGTTAGGTAAGTATACTCAGATTGACCAGCTATAACACAGATCACCAAATTTGTGGTATTTACGCGTTAGTGTAAGTGTTTGGAAGCTATCATGTCAGCTTGTAGGGAACTTAGGATATCTGTGTGTTCCAGTGTCCAATGCTCAATTGAAAAATGCGGTTTTATTAGGTCATAGAATGGTTTCACTTTTTCTGCGTAATCTAAAATGTGTCAAAATGTAGGAATCCCAATATGGGTTGTAAGTTTTCCAATGATTTAGGAGGTTGGAGCAGCGCACACCTTTCTGAAAAGTTAGCTGCCAGGCTTTTCCCTTCACTTTAAAAAAGCTCATATCCCAAAAATACGACATTAAGGTGGGCTATTTTATATTTTCTAATTGTTAGATTTGAGGGTATCTAGCTGGCAGAGATAGGTACCTTTGACCAAATAGGGACCCTTGTGTCTAAACAGGGTAAGGGTAAGGGGCTACATTCCTAAAATAACATCTGCTCACTCCCATGGTAGCTTGGCACAAGCAGGCAGGCTTATCTCAGAGGCAGTATGTAAAGCATTTGTGAACACATACAGTAATACAGTGAAAACACTACAGATGGACACCACACAGGTTTATAAAAATAAGTATTCTTTATATAGACTTATCACAAGACCAAACGACAAAAATCCACAATACAGTACTCAAAATATGCTGAAAAATAGGTTATTTACTTAAATGCAGTCTCAAGCAACAAATAACTCCACCTGGAGTTATTACGACATCGTGACAGAAGAAATCCCAAACTAAGGAGCCGACCGCAAGGTGCGCGGCGTCAGGCACAGAGTCAAACAGACCCCCAAGGAACAGTACGTTGGAATAGCGATGAAAAACAAAGACAGCTCACGGTGTCGGGGAGGTGCGGCTTCATTGGCGCTGCAAGGCGTCTGTTCCTTACGACCCCAGGGGAGGTGTAGACTCGGTTCCTTACTGCAGCTCTGGCGTCGGGTTTACTTTGTAAGCCGAAGTCACGCTCACGGCTTTGGTGCAGATTACGGCATCGCTCGCCGGCGTCGGTTTTGCAATTTCCTTCAGTAGCAGCTAAAACCACAGTTCTAGATGCAGGCAAACAGAAGGGGTGACGTCTTGCATCCCTGAGACTTCAGGCAGGAGGCAAGCTCAATTTCAACCCTATGGAGATCTTCCTCAAGATGATGAAAGCACACTCAGTCCTTTTCTTCTTTCCTTGGCAATAAAGTAACCACTGCAGGCCAACCCCCAAAACACGCAGCATAGGGCTAGTCTCCTCCTTTAGTTTCCTGGTTCTTCTCCTCAGCAAAGGTTTGTCTTGATTCCCAGAAGTGATCTAAAATTCTGGTATCTGGGTCCCCCTTTTTATACACAGAAATCCTTTGTCTCTGAAGGCAGAAAGTGTCTGTACCTAGTCCAAACCAGTTCTGGGTGCATCCTGCTAGTCTTGCTTTGTCAGTGTGGGCGGGGTCCTCAGACACACCACAGGAGGTGGAGCCAGCATTGTGGAAGGCAGGCACAGCCCTATTCCGGCCCAGGAGCTACTCCTCCCACCACTCCTCATGCAGATCGGTCTATTCAGCCTTGTGCTGACTCACCCTGTCTCCAGGATCCCCCCAGCCCCTGTCACTCACAAACCAGACATGGAATACACAACCTAGCAGAGGCAGGCTTGGATGGTTAGGCAAGAAAATACCTACTTTCTAAACGTGGTATTTTCAAACTCGGAATGTTAAAACCAACTTCACTAAAAGATTCATTCTATCATTCTGAGTTCAGGCATACTAAATTCGTTTTTCTACCATGTTCCCTGGGTCAGTTAGGATTATAAGATGTTATAATCAAACTGCCCATTCTGGCCTATGGGGACAGGTAGCCTTGCAATAGTGAAAAACAAAAATGGCTGTAATTCACTATCAGGACATGCCACACACATCAGGGCATGTCCTACCTTTTACGTACAATGCATCCTGCCCTTGGGCCTACCTTAGGGGTGTCTGATATGTAGAAGAGGGAAGGTTTGGGGACTGGCAAGTGGGTGCACTTGCCAAGTCGACATGGCAGTACCAGACTGCACACAGGCCCTGCAATGGCAGGCCTGGGACACACTTTACAAGCTTCTCCAGTGGGTGGCACAATCAGGGCTGCAAGCCCACCAGCAGCATTTGATTTGCAAGCCCTAGACATATGCAGTGCACTGTACTAGGGTCTGACAAGTAAACCAAATAAGCCAATCATGAAGTCACTAATCCATACATCAAGTTAACATAGGGAGCACTTGCACTGTGGCACTGAATAGCAGTGGCACAGTACCCAAAGCATCTAAACGAGCAAAAACATATGAGGCTACAGCAAAAAATGGAAGGGAGACCCACGCCAATGGTGCCAGGTCTAACAATCATCATCCGTCAGATAAATATCATGTACATAGTACAATGCCTCTTCATCCAGTTTCTAAAGTAACTCTGCTACCCCAGCTGAGAACAACCCAGGGCTATTCTTATATCCTTGGAAAAGTCGACAAAATTGATGCTGGGGACCTAATGCTGAGAATCCTGTCAAATGTCAGCTTTTAGGTGCTATATTTTGGCAAAAGAAAATCCATTAGAGATATCTAATTTTGTTTTGTATTTTTTATGCAAAATGTTATTCATTAATGCGGCACTGTGTGCATTCTGTACTGCAAATGTTTTAGTGCATGTGTTCGGATGTCTGTAGTCTAAAACTACACGGTATAAATTATCTGGTTTTATTACAGGAAACAAAGGATTATTCATTGATGAGGTGAAAGTTTCAATAACACCTTGGTATTCAAGTTGATCTAAGATCTCCCTGACCTGTTTTTTCACTTCTTTTTTTATTGGGTATTGTTTCTGTGGAGTTGGAGTAGTTTTTACTGGGATTTCATGGTGAGGTGACTCAGCATCCCACCCAACATGGTTGCAATATAATGCTGGACCAAGTGCTATCGCCCACTCCTGCGCGTATGTATGTTTAAGTAAATTTGAACGAGGTCGGAAAAGGCCGGTAAAATTACCTTTTCTCCCTTTGGACAATCCATTATATTGCAGGCGGCAATCTTTTTCAGCCAAAAGAATGTCATATCCATGAGTCAGGTTCTCTCAAAAGAGACCTTTCATTTTTCTGGGTTTGTCCCACTCCATCTGGAGTGTTATTTCATATAACCTATGTGGGACACTTATCAGTGTATCAGGTGTCTCCAACGTGATATGTTCATACAACTCCGCTGTCACCTGAAATTCCATCAGGTTCTGGCACGCTATTGTTAGTTCTGCTGCACTGTCTAGCCTCGCCAGAGCCCATTCCCCATTCAGAATTTGAGTCCTCAGAATTCTGGCATGTATAACTTTAAGACCTGCTACTTTGTTCTTTTTAAATTGAGGTTTTGATTTTGTTTTTTCTTCGTTTTTGGAAGTATAATCTGAAGCGCGTTGCGTGTCTCTGTACGCTCTTCTTGTCTGTGTTCTGACTGTCCTTCCCTCTCAGAGTTCTTTGATGACCCTGAAAGGAACGAGAGAAAAGTGTATCAGTATCCTGATACCTGTCACGTTTTTTAATGTTATCACGATTCCTACGGTTGTACCTCCTTTCGGAGGGATCCTGTTGAGGAGACCCACCCATGGATTTTGATCTATTCTCTTCTTGGAAGAATTAGGTGCTTGCTTGGTGTTATCCTTTTCAGGACCACCCATGTGTTGAGCTTTTGTTGCTCTAACTCCCAAATGATCTCTACCTAATTCAGCATAAGTGTCTTCGATAATTTTAGGTAATTTACGTTCCTGTTATAAAGGAGTGAAATCCCTCCTGCGTTGGCATATCACCATCTGTTGCTGCCTCCCCTTTTATGTTTGCTAATATATTAGCTGATACCTGGGCAAAATTACCTAATAATTTCATCCCTAAGTTCAGAGCAGATTCTTCTCCATAACCATTCTGTATTTGTCTTAATACATCTGATATTACTGCTAAAAAACCGATACCATGAGTTCTGGTATATATGGCAGTGAAAACTGTACCCCGAGAGGTACAATCCTCTATCTGTGGAGCTATCCCCATTGGCAAGCTGATTGTTAGCATTCTGTGTTTTTCTTGAGGGCTAGTGTGTGGAAATACTGCCTCTAGCTGGGTTATTTTTTGAGCCATGCAGAATGGCGTTTGCTCACGTTTGGTGGGCATTTTACCCATAATTGCATGTAGAGTTTGTGGTGTTATTTTAGTTGTAGATCCCTGAATTTGCCCTGCTTGTGTAACCGTTGCTGGCTGAAGTGTGAGTGTGTCAGGTTTCTGTAAAGTTTTATTATTTCTTTATAAAGTGGACGTAAGTCTGCTACTGGCATCGTGTCTATATCTGGATATGGTGTGTAGGGCGTTCGGACTGGCTCAATTGCTCCATCTCTTCCGAGCGGATTGAGTCTCACTTTTTCTTTTGTGTGAGCGAGGGCGCTTTTAAACAAGTTTATGTGCTCCTGGTAGGTGAGCAGAACTTCAATGTCCTCATAAGGAGACTATTCATCTGGTCTTTCATCCTCAGTATAAGAATGAAATGTATGTGATTTTGCATCTGCTTGTGGGAATTTAACACAAGAATAGAATTCCTCTGTTCTATATGATTTGTGCGCCTCAATCATGAATGTTACTGTCCCACCCCTAGCTGCGACTCCATAGTCTGCTAGTTTTAGAGTAAGGGCAGTTCTAACCTTTTCTGAAATGTTGATTTTCCCTTCCAGTTCTTCCTCCCTAGCTGCAGCACGTTGTGCTGGCACATTGGCGTCTTCGTCAGCCATTATTTTGAAAAAGAAGAAGTTTCAAGGAAACTGAGATAAGGTTTTATGCGCAATAGGAACTTTTTGTCCTTCAAGCTTGATAAACCTACAGCCAACACATAGGATGTGCCTACTCATCTGTGGCAAATTGTTCCCTTCCCACTGCAGACATCTCTGGGGAAATGTGAGTAGGGGTCTCTGAGAATGGCATGACTTAACTACTCAGATTTGACCGTTAACTAAGTACCAAACCAACGTTGGTGGCGCCATGTCTTGTAGTTCCTAGAAACCCCTCTTACCAAGGAGAGAATAGTTCTTGGCAACTATCGAACATGACAACTCTGTCCCATCAGGGATCGTGGAAACAGTACAGTACATTTCGCTCAGTCACTCATGCTCACTTTGTCTCAGAGAGATACACAGAATAAATTGTGGGGACGTTTTTCAATAAGCATCTATTGAACCAGCGTCATTTTAGTGTAAAATAGGCGTGCTGAAACAACCATAAGACAGAAACAGATATAAATGAATATAAGCACCAACAGAGTAAAAGTATGGTAGATTTCTACTAAAGTGCTAAAACAATGAATATAGGCAGGTATTAAAATACATGACAGTAAGAATGCGTACTCCTACAATGCGACCCTAACTAGATGTACCTAAGTGTACCTAGCATGTATGTAGGTGTGGAGCCAATAATCCCTCTAGGATAAAGCCAGCTCCATTACCTGAAGTGAGAGACTGTGGGACCCCGTCTTGGTCTCGAGATAGACACCCAGTGAGGGATATCAGACCACTGCAAGCTGGAGTATCTGCATGCAGGAACCTCAGCGTATTGCATCAGTGTGTCAGCATGGAAGTCCTTTTCCTCCTCTCCCAGCCTCAGCAAGATATGGTGTTTATATACCCACAGTGGTACCCTCAGGGGTTCTACCTTGCTGTGTCATGTCGGACTTAGGATGAGGGAAGGAAGGACTCTTATACATAGTTATTATGCCAGAGATGGTAGTCCTGCTGAGTTTACAAGAATCCTCAGGCATAATGGATGAGGCTAGTTTTCAGGGAAAACCTCATGTCCTGTAAGCAGTATAGTAACTAGGTAAAAGTTCAGTCCCAAAAACCGTCATGTAGTGTAATGGTAGGGGAGAATATTGGTGAAAGGTTAGGTTGCTACCTGAGCCTATATTGGGGTACCTATATGAAACATAACAATCATATCCCAGAAATGTTTGCTCCTTTGTATCATGGTACATGCAGTCCGCAAATTTGCACTTCCCTCAGTGGTGACTGTAGTGTCAACACTACAGTCAACACTAAGGGGACCAACGCTGTTGACTGTAGTGTAGTCAACACTGAGGGGAGAACAAATTATGGTCTGAATGTACCCTGATGCAAATGATCACACTTTTATGGGATATAATGTAGTGTCCAGTGTGAGACGTTGGTTCAGTATATGATGTACACTTATGTAAGTGGACACATTGCACTGATCCAGACAACCCATATGGTGATTTTATTGGTCTTAGACAACCTTAGTAAGCTCTCTAAGTGGTAGCTGTGGAAAACAGCCTTCAGGCTAAGTCCAGAAGGAGTGTAAAGCAGCTTGTTTTCTCAAGGCATAATCATATAGGTACAGATGAAATGAAAAAGAACCACACAAAGTATTTATAAAAATATGTATTTATTATAAGACACTCACTAACACATACAGATATCTCCTACCCGGAGATATACACAATGCACACAATACTTTGCAATAGAAACACATAAGTAGCACAGAATACACAGTGGTCCCCAGGGGGAGACCAAACCATATACTAAAATAGTGGTATGCAAACCATGACTCGAATCAAGGATATACCCAGAGAATGTAGAAGTGTTGGGGACCAAAGGAACCACCCACGGTGAGTATCTAGGAGCCCGATGGAGGTTGTGTGCAGTGTGGGAACACGACTGTGTTTTATGCACAAATCAACCTGTAAGTTGCGTTGCAATTTTAAAGAAAGAGGACCCTTTGGACCCTGAGGAAACCCCATGGAAAACAGAAGGTTGGAGAGTCACCCCAACCATGGATACCCTGGTACTCACGTTACCTACACCAGGGAAGCCGGGTGCATATATTTGAAGTGGTGTCGGAAACCGCTGTCGATCCCAATGGAGGACTTCAGGAAGATGTCAACTGCTGGGGAAGGTGAAAGTGTCTGGTGGAATCCAAAGGTGGATTCAAGGTGAAGATTACCTGCAAAGAGAGGGGACAGAGTCTATGTCACTCAGGAGTGTCCGGGAGGCCTGGAAGACGAATGCCCACCGATGTCAGATGTTGCAGAAGAGATGACAGTGCTCTTGGAGCTGCAGCTGTGAGGACCAAGCGATCCAGTGGAAGACCAGGAGCCATTCACGAGCTGTCCCATCATGTCTGATGTCAAGAGTTGAGGGGTTAGTGTCCGTCGGGAGCACCAACATGCCTTGGCAACTGCAATAAATGTGGTAAGCCAAGAAGGTGCAGTGTCGGGACCAGCAAGGTCCAGGTGACTCACAATAATCAGGGGGGTCAGGGCAGGCCCGAGCAATCAGGGAGCCCAAATAATTTAAAAATGACCCTCAACAGGACTTACAGGCCAGAGGCACTGAAGTTGCAAGAGGACCTTGTGCAGCTCACCAAAAGATGCAGGCCACGGTGCAAGCGATGTGGTGTGGTCAAAGATTCTGTTCACTGGAGATGCTTGAGGTTGGGAATAGTTGAAGCCCGAAGATCTTGGTGGAATGAAGCCAACAAGCCTTTGCAACAGCAAGTTGACCTGGTGCAGAAAGGTTTGGTTCCTGCGGCTCCCGCGAGGGATACTGGCCTCAAACTTGGTGAGAGTACAGAACAGGCCTCAAGGGATGTGAAGAACAACCACCTGTGTTGCTGAGCCTTTCAGAGTCTGTGGGAACCCAGGATCAGAAGACTGGTCAGCTTTGTTGCAGTGTCTGCAGATACAGGGAAGTGACTCCTTCACTTCAAGGGCAATTCCTTCAGGTGTCTTGGATGCCCACAGGCCTTGGAAGGTTTCCTGTATGGAGCACAGGCATGGACATTGCAGCAGGCAAGCAGGGAAAAGAGATCAGGAGCAGCAGGAGTCTTCCCTGTTGCAGCCTTGATGCCCAGAGCGAAGTCCAGCGAAGTCCAGAATGCCCAGACGGTCGAAGTTGAAGTGGTGTCTGAAATGAATTGTGGGGAGGGGTTGGACAGTGGGGAGGATACTCCCATGTCCTTTGTCCAGTTTTGCGCCAGAGCGGGACCCTAAGGCTCTCTGAGCTTTTTTGAACTGGACTATGCTAGGAGGGCACCAAATATGCCCCTCAAGCAGACTGAACACAGTACACTAAACCCGGTCTGGGAGGTGGTCACATCTCCCTGTGACAGGATACCTATTGTTCTGCTTTCCCCTGCTTGAGCTTTGCTCAGCAGCAGGAGGGCAGAATTGTGTCTCTGGTCAGCAGCAGCCATGCTGTGCTGTCCTGGTCTACAAGACTGGTACCGGGAGGACTGAGGACCTAGCAGAAGGCCCTTACAGTGCTTGGAATCATACCTCCACACCGTTTATGGTGTGGGGGTATGATTCCAACATGTTTGATACTAAACACGATAGGGTTCGTTACATCCAGTTTCGAGATGGTCATCGTGTAATGCCGCGGTGCCCCTCTATATGTTATATGGCTGTCTCACTTACAACCTGGGAGAATGGACTCCGTAGGCTGTAGGGGTGTCCTGCTTATACAGAGGCACCCTCACACTTATGACCGAGCATCCTGCCTTCAGGATCAAAAAGGCCTGCTTTAGGGATGACTTATAGGTTTTAAGCACAGTGACCATAGATATAGGGAAAACAATATCTTTCTGGCCCATTGATTACACTTTATCCGGCCCGAGCCAGAGAGTACGACTCCAGCTGAAGAGAACAGCCTGGGTGTGAAGAGTACGGCCAAAGCAGGAGATTCCGGACCCACTGCGGACATAAAGATACGACTTGTAAAGGACCTCTATGTATACCAAAGGTTGTAAAGCTAGAATTTTGTCTCAGATTGCCTTTGTGAATCGGGCACTTTAGTCGGTTGACAACATCACCATGAAAGAATACAAAACAAGGACATCACTTTCAAGGTTATAAATGATAGATACAGAGGTAAAATTAAACATACAACAATGGATAGTGGGGCAATTAATCAAGTCTTCTTTACACCAAGGCTGCTCGTAAAAAAGATAAAACAGTAAAGATCACATAATCAGTCGGAAGCATCTGAAAATACATCAAAGCTGGCCTAACTTGGTTAAAATTCAGAGATTTCAGCAGGGGAATAAAAAATTGCTTCCTCGGCCAGCTGTACTAAAAACAAAACGTTATAAAATGCAGCATGTCCTGTGGAGATGTATTTTCGCAGTTGAAGAGTTCCCTTGCCTCAGGTCGTACCCACACAAATGGAGATGCCAAAAGATGATGCACTTGGTTGAACCTAAATATCGCCAACAAAAACCTATCATGCTGTGAACGAACCTTGACAAGATACAGCTCAAACCCCTGCACCGTTTTTAGCAGCATATGACCCCAAAATAATGTTTTCTGAAGCTCTTAACACTCTCTCCAGGTGAAAGAGTTCTGAGAACAACCTTTTAACATACCCCAGCTCACGCACCGAGACAGAGGTGGGCTCAACTATCTGGCCTACCTACGGAACAGCTTACTGCCTATCTGGAGGCCCAAAATCGACTTCACGACTCTCAATCCGGCTTCAGATCCGGCTACAGTATGGAGACTGCACTACTAGAGGTCTCGGAAACCATTAGGGAAAGCGTGGACAGAGGCGAGGTGGCCATGTTGGTACTCCTCGACCTGTCCGCGGCTTTCGACACTGTTTCACATGCCATACTGCTAGATAGACTTTATGACGTTGGGATTCGTGATACACCATTAGCTTGGATTAAATCCTTTCTATCTAACAGAACCCAACAGGTATGGTGCAACCCCTTTATGTCGAAAGACAAAAAAACCCTCAGCTGCGGAGTCCCTCAGGGGTCGGCGCTTAGCCGTCTTTTCTTCAACGTCTATGTCTCCCCTTTGGCAAACGTCGTCTCCTATGCGGATGATACTCAGCTTATCTTTTCCTTCAGAGACCACTCTGACGAAAGACTTTCCAATTTCAAAACCTGCCTCTCTAACATTGTATCCTGGATGACCTCCAATACTCTGAAGCTTAATACGGACAAAACCGAGGTGCTTTTTTTTTTAACCAAAAATCTCCTCCCCCCCGTCTTTATGGTGGCCTTCAGAACTGAACCCTCCCCCCGCCCCTGTCAATACTGCCCGCAATTTGGGCTTCCAATTGGACAATGAGCTATCTGGCAAGACCCAATTCCTTAAAGTTACCTCAGCCTGCTTTGGCAAACTACGTATGATAAAAAAGATGTCACCTTATCTACCTCGGGACTCCTTGAAAACTATCGTACATGCTCTCATCACATCCCACCTGGACTATTGTAACAGCCTCTATGTGGGGACACCAGCTTACCTCCTCCACCGACTCCAACTGGTCCAAAACGTGGCGGCCAGGTTGATTTGTAATATCCCTTACCGCCATTCAATCTCTCCTCATCTTAAGAAACTTCACTGGCTGCCGATCTCCTCTCGGATCCAGTTTAAGGCCCTGGTCCTTACCTTCAGGACCTTAAACGGAAGGGGGCCAGGGTAGCTTAGACACAGGCTGAAGCTAGTTCACTCCTTCCGGACGCTCAGATCCAATCACCTTCGACTTCTGCTTCCCCCTAGATACCCTAGAGCAAGGAGTGGTGGAAGAGCCTTTGCAGTAATCACGGCAAGGCTATGGAATGCCCTCCCTCTCCACATCCGTATGACTGACTCCGAATCCCTTTTTAGACGGAACCTGAAGACCTGGCTATTTGCTAGCTGCTAGCCTTTTCTGCTTTTTACCGCTGTTTTCCGCAGCGCCGGGACACCCCCGTTGGGGGTAGCCGCGCGCTTAATCAAATGTCATATAATAATAATAATAAATACGTAGGTAAAAGCTGCCTTGACATGGGCTATCCATGGTATTCTATGTGTCCGATCAAGAGACAGGCGGTCCGCTAGAATCAACCGATTTAACGTCAGTTCCACCCTACTCCAAATCTTAATCTAACACAGGAGCGGATTTAGGGATATCAAATCCGACACATGTGCAAGCCCAAGCTCCACCTGCATGGAAAAAGCTGGGGAAGAATGTGGAACCTGTATCATTAAACTTAGAAGTTGTTCTCGACCAATTGAATCCGGTCCAACTTGGCATACCCCCATACCTCACTGCTGTATGGTAGCGGTGAGATACACTTAGGCTGATAATTTTTTTAACAGGTCCCTAGGCACCCTGGAACCAACCCTCTGTGCAAAACTAAAAACCGCCCGATGGTTTTAACAAACTCTGATGTTTTGACCTCAACTAGCGGCTTCCAACAGTTGTTGACATCAAATAAAGCACCCAGGTAAGGGAACACCTTAAATTTGCCCAGTGTAGAATTAGCAACCTTAAAGGTCTTGCTAATAGTTGATTGAGGACCCACTACCATCACGTATGACTTTGAAAAATGTACTGTCAGATCACGATTCCCCATAAAAGACACATACCATAGCCAGGAGTAAGTCCAACCTCTGTGCGGTCTGAGTCATAAGGACAGCATCATCTGCATATAATAGAACAGGTAGAAATCGGTCACCGACCTTGGGGCAGTCTACCGAGACTGATAATAGTGCAGACTCGAGCTCTGTCATGTCCTTTAGGTTAGTCTGAGCATGCACATACCGATTACATAAATTTTATCCCATCCACATGACATAACGGTCTTTCACAGGTGACCATTTACCTAGTAGCTTACTTCTGCCTCTCCGAGATCAGGCACTTGGTACCATAAATTAATACTTGTACCTGGCGTACATAAGCATGTCCCCAGGCATGGTAGATTTATTCTGTATAAGTGTCACCGCTTTTTTTCATCCATGGCCAACAGCCAGCTGTGCATGATCATGTTTGTTTAGAAAAGGATTAGCAGAGGATTAGCAAATGTTTTCAAAACATATCGATTCTGGACAAACGCTGTAGTGACCACTTTAGTATGAAAGACCCTGACTCCCCCTTACAGACGCAGAGGCGAATTCCTTCAATGCTGGATCTAAACTCTGCAGGCTGATCCGTCGACAGGCATAGACCTGACATCCTTTGCGGGGTGCCATCCTTGACGCAGAGACGGGGTCCTTCATTCAGTACCATCAGGTGAGTGGTTAATATTTCTCTGGGGATTTCTTGGCTCCATTAGGTCCCATTAGGACATATCCTAGCACTTACACATACATGCTTCACCTACACATTTAGGCTCGGCACAGTTAGGTAGGCTACGCAACGTAGGAGTACGCCAATGCTATTTTTTTTATATAATATGCTTTTATTCATCTTATTAGCACTATGGTAGAAATGTATCTGCTGTTTACGATATTGGTACTAGCGATCACATTTGTCTGCTCCTGTCTTTTGATTGTCTCAGCTACCATGTTTCATACTAAACTGACGCTTGACCAATAAATAATTATTGAAACTGTCCCAATCGTCATTCTATGTTTTCCGAGAAAAAGCAAGCACGAGTGACTGAGCGAAAGATGCTGTTTTGTTTCCACGGTACCTGAGGAATCAGCGTTGTCATGTTCAGTGGTTTCCAGAAACTGCACACACCACTGTAGAATACAGGGAAATGGTAGAGGCACCATAGAGCTAGCTGGTCTAATGGCTGACTCATCCTGTAGGGGGTGTCCAGAGTCTGTCTGCACACCAAGCCCTCAGTTTGGGTCATCCGAAATGCGCAGGTCCTGGGGGGTCCTAAGAACTACACAACAGCCCCTTCACATACAAGTTAAAGAGAAAAGGAGCATGTTTGCATCCTTGACTCACACCGAGCTGGTCAGGAATGGGCAAGTACAGACGGCATCCTGAGAAAAACTTACTGAAGCAGAGATCTCTGAGTGAAGGTTGGCTAGAAGGGCCATAACACTTGGATCAATCACCATCTCACTAAGCAAAACCCAAAGTTTTGCTCAGATCACCCTGTCAAAAGCGGATGTCAGAGCCATAAATGTTAAATGTAAATTTTCAGGCCAACCCACCGTATATTTAGTAGTAATTAGATGGAGGTTCAAATATTGGTCTGAAGTGGACCTTTCTGCTCTAAAACCATATTGGACATTGCTCAGAATGTTGTTTTCTTCTGCCCAATCACTCAACCTGTTTAAAATAACTCTCCCAGTACCTTGACCATAAAATCCAGTAATGATATTTGTCTATAACATTGTGGGTTGTCTTGGTCCCCTTTCTTAAAGATCAGAACAATCACAGCAGTAGACCAAGAGGACGCATTCAGGATCTGTGTTAGAAGTGGAGCCCAGACCTCAATATTAGCTTTAAACAGATCTGGCGGGAGACTATCAGGACCTGGGGTTTTGTTGCTTGACAGTGCAAGAATACCTTGTGTGATTTCATCTAAGGTCTAGGCCACTGGGTTACAGGCTGTGATTAATCCAACAGGAGTTTTATCACCCCCACAGACTTCCTGGTTGTAAACACTCTAAAAATGACCCATCCACTGTTGCTCTGTGATGGCATAAAAGCTGCCTGGAGCCCTCTGCAAAGCATGGCCTGTTGACCACTCTCCAAAAGAAAGAGCTATCCCTCCTCTCACATGCTTGACAAAGCTCTGCCCAGGCTAGTTCCTGTAAAATTTGTTTACAAGCAATTTGGGCCTGCTAATAAGCCCGCCCACAGTCTTTAACCAGTTGCACGTCCCTTGCTGACTGCCTCAGAGCTGCCTTCAAATGACGCAAAGTACTTGAATAGTCCCTGTCAAACCATTTGGGGATTTGCAACACCTTGATGCTAGAGAATGTAGCCATCATCAATATAAGAACCCCTGCAGCAATAGCTTAAAAAACTTACAAGACCTCACCTCCCCCAGCATCACTGTCAAGACAAATATTAATCTTGCAAAGCCAAAGTGCAAAAAGTGCTGCCTGAAGATGCCGGGGATCCATCTGTGACCATGTCAACCTTCTCCCCTGATGCAGAGCTTTGTTAGAGCCCCCCTATGCTCTAACTGGGGGGCCTTAGTAACATCCAGGGTTACGAATAAAGGATTATGATCACTAAAAGGACTACAAATTATGTTAAAATGGGAAATGAACCAGTAAAGTGGGGCTGAGACAAAGATAAAATCAATAAGTGACCTACAGCCTCTTTCTTTAAAAGTAGAACAAATTACAGGATTCTGAGAGTTCACTAGTTTCTCCATAGTAAAGACCAGATTGTGAGAGTCCAGGAACTCATTGAGCTCTCGGCCCTTCATGTGAGTGCACAAAGTGTAGCCCTTCTCTCAACAGACAACTACAATTTAGTACGCCACCATCTTGACGGGGTTGCATAAATGACAATTAAAATCACCAGCCATGACAGGTAAAACTTGCGCATTACCCTTAGCTGAGATGGAACTCAATAGGCAGTCCAAGTGAAAGACACTTAGGGTGACAAAAGTGAAAGGAACAAATGATGGAAGGAATACTGAACAATGTAAACATTCACCCCCAGTCACAAAGATCTGGGTTTAATCCATCGTTATTTTGCTCACCACGCCACCACAATTTGGACCCAGCCAGTGGCAGCTGGTGACATTTGAAAGTGGTGGGCGGAAAATTTGTGTGGGAATGCACCACAGCGAGCGAGCCTGTACAAAGTAAGAGGGGTTCGGGTGGGATCTCCCCTGAGGTAATTTTTTACAAAAAGAGCGGGCAAACTGGGACATCTTAAGGATTTTGGGTGCCCTGGGCCTAACATATTTAGAGGGCCACTGTTAGGAACAGCTTTGAATATATGGTCCAGTTTCAGCTGTTTTATGCCATCTTTGACCAGGTCACTGACAGTGCAAAGCCATTCCTCCAAAATTCTAAACATCTATAATAATAATCATGGATAGTGATGACATGTGTTTTCAATATTGCAATGGATGTCAGTGTCATTACTGTGCAGGGGCTTTAGTATCCCTGCGCTCTATTCCAGGCGCATCTTATCCTCCACTGATAAGGTACTTCAAACACTTCCCATAGGCTTTGGACCCCATTCAAAGAGGGTTACACTGCCCCCAATAGGCATAACGTTCATATCTCTCCCTGCTAGCTGAGTTCACACTATAAAATACCTAATCCAAAACACATAACGACAAAAGTCCTATCTTGCAAGAGAGCTCAGCAACTGAAGTCAGGATTGACTCAGCATTCCATCTTTCTGAAACCCATGCATCATTAAATGTCGTGGAAGGTAAGTCAAAACACAAGATATACAATAACAAACATCCTCGCCAGCAGAAAGGCTCAGTGACTCCGAATCCCGATGTGGCCAACTCGCCTTTAATTTTTCCGGGGTCGATATATTTCAGAACCATTGAATTTGTGACACTCACACCTGTTATTTGCAGTGTTTAAAACCAACTATTATGCTATTAAATGCTATGAATATGCAGTTATTGTTATTGCAAACACAGCCTACTGCCTGGGAACGGCTGCCCTGCTCACCCAGGGCCTGCAGGACCTGCCCCTGGAAGGGGGATATTTAGAGCAGTCTGGTGCCTTGTGACCCCGGAGTGGTGTAAATCTTCTGCACTGTGTTGTGCACACAATGGGCCCCACGCTCTGATTAATCACCCCTTCCTCTTCATGGAGAAGCTGGGAAAACTGGGTCTGACATCATCACACAGGCTGCCAAGGAACCAGGGCATCCGAGGCATAGCCCCCTAATACTTTGCTGTATGGAGATGAATTGTATATTTTTTTTTATGACCCTGCATCCAGTGTGGAAAGAGTGTTCCGGAAAGATCTCTGCTCAGGACACTTTACACGTGCAAACATGTGTAACTGTTTATGCAGGAAATAGCATATGTTGTGTGCACAGAAAAAGGTATATTTTTTCTTATCCTGTACATTTCTGGTTCCAGCGCACTCATTTTGGGATCACATGCACAAGATATAAGTTTATGTTAACTCTGTTACTGTCGTAAATACAGCACCACACTACAAAAAAAACCTCACAATTCCGTGAAACATGCATGGTTCTACAATCTGGATAACTAGATTTACCACCATTACAACTAAACTCAGAATGAGGGCAATAGTATGGTATATACGAGCTCAAAAGAACACTACACCAAAAACACCCTCTGAATATTTCCTCCACCAACACTACTGAAGATAGTCCTGAAAAAGAAAACAGACTTTATTCAGGTGTGGAATCTTCAAGAACAGGCACGAAGGCTCCCTAACTAGAAAGTGCTGCAAGAACAGTCTAATGTCAATAGCGTTGCGTTTCCCGTGCTTATTGTGTGTTTAGCAAATCCACAGATTCCTTCCACGTGTTACATATCAAAGAGAATTCACTGTTTCTTATGGTAAACATTACACTCTTTTTGAATATAAGTAAATGGAAATATATTATTACGTTTGTGGTGTGCCCTAATGCGGTAAATTATATCCACGATTTAACCATTTTAAGGAAAAATAATAGATAAGTAGGCGGTTTGTTCCTCTTTTCCCCCTACCCGCTCTCTGCTGCTCTTTATAGGGGTGCCACTACCTGGCCTTTGTTGTGTCCCCTCCACAGTTCCCGGGCCTCTGGCGCCTTTAACTCCGCTGGCCCCACTAGCCCTCTACGGGTGATGGCCTCTGCTATTTCATTTGACGTTCAGAAGGGGTAGAGCTCTAAAAAATAGATTGAGCAAGAACAATGTAACCAGTGAGCCTGACATGACAAGCTATCACAACAGACCTGGTTTCTATACCTGTAAGCACTGCAAAACTTGTAAGAATAGCAGCAATGTGGGCATAAGTTTCACCATTGAGAAGTTGTGATATTCAGATTAAAAAACATTTAAAATGTAACTGACTATGTTGTGTACATGTCAGTATGGCCCTGTGAACAATAGTATGTGCGGAGTACGATAAATCATATTAAACAACATATTCTGGTACACTTGAGGGTCATGGACCATGAGACTCAACATTACCCTGTAGCATTGCAATTTGCTAAACTCCATGGGGGCAATAGCAATCTCCTAAAATTCTTTGCGATCGACACGGTTCCACTCTAGAATAGGGAAGGTGACAAAGTTTTAGCTCTTCGCTGTTTGGAATCCAAATACATTATGTAACTGGAAACTGAGACCACAAAGGGTTAAAAAAAGATGAGGAACTAGGTGAACATTTGAGTTAAGTTCATTAATTATTTCTTTCTTCATGCAGCTCTAATGTCCAGTTTTGTTTGTTTTTAAAGTTCATCCCTTTGTAATGTAGAACATGTTGACACTCAGTGACTGGAACCATCCAATCTAAGCCTTTGAGTTTCTAATTATTGGTACAATTTTATTTACAAAAGCATTGCAAACTGTTTATTTTCTGTAATCTCATGTAGGCATGGGCAGATTAATTAATTATACAGCAGCATGAGCAGACTGTTTTGTGGCACTCACTGGGGCTGGATTTAATGCTCACATAACATATTAAATGTGTGCCATGACTGTGGGATTTTACTTGGGATATACAGTTTGTGCTCATGTCCTAGTTCTGCTTGTATCTATTATGTCATAAGTATGTCAAGCATTCTACCTGTGGTAGGCAATCTTATGGAATGATATTAAAATTAAAACCCTAAAGCTACCGGGGGCCTCCCTTCCATCTAACTAAAGCAAAACATATTTTCTTGCTTTTTGAGACAAAGTTCTTTTTTTCCTTGTCGACGGGTATATTTATTGGATTGGAATACCAGACGGACACATAGCCCTAACCATGGTTCTAGTCTGTTTAAAACTTTATTAAGCATAGTTAAAAACGGCACGACTTATAGTAAAGGGAGGAGTCTTAGGCAGTAAATCAACACAGGTGCTATCCATAACGAGACTGAGAATCAAGGTAATCAATTATCGGCCATTATATATAAATGCTGTAGTAAACAGCCTGCTTTCATTTGAAGCAGACCTGCACAGTCAATGCAGTAAGACACCAGGTAAGCCCGTCGGATCTTGACTAACATCGATCAGATACTAAGGGGACTAAATAAAATGATTTTCTCTTTTCTCTTTTATATACACGCTGTGCTTAAATCATACAGAGTAGGCAATGACAGCGAGTCGATAAGAACGAGTCCCCTATAGTTCAATATCTGCTTCCCCGTATGAAGGTACCTGAGTTAAGTATGTAAAGAATATTATGAAAAGAATGTTATTGCATGCACTGTTTTTTTCAATTAAATACAAACCAGTGTTCCCAATGCGACGCAATGCTAGATATAACCATTGCGCTCTTGCACACACTGAGCGGTTCAAAAGGCAATGTAATACTAAATCAGCTACCGCTGGTAAATTCCTAATGTTATGAAATAATCAACTAAGTCTATCATGCGCTTAAGTAGTCGAGGATCCAAGGATCCAAACATGGGATCAACCTTTGCAAGTATGCACTGCCTCGTTTAAGAAAACCTAGGGCAGGTCTCAGTGGGACTAAACATATGATCGCCCAATATGACACTTAGGACCTTTTAGAATTCATACGGAGTCCCTGTATGAGGAAATGTGAGATCACCACTTGGTGAGTTGTTATTAAAATCACCCATCAGATGGGATGTAACATCTGTATCGGGAGAATTGAGATCTACAAATTATATGAGTTGGTGAGACATATATGAGTGGGATGCAGTGTGGCTGATAACATCGAGTGGTTTATATGTGATGTTGAGCAAATGTACAACATGAAGACCCAGTTACATAATGAATGGGTATTAAAGCATGCAATTTTGATGGTGGAAGATATGAGTGTGAAGCTCTAGAAGGAGTTGTGTGTTACCTTTGAGAAAGTGCTACCAGGATTGGTGATGCACTGTAGTTAAATGAAATTTAACTGTAATTAAATTATAACAATTAATGGATAATTTAGACAATTTGTATATGTATTTTTTAGAAATTGTATGCTTTGAATGTTTGTGGGAGACAGAACAATTCATATTGTCCTGAAGAAGGTGGTAATATACTGTCAATTCCACCGAAACGCATTGACGTATTAATGTGTGCAGAATCTGCCTGACACTTGGATATCATAGATGAGATTCTCCATATATTAGGAATCCCTGTCGATGAATATAGCAGATTGGCATCATTCTAATACCTTTATCTCCCTCATCCCCTTTGCGGCCAAAGTCACAGAAAAAAACGTCAACGCACAGCTAATAAGATTAATCGAAGAAAACTCCATCCTCGCCCTCTCCCAATCTGGATTCTGCAGCAACCACAGCACCGAGACCCTACTTCCCGCCAGAGATGACATCCGCTCCCTCCTCAACCGAGGACACACCGCAGCCCTGATCCTACTCGACCTCTCTGCCGCGTTCAACACTGTCTCCCACAGCACACTCACCGCCAGACACCACGATGCCGGCATACAGGGAACCACCCTCAACTGGCTCCGCTCCTTCCTCACCGGCAGAACCCAAAGAATCAGACTAACACCCTTCCTCTCTGAACCCATGGAAATCAACTGCGGAGTACCCCAAGGATCGTCGCTCAGCCCCACGCTCTTCAACATCTACATGCCCCCCCTCGCCGCCATTGTCAGACAGCACGGACTCAGCATAATATCCTATGCCGATGACACCCAGCTCATCCTCGCCCCCATCACCACCAGACTCAACTTCCAGGAAGCAATAAAAGACATTGCATCCTGGATGAGCAGCAGCTCCCTGAAGCTCAACTCAGAAAAGACAGAGGTCATCGTCCTCAGAACCTCGTCCTCTGCATGGGACAACACCTGGTCGCCCACTGCACCCCCCCACTCCTATGGACCACGCCTGAAACATCGGCATCGTACTCAGCTCCTCCCTCTCCATGACCCGACAGGTCAACGCCCTCACCTGCACCTGCTACAACACCCTCCGCATCCTCCGCAAGATCTTCAAATGGATCCGCCCAAATCAAGAAAGACCGTCACCCACGCACTCATAACCAGCAGACTGGACTACGGAAATGCCATCTATGCCGGTATCACCAAGTCTCTGCTCTGCAAATTCCAGACCATACAGAACACTGCAGCCAGACTCGTCCTCGGCATCCCTCGCCACGAACACATCGCCCAACACCTGCGTAACCTCCACTGACTCCCCATTGAGAAGCGAGTACTTCAAGATACTCATCCACGCTAACAAATGCCTCCACAACACTGGACCTCAATATATCCACGACAGACTCTCCTTCCAAGTACCCAAGGGGAGCCTTCGACCCCCTGACCTCGCCCTGCACATCCACAGAGCAAGAATAGGTGGAAGAACCTTTTCCTACATTGCGCCCAAGGCCTGCAACGAGCTGCTGGTCGACATCAGATGTGGCCCCACCCTGCACATCTATAGGAAGACCCTCATGACCTGACTCTTTAACGGACCATAGCTGCTCCCCCACTCCCCCAGCGCCTTGAGACCCTCACAGGTGAGTAACGCGCTTATAATTCCTTGATTAATTGATTGACTGATTAATTGATTGATTAGGCAAATTTCCGCACAAAACAGAGGCATACTTACGATGAAAAAGCATCATATTTATAAAAAAGGGACACACCCCTGTGTTTTCTCTTGCGCCAGCACTAAAAAAGCTACCTAGAGCCAGCGCAGGCATCCTTGCACCATGGTGCAAGGGTGCTTGTGTTGCAGGTATGATTGTGTTTGTGCAGGAAGGGACACCTTTCTGCACAAAAGCAATCAATAATGTTGTTTTGCTCCTTCTAAGTGTGCTGCATTATGGAGCACACAAAGAAAGAGCAAAAACCTAGGAGAAATAAATGTATTTCTCCCTGTTGCGCCACTCTAACACCTCCTTTTCAAAGGCATTAGTATTTGGCGCTACCTCAGGTTTATAGCTGTTTGTAATTCTGGGGCAGCGTCAAAAAGCAATGGGTGTTGCATAGGAACGCCCACAGCAACACCCATTGCGCCCCCCTTTGCCGCAGAAAACTGGAATCAAGAGGGCCATATTTACAAGGCGCGTTAAGCCACACAAAGTGGCTTAGTGCCGTCTTGTAAATATGGAGTAGGGCATTTAGCCACTGGAGCGTTGTAAAAAGTGGTGCTCCAGTGGCACAATGCCCTTATAAATATGCCCCTCAATTTTTGTGCTGGAAATCAAATCCCAAATCAACATTTTGCACCAGTTTCCATCACTTCTGTTGACTTTGCACCGGTGTAAAGTGTTGATATCTCTGGCCCCTTCTTTGCAGGCAGTGAGAAGTTAACTCACTTGCTGTATTTCTTTTGCCCATTTATCAATTAAGGAAACCACTCTATAGAAGTTCATCTCTTTGTTACTGGCTTAAAATTTTATTTTTTGAGGCTAAAACTGTTCCAATATTTAATTTTTATTGTTGCAGGCTCTGCATTACTGAATATCTTCTAGATGCTTAAGACATAAAGATAATGGAGAGCCAAAGAGATTTAGAAAAGGTTGATTTTCGTTTTTGTTTTCAATGCGAGGCTATGGGAGTTGTGTATATCTAGGAGCTGCTGAGAAACTGCTCTCTCCTCTTTTGTTGGAGTTTGTTTTAGGGATTCAGAGGAAGTTGACGTCAGGGCCGGACTGGCCGTAGCGGGCACTGGGCAATCCCCCGGTGCGCCGCAATTGTGGGGGCCGGTTTTGGGCCCCTGGGGTCCGCTTTTGTTACAGGGCCGTCTGCAAAATCGGCCCTGTAACAAAATCGGCCAAAAATCGGGCCTGGCAAAGAGCTCGGCCACACCCCCAACGTGGGGAGGGGGGGGGGAGGGAGGGCGGCCGAGCAATTTGCCAAGGCCGGTTTTGGTTCCCAGTCCGGCCCTGGTTGACGTTGTTTGAGCACAGTGGTCTCGAGGGAGTGTATCTCTTAATTTTGCCCTATATATATGTGGGTGTAAAGTGCATTTAAAGATAAAGAAAAGTATTATGAAGGTGCTTCTGTCTTTCACCGAGAGATGGTGTACGTTTTGCTGCTGGGTGATGTTTTGGGTTTTGTTCACTGTGTAGATGAGGTGTTGTTGGAAAACGAGGCATTAGTTGTTTGGCTTGCACAAGTAATGGGTCTACATTTGTCCTTCACTGGGAACCAAATACCCCATTGTAGCGCTTAACTCTCGGAGGGTAGCGTTGCAGTGAAGGCCCTACTCAAGGGAGGTGGTGTTGGCTAGTAATCACCATTCACACATACGCAATAATAACACTCAATAAATTACTGTCCAGTCTGTGCTTTTTTTTTAGAAAAAGTAAAAGTACAATTATTACACACACTACTCAATGCCATACAAAAATGTACACTGATGGAAATACTTCTTGATGACATTGTGTAAACGTTCACACCCTTCCCATGTTAGGGATATTTATTAAGCGCACATATCACCCAAAGGTCTCATGGCGCTGATGGACAACTCTGACTTTCCGGCTAGAGAGAATATCTTGCTGGTTTAATGATCGAACAGCCATTTTTTTTACTCCCTACGGAAGCAGTTGTGATCAGTGACAATGCGTAGGTGGGGGGGCAATTCGTTCCAGAGGGTGGGCGCCAAGAAGCAAAATTATTTTCCGCCATTTTTGGCAGTATGGACTCTGAGAGGGGTGAGGAGAAACTTATTACTGGACCTTAATGTCCTGCGAGGCTGGTACCAGCCGAGTCTCTTTGCCAAATGACTGGGGCACCTACCGTACATAATCTTGTGTGCCAGGCAGAGAGTTTTAAACCTGGTTCTCTTCCTTACAGGAAGCCAGTGAAGGAGTTTTAAGCTTGGTGCTGAGGGTGAGCTAGACGGGAGATTCAACACCAGCCTCGCCGCGGTATTTTGCAGAACCTGAAGCCTGGACAGCAGATCTTCATTTATTGGTGTCAGTAAGGCATTCCCGTAATCCATCCGGCTGATGATCGGCCCCTGTACTAGAGGTTTCTATTGTGATCCATTTAAAGATTTTACGCAAGCTGCGCATGATGCCAAAGCAGGTGCCTATCATTTGGTTGACCTGGTTTTTCATTGATAGTTGGTCAACAATTAGAATACCAAGATTGCGCACTGCCTGCCTAGGAATTAAACAGGGGCCAGATTTGGGAGGCCACCAGTCTTTTGACCAGTGCTCATGTGCCTTCCCAAAGAGTATCACCTCGGTCTTATTACCGTTGAGTTGCAGATGGTTAGTACTCATCCAACTGTCAACGTGCAACATGCAGATAATAAAGCGTGGTTTTGTGTCCATGGGGTCAGGACCAAGGGTGATCAGAATATGAGTGTCATTGACGTATGACACTACATCAAAATCATATGATCTGATCACCCTGGCCAGTGGAGTTACATAGAGATTGAAGAGCATTAGGGTCAAAATATAGCCCTGAGGTACTCCCATCCTTACTGATACTGCATGAAACCACGTTACCGATCTGGACTGCGGTGGCTTGATCAGCTAAATAACTCTTAGGCAGCTTCAAGGCCCTCCCTCTGACATCAACCTCCCAGAGCCGTTGTTTCAGAATGCTGTGGGAGATGGTGTCTAAGGCAGCCGACAGATTTAGTAGTTCAAGGATAGATGATTGTCCCTTATCCAGTGCCAGTCTGATATTGTCCACGGCTTCCACCAGCGCTGTTTTAGTGCTGTGCGCAGCCCTAAAACCCGACTGTGATGGATCCAATAGGCCATTACTTTCAAGATGGATTACAAGTTGTCTGTTGATTAAAGACTCAATCACCTTCCCAAAATAGGGAAGTAGCGAAATCGGCCGATAGTTGGTCAGAATTTTAGGGTCTGCAGAAGGTTTTTATAGGATTGGCCTGACTCTAGCAGCCTTCCATATCACAGGAACCGTTGATTGTAACAATGACCTATTAAATAGGTCAGTAAGGTTATCAAGAAGCTAAAGGGTAATGGTGGAGGGGAAGCGGGGCGGCATCGGGTCCACTGGTGAGCCAGATTTGATTTTCGACATGGCCATTGCCACATCCTTCGAGTTAAACTGGGAAAAATCTACCAGTAGAGGAAGAGAGCTAGTAGAATTGATAACGTCCTCTCCCAGAATGTTTAAAGATTCAGAAGACGGAAAAGAGAAATGAATTACAGAGATCTTGTCCTCAAAAAAGTCATAAAGGGAGTCCGTCCAGTCCTGTGAGACAGAAGAACCAGTCTGGACAGCGATAGTCGAAAATTATTTTAGGATTTTATAAAGTTCCTTATTGGAATTGGCTGCCTTTTCAATCTAATGTACGAGAAACAGCTTTTTGGTTTGGCTGATATTTGCCATATAGTTACGATGGATACATTTATATTTTTCATGATCCACAGGCTTTTTACTTTTCCGCTATTTCCGTTCTGCAATCCTACATAACAGTTTTTCTGTTTTTAGTTGTTCATTAAACCAAGGTGCAGATCTAAGTTTGAGTGCAACCTTAGTGAGGGGGGCAACCTTGTTTAATGTTGTAGTTATTGCATCCTCAAAGGAGGTGGCTGCCTGATCTATACTGACCTTGTGGCCTGTGAGAGGAGGCTCCCCCAGAGGAAACCTAAAGTGTGCCGAGAAGGAAGAGGGAGTGACTTTCTGCCAAAACCTTCTCCATAAAGTCTCCTTACCAATCTAATTTTTAATGATGTGCAATGGGATGGTAAATTTCAATAGACCGTGATCTGTCCACAAGAGTGGAAGCGGAGGTTCAACCAAGATGTCTTTGGAGGTGGAAAACAAAAGGTCCAAAGTATGTCCCTCGGAGTGTGTGGAGCCAGTCACCATTTAGACTAATTCCAGAGTACCCATACTAGTGATCAATTTATTGGTGTCTGGGTCTGATAGAATTTCTGCATGGTGATTAAAATCTCCTATTAAGAGGAAATTCTCTGCAGCAAGGACATGAGGGGTGATTATCTCGAGCAGAATATGTGTAAAATCCTTTCTCGGCCCAGGAGGTCTGTATACTAAGACTTCTCTCCAGGTGCCCTTGCATAGCCCATCTATTCTAAAAATACAGAGTTCCAGTTCCTCTGAGTTCATAGATTCCACGGGGGTGATTTCCAGGCCTACAACTGTGGCTATGAGAAGACCTCCCCCTCTTCTAGCATTCCTACCTACTCTGGTTATGTTATATTGGGGAGGGAAGGCGGTCACCACATCAGAGGAAGCATGTTCGTGGAGCCAAGATTCCGTTATCAAACAGATGTCGGGCCTTTCCATGTCCAGGAAGGCTCCATATTTCAATGGCATGCTTTGGAATAGAGCAGGCGTTTAAATAGATACCCTTTAACAGTTTGGAATTGTTGGTATTTTCCAAGTCAGAATTTGCTATAAAATCACATGAAGAAGCAGAGTTTTTTAAGATTCCCTGATGTACTGGTGATTCTTATATCACCCGGTATGGTTGGTTTTTCCCCCTGATTATTGTTTAAGGTTTTGAGCTATTCACTAGAGCAGTACAATGTTGCCATGGCTGGCCACTCACCGTTACATCCCGGAAAAGCAGAGCCAGACCGGAAAACGGGCAGGGGCCCTGGCTCCCCTCCCATAATTCTGGTCATACATCTGGGAGGCAATGAATTGACTTTCATGGGTAGGAGGGCACTGCTGCAGAAATGAAATCCTCCATGTGTAAGTTAAGCAACCAATTGAGGCATGTGAATTTTGGTGGTCAGAGATAACCTCACGTTTAAGGTGGCTAGGGGCCCGGTTAGGGGATGCCGCGAAACCCCGCGGGGATTTTGCTTTATTAGGCACGGTCTGCTGCATTCCAAGTCCACAGGGTGTTTTGAAGAGGATGGGGTTCACCTGTCTAGAGTGGGCATGGACTTGTTTTGTAACACCTGGCCGTTGCCCTGGAATCAGAAGGATGTATGTAAGAATGCCTGCCTTGGTGGGGGGCCCTGGTTGTGACGGTGGCCACACCCAGAGCTGTGGCGGAGTTGCAGGGCGATCCAGAGGCTGAAAGGTACATAGGGGTACCCTCTTCAGGAGCACAACAAGGGTGCAAAGGCCAAATATCCCCAGGAAGTCTTCGTGGTGGACCCTGGAAGAGCGACGGCAACCCGTTAGTCCTACGGGTGGTTGTAAACCTGAGCAACCGGGGGCTGCCTGGTACGCTCCGCCCCCCTCAAGGGGCGTGAGTAAGGGGTGGACTGGCAGTCCACAGGTGGGAAGGGGTATACCCTCCCCTAAAATTGGTAAGCCTCGATTGGTTAGTGTCACGGTGCAATTTGGCTCTTCAGGTGGGCAGGCAGCAGAGGGGCTGCCTGCCCTTGGATCGCCCGTAAGTTGACCCACCATGTTGGCATATTTCTGTATGCAAATAAACCTGCAGCAATTTTCCCCACAAAAAAGGTATCTTGTGTGTTTATTTCATCAGGAGATTGCTGTAGGTGTGATGGGGAGTGTGTTGCCGATATTTGCACTATGTGGCTGCCTGCGGTCCACGCAGGGGGCCCCATAGGAGGGCAGCTGCCTTGGTGCCACATGATGGCACACGGCGACAGTCTAGTGCTGTAGGGACCCCCTCTGGGTCAGGCACGCCCCACTTCATTTCCGGCGTGCTGGTGGATGGGGAGCTAGGTATAAGTACCCCTCCCGCCCACCTGGCGCTCTCTTTGCTGCAATCCTTCACGCCGTTTCCCTCCCTACTGCGTGCCCGGCATATATACAGGGGGTGGGGTGGGAGAGGCTGTTAACTTGTTATTTTGTTTTGCAGGCGGAGTTACAGGGCGATCCAGAGGCTGAAAGGTACATAGGGGTACCCTCTTAAGGAACACAACAAGGGTGCAAAGGCTCAATATCCCCAAGAAGTCCTCACGGTGGACCCTGGAGGAGCGACTGCGCTGTGTTAGTCCTACAGTTGGTTGTAAACCTGAGCAACCGGGGGCTGCCTGGCACGCTCCGCCCCCCTCAAGGGGCGTGAGTAATGGGTGGACTGGCGGTCCACAGGTGGGAAGGGGTATACCCTCCTCCAAAATTGGTAAGCACCGATTGGTTAGTGCCACAGTGCAATTTGGCTCTTCAGGTGGGCAGGCAGCAGAGGGGCTTGGATCACCCATAAGTTGACCCATCATGATGGCATATTTCGGTATGCAAATAAACCTGCAGCAATTTTCTCCACAAAAAAGGTTTCTTGTGTATTTATTTCATCTGGAGATTGCTGTATGTGTGATGGGGAGTGTAATGCCGATATTGGCACTGTGGTATTTGTAATACACGAGTCGAGTGCAGACTTATTTGCCTGTGGATGGCTGTTTCCCTTGGGACACTTCAAGCAGTGCAGTTTGACCTCTGTTTCTGTCATGCATTTTCATGTTTCATCATGTTGCCAGCTGAAAAACAATAGGGACACATTTTTGAGCGCAGACTATTACACTAGAAAACAGCAAGGCCAAGAAGTGGGAACAGCACACAGCGCTGCCTGTAATGCCAAAAAGTCAAAACAGAATTTCCCTACAAAAAGGAAATGAACAAAAACATCCCGATCGCAGCAAGGACACTGGCCTGGCAGCATGGGCGCGCCGTGATCACATCCCCCCGCCCCCCAAGAAAAGGGTGGAGCTTACTGCAGTAAACAACATTGCAAAGAAATAAACCATGTGCGAAGCCTTCTTTTCCGGTGGTGAGTTTATTTGAGATGTTTTTCAGTGCATTGCCATCGGCCCCTAAAACTTCCAGTAACTTCAATAATATCTCTTAATTGGGCTCAGCACATTTTCACATTCATTAAGGGGTCGTTATTGCTGTGTGAAAAGTTGAGAGAGGCTACTTATTTTCTATTCCGCTTCTGCTGATCTGCTTGCAAAGGCTCTCTCCCCGAGCGTGGCTTTATAACAGTCTCTAAAGGATGAACTCAGCTGTGACATGTTTCAGCTGTTAAGTGGTCCACTACTTACAATTTGCTACTTTTCCCGCACCTAAGGTTTACCACAGTTTCACACAGTATCTGTTTCAGAAAGGTGCCTTACTGTAAAAAGTATCCCAGAGCACTCCACAGTCCTCTACTTCATTCTGGGAAAGGCTCTCATGGGTGCGAGACTTCAGCACAAAAAGAGAGCACGGTCCGTGGGGAGGTATGGCGGCTGTGGCAAGCAGAGATTCGCGTGAAAGCAAGCTTTTCAAGATAGTCTATTTGCCAGTGTGATACGGTGCCTTAGGAAGTATGCAATGCAGCATGGGGAAATGTGGTATTATTAACCTCGTGTGACTTCTGCTAGCAAAAGCGATTAGGACTTTTGCTCACACTAAATAAAGTCCAAGCAAACTTTTTTACAACTTCTATTAAATTGTATAAGAGGTATAAATAATCGACGTCCAGTGCTATACTTCTTTACATACATACAGCAATGTTGGAGGTTGTCGTATTTTCATAATAAAAATTAGAACAATACAATTTCACCAAAATGTCTCCCTTTACATCACAGGCTGCTGCACACAATTTGTGCTTTCAAACCCTTGATATTTGTTGAAATGTAAGTGGTGAAAATATCTCATTCAGGCTTACATTGTAGGCTGGAAGGGTATGCAGCTGTGTAAAATGTGTATGCACATGTAAGGCTAAATTACAAAAAATGTAACCCACCTCTACCCCCCGGTTTAATTACATGAGCCCCTTTTGTTTTCTTTTAAACACAGACCAACAGCCAGTTGTACCGTGAGCTGCTTATGCACTGCATATTTTTGGGAGAGATGTAAATATGATCACGATGCCACAGAATGCACCAGGGTGGTCTGCATTACATCAGTGCGCTGCAATCCACCATACCTTAACATCAGTGTAACCGGCTTGTTATGCTGCATTTATTTCCCCACCTATCCCCACCTATCCCGCACACTCACCCTGGTCATACACGCATTTGCAATGTAATAGGTCTCACATTACAAAAAATTTGAACTATTGGCGTTGCAAATAATAATGCAACGCCAATAACTCAAACTTTCAGTAAATGCGATCCCTATTGCATTGCAAATGCTTGTTCTATAAAATGCTCCCCTATAAATTGTTGCACTTGCATGCACTCCTCGGGTTGGGCTCGTCTAGAGGAAATAAATAAACACAGGAAGACCGCTTGGGGTCTTCCCACCATGAACTACATACTGAGTGGTGTGTAATCATTTGAGAGCTGCGCAGGGCCTAGATACAGAAGGCTGCGCCATGCTACATTATTGACAAGGCCAGTCGAACTCTGGTGCCTCGATCACCTTACCTGCAGTGCAGGCGGCTCCTTCCTACGCCGCTATGTGGCACGAGGGGCTGTGGTGCCCGCCCGCGAGGCCGCTGATGTCACCCTGGGGCTGCCCTTTGTCGTCCCCAATGCTGGTCTCCCTGCCGTGCCGCCCGCTGGTACTGAGGGAGTGTGCAACTGCCACTGCCATCGCCGATTGTGAGCAGAGGGCAGCGCGGTAGAGAAGGCTGCTACAAGACCATGCCCTGTTGGTCAGCGACGCCGGGTGCGCTTCCTGCACTCCGCAACACGAGCACATACGTTCCCTGAGGCCACGTGGGAGAGCGCTGAAGACGCCGGTCAGCTGCTGCCACAACAATCGGCTGCATATCAGGGTGAGTTACCAGGGGGCCATTGGGACGCTAAGACTCAGCCAGCCCTGCATCCCACATGAAAGCTGGGCCCCAGAATAAGAGGCAAAAACTAGACAGCCTCAGGGGGAATTGAACTGCCTCACCCCCACACCACATATCTGAGCACACAAATAATTCCAAAGAAGGGCTCAATCACCAACTGACGCCCCAAGCCTTGCCAAAAGTGTACCACATACTGGGCCATGTAAGATCCCTATGCCCAGAGGCCAGGAGGTGTCACCCGCCTACCTAGGTCACTAGTAGCAGGGACATCGCAACTGCACCCACACACTTTGGAGCCATGAGAACGCCATCCCCAGCAGGCACAGCAGGCCCGCAGGCTAACGGGGGTGAACCACGGAGAGGTGCCAACGGTGCCGTCTCCCCACTGCCTCCCTTCAGCAAAACTGCTGACCCCGCCACGGTGGCTCCATGCTGGAAGGTGTGAATAGGACACCTGGAACACTATTTTAAAGGTATGAGGGAAACAGACGGGACAGTGAAAAGGTCGCTGCTCATCTACTATGGCGGTGTGGAAATCTATGACCTTTTCAAAACATTGCCTGACACTGGGGACGTTGACGACTACAAGGCAGCTGTCGAGGCGCTCAACAGGCATTTTGACCCCCAGCTCATCCCCAATTTTGAGCGATTCAAACTACGGCAGGCGAAGCAGTCGAATACTGTATTGGTGGACATGTTTTATGCATGGCTGCGTAGACTGGGGAGCACGTGCACCTTCGCCGATCAGAGAGAAGAGATACACACTCAAGTGATCCAAGGGTGCCGCTCAGTGCTACTGTGAACATTGATCCTTCGGCAACCAGGAATATCCCTAGATGAGATTCTTGTCCTGGCCGGAATCCATGAGCTCTCAGATACTCGGGCAGAGGCGCCACCGCATCTCACGCTCCCAGGTTCACACCCATCAAAGAAGAGCAGGTCGATGCCATACAATGGCACCCGAACACATCTCGCCCCACGCCACGGCCATCACCGAGCAGAATGTGTGGCAACTTTGGCTGGAACACCCGCCGACAGGAGTGTGCGGAGCAAAAGGGAAGACCTGCTCCCGATGTGAAAAGCCCAAACACTTTGCCAAGGTGTGTAGGTGCAACAAATCTCGGCAAGTCTATGCCAGACCTCTGGGTGCGACGCAACAGTTGCGTCAGTTGTAACCTGGCGACTCGCAGGCTCAAGAGGACAGCCCGCTGCAAGGGCACAGTTTCACCCTGGAAGATGTATTCGGCATATCTTTCGTCAGCCGGTCAGACAAGCACAGACGACCTCCGCCGATGTGCTCCGTTGAAATAGAGGGATCCACTGTCAGAGCGTTAATCGACACAGGGGCATACGTAAACATTATGGATTCGGTTCAGTATGAGCGTTTGTCTCCAAGGCCCCCATTCGCACCCACAAAAGTCAGGATATACACATACGGAGCGACTCATCCACTCCCCTTCAGAGGGGCAATCGAACCTACGATCACGAGTGGCAGACACACGACGACGACCCGTTTTCACATCACAGAAGGGAAGAAAGGAACCCTCCTCAGCTGTCAAACAGCGGAAGACCTTGTCCTAGTCTTGTTTGCCAATCACATGAGTCTCATGCCAAGGCCATCCTGCAAGAGTTCCCCAAGTTGTTCAAGGGTCTGGGTAAGCTGAGAGGGAAGCTGTTCAAACTCCACATCAACACCACGGTCAGACTGACTGCCCTGAGACATCGAAGAGTGGCGTTCAGTCTCTGCCCTCAAGTGGAAGAGGAGTTGAAAAAGCTGGAGGACCTCGACGTTATAGAGAAGGTGTCTGGTCCAACTCCGGGGGTATCTCTGTTGGTCATTACCCCGAAACCAAAACAACCGGGAGCCATCCGACTATGCGTGGACATGAGACTTCTGAATCAAGCGGTCAAGAAGGAGCGTCATCTTACGCCTACCATGGATGACATAGTGGCGGACCTAAATGGCGCCATGTGGTTTTCAAAGCTGGACTTGAACGCTGGTGGTGCAGATCGGAGCTTCCGAATCCCCTCTACTTCCACGGACGGAGTGATCTCACAGTCACACACACACACTACACACTACACGCTGGTGGGGCCCATTACACCAACATTCATCCTACCACTCTATCCGTGCCTTGCATAGGGGAAACACCTTCTTTGTATACCTATCCAATCTGCATGTACCATGAGGTCGATGCGACCAACTAGTTGCTTATAAATCTAGCGAAATATTTCATACAATTTGCAAATAAATTCAATAATCATGACAAGAAATAACCACCCGAGACAGAGATTCAAACAGAATGTTCATTTATCTTAAAATTGTAAGAAAAGCCAATTAAATGTAAATTAATTTCTCTCATATTTACCTATTCTGTCTAAATGTCAGAACCGGTCCTCAGTAGGGAAAACAGAGTTTTCTGCAGTCATGTAGAGTCACCGTCCTCTCCGTCAGCATAGGGACCTCGGATCATCAGTTCGGGAAGAAGTGGCACTAGACCTCTCTAGTCTGCTAATATTTATACTAAAATTCTACATTCAAAGTTACAAAAAGAACATTAAAACATCCGTTGAACAGGAAAAGCTGTCGTCTTGTAACATTCAAGAATTTTCCCAGTATTGATAATTCTAAGTTTCTGAATAGAAAGTCAGATGTCCATAAATTTGTTACTTCTACGGATGTCTCTCTCGGATTAAAAAATGTATCATTTTATGAGACCACCAAAAGTTCATGTAGTCAGATTATTCAGTTGCTACAAATTTTCACATCCAGGGTTTTTTGGCTGCCATCCTGGATTTGTCGTCATGTTCATGGCTTTTCAGTTCAACTAGAAGTCAGGGTCGCAGTTCGTGCAAAGCCTCCTTCATTATTGCATCTACTCGACTGCAGGCTGCAGATGGTGGCCATCTTTAGGCAGGCCACAATTGTCAACTTAAGAGCAAAGAAACATAAAACATAATTACTGCAGAGAAATGATGATACAGTGTTATTCCCCTGCTAATACCCTTATGTGTATGTAATTATCTAGCCATTTGCGACATCAAAAGCCATTAATGCATTTTAATTAAAGCGCAAAACATCACATAAGCAACATCTATGTTGTCAATCTGCTCACCAATTTAGTCCACTTATTATTTTAGCCATGCAATAGCATTCCCACGTGTAATTCTTCTGTTAATAAGGTTGATTAATCAAATACGACAAACCTTTAGTAGTTACTAATTAATCAGTAGTATTTTTAATAATGACGCACAGATATTTGGGTTTAAAAAGAAAACCCTGCTCCATCAATCCCCCCTTTGGTGATATCTAATCACCACAAAAATCAAAACCCAAAAATCAATTTATATTTTCCCCTTTTTAGGAATTCGAAATGTGTTCTTGTTCATTTTTCAAACTCTTGTTTCCATTTCATCTTCCTTCTTTGTTTCTATATACATGCTTTCTCTAAGTTCTTCCAATTCTATTTCTTGTAGATCTCTTTCTGATTTCTTTTGTCTCTTTTTAACATTTTCTCTTGTTATTTTCTTTTTATTTCTTCTGTATCTACAACACAGACACCCTAATCTAAGGATCAATAATGCTACAATTACACACGTTAATGGAAATAATACTTTACCAAAAATGGTACTACCTATTTTAGCAATAAAGTTCTTAATAGCAATCATCTTATTAGCCATTTTAGTCCAGATACTTTTAGCTTCCAGTGGTACTAATTCTTCATGCAAATCAGTAATATTTTTGATATAGACCTTCAGATCTTTGCTTTCGTCTGGAATGTAAGTGCAACAATGTTGAACCTTCAGCATTCCACAGACTCCACCCTCTTTTGCCAATAGAATGTCAAGGGCAAGTCGATTTTGCATTGACATAGCGCGTAAAGCAGCCATTTCCGTATTTACCAAAAGAAAGCCTCCAGCGGTGCTTGATGACAAGCGATCTACCACTGTTGACAGCTTCCGAATGCCAAATGCATTTAATGAAATTCCCACTGCTGGTATCAAAGCTCCAAAAATATCTCCTACAATTTCTGTCCATGTTTCTCTTCTATAGCGCGTTAATGTATTAGTTTGTTCAGTATTGTCTACTCTATACATGTGAAAAAGCTTTGGAAAGACCAGGCCTACATAGCATGTGCCATACCAATGGTCGGGCAACCTGTAATAAGCCTTGTTCCCACAAATATAATACACTCCCGGAAAAACTGGATCTTCTCCTCCTCTAAATCCCCATCCGGTTGCAATAAAGTATGTATCATGGCACTCACTCGTCCCTATGAAATAATAATCATACTGGGATTTCTGTCTGGTAATGCATAATTTTCCCTTCTGTGGTGTGTCTAGAGCTAAAGTCGGACTAGCTCCATCTTTCAATTCTTTTTCTTTCTCAATGTCCCACATTGTTTCACTCACTTTATGTCCCTCAGCTTTCTTATGCATGTTCAACCTTCTTCTCTCCACCATGTCTAGAAATGTTTTCTCTTCTTCCTTCAAACTGCAAGTTAAATTATTTCTAAAAATATAATCTAATGTTAATAGTTTCAATAAAAATCTCACCTAAAGTGTTAGCTTCCTTTGCAGGATTCAATTCTTTATTCATAGGCAACTGCCCTAGAACATTATCTTTATTAGACATGCTATAATCTAACTTCCCTAATAGATCAAATATACTAATCAACACACTACATGAAATTCCATACGTAGCCGGAAGGTGATGGTAAGTCACTCCCTCTGAAACAGATGCAGGTAATTGCATACAGACGTAGCAATCCCTTACTTCCATTGTCTTTACGTATTCATACAATAATTTTGAAAAAACATTGCTAGAAAAATCATTAATAGACCTATCCTTATGTATATGTACATTACTAATTCTAGTTGGAACTACCTTTGGTGAACTCTTCCCTATATTAGTTATATTCTCAGTGTGTCCTTCTAAAGTGTCTATAGTAACTCTAAAAGAAATTAGTAGAGCAAGCACGCTCCACAGCAGCATTAATAGTCCTGTACAGCAGCAGCACATTTTGCACCATCTCTTCAAGAAGGTACATCTACTTTGATTTTTCTCAGTGTTAGCCATTTTGTTACTTTGACCGTGTCTTTTGACTTAGCCTCTTCTACTCCACTACTGAACTTTTAGGGCAGCAAGTACCCACCAGATTTAAACAATCTATTATTTCTTAGGATATTTTCACTTTCCTCTTTCAGTGACTTCTTTGGATTCACTCAATTTGGGTTTTCATCATTCTTTATTGTCTCTTCATCATCATCATCAAACTGTATCAGGTCCTGAACATCCGTTTCTTCTCCAATGTCGGACAAGATAACTCTCAGGATTCCGACAGCTTCTTCTTCTTCAACCACTTTCAGTAAAGCCTCCTCTGGATTTCCTTGACTATCTGCCTCTTCTCCTTCTTCAGGCAGTGCCACATACGCCCATTCCGGTGACTTATACTTCTGATTTGGTTTTCTGATTCTTTTAGTTTCTTCAGGTTTCTTTGTTTCTTCTTCTTTCGTTTGATTTTTACTTGACACTTTGTTCACTTGTTCAGCTTTCGAAGAGTTAACTCGTGTCAGTCGGTATCTCAGTCTCTTTATCTTGTTGGGCCAAAGATCTCCTTTAGCATTTCTTTTCTGTTTTCCCTCTTTACTGTTTCTCTCTCCAATCCAAGTTCTCTTTCTCAGAACTCGTCCTTCATGTATCTCGTTTTCACTTTCATCAGATTCTGTCTCAATTGCCTCTGGTTCATCAACAATTTTTCCTTTTTCCACAGTCTCTTTTTCCACCAATTGAGATTTCCCTACTTCTGTCCCTCCTCGGCTCTCCGACACGCAATCTTTTTGCTGTCTACTTGTCCCTTCACCTAGCTTGTTGTTGGTGTTCCCTACACCTCCTCGGGGTTCTTCCGCAAGCTGTCCCTCTCTGTCTTTTTCTGTCCCTTCTTCTTCAAGAATTATCTCAGGTGGAACTTCTTCAATTTTCTTATTTGATTCAGATGTTATTTCTGTGGAAATATTCTTCTCTTTCCTTTCTTTCTTTTTATGTTCTTCACTGTTAGTTGGGATTTCAGGCACTTCCTCAGAATCTGAATTTGTTTCTGAAGTGGGCAATGGTCCTCTCAGAACTTCTTCTGGCGGGACAAAAGTTTCTCTTGACTCACTTTCTCCCCTTTCAGGATTCTTTTTCCTTTTCACTGCCTCACTGTCTGCATCATCACTGGAATCTGATTCTTCAAAATATTCTTTCCCAGTACCATCCTTTGGATTTGGAACTCTCAAAGTGTGACTTGCATGTATCCAGTTTTTCACTCCAGCACACTTCACAGCAGTTGTTGTAGTCAGAACAACTTGTCTTGGTCTTCCCCACCTTGGAACCAGACAGTTTCTTCTTCTGTGGACTTTTATTCTTACCCAGTCCCCTGGGCTCGGATCATGGGCTTGCTTCTTTTCAAGTGTGGTGGCGTCTTCTCCAACCTGGTGAAACACAGAATGGACTGCGTCAGCCAGGCCTTTACAATAATCCAAAATCATGTCATCAGTTATAGTCATCAGCTTGTTGACTGGTACAAATGCATGTCTCATTGCACGTCCCATGATGATCTCATGTGGACTTAAACCTGTGGTTCTGTCTGGAGTAGACCTTATTGTCATCAGGACTAGAGGCAAGACATCAGGCCATTTCATTCCTGTGGCTAGGCACATTTTGCCAATTCTGTTCTTAATGGTACCATTCATTTGTTCAACCACACCAGAAGCCTCTGGTCGGTAAGCACAATGCAGCTTCTGCTGTACACTCAATGCTTCACAGTTTAATCCCATGATTTCATTGTAAAAGTGTCCTCCTCTGTCTGACTCAATGGTCACTGGGAACCCGTACCTTGGGATGAATTCTCTTAACAATAGCTTGGCCACTGTTATCCCATCATTTCTTCTGGTTGGAAATGCGTCCATCCACCTGGAGAACAAACAGACTACCACCAGGACATACCTTAGTCTATTGACTTGGGGCATTTCAATGAAGTCTACCTGCATTTTGGTGAAAGGACCTCCCTCTCGGCCTATTGTACCTAGGCTCAGCACTGTCTTCTTTCCAGGGTTGAATTGCTGACATATCAAACATCTCTGACAAAGACTCTCTGCTATCATCCTGAATTTTGCATTGTACCAGGTCTGCTTAAAGGCCCTTATCATAGCATCCCTTCCCAGATGTCCCTGGCCATGATACATTCTTGCCATTGTTGACAGCATGCTGTTAGGCATGACTGGTCTTCCAGCTCTATAGACCCACACGTGGTCCTTTTCCCTGGGTGCACAACCTGCTTTTACCCAATTTCGCATTTCCTCATCTCCTGCCTCATCCTGCAACTGTTTCACTTCCTCCCATGTTCCCACCATATTAGTAAACATTAAGGAACAAGAATACATTTCCTTTTCTTTACTTCGGTTGATGGAGTGATTATTCCTCGCACAATACTGTGCTAAGTCATTTGCAAACTTATTACCCAGGGTAATAAAATCATCACCTTGACCATGAGCAGCACATTTTACAACTGCTATTTCTTTAGGCAGCTGTATCGCCTCAAGCAAATTTTCCAACCACTTCTGCATTCTTTATGGGAGTTCCACTTGAGGTCAGGAAACCTCTTTGTAGCCATAGCTGGCCAAAATCATGGACAACTCCGAAGCCATACTGGCTGTCAGTCATTATAGTCACTCTCACATTCCTTCCAATTTTGCATGCTTTCGTTAGTGCCACCAATTCTGCCACTTGAGCGGATTTAACTCCTTTCAAGGGTGATGCTTCCACAACTTTTGATACCTTACACACAGCATATGCAGCACTCAACACTCCTTCTTCTGTTCTCAGACATGATCCATCCACAAACAACACATGATCACTCTCAGGCAGTGGCAAATCTCTTATGTCTGGTCTTGGTTTTGTACAGTAATCAAGCACATCCAGGCAATCATGATCAACATCATCTCTCACACCCACATTTTCAGCATCTGGCAACAGTGTTGCTGGATTCACATTTACACATCTCTCAAGACTCACATTTGTTGCTCCAAGAATGACTTTCTCATATTTAGTCAGCCGGCTATGAGACATGAACTGTGTCCGGCTCCTTGTTAAAAGGATTGCTACATCATGAGGTACGAATACCCGTACAGGATATCCCATTATAATGCCCTCACTTTGTTCCAGACTTCTGCAGGTAGCAGCTACTGCTTTCAGGCAACCTGGTAAACCCACTGCTACAGGGTCAAGTGTTGATGAGAAGTACGCAATTGGTCTTCTCAGACGTCCATGTTTCTGGATTAACACTGAAAGTGCACATCCATTTCTCTCACTACAGTACAGCTCGAATTCCTTTTCATAATCTGGCATTCCTAGGGCAGGAGCTTCACATAGCCTGTTCTTTAATTCTCTGAATGCTGCCATTTCTTCTGGGTTTAATTCCAATGGGTCTTTCACCTCACTTTTAGTCAATTTAATCAGGAGTTTGGCAATTAAGGAAAAGTTACTTATCCACTGACGACAGTAACCAACCATCACCAGAAACATTCTTACCTCTCTTTGGGTCATTGGGGCTCTCATTCCTCTGATGATTTTAATTCTGTCCATGGTCACTTTTCTCAGACCTTTCTCAATATTATGTCCCAGATACTGGACTTCTTTCTGGCAGAATTGCAGTTTGGCTGGAGATACTTTTAATCCTCCATCTGCCAAATGATTCAGCAAAGCAATGGTGTCTGTCTCACAAGCTTCACGTGTTTTTGATGCCACAAGCAGGTCATCAATATATTGAACCAAAACTGAATTTTCAGGCATTGTTAAACTTTCCAGGGATTTCTTCAACAATTGATTAAATATCGAGGGGCTCTCTGTATACCCCTGTGGAATTCGGCACCATGCCAAAATTCGCTGTCCAAACCTAAATGCAAAAATAGCCTGACTGTCATGATGTAATGGGATCGAAAAGAAAGCATGACACAGATCAATTACTGTGTACCATTCTGCATCATGGGGAATCTGATACAAAATCACTGATGGATTTGGCACAATGGGACAACATGGTACTACAATCTTGTTAATTTTTCTCAAATCCTGTATGTACTATTCTGAACTTCCCATTAGGTTTCTTCAGTCCCATTATAGGTGAATTACATGGACTGCTCAATATTTCTCTTAGCACCCCTTGCTGGATCATTTTCTCGATTATAGGGGTTATTCCTTCAATTATTTCAGGTGTCAATCTGTATTGCGGAATGTTTGGATAAGTTATTCCATCCTTTACAGCAATTTTCACCGGATCTACATTTCTCATCAAACCCACATCTTCTCCAGTAAAATCCCAAACTGCTGCTTTCACTGTTTGTTTTAACTGGGGGGCAATCCTTCCGGATTGAACACTGCATAAGTCCCAATAGCCTCACTTTCCCTGTTATCTAGGGTCATTCTGTAAAGGACATCTTCATCTGGTGTCTCAAAGGCTATTCCATCTGGTGTACAAAAGATAGTGCAATTCATTTTGCACAGTAAATCCCTGCCTAGCAAGTTCACAGGACTGGTGTCACACACCACAAATCTGTGCATGTCTGTGAATTTCCCTATTCTAACCTTTACTGGTTCAGTAAGATCAGTCTTTATCTGTGTGTTGGATACACCAACCACCTGGATTGCTTCATCCGAGAGACGAAGATTCTTTATATCGGCTGATCTAACAGTTGATCTCGTGGCTCCTGTGTCAACTAAGAAGGTAACACTTTCGCCATTGATTTTCCCATCAACAAAGGGTCCTGCCTGATCTATTTCTAGAGTTGCGCCAAGTACGCACTCCTCTTCCTCTCTTCGGCACCGGCAGAAGTCTCCTTCAGAGTCACTTCCCTCGTTTCTTAACCAATACTGTGAAACAGCGCTCGCGCGTTTTGGCTTGTTTACCTCTTCGTCATTGTAGAACCCCGAATCTTGACTGTACTTCTGGGATCCTCTGCTTTGTGGCAAGGGCGGTTTTGGCACCTGATTCTGCTGCTTAACAGCCTTCTGCTGTTGCTGATGCTGACCACACCCCTTGTTCTGCACCTGTGAATTCAATGATGGATTGTCATCATTAGTGGACGGTGGATTCTTACACTCGGATTTCCAGTGCCCTAATTTTCCGCAGTTGTGACATGGAAACCTTTTCTTGGCTTCCTCGATGTTACCTTTCCCTTTTCCTGAACCAAATCTAGGTTTATTTCCTGGATTATTTGCTTGTTCAACCAACTGTGCTTCCTGTCTTTCTGCAACCTTCACCTGTGCCCACATTGCCTTTTCTTTCAGTTTTCTTTGCTTTGCCTCAATCTCATCACTGAAGTATTTTGCATGTCTCAAGATCTCATCAATCTTTTTACTCTGCCAGTCTACGGTGTGCTCCCTTATCATTTCACTGATTTCAGGTCGCAAGCCATATACAAATCTATATACAAAATGGCTCAGGTCCTTGTCACCCAGATGTTCATCTCCACTGAACTGTTTGAAAGCCAGAATTAGCCTCTCATAGTAAGCATGAACTGATTCTTTCACTTCTTGATGTGTTCGATCTATCTTAACCCAGTCTGTTTCTTTTGGGGGGTACCTTATTCTTCAGGAACACCATGACCTGCTCATATTTCTTCATTACCTCCGGGTCTGGAGCTCCTGTCTTGGGATCTCTCGGATATTCTTTAGTGGGCCAGTCTATGACTACCTTGCATTCTGCCCACAAGTCTGCTGGTACAATTATATCAAACAGACTATTCAGGTCAATCCACAGCACTTTTGACAATTTTAACAAATCTGTCTCCCTGTCTGTACCACTCGACAGGCTTTTCTCTTAGTCGAGGGAAATCATTCGTAAATGACAAAATATCCTGTCTGGTCCATGGGACATGTACATATCCTCCTCCTGGAATCTCTCTCATGGGATAAGCTGCCACTGTTTTCTCCTTTTCTCTCATGGGAAATGTTGAATAAGTCCTGTCTCCTGCATCTTCTCGTTTCCTGTACAATCTATCTTTCCATTTTTCTACATCTCCCCATTTTCGCAGTAATCCAATCATTTCTTTAATCTGCCCTGTTCGGCCCACATCATTCAGATTCTCGATGTCCTTATCTGTAAAATCTACCCGGTAAGGCCTTTGTAAAGCTTTTACCTTGTCAATGTCAATTCCCATTTCACTGGCTATTCCTTTCAACCTGTCATGTGTGTTCCTTGCTCTCCATGTGATGCTTTTGCACATGAATAACAACTCCCCTTCCTGATGGTCTTTCAGTATTTCTGTCGGAATGGTTCCCACTATTAGTTCCTCCAATTCTATGCGTAGTCTAGCTACATCAATTGCCTGGGAATCCTTTTCTTTCTTCTGCAAAGCTTTCAGCCAATCATTCAAGTCTTCAGCAGTTATTCCCATAGATTTTTCCACACTCACTGGTTCTGCAACTCTTTGTGGTTCTAAAATCGATCCTCCAGTCATTCTGTTCCCATCCATACAACCAGAATTCAAAACTGAGTTAGTCTGCTCATTCAACTCTCCACCACATATGGTATGTCTCCACTGATTTTCTCCCGATCTCCACTGACTTTCTCCCGACCTCATGTCTGTCTGTTCTGGAGAACCAACCAATCTGTTACCTACATACAGTACTGTTAAACCACTTTCGCCCATCCTCTGTTTGTCAAAAATAAGCATAACCGGACCTATGGTTACTGGCACCGTAACTGCTTCCAGGTTTTTAGTCAATTCCCTGATTTTCTCTGTCAATTCCTGTGTGGTTCTTGCTAGTTCTCTTGTTTTTCCATCCTCGATCTCATTTCCCCTTTCTAGCTCTCTCTCTCTCTCTCTCTCTCTTTCTCTCTCTCTTTCTCTCTCTCTCTCTCTCTCTCTCTCTCTCTCTCTTTCTCTCTCTTTCTCTCTTTCTTTCTCTCTCTCTTTCCACAAGAGAACTACTGCTTTTCAACTCAGGGGTCATGACTTCCGTCTTCATAACCCGCAGGGTGTCTCTCATTGGGGTAACTGGTGTTCTTACTTCTGGTTCTCGTCTATACGGGGGTGGTCTTTTGTAAAACATATCTTCTAAGACATCGTCTTCAGACTCATTCGCCCCATATCTCCTTGTTTCTACATTGTGTGTTTTCTCTGTACACTTTTCCCCTCCTATTCCTTCGGCAGTTATGACAGGATACAATCCCTCAGTCATACTAGCATCTCGCCATGTTCTCATCCGATCATGATGAGTTTCACGATCATATTTTCCACCGAACATGTATCGGTAGTTACCTCCACTCCTCTGCTTTTCTCGCTCATGTACTTCATCTTCCCATTCCACCAATGCCTCGAATTGCATCGGCCTAGGCCGAGGCTCTAGATTCATCATTTTCTCCCATAAATTTCTTAACACAGCCAGATTAAATGAGCCATGTTCCGGGAAAGCCAAAACCCCATCCTCTCTTGTATACTTTGCCCAGTTGTCTAACCAAATACAGGTATGATACCCATATTTTGCAACCATAAAGGATGCGGGGGTTCTTGTCGGAGGAAGTAACTCTCCTTCCCTAGTTATGATATCCTTATCCTTGTCGAACCAGGTCTTTACTTTACTGAATAAGGACTTCTTTTTCCTCTCTCCATTATGGTAATACATGTTCTTGTTTTTCGTAACTCTTAGTCTGTTCTACAACTGTACGATGTCCTGTCCAATTGCAGCGCGACTCACACTAACGCACCAATCCGGAGTGTTTACGTCACTGACTCAGTCTACGAATCCCAGCGCGACTCACACCAACGCACCAATCCTGGAGCGTCTACGTCACCCTGTACTCCTTCCAATCCCTGCGCGGCGCACACCAACACACCAATCACAGCGCTTTCTCTGGTCTAACCCACTGTCCAATCACAGCGCGGTCCTCCTGATGTCAGCAGTTGCTGCAGCAGCTTCTGCTCCTGTCTCCTGTCTCCTGTCTCCCGTCTACCCCTCCTTTACAAAATTTACTCGGTAGACTTTGTTTCAATTTCTACGAGTCTGTTAGTTACAACATAAAAACATCTCCATTGTCTGCTTCGCTAACCACAGAATAGCAAAAGACCTTTCCCACGAGAATCCCGCCTTTCCCAGGAGCAGCGCTTACCTCTGCCCCACTATGGAATCGTTACTTCCGTTGATAAAGTAGCACATCCCTCTATTCTACCCTTCTTACAAGCACCAATTAACTGTTTTCTCCGGAATGCTCTTAAGAGTTTCACAATTAACCAGAATGCCTTCTCATTCATGCACTTTCACACCAGAAAATGTAGTATATTCACACAGAATCCTGTCTTTCCCGAGAACAGCGAACAGTCTGTCCTGCTACAGAATTATTACATACGTTAACAAAGCAGCGCTTACCTCTGCTCTGTCCTTCAAACAAGCTCAGAGCATACCTATTACCTTCCTAGTGATAAGTGTTAACGGAAATCCCAAAAGGATCCCTGAAACCTAAGACCAGAACTTCACAGATAACCTTCGCTATCATACACTCTTCTCGCACACAGAGAATATGTTTCTAATGGTAACACACGGCGATGCTACCGAATCGAACACAGACAATGCGACGCGCAACTTCAATTGTTACACGTTTTCCCCTGCATACATACAGGGCCAACAATTCCGCCTTTTCCGAGAGCAGTGCTTCCCTCTGCCCTACTACGAAACTGTCACCGACTCCCTACGTCCCAGAAGCAGTTCACAATACATAAAACTCAACACAACTTCAACATATAGTGTTAGTACAAATATCAATCAATATTCAACAAGCCTATATACACGCAATTTCGCTAGACCAAGACAATAGTAAACCATCATTCTGCTACCAAGAAACTGGTGCAGATCGGAGCTTCCGAATCCCCTCTACTTCCACAGATGGAGTGATCTCACAGTCACACACACACACTACACACTACACGCTGGTGGGGCCCATTACACCAACATTCATCCTACCACTCTATCCGTGCCTTGCATAGGGGAAACACCTTCTTTGTATACCTATCCAATCTGCATGTACTCTGAGGTCGATGCGACCAACTAGTTGCTTATAAATCTAGCAAAATATTTCATACAATTTGTAAATAAATTCAATAATCATGACAAGAAATAACCACCCGAGACAGAGATTCAAACAGAATGTTCATTTATCTTAAAATTGTAAGAAAAGCCAATTAAATGTAAATTCATTTCTCTCATATTTACCTATTCTGTCTAAATGTCAGATCCTAAGTCAGAACCGGTCCTCAGTAGGGAAAACAGAGTTTTCTGCAGTCATGTAGAGTCACCGTCCTCTCCGTCAGCATAGGGACCTCGGATCATCAGTTCGGGAAGAAGTGGCACTAGACCTCTCTAGTCTGCTAATATTTATACTAAAATTCTACATTCAAAGTTACAAAAAGAACATTAAAACATCCGTTGAACAGGAAAAGCTGTCGTCTTGTAACATTCAAGAATTTTCCCAGTATTGATAATTCTAAGTTTCTGAATAGAAAGTCAGATGTCCATAAATTTGTTACTTCTACGGATGTCTCTCTCGGATTAAAAAATGTATCATTTTATGAGACCACCAAAAGTTCATGTAGTCAGATTATTCAGTTGCTACAAATTTTCACATCCAGGGGTTTTTGGCTGCCATCCTATATTTGTCGTCATGTTCATGGCTTTTCAGTTCAACTAGAAGTCAGGGTCGCAGTTCGTGCAAAGCCTCTTTCATTATTGCATCTACTCGACTGCAGGCTGCAGATGGTGGCCATCTTTCAGCAGGCCACAATTGTCAACTTAAGAGCAAAGAAACATAAAACATAATTACTGCACAGAAATGATAATACAGTGTTATTCCCCTGCTAATACCCTTATGTGTATGTAATTATCTAGCCATTTGCGACATCAAAAGCCATTAATGCATTTTAATTAAAGCGCAAAACATCACATAAGCAACATCTATGTTGTCAATCTGCTCACCAATTTAGTCCACTTATTATTTTAGCCATGCAATAGCATTCCCACGTGTAATTCTTCTGTTAATAAGGTTGATTAATCAAATACGACAAACCTTTAGTAGTTACTAATTAATCAGTAGTATTTTTAATAATGACGCACAGATATTTGGGTTTAAAAAGAAAACCCTGCTCCATCACTGGATCCCACCAGCATGAAATAGAGCCGGAGTGTAGGAACATTACCACGTTCTCTACCCATGTGGGCCTCCGGAGATACAAGAGACTGAGCTTCGGGGTGTCGACAGCGCCGGACATTTTCCAAAACGCTATCAGAGAAGCCTTATCCGGCCGGCAGGGCGTAATCAATCTAAGTGACGACATCCTTGTGTTCTCGAACACCCTGGAAGATCACCACACTCCCCTCCGAGCCACCCTTCAGCGACTGGTAGACTGCAGCCTAACCCTCCACAAGGCAAAGTGTTCCTTTTATCAGGAATCCATAGCCTTTTTCGGTTACATCATTACGCGCGAAGGGCTGAGGGTGGATCCCAAGAAGGCGATGGCCATCTGGCTGCCAGCACACCGAAGACGCTTACAGAAGTCCGCAGCTTCCTTGGAACGGCCACCTACTATGGCAGGTTCATACTGAATCTGATCTCTCTGTCTGAACCTCTTCGCGCCCTCACTCATAGTGACCAACCCTGGGAGTGGCCGATAGTGACATCTCTTGAGAGATAGTCCGCTGGATTATGTGCTGCTGGGCAGTATACAACTTTGAGGTTGTATGCCTGCAGCTGTACGTCCCACCTTTCGATCCTAGGGGGCGCTAGTCTTGATGACCCCGCAAACAGCAGAAGCAATGGCTTGTGGTCTGTTATCACGTGGAACTCTTTTCCGTAAATGTACAGATGGAAATGCTGGCACGCCCACTTTTTTGCGAGGGCTTCTTGTTCTATCTGGGCATACCTTGTTTCAGTGTCCGATAAGGCTCGACTGGCATAGGCAACCGACATCCATGTCTCCCCGTTGTGCTCCTGGAGGAGAACTGCTCCCAGGCCAATGAGGCTGGCATCCATGATCAGTTCTGTGCGCCGCCCTGGGTGGAAGTACGCCATTACTGTTTTGTTCAACAGCGCTGACTTGATGGTGTTGAACGCCGTGCTGCTCATAAAAACAGTTTAATCCTGCAACCAGGAGCCGGGTGAGGTGAGCAGTGCCAGACAGCTGTCTCCTGCATATTAGGACACAGCACGGCTTTGCCTCATTTTGTAAACTTGCCCAACACTTGCATACCTTTCAACTACTCTTAGACATCGCTCACCCTGCACACTCACCCACCATTTACTCTGCATAGTCACCCTGACATTGCACTGGCACTCATATACTGCTCATCCACCACTCACTTAGTGGTGACTCTGCACTCACACACCATTGACATACCTCTCATCCTCTACCCACATCTATCACCCTGAACACATACTGCTCATCCTGCACTCATGCTATTGACATACCACTCACCCCATACTGGCACACCTCTTACCTTATACAGGGTAACATCTCTCACCCTGTACACTCACACAATTCTCATTCTGCACTGAACACACATCAGTCACCATGCATTGAGGCACTTCCACCCTGCACTCAGACACTTATCAACCTTCATTCCTGCATCTCGCACCCTGCACAGAGAGCACTCACACCATTCTCCCTCCACTTATACACTGCTCCAACAACTCTTAATTTATCATAAATCCCATAGGCAAAATCTAATGCATTTACCAATGCTTGTTTCTTTTGATTTTATGGTCCACTAGACCCAAGCATACTATTAAAATATGTAGAGCATGACTGTGATTTTACTAACCACTAGATGGCGATGTTTCATAACTCACGGAAGGCAGACCGTTTCACTTACCAGACAGACCATGCAGTTCATGAAGTGCAAGTTTTCCCAGCAAAATAGGTTAACTGCCAGAGAGTAGAAACGGAAATGTTACAACGAGAACAAAGCCCGTTGCTAAAATGGTAAAATTATAAGCCAAAGAAGAATTTGAGTTTTTAAAATACACAAACATTTCCAGCTTTTGAGGGTGGCTGAATTTGCAAATGATGCACGGTCTAGGAGTTTGATTGAGAAGGGTCGTCTGATGCAATGTTTTACATGCCAACAGACAATTACAGAGGGAAGATAAGGTTTAAAATACATTAAAAGCAAAATTTGTCTCTTAAGCGGGGAAAACAAAAAAACTGGCTAAGTGGAATATTTGCTAGAGAAAGCATTATATCCCAGGGAGATTTCATATGGCTGCGTGGAATGTTTCTTACCGAATAATTAGTTTTAGCTTCATATTCAAGTAAAATTAAATACAAGCCAAGTTACAAAAGTACTTAAGAGTACTAGAAGTGGTATTGCAGGATACTTTTTTACACACTCTTGCATGCCTTTCACGTTCATCTTCCAATTAGTAAAAGTGAAAAGTGAGGGCTCATTCCGTTGTATTTGTACTAAATGTATACAGGTATTACAATGTATTTCCATTTTAGATGGTATGGGGCCATCTTAAAAAAGGCCTGATTTAGGAGTACTACTTCATGTGTACCAAACTTTTTAACATTGAATAGGACTTTATTATATCATCGTCGCTGGACAGAACAAAGTAGTGACGGACAAGTTAGGCGTGGTGAACAGTGTATGCTTTTGAACACGTTTACATGGATTCCAGCCCAAAAATGTCATTAGGAAGCAGCAAATGGAGAAAACAGATTTCAGGACTAGTCCTGAGAAAGCAAATTCAGTCAAACTCCAGCCTTCACAAATGTTTGCACAATTAGGATTTTGTTACAATTTATGAAGCTGTGTATGTTGGTGTGTGGATGAAAGAATATACAGCGCATCTGGTAAATCGTACTGCTAACTAAAGGGCATGTAATATATGTGCAAGCGGTATTTCTACCTTATCATCTGGCACTTTTTTACGGTACTGAAATATACTTTAGGATAACGATTGCACTAAAGAAATCCCTTGAAACTAAAAGAAACTCAGAGGCATATTTACAAGGGCCATATCTGCTTTTTAAGCCAAAAAAGCAGAGATAAAAATATCATTAGCATTAGCGCATGTTAGCACCCTTTTTTCCGACGCCTCGCTTTGCATCTCTAATGAGATGCAAAGTGGGCGTCACTGGGCAGTACAACCTTGTAAATATCGCTGATGTGCACATCGCGATATTTACAAGGTGGCCCACGCATTTTAGCATACGTTAGTTTTGGGCGAAAACCACTATTTTCGCCAACAACTAACATCTGCTAAAATCATGACTAACCCATACCTAACATGGGGGGTGGATTCTTGTGTTACGACCACATGGTCGTATCAACTAGCATATCGCCGTTTTGCAGGGAACATCGCTGGAAAAGCAGCGATATTCCCTGCAAAACGACGATTACCCCGCTATTGCTGGAATTCATATCGCCATTGCGCTATGCATTGTAAATACAGCACAAGCATGGCGATGAATTCCAGCGATAGACGGCGATAAATATAAAAGTGCTAAGCGCGCTTTGCGATATTTATCACCGTCTGTTGTAAATATGCCCCTTAATTTGGTGGAAGTTTTTGGTGGAGAAAGTGTGCAAACCCTAATCTTCTTTGCTCCTGGGATGACTCCAATCAAGCCCTGTTTTTGCTTTTTCAAATACCGTGCATAAGCATTGTCAGGAAGAGAACCACCTCATACAGATAAAATAAGATTTTACTGAATGCATCTCTGCCTACTGGAATATTGGAGACCATTTTCCAAGCTTTGCCCATAAGTAAACGGGCACAGAGCATTTCTCTAGATCTTGTCGCAGTAAACTCTTCCTAATCTAGAGGACAACGTTGGCCATGTTACTCAGGGAACCTCACATCCAAAGTAGGAAAGTAAAGAATGTCCAGAGATGGATGAGGTGCAGAAGGTGAGCCTTGAAGACATTTAGCAGGCCAGTTACAACTGGACATTTTCTCAGCTGGTCATGTGAAACTTCTTTCACGTTTTAGGGAGTAAAGAATGCCCCGTGGACAGAGGACGATGCAATTACTCTGAAGGAGTTGCAGGAATCATTTGTAAATGGTAGTGAACTGTGGTAATGAGAAGCCTTCGAACATCCTGAACATTTTGCTAGATATCTAAGAAGACTTTCCTGAATGTGCGGAGGTTTTTAGAGCACAGTTAGCAAAGTTACACAACTTTTTGCAAATGTTAGAATATCTGGATTACTGGAAACTGACTTTAGGGCCTGATTACGAGTTATGCGGCCCATCGGACCACCAAACTCACGGTGGAGGTGCGGTGGCATTCGGGGACCGATGCACCAGTGGTCCAACCGCTGTATTACGAGTATAGCACGCAAAGCGCTTTGGGACCGCCACAACCCCCAGGCATCTGCAATTCCTGGTGGTGGGGCGGCAGTCTGTGGAAGCAATATGCATGGCGGTGCCACTGCGGCACTCCCAAGCATAATACTAGTTTCCCCGCCACCAACCTTTCCATGGAGGTGAGCTCACCATGAAAAGACTGGCAGCAGGGAAACAAAGGGGGCCCTGCTGTGCATGGGGGTGCATGCAGGGATAAAATAAGTTGTGGCGCACTGTGTGCCCTCATGCCTATTCCTACACGGCATGGACTGTTTAGTCCGTGCCGTGCAGGAGCATGCGTTGTCTGTCCTGCTGCGGTGCAGTTCAAAGGCTCTCTTATGAGCTTTTAAACTGCACCGCCGTAGGACCGCCACATCCCCTGCCAGACCACGAATTAACTAGTAATCTGGCGGCTTGTTCTCACACCACCAAACTCGTAATCAGACCCTAATTATTTACTAAAAGTAACATAGTATTTGATGTTGCCATCATTTCCATTGATAATTTGTGGGCTTTTTAAATGATACCTACATCAAAATGCTCTTCATTGCATTTGTCTTATAAACTAAATTGGTTTGAATATTATAAGCTATGCACTTGTTAACTTTAATGTTGGGCAGTGAATACAATATACATAAGAATAAAAGAGGTCTTCCTACTTCCTCATCAATGCCTAGGGTCCCACAGCCCATCCATGGTAAAGTGGGCTGACACCTAATTGACACATTTTATTTACTTATAAGTCCCTAGTAAAGTATTACTACAGATTCCCTGTAATTTAAATGCAACTAGTGGGTCTGCAGCTTGAGGTTGAATAACAGTTGCAACAAATGTAAACATCTCCTCCACAGACCTGACTATCAGGAAAATGATTCCTGTGGCAGAATAACTCAGGAGGATGGTGCTCCCTTGGCCTTTGCCTTGGCAATGGGGTTGGTGGAAGACCTTTGCTTGGAGGTTGGGGTGCCAACTGCCAGATGCGCGCAAGCATTAAGGATGCGGTTGCACAGTAGTAGGTCCGGTTAGGATAAGAGGTGCCAGCGGAAGTTCTCAAATGCCTCACAAAATCATTTTGTTGTATCATTTGACATCAGAGTCTTTCGGCATGTGCTAGGCATTCCTCACTTTCTTTGCTTTCACTGTTTCACAGAGACAGCTAAGGCCTTGATAGTCTACTCACACAGTAAGTCCTTTTTGTGGCCTTGAATCTGTGCCAGGTGGTCCTAACTAAGCCTGAATGAAATTTTAATTATGCATGTGTAATTCGTGTAATTTTGGGAAATTCACCTGTGAAATTCTCAATATTACAGTGCTATGCTATGTCACGTAATTATATGCTGCTGGCACCATAAGCTTCCTGTGGGCATGCTATGCTAATGTGAATGGCCATTACGTGTGAAGCTGTTGCTCGTGCCACTTGCGTTTATTGTACAGTTTTCTACAGCGATATTAGTTCTTGCATCGAAAATTGACATGAGGATGCATTTCATACTAAAATATAAAGTTAAATGACAAATTTGTATTTCATGTAATTAAGTATAGTTTAATGTAATTTTCCAAAATTTTCACCTAATTATTCGAAAAGTAAATGACATGAATTTTGTCGATCCCTAGACTTAACAGTTGTCAAAACACTACCAGTGGAGTAATCCTTAAGCTTTAATTTCATCTCTACTACAACACATTGCTTAAACTCACATTCCTAACAGTCTTGGACAGATTTTTTTAAAAGTAGTGCAGCACAGCACAGCACAGCACAGCAAGCAAAGTTGCTGTGCTGCACTGAGTTTGGAAAGAGAGCTATGTAGACCCATGCCAACTATCTTAAGGCATTGCTGCTCTCTTACCCAGCATTGGCGCACAAAGAGGAGGAGTACCCCATGCACCATGGTGTACAGGTATCTGAGTGACTTCTAGCATAGGATTTGTTCTGGAAGAGTACTCTTTCAGGGCCAAATAATATGTTTAGACTAATTTTAAAATGTATCATACACTGGATGTGTGCTGTACCGCACTGCACACAAGCAATTCGCGAAACATTTCTCCTTGTTAACATCTGCCTCAAGAAGGCTTTGATTTTTGGTACAAAGACCTGTCTGTCAATTTTATTAGAAAGAGTTTTCCATCAAATCCCATGGGTGGTAACGTGGGAATACCCATGAACCACCCATGGGACGCCCCCTTGACACAGTAGTAAAGAACAGCAGAACAAAGCACTATTTGTGTTACTTTTAGCACAACTTTCCTGTGCAAAAAACCTTTTGCGCTGGACGGAAAACACTTATATAGACCTTTCAATGGTTTTCACCACTTTGTGGGACTTTACACCAGGACAAAGTCTGGATAAATCTGCCCCTATGTGTTAATATGCTGCTTCTCTTTACCATATTCATAGTCATGCTCTTATTTAATGTATGTGGATCCATTGTAATTGCCAAATTATTGGAAGACGTATGACCTCGAGAAGTGAAAAGATCTATTTGAGGTCTGATTTCTAAGGCTGAACTCTTATGAGCAGGTCTGAAGGTACAGAAGCTGCACTGAAAGCCAAGGCATGCATTTTTAATCCAAGAATACAGCAGCTGAAGTTCATTCAGAAAGTCACACATCCTGCTAAGGTTAAAACTTAAGAGGCCCAAAGTGGTAAAATGTGTATATTTGTATTAGATAAGTTAGTGTTAGAAATGGGTATCTCTAGTTGGCAGAGGTGTGCACCATATCCAAGAAGGGACCCTTCCTTCTAGTCAGAGTAAAGGGGATTACACTTCTAAAATAACCCCTGCTCACCTCCTTGGTAGGTTGGCACGAGCTGTCAGGCTTGTCTCAGAGGCAATGTGTAAAGCATTTGCACATAACACACAGTAATACAGTGTGTACACTGCAAAAGGACACCAACCAGTTTAAAAAAAAAATTATATGTGTAAAACAAGACCAGAGCAATAAAAATCTAACATACAGTAATCAAAATATAAATATTGCACAAACAGAATTAAAATACAGTTCCTTGAAGTCACTAGCTTCGTCCGGGCCTATCATGGCTTCGTGAACAAACAAATCCAACAGCTCAGGCTAATCGCAGCGTCGCGGGCCAGTGACCGGGTCTGGAAGACACACAAATAGTTCCTTGGAAATGTAGAGCGTCGTGGACCTTGCCATGAGCTCCAAAGAGGCGGCGTGATAGGCGTCGTTTCTGGAGGTTGCTGGAGGAGTTGTCGGGCCCTTGAAGTCATACACATTGTAGATTGAACTCTGTGATGTTGAAGTCAGGAGCGCCGATGTCGGCAGGCATCAGGGCTGCGGTGCCAAGTACAGTGGTGCGGCATGCAGTGCCCTCTGGTTGCGGTTTAGGCAGCAGCTCGGGGACGGCGTCCAGCAGCATCAGTGAGACCAGGGCTGCATTGCGAAGTGGGGCGGTGCTCATCGCGGTGCTGGCAGGTCACGGCGCAAGCAGCGGCATCGCTGTTGATGAAACGCTGTCGGAGTTGATGGATGACGCCGGTGTCGGTGGGCCAAGGCTAGGGTGTGGGACGGGGTGGTGTATCGAGTAACTTACGAGCGTTGCCCCCAGGCCATGGAGCTGGCAGCGGCATCAATGGTGTCAGGTTGCTTTTTCTTCTGTTGCAGCACAACACACACAGTTCCCAGTGCTGGTAGCAGATGACCAATTGAAGTCTTTGCTGTTCCTGAGACTTCTTGAACAGGGTACGAGGTTTACTTCATGCTCTTGGAGAAACTCAGGAAAGTAAATTGCAGAAAGTCTAGTCCTGCCCTTTCACTGCCCAAGACAGAAGCAGCCACTCCAGGCTAGCACAGCAAAGCACACAGCAAAGTGGTAGCTCCTCCTCACAGCTTCTCCAGCTCTTCTTCTTGGCAAGTTACTTAGTCCAAACAAATTCTAAAGTTCTGGGGTCAGGGCCCCAATATTTATACTACTTTACCCTATGAAGTTTTAGGTAGAAAGTCTCTGAGTTCAGTAAAAAACAGTTCTGTACTCCCTGGTCCAGCTTCACTACAGGAGGAGGAGACAGCATTGTGCAGAGTAGACACAGCCCCTTCAGGTGCTAGTCAAAACTCCTCCCAACACTCTAAATGCAGAAAGGTCTATTCAGCCTGGCTATGAGTCTCCCAGGAAAGGCAGGACACATCTCAACCCCCCTTGTGACTGTCTAGTGTGAATGCAAATCCCCATCCTCCACACTCAGACGGTGAATACAAAAACAGGCAGAGGCACATAGGATGGTTAAGTAAGAAAATGCCCACTTTCTAAAAGTTAACTGCAATAAGGGGGTAGGGTCCTTCGCCCGCTTGTGCTGAAGGCAGCAAACTAACGGCTGCACGAATGTTGTTTAAAAAAAATAGGCACGTGTGTACGACTCTGAACACTTAACGCTTCCCAGCAGGAATGTAATAAACACGAAGACTTTCAGAAAAATGCTTACCTTCGAAAATTGAAGTTCATGAGTCCTTTAAAATGTATGTGGACACGACAAAAAACACACAGCTACCAGAGTTATTCCAGTCTTAGCCCTGAAGAGAATCCCAAAAACTGAAGGGGGATTCGAAACGCGTCGACACGCTCGTGCCATTGGGGAAAGAATTGTATTAGGAAAATAACATTAGCAACAAAGGGAACTAGGTTCTTTGAATGTTGTAACCCTCTGTGACCTTAAAAAATGCTTGTCCCCCCTGGCTAGTATCCCCAGTGTATATTTTCCAAAAATTTGATGAAATGAAACGTGGGTTACTTTTTTGATTCTGACTGGAAATTTCAAACTATTTGTATTAATTTATGTGTATTCTCAGTGTTTGTGAAATACCAAATCAGTCGTTTTTGATTTTGTGCTAAATTGTTGTGTTAGTTTGTATGTTGAACAAACACAGTGTTGTCCAAATCTGTTGTTTGTGAATTGACAAAATGACTTAATTTGGAATTAATTTGGAATTATGTAGACTAAGACAATTGAGAGTTTGGTCAGCTAGACTTTTTGCTCTTTTTAAAAGTGGCATTTTCAAACACACAATTTAAAAAACACATTTACTAAAAGATGTGCTATTAAATTCTGAGTTCAACCGCTGCATCCTGAAGCATTTGAAGCCAGCTCGTGCTGCAATGTTGGTGATGAGTATTCATAAAGGCCTGAGGAGACCAATGCATAGCCCCCCCTCTCAGGGAACAGGGAAGAAGGCCCCTAGGAGCATCGGATCTGCAGTGTGAGGGGTCTCGAGGGATTAGGGATACGCAGACTTTGCAAGCAAAAATCTGAGGAGGGCAGCAGGAAAAACGGAAGGAATTTTTAGGGACCCCACAGCTGCTCCTGTTGTCCTGGAAGTTTGTCCCCACATCTTTCATGAAACGCCGAGCTTACTTCTCCCTTTAATTCCCTTGCAAGGGACTTTACTAAACACCAAAGGTGCTGAAGGTCCTACAAAACGAATGTGAAGTACCAGCCACGTGTGTGATCTTGGGTGTAAAGTCAGAGATTTATTCCGAAGTACCAGCCACCAATGGGAAGATAGTCTGTAGGGTTAAATCCGATCTGTGGGTGGAAACACGCACACTGACGTGTCACCAGCGGCCAGTGCTGAAAGCCTCATAGGTTTGCCGCGTTCTAGCTGATTCATCTATGCATCATCATGAAAGGATGCGTACAGCATAGTGAAGTGTTGCAGTTAATTACAGCTGAATCCGACGGAGCTCCTCATTATGCACGAATACTTAGGCTCGATTAATTACAATCCGGTATTTCCTGAATGGGCAGCTACAAAAGGCAGAGCTTCAAACGTAATGTCCATTCGCAGGCTGTGCACACTCGGGGGAGCTGCGGGGAACTCAATGTGGGCGGAATGGGGCCAACTTCTTCTGTCTGCGAAGACAACCGGGTGAGCGCCGTGGACCCATCTCTTGACACACAGCTGCCTTCTGCTGTCCCTGCGGTTCATCTTTTTAAGTTTGGCGTGCTCCATGTCAGTTTGGTAGAGTGAATATATCGGTCACTTACATAAGAGTCAGAAAATACGAATGTGCATTAAATAGAAACCACCAGTAAAGTGTGGCGGAGTGTAGCAAGAATTAAAGAAACGCACCCTCAAATACACCACATTCTCTGCTTCGTAAATCGGGATATATACACGAATTTGCTGCCTAAACTATTTACATTTAGTACAGCGACTTGACAGTAGTAACAGTAGAATTCCTGGCACTGCATTTTGACATAAAGATACAAACTGAGCCGGACACCATCACCAACATCTCTGCCCCTGATTTATTGATCAAGGACCAGGAAGAGACATCTGAAATATTGTTCCCACCAGCCAATACTGCATGCGTTGGTCTGCAGTAAAAACAGCTGCTGGAGACATTTCTGAGATTATTAGGAGGAGAAATGGCAATACCAAACACCATGCAGAGGTGGTATGTCTTAATACATAAAAATAAATATTTAACTGTTGGTGGCATATATTTTTAATACATCTTTACATAAACAATTATACATTAAGTAAATATACTTACATACAATATTTTAATAACATGTTTTAATAATTGTGTTTTAACATTTGTTTGTTTGTTGTGGGTTAAAAAACATAACATTATTGCACATTAATATTTAAGATTAAAATATTTTGGGGGAAAATTCTTAAGTTTATTAAACTTTTTTTTGCTTCTCCCTACTCTTTACTACAGGGAGAGATACTCCCTTGGTTGCAGAGACATCTACCTACATTTGAAAGTTACTAATGGAAACTTTACACTCCTAAATTGGGCTCCACCCACCTGGTTTCTGGTGGTGGGGACATGTAAGTCTGCACTTTGGATTAACTGTAAACTCAGAAAAGATGAATAGCCAAAATGAATAGTTACTTAAAAATGTATGAGTAAATTCATGCATGACACAAAAGTATAATTGGGAGAAGATAATCTTCCAGCTAATCCTGCCAGATTAACCAATATAAGGATTGTATTGACAACATGACAGGACACATGAGTAACATGGGAGCTGAAATTAGACATTGAAGTGGCATAAATTAAATTTTTACATATTTTGCATAAGAAAATCTGCCTTGCCACTTTGAGTTGTACTGTTTTTTTCCTGTTTTCTTTTTATCTACAGGATTGGCATAGTTGGTCTGCCTGTAGAATCTTTGTCATCGCCATACTGGCATGTACAATTGTCACTTCTCTAGGAGTAATGATACTTTGCCCCGTCTATTTTGGAGATTTCTACAACCACCGAATAAACTCAAACAAACCAACAGATAACAGCAAGGAACCATCATCCACTGGAAGGTCATCGAAAGTGTCTCCAGAAGGGTCTTCCTCAAAAACAGCAATTAATGATGATCCCAGATACCAATTCCTTTATCATCTTGGGGCTTCCAAGGTACTGACTCACTAATGTTTTCACTCAAACTCATCTCTAAACACCGTTTTGGTTATGTGTCTCTTAATTGGTGGAGGTTTGTTAAATGTCAGCTTTCTTCCTTCGGCCTTCTCTGATTGCTAATTTATGTTTGCGCATGTCTATGTGTGGCTTTACGAAATGTTTTAAAAAGAGTACAAGAGTTGCAGTTTATCTGCAACTTTAGCGAGTTGATTCAGAGCAATGGTGCTGGCTATCATAGTAAATTGTGTTAATCTTGCTTTACATCTATGGTAGTTGGTGTGTTGGTGATAGTAGAATTTCTTTCTGGCCACAAAAGCCTCGGCATTTTCTTGTTTTACTTAAAGGCTGAGTTCTGAACTCAGTAACTATCTTCCACTCTTCCACTGCAGTTTAAAGCCAACTAGGATCGAAGGCTGATCCTATACTGTACTCTCTTTGATTACTGGGTTCCTCCCTACGCCTCACAATATATCAAGGGTCAAATTATACCTACATTTTCAGAATCACAACCACACTAATCTACACTGGCTCCCCACAGAGACAAGGCTAGCGTTCATGATTCGCTGTAATGTTTACAAATAATTTTGAAAAAAGGGATCCCTGCAAAATCTGTCTCCTCACCGCACCCATGCAGGGGGACCTATGATAGTTCAACGAGAACAAGAGCAACCCTAATGTCCATGTGAGCATGGGTATTAAGTGACTTTGCAAGAAGTACTCACATGGAACTCATTTGAAGAAAAGGTTTGTAGTGACACAGAATTTTCTATGTGGACTTAATCTATGATAGCTCAACCTGCGCTCATGCAGGTGACTGAAACATGACAACCCAATCTGGGTGTTTAGTGCAACAAGCTGTGTTACTGCATTAACCCTCAGACTAAGAACAGAACCACGTCACCCCAATCTGAGAAAACCCATGAGAATCAAGCTGTTTCTGACGGTGATCTTCTAAAGACATAGTGGGAAAATTCTGCATAGGTTGCGACAGCTCACTTCTAGTTGAACTTGTTCTACTATTTATTTCATGTTGATCTAGTTGCTTTTCTAGCACACTTTAGTGGCAGGTAGGTGAATTTGTAGAAGTATATGAAACTCCACAATGAATAAATAAATACATTGCCATCAGAGCGTGCAAGTTTATTTGTAGTCCTGAATTTAAAATAGGACAAACTGGGCTTCAAGAACCAGAAAAACAAGAACCGTACTGCAGCAGAAAATCGTGGCGTAAATGTCCTATGACAAATTTCTGTGTCCTAAATATAATTTACAAAAATATCAAAATTTTGTTAATAGAAAACCTATATCCAAAAAAGTGGTATTTTTCTGAATTATATTTATGAAACAATATGTTTCTCCGGCAATATTTTTGTTATCGATATTCTGACATGCAACTATGAGTAAAACACCTGGGGGCCTATTCACACATACCGCATGTAGTAGTATGTAAAGTAATTCAATAGTAGTGCTACTCACGTACTACAAAATGTTATTCACAAGCCTACAGATGGAGACTTCTGCCTCTTCTGTTTTTTTCATGTGGAGATTTCCATGATGGTGGTGGAGATCTCCGAACACAGAGGTTTGCATTTCTGTAGTACATGTGGAAGGGACCAGGGACAATGGCTAAAACATGAAGAATACTTAATACTAAATGGAATATGCAAGCAGGGTGTAAGGGAGGACATTGTAATACTAACACAGACCAACAAAAGAGAAAGGCCATTGCAATTCACAAAGTACAAGTAAATTTACTTCAGCCGTAAACCCCACTGAAATTAATGGAGACTGGGAAATACAATAACACCCCATAACAATTAATCTTAAAATAATTGAATAATGTTGACATTTAAACTAGTTGTGTGTGTACATATACATATACAAATACATGCATATATACGTATATTGACTGAAAAAAACAATTGCGTCCCGGCCATGCATTCTTTTGTCATCAATTATGTCATTTCAAATGTTGCAGTGATATTTTTAATGATGTTATAGAACATGTTTTCAGTGATGTAATATGTTGGATAATTAGCTGTGCATGAATATGGTGCTAGTTATAGTTACCTTAGGGTACGAGTTATAGTTAGTAGTGATAACTATAACTGTTAAATGTAAGCATTTTTGAAAAGTTTAAATTTAATGTGGCAAGACCTTCGACCGTGCCGTGCGTCCAACCTGCATGAGCAGCCAACCCCCGCAGCGCACGGCTAAGGGGTGCGGTTGGCTACAGGGCCTGCCATACACCGAGGCTCTGCATTCAGCTTCCCAAAGGCAGCCAACCCTCCCGCTGTGGGAGGGAGTCATTCACCCCCCTCCCCAAGCCACTATTGGCCCGGAGGACTTCATCCCCATGGGCTTTTTTTTAAATAAGGGGAGCGGAACCACACAGACCCTCGCTGAGCCTCTAGTGGTCAAAGGGACACAATCTCCCGGGGCCTTCTTTTTTTTTAATAAAAGGGAAGGGGCACATGGGCCCCCCTCCTTAGGGCACTATTGGCAACATCCCCGGGGACCTCTTCCCCCGGGGCTTTCTTTGTAAAAAAAATAAAGGGGAGGTGTGCACTGTCCCTCTACCCAAGCCACTATTGGCAACATCCCCTGGTGCCAAAAAATATATTATTTAGGGAGAGGGACATGTGGCCCCCTCCCTTAGCCATAAAAATCCACAAATACCTTATCCCCAGGGGCCAGATACATTAATAGTAGGGAGGGGGAGCATGGCCTCCCTCCCCGAGCCCCAATGGGTTTCAGGGACCCAAATGGGCCCCAGGGACAGAATCGCAAATAGACTCTGCGATCATATATATGTAAGCCCATTCAGGGCAAGGCATTGCACATTGCACTTTATTGTTGCTGCAGAGTTGAATTGTAGAGAATTAAGTGACTACATGTTTGAAATCCCATATAGAATACTGCACATTGCATCTTAAAATCAAATAGGTGATTACCGGTGAGAGATGATTGTCGAGAGGTTTGTTATGTACAGATGGAATGGATACTTGAAGTAATTACGCTGAGGCAGGTAGGTGAAGGGACTTCATGTTTATTGACCGTTTGCCTTCACAGCTCCCAGGAACTAACAGGTTTCTGACATTCAAACAAGTACATTCTATTGTCATGACAAGGACATCACAAATGCCACTAAGGAGATAGAAGAGATGTAATATCTGACGTCATCAGCAGAGGATTGCGGTCGCGTGAGTTATAGTTGCCTGCACTAACTATAACGGGGGAATTTCATTGGTTTTTTACGAGGGAAATGTCCAGCTAACTATAACTATGGTTTTTAAGTGAATTTGCAAGGTTTTTTAAATGCTAATTCCTACCTATACCGTGTGTGAAACCTATGGTTTTTTAAGTGAATTTGTACGGTTTTTTAAATACTAAGTTATGTATTTATTAATATTTTTTTTTCAGGTTTTTCACCGTGCGAGCACCGAAGCGTTGTGCGTGCCGTGCGTGCACCGTGCAGGCACCGTGCGCGCACCCCGCACATTTTCGTCAAAAATTTTTTACAAAATGTCACCCTTGGGGGTCCTTCAGTGACCCCCTGACAAAGGCTAGGGGGTCAGGAACTGTCCACCCTGCCCCCTTTTCACATTCTCCACCTTTGTTTTTCACTTCCTCAGACTGCGAGAGACAAAATGGCGGCCGCCACTTCCTGATTTCGACCGATTCGAATGTTTACTGACATCTAACAACCAATCAGAATTGCGCTCGCGCACGTCACCGTGCGCGCACCATGCGCGCTTATAGATATATATGTACTTTTAACTGAAATTTTCTCAGGAACTACTGAACAGATTGACTCCAGATATTCAAAAGGCACATCCCTGACCTGAGCACTACCTCTCTGCCAAATTTCAAGTAATTCTGTTCAGCCGTTCGGGCTGTACCTTGGACTAAAGGTCCCTATGGAAAAATGCATGGGGAAAACGCGTTTTGGGACCCCCCTTTTTTCTCGGCCCCCGCTTGACTAATCACCCCGAGACTTTCAGGGTAGGAGCGGAGCAGAGCGCCCCACCTATTTTGAAAAATTCGCGAGGATTCGTCAACCGGCGCCAAAGTTATTCAAAATAGAATTTTCAGATTTCCTTTGGAAACACGGTCCTAACTATAACTATCTACTGGCGACCGCCAGTAGATAATATATATATATATATATATTCACTGAAAAAACCATAGGTTTCAGACATGTTATAGTTAGCGGAAATTTTACTGATAAAAAACCAATGAAATTCCCCCGTTATAGTTAGTGCAGGCAACTATAACTCACGCGACCGCAATCCTCTGCTGATGCTAATACTGTATTTAGACACTTATTTGCCCATGTCTTCTTCCATAAATTTTTAGCTATACATATATTACAAATATTTTTTTTTCATAAAGACACATATGTCATCAGCAGAAGATTGCGGTCGCGTGAGTTATAGTTGCCTGCACTAACTATAACGGGGGAATTTCATTGGTTTTTTATCAGTAAAATTTCCGCTAACTATAACATGTCTGAAACCTATGGTTTTTTCAGTGAATTTGCAAGGTTTTTTAAATGCTAATTCCTAACTATAACGTGTGTGAAACCTATGGTTTTTTCAGTGAATTTGTACGTTTTTTTAAATGCTAAGTTACTTTACGCCATTCGTGGCGTGCACGCCCACTTAACGCAGTTCGTTCCGTGCGCGGTGCGCGAACGCAGTTAGTGCCGTACACGCAAGGTGGGCACGCAGTGCGCTACGCGCACCGCGTGCCCACGTTACGCACCGTGCGCACATGGAGGACATATTATGCGCTTCCTTGTGATAGGTAATCTGTTAAATTTAATTTGTAAGTGATGACAATAATATGCCATGCACAGAGAGTGTTTTTTTTTTTTATTAAAATTTTTAGCGTAAGCGCACCGTACGCGTATGGTAAGCGTAATCGGCGAAATTTTCAAAAAAAATTTTTTTACCGTTTTTGGCCTTGGGGGATCTTTGAGGACTCAACTAACATGGCTATGTGCATGGGCGCTGTCTAAACAGCCCCTTTATATGTTTTTTGCCTTTGTTTACAGTCCCCCCCTCAGAGTGCGAGAGAGAAAATGGCGGCCGCCGCTTCCTGGTTTCGACAGATTCGAATGTTTACTTAGATGTAACAGCCAATCAGAATCGCGCTCGCGCACGCCACCGTACGCGTACGGTAAGCTTACGGTAAGCGTACCGTAAGCTGGCTCAGATATATATATTGATTTAAAGGCTATTTTCTCAGAATCTACTGAACAGATTTACACCAAACCTACAAAAGGCACTTCCTTGACCTGAGGACTACCTCTCTGCCAAATTTCTAGTAATTCTGTTCAGCCGTTCGGGCTGTAGCCCTGTCTAAAGGTCCTATGGAAAAATGCATGGGAAAAACGCGTTTTGGGACCCCCCTTTTATCCCAGCCCCCGCTTGACGAATCCCCCCCGAGACTTTCAGGGTAGGAGCGGAGCGTAGCGCCCCACCTATTTTGAGAAATTCGCGAGGATTCGTCGACCGGCGCCAAAGTTATTCAAAATAGAATGTTGCGGATTTCCTATGGAAACAGGGTCCTAACTATAACTACCTACTGGCGACCGCCAGTAGGTAATATATATATATATATATATATATATATATATATATATATTCACTGAAAAAACCATAGGTTTCAGGGGCGTTATAGTTAGGAATTGGCATTTAAAAAACCTTAGAAATTCACTGAAAAAACCATAGGTTTCGGGGGCGTTATAGTACAAAACCCTAGAAATTCCCCCGCTACAGTTAGTTCAGCTAACTATAACTCGCGCCCCCGCAATGCACTGCTGATGACGTCACATATTACATCACTCATGACATGGTCAGTGACATCACTGATGACATCACTGATGACATCTGAAATGACATCACTGATGACATAAGGGGGGTTCATTGCGATTCTCTTGCCGTAAAAAGTTTGAAAAAAGAGAAGAAAATGGTGCATTTTCAAGCAAATTTGAGAAAGCAGGAAGGTTAATAAAGCACTTGTGAAAGTGCCCCTGTGAGCTGTCACTTTTCTCTTTACCTATCTCTCTCCCAGAATTCACCCCCTTCACCTGTAAGTGGCTGCGAGCTGCTCTATCGGCGTTACTCTCTTCCAGTGACAATCTCACTTTCCCATCATCTAAGTATCCCTTCCTACCTTATCTCTTTCGCTATCTCAGCATCTCCCCTCCTCTGTCACTGGCTGGGTGCTGCTGACACTGACCGGTGACTGTCTCTTGCTGCCCCTTCCATTGTCTCGCAACCCCCCCATGCTCTCCTCTCTCCCTATCTTGCTATCTCTTCCTATCTTGTTGCTGTCACATCCATCTTGTTTGCTATCCCTCCCTACATCTCAGTATCCCTTCCTCCCTCGTCTCTTTCTCTGTCTCCGCACCTCCATTCCCCCGTCATAGCAAATGAAAAGTAGTTACAACAGAGCACATCTCACACAAGAATCGGACCATTCGGATGAACTATCTCTAGACTCTACTATAGCGCCTAATATGTACCGGTGATTGCAGGTGGTGGGCGCTTAGCGCTGCCAGTCATTTAAGGTCCGGCTTTCGGTCGGGGCGTATTTCTCATCATCAGCCTTCACCCCCAGAGCAAGAGAGAAAAGTCAGTTAACCGGGGAATAGAAAGAGAAGGAAACAGTGGCATAAGGGAACGAGGGTGCAGAAAGGAACGTGTGAGAGTAACGGAGCTGACCTAATGCCTATTGCTTAGATCATTACAAAACGAAAACAGAATGGTTTAAAAAGACCATGTTTGTGAATATACAGAGCCACGCGCGCAGTATGCATTTTGTTTTCCAATGCACGCAAAAACATTCTTCAAAGAAAGAGGAGGCAGTCGCGTGGGGGATTGCGAGGGGGGGTGAGGCGCGCAGGGTTGGGGGGCCGAGAGAGAATACATTTAAAATTAAGACGAAAACTTACCTGACCGCCTCTGCTCCGCCTTGGCAATGGCGCCTCTTGAGTTGAAACAGGAACAGCACTGGAGTGGCAACCCCTCAGCCAATCCTGGCGCTGCTACAGCACCAGTATTGGCTGAGGGCACAGCTTACTCTTTGCCCGCCACCTGCCCATTAGGAGACTGAGGGGCTCCTAATGGGCATGCGCAAGTCAGTGAAAACACAAGTGCGCATGACTGGACACGGGCTAAAAATTAGCTCACCTTGCCCACTCATACGCACTTGTGCTGCAGTGCTGCCTGTCCCTGGCTGGTCTGACAATACATGTCAGTCAACATGACACCGGACCGCCCACGGTCCGACGTCATGCTGACTGACATGTATTGTCAGTTCTCCCTCTGCGTCTCTGAACTTAAGTAAACTAAGTTCAGAGACACCAAGGGAGCTGCGGGCGTGGGCGGGGGCAGGGGGGCAATGCCCCAATGCCCTCAATGGACGCTCCGTGCCTGCTACTCACTCTTTACACAAACATCCACTCACTCACCCATACAGCCACTCATACACCCACTCAGTAACTAATACAGCCACTGACATACTCCCTCTCATACACTCATACTGCCACTCACACAGTGAGTCAGTCCCTCATAGAACTACTCACACATCTAGTCTGTGACCCATACAGTCAATCACACAACCACTTATTCACCCATACCGATACACACACACTCACTCACTTACTTATACAGATACTAACACATACTCACTCACCTATACAGTCACTGACACAAGCACACACTCACCCATACAGCCACTCTCACATTCACTCACTTGCCCATACAGTCACTCATATACCCTATCACTCACCAATACTGCGGCCTTACACATACCCAGTTACTCACCCATATACCACTGACACATCCACTTACTCATCCAAACACACATTCACCCATACAGCCCCTCATGCACTCACTAACTCCTACAGGCACTGACTCAACCCACTCACTCATCCATACAGGTAGCCACACACCCCATCACCCACCCACTCAGACACCCATACAGGTACTCAGACAACCAATCATTCACCAATACAGCCACTCACATACCCACTCACATACCCATACAGCCACTTAGACACTAACTGACAGACTGATAAAGACATTCACCCAAACAGTCACTCACCCATATATTCGCTGAGACAACTAGGGCCAGATGTACGACCATGACAATTTGCGACTCGCAAATTGCGCTCAATTGCGACTCGCAAAATGCCATGTACAACAGTGTCTCAGACACGGTTTGCGATTCCCAATGGGGTCTCAAATTGCATGCCTCATCAATATTCATGAGGCAATCGCAATATGCGACCCCATTGGGATTGGCTGGTCCTCCCAGGGATGGTGGTCTGCTGGGCTCATCAGACCTTCATGTCTGGGACTTCTTTTAAATAAAGCAGTTTTATTTTTAAAAAATGCAGCCCGTTTTCCTTAAAGGAAAAGGGGCAGCATTTAAAAAAAAAAAAATTACATGATTTTGTCTAATTTTTTGAAGGGCAGGTAGTGGTCACTGGACCACTGCCGGCCCCTAAAAAATATTTTCCCCTTCATTTGCAACGGGGAAATCCCTTCCCATTTGGGAGTGAATTACCACCCTCTAGAAGAGGGCGGTAAATTGTGATTGTTTTGCGACAGCAATTGCGGTCTCAAAACATTCATACATGGGGTAGAAAGTTGCAATTAGGAAGGGACGCCCTTGAAACGTCCATTCCTAATAGCGAATTGCAATTCCAATTTATCGAGTCACAAAGAAATTGCGACTCACTACATAGGAATTGCACATGGCCCTATTCATTTTTGCATGCGCAAACGGGTCGCTAACCCGTTTGAGCATGCAATTTAGGGCCGTACATCTGGCCCCTAATCCCTCACTCAGTCATTCACGCACCCACTGAATCATCCATACAGGCATACATACACCCACTGATTCACCAATACACCTTGGTATATATATTTAACCCATAAACTTTTTGATGTAATCATTGATGTCTTTCTGCTAAACTTGGTGTAATTCTGTTTAGTACTTTTTGAGATGGAGCTGAGGTGGATGAACTTTAAAAAAAAAAGTTTTGTGAAGATTCGTCAAACAGCACAAAAGTTATTAGCAAACCAAAAATCGCTCTGTCGTCAGAATATATATATATGCAATTATCAAATAATGATTTTATTATTTTAAAAATTAACAGTAAACTTAATTTGTAAAAAATGAAATTAACATTTACACTTTTATGAAAATTAATTTAAATATTTAAACACATAGAGACTGATTCACAAATGTAAATTTACACTTTTGTGTAACTTTATGATTGTATATTATTCACAGAGGGATTTACGAGTAGTATCTTTACGAGTGCGGAATCTCCACACATAAAAAAATATGTATTTTGATGTGCAGGAACTCTGCACTTGTAAAGCTACTACTCGTAAATCCCTTCATGAATTGCATACAATCGTAAACTTACACAAAAGTGTAAGTTTACCATTGTGAATCAGGCCCATAATTCTTAACAAAATTTACGACATATTAATTAAAAATCAAAATATTATTGATGTTCATTTAATAATTATTATTTGTAAATTACATCAATATATTTAAATTATTTTAGTACTGAGCACATTTAATTTCATGAGTTAATGTGCTGTTCTAGTTTAACAATAAATGTTTTAAATTAATTTACATTATATTTTATCTTAAAATGTTTTAAATATTTTTTAAAGCGTAATCAGATTAAATAATTTTCCTTTTACTTTGTGATACTGAGATCTCAGCCACGGGGTGGATATCTCCACCAATGTGTCCAAAGTTACTAGTAGTAACTTTACACTTGTAAATCTGGTTGTAGTAGGCTTCACTCCCTGGTTTGCAGGATTGGAGACATGTATGTGTACACCTACATGTAAATTTACACTAGAAATTAATGGATAGTAAAAAAGTGCAGAGTTACACGTAGGTGTAATAGTAAACATATATATGAGTGATATATGCACATGTATATTTACCTTTGTGAATGCGCCCTCCGGAGTGGTTTAGATACACTTGGTGGAATTAAAAAAATGGCTAGCTGTCACCATGTGTGCTGGCACAGGTCCAGAATTGGGTTGTCACAGCGTTAAGGAGAGTGTATCGGGCTTATGTGCTTTGCTCCTTCCTATGGTGTTTAACAAACGTTTGTGAATCCTATAGTATGAAATGTTTGCTATTTCAGAACTAAATCCAAATCGTTTAATACTAAATATATTCTTTGACACAAACACACATTTGAAATGCGAGCTTTATAAACAGGCAGTCTTCAATCATGCCATATAAACTCAGTTGCAGTTTAACACATGCACTGGATAGTTGTTCTAGGCACCTATACGGAACCTATGACATGACCTAATAAATGAAATAAACAAGGTTAAAGGCATGTCAAACCTAGGTCAATTACTACCGGTAATGAAGTAATGTAATTCCGTTTTTTTAAGAGAAAGAGTGCCAAATTGACTCCTCTTGTCTTCTAGGGTGTGACTGTGTGATGTAATCTACAGTTTAACACTACATGGTACAACGTTTGATTTGCATGGACAATTCAACACAATTTTGTCTTTTGGAAATGATTTGTGCAGTTATGGTAATATTACTTTTTGTTCTAAGTGAGTGAGACATACTAAATTTCATTTCACTAAACAAAATACAAAAGGTGATGGAAGGAGTGCTTGTAATTTGGCTACCACTGGCAATCTAGCAGGGTAATCCAACCTATTGTTCTTTTTCCAACCATGCCAACTCAGTTTGGACTGAGCCTTATGCAAATCAGTCTCGACTCTACTCCAATAGGAAGAGATCCCCCCTAAACTAAACCACAAGCAACCGAAGCCCGGTTTTGCCCTGATTGGGGCTTGTCATTCAGGTTAGCTTGGTTCCACTGGTACAGTGTGCACTGGACCCACATCTGGACATAACCATGCCACTTAGGGTGGTGCAACAAACACACACATAGTAATGGGAGAAATGCTGGCAACTTATCTAACCACTGGCAATCCCACGGGGCAGCATTCAGACCCATCATTCTTTTTCTCATCATGCCATCTCAATTTGGACCCATCCATATAAAAATCATTCTTGACCTTGCAGTGGGTCAACAGTGGGTCCCACAAAACCGAGAGGGAGAGCTGAATGGCTTATTTAAATATTGCACAGTCTCAGAAGATAAAACAGCATTTTTTTTAACTTGTTCCAGTCAGCTATCGGTAGTAGAACCTGATGACTTACTGCTTTTAACCAAGCACCCACATACCACCGATAGCAGTTAATCTTCTGCAGGACTGAAATGTATTACGGGGACATTTGCAACTATCCACAAACCGGTGAGTTTGTGAGGCACAAAAACATTTGGGGGCATCCCTGCCTGCGGTACATACACTACCTTCCCCGGTAGATGATATACTCTTGTGTTACAGTACACAATTGTGAGTATTATTAAGATAAAGTGCAAATACGTGATTTATGAGTTTCAAAATTGTATTTGCCCCTAAAACTCCTTTTAAGTTCAACTTACATGAATGAGCTTTTGTGAATCCAGTCCCAGTGTTTTAACGGTCAATCAAGATGGATCAATAGTTAAAGTGATAATTCCACTGTTTGCAGTGATATATGAAACCAATGACAATAATAATAACTCTTTAATTGACAACATGAAAGACACCACCCACAGCCTGTTCTCCTGCCAGCACTACTGACAAACCTTCACCACCCTCCGTACCCCCACGGCCGCCGCACCCACGCCGGCTACCAGCACCGCTGATGCCCTGAGGTGCATCCTCCTCAACGTGCGTTCCCTGCACAGACATGCTGTAGAGATCTGGGACCATCTCGACACCCTCTCGCCAGACGTCACCTTCTTCGAAGCAAACATGGACAAACCCCACCTCCGCCCACAACATTGCCACCGCCATCCCCAACGGATACAAGATCCAGATGAAGGACCACCCCAACCGTCCAGGAGGAGGACTTACCATCACACACAAGAGTTCCCTCCGACTCACCACCCCCAGTACGAGTGACTCCCTGTCCACTACCGAACACCTCAATTTCCAGATCCAGACCAGCCCCAGAAGGAACTTATGAGGTACCCTCGCCTTCAAGCCTCCCGGACCTCGAACCGCATTCACCACTACCATCAGCAACCTCATCGCATCCCAAGCCATCACCTACATAGACTATGTACTCATCCGAGACCTTTACTTCCACCTCGACAACCTCAGCAACCCCAACTTCGCCGCCGTTCAGGACCACCTCGCCAACCTCGGACTGAAACAACTCATCACCACCCCTACCCACAAGGCAGGACACACCTTCGACCCCATCTTTGCAGGAGGTAACAATGTCCACTTCAGCCACACCGCAAAACCAGCCCGGATGGACCACCACTGCGTACACTTCCAAGTCGACAAACCCACCGCACCCAAACCTGCACCCTGCCCTCCTTGAAGGAACTGGAGCAAGGTCACTGAGGAGCACCTCAACTCCACCCTCAACTGCGAAGCCCCCCCACCTCAACCAACGTCAACTCCTCAGCCAACGAACTTCACAGATAGATCACCAACTGCACAGACGAGATCGCCCCCCCTCCGCAACCCTGACAGACAGCACCCCAGGAAGGCACCCTAGTTCACCACTGACCTCCAAGAATCCAGACGTACCTGCAGATGTCTCAAGAAGAATTGGAGAAACAGCAAAACTTTGGAAAACTGCTTCACATACAAGAACGCCATGACAGAATACCACCAACTCATTAGATCCACCAAGAACACCTTCATCCAAAACAAAATCCATACAAATGCCAGCAACTCCATGGAACTCTTCAACATCATTCAGGAATTCACCAAACCGCCCAGCGAAGCCACGGATGCCACACCCTCCCAGGATATCTGCAACAAACTTGGCTCCTAGTTCCACCTGAAAATAAGATCCCTCTATGACAACTTCAACAATCAGACCCCGGACACCAAACCCACTCCACCCCCCATCAACGACAGTCAGCCTACCATCTCCTCCTGGAGCCCAATCACTGCCAAAGACACCACAGCAACCATGAAAGGCATTCACTCAGGAGTTCCCACAGACCCTTGACCTCCGCACATATTCTACAGAGCTACCGTCGCCATTGCACCGGAGCTACAACGCACAAAACCTCCTTCAAAGCCGGCACATTCCCTGATGACTGGAAATGAGCAGAAGTCAAGCCCCTTCTCAAGACACCCTCAGCAGATCCGACAGACCTCAAGAACTACCGACCCATCTCTCTCCTCCCACATATACATGGCCCCCCTCGCCGCCATCGTCAGACAGCATGGACTCAGCATGGTATCTTACGCCGACGGCACCCAACTTATCCTCTCCATCACTAAAGACCCCCTCACCACCAGACGCAGCTTCCAGGAAGGAATGAAGGACGTTGCATCCTGGATGAGAAGCAGCTGCCTGAAGCTCAACTCAGGGAAGAAAGAAGTCCTCGGACACTCCCCCTCTGCATGGGACAACACCTGGTGGACTTGGCGGCACGCAGGGCGAGATAAGCAGGTACTCAAATGGTGTCTGTACTTTGACAAAAGAGTGACTATTAGGCAGCACCAACCGCCTGATCAGCGTGTTGCAAAATAGTAAAACCCAGTAGAACAAGCATTTGCAATGCAATCGGTCTCGCCTTTGGGACCTTATATGTATTTAGCTATGCAGCATATTAGCCTGGGTGCTGAAACATCTACTGTACTTTAACATGGAGGGAAAGTAAGTACCAAACTGCGTGACACGCCAGGTCTGGGACCACATGGTGAGAAATATTGCCTTTTCAGCAGGAAATGGTATAGTCCAAAGGTCTGTTTTCAATATAAAATCAGATCCTTCGGTGGTCATATCATTGAAAATACAAGACTTGAAAAAAATATTATTGTCTACGGGTGCTTGTGTAAGACAATTTCTATGGACTGGAATCTAGAGAATGCTAAAGTGATTCTCTTATTTTACTGACCTCTGCTGGTCGTTTTCTATCAAGAAAGTTGAATAGAGGTAGTTGACAGAAAAATAAAAAAAGAAAGTCCCGCAGCAGAAAGCAATTCTGGTATTTTACTGACCTCTACTGGTCGTTTTCTATCAAGACAGTAAAATAGAGGAAATTGAACAAGCAGAAAGCAATTCTGGTATTATACTGACCTCTACTGGTCGTTTTCGATCAAGACAGTTAAATAGAGGCAGTTGAACAAAAGTCCCTAAGCGGAAGCAGACAAGTCCTAGGGCCGATCTCCAGAGCCCACTAAGTACAAACACATATAAGTATATGCTAAAGTATATACAAGAGGTCTCAAATGCTCGACCTAAAAATGCAAGCAAAGACTATTTGTTTAAGCAATCCTTGTTTTGTTTCAAGTCTCATGCTCAGTTTCATTCCAGACAATTGATTGGGAATATTGTTCAGTACATTTTGCCTTTGTGAGCTTTACACGTATTGTGATAAAAAGGCTCTCAGTTGATGCATAGCTGCATAACTGCAGTCAAAGAAATGACTACATGGCTAGGAAATTCGGGTCAGCCCTGATTCAGAAGTATCTGCTGCCCATCAGATTTAATTCCTTTGGACACTAGATAGCATATATGGAAATCTTCAGGCCCACTGCGAGCCCGGAGGGGCCAGATACTATCATAATAATACTTGTGCCTCCACATGCAATGGCAGCAGGCAGGGCCGTCACAGTTCAAGGTCAAGATATAGTTTTCAAAACATGATAACCATAGGGCCTGTGCTCAATGTACCATAGTAAACAAGCTTCACCTCTCTGACAAGGTCCTATACCTCATCATGATAATCTAAGTTGCTTGTTTACCAATTGGAGGGGACCTGGCATGATAGTTTGAGATGGAGTGTTCTGAATGGAGGAAGATCAAGCTTGATTTGCATGAGGGTGGTCCTTGTCTGGAGTTGACCTACGGGCAAAGAATGATAGACTGAAATGTGTAGCAGAGTAATTACCAGCCATGGAGATTGATATAGGCATTCCACCAATCCTCATTTGTTTACCTGACTTTCAGGTCATATGATATCAGCATATGGTTAGCTCGGAGACAAAGCATAGTTCCCATCCCAGAACTCTTAAATAATATACATGGGTAACTAGTTTACTCAATGCGACAGCTCTAATAAAATCATCTAAAATTGTTAGTTCAGTTGATTTTTTTACTTTCGTTGTTTGGTTACATTTTTTACAGTACAAATACTATAAATCTGAAGCAGGACCAGTCCGGGAACGTAAACAGGCCCTGGCAATTGGCTCGATCCAGCCATAGGGGTGGGGTAGAGGGGGCATATGGAAATCACTGCAGCTGCTTTTGGTGCAGGGGGCTGATATTGCAGCACTGCTGCAAAACTGGCCCCCTGTACCAAGAATGTCCACCCACCAGTCCAAAACCAGACCACACCCTTCCGGCCCACCTGGAAAATGCCCAGTGCCCGCTACGGCCAATCCGGCCCTTATCGGGAGACATTATGAAAGGGTTGCTCTATTTATAATAATCATTCACTGTATCTTGTTTCAGCTTTCACATCATGTCCTTCGTGATAGGCCAGCAACCTCTGAGAGATTATCATTAGTGGATATTTAGAGAAACAGACACATTGCATGAGGCAGTCCATGTGCCCGAGTGAAGTGTGAAGATATGCTTAAAATGTGTTGGTTTTATGCTAATAACCACATATATAACAATGAAAGAACCCACTGTTAATCAAATCCAAATGCTGTTTTATATATGCTTAAAACTTCCCGTAGGATTGTTTTAATCACAATCCTTTCATGACCTTAACATACTCGCAAGCCATAATGCCTCATGTTGTACATTGAACATTTTCCAGTAACGTGATCTTGTTTTCAAACCGGTCAACGGAAGTGGGATTTTGTGAGAAGAGTGTACATGAATGATCTCTCACCTTCAAGGGTGAACTGCGCTTCCATTGGGCGAATATTCTGAAACCTGCACATTAGATTAGTATTGTTACATGGACTTGTATTGAGAGACATTTTGAATATATACTAGGTTAATTCTTTCATGATTTTAGCTTTTGGTTCCAACAGACCATTTTCTGTGAAAGCCTTGGTCAGTTGAAATGACAACTGTTTTTAAATCTTTGGTTTTGCTTCCTACTATTTTGCATTAAAAGCTAGTTGGACTTTAGGCTTCTTGACATGTTGTGTTTTTCTTTTAATAGAAGCATTGGAGTGGCCTGATTGTGTGTACCTGTACATTTACAAGTATACAGGAGATGTGCAATGGTGAGTTACACCCTCCGAAAGCAGAAGGGTAACCTGCCATATATACAGGGTCAGAAGAGTGAGAGATAGATTGAGAAGGGAATGGTGTTATAGAATATAATCAGTAGAAACAACTTCTCTTGTGTGGGGAAGAGGTGCAGGTACTATCGGTGCAGGAGGTCCACTGTGGCCTAGGAGCATGATGGGTCCACTGAACCCGAATAATTGCTGTCTAATAACTGCTGTCTAATAATTGCTGTCTTTTGCTATCAAACTGTCAGGAAGGGGTCCATTGAAGGAGGGCCCGTCATATCCTTGTTACCCCACTAAAGCGGGAAGGCCACCATTAAAAAGTATGAGTGGGCGCTTTAGTGGTGAACAACTACTGCACTCAAGGTTTGGTGTAAAGAGGACATGACTGGGAGTTCCAATATTTAAAGAGGATGCTTTTTAATCTTGATAGTTGAAGACAGGTTGGTTGATGACACCATGGATGCAAACTTCCTAAGCAAGATACTTAACAAGTCGTTGTTGTTGCTGGGAGGAGAGGAATACCATGTGCAACACTGCCAGATGGTTACATTTATTTGAATAGGAGACAACAGCTCACTTAGATGATGGATAAGGGTGTATCTATAGACCATGTAGATGGAGATGATTATGTAATTGGTTTTCTGTCCTGATACAGGAATAGACATTGTAATTTCATGTGTATTGGTGCAGTGCAATGTGAGAGTTAGGAACCCTTTTCCGTGTACCTAGAGGAAAGGAAGAATTGAGTGATGCACATTCCACCACTGGGTCAGACCAATGTCATCCTTTATATGTGTTCATAATGGACAACCACTCTTCACCAGTTTGGAATAACTTTAGATGTATTTGTTCTTTTATTTGTTAAATTAACTCACAAGCATATGTGTGTGACTACAAGAAGCAATTGAAGTATTATCTAGATGTTTGTATGTTTTTCTGATAAAAGATTGTCCATTTTCTATTAGATATATTTGGAGTCTAATTTGTTGCTTACTTTAGAAGCAAGATGGTATTGGTTATATCCTCAGGAAGGGGCAGCAATTGATATATTTCACCAAAACAATATGTCATTGTTACAACCATTTTTTTCTATGATGCACTGCACATGCATGATCAATTAATGGTAAATCAATATTGAGTGTTGCGTATGAGGTGTGGGAACAATCTTGTGTTTTAAAAGATGCATGAATGTGACAGGAATGTGTTCATGAAATTAGGTAGAAAAATATAGAAGAAAAGAGATTTTAATATTCATGATGATGTGATTTGACATATTTTAATGTATTGTTGTCATTGATAAAATAATGAAAAATAGGGGGAAAGATTTCATGGTTTAAAGATGAGTGTAGGTAAGAGCATGGGAAGCGGACACACGGATCATTATACTTGTGGTCTGAGACTTGTCACCAGTAACTTGCAGAAGAAGTCGCAGAGTGATTGTGCGAGTGGGATTATTTACAGCTTATGCAAAAACAACAGTTGATGGACAGAATGCAGAACAATGTCATACATTCACCCCAATACAGAGGTCTGGGCCTAAATCCATCGTTTTTTTGCTCACCATGCCATTCCAGTTTGAACCCAGCCATATGCAAATCAGTCTTGACTGTGTGCCTCATGGGAACAGTCCAGCCCGAACTGCCAAGCCAGGTCCTCCCTGGACTGGAAACAAGCATCCTAGGACTGGTTTCGGGGTTTCACCCCTCTTCAGCCAGGATAGCTTGATTCCAGTGGCATGGAGAGCACGGGGCCCACGTCTGGGCATACCCATCCCACTCGAGGTGACAAATGCAAAAACAACAGTTGATGGACAGAATGCAGATCAATGTCATACATTCACCCCAGTACAGAGATCTGGGCCTAAATCCATCGTTTTTTTGCTCCCCATGCCATTCCAGTTTGAACCCAGCCATATGCAAATCAGACTTGACCCTGTGCCTCATGGATCAAGGCTGATTATTTACAGCTTATTCTGGCCCACCAGTTTGTGTGTGGGTGCAGCAAAAACTGTTGTGTTGTACTTAATGACACAGTGGCAGCTGATCTTGTGGACCAATGAATCCGCTCAAGGGATCTGTGTTTAACCCGATGGTCTCTGGTTCAGATCCCTACAGGTCCACTCAGAATTTCATCCTTGTTAGACCTGGCACCATTGGCGTGGGTCTCCCTTCCATTTTTTGCTATTGCCTCCTGTATTTGTGCTATGTGCTTTGCTGGTCTAGATGCTTTGGGCACTTTGCCACTGCTATTCAGTGCCAAAGTGCAAGTGCTCCCTATTGTAAATTGTTGTAATGGATTAGTGACTCCATGATTGGCTTATTTGATTTACTTGTCAGACCCTAGTACAGTGCATCATGTGTGTCCAAGCCCTGTAAATCCAATGCTGCTGATGGGCTTGCAGCACTGGTTATGCCATCCACAGAAGCAGCTTGTAAAATGTGGCTCAGGCCTGTCATTGCAGAGCCTATGTGCAGCCTGGGGCTGCCATGTCGACTTGGCAAGTGCACCCACTTGCCAGTCCCTAAACCTTCGCTTTTCTACAGGTTAGTCACCCCTAAGGTAGGCCCAAGGTACCCCCATGGGTAGGGTGCATTGTATGTAGAAGGTAGGACATGCCCTGATGCGTGTGAATTACAGCCATTTTCGTTTTTCACTATTGCAAGGCTACCTGCTCCCATAGGCCAGAATGGGCAGTTTGATTATAACATCTTATAATCCTAACTGACCTAGGCAGCAAGGTAGAAATTCGAGTTTAGTATGCCTGAACTCAGAATGTTAAAATACATCTTTTAGTGTGGGTGAGTTTTACATTCTGTGTTTGAAAATACTACTTTTAGAAAGTAGGTATTTTCTTGCCTAACCATCCATCCTGCCTGTGCTAGGTATATGTATTCCATGTCTGGTTTGTGAGTGACAGGGGTGGCTCCAGGAGTCACGGTGAATCAGCACTAGGCTGAATAGACCTATCTGCATTGGGAGTAGTGGGAGGAGTAGCACCTGGGCCTGATTAGGGGTGTGCCTGTCTTCCACAATGCTGGCTCCACCTCCTGTGGTGCGTCTGACGACCCTGACCCACCCTGACAAAGGAAGAAGTTGTGCACTGGCAGAGTGCACCCAGAACTGGTTTGGACTAGGTACAGACACTCTCTGCCTTTAGTGACAAAGGATTTGTGTGTATAAAAAGGGGGACCCAGACCCCAGAACTTTAGATCACTTCTGGGAATCAAGACGAACGTTTGCTGAGGAGAAGAACCAGAAAGATGAAGGAGGAGACTACCCCTGTGCTGTGTGTTTGAGGGTTGGCCTGCAGTGGTTGCTTCATTGTCAAAGAAAAGAGAAAAGGACTGAGTGTGCTTCCATCATCTTGAAGAAGCTCTCCAAGGGCTTGAAGATTGAGTTTGTCTCCTGCCTGAAGTCTCAGGAATACAAGACTTCACCACCAGCACCCCACTGAATTCCCTTGCTTGGAACTGAAGTGCCTGCTGTTGTGCTGGGCCTTCTAAGAGACTGCGTGTCTCTGGGAGCGCAACTCAACAACGAAGAAGCGTGTCGCCACCGCAGCAGTTGTCATTGCATCGCCGAGTAAGCGTGTCACCGCTACCGCTGTTGCCATCGCATCACCGAGGCGCGTCGCATCACCGGAGAAGCGTGCCGCCGCCGCAGAGGTCATTGTCGCATCACCGGAGAAGCGTGTCGCAGGGCCTGTCGCGGCTCAAAATTTCACCGAGTCACCGCAAGGCCATCGGGCGTACAAGCCTGAACTCCCCTGTGCAGCAGTAAGGAACCGACGCATCCACTCCCCTGAGTGTAAGGAACGGTGCATCACTTTCCCTACGACCCTTTTGTTTGTTTTGCGTTACGCATCCCAGGTACTTTGAGAGTAAAGTGTTGCATTCACAATCTAAAGTGAACTAAGCTATTTCCACCATTTTAAAGTCTTATTTTTTACAGTATTGTGGATTTTTGTTGTTTGGTCTTGTGTTATGTCTAGTAAAGATTACTTATTTTACTAAACTGGTGTGGTGTCCATTTGTAGTGTTTTCACTGTATTACTGTATGTGTTCACAAATGCTTTACACACTGCCTCTGAGATCAGCCTGCCTGCTCATGGCAAGCTATGTAGGGTGTGAGCAGGGGTTATTTTTGGAGTGTAGCCCCCTACCCTGACTAGACGCAAGGGTCCCTATTTGAACTAAGGTGCCAACCAGTGCCAACTAGAGACCCCAAATCTAACAATCTTTATAATGTTGTTAAAATAAGTTGGATAACAATTGACATCTATTATCTGGTTATAGTGCCAAGATACCTCCTTGGGGGTGCAATTTGAAAGTTCTATAAATGCACGTTATGCTATGCGATAAGACATCCTGAAAACACATGCAAAGCAAACCTCAACCGTTAGTGGTTCAAGAATTTGGGGGGAATTTCAGAGAAGAGAGCGAGTGTGTGTGTTTTGCATGCAAAAATCCAGAGTGAAATCCGACAGACACCTCACCATACTCGACTGAAAGCACCTATACCCAACTAGTTTTCAGAAAATACATTTATTACACCCCTCTGAAACTACGACCCTAGCTCTCAGGCCAAGAGCCCGACGCCCATGCACCACACTGTGGGCTGGGGTGGGGGGGGCTTATATTATGCCATTGGCTGCAGTCAATAGCTTCTCAGGTAGCAGCATGTACAATCTTCTGGGATTGTGTAGGAAAAACAATAGCAAATAGGCGTGTTTTCTCAAAACCGGTGTTATGCAATCTATTGGATAAGCCTAACTGAGAGCAGTCTCTAGAGGAAAAGCTTATTCCTAAATCTTACTGAACTCAAAAGTTCTTGGATGAGAATGTGTCCTACTGCTTGTTTAGTATACTTTTTATGACATATGTGCAGTAGATTCAGCTATGCAAGGGATGGAGCAAAGCTTAAGTCTTACCCGTCACTGAATTTTTGCTTGTCTCAAAATTTCATTAACTGGTGCCCTGCGCTTGGCATAATGGTAGCAAGTTGATTACTTGAGAATAGGGTTGCCAGCTGGCCGGATTTGTACTGGTCTAACATTGTTTTTAAATTCAGGCAATAAAAATATTGGGGAAAAACAGAGAAATCAAGTATTTAAAAAACAATTTAAGCATAAATCTTAAACAGCAAACACATAAAGAAATCAGTTAAAACGTGTTTGAAAGATTCCTAATCGTTTTGGAAGGATGGTTAGAGCAAACAGAGGGACAATTGCCAATGTTACAAAAAGAATCTTGACAAGTTTACCCAATTAATTTGTCATATTCCAACTCCTGACTGTTCCAGACTAGCAAAACGTAAACAAATAGGCAGTACCTTTTCCAAGAAAGGTGGCAACTCCACTTGATAATGTTTCCAACAGCTGGAAAACCACTATTGAGCAAACGAGACAATACAATAGCCTCGCAGATGGGCAGCATAAAATACGCCCAAAAACCCATGGAGCACATCCTGCAGGAACAAGTGGTGCATGAAGGCGCCACGTGACGTAGCTGTGTGATCCCGCCCTCCCATTGAGGCAAGAAAAACACCACCATCTTTTTGGAAACTGCCTTTCATTTTGCATTTTCCAGGTAAATGAATTGTCATGGAGGCGTCGTGGCTTCGTGACGCGGAATATCTTCTAATCGCTAAGGGGTCCAAAAAATGTAAATGTTCTAGAAGCAAGCCAGAAGCCTGGGGTTTTAAATTTAGCTAGCATGTGGTCAGTGTTTTAAATGGAATTACCGCAGAATTCATGAATGGTTAGACTGAAAGGAAAACAAATATATTTCCGTTTGGTGCCCAATTGGACGTTCTGGCTTCAAAACTCTTCCATCTACTGCACCCCTAAACCAGGAGTAGTAGGACGGAGGTACACCGCAAATCATTCAGAATATTTTCTAAGATTAATTTTGAAGAAATATCTACTCGCAAAGAGTAAAATAGGGTGTAGGGTAAAAATAAAGGTAATCTTTATTCGTTGGACAATGTTTTAATTGGGTGGGTGTGCAGGTGGTATTTATGGCAATAGATGAACATTAATCAATTGTTGCTGTTTTTTTTTTGTTGCAATTTTATATAGCAACTTGACTAGAAGGTATTGGAGCGCTTTACATAAGCACCAGTTATATCACATAATTTCACCTTTTTTAGGCACTGTGAGATTGTAAACACATTTAGAAAGCTAATTAAGTATCAAATGTGAGCCAATTTCTAATTGGCAAATGCTCCTAGAGAGGTCAAAAAAGTGTCTACTGTTAGCCAGCTATTGAGAAGAATAACAATGTGTGACTCTTTCAGGCAAGCTTCAGGCCAGACGCACCAAGTCACTTATTTTCTCAGAGTTGTACTATATATTGTGGAACACATATTATGGGTAAAAATCACTGCTTTAACATTAGTTTCACACTTGTGCTGCAGTGAACAGTCATCCTTAAGGCCTTTGAAAGATGTGGATTCTTCCCGGCCTCCTAATCCAGGGATCTCAATCTACCAGTTGCAATCTTCCTTTAGTCGTTACAGAGGTTAATACAATAACCATTCGCTATCTAGCCAGTCCAAACAATTAGTATTTTGGTTGCCATCATGCCCACTGGTTTGGAAAATGCCAATCGTCTACCTGGAGCCTGCAAAATACTTCACAGAATGTGAGAGCACCAGAATGCAATTCTCTTTCTGGTACAGTTTCAGAAGCCAAGCATCAGCGAACTATTGACAAATGTGCGGATCTTAAAATGTGTTGAATTACCAGTCAGCCTTTTAAGTTAAACTATAAGATTGATATCACCTCAACAAGTCTGGTTAAAGGTTAGGGGGAATAGGATAGACAATCAATCAATCAATCATAGTATTTGTAAAGCGCACTACATACCCGTGAGGGTCTCAAGGGGCTGAGGGGAGGGGGGTGCTGCTACTGCTCGAAGAGCCAGGTCTTGAGAAGTCTTCTGAAGGTGAGCAGGTCCTGGGTCTGCCGCAGGTGGGTAGGGAGGGTGTTCCAGGTCTTGGCGGCGAGGAAGGAGAAGGATATTGCGCCAGCAGTCATTCGTTGGATGCAGAGGACAGCGGCGAGGGCGAGTCTGGCTGAGCGGAGCTGGCGGGTGGGGGTGTAGAAGCTGAGTCGGTCATTGAGGTATACTGGTCCGGTGTTGTGGAGGGCCTTGTGGTCGTGGGTGAGTAGCTTGAAGGTGATCCTCTTTTCGACGGGGAGCCAGTATAGGACTCTCAGGTGGGGGGTGATGTGGCTGCGGCGAGGGACGTTGAGGATCAGTCGGGTGGAAGCGTTTTAGACACTGTTTCTTAAAAAAAAAAAGTTGTAATAATTCTTAAAACCGTCTCAGACAGCTGATCATTCTTTAACTTAGACCCAAAGACGCAAAATGCTCAACCATAATATCTACATGGGGGGAAATAATCTATTTTGAAAGGAGACCATAGTTTGGCATCTGAGTACTTTACACATTACAAACATAAAAAAGCAGCTACGCGAACGAGATATGATCCAAAAGCTGCTCAACCAATTATATCAAGGAGCAAATTAAATATGAAACTAATACTTAAAACCAGCAGCGGTCCGTGGAGGGAGTTCCGTGGGGCGGAAAGGCGGGGCGGAGGAGGGGCAGGGTGGGGGGTACTAAATACCGGAACATGGATAATTGGAGGTAAGTAAACAATTAAATAAATAAAACTAATTTCGTAGCGCGCCCTACATCACAAAATGCGGTGCAGCGCGCGCTACGAAATTCGTTTTATTTATTTAATTGTGTACTTACCTCCAATTATCCATGTTCCGGTGTTTAGTACCCTCCACCCAGCCCCTCCCCCGCCCCGCCTTTCCGCCCCACGGAACTCCCTCCACGGACCGCTGCTGCTTAAAACAAAAGTGAACACAAATAAAAGATGAACTTTAGGAGGGGAATGAAGAATTTGGGATGTAGGTATATACAAGACCCGGTGTAGTTGGACGAAGAATACCAGTGTACACCAAAATGTTAGTTTTAGTAGTACAGACTCCAAAATAAACTTGAGTTTTTATTTAATACTAGAAGCTTATTTGGATAAATATCCATATGTACTCAAACATCCATCAGTACCAGGGGCTTCCTGCATTCCACTGGGAAACACCTGGGACAAGCATTGTCAAAGGCAGTAGGTCTGGCTTTAATGTGTCTGCATGTGTGAAGACAGGCATTTCTAAATGCCTGTGTTCACGTATAATGCACATGCAATTATGTTTTATTGCATTCAAGCCTGTCCTATTGTCTTTTTACAATTGTAGGACAGAGTAAAAAAAAGACTGCTTTCTGCATTGAATATATACAGTAGACAAAGAACTGAGTGCAATAAACAATGATGATTGAGTGTACTTTACAAATGTGTAACAACCCTTCATGAGTTCTAAAGGATGCACTTCATGTAAGGTGCAATAATACACCTAACAGACAATAGCATGAGGTGAATGAGTTATACTCCTGTAGGGCAGCCAAAGTCCATTCTATTTACAATTTAAAGAATGGTAATAATATGTTGAGTGAACGGCTGTACTTGCCAAACCAGAGCTAAAAGGCACTAGTTCTTCTACACAATCTTTGTTAGCCAGGTAGGGTAGAGTTCTGTAATTAACATATGCAGACAAGAAACAAATCACAGAAACTGGGAGAGTTGTTTATCGACCAGTGGATAAGAGCAAAAGGTATAAAACCAGATTTCATAATATATGTTACCATGGGGGTTTACGAAATCAAAAATTAAAATTAACTAGTGAATGTTGCTTGCCCAAATCCAAAACAGAGCAGGAGGTTATCAATAACTGCTTGCACTGATAGATAAAGCCAACAGAGGAGGGAAGGATGTGAAACAGGCAGAGGAAAGCACTGAGGCACAAACATAAACGAGTAGTTGCGGCTAGCCAACTGCGCAGGCAGGGGTTTGGGTAGCTTCATCAGTGAGACTCAGATGAGGGGGGGTTGGGGGTAAATGTCAAATTTCCCAACTAAAAAAGCAATGGGCCACAGGGTGGAGGGGCGAGATGACCATGGTGTGGCATGGACTGCTCACATGAGGAATAAGTGGTATGCAACAAGAATTGGTTCTGTAGGGAAGTGCAATATTTCTTTTTTACTAGTCTTATTTATCTCCTGGTAGAATAGGAATGGCCAATTAAATGGTACAACACATCTGGACAGTAAGTAGAAAATCAAACTGACACAAAAAATGAAAATGAGCACGGTATATTATCAAGCATATCGTGGAGCAACACAGATAAGACATATCAAGAAAAAACACAGGACTGCCATTTAACATATACAATAACAGCAGTAAAGTTTGACAAAGTGTACCAAACATGAAAAAAATTAAATACACAGGACACTTCACAATTGAACGCAAAATACACAAAATGACTCAGTTGAGTGTCTTTTGGAAACATATGTTCATGCATATATCCCTATTTCTTGGATGTGAAGTATGCAAGACACCGATACAGAACACCTATTGGTATCGTATACGGTCAGAACTGTTTTACATTAGCTGGGTCTCTGTGTAAACTGAAAATGGGTGAAAAACAATAGGTTGGAAAAATGTGTGTCATTTGCTTTAACATAAGTGCATTAAATTACAAAAAATACAAATCTGTCATTTTGTTCTGTATTTTATGCATCTTCATCAATTTTTGGCTCGAGGATGCATTTAAACAAGCACTGCGAACAACAGCCACGTATGTTCTGTTGTGCCTGAGCTTTCGTTACAAATTTTTATTGTGAATTGCACTATTCAGTGTAAATTTTTACAGCAAATGACAATTGCATAAAGTGTTGTAATTTCTAGAATTGAGAGTAACACAAAATTCCAGAAGTTACACCAGCTTATTATACATTTTCACCCAGGCCAAGTTAGAATAATACCACAAGTAACTGCCAGTGGTTAGACACTTTTCAAGCATTCATTCAATCCTCTTTTGGTTATCTGATTGCTAGTACCATGCCTGAGGACCTGAGACTGACACAGCTTTCCATGCCCAGTTCTGCAAATGTTTGTGGAGTCCAAAAAGGCAATACATTTGCACCCAGTCAATAAATACTTCTATGGGCCCAAGAATCAGAAAACAGAAGTCAGTATGGGGAGGGTACTGAAGTTACAAAGGTAACCAACTTCTCAAATCAAATCAAATCAAATCAAGCTTTATTCGATTAAAAGAATAATCATAAAAGCGCATTTCTAATTCATTACAATCAACGGCAAAAAACACATAAATCTAATAAATAAAAGAGGACTAGCCTCAAAATTATGAATGAATTTTTACAGTACAGTTTCTTACATAATAATAGTCTTCCTACATTTAAAAACAGACTTTAAAAACGATGTAACTGATGAAGTTATAAGCTCTTCCCCCAAAGATTGCATGACTAAAAAGGCTGGATTACATTGTTTCATCCCTAGTGTTCTGAGCACTGGAACTATCCACCGTTTCCTCTGGTAGGTATAGAATTTACAGAAAAATAAGACATGCATGGTCGATTGTACGGACACACCATCACAAGGGCAATTGGACAGTTGCATGGACCAGTCATTAGTTGTGGGAAAACTGAATAACCTGTGCACGATAGACATCCTAAACCGTGTTAGTAAAAATCTATCAAAATCAAGAGGTACATATGTTAAGTAAGGCTGTATCTTGAGGGTAGTAAGAATATTTTGGTGTGCCCGAACTGAGATTTTATGAGTCTCTCTATTTAGTCTTATATTTACGATGTAATGCAGACAACTAAGTTTCAATGTTTTCCTATTTAATTTAAGCAAACTGCTGGGGTTTTCAAAGTATTCTGGATGACCCAATTTTCATGAAAAATCTTTGATATGTATAATCCATCCTATATGAGAAGCCCCATCTAACGCACAGCAGTCTCTAATCACTTGACGATTTAAACTAGTCTGTTCTGTGGTCCAAATATGACGAATGGTTGAATGCCAATAACATCTTCTATATATGGTAGTCCCAGCTCCAAGTGACAATTAAAAATAGAAGTGCTTGCTGGGAGAGCAAGCAGATGTCTAAGAAATCTATTTTCGGACTTTTGCATTGAAGTCACGTCTACATAATTCCAGATACCCGCTCCATAGGTCGCAATTGATACACACTTAGCTTTGTAAATGTGGAGTAATTCAGTGGGGGGATGTCTGCCTAGTTTTTTACTAAAATTGCTCAGAGCTGTTAGGGCCCTATGGAACAACATTCTTCGAGAATTCATAGCCTTTGACCATAAACCAGTGCGATTGAAAAGAACCCCCAAATACAAAAAAGTATTTGTACAGGTTAAACAGTTCTCCTCAAGGAAGAAAGACCGGCTCCTACTGCTCCCCTGGCCACATTTTAAAATAAATGTTTTTGACGAATTGACTGTGAGTCCCAAATTAGACATAAAATTAACAAAGCTATTTAAAACCATCTGGAGACTATTGGGGGTGCGGGCCATAAGCACCGCATCATCAGCATACATTAACCCGGGGAGAGGGCTATTCCCTACCCCCGGCAGGTCCTGGCACTCCTTTTGCACAGTCAAATCTAAATTGTTAATATACAAAATGAAAAGGAGGGGTGCCAGGACACAGCCTTGCCTTACTCCTCCCCCTACAATAAAACAATCAGAGCACTCACCCCCTGTTCCAAAGCGCACCATGGCTCTTGCCTCAATATAAAATTCACGCATTAGGGAGATCAAAGGTAATTCTACACCTAGCTTCTCTAAAATCAACCATAATTTGTTATGGATAAAGCAGTCAAAAGCCGCGGACAAATCCACGAAGGCTAGATAAAGAGCATCCCTTTTGGCCTTGGTATATTTGGTGATAATTAATTCCAAATTAAGGCACTGGTCTATCGTACCCAGGCCCTTTCGAAAACCATATTGAATATTACTAATGATGGAATGCTCATCTGCCCAAGTCTGTATTCTGGATAAAATTACTCTCCCAATTATTTTAACCGTGGAGTCTAGGAGCGAGATGGGGCGATAGCATGCAGGATTGTGCCTGTCCCCCTTTTTAAAAATCGGGACCAGAATCGATTCTCTCCAGAAGGATTCGAGAGACCTCCAAATAGTGTGAAATGTGCTCAGTCTCTCAATCTGTACCCTCCTATATGCCCATCAGGAACTGAGGGTAGGGTATATTTCTGATCTGGTGGTATTGGTTCCACTACTGAGCTAGATCAGGATGTGATCACCCGTGAAGTAGAGCTGAATCAGAAAATAGCTAATGACTGCTTGAGCTTGAAGAGGGTGAATAGTATTCCCTGGCTCCTCTATATCAAGATCCTAGCAGAGAAAGGGGGCACCCCGATATATTTGTGTCCCCAAATGGTCTTGCCAGGCGAGATCTGATCTGGGCCAGAAAACAATATTTGTCTATTGTGTGCAGAGAGAGAACCACTTATGAGCTTATATCTTACTAAAAAAAGTGTCTGTCAGTAGAGCCTTATCTCATCATAATTACAATCCCCTATCATTGCTTCCTACAAACGAGGTTTAGATTACATTTCCTACATTGTTTGCTTGCAGAACCTCAAGGGTGGTATAAGGTGGAGGGATTGGGATCTTGTTCATGCGCTACATTTTCTACTCAGGACACAATGCATTTTCTGCTGTTGTGTGATCATTATTGCTCCCTCCATCAATGTTTTATAGTAATATTACTAAAAGACAACGTTTTTTTTGCAAGTAAGACCGTCACTACTTCACCTGCAAATGTTAACCAGCCTCCTGGAATGTTTCAGTGTTGCTAATTGTTTTAGTTGCTGCTGTCAGGAAGAGATGTGCAGTTTAAAAAAAAAAATGGGTATCATGCAAGATCTGTTTATTATTTGTATGTTGTGATGTTTTACCGGTGAGATGTTCATTATTTATGATGTATTTATTTTGATTTTATTGTGTGTACTATTATGGTTTTAATCAAGCGAATAAACTTATTTATTATTCATTTTTTATTTAGGAGTTTTATATAGCGCTAGCCAAACCCGAAAGTATCAGAGCGCTTTAGAACCTAGATGGAAGGGAAATCACACAAGAAATAACAGTAGTATACATGTTGACTCGTTGCGAGTCGAAATTCTCAGATCAGCATAAACATTGTATAGCAGGAGATCATCGCAAAAAGAAAAGTAGTATACATGTAGACTTGTGGCTAATCAAACAACTCAGATCGAAATACACATTGAATAACAGGAGGTCACAAAGTCTTAAGGTGGTATATACCTAGACTCGAGGGGAGACCGTTCCGGGACGGGGGCATATGAACGAGTCAGAAGGGGGGTGAGGTATAAGTCTTAATATTAAGGTGGCTGAGTGCTTAGATAGATTAAGAGTCTGCATTCAGGTGGTAGCTATCCAATTGGAAGGGCGCGGTTGAGGAAGAGATCATTGAGCTGCCTTTTGCGTTTTACAAAGGAGGGGTTAGTCCTTTATTGTGTTCAGAATATTTTATTGAGTTTTTGATCAAATACAACTAAAAGATAGACAACACATAAAATATTATGATTAAGCAATAATACCTAGATAACATTGTATATCATAATCAAAATCATAGAAAAAATTATCTTAGGTAATGAGAAAATACATAATCAAAAAATACCAAAAGGGAGGATAGAAGGAGGGGGAGGGAAAGGAACAAATATAACAATTAACGTAGAAGATGCAAACAGAGCTACTATATGTCATAATAAGATTAATCATATGAAGTTCAAATCTGAATTAAAATTATTAATACAGTATTAAATGGATAAATATCCATCAACAAGTAACCAAAAAGATTGATAAGAAAAACAATTATGAGTGATAGATAATTGAGCACCTCTTCTTGAAAAAATAACCCATGACCACCAAGCATTAACAGATAATACAGAAACATCTTTCCAACAAAAAGTAATGGATTTTAAAGCAGCCGAAATAAGAAAATTGAAAAGTTTACACTCTAAATCATGTATATTTTGTGGAAGAATAGCAGACTTACAAATTATTAACTGATAGGAAAGATCAATTTGAAATTTAAAAATCTTCTTTATGATATCCTAAACTTCAGACCAACATTTTGAAACCAAAGGACAATCAAAAAGCATATGTTGTAATGAACCAGGGTGTGATTTACAATGCCAACAATCAGGAGAGGGGAGAAGTTTAGCTTGGAACAAACGTGATGGAGTCCATAAACGATTATAGAGAATATACAAATTAGGTTGGTAGATTGAAACAGGCAACCACCCAGATATACTATTAAGCCAAATATCTTTCCATGTGTCAGTGGACAAGGAAAGTGAAAGTTCATTATTCCAAAAAGTGGAAATCATCTCTATATTGCTACCTAGAGTATCAGAATTTTTTTTATATAAAATAGAAACCCCATGAGATGATTTTGAAACTGTTTGAATATAAATTGCTAAGTCAGCTGTAACATTAGAAGGGATGGCATTAGGAAAGGAGTCTAAAATTGAATTGCACAAATATTGATACTTAATGAAGTCAGATTTAGATAAACCAAAACTTGTTTGCAATGTTTCAAAAGAAATAAACGTATTATTGGAATAGATATCTTCAAGGTAAAAAAGGCCAGCCTTAATCCATGAAAACCAAAAATTAACATTCCTGTTCAATTTAATAACATTACTATACCATAATGATAATTCGACAGTGTTGTTCATGGGGAAAAGAAAAATTAAGTCAAGGTCATTAAATAACATTTTAGTGGATTTAATAATAACTGACTTTTGAATAAATGGAGCATTATTATGCATGGACACCAAAGTAGGTAATGGAAATGGATTCGTAATTGATTTCTCAATACGGAGCCACGTAGGAGAATTATTTAAAAAGGAGCAATTAAACCATAGTGAACTTTGTTTTAAAATAAAAGCTTTATGATAAAGAAAAAAGTCCGGGATACCAAATCTAGCATTACGTTTAGGAACTTTAAATTTTTTATAAGTAATACGAGGAGGCTTGTTGTTCCATAAAAACTTTGACAAAAGTTTATCAACATCTTTATAAAACTTTAATGGAAATTGAGTAGGAACCATGGCAAGGGTATAGAATATTTTAGGAGCTATAGTCATTTTAAGAGAATCCATCCTACCCCACCATGAAAGATGTAATGCTGACCATTTAGACGTTTTGTTTAATTAAAGATATAGGACGATAATTAGACACTCTGGTGGGATCTTTATCTGGTTTTGGAAGTACTATAATTAAAGCTTCTGTAAAAGAACCAGAAGTAGTTCCAGTGGATCCAAAAAACGTAAAAAGTTGGTGTAAATATGGTAAAAGGTGTGACTGGAATTCTTTGTAGAATTCCACAGGGATCCCATCAGGACCTGGAGATTTGTTCTTTTTAAGAGATTTTATAGCTGATAGGATTTCATCTTTGGTAATAGGTGCCTCAAGTCTAGTTTTATTAGATTGTGAAATATTGGGTAATTTACATGATTTTAAAAAGGAGTCCAATAAGGAAACCTCCAGAAAATCTGGTTTATTATATAATGCCGAATAGAAATTCATAAATTCATTAACAATTTCATTATGAGAGAGAGCAATATTACCATGAGGACCAAGAATTGAATTGATTTGAGTTTTATCTTTTTTTATGCGCAAATAATTAGCTAATAGTTTACCGGATCTATTGGCATTAAAACTAAATCTGGCTTTAGCATTAGAAATTTGAATACCTGCTCTTTTACTAAGGATTGAATTAAATTCATAACGCAATTTTTGTAGTTTAAATTTATATTGAGGATTGTTGGATGTAATAAAAAGTCGTTCAAATTTCGCAATTTGTTTTTGTAAGTTTTTCACAGTAGCATGAAAGGTTTTATTTTCATGAGCCATAATAGATATTGTTACGCCCCTAATGTAAGCTTTGAAAGCATCCCATCTATTTATCATAGAAGTAGACCCTTCAGGATTAAGTATAAAATATTCTTGAATAGCAGCTAAAAGTTTGGGCTTGTTATACCCATTCAGAATTATACCAGTGTTCATTCGCCATCTAGATTGTTTAGTATAAGTTGACTCCAAGTTCAAAACCAAAGAAATCATCGCATGGTCTGAAATATCAATGTTACCAATATTAGGAGCAGATATTGAACTAATTAGGTGCCTGGAAACCAATAAACAATCAATTCTAGAATGGGAATTATGAGGGTTTGAAAATAATGTGTAACATTTTTCTGTAGGAAAATGTAACCTCCAAATGTCAGCTAATTTAGTGGCTTGAATAAATGATTTGAAAGCAAAATATACCTTAGAAGGGCGAAACTTAGTGAGAGATGATCTATCTAATAAAGGGTCAAAGATAACATTAAAATCACCTCCGACAATTAAAGGGACATTACCAATCTTCAGAACCTCTGTTGTAAGATTAGACCAAAAAATAGGATCGTCTGCGGTAGGACCATAAACATTTAATAAAAATAGATCTGAGTCATGAACTTTAATTTTAACGAGTATATATCTACCATCCTTATCAGAAGATTTACTCAAAATTTAACAGTGTAGCTTTTTTGCAAAGAGAATAGCGACACCATTTTTTTTTACCATTGGCAGGAGAAGAGACAATAGCATCTACCCATTTCTTCTGCATATAATCTAAAATGTTATCATCTATATGAGTCTCTTGTATAAAACAAACATCAGCTTTGCAACTACCTAGGTAATCTAAAATTTTGACACAAAATAACGAAGGAGGAAATGAAAGCTGTGGAAAACACCAAGGAATTACTGGTGCAGCAGCTAAAATGGGCTGGGGGAGTGGTTAGGCCCAAGCCAGGCCCTTTCCTACAAGCTTGCTCCACCCCCTTGACTGAAAGCCTGGCTGTACCTGAATGCTGTGCAGGGAGCAGGAACCAGGCAGCGAAAAAACCCACTTCCACCGAGCAGAAACAACTGAGTTAGCTCCAAAGTGCAGGTAAGACCTTCAGAAACACAACGACCTCCTCCAGGGCATATTTCTGACAGAAATCGGCGTTAAATGACAAAAACGGGCTGAAAACGCACGTAGACCCTCACGCGGCGGCCATCTTGAATCGCGCGCTCGCACGTCTCCCAGGAGGGGTTAGTCCTGATATGGACTGGGATGGAGTTCCAGATTTTCGGTGCATTTCCAGATAAGGATCGAGATGAGGTTTTTTGTTTGCGAGTTTTCAGGGGGGATGAGGAGTAGAGTGTTGGAGCTCCTGAGGTTCCTTGTCTGGCCGGCTTTCTTGAGTTTGGCGGCGAGGTAGGTGGGTTTCCCAGTGTGTAGAGACAGGCAGTTCTGAAATTAACCTGCATTTCGATTGGGAGCAATTTCAGTTCTCTGAGTACCGGCGAAATGTGTTCAAATTTCTTCACTCCGTTGACCATTCTGGCTGCTGCATTGAGGGGTTGATCTAAAGGGAGCTAATCAGGATTTTGCTGTTCCTGTGAGGGTTGCAGTCCCATAGTACAGTCTGGACAACACCAGGGATTGGGTGGCTTGTTTGAGATCACTGGGAGGGATGAAGGGTTTTATTTTGTTGAGCAGTTTAAGGTTGAGGAAGGCGCTCTTAGCGGAGTTCTTGATGTGTTTGGCCATGTCTAATTTAGGGCCCAGAGTGATCCCTAGTTATTTTACTGAGTCGGTCCGGGTGAGATCGCAGTTGAGTGCATCTATGGCTTTTAGCCATTCTGTGACTTGGGGGTTCTGCTTCTTGTTGGAGATGAGTAGGAATTCCGTCTTGTTTTGGTTGAGTTTCAGGTGGTTGAGTGTTAGCCAGTGTTGGACTTCTCTTAGAGTGTCGTTTAGTCGGTGAATGTCGTCACTGGAGGAGGTTTCGAGATAGATCTGGGTGTCATCCGCAGAAAGGTGGAAGGGAATGTTGTTTTTTTTGAGAATGTAAGAGAGGGGTTCCATGTAGATGTTGAAAAGTTGCGGAGAGAGAACTGATCCTTGGGGTACCCCCTTGCGGACGGGATGGAGGTCCGACAAGAAGTTATTGATTTTTATTCTTTGTGTGTGGTTCTGTAGAAAGGGGGTGAACCAGTGTAGGACCACCTCATCCTCTCCTACCCTTTCTTGTAGTACCTTAATGAGTAATTTGTGGTCAACCGTGTCAAAGGCTGCTGCTAGGTCCAGGAGAATGAGCAGACAGCATTGGTCATTGTCTAGAGACTTGTGGATGTCGTCTATGGCATACAGGATTGTTGTCTCTGTGCTGAAACCTTTTCTGAAGCCAGATTGGTGAGGGTCCAGAAGGTTGTTGGAGTCCATGTGTTGAGTGAGTTGGGAGAGAACACATTTTTCCAAGATTTTAGCTAGGAGAGGGAGTTTGCAGACGGGTCTGAAGTTATTGGGATCGTTTGTGTCAGAGCCTGTTTTTTTTTTATTAGTGGTGTTACTAGGCTGATTTTGAGACAGATTCGGTTTTCAGTGAGCTATTTATAATCTTGGTCCAGATCGGAGCTAGGGTGAGTTTGAGCTTTTATACCAGTTGGGGAGCAATGGGGTCCAAGACGTGAGATGAGGGAGTAGAGTTGGAAATAATTTTTGCGATCTGGGCTAAAGAGATGGGATTGAAGGATTTCCAGTTGTTTAGATGGGGCATGGGTGTGATAGCTTCTGTGTCAGCGAGTGAGCTATTGCCGGTGGGTAGCAGTGAATGTCCAAGGATAGCTCAATCTTTGTGATTTTGTCATCAAAGAAATTGGCAAAGTTGTCACACAGGTCTTTGGAGGGTTGAGCAGAGGATGTGGGGGGTTTGGAGGTTTGTTTTCTGATGAGATTGAAGAGTTCTTTCAGCCTGTTCTTAGTGTTGTTCAAAGCACTACAAAAGAAGGACTTTTTTCATTCTTAATGTGGTTTTTGTAATTCCTGCGTATTGATTTGAGTCGATTCCAGAGAATTGTGGACAGGTTGTTCCGCCAGAGTCTTTTCCAGCTCTTAGTTGTCGTCTTTCGGAGTTTATATCCGTGTTGACCCATGATCTGGCTGGGGTGTTTCTGACTCTTTTTTTTTTTCTAGGGGGCTAGTTGGTCCACGCTCTGCTCACACAGGGGCTGCGGGGTCGGCGGTCGCGACTTGCTCCCATCATAGGAAACGACCTGGCAACGATGCTGTGTCACGTCACAAGTACCTAACCGTCAAGGAGAATGCAGGCACGCTGACCCCTTTTTGTCTAGTCAATAATGTCATGCAGCCTTCGGGTTTCAGTTGGAGAACAAGCATTTGCAATGCAATAGGACTCACATTAACGCATGACCTATTGTATTGAAACGGGAGTGCGGGCGGGCGGGAAGGCACGAACAGGAGTGTGGGGAGTGAGGGGGGCCGGGAAGTCATGGACTGCGGGAGGGGGACACACAGGGAAGAAAGTTGTGTTGGAGTAAAGGGGCCAGTAACCAGGGAAGGATACAAATGATGACATGGCTATCAAGGAGCGGGACTAACAAGCCTAAAACCAATCGGAAGGCAGCATTAAGGACCTAAGCCAATGAAAAAGATGGGCGGAGAGTGGGCAGAGCTTACACAAAGCTTACACTCTATACTGAACACTGCATGTCTCACAAAGCAAGCAACGCATGCGCTGCAACGCTAGACTCAACCTAAAAACTACTGGAAAACAGAAAATACAGGTGAGCGCATTAGGCCTTATTCTTGTGCATGGAATGTGTGCTTTTTTATAGTGGTGGGATACTTAGCAGTAGATATTTAGCCCTAAAGAAGGCCCCACACCTATGTGGGCTCACGGTGTGGGCTGAAGCATGTTGGTACTTTAAAGGGGGTATACCTGAACCAATACATTCAGAGAAACCCCATTTGTTTCATGCTTTTATCCCATACCCCAGGTACCCGCCTAATAAACATATCATTTGAGTATACCTGAAGGTATTTTTAACATCACTCATCTGGTTTCCTGCATGGCCAGCTTTTGGTTTATATAAGAACTCCCATAACATCTCTGGTTGAGTCCGCCCAGGTAGTACCATCCTACCTGGGTGTGGAAAGACGCCTATGATGAAGCATGTCACGATAAGTGAGTGAGGCGGCTTCTCCAATATCCTTGGATACCCCATCGCCTGAAGATTAATTAGAGAGAAAGCAATAAACCCTTGCAGGACCGCTTTCACCCTTTCTTCCTCTTTATCAGGAAGTCTTGATATCCCTAGACAGCACCAGTTGCTTATATGTGATGCAACAACACCTGGTGGCCCACCACTCTCGGCAGCCCCCCCAACCCCACGGACCACTCCTGGAACCTCAGCATCATAATCAACTCCTCCCTCTCCAAGACCCAACAGATCAACACCGTCGCCTCCACCTGCTTCGACACCCTCCGCATCCTTCACAAGACATTCAAATGGATCCCCCAGAATCAAGAAAGACCGTCACCCACGCACTCATAACCAGCAGATTGGACTACGGAAACGCCTTCTACGCCGAGATCAACAAATCTCTGCTCCACAAGCTCCAGACCATATAGAACACCGCAGCCAGACTTGTCCTCTGCATTCCTGACACGAACACATCACCCTACACCTTCCTGACCTCCACTGGCTCCCCGTCGAGAAGAGAGCAACCTTCAAGATACTCACCCATGCATACTAATGCCTCCACAACACCGGACCCCAATATCTCAACGAAAGAATCGCCTTCCACGTACCCAAGAAAAACCTCTGATCCACCTATTTCGCCCTCACTGAAACACCACGCATTCGTAAACCAAGAACGGGTGGCAGAGTCTTCTCCTACGTCACAGCAAAGACCTGGAATGAGCTCCCAATCAACATCAGACGAGCCCCCACTCTGCACATCTTCAGGAAGGCCCTCAAGACCTGGCTCTTCGACTGACCGGAGCTGCTCACCCCCCAGCACCTTGAGACCCTTACGGGTGAGTAGCGTGCTTCACAATTCCATGACTGATTGATTTAAAATAAGCATACAGAAAAGCTGAATCTAGCATGCGCACCCTATAAAAGCAGTGTTGATTGATCAGTGTGATCAGGGATTCACATAGTATCGCCATAGCTTTCATTGGGGTAGAAAGGTAAGCAGTAGAACCTAAACTGTAGACTATTGATACGTATTACCTAATGCATAATGTTTAGTTATCAGAAAATCATAAAGGAGCTTTTAATGTTTGAATCTGATCAGAAAAAAAAAATATTTTTGATTTCTTGTATTGGAGATGAGGATTGGATGCGGGGATTCTAGCATTCTGTAACAGCACTGACCATATGTACTGCACTACAAGACCATTTTCTATGGAAGTATCTTGTTTCTTTTTTATATCTTCTGATGTGAGGTGAATGCTGTGGACCATGGTAAGGGTCTGATCTACTCAGCCTTTCATCTGTATGAATTGGATAAAATGACTACAATTTAAATGGGGAAAAATCAACATTAGTTTTCTGTCAGTAGCTTCAAGAAACCATGCTACAAATATACTTGATGTATTAGGGTATGGGGCTGTTGAGACTACAGCTTAATATGGTATTCACACCAGTAGATTTACATCTGATGTGAAGAGCTGTGTGCCTCTAGACTTTAGACGTGAGCACATCCTGTCACTGCACGGGCAGGCAGACCTCGTAATCGAGCCCGCGGCGGCTGGTGCTGAGTGGGCCTTGGCCGAGGTGACTAACCGTCTTCAACACAAGCCGATCCCACATGTGTAACTGTGTCTTGAGTCCTCAATGGCAGCGAACACAGCACTAGACTCTCTTCGATCACCGAGGAGTATTTCCACATGGAAGACCAGCGACGCGGGGTGCCACTGAACCGGTACTACGCAAGTTCGTTTGGGTCCCCAACGTATGCACGTGGCTGTGGACCCTAGCTCACCGCCACCTCTGCCCTACACTGTGGGCGACCGGCGACAAATGGTACCCACATGTGGAACTGTGTCCTGAATCCTGAATGGCAGTGACCCCAACTTCTTGCCAGCGACCACAGCACCAGACTCCCTTCGATTAGTGTGGCGTATTTGCATATCGAAGTCATCAATGTGGAAAGTATTGCCGACGAAAAGATAACGCAAAAGATACATTTTACACAAACTGTCGGTTTCCCTTTCCACGTCCAGTAATTTCCAAAGGAAGAGTGAACAGTTTCATTTCAGCAATGAGACATACCATCACTCGAAAATCACCCTAAAATACTTATAATTTAAAAAGAACAGAAGCATCGAAGTACAATACTGATTACAATACGGAGATTTTGAAGATGTGAAATGCAAATATGAACATACAATATGATGCACATAACTCAATTGCTGTTTCTCACTATGTCACGTCATATATTACCAACTCTGAGAAGACAGAATTGAAAGAAATATGGGAAGAAATTTCACAGGAGAAGACACTTAGGAAAAAGATTTACAGGTTCAGTTTGAAGATACTTTCACATCGAGAAATTGGATCCTACCAATGTTCGGATCAATAGACATCTGCAAGTTTATATTCAAAGTCAACAGGAACCATCTGGATAAGTCTAGGTTTTCCTGCGGCATGAAATCGAGTTATAATATAAATGTTATAAAACAAATTTGTGATGATACAGACTTACGTTTCTTTGCTAGTCAGGAGAACTGTACAGAAAATAACAGTTGGATATGTCTAGGTGTTGATCAACAAATTGAAAATAATACTGTTCTGAAATTTCAAAAAGAAATAACAAAGTTTAAAGTAGTTTCTGGTGAAAATCCCAACAATGTTTATATTTATTGCCGACGTGCTAATTATAAAATTCAAACTAGGAATGTAGATGTACTTCCACTAACCATGTTCAACACAAGTCGATCCCACATGTGTAACTGTGTCCTGAGTCCTGAATGGCAGTCACCCCAAGTCCGGGGAAGCGACCACAGCACCACACTCCCTTTGATCACTGAGGCATATTTCGATATGCAAGGCCAGTGACACGTAGTCCCACTAACACTCTTTAACAGAAGCCGATCCCACATGTGTAACTGTGTCCTGAGTCCTGAATGGCAGTGACCCCAACTCAGTACCACCACACTACATTTGATCAGTGAGGGGTATTTCCACATGCAACTACAGACTCCAGTAGGCAAGTAAGTATCACAGTCCTACACCCTACATATTATCCTTTTAGTATCCTTGCTTCAAGAACTTTTTTTTATATCAGTTATAGCTTTACTACAATGACCAAATTAATCTTCAAATGAAAACTAGAATGGAATAGCAGTCTACACTGCAGGCAGTACAGCTCGCAATTGCATTTTTAAATGCTAATTTCTAACAACAAGATTGTACTCAGAAAATACAACACTTCGTCAGTGTATTCTATACTTATTTCATCTTTTCATCATATGCCTACACTGCACTCACTAGGGCTCCCAATGCAAATTATTTCTTCATTCATTAACTACAGAGTCACTAGGCAAGTAACTATTAAAGGCCTCAAATCTACATAATATCCTTTTAGTATCCTTTCTTCTTGAACATTTTTTATATCAGTTATACCTTAAGTACAATCTACAAATTCATTTTCAAGTACAAACGAACACTCAGCAGTCTACACTGTGGGCAGCAGACCTCACAATTTGAATTTTGGACACGTGGTACCAACTAACACTGTCCAACACAAGCCGATCCCACATGTGCAACTGTGTCCTGAGTCCTGAATGGCAGTGACCCCAAGTCAATGGCAGCCACCACAGCAGCAAACTCTCTTTGATCAGTTAGACATAGTTGCATATGCAGTGACCCAAACCTTCATGGCAGCGACCACACCACCACACTCCCTTCAATTAGTGAGGAGTATTTTCATATTGAAGGCTGGTGACAAGGGTTGTCACTGAATCTGCACTACGCAGGCCGGTGATGCCACCAACTTATGCATGTGGCTGTGGGCCCTTGCTCACCGCTATCTCTGGCCTACACTATGATCAGCAGGCCTCACAATTCAGATAGAGTTGTGATTCCACATGACGCAGTCCTATAGCCAAGACACATTGCTCCCGGTGTGGCCCATCCACACCAAGCATAATCACAGGCTCATACACTCTCAATACTTCTGGTGCCACTAACCCTCTTTAACAGAAGCCAATCCCACATGTGTAACTGTGTCCTGAGTCCTGAATGGCAGTGAGCCCAAGTCCGAGGCAGCAAACACACAACATACTCTCTTTGATTTGTGAGACATATTTCGATATGCAGGGCCGGCGACACCTACTCCCACTAACCCTCTTTAACACAAGCCGATCCCACATGTGTAACTGTGTCCTGACTACTGAATGGCAGTCACCCCAAGTCCGTGGCAGCGACCACAGCACAAGACTCCCTCTGCTCAGTGAGGCATATTTCCATATGCAAGGCCAACAGCACATCGTGCCACTAACCCTCTTTAACACAAACCGATCCCACATGTGTAACTGTGTCCTGAATCTTGAATGGCAGTCACCCCAACTTCATGCCAGCGACCACAGCACCAGACTCCCTTCAGTCTTATTTGTTGTTCTTTTCTTTAAATACATTTTTTTATATGTAAATCTATACATGTCTAAGACTCTTCTTTGTCCAACCGCACAGGGACACTTCCGGGACCAAGAAGGTTGTTGGGGGTATGATGGTAATGTGGGAAGAGGGTGCGTTACCTGCTGATGTGGGGAGAGACAACGTCAAAGGGGTATCTATCACAGAAAGAACTCCGATATGTTTTCACAAACACCTCGGACAAATGCCAGCTGACGGACTGAATCACAAAATGATTTTTCAATACTTATGTAGTGGGAGTTATGAACAGTACGCACCCAGGCTCGTAGAGGGACAACTGCGGCCCGTCCACTCCACTCACTCCACTCCACTCCGCAGTACTACGAGCTGTACGCGCCATTGTAGCTATCCCTGCCCTGTTCCGTCATATGCCACGCCACGCCACTCAGATTACATTCCAACTATGGCTCCACATAGCTACCTGTCGCAGGCGTACTCGCTGTTGGTGTGCAGGTCAGTGGTCTAGTTCTCTACATCTCCCGCCCACTCCCTGAGGGCAGGTTTGCACACACACCACACCCATCCGGCACATGCGTCACAGGCCATGTGACCACGCAAATATAATAGATCGACAACGTCACATCCTTTATTGCCGGTGCTGACTAGATGCCGGACACTCCACGTGTCTCAACCATAAAGAGTCTTTAAAAACTTCCGCAGAAGGTTACTCGCACCTTAATCTGTATAGCCCTCAGGGGTCTACCACCCCCTTGGCGTGGACTTCAGATGCACAGGGTTAGTGCCACCCGCAGCTCATATGGCCATCAGGGGCCTACCACCACGTGGCACAAACTTAATTTCCACAGGCTTAGCGGCCCCAAAAGCTGATGTGGTCTCCGCCATTGAGGACTCAGCGACATGTTTGAGATCTGCCGGGCCGTGGAGAAGATGATGTGGTCTCCACCATTCATGACTCAGGACTCAGCGACATCTGTGCGATCCGCCAAGCACCTGATGTGCTCTCCGCCATTCATGACTCAGGAATCAGCGACATATCTGGGATGCGTGGAGTTTTAATGGGCACGTGGAGTGCCCACTGCTGCACACTCCAGTGGCACCAGGTAATTATTTGCTCATGGATGCACAGGGGCGGCAGTGTCTCTCTCTCTCTCTCTCTCTCTCTCTCTCTCTCTCTCTCTCTCTCTCTCTCTCTCACTCTCTCTCTCTCACTCTCTCTCTCTCTCCACCTCTCTCTCGCTCCCCCCTCTCTCTCTCTCTCTGTCTCTTCCTTCTTTTTCTTCTATATCTCTAACTCTCTCTTCCTTCTCCCTTTCTCACTCCTTTTTTTCCTTCCCTCTCTTTTTCTCTCTGGCTTTTGTTTCCTTCTCTTTTTCTGTATGTCTCTGTCCTTTGATATGCGCATTAAACACGTCCTTATTTTGTGCTTTATTTTCTAGGCTCTGTTGTCCATATCCATAGTCCCCACAGCAGTGTTCCACCTTGTTATTTTGTATTTTTTTGGATACATTTTGTTTATTACTTTATCGTTGATATATGTTAATAAAATAGTAAAGTTTGAAAAAGAAAATTAATAACGTTTCTGGTTGTTTTCTTAACTGCTGTGTAACTCTTTCTTGTTCTTATTACTGTTATTTGATGAAGTCCACCATGGTCTTAAATTTTGGAAGACTTATCATGGGAATACTGGTGATGTCTGCAGTTTTCACCAACTTCTGAATAGTGTGTTAGATTTATCTCAACTTTACTTCCATTAAAGTGCTGATAATGAAATGCAGACTAGCCGTTCCCGTGCAAAAAGACACGAGGTGCACCTTTGCGATTTATTCTAAATACTAAAATCCTGTATTGAATTGCACTGACGTAGTGGCTGCACTCACAGTGTACACACAAAATCATTTACGAAACCTCATTGTATTTATATTGATTGGGAATCGGGTGTCAGGTGCTGGATCTTGACGAGATACACTGCCCAGTTTGTATATTGTCCTGCGCACACAAAAAATTACATCACAACTTTCACTCCAACTGCAATGCAAAACAAATTCCGGCGATAAGCCACGTGAGCACCTGGGATTTTACACCTGCTTTCTGATGGTGTTAAGCAGGACGACTACCTGCACCATGAAAGAGAACACAGCCAAGAGCCACACCAGAACACCCACAGGTGCCATAGAATAAATGAGCATGATACAGGGATGCCCATGAGGGCCACAAGACCCTTCGGAACAACTCCGGGACCACCAACGCCCGGATGTATGACGTTACAACGCACACTTTTACAACGCATGCACTTACAACACATTTTTTACAACGCATAATCCATTACAACGCATGACATTACAACGAATGACACTACAACGCATTTTTAAAAAATACCTTTAGAACGCATTACCATTACAACGCATACTACCTTTACAACGCATACCATTACAACGCATAATATTAAATTACATTTAAGGTAAGTATTAGATAGTATAGGGGTAAAAATTACTATTCTAACTCCAGGGGGTGCAACAGTAGGGTAAGTGTTGGATAGTGTAGGGGTAAAAATTACTATTCTAACTCCAGGGGGTGCAACAGTAGGGTAAGTGTTGGATAGTGTAGGGGTAAAAATTACTATTCTAACTCCAGGGGGTGCAACAGTAGGGTAAGTGTTGGATAGTGTAGGGGTAAAAATTACTATTCTAACTCCAGGGGGTGCAACAGTAGGGTAAGTGTTGGATAGTGTAGGGGTAAAAATTACTATTCTAACTCCAGGGGGTGCAACAGTAGGGTAAGTGTTGGATAGTGTAGGGGTAAAAATTACTATTCTAACTCCAGGGGGTGCAACAGTAGGGTAAGTGTTGGATAGTGTAGGGGTAAAAATTATTATTCTAACTCCAGGGGGTGCAACAGTAGGGTAAGTGTTGGATAGTGTAGGGGTAAAAATTACTATTCTAACTCCAGGGGGTGCAACAGTAGGGTAAGTGTTGGATAGTATAGGGGTAAAAATTACTATTCTAACTCCAGGGGGTGCATCAGTAGGGTAAGTGTTGGATAGTATAGGGGTAAAAATTACTATTCTAACTCCAGGGGGTGCATCAGTAGGGTAAGTGTTGGATAGTATAGGGGTAAAAATTACTATTCTAACTCCAGGGGGTGCATCAGTAGGGTAAGTGTTGGATAGTATAGGGGTAAAAATTACTATTCTAACTCCAGGGGGTACATCAGTAGGGTAAGTGTTGGATAGTATAGGGGTAAAAATTACTATTCTAACTCCAGGGGGTGCATCAGTAGGGTAAGTGTTGGATAGTATAGGGGTAAAAATTACTATTCTAACTCCAGGGGGTGCATCAGTAGGGTAAGTGTTGGATAGTATAGGGGTAAAAATTACTATTCTAACTCCAGGGGGTGCATCAGTAGGGTAAGTGTTGGATAGTATAGGGGTAAAAATTACTATTCTAACTCCAGGGGGTGCATCAGTAGGGTAAGTGTTGGATAGTATAGGGGTAAAAATTACTATTCTAACTCCAGGGGGTGCAACAGTAGGGTAAGTGTTGGATAGTGTAGTGTAATATTATGCGTTGTAATGGTATGCGTTGTAATGGTAGTATGCGTTGTAATGGAATGCGTTGTAAAGGTAGTTTTTAAAAATGCGTTGTAGTGTCATGCGTTGTAATGTCATGCGTTGTAATGGATTATGCGTTGTAAAAAATGCGTTGTAATGGTAGTGCGTTGTAAAAGTTGCGTTGTAAAGGTTGTTCCCCCCAACGCCCCCCAAACCCGCATCTGAGCAAGTGTGTCCCTCTGGTCATTGTGTTAGCATGATAGGCACCAGCCCTGCAACATCACAGTGTGCTATCACCTCAGTTTTGGCAGTGAACCTGGACATGTAGCTATGCATGCATCCTCCTGCATGCACAACCGGCGTGTGCTAGTCCAGAGTACACAGGTCAGCCCAGGGGTGTGCCTACCCGACAACGGGAATGGGGTGTCTCTGTGTACAGGAAGTGCGGTAAGTGTGTCTCTGTGTTCTGGTGTGGCCTGCCACAAGGGCCGCATCAGTCAATGATGTAAAGTGGCATGCACCACCTCCAAACGGCACTGTGATGGTGTAGCTGGAATGCAGCAGCACATGCGCAAATAGGCATTACAATGATGTACCGTACGAGTGCACGAGATACAACACCGCACCGTACAAAAGAGTGGGAGCTCATGGGAGGGAAGGGCAGCTGTTTGCAATGTAACAGACAGTGAACTCGCCCATAATCCACGTGCTGGGCATCTCATCCATGATGACCACGGTTTGCAGACATCCCACAACACCAACGACCCGCCTTTGTACACATCCTCTATGAATGCAGCGTGGTTTTCACTTCTATGCTCGTTCACTGGTGTGATGTTGGCGAGTTGTGTGACTTGTGCTCCTTGTTGGTGTATTTCATTTTGGCCATTGTTTGTCTATACTTGTGCTATACTTAATTGTGCATGTCTGCAATTCTGCCCATCTCCCCCCGTCCCGCCACTCCCTGCTTCTTCCTCCTACTGGTGCTGTTCTGTCTAAAATTGTGTTGCTCCACACATAAATACATGTAAAGAACAAATTAGAATAGTTCCTTGATTCTTTTAGGTTTCAAAACTTATCTCTCTTGGTTTCTTTTTAATTTTCCATATAAACAGGTTTTTTTATATTCAGAAGTGCAACGTATTCTATCAACACACTTTCTAGAACATTCTACAACTTGTGCAGGTTAAAAGTTCATCAATCTTTTTAAACTTAACCATATTTTTTTGCCACATTTTCTCGAACATTTAACGGCACGTGCAGGTTAAAAGTTCACGATTGTTTTAATTTCAAACAGTGCCTTCCAAATGCAAGTAGCAGGTGTGGTTGAGTTGACAACTTTTATCTAATGATATGTACTCCACGTTGAAACTGCTTTTTCTTAACCAATCACAAAGATGCTTTTCCACAAAACGAATGTGCACCCTACTTTTAAAAAAGAATGCTTTTCGTCTCCCAATCACGTATCGTTATGTATGGCAATAAAAAGTAGTTCCCCATCTTTAAACATATCTCTTATTCTACCAAGGAACTGCATGAGCTACAGACATCTTTCCATACCTTCCAGCCATACCTTCAAAATGCTAGTGTGGATTGTAGGACATAGCTATATTTTCTGGTGCAAGAGGTATGCAGAACAGAGACGTATTGACTTAGACCTAGGTTTACAAAATGTGTACATTAAATGGTTTGCACAGAGAAGATTGAAGTGGCACCAATTGTTGCCTTTGGTTAAAACCTGTTTATATCTCCAACACCCTGACCTCATGATTGGGCAGTCTGGCGGAAACGACCTAGTCACATTGACTGGGGTAGGTTTGGAAATGCTTATGAAGGACACCTTTGGACAATCGATGTTACTTTTCCCTCAAACTGTCTTTGTATATTCCAATATATGCCAAAGACAGAAGTGGAAATGGTCAAAACAACTTTGTCCACAGATTGAAAAATCTTGGAAAAAACTCAACAAAGCTGTGTCTGCATACCTCATAGACCACAAAATGGGGTCCATCTACAACAACAACATACGTTTTGATATGGCTGATATCCACAGAAGTGATGGAGTACACTTCACAGATCATGGAAATCGAGTTTTCCTGAATAACTTGAAGCTGTGCATCCGCACTTATATGTCGCTCCATATAATCAACACAAGGGCTCTTTTTAGAGCCACCCTATAACTGACAACTTAGGCCTGCTGTTTTAGGGCCAGGTAATGGCAACTCCCGCACCCTCGCCAAAATGTATTCTCCACACAGCTGTGACGCAGCGGTCAGACCATCTGACTTTGCAGCACAGAGCTCTCGCTTTGATCACCACCTCTACTCCCCCATAGGAGTGAGTAGTTTGTGCTTTACAAATACCATATTGATTTACCTTTGCACTCCCTGTACAACACCACCTAAGCACCATCTACAAGTTGGACAAGTGTGGGACAGCACACAGAGCACATGACTTCACAGCATAGCAAACACAGGCTCACGGTTTCATACCGAGTCCAGCAGCAGCTCAATTTAGCAGCATGACACTCGAGGCAATACCTCACTTAATTTCCTTACCCAGCACTTTCAGACCAGGAGGGGTCAGTAGTTCACTGGCTTTATCCCGAGTCCGTCAGCAGCTCAGCTTACGCCCCAAGCGCCATTCGACCAGTAGGAGTGAGTATTTTGAACTTTACAAATACCGAATTGATTTGATACACGCGAATGTACCTTTGCACTCCCTGTATAACAGCCCCTAAGCACCATACACATGTTACAATGTTTGAAACAAAAGTTCCTCCGAGTAGGTATAACTACTGACACTACTTGGACAGATGTGGCACAGCGGCCAGAGCACATGACTTCACAGCATATGACACACAGTTTGGGCTCAAGCTTTCATCCCCGAGTCTGACAGCAGCTCAGCTTAGCAGCATGAGACTCTACACACTACCTCACATATTTTCCGTACCCCAGAACTTGCAGACCAGTACGGGTCAGTAGTTCGTCCTAGTAGTTATAAAGACATGCTGACACTACGTCCACAGCTGTACTGCAGCGGCCACGGCACATGACTTCACAGCATAAGATACACAATTTAGACTCCCGCTCTAATCCCCAAGTCCCGCACCACCTCACCGTAGCAGGATCACATTCTAGGCAATACCTAACTTAATTTTCGTAGCCTAGCACTTTCACACTGGTAGGTATGATTAGTTCACTCCGCACCCCCTCTATAGCACACCCTAAACACCCCACAGAAGTTACAGTGCTCCTACTCTCCTCTTTCCCACATTTTTTGCCCTTTTTCCCCCTTACTTGCTTCAACGGAATCACAAAATGGCGGCCCACACTTCCTAGTTGCAAGTGCTCGCACCGCTCGCAGTCAATCAGCAGCAAGCTCGTGCTCGTAAAGCCTCAGCCAATCAGATGTCAGAATTCCCAAATATCGATATCTTTAAATTTCAATAGTTCTCAAAAACTACAGAACGGATTTACACCAAATAAACAAAAGCGTGCTTTCTAGACCAAGATCCTTCTCCCTGCCAAATTTGGGGTAATTCCGTTCACCCGTTCGACCTGTAGCCTTGTCTAAAGTTTCCTATGGAAATTAACATTGAAAAAACACGTTTTGGGACCCCCCTTTTTTCTCGGCCGCCCCTCGACGAATCACCCCCAAACTTTCAACATAAGAGCTGATCTCAACAAAGAATTAGTTTTGAAGATTTCACGAAGATTGATAAATCAGCACCAAAGTTATTGCGAATAGAATCTTGCCATTTGCCTATAGTTACTAGGTCCTAACTATAACTACCTTCTGGCGACCGCCAGTAGGTAATATATATACTGGGCACTTGCTCGTATTGATTTTGCACTTGCATTTGCACTTTTTTTGAATCTGCTAAAATAAAATGAAGAATTAACTATCCATGCGGTGGTCCGTACCTGTTTGATGTGATCAAGACTACGATTACTTCAGGATGGTGGTGTGCATATATATTTATTCACTGAAAAAACCATAGGTTTCACACACGTTATAGTTAGGAATTAGCATTTAAAAAACCTTAGAAATTCAGTGAAAAAACCATAGGTTTCACACATGTTATAGTTAGCTGGACATTTTACTCGTAAAAAACCAATGAAATTGCCCCGTTATAGTTAGTTCAGCTAACTATAACTCACGCGCCCGCAATGCACTGCAGATGACGTCACATATTACATCACTCATGACATGGTCAGTGACATCACTCATGACATCACTGATGACATCTCAAATGACATCACTGATGACCTCACTGATGACATCATCCAGTGAATGTGTGTTTTTCTGAAAATTAAATATGTTTTATATATGTATATCTCAAGGTCGATGGAAGAATAAATGGGTATATAAGTGTCTAAATGGATGATTTGTTTTTAAAAAATTGATTGTGTAACTGACTGATTAAGTGTATCTCTCACTTTGTGTATAAGTGGCTGCATGGGTTGGTGAGTAGCTACATGGGTGTCTATATAGGTTAGTAGTTGTTTTTTTGAGTATCAGTCTGAGTGTCTGTATGGTTCGGTGGGGGGTATTACGTAGTGCATAGGTGCATGAATGAGTGACTCACTGTTTGTATGTGTTGAAGACAGCATGTGTGCAGGACTGTATGGGTGGATGAGTGTGTGTATGGGTGTGTTAGTGAGTGAATGACTGTCCCAATAGTGTCTTCAGGAGTAACTACATATGTTTTAAACTAGTATATGTGACTATTGGTGTATATATGTGAGTATATGTGAGAGGGAGAGATTGAAAGAGTTCCTGTATGAATAAGTATGTGTTTCTATAAGTGATTGTTTAAAAGACTAAGTATGTGTAAGTTTCCGTAGAAGTAAGTGTGGTGGTGTGTGTATAACTGTATATGCAGGTGAATGTATGTTTGATTCTTTATTAGCATGAGTGACTATGTGTGTGAGTAACTCTATGGATGAGTGGCATTATGTAACAGGATGTATAGGTGTATGAGTACATATGATGAGTGAGTACATGTATGAGTGACTGTATAGGACTGTTGGTGAATGAGTGGATGTGTATGTGGATCTTAGAATTACTGAAGAGGTTGTTGTAACTGGTATTGGTATGTCCATTGTTTTGAAAATTTTAGTCTCTATTTTTGAATGTGTGTATCAAAGCTTATATTAAGGTGAGAGGAGGTCTGCCACTCTATCACAAGGATGATGTCATCAGTGATGTCATCAGTGATGTCATTTGAGATGTCATCAGCGATGTCATGAGTGATGTCACTGACCATGTCATGAGTGATGTAATATGTGACGTCATCAGCAGTGCATTGCGGGCGCGTGAGTTATAGTTAGCTGAACTAACTATAACGGGGCAATTTCATTGGTTTTTTACGAGTAAAATGTCCAGCTAACTATAACATGTGTGAAACCTATGGTTTTTTCACTGAATTTCTAAGGTTTTTTAAATGCTAATTCCTAACTATAACGTGTGTGAAACCTATGGTTTTTTCAGTGAATTTCTAAGGTTTTTTAAATGCTAATTCCTAACTATAACGTGTGTGAAACCCATGGTTTTTTCAGTGAATTTGCAAGGTTTTTTAAATGCTAATTCCTAACTATAACGTGTGTGTAACCCATGGTTTTTTCAGTGAATTTGCAAGGTTTTTTAAATGCTAATTTTTTTTTTTATTCTTCATTTTTTTCAAACATATTTTTAATTTAATTTTCTTTCATTTTATAAAGACTATGCTTAAATTTTTAAAATCCTTAATTATTTTTTTTTAATATATTTTTTAAAATAAACATGTAAAATTTATTACCAGATTTTTTTTTTTTTTTTTTGTTTATAGTACGCGTACCGTAAGCTCACGGTAAGCGTACGGTTTACGCAACGTCCGTAATCTATCTACGCTGCTTGCGTATAGTTACGCACTTTGCGTAGCCGCGCGTACTGCGCGTGGGACGCGTGCGCGCTTACGCCACACGCGCACGTTACGCGGAAGTGCCGGGGAGTGACTGTTATGCGCATGCGCGCAAGCGCGTGTCTTTTTTACGCGCACGCGTACTTTTTGCCGTAAGCGTACCGTAAGCGTACCGTAAGCGTACGGTAGGTCATGTGATCTTGAAACACAACTTTTGATTGGTTGAAACTACTTTCAGTTCTAGAACTCTCCTACACCACACCCATTCCCCTCATTTCTGCTTGTGATCCCTTGGGAGAAGGAGCTGGTTTGTCTTTGGGATACGATGGCAGAACAGCAGAGCTCTTCTGAGAGTGAGGCTAGCACCAGCAGCACTGTCTTGAGGCAGAGATCGAGGAAACAAAAGCCTTCTTATGTTTGGGATTATTTTACTTTTCCAGAAGGCCAGCAAAAGGTGAATGCACCCTTAGTTACTTGCAAGCTGTGTAAGCGTGTACTTTCTAGAGGTAATCCTAACAGGAAGTATTCCTTTGGGAATCACACCATGAAGAGACACCTCCAGGATGTACACAGAAGGACACATGGTCATCTTTTTGGAGGTAACTCTTCAGAAAGACGAGCCAGTACATCCACAGCAGCTCAGCCTGGACCATCATCTGCAGGGCTGACTCCTTCTTCTGCAGGTCAGGTGAGCCCTTCATCTGTGGGGGGATAATCTCTTTTTGCTGGCCCTCTGGAAATGAACCTTCGATTTCGGAAGGTTGATATTCATTGCACATTTTGTAAAGGTCTAATTTGTCATAGGGAGACCAGTGTTTCCCTAGTGAACAACAAAATAGATCAGCACATTTGTAGCTTTGAATGATTTTCCCATGCTTCCTTTCCTCTGTCCCTGCATGAACACAACGGTTCTTTTAAGAGCCAACCTTATCTTTCATCTTTTTTTTACATATGTTTTTTAAAACCTTTTTTTTTTTTTTTTTACCGTACGCGTACGGTGCGCGTACCTTTTTTTTATTTTTTAAAAAAAACACTAAAAATCAATTATCACATTACAAGGTCCTTGAGAGACTACAATTATTATTATTGACTTACCATACTCACTCAAAAAAATATTTATTCATTTGTTTTTTTTAAAAATAGTTTTAAAAATGGTTGTAGTTTTCGAAAATTTTCTATATCGATCTGAAAAAAAAGAAAAAAGTATTAATATTTTTTTAACAATTTATAATACAGTATACATATTTACATTTTTTTCAAAAAAATATTTTTGCCTTATTTTTGCTGTTTTCAGAATATATTGCATTTCACTATAAATTGTGAAAGCAATTGCATTCATCATTTTACAGCGGGCAAAAAAAAATAACAATCTCAAAGATTGTATTAAAAAAGCCCAGAATCTCTTCTCACTTAAACTTATCATTACAGAAATGCATATTATTCTAAAAAAATATCATCTAAAAACAATACTTATTTCTTTAAAATACCGTCTGATATGTTTGTTTCAGAAGTATAATCACAATATTATATCTCAAATAACTCCAAAATACATCTGATTTCATTTCCTTTAGGCCAAATAGTATTTTTTTTTTTTTTTTTGGAATAAATTTCCAAGGGAAATCCATTAAAATTCTAAAGTTTAATCTGTCCAGATCTCACCGATTCTCTGTAACATTTTGGTTCACAAAAATTTTTTGAATAATTTATTTAGTCCACAATAGAATTGCTTACTTTTCCACATGGCCAAATAGTAATTTTTTAAATCATTTTTGAAAAAATTTCCAATGGCAGTCCAATAGCATTCCAAAATTTAAAATGTGCAGAAGTTACCGATTATCTATAAATTATTGGTTTTTCAAAATTGCATTAAAAATTAAAAAAGTCCACATTACAATTGGTTATCTTTCCTTTAGGCCAAATGATAATTTTAAAAATATTTTTTCTACAAAATTGCAATGGTAATCCAGTAAAATGGTAAAATTATTTTGTCCAGATCTTGCCAAGTCTCTCTAAAATTTAGGTTTCAGGAAGATTAGATAGGAATTTGCTAAATCAAAAGGCAAACGTTGTTTGAAAATCAATTGGGAATCATTACACAGTGTCCAGCCTTTTTCACATTTAGGATAAACTGTGTAATGTCCAGAAGTAACAGTAGGTCCATCATGGAAAATTATTGCAACAGTTACAAAAGTTTTTCCTGAAATTGATAATTGCTGTCCTGTAAACTTCTTTATTAAAGTATCCAATTTTGAACCATCAGCTCTACATCGTTGCATCATTAAAATTACATACTGTCCGTATTCCCTTAAAATTAATGTTGAAAACATGTCAGAATTACACTCACCACATTTCATGCTATGATTAGCATCTTTAACTAATTTTGCAAAAGTGACTGTTTTACTCTCTGGCAATGTCAAATAAATAAACCTTTCATTATCAACAATAGAGCCACATATATTATAACAATTATCACAACTATGTTCCCATTTATAAGAGAGACCAAAAAAAATGTCAATGGGAACTCCTTCTTCTTCCACTACCTGAAGAAAATACATCAAAAATTCGTGTGCATCTTGCTGTTCATTTTGAGAAAACTGTGTTCGTCCTGAACATACATCTAAAAGTTTTCTAATATCAGTAGCACTTTCTATTTGAGTTGTATCTTTACTCAGCTTTTGAAAAAGGAGACTCAGCTCTGAACAGAATCTTTTTCCCTGATTTACTATTATCTGCTCTTGCAAACTTTCCAGATAAAATGCAACATTCAGCACTACATTAGCGTAGCAGTTGACACCAGAGCTATTTTCAAAATGACATCCTACAACCTGTTCTTCATTGTCCTTTTTCTTTTTGCTTGCAATTACATCACTCCTCTTTTTTTTCCTCTTCTCTATATCTTCATTACAGATATTCTCATTTCTCCTTTTACGAGAAACTACACGTTTCTCCAACACAGGATACTGACCTAAATGAGGAGCATAGCTTCTTCTTAATCTATTATACTCCTTTACACAGTTTGTATCAGCACTAACTTTTGAGTCATCAAAGTCTATCATGAATAAACCTGATAATGTTTTGACTCGTGACAAAGCTACATATGCCATACCTTCTTTGAACACAGTTGAACCAATGTTCACAAATGCACAATCTACAGTCAATCCTTGAGACTTGTGGATAGTTACAGCATATGCTAGAGAAAACGGAAACTGCTTCCTACGTACATATAAGTCTTTCACAAGCATAAAACGAACTGTACAACGACAAATATCTTTAACTTCATCTATCTGATCAAATTTTATCTGTAAACATTCAATTCCTTCTTTTTTCTGATAATTAATAAAACCCACAACTCTTCCCATCGCTCCATTCACTAAGCCTTTCTCAACATCCAAATTTCTCCTTAAAAATACTCTACAGTTCATGCAAACATATAGATTTTTTTCTAATCCTGCTGTTTTGGAGATGTTCTTCTCTAGTGAGTCCAATTTATTTTTCAGTTTGCCTGTTACTGTGACAGTAATTCTTCCATCCTCAATTTTGTCCACTGCTTTCAATTTCCTGATCTCTTCCTTTTCCAATTTCAAAAGCTCCTCATTAAATATTGAGCATTCACGTAGAGTTGGCATTAAGCAGATGACACTTTTGTTTTCTGCAATATTCTTGTATATTTTCTCTGCAACTATTTCTTCCTTTGGAAATAAATTATGTAGCAGCCGACTCTGTAATGCTTTTTTCCCAACTTCTGTGAGTAGTCCAATTCTGATATCTTTCAGAATACTTCCATATTCTTCATCGTTTGCTTGCCTCATATTAGTTGTAAGTTCCTTGTACTCAAAGAAGGACCAAATATTTGTATTTCCAATGCTTCCCAATGACTTCTTCGTGTCTTCATGTGTCACAGTATTAAACACTGGTTGTCCTTTAACTGGAGTAAGTTGCAAAAGATCCCCAAAAACTATGACGTGTTTTCCACCAAATAACACGTCATAGTCTGTCTTCAAAATTTGCTGCATTCTTAAATGCACAAAGGCAAGCATTAAGTTTGATACCATGCTCACCTCATCAATAATGAGAACTTGCATCTTCTTCAATACTCTTGAAACTTCCAAGGATGCTTCTCCAGTTAGCTTGTTGAATTGTATTTTGTTCTCATGCTCCACTGGTAACATTAGCAAACGATGTAAGGTGATTCCTTTTATGTTATATGCTGCTAACCCAGTTGGAGCAGTAACCACACAAGACAAAGTAGAATCCGTTTTTTGCTTTAGGTAGCTTCTGATGACTTTAATTAGGAAACTTTTTCCAGTGCCAGCTTGTCCGCTTACATACATCCTGATTGGATGAAATGATGTGCATGAGCACTCTTTTTTTATATGTAGAAATCCGTGATCAATTTTGTTTTTGATCTCTTCATAAATGTGTTGCTGCTCTTGATTCAGTTGTCTTTCCAAATTTTGTAAGTCTATAAATTCTTCTTGAGCTTGATTCATAGCCGTTTCCACTTCATTCATGGCTATTGATGCTTCATTTTCAACGATTGGTTGTCCTAGGGGATCTTGACTGTATGTTCCTGAACTTTGGCTGTCCTGAGAACTGTCTCTAGCTATTTCTGCTGCAATTGTAGTTTCCTGTTCAATTTCTTCATTTAACATTTGCAGATAAGTTGAGAATGTACTGCATTGTATGCTGTCTTTGCAAGCATTAAAAGAATCTTCATAGCTCTGGAATTCTCCCAGTAGTTCATCCTCTGTACGCCATGGTTTAAACAACTGTAAAAGAGCCAAGTAGTAAAATTCTTTCTTGTCGGTTGTGTCGCAACTCAGCTTCCGGTGATTTATCAAACTTCCTTTGGTTTGCTTCACCAAACATCCTTCTTCACCAACAACTTTATATTTTCCACTGTTGATGTCTTCTGCAGCTTTCCGTGAATAAATGTAGTTCTGCAGCACTTCATAGAGACACATGTTCTCCAGATGATGACTTCTCTTGGGATAATATGTGTCCAACATGTTTGTTTTCAATATATCTGTACTTTCTGGGTCATTCTCGGCCAAATATTCAATTTCTCCAACAGATTTCAGTACCCGATTTCTCATTGCTGCAAGGCCTAAACTTGCCCAAATTATTCTTCTTGACTTCGAGTAGAGACTTGCAGAAGATAACCTATCTGAACATTCGTAGGATCCAATTTCTCGATGCGATAACATCTTCAAACTGAAACTGTACAGCTTCTTACTGACAGTCTTCTCGTGAGAAATCTCTTCCCACATTTCCTTCAATTCTGTTTTTTCTGATTTCGTAATGTAAGACGTTACATATCGTGCAACAGCAATGGAATTGTCAGCTACATACTGTATATCCATGTTAGCGTTCCACATGGATAAAATGACTGGGTTGTAGTCATTTATATTTTTTGATTCTTCTTTTCTTTTAAGGTTGTAGGTATTCTTAGGTGATTTTCTTGTGATAGTATGTCTCACAGCTGACATAAAACTGTTGACTCTTCCATTTGAAAGAACAGGTCTAGGAAATCCAAATCGACATTTAGTGTAGTATTTTTCTTTGCTCTTGTATTTCCGTCGACAGTATTTTCCACACCGATGACTTTGGAAACGTAGAACTTGCTCCTTTAACTTGTTCTCTTCTTTGCTTTTTGGTATACCACATGTTGCATATTCTTCAATGTAAGATAACACTGCTTCATCAGTATCTGTTCCAAACTTTGGGGCATCCTTGATCCACAGCAGCATATGAATATGAGGAGCACCTCTTGCCTGGTACTCTTTTCTCCAAAAGAAATCCACTACTTCTCCAAGGGGTGGATTTTTTTTATTGCAGATGAAGGACATCATAGCCTCAAATCTATGATTGAAATATCTGCAAACATTAACCGGATCCAATGAGCACAGTTCTCCTGCTGTCTTGTATTCGATGTTTTTAATGTTTGAATTGGCCTCTCGTAGAAAATCCAGTAAATCATCCCAAGCGTACTCGGCACAGCTTAGGGTAAGGAACCATGTTGGTGTTCCTAAATTGCGTAACATGCATTTTAGTTCACCATGGCGTCGGTACCAATATTCATTTGTCCCACGCTGACAAGCCATCAGATTGATCAGTTGTGTTTCCAAATGATCATCTCGGTGCTGCACTTTCTCCATAAAATCCTTAGCAGACACATTTTGTAAATGTACTCCACTTTTTAAAATGTGATTTACTGCATAAGACAGTGCAGACAAGTCGCTTTCAAATAAAAGATGGAACAAATAAGGAATACTTTGTCGAAATCTGGGATCTTCAGCATATAGTCTTGTAGTCCGATACTCTGAAGCTGGAATCTGTTCTGGACGTTCATCGTATCGTCCTCCTTTTCCTTTAGGAAACAGCTGGGGAAAACATCGAGCTTCCAAGCTCTCCTCCCATACACTCACGGGATTTCCTTTTGCTTTCTTCATCTGAAAGAGATCAATATTGTCTCCCATAACTTCTTTCGAATGGAGAGGATGTATGCTAAAATGTTCATAAATTTCTTCTTCCTTTGACTTGTCCACTTTTTCAATTTGTCCAGTTGGTGTTTCTGTGTGTTCTTGAAAATCTTCTTCTTCTTCTTCTTCTTCTATATAAATTGATTCATACCATTTGTTATTTTTTTTCAAATACAAATTTGCTCTTTGTACTTTCCGCACATCTACCAGCTCCTGCCAAATCTTCTTATTCTTTGTAGGTACACCATTAACCAGAATAATTAATGGTTCAGTTTCCAAAGTATCCGCATCAATAGTTTCCATATTTTTTTTCAAATTCAAGGGCAAATACACCACTCTACCTTTTAAACCTCTCAGTAAATCTGAAGGAGGTAATTTACCAGTTTTGGGCTCCATACGTACTATGGTCTGGAACGGATGAACACATTGAATGAGTATAGACTCATATGTATTTAATTCAGAAAGTTCAGCAGGAATAGCATCCAATTCTAAATTATTATGTACAGCTCTGGTCGGCATTCTATTTTCCTCTAACTTGTTGTAACAGTATTTACAAATACGCTGATCTTCACCCAATTCAAAACAATTTTCAAGAAATATATATGTGGCAAAATCCATCCACTTATAATTATCTTCATTTTCACTCTTTCTGTAGAGATCAACATTCCTAGTTTGTTTTCTATAATGAGTTCTGCGGCAACAAATACAAGTAACATTTGGTCTTTCATTAGAGACTATTGCAAATTTTGTTATGTGATCATTAAATGTGTTACTTACAGAGGGTTCTACATTCTCTTCCACTTCTGCCTCATTTACTGTGTCCTTCTCTGCACTGTTTTGTTCAGGACCAAAGTAACAAAACTGAATTTCATCAACAACCTTCTCTACATCTGATACCGTTCCTCGGAACAGAGCCCTATTCAATTCATTTAACTTTATTGCTGGACTTTTGGCAAAATACAACCGTCTCACAAACTTTCTCATTTCAGTATGATGAACAGCCAGCATCCTAAAATGATGGAAAACACTATTGCACACTTTTCTAGATAGACAAGCAAGAGAATGACCCTGCAAACCAGTATTCTCTCTCACTCTGCATGGATCCAGACTTTGAAGCACCTTAATCTTTTGTTTTACACTTTTTTTACTATATTCTCTTAGAAACTCTCGAAATCTGTCAATAGATTCCTGACGCACAGTGCAAATACTACTACAATTCCAAGTGTACACTGGGGCTTTAGGACGTCTCCCCATTGCCTCATCTGCCATCACTTGTACCTCATCTCTTGGAACCATTATCTCCTTCTCCATTATGCAACCATTTTTTACTTCGTATGAACGACCTCTGGTGTCAACTGCATGCAGCAAACTATTACTTTGAAAATAGCTCACTACTTGAACTATGCATCCACTTTCCTAAAAACACTTTACAAAAGTTTGTTCTGTTCACTACTCTTTTGCTTTTGCTTTGTGATTTCAGTACATTAACCATTTTATCTAATGTACGCATCCTATTCAAAATTAATATGAATAGTTTCCTTTTTAATTCTAATGCTTTTGCTGCAATGGCTTCAATTTCTTTTTTTCTCTTGTAATATTTTGCCTTTTGCTTATATTTCTTTACATCCTTTATCAAATTGGACATAACTCTTCTCTGAAACATTTTTCTACGTATCTCTTTAAACGCTGTTTTTCTGTTTATGTTAAACTTTTCAATTGCAGAAGGTATATTTGCATTAACTAAATTCTCAATTTTTTGCTGTTCTCTATGTTTTGTTACATTTTTCCGAGGACAGACATTTTGTACATTTTTCGTTGTTTTGAATATTTTGTTAAGAAATTGTTTTTTCTGCTTACCAGAAGATTTTTTCTTTTTCCCAACATGAGCATCTTCTACTAACTTTGGTCCTCCAGTTGTCTTCAAATATAGTTTTTTTTTTAGCGTTTTTTGAGCTCGAGATTTTGTAGGCATCTTAAATTTTGTTCACTGTTCTTCAGCAATACCTGAAAAAAACTAAAAAAAAAATCCTTTATTGTATTTAAATATATTACTACATTTGTTTTCACAATAGTCATAAAACAAAATTTCTTTGCCAATTTGAATGCACACAAACTGCTCTTTTTTTTGGGCAAGTGAAAATCTCTTTTACAAACTGTCACATTATGAAACCACTTTTCAGATTTTTTAAAAAGCCCATGTCCACAGTGCTACACTCCAGCAAGGGCAACCAGCCTTAGTGAAGCTCAATGTATTTGCATTACAGACTGAAACCTGAAAACCCCACTCGCTTGTAAATACTTTGCATGACTATACACGGCAAGCACATGGGTGTGTGCTAAGACTCTGCTTCTTCCCCCAAAAATTCGCTCCCCCTTTCCATCTAATGCAACTGTGAAATCACCAGAGCAAGACGCAATAAATCTCTGCCTATAATTCCTCTATGCACACAGAGTCATGTTTTCACATTAGTCCCAAAACGAAATTTCTTTGCCATTTTGAAAGCACACTTACTGCTCTTTTTGTTTCGGGCCGAGTGAAAATCACTTTTACAGACTGACACGTTATGAAACCACTATTTTTGATTTATTTAATTGCACGTGTACAAACTGTTTTTTTTTCAGACCACCACCATGTGCATTCTCTGTGACTGCCTACACTCCACCAAGGGCAACCAGCCTTAGTGATGCTGAATGTATTTGCATTACAGACTTAAACCTGAAAACCCCACTGGCTTCTAAATACTGTGCATGACTATACATGGCAAGCACATGGGTGTGTGCTAAGCCTCTGCTTCTTCCCCAAAAAATTCGCTCCCCCTTTCCATCTAATGCAACTGTGAAATCACCAGAGCAAGACGCAATAAATCTCTGCCTATAATTCCTCTATGCACACAGAGTCATGTTTTCACATTAGTCCTAAAACGAAATTTCTTTGCCAATTTGAAAGCACACTTACTGCTCTTTTTTTTTAGGGCCAAGTGAAAATCTCTTTTTACAATTTGAAATCACTTTTACAGACTGACACATTATGAAACCACTATTTTTGATTTATTTAATTGCACGTGTCCAAGCTGTTTTTTTTTCAGACCAACACCATGGTGCCAATTCCGATCCGGTAAAAACCGGGTACGAACCGTCGGACGGAGCCTTTTCTCCGTCCGACTCGTACCCGGTGCGAAATCCATCCGAAAATGCAAGTACGATTCATACGGAAACACCATTTCCGTACGATTCGAACAAAACACCGACCGAACAGAAACTAAACACAATTCCGATCCTGAAAGGAGCCGACGTGACGTCGGTACGCATCCAGCCTACGTTTCACGAACCAGGAAGTACGATTCGAACCGACGTCATCCCGCACGGAAAATATTTACCGGCTGCCAAAAACTGCCGGGAAATCAGGACGACACACGCAAGGAGCAGCTGGACGCGACGAACAGACATGGACCCGAACCTACGTGCCATCCCTGCCCTCCTAGCAGTCCACCTGGCGTACAGGAACCGACGCAGACGCCGCAGAAGGTCAGCACAACAACCAGGGGCAAAGGGGGGGGCAGGGGCAGGACACACAACACCAACACATGGTACCAAATCACACATGGCCTGGACATACCTGACCATCAGGGCCTGGTCACTTCCAGGGGGTGGGGGCAAGGCCAGCAACGCAAGCGTCCGCCACAACGGAAGTGGATGGTCACGCGAACCGGTACGTACCCTACCCAGGCCGCAAGAGCGTGGGTACGGAACGTACCACGCGTCCCCCTACGTCACTCCAACAATAGCGGTACGGCCCGTACCCACGTCAGAAAGGCCTTGGTACAGCTCGTACCAGCATTGCTGGGGTCATGTAGGGGTACGCGTGGTACGACCCGTAGCCACGCCCCCAAGGCCTGTGTACGGTGCGGACCCCACGGCCCGCAACAATGGTGGGACGCACCGTACCCACACACCAAAGGCATGGGTACGGCCCGTACCCAGGCACGCAGAGCGTGGGCAGGGGTATGTACGGACCGTACCCCCACCCGTGGAAGTACGGCCCGTACCCCCACCCGTGCATGTACGCCCCGAACCCCCACTCGTGTATGTACGCCCCGAACCCCCACCCGTGTATGTACGCCCCGAACCGCCACCCGTGTATGTACGCACCCAAGCGCCACCCGTGTATGTACGCCCCGAACCCCCACCCCACCCTGGTATGTACGCCCCGAACCCCCACCCGTGTATGTACGCACCCAAGCGCCACCCGTGCATGTACGCCCCGAACCCCCACCCCACCCTGGTATGTACGCCCCGAACCCCCAGCCGTGTATGTACGCACCAAACCCCCACCCGTGTATGTACGCACCAAACCACCACACCAGCCGTGTATGTACGCACCAAACCCCCACCCCAGCCGTGTATGTACGCACCGAACCACCACCCGTGTATGTACGCACCGAACCACCACCCGTGTATGTACGCCCCCGAACCCCCACCCCAGCAGAGTATGTACGCCCCGAACCCCCACCCGTGTATGTACGGACCGAACCCCCACCCCAGCCGTGTATGTACGCACCAAACCACCACCCGTGTATGTACGCCCCCTAACCCCCCCCAGCCGTGTATGTACGCACCGAACCACCAGCCGTGTATGTACGCACCAAACCCCCACCCGTGTATGTACGCACCTAACACCCACCCCAGCAGAGTATGTACGCCCCGAACCCCCACCCGTGTATGTACGGACCGAACCCCCACCCCAGCAGAGTATGTACGCCCCGAACCCCCACCCGTGTATGTACGGACCGAACCCCCACCCCAGCCGTGTATGTACGCACCAAACCACCACCCGTGTATGTACGCCCCCGAACCCCCCCCCAGCCGTGTATGTACGCACCGAACCACCAGCCGTGTATGTACGCACCAAACCCCCACCCCAGCCGTGTATGTACGCACCGAACCACCAGCCGTGTATGTACGCACCAAACCCCCACCCCAGCCGTGTATGTACGCACCGAACCACCACCCGTGTATGTACGCACCGAACCACCACCCGTGTATGTACGCCCCCGAACCCCCCCCAGCCGTGTATGTACGCACCAAACCCCCACCCGTGTATGTACGCACCTAACACCCACCCCAGCCGTGTATGTACGCACCGAACCACCACCCGTGTATGTACGGACCGAACCCCCACCCCAGCAGAGTATGTACGCCCCGAACCCCCACCCGTGTATGTACGGACCGAACCCCCACCCCAGCCGTGTATGTACGCACCAAACCACCACCCGTGTATGTACGCACCAAACCACCACCCCAGCCGTGTATGTACGCACCAAACCACCACCCGTGTATGTACGCACCAAACGCCCACCCGTGTATGTACGCACCAAACCACCACACCAGCCGTGTATGTACGCACCAAACCCCCACCCCAGCCGTGTATGTACGCACCGAACCACCACCCGTGTATGTACGCACCGAACCCCCCCCCAGCCGTGTATGTACGCACCGAACCACCAGCCGTGTATGTACGCACCAAACCCCCACCCGTGTATGTACGCACCTAACACCCACCCCAGCCGTGTATGTACGCACCGAACCACCACCCGTGTATGTACGGACCGAACCCCCACCCCAGCAGAGTATGTACGCCCCGAACCCCCACCCGTGTATGTACGGACCGAACCCCCACCCCAGCCGTGTATGTACGCACCAAACCCCCACCCGTGTATGTACGCACCAAACCACCACCCCAGCCGTGTATGTACGCACCAAACCACCACCCGTGTATGTACGCACCAAACGCCCACCCGTGTATGTACGCACCAAACCACCACACCAGCCGTGTATGTACGCACCAAACCCCCACCCCAGCCGTGTATGTACGCACCGAACCACCACCCGTGTATGTACGCACCGAACCCCCACCCCAGCAGAGTATGTACGCCCCGAACCCCCACCCGTGTATGTACGGACCGAACCCCCACCCGTGTATGTACGCACCAAACCACCACACCAGCCGTGTATGTACGCACCAAACCCCCACCCCAGCCGTGTATGTACGCACCGAACCACCACCCGTGTATGTACGCACCGAACCCCCACCCCAGCAGAGTATGTACGCCCCGAACCCCCACCCGTGTATGTACGGACCGAACCCCCACCCGTGTATGTACGCACCAAACCCCCACCCGTGCATGTACGCACCGAACCTGCTATAAGAATGGGGTGTGCAAAACACCCCCAGCAGTGCCCAGACACAGGAGGGGTGGGTGCAGGGTCCTCCCAGCAGTGCCCAGACACAGGAGGGGTGTGTGCCTATCACTCCCAGCAGTGCCCAGACACAGGAGGGGTGTGTACCTATCACTCCCAGCAGTGCCCAGACATCGGACAATATACCCCATCAACAAGTTCAGTGACCTACAAGGGTGATACCCCAGATGCAGGCGGAGCCATCGCTGAGCCAGCATGGCTATATTGAAAGGCAACCCTCACACATCCAGGAAATGTAGACACAGCACAGCACAGCATTTGGGAGACACCCTGCAGGAAAAATGGCCTGGGCCACAGAGGACGGAACACACCTTGGGACAATGTCACCATACAGTGAGAGCAAACATGACCAAATACCATTTGCAGAGACCTTTGTGATGGCACGCAGATGGCAGGGTACACCCCATGAGCAGCACACTCCAACATTTCACAGACCCCTAACACATTATCACCACCCCAACGCAGGGAGCACCAGCACCAACAGCAAGTCCAGGAAAGCATCAGTGTGCAAAACAAAAAGAAAAGGCTTTATTCAGCAGGAAAATATATCAGAGAAAATGTCCACTATGTACAAGGGCCATGGGCCAGCCCAGCAGCAATGTCCGGGGGGGGGGTACACATCGGGACGTGTGTCCCCTAGCTTGCCTGCACAGTTCACAAGTCCATTTCATCCACAGAAGAGGGGGCATCAGGGGGGAGGGTGGAAACAGGCACCGCAGGGACAGGAGGGGAAAGGGTAGGTGTTGTGGGTGCAGGGAGGGATGAATCTGCCACAGGGGGGGTGCCAGCGCCAAAGGTGGAGGACAGAATGGCGCTGCACACGTCGGCAAGTTCCCCCAGCGACTCCCCCGTACCCAATCCAACCACAGGCCCCAAGGAGGGGGGGGGGGCAAAGGGATGGGTCGCAGCGCCACTGGGGGAGGGTGTGGACAGGGTGGGGGACTCAACTCCCCTGGCCGGGTCCCGCCTCCACCGCTTGCGGGGTGGTGTCATCCTGGGGCTGGGGGGCACACTCGCAGTGGATGATGCTGTCACTGACTGTTGGCCAGGAGAGCTAAGGGGAGTGGATTTGGAGGGAGTGGGTTGTGTGGAATGCGGACTCCCACTGTGGCTGCGTGTTCTACGTTTCCCCCCCGACCCAGTGGGTGTGCCTTCCTCACCCTGTGTGTGCGTGACAGGAGGTGTGCGCTTCGACTTCCCTGGTGGTGTGGTGCCTGTGTCTGTTGGGGTGCGTGCACGCTGACGTCTGGATGTGCGTGGGACAGGCACGGGAGTGGGAATTGTGGATGGGGCAGGGGTAGGGGGTGTTACGCAGCGCTGCAGGAGATCCAGTGCTGCAGTCAGTGTGGAGTCTATGGACCTCAGCAACTGCCGTTGGTCAGACTGCGCAGCCGACATGCCCTCCATGTATGCCTCCATCTGGGTCAGCACCTGGGTGTGGGCATGGAGGACATTTAGCATCGCAGTCTGACCAACCTGCAACTGCCTCAGGATGTCCACAGACTCCGCACTCACCGCAGCAGTGGTGACAGGGGCAGGGGGTGCGGTGCCTGGCAGGAAGGAGACATGTGGGGACCGAGCACGGAGGGAAGGGCCACGAGCATGTGGGAGGCCGGTGATGGAACCTGAGGTGGCGGGGGGATGTGGAGGGCTGCCATCAGCTGGGGGGGCAGACTCCGCCACCTCTGGGAGCTCAGCCTCGGACCCGTCTGCGTCATAGTCTGTGTTGGCAGTCAACAGGTCCTCCGCCTCACTCCCTTCGGCCTCCGTGCCACTCCATGTGCCAGACAGGACAGCACTGCTGGTACTGGTGCTCAATCTCTCCTCCCGGTCCGTGCTAGTGTCTCCTTCCGTGTCCCCCGGCGATGCTGTGGGCAAGGTGAAGAGACAGGAGAAAATCAGACACCTGTACACTTATGTCACATGAGTCAAATATACATAGGTCACATTGCATAGCCTGAAAAGCAACAGGAGTAACACCTACAAAACAATGTACACATGTAGGCCATGGAACACACAGTTTTTCTACCCACCATGCCACTGAGACACAATGGAGATCATGACACAACAGCAAATCACTGCACCTGAAATTTTAGAGAGGAGTCAGCCTCTGGGGACAAATGTGCACAGCACCTGCACCACACTGCGTCGTCAAAAAGGGATGAGCATGAATCATATCCATTTACTCTTGCCGCATGCTGCAAAGGCAATACATGAAACCAGGCCACACATGACAGGGTCACTGCACCTTGAGCGTATGTCCAGTCAAACATCACACACAGGCTAAACCCAGCAAGCAGGATGAAGCTTCTGACATGTAGGCCTTGTACGCACAAACCACCCACACCTGAGACAATCTCATTGAGACGGAGAAAGTATGTACACCTCTTACTCTGGGATGGAAACACATGGCCTCCACTAATTCATGACTGTAAACACACAGCCCCTGGTGGCCATGTCCACACATCATTGACAGGCAAACATCATCAGATTGTCTCAACAACACACACAGGTAATGCCCACTGTGAGTATGCACAAGCAAAATGGGTCCCCCTGTACAGTGGACACATGTAGCAACCTGTAGGTCCTAACAGTTGAGCCCAGGGTACAATGCCACCCTACGCAACCCATGGCAAAGACACAGTGAATGGCCATATTGTTGGATGACGCACATGATACCTAGGAAGAGGTGCCCCAGGGCACAGTAGTGCCCACACTCCTCCATGGTCCAGGATGGACATGACTGCAAATTAAGCAACCGTCCCTGCACTTAGCAGGCCTCCCACTCAGGCACATCATGTCAGAGGGCACACAATTGGACATGCATGCTGGAAGGCTGTACATTTTGGAGACACACCCCTATGTCGTGATTCACAATCAGTGCCAAGTGACATGGACACCACAATGACTGAAATTGGCCATGGCACACGCAAGGTCCCCATACCTGTGGCACATCACCCCCACACATGATGCTGATAGCATAGGGCACCTGCATGAACTGCCTGCATAAATAACCTTGTGCAAGAGTGGCGACAGACCAGGGAACACATTTCAAGGAGGGGAAGGGAGGGAGTGAGAACAGCACTGTGCTACTTTGTGGAGAAGTTGACGCACTGCACAATCAAACCCTGGCAGTGTATCCATGCAACTGCACACTTACATTGGCTGGGGACACACAACTGACACACATGTACCTACCCCCTTCCTGCTGCTGCCTCTCCTGTAGGCGCCTGTCCATATCGGGGAAGACCACCGCCAGCACACGCTTCTGGATGTGGGTCAGACGACGGCGGCCACGGTTCTTACGGCTCTCAGGTGAGTCCCCCAGCAGGAGCCGTGCAATCCTCCTCGTCCAGCACCGGATGTCCTGCCAGCGTTTCCTCACCTGAGACAGGCTCCGCCTCCGACCCTCTGTACCCCTCACGGCACTGACGGCTTCCCTCCAGATCTCCCCCTTGGCAATGGCGCCTACCTGTGAGGATGCAAAAGAGAGAATACATTAATCCACATGAGCAAAGACACAGAGACACACATATAGAACAATCCTCATTATGAACAGGCCATGGTATGCATGCAACTAATTGCACCTTTGTCATAGGGACATTATCCACTGTGGAAGGCCAAATGCACTACGTGCCAGTGGAAGCACACGGGTGGCATGAGGGGTACCACACACTCACTGACCAGGGATCACACTGTGCCTCACAGGCTACACCAGGATTATGTACAGCACCTCACAGCAGTCACCTGCCCCAGCACACTGATGCTACCTCAGCAGAGTACACAGACACACACAGGTACAGGACAATCACATGGCATTGCCAACTGCGGGTACACACCTCACTCTGCCCATGTGCCAGTAGACGGGGGTGTCACAGGTGTGGGGCTGGCTCAGCACGGCATGCACACAGCACTGCTCCCTGCTCACATCCGATGGCCAGGCCATATCCATCCCTCATGCTGCTTGTGTGCAACACTCCCCATATGCACTCACCCACATGACAGGGGACTAACACACACACCAATGTGCAGGGGACGAACACGGCCTTTGGACACTCACAGCACAGGTACACTGAACAAACACACATCCATGGGTACTGACACCTGTCACACTGGGGGGAACACAGGATCACATCAGGACTGTGGAAACAACATCCCCAGGAGGAGTATGCAGGCAGAATGTGGCATGCACCTTGCATTCATTGTCACAGTAGGCACTATGCAAGTGAGGAGTGCACACAGGAAACACAGCATGCTCTGCATGGGTGACATGAGGCCTTCCACACCCTGGGACCCACTCCAAACAACAGTGCATGTCTGTCACACATGGACACAATGCCAGAAGTCACTGTCACACAAAAGGGGCACAGTCTAAGCTAGTGGAGTCTGCACTCACCTGAACCCCTGGTCGACCATACAGGCTCTGGAACTGTGGGAGGATCACATCTATCAGGGCAAGGTTCTCCTCCTGGGTGAATGGCTGTGACCTCTCCACAGTCCTGGACATGGTGCCAGAGGAATCACTATCAGCAGCAGTGGTCATGGATGAATGGATGTGCAGGCAAGTGCTCTCTCATGGGACCTGGCTGCCTTATATATGCCTGGCTGGCCTGTTCATGTATAGGAGTACAGATTGATTGGTCAGTCACATTAGCATCCTACGTTTCATCCAATCCCTTCAAACCTACCCCAGTGTGTGGCTTTGCATGGTTTCAGTTTTGATAATGATGTCAAGTCAACATCCACATTGCAACAATGTAGATTCTTTCAAACTGACTTCTGCTGTGCACCTGGTGCTCAAATTCAAAAATTTAACTCAGTCTCCATGGCAACCATCAGGCATTTAGGCCCTTATACTTGTCCCTCATGTGTCCCCTATGTGTTTTCATACATTTACACACAGGTACGGTGCGTTCCACGCCCTAGGGCACCCCACAAGCAGTGATACCGACCGTACATGCGCTTGTACGGTCCGGATCACAATATGGGCGCTGGCGTATGCGTACGCCACAGTAGTACGGACTGTACACGCGCTTGTACGGTCCGGATCACAATATGGGCGCTGGCGTATGCGTACGCCACAGTAGTACGGACTGTACACGCGCTTGTACGGTCCGGATCACAATATGGGCGCTGGCGTATGCGTACGCCACAGTAGTACGGACTGTACACGCGCTTGTACGGTCCGGATCACAATATGGGCGCTGGCGTATGCGTACGCCACAGTAGTACGGACCGTACAAGCGCGTGTACAGTCCGTACTACTGTGGCGTACGCATACGCCAGCGCCCATATTGTGATCCGGACCGTACAAGCGCGTGTACAGTCCGTACTACTGTGGCGTACGCATACGCCAGCGCCCATATTGTGATCCGGACCGTACAAGCGCGTGTACAGTCCGTACTACTGTGGCGTACGCATACGCCAGCGCCCATATTGTGATCCGGACCGTACAAGCGCGTGTACAGTCCGTACTACTGTGGCGTACGCATACGCCAGCGCCCATATTGTGATCCGGACCGCACAAGCGCGTGTACAGTCCGTACTACTGTGGCGTACGCATACGCCAGCGGCAATATTGGCCCAGGGACCCTATACACGCGCTCCGAGCGTATGTACGGTGCGTATAACAACTGTCAGTGGTGACAGGCGGCACACAGACAGGAATGGAGCGGACAGGTATTGCCAAGGGTGGACACCAATGCATTGTCTGTGCAATACCACCTGTGTGTGACACAGGTGTGTCAGGATGTGATGTGGCACTTTACCCCTGAGGTGTGGGCAAAGCACATGTACGATGAGCTGTGTACACATGTCGTGTGTGATGGTGCGCATTGTACCACACATCCCCTGCACTCCTTTGACATGTGTGCATGTCGTACACACTAGTGGAGCCATGAGTCACTTGCATGTCCCAGTCACGGACACCCGCACCTGTCCCCTGATGCCAGGTACACGGAATATTACATATGACACGTGTATGGCTGCGTTGCATGCTGCAACCATGTCATGTGTGTGGCATGTCTTTCCATGATTTTGCTGTAGGTGTGTGATTCAATGTGTCAGCAGTTGCTGCTGCCAACATGTGTCTGTGTGTCGATGGGCATGGCACACTGTTCCGCACACCAGCCCACATATGTGATTTGCCATGAGGTGTGTATGTATCCAACTACACGGAGTATCAACACAAGTACATATCCACATGCTCCCTATGTATGTTCTGTCTCGACATGTACTCCTCAAAGGCAATGTGTGTGGCCTGTCCTATTCCTATGACATGTGACCAGTGCATATCGCATCCAACTACCTGTCTGTACCATACGCATACTACCTCTGCACATGTGTGGATGTCTGTGAATCCTGTGATGCGTGTGCATGTTCACTTACACTGGCCCACAGCTAGTCTCATGCCATGTCATCGTGATCTTGCCCCCCTCCGTTAGTGGCTGTCCCTTGGTAGGAGTGTAACCTGACTGGCGTTCGTGTCCAGGAACTGTGGCACAGACCTGACTCACAACGTGGCATATGTGTATTGGCTGTGTAACATGTGCTCAGTGCATTGACGATGTTGTTGTACAGTGCTCACTCTTAGGTGTTCCTTCCATCTCACTGCAGGGCTCCGCCTCTCCCTCGACGTATGCCAGACATTGCTGCCCTGCATGAACGGGACTGTATACGCCGCTACAGATTCAGCCAACGGTTGATTGATGAGTTGACTGGCCGGCTGGAAGCACAACTCCTCCCGCGCCACAGGTATCCAAGTGCACTGACACCCAAGTTGAAGGTGATGGCAGCCCTACATTTCCTTGCCACGGGTACGTTCCAACATACCATTGCTGATGTCGGGGGCATGTCCCAGACGATGTTCAGCCGTGTTCTGCATGATTTCTTAGAGGCCATGTTGGTTCACCTGGATGAGTACATTAAATTCCCAAATCGTGAGCAGTTGACAGATGTCAAGCGTGAGTTCTATGCCCTGGGAGGGATGCCCCATGTCATTGGGTCCATAGATGGGACACATGTTGCGTTGGTACCACCACAGGCACAGGAGGTGGTGTATAGGAATCGCAAACATTATCACTCCATTAATGCCCTTGTGGTGTGTCTGTCCAACATGGTGATGGTCTGTGTTCGCTTTCCAGGATCAGCACACGATGCCTTCATCATGAGGCGTAGCAGGGTGCCAGAAATGATGCTGCAGCTGCGGAACGAGCGAGCATGTATTGTTGGTGGGTAGACTCTGGCAGTTCAGTGTTTGGCGTCATCTTCCAATCTCACTGCCTGTGCTGACACACTTCTGTCCATGATGTTTCCTTGTAGGGGACGCTGGCTATCCCAACATGCCATGGCTGATGACGCCTGTCCGCAACCCCAGCACGGCTGCCGAGCACCTCTACAACAACGCACATGGGCGGACCAGGAGAGTCATTGAGAGGACGTTTGGACTTCTGAAGAGCCGATTCCGGTGCCTCCACAAGACCGGCGGAGCACTCCCATATGCCCCGGTGAAGGTGTGCAAGATCATCATCGTCTGCTGCATGCTGCACAACATGGCAGTGGAGGAAGCTGTTCCACTCATACTGGATCAAGATGACCAGGACCATCCACCCGTGGAGGATGAAGGGCTTGGTGACGGGGCAAGTGATGTGGAGGAGGAGGAGGCTGTGGAGGACATGCGGAGTCGGCTCATACGCAACTTCTTTGCTTAGTGGTGAGTTCCAGTGTCTGAGTGTGCACGCATTGGGCCGTGTGTGGCATGTGTTGCAATGTGTGTGTCCATCTGCATGTCTGCCAAGTGAGTCAGTGGTGTGTATTGAAGTGTCACTCAAGTGATGGCGCAATGGAAGGATGTTGTCTGAGGGTCATCATTGTCACCTGTCATGTTAACAACATGATACGTGTTAAGTACATGCTTGCGGATGTGCTCCTTTGTGCTGAATCCTTGTGTGTCTCTCTTCCACAGGTCCATGTGCATGCTGTCTGCTGGTGGCATTGTTGTGCTCCTGCTACTCCTCATGAACACAGCGACATGTGCTGATTCAGCGTCACATGCACGGGCAAGTGTTGAAATCTCCTCAGGGTAAGGGATGCCTCACGTCGTTTTGGGTGTGTGAATTGTTTGTAGTCTGTGTGCACTTCTCCGGTTCATGTGTGTTCCATTTGCATACATGGTGATCCTACATGGGGAACATGACATGGGGCAGGCTTCACCTGGAGCCATGCTCAGACTTGGTGACTGTCATGTGGCAGGGGATTGGGGATTGTGATGAGGCCATCATTGTGTGTAACACTGGCCTCGGAAACATACAGGTTGCACCGGGTTGACATGGTGTGTGATTGCCCCATCAGGGCCTCAATGGTGTATAGCGGCCTCTCCGTGGCAGCAGGGGGTGTTTAGCTGTTATCCGTCACTTGTGTGCCAGGTCAATGGGATGCCAGCATCTGTGTTGCAATGGGGGGTGCCAGTGTTGCTCCCACATGTACATCCACATGACCTGTGTATGTGTTGACAGAGTATCATTGTCATTCCAACACACATGACTAATAAATTTGTCCCTCTGTCTCCAAGGTGCCTCTTCCCTGTCAATGGTGCCCTGTTGCCACTGTGCGTGCCGCAGGTCTGGCATAGTTTTCATAGGTGGTGCATATGTGTCTATGTGTAGAGTGACAAGATGCTAGGGGTTTGTCAGGGAGTGGGAACTGTATTATGCACAAGATGCACAGTTCCATCCACCTCAAGGCAAGAGAGACCATCCCCCAGGGAAACTACAACATCTGTGTAGAATCCTACCCTGCAGTCTACGGACATGTGCCTCACGACTCCCATGGTACTTGTCCATATCCGGAGTGCATCTGCACAGCTCTGCTACTGCGTCGGGCAACCAGGCCACATCAACGTCCTAACGGGATGGGGGGAATGTTTCACAGCCAGCTGCAGGATGACCTTCTAGATCCACGCCCACACTCATGATGCAGCCCACAACCCCAACACAACCATGTGGCACAGTGATCCTAAACTGCATTCTGGCATCTCCATGCATCCAACCTTGGCCTAGCCACCATTCTCAACATCCGCCTGACGCAAGCATGCTGCACATTGTAGGGACACATGTCTAGACATACCTGGGAGCGGCAAGCCAGGTCACTCCACATGATCCCTGACCTCTGCGCATGACTGTTGCTCCCCTGAATGTGTCTGTAGCCACAGTTGTGCGGGAACCACTCAGCTGGTTGGGCCCAGCACAGGTGAGTTTGGTACTCCATGTCTGTATCAGATGAGACATTGGGACCCATGTGTGTCCTGGGCAAGACTGCGACCCCACGGTTTGGATGGTTGGAGTTAATTCTGAGATCAGGCATGCTTTGACTGTACGACACACACATGTATTGTAATAATGTAGAATCACGGCATCATCTTGTAAGTGTGATTAATTTATTTGTGGTGGGGTACGGGTTTGTGGGGATGACAAGAGGTGCACAGCGGGAGTGTAGAATCCAAAGTTCACTGGGGGAGTTGGTATCCTTGTCGTAGCAAAATGTCAGAGTCCATGCCACAGTCTTCGTCAACATAGGTCAGACAGTGACCAGCAAGTCCATGTGGCAGAGAATGTCATGTGCTGCTATTGGGCCAGAGGGCCAGGTGCCAGGCCAGGTGACCTGGGAGATGGTGATGTTCTGCTGACTCTCACAGTCTTTTTCGTGGACGACCCACCTTCCTGCGGGGACCCTCGGAAGCAGTCCGTGACGATGTCTGTGACGCTCCGTCGGATGAATCCTCCTCCTCCTGATCCCTCCCTGTGTCTGGTAATGGCCTTCGCCTGGTGCCACAGGGAGGGTTGCCCATGTTGTCGGCAATCCGACGGAGTACACCGGTCATTTGGGTTTGCACCGCCACGAGCTCAGCCTGTCTATCCTCCATCCTTCCTTGGTGTTGCAGTTGACAGGCATGTTGCTGGGACTGCAGGGTCTTCATCTCCTGGAGGGTCCCCTTGATGTCATTGAGGGTGGACGCAATCTGGTCCATGCCCCTGGTGTCACGCCGGTATGTATCCAGGATGTTGCTGACCTGGGACACTACCGGGTCCTGAGCTGCCTGGTCAGGTTCGCGCCTCCGCCGTCCTCCACTCCCGCCACCCCTGCCCACGTGCACCTGGCCTGCCGTTGTGGGTGCATCGGGTCTCCGGGACCCCTGAGGGATGGCATCTGCGTTGCCGCCTGCCTCCTCCTGGGTGCCCGGAGGACCGTGTCCCTCCTGGGCAGACTGGCTGGGTGGTCGTGTGCGGGCAGGGCTCCTGGACGTCTCCTGGGATGTGGCAGGAATGGGGGTGGTGGTTGGCACAGTTGTACCTGACGCAGGTGCTGCAGGTGGTTGGACACCAGAGGGGCCAGGTTGGTCTGGGTCATCCACGGAGTGGTGAGAGTCATCGCTGGCGGTGGGGTCATCATCCCGCGGAGCCTGGTCCTGTGTGACTTCCCCCCCAGTGTTGGGGGGTGTTCGTCGACGTTGACCTGTGTGTGAGAGAGACAATGTTAACAGTGTCACATGTGGCATCCATGTTGCATGCATTTCTGATTTGGCACTCTTCCTCTGGGTAGTTGGATCTGTCCTGCATTCCTCTCACAGTGCACTTGTGCATGGCTATGTCCCTTGGCCACAGCTGTCAGGGCTTTACGCATGTGTGAGACACAATCTTAGTTGATGCATCTATTTGGGTACACAGTCAGCAGTGTGGTGTGCGGGCGTAGCGAGCCATGCAGAGGCGCCTTACGTGTTGCACTGTACGTGGCCAAATGGTGTTTTGGCAAGGCAATTTGATGTTGCAGGTAGGGGACTGAAGCATTTGTGACAGGGTTCTTACCGACACGGTGGGTGGGTATACTGGGTGTGTGGTTAGGTCTGTGCCTGCAGCACGGATGGACTCGTGCACAGATTGACACATGGACCGGTCTTCATCTACGGAAGGGGGGGTTGAGGCACTGCCAGACCTGGTCTGCATGCACACAGTCCACCGGCTGACGAGTGGACATGGCCACACCACCCAAGGGTGATTTAGTCTCCCTGTGTCTCCCTTCCTCCCTCCCTCTGTCACCCTCCTCCCTCCCTCTGTCGGTCTCCCTCTGTCACCCTACTCCCTCCCTCTGTCTGTCTCCCTGTGTCCCCCCTCTGTCTCCTTCCCTCTCATTCCCCCTCTCCCTCCCTCTCTTTGTCACTCTCTGTCACCTCAGGCCAGCTTCCTGGGCACACACAGTTAGCCGGTCTTTGAATGGCCATTGGCTTGTTCATGTGAGTTAGTCCCTGTTCTCCGGGCACCCATTGGGCAGTGTGTCTGAGTGTAGGCTGCTGCTGTGGCGGTGTGTGCTGAGACTCTATCAGAGCGATGCATCTTCATTGTCTGCTGTTATGTGCAAATTGTGCCTTCAGACCCATGGCATCCTGCATGGCAGCCATCATTTGCAGGCAAGACAGTACTGTGTGGGTACACACAGTTTGTATGGCTGTGCCCTGGGCCATATGGGCTGAGGGCATTGTTGTGTGCTTGTGAGTTGCTCAATGTTAGTTTTGCTGCCCCCACTCCCAGCATCGACCACATCCTGTGTTGTGTTGGTGTTTTGTGTGGCCTGTGACTTGGCATGGCCCTGATTGATGCATGGGGCATGGAGGTGCCAGTGGCATGTGTGTGTTTGTGGAGTGTTGTTGTGTCCGGTGGTGGCTTGGGGGGGGTGGCATGCATGATTGATTGTGTATGGCATCCCCCCCATGTGAGGTGAGTTGTTTGTGTACTCACCAGGGTCTGGGAGTCCTGGCAGTCCGTGTAGTCCCTCCACCGCCAGCGTGGACATCACCTTCTCCTCCCAGGGATGGTATTGTACCGGTCTGGGGGGCGGCCCTCCTCCAGTGATGTTCCCCTGGTTGTGATTGTCAGTCATCTTCCTCTTGACCGTCCTCCGCAGATCGTACCACCTGGATTGGCACTCGTGCCTGGTCCTTCTGGTTGTCCCAACAGCATTCACAGAATCGACGATCCTCTGCCACATGGCGGTTTTTTCGGATATGCTGGTCTGTCTGACCAATGTCCCAAAGAGCTGTGGCTCGACTCTGAGGATTTCGTCGACAAGGATCTCCAGCTCCTCCTTTGTGAACTTTGGATTCTTGGTGGTGGACATGGCGTGGGGTGTGGTTGTGGGGGTGTGGGTGTGGATGGCTGTGGGTGTGTGGGTGTGGTAGTGGAGGTGTGTGTGTGAATGTGATGAGGGGGTGTTTGTGTAGGTGGTTGTGTGAAGGTATGCAAGTGTGAGGTTCAAGTATGGTGGTGTGGGTCGTCTGTGGGCTCTGGCAGCAGTGGGTCTGTTGCAAAGGCTCATGGTTTGTGTGTGTGGTCCATTTTTATTGGTCCATTTGTGGGTGTGGCTGTGTTTGAAATTTGTGTGGGTGTGTTATGAGGAGTGATTGAGTTTTGGGCCTCTGTTTGGCAGTTTGGCAGTTGCAGGTGAGTGTATGTGATGTTTGTGGGGTTGTTGGGCCTGTTTGGTGGTGTGGGGAAACTCTACTTGACTCTCCTTGTGTAAATATGGTTTGTCCGGGTTCAGTACGTGTTTTTTTGGCGTCAGTACGGTCCGTACATGCACTGGTGGGGGTGCGGTCCGTACATTCCCTGGTGGGGTGGTGGTTAGGTGCGTACATACACGGCTGGGGTGGGGGTTTGGTGCGTACATACACGGCTGGTGGTTCGGTGCGTACATACACGGCTGGGGGGGGTTCGGGGGCGTACATACACGGCTGGTGGTTCGGTGCGTACATACACGGCTGGGGGGGGGTTCGGGGGCGTACATACACGGGTGGGTGTTTGGTGCGTACATACACGGCTGGTGGTTCGGTGCGTACATACACGGCTGGGGGGGGGTTCGGGGGCGTACATACACGGGTGGGTGTTTGGTGCGTACATACACGGCTGGTGGTTCGGTGCGTACATACACGGCTGGGGTGGGGGTTTGGTGCGTACATACACGGCTGGTGGTTCGGTGCGTACATACACGGCTGGGGGGGGTTCGGGGGCGTACATACACGGCTGGTGGTTCGGTGCGTACATACACGGCTGGGGGGGGGTTCGGGGGCGTACATACACGGGTGGGTGTTTGGTGCGTACATACACGGCTGGTGGTTCGGTGCGTACATACACGGCTGGGGGGGGGTTCGGGGGCGTACATACACGGCTGGTGGTTCGGTGCGTACATACACGGCTGGGGGGGGGGTTCGGGGGCGTACATACATGGGTGGGTGTTTGGTGCGTACATACACGGCTGGTGGTTCGGTGCGTACATACACGGCTGGGGTGGGGGTTTGGTGCGTACATACACGGCTGGTGGTTCGGTGCGTACATACACGGCTGGGGGGGGTTCGGGGGCGTACATACACGGCTGGTGGTTCGGTGCGTACATACACGGCTGGGGGGGGTTCGGGGGCGTACATACACGGGTGGGTGTTTGGTGCGTACATACACGGCTGGTGGTTCGGTGCGTACATACACGGCTGGGGGGGGGATTCGGGGGCGTACATACACGGGTGGGTGTTTGGTGCGTACATACACGGCTGGTGGTTCGGTGCGTACATACACGGCTGGGGTGGGGGTTTGGTGCGTACATACACGGCTGGTGGTTCGGTGCGTACATACACGGCTGGGGGGGGGTTCGGGGGCGTACATACACGGCTGGTGGTTCGGTGCGTACATACACGGCTGGGGGGGGGTTCGGGGGCGTACATACACGGGTGGGTGTTTGGTGCGTACATACACGGCTGGTGGTTCGGTGCGTACATACACGGCTGGGGGGGGTTCGGGGGCGTACATACACGGGTGGGTGTTTGGTGCGTACATACACGGCTGGTGGTTCGGTCCGTACATACACGGCTGGGGGGGGTTCGGGGGCGTACATACACGGCTGGTGGTTCGGTGCGTACATACAGGGCTGGGGGGGGGGTTTGGTGCGTACATACACGGCTGGTGGTTCGGTGCGTACATACACGGCTGGGGGGGGTTCGGGGGCGTACATACACGGCTGGTGGTTCGGTGCGTACATACACGGCTGGGGGGGGTTCGGGGGCGTACATACACGGGTGGGTGTTTGGTGCGTACATACACGGGTGGGGGTTCGGGGCGTACATACGCGGGCGGGGGGTGGTGGGGTGTTCGGCGCGTATGCGGGCACATGTCTCCATGGTTGCTATGGGAGTTCGGTTCGGACGGTGTTTTTTGCGTACGGTTGTGAAATGGGGAGGACGGGAGGGATCGTACTTGCGCAGTCGGACTTTATTTTTCCGCACGGTGGGTTTCTCGCCCGGGGACGTGTCGGTGACTTTTCCCGACCCGAGGACGTGTGGGGAAATCTTCCCAATGCGATTCGTATGGACTTTTTTCCGTTCGAATCGTACTTGGCAGTTTGTACGCTACTTTGACGATTCGGACGGAAAAAAATCCGGATACGAGTCGGACGGGGAATTTTTTTACCGGATCGGAATTGGCACCCATGTGTATTCTCTGTGTCTGCCTACACTCCAGCAAGGGCAACCAGTCTTAGTGATGCTGAATGTATTTGCATTACAGACTTAAACCTGAAAACCCCACTGGCTTCTAAATACTGTGCATGACTATACATGGCAAGCACATGGGTGTGTGCTAAGCCTCTGCTTCTTCCCCAAAAAATTCGCTCCCCCTTTCCATCTAATGCAACTGTGAAATCACCAGAGCAAGACGCAATAAATCTCTGCCTATAATTCCTCTATGCACACAGAGTCATGTTTTCACATTAGTCCCAAAACGAAATTTCTTTGCCATTTTGAAAGCACACTTACTGCTCTTTTTTTTTCGGGCCGAGTGAAAATCACTTTTACAGACTGACACATTATGAAACCTTTTTTAAAAATTTATTTAATTGCACATGTCCAAGCTGTTTTTTTTTCAGACCACCACCATGTGTATTCTCTGTGTCTGCCTACACTCCAGCAAGGGCAACCAGCCTTAGTGATGCTGAATGTATTTGCATTACAGACTTAAACCTGAAAACCCCACTGGCTTCTAAATACTGTGCATGACTATACACGGCAAGCACATGGGTGTGTGCTAAGCCTCTGCTTCTTCCCCCAAAAATTCGCTCCCCCTTTCCATCTAATGCAACTGTGAAATCACCAGAGCAAGACGCAATAAATCTCTGCCTATAATTCCTCTATGCACACAGAGTCATGTTTTCACATTAGTCCTAAAACGAAATTTCTTTGCCAATTTGAAAGCACACTTACTGCTCTTTTTTTTTCGGGCCAAGTGAAAATCTCTTTTTACAATTTGAAATCACTTTTACAGACTGACACATTATGAAACCACTTTTTTTTCTTTTATTTAAATGCACATGTCCAAGCTGTTTTTTCAGACCACCACCATGTGCATTCTCTGTGACTGCCTACACTCCACCAAGGGCAACCAGCCTTAGTGATGCTGAATGTATTTGCATTACAGACTTAAACCTGAAAACCCCACTGGCTTCTAAATACTGTGCATGACTATACACGGCAAGCACATGGGTGTGTGCTAAGCCTCTGCTTCTTCCCCCAAAAATTCGCTCCCCCTTTCCATCTAATGCAACTGTGAAATCACCAGAGCAAGACGCAATAAATCTCTGCCTATAATTCCTCTATGCACACAGAGTCATGTTTTCACATTAGTCCTAAAACGAAATTTCTTTGCCAATTTGAAAGCACACTTACTGCTCTTTTTTTTTAGGGCCAAGTGAAAATCTCTTTTTACAATTTGAAATCACTTTTACAGACTGACACATTATGAAACCACTATTTTTGATTTATTTAATTGCACGTGTACAAACTGTTTTTTTTTCAGACCACCACCATGTGCATTCTCTGTGACTGCCTACACTCCACCAAGGGCAACCAGCCTTAGTGATGCTGAATGTATTTGCATTACAGACTTAAACCTGAAAACCCCACTGGCTTCTAAATACTGTGCATGACTATACATGGCAAGCACATGGGTGTGTGCTAAGCCTCTGCTTCTTCCCCCAAAAATTCGCTCCCCCTTTCCATCTAATGCAACTGTGAAATCACCAGAGCAAGACGCAATAAATCTCTGCCTATAATTCCTCTATGCACACAGAGTCATGTTTTCACATTAGTCCTAAAACGAAATTTCTTTGCCAATTTGAAAGCACACTTACTGCTCTTTTTTTTTAGGGCCAAGTGAAAATCTCTTTTTGCAATTTGAAATCACTTTTACAGACTGACACATTATGAAACCACTATTTTTGATTTATTTAATTGCACGTGTACAAACTGTTTTTTTTTCAGACCAACACCATGTGCATTCTCTGTGACTGCCTACACTCCACCAAGGGCAACCAGCCTTAGTGATGCTGAATGTATTTGCATTACAGACTTAAACCTGAAAACCCCAGTGGCTTCTAAATACTGTGCATGACTATACATGGCAAGCACATGGGTGTGTGCTAAGCCTCTGCTTCTTCCCCAAAAAATTCGCTCCCCCTTTCCATCTAATGCAACTGTGAAATCACCAGAGCAAGACGCAATAAATCTCTGCCTATAATTCCTCTATGCACACAGAGTCATGTTTTCACATTAGTCCTAAAACGAAATTTCTTTGCCAATTTGAAAGCACACTTACTGCTCTTTTTTTTTAGGGCCAAGTGAAAATCTCTTTTTACAATTTGAAATCACTTTTACAGACTGACACATTATGAAACCACTATTTTTGATTTATTTAATTGCACGTGTCCAAGCTGTTTTTTTTTCAGACCAACACCATGTGTATTCTCTGTGTCTGCCTACACTCCAGCAAGGGCAACCAGCCTTAGTGATGCTGAATGTATTTGCATTACAGACTTAAACCTGAAAACCCCAGTGGCTTCTAAATACTGTGCATGACTATACATGGCAAGCACATGGGTGTGTGCTAAGCCTCTGCTTCTTCCCCAAAAAATTCGCTCCCCCTTTCCATCTAATGCAACTGTGAAATCACCAGAGCAAGACGCAATAAATCTCTGCCTATAATTCTTCTATGCACACAGAGTCATGTTTTCACATTAGTCCCAAAACGAAATTTCTTTGCCAATTTGAAAGCACACTTACTGCTCTTTTTTTTTCGGGCCAAGTGAAAATCTCTTTTTACAATTTGAAATCACTTTTACAGACTGACACATTATGAAACCACTATTTTTGATTTATTTAATTGCACGTGTCCAAGCTGGTTTTTTTTCAGACCACCACCATGTGCATTCTCTGTGACTGCCTACACTCCACCAAGGGCAACCAGCCTTAGTGATGCTGAATGTATTTGCATTACAGACTTAAACCTGAAAACCCCACTGGCTTCTAAATACTGTGCATGACTATACATGGCAAGCACATGGGTGTGTGCTAAGCCTCTGCTTCTTCCCCAAAAAATTCGCTCCCCCTTTCCATCTAATGCAACTGTGAAATCACCAGAGCAAGACGCAATAAATCTCTGCCTATAATTCTTCTATGCACACAGAGTCATGTTTTCACATTAGTCCCAAAACGAAATTTCTTTGCCAATTTGAAAGCACACTTACTGCTCTTTTTTTTTTCGGGGCAAGTGTAAATCACTTTTACACACTGTCACATTATGAAACCACCATGTGTAACTACAACAAAAACAATTCCCATTTCTATTATTCATTTCTTAAGTTACCACATACATCCCCTCTCAAACTCTAAACTCACCTTTAAAATTAGTTAGTTGTGAAAGAAATGTGACACTCAAACAGCAGATTATCAGAGCCAGGATCTCTGTTGTGTTCACCTCTCTCCTCTCAGCAGAACCAGATAATGGCAAACTTTCCCTCTATTTTTCCACACATATACATGTAAGTTTCAAATCTCAGTGCTTCCCCCTTTTTTTCAAATGTAATCACACATTTCTATTGGTTGAAAACCAACCCTTTTCCAAAAGTACCCTGCCCCCAACTTGACTTCTGCCTAGTACCCTTCCCCCAACTTGACTTCTGCCTGCTACCATAGCAACAGCTCATGGAACACTGCTGTGTGCAGTTAGGTCAGAAGTTCGACACACAATGTTTCAATTCCACAGAGCAAGAGTGCTTGACTTTTCAAACCTTACAGCAAATCCATAGTACTGTTCTTTGGTTACACATTTTTTTGTACCAATACAAAACATGCTTCTATTAATTTTCACATACAGCCTAGTTTTTATTCTAGAATGGTATGAAACAGCCAATCAGTTCTTTTTGTTTTAAAAAAATATGTATGCCTCCATTTCCAAACTGTCTTTCTTTTCATATTGCCATTCTACTGAAAGACACCTCCTGAGTGCATCCAGTTCTCCTTTGAAGATGTTCACAGTGTGGATTGTAGGGCACAGCTATGTCTTCTGGAGTGAAAAGTTTGCAGAGAAAACAGATATGGTGAGAGACCTTGCTTTGCCAAATGTAGACATTAAATGGATTGGTCAGAGAGGGTTAAAGTGGCACCAATTGATGCCATTGGTGAAATCCTTCATTCAAATCCAACACCCTGACCTCATAATAGTGCACTGTGGTGGCAATGACCTAGGCACTTTGACTGGGGTAGGTCTGGAAATGCTTATGAAGGACACCTTTGCACAACTGTTTACACTTTTCCCTAAAACTGCCTTTGTGTTTTCCAACATATGCCAAAGGCAAAAATGGAACTGGTCCAATCATTTCTGTCCACAGATTGACAAAGCAAGAAAGCACGTCAACAAATCTGTTTCTGCTTTCCTCCGTGACTATGGTATGGGTGCCATTTACCACAACAACTTGCGTTATGACATGCAAGACATTTATAGAGGAGATGGTGTGCACTTCAATGATGAAGGGAACAGAGTCTTCCTCTTGAAACTTAGACTCTGCATCGGTACTTACTTGTAGGTACCACTAAAAAAATGACTTCATAAACACAACAGCTCTTTTTAGAGCTCCCTAATTTCTAAACTCTTAAATCTGCTTTTCATTTATCTATTTTTATTTTTCTACCGTACGCTTACCGTAAGCTTACCGTACGCGTACCCCGTGATTTTTTTTAAAATCAATAAATGTTTTTTTTGTACTTTTCTGTCCTTCTTTGACCCCCTTACAAATGTTAGGGGGTCTGTAACTCTCCACATTGCCCCCTTTCCTTGTTTTCACTCTTTTTTTTCAGAGTGAAATGCACAAAATGGCGGCCGCCGCTTCCTGGTTTCGGCCGATTCGAATGTTTACTAAGATCTAACAGCCAATCAGAATCGCGCTCGCGCACGCCGCCGTACGCTTACCGTAAGCGTACGGTAAGCGTACCGTAAGCGGGCTCAGATATATATATTGATTTAAAGGCTATTTTCTCAGAATCTACTGAACAGATTTACACCAAACCTACAAAAGGCACTTCCTTGACCTAGGGACTACCTCTCTGCCAAATTTTGAGTAATTCTGTTCAGCCGTTCGGGCTGTAGCTCGTTCTAAAGGTCCTATGGAAAAATGCATGGGAAAAACGCGTTTTGGGACCCCCCTTTTATCTCAGCCCCCGCTTGACGGATCCCCCCGAGACTTTCAGGGTAGGAGCGGAGCGTAGCGCCCCACCTATTTTGAGAAATTCGCGAGGATTCGTCGACCGGCGCCAAAGTTATTCAAAATAGAATGTTGAGGTTTTCCTATGGAAACGTGGTCCTAACTATAACTACCTACTGGCGACCGCCAGTAGGTAATATATATATATATATATATATATATCAAAAGCCAGTCCCGATAAAGACGAAGGCTGTCTGTTAGGACGGTCCGTGTCGGGGGTAATCGGCAACCCCAATTATAAAACTCCTCACACTTCTTCTCCAGAAAGTATACACGGACACCAGGGAGATTTGCAGTTTTCAAAATCGGTTTAACGGACTGCACATACAAAGCGTTTCAGCTTTCGCCTTGTTCGCGATAAATCAAAAGTTTTTTTGTGTAAAGTTAAACACAATTCATAAACGCAAAATAGACAACAGACTCTTTGCACCAAAAGAATGTAATGCAAAGGGTTGGTAAAATGGCGGCCATCTTAGCCTAGTGCAAAAATTCACTCAGATAGTATAAATAGCCCAATAGCATATCTAAGAATACAATACACGCATAGTAGCATGTATTAAATTACATCAGATTATCAAAATAACTGTATATCCAGTACAATATTGGATAAAGGGTACAGGCTAGATTGCGCTGCCATATTGGCAATCTACAATACACCATAAGATAGTATACAAGCATTTGGCTTATCCATGACAAGGTTATCATTTTGGTTGGGGTGTATACTAATAACATCAGTTCATCATTGTAGGTTTGCCCACTGGGGCCAAATGCTTGTATACTATCTTATGGTGTATTGTAGATTGCCAATATGGCAGCGCGATCTAGCCTGCACCCTTTATCCAATATTGTACTGGATATACAGTTATTTTGATAATCTGATGTAATTTAATACATGCTACTATGCGTGTATTGTATTCTTAGATATGCTATTGGGCAATTTATACTATCTGAGTGAATTTTTGCACTAGGCTAAGATGGCCGCCACTTTAGCAATCCTTTGCATTACATTCTTTTGGTGCGAAGAGTCTGTTGTCTATTTTGCGTTTATGAATTGTATTTAACTTTACACAAAAAAACTTTTGATTTATCGTGAACAAGGCGAAAGCTGAAACGCGTTGTGTGTGCAGTCCATTAAACCGATTTTGAAAACTGCAAATCTCCCTGGTGTCCGTGTATACTTTCTGGAGAAGAAGTGTGAGGAGTTTCATATATATATATATATATATATATATATATATATATATATATATATATATATATATATATATATATAAATTCACTGAAAAAACCATAGGTTTCACACAAGTTATAGTTAGCTGTACATTTCACTCGTAAAAAACCAATGAAATTCCACGTTATAGTTAGTGCAGGCAACTATAACTCACGCGACCGCAATCCTCTGCTGATGACATATGTGTCTTTATGAAAAAAAAATATTTGTAATATATGTATAGCTAAAATTTTATGGAAGAAGACATGGGCAAATAAGTGTCTAAATACTGTATTAGCATCAGCAGAGGATTGCGGTCGCGTGAGTTATAGTTGCCTGCACTAACTATAACGTGGAATTTCATTGGTTTTTTACGAGTGAAATGTACAGCTAACTATAACTTGTGTGAAACCTATGGTTTTTTCAGTGAATTTGCAAGGTTTTTTAAATGCTAATTCCTAACTATAACGTGTGTGAAACCTATGGTTTTTTCAGTGAATTTGTACGTTTTTTTAAATGCTAAGTTACTTTACGCCGTTCGTGCCGTGCGCGCCCACTTCACGCAGTTCGTTCCGTGCGCGCACGGTGCGCTTCGCACACCGCGCGCCCACTTTACGCAGTTAGTGCCGTGCACGCACGGTGGGCACGCGGTGCGCTACGCGCACCGCGTGCCCACGTTACGCTGGATGGGCCATGTACGCACGATGCGCTTCGCGCACCGTCCGCACACGGAGGACATATTATGCGCTTCGTTGTGAAAGGTTATCTATTAAATGTTCAGGTGTTTTATATGCCATGCACAAAAGGTGCCCTGCGGGCATCTTTTGGACACGGGGGGGGGAATATGTGGATTATTTTTTTTTAATTCATTTTTTGCCGTACGCGTACGGTAAGTGCATTCAGCGTTTTAAAAAAAAAAAAAATATATATTTTTGGCCTTGGGGGTCCTTCTGGGACACCCTAACCAAGGCTAGGTGGTTAGGAGCTGTCTAGCCTGCCCCTTTTCATGTTATCCAGCTTTGTTTTTCCTCCCCCCCTCAGAGTGAGAGAGAGAAAATGGCGGCCGACACTTCCTGGTTTCGACCGATTCGAATGTTTACTTTGATCTAACAACCAATCAGAAACGCGCTCGCGCACGGTAAGCGCACGGAGCGCTGCCACAGATATATATATTGATTTAAATGCTATTTTCTCAGGAACTACTGAACAGATTTACACCAGACCTACAAAAGGCACTTCATTGACCTTATGGCTACCTCTCTGCCAAATTACAAGTAATTCTGTTCAGCCGTTCGGGCTGTAGCTGTGTCTAAAGGTCCTATGGAAAAATGCATGGGGAAAACGTGTTTTGGGACCCCCCTTTTTTCTCAGCCCCCGCTTGACGAATCACCCCGAGACTTTCAGGGTAGGAGCGGAGCGTAGCGCCCCATTAGTTTTGAAAATTTCGCGAGGATTCGTCAACCGGCGCCAAAGTTATTCAAAATAGAATGTTGCGGATTTCCTATAGAAACAAGGTCCTAACTATAACTACCTACTGGCGACCGCCAGTAGGTAATACATATATATATATATACATATATATATATATACATACATATATATTTAATAGATTTATAGGAACACAGTCCCCAGCACACGCAAAATTACAATCCACATATAGTTAAATGCCAGTATTGACACTCAATGTCTCTTTTTTTACTTGAGACAGATCTCTGGATGGGTACATCACTGAAAGATCAGACATCAAATATCTTAAGGGGATCTGTCTGAGGAACTTACTAGGCCCTAACTACCCTATTTAACAAATGGATGCTAACTGGTTAACTCCGCATACATTGAGGTTCCACAAAGGTGGCCATGGTGCTGTACGTAAGTTGGCCTGCAACAAAAAGAAGCAATTTGAGGGCCCTTAGAGTAAGATATACACAATTACTTCTGATATAAACTGTAACACCAAATGTGTTGTTTATATTATTGAATGTAAATGTGGAAAGAAGTATGTAGGTAGGACAATCAGGGCCCTCAAAGAAAGAATTGGTGAGCATATGAGGGCCGTCAAACAAGGTGTTATAAGATATCCCACCTCCTCATATATAGCGCCTTGTCCATCCCAAGACAGGAACAGGGACTTTTCATTATTTGGGATTGAACACACACAAAGGCAACCTAGAGGGGGAAATAGGGAACTGGCCTTAGACAGGTATGTGATCTGTACGAATTGCAATGCAGGCATGGATACTTTCTTTGTTGATATTGATCGAATCTAGCAAGATATTTGCACAATGTATTTATATGTATCAGTCAGGTGTATGACCGTTACGAAGTACAATTCAGGCATAGATAATTCTCATTGATGTAATTGATTGTTGAATAATCTGTTTCATTTACATGATAGGGATGCCCTTGGGTCTGCATTTAGAGTGCTATACCCAGCGGTAGATAAATTTTTCTTTGCTAAATCACCTCATAGCAATTGACTTAATGGCCCTTTTTTTACTTGATATTATTAGATGCTTTTGGAATTTATGGAAGCTAATATAGGCTTCACTTCACTGTGATTAAGATGAACTATAATTCTAAGTGGGTTGTGACTGCATTAGTTAAACCAGAGCATAGTCACTTCTTTATAGTCATTCATAATAAACATTGTGAGAAAAGCTGCAATAAGCATATATACTTTTTGGAGACAGTACATACTGGTAGTTGGGAGTGACAGTTTTTTACTTTATTGTGAGGTGTTATTGAACTCGAGACGTTCTGAATATGTTTCAATAATATAGCGGTTACCGCCGGCTGTACTTTACAAGATGGTGCCCGGGTTGGTACTCACTGGGACATCGGTCCCATTTCTATGTCTCCTTCCTGCTTACTTCGCAGGGGCTTTTAATAGTTAGCAGTAGAACGCAGATTCCCAGATTGAGAACATACAGACTGAGACAGACTGAAGGACAGTGTTTATGTCCCAGTAAGAAATGGATATGGTGTTGAGGAGAGGACTCTATTTAGTTAAATATGATTATTTATATCAGAAGAGAGGTGCTTTTTTTTAACACGACCCCATATTCTTTTCCTTTATTTTTTGCATTAGGGATGGGATTACCAATATATATCCCGTATTTGGGGCTGTGCTGGACTCCGGTTTATTGTCTGAGAGGACCTCTTTATTACCACATTTTACACGCTAGACAGCTGTTTCGGTAAGCAGACTTTTTGATTTACTTTGCACAGGCGCATTTTTTTGAGGTACTTTTCTGTTCTAGCCCAGTGATTGCTCTATAGATATCCTCTCATTTTGGATTGTAGGGACAGACCGTGAATATTTTATGAACTATGACCGTACACGGGGTGCATTACCCTTGATTGATGACTGGCTAAAATAGCTGTGACGACTCTGCAAATAATACATGGATAGGATTTGGAATTTATATTTCCTTTGTGGCAGAAATATCACCGAAAGAGAAGGAGGTGAAATATGGCACTATTGTTTACATCCATCATATCTGGATGTCAACAATTGGATCGTTTTGATTTTTACTTATTCTCCCTTAAGTATTAATAGGTTTTATAAACGTTATTGACTAGTGTCTATCTTTTTACTTGGGTAATCAGATTCCCTGGCAATGTTATATCAAGTAAGCTTGTAACAAACTTGGTAGACAGTCCATTTTTCAAAGGTGTGTTGTAGTGTTTGTTTTGGATTTGTATCTTTTTGCTGCTGAATTGTGCTTAGCCAATCATCCTGATGGTAGATCTTAGTGTATGGAGAGAAACAAGGAAACCCTATGGGTCAGATGGGACCAAGGGTAGATATATTTTTTAAAAAGAAACAAAGGTCCCTTTCAACTGGGATGGGTATAGTATCACAATTTTTACAATCAAAAATTGGAATTTTCCATGTCCTTAAATAGGGAAATAAATGTAATTTAATAAGCTTTCGTAGGCTCTTAAAGACATGGCTGTTCAATCAGTAATCCTGCGGCTCGGTCTCTCGTTTTTGTCACATGCGCCAAGACACCTTCGGGTATTTGTTTGCGCAATAAAAATCGCGAAATTATAATAATAATAATAATAACAATAAGGCAAAAAACAAGTAATAAGCAGTGGAATAAGTGAGAAAACCGTGAGTAGGTTAAAAGGAAATCAGCCGATTTCCTTACCACAGGCAAGTGACTTAAAAAGTGACTTTTTAGTGTTTGCAGAATTGAGATTATTGAAATTCACAATCAGTATAACATCTCATACTCGATTATAAAATACAACGTATAGTTAAGAGTTTGGAGACGTAAGTCAACGACGTTTCGATCCCCATGGAAGTGGTGGGATCTCTTCAGGACTAAACGATGAATCGAATGCCTGGGAAAGATTGCTGTGCGCGGACAGCGTAAAAGGAAAAGCGGCAATGCACTCCTAGATCTTCAGCCCGTTCAGGAGAATGGGTGCAAGGGTAAAATGCCCCCGATGCAAGGTCCATGGAAGCGGAATGGGAGGAGAGGACGGCGGTAGGTCCGGTGTAGGCGTTGACAATGCTACCGGTTGTGCGAATGAATTATCCCAGCCGGGATAGAGAAGGAGAGCTGCGTCCTCAACAAGGGAGAATCAGCATCTTGATAGGAAGTGTCAAGGGATCGGCCCGAAGGGGTCCGCAGAGTCACGGCAGTGCTAAGAGCTGCTAGTCCTGGCACGGAATTGAGTAGATCTTAGTGTGCACACAGTTAATTGTTGTGAGGGTATAGGAAAGTAGGATCTGCTTTCATGGTTACTCCCACTTTTTTCCTGGTGTTATGCTGTTTTTGACTAGTCTGACTTGGATCCTGCTAGTCAGAACCACAGTCTCTGTGCTTTCTCCCCTAAATTGGTCATGGTAAGTACTTAGGTACATCCCAGATTGGAAACTGGTGTACACAAATAATTCCCTAGTATATGGTACTGAGGTACCCAGGGCATAGGAACACCAGGGGTCTCCCATGGGCTGAAGCATGTTTTTGCGACCCTTGGGAGACCACTCAAACTGTAACTATAGGCCTGCCATTGCATCCTGTGGAAGCTGGTGCTAGCACCACTTATGACAGATATAGGTTTCCCTATATCTGAGGTCACTGCCCTTAAAACCTATAAGTCATCCCTAAGGCAGGCCTTTCAATCCTGAAGGCAGGGTGCTCGTTCTAAGTGTGAAGTGCCCCTGCATGAGCGGGGCACCCCTATAACCTACAGAGTCCATTCTCCCTGGTTAGAAGTGAATCAGCCATATAAAATATAGGGGGCCATGCGTCATTACGTGATGACCATCTCTAAACTGGCTGCATGAACCCTGTCAAGTTTGGTATCAAACATGTTGGAATCATACCTCCCACACCATAAATGGTGTGGGAGGTAAGATTCCATGCACTGTAAAGCTCCTCCGGGAGGCCCTCAGTGCTCCATGTACCAGTCTTCCAGAACCGGACAACAAGCTAGGGCTGCTGCCGACCAGAGACATGTTTCTACCCTTCTGCTGATGAGCCAAGCTTGAGCAGGGATAGGCAGAACAAAAGATATTCTGTCACAGGGAGGTGTGGCCACAGGATGTATTGTATTGGGGCAGGGTGGGGGTGCTTGCCAGCGCCACTGAGATTGCTTGCAGGGCACATTTGGTGCCCTCCTTGCATAGTCCAGTTCAAACCAGTTCAGGGAGTTGTTGGCTCCAGCTCTGGTGCAAAACTGGACAAAGGACATGGAGTATTTTCCTCACTGTCTAGCCCCTCCTCTGGGAGGGACCCCTGAATCGTCCCAACCCTTTCCTTAGGGTACTTAAGGGCTTACCTGCGGGTGGGTCCCTTTGATTCATCATGGGACAAGATTCAGATCAAGTTACGACTTCATCTTCGACTGTCTGGGCACTCTGGACTTCGCTCTGGACACCAAGCTTACAACTGGGAAGAATCCTGCTGCTTCTGGTCTCATGAGCCCTCCTCGTCTACTGCAACATCCATGCCTGTGCTCCATACAGGAACCTTCCAAGGCCTGTGGACATCCAAGACACCTGAAGGAATCTCCCTTGAAGTGAAGGAGTCACTTCCCTGCATCTGCAGGCACCACAACCAATCTAACCAGTCTGCTGCTTCTGGGCTCCTACGGGTTGCAAAATGCTCAGCAACACAGATGATGGTTCTACAACTCCCTGAGGGCCTGCACTGTCATCATACCAAGTTTGAGGCCAGTATCCCTCATCAGAACCGCAGGAACCAAACCCCTGTGCACCACATCGATTTGTTGTTGCAAAGGCTTGTTAGCTCTCTTCCTCAAAGATCTTCACGCTCCAAATAACCCCCACCTGAAACATCTCCTGTGACCAAGATCACCATCCTCACCACATCTCTTACACCGTGGGCCTGCATCTTTGGTGAGCTGCTTGAGGTCCTCTTACGACTCCAGTGCCTCCGTCCTGTGGGTCCTCTTGTGGTTCTTTTTGATTCCAGCAGGCTCCCCTGATTCCTCTGGGCCTGCTCTGACTCCCCTGCTTGTGGTGAGTCACATGAACCTTGTTGGTCACGACACTGCACCTTTTTTGACGTCCATGTTGTTTGCAATTGCCAAGGCTTCTTGGTGCTTCCAACAGACACCGACCCCTCAACTCTCGACATCCGAAATAAGACAGCTCTTGAACGATTCATGGTATTTCTCAGCGCTGCCTGGTCAACACAGCTGCAGCTCCAAAGTCACCATCGAACTCTCCTACATCGGTGGGCATTCGTCTTCCTTGCCTCCTGGTCACGCCTGAGTGGCATACACTCTGTCTGCTCTGCTTGCAGGTACTTCTCAACTTCAATCCACTTTTGGGTTCCACGGGACACTTTCACCTTCTCCAGCAGCGGCATCTTCCTGAAGTTCTCCATTGAGTTCTGCGGCAGTTTCCGCCACCACTTCATAACCTATGCACCCAGCTTCCCTGGTGTAGGTATCCTGGTTCCTAGGGTATCCACAGGTGGGGTGGCTTTCCAACCTTCTGTCTTCCACAGGGTTTCTTCTGGGTCCACTGGGAAGGGTCCTTCTTTAAAATTGCAACTGCGACTTACCCATTGAATTGAGCATGCGGTCGTGTTCTCACTCTGCACACGGCCTCTGTGGGGTTTCTGGTTACTTACCTCGGGTGGTTCCTTGGGTCCCAAGCACTTCTACGTGTTCTGGGTATGGTCTTGACTTGAGTCGAGGTTCGCATACCACTATTTTAGTACATGGTTTGGTCTCCCCCTGGCGACCACTGTGCATTCGTGCTACTTACCTGCTTTATCTTCAATGTATTCTGTGCATTGTGTATTTCTCAGGGTAGACGATGTTTGCATTAGTTAGTGAATGTCTTAAAGTAAATACATATTTTTATAAATACACTGTGTGGTTCTTTTTCACTTAATCTATGCCATTTACGTTCTGGTAAAAAAAGCTGCTTTACACTCCTTCTGGACTCTGCCTGAAGATTTATTTAATACAGCTACCACTTAGAAAGCATTCTAAGGTTGTCTAAGACCACTAAAATTACCATAAGGGTTGTCTGGATTAGTGCAGGATGCCCACCTACATAAGTGTGCACCATATAATCAGTCAGCCTCCTACAGAGGTTAATTATGAAACCGCTATGCATAGTAAAGGAGACCTGTGACATTAAAGAAAATGTGGGACAGGACTGACACTTGGAGAATACTGCATGATATAAATAGGGTCAGCTGAAAAGGAGACATCTCAAAGATTGAGTCCTGTCCTTGTCGAGCATCTTAATGCAGGATAGCCAGGAGCGGCCGGTGCACGTAAGAGCAGTGGGCTGGGTTGGTGGGAGCTCAACGGACAATGACGAAGGAAAATGTAATAAATAATTAATTCTCCCTAGTCGTCGTCTGTTGAGTCCCCTCCACCCTGCCCCACTGCCATTACCTGCACAGGCTGCTCCTGGGTAGAGCAGAAGTCAAGAATACATAGGCATTTCCAGAAAATTATATGGACATCAGTGCCAAACATCACAGAGAGATCTGATAAAAGGAGGATGGTCATACTCGCTGCCATACATCAACGCATGGACATCATGAGGGACAGCCACCAGCCTTGATTGTAACCTCCCTCCCGATCTTAAATCATTTGTCCATAGATGCCATTTAGGGGGTTACTAGGGATCTCAGCTGTGACCCCTGGATTGACCCTTTGGTCCCTGGCACTGCTTTTGTGACCCATGGGCTCAGAGGTGGCAAAATCAGTGCCAAGAACATTGGGGCAGCTTGTCTTTTAAGTGTCAGGCTTCACCCTACTTTTCAGTCCATTCTTTTTATTATGCTTACAGCAACTGTTTGTGTGAGCATGCATCAGTGTGTGTGCATAAAAGTGAGTAAGAGTGAGTGACAGGTAGTCAGAATGATTGAGAATGAATAAAATTGAGGAGCAGATGTATCTAGACTTTGTGCCGGTGCATAGTAAAGCAAAGTAGCATAAACTGGCACAAAGTCCTTATAAACTGATTACTTTTAAGTGCAAAACTTTTTTTACACTAGAAAGTTGCCTTAAAGTAGTGCAAATAATCTGTTATGCTGATTTGCACTACTTTGCCTCATCAAGGCATGCAATGGGTGTTATATGGGCTTTCCCACTCCACAAACAATGTTTTTTTATGCAAAACACTATCTACTGAAAATGTTAGACAGGGGTTTAAACTAAAAAAAATACCTTATTGGCACACTTTAATTTGGTGAAATGTTTCATTTTCTTTGAACTTTTTACGCTATGCAGCATTCTCTCAATGTGTGAAAACTTTTGGAGTTTGTAGTGTCATAGTATTTTGTACTGGAAGATTAGCCTTCATGTACAAAACCTATGCTGGACATCATGCACACACCTTTTCGCTATGATACAAAGGGAGTGTTAGAAAGTTTGAGGGAGTGTGTGCAAGAATGAATGAGAGTGTGTGGCAGTGAACGAATGAAACTGTTAGACACCCGTGACAAAATGCTGTCACTAATACTGGATGTAATTCTGGGAATAGGGGCACCTGTGGGAAATAGATTGTGCTGGCACATTGAAGGAAACTTTGGGCATAAGGGAGAGGGCAACTATGACAAAACGCTGACCCTAACATATTAGAGATAATTTTTGCCCTGCTACTGGAGTCCCTGAGATACTTGATCGAGAGGCTCCAGAGAATACAGGCGGCAGCAGCAAAGCTTGCATTAATGAGACCAAGACGGTCATCAACAAGTCAGGCTTTGGCAGAGCTGCGCTGGTTCCCGGTGGCTGAAAGGATACAATTTAAGTCACTCTGTATCCTGTTTAAGGAACTATATGGACTTAGGCCCACACCGCTACAGAGTAGGTTCAGTTGGTATGCTCCTACCCGCTGCCCCCGCTCCTCATTAGCCAATCTTGTAACCATACAGAGGACAAAGAGAGTAACAATGGGGGGGTAGTGCGTTCGGCGTTGCGGCTGCTCGCCTTTGGAATTGTCTGCCCATGGAACTGAGACAGATACAGGATTTGGCTCTTTCCCAGAGTATAATTATTTATACTATTTTCTGTAGCACACCCAGTTAGCAACACTCGTGTATCTTAGTGCCAGGATGCCCGCAGGGTTACAGTGCGCTTTACAAGTGTTAATACAATGATAACCCATGGTTTATGGATGGCACTAATGTTAAAATTCTGGCAGTGGTATATTCATAAATTCTTTTGATTAAAGGGACACAAATAGCATATGGGGAGCACCCATGATAATATGCTGAAGCTGGCACAGGTAATTTGTCCCATATGAGGGCACCCCTAGCACGTTTTGGAAATATGGAGTCAACTCTTGAGCAGAGTCAGATTAAATTGGCCGGGCACTTAATATAAGACTTGAATATTTAATAAGTGCTTTTTCTGAGCGTGTGTTTTTTTTGTGTGCAAATTTAAATGAAAACTCTAATTTAAAATGAACTACCTGGTCCAGTATTTTCAAAATTGCCTGTTTGGGCCCAGGTGGGCCCTGGTGGTCTCTCTCCACCCCCTCGGAATCCTTCATAGAAGATGCCAGTCTCACTCACTTCACTAAATTTCATTCAGGGTAAGTGTTACAGCCCATCACTAGCTGCCACTCGAATAACAGAAGGTAAACAGTGTCTTGAAGAGCACCATTTTCTTTCCGTAGCTTTCACTGGGACTTGGACCGGGAAATTAAACCCTAGGTTGTTTTTTATATATTAATAAATTCAGCAGTGAAATGTGCACTCTTCATATTAAGCAACAAATCAACTAAAAAACAAATACTTTTAAAGAAGTTGTTGCCATGTTTCATTATTGTGACTACATGAAAAATTAAGGGGCCGATTCACAGAACTAATCTGAGATAAAATCCTAAACTTACTACTTTTGGTATTCACAGAAAGCATTTACTAGTAGTAAAGTAAGGACTCCTAACTTTACTATTATGAGACAGAACCCTAACTTTGTGACTTTCGGTATTCACAAAAGGCATTAAATAGTAGTAAAGTTAGGATTCTTGGAGATAAAGGATCACAAGAAATAACAGCCAGTCAGGGCAAAAATCTGGATCCCCAGGATACAATGAGTCACAAAGAAATAAAATTCCAAGAAAGAAGTAACTCAAACAGATGGATTCACCAAAGAACAAAAATATATTTCCACTACAACGTTTCAGCTTCCGCCTTCCTCAGGTAGTACAAGTTGGTTTGCTCAATGACTGCACAGATGACACAGCTGAATTTTCAAAAAGCATCATGCGTCAAGATTCCATTGGCCGATATGCCCTATCCAAGGGTCACTTAAATGGGAAGCTCCTGGTACCAGGCTGCATATACGCCCCAAATACAAACTAAAGCGAATTCTGGTAGGCACTCTCCGGGCAACTCTTGCGCTAGTGCAACATCCCCTGGCTGCTGGGAGGGGACTTCAATGCCGTACTTGATACTAAATTAGATAGATCCTTCCCACCATTGACGCAGGCAGCCACAACATCTAATGCACGCGGGCTGAGGGAGTGGATGCACTATTTGGGTTTATTTGATGTGTGGAGGACCCTGAACCCACAGGTGCGCTTATACTCTTATTTCTCTCACCCACATGGCCTGCATGTCCGTATTGACTGCTTCACTGCGAACCAATCGATGTTAACGCAATGTGCAAGCACAGATTACCTGGGTAAGACATGCTCAGATCACAATCCCCATGTAATACAACTGCGAGGGGATGTGAAAGGACTAACCATACACATATGGAGGCTGCAGCCCCTAGTATTAGAAGAACCCCCGTTCAGAGAGGCGGTAGGCACGGTGATTGACACATATTTTGCAGAAAACACTAGCTCTGTAACCGATCCAGGACTGTTATGGGATGTCGGTAATTCAGTAGTCCGGGGACAGTGTCTGGACTTGAGTTGATGTGTTCATAGACAACTGGACAGCGAAGTGACACTTATTGAGAACACCGTACCTGATTTCGAGGCTGATCAGGCGCATGGCAGAGACACACAGCGTGCAATAGATGCGCAAAAGCAAAGACATGCAGAGGTTTCGGAAAGACTGCGTTGCTTAAATTCACAACACATTACACCAAAGTATACAGATCAGCACGTCGTGAAGGGGCAGCTGATACGGACTCCTTCCTCTCTCCACTGACTCTGCCACAAATCACTACCGAACAGCGAGACGAATTAGACGAATCAATTACATTGCCGGAAATACATGCAGCGATATACTTCCTGGCCACGGGCAAAGAACCGGGGCCTGATGGTTTTCCGACCGAATATTGCAAGGCCTATCAAAAAACCCTAGCGCTGCAGCTCCTCACTACGTATCGGAGTGCACAAGAGTTGGGGATACTGCCTGGCACACTGCGAGAGTCGCTGCTGGTGTCATTACCAAAACTGAATAGAAATGCAGAGTTACTCGGCTCATATCGCCCGCTAGCACTCCTAAATATAGATTATAAAGTACTAGAGAAAATATTACGCATGCAGATTAGCCCCACTAATGCCGAAGCTCATCCATTCAGATCAAAATAGGTTTGTACCCACTTGCAGCAGGTCATTAAATCTGCACCGCTTCTTCAGGGTGGCGCACTCTCCCAGGGTTGTCTGGGAACATTCGAGGTGTCTAATATTAGACTTACAAAACGTGTTCTACACCCTGGAGTGGAGTTTCTTATTCGCCGCACTGCGCAGGTACGACATGGGTGATGGTTTCATAAGTCTTGTTCAGCTGCTCTATACACAACCAGTAGCCAGGGTCAAAACTGGCACATATCTATCAGACCAATCCCTATTGAGGGTGGTACGAGGCAGGGCTGCCTACTTTCCCCGCTCCTGTTCGTGCTAGCTATCGAACCTCTGGCTGAAGCAATGCTTAAAACACAGGACGAGTAGGGAATCTCCTTGGTCGACGGTCTGCACGGAGCTCTATATATGCAGATGGCCTGCCTATATATCTCAAGGACATCAGGCTACCCTGCATGGGAGTAGAGAGAACACTGCTAGAATTCGCCGCTGTTTCAGGGCTCAGCGTTAATTGGGATAAATCATGCCTGTACCCCTTCACGGAGTCTACTCCAGACCCACACCTGTTGATTAATGGCTGGTCAGTGCACTGGCAATTGTCCACATTCCGGTATCTCGGAATACTTATATACAGAGACCCCACGTACCTGCTCGAGGATAACCTGGTGCATGCCATCACTGCGGTGCGAGCACAGAAGCCCTTTTGGGGCACACTACCATTGCCGGTCATGGGACGAATTGCACTGTTAAAGTTGGTAGTACTCCCATGCCTCTTATACCATTTCGTGAATTTACCATCCTGTCGTAAACCGGCACTGTTTAAGGGCCTGGAACTAGACATGAGGAAATTCATCTGGAACGGATCGCGCAGCAAAGTGTCATTAGCCAAGATGTACTCCTCGACCACTAATGGAGGCCTTTCGCTGCCGAATATGGAGCAATACTACCTGGCAGCCCAGCTCCAGTGGGTGGCGAGATGGCTGAGTGCGCGCCACCTAGAAGACTTAGCATCTCAGACGCCGGGACTCACGCATCCACAGGTGGTGGAATTATTCCATCCCAGCAGGAAGGGCAGGCTGCCAACCCAACTGTTGTTTGATAGTGGCCCACTACTGTTTCCGCCGCAGTCTGCGAATCACACGCCGTGGGATCCCATATGCACCATCCATCCCTATGGTGGGTACGCCCAGATGACACCGAGCTATCACTAGCGTGGAGCTGCTGCAATGGGAAGAGGTAGGCATACTAACACTAGGGGACCTGTATAGCGACGGGCAGCTCCTACCTTTTGATGCGCTTGCTGAAAATTCGGGCCTACCATACGGCCAGTTCCTGCTGCATGCGGCAGTAAAATCCTTTAACAGAGAGGCAATACAATAAAAGAATAACAATAATGATGGTACATGACGTATTTCAAAAACAAGTATACATAAAGAAAGAATAAGTTCTTTTAATTGTTGTTGGTTGAACAAGCAGCAGAGAAACAGCCAACGCGTTTCGCCCAACAGCGGGCTTCCTCAGGGCTGTAAAGAACAACATACATTTTTCAGAAAATGATATTACCAAAATTACAAATATTGCATTTAATATAATATAACCAACGAAAATTGAATATTATTCACATTGCAGAAAAACCATTAATCTTTAGTGATAGCTAGATAGTTCAAGTCATCCTCTACCATAAATAATGGCCGAGAAGTGTGAGTGCCTAAAGTATTAATAAAAATAAACACAAAAAGAAAAAAACACTAGAGAGAAGAAAGAAACTAAATGGGAAGAAGAAAAGTGCCCATGAATGAAGAAGGGACATAAAAATCCTCCACACTATTGGATAAAAACCATGTAACCAGTAGGAAGGTTGATAAAAGGTATATGTAGAGCAACAAAATGCAAGAAAGGCCCAAATAGAACAACGAAGAAACCACCTGTACATAGACCAAAGAAACCAAGAAACCAAGACATAGAGTGCTCAGAAGACGCGACGAATGAGACCTGTGAATTCTCAAAACGACTCACCACAACTAAGTGTTGATTCCGTGATTAATTACCCAATAAATTTAAAAAGTATACCGGTAAATCACGAGTGGACAAAACATCCACATGAAAGTCTCACCAAGGATTGGAGTGTAGTCTGATCCAGTCCAGAACCTAACGATTATCACGACATCAACTTTGGATCACTGTGTCAGAAAACATAATGGTATATGTAACGCTACAATCAATGCAACTAGTTTATTAGATGCCAAAAACCACCTATTTACTATATTCATGGTAACACAATAGTACCTCTGTATAGGAACGAAAAGTCTCATCAAGTGTCCAATATAGTAGGAATCAATCCAACGGAAAATTCATCAATAGGTCACAACCAATAGAGGAAAGAGTTTTCTCCAAAAAGTCAGAAGTAGCCAAAACCATTCACTTCGATTGGTGAATTCTTATCTGAGCACTAAAAAAACAAGAAAAGAATTTAACTTAGTATTTCATATTTCATTATTTCGAGCCATGCGCATTGAATATACCTTAGCGCCATTTAAATACTGATCAGGATATATAATCAAAAAATCTTAAAATTAGGCCTACACGTGTAGTCACGTATATACTGTATTTGGCACCATGTCAAAATTATCAGTGTCTAATATGTATAAGTAGACCAATGTTTTAAAAAACGAAATTAGTAAGCATACACCGTTCAGGTGATGTCAGCCAGACCGAGTATTACGACTGACAATTAATCACATGTGTAGTAAGTTAGCGGCAGCAAAATGGTAATAACTGTTCGCTTAGCCCACCTATAGAGGTGAAGCTGAAGACGCGAGTTCCGATGTTTAACAAGTACTAGCAACGTCATAATTACAAATGTTCGATTAATCCACCTATCGAGGTGAGTTATAAAACACGATTTCCGATATTAACAGGTACGAGCATCACTTACTCAATACTTCTTACAAAGCGACTCCATACCACTCCGAGTTATGGGATCACGGAACCGCGAATGCTCTTCAAACGTAGATCGGAAATGCGTCAGTTACCACGTGTCCTTAATGGTCTGCCTGATTGGATAGGCATATTTACTTCCTCAAACCATAACGAGCTTTATTATTGCTGCAACGATAACTGATGCATGTCTAAATGGCAATAGGCCATATTTCCTCATTTTAGGAAAAACTCTTATTTTTATTTATTTGACTTATTTCATAGATGACATTAATTTGAATATCTTCAAAGTGTAAACCGGAAATAAAACACTGGCCACATAGCCCAAAACGGATTCGTCTATAGATCCGATCGAGCTCACTGCCCTGAACTCGGAAGTTTGTTTAGGGTTAGAAGCAACCAAAAAACAACTAGAACGTCCACACTTAGCTTCTTCGCGATGCAAATTCAAACAGTTTCAACAAAACTTTATCAAGTTTGACAACTCCATCCAGGCACAAAGATCCAAAAGCGTATACACACAACGCTACACAAACATGTTCTAATTTTCACAATTTTTATCACAACATAGTGACAATGTGAACACGAACGTAAAAACCTCAAAGAATCCTCCAAAGTACAGCAAAACAGAAATGTCCTAACTGAAATTTCCTTTTTTTTAAAAAAAATTTTATTGCGAGCCACCATGGAAAACTGTTCTTGTTTTCATCTTTCCCATTTCCCATGGCGACAATGCGAATACAATCCGCAAACTCCAAGAAATCATCAACGGTACAACAAAGCAAAGATTCAGGACACAGATACTCTAAGTGATGTGACCACCATTCATACAGCATTTAGCCAGAGGTTCATCCGTCACAAGAGTAGAAGACAAGGACAAGACACTGGAGAAGGGAACAGACCCAAAAACAAAAAGGATAAAGAACATGTAAGAAAGGTGAAGAACATATAGAAATCGCCTATGCTGGGTTTTCATATCGACTTCGGTCCAACATAGCACAGTACACAGTCAAAACCAACATCCTGACCAAATATATGGGAATCTGATTGTAATCAACATAAATGTTACAACATGAATGACAGCCAGAGAATACCCAAAATATAAAGGCGGACAAATGTAATACCAAACAGCTGACAGTATCACATCCAACTAACATAGTATGATCTGCTTAACATGAAGACAACCATCCTGATCAGGATGAGTTTTATAAAACGCCAATATTTAAATGGCGCTAAGGTATATTCAATGCGCATGGCTCGAAATAATGAAATATGAAATACTAAGTTAAATTCTTTTCTTGTTTTTTTAGTGCTCAGATAAGAATTCACCAGTCGAAGTGAATGGTTTTGGCTACTTCTGACTTTTTGGAGAAAACTCTTTCCTCTATTGGTTGTGACCTATTGATGAATTTTCCGTTGGATTGATTCCTACTATATTGGACACTTGATGAGACTTTTCGTTCCTATACAGAGGTACTATTGTGTTACCATGAATATAGTAAATAGGTGGTTTTTAATAAACTAGTTGCATTGATTGTAGCGTTACATATACCATTATGTTTTCTGACACAGTGATCCAAAGTTGATGTCGTGATAATCGTTAGGTTCTGGACTGGATCGGACTACACTCCAATCCTTGGTGAGACTTTCATGTGGATGTTTTGTCCACTCGTGATTTACCGGTATACTTTTTAAATTTATTGGGTAATTAATCACGGAATCAACACTTAGTTGTGGTGAGTCGTTTTGAGAATTCACAGGTCTCATTCGTCGCGTCTTCTGAGCACTCTATGTCTTGGTTTCTTGGTTTCTTTGGTCTATGTACACGTGGTTTCTTCGTTGTTCTATTTGGGCCTTTCTTGCGTTTTGTTGCTCTACATATACCTTTTATCAACCTTCCTACTGGTTACATGGTTTTTATCCAATAGTGTGGAGGATTTTTATGTCCCTTCTTCATTCATGGGCACTTTTCTTCTTCCCATTTAGTTTCTTTCTTCTCTCTAGTGTTTTTTTCTTTTTGTGTTTATTTTTATTAATACTTTAGGCACTCACACTTCTCGGCCATTATTTATGGTAGAGGATGACTTGAACTATCTAGCTATCACTAAAGATTAATGTTTTTTCTGCAATGTGAATAATATTCAATTTTCGTTGGTTATATTATATTAAATGCAATATTTGTAATTTTAGTAATATCATTTTCTGAAAAATGTATGTTGTTCTTTACAGCCCTGAGGAAGCCCGCTGTTGGGCGAAACGCGTTGGCTGTTTCTCTGCTGCTTGTTCAACCAACAACAATTAAAAGAACTTATTCTTTCTTTATGTATACTTGTTTTTGAAATACGTCATGTACCATCATTATTGTTATTCTTTTATTGTATTGCCTCTCTTTTAAAGGATTTTGGTGTTCAAACATATATGGTCCGTGGATAGTGGACCTTGGAGGTAGGCAATCTGAACTATATGTATCATTGACACTGTCGTGTATAGTAGGGTAGTGCAGCTGTGGCTTTCCCTAACTATCCATTTGCTTCATATTGCATGCGGCAGTACTCCGCACGTTGCAGAAGGCATAGGGCAACATTGTGCAGGAGCCGATCATACATTTAACCATACAATATCTGCATGAACTAGTGACAGGCCGCCACCTAGTCAAATGGCTTGCGGAGTCATTGAGGGTACACACAGTGCCACAGTTGAGTTCTCTACGGGCTCATTGGGACGCAGACCTACTGTGCCCCTGCACAGAGCGCGAATGGGAAGCCATCCTCGAGGGCCCCACTCGTATCCCCCGTAACACAAGATCCGGCTCATCCAGTATTACATAGTGCATAGGACCTACCTTACACCGGCCAAGATGAATAAATATTTTAACCGCGCCGACGCTGGTTGCCCCAGATGCGGAGAAGTAGGTTGTGACATGCTTCATGTGCTTTGGTCTTGCCCTGCCCTACAACCATATTGGGGAGTGGTTACCACGATCTTAACGCAATGCACGGAGCGTGCAATAAACTGGTCGTGGGAGGTGTGCATATTGGGGGCTGTACCAGAGGTCCAGCAAATACAAGGTAATGCCCCGATACAGAGATCTGGGACTTATAGCGGCCAAAACCCTAATCACACGGCGCTGGAAATTTCCTGAACCCCCCACAGAGAGGGCCTGGTTCCAATCACTGCTCTGCTGGGCGTAAGTGGACCGCATAGCTCTGCGTAGTGAAGATGCAATAGGTATTCGTTAGTAGCCACTTGCGGCGTGCTGGGATGCGATCCTGACAGACTTTCAAACAATCTGGCAGAACCAGGCAGAGGCACCAAACAACACACCTGAATGAAGCACAGATCAGGCTCTGGCGGATTAAATTGAGCACAAAGGTCAAACCAGAATGTTCATGGCACGCTCAACAACACACAAAGGGCAACGTAGATGAAGTTCCTTACTGACATCTCCCAAGTCAACCAACACAGCACGCAATGGGCACTAATGGTGGAATAGGAGCCAAGTGTGTGGCATTCCATTTGGTCTACACACAATCAAGCGCTGCGTGGAAGCAAATAGATAGATCCCATAGAAGGGTGATATAGGATGTACACTGTGATGCACTGTTTCAATGTCTGAATCTTTGAGGAAAGGAGTCAATGTGTTATTTCCCTGGTTATATTAATGTTATGTTGTAAAGTGCCTTATCATATATTCACTAGATCAGCGTAGCCATCCTTGTAATGTCGAATACGATTCTGATGTTTTACGTGCTGCACTGCAAACCTGCTCAGGGAAACTTGTTGGATCAGAACTATACAGTGATACAACTATGTAACCTGCAGTGAATTGCAATTATGAAACTCAATAAACAAATTTAAACAAAAAAATGAGTGAAGATTCCATTTGGAATGTGGAATCAATGCAGTCCTGAGAGGTATTGAGATATGCATCAATCAGGTGGTATTGTCAGTAATGTTCAGTTTATCTGGATGCAGTGATTTTAAACGGTACATCCAGACGTTTTCTCTGGAGTCCAGTAGTTTTTCCTTTCAGACATGTTCCACAGGGAAAATCTTCAAATCTGATAGTAAATGATCCATAAGGTTAAAATGATTGGCTGCAGGATGGTCAACTTTCTTATTAATTATTGTCGATTTGTGGTTCCTGACTCGTGTACGGAGGTCATTCGCTGTTCGACCTTCATACTGTTTTTGGATCTTTGGCGAATCACATAAATAATGCATGTCAACCAACATGTAAGATGCTGTCTTATTCCATAGTGTAAAGAAACAAGGGAACCCAAGTAGGGTCTGCCAGGGACCTTGGGAATTAAGCTATTTTTAAGAACAGTGGTCCCTAAAGAAACAACAATAAAAAGGGTGGGAAATGAATATAGATCCAGTCAGTAATATATTTGTATAACTTGTCCAACCGGACAGAGGTCAGATATTTAATATTTTAAATTCAAATAAGAACAATACAGACGACAATTTGTAAGTGGGACACAAGCCTGCATCAAACTTAACCAAGAGGGACAAACAATGAAGAACACAAAAGGCTCAGGCAAAGCTGTAGGTTTGTTAAACACACAATTCTTATTATAACAAACAAATTGCAAGAGAACACCTTTCCACATTAAATGACAATTTGGAGCAGTGTATAAGGTGTATTGGGTGTCAACGGCGTTTGGATCCATATATACAATAAATGGATCATCATCAGGACAATCTGTTCTCCTCCATCAGTAAATTCTTGAGGCCGCCATACCATACTTTGCAATTGACACACGTTTTGTATACTTCCAATAGCGATGCTATTGGTTTTGACCTAATACTATGAGTATTAGTGAAAAATTATACAAGTGAGGGGCAGAATTTCCGACTCATAACTGAGAGACTGGAAGACCAGTTATTCCTAGAGTCAAAATCAACCCCCAAATGCAGGAATTGTTGGACCTTTTTGATAGCATGACCGTTAACTGAAACAGCACACAGCATAGGTTCTTTTGGCCCTCAAGTCACAAAATATGATTTTGACAGATTGGTCTCAAGACCTGAGTCTTCCATAAAGGATACAAGAGAATTGACTATGTTTTTAAAGCCTAAAGGGGTGCGTGACATTAAAACAGCATTGCAGGCTTATAAAACTGTATGTATTGGTGTACTGCCAATGATGGCTACATCCTGTCCACCAGTAATCAAGTAAGAATTAAAGATTATTAATACATAAAACAAATGAAATAAGAGCCAGGATTAATCCATGAGGACACTCCCTCTCTAAATTAAAAATGTCTGTATAAATTACGTTATTCCCATAACTGACCTTTGCACATAATATAATACAATGCTGCCAAACCCAGCTGCAATAAGTGACCCCGGGGTTTTGACCTGCTATGAAAGTAATCCTAATTTTAAACAAGCATTTACAATGCAATAGGTCTCGCATTTGCAAGAATTTAAGCTATTGGCACTGTAAATGACAATGCCTTTTATTTATCTGTTTTGCTAATTAACACATAAATAAAAGGCATTGTCAGTTACAATGCCAATAGCTCAAACTCTTGTAAATGAGAGACCAAATCAAAGAAGCGACCGCCATTGTCCCGGCTGCTCGGAAAGTGAGAGCACGCATGGCGCACTGAATGTTGCAGGAAACCATGTCGTGCCTGCAGTAGGAGAAACTCAATAAAGAAAATAGTGCTTACAGACTACAAAAGACTTACCGTGTAACAACAGAAGTAAAAGGGGCAGTCCTCATGGGATGTTACAAATGAAGACAAGGCGTTAGTAAGGAAGGACTGAGAAGCCTTTTAACTAATCAGAAGCCAGCATTTATGAAGGACAATGACACAGGCCAATGACAATTATGGGAGGAGACTGGGTGGGGCTTCTATTCCATACTCCATTACAGCATGCCGCAAAGCAGCGCACACGCTGCCCAGGCTCAACCTAAAAAACTAGCAGAGGCAATATTATCTGAATATTTTCAAACAATATTGACTCTACAGGCTTAAGTATGCTTTGGGGTTACTTAAAGGTTTATCTCTGTGGAATCTGCTCACAATTTGGTTAAGGTGAACTATTAAACACATTTTAAAGGAACAGGGGTCACTGTATGAAAGCAAAATATTGTCAAATTCTGAGCTCCTCAGGGTCCGGTTGATGTTAAGTAGGTCTACCTCCCGATATCCCCGGACTCCAACCAACGGTTACAGAGTCCAGAGGCGATCAGGCGAGGGAAAGGATAGGGGAAAGGGTCAGCAGGGATAGGGTTCTGAAACGACAAAAAACAAACATAGACAAAACATATATCATAGTCTACTCTCAGTAGTTCTCACTATGGTTATTTGCTCAATATCACAGTCTACTCTCAGTAGGTCTCACTATAGTTATTTGCTTAATATCACAGTCTACTCTCAGTAGGTCTCACTATAGTTATGGGATTTGCCAAACCAATCACCGGCTTCCAATTCAAACTAGAACACCGCCAACTAGGCGCTCGAATGCCCCTGCTGTTTGCACTAATACTGCCTTAATGCTATTCCATCCGCCTTCTAGGCGAGTACCGGTAAGGAAAGCTTCCTCGGTGCCCACACCGACGACAAGGACTCCTGCCTTGTAGCTTTTCCGTAGTGAGTCTCAATGTCTTGCTGCCAAACAATGAATACAAGCTCCTCCGAGCTAATTCCACAGTCGCGCTCCTCAGGCGCATTCAAAAGTAACTACAAGCTCTTACGAGCGATTCCACAGTCGCGCTCCTCAGGCGCATTCAAAAGTGACTACAAGCTCCTACGAGCGATTCCACAGTCGCGCTCCTCAGGCGCATCCAAAGCCAGCTCCTCCGAGCTGTGTATCTGGGGTGTCGTCCACGCGCTGACCGTCGCGACTTATTCAAGCCGCTGTCTGCTTTGGACGTGGGTAAGGGTGGGAGTCGCCGCGGGGACGGGATTGGGCGAAGCACATGGGGAGCTCAGCCGAGCTCGGACCTCCTCGCTCACCTGCTCCGTTCGTGCTCCGCTCTGGCTCCTCCTCCACCTCCCGCCGGGACGCCTAGCTCTGAGCGACGGGGATGGGAAGGTGCTCGAGTCTCTCGCACTGGAACAACGCGTCTCCTCTTACCGCAATTCCCGCCGGGCTGCCGTGCTCCGAGAGACGGGGTATTGCTTCCTCTATTTTCAAAATAACGCACGCATTCAGCCGTGCGTGACGTCCTCTTATAGACGCCGACTTCCTGGTTCTAGGGCTGCTGGTCTTCGTAGTTCTTAGATGCTAGGCAGGCGCCTAGAACCTTGATTCCTCACAAATATTCAATGCAGCATTATGTGTGTGAAAGAATACATGATAAATTATTTGTTACCACTAGAAAACTATTTAGCTTAACCAACAGTGCTTTCTGTCAACTGAGACCCATAGATAATTGGAAGCAGTGTTACGAATTGTCCCAAAAAAGTTTTGCAGGTCTTTTTTTAAAATAGCCCAAACTCGACCCAAAGGTATTGGAGCACTTTACATGAGAACCAGGTCACTTTCATTTTTTGAGGTACGGGCATATTAGGTGATATGCCCAGAATCGCATTATGTTGAGCTGATGCCAAGACTCAAACCTGTTCCAAACTTGGTAGCTCTGGCCAAAAAGGTACAAAATAAACATTGATAAATCCAACCGGGCTGCAGTTTCTTCCAATATAATTCTTGCCACATAAGCAATTGTCAACAAAAGTTTCAAAGTAATGAAAAGTAAAGAAAATAAAAAAATTACCCTTCATAAAAATAAACAAAAAAAACATGAAAGGACGGGAGATATTAGCTTTCCATCCCTGGCCCTGAAGTGGACTACTTTTTTGGATGGATGTGCACATACTCAGTGAAGAGAAACAGTGCCTTAATGTATTGTATGGTGTGCTAGGTAGAAGCAAAATGTCAATGACTCTTTACAGTAGATCAATGGATGATGAGGGCTGTCCGAAAGCCCATATATCTATATAATTATGTGTATATAGTTTTATTATGATTTTTGTTGTGGGGGGAAACAGAATGGCTAGGCAACTAAAGACATATGTGGGCAAACCTAATAGTGGAAGTAATTGCCCACAGTAAAAGTAAAATGGTAACCATCATACAGACAAAATTAAAGGCGAGATTTTTATGAGGACTATACTAAATGATATACTGCGGGAACACGCCGACTAACCCTATTCAAATATTAGATCTGCTCCAAAAATCTGCGCATAAGACACGGCTGACATAAGAATGATATTCTCAAATTTGATCATATAGTTTAATAGGGAAACATGGGTTTTAGATATCTAGGTTTACTAATCTCCCACAATATCATTCATTCACCAGCCTCAATTAATCCTCTACTTCTCCTTATTATCGTATTTCCTCCCATATATATTAGGAGCTGTCATGAGCCTCGCCAGTTCCCAGCGTGTTTGTTTATCTAACTACCTATTATGGTTCTGCCTATTTCTGAGCAGCTGGGCAGTGGCTGTGGGTGTAGTTATTGCAGTGTGCGCGTTTCTTAGAAGGCATTCGGTGATTGCAGTGCCATTGTTTGGTGCTTAGTCACATGTCAGTAATATAAACAATGGTGATTTATGAAGGTCACAGATAACAATCGGAGACACAGGAAGTGCACAGCTAACATGCCAATTAAAGTGGGATGACAGGGTACAAATTAAAACAGGAAAGTTAGAGACTGCTTTTTAAAGTCCCACTTGGGATTTAGCAGTTCTCTATTTTTCCTGGTCGCAAACTTATAACATTTATAGCAAGATTAATAAAGTAGCAGCAACGATTTGCCTTATGTGTTACAGCACAAGGCCAACATTTCGTGTTCTCTAAGCTTATGTCTTTTCTTTATTCATGTATTTGCTTGTAAATTTCCATAGCGCCCTGACCAGTTTGACGCCATTTGTGCTAAAGGAGGGGCTTGGAGTTTCAAGACTTCTGGTCAGGAGCAGTGAGGGCAAGCGGTGAGGCATGGGGACACTTGAAAACGTGTCATCAGCAATTGATCTAAAAACATCCGTTAACCAATAAAAAATGGTGCTTTAATGACGTTTGAAATTATATGTTATGCAGAGCACAGTATACAATCAGAAACAATGAGCCCTACAACACATAAAAAATGTAAACTATGCTTCGAGAAGTACTTTTTAATGATTGTCTTGTATTATATAATGATTTCCGTATAAATTCCCTATATTGGCTCTTTAATAGGCCAAGGTGTGTTTTGTTAATATTTTTGTTTTGATTGCAATAAGTCAGTGGCGTAGCTAGACCTTTGGCAGCCCATGGCGGTCGCTGTGTTTGCTGCCCTGCGACGGCCTCAGGTAAGAGCGAGGGGGTGCTGGCGATCCCTGCGTTTGCCGCCCGGCGATAGCCGTCGGTAAGAGCAGGGGGGGTGCTGCCCTGAACCCCCGTGCTACGCCACTGCAATAAGTCACGAGTTTCCCTCATCGTTTCCTATGAAGTGTACTGCCAGGGTGCCAAAAGAGCTATTAAAAACATAAAGAACAAACATTGGCAACACCCATCGGTCGGGGATTGTCTGCTGGCCTTTTATAAAACTTTGTGGAAGCTGCCAGGCCATCACAAATATTTTGTTATTATTATTTTATTTTTTGCAGCTGTAAACTGATCCGAGGGCATTAGAGGCTGTACATGAGAAGCAAACATTACATATTTGTCGGCACGGGGAGGAAAGGTAATTTGGTTTCCCAAAGTTACGAGGTCGGCAGCTCTATCCGCTAGGCCACTGAACCATATTTTGTTGGCTGTAGAACAATGGGCACTATAACCCAGCTAACCAGTGGTAACATGCTTGTGATCCCCTCTTTAAAATTAGTTCAATGACCCATTTTAATAGTAATTTAAAATCCAACCTAATGGTCAAGTATGATTTTATATTACTGTTTTGGAACTTATCCTTTTATTTTCCTGCCAAAAATTAAACAGCTTTCCAGTCAGTGTCCAATTGTCACCTGGCCCCTGATATCTCCCCTGTGGTGAGATGTGCATGGTCCCAGATAGTGGATAAAAGGCTCTGGGTGTGGGGATGGGTTCTCCTTCCTTGACAGGAATGGCTAGGGACTGTACCCAGCATGTTCATTAGCTTTAAAGGATGCAATTCCCCTTACTGGCAGATAAAACTTATAACTAAGCCTGTCTCCTTTTTGTCTCCCTAGTCAGGCTGGCTCCAAACTCAGTGGAAGGGATGGAGGTAACTAGAACTGGTTTAGGGGTAGACAAAGGGTTGCCCTCCATCTCCAGACTGGCACTGGGAATAAAAGTGGACCCCACAGATCTCTCATCAGAACAGTCCTGGAACTGTAAAGAATAAAAATACTGGACCTGTTTGCCTAGAACCCTGGAAACCCGGGAGTCGGTTGGCTGACCTCCTGTATGAGATATAGGAACACAACAAGCTTTCAGAGGCTTGTCTCAGCCTGCAACTGCCAAGCTGGCCAGTTCCAACAGGACCTGCCTTGGACCCTGCTGCTGCCATCATCTGGAGTGAGTCCTAACCCCCAAGTGGTCTGCTACCAGGTCCTTGACCTTTAGCTAGTGTTAGTTCTTCTCCTGTCCCCCAAAATGCAAGAAGTGGGACTTAGAAACGTTTTGCCAACTATGCCTAGAGAATCGAAAGAGATCAGGGCTGCCCTCGAAAGCCACAGTTGTCTTTGTCCAATCACTGGTAGGTCTCAAATTACTGGTATGCCTCGCTGAAGGACGTCCGGATTCCAGAAAATGTTCTAAGTCTGAACATAGACAGTTTCATTGGGACCTACACATGCAGCATCGTATCGACATCGAGGCCTTTCTGGACATGGATTTCAGATTTTGCACTTTCCCTGCTTGATCGTTGACCACACCGGCAGACCGCTCTTCAGCAGCCCGCCGTCAATGAGCCTGCTTCAGATACAGCTTGTCTTGCCGATGGCTCATCAACAACCACTTTTTTCTAAAAGTTTCTAAGTCAGATGTATCGGACTAGAAATAGAAATGTTGCCATTCATAATAATGGACAAAGAGTGAACCAAATATTCCTAAATCAACCAATGGCTTGCCTTTTTGTAGCAGATCGAACACAAAGTTCAATTGATAGCACCAATGATAGAATGTGGAATAGTTTATACAAAAAACTGAGGCTGTACAGGAATTTACATTAAAAAAATTAAAATAAAAAAACCTCTTGATCCAAACAATAAAAAGAAAAAATATTATATGATTACATAGGGGTGAAAGCTGTTGGATATGTCCTGCGTGGCTGCAGGTGGGGCTCCAAGAGATCACAAAGGGTTTTCAGGGTGGCTCTGTCCAGGCGGCATTTGCGTATGATCGCAACTTTCTCCATGTCCTCCAGCACCGTCAAGTTACAAATCAAATTTGGCCTCCTCCTATTGGAGTTGATAGTGGACACATGTCAATACAATACACCAAGAGATGTGCACAGCATATCACGTTCAGGATGACACAATAATGACTGACATCTAGAGTGACTAACAGACCAGCTTACATGGAGGGACACCTTCAGCTACACAAAGGGCACACGTGTCAACTTACACAAGACAGGTTCCTCAAACACCACCTTTGGCTATGTGAATGCACATAGGGAAATGGCCACAGTACACATGTGCACGCCTGGAAGTCTAGCATCCAGCATATGTGTTAGTAATCAAAACCACTGTCTCCTACCTAGCTGCTGTACCGGTCACACCTTGATGCGTCATTACAACCTGGCACACATCCACCACACAATGACCACAGTCGGCGCTGGAATGATGAATGTGTTCATGAGCAGACATGAGAGGCAATGCTAATTAGATCAACATTCATCGAAACGAGCATTGCTGTGATTGTCACTGGACCTCAACACATTGACATGTGTACACATTGTACAGTCCAGGACTACACTGTCCTGCCTACACCAATATCAAATCCTCAAGTGACATGTGAGTGGGTACAGACAAATGAACGTTACACACACACAAACATGGCATGTGTAGCCATCAGCAGGGTAAATTGAACATTGGCATCGTGTGCACAATAATGTGCCATTGAACATGTTGGCACTATGCACTGTTGATGTGTGACAGATGGACATCGCCACTGCATGGCACCCATATCGCGGTAGCTACCGCTTGGCACCGGCGGTGTGTCACCAGCACCCCCATTCACACAAGTGCGGTACTCATAGGCATGGAGACATGCCCATATGGCGGTTGACATGCTGCGCCGCCTGAATGGTGGTGCCTCGTGGCAATGCATGGCACCCATATCGTGGTAGCTACCGCCTGGCACCGGCGGTGTATCACCAGCACCCCCATTCACACAAGTGCAGTACTCATAGGCATGGAGACATGCCCATATGGCGGTTGGCATGCTCTGCCGCCTGAATGGCGGTGCCTCGTGGCAATGCATGGCACCCATATCACGGTAGCTACCGCCTGGCACCGGCAGTGTGTCACCAGCCCCCCCCCATCACACAAGTTCGGTACTCATAGGCATGGAGACATGCCCATATGGCGGTTGGCATGCTCCGCCGCCTGAATGGCGGTGTCTCGTGGCAATGCATGGCACCCATATCGCGGTAGCTACTGCCAGGCACCGGTGGTGTGTCACCAGCACCCCCATTCACACAAGTGCGGTACTCATAGGCATGGAGACATGCCCATATGGCGGCTGCCATGCTCCGCCGCCTGAATGGCGGTGCCTTGTGGCAATGCATGGCACCCATATAGCGGTAGCTACCGCCTGGCACCAGCGGTGTGTCACCAGCACCCCTATTCACACAAGTGCGGTACTCATAGGCATGGAGACATGCCCATATGGCGGTTGGCATGCCCCGCCGCCTGAATGGCGGTGCCTCGTGGCAATGCATGGCACCCATATCGCAGTAGCTACCACCTGGCACCGGCAGTGTGTCACCAGCACCCCCATTCACACAAGTGCGGTACTCATAGGCATGGAGACATGCCCTTTTGGCAGTTCGCATGCTCCGCCACTAACATTGCAGTAGTGCACCCCGGGCCCCAGCGGTGTTACACCGCCATGGAGTTCACGCTAGAGCCAATGGGAAGCTCGATAGCGGTGGCATGATGCAATTTTGAAGATCGCGGCAGGCGTGCTCCGCCATCGCGGAGGCGGTCATTGGCTGCATTTGAAAGATGCACCATCACGGTAGCGCACCCCGGGCCCCAGCGGTGTTACACCACCATGGAGTTCGCCCTAGAGCCAATGGGAAGCTCGATAGCGGTGGCATGATGCAATTTTGAAGATCGCAGTAGGCATGCTTCTCTGCCGCGGAGGCGGTCATTGGCTGCATTTGAATGAGGCAGACATGGACCGCCAATTGCTGCAGCTTGGCACCTTTGAAACGACCCCAGAGGGCTATATATGTGGGAGTGAGCCTCACATTGCCACTGCTCACAGAGCCTGCTGCCTGAGACCCCTCACCTGCTGCTGCCTCCAGGGACTGCTGCCTGACACCCCTCACCTGCTGCTGCCTCCAGGGACTGCTGCCTGAGATCCCTCACCTGCTGCTGCCTCCAGGGACTGCTGCCTGACACCCCTCACCTGTTGCTGCCTCCAGGGACTGCTGCCTGAGACCCCTCACCTGCTGCTGCCTCCAGGGACTGCTGCCTGACACCCCTCACCTGCTGCTGCCTCCAGGGACTGCTGCCTGACACCCCTCACCTGCTGCTGCCTCCAGGGACTGCTGCCTGACACCCCTCACCTGCTGCTGCCTCCAGCGTCTGCTGCCTGGGGACCCTCACCACCAAAATCCCCCGCTGTTGTCTCACGTCCACAGTGATGGCAAGGACAGAGAAGATCCGTGCCAGTCTCTTCACGAGCGAGGAGCTGGAAGTCCTGGTGGACGAGGTGCTCACACAGTATCCAAGGCTATATGGTGCCCCAAATGTCGTGGTGAGTCTTAAACAGTGTTGTGGTAGGGCAGGGGGGGGCACACATATAGTGGACTGATGCAGTATGTGCCTGGGAGTGTGGAGTAGTGTAATGCACTGCTTGACATGCTGTCTCCAGTGGGAGGGTGTGTGTACCCAATGCCACAGGATTCCCTCCCTGCACATGTAAGTATGAGTGACCTGTGTTGTGTTGTCAGCCATAGAGTGACACAGAAGGTTGTTCATGCTGTAGTCAGGACAGTGATTGCTTGGCTGGATAGCTGTGCGTGCCCCTGTAGTCCATCTCAGTGTGAGCCCAGCTGGCCTGCACAATCCCCGTCTACTAAGACAAGGACACATCACTTCACTTACAGAGTATGACATCAGTCTTTCACATTGCACTCCAGCTGTGGCCCATCTCAGCACTGTAGATTGCACACAACCACCCTTGTGAAGGGCATTTTGTATTTGTGAGATCATGTCCCTCAATGTGACATCCATGACACAGTTATCTATTCACAGGGCAGGAACATTGAGGGCTGTGCAGTCTTGGACAAAGTGGGTCACCCCCACAACACAGGTTGATATGTGATGTATGTGTTGCTCAACCCAACAATTGCCTGGTGATGTGGGCAGGCAGGTTTCAGTGCTGGCATCCTGCATGTGTGTAAGATGTGCAGGGACTGTGATCCCCCTCACACCTGCATGCTTTAACATCAGCTTTTCCCATGCAGGGGTCACATGTGGGCTGTACTATAGTCTCTGATTGATCTATCGTTGGATATGTGATTTGGTTGTATCTTGCAGCTATACTGATAGATGTTGTTACATGGCACTGTATACCTGATCATTTCTCCCTCTTGTCTCCCATGCCTGCAGCTCAAGGTACACCAGCGTAAGGCCGTATGGAGGGCCATTGCAGCGAAGGTGCGAGCCCTGGGGGTCTCAATCCGACGGCGCACCCACTGCCCCAAGAGATGGGATGACATCAGCCGGCTGGCAAAGAATGTGGCAGAGATGACCCTGGGGCTGCTTCCTCTCACTGGGCGTCTGGCACAGCGCAGCATGACACCACTAATGGGGCGCATCTTGGTGGTGACACAGCCTGAGCTGAATGCACGTTTGAAGGAGCATCAGCAGCAAGCCAGGGGTGAGCATTTGGGGAGTCTGACTTTAGATGGGAGTGGTTGCATGTGTACAGAGCCTGTGCCAGCGCTGGCCGCTGTGATGTTGGTAGTGTGATGCTGTGGCATGTAAGTGGCTACTGGCCTGGGTGCCTGTGGCATGCATTTGCCCTACCTGTACTTACAAAGTTGATTTGGAAGCTGTGCCTTCACATTACATTCTGAGTTGTGCTCTTCATGTTTTTTCTGCATTGGTGTAGTTTTGGGAATACCATGGGAGGAACGGCAGTGTGCCCAATCTGACTGCGTACATCAATGCGTCCATTGCATGCACCCATATTGGGTAGGGCTAGATATATTACAGCAATGTGCAGCATTCTATTGTCCCCAAGGTACGACATGGTGGGTGGCATGGGCAAATGTCCATTGTGGACTGTCATGTTGTAGTCTGGGTCTGTGATGTCCCCTCCTGTTACATCCAGTTCTGTCACTGGCAACAAGTTGTGTGCCCCCATCATGTCCCTAGGTGTGCTCAGAACTAGTTGTGTGTCTGTTTGAACAGAGCCACAAGCAGGGTGTTGTGCTGTGTGGTCATCACATGGCTCACTCATGCCTGAGTTTCCAGTTTCCATGCACTGCTTGAGTCTATGTAGTGAGTTAGCACGATGTGATAGCACAGGGTGGTGTGCAACATGTAGATTTGCTCAACTTTTGTCATGCATTGCTTGCATATGTTTGTTCTGTTTTTGCCACTGACCTGACCCTACATCTCTCTCTTCCATGCAACATCACCTGTGGTTACGGAAGGACAGGAGATGGACACCAGTGGGGGTGAAACTAGCACCACAGCTGCCCAGGAGCCCAGTGACACAGATGTCACCAGCGCATCAGAGGGGGACAGGAGTCTGCTGGAGGAGTTCCAGCCTGAGACGCACAGCACTACATCATCCGATGCCAGCGGGGATGCATCCATGTTGGAGGGCACAGGGAACGGGGACTCTGCATTGACTTCCACCACACAGCGGCCATTGCCCACCCTCCCAGTCACTTCCTCTGGTGTTCTTCACCCCTGGCACTGCTGCCCCTGCCCCTGTCCCTCCTGCTGCCATCAGTGCTGAGTCTGTGCACCTTTTGCGCCAGCTGTGTGTAGGCCAGACAGCTCTCCTAAATGCCTTGATTGACCACGACTAGAAATTGGCCCAGGTGGTTGCCTTCATGGAGGGCATACATTCCGACGTGGGTGGGCTGCACCGGACAGTCCAGGCTTTGTCATCAACAGTGACGTCTTCCCTGCAACAGGCACATTCTCACAGTCCAGCTCCGGTCCCTTTGTCCACCCCCCTGGCAGTGGCCACGTCTGACAATAGTGACCATGGTCCACATACATCAAAGTCACGATACAGCACACGGAGCACACAGCAGCAACAACCCAAGCGGTCCCGTGCGCAGACACCATCCCCACAGAAGATCAAAGACACCCCAGAGCGCAGGGAGAAAAGCCTGTCAGGCGACACCAGGGGACAATTAGCAAAGCAGCAGACCTCAGGCACACATGCCTCAGTGGCATCCCCATCCAAGGACTCTCCTGCCCATAAGGCATCGCGCAAAGATAATCGTACAGTGTCTGTGCCCACCAAGGAGGTGGGGCATGCCAAGGGAACACATGGGAAGGGCTCAAAGGCAGCATCACCAACCACCTCGACTCCCATTCCAAGCCCAGTGAAGCAGGGGCCGGAGGGGACTGTAGGGGTGACACCTAGAAAACAGGGGAAGGGAGGGCAGAGGCGAAACAAGGCAAAGCGTTCAGCTGGGTCCAGCACATCACCATAGGGGCTGCCAGCGCCTGCACCTGATGCAGCAGTGGTGGTGAGTGTGCCTGTTGTGCCCACACCACTTCCCATTGATCCACAGTCAGTCAAGCCATTTAGGAGCCCCAAGAAGTGGAAGGGCACCCTTCCACAATCTCCCAGCCACACCGTGACTCCCGTATGCATGACTTCACCTCCACGTGCCACTACACCACCTGGTCCAAGCAGCCTGCCAAGACACTGATCGCTCTACCTCAGCTGTTCCGCTCTCTCCCCCTTTAAGTGCCCCGACAGTCCCCGAGGCACAGCCAGCTCCCAGTCTGCCTGACAGCCAAGTCTGAGTGGTAGTCACCCTCACACACCTGTGTCTCACACAGGAGGGCTTGTACTGCACATTGTTGCACCCTGACTGTGTTGCTGGCCAAGGAGAGGTACAGTCACACACATTCCCTGTGCAGCTTCTCATGGACATACTCTGCACCCTGCACTGGCCACTGGCCTTGTTGTGCACTGCTGTTTTACCCCCTTGCCTGTGCAGCTTCTCATGGACATGCTCTGCACTCTGCCCTGGCCACTGGCCTTGTTGTTCACTGCTGTTTTGCCCTTGCCTGTGCAGCTTCTCATGGACATGCTCTGCACCCTGCCCTGGCCACTGGCCTTGTTGTTCACTGCTGTTTTGCCCCCTTGCCTGTGTAGCTTCTCATGGACATGCTCTGCACTCTGCCCTGGCCACTGGCCTTGTTGTTCACTGCTGTTTTGCCCTTGCCTGTGCAGCTTCTCATGGACATGCTCTGCATTTTGTGCCTTACTCTTAGCTTTCATGGTGCCTATCTATGCAATTTGTGAATACAAACAGTTGCTCCAGTTGTCTATTGTTTCAGTGTCCTTACTGAATAAAGTTATTTTGCTGTGTGTAAATGGTTTACTGTGCCACATGGTCTGTGTGGCACTTCAACATGGTCAATGTTTGGGCTCACTTGCTCTCTTTTGTTCAGGGGTGACAGGGGTTTCAGTTCTTCTTGGCCCAGATACGTGTGGTGGCAATGGTGTCAATTTTGAATGTTTAGCAGTAGTCATTTACTTGATTAGTTCATGTTGGCTCTATTGTACACATGTCAGGTTGGGAAGCACTGCCAGCACAGGGTGGGTTTCTGCACACAGTATTTCAGGCAGGCTGTCCAGGGTCATCATGTGTATGTTCTTCCTATATGTGTGCCCATTGGTGTATGTGTGAGGTCATCTTGTGATGGCCAGTCATCCTAGTCCCATGGCTTGCTTTCCATGTGTGCTCTTGGATGACCAGGTATTGTGCAGTGTGAAGGGGGTGAGTTTGTGGGGAGTGTTGATGTGTGCATGCCTCTGTAATGTCAACTACACACATGTGTCACCCAGGAGTTGTGGGCCTTTTGTTTTGATTGTTCATCCCTGTGGATGTGGTTGTATGCCCATGTGTGAGTTGTATGTTGTGTCCTGTGCAGTGTGTTGGTGTGTCCTTGCAGTTCTGTCTGACTCCTACTTGTTGTTTTTGTCACTTATGAGTATGCAGAGGGTCTTACTGGCAATTCAGTGTTGTGTTTTGTTGCACATCCCTGTGTCTGGTGGCTGTTTGTGGGGTCTGTGCAGACCTGCTGCTCCCCACTGCCATTGTGGTTCTGTTTTCTCATGCCTTGCTGTCCCATGGTGCCTTCTTGCCTCCAGTGTGGCATGTTGTGTGTGTTGTCATGCCACCCACTATCTGTGCTTCAGCTGCCTACCCATTGTGGGTCTGCACTCCCTCTCTTTGTGTATGGTACACTCCTGCCATGTCCCCTACTGACATTCAGTACACTTCACTTTGGTGTGAGCTGTCCCCTTGGTTTATATGTGTGTGTGCCTCCCTATGACCTCATTTGTGAGACTGTGCTTTGTGGTGCAGTTCTTTGTCCAGGGTCAATGTGTCACTCAGTGCATTTCCCCAATGGGTCACGTGTGATTTACTGGTGTTGTTTGTCAGTCATGGTTGCTGCTATGCAGTTCAACTGTGTGTGCTGCCCAGTCCTGTGGTCAAGTTGTTTCCACCTTTGTGTCCCAGACTTGTGCATCTATTGTGTGTTGTATTGGATGTGTGCGTGTTGTTTGTGTTATTGCTTCACTTCCTGGGTGTGGTGTTGTCTTTGTGCTGTGCTGTATGGTGTTGTGTGGGTTGCTGTTCTGTCACTGATGTCTGTGTGTGTCTGGTATGCTTGGTGTGCACACACAGCTTGTTGTGCTTGCTGTGCTGTGGGTATGTTGCCTTGTGATTGCCTGTTGTGCATCCCCTGATGTCATGCTTAGTTTCCTATGCCTGTGCATCTGTTGTTTGTTTGATGTGGCTGTGTTGTTCTGTGATGGGGCACTTCTTGTGTGTGTTGTGGAATGTTGTCTGTGCATTATTCCTGGGTGATGAGGCTGTGCACTCCTGTTGTGTCAGTGCTCCCATTGCCTTTCCCCAGTTTAGCTGCACAGGGAATGTCTGTTGTTGTTGTGGCTCTGTGTGTGTTTCAGTTGGGTGATGTGTTTGTCTGTTGTATTTGTTTCCACATTTGTGGTGGCATCCCTGTGTGTGTATGATGTTTGTGGCTGAGCCCAGGGTGTGTGGTTGTTTGTGTGTGTATTGCCTGTCAAGTATTGGCAGCCTTCAGTGTGTTTGGCACTGGTGTTGTGTGCTGCTGGTGTGAGGGGGGTATGTGTGTAGATTCTTACTGGTGTTTGTCAGTCCTGAGGTGTGTAGATGGTCCCTGTGTGTAGTGCTGCCTGTGTACTCCTGTGAAGTAGTTGTATGTATGTGTGGCTGTTTCCAGTTTGAATTCAGGGCCTTCCTTTCATCCTTGTGCCTATACATGGTTTGCCTTGCTGTCTCCCTGTGTGGTTGCACTGAGTTGTCTGTAGTTTGATTTCACTGACTGTGCCAGCCATGTGTGCTTTGATGGTGTGTGGGTGTTGTGCTCTGTTCCTTGTGTTGATGTGATGTACACATGCTTGTTGTGTGTCTCCATGGCCTTCCATTTGTGTGCAGCCCACTTTTGTTTCCCTATTTGTTGTGCTCCATGGCTTTTGGCATGTGGGGTGTGTTTGTGTGTGTGTGTCAGTCTGTGATATGTATGTGTGACTGTGCAGGCTGTGTGTCCATTTGGATGTTGATTCCTTGTGTGTGTTCATTTGTTGTTTGTCCTCATTGCTTTTTCCCTGAGTGTGGTGTAGTGTGTGTTTCCCTGGCCCTGTGCTACTGTGCTGTGTGTTGTGTGTTCCTGTGCAGCCACTCCTGCATTGTATGTCTCCATGATTGTTGCTTGTGTAATGCAGGGTATGTATTGACCTGGCTGGTTGTTGGGCATGGGGTTCACAGGGTGGGCACATGGCATGTGCCTTCATGGGGTGTGCTAGTGTGTGGGTGCGGCCCTGTGGTCTTTGTGCCCTGCCCATGCCTGGCACTGGCCCTGCCTTCCGCACTGCACATGTATTTGCTTGTGTTCGCCGCTGCGGTGACGTGACTGGGACATTGCTGCATGGTGGCGGTAGCTGTGTGTCCAGGATGCAGCGGGGTGAATTTGTGGCAGGTGGGTGATGTGTGGGTGCCCTTGTGGATATGTACCTATCCCCCCTAGGGTGTCTGATATGGATTTGGGCCCTGTGTCAGGCCGTGGGTTGTGTTTTGTGTGTTGTGTTCTTGCGTACCTGCAGCGGCGTCCGCGGCGGTCCATGAGTTCCTGGTGATGTAGCAGGTACAGCACCGGAAAGACGTATAGAGCTGGGTCCACCGCAGTCGTGTCCAGGTGGTGTGGACCGGGACTTTGGTTTTGCACTCCACTGTTGAGTTTCCGCCGTTTCTGGTTGGGCGGTGTCTCCGCTGCGGTGCGTCTGCTTGCTTGAGCCATCCTAATTTGTGGAGCGGGGCATACGTTATTCCACACGGCGGAGGGTCTCCATTGGCTCCCATCGCCACGATGGCACACTTTGATGGCGGTGCGCGTCGCACCGCGGCGGTCGGGAATTGGCCTATGTTTGACCATACTAATATGGCAGACGTTATGTCTGCTGCTAGCGGGCAGAAAATGGCATTTTTCCACGCCGCCAGCGCAGCGGTGGTCCCACCGCCCTACATCCTAATGTACCCCATAGTAATCGGTCGGTCGGACTCGCCGAACCTGAGTAGGTCAGAACCTATTCCGACACAGAGTCAGTCGGAATGCTTTCCGACTGACATCCTAATGAGGCCCTTAGTTGTGAGCCACTAGTCACATCTCCAAAGTGTTGACTGCCCCACTCCTGGCTGTAACCATGGTGGCCATCTTTAAATTAGTTCATATACGTAGCTCTCCCATATATATTGATATTGATAATATCTCTCAAGACCAATGCCCATAAGGCCCCATCTTTAATCGCGTCCATGGGTCATTACACAAACATAAAACACCCAACTGGTGTTTTCAAATTTCACAATATAAAATCAATACATCTTTAATGGAAATCCCATTATTCCTATGAATATTGCAGCAATCTTAGCATATATATGAATAATTCTTACACGTTCCATAACACCACATTACACATTAATTCAACACACTTTCCCCACAAGCTAAATTGTTCATTGGCATGATATCTAGGCAATACATAGCATTTCTTCATATCGGTCAGCCTTTCCTTGGAAGCACTGATTTGATTTACTTTCTTTTGAGATATATGGCACAGCACATTTCTGTGTGCATTGATACAACCGTGCCGCCTATCTGTTGTTTTCAGAAAACTTGTATTGGGGTAGCAACGCACAGAAGGCAACTATAGTCCTAAGACAGATGGCTGAGGCAGTCTTGAAGTTTAGGCAAAAGGCAAGTGTCAAAAGTGTTTCACTGACAGAATATCAACCCCCAAATAAACATCGATAAATTAAATATAGTTTTTCTTAAAATATTTATGAAATAAAATGTTAAATATATTAAATAGTAACATTAATTTAAACAAATAAAATAGATTTAATATATATTTTAACAAATATAACACATTTAATCAAAAAACGTTACACACATATAATAATGAAGATATATATAATTACATATATCTACTTAAAAACAAGTATTAAACAATTAATTGTAATTTATATTATAAGTTCAACATTTTTAATTAATATAAAAATATAACAAATAAAAATATATCTATATACATACACCAATAAAATAAAATCTTTAAAAAGCAAGCCATTCTAATTACATTAAAAAAGTAAACAACTTAAAATTTAGTAAAAAAATGTTACACTTTAAAAACATTAATAATTACAAATATAATTTTAAATAAACAGAAACATAATATAAATTATAACACAATAAATAAAAATAAAATATAAAATTAAATACATATGGTATTCCAACTACAAGTTATACAAAACTATGCAAACTATTATGTCAAATATATTTTTAAAAGATTACTACTCCCACTTCATGCAATGCAAAAATAATAAAACTGGGTTACATTTAAAAATCTCCCTCCAGTAAATACAACAGTATGGAAAGTGTTGGATTGCAGATAGGTAAAATTTACTATTCCCACTCCAATGAGTGCAACAGTAGGGAAAGTGTTGGATTGTGGAGGGGTAACATTTACCATTCCCACTCCAGTAAGTAAAACTGTAGGGAAAGTGTTGGATTGCTGAGGGGTACAATTTACTATTCCCAATCTAGTCAATACAACAGTAGGGAAAGTGTTAGATAGTGAAGGGGTAACATTTTCTATTCCCACTCCAATGAGTACTACAGTAGAGAAAGTGTTGACTTGGGGAGGGGTAAAATTTACTATTCCCACGCCAGTCAGTACAACAGTTGGCAAAGTGTTGGATTGCAGAGGAGTAAACTGTACTATTCCCACTCCAGTCAGTGCAACATTAAAAACAAACAAAATATCCTGAACAAAATAAAATTATTTCAAAAACAAAGTAAATTACGAAAAATATAACTATGTACAAAACAAAACTACAAATATATTTAATATTAAAAATGAAATGTACAATGTTATATACATATCACAAATAATATTATAAATTTATTATAAATAAAATACAAAAATAATTTGCACACTAATCAATTGTTTTATTTAGAAATTATTTATCAAAAAAAGAAATGTAATGCATAAATTTACTTTAGTTATTTCCTACCCAATAACCCCACAAAACTCACAAACAGCACCTCAAACTTAACTTTAAAAAGCTAAATATTTACACTGTTAATATAAATATTTATCAACCAAATAATGATCATTAATTAAATATTAATTATTAATTAGTTATAAATAATTCACTTCCCACAATATACCACCACAAAACACTTATAAAATGTAACAGAAAATTATTTACACAATTAACATAATTATTTATCATGTTGATAAGTAACGTTAATTAAAAATGAATGAGTAATTACTTTTGATTAATTTACTTCCCTCCTTGCCCCTAAAAAACCCACAACCCGCATCTAAAATTCTAAAAAAAAAAATTGCACAATTAACATAATTATCAATTATACACGTTATTAATTGAAATCTAAGGGCCTCTTTACGATGTCAGTCAGAAAGCAATCTGACCGACTCCTTGTCGGAATCAGTTCTGCCCGACTCGGGTCCGAAGAGTCCGACCGACACCATTCAGAAAGTCTTTGATTGATTTCAATAGGAGCCTGCGTTCCAACTGACAACAAAGGCTCCCATTGAAAAAAGGGGTAGTTGTGAAAAACTTTGCACCCTGCTGCAGGCACCCCATGGTGCCTGCCACACTGTGCATGGTTTCAAAGAGGGGACCCATGGGTACCCCTATTTGATTTATTTGATTTGATTGATTTATTTGTAAAGCACCTGACTCACCCCCAAAGGGTATCTCTGTGCTGTTGGATTGCTACTGCCAGCCACAAATAGAAACAGATTGGAACAGTAGGGTTTTAAGGAGTCTTCTAAACTGTAAATGATCCGAACAGTGACGCAGGTGTACAGGGAGTGCGTTCCAGAGGGTAGGAGCCACGTGGGAAAACGCTTTTCCTCCCAAGAGCTATATTTTATAGCAAGGAGCAACAAGAAGAGATTTGGACCCTGATCAGAGAGACCTAGGCGGCAGGTAGTTGGTAAATTTCTTAACTAAGTAACTAGGGCCTTTGCCTTTCAGAGATTTGTTCACGGAGCAACAGACCTTAAAGCTAATCCGCATCGGCACTGGCAACCAATGTAGCTGTCGCAGAAGTGGAAGGGAGGCAGTTTGGGGGGAGATTAGCTGCCAGGCGAGCAGCAGTGTTCTGAACTACTTGCAGCCTGTTCAGAGATGCTTCATTTGCTGAAATCAGCAGAGAATTGCAATAGTCAAATGGCACCAAAGGGAATACCATCCTTAGGAGACCAAGCACATGGAAGCATGATCCGACAGTAGATGTAACGTGCTCTTTCATGGTCAACTATCGGTCCAGACAGACATCCAAGTCTTTTACCACTAGTTTGGGAGTTGGTGCAGTGCTCATTTCCTCGGGCCATTACCCAGGGGGCCACCTCAACAGTGCCTCGCCAAACTGCATAATCTCCGTTTTCCCCGCATTGAGCTGGTGAAAGTTGTAGGAGCTGAGTATCATCAGCATAAGACAGAGGAACAAAACCTAAATTCCTTAGTAATCCCGCTAAGGGGGCAACATAAATGTTAAATAAGGAGGGACTCAAGCAGGAACCTTGCGGAACTCCCTTAGTCAGTTTTGTGGTTTTTGAATGGAAAGGGCCAAGATTTAAAGTTTGTGTTCTGTCAGACAGAAAACGCGTCATCCATTTCAAAGCACTCCCTGAGCAAAGTCTGATGGGAAATGGTATCGAAGGCTGCCAAAACGTCAAGCAACACTAGAAGCATTGCTTGTCCGTTGTCTAGGGACATTCTGATGTTGTCAATTACTTCAATCAAAGCAATCTCCATGCTGTGTCTAGGCTGGAACCCTGAGATGAATCAAGGCAGTTTGGGGCTTCGACAAAATCAGACAGATGTCTGTTGATATTCTTTTCTAGTACCTTGCTCAGGAGAGATAGCAACCAAATGGGTCGGTAATTGCATAAGTATTCCATAGGGGCTTTAAAATTTTTGCGGATTGGAATTATTTGTGCTGCTTTCCATGCAGAGGGGAGGATACCCTTTTCTATAGAGCAAGTCAAGATTGACCAGGAGCAGCAAGCTGTTTGGCCAGCAGAGAGGTGGTCTTAGCAGGCATGATGTCCAGCGGGGAACCTGATTTTATAGTTTTAAGTAGCACCTCTACATACTCGGACTTGAGTGCCATGAATGTATCTAACCTCTGTGCATTGTCTGTGACTGTGTGGTGGTTAGTCATGGAGTCGGTGTGAGGGCTTCCGGCTGAAGTGATTTTGTTATAAATCAATTCAATTTGCTAGGTAAAGTGTATTGCAAATTTTTCGCATTGGGTTTGGGAGGGTGTTTCTTCTTTGTCGCATGCCTTGGGATTAGTAAAAGTTTTAAAAATCTGATAGAGAGTTTTAGGGGCATTCCCTGCCTGTTCGAGTTTCTAAGCTATTTGGGTTCTAGGAGCATTTTTTATGTTTTTATGGTATTGGGCCAGTGCAAGTTTATATCTTTGCCTATCCTGTATGTCATGTGATAGACGCCATAGTTGTTCCAATTTTTTACAACTGCTTTTTTCTATTCAGAGGTTTGCAGAGAACCAAGCTGTCTGAGGACATCTGGCTACGCTTGAGCATTTTTTCAGCGGGACCAGACAATCAATGGTGGTTTTGATAGTAGAGTTAAAGCAGGCCAGGCGCTCCTCCGCATTGTCTGTGTCAGAGTTCTGAGGGGTAGGGAAAGTATTTAGAAAATCCTCAGGCGTGAGTTTGTTCTACTGTCTGCGCCACCTGGGTGAATTAGTACGAGAATTGTTGGATATCCCCGGGCCCCTAATATAAAACTCTATTAGTGAATGGTCTGTCCAGGTAAGTGGAGAGGTAGCACCACAAATGATATTAGGGGAGTTGGTAAAGATAATATCTAGCGTATGACCAGCTAAGTGGGTGGGACCACTGTTGATCTTACATAGTTCCAGTGAGGTTAGATCTGCCAGAAAAGTAGCAGTGTCTTGGTTTGTAGTATTTTTGCTATGGACATTGAAATCTCCTAGAAGCAAAATGTTTCAAGTCGTTATCACATGTGGTAAGATACATTCCATTAATTGAAGCGAAAAATTAGAAAGGGGACACGGGGCCAGTAGACCAGAGCACCTTTCCAGCAATGTTGGGAGAGTAGATCTATTCTAAAAACAAGATTTCCAGAGTGTCATTACTTAGTTGATCAAGTATAGACACTTTAATGGTGTCTTTGTGGAAAATAGCTATGCCCCTCTCCGTCTTGGAAGCTCTATCAAACTTTTGGATCCGATATCCTTCCGGGAGAGCCACTGCAATAGCTGGACTGAACTGGGTTTGATCCAGGTTTCCGCCAGGAACCCGATATCAGGCTGTTTGGATGAGAACACGTCCTATATTTCGGCCATGTGTATGGGAAGCAATCTAACATTACATAATAGACAATTCCAGCTTTGGAATTCTGGAGGAATCAGGGGAGAGGAGTCAGTCTGGTCGAGATGGCAACTTTGACCATTGCTCCCAACAGGCATCATACTCTTAAGAGTAAGAGTAGCTTGTTTCATGATCTGAAAGCGGCATGATCTACATGTGAAGTGACCTTCCATTGTCATGCATGACATGGTGTTTTATCACTGAATTTAGTTATCTAAGTAATTTTTTCTGAATCCTAGAAGTTCTTGCCTCGTATATCCCACCAAATCCTTATTACCTACATCTGCTGCAGGACGAACAGGGGTCCTGGCGAAGTCCAGGCGCAGACAGGAGCAGATGGGCTTGCCTTAGGCGCGCCTTCAGTGTGCCAGCTGCGCACCCGCTGCCCGTCGTGCCAGCCATCAGTTTATATAGGAGAGGTTATCAGCTAGACCGCTAACCTCCACTTTGCTTCCCCGGACACCAGACGTCCCCAAGGCCTCTCCCACTAAGCACCGACTCACTCCACTCAAGCGGGAAAACCCCACCTACATACCCCATTGGATTGACAGCCTGTCCTCACATTGAGTACCCGGACGGGTCCTCATGTGAGTAAACCATTTTCCTCTTTTCTTCATGTGTGGCACATCATTGTCACAAGGCTGCACAACCATATAGTAAGATGTCCCTTCATCAATAGTCCTGAAGAGACCCCACATTGTTTTGAGGGTCGAAACACCGTCGACATATAGAAGATGCGAACCATTTCCCCAGCACATATCACTGTATATAGCTGCTGTTCACATTGAATTATTATGATAATGGTCGGCTTGTACAAACTGTGGAAACCTTGTATTTAATATTCACATTGTCACTTAGGTTTAGGTTCCCTTTGTCACTTGGGACACTATGCACAAATGTTGTTTTGATGTATAATGTTTATTCCTAACTTTATTGCTTAAAAAATCCATAAAATATACTACACGGTGTGTTAGTGGGTCCTTCGCGCTCTGCCATTATCTAAACCCTCTATATCGCGATTGTGCTTATGTATCATAACTTCATAGTATAATATTCCCCAGGAACCATTGTTTTTCCTATATAACTATTACCCTGGTACCTTAGTCAGTAGGGTTCCCCTGTTTTTTCTTGAAAATAAATGTCAAAGCAGCACTGGCGCTCTGTGCTAGGCCTGTTGATATGCATGTGCATAACTGAGTGGAGTCAAATTTATGGGCCGCATGGCCTTGTCCGAGAGAGCTGCCCACCATGTTAGGTCTTAATTCTACCTAAGAATGCACGCGGACCCGTCGCTTACTACTACGTCGTCTCAGGTCAATTCTACTATTCTTAGAGTTGCAAATTGTGTCTTCGCTGCACATACACCTCATGAAATAACTGTCTGTTTTTATAGGAATTAAATTCAACAGAACTGAATGTATTAAATTTGTCACTCTTATCTTGTGCAAGGCCTGTCGTTACGAGCTGCTCCAACTTCACAGTGTTGCATTTATGGGCTAGGTGCAAACCAAACTAGATAAAATCTGTTGCACTTTCTCTTATTTTTATGTGGTTTTATGTACTTTTTATCATGTGCCAAGCCATAAATGAATGACCGAACTGTATAATTCTCCAATGCTGCCTTCAGGCATGCACTCTGCTTTACTCTCCACTACTTCCATTGGATTGGTGTCAGTGGTTTTCTTTGGGAACTGAAACTGCTGTCAAGGTAGCACTCAGAAGTGTCCGTATTACGAATATGGGTGACTTCTTCTCCGAAGGCAGACCCGGACGTGGTATGAGGCAGCCGCGGTCGGTAGTAGGAGTAACTGCAGGGCGGTGACGTGGGGAGGGTGAGGGGCAGGTTGGGGGGTAGTAAGCTATGGATTACGGATGTTTACAGGTAAATTAACATATAAATTAATAAAACGATTTTCGCTGCGTGCACTGCATCCCCAAATGCGATGCAGTGCACGCAACGAAATTCGTTGTATTAATTTATATGTTAACTTACCTGTAAACCTCCGTAATCCATAGTTTACTACCCCACACCCTGCCCCTCCCCCTCCCCACGTCACCGCCCTGCAGTTACTCCTACTACCGACCGCGGCTGGTATGGGGTCGCTACTGTTGATCATGGAGCTGGCTCCTTGGTGCAATTTCAATATTTCAGGGCACAACACACCATGAATATTTAGAGCCTATGGCTCTCCTGTCTTTCACTTACCTTTTACGTGCCAAAACCCCATATAAGTTGATTTCTAACATATACACCATGTCCCAGGAATACTGCCATGCCAAATACTCCCCGCCGAGGGCACAGTAGCAGTCAGACTTAGAAGTTCCCCTTAATGATAGTCTGTGGAGGTACTGCTGCGAAGTCACCCAATCTGTGTCCTGAAATGGGAGGCATAGATTGATACATTTTAAGTTCTTGTTTAGAACGTATTATACACCCTCCCAACTTCACCGGTATGGCTTATGTGAGTCTGACAGATGTGAGCGCTGTGGGGCCAGCGGTGCAGACGTATTGCTACTTTTTGGGCACAGATATTTATGGAACTGGGAAATATTGCTGGTACTCCACTTACTCCGGATCCCTTATTAGCCCTGTTGGGATACACTAAACCACACCCCAAAGGGATCAGGAAGCTTCTGGGATTGGGCTTTCTTCTGGCCAAAACACAAATAGCTATGTGCTGGGCACGAGGACCTCCTTCCTCCAAATCAGAGTGGGAAAAAGATTTGATTTTCTGTAATTTGCAGTCCAAAACATATAGTGAGTTAATGCCCCCACGGAGTAGCCCCACAGTATTTGTTGTCACAGGCTGATGCTGGAACAGGTAGTGCTTACATTTTCACTATGCAGGAGCATGTCTTCTAAATTGTGATATGTCATCGGGAGTGTAAATATAGGATATGTTTATATTTCCTTTTTTTTAAAAATTGGATTGATGTTTATGGCTGGTATGTCCATGTCGGTAGACGCCCTGCTTCGGGGACCTTGTTTGTCACGTTTGCCGACACTGCCGGGAGCAGGCGGAGCGGGACCGGACCACAGGTCCCAGGCTCCGTAGCACCCACTGATGCCCGCACCATGTGCCCGGAGGCGCTTTAAAATCATCACAGGACTCCCACAGCGGAAACAACTATGTAGCCAAGATCGGGGGGGGCTAAAAGCAAATATTCCAATGAAGTCTGCGTCTATCATCTCATACTTAACCTCAGCGGTGGGAGCTTTAAACAAGGAAATAGCTAATGCAGAAAAAGAACTGGGACTGGGTACGAGTCAAGATTCTGGGGAGGGGAATATTGCGACTGAGACCTCAACAAGAATCCCTGTACCCTTGGAGCCAACGGTGCTGATAAATAGTCCGAAAGCAGGGAGAGAAGGACCGAATCATGATGTTGCTCTGATTAGGGGCGCGGATGGTGTAATTAAAGAAAATCTGTCAGATTTGAAAAGGGCAACAAAAGGGCCGATTATGGGGCCTTCTGGGAAAAAGAGGTCCACTAAAAAAGTAAATAAACGGGACAAAGGTCCAAAAAAGAGTAACTCTACGCAAGTGAATGTTGTGGATGAGAACACTCAACTAACATTGCGGAAACTGGTGGAGGACATATTTAGTTTGCAGATGGAAGCTATACTTATAAGTATTGCTAAAGATATCACTGACACTTTGAATACTTGTGTGAGCATATTGATTCTTTCCTACGGGACTCGAGAACTCTGTGTGACATCCCTAGTTTAACTACAATACCCCAGGCCCAATTAGAGCCAAGGCCTCATTTAGGTGAGGATCATCCTGGTAGCCAATCTCAATTGTAATCTTTGGTTAGGACAAAAACAAAAACTAGCTCTTTGAATAGGACAGGGGTAGTCCAGGGGCCTCAAGTGGGGGGGAGGAACACCAGCCATGTTGAACAGAGTCCTTTAAATTTGCTACCTATTGGTATGACTCTGGCTACTAGTGGAACTCCTGGTCTACAAGAGAGGAACACTAGATTAAATAGCTGTAGACTCAATCTTCCGCCAGAAGCCACTCCTTTGGTAGCGGTTCTTATAGGGGTACACCCACTTGGAGACCGTGACAATGAATCCACCACGGCCCTGGACTCCAACAACGAGTGGTTGAGATTGAAGAAACAAGCACAAAAATGACTGTCGTAGTTGAGAAACATGATACCCAACTGTCGGCTCTGCAATCAAAGATAGAAGATTTGAAAAACCGACAAAGACGTTCTAATTTGAGACTCTTTGGGATTCCAGAGGGATCCGAGGGTTCCGACCCGAGGGCATATCTTGTGGGGCTTCTGCAGAAAGCTCTCCCAGATCTCGCAGACTGGGATTGGGACTCACAAATTCAACGTGCTCATCGTCTTCCTCTGGTTATGAGAAACAGGGAAAATCAGTATCCACGCCCTTTTATAATTTTTTTTGGTAACTTTTTATTGCGCCAAGCTGTTTGGCAGAGAGCACGTCCCAATACCCCCTTAGTCATAGGGGAGCTCTCAATTTTTGCCCGTTCGGATCTCAGCAAAGAAACAATGGATAGATGCTGGCTGCTCCGCAAATTGATTTATCCCATTAAATCCAGTGGTGGTCAGGCGTTCTTACAGGAGCCTGCCCGCCTTAAGGTTATTAAAAACGGACGCACTCATTTTTTCAATGATGTTAAGGAAGCAGAAGCGTATATTTCTAGTTTCAACAAGGGGAAAACATAGGTCTGGAATATAAAATATGCTGGTAGCTGGTCGGCGGGCCCTATTATTAGTATGTATAGACAAGGTATAGATTAGACACATATTATTTTTTTTTTCTTTAGAGGGGAGGTTGGGGCTGGGGGGCTCCTCAGGATGATCCGCTATGTGCGCTGCCCTCTTCAGCGGCAGCTGTTCCACAAGGGCGGTTCTTCCCCGGTCGAGGAAAGAACCTGGGTGGAGGGGGGGGCTCTTGGGGTTCTCGGGGGGGTAAAAATCAGTAAAAATTGTTTACAGGCTGTTGGAGGGGATTGTTTTGTGGACACTTCAGTTTTAATTTTTTGGCTAATATCTATAAGCAACAGGGAATGCATTAAGATACGTGGTGTTAGTTCTAAACTCCTAACCATCTACAAATGTATGAAATAAAGTTTATGGCCTGGAATGTAGCCGGGCTCAATAGCAAAAATAAGAGGCTATTGATTTCAGCAGAACTTAAATTACATAACCCCCATGTCGCTCTTCTCTCAGAGACACATATTGCCGGGAAGGACAAGAAATTACTTAATCAACTAGGCTACGACATTGTGGTTTGCTCTACTTTCGGGCACTCCAAAAGAGGGGTGGCGATCTTAAAGGATAGACGATTTAGGACCGAAATATTACAGACCTTTTATAGCAAAGACAGCAGATGGGCGGCCGCTCAACTTAGCTTTGAGAATCATAAATATGTCCTATGCGTAGTGTATGGTTCTAACATAGATGAACCGATGATTTTTGACCGGTTGAATATCAAACTTCTAGATTGGGAGGGAGAACTTATTATTATGGGGGACTTCAATTGTATCATGGACTACAAAATAGACACAACTAGCCCTGGTAGCTTCCAAAGGATGCGCAAAACTAGGTCGTCAATTTCTGATATATGTCGTATTCATAACATTAAAGACGCTTGGCGACATCTACACCCAAACTCACCAGGATATACATACTACTCTGCACCTCATAAATCATGCTCTAGATTGGATTTGGCACTAATAAGCGACCACATATTAAAATTTAGTACTATGGATATATGCCCCCGAATCTCATCGGACCATAATGCAATAATTCTTGCTATTGCTATACCACATATCAGGACCGTGCCCAGACCATTCTCCTTCCCTAGGCACTTAGTCTCAGACATACAATATCTGACTCAGCTCAAATAACACCTGATCGAATTTTTGGAAATTAATATTGACTCAGCAATATGCATTACGGTTTGGGACGCTTGTAAGGCGAGCATCAGGGGCTTTCCTCAGGCATATCTGATTGGACAAAATATGGAACGCAGAAATTATAATGCCCAGATAATCTCCAAAATAACTATTCAAGAAGAACTGTTGGCTTCTGCACTCCGATCAAAATCAACAACAATTACAGAAATAGGTCTCAAACTCGCTCTACTTAAAAATGAGGTTAAAACCAAGTTTATCCAGAAGAGTAGTGCAAACATTCACAAATTTAAAATAGCACAATATGAGGGCGGGGATAAAATAGGTAAAATCCTGGCTTACAAAGTTGCTGAGGATAGAGCCCGCACACTGATCACAAGTATTCGGGGGAACGGTAATAAAATATATAACCAACCGACAGACATAGTAGAACAATTTGCTGATTACTATAGAACACTATATACTCCAGAAAGCATACCCAATCCAGAAACAATACGGGACTACTTGGACAAGCATTTAATACATTTGCAGCCCACTTTAGGAATGGATTCGTTATCGGATAATATCACCAGGGCAGAACTACATCAGGCAATAGACCTTTTACCATTAGGGAAAGCTGCGGGCGAGGATACAATACCTTTGGAGCTATACAAAGCATGTTTAGCCGAGCTGGAACCTCTACTATTGAAGGTAATACATTTCGTTGGGCTTAATGGAAAAGCTCCAAAATCGTGGAACAGGGCTAAAATAATTTTCTTTTTGAAAAAAGACAAACCAAGAGAGGAGAGAGGGTCATATCGATCCATATCTTTGATCAACACTGACGCCAAAATATATGCTAAAATTCTAGCTCTAAGATTATCTCCTATTATGCCCCAAATTGTTAATCCTCAACAGCACGGATTTATAACCGGGAGGGATACAACAATACATGTAAATACAGCTATCACGGCATTTGATGTTGCAGAAACAGAGTCTGCCCCACTCGGCATGATCCTATTGGATGCCGAGAAGGCTTTTGACCGAGTGGGATGGGATTATCTTTGGTGTGTCCTGTCTAAAATGGGGTTCGGGGGGCAATTTTTGTGGGGTATACAGGCTTTGTATGACAATCCAACGGCCTGCACTTGTTACGGGGGTTTGACTTCTCCAGACTTCTTAATCTTACGTGGCACCCACCAGGGATGCCCTCTGTCACCCCTTTTATTTGCCCTTACACTGGAGCCTTTCTTGTTTGCCCTCCAGTTTCAAGCTCAAATTGTTCCTTTTAGGTCAGGCACACAAGTGTTAAAAATAACTGCATATGCCGATGATATCGCGATCTATTCACAAGACGTCGTGGAGGCACTACAAGGTATTGTTACCGAGGCCGGGAAATTTGGGAAGGTTTCCGGGTATAAACTTAACATACAAAAGACCCAAGTCATAGCCAATTACACCCCAGATGTCGCGGTCCCTGAGATATGCAAAATCGTCACTTACTCAGGAATCAAATTAACGGCTAGAATTCAGGAAATTAACAATATAAACTATAACGAATTAATTAAATCTACTATATTACTACTCAAAAAATGGCATAGATTACCTTTGAATTTAATTGGAAGAATTAACCTAATTAAGATGAAGGTTTTGCCTAAATTTGTGTACTTATTTCGTTCCATCCCATTGGCTTTAAACAACATTTTTTTCAAACAGCTAGATGGTGCATTTAGTAGTTTCATCTGGGGCTATAAAAAAGCGAGAAGGTCGCTGAATCTTTTAAAAAACAATACGAATATGGGAGGGCTCAAATTTCCTGACTTTAAGTTATACTTTTGGTCTGCATTTGTTTTGCGCATCCGTTCTTTGTTAAATAGAGGAGGAGCACTCTTTTTCCATTCTTTTATTTTAAAACATGAATCAAATATGTTCTTATTGCGAGCTAATGACCCCAATTACTTCAAAAGAGTTAAATTTAGGACCGCAAGAGACCTAAAAAAGATCTGGGATAATATCTTAATCTTTTGTAAAACCACTTTTTTTCACCCAAAATTACCGCTGTGGGGCAACCCAGGTCTTCCAGCAATCTTCTACGAACACAATGATCACAGTTGGTCCAGGTGGGGCATCAGGGTACTAGGGGATTTATATGGCGCACAAGGGTTTCTAGATTTTAATACTTTAAAATCGCTTTATGATCTTCCTGAAACTATGCGGTATAAACACCGACAGATACATGACTATCTGATTAACAAAAAGCAACTCTTGGAGATTTCTGATTGTGACATTTGGACTTGTTTATATTCCACAGAAACTAAATCAGTAATAAGCAATATCTATAGTCTTTTAATAAGTATCAAACCAAATGATTGTTCTAAATTAGCGGACAAGTGGGGTAGGTTACTAGGCTCTAATATTACACCGAGAGAGATAGAAAGCTCCCTGTCTAATATTAATAAGTGTGTACGATCTTCAAGTCTAAGGCTACAACAATTTAGAACGAGTTGTATGCTATATTATACGCCAAAAATTATTTCTAGATGGGCTTCCAACAATTCTCTTAGTGATCGCACAAAATGCCCCAAATGCTCCGCCCAGGCCGCAGACTTGGTACATATGCTGTTTTCTTGCCCCACCTTTAAGGACTTTTGGGCGGACATTCAGAAGGTTCTCGAAACTAAGCTTATCCAACTCCCTTTATTTTCTGCTGCCTCTGTTTTATTAGATATCTATCCCACCTCTTTTCCACAGGCCGCCCTGGCCTCAATTCTTATGTCTTACGCTAAACTAACTTTGGCCAGAGCTTGGATCCGCTCTGATCCACCAACGGTGTGGGATTGGTGGGCGCTGGTAACCGAGATCCACTCGATGGAGCTAGCATTAGCAAACCTTAGGGGGACACGCTCTTTGATTAAACATGAAAAGAATTGGGGTACTTTTATGGAATAGCGTGGCTCTTTTCCTCTGTTTGGCACTGTTTAATGTTTTCATTTATAAGAATAACCCTTCCTCTTCTTATTCATCTCTCTGTTGCTTGCAAATACATGTATTAATGTATGTCTTACCCTTCAGCCTGTGTTCAAATAAAAATATTAAAAAAAAAAAAAAAGAATCCACCACGGCCCTGCTACGGAAAACCAAAAATTGGTGTGATCAACAATGTAATGGCAATGCCAATGTTTCAACTCACATTATAATGGCTAGAAGTGTGGGGTGGGTTGGAAATCGCCCTAAACAGGTCAAAGGGGATTGCATTGTTGTTCACTTCAATAAATGGGATATAGCTGGCAGGTTTTTTGGGACAGTTCTGAGTTGGGAGGGGGGCATTAGGGCTTTGCCCCTGTTTTTTTTTTTACCCACCCGTAAGACGATCAAAGCATCAGTCAGACCCCCATATGAGGCATGCTCAATAATGCATCACCAGAGCGATAATTGCCCCGGTCGAATTAAAGAGTCTGAGACCCGTCCAGAAAGGCCTTGCTGGAGACCAGCAACAGCCCCACAATCATTATCCTTGTCGATAGGGCATGAAGGAGGTGGTTTAGCTCTAAGAAACAGATTTCTCCCACTGTCCCAATTAGATGTGAATGATTGACTGGAGGTGCCCCATGAGTGCTCCCGCGAAGAGAGCCAAAACGATCAGTTTATAGATGTAGATACTGCCCCCAAATGTAAGATCATCAGCTGGAATATAGCGGGCCTTAGAACTAAAAGAGATGATACAAACTGGCTGAATTTCATAAAACAATATGACATAATTGGTCACCAGGAAACGTGGGATAAAGCGAACAATTTTTGGTTGGATGGGTATAAATCATATTGCTCACCCGCACGTCCCGCCCCGGCAGGTAGAGCAAAGGGGGCCTATTAATGCTTTTTTCACTAAAATTAAAAGGGTCTCCAAAGAGGCTAGAGGCGGGTTCCCATAACTGCTTGTTAGTAGAATTATTCACTCCTAACTTCCCCAAAATATTATTTGTTAATTTTTATAATTCTGGGGAAAGTGATTTTATAAACCAACATTTATGTTATTTGAAATGTTTTTTAGAAGACTATAGGTTGAAGCAAACCACTTTTTATTACATCATACTTATGGGCAATTTTTATACTCATATATGTGAATTGAACTGTCATGTTGATGACCACTTAGGGCCTGCCCATTCTGTGGCACCCCATTTTGAGCACACACAACAGGGGGAAGCTTTGGAGGACCTTTCGACTGGTGCAGATCTCTTCGAACCTAGTTTTAATGATCCAATTGATCGGATCCCCACTTTTAAAGCTAGGGAGAGGGATACTGTTATTGATTATATATTTATGTCCCCCCCATGTAGTGTTCTATAATGCCAGGTTGTCTCCTTTTAGTGATCTCAATCCAGTAATACTAGTGCTAGATAAAGATTGTGGTCTTTTGGGAAAAACATGAAAAAAAGCGGGAGTTAGCTATGTGGTAAAAAGTGATCAGGGGAGGAGGCTTAAATGGACCATGGTAATTCCAGAATTTTTCTTTTCGGATCTCTGCGAGAAAGCCAAAGAAAATATTGCAATTTGCGTGGATAATACCACCCCAAGGGTCGAGGTCCTTAGAGCCTTCGAAGGTATTTGTGGTCAGATAGCATCTGATCTGATTGTGACAACCAAACCGAGACTAACATCGGGTGAAAGGTGGTTTGATAATAACTGTTCATGGGCCCACCGCAATTTGGTTCAAGCCTTGAAAAATATACCTCGAGATAAATAGCAGATAGCCACCTTAAGAAAACAGTATGAGACCGCTTTTTTATGCGGAAAAATGAGATCAAAGAGGAGGCCTGGAATGCACTTTTATTTGTTGAAGTCCTTAAGAACAGCTCGAGATTTTGGGCTATTGTTAATACAACCTTTTTTTCCGGTATAGAGAATGGTGTTTGGGAAAGCAACATTGCAGAGGCCCAGTGGCTTTCTCATTTTGAAGCAATTTATGGTTCTAATGTGACTGTGGACCCCTCCCTTAGCATGGAAACTGATAGGCAGTGTTACCTTCTGTGGTCTTTAAGGAGGAGGATATTGAAAGGGCGATAATAGAGATGTCTAGTAATAAAGCACCTGGCCCTGACTGCGTCCCTGCAGATTTGTATAAATGTAACCCAAAATTTTGGGCTAAGATATTAACGAATGTTTTTAATGCCTCGGGTGCTCAGGGCTTTCCTGCTTCATGGTCTCTATCGACGATTATACCAGTTTTTAAAAAGGGCCAGAGAGGAGATCCACGGTGTTTTTTTTTTTTTACATATTTTATTTACATTTAGGTATCAGCAATACACACTAATTTCTTATCCTGTTCATAAACGTTTCCGGTTAACAGTTCAAGGTCCTATTCCTAGTTGAGTAGCTGGCATTCTGTCTCTACCCCTTATCTCGTGATACGTTCCACCGTACTACGCAGTGTCAGTTGCAAGGTACATTCATTCAGTATGATGAGGGGATCCACGGTGTTATAGACCGATATCATTAATCGATTCTGCCGTTAAAATTTTAGGCAAAGCGATTTTAGCTAAAATCACAGACTGGGTGAACGACAATGAGGTTTTATCCAATCTACAATATGGCTTTAGACAAGGTAGAAGCACTATGGATCTGCTTGATATGGGCATTGATCCCTGCCTAGTCCATTTCCTGGCAGAATTAAACCGGGATCTCTCAACAACAGTCAGGGTCACCCAAGAAGGTAAATGCACAAGGCACTTTAAATCGGGTAGAGGCGTCCGTCAAGGGTGCAGATTGGCGCCACTACTCTTTACCCTCTATATTAATGAGCTAGATAAGACCCTAGAGCAGGCAAGCTTGAACATCCCACGAGTAGGAGAAAGGAGTATTCCAGTTCTCCTATACGCGGACTGCGCTGTGTTATTAGCCCGTACCGCTGTAGGCCTCCAGAGGCTATTGGACGCCTTTGGGGCCTATATGAAGTCCCTGGACTTGATAGTGAACATAACAAAATCTCACGTTATGTCAATGGGTCAAAGAAATAGAAAAGTGAAATCCTTTTATTGTAATGGAGCAGAGGTGTCCAGGGTGACCTCTTTCACGTATCTGGGGGTCTTATTTGATGATAGAGGTACCTGGGTCCCCCAACAGAAAGCCCCAAAAAATGCAGTGGTTAGATCAACGGCAACATTTACAAATCCGAATGCCTGGCTATTGCTATGTATGGCTCAGCCATTTGGGGCTACAAACATTTGGAAGGGGTGCAGACAGCCGAAAATAGATTTTTACGTACCCTTTTGTCTGTACCTCAATCAATCTCAACTTTCCAATCACCAAGAACTGGGGCTTGGATATGTGTCTGATTTGTTGAGAATAGTGCCGGTGGTCTGCTGGCTTAAAACCTGGCTTAACCCAGATTTAACCCTGAACCATCAGATTTTGCGGGACTGTGTTACCCTGGATAAAGCTAGTAGCATTCCGTGGTTGCACTACGTTAAGCATATGTTTTCCAAACTGGGGCGCCCAGAACTTTTTAACGCTCTGGAAGGGATTAAAAAAGAGGATGTGAAATGGGTTAAATCTCAACTCTTGAACCTATTGATGATGGAACGCGAAGAGCAGGAGTTACAGAAACCCTCAGTCAGGGCTCATTTCTTGATAAAAACTTTCCCACTAATTGAGCCATACCTGAGAATAGTTACCAAGCCCTTCCATTGCTGGCTCCTGATCAGGTTTTGTTTTAACCTAATTCACTTCTCGCTGGGTAACCTGCAGGGCTGGTGTAAACCAGAGGATATAGGCCCGTGTCACTGCGATAATTTTTCACCACAGGATACACTGCATTTTATAATATTTTGTGACCATTATAATGCAGTCAAAAAAACAGCATTATCAGTCCAAACAAATGAGGGTGATAATGCAAAAAGAGCCATTTTTTTAACACCTTTTAAATATTAATAAGACACCCCTACTTAGGCCTTGCAGCTCCAAAGACAGAGTTCACGACATATAAAAGTATGATATGTAGAAATTTAAAGTTAGCCTTTCCCTATAGTGACAAGCACACACAAGCTATCTTCTTGGTAAGAAGGCTCTGGCCGACCAAAGGGAATTAATTTGAAGCAGGATTAAATATTAATTCTACTGTTTCTGAATTGGTTCCAGCTAAATATATTATTTTATTTAATATTTACTAAATGCAAAACATAATGGATAGGTTTGATTTTTAATAAATATTAAAGAAAACATTCTTTTGGAAAGATCCCTTTCTGGACCTTTGGATGAGTAGTAGAGAACAGGACCTGCTTCTGTGATCTGAGTGGAGCCCTGAAGGACTGTACCTGCTCACTCTTGTACCCAGGATAAATAAGTGGATTCTAAATGTCCGATGGTTAACCTTCTGTGTGGCTATAGGGCTATAAGAGGCCTTTTCCTGAAGCTCCCATCTGACCAGTACCAACAGGATCTGACCTAGCCTGTACTGGTGGCCTTGGCTCGAGTGAGTCTTGACCGCCAACTCGTGTTCCTGAGGTCCTGGGCACCCTTGCTGAGTCTGACCGAACTTCTCCTACCACCACATGATAACCTGGGACTTATTGAATCTATCTTTGGATGTGCAGAACTTTGGAGGACTGGTACAAACAATCCCAACTTATCTGGCCAAGACAAGACCTCGCTGGACTAAGAAATCAGGTTTTTCCAGCTCAGAGTTTGTCAGTAAAAGCAAATCCAGTTCAGCGCCACAAGAAGGTATCGTGCCTTCTAGAACTCAACATCAGATACAGCTGAAGGCTTGCCCACTGAAGGATTTTGAGCTCCAAAATAGAGACTAAATCCAAAAGTAAAAATCTTGAACAGGCAAAGGCACCAATAGTAACCGCCCAGTGAGAAGATTTCCCTGGGAACGAAATTTGAAATTCTCCCACTCAGAGTTTTACCACCGAAACCAACAGCTTCACCGGTACCTCATCCAACGCATATCTGACTTCATTTTTTTTTTATATATATTTTTAATAATTCCAAAACAGAAGTATTCAATCATGATCAGGATGCAAAGGCAAACAGGTGCTCACTTAGCAAGAACATACTTTGGTCGCAGCCAGGTGCAAGTCACATAACTGTAGCCAACAGATATTGTATACCGTTCCTCAAAATAATAGCACCAATTGACCCCCAGATTGTTGATAATTAAACATGGTACAAATGGCCCTTTATCAATGAGATACATGTGAGCAGCACCTGAGCCACACACTGTAAGACGCATATCTGACTTCATGAGTACTTCCTTCGACACAGCTTGGTGCATTGTCTCACTGAAGTAGTTTGACTGCCAGAAAAAAGACTGAGTCCACGGATAAAACCTCTGAGTGGGCTAAACCTGATTGATGTATCTGACCAGGGCTCCTTCGCAGTCAGCCTCAATTAAACACTGGTTCCTGTCTACTGCATCCTTTGACTAGCAATAGCACTTTGAACTTTTAGGCACTATTTTTGTTGAAACTTGGAAAATTCATACTTTGATTCGCTCAATTGGATTTTTGCCCCCCCAGGCTAAAATGAGGAGGGCCCGAGGGAAGGGGGGCCTGCTAGGGGCCCCCAAAGTCAGTTTCTGACAGTCAATCAATGTCAGAAAGTCCGACATAGATTGTCAGAAACTGACATCATAATCCTGATGGCAAAAAGCCATCCTTAAGGGATTATAGTGCCTTTTCAACTGACCGACGGGCTCAAGGAGACCGTCGGAACTGCTTCGGATTCACCCACTGGTTTAAACTCTGACGTCATCATCCTAATGCGGCAGTCAGACTTTAAACCTACCATGTTGGGCGGAAAGCCTCTAACTAGCGGTCGAAGGCTTTCCACCTGACATCGTAATGAGGGCCTTTGTGTTTTTTAGCAAGGTTTTAGCCATTGAATGTGGTAATTTTATGCAATATCTTTTTTACACGTCAAATCAGTCTTGGCCAGCATATGTGTCAGAGGAGTTAATCCATGGAGGATTTACAGAATATTTATGCAATGAATTTAAATGAACGCAATTTACATTGTCAATGCTTATCCTAAAACTCTGACATGAATCCGGCTATGCTGGATCCATAGAGAACATCCCTGCCTTAAGCTCTTCATATTTAATTCCAAATTATGGACACAATCTAAATTTTGCAGGTGTTTTAAGATAGACCACACCATATTAGCTCCTGTACTTAAGTAATTAGATGTTGATTCAATAAGTCTATATCAATTCCTATTTGCACCCTTAGATAACTCATGTTGGCATGTACAACAATGTTATTTGCCAACCAATGTAAAACAAAAGTTTATTTAACTCACTTGTTGCATTTAGCACTTAAAATTATTTTGTGATCATACCCCAAGTAGTAACTAGGAACCACACATCTAATTAATGCGCATTATTTTTCTTCCAATCATTCTGGAGCTAGTAATTAACGCATTAGAGTCAACGCCCTACCTATTTGGTATTTACGACATGCTCAATCTGAGGTTAATCCACTGTTCTCATTTGGAATGATGCTGTTGATATTTACATATAATGATTCTCTTTACAATGTATAAACAACAGTTGCAATTTGTGCTTACCTTCATAGTGCCACATGACCTCTTTAATACTCTACTCTGGCACAAAGCGAGTCTGGATGTGGATTTCTGAAAAACTGTCAGGCACACCTTGACAAATTCCAGGATAAATCACTCCGCGGACCCTACAGAATCACCTCTACTGGGCTGTGGTCAGACACTCCCCGAGCCACATGGGAAGCTCTGATAAAGTCCCCCAGGGTAGCAGCCGGTGTGAGAATGTAGTCCAGCCGAGCAAGGCTCCCATGCGACGCCGAGACATGTGTATATTGTTTAACCCCCGGGTGTAGGTGTCGCCGAATATCACTAAGTCCAATAGTTCGGAGGAAGTCTCCCAACTGCCCCGATCGTCTCCCCCCCACCTCCCCTCTCAAGGTGTCCAGGTCCCTGGAAACCACATCATTCATGTCGCTCCCGAGTATCAGTCTGCCCTCTGGGAGCGCCAGCAGCACCAAACCAAGTCAGTCAAGTGTAGCCCCCTGTAGGCCTGGGGGGGCGTACACCAAACATAGGTTTAGGTTCATCCAGTCCCACCGGCCACTCACTGCCATATACCTGCCCAGGGGATCTGACCACTGCGCCATCACAATGTATGGAAACAATACTTTGCACAATATTCCCACTTCCCTTGATCCTGTGGTGTAGCCTGTGTGGGCCAGCAAGGTATACCCGAATCTATTTAGCGCTTTACATTGACTGCCGAGGAGGTGGGATTTTTGAATCAGTACAATGTCTGGGGCATGTCGCTTGATGAACTGAAGCATCATTGTCCGCTTCAGTGCCCCATTCAGACCATTGACATTCCAGGACCAGATCTGCATCTGTCCTCCAATAGGTTCCTGGGATGCCATCCACTAAGTCTGAATTCAGGCTCCCACCACCCTTCCCGTGGTCTAGTGTCTAGTGATGCAACTACTCTGTGTCTTTGCCTGAGGTTGAACCTGAACTATAAAACTAATATCAACCATGCACCCTAGGAAGAAATAACCGCCCTCGGCCCCCCACCCTGCTACCCTGCTAAATAGGTTGTACCTTCCCAACTTGTCAACCCGCAGAGCTCCTGTCACCCTAAAACTGAACTGTTTCAACATAATGATGGGTGGTGTCTCAACCTCAAGCGTGCGCCACTCCACTCAAGCTTTATGACACTTCTTGTTACAACATTTATTAGTCTCTGTCGGCCATACTAGTGTTCTTGTGGTCGGCAGTCTTTTAATCTCCAAGTACTTTAGCACAGTGGTCCCACTGTGGGTCCCTTCTTCTGGTTCCTCCACCGCGTGGCCTCAGTCTGACTCCCGCTTCATTCAGAACTCTATCGTCCCTCTCCCCGGCTTCCCTGGATTTCAAGCTGTCTTCAATGTTTTGTGCTCTATCAGGGTCCCTTTGATTCTGTCACGGGCCGCTTCCTTGTGCACGGGATCCCAAATATTGCCTTTCCAGCCAGTCCCATACTTCTTCCGGGTTGGTAAAGTACCATGTCTTACCATCGCTAATGATTTTAAGTTTGGCTGGAAAGTGCATAATATATTTAATACCCTTCTCGCGTAGTTTCTTCTTTGCCTCCTCGATGCTCCTGCACGGTTTCTGCACCAACAGAGTGAAATCTGAAAAAAATCTGATTTGAGCATTTCCAAGCTGTATTTCTCAAGCCGCCCTGGCCACCTGATTGGATGACATCTCGATCGTGGTAATTGAAAAGTCAGGCAATTATTGTCCTTGGAGGAGCCCCAAGCCTGGGCGGCGGGATCGGTGACCGGTGCGCCCCTCCAATGGAGAAAAATGTGGACAACCTCTTGGATTTCAGTGTGTTTATAATAAAGTCTTCCGTGAATAGCTCCACACTGGGGCCCTCAGTGCCCTCCAGAACTCCCACCACTCTGATGTTGTTCCGCCTTACCCTGCCCTCCTGATCTTCAAGTTTGGCTGCCATCATCGTGGTTTGTGTAAGGGATCCCAAGATTTCTGCAGGAGCGTCAGGAATCCGAAGAAAGTGCCTCAGCCTTCCCCTACGGCCCTCCGACTCTATCAGACTCTAGAGTATCGGATGGCACGCCAGGGGAAAACAGGGAAACAAAACAAGGGAAGGCGGGGGAAACTCCTGTAGCATGGCCAAAGACAGGTCAGGCATGGATAGGCGATACTCTGCTGTAAAACAAAGGCGGTGTTAACTCCAGTATGTACAGCATGTCCCACAAGTAATTCTAACCCTAGGTCCCACCTACCCGTATGTTGTCACATCTGCGCTGATATGGTGTGGGTGTACGATTTCAACCTTGGGGATCCTATACGTCAGAAGACACAGGGTTAATGAGGGCAGTTCCACTGAGAACCTCTACTGGATTGTAAATAAGGGCAACTCACCTAACGCAAAGGTATGTACTTGGCTAGGGGTCACTATGCATGATAGATGTAGTCAGCTAGGGCGTTAGGAGAAAACCTGTCAAAAGAATAATACAACACTAAGTACACCCCAACTGTTGTAATAACTCTCAGATAAAGAATAGGGCAGCGCACAGCGTGTTACCGTGCTTCTGTCGTGTAGAGATTACGGGCACAGTGGTCCACGCGAGTATCCCCAGGGAGCTAGACAACTCGACTCTCCTTGTGATGACCATAGGAAGGATACGTGTTCCCTGTTGAAGACCAGGCAGGTAGTAAAGCAGCGAAGACCCTGTAGTCGGTAAGGCGGCCAGTAGCAAGTCTGAGAGAAGTTGGGGTCGGAACTGATAACACAGACTTGGCGCCAGAAGGCGCACGAAATCCCACGAAGAAGTATCTGAGGTGTGGGAACACAGGAGTATAGGACCGGGTAATTAGGGAGAGATATGAAATAATAATGACCAGGTGGTGTTTCGTTCGATAGAAAATTAACAGGACCCATGACGAGTATGAAAATGGAGAGCTGAACACCGGGATACGGTAAACACCCCCAGACAGCGGGAGAGGAGCAGGAATCGGGAGCAGAATAGGTCAGCAACTATGAAGAAACGCATGGGCTTAAACGCGTACAAAGTAGAAACACAAGTGATGTTGGGTGCACGCTAGTCAGCGGGGAACCAAGTAAAGACGAGGCAACGCTCCGGTCAACGCGCGCAACCCAACAGGGACTGAAGGCGGAAACCGGAAGCAAAACACCGGAAGTCAGGCAACAATCCTCAGGACGGAAACAGAGCTCACCGCAAGAACGCTAAGCGGAGAATGAGGGCATCGCGGGTCCTTAAATACTGACTCGTCTCGTGAGTCGGACCCCGGGGCATGACAGTTTGGTGGATCAGTTTCTGCACTTGCCCCTCCAGTTCTTTTGACACTGCTTGTAATTGAGCTATTTGCGTTTCGGTGGTTGTGACTATCTCCCTGAGTTTGGATAAATCTGCACAGAATAAATTTACTTCCAACATCACAGTGTCTATCTTTGGCTCCAGGGTGGATTTTACGTCTTGTATAGCCACCATGATAGCATTTAGGGAGAGTTCTGTGGGTTCCCCACCTCCCTCCGCAGGTTGGTGCCTCGGTACAGTGTAGCTGTCTATCTTGTTGGAATGTACCCCAGCTTGTCCTTTTGGTTTTACCATTATCGGGCACCTGTGGCAGAGAATAGTGTGCTTCTCTCTCCCCGTCTGCTAATGTTCTTGCCCCTCTCCTCGATGTTGGGCTATTAAGATCTCTCCTGCTGCCCTCCTCCGATTGCCCATGGGTCCAGCGCTGCTGCCGTCAAGGGGGTGGGGAGATATATGTCCTCCACTCAGTTAACTGCTGTGCGCCGAGTACTCCTCAAGAAGGCCCCCCTTCCAAGTCGCTCGACGTTCTACTCCACCCCTGGTGGGTCATACTTTGAATGTATGAGACTGAGGGAGAAGGGATTCTGCTTTAAGCAACCTTTGGTGGCTTACTGAGATTGATGATGCCTAAACTGCATTCCAAGGAGTGAAAGTCTGTGTAGCTTTGTCAACAATGCGTGTAGTCTTAATGTATGCTCTTTCTTCAATGAGGAGCCAGTGCAGGGCTATAGGAACAGGACTAATATCCAAACCTAGTCTAGATTGCTGCCCCAATAATCCGGTGGCCGTCTGAGTGGAAAGTGTCTCTGCTGCACGCGCTCTCATTTCCATTCTCGTGCATTTGTTGGCCACTTCATTTTTGCAGGTCCTGATGTGGAACACGGGCCAATTACTTTATTTCTGGGAGTAATGGAGACGGTCGTTAGGTAACATTACAACCCCCTTAAGGCACCAGGATGCGGCAAAGCTATAGGTTCTGCGTGCACAATTGAGTTGGTATCACAACCAGAGCTGCAGGGCAGGCAAGGCACATCACGTCGGTGAAATTGAATTTCAAGGTCCAATTGCGCTGCTTATAGAGAATAGACTCATCTGTCTGCAGATCTGAGGCACTGGACCCGAGCAGCGGACATGGCATATTTGGATCTTCAGGCCATGGCACTCTGTCACACTCGGCCGCTTTTCAGCCTCCAGGCAAGGCCCGGGGTTCCTCCGCCTCGTGTCGCACCCACCATTGCGCTTGCCCTGGGGTATTCGCACCGCTGTCTATGTGGTCCGGGCTTCTTCGCGCTCTGGCCTTATTTCAGGGGCGCCTCAGCCAGGCCCAGTCCCACACCACCCAGCTCCCCCAGACACCTTCCGTCTCCGATTGGGTTGCAGGAAGTAACTCCAAAGCCGGGATCAGCAAGAGCTCCGACTCACTTTCCAGGGCAAGGTCACATGCCGCACGGCTCGTCTTCCCAGCTCCTCCGCTCACCACCAAGACGCTGCTCCGATTGAAATATTTCCAGATCCTGCGGGCCACTGCACCTTAAGGATCACTCCACCGGTTTTAGATTAGCGGAGTTCCATCGGATTTTGGGGCGGATGGTAGGTTTCGTTCCCGCTGACTGCAGAGCGCGGCAATCTTCGCTCGTGGCCAAGCCTCGCCCCCCAGCTATCAAAAAATCTTGGACACAATTCACAAAACCATGTGCCAAAAATATACTAAACAGATGTACATAATATCCAACAAATTGCAATTCAGAAAGCCCTAAATGTGCATGCACTAATAGCCTGATGTCCACATGCACAATATATTGTCTTGTGGGCAGATTAATCTGCAAATACAAACGTTCTACTAAGGTGTGAATGTGTGTGTCTAAAGATAAAGAAAACCAAAAATGTGAAATATCTTCTGAAAAATTAGTGTGAAAGGAAGAAAATAAGGTGCAACACAACAAAGGCCATTCAAATGACCAACACACCTACAACAGCAGACATATGGCCCAAATTCCAAACTGTACAACCACTTCTATCCAGGTAGCACTACAAGCCACCAAAAAGTTATACCTGCTTAATCTTCCTTTAAGTTAAGTAAGGCCCAAAACAAAGGGTTGCCCTAAACCTAAAACAGCCAGGTCTTAAGCTGCTCTCCGAAACTAAATTGGTTGGAAATATTTCTTAAGCGAGTTGGAAGTTTGTTCTATAGCGTGGGGTGCAAGAAATGAAAAGATCTTCCTCCCTGTCTGCCCATCTTGATTCGTGGAACCACTGCCTGATAGAGGTCTGCTTATCATAACACCCTAGTAGGACGGTAAGGCTGGAGCAAGGAGAACAAGTCTGGCATACCTGTCATATTAAAAACTCTAAGGGCCACACACATTGCTTAGAATTGGAAACACTTCTCCACAGGAAGCCAGTGTAAGGTGCAAAATGCTGAGACACTGAACAGGTTTCCAGCAGCATTCTGGGAGATCTGTTTTTAAATAGCCAGTGGTACCCAGAAACAGAATGTTACAATAATTTAGGCACGAAATGTATGATTGTCTTCTGTAATGATGGGCAAAAGATGCCTAGGTTTTTTTCTGTCTTCCTAGTAGGCCATAGCAGCAAGATGTCAGTGCTTTGTGGCTCAATGGATAGCTTGTCATCCACCCAAACTCCAAGGGGCATATTTATCATTACTGACACAAAGCTGCATTGCGTACTGGCTGTGTTGCAGCATTTCCATGCTCCTTAGATACACCGCATTTAAGGGACGGCACACCATGGTGCAAGGTCCTGCGATGTGTCATAAATTTTGGCGCAATGGTTCCGAGAATGTGCCACAATGCAAGTATTACCTACATGGCAGAAAGTGGATTTGTGTGTCGTACAGCATCTTAACATGCTATAAATCAGCATTGAGTTTCGCAGGAGTGATTTGCCTCGCAGGAATGTATGAAAAAGCAACGCAATCTACAAAACAATACTCCTCAATACAGAGAACCATGGAAGGAGCCTCTGGCACCCAAGAGGGTAACAACCCCAACACTGAAGATCAGCTATCATCCCAGGGGAAAGGAAGAGGAAGTCCAACTTAAATGAGGAGGAGAACCAGATGCTAATCAGTGAGATGACAATGAATGAACACCTCTTATTTATCACCTCAAAATTATTGCCATAAGCAAGGAAGGATGCCATTTGGCAGTCCATAGTGGACAAGATAAACTGTGTTGCACAAACAAAAGGACTATCCTGGAGTGAAAGAAGAGATGGCAAATGCTGGCCCAAAGAAAAACTGGTAAGGAACCTTATGGCAGCCATAAGGACCAGATGTCCAAGAGGAGTTGAATCCATTCGAGGAGCTGGAGGCATCCCTCATACCAACAGAGTTAGTAACTGGAATGGAAGGGCTGGACATTGCTAAAGTAGAGGACCAGCAAGAGTGAACACAAGGGACTGTATATTATAAAACTGTCATGCAGTGCAACACAGCAAGACACTTTCCTGCGCAGTGTGAAAGGGAAAGGACTGGAATACCCCACGCATCAACTCATCCTTCACATAACTCTCCTTGGACAGTACCAATTGTCCCAGCCCAGTCCAGCCCCGCCAAGTTTTCCAGGTCCATGCGTGATGTGCTGCCTCAGTCAAGATGTTTCCTTTGAATACTAGGACTTGTAGTGTAATTTGTTTCATGATAGAACAGGACTACAAGTCCCAAAAAGCAAAGTAAAAAAACCTGGACTGGAGCAGCACATCATGCATTGACCTTGTAAACTTGCCAGATATGCCACTGCCAATGCCAGCCCCTTTGCACTATGATGGAAATGTACTTGTGTTGGGGCTAGGCATCCAAAAGTGTACTGTAATGTAAATTTAGTTAATATGGCTTTGTAGAGGGCCAACTTGTCACCTGAGAGGGTATCCAGTTGCTGGATAGGTGTATGCTCTGCAAGGAGGATCACTTGAAGAGAAAGGCGTACAGTTGCTAGCAGAAACCCATATTTGAAGCAGCTGTCCTGATGTGCAGGGAGAGGTTGTTCCAGATGTGGCCTGCCCTGTAAGAGAACACCCTGCCACCTGTCTTGCGCAAATGGATATGGAGGGTGTGGGTGAGTGTTAGAAATGGGGTTTCTGGTTGGCTAGAGTATACAGCGAAGCCAGGCAAAACCCACCACTCAAGTCAGGGTAAGGGAGTTACAAACCCAAGATAACCCCTGCTCACCCCCTTGGTAGGTTGGCAGTGAAGTCAAGCTTATCCGAGAGGCAAAGTGTAAAGCATTTACGCAACACACACACACACACCAGTGACACACAACATACACCACAGAAAGAGACTCTTCACAAGGTTATATAACAATATCCTTTTAATTATATTTAAAACAAATGTAATCACAATCACTTAAATCACTTTGCCAATCAGGCATTATCATAATACATGTAGATCATACATCACTTTGCAAACTAGGCACTTGTCATGAAATCACAGGTAGTGCACTGAATTAAATACCTAGTAGTTGCACAGATATAAAAATAACACCTTACACCCTGCCTGTACATAACACGTAGTCTCTGAACACACTACTTATTAGGGTGGTACGGCCAGCACATAACTTGCTGTGTAAACATAAACATTGTCAAGCATTGTTAATCAGGTAAATATAACATCACCTCCGGTGTAGTGAACTAGTACTCGTACCTTGCACATAAATAACTTTGTACCTATTATATTACCCTGACATAAGCCATATGCAGGGCATACAGAAAAGGCATCATCAGTGTGTAAAATACCTTCACTACCACATGTCCCCCACAGCACTGTGGGCCCGATTCACAGAACCAACTTAAGACAAAATCCTAAACTTACTACCATTTTGGTATTCACAGAAGGCACTTACTCATTTTGGTATTCACAGAAGGCACTTACTCATTTCGGTATTCACAGAAGTTAGGAGTCCTAACTTTAGGACTCCTAAATGCCTTCTATGAATACCGAAAGTCTTAAAATTAGGATTTTTCCCAATTTAGTAGTAGTAAAGTTAGGACTCCTAACTTTAGGACTCCTAAATGCCTTCTGTGAATACCGAAAGCCTTAAAATTAGGATTTTTCTCAGTTTAGTAGTAGTATAGTTAGGACTCCTAACTTTAGGACTCCTAAATGCCTTCTGTGAATACCGAAAGTCCTAAAATAAGGATTTTTCTCAATTTAGTAGTAGTAAAGTTAGGACTCCTAACTTTAAGACTCCTAAATGCCTTCTGTGAATACCGAAAGTCTTAAAATTAGGATTTTTCTCAGTTTAGCAGTAGTATTGTTAGGACTCCTAACTTTAGGACTCCTAAATGCCTTCTGTGAATACCGAAAGTCTTAAAAGTAGGATTTTTCTCAATTTAGTAGTAGTAAAGTTAGGACTCCTAACTTTAGGACTCCTAAATGCCTTCTGTGAATACCGAAAGCCTTAAAATTAGGATTTTTCTCAGTTTAGTACTAGTATAGTTAGGACTCCTAACTTTAGGACTCCTAAATGCCTTCTGTGAATACCGAAAGTCTTAAAATAAGGATTTTTCACAATTTAGTAGTAGTAAAGTTAGGACTCCTAACTTTAAGACTCCTAAATGCCTTCTGTGAATACCGAAAGCCTTAAAATTAGGATTTTTCTCAGTTTAGAAGTAGTAAAGTTAGGTCTCCTAACTTTAGGACTCCTAAACTGAGAAAAATCCTAATTTTAAGACTTTCGGTATTCACAGAAGGCATTTAGGAGTCCTAAAGTTAGGACTCCTAACTTCTGTGAATACCGAAGTGAGTAAGTGTCTTTTGTGAATACCAAAATGAGTAAGTGCCTTCTGTGAATACGAAAATGGTAGTAAGTTTAGGATTTTGTCTTAAGTTAGTTCTGTGAATCGGGCCCATAGGGTGCAGCAGACCTGCACTCCTATTACGTTTTATACAGTAAGGATGTAGGGGATTCGCAAGCACTCAAACCAAATCCGAAGTTTTTTGCTCACCATGCCATTCCAGTTTGAACCCAGCCATCTGCAAATCAGTCTTGACCCTGTGCCTCATGGGAACAGTCCAGCCCGAACTGCCAAGCCAGGTCCTCCCTGGACTGGAAACAAGCATCCTAGGACCGGTTTCGGGGTTTCACCCCTCTTCAGCCAGGATAGCTTGATTCCAGTGGCATGGAGAGCACGGGACTCACGTCAGAGCATACCCGTCCCACTCGGGGTGACAAATGCAAAAACAACAATTGATGGACAGAATGCAGAACAATGTCATACATTCACCCCAGTACAGAGATCTGGGCCTAAATCCATCGTTTTTTGCTCACCATGCCATTCCAGTTTGAAACCAGCCATATGCAAATCAGTCTTGACCCTGTGCCTCATGGGAACAGTCCAGCCCGAACTGCCAAGCCAGGTCCTCCCTGGACTGGAAACAAGCATCCTAGGACCGGTTTCGGGGTTTCACCCCTCTTCAGCCAGGATAGCTTGATTCCAGTGGCATGGAGAGCACGGGACTCACGTCAGAGCATACCCGTCCCACTCGGGGCGACAAATGCAAAAACAACAATTGATGGTTAGAATGCAGAACAATGTCATACATTCACCCCAGTACAGAGATCTGGGCCTAAATCCATCGTTTTTTTGCTCACCATGCCATTCCAGTTTGAACCCAGCCATCTGCAAATCAGTCTTGACCCTGTGCCTCATGGGAACAGTCCAGCCCGAACTGCCAAGCCAGGTCTTCCCTGGACTGGAAACAAGCATCCTAGGACCGGTTTCGGCGTTTCACCCCTCTTCAGCCAGGATAGCTTGATTCCAGTGGCATGGAGAGCACGGGACTCACGTCAGAGCATACCCGTCCCACTCGGGGTGACAAATGCAAAAATAACAATTGATGGACAGAATGCAGAACAATGTCATACATTCACCCCAGTACAGAGATCTGGGCCTAAATCCATCGTTTTTTGCTCGCCATTCCAGTTTGAACCCAGCCATATGCAAATCAGTCTTGACCCTGTGCCTCATGGGAACAGTCCAGCCCGAACTGCCAAGCCAGGTCCTCCCTGGACTGGAAACAAGCATCCTAGGACCGGTTTCGGGGTTTCACCCCTCTTCAGCCAGGATAGCTTGATTCCAGTGGCATGGAGAGCAAGGGACTCACTTCAGAGCATACCCGTCCCACTCGGGGTGACAAATGCAAAAACAACAATTGATGGACAGAATGCAGAACAATGTCATTCATTCACCCCAGTACAGAGATCTGGGCCTAAATCCATCGTTTTTTGCTCACCATGCCATTCCAGTTTGAACCCAGCCATATGCAAATCAGTCTTGACCCTGTGCCTCATGGGAACAGTCCAGCCCGAACTGCCAAGCCAGGTCCTCCCTGGACTGGAAACAAGCATCCTAGGACCGGTTTCGGGGTTTCACCCCTCTTCAGCCAGTATAGCTTGATTCCAGTGGCATGGAGAGCACGGGACTCACGTCAGAGCATACCCGTCCCACTCGGGGTGACAAATGCAAAAACAACAATTGATGGACAGAATGCAGAACAATGTCATTCATTCACCCCAGTACGGAGATCTGGGCCTAAATCCATCGTTTTTTGCTCACCATGCCATTCCAGTTTGAACCCAGCCATATGCAAATCAGTCTTGACCCTGTGCCTCATGGGAACAGTCCAGCCCGAACTGCCAAGCCAGGTCCTCCCTGGACTGGAAACAAGCATCCTAGGACCGGTTTCGGGGTTTCACCCCTCTTCAGCCAGGATAGCTTGATTCCAGTGGCATGGAGAGCACGGGACTCACGTCAGAGCATACCCGTCCCACTCGGGGTGACAAATGCAAAAACAACAATTGATGGACAGAATGCAGAACAATGTCATTCATTCACCCCAGTACAGAGATCTGGGCCTAAATCCATCGTTTTTTGCTCACCATGCCATTCCAGTTTGAACCCAGCCATATGCAAATCAGTCTTGACCCTGTGCCTCATGGGAACAGTCCAGCCCGAACTGCCAAGCCAGGTCCTCCCTGGACTGGAAACAAGCATCCTAGGACCGGTTTCGGGGTTTCACCCCTCTTCAGCCAGGATAGCTTGATTCCAGTGGCATGGAGAGCACGGGACTCACGTCAGAGCATACCCGTCCCACTCGGGGTGACAAATGCAAAAACAACAATTGATGGACAGAATGCAGAACAATGTCATACATTCACCCCAGTACAGAGATCTGGGCCTAAATCCATCGTTTTTTGCTCACCATGCCATTCCAGTTTGAACCCAGCCATATGCAAATCAGTCTTGACCCTGTGCCTCATGGGAACAGTCCAGCCCGAACTGCCAAGCCAGGTCCTCCCTGGACTGGAAACAAGCATCCTAGGACCGGTTTCGGGGTTTCACCCCTCTTCAGCCAGGATAGCTTGATTCCAGTGGCATGGAGAGCACGGGACTCACGTCAGAGCATACCCGTCCCACTCGGGGTGACAAATGCAAAAACAACAATTGATGGACAGAATGCAGAACAATGTCATACATTCACCCCAGTACAGAGATCTGGGCCTAAATCCATTGTTTTTTGCTCACCAAGCCATTCCAGTTTGAACCCAGCCATATGCAAATCAGTCTTGACCCTGTGCCTCATGGGAACAGTCCAGCCCGAACTGCCAAGCCAGGTCCTCCCTGGACTGGAAACAAGCATCCTAGGACCGGTTTCGGGGTTTCACACCTCTTCAGCCAGGATAGCTTGATTCCAGTGGCATGGAGAGCACGGGACTCACGTCAGAGCATACCCGTCCCACTCGGGGTGACAAATGCAAAAACAACAATTGATGGACAGAATGCAGAACAATGTCATACATTCACCCCAGTACAGAGATCTGGGCCTAAATCCATCGTTTTTTGCTCACCATGCCATTCCAGTTTGAACCCAGCCATATGCAAATCAGTCTTGACCCTGTGCCTCATGGGAACAGTCCAGCCCGAACTCCCAAGCCAGGTCCTCCCTGGACTGGAAACAAGCATCCTAGGACCGGTTTCGGGGTTTCACCCCTCTTCAGCCAGGATAGCTTGATTCCAGTGGCATGGAGAGCACGGGACTCACGTCAGAGCATACCCGTCCCACTCGGGGTGACAAATGCAAAAACAACAATTGATGGACAGAATGCAGAACAATGTCATACATTCACCCCAGTACAGAGATCTGGGCCTAAATCCATCGTTTTTTGCTCACCATGCCATTCCAGTTTGAACCCAGCCATATGCAAATCAGTCTTGACCCTGTGCCTCATGGGAACAGTCCAGCCCGAACGGCCAAGCCAGGTCCTCCCTGGACTGGAAACAAGCATCCTAGGACCGGTTTCGGGGTTTCACCCCTCTTCAGCCAGGATAGCTTGATTCCAGTGGCATGGAGAGCACGGGACTCACGTCAGAGCATACCCGTCCCACTCGGGGTGACAAATGCAAAAACAACAATTGATGGACAGAATGCAGAACAATGTCATACATTCACCCCAGTACAGAGATCTGGGCCTAAATCCATCGTTTTTTGCTCACCATGCCATTCCAGTTTGAACCCAGCCATATGCAAATCAGTCTTGACCCTGTGCCTCATGGGAACAGTCCAGCCCGAACTGCCAAGCCAGGTCCTCCCTGGACTGGAAACAAGCATCCTAGGACCGGTTTCGGGGTTTCACCCCTCTTCAGCCAGGATAGCTTGATTCCAGTGGCATGGAGAGCACGGGACACACGTCAGAGCATACCCGTCCCACTCGGGGTGACAAATGCAAAAACAACAATTGATGGACAGAATGCAGAACAATGTCATACATTCACCCCAGTACAGAGATCTGGGCCTAAATCCATCGGTTTTTGCTCACCATGCCATTCCAGTTTGAACCCAGCCATATGCAAATCAGTCTTGACCCTGTGCCTCATGGGAACAGTCCAGCCCGAACTGCCAAGCCAGGTCCTCCCTGGACTGGAAACAAGCATCCTAGGACCGGTTTCGGGGTTTCACCCCTCTTCAGCCAGGATAGCTTGATTCCAGTGGCATGGAGAGCACGGGACTCACGTCAGAGCATACCCGTCCCACTCGGGGTGACAAATGCAAAAACAACAATTGATGGACAGAATGCAGAACAATGTCATTCATTCACCCCAGTACAGAGATCTGGGCCTAAATCCATCGTTTTTTGCTCACCATGCCATTCCAGTTTGAACCCAGCCATATGCAAATCAGTCTTGACCCTGTGCCTCATGGGAACAGTCCAGCCCGAACTGCCAAGCCAGGTACTCCCTGGACTGTAAACAAGCATCCTAGGACCGGTTTCGGGGTTTCACCCCTCTTCAGCCAGGATAGCTTGATTCCAGTGGCATGGAGAGCACGGGACTCACGTCAGAGCATACCCGTCCCACTCGGGGTGACAAATGCAAAAACAACAATTGATGGACAGAATGCAGAACAATGTCATACATTCACCCCAGTACAGAGATCTGGGCCTAAATCCATCGTTTTTTGCTCACCATGCCATTCCAGTTTGAACCCAGCCATATGCAAATCAGTCTTGACCCTGTGCCTCATGGGAACAGTCCAGCCCGAACTGCCAAGCCAGGTCCTCCCTGGACTGGAAACAAGCATCCTAGGACCGGTTTCGGGGTTTCACCCCTCTTCAGCCAGGATAGCTTGATTCCAGTGGCATGGAGAGCACGGGTCTCACGTCAGAGCATACCCGTCCCACTCGGGGTGACAAATGCAAAAACAACAATTGATGGACAGAATGCAGAACAATGTCATACATTCACCCCAGTACAGAGATCTGGGCCTAAATCCATTGTTTTTTGCTCACCAAGCCATTCCAGTTTGAACCCAGCCATATGCAAATCAGTCTTGACCCTGTGCCTCATGGGAACAGTCCAGCCCAAACTGCCAAGCCAGGTCCTCCCTGGACTGGAAACAAGCATCCTAGGACCGGTTTCGGGGTTTCACACCTCTTCAGCCAGGATAGCTTGATTCCAGTGGCATGGAGAGCACGGGACTCACGTCAGAGCATACCCGTCCCACTCGGGGTGACAAATGCAAAAACAACAATTGATGGACAGAATGCAGAACAATGTCATACATTCACCCCAGTACAGAGATCTGGGCCTAAATCCATCGTTTTTTGCTCACCATGCCATTCCAGTTTGAACCCAGCCATATGCAAATCAGTCTTGACCCTGTGCCTCATGGGAACAGTCCAGCCCGAACCCCCAAGCCAGGTCCTCCCTGGACTGGAAACAAGCATCCTAGGACCGGTTTCGGGGTTTCACCCCTCTTCAGCCAGGATAGCTTGATTCCAGTGGCATGGAGAGCACGGGACTCACGTCAGAGCATACCCGTCCCACTCGGGGTGACAAATGCAAAAAACAACAATTGATGGACAGAATGCAGAACAATGTCATACATTCACCCCAGTACAGAGATCTGGGCCTAAATCCATCGTTTTTTGCTCACCATGCCATTCCAGTTTGAACCCAGCCATATGCAAATCAGTCTTGACCCTGTGCCTCATGGGAACAGTCCAGCCCGAATGGCCAAGCCAGGTCCTCCCTGGACTGGAAACAAGCATCCTAGGACCGGTTTCGGGGTTTCACCCCTCTTCAGCCAGGATAGCTTGATTCCAGTGGCATGGAGAGCACGGGACTCACGTCAGAGCATACCCGTCCCACTCGGGGTGACAAATGCAAAAACAACAATTGATGGACAGAATGCAGAACAATGTCATACATTCACCCCAGTACAGAGATCTGGGCCTAAATCCATCGTTTTTTGCTCACCATGCCATTCCAGTTTGAACCCAGCCATATGCAAATCAGTCTTGACCCTGTGCCTCATGGGAACAGTCCAGCCCGAACTGCCAAGCCAGGTGCTCCCTGGACTGGAAACAAGCATCCTAGGACCGGTTTCGGGGTTTCACCCCTCTTCAGCCAGGATAGCTTGATTCCAGTGGCATGGAGAGCACGGGACTCACGTCAGAGCATACCCGTCCCACTCGGGGTGACAAATGCAAAAACAACAATTGATGGACAGAATGCAGAACAATGTCATACATTCACCCCAGTACAGAGATCTGGGCCTAAATCCATCGTTTTTTGCTCACCATGCCATTCCAGTTTGAACCCAGCCATATGCAAATCAGTCTTGACCCTGTGCCTCATGGGAACAGTCCAGCCCGAACTGCCAAGCCAGGTCCTCCCTGGACTGGAAACAAGCATCCTAGGACCGGTTTCGGGGTTTCACCCCTCTTCAGCCAGGATAGCTTGATTCCAGTGGCATGGAGAGCACGGGACTCACGTCAGAGCATACCCGTCCCACTCGGGGTGACAAATGCAAAAACAACAATTGATGGACAGAATGCAGAACAATGTCATACATTCACCCCAGTACAGAGATCTGGGCCGAAATCTATCGTTTTTTGCTCACCATGCCATTCCAGTTTGAACCCAGCCATATGCAAATCAGTCTTGACCCTGTGCCTCATGGGAACAGTCCAGCCCGAACTGCCAAGCCAGGTCCTCCCTGGACTGGAAACAAGCATCCTAGGACCGGTTTCGGGGTTTCACCCCTCTTCAGCCAGGATAGCTTGATTCCAGTGGCATGGAGAGCACGGGACTCACGTCAGAGCATACCCGTCCCACTCGGGGTGACAAATGCAAAAACAACAATTGATGGACAGAATGCAGAACAATGTCATACATTCACCCCAGTACAGAGATCTGGGCCTAAATCGATCGTTTTTTGCTCACCATGCCATTCCAGTTTAAACCCAGCCATATGCAAATCAGTCTTGACCCTGTGCCTCATGGGAACAGTCCAGCCCGAACTGCCAAGCCGGGTCCTCCCTGGACTGGAAACAAGCATCTAATGGACCGGTTTCTGGGTTTCACCCCTCTTCAGCCAGGATGCCTTGATTCCAGTGGCATGGAGAGCACGGGACTCACGTCAGAGCATACCCGTCCCACTCGGGGTGACAAATGCAAAAACAACAATTGATGGACAGAATGCAGAACAATGTCATACATTCACCCCAGTACAGAGATCTGGGCCTAAATCCATCGTTTTTTGCTCACCATGCCATTCCAGTTTGAACCCAGCCATATGCAAATCAGTCTTGACCCTGTGCCTCATGGGAACAGTCCAGCCCGAACTGCCAAGCCAGGTCCTCCCTGGACTGGAAACAAGCATCCTAGGACCGGTTTCGGGGTTTCACCCCTCTTCAGCCAGGATAGCTTGATTCCAGTGGCATGGAGAGCACGGGACTCACGTCAGAGCATACCCGTCCCACTCGGGGTGACAAAAGCAAAAACAACAATTGATGGACAGAATGCAGAACAATGTCATTCATTCACCCCAGTACAGAGATCTGGGCCTAAATCCATCGTTTTTTGCTCACCATGCCATTCCAGTTTGAACCCAGCCATATGCAAATCAGTCTTGACCCTGTGCCTCATGGGAACAGTCCAGCCCGAACTGCCAAGCCAGGTCCTCCCTGGACTGGAAACAAGCATCCTAGGACCGGTTTCGGGGTTTCACCCCTCTTCAGCCAGGATAGCTTGATTCCAGTGGCATGGAGAGCACGGGACTCACGTCAGAGCATACCCGTCCCACTCGGGGTGACAAATGCAAAAACAACAATTGATGGACAGAATGCAGAACAATGTCATTCATTCACCCCAGTACAGAGATCTGGGCCTAAATCCATCGTTTTTTGCTCACCATGCCATTCCAGTTTGAAACCAGCCATATGCAAATCAGTCTTGACCCTGTGCCTCATGGGAACAGTCCAGCCCGAACTGCCAAGCCAGGTCCTCCCTGGACTGGAAACAAGCATCCTAGGACCGGTTTCGGGGTTTCACCCCTCTTCAGCCAGGATAGCTTGATTCCAGTGGCATGGAGAGCACGGGACTCACGTCAGAGCATACCCGTCCCACTCGGGGCGACAAATGCAAAAACAACAATTGATGGTTAGAATGCAGAACAATGTCATACATTCACCCCAGTACAGAGATCTGGGCCTAAATCCATCGTTTTTTTGCTCACCATGCCATTCCAGTTTGAACCCAGCCATCTGCAAATCAGTCTTGACCCTGTGCCTCATGGGAACAGTCCAGCCCGAACTGCCAAGCCAGGTCTTCCCTGGACTGGAAACAAGCATCCTAGGACCGGTTTCGGCGTTTCACCCCTCTTCAGCCAGGATAGCTTGATTCCAGTGGCATGGAGAGCACGGGACTCACGTCAGAGCATACCCGTCCCACTCGGGGTGACAAATGCAAAAATAACAATTGATGGACAGAATGCAGAACAATGTCATACATTCACCCCAGTACAGAGATCTGGGCCTAAATCCATCGTTTTTTGCTCGCCATTCCAGTTTGAACCCAGCCATATGCAAATCAGTCTTGACCCTGTGCCTCATGGGAACAGTCCAGCCCGAACTGCCAAGCCAGGTCCTCCCTGGACTGGAAACAAGCATCCTAGGACCGGTTTCGGGGTTTCACCCCTCTTCAGCCAGGATAGCTTGATTCCAGTGGCATGGAGAGCAAGGGACTCACTTCAGAGCATACCCGTCCCACTCGGGGTGACAAATGCAAAAACAACAATTGATGGACAGAATGCAGAACAATGTCATTCATTCACCCCAGTACAGAGATCTGGGCCTAAATCCATCGTTTTTTGCTCACCATGCCATTCCAGTTTGAACCCAGCCATCTGCAAATCAGTCTTGACCCTGTGCCTCATGGGAACAGTCCAGCCCGAACTGCCAAGCCAGGTCCTCCCTGGACTGGAAACAAGCATCCTAGGACCGGTTTCGGGGTTTCACCCCTCTTCAGCCAGTATAGCTTGATTCCAGTGGCATGGAGAGCACGGGACTCACGTCAGAGCATACCCGTCCCACTCGGGGTGACAAATGCAAAAACAACAATTGATGGACAGAATGCAGAACAATGTCATTCATTCACCCCAGTACAGAGATCTGGGCCTAAATCCATCGTTTTTTGCTCACCATGCCATTCCAGTTTGAACCCAGCCATATGCAAATCAGTCTTGACCCTGTGCCTCATGGGAACAGTCCAGCCCGAACTGCCAAGCCAGGTCCTCCCTGGACTGGAAACAAGCATCCTAGGACCGGTTTCGGGGTTTCACCCCTCTTCAGCCAGGATAGCTTGATTCCAGTGGCATGGAGAGCACGGGACTCACGTCAGAGCATACCCGTCCCACTCGGGGTGACAAATGCAAAAACAACAATTGATGGACAGAATGCAGAACAATGTCATTCATTCACCCCAGTACAGAGATCTGGGCCTAAATCCATTGTTTTTTGCTCACCAAGCCATTCCAGTTTGAACCCAGCCATATGCAAATCAGTCTTGACCCTGTGCCTCATGGGAACAGTCCAGCCCGAACTGCCAAGCCAGGTCCTCCCTGGACTGGAAACAAGCATCCTAGGACCGGTTTCGGGGTTTCACACCTCTTCAGCCAGGATAGCTTGATTCCAGTGGCATGGAGAGCACGGGACTCACGTCAGAGCATACCCGTCCCACTCGGGGTGACAAATGCAAAAACAACAATTGATGGACAGAATGCAGAACAATGTCATACATTCACCCCAGTACAGAGATCTGGGCCTAAATCCATTGTTTTTTGCTCACCATGCCATTCCAGTTTGAACCCAGCCATATGCAAATCAGTCTTGACCCTGTGCCTCATGGGAACAGTCCAGCCCGAACTCCCAAGCCAGGTCCTCCCTGGACTGGAAAATAGCATCCTAGGACCGGTTTCGGGGTTTCACCCCTCTTCAGCCAGGATAGCTTGATTCCAGTGGCATGGAGAGCACGGGACTCACGTCAGAGCATACCCGTCCCACTCGGGGTGACAAATGCAAAAACAACAATTGATGGACAGAATGCAGAACAATGTCATACATTCACCCCAGTACAGAGATCTGGGCCTAAATCCATCGTTTTTTGCTCACCATGCCATTCCAGTTTGAACCCAGCCATATGCAAATCAGTCTTGACCCTGTGCCTCATGGGAACAGTCCAGCCCGAACGGCCAAGCCAGGTCCTCCCTGGACTGGAAACAAGCATCCTAGGACCGGTTTCGGGGTTTCACCCCTCTTCAGCCAGGATAGCTTGATTCCAGTGGCATGGAGAGCACGGGACTCACGTCAGAGCATACCCGTCCCACTCGGGGTGACAAATGCAAAAACAACAATTGATGGACAGAATGCAGAACAATGTCATACATTCACCCCAGTACAGAGATCTGGGCCTAAATCCATCGTTTTTTGCTCACCATGCCATTCCAGTTTGAACCCAGCCATATGCAAATCAGTCTTGACCCTGTGCCTCATGGGAACAGTCCAGCCCGAACTGCCAAGCCAGGTCCTCCCTGGACTGGAAACAAGCATCCTAGGACCGGTTTCGGGGTTTCACCCCTCTTCAGCCAGGATAGCTTGATTCCAGTGGCATGGAGAGCACGGGACTCACGTCAGAGCATACCCGTCCCACTCGGGGTGACAAATGCAAAAACAACAATTGATGGACAGAATGCAGAACAATGTCATACATTCACCCCAGTACAGAGATCTGGGCCTAAATCCATCGTTTTTTGCTCACCATGCCATTCCAGTTTGAACCCAGCCATATGCAAATCAGTCTTGACCCTGTGCCTCATGGGAACAGTCCAGCCCGAACTGCCAAGCCAGGTCCTCCCTGGACTGGAAACAAGCATCCTAGGACCGGTTTCGGGGTTTCACCCCTCTTCAGCCAGGATAGCTTGATTCCAGTGGCATGGAGAGCACGGGACTCACGTCAGAGCATACCCGTCCCACTCGGGGTGACAAATGCAAAAACAACAATTGATGGACAGAATGCAGAACAATGTCATTCATTCACCCCAGTACAGAGATCTGGGCCTAAATCCATCGTTTTTTGCTCACCATGCCATTCCAGTTTGAACCCAGCCATATGCAAATCAGTCTTGACCCTGTGCCTCATGGGAACAGTCCAGCCCGAACTGCCAAGCCAGGTACTCCCTGGACTGTAAACAAGCATCCTAGGACCGGTTTCGGGGTTTCACCCCTCTTCAGCCAGGATAGCTTGATTCCAGTGGCATGGAGAGCACGGGACTCACGTCAGAGCATACCCGTCCCACTCGGGGTGACAAATGCAAAAACAACAATTGATGGACAGAATGCAGAACAATGTCATACATTCACCCCAGTACAGAGATCTGGGCCTAAATCCATCGTTTTTTGCTCACCATGCCATACCAGTTTGAACCCAGCCATATGCAAATCAGTCTTGACCCTGTGCCTCATGGGAACAGTCCAGCCCGAACTGCCAAGCCAGGTCCTCCCTGGACTGGAAACAAGCATCCTAGGACCGGTTTCGGGGTTTCACCCCTCTTCAGCCAGGATAGCTTGATTCCAGTGGCATGGAGAGCACGGGTCTCACGTCAGAGCATACCCGTCCCACTCGGGGTGACAAATGCAAAAACAACAATTGATGGACAGAATGCAGAACAATGTCATACATTCACCCCAGTACAGAGATCTGGGCCTAAATCCATTGTTTTTTGCTCACCAAGCCATTCCAGTTTGAACCCAGCCATATGCAAATCAGTCTTGACCCTGTGCCTCATGGGAACAGTCCAGCCCGAACTGCCAAGCCAGGTCCTCCCTGGACTGGAAACAAGCATCCTAGGACCGGTTACGGGGTTTCACACCTCTTCAGCCAGGATAGCTTGATTCCAGTGGCATGGAGAGCACGGGACTCACGTCAGAGCATACCCGTCCCACTCGGGGTGACAAATGCAAAAACAACAATTGATGGACAGAATGCAGAACAATGTCATACATTCACCCCAGTACAGAGATCTGGGCCTAAATCCATCGTTTTTTGCTCACCATGCCATTCCAGTTTGAACCCAGCCATATGCAAATCAGTATTGACCCTGTGCCTCATGGGAACAGTCCAGCCCGAACCCCCAAGCCAGGTCCTCCCTGGACTGGAAACAAGCATCCTAGGACCGGTTTCGGGGTTTCACCCCTCTTCAGCCAGGATAGCTTGATTCCAGTGGCATGGAGAGCACGGGACTCACGTCAGAGCATACCCGTCCCACTCGGGGTGACAAATGCAAAAAACAACAATTGATGGACAGAATGCAGAACAATGTCATACATTCACCCCAGTACAGAGATCTGGGCCTAAATCCATCGTTTTTTGCTCACCATGCCATTCCAGTTTGAACCCAGCCATATGCAAATCAGTCTTGACCCTGTGCCTCATGGGAACAGTCCAGCCCGAATGGCCAAGCCAGGTCCTCCCTGGACTGGAAACAAGCATCCTAGGACCGGTTTCGGGGTTTCACCCCTCTTCAGCCAGGATAGCTTGATTCCAGTGGCATGGAGAGCACGGGACTCACGTCAGAGCATACCCGTCCCACTCGGGGTGACAAATGCAAAAACAACAATTGATGGACAGAATGCAGAACAATGTCATACATTCACCCCAGTACAGAGATCTGGGCCTAAATCCATCGTTTTTTGCTCACCATGCCATTCCAGTTTGAACCCAGCCATATGCAAATCAGTCTTGACCCTGTGCCTCATGGGAACAGTCCAGCCCGAACTGCCAAGCCAGGTGCTCCCTGGACTGGAAACAAGCATCCTAGGACCGGTTTCGGGGTTTCACCCCTCTTCAGCCAGGATAGCTTGATTCCAGTGGCATGGAGAGCACGGGACTCACGTCAGAGCATACCCGTCCCACTCGGGGTGACAAATGGAAAAACAACAATTGATGGACAGAATGCAGAACAATGTCATACATTCACCCCAGTACAGAGATCTGGGCCTAAATCCATCGTTTTTTGCTCACCATGCCATTCCAGTTTGAACCCAGCCATATGCAAATCAGTCTTGACCCTGTGCCTCATGGGAACAGTCCAGCCCGAACTGCCAAGCCAGGTCCTCCCTGGACTGGAAACAAGCATCCTAGGACCGGTTTCGGGGTTTCACCCCTCTTCAGCCAGGATAGCTTGATTCCAGTGGCATGGAGAGCACGGGACTCACGTCAGAGCATACCCGTCCCACTCGGGGTGACAAATGCAAAAACAACAATTGATGGACAGAATGCAGAACAATGTCATACATTCACCCCAGTACAGAGATCTGGGCCGAAATCCATCGTTTTTTGCTCACCATGCCATTCCAGTTTGAACCCAGCCATATGCAAATCAGTCTTGACCCTGTGCCTCATGGGAACAGTCCAGCCCGAACTGCCAAGCCAGGTCCTCCCTGGACTGGAAACAAGCATCCTAGGACCGGTTTCGGGGTTTCACCCCTCTTCAGCCAGGATAGCTTGATTCCAGTGGCATGGAGAGCACGGGACTCACGTCAGAGCATACCCGTCCCACTCGGGGTGACAAATGCAAAAACAACAATTGATGGACAGAATGCAGAACAATGTCATACATTCACCCCAGTACAGAGATCTGGGCCTAAATCCATCGTTTTTTGCTCACCATGCCATTCCAGTTTGAACCCAGCCATATGCAAATCAGTCTTGACCCTGTGCCTCATGGGAACAGTCCAGCCCGAACTGCCAAGCCGGGTCCTCCCTGGACTGGAAACAAGCATCTAATGGACCGGTTTCTGGGTTTCACCCCTCTTCAGCCAGGATGCCTTGATTCCAGTGGCATGGAGAGCACGGGACTCACGTCAGAGCATACCCGTCCCACTCGGGGTGACAAATGCAAAAACAACAATTGATGGACAGAATGCAGAACAATGTCATACATTCACCCCAGTACAGAGATCTGGGCCTAAATCCATCGTTTTTTGCTCACCATGCCATTCCAGTTTGAACCCAGCCATATGCAAATCAGTCTTGACCCTGTGCCTCATGGGAACAGTCCAGCCCGAACTGCCAAGCCAGGTCCTCCCTGGACTGGAAACAAGCATCCTAGGACCGGTTTCGGGGTTTCACCCCTCTTCAGCCAGGATAGCTTGATTCCAGTGGCATGGAGAGCACGGGACTCACGTCAGAGCATACCCGTCCCACTCGGGGTGACAAAAGCAAAACAACAATTGATGGACAGAATGCAGAACAATGTCATTCATTCACCCCAGTACAGAGATCTGGGCCTAAATCCATCGTTTTTTGCTCACCATGCCATTCCAGTTTGAACCCAGCCATATGCAAATCAGTCTTGACCCTGTGCCTCATGGGAACAGTCCAGCCCGAACTGCCAAGCCAGGTCCTCCCTGGACTGGAAACAAGCATCCTAGGACCGGTTTCGGGGTTTCACCCCTCTTCAGCCAGGATAGCTTGATTCCAGTGGCATGGAGAGCACGGGACTCACGTCAGAGCACCGTCCCACTCGGGGTGACAAATGCAAAAACAACAATTGATGGACAGAATGCAGAACAATGTCATTCATTCACCCCAGTACAGAGATCTGGGCCTAAATCCATCGTTTTTTGCTCACCATGCCATTCCAGTTTGAACCCAGCCATATGCAAATCAGTCTTGACCCTGTGCCTCATGGGAACAGTCCAGCCCGAACTGCCAAGCCAGGTCCTCCCTGGACTGGAAACAAGCATCCTAGGACCGGTTTCGGGGTTTCACCCCTCTTCAGCCAGGATAGCTTGATTCCAGTGGCATGGAGAGCACGGGACTCACGTCAGAGCATACCCGTCCCACTCGGGGTGACAAATGCAAAAACAACAATTGATGGACAGAATGCAGAACAATGTCATACATTCACCCCAGTACAGAGATCTGGGCCTAAATCCATCGTTTTTTGCTCACCATGCCATTCCAGTTTGAACCCAGCCATATGCAAATCAGTCTTGACCCTGTGCCTCATGGGAACAGTCCAGCCCGAACTGCCAAGCCAGGTCCTCCCTGGACTGGAAACAAGCATCCTAGGACCGGTTTCGGGGTTTCACCCCTCTTCAGCCAGGATAGCTTGATTCCAGTGGCATGGAGAGCACGGGACTCACGTCAGAGCATACCCGTCCCACTCGGGGTGACAAATGCAAAAACAACAATTGATGGACAGAATGCAGAACAATGTCATACATTCACCCCAGTACAGAGATCTGGGCCTAAATCCATTGTTTTTTGCTCACCATGCCATTCCAGTTTGAACCCAGCCATATGCAAATCAGTCTTGACCCTGTGCCTCATGGGAACAGTCCAGCCCGAACTGCCAAGCCAGGTCCTCCCTGGACTGGAAACAAGCATCCTAGGACCGGTTTCGGGGTTTCACCCCTCTTCAGCCAGGATAGCTTGATTCCAGTGGCATGGAGAGCACGGGACTCACGTCAGAGCATACCCGTCCCACTCGGGGTGACAAATGCAAAAAACAACAATTGATGGACAGAATGCAGAACAATGTCATACATTCACCCCAGTACAGAGATCTGGGCCTAAATCCATCGTTTTTTGCTCACCATGCCATTCCAGTTTGAACCCAGCCATATGCAAATCAGTCTTGACCCTGTGCCTCATGGGAACAGTCCAGCCCGAATGGCCAAGCCAGGTCCTCCCTGGACTGGAAACAAGCATCCTAGGACCGGTTTCGGGGTTTCACCCCTCTTCAGCCAGGATAGCTTGATTCCAGTGGCATGGAGAGCACGGGACTCACGTCAGAGCATACCCGTCCCACTCGGGGTGACAAATGCAAAAACAACAATTGATGGACAGAATGCAGAACAATGTCATACATTCACCCCAGTACAGAGATCTGGGCCTAAATCCATCGTTTTTTGCTCACCATGCCATTCCAGTTTGAACCCAGCCATATGCAAATCAGTCTTGACCCTGTGCCTCATGGGAACAGTCCAGCCCGAACTGCCAAGCCAGGTGCTCCCTGGACTGGAAACAAGCATCCTAGGACCGGTTTCGGGGTTTCACCCCTCTTCAGCCAGGATAGCTTGATTCCAGTGGCATGGAGAGCACGGGACTCACGTCAGAGCATACCCGTCCCACTCGGGGTGACAAATGCAAAAACAACAATTGATGGACAGAATGCAGAACAATGTCATACATTCACCCCAGTACAGAGATCTGGGCCTAAATCCATCGTTTTTTGCTCACCATGCCATTCCAGTTTGAACCCAGCCATATGCAAATCAGTCTTGACCCTGTGCCTCATGGGAACAGTCCAGCCCGAACTGCCAAGCCAGGTCCTCCCTGGACTGGAAACAAGCATCCTAGGACCGGTTTCGGGGTTTCACCCCTCTTCAGCCAGGATAGCTTGATTCCAGTGGCATGGAGAGCACGGGACTCACGTCAGAGCATACCCGTCCCACTCGGGGTGACAAATGCAAAAACAACAATTGATGGACAGAATGCAGAACAATGTCATACATTCACCCCAGTACAGAGATCTGGGCCGAAATCCATCGTTTTTTGCTCACCATGCCATTCCAGTTTGAACCCAGCCATATGCAAATCAGTCTTGACCCTGTGCCTCATGGGAACAGTCCAGCCCGAACTGCCAAGCCAGGTCCTCCCTGGACTGGAAACAAGCATCCTAGGACCGGTTTCGGGGTTTCACCCCTCTTCAGCCAGGATAGCTTGATTCCAGTGGCATGGAGAGCACGGGACTCACGTCAGAGCATACCCGTCCCACTCGGGGTGACAAATGCAAAAACAACAATTGATGGACAGAATGCAGAACAATGTCATACATTCACCCCAGTACAGAGATCTGGGCCTAAATCCATCGTTTTTTGCTCACCATGCCATTCCAGTTTGAACCCAGCCATATGCAAATCAGTCTTGACCCTGTGCCTCATGGGAACAGTCCAGCCCGAACTGCCAAGCCGGGTCCTCCCTGGACTGGAAACAAGCATCTAATGGACCGGTTTCTGGGTTTCACCCCTCTTCAGCCAGGATGCCTTGATTCCAGTGGCATGGAGAGCACGGGACTCACGTCAGAGCATACCCGTCCCACTCGGGGTGACAAATGCAAAAACAACAATTGATGGACAGAATGCAGAACAATGTCATACATTCACCCCAGTACAGAGATCTGGGCCTAAATCCATCGTTTTTTGCTCACCATGCCATTCCAGTTTGAACCCAGCCATATGCAAATCAGTCTTGACCCTGTGCCTCATGGGAACAGTCCAGCCCGAACTGCCAAGCCAGGTCCTCCCTGGACTGGAAACAAGCATCCTAGGACCGGTTTCGGGGTTTCACCCCTCTTCAGCCAGGATAGCTTGATTCCAGTGGCATGGAGAGCACGGGACTCACGTCAGAGCATACCCGTCCCACTCGGGGTGACAAAAGCAAAAACAACAATTGATGGACAGAATGCAGAACAATGTCATTCATTCACCCCAGTACAGAGATCTGGGCCTAAATCCATCGTTTTTTGCTCACCATGCCATTCCAGTTTGAACCCAGCCATATGCAAATCAGTCTTGACCCTGTGCCTCATGGGAACAGTCCAGCCCGAACTGCCAAGCCAGGTCCTCCCTGGACTGGAAACAAGCATCCTAGGACCGGTTTCGGGGTTTCACCCCTCTTCAGCCAGGATAGCTTGATTCCAGTGGCATGGAGAGCACGGGACTCACGTCAGAGCATACCCGTCCCACTCGGGGTGACAAATGCAAAAACAACAATTGATGGACAGAATGCAGAACAATGTCATTCATTCACCCCAGTACAGAGATCTGGGCCTAAATCCATCGTTTTTTGCTCACCATGCCATTCCAGTGTGAACCCAGCCATATGCAAATCAGTCTTGACCCTGTGCCTCATGGGAACAGTCCAGCCCGAACTGCCAAGCCAGGTCCTCCCTGGACTGGAAACAAGCATCCTAGGACCGGTTTCGGGGTTTCACCCCTCTTCAGCCAGGATAGCTTGATTCCAGTGGCATGGAGAGCACGGGACTCACGTCAGAGCATACCCGTCCCACTCGGGGTGACAAATGCAAAAACAACAATTGATGGACAGAATGCAGAACAATGTCATACATTCACCCCAGTACAGAGATCTGGGCCTAAATCCATCGTTTTTTGCTCACCATGCCATTCCAGTTTGAACCCAGCCATATGCAAATCAGTCTTGACCCTGTGCCTCATGGGAACAGTCCAGCCCGAACTGCCAAGCCAGGTCCTCCCTGGACTGGAAACAAGCATCCTAGGACCGGTTTCGGGGTTTCACCCCTCTTCAGCCAGGATAGCTTGATTCCAGTGGCATGGAGAGCACGGGACTCACGTCAGAGCATACCCGTCCCACTCGGGGTGACAAATGCAAAAACAACAATTGATGGACAGAATGCAGAACAATGTCATACATTCACCCCAGTACAGAGATCTGGGCCTAAATCCATTGTTTTTTGCTCACCATGCCATTCCAGTTTGAACCAAGCCATATGCAAATCAGTCTTGACCCTGTGCCTCATGGGAACAGTCCAGCCCGAACTGCCAAGCCAGGTCCTCCCTGGACTGGAAACAAGCATCCTAGGACCGGTTTCGGGGTTTCACACCTCTTCAGCAAGGATAGCTTGATTCCAGTGGCATGGAGAGCACGAGACTCACGTCAGAGCATACCCGTCCCACTCGGGGTGACAAATGCAAAAACAACAATTGATGGACAGAATGCAGAACAATGTCATACATTCACCCCAGTACAGAGATCTGGGCCTAAATCCATCGTTTTTTGCTCACCATGCCATTCCAGTTTGAACCCAGCCATATGCAAATCAGTCTTGACCCTGTGCCTCATGGGAACAGTCCAGCCCGAACTCCCAAGCCAGGTCTTCCCTGGACTGGAAACAAGCATCCTAGGACCGGTTTCAGGGTTTCACCCCTCTTCAGCCAGGATAGCTTGATTCCAGTGGCATGGAGAGCACGGGACTCACGTCAGAGCATACCCGTCCCACTCGGGGTGACAAATGCAAAAACAACAATTGATGGACAGAATGCAGAACAATGTCATACATTCACCCCAGTACAGAGATCTGGGCCTAAATCCATCGTTTTTTGCTCACCATGCCATTCCAGTTTGAACCCAGCCATATGCAAATCAGTCTTGACCCTGTGCCTCATGGGAACAGTCCAGCCCGAACGGCCAAGCCAGGTCCTCCCTGGACTGGAAACAAGCATCCTAGGACCGGTTTCGGGGTTTCACCCCTCTTCAGCCAGGATAGCTTGATTCCAGTGGCATGGAGAGCACGGGACTCACGTCAGAGCATACCCGTCCCACTCGGGGTGACAAATGCAAAAACAACAATTGATGGACAGAATGCAGAACAATGTCATACATTCACCCCAGTACAGAGATCTGGGCCTAAATCCATCGTTTTTTGCTCACCATGCCATTCCAGTTTGAACCCAGCCATATGCAAATCAGTCTTGACCCTGTGCCTCATGGGAACAGTCCAGCCCGAACTGCCAAGCCAGGTCCTCCCTGGACTGGAAACAAGCATCCTAGGACCGGTTTCGGGGTTTCACCCCTCTTCAGCCAGGATAGCTTGATTCCAGTGGCATGGAGAGCACGGGACTCACGTCAGAGCATACCCGTCCCACTCGGGGTGACAAATGCAAAAACAACAATTGATGGACAGAATGCAGAACAATGTCATTCATTCACCCCAGTACAGAGATCTGGGCCTAAATCCATCGTTTTTTGCTCACCATGCCATTCCAGTTTGAACCCAGCCATATGCAAATCAGTCTTGACCCTGTGCCTCATGGGAACAGTCCAGCCCGAACTGCCAAGCCAGGTCCTCCCTGGACTGGAAACAAGCATCCTAGGACCGGTTTCGGGGTTTCACCCCTCTTCAGCCAGGATAGCTTGATTCCAGTGGCATGGAGAGCACGGGACTCACGTCAGAGCATACCCGTCCCACTCGGGGTGACAAATGCAAAAACAACAATTGATGGACAGAATGCAGAACAATGTCATTCATTCACCCCAGTACAGAGATCTGGGCCTAAATCCATCGTTTTTTGCTCACCATGCCATTCCAGTTTGAACCCAGCCATATGCAAATCAGTCTTGACCCTGTGCCTCATGGGAACAGTCCAGCCCGAACTGCCAAGCCAGGTCCTCCCTGGACTGGAAACAAGCATCCTAGGACCGGTTTCGGGGTTTCACCCCTCTTCAGCCAGGATAGCTTGATTCCAGTGGCATGGAGAGCACGGGACTCACGTCAGAGTATACCCGTCCCACTCGGGGTGACAAATGCAAAAACAACAATTGATGGACAGAATGCAGAACAATGTCATACATTCACCCCAGTACAGAGATCTGGGCCTAAATCCATTGTTTTTTGCTCACCATGCCATTCCAGTTTGAACCCAGCCATATGCAAATCAGTCTTGACCCTGTGCCTCATGGGAACAGTCCAGCCCGAACTGCCAAGCCAGGTCCTCCCTGGACTGGAAACAAGCATCCTAGGACCGGTTTCGGGGTTTCACCCCTCTTCAGCCAGGATAGCTTGATTCCAGTGGCATGGAGAGCACGGGACTCACGTCAGAGCATACCCGTCCCACTCGGGTGACAAATGCAAAAACAACAATTGATGGACAGAATGCAGAACGATGTCATACATTCACCCCAGTACAGAGATCTGGGCCTAAATCCATTGTTTTTTGCTCACCAAGCCATTCCAGTTTGAACCCAGCCATATGCAAATCAGTCTTGACCCTGTGCCTCATGGGAACAGTCCAGCCCGAACTGCCAAGCCAGGTCCTCCCTGGACTGGAAACAAGCATCCTAGGACCGGTTTCGGGGTTATACACCTCTTCAGCCAGGATAGCTTGATTCCAGTGGCATGGAGAGCACGGGACTCACGTCAGAGCATACCCGTCCCACTCGGGGTGACAAATGCAAAAACAACAATTGATGGACAGAATGCAGAACAATGTCATACATTCACCCCAGTACAGAGATCTGGGCCTAAATCCATCGTTTTTTGCTCACCATGCCTTTCCAGTTTGAACCCAGCCATATGCAAATCAGTCTTGACCCTGTGCCTCATGGGAACAGTCCAGCCCGAACTCCCAAGCCAGGTCCTCCCTGGACTGGAAACAAGCATCCTAGGACCGGTTTCGGGGTTTCACCCCTCTTCAGCCAGGATAGCTTGATTCCAGTGGCATGGAGAGCACGGGACTCACGTCAGAGCATACCCGTCCCACTCGGGGTGACAAATGCAAAAACAACAATTGATGGACAGAATGCAGAACAATGTCATACATTCACCCCAGTACAGAGATCTGGGCCTAAATCCATCGTTTTTTGCTCACCATGCAATTCCAGTTTGAACCCAGCCATATGCAAATCAGTCTTGACCCTGTGCCTCATGGGAACAGTCCAGCCCGAACTGCCAAGCCAGGTCCTCCCTGGACTGGAAACAAGCATCCTAGGACCGGTTTCGGGGTTTCACCCCTCTTCAGCCAGGATAGCTTGATTCCAGTGGCATGGAGAGCACGGGACTCACGTCAGAGCATACCCGTCCCACTCGGGGTGACAAATGCAAAAACAACAATTGATGGACAGAATGCAGAACAATGTCATACATTCACCCCAGTACAGAGATCTGGGCCTAAATCCATCGTTTTTTGCTCACCATGCCATTCCAGTTTGAACCCAGCCATATGCAAATCAGTCTTGACCCTGTGCCTCATGGGAACAGTCCAGCCCGAACTGCCAAGCCAGGTCCTCCCTGGACTGGAAACAAGCATCCTAGGACCGGTTTCGGGGTTTCACCCCTCTTCAACCAGGATAGCTTGATTCCAGTGGCATGGAGAGCACGGGACTCATGTCAGAGCATACCCGTCCCACTCGGGGTGACAAATGCAAAAACAACAATTGATGGACAGAATGCAGAACAATGTCATACATTCACCCCAGTACAGAGATCTGGGCCGAAATCCATCGTTTTTTGCTCACCATGCCATTCCAGTTTGAACCCAGCCATATGCAAATCAGTCTTGACCCTGTGCCTCATGGGAACAGTCCAGCCCGAACTGCCAAGCCAGGTCCTCCCTGGACTGGAAACAAGCATCCTAGGACCGGTTTCGGGGTTTCACCCCTCTTCAGCCAGGATAGCTTGATTCCAGTGGCATGGAGAGCACGGGACTCACGTCAGAGCATACCCGTCCCACTCGGGGTGACAAATGCAAAAACAACAATTGATGGACAGAATGCAGAACAATGTCATACATTCACCCCAGTACAGAGATCTGGGCCTAAATCCATCGTTTTTTGCTCACCATGCCATTCCAGTTTGAACCCAGCCATATGCAAATCAGTCTTGACCCTGTGCCTCATGGGAACAGTCCAGCCCGAACTGCCAAGCCAGGTCCTCCCTGGACTGGAAACAAGCATCCTAGGACCGGTTTCTGGGTTTCACCCCTCTTCAGCCAGGATGGCTTGATTCCAGTGGCATGGAGAGCACGGGACTCACGTCAGAGTATACCCGTCCCACTCGGGGTGACAAATGCAAAAACAACAATTGATGGACAGAATGCAGAACAATGTCATTCATTCACCCCAGTACAGAGATCTGGGCCTAAATCCATCGTTTTTTGCTCACCATGCCATTCCAGTTTGAACCCAGCCATATGCAAATCAGTCTTGACCCTGTGCCTCATGGGAACAGTCCAGCCCGAACTGCCAAGCCAGGTCCTCCCTGGACTGGAAACAAGCATCCTAGGACCGGTTTCGGGGTTTCACCCCTCTTCAGCCAGGATAGCTTGATTCCAGTGGCATGGAGAGCACGGGACTCACGTCAGAGCATACCCGTCCCACTCGGGGTGACAAATGCAAAAACAACAATTGATGGACAGAATGCAGAACAATGTCATTCATTCACCCCAGTACAGAGATCTGGGCCTAAATCCATCGTTTTTTGCTCACCATGCCATTCCAGTTTGAACCCAGCCATATGCAAATCAGTCTTGACCCTGTGCCTCATGGGAACAGTCCAGCCCGAACTGCCAAGCCAGGTCCTCCCTGGACTGGAAACAAGCATCCTAGGACCGGTTTCGGGGTTTCACCCCTCTTCAGCCAGGATAGCTTGATTCCAGTGGCATGGAGAGCACGGGACTCACGTCAGAGCATACCCGTCCCACTCGGGGTGACAAATGCAAAAACAACAATTGATGGACAGAATGCAGAACAATGTCATACATTCACCCCAGTACAGAGATCTGGGCCTAAATCCATCGTTTTTTGCTCACCATGGCATTCCAGTTTGAACCCAGCCATATGCAAATCAGTCTTGACCCTGTGCCTCATGGGAACAGTCCAGCCCGAACTGCCAAGCCAGGTCCTCCCTGGACTGGAAACAAGCATCCTTGGACCGGTTTCGGGGTTTCACCCCTCTTCAGCCAGGATAGCTTGATTCCAGTGGCATGGAGAGCACGGGACTCACGTCAGAGCATACCCGTCCCACTCGGGGTGACAAATGCAAAAACAACAATTGATGGACAGAATGCAGAACAATGTCATACATTCACCCCAGTACAGAGATCTGGGCCTAAATCCATCGTTTTTTGCTCACCATGCCATTCCAGTTTGAACCCAGCCATATGCAAATCAGTCTTGACCCTGTGCCTCATGGGAACAGTCCAGCCCGAACTGCCAAGCCAGGTCCTCCCTGGACTGGAAACAAGCATCCTAGGACCAGTTTCGGGGTTTCACCCCTCTTCAGCCAGGATAGCTTGATTCCAGTGGCATGGAGAGCACGGGACTCACGTCAGAGCATACCCGTCCCACTCGGGGTGACAAATGCAAAAACAACAATTGATGGACAGAATGCAGAACAATGTCATACATTCACCCCAGTACAGAGATCTGGGCCTAAATCCATCGTTTTTTGCTCACCATGCCATTCCAGTTTGAACCCAGCCATATGCAAATCAGTCTTGACCCTGTGCCTCATGGGAACAGTCCAGCCCGAACTGCCAAGCCAGGTTCTCCCTGGACTGGAAACAAGCATCCTAGGACCGGTTTCGGGGTTTCACCCCTCTTCAGCCAGGAAAGCTTGATTCCAGTGGCATGGAGAGCACGGGACTCACGTCAGAGCATACCCGTCCCACTCGGGGTGACAAATGCAAAAACAACAATTGATGGACAGAATGCAGAACAATGTCATACATTCACCCCAGTACAGAGATCTGGGCCTAAATCCATCGTTTTTTGCTCACCATGCCATTCCAGTTTGAACCCAGCCATATGCAAATCAGTCTTGACCCTGTGCCTCATGGGAACAGTCCAGCCCGAACTGCCAAGCCAGGTCCTCCCTGGACTGGAAACAAGCATCCTAGGACCGGTTTCGGGGTTTCACCCCTCTTCAGCCAGGATAGCTTGATTCCAGTGGCATGGAGAGCACGGGACTCACGTCAGAGCATACCCGTCCCACTCGGGGTGACAAATGCAAAAACAACATCTGATGGACAGAATGCAGAACAATGTCATACATTCACCCCAGTACAGAGATCTGGGCCTAAATCCATCGTTTTTTGCTCACCATGCCATTCCAGTTTGAACCCAGCCATATGCAAATCAGTCTTGACCCTGTGCCTCATGGGAACAGTCCAGCCCGAACTGCCAAGCCAGGTCCTCCCTGGACTGGAAACAAGCATGCTAGGACCGGTTTCGGGGTTTCACCCCTCTTCAGCCAGGATAGCTTGATTCCAGTGGCATGGAGAGCACGGGACTCACGTCAGAGCATACCCGTCCCACTCGGGGTGACAAATGCAAAAACAACAATTGATGGACAGAATGCAGAACAATGTCATACATTCACCCCAGTACAGAGATCTGGGCCTAAATCCATCGTTTTTTGCTCACCATGCCATTCCAGTTTGAACCCAGCCATATGCAAATCAGTCTTGACCCTGTGCCTCATGGGAACAGTCCAGCCCGAACTGCCAAGCCAGGTCCTCCCTGGACTGGAAACAAGCATCCTAGGACCGGTTTCGGGGTTTCACCCCTCTTCAGCCAGGATAGCTTGATTCCAGTGGCATGGAGAGCACGGGACTCACGTCAGAGCATACCCGTCCCACTCGGGGTGACAAATGCAAACACAACAATTGATGGACAGAATGCAGAACAATGTCATACATTCACCCCAGTACAGAGATCTGGGCCTAAATCCATCGTTTTTTGCTCACCATGCCATTCCAGTTTGAACCCAGCCATATGCAAATCAGTCTTGACCCTGTGCCTCATGGGAACAGTCCAGCCCGAACTGCCAAGCCAGGTCCTCCCTGGACTGGAAACAAGCATCCTAGGACCAGTTTCGGGGTATCACCCCTCTTCAGCCAGGATAGCTTGATTCCAGTGGCATGGAGAGCACGGGACTCACGTCAGAGCATACCCGTCCCACTCGGGGTGACAAATGCAAAAACAACAATTGATGGACAGAATGCAGAACAATGTCATACATTCACCCCAGTACAGAGATCTGGGCCTAAATCCATCGTTTTTTGCTCACCATGCCATTCCAGTTTGAACCCAGCCATATGCAAATCAGTCTTGACCCTGTGCCTCATGGGAACAGTCCAGCCCGAACTGCCAAGCCAGGTCCTCCCTGGACTGGAAACAAGCATCCTAGGACCGGTTTCGGGGTTTCACCCCTCTTCAGCCAGGATAGCTTGATTCCAGTGGCATGGAGAGCACGGGACTCACGTCAGAGCATACCCGTCCCACTCGGGGTGACAAATGCAAAAACAACAATTGATGGACAGAATGCAGAACAATGTCATACATTCACCCCAGTACAGAGATCTGGGCCTAAATCCATCGTTTTTTGCTCACCATGCCATTCCAGTTTGAACCCAGCCATATGCAAATCAGTCTTGACCCTGTGCCTCATGGGTACAGTCCAGCCCGAACTGCCAAGCCAGGTCCTCCCTGGACTGGAAACAAGCATCCTAGGACCGGTTTCGGGGTTTCACCCCTCTTCAGCCAGGATAGCTTGATTCCAGTGGCATGGAGAGCACGGGACTCACGTCAGAGCATACCCGTCCCACTCGGGGTGACAAATGCAAAAACAACAATTGATGGACAGAATGCAGAACAATGTCATACATTCACCCCAGTACAGAGATCTGGGCCTAAATCCATCGTTTTTTGCTCACCATGCCATTCCAGTTTGAACCCAGCCATATGCAAATCAGTCTTGACCCTGTGCCTCATGGGAACAGTCCAGCCCGAACTGCCAAGCCAGGTCCTCCCCGGACTGGAAACAAGCATCCTAGGACCGGTTTCGGGGTTTCACCCCTCTTCAGCCAGCATAGCTTGATTCCAGTGGCATGGAGAGCACGGGACTCACGTCAGAGCATACCCGTCCCACTCGGGGTGACAAATGCAAAAACAACAATTGATGGACAGAATGCAGAACAATGTCATACATTCACCCCAGTACAGAGATCTGGGCCTAAATCCATCGTTTTTTGCTCACCATGCCATTCCAGTTTGAACCCAGCCATATGCAAATCAGTCTTGACCCTGTGCCTCATGGGAACAGTCCAGCCCGAACTGCCAAGCCAGGTCCTCCCTGGACTGGAAACAAGCATCCTAGGACCAGTTTCGGGGTTTCACCCCTCTTCAGCCAGGATAGCTTGATTCCAGTGGCATGGAGAGCACGGGACTCACGTCAGAGCATACCCGTCCCACTCGGGGTGACAAATGCAAAAACAACAATTGATGGACAGAATGCAGAACAATGTCATACATTCACCCCAGTACAGAGATCTGGGCCTAAATCCATCGTTTTTTGCTCACCATGCCATTCCAGTTTGAACCCAGCCATATGCAAATCAGTCTTGACCCTGTGCCTCATGGGAACAGTCCAGCCCGAACTGCCAAGCCAGGTCCTCCCTGGACTGGAAACAAGCATCCTAGGACCGGTTTCGGGGTTTCACCCCTCTTCAGCCAGGATAGCTTGATTCCAGTGGCATGGAGAGCACGGGACTCACGTCAGAGCATACCCGTCCCACTCGGGGTGACAAATGCAAAAACAACAATTGATGGACAGAATGCAGAACAATGTCATACATTCACCCCAGTACAGGGATCTGGGCCTAAAGCCATCGTTTTTTGCTCACCATGCCATTCCAGTTTGAACCCAGCCATATGCAAATCAGTCTTGACCCTGTGCCTCATGGGAACAGTCCAGCCCGAACTGCCAAGCCAGGTCCTCCCTGGACTGGAAACAAGCATCCTAGGACCGGTTTCGGGGTTTCACCCCTCTTCAGCCAGGATAGCTTGATTCCAGTGGCATGGAGAGCACGGGACTCACGTCAGAGCATACCCGTCCCACTCGGGGTGACAAATGCAAAAACAACAATTGATGGACAGAATGCAGAACAATGTCATACATTCACCCCAGTACAGAGATCTGGGCCTAAATCCATCGTTTTTTGCTCACCATGCCATTCCAGTTTGAACCCAGCCATATGCAAATCAGTCTTGACCCTGTGCCTCATGGGAACAGTCCAGCCCGAACTGCCAAGCCAGGTCCTCCCTGGACTGGAAACAAGCATCCTAGGACCGGTTTCGGGGTTTCACCCCTCTTCAGCCAGGATAGCTTGATTCCAGTGGCATGGAGAGCACGGGACTCACGTCAGAGCATACCCGTCCCACTCGGGGTGACAAATGCAAAAACAACAATTGATGGACAGAATGCAGAACAATGTCATACATTCACCCCAGTACAGAGATCTGGGCCTAAATCCATCGTTTTTTGCTCACCATGCCATTCCAGTTTGAACCCAGCCATATGCAAATCAGTCTTGACCCTGTGCCTCATGGGAACAGTCCAGCCCGAACTGCCAAGCCAGGTCCTCCCTGGACTGGAAACAAGAATCCTAGGACCGGTTTCGGGGTTTCACCCCTCTTCAGCCGGGATAGCTTGATTCCAGTGGCATGGAGAGCACGGGACTCACGTCAGAGCATACCCGTCCCACTCGGGGTGACAAATGCAAAAACAACAATTGATGGACAGAATGCAGAACAATGTCATACATTCACCCCAGTACAGAGATCTGGGCCTAAATCCATCGTTTTTTGCTCACCATGCCATTCCAGTTTGAACCCAGCCATATGCAAATCAGTCTTGACCCTGTGCCTCATGGGAACAGTCCAGCCCGAACTGCCAAGCCAGGTCCTCCCTGGACTGGAAACAAGCATCCTAGGACCGGTTTCGGGGTTTCACCCCTCTTCAGCCAGGATAGCTTGATTCCAGTGGCATGGAGAGCACGGGACTCACGTCAGAGCATGCCCGTCCCACTCGGGGTGACAAATGCAAAAACAACAATTGATGGACAGAATGCAGAACAATGTCATACATTCACCCCAGTACAGAGATCTGGGCCTAAATCCATCGTTTTTTGCTCACCATGCCATTCCAGTTTGAACCCAGCCATATGCAAATCAGTCTTGACCCTGTGCCTCATGGGAACAGTCCAGCCCGAACTGCCAAGCCAGGTCCTCCCTGGACTGGAAACAAGCATCCTAGGACCGGTTTCGGGGTTTCACCCCTCTTCAGCCAGGATAGCTTGATTCCAGTGGCATGGAGAGCACGGGACTCACGTCAGAGCATACCCGTCCCACTCGGGGTGACAAATGCAAAAACAACAATTGATGGACAGAATGCAGAACAATGTCATACATTCACCCCAGTACAGAGATCTGGGCCTAAATCCATCGTTTTTTGCTCACCATGCCATTCCAGTTTGAACCCAGCCATATGCAAATCAGTCTTGACCCTGTGCCTCATGGGAACAGTCCAGCCCGAACTGCCAAGCCAGGTCCTCCCTGGACTGGAAACAAGCATCCTAGGACCGGTTTCGGGGTTTCACCCCTCTTCAGCCAGGATAGCTTGATTCCAGTGGCATGGAGAGCACGGGACTCACGTCAGAGCATACACGTCCCACTCGGGGTGACAAATGCAAAAACAACAATTGATAGACAGAATGCAGAACAATGTCATACATTCACCCCAGTACAGAGATCTGGGCCTAAATCCATCGTTTTTTGCTCACCATGCCATTCCAGTTTGAACCCAGCCATATGCAAATCAGTCTGTCGTAAATAAAGTATTACGCACTCATACTTTCTTATATGTATCAATATGATCATGCATTAAGCAAGAGGCTGAGTCTGTGGTATCAGGTTCAAAAGGGCTTTATTCCAATAACTCGAGTTATAGGGAGAATAGTTCCATCACCACAAGGGATCAGGAAGGGTCTTTGGATTAGAATTCTCAAAATATTCTCAGAATATTCTCAAACTTTATTCACAGAGTACAGTATATATACATTTGATATTTATACGTAAGCAGGAGTGCTTCAGGCGGATCAAGAGAGAATGAGATAAGAGCATGTGGGTGTGTAGGTAGGCGTGAAGGTGGGCGTCCACTTGATGATAATAGGTGAGTGTCATAGGTGGGTGGATGCCTGGAGGGGGTTGCGTGATCAGCTGGAATTTTACTGGAACTTTGCCTTACTTGTGCTCAACTCGAGCATGACGTGTAACTGACGTGGGGAAGGGTTGCTGTGCAACCGGGGAGTCTGGAAGTGAGGCCTTCAGTGTCAGGACGACCAGCACATCTTGTATTATCTGATATCTAAAGTCTGGAGCAGGGACTGATTTGTGACATAGGTTGCCCATCACTAAGAGCCAATGTGGCATCTATTTCTTCATTTACTGCGTAGGCCTTACATGGGGGCTATGGGCTTTTCACTGACGTGAGCTTTGCAATCACATGAAAAGAGACAGAAAGGCTAGGCTCTCTCCTTTGCAGACGGGTCGTGTTTATTCCTCCTTCTCCAGGCAGGAATGTGGTTCAGTAGGAGTAAGCAGATAAGCGTGCTCAATACTGTCTCGGCACCTCGGACAGGGCCCCTTTGGCTGAGGCCCAAGTGTGCAAGGCCAAGGATACGCAGCTGCAGCTCTCAGAGCGTCTGAGGCCTGAAACCTCTTTTCGGCTCTGGCTGAGCCACAAACATGGATTTTCATGAAAATGCAGGAATACATGATGCAAAACGTGTAGGCCTCAGTGCAGATTTGTCGTTTCTCTCATAGGAGACTGGATGATGGCAAGCCACGTTATAGCATAAGCAACATGATAGACAGGCCATGGAGGGGAAATGCATGGGTTACATGCATGTATACATAAAGCGTTGAGGGGCACATAGGGGACATATAGGTCTCACGATTTTTATTTCCTCATTCCCTCCTTGTCCCCTAGTGGACCCTTCATGTCACATCTATTCTCATGAGACAGTCGATCTGTTCTTGCAGCATTATTCTTCCATTTTCAATGCTCTGTAAATGGGGATGTGGAACACATGCAGTAGCACACAGGCCGCAAATGGCCGGGCCACACTGCAGACATAGACAACAACTGAACGTCATTAGTAGTATTAATCCACAGACGGTCAACACTTTCCATCCCCATGCCGATATTATTCCCCAGAGCCAACTGGACCAAGTCCACGTGCCTGGGTCTTGATGTATGCTTTGGGCAATCTTGTGGAGCCTTGTTATTGCTTTGCATACAGACGGTGCGTTATTAGGAATGAAAACACAACAGCTGGAACCGATGACCCTACAAGCCCCGCCCCTATCCGCCAGGATGACGTCAAGAACAAGACGATTCTGAAGAACGACCATTCTCATGGCAGACTGTTCCTGGGTCAAGTTCCCCAGGGCTGATGCAGTCTCATTAGCAACTGTTTCTAGAATCCTTGTTAGCCTGCGGATGAGTTTACTATTCTGGACGGGACCTATGAAGAAAAAGAATCCTTTGTTGAAATCTGTATATTGCTCCCAAGCTGTCTCAGTCTGGTCAATGCCAGAGGCATCGAGCCCTCGTCTGTGTCTGATAAGTGCTAGTCGGAGATCTTGATGATAGTTCGATGGGGCCAAGAAAACGGGTGGTAAAAGAAATGATATGTAGCACGTCCCACCCCAGTCTAAGGGCAGTTGCACATAGGCTGTCTGGCCACAAATAAAGTAGGTGTGTCGTGATGCTCGGAAATAGGACTTTCCTTTGTCTTTAAACACTATTATAGTATTACACTCGCTGTGCCCCAAATGTACTGAGCCTTCTTTTCTGACACACAAGTTCCCTTTTACTGGCAGGACTGTAATTGAGGATGGACCTAACTTGTGTATGGGCTTGACATTCAACACTATAAAGTCGAGGGTCGCATTTCCTTGCAGATACTCTTCATTTTCTAGATCTGTACCTTTCCTTTGGGGAAGACCTTCTTCATCTGGAAAACATGCTTCATTCATGACTTTATTCAAGTTACCCCATACCCAGTCGCCCCTACACTCCTTGTCTTGACATTCTTTGGCATCACCGTTGATCGATGTCATTAAGGCAAACCATGCTCCGCAAGAACCAATATGGGAGAATGGAAAAGGGAAAAGAGGCAACACTCCCTTCACCTTCTGATACGGGGGAAGTCGGCCACAGACCCAGCAGTCTGTAGCATTACTAGTCTGATGTGAACGGTGCAGCATCTGAATAAAGGTATTGTTGCGTAAGGCAAGTCGATATGATAGCTCATGGGATGGCAGATCACTAAATGTGTGCATTATGGTATCATTAGTGGAGGAGTGTAAGAGTGAGGTAATAGGAGGAAAAATAGCATGTAGTATTAAGCTGATACATATTATCGTGATGCACAGAAGAGATAGAAAAATCAAAGTCACTATACATCTACCACGTAATATTTTACAGTATTTGCTTTTCATCTTGCTCTTTCTATCATTATTAGTGTCCAAGATCTTATGCAAGCCAGAATACATGTTCAACCGCTTCACCACCTAGTGGACTTAATTGATCAAACGGGTTCTGACTTTTTAGATCTCAGTTTAGCTTTGTACTCCTGCTGGGGAGTCTCCTCTAGTAAAGGGGACTCAAAGTCTGAAAAGTTTGTCTCCTTTTTAAAAGAATCGTTATTCCCGAAGTAGCGTTTACAATGATGAAGATGAACCCATCCTTTCCGTCCTTCGACTTTAACGGCTGTCCTCGTGGTCAATAACACTAACTTCGGCGCCTTCCACCTCGGCTCAAGAGGGCTCGATCTATCAAAGTTCCTTATTAGGACATAATCCCCAGGAGCGATGGAGTGTTCCTTGACCTGGGTGTTGTCAGGGAAGGCGGCAGCAACCTGCGAACGACAAGAGAGTAGTGCAGACATCAAGGAAGCCAGGTAATCTGTCAGCATGTTACTATCAACATCAGTAATCTTTTTAGGCATTGGAGTGCCCCACATATTTGGTGGTCTACCAAAGACCACTTCATAGGGAGATAAGCCTGTTCTAGAATGGGCTACCATTCGCATGTAAAAGAGGGCAACCGGCAGGGCTACCATCCAATCTACACCTTTGTCTGCGCAAATCTTTGCTAGTTTTATCTTTAGGGTCTGATTGTGTCTTTCTACAAGGCCTGCTGCCTCAGGATGTCGTACACAATGGAACTTCCAGGTATACCCTAACAGAAGGGACACCTGTTTCATGAGTTCAGAGGAGAAAGGCTGACCGTTGTCGGAATATACGACACGCGGTAATCCATAACGTGGGAAAAACTCTCGCACCAATTGTCTGGCGGTAGTTACAGCAGTATAATCAGGGACTGGATAAGCTTCTGTCCACCGTGTCAGTGAACATACTACTACAGGACATACTTGTAACCTCTACATCTGTCCATTTGGATATAATCCATTTGGAGGACTTCAAAAGGATGGTCAGGTGGATGGAATCCACCTTGTTCCATCGGAATGCCTTTACCTGGATTGAATTGGCAACAGATCATACATGTTCTGACCTTATGTTTCGCTGCTGCACGCAGGTGCTTGTTGAACCATATATTCTGTAAGCTGTCTAGCATTGCTTTCTCTCCTAAGTGTGCAGGACTATGTGCGGTATTTATGATCACTTGTACCATCGAATCAGGAAGAAACCATGTTGTTTTGCCCTTAGTCATCCAACCCTGATCAGTCAGTACCCCTCCTTGTTCCGACCATTTCTTTAATTCGTCTAGAGTAGCATGTGTCTGTATGTCTTGTACATCCCTGGAAGGATCCCTGACTGTCATGGCTTTGGTCATTGATGGTACCTGTGAGTTTGTCATGTCTAGTGGGGTCTGAGCTGTCTGTTTAGCAGTTCGGTCTGCCAGATCATTGCCTTGAGAAATGGTATCTGTGGCTTTAGTATGTGCTTTGCATTTCAGGATAGCTATGGCTGTTGGTAAATGTATCGCTTCCAGAAGGACTTGAATAAGGGGGCCATGCTATATCTTGGCCCCGTGAGAGGTCAAGAAACCTCTTTCTCTCCACAGTACTCCGAAGTCATGAACTACCCCATATGCGTATTGTGAGTCGGTGTAAATGTTTACTCTCAAGTGCCTAGCTCTTATGCACGCTTGTGTCAGGGCGATGAGTTCTGCTGCTTGTGCTGACAGTATGTCTATTCTTTTAGTCTCTATGATTTCAGTAGCAGTGGTCACTGCATACGCTGCCACTAATTCTCCAGCCCCCGTCCTCATGCATGAGCCGTCAACATAGAGTGTTAGGTCAGGGTCTGGGAGTGCAACATCTGTCAAGTCTTGTCTTGGTTTAGTCACGGTATGTATTACTTCAACACAGTCATGTGGGGAAACGCTTTCTGTACTGGAGGGCAAAAGAGTAGCAGGATTCAGTATGTTGTATCGTCTGATCTCTATGTGTGGTTGAAATAACGTCAGCTCATAACCTGTCAGTCTCGCTACAGTCAGGTGTTGGGTTTGTGTTCGGTTCAAGAGAACCTCCACTGCGTGCGGTACTTGTACTGTCAGGGGGTGGCCCAGCACTATCGAGTCACTTTGTCTTATGGCTAAGGCCGTTGCTGCAACAGATTTTAGGCACGCAGGCAAAGCCTGTGCTACTGGGTCCAATGTACTAGAAAAATAAGCACAGGGCTTGTGTTTTCCTGCATGATCTTGTGTGAGGACAGATAGTGCTGTTCCATCTCGCTCTGTCACAAAAAGCATAAAAGATTTGTTGTAATCAGGGATCGCTAAAACTGGTGCTTGACATAAAACCCTTTTTAATTCTTCAAATGCCACAGTGTGTTCTTGTGTCCAAGGGAGGACATTAGTAGAAGCTGCCTCCTGTGTCGTCAACTGTATTAGGGGCTTGGCTATGTAAGCATACTGGGGAATCCACTGCCTGCAATATGAAGTGAGGCCAATGAATGCACGTACTTTCTTTTGTGTCTTGGGCTGTGAAAGGCCAGAAATCAATTGAATACGTTCTGGTGTCAGTCGCCTACCCTCCTTGGATAGCAAGTGCCCAAGGTACGCCACTTGCTGTTCACAGAATTGTAGCTTCGAAGAGGACACTTTGTGCCCCTTGTCAGCCAGGAAGTGTAAAACCGTGAGTGATGCATTTTCACAGTCAGTTTCCGATCTTGCAGTGATGAGAATGTCATCTACATACTGTATCAGTGCTGTAGTGGTAGGCATATGAATACTGTCTAGTTGTCGTTTGAGTGCCTGACTGTAGATGCTAGGACTTTCCGTGAAGCCCTGTGGTGCTCTTGTGAATCTGAAGCTGCGGCCTTTTAAACTGAAACCGAAAAGATATTGGCTGTCTGGATGTATTGGGATACTGAAAAATGCGTTCTTCAGATCGATAACTGTAAAGAACGTAGCCTTTGCATCAATGGCAGTCAATAATGAAGAAATGTCCGGGACCACAGGGTACTGTGGCACCACACATTTGTTTAATTCTCGCAGGTCCACAACTAATCTATAGACAGGTGATGTATTGGGATCAGTTCTTTTAAGAATAGGAAGTACAGGTGAATTGCATATGTTTGAATCTGTCTCTATCACCACCCCTTGTGCGATGAGTTCATCGATTATTTTCAGTAACCCTACTTCAGCCTCAGGTGGTATTTTGTATTGTCTAATCCGTGGCAGCACTACTCCTTCCTTGAGGGTGACCCGGTGTGGTGTAATGTTCATGAAACCTACGTCAGTCGGGCCTTGTGCCCATAGGTGCTGTGGTACATTTTGGAGCCTAATGTCAATATCTTTCATTACAAAATGTCCCTTAAAATCACGTAAATACAGTCGCACCCCTTCTGGCGAGCAACAGATAATTGCTCCCAGTTCCTTTAATGTTTTTATACCAAGTAAGTTTTCTGGACATGATTTAGTAAGCAGTAAGTCTGTTGTAAGTATTAGTGGACCAACTCCTAAAGAGACTGGTTCTGAAACCTCATTAATAATAGGCTTTCCTGAAAAGCCCAGGGATATACTCTTTGAGCCCGAGAGGGGTGCCCCTGGAACCTCGGAATGACTGATGGTAGTTCTACTCGCCCCAGTGTCAATCAAAAACTTTTTATTTTGTCCTAGTAAACGTGCATGTACATAGGGACCCTTTTGGTCCACAGGAATTGGAATAAGGGGCAAGTCGAATTCCCTCTCTGGGCTGCTTCATGAATATGCTTGGTATTCTGGATAGTTAGTTTGAGCGTGCTCATACATTTGTGTTGTGGCGTGGGCTGGTGCAGGTGCATGGACAGGCGGTGGCGGCGGTGGAAACGTATCTGATGTCTGATGTGTGTTATTTTCCTTGGGAGGATAAGGACGTGGCTTTGTTTTACCTATAGCTATATTGTGTTTCAGGACTGCACATTCATTTACGAATTGGCCTGGCTTCTTGCAATAATTACAGGTCCCATTAGTTTGTTTCGTGCTATTCTTGTTCGTGTTTGTGTTTGCCGGTGTCGATTGGGCCACCAGCATCTTCATCTTTGTGTCTTTCATGCGTCTCTTTTCCTGGTCGTGTTCTTCTCTAATTCTGTTCTGGTGGTATTGTAACATCTGTAACATTTGGGAAGGGCTGTTTGCTTGCCAAGTACTCTCAACTTTCAGTACCCTATACTTCACCTCTGGTAGGGAATTTTCTACTAGTTTGCTCACGAAAAGATGGGGATATGAATCGCTACCGGGCTTAAGACCACTATTGATAGTGAAACACTTCTCAAACCTAGAATAAAAATCGCTAGTGTCCTCGTCTGGTTTCTGTTTACAGGCTGAAATAGCATCCCAGTCTTCCTTCTTAGTAACCAATAATCTGGGCAAAACTTGTACAAGGAGTTCAGGTAAGTCTTTAGCTCGGGGACCCAGACCAACCCCCGGGCCTCTTGCTTCTTCCTCTGTTTCCAACAGATCCCAGCTGATCTTTTTCTCTCCCACCTCCCAGTCCTGTCCTTTAAGCTTCTCGTAAATACCAGCAGGCAATTGTACTTTTAATAACTTTAGAATGTCAGCATATGTATATTCTCCTAAGCGGAGAATGTCTTTTAGTTCTCGGTGAAAACCCCCCGGGTCTTTATCATGGGAGGGCAACATTTTTTTCATTTCCAGTATCTCTAATTTTGACAAGGGGGTGTAGACATACACCCGTTGCAGCTCATTGTTTGCATCCTTTACAGGATGAACCTCTCGTAGGGGGTTCAGCTTGTCGTATAACTGTCCCTTAACCTGTGGTGGAGCGGGAAGCAGGGACCTAGTCACGTATACTATATATTTGTGTCGCTGATCCAGGATGACATTAATCAATTCAGTACCCATGTTCATCCACCTGTCTAGTATTATGTCGTCCAGCAACTTATACAATAGACCAGGACCAGAATATTGACTCTCATACAACGTGATCAAATGTTGGACCATGTAAACACCAGCTATGCGCTGTTCGTTTGGTGGGAGGCTCAAGAACGTCTGTGCTATGATATCATTATTATATATATCATATTGGGATACCCACAGGGTGGCTGACCGTGCTAATTCATTTTCGGTCGGGGTGAGGGGCTGATCGTTACCTAACCATTTATTCACCGCTTTTTCGGTGATTTGGAACAAACTTTCAAGGGAACATCTTTCTTTTATAGCCGTTCCCTGTTTACGGTGATTGAGGCCCTTGGGCCTTTCGAATCGCCGGGCATGGCCCACATAATGTATTCTGTCTTTGTCCCCTGCTTCATCATCAGATGATAACTCAGCCTTTTCGTTCGGTCCTCCTTCGTGTGACGCTATTATTGCCTTTCGGATTTTGGTCAACATGTTGTCTGTCTGTCCTGATTTGTCATGCTGACCGGCATCTATGCGATCACTCCAACCAATATAACAACGGTCTACGTCCCCGTCACCTTCGTCTTTTTCCCTGATCAGACAGTTAATTAGGAAGCGAAGGATATAGTTCTTAATAATTACTTTTCTATTTTGTACAGCTTCTGCTATGCACTCAGAACCTTCCCCTGTTCTTATGAATGTGTACATTTTCTTTAGATGTTTATCCATATCTGGTAATTTTTCCAAATCGTCTAAGCCGTAGCGAAAACACGAGCATTCTGCCCTTTCCTGGATCTGGATCATATATACATTCGGAGATGTCTACTTTTACTGTCGGCCCCCCTCCTGATGTTGTCCCGGATCCTCCCTCCCCGCCGTCCTCGAGCTCCTGGAGCTGTTCTTGCGTTGGGGGTGCAGGGAAAGATCCGTCCACGTATGCTGGTGGGGATTCCTCTAGGTAGGTGTTAATAAACGTTTCGGATGCTGTTTGTTTTATTTTTCGGGGTACTTGCGGTGGCACTCTAATGGGTTTTTCTACTGGGGCCACTCTTGCTAGTTCCTCTGAAAGAACGGGATAAATACCAGCAACAACAGTATTTCTTTTTCTTTCAGTCTGCTCTCTTTTTACCCGTTCCCCTTCCTCCTGTAATTTCTCTTCTTTGGCTTTTTCGGACTCCTGTCTACTTCTCTCTGCTTTGTGGAACTCTTTCTCTGTTCTTCTATGTGACTCCTTGCGCCATAACTCAATGGCATCCTTCTGAGCAGGTCTAGATTTTCTCTTCCATATCTCTTCCTCTACCTTCATAATGCATTCCGCATCCCACGTTCCCGTGATGGGCCATCTATACTTTGTCTCTAAATCCTTCGTGTAATCCACCCATAGTTCTAAAAACAACACGGCATCTAAACCATGCTTACAGTACATGAAATGTCCAGGTGTGTCTCTAGGCGGAATGTTAACTGGTTCCTCTAGTACACCTTTTCTGGTACATATCTTACGCAGTTTCGAAAACAACGGCATGTTGGAATGTAACCGAAAACAAAAATCACAATGACCCAAAAACAAAAATCACAATGAAACAAACTTACATAAAAACCTGACACATTCAAACCTAACTGAACCTGACTAAGACAATAACATTCATACAGTTAAATCGGTGCACCTGAATACTTGGACTTTAATTCTTTAATACTTTAATAATTGATGCATGCTCTTGAACATACCGGTCTCACAAGTGAGACACGTCTTTACCGTGTTCATTAAATGAACCCGTCTTTATTGCAACCCCCATGAAAAACTCACCGGGAAGCAGAACTTGAAGGCCTCGGACACTTGACGCTGCGCAGGGAATGGCCTATCTTAGGTGGATCTCTAGAAACCTCGGACACAGCTCTCTCGCAGGGTGGGCTCTGGGTCAGGGCAATCCGCAATCCTCACCGCCTCGTATGGATGCCTGGTCGCAGTCCGTCTCCTTCGTTGGCCTGAGGGAGTTGGCGGGAAAAACCCGCGACGTGTACACTTGAAGTCCGTCACGGCTGTGGAAGGGGGCAAAACTGGACCTTCATCTCCGGCGCGTGGGGAAGGAGATTTGTCCCTATTCGGGCGCCATTAATGTCGTAAATAAAGTATTACGCACTCATACTTTCTTATATGTATCAATATGATCATGCATTAAGCAAGAGGCTGAGTCTGTGGTATCAGGTTCAAAAGGGCTTTATTCCAATAACTCGAGTTATAGGGAGAATAGTTCCATCACCACAAGGGATCAGGAAGGGTCTTTGGATTAGAATTCTCAAAATATTCTCAGAATATTCTCAAACTTTATTCACAGAGTACAGTATATATACATTTGATATTTATACGTAAGCAGGAGTGCTTCAGGCGGAGCAAGAGAGAATGAGATAAGAGCATGTGGGTGTGTAGGTAGGCGTGAAGGTGGGCGTCCACTTGATGATAATAGGTGAGTGTGCTCAACTCGAGCATGACGTGTAACTGACGTGGGGAAGGGTTGCTGTGCAACCGGGGAGTCTGTAAGTGAGGCCTTCAGTGTCAGGACGACCAGCACATCTTGTATTATCTGATATCTAAAGTCTGGAGCAGGGATTGATTTGTGACATAGGTTGCCCATCACCAAGAGCCAATGTGGCATCTATTTCTTCATTTACTGCGTAGGCCTTACATGGGGGCTATGGGCTTTTCACTGACGTGAGCTTTGCAATCACATGAAAAGAGACAGAAAGGCTAGGCTCTCTCCTTTGCAGACGGGTCGTGTTTATTCCTCCTTCTCCAGGAAGGAATGTGGTTCAGTAGGAGTAAGCAGATAACCGTGCTTAATACTGTCTCGGCACCTCGGACAGGGCCCCTTTGGCTGAGGCCCAAGTGTGCAAGGCCAAGGATACGCAGCTGCAGCTCTCAGAGCGTCTGAGGCCTGAAACCTCTTTTCGGCTCTGGCTGAGCCACAAACATGGATTTTCATGAAAATGCAGGAATACATGATGCAAAACGTGTAGGCCTCAGTGCAGATTTGTCGTTTCTCTCATAGGAGACTGGATGATGGCAAGCCACGTTATAGCATAAGCATCATGATAGACAGGCCATGGAGGGGAAATGCATGGGTTACATGCATGTATACATAAAGCGTTGAGGGGCACATAGGGGACATATAGGTCTCACGATTTTTATTTCCTCAAGTCTTGACCCTGTGCCTCATGGGAACAGTCCAGCCCGAACTGCAAAGCCAGGTCCTCCCTGGACTGGAAACAAGCATCCTAGGACCGGTTTCGGGGTTTCACCCCTCTTCAGCCAGGATAGCTTGATTCCAGTGGCATGGAGAGCACGGGACTCACGTCAGAGCATACCCGTCCCACTCGGGGTGACAAATGCAAAAACAACAATTGATGGACAGAATGCAGAACAATGTCATACATTCACCCCAGTACAGAGATCTGGACCTAAATCCATCGTTTTTTGCTCACCATGCCATTCCAGTTTGAACCCAGCCATATGCAAATCAGTCTTGACCCTGTGCCTCATGGAACAGTCCAGCCCGAACTGCCAAGCCAGGTCCTCCCTGGACTGGAAACAAGCATCCTAGGACCGGTTTCGGGGTTTCACCCCTCTTCAGCCAGGATAGCTTGATTCCAGTGGCATGGAGAGCACGGGACTCACGTCAGAGCATACCCGTCCCACTCGGGGTGACAAATGCAAAAACAACAATTGATGGACAGAATGCAGAACAATGTCATACATTCACCCCAGTACAGAGATCTGGGCCTAAATCCATCGTTTTTTGCTCACCATGCCATTCCAGTTTGAACCCAGCCATATGCAAATCAGTCTTGACCCTGTGCCTCATGGGAACAGTCCAGCCCGAACTGCCAAGCCAGGTCCTCCCTGGACTGGAAACAAGCATCCTAGGACCGGTTTCGGGGTTTCACCCCTCTTCAGCCAGGATAGCTTGATTCCAGTGGCATGGAGAGCACGGGACTCACGTCAGAGCATACCCGTCCCACTCGGGGTGACAAATGCAAAAACAACAATTGATGGACAGAATGCAGAACAATGTCATACATTCACCCCAGTACAGAGATCTGGGCCTAAATCCATCGTTTTTTGCTCACCATGCCATTCCAGTTTGAACCCAGCCAAATGCAAATCAGTCTTGACCCTGTGCCTCATGGGAACAGTCCAGCCCGAACTGCCAAGCCAGGTCCTCCCTGGACTGGAAACAAGCATCCTAGGACCGGTTTCAGGGTTTCACCCCTCTTCAGCCAGGATAGCTTGATTCCAGTGGCATGGAGAGCACGGGACTCACGTCAGAGCATACCCGTCCCACTCGGGGTGACAAATGCAAAAACAACAATTGATGGACAGAATGCAGAACAATGTCATACATTCACCCCAGTACAGAGATCTGGGCCTAAATCCATCGTTTTTTGCTCACCATGCCATTCCAGTTTGAACCCAGCCATATGCAAATCAGTCTTGACCCTGTGCCTCATTTGAACAGTCCAGCCCGAACTGCCAAGCCAGGTCCTCCCTGGACTGGAAACAAGTATCCTAGGACCGGTTTCGGGGTTTCACCCCTCTTCAGCCAGGATAGCTTGATTCCAGTGGCATGGAGAGCACGGGACTCACGTCAGAGCATACCCGTCCCACTCGGGGTGACAAATGCAAAAACAACAATTGATGGACAGAATGCAGAACAATGTCATACATTCACCCCAGTACAGAGATCTGGGCCTAAATCCATCGTTTTTTGCTCACCATGCCATTCCAGTTTGAACCCAGCCATATGCAAATCAGTCTTGACCCTGTGCCTCATGGGAACAGTCCAGCACGAACTGCCAAGCCAGGTCCTCCCTGGACTGGAAACAAGCATCCTAGGACCGGTTTCGGGGTTTCACCCCTCTTCAGCCAGGATAGCTTGATTCCAGTGGCATGGAGAGCACGGGACTCACGTCAGAGCATACCCGTCCCACTCGGGGTGACAAATGCAAAAACAACAATTGATGGACAGAATGCAGAACAATGTCATACATTCACCCCAGTACAGAGATCTGGGCCTAAATCCATCGTTTTTTGCTCACCGTGCCATTCCAGTTTGAACCCAGCCATATGCAAATCAGTCTTGACCCTGTGCCTCATGGGAACAGTCCAGCCCGAACAGCCAAGCCAGGTCCTCCCTGGACTGGAAACAAGCATCCTAGGACCGGTTTCGGGGTTTCACCCCTCTTCAGCCAGGATAGCTTGATTCCAGTGGCATGGAGAGCACGGGACTCACGTCAGAGCATACCCGTCCCACTCGGGGTGACAAATGCAAAAACAACAATTGATGGACAGAATGCAGATCAATGTCATACATTCACCCCAGTACAGAGATCTGGGCCTAAATCCATCGTTTTTTGCTCACCATGCCATTCCAGTTTGAACCCAGCCATATGCAAATCAGTCTTGACCCTGTGCCTCATGGGAACAGTCCAGCCCGAACTGCCAAGCCAGGTCCTCCCTGGACTGGAAACAAGCATCCTAGGACCGGTTTCGGGGTTTCACCCCTCTTCAGCCAGGATAGCTTGATTCCAGTGGCATGGAGAGCACGGGACTCACGTCAGAGCATACCCGTCCCACTCGGGGTGACAAATGCAAAAACAACAATTGATGGACAGAATGCAGAACAATGTCATACATTCACCCCAGTACAGAGATCTGGGCCTAAATCCATCGTTTTTTGCTCACCATGCCATTCCAGCTTGAACCCAGCCATATGCAAATCAGTCTTGACCCTGTGCCTCATGGGAACAGTCCAGCCCGAACTACCAAGCCAGGTCCTCCCTGGACTGGAAACAAGCATCCTAGGACCGGTTTCGGGGTTTCACCCCTCTTCAGCCAGGATAGCTTGATTCCAGTGGCATGGAGAGCACGGGACTCACGTCAGAGCATATCCGTCCCACTTGGGGTGACAAATGCAAAAACAACAATTGATGGACAGAATGCAGAACAATGTCATACATTCACCCCAGTACAGAGATCTGGGCCTAAATCCATCGTTTTTTGCTCACCATGCCATTCCAGTTTGAACCCAGCCATATGCAAATCAGTCTTGACCCTGTGCCTCATGGGAACAGTCCAGCCCGAACTGCCAAGCCAGGTCCTCCCTGGACTGGAAACAAGCATCCTAGGACCGGTTTCGGGGTTTCACCCCTCTTCAGCCAGGATAGCTTGATTCCAGTGGCATGGAGAGCACGGGACTCACGTCAGAGCATACCCGTCCCACTCGGGGTGACAAATGCAAAAACAACAATTGATGGACAGAATGCAGAACAATGTCATACATTCACCCCAGTACAGAGATCTGGGCCTAAATCCATCGTTTTTTGCTCACCATGCCATTCCAGTTTGAACCCAGCCATATGCAAATCAGTCTTGACCCTGTGCCTCATGGGAACAGTCCAGCCCGAACTGCCAAGCCAGGTCCTCCCTGGACTGGAAACAAGCATCCTAGGACCGGTTTTGGGGTTTCACCCCTCTTCAGCCAGGATACCTTGATTCCAGTGGCATGGAGAGCACGGGACTCACGTCAGAGCATACCCGTCCCACTCGGGGTGACAAATGCAAAAACAACAATTGATGGACAGAATGCAGATCAATGTCATACATTCACCCCAGTACAGAGATCTGGGCCTAAATCCATCGTTTTTTGCTCACCATGCCATTCCAGTTTGAACCCAGCCATATGCAAATCAGTCTTGACCCTGTGCCTCATGGGAACAGTCCAGCCCGAACTGCCAAGCCAGGTCCTCCCTGGACTGGAAACAAGCATCCTAGGACCGGTTTCGGGGTTTCACCCCTCTTCAGCCAGGATAGCTTGATTCCAGTGGCATGGATAGCACAGGACTCACGTCAGAGCATACCCGTCCCACTCGGGGTGACAAATGCAAAAACAACAATTGATGGACAGAATGCAGATCAATGTCATACATTCACCCCAGTACAGAGAGCTGGGCCTAAATCCATCGTTTTTTGCTCACCATGCCATTCCAGTTTGAACCCAGCCATATGCAAATCAGTCTTGACCCTGTGCCTCATGGGAACAGTAAAGCCCGAACTACCAAGCCAGGTCCTCCCTGGACTGGAAACAAGCATCCTAGGACCGGTTTCGGGGTTTCACCCCTCTTCAGCCAGGATAGCTTGATTCCAGTGGCATGGAGAGCACGGGACTCACGTCAGAGCATATCCGTCCCACTTGGGGTGACAAATGCAAAAACAACAATTGATGGACAGAATGCAGAACAATGTCATACATTCACCCCAGTACAGAGATCTGGGCCTAAATCCATCGTTTTTTGCTCACCATGCCATTCCAGTTTGAACCCAGCCATATGCAAATCAGTCTTGACCCTGTGCCTCATGGGAACAGTCCAGCCCGAACTGCCAAGCCAGGTCCTCCCTGGACTGGAAACAAGCATCCTAGGACCGGTTTCGGGGTTTCACCCCTCTTCAGCCAGGATAGCTTGATTCCAGTGGCATGGAGAGCACGGGACTCACGTCAGAGCATACCCGTCCCACTCGGGGTGACAAATGCAAAAACAACAATTGATGGACAGAATGCAGATCAATGTCATACATTCACCCCAGTACAGAGAGCTGGGCCTAAATCCATCGTTTTTTGCTCACCATGCCATTCCAGTTTGAACCCAGCCATATGCAAATCAGTCTTGACCCTGTGCCTCATGGGAACAGTCCAGCCCGAACTGCAAAGCCAGGTCCTCCCTGGACTGGAAACAAGCATCCTAGGACCGGTTTCGGGTTTTCACCCCTCTTCAGCCAGGATAGCTTGATTCCAGTGGCATGGAGAGCACGGGACTCACGTCAGAGCATACCCGTCCCACTCGGGGTGACAAATGCAAAAACAACAATTGATGGACAGAATGCAGAACAATGTCATACATTCACCCCAGTACAGAGATCTGGACCTAAATCCATCGTTTTTTGCTCACCATGCCATTCCAGTTTGAACCCAGCCATATGCAAATCAGTCTTGACCCTGTGCCTCATGGAACAGTCCAGCCCGAACTGCCAAGCCAGGTCCTCCCTGGACTGGAAACAAGCATCCTAGGACCGGTTTCGGGGTTTCACCCCTCTTCAGCCAGGATAGCTTGATTCCAGTGGCATGGAGAGCACGGGACTCACGTCAGAGCATACCCGTCCCACTCGGGGTGACAAATGCAAAAACAACAATTGATGGACAGAATGCAGAACAATGTCATACATTCACCCCAGTACAGAGATCTGGGCCTAAATCCATCGTTTTTTGCTCACCATGCCATTCCAGTTTGAACCCAGCCATATGCAAATCAGTCTTGACCCTGTGCCTCATGGGAACAGTCCAGCCCGAACTGCCAAGCCAGGTCCTCCCTGGACTGGAAACAAGCATCCTAGGACCGGTTTCGGGGTTTCACCCCTCTTCAGCCAGGATAGCTTGATTCCAGTGGCATGGAGAGCACGGGACTCACGTCAGAGCATACCCGTCCCACTCGGGGTGACAAATGCAAAAACAACAATTGATGGACAGAATGCAGAACAATGTCATACATTCACCCCAGTACAGAGATCTGGGCCTAAATCCATCGTTTTTTGCTCACCATGCCATTCCAGTTTGAACCCAGTCATATGCAAATCAGTCTTGACCCTGTGCCTCATGGGAACAGTCCAGCCCGAACTTCCAAGCCAGGTCCTCCCTGGACTGGAAACAAGCATCCTAGGACCGGTTTCAGGGTTTCACCCCTCTTCAGCCAGGATAGCTTGATTCCAGTGGCATGGAGAGCACGGGACTCACGTCAGAGCATACCCGTCCCACTCGGGGTGACAAATGCAAAAACAACAATTGATGGACAGAATGCAGAACAATGTCATACATTCACCCCAGTACAGAGATCTGGGCCTAAATCCATCGTTTTTTGCTCACCATGCCATTCCAGTTTGAACCCAGCCATATGCAAATCAGTCTTGACCCTGTGCCTCATTTGAACAGTCCAGCCCGAACTGCCAAGCCAGGTCCTCCCTGGACTGGAAACAAGTATCCTAGGACCGGTTTCGGGGTTTCACCCCTCTTCAGCCAGGATAGCTTGATTCCAGTGGCATGGAGAGCACGGGACTCACGTCAGAGCATACCCGTCCCACTCGGGGTGACAAATGCAAAAACAACAATTGATGGACAGAATGCAGAACAATGTCATACATTCACCCCAGTACAGAGATCTGGGCCTAAATCCATCGTTTTTTGCTCACCATGCCATTCCAGTTTAAACCCAGCCATATGCAAATCAGTCTTGACCCTGTGCCTCATGGGAACAGTCCAGCACGAACTGCCAAGCCAGGTCCTCCCTGGACTGGAAACAAGCATCCTAGGACCGGTTTCGGGGTTTCACCCCTCTTCAGCCAGGATAGCTTGATTCCAGTGGCATGGAGAGCACGGGACTCACGTCAGAGCATACCCGTCCCACTCGGGGTGACAAATGCAAAAACAACAATTGATGGACAGAATGCAGAACAATGTCATACATTCACCCCAGTACAGAGATCTGGGCCTAAATCCATCGTTTTTTGCTCACCGTGCCATTCCAGTTTGAACCCAGCCATATGCAAATCAGTCTTGACCCTGTGCCTCATGGGAACAGTCCAGCCCGAACTGCCAAGCCAGGTCCTCCCTGGACTGGAAACAAGCATCCTAGGACCGGTTTCGGGGTTTCACCCCTCTTCAGCCAGGATAGCTTGATTCCAGTGGCATGGAGAGCACGGGACTCACGTCAGAGCATACCCGTCCCACTCGGGGTGACAAATGCAAAAACAACAATTGATGGACAGAATGCAGATCAATGTCATACATTCACCCCAGTACAGAGATCTGGGCCTAAATCCATCGTTTTTTGCTCACCATGCCATTCCAGTTTGAACCCAGCCATATGCAAATCAGTCTTGACCCTGTGCCTCATGGGAACAGTCCAGCCCGAACTGCCAAGCCAGGTCCTCCCTGGACTGGAAACAAGCATCCTAGGACCGGTTTCGGGGTTTCACCCCTCTTCAGCCAGGATAGCTTGATTCCAGTGGCATGGAGAGCACGGGACTCACGTCAGAGCATACCCGTCCCACTCGGGGTGACAAATGCAAAAACAACAATTGATGGACAGAATGCAGAACAATGTCATACATTCACCCCAGTACAGAGATCTGGGCCTAAATCCATCGTTTTTTGCTCACCATGCCATTCCAGCTTGAACCCAGCCATATGCAAATCAGTCTTGACCCTGTGCCTCATGGGAACAGTCCAGCCCGAACTACCAAGCCAGGTTCTCCCTGGACTGGAAACAAGCATCCTAGGACCGGTTTCGGGGTTTCACCCCTCTTCAGCCAGGATAGCTTGATTCCAGTGGCATGGAGAGCACGGGACTCACGTCAGAGCATATCCGTCCCACTTGGGGTGACAAATGCAAAAACAACAATTGATGGACAGAATGCAGAACAATGTCATACATTCACCCCAGTACAGAGATCTGGGCCTAAATCCATCGTTTTTTGCTCACCATGCCATTCCAGTTTGAACCCAGCCATATGCAAATCAGTCTTGACCCTGTGCCTCATGGGAACAGTCCAGCCCGAACTGCCAAGCCAGGTCCTCCCTGGACTGGAAACAAGCATCCTAGGACCGGTTTCGGGGTTTCACCCCTCTTCAGCCAGGATAGCTTGATTCCAGTGGCATGGAGAGCACGGGACTCACGTCAGAGCATACCCGTCCCACTCGGGGTGACAAATGCAAAAACAACAATTGATGGACAGAATGCAGAACAATGTCATACATTCACCCCAGTACAGAGATCTGGGCCTAAATCCATCGTTTTTTGCTCACCATGCCATTCCAGTTTGAACCCAGCCATATGCAAATCAGTCTTGACCCTGTGCCTCATGGGAACAGTCCAGCCCGAACTGCCAAGCCAGGTCCTCCCTGGACTGGAAACAAGCATCCTAGGACCGGTTTTGGGGTTTCACCCCTCTTCAGCCAGGATACCTTGATTCCAGTGGCATGGAGAGCACGGGAATCACGTCAGAGCATACCCGTCCCACTCGGGGTGACAAATGCAAAAACAACAATTGATGGACAGAATGCAGATCAATGTCATACATTCACCCCAGTACAGAGATCTGGGCCTAAATCCATCGTTTTTTGCTCACCATGCCATTCCAGTTTGAACCCAGCCATATGCAAATCAGTCTTGACCCTGTGCCTCATGGGAACAGTCCAGCCCGAACTGCCAAGCCAGGTCCTCCCTGGACTGGAAACAAGCATCCTAGGACCGGTTTCGGGGTTTCACCCCTCTTCAGCCAGGATAGCTTGATTCCAGTGGCATGGATAGCACGGGACTCACGTCAGAGCATACCCGTCCCACTCGGGGTGACAAATGCAAAAACAACAATTGATGGACAGAATGCAGATCAATGTCATACATTCACCCCAGTACAGAGAGCTGGGCCTAAATCCATCGTTTTTTGCTCACCATGCCATTCCAGTTTGAACCCAGCCATATGCAAATCAGTCTTGACCCTGTGCCTCATGGGAACAGTCCAGCCCGAACTACCAAGCCAGGTCCTCCCTGGACTGGAAACAAGCATCCTAGGACCGGTTTCGGGGTTTCACCCCTCTTCAGCCAGGATAGCTTGATTCCAGTGGCATGGAGAGCACGGGACTCACGTCAGAGCATATCCGTCCCACTTGGGGTGACAAATGCAAAAACAACAATTGATGGACAGAATGCAGAACAATGTCATACATTCACCCCAGTACAGAGATCTGGGCCTAAATCCATCGTTTTTTGCTCACCATGCCATTCCAGTTTGAACCCAGCCATATGCAAATCAGTCTTGACCCTGTGCCTCATGGGAACAGTCCAGCCCGAACTGCCAAGCCAGGTCCTCCCTGGACTGGAAACAAGCATCCTAGGACCGGTTTCGGGGTTTCACCCCTCTTCAGCCAGGATAGCTTGATTCCAGTGGCATGGAGAGCACGGGACTCACGTCAGAGCATACCCGTCCCACTCGGGGTGACAAATGCAAAAACAACAATTGATGGACAGAATGCAGAACAATGTCATACATTCACCCCAGTACAGAGATCTGGGCCTAAATCCATCGTTTTTTGCTCACCATGCCATTCCAGTTTGAACCCAGCCATATGCAAATCAGTCTTGACCCTGTGCCTCATGGGAACAGTCCAGCCCGAACTGCCAAGCCAGGTCCTCCCTGGACTGGAAACAAGCATCCTAGGACCGGTTTTGGGGTTTCACCCCTCTTCAGCCAGGATACCTTGATTCCAGTGGCATGGAGAGCACGGGACTCACGTCAGAGCATACCCGTCCCACTCGGGGTGACAAATGCAAAAACAACAATTGATGGACAGAATGCAGAACAGTGTCATACATTCACCCCAGTACAGAGATCTGGGCCTAAATCCATCGTTTTTTGCTCACCATGCCATTCCAGTTTGAACCCAGCCATATGCAAATCAGTCTTGACCCTGTGCCTCATTTGAACAGTCCAGCCCGAACTGCCAAGCCAGGTCCTCCCTGGACTGGAAACAAGCATCCTAGGACCGGTTTCGGGGTTTCACCCCTCTTCAGCCAGGATAGCTTGATTCCAGTGGCATGGAGAGCACGGGACTCACGTCAGAGCATACCCGTCCCACTCGGGGTGACAAATGCAAAAACAACAATTGATGGACAGAATGCAGAACAATGTCATACATTCACCCCAGTACAGAGATCTGGGCCTAAATCCATCGTTTTTTGCTCACCATGCCATTCCAGTTTGAACCCAGCCATATGCAAATCAGTCTTGACCCTGTGCCTCATGGGAACAGTCCAGCCCGAACTGCCAAGCCAGGTCCTCCCTGGACTGGAAACAAGCATCCTAGGACCGGTTTTGGGGTTTCACCCCTCTTCAGCCAGGATACCTTGATTCCAGTGGCATGGAGAGCACGGGACTCACGTCAGAGCATACCCGTCCCACTCGGGGTGACAAATGCAAAAACAACAATTGATGGACAGAATGCAGAACAGTGTCATACATTCACCCCAGTACAGAGATCTGGGCCTAAATCCATCGTTTTTTGCTCACCATGCCATTCCAGTTTGAACCCAGCCATATGCAAATCAGTCTTGACCCTGTGCCTCATTTGAACAGTCCAGCCCGAACTGCCAAGCCAGGTCCTCCCTGGACTGGAAACAAGCATCCTAGGACCGGTTTCGGGGTTTCACCCCTCTTCAGCCAGGATAGCTTGATTCCAGTGGCATGGAGAGCACGGGACTCACGTCAGAGCATACCCGTCCCACTCGGGGTGACAAATGCAAAAACAACAATTGATGGACAGAATGCAGAACAATGTCATACATTCACCCCAGTACAGAGATCTGGGCCTAAATCCATCGTTTTTTGCTCACCATGCCATTCCAGTTTGAACCCGGCCATATGCAAATCAGTCTTGACCCTGTGCCTCATGGGAACAGTCCAGCCCGAACTGCCAAGCCAGGTCCTCCCTGGACTGGAAACAAGCATCCTAGGACCGGTTTCGGGGTTTCACCCCTCTTCAGCCAGGATAGCTTGATTCCAGTGGCATGGAGAGCACGGGACTCACGTCAGAGCATATCCGTCCCACTTGGGGTGACAAATGCAAAAACAACAATTGATGGACAGAATGCAGAACAATGTCATACATTCACCCCAGTACAGAGATCTGGGCCTAAATCCATCGTTTTTTGCTCACCATGCCATTCCAGTTTGAACCCAGCCATATGCAAATCAGTCTTGACCCTGTGCCTCATGGGAACAGTCCAGCCCGAACTGCCAAGCCAGGTCCTCCCTGGACTGGAAACAAGCATCCTAGGACCGGTTTCGGGGTTTCACCCCTCTTCAGCCAGGATAGCTTGATTCCAGTGGCATGGAGAGCACGGGACTCACGTCAGAGCATACCCGTCCCACTCGGGGTGACAAATGCAAAAACAACAATTGATGGACAGAATGCAGAACAATGTCATACATTCACCCCAGTACAGAGATCTGGGCCTAAATCCATCGTTTTTTGCTCACCATGCCATTCCAGTTTGAACCCGGCCATATGCAAATCAGTCTTGACCCTGTGCCTCATGGGAACAGTCCAGCCCGAACTGCCAAGCCAGGTCCTCCCTGGACTGGAAACAAGCATCCTAGGACCGGTTTCGGGGTTTCACCCCTCTTCAGCCAGGATAGCTTGATTCCAGTGGCATGGAGAGCACGGGACTCACGTCAGAGCATACCCGTCCCACTCGGGGTGACAAATGCAAAAACAACAATTGATGGACAGAATGCAGAACAATGTCATACATTCACCCCAGTACAGAGATCTGGGCCTAAATCCATCGTTTTTTGCTCACCATGCCATTCCAGTTTGAACCCAGCCATATGCAAATCAGTCTTGACCCTGTGCCTCATGGGAACAGTCCAGCCCGAACTGCCAAGCCAGGTCCTCTTTGGACTGGAAACAAGCATCCTAGGACCGGTTTTGGGGTTTCACCCCTCTTCAGCCAGGATACCTTGATTCCAATGGCATGGAGAGCACGGGACTCACGTCAGAGCATACCCGTCCCACTCGGGGTGACAAATGCAAAAACAACAATTGATGGACAGAATGCAGAACAATGTCATACATTCACCCCAGTACAGAGATCTGGGCCTAAATCCATCGTTTTTGCTCACCATGCCATTCCACTTTGAACCCAGCCATATGCAAATCAGTCTTGACCCTGTGCCTCATGGGAACAGTCCAGCACGAACTGCCAAGCCAGGTCCTCCCTGGACTGGAAACAAGCATCCTAGGACCGGTTTCGGGGTTTCACCCCTCTTCAGCCAGGATAGCTTGATTCCAGTGGCATGGAGAGCACGGGACTCACGTCAGAGCATACCCGTCCCACTCGGGGTGACAAATGCAAAAACAACAATTGATGGACAGAATGCAGAACAATGTCATACATTCACCCCAGTACAGAGATCTGGGACTAAATCCATCGTTTTTTGCTCACCGTGCCATTCCAGTTTGAACCCAGCCATATGCAAATCAGTCTTGACCCTGTGCCTCATGGGAACAGTCCAGCCCGAACTGCCAAGCCAGGTCCTCCCTGGACTGGAAACAAGCATCCTAGGACCGGTTTCGGGGTTTCACCCCTCTTCAGCCAGGATAGCTTGATTCCAGTGGCATGGATAGCACGGGACTCACGTCAGAGCATACCCGTCCCACTCGGGGTGACAAATGCAAAAACAACAATTGATGGACAGAATGCAGATCAATGTCATACATTCACCCCAGTACAGAGATCTGGGCCTAAATCCATCGTTTTTTTCTCACCATGCCATTCCAGTTTGAACCCAGCCATATGCAAATCAGTCTTGACCCTGTGCCTCATGGGAACAGTCCAGCCCGAACTGCCAAGCCAGGTCCTCCCTGGACTGGAAACAAGCATCCTAGGACCGGTTTCGGGGTTTCACCCCTCTTCAGCCAGGATAGCTTGATTCCAGTGGCATGGAGAGCACGGGACTCACGTCAGAGCATACCCGTCCCACTCGGGGTGACAAATGCAAAAACAACAATTGATGGACAGAATGCAGAACAATGTCATACATTCACCCCAGTACAGAGATCTGGGCCTAAATCCATCGTTTTTTGCTCACCATGCCATTCCAGCTTGAACCCAGCCATATGCAAATCAGTCTTGACCCTGTGCCTCATGGGAACAGTCCAGCCCGAACTTCCAAGCCAGGTCCTCCCTGGACTGGAAACAAGCATCCTAGGACCGGTTTCGGGGTTTCACCCCTCTTCAGCCAGGATAGCTTGATTCCAGTGGCATGGAGAGCACGGGACTCACGTCAGAGCATATCCGTCCCACTTGGGGTGACAAATGCAAAAACAACAATTGATGGACAGAATGCAGAACAATGTCATACATTCACCCCAGTACAGAGATCTGGGCCTAAATCCATCATTTTTTGCTCACCATGCCATTCCAGTTTGAACCCAGCCATATGCAAATCAGTCTTGACCCTGTGCCTCATGGGAACAGTCCAGCCCGAACTGCCAAGCCAGGTCCTCCCTGGACTGGAAACAAGCATCCTAGGAGCGGTTTCGGGGTTTCACCCCTCTTCAGCCAGGATAGCTTGATTCCAGTGGCATGGAGAGCACGGGACTCACGTCAGAGCATACCCGTCCCACTCGGGGTGACAAATGCAAAAACAACAATTGATGGACAGAATGCAGAACAATGTCATACATTCACCCCAGTACAGAGATCTGGGCCTAAATCCATCGTTTTTTGCTCACCATGCCATTCCAGTTTGAACCCAGCCATATGCAAATCAGTCTTGACCCTGTGCCTCATGGGAACAGTCCAGCCCGAACTGCCAAGCCAGGTCCTCCCTGGACTGGAAACAAGCATCCTAGGACCGGTTTCGGGGTTTCACCCCTCTTCAGCCAGGATAGCTTGATTCCAGTGGCATGGAGAGCACGGGACTCACGTCAGAGCATACCCGTCCCACTCGGGGTGACAAATGCAAAAACAACAATTGATGGACAGAATGCAGAACAATGTCATACATTCACCCCAGTACAGAGATCTGGGCCTAAATCCATCGTTTTTTGCTCACCATGCCATTCCAGTTTGAACCCAGCCATATGCAAATCAGTCTTGACCCTGTGCCTCATTTGAACAGTCCAGCCCGAACTGCCAAGCCAGGTCCTCCCTGGACTGGAAACAAGTATTCTAGGACCGGTTTCGGGGTTTCACCCCTCTTCAGCCAGGATAGCTTGATTCCAGTGGCATGGAGAGCACGGGACTCACGTCAGAGCATACCCGTCCCACTCGGGGTGACAAATGCAAAAACAACAACTGATGGACAGAATGCAGAACAATGTCATACATTCACCCCAGTACAGAGATCTGGGCCTAAATCCATCGTTTTTTGCTCACCATGCCATTCCAGTTTGAACCCAGCCATATGCAAATCAGTCTTGACCCTGTGCCTCATGGGAACAGTCCAGCACGAACTGCCAAGCCAGGTCCTCCCTGGACTGGAAACAAGCATCCTAGGACCGGTTTCGGGGTTTCACCCCTCTTCAGCCAGGATAGCTTGATTCCAGTGGCATGGAGAGCACGGGACTCACGTCAGAGCATACCCATCCCACTCGGGGTGACAAATGCAAAAACAACAATTGATGGACAGAATGCAGAACAATGTCATACATTCACCCCAGTACAGAGATCTGGGCCTAAATCCATCGTTTTTTGCTCACCATGCCATTCCAGTTTGAACCCAGCCATATGCAAATCAGTCTTGACCCTGTGCCTCATGGGAACAGTCCAGCCCGAACTGCCAAGCCAGGTCCTCCCCGGACTGGAAACAAGCATCCTAGGACCGGTTTCGGGGTTTCACCCCTCTTCAGCCAGGATAGCTTGATTCCAGTGGCATGGAGAGCACGGGACTCACGTCAGAGCATACCCGTCCCACTCGGGGTGACAAATGCAAAAACAACAATTGATGGACAGAATGCAGAACAATGTCATACATTCACCCCAGTACAGAGATCTGGGCCTAAATCCATCGTTTTTTGCTCACCATGCCATTCCAGTTTGAACCCAGCCATATGCAAATCAGTCTTGACCCTGTGCCTCATGGGAACAGTCCAGCCCGAACTGCCAAGCCAGGTCCTCCCTGGACTGGAAACAAGCATCCTAGGACCGGTTTCGGGGTTTCACCCCTCTTCAGCCAGGATAGCTTGATTCCAGTGGCATGGAGAGCACGGGACTCACGTCAGAGCATACCCGTCCCACTCGGGGTGACAAATGCAAAAACAACAATTGATGGACAGAATGCAGAACAATGTCATACATTCGCCCCAGTACAGAGATCTGGGCCTAAATCCATCGTTTTTTGCTCACCATGCCATTCCAGTTTGAACCCAGCCATATGCAAATCAGTCTTGACCCTGTGCCTCATGGGAACAGTCCAGCCCGAACTGTCCAGCCAGGTCCTCCCTGGACTGGAAACAAGCATCCTAGGACCGGTTTCGGGGTTTCACCCCTCTTCAGCCAGGATAGCTTGATTCCAGTGGCATGGAGAGCACGGGACTCACGTCAGAGCATACCCGTCCCACTCGGGGTGACAAATGCAAAAACAACAATTGATGGACAGAATGCAGAACAATGTCATACATTCACCCCAGTACAGAGATCTGGGCCTAAATCCATCGTTTTTTGCTCACCATGCCATTCCAGTTTGAGCCTAGCCATATGCAAATCAGTCTTGACCCTGTGCCTCATGGGAACAGTCCAGCCCGAACTGCCAAGCCAGGTCCTCCCTGGACTGGAAACAAGCATCCTAGGACTACGCCACTGGAGTCAAGCTATCCTGGCTGATGACGGCTGATAGCCAGAAACCGGTCCTAGGATGCTTGATTCCGGTCCAGGGAAGACATGGCTTGGCAGTTCGGGCTGGACTGTTCCCATGAGGCACAGGGTCAAGACTGATTTGCATATGGCCATGTCTGAACTGGGGTGGCGTAGTGGGCAAAAGAACGATGGATTTAACCCAGATCTCTTGACTGGGGGAGAATGTCTGCATTGTCAGCATTCCGTCAATCATTTGTTTGTTGTAACGCTTTTCGCCCTAAGTGGGATGGGTATTCCCAGACGTGGGACCCGTGCTCACTACGCCACTGGAGTCAAGCTATCCTGGCTGATGATGGCTGATAGCCAGAAACCGGTCCTAGGATGCTTTATTCCGGTCCAGGGAAGACATGGCTTGGCAGTTCGGGCTGGACTGTTCCCATGAGGCACAGGGTCAAGACTGATTTGCATATGGCCATGTCTGAACTGGGGTGGCGTAGTGGGCAAAAGAACGATGGGTTTAACCCAGATCTCTTGACTGGGGGAGAATGTCTGCATTGTCAGCATTCCGTCCATCATTTGTTTGTTGTAACGCTTTTCGCCCTAAGTGGGATGGGTATTCTCAGACGTGGGACCCGTGCTCACTACGCCACTGGAGTCAAGCTATCCTGGCTGATGACGGCTGATAGCCAGAAACCGGTCCTAGGATGCTTGATTCCAGTCCAGGGAAGACATGGCTTGGCAGTTCGGGCTGGACTGTTCCCATGAGGCACAGGGTCAAGACTGATTTGCATATGGCCATGTCTGAACTGGGGTGGCGTAGTGGGCAAAAGAACGATGGATTTAACCCAGATCTCTTGACTGGGGGAGAATGTCTGCATTGTCAGCATTCCGTCCATCATTTGTGTGTTGTAACGCTTTTCGCCCTAAGTGGGATGGGTATTCCCAGATGTGGGACCCGTGCTCACTACGCCACTGGAGTCAAGCTATCCTGGCTGATGACGGCTGATAGCCAGAAACCGGTCCTAGGATGCTTGATTCCGGTCCAGGGAAGACATGGCTTGGCAGTTCGGGCTGGACTGTTCCCATGAGGCACAGGGTCAAGACTGATTTGCATATGGCCATGTCTGAACTGGGGTGGCGTAGTGGGCAAAAGAACGATGGATTTAACCCAGATCTCTTGACTGGGGGAGAATGTCTGCATTGTCAGCATTCCGTCAATCATTTGTTTGTTGTAACGCTTTTCGCCCTAAGTGGGATGGGTATTCCCAGACGTGGGACCCGTGCTCACTACGCCACTGGAGTCAAGCTATCCTGGCTGATGATGGCTGATAGCCAGAAACCGGTCCTAGGATGCTTTATTCCGGTCCAGGGAAGACATGGCTTGGCAGTTCGGGCTGGACTGTTCCCATGAGGCACAGGGTCAAGACTGATTTGCATATGGCCATGTCTGAACTGGGGTGGCGTAGTGGGCAAAAGAACGATGGGTTTAACCCAGATCTCTTGACTGGGGGAGAATGTCTGCATTGTCAGCATTCCGTCCATCATTTGTTTGTTGTAACGCTTTTCGCCCTAAGTGGGATGGGTATTCTCAGACGTGGGACCCGTGCTCACTACGCCACTGGAGTCAAGCTATCCTGGCTGATGACGGCTGATAGCCAGAAACCGGTCCTAGGATGCTTGATTCCGGTCCAGGGAAGACATGGCTTGGCAGTTCGGGCTGGACTCTTCCCATGAGGCACAGGGTCAAGACTGATTTGCATATGGCCATGTCTGAACTGGGGTGGCGTAGTGGGCAAAAGAACGATGGATTTAACCCAGATCTCTTGACTGGGGGAGAATGTCTGCATTGTCAGCATTCCGTCCATCATTTGTTTGTTGTAACGCTTTTCGCCCTAAGTGGGATGCGTATTCCCAGACGTGGGACCCGTGCTCACTACGCCACTGGAGTCAAGCTATCCTGGCTGATGACGGCTGATAGCCAGAAACCGGTCCTAGGATGCTTGATTCCAGTCCAGGGAAGACATGGCTTGGCAGTTCGGGCTGGACTGTTCCCATGAGGCACAGGGTCAAGACTGATTTGCATATGGCCATGTCTGAACTGGGGTGGCGTAGTGGGCAAAAGAACGATGGATTTAACCCAGATCTCTTGACTGGGGGAGAATGTCTGCATTGTCAGCATTCCGTCCATCATTTGTTTGTTGTAACGCTTTTCGCCCTAAGTGGGATGGGTATTCCCAGACGTGGGACCCGTGCTCACTACGCCACTGGAGTCAAGCTATCCTGGCTGATGATGGCTGATAGCCAGAAACCGGTCCTAGGATGCTTTATTCCGGTCCAGGGAAGACATGGCTTGGCAGTTCGGGCTGGACTGTTCCCATGAGGCACAGGGTCAAGACTGATTTGCATATGGCCATGTCTGAACTGGGGTGGCGTAGTGGGCAAAAGAACGATGGGTTTAACCCAGATCTCTTGACTGGGGGAGAATGTCTGCATTGTCAGCATTCCGTCCATCATTTGTTTGTTGTAACGCTTTTCGCCCTAAGTGGGATGGGTATTCTCAGACGTGGGACCCGTGCTCACTACGCCACTGGAGTCAAGCTATCCTGGCTGATGACGGCTGATAGCCAGAAACCGGTCCTAGGATGCTTGATTCCGGTCCAGGGAAGACATGGCTTGGCAGTTCGGGCTGGACTCTTCCCATGAGGCACAGGGTCAAGACTGATTTGCATATGGCCATGTCTGAACTGGGGTGGCGTAGTGGGCAAAAGAACGATGGATTTAACCCAGATCTCTTGACTGGGGGAGAATGTCTGCATTGTCAGCATTCCGTCCATCATTTGTTTGTTGTAACGCTTTTCGCCCTAAGTGGGATGCGTATTCCCAGACGTGGGACCCGTGCTCACTACGCCACTGGAGTCAAGCTATCCTGGCTGATGACGGCTGATAGCCAGAAACCGGTCCTAGGATGCTTGATTCCAGTCCAGGGAAGACATGGCTTGGCAGTTCGGGCTGGACTGTTCCCATGAGGCACAGGGTCAAGACTGATTTGCATATGGCCATGTCTGAACTGGGGTGGCGTAGTGGGCAAAAGAACGATGGATTTAACCCAGATCTCTTGACTGGGGGAGAATGTCTGCATTGTCAGCATTCCGTCCATCATTTGTGTGTTGTAACGCTTTTCGCCCTAAGTGGGATGGGTATTCCCAGATGTGGGACCCGTGCTCACTACGCCACTGGAGTCAAGCTATCCTGGCTGATGACGGCTGATAGCCAGAAACCGGTCCTAGGATGCTTGATTCCGGTCCAGGGAAGACATGGCTTGGCAGTTCGGGCTGGACTGTTCCCATGAGGCACAGGGTCAAGACTGATTTGCATATGGCCATGTCTGAACTGGGGTGGCGTAGTGGGCAAAAGAACGATGGATTTAACCCAGATCTCTTGACTGGGGGAGAATGTCTGCATTGTCAGCATTCCGTCCATCATTTGTTTGTTGTAACGCTTTTCGCCCTAAGTGGGATGGGTATTCCCAGACGTGGGACCCGTGCTCACTACGCCACTGGAGTCAAGCTATCCTGGCTGATGACGGTTGATAGCCAGAAACCGGTCCTAGGATGCTTGATTCCGGTCCAGGGAAGACATGGCTTGGCAGTTCGGGCTGGACTGTTCCCATGAGGCACAGGGTCAAGACTGATTTGCATATGGCCATGTCTGAACTGGGGTGGCGTAGTGGGCAAAAGAACGATGGATTTAACCCAGATCTCTTGACTGGGGGAGAATGTCTGCATTGTCAGCATTCCGTCCATCATTTGTTTGTTGTAACGCTTTTCGCCCTAAGTGGGATGGGTATTCCCAGACGTGGGACCCGTGCTCACTACGCCACTGGAGTCAAGCTATCCTGGCTGATGACGGCTGATAGCCAGAAACCGGTCCTAGGATGCTTGATTCCGGTCCAGGGAAGACATGGCTTGGCATTTCGGGCTGGACTGTTACCATGAGGCACAGGGTCAAGACTGATTTGCATATGGCCATGTCTGAACTGGGGTGGCGTAGTGGGCAAAAGAACGATGGATTTAACCCAGATCTCTTGACTGGGGGAGAATGTCTGCATTGTCAGCATTCCGTCCATCATTTGTTTGTTGTAACGCTTTTCGCCCTAAGTGGGATGGGTATTCCCAGACGTGGGACCCGTGCTCACTACGCCACTGGAGTCAAGCTATCCTGGCTGATGACGGCTGATAGCCAGAAACCGGTCCTAGGATGCTTGATTCCGGTCCAGGGAAGACATGGCTTGGCAGTTCGGGCTGGACTGTTCCCATGAGGCACAGGGTCAAGACTGATTTGCATATGGCCATGTCTGAACTGGGGTGGCGTAGTGGGCAAAAGAACGATGGATTTAACCCAGATCTCTTGACTGGGGGAGAATGTCTGCATTGTCAGCATTCCGTCCATCATTTGTTTGTTGTAACGCTTTTCGCCCTAAGTGGGATGAGTATTCCCAGACGTGGGACCCGTGCTCACTACGCCACTGGAGTCAAGCTATCCTGGCTGATGACGGCTGATAGCCAGAAACCGGTCCTAGGATGCTTGATTCCGGTCCAGGGAAGACATGGCTTGGCAGTTCGGGCTGGACTGTTCCCATGAGGCACAGGGTCAAGACTGATTTGCATATGGCCATGTCTGAACTGGGGTGGCGTAGTGGGCAAAAGAACGATGGATTTAACCCTGATCTCTTGACTGGGGGAGAATGTCTGCATTGTCAGCATTCCGTCCATCATTTGTTTGTTGTAACGCTTTTCGCCCTAAGTGGGATGGGTATTCCCAGACGTGGGACCCGTGCTCACTACGCCACTGGTGTCAAGCTATCCTGGCTGATGACGGCTGATAGCCAGAAACCGGTCCTAGGATGCTTGATTCCGGTCCAGGGAAGACATGGCTTGGCAGTTCGGGCTGGACTGTTCCCATGAGGCACAGGGTCAAGACTGATTTGCATATGGCCATGTCTGAACTGGGGTGGCGTAGTGGGCAAAAGAACGATGGATTTAACCCAGATCTCTTGACTGGGGGAGAATGTCTGCATTGTCAGCATTCCGTCCATCATTTGTTTGTTGTAACGCTTTTCGCCCTAAGTGGGATGGGTATTCCCAGACGTGGGACCCGTGCTCACTACGCCACTGGAGTCAAGCTATCCTGGCTGATGACGGCTGATAGCCAGAAACCGGTCCTAGGATGCTTGATTCCGGTCCAGGGAAGACATGGCTTGGCAGTTCGGGCTGGACTGTTCCCATGAGGCACAGGGTCAAGACTGATTTGCATATGGCCATGTCTGAACTGGGGTGGCGTAGTGGGCAAAAGAACGATGGATTTAACCCAGATCTCTTGACTGGGGGAGAATGTCTGCATTGTCAGCATTCCGTCCATCATTTGTTTGTTGTAACGCTTTTCGCCCTAAGTGGGATGGGTATTCCCAGACGTGGGACCCGTGCTCACTACGCCACTGGAGTCAAGCTATCCTGGCTGATGACGGCTGATAGCCAGAAACCGGTCCTAGGATGCTTGATTCCGGTCCAGGGAAGACATGGCTTGGCAGTTCGGGCTGGACTGTTCCCATGAGGCACTGGGTCAAGACTGATTTGCATATGGCCATGTCTGAACTGGGGTGGCGTAGTGGGCAAAAGAACGATGGATTTAACCCAGATCTCTTGACTGGGGGAGAATGTCTGCATTGTCAGCATTCCGTCCATCATTTGTTTGTTGTAACGCTTTTCGCCCTAAGTGGGATGAGTATTCCCAGACGTGGGACCCGTGCTCACTACGCCACTGGAGTCAAGCTATCCTGGCTGATGACGGCTGATAGCCAGAAACCGGTCCTAGGATGCTTGATTCCGGTCCAGGGAAGACATGGCTTGGCAGTTCGGGCTGGACTGTTCCCATGAGGCACAGGGTCAAGACTGATTTGCATATGGCCATGTCTGAACTGGGGTGGCGTAGTGGGCAAAAGAACGATGGATTTAACCCTGATCTCTTGACTGGGGGAGAATGTCTGCATTGTCAGCATTCCGTCCATCATTTGTTTGTTGTAACGCTTTTCGCCCTAAGTGGGATGGGTATTCCCAGACGTGGGACCCGTGCTCACTACGCCACTGGTGTCAAGCTATCCTGGCTGATGACGGCTGATAGCCAGAAACCGGTCCTAGGATGCTTGATTCCGGTCCAGGGAAGACATGGCTTGGCAGTTCGGGCTGGACTGTTCCCATGAGGCACAGGGTCAAGAGTGAGTTGCATATGGCCATGTCTGAACTGGGGTGGCGTAGTGGGCAAAAGAACAATGGATTTAACCCAGATCTCTTGACTGGGGGAGAATGTCTGCATTGTCAGCATTCCGTCCATCATTTGTTTGTTGTAACGCTTTTCGCCCTAAGTGGGATGGGTATTCCCAGACGTGGGACCCGTGCTCACTACGCCACTGGAGTCAAGCTATCCTGGCTGATGACGGCTGATAGCCAGAAACCGGTCCTAGGATGCTTGATTCCGGTCCAGGGAAGACATGGCTTGGCAGTTCGGGCTGGACTGTTCCCATGAGGCACAGGGTCAAGACTGATTTGCATATGGCCATGTCTGAACTGGGGTGGCGTAGTGGGCAAAAGAACGATGGATTTAACCCAGATCTCTTGACTGGGGGAGAATGTCTGCATTGTCAGCATTCCGCCCATCATTTGTTTGTTGTAACGCTTTTCGCCCTAAGTGGGATGGGTATTCCCAGACGTGGGACCCGTGCTCACTACGCCACTGGAGTCAAGCTATCCTGGCTGATGACGGCTGATAGCCAGAAACCGGTCCTAGGATGCTTGATTCCGGTCCAGGGAAGACATGGCTTGGCAGTTCGGGCTGGACTGTTCCCATGAGGCACAGGGTCAAGACTGATTTGCATATGGCCATGTCTGAACTGGGATGGCGTAGTGGGCAAAAGAACGACGGATTTAACCCAGATCTCTTGACTGGGGGAGAATGTCTGCATTGTCAGCATTCCGTCCATCATTTGTTTGTTGTAACGCTTTTCGCCCTAAGTGGGATGGGTATTCCCAGACGTGGGACCTGTGCTCACTACGCCACTGGAGTCAAGCTATCCTGGCTGATGACGGCTGATAGCCAGAAACCGGTCCTAGGATGCTTGATTCCGGTCCAGGGAAGACATGGCTTGGCAGTTCGGGCTGGACTGTTCCCATGAGGCACAGGGTCAAGACTGATTTGCATATGGCCATGTCTGAACTGGGGTGGCGTAGTGGGCAAAAGAACGATGGATTTAACCCAGATCTCTTGACTGGGGGAGAATGTCTGCATTGTCAGCATTCCGTCCATCATTTATTTGTTGTAACGCTTTTCGCCCTAAGTGGGATGGGTATTCCCAGACGTGGGACCCGTGCTCACTACGCCACTGGAGTCAAGCTATCCTGGCTGATGACGGCTGATAGCCAGAAACCGGTCCTAGGATGCTTGATTCCGGTCCAGGGAAGACATGGCTTGGCAGTTCGGGCTGGACTGTTCCCATGAGGCACAGGGTCAAGACTGATTTGCATATGGCCATGTCTGAACTGGGGTGGCGTAGTGGGCAAAAGAACGATGGATTTAACCCAGATCTCTTGACTGGGGGAGAATGTCTGCATTGTCAGCATTCCGTCCATCATTGGTTTGTTGTAACGCTTTTCGCCCTAAGTGGGATGGGCTTTCCCAGACGTGGGAGCCGTGCTCACTACGCCACTGGAGTCAAGCTATCCTGGCTGATGACGGCTGATAGCCAGAAACCGGTCCTAGGATGCTTGATTCCGGTCCAGGGAAGACATGGCTTGGCAGTTCGGGCTGGACTGTTCCCATGAGGCACAGGGTCAAGACTGATTTGCATATGGCCATGTCTGAACTGGGGTGGCGTAGTGGGCAAAAGAACGATGGATTTAACCCAGATCTCTTGACTGGGGGAGAATGTCTGCATTGTCAGCATTCCGTCCATCATTTGTTTGTTGTAACGCTTTTCGCCCTAAGTGGGATGGGTATTCCCAGACGTGGGACCCGTGCTCACTACGCCACTGGAGTCAAGCTATCCTGGCTGATGACGGCTGATAGCCAGAAACCGGTCCTAGGATGCTTGATTCCGGTCCAGGGAAGACATGGCTTGGCAGTTCGGGCTGGACTGTTCCCATGAGGCACAGGGTCAAGACTGATTTGCATATGGCCATGTCTGAACTGGGGTGGCGTAGTGGGCAAAAGAACGATGGATTTAACCCAGATCTCTTGACTGGGGGAGAATGTCTGCATTGTCAGCATTCCGTCCATCATTTGTTTGTTGTAACGCTTTTCGCCCTAAGTGGGATGGGTATTCCCAGACGTGGGACCCGTGCTCACTACGCCACTGGAGTCAAGCTATCCTGGCTGATGACGGCTGATAGCCAGAAACCGGTCCTAGGATGCTTGATTCCGGTCCAGGGAAGACATGGCTTGGCAGTTCGGGCTGGACTGTTCCCATGAGGCACAGGGTCAAGACTGATTTGCATATGGCCATGTCTGAACTGGGATGGCGTAGTGGGCAAAAGAACGATGGATTTAACCCAGATATCTTGACTGGGGGAGAATGTCTGCATTGTCAGCATTCCGTCCATCATTTGTTTGTTGTAACGCTTTTCGCCCTAAGTGGGATGGGTATTCCCAGACGTGGGACCCGTGCTCACTACGCCACTGGAGTCAAGCTATCCTGGCTGATGACGGCTGATAGCCAGAAACCGGTCCTAGGATGCTTGATTCCGGTCCAGGGAAGACATGGCTTGGCAGTTCGGGCTGGACTGTTCCCATGAGGCACAGGGTCAAGACTGATTTGCATATGGCCATGTCTGAACTGGGGTGGCGTAGTGGGCAAAAGAACGATGGATTTAACCCAGATCTCTTGACTGGGGGAGAATGTCTGCATTGTCAGCATTCCGTCCATCATTTGTTTGTTGTAACGCTTTTCGCCCTAAGTGGGATGGGTATTCCCAGACGTGGGACCCGTGCTCACTACGCCACTGGAGTCAAGCTATCCTGGCTGATGACGGCTGATAGCCAGAAACCGGTCCTAGGATGCTTGATTCCGGTCCAGGGAAGACATGGCTTGGCAGTTCGGGCTGGACTGTTCCCATGAGGCACAGGGTCAAGACTGATTTGCATATGGCCATGTCTGAACTGGGGTGGCGTAGTGGGCAAAAGAACGATGGATTTAACCCAGATCTCTTGACTGGGGGAGAATGTCTGCATTGTCAGCATTCCGTCCATCATTAGTTTGTTGTAACATGAAAAGCATATGCACTTCAGCAGCGAATAGAATTGGTACAGTGCCCAGAGTCCTAAAACCAACAAAAACAAGGTCAAAAAGCAAAAAGTCTGCGGTTGAACCCACTGAAAAAGCCAAATCTAACAGTAAGTGTAAGTGATGCAGATTGAAGGTTCATGATTGCTTGGTCATGTTTAGATGGTGTGTGAGCTAGATGTGTCTCTGGCAGTGTAGTGCCTTGTAGGTGTCTGTGAGCATCTTAAACTGGCAGTGTGTCTGAATGGGGATCAAGGGTCTTTGTTTGAGGTGAGGTTGGATGTGTGTGCCGCAAGGTAGGTTGAGTAATAGTCTGGAAGTGGTGGGTTGGATAGTTTGCCTCTTGTGCAGCAGTTGTGCAGAGATGATGTAGTAGATGGCATTAGTGTAGTACAGTCTACATGTGATGCGTGCCTGGATGATGGTCTTGCAGGTGTCAGGAGGGAGCCATATGAAGAAATTTCTGAGCATGCAAAATATGTGAAAGCACGTGGAGGACACTGAGGCAATTTGAAATCTCATGGTAAGGTTGGAGCCCAGGGTGAGTTCACATTTCAGAATATCATCACTATTATTTTGTCAGGTTAAGTATGAGCTTCTTATCTCACACAGAGTTAGTCATGTTGGTCAATGGCTTAATGTATTAACTTTTGGTGGTGCTGGTATCTCCTGAGAGATATTGTACGATCTGGGGGTTATTAGTGTAAGAGACAATGAAGATACCCTTGGTCTGATGATGCTTGCTAGAGGAGTCATGAATACGTTTAAGAGAGTGGGGCTGAGTGAAGAGATTTGTGGGACTCTGCAGATGAGCTTCTGAGGCTCTGAGGGAATGGAGTGAGCTTGAACTGTTGCATATTTCCAATTATGAAGAAGGCTATCCACTTCAGAGATGGTCCTTAGTTTCTTGTATTGTGGAGTTTAGAGATGACTGCATGTGTGCTATAAAACAACAGGATAACCCTGCAAAAAATCTAATTATGGCATATACATGCCCTTACCTTTTCATGCAGTTCAGCAAGGTGGCTTGCTGTGTAGTGTGCATGGTTTTAAAATATGACCACAGAGCACAAAAATGCACAAATTGCATGCAAGACAGTACAGCAAGGCAGCTTGGTGTGCTGTGTTGCGTGAAATGTAGAATGTAGGAATGTGTGAGGTATAACAATATATTACATCTCTTGGGTTGTGCTGAGGCACAAACGTAGGGCTAGAGCAAATGCAGGCACACTTCCTACATGGTGCAATGGTCCCCACAGTGGTTGTAGGCAGCAAAGTTTTCATCAGTTTAGGCAGACAGCAGAAATGCCCTGTCATTTGTTAAATGTGGTGCATTCCGGTACTCACTCTTTAAGGCAGGGCAGCAAACTGCCTAGCTGTGTTGCATTGTGTGAAAGGTAGAAAGATAGGCCCCCTGGCGAATACTAAGATTGTGTGATCAAAGTACATGTGCCATGTGAAAAGCACCAGTAGTACAACCTGGACATATTCACTAGAAACATATGTTTTAGATATTCCTGTATACTTAAAAGTGAAGAAAAATACTGCCCGGATGTAACTAAAATCCCTTATGTCATATTCAATAATGGAATGTTAACATTTTTCTATTTGTTTCCAGAGGGACAAACAAATCTCCTGGAGATCAGTCAATCAATCAATTAATCAATCAGGGGTTTATAAAGCACTCTACTTGCCCGTGAGGGTCTCAAGGCGCTGGGGGGAGGGGAATCAGTTGAAGAGCCAGGTCTTGCGGTCCTTCCTGAAAATGTGCAGGGTTGGGGAGCGTCTGATGTTCACAGGGAGCTCATTCCAGGTCTTGGCTGTGATGTAGGAGAAGGCTCTCCCGCCTGATTTGTTTCTGCGGATGCGGGGGACCTCTGCCAGGGCGAGGTCGGCAGAGTGGAGGTTCCTCTTGGGTACTTGGAAGGATACTCTCTCGTTGAGGTATTTGGGTCCGATTTTGTTGAGGGATTTGTAGGTGTGGGTGAGAAGTTTGAAGGTGACCCTCTTCTCGACGGGGAGCCAGTGTAGGTCTTGTAGATGTTGGGCCATGTGTTCATGACGTGGTGTCTGGAGGATGAGTCTGGCTGTGGTGTTCTGGATGGTTTGAAGTTTGTGCAGAAGGGTTCTGTCTGGGATGCCCATCCTGCCCTCTATGGATGAAGACACCTTCCAACAGCTCCTGGCTGTAAGAAAGTGGCTCTCTATATACTGCACCCAAGTAAGGTTCAGGGAAAGAAAAAGAGAAGGATAAGGGGGGCACAATGAGGTCCGGGAAGTCAAGGGACCCTCAGGCACCTTTGAAACCTACTAAAAGAGCCAGGAGAGCAAACAAGGGCAACAAGAACCTCAGTAAGGACCCTAAGAAGATAAGCGAAAACTACTTGAAGAAAGGGGTGATGGAAGAGGAAGGAGGAGGTAAGGTGCAGTTGATCTCCTTGACCCCTCTAACCCCAGGCCTCCCAAGCCCAAAATCTTCACTAAACCTCAAAGGGAGAGGGGAAGCAAGCGGCATAGCCGCGGGTGCAGCCATATCGAACAAAACTAGTTATCATCCGAAAATCCACACAAAGTTTTCATTCATCAAGGACGCTGGCTCAGTTCTCTGCTTGAACAGCCGGAATGCAATTAACCTGCCTACTCCGATGCAACCCAGAACCTACTCACTGGAACAAGAGCTACAGTCAGAGCCAATGAAAGAGCCGACTAGAGGGTTGAAGAGAGAGCCCGCCGCAGAGGAGACAGAGGACAAAGTTGAAGAAGTTAGCGGCGGGAGGGGGGGTACCAAAGGCCCCGACGTCACACCGATTGAAAAGTGCAGAGAGCACTACAGCGGGGTGACTTCTACGAATATTAGAATGCGGGACCCGGACTTGGTCCTGACCCTGGATCCGGTGCCAAAGACAAAGTCAAGGGCAAACAAGAGTGAACATCAAGACCCCATCCAGAGTGCCCTGAACACCGGAAATATAATAAATTGGAGCATGAAGGGTACTCCAAAACCAATAACCACTGGAGTGGAAGTTCCCTTAGAAAATTGGCAAGACACAGCCAGAAACATTGAGGAAAACACTGGGAGAGAAAAGGTATTTGAGGCACCTGGTACACCTGACGCACTTGAGGCACCCGAGACACCAGCATCAGTACCTAGTGCATCAAGCAATCTGAATACGCGGAACACGGGCCCCGGAACAATGGCAGGACAGGGGGCCCCCCGATCACATCAGGATCTCGTGTACGAGAAAAACACACCCTCAACACAAGATTTCAGGCAGGAGCAACCAGAGCACAATAAGGGAACGGATAGGACTACTGATCTGGGAGACAAAACAAAGGGGCAGCCTCCGGACGCTACTACCGGAATGTATACTACTGTACAGGACTTGCCCGTACACCATGCAAATGCCCATCAATCTGAGCCTTCTGAGCAAACCTCAGATCCTTCTCGAAGCCTTCCACTAGTCCCAGCCAACTTAGCCTCTAACCCTCCGATGGCTATGGACCCAGTAACCTCATATCTCACACAAGAGGAGTGGGAAGAATTGGTTGCCTCTTACAAAGCAACCTCTCATGAGGTCCCACAAGAGGTGCTAACAGGCCTGAATAACAATGTCTCACACCCTATCCCCAGCAATATAACACCGCAAGCCAAAGAAGACATTTGGGAATCTCTCCTGCACACAATGCAACTGTCCGTTAACGCCATCCAATATCAATCGGACAAGATGGACTTTCAGCTGTCAGTTCTAAATTCACTCTCAATCTTCGTTGCCAACATTGACAACAAGCTAGCCGAGCTGAACAGTCTGGTCAAAAGGGCACAAGAAAAGACAAAACGTATACAATCGAATTGCACCAGAATAACAATTGTGGATAAGTTGGCCACACTTCCAGCAGCAATGAATAATCTTCTCTCAGACATCAGGGTGGCTGTAAAAAACAGTTCATCAGCCGGTCAACTCGAGAGGAAAAACAGAGCACGGCAGACAAACATCGAGGGAACCCAGACATCAACAGAGGGGCCTTTAATCCAAGTCCAAGATGCACAGTGGACAAGGGAAAAGGTGCATATAACATTGCCAGGATCAAACAGTCTTCTGAGGGATGGAGATCGTCAATCGCCATTGAACAGTAATACAGCAGCTACACGAGAACTCCTGCAAAAGGATGAACTGCCGGAACATCGCCGCTCCTCGAAGCAGAGGAGAAAGCAGAGAAAGAAGGGCCGCAAGCAAGAGCTAAACATCTGCTTAGAACCTAAAAGCAAGAACAACAAAGCTTGGAATTTCTCACCAGAACCAAAACATGATAAGTCGGCTCAAATGGGCTGTGAAACTGACATGGATCAGGACTCGAGATCCACCATGAACCAGGAACAGTGGCACAGGATCCAAAGGAATATCAATCGGAAAAAAAAAACTCCCACTAGTGCTACTCCCAAAAATGAAGCCGGCCCCGCCCAGACGAGCAATGAAAGAGCCGCATCTCCTAATGCCAGCAAAAGATTGAATAAGACTGCTCAATTTGAGCACCACCAGAAATAAAAAACCTCCCCCCAGTCCAGATAATGGGATAGAAACGGGCCACTCCCCAGGGGCCACATCAATAGCAAGTACTGTAGGCCAGGAGTTAACGGGAGAAGATGAACTGAGGGCCCTGGATCAGAGAACGACAGCAGAGGAATCCATTAGGTTAGAGAACAACTCAACAACCTCACAGAACAGTCCAAACACCAAAAAGGAACATCTAGATAACTCCACAATTACTTTTATTCTGGAATACACATCTGGGGGCGATTTCGACACCCTAAATAGGGGTAACATACTACACTTGCTGAATTCCATTAACAGTTTAAAAAATATATCTACCTAAGATCTGGAGTCAGTGGAATTCACAGTCTCACCGGAACATCCAGGGGTAGAAGCCACAAAAACAGTATGGGCCACAACGGAATTAGCTGAGAGAGTGCTCAAAGAACAAGTGTAGCTTAATAGCTGGGGCATTAATCTCCGACCATTTGTAAAACCAAGATACCCAGACCCTCTGGCATTTGATTGCAAACAACGGAATGTACATAATTGGGTCAACCTGGACTCCCAATCACTTTCTGTACTGCTAGGGGCCCGTAGTAACACCCCTGACAACTTAGAACGAAACGAGCAAGACATCAGAAGGCAACATGTCACGAAAGAGGCAACCCATTTAGATTGGAGCTGGTTGTCCAGGACCATAAACAACAAACCGGTAAAACATTGACAAAGCAAGTCCGATACCGGGAAATCCTCTGACATTCTCAAAATCTGCTCCTGGAATATTAATGGTCTTGGAGATAAGCTCTTGGACATGGAGCTAATCCTTTGCATGCAAAGATTCGACCTTATTGAATTGCAAGAAACATGGACAGACTCACCTCCAGCACTCCCAGGCTATACTCTGAATTCCATCTCTCGTACACAGAGCGCAAGATTTGACCACAAAAAGGGAGGCCTTGCTATATATAGTTCAATAAGAAGCATATTTACAGTAGTGCCACTGGCACACAAACTAAACCCACCGAACTCAATGCAAGCACTACGGATCTCCATTCTGGAACAGGTTAAAAATGAGGAGATAATTCTGATAAACCTTTATTTACACCCTCGAGGAAAGAAGCAAGGCGCCCAACAGCTGAAAGAAGAGCTCATAAAGCTGCTAACCACATAGAAAACAAACAGTCTGATCATCAGTGGCGATTTTCATCAGAACATGCTCAACAACCCAGACACAGAAATCACCACAGATGAGGACCCATTTGCATGGGAACCAAGCCCTCAAGATAACTCTTCTGGAGGCAGAAGCACAAAAACAGCGCAGCGACTTCTAGCGACACTAGAAGAACTCGGTCTCCGAGCACTTAATGGAAGACTTCCAGGGGACCGCCCTCAAGCGGCAACGTTCCATAGCACAACGACCAGTTACACAATTGACTTTACCTTCCTCTCCAGCAACCTGTTTCAATCGGCAAGAGATTTTCACATCGGTTCACTAGATTTCAGTGACCACTTACCTCAAGAAGTCACAATAGAGGCCTTCACAATCCTAAAACCTGTACGTGCCAAGGGGTACAACTCAGTCTATACCGCAAATGATAGGCGGATAAAATGCAGAACAGATGACCCTCTGCGCCTTCTGCTCTACGCCAAGCAAACACTCAGCGAAGCGCAAAATGTAACAATAGCTCTAATCGAGAGCTGGGAGAAATTTGCAGAAACACTACGCAACAATATGGGAACAAAACAGGGGAATAATCGGTTTGAAGGAGCTGGCAAACCTGAGAAACACACGAGGTACCAAAACTTTAGAAACAATGCCTATCTAAAAAACCTAAAGACTCTCATCAGGCAAGCTCTACGAAGTCTGAGGTTAGTGATGGAGCAGGTAAAGCAAAATTTTGTATACCTTCTCTATTTTTGCATGAAAATACTAATTACGTAATCGTTTTATATTATAATTTGAATTAACTGGGTGCTGTGTTATACTAACCAACAACTTGCATTTTTTGCAAACACAAATTACATTGCGGGACTCATTGCTATTTGCATGGCAGAATAACTCTAATAACTAATTGTGGTACGCCTATTTACAGTAGTATGTGTGGTGATAGACTATTGCATGATTTATGTTGCTTTGGTGACATTTGCGTTCCTGTTAGGACCGAATGGTGAGTTTTATCGCTTTAAATGTTGTTATAAGCTAGGAAAATACTAATACATAAAGGGATTAGTGAGGGTTTAACATTAGAATTTTCATTTCCGCATATTAATTACTCTTTTGTGTTTGTTTTGCTTAAGTTGGCATTCGGGCCTACCAAGCCATGACATTTAAAATGGAGTTCGGAAGTGGCCACCATCTCGTGAGCGCGATGTCTACTGCGCAGATTCGGATGGCTCTGTAGATCTCCAGGCATCCTCAATTCAGAGCACAGTGTTCCTGGTCAAGGATAGGAACATGGAGGACTGCCAAACTTCAGTCAGTGAAAGTCAACGCAGGAAACAATGATCTTCCACAACCAGGAAACAACAATGTTGCATGACTATGACATAAACCGAGGAAGTGACCCAGCACTTCTCTGAGAAAAAAAGTCTCTGGGAAAGTCGGATGATGTTAAAATTTTCTTCAAATGGTCCAATCAAAACTCATTATTGTCAAAGAAATGTTTCATGTTACTCAGAATTTTATTATAAAAATGATAGTTGAATAGGGAGGAGCCACCACGCACCCCTCAGGCGATGACGGATGAGCTACATGCTTCGACAATTTTGGTCCTTTGGAGATCTTTGGGACTGTGTCGTGCAGAGCAAAGAACTTTCCCGGACTTTTGAGTCTTGGCCTGCTTTCGATTGGGACAATTGAGCAGAGAATTTGGTTTATGCAGAGCCAATTGAATTAGAAAAGACCCCGATAGCAAGAATAGCTAAATATAAAATGTCATGCGATTTGTGTTGATTATCTAAAATTCAAATTTGATTGACCGAAATGCTAATTATATAATTGCAAACAAGATTTTAGATAGGCAAAAAATGTGATTAACAGAAATTATGAGTTTGTGGTTTTTCCATTAGGTGACTTGAGGATTCTGAAGCTTTAATGTGTTTTAGATGGTTCTAAATCACCATCAACCAGTCCAACTAATGGGTCCGTCGACCAAGTGGTGGAGTGCCTTGATGTTAAGGTTAGGATCCTATAGGTGGTGATGTAAATATGTATATTCTGTAATATAGTTTTTCTTCCCTATAGGTAATAAGGTACCCCCACATGTCCTGCGCATCATTCCTCCTGTGTGCAGACTCGTGAGAGAAACGTATGAGTGTTGGTGTTATGGGCCCAACCAATGAATGCCTGTGTGAATGAGTTAGTGTGAGGACGGGTCTGTGACGCAGGAAGGATATGTAAATTTACCCCTTTCGCGCTGAATCAATAAATCCTGCCGCCAAAGAGGAGTTGAGGCGGCTAAAGCGCGACCGCAGGAGTCTGATCTGGCGACTTAAGCGAGAAGCAGAAGAGTCTCTCTGGGCCAAACTCTTACAAGATGCCAAAACTAATAACAGCGCACAATTCTGGCAAAAGATCAATAATTTGTCCAAGGAGCGGAGTCAAGGCATTAACTCCTATGTCACAGAAGATGACTGGACAATCTTTCTTAGTACGCATTTCAACGACACTGACACAAAAATTCAAAGAAAATCTAATCCCACAAAGGACTCTGAGGACCGATTAATGCTGTGCTGTGAACACCACGGTCCTCAGCAGCCAGATCAGGCAATCGTAATCACGTGTGCACTGATTAGCAACAGAATCTCAAAAGGAAGACGTGAGGGGGGGCCTGAACCAAATGGGATTCCCCCCACACTGTTCAAGCAAAAAATCCTGTTTACATCAATAATCCCATCGTCATGGCAGGGAGCCATAATTTCACCTATCTTGAAAAAGGGAAACCAAACTGACCCAAAACATTATCGGCTAGTGGCCCTGCTCGACAACGAGGCCAAATACTTTGCGGGACTCTTACTAGAGGAACTGACATCATGGGCAGCTGAGGTTTCAGCAATTCCATAAAGGTATGGGAACTACGTCCAACATACTGGCTCTTTTTTTATTAATCGATGCTGCCCTTGAAGCGAAGCAACCCCTATAGCTGTGCTACATTGACCACAGCTCTGCATTCGACCATGTCAACAAAAACCTTCTGTGGGAAAAATTTAAAAAGCTGAATATCCCCCCGCTTCTCTTAAAACAACTAATTCTTCTGCACAGCGAGACATGGGTGCAAGTCAAGTTAGGCTCTGGCAAATACCTAACAAGGAAGATCTCAACAAGCACAGGGGTAAAACAGGGCTGTGTACTCGCCCCAATACTTTTTAATCTTTTCATGGGAGAGCTATCAACACTGCTAAATGAATGCAATTCGCACGCACCAAAACTAGGGGGCTCCCAGCTGTCGAACCTCTGTTACTTATTAGTAGGCCTACAGCGGCTGCTGGACATTACGTCAAGATATTCTGCTGCTAATAGGCTTAGCATCAATCGCGAAAAATCTAAAGTTTTGTGCATTAATCTCCCCAAAAAGAAAATAACAGGGAATTGGCTCTTGGCATCAAGGAAGCTGGAAACGGTCTGCGAATATAGATACTTGGGGGTCATCATAAACTGCAAGGGCACCTTCAAGCCGCAATGTGATGCCATAAAAAGAAGAGGGCTAATGGTTGTGGTGGCACTCAGAAACTTAAAAAACGTGGTCTCTGGTCCAAGTTTACTACCCCTCATAAAGGTGATCCAGGCAAAATGTATTCCAGCCATCACTTATGGCAATGCGATGAGCGGGAGGGACGCTGCCTCAGTAGATGGAACAGTAGCAAAGGTGCTACGCATGATCTTTGGCCTTCCTAGGTATACATCGCCCGCCCAGATGAGACTAGAATTTGGGCTACCAAAAGACGAGCTGGCACCCAAAGGAACCTACATAAAAAGCTGCCACAAAGTAAGCAGAGGAGATCCGAAAACTTTAAACGCTCTCCTGTGGAAGGAACTTCAAGATAAAGAAACTTGCCCGGCAAGGCCGCTATTGATCATCTCGGTTTAGGCAACTATGGGAACTCCCAGGCTCCCTAGCAGGATTTAAAAAGGTGGTCAATAAGACAGTGGGCACCTTGTAAAAGTCCAAACAACCCCTTATGGTGAATGGTTAAAGACAACCTTATGTGAAAGCTATCCTAGTGGTAGCTATGGAGAGCAGCCTTCAGGCTAAGTCTTGAAGGTATGTAAAGCAGCTTGTTTTACCAGTCTATAATCTCTTGAATGATCAAATGAAAGGACAACCACACAAGGTATATATTTAAAATATATGTATTTAGGTTAACACACACCCCTCTAGTCTCTTTATGAGACTGGAGTTCGAAGTACTTAAGTTACAAGTGATTAGGCATCAGTAAAAGCACAAATACACGTTTGGGCCCTAGAGGCGTACCAAACCATCTACTAAAAAAGTAGTATAAGAACCACGACTGGAACAGGCACTAGGCCTATTGCCTCTAGAATCGCTGGGACCCCAAGGAACCATCCAAGGTAGTGACACAGGGGACCCACGGGAGCTGTCTGCAGTGTGAAAACACAACCGCCGGTTCCTATTATCTTCTACGGGCAATGTCGCGGTTGGAAATTTAAAGATTAGGGACACTTCTAATCGAGTCTGGACCAAACCCTTTTGGACTTAAGAATTTCTAGGGCTAGCACCCAAGAGAGCACCGGAGTACTCGAGTTACCTCACCCAGGGAAGCCGGGTGCATAGGTGTCTTTCGGTGTCGAGTCGCGTCGTCGATTTCAATGGAAGCCTGCAAAGAAACTGCTGCTGCTGTGAAGAGGAGAAGTGTCCGAAGAGATCCAAGACTGGATCTAGGATGTAAGGAACCTGAAAGCAGAGGGGACAGAGTCTGGGTCACTAGCCAGTGACCGAGGGCAGGATGGACCAATGCCCACAGATGTCGGGTGCTTCAGGTGAGTTGATGGATGTCTTGACTCTTCAGCCACGAGGTCCAGGAGGCGTCGACGAAGTCTACGAGCCGGATTCGAGCTGTCCCACGAAGTCTGTCGAGTGCTGCGGTGTCGGCGGCCAGACGCAATAAACCTTGGCAACGGCAAGTCACTGGAAATCAGAGAAAAGACTGCGGTGCAGACCAGTAAGGTCTGCAGGACTCACCCAGCGAGGGTAAGTCAGGGCACATCTGGAGCAACTAGGTAAGCCCAATCAGAAAAGTAGTCGCCTTTGTGAGGACCTGCTTGCCAACGGGCTAGTGATCGCGAAGGAGCCTCGAGTGGTCGCACTGGAAGCTGGCCCACGGGTCCTCGTGGAGTGGAGGCCATCAATCTTCGGTGCAGGAGGTGCTCAAGGCTGGGGCTACTCGAAGCCCAAAGCACAACTTCGAGGAGGACCAGGAAGATAGTGTTGGTGCAAAAGTTCACGGTGTCCAGGGGTCACCCACGATAGCCACGGGCCTCGGCTTTGCTGTGGACTCAGGGTAGCCTAGGGGAAGTCTGGAAATCCACCTCTGGGGATGCAGAGATTTCGGCGTCCGGTGGGAGCTTCAGAATTGCAGACCAGTCAGTTGCTTCTTTGGTGCCTGCCAAGCAGGGGAGTCACTCCTTGACCCCAAGGGAGATTTCTTCAGTCTTCTACTCAGGATAGAACGTTGAAGGTCCAGGATGTATGTTTCAGAGTTTCATCCAGGGTAATCTAAAGTCCTAGGGACTTATACTAAGTTTAGGGGATGGACTAACTCAAAGGCCCCACCTATGAGTGGGCCAGGAAAGAGGGGTGGTTACACCCATTTCCTTTGTCCAGTTTTGCGCCAGAGCAGGGGCAGGTAGCCCCTGCAACGGGTTTGAACTGGAGTATGCACAGGGACACCAAGTGTGCCCCCAGTGCAGGACTTCAAAGCACCAGAGAGTGCTCCTGCCCAGCCCCAATACACATCAGCCTGTCTGGGGAGGTGGGGACACCTCCCCTCGACAGGAAACCTATTGTCCAGGCCTCCCCTGCCGGAGTTTCGGTCTGCAGTAGGAGGCCAGACCCGTGTCTGTGGCAGAGGTATCCATTTTGTGATGCCAGGGCTCAGGAATGTCCTACCGGGTTTAGCCAGTGAGAACATGTCTCTCCCTCTAGAAGGGTGGAATGCTACCCCCGCTGCCAGGATTGGTGGGGGGGGTAGCATTCCAAAGCGTTTGACACCAAACACGACATGTTTTGATGCAGCCATCCCAAAGTTAGAATTTACAGCGAGGTTATAATTCACTTAAGAGTATATGGTACATATGTATCACAGAACAGCCATAAGGAAGTATTTCCGAAAGCTGCAGAGGGGCTCAGCTCATGCTTGGGCACCCTCTCACATAAAACCAAGCACTCTGCCTTCAGGATTGTCAAGGCCTGCCATAGGAGTGGCTTATAGGTTTATATGTGTCTGTATAGGGTAGTGATATAGGTAGCCTATACCACAGTAAAGGGTGCAAGCACACCCTTACCCAGGCTGCAGTAGCAGACCTGTGGTGTCATTTTGGAGTGCTTCCCAGGGGTGGCATAATATATGCTGCAGCCCCTGGTAGGCCTCTGAGGTACCTATGCCCTAGGTACATAGTATACCATATACTAGGGGCTCATAAGGCACTCCAGAATCCAATTAGATATGTACCTAATGTACATGGAAACCATTTTAGAGAGGAAGCAGCTAGGCTGTGGTCCTGATTAGCACGGCCACAGCCACACTAAGGTCGAAAAACAGTGAAACACCAGCAAAACGTGGGGGTACCCATGTCAAGCAGATCCTACTCTCCTACACTCGTGAAGGCATCCAAAATGGCTGGCCAAGCGTCACCACATTGAAAACGTCACAGCGTCATTGACCTTAGCGTGTGTCACCACGTCGTTGACTTTAGTGTGTGTCTGCGTCAAGAATTCCAATGCGTGGCAAGCTTGCAGACGTCACCACACGTCAATCTTGAAGAGACAATGGGTCCGAGAGAACGGAACAAGGGAACTCGCGCTGCAGTATTTTTTTGAAAGGTAACTGTTGCCGTTTCAAACAACAATATTCTTCGAGTGCTAACTATAGTATGTGTTATGCACAACATACACTTTAAATACCCCCAGGTTTAAAATAAAAACCAGTAATGTTCATCCAAATGTCGAAATGCGCACGCATACGTTCACACTCGTCCTCCCTCTTCCCTTAATAAAATTTTTAAGTCCACATATTCCATTTCAAACGAGCATCCAAGTTGTGCTATCCATCTAGATAGTAACCAAAAAAAAATATTTCAATAAGTTCTGTCACTCTAAGGTCGATTTCTTACTTTCTCTGTTTTCTTCTTATAGTCTCTTTATCCCGTTCAACTTCTTATTTTATCTATTTTCTTTACACACGTAGATTCTCGTTGTACCAATGGAAGATGATCTTCTCTCTGCGCTCCTTACTTCTGTTATCTGATCGTCGCCATCTGTTGTAGTCAAAGTCACTACAAAACTAGTCAGGTTCAAATATGTATTTTTATTAAGAGCGTCAGAGAAACATTGGTGTTCCCGGTCCAGCCAACAGACAACTGACAGGCAGGGAACACAGCTATGTCAGGGTGCAAGCAACACTAGAGCATATAATAGAATGTGGTATTTAAAGTGCCAGATTCAGTGATAAACCCCACATGAGAATACAACAATGTAACCTTGAGATGAGTGAGAGTAAATTGCCAATCTTTGTATTTTAGTTGAAATTGTCGCTTATCTGTGCGCCACTATGCTGACGCTTTGATTTTATTATAGACCGCACACCTGAAGCAGTATTCGTAATAGAGACATGGCTCAACCAATATGCTAACCAAAATGCGATCTTAGGGGCATATCAACAACAACCGGCGATAATTATCTCTAAGCGCACTTAGCGCTAGGATAGTTATCGCCGGCTAGCGTGAATTTTTATCGCTGAGATAGCGTGCTATTAGCAACGCTTATCTCAAGAGCGATAAAAATTCTCACGCTAACAGGCTAACGTGAGATTATCGCTGGAAACCCAGCGATAATCTCACGTTACCTTGTTGATAGGGACTCACAAACTTAGCCATGATATCCTCCTTCCATAGGATATCATGGCTAAGTCAGAAAAATACGTTTTTGTCTCTAACAGGGTGAGCGACATTCTTGATAATAGGAGAAATGTCGCTTAGCGACATTTCTCCTATTATTTTACTCTGGAACGCCAAGGGGAAGCGTAGAGTAAAAGGGTGCAAACATGCAAATTTGCATGTTAGCACCCTGTTGTTGATAGGGCGCTAGTTTTATCTCTCCTTTTTGGCTTTTAAAGCCAAAAAAGAAGAGATAAAGCCCTTGTTGATATGCCCCTTAGTATTACCAGCAAGTTATAGTATTTAAAGATATGATAGTTTAACTGGTATGGGAGTGTACTGCTTTAATTTACAAAAATCAGTACTCCTGCTGACTTGAACAACTCAATATCCCGGACTGTGAGAGCCCTTTCTTTTGGATCAACAATCAATAACAGATTTATAAAGCACAGCAACTCGCCCATGAGGGTCTCGAGGTGCTGGGGAAATTAGGCTGCTGCGTGGTGGGATGAACAGTCGAGCAGCCAGGTTTGGCGTTCCTTCCTTTAAAATCTGGGGTGAGAGTCTGGAGGGCTTGTATACAGACCCCCTGGCCCCGAGAAGTGCTCTCGGGAAGCACTGGTCAATTATATCTCACCTTGTGTGTTGAAATTGGCAAACTTTAATATAATAGGTGACTTAGATCTACACCTGGAAGTAGGTAACTCCACAGAGACTGAATCAAATCCGGAACCTAGAAGCTATCCGGCTTACTCCGCTATTGAAGAGCCCTGCATGTGAATCCGGTCACTTGTTTGACCTGCTGTTCTCTAATATGCCAAACGCAGTCGTGCTCACGCTTATCCCTTAGCATGGTCTAATCACTATGCGGTCCTCCTAATCATGGCAGTACAACATGCATCACACATGGCATGGGATGAAATATTTGTCAGCGGACGAAGATACAAAAAGGATGAGACCAAATTGTGTATTGTTTCCACTTAGTGTCCCCAGGATTGACACTAATATTGAGGAAGCAGTACGGGATGTTCTGGTCCCTGCATGGGAGATTAGGCAGGAAAAGAAGCCATCTGCGGCTTGGTTTGACCAACAATTGATTGAGCAAAAATAGTGTTGTAAGGTAATGGGACGCACATGGAGAAAATTCTACGATGCTGATGCAAAAAAGAATGATATGGCTGCTATTAAAACCCAGCACAAAATGATTCAGAAGGTTCGCTAATTTTCTTGTGGCTAAAATTGAGAGATGTCAGAACCCCGCCAAGAGATCTATGCAATTGTCCAGGGATTATCTGCCTCTAGCTGATGTGTCAAACGACAAATGCAAAATGCTTGCAGATTACTTCACGAAGAAAGTAAAAGATACATATTCTAACTTCTTGGGGTAAACACATGCCCGGATCATTTACAAACTGTTCAGGTGGAAGTGGCTTCACCACCAAGGGCCTGCCTAGCTGATTTTGAGCTGCTGAATGCAGACTCGCTATGAACCCTTATATTGAAGGTAAAATCTGGTTCTACCAAGGATCCTGCAAGGCCATATATTTTGAAGAGGGCCGGTCCGGGTCTTTTTCCTATGTATTTATTAGTTTACCAAATCTCCCAATCTCAACCACTGAGGTGCCAATCGGCTAAAAACATGCTAAAGTCATTCCCCTCCTAAACAAACCCACCTTAGATCAGGCCCTGCATATCTCTTTTTTGCCGTTATTGGTAAAAGTAGTGTAGCACATATAAACATTCTGCTGGTGCAGTTACTAGAAGGTCATCAATTGCTTGACTCCTCTCATAATGGTTTCAGGCCAGTTCATAGTAGAGACAGCTTTGCCTAAGGTGACTGAAGAGCTCTAAAAGGGCTGTAGATGGGAGGTTTGGGGGATATTCTCAAGAACGTGGGTTAATTATTGCAAAATTAGCTAAACGCAACTTTGCACATCGCAGTCTATAGCGGGAAAATAACACCATGTTTACGTTGTATTCTCAACCCGGCGGCACCATGCGATAGTCTCACGATAACGTGCCAAATGACCGCGTTAAAATCAACGCGACGGCAAAAAAATGCGAAACCTCAACGCAAAAACAGTAACGATGTCCCAAATCGCGATACAAAAATCAGCGATAACCAGCAACAGGCCTGCAATTCCCACGCCTCATGCGGGAAAATGTACTATAAAAGCAGTTAAAAAAAATGATAAACAAACTAGTAGCACCATGGATGCACCCGGACCGAGTGCACAGGACAACGCGTAACCCACAAGCCACACAGACGACCAGCAAGGAACTTCGGGGTCGGGGAAGGCCAAGGAGAAGAGGAAGAGGAAGACGCGGTTCAGTCCGCAGGAAAACAGGATCATCGTCATGGAGGTGACAGAACAGTGCCAACAACTGTTCGGCACCTCCAAGGTGTCATTGGCAACGAAGACGCAAATATGGCAGACCATCTTGGACCATGTGAATGCAGTTGCAGCTTTGAAGAGGACAATGGAAGAGGTCAAGAGGCACTGAAATGATGTGAATGGCAAAACCAAGAAGAAACTCGAGGCCAACCTGAAAGCAGCAACGCTCATTGGAGGTGGGGGTCCAGTGGCACAACAGGAGCTGGATGACATGGAGAAAATGGTGGCCACTGTCATCAGTCCGGACACAGTGCCAGGAGTTGGGGATCCCGACACTGCTCAACATGACCTGACACAACATCAACAGTGTGAGTACCGACCAGGGACTGGGGAGATGGGCACAATGGCACACATGCACAAGTAAGCAGAGCACACAGCACACCCACAATGACTCTGGTTCATATCCCTGATCCCTGTGCCACACTGCAGCACACACACATAAGATTCTAAGCACCTCTACACTGGCAACAAGGTGGTACAGACTGCAACACTTTTCACGACAGAATACAGGACACAACTGTTGCTGCATGTGAGCATAAAATGGCCAATCACATCTGGCATAGCAGGAAACTGTGAGATGACAATGTACGAGTACAACCTCACATCCATGATGTAGTACAAATGTCCACTGTCCCGCATCAAATAGGCATCTCCTCACAAACAGTCACAATGTACATTGTCATACAGTCTGTATGGAAACTTCGCCAATGCGTCAACATACATGGGACACACTGTGAAACTGCTTCTACCCTTACATTGCAGAGGAACAATCAGCACCTCCTGCAGAGAAGACCCTACAGCACGTCAGTGATGATGGAGATGAGCCCCCAGACATCGACTTCGACGAACTCCAACGGTTCATGGAGAACCTCCGCAGCCCCAGGTGAGCCCACTCCCTGCACAGACCATAGAGCAGGATGCACCCACCACCAAGTCTGGCTTCCAGCACCTCAACGAAGAACACATGGCATTCCAACGCCGTGTGTTAGACTGCCAGAAGGAGCTGGCTGAACAGGTGGGGTGGGGTTTGCCCTCATGGCTGCCAAACTGGATGCCGTACGTGGGTGTCTAAGTCCCATCAAGGACCACTTACACTCCCTAACGCACACCCACAGTCCGCCCCATGTCCTCCAACAATCCATGGCTGGCGTTGCTGGAGTCATGACTCTGAGACAACAACAACTGTCCAGTCTGAGTGGCTACAGCAATGTCATCCGTGATTTGGGAAACATGAGGAGGGTCATGGAGAACATGGACCGGATGCATGCGCAAAGAATGGCTACCACGGCTGCACACGAGCAAGCTGTAGATGGGATCTTCAATGCCCTGCAGATCCTCATCATGGGAGTGATGCCACAAGACATTGCGCAGATGAATGCTGCTGCTACTTCTATATCCACATCTCTGGCCCATGATGTGTCAGTGTCACACAGTGCTGCAGACCAAACACCACCACCCACATGTGAGGCATATGAAACGTCAGAGGACGACAATGAGGATGAATCTGCCTCAGTGGTAAGAAGGAAGCAGTAGCATTCATCTCTGCCATATGGCATGTTACTGCTTGGTTCTGCCCTCTGCATCATGCCCTGGAATAACACCTTCCACTTTCCTCCGATACACCCTGCGACAATAACCTCAGACCTCGACATGCACTGCCATATTTTGTGTGCCCAACAAAGACACAGCAATCTGACTGCCGCCTGGACTCTTCCTCTTATGAGTAACCTGACAATCCCCAAAGGACTCTGGCTGGCCCTCCGTGGGGCAACATTGTAAAGTGTTGTTAGCATGTCCCAGTACTAAGACAGCTTCAACACTCCACTGAACGTGAACAATACATTTTAATACACACGGATGTGTCATGTCTATGATTAAGCAAGTATGAAAGCATGGACGAATGTAGAGCCAGTGATTCCCCCTTACATCTATGTTGGCCATGTTGTGTGACTTGAGTCACAGGGTGCATCCCTGCATCATGGTGGCACATGTTTGACCCCAAAAGAAGACCTCGTGTCAATTGTAGGCCACAAATGACAGCCTCAATGTAATGATTTTGGAAACATGTGATACGCGGATGGGTAGGATTCCGTACTATCTTTGACACACAGAAATGGCTTTTCAAAATTGTGACACCCTAAACAGCCTCTCTGTACAGAGGTGACACACCCACCATCCATTTCCCATTTCAGAGATTGTCAGCACTACTGGTTGCACTTACACTTGTCATAGTGAGGGTCTGTACAGAGTAGTGACATGCACTCAGGAAATGTGTGTTGTAATGAATTTAGTTGCATTTGCTGTGCCTGTGGTCATTTTGTACCGTTCCATGATTGCTAAGGACTGTCACAATGTGACGTCCTCATGTTAAGAAACTGTCAATGATGTTGTTCCTATGGGCTATTCCTGCTGCAGCTGCAGTGGGGTGTGGTTCACCTGCCTAATCTTCATCATGATCGTCCGGTGCATCTGGCACTTGTATCCATGGGGCATTGGTGCGTACACATATGTTGTGCAACACACAACATGCAAACGATGTCTGGGCTGTACAGGAGCCTGCCACCTGTGATGTCCAGGCACCTGAAAGGTGACTTCAACACGCCAAATGTGCCTTCCACGATGCCCCTGGTGCGTTTGTGGGCCACATAGTACTGCCTCTGGGCCTGTGTGTTCGGGGCTCGGAGTGGTGTCATCATCCAGGGGCAGAGTGCATATCCTTGGTCACCTGTGACAGTGCAGAGAGACATGAGTCAATCGTTGGTTCTCCATGATGTGTTGGCAGGCTCACTTGTTCATTGTTGTGTGACATGTGTGACTTACTGATTCCTGTATGACATGTACTGCTTGTAGCAAATGAGCGCCATCAATGTGTTTTACGTAGCCTCACTGCTGCTCCTCACTCCCCCCAAACCTATTTACTCATGTGCGCTGCACGGTGGCATCACTTGCACTCCTACGGCACACCATTGACATGCCTGTCTGCGCATGTCCACAAGCATGACAACGACACTGTGATGTTGTGCGTTGTAGGTGGGCGGCCACGTGTGTGTAGGCCTATGGTAAGGACAGGGCGGACACAGATGTAGAGTTCATGGCTGGCTGAACTCGCGATGCGGTTGAGGCTAGGCCTTTGGCTTATGCTGCGGTAATAGCAATACACACACAACAGTTGGCATGTATGATCCCGGACCCCAAGCGGGCTTGTGCGCCATTATTTATCCCTTCGGCCGAGCCCGCACTCCGGGGGCATGCTACATTGCAACATTGTCCATTGCGGGATGGGTGGCGCCGATACTGCAACAGAGACACACGCATTAGTTACTTCCTTGGCAAGCCCGGAACTCAACCATGCCCAGAGCCCGGCGGGATGATCCAACACCCCTACGCTGGACTGTTGTACGCCAGCCCACTCCTCTTACGGTTGCAGGGGGGTACGACACAGCTACATGTCCCAGGTCTTCCCCACTTCCTGAGGTGACATGGTTGCGTCCGCCGTCCACAGCACAATGCAATGTGGCAGGGCCCGGAGATCTCATGCATACATAATGGCCACACGGACACACTTAGATAGTTTGGGGAACTGGCTACGGGCACGTGTGCCCGGCCCCTTTTATTGCCAGGGTCACATGTTCAGTGACGCCTGTACTGGATGGGTGTGGGGTGAGTGTAAGCCAGCCTTCAGGGAGTAGTTTGTGCTGGCAACAACTACAACAATGGTCAGACAATCAGAAGTTCATAGTTAAAACAGCAAGGGTCCATGACTTGAGCTCCACAGAGTTAGTGGCCCCTGATGTATTGCATCTAACACAGGCACACCGCCACGGGACTGTGACTTGCTGTGCACTGAGGTAGGGCCATGAGAGCTGAGCGGGTCCTCATCAATGTCAAAGGTGAATGTCGCAGAGTGTTCCGGGAGACAGTCGAAGGCGTACTTCCAGGGCATGATACAGAAGGCAGAACCCAGCTGACACAGGCAATATGGAGGAAAAGAATGCTACATACTCATGTTTAGCACCAAGTCAGTACAAGCCACATGATGATGGAGACAACCCCCAGGCCTTAGACTCAGACGCCATCAAAGTTCAACCAGAGAGTGTCCATGATTTTAGGTGCACAGAGTTAGTGGCACCAGAGCTGAAAGGGTATTCAGTCTGCGATGAGGCCTGTACAATGGTATAAACTCGGCCATGAATAAATCAAGACTCAGTTCCAAATGTGTGACCTACTTGACAGCAGTGTAGGCCGGAGGCAGCGGTCAGCAGGGGCTTACAGCCACGTGTCGTTGGCTTGCGATGCACAGAGTTGGTGGCAACACATCGAAGGGAGTAGAGTGACATCAAATCAGCCATAAATGTATGTACTCTGCCATTGTATAATCAAGACTCAGTTCCAGTTGAAACCTACTTGACCGCAGTGTAGGCCGGATACAGCGGTCAGCGCGGCCCAAACGCTGTTCAGCCAGCTCCTCCTGGAACTCTAACACACAACGCTGGAATGGCATGTGGCGATGATTTGTGGTTGACGGAGGTAGGAGCACCAGAGCTGAGCCTGTGTGCAGCTTGCTACGATGCCGTGTCCTGCCTGGTCTAGACAGGTTTGGATTAGTATGAGGCCTGCTGGACCGCAGTGTAGGCCGGAGGCAGTGGTGGAGTACGTCAACGAGAAAGGAGTAATGGGGGTCTGTGTCGCGGAGGTCAGCAATGGTCAGGGGAGGCACGTGGTGGGCCCTCTTTGACACACGTCAGTGTCGGCAGGTGAGCAGTGAGGCCTGGGTGTGCAGGGGCAGCCAAGACGGTCTGGGGACCAGCGGCCTGGGGCGCAGCAGGCGCACAGGATCGCAGGCACCACCGCTCATGGCGTCGGCCTCGTGGCGGGGTGAGAGGCGCTGCCTGGCAGACACATTGCCCATTCCGGAAGAGAACCACACCCAGAGCAATGGGCTTTTTATTCACACTCCTACGCTGGCCTGGCATAAGCTTGGCCAGCCCACTCCACTAACGCTTACGGGGGGGACGTAACAAGCTACATTTACGCAATCTTCCCCACTGGTTGAGGTAACATGGTTGCGTCCACTGTCCAGTACACTCCAAACAGCAGCAGTGTATGCCGCCATGGGAATCTCTGTGGTCTGCATACTCAAGTCTGTCCTACACATCCACGCCACACTTGGCATTGTGTACATTCACATTCATGGGTCACTTGCCTCCTTCGCACATGCCTAGTTCCCACCTCTCCCCACAGTCTGCTATTGTGAGGCGCCATGCCGTTGATGGCTTGTGTACATGGATGGCTTAGGTTGCCACGGTAAGTTGTGTTGTCGTGTCTAGTATGTGGGAATGTTGGTTGTCATGTTGTATGTCATTTTGCAACGTGTGCATTCCCAGAGTTGTATGTTGGTGGGGTTGAGGTGTGTGGTGTGTTAAGTTGTTAGTTACCAACAAGCACTGCATTCACATAGGTGCCATCCTGAAAGCGCTGGTTGATGATGGACTGTCGACAGATGAAGGAATCATGCACACTGCCTGGGTAGTTGGCGACGGACATTAATGAAGAGTCCACGGTGGTCCACTTTTGAATGCAGGGGGCACAAGGAGTACATGTGTGCAGTTGATTGCCCCCAACATGTGCGGGAAGCCAGCTATGGCGTAGAAGCCTTGCTTGGTCTCCAGCTGTTCCTGCGCAGTGCGTGGGAAGTAAAGGTGCTGTGGTACCAAGCTGATGATGACATCCAAGGCAGGTGTGAGGAATTGGATAGGGCTGGCTGTGAGACTCCTCCGACTCTGGCAGTTGTTGGTTGGAAGGTCCGAGGCCTACAGGTGCAGAACAGCCAGCAGCTTTGTCTGCGGAGGGATGTTGGTTGTCCGCTGTGTTAGTACTGTCAGCCTGTGAGCAATGAGTGTCAGGATGTGGAGGATGGTTGTCCTTTTGAGCCTGTAGTGGGCAATTACATCCTCTGGTGTTAAGTCTGTGAGGCTGGTGCGTTTTCTGAAGGTCCGCTGTCTTTGTCTGCGCTGCCTCTGTGGTAGTCCAGAGGGGGAGGCGGGAGGGGTCCTGGAGGGGTGGCGGGCCTGGGGGTGGTGGGTGTTGTGGCCCACTTGGGTGTCCGAGATGCATGATCAGTAGCTCCATGGCATCTGTTGTTCTTCTGGTGTGGCTGTGGGCTGGGCTCCCGTTTCTGGTGCAGGTTTTCTTCCAACTTTACACCAGGTCGGAGCAGGTGATAAATCCCTGCTGCTAACACGCCTTATCGCATGTTTTGGGATCTTATCACCAATCTGGTTGGTCATTGTGAATATCATATCACGAAATGGTGTTCTCGCGGCTTTTTGCACGGGAACGCCCACTCTCCATATCATTAGCGTTAGTTGCCAGTATCATCCGTGGCAATATTTTTTGCGGCGGCTATCACACGATAACTGGTGTTATGGGCTGTTAGCACCAGCTTGTGAATGGTGCGATAAATTTATCAACACTTTGGCTGCGATAAAGTACCGCTAACTCGGCGATAAGTCCTTGAGAATATCCCCCTCGGTTTTCTAGATCGACACGTGCATTTCGATACCATATACCATGCGGTGCTTTTTCACAGACTCAATGAGATCAGGATTCGGAGTAGGGCTTTGGTCTGTTATACCTCCTTCCTAAAGGACCGTTCTTCTAGGTGATGTCTCCACCTTTTAAATGCATTAAGCACCAGCTGCACGTCAGGGTTACACAAGGCTTGTTTTTAAGTCCAACCCTGTTCAACATTTATGCCAGGCCACTAGCAGAAATTGTGAAATCTTTTAGGTTATCTCTAGTATCATATGTGGATGACACCCAGCTTATCATATCACTGTCAGCATGGGAAGACACAGGCCCTGTCATCTTTAAGAACAGTATGTCTTCTGTGGTGAAATGGATGTATTCCAATTGTTTGAAGCTGAATTCCAATAAACCAGAAATTCCTCTGTTGGGAAGACACTCTCAGGAATGGTGTGCACATGGGTGGCCTAATATGATGGGCCTGCATCCTGAGCACAACAAAACAGCTAAAAGCTTGGGGGCAAATTATTCAAGGGTTTGCATCTGCCTTGCCTCACATAGTGTGACGCAATGACAACACAAGCAGGAAGTCATATTTAAAAAATGACACAGTACCCAAATTCATTGGTTTTTTTAGAATTGGTGTTACAAAAGCTTGTGCTGAATCCAGCTACGTCACGCAGGAATGAATCTGTGCTATGTTGGCATTCCCATGCAAAATCCAATGCAAACTTAACGCCGTGGTATTTAACAGGATATCACTTTGTCCTGCATCGTGGAGTAGTGCAACACAATGATAGAAATGCATCAGAATTGCTAAGCATCAGCAACCCAGGCATAGGAAATGATGCAGTGGCTATAGTAGAAATTCCTCACCATCACAGTACACTCTGGCAAGCTCAACTATGCCATGGAGTTGGTTATCCTGCAACTAGGAGTAGCAAGGAGACAACCACGTAGCCAACTAGGACGAAGGAGTATATTTTCCATCAGCGCATATACCTCATTCACTTCAGGGAATAGGAGGTCATATAGTTTTATAGACTGAATAGGGAGTCCATCATGGAATTCTTGGAGAAGATAGCACCTAGTCTCCAGCCAGCAACTGCAAGAACAAATTCCATTCCACCACATGTAAAATTGATGTCTGTGATGCACATGCTGACCTCAGGATCCTTCCAAATCACATCGGCCAGATTAGCAGGCATTTCATAGGGAGAATTTTCTGCTTTACTCCCGATCTGTGTTGGATGTCCTCATAAAACTCACATCCCAGTACCTTCTCTTCCCATAAAATACCCAACAACAATTGGACACCAAGCAAGGCCTCTAAAACATTGCTGGATTCTCTCATGTGTTTGGTAGGTGCCATTTATAGCACATTTGTGAATTTTGTGCCCCTGCAGCCACATCCCACCTGTACAGAAACCGGAAGCACAATTACTTCATGAATATCCTGGCAATAGTGGACCATCATGGAATGTTCATCAATGTCCTTGCGAAATTTCCAGGAAGTGCACATGATGCCAACATCGTCCACCACAGTACCATCAATGAGTGGTTTCAGAATGGCAGATATGGGAAAGGCCTACTCGTTGGTAAGGAAAGCAGAACCATTCAATATACCAACAAATTTGATGGAAGGTATGACATAATAGCTATCTATGTGTCTGGATCTTGTGTCATGTGAGGATAGTGGTAGTATATTGCTCTAACATGTAGCCAATTATGTCCCAGTGTGTGATACCCTCACTGATGCTGTAGTGGAAGTAGGAAACATTCCACAGTGAGAAGTATTGTGTCATCTCACACTGTGTGAGCGGTCAGAATCACAATTTCTGCAATGTCGAACACATCAGCTGACAAGTCATGGGCCCATAATTAATATCAATATAGGAAGGAACGTTGTCTGTATGTGCAATGGTGTGACAAGTCTGGATTACTTGTAAATATATCCCCTAAAATAATGGTCATTGACAAATCTTAAGCATATTGCAACACGTGGTATTATATCTGTAGGCTGATCAAAGTATCAGGAGCACAAATGGAAAAAGAACATCTAAATTCCATGTATGTCATGCACTGAAAGTGTAGTATCAAATGTATAAATATGTACTCTAGTAACATACATGATACCTAAAAACCAAAGTGCAGCTAATTTCCAGAAATCCAACATTCAAGGTCCAAATATACACATAGATCATAAGCCACATTGATACACTTCAGTAATGTGATAGATGAATAAGTTGATGCCTCAAGCTGACTACATTTACTGCATCTCAGTCCTTCAATGTAATACTGACAATGAATAGGCTCTGAAAGATGTAATATACTAGAAAATAGCCTATGAGAAATGTAACGAAGGTAAGGTATCACAGTGTGCTTACAATTAAAATCTTTAACTATCTCATTCTAGATAAATGGTGTAAGAAGCAAGGCAGATAAGTAGAGGTATATGTTGAACTTACATGCGTCAAGCAATGGCTAAAACTACTTAAGACATATTAGTTTAAAGTTAAAGAAATGTGTATGATTTTTCCTGAATACAATACACAAAGTTAGTTATGTCTAAGTAACAATGTACTAAATCATTGAATTTTGGCTTTTTCCACTTTTCAGGTGGCCAAGGATACGGTTTACAGCTATGGATTATGACCCATGTCAAACCCTCAGACGGAAGGGCAGAAAAAAATGTAACTTGGCACGAACAAAAGCAAGAATGTTGTTGAGCAAATGTTTGGGGTCCTAAAGTCCTGTTTCTGTTGCCTGGACAAACCAGGCGGAAGACTTCTGTACTCGCCTCTTATGGTTTGTAAGATCATTTTAGTCTGTGCAATATTGCACAACATCTTACTCAAGACAAATATGCCAGGGGACTATGAGTGTGCAATCTTACCTGAATATGAAGAGGATGATGAATCGGAAGCAGATATTATGCACATATTCGCAGGTCATGTGAGATGTGATTAAATAGTGGCTAATTCTTTTCATAATTATACAAACATGATCGTAATAACAACAGAAAATATGTAAACATATCATCCAATAAATATTTTGTTTAAGTCAGCCATTGTAGGGTGTTGTATGAATCTTTTTTTCTGAGCTGTTGATAAACATTGGGCCATATCTCAAACTATAAACAAATCAACCCAGCAAGCCAATGTGATACAGTGCACTGCATTAAAAGGAGAGGGCAGGATTGCCCCATATCTTAATAGATATGGGGCATGTCTGTCCTCGCTCTTTTAAGCAGTGCAGTGCAGTGCAGCACAGCAAACTGTCTTGCTGTGTTCTGCGGCATGAAAATGTGTTAAATGTAGCCCTCACGGTATGATGGATCACAGTTCTCCAAATAAACCTTTCCATCCCCGGGGCTATCTTCAAATTGATGTGTGTCACAGATACAAATTAGTATGGAGAGTGGCAGACCTTTGCTGGAACAAATGTTGCAGCAGATACCATCACAGATCATGGGAGACTTTTGTCATGGCCAAAGGCCTAGCCTCAGGTGTTGATGTCAAAATGTCATAAAAAGCACACATGTGACACCTTCCCAGGTCTGATTGGTGACAGGTCTACATTTGCCACACTTAATACAATACACATTTACCATGCTTTGCAGAGCAATGCAAGGAGGCTCAAAGGCCTGTTAAAAAACATACTAAACTGCTGAAGTAGCAATGTACAGCATTTATCTGAAAAGTAAGACAAGGGAGATGTTTGCCAAGCATCACATCACTTCAGGAGTATAGAGATGTGTAATTTGTGAAGCATGTGTGTCATAATACAAGCGCAAATGATTGTGGACATACACAAATATTTGAAATATGGTGTTATGGCGGTGTTGTGTCGGTAACTTCCCCTGCATGGTAAGTGTTATGTCTATTGATTTAAAGGGTGATTGAATGAAGGGACCTGGCGCTCTAAAGAATTTTACATATTATTCGTCGTCCTTTAGTACAGTGCGATGCTTAAGAGGTAGGAAGGTACACCCCACTCCTCAACATGTGACCCAACAAGTCACCATTACAGTACACTCTTGACCTCCAGCTCACTCTATTATCATAATGCAATAAGTTCATTAGTATTTGTTTGAGACTCCTTTATTCTTTCAATCTTTTTTTTCAGTGCTTTAGTCCTTAGCCACAAAGCACAGTTCATTGGTCCTTAGCCACAAAGCCAACATGTGTTTCGTCGCATAAAAGGGTTAAACCTGCGACTGTCCTCGGGCTAAAAAATGCAGAAAATTTACTCCATTGTAATGCAACACTTAATTATTCTATTCATTTGCACCTAAATTCGGTGACTATATAGTGGAAACCCATGCGCATTCATATGATGTACAGTCTATCAATATCCAATCTGTGTACTGTGTAACAGTACATTGGAATCCTTTGTAATATGATCATATGTTACGAAGTACAATTTATTAATGCTCAGTTCATGCACTGTATGGCAGTATGCCAGTATAGGATACCTTAGCAATTCTTTGTAATTCGATCATGTGCTCTGACCGGTACTGCTGAGAGATCACACTTCCAATTATGATTCTCCATCTTGTGCCCATATTGATTTTAGTTCCGTGCAAAACAACACCCCTACGTGTTTTCATGCTATACACGGCATCGCTAAGTGTAGTATTAAGAATGTGCACCTGTTCGCTTGTCAAGAGTATCTGTCTAAAAAGAAATAAGAGAGACACAATGCCACTGCATGGTTAACCCCATTTGAAAACCTATTGTGGTAACATCCCATCCAAACGTCCCATATGAATGGTGCGGAGACATCCTACCTTAAAGCCGCTTGTAATTCTGTCCCGGTGTGGACATGAGGAATCTGTGGGTGATTTCTGAAAATATGCAATACTGTCATCAGAAATTAGCATTAATAAACTAAGGAGTTTAACGGGTGTTTTTTTGTTAGTGGGTTAACGATAGTTAGGGGGTGTGCCATTACGGTCATGAATGAGAAGGGGAGAGGGAGGAATTTCACAGAGGGAGGGGTTGGTGAATTGATCTGGCTGGTCATGCACTTCCTGCCGCAGATGCTGGATGCCGGAAGAAGGGTAAGCAAAGGGTTCCGCTCCAAGGATCGGAAGGATTGAGAGAGGGTGCGGTGGCACCTGGCCAGGGTGACCAAAGAAGACTGGGCTGTTTCACTCTGAAACACCATTGGGCGGACGTTAAATGCCCTGAGGCTGATGTGCTGGAGATCGGAGGCCCAGTAGGTATGCATTGATTTACCATCAGCATGTTGTAATGTGAATAAATTAGTTGAGGTACATATCATTATCAAAATGTGGCTGCAATGTGTGGATGCTTGTGACACACAAGGCAAGAGCGAGTGATCCCAGATGGCAGATGTATCAAACTGTCTCACAGAGCAGCACACCTGGCACAAATGCTGTGTTGCGCTACCGGGAGCTAGCACTCCTGACAGGAAACAATGCAAAGAATCCCTTTCCCCAAATAAGGTTCTACTATTTGGCAATATACAGCACTGATGGAGGTTTTGGCTTGTCAATGTTCCAGGAGTCATGATGTATTTCTGTTTTCCCTCATTCCTGTGCCCCGAACATTGGACAATATGTGGGTGAATCTGCCCCTATTCACAAGCTTTATCATTATCCACACTGCACACGGTATGAGGTATGTCTGTTTGGCAAGACTAGTATGTGTGTGTCACAGGCACAGCAAGTCATCTTGCTACACTGCGCAAAAGTGAAAGGGCAAGAAAGGGTAGTATTGAACATATTAAAGTCCATTCCTGTTCTTTCCTGGCACTGGAACACTTTGGGCTGCTTAGTGCCGATGCGTGCACCCTTGTGCCATGGTGCAATGAGGCCTGTGTTGAAGCTGGCCAGCTGTTCTTACAAAATCACATGCATGGGGCATGATTCTGGCATATGATATAAGACACATCTGACCTTTTGTCTCCAGCCAGATCAGCCCTGCGAGGGGACTGTGTTCCATGGCCTGAAAATGTATACATGTGGGTAAGGGTTTCGAAATGTGCCATTACACTGGCATTTCATAGTGTTTACTTTAAAATTAGAACTCTGTGCAGCCGTGCTATTTTTTATTCAGTTTTTCCATTAATGTTTTGCAGGTGGACCTTGCCCATTCACACAAGGAGAAATTGACAGCTTCAGGAATACTGATGCGGAAAGTAAGCGTAATGAGTACATGGTTGTAGCTCTGTGCCAAGTGTGTGTTATCCATGATAGTTGTAACAGTGTGATGTGTGTGGGGAGGTATTCATCACCTGCCAACAAATCACTCCGATTCATTTAGTAAAAAGAACAGCACATATGTGAACAGATTCATTTTAAAATAACAAGGAGGCATGGGAATGTGAATGTAGTGTCAATAAAGGTGTGGGTAAGTACTGCTGCAATACCCCACTTGAAATATGGGGATGTTATACCCGCTGTAAATTTCTCATGCAGAAACATTTGCCTTATATCGCCACCAATTGCACTTGTAAATCAACTCAAATGGATTTGGACATCAAGCATAATGTGCTTGGTGACTGCTACTGCTGCCTTTTTCAGAGCTCGATCAGAGTGAAGACTTGTGACTGGCTAACAACCCTGCTTGCTGAACTGAGAGGGGTACTATGAAATCATATAGATATTAATTGCTTGGTGAAATCCAGGTCTTTAAATAATAGGAATTTTTTAAAGCCTGTAATGTTGTCCCTTGACACCATCTTCCATGAAACCCCCAAAATATTTACAGACGCACAAAGTAAAAAAAAGGAGTGCCAAAAACTATAATTTAGCCAAAACATTTGCAAATGATGAAAATAATAAATATTTGTTAATCTTCTGGTGCTGGTAAAAAGAAAAACATTCACACTTGAATTCGTACACCAACAGGTGAAAGTATTGGTCAAAGGTTAAACAGCAATATAAATACTACAGAACATTTTCCTTCAATAGCTTAGGGCCTGGTTATGAGCAGGCTCTAAAATCCGATCACTGTGCAAACAGGAGCTGTGTGTTAATTTTTGCATTCTCGCAGTTTTTCACTAATATAACTCTCCCGGAATAATACGGCAAAATATATTAGAGAATGTTTTCCAGAACAGAGGCAAACCATACATAGGGGTCTATTAGGATGGCGGTCGGAGGCACCTGCACAGTGCTTGCGGTGGTGAAAAATGCTATTTTCCGCCCGCAAGCAGAGGCCCTCATGGCCGCCATATTAGCATGGGCAAACATAGCCCATTTCCCGTCCGCCGCGGTGCGACGCGAACCGCCATCAAAAAGCACCCGCCACCACGGCGGTGGGAGCCAATGGAGAATCTCCACAGTGCAGAATGACATCCCGTCCGCCAGACAAATCAGGATGCCCCAAACAGCCAGTCGCACCGCTGCGGAGAAACCACCCAACCAGAGATGGCGGAAACACCACAGCGGAGCGAGCGCAACCAGATTCACGGTCCCTTCCACCCGACCACGACCGCAATGGATCCAGCCTTACAGGTTTTTCCGGCGCTGTACGTGATACACTGTCGCGGACGCCGCCGCAGGTACGCAATGACACAACTCCGCTCACAAACACAACACACAACTCCAGGGCTGATATAGGGTTCCTGTCCACACCAGACACCCTGGTGGGGACAGGAACACATCCACAAGTGTATCCACACATGTCCTACCTGTCACAAATTCACCCCTCCTCATCCATGGTTGCACATCTATCGCGATCATGCCGTAATGTCCCAGTCACGTCACCGCAGCAGTAAAGACAAGGAAAAACATGCACAGAATGCAGAAGGCAGGGCCAGCGCCAGGCATGGGCAGTGCACAAACACCACAGGGCCACACCTCCACCCTCCACACACTAGCCCCCCCTCAAGGCACATGCCATGTGCCCCTCCTGTGCTCCATGTACAGAAACCAGCCAGGTGATCCCACACTCTGCACCACACACAAAACAACTAGGGAGAAAACCACAGCAGGAGTGGCTGCAGAGGAACACACAGCACAGAAGCACAGGCCCAGGGCAACCCACACACCACAACAACACCACACACATGGCAAGAAAACTGAGTACAAGCAGACAATGAACACACACAGATAATGATCAATCACTCCACTGTACACACAGTCTGACAAGTCACACAAAAAAAACCCACACTGACACCCAGCCACATACACGGACCACAGCAAGGGAGTACAACATATAGGAAATTGAAAGGGAGGTGCCCACAAATGGAAGGGCAAGGAGCCAACTACTAGGCATGTGTACATCACATGCAAGACAAGGCACATATAAAAACACCCTGAGCCCATCAAATCACACATGGCAGGCACAGTGAGTAAAGTCAAACCACAGTCACCTCAGTACAACAACTCAGGGAGATAGCAAGGCAAACCATGTATAGGCACAGGGATGAAAGAAAGGGCATGAAGCCCCACAGTAAAAAGGCACACATCTGCATACAACTACTTGGCAGGAATATGTCAGCAGCGCTACACACAGGGCACATTGACACACTCCGTGACTGTCAAACACAAGTAGGGACCTGCACACATACCCCCCCTCACACCTGCAGCACACAACACCAGTGTCAGACACACGGAAGGGTGCCAATAATGTCCAGTCATTACACAGACAAACAATCACACTCCCTGGGTGGTATTCACAAACATCACACACACACAGGTATGCCAGAACCAATGTCTGCACAAAAACAACAGCTAAACACATAACTCAACAACAACACACACAGAACAATCACAAGACCAGACATGACCCGTGCAGCCAAACTGGGAAAAGGCAATGGGAGCACAGACAGAACAGGGGTGCACAACCCCATCAGTCAGGAACAATGCACAGGCAACATACCACAACACCGACAAGAAATGCACCATCACACTACAATCAAGTACACAAACTGGGAGAAATGGGCCTACCATGACACACAGACAAAGACACCACACCACCCATCAAGTCAACATGGTGTCACAGTGTACCACATGCATGCATATACACAAGAATGACAAGAGACAGCCCAAATATGAGAGGAGAAAACACCAAGGACGCACCTAGCACAATCACAGGAACTAGAATTGACCTAAGTGAATGTGACAGACACCCTTTTAAGGCACACCACACTGCCAAAACACATCAGAATGAAACACACAACACCAACAAAACACATCCACTGACATGCCAATAGAACAACACACACAGAGCATCTGTCAGCTGCGAGAGACAATACAGCCCAAACACAGCACACAGCCACATCAAACACACAACAGTTTCACATGCCAATAAATCACATAGCAAACACAGCAGGACATCAGGCAATGCACACCAAGGAAAGGACAAGGCAACATACACTCACAGCACTGCATGCACAACAAGCAGTGTGTGCACACAAAACATAACAGTCCCACGCAGATATGAGTGACACACCATGAACACCCACAACAACAATCAAAACAGCACACTGACAACAGCACACTCAGGAAGTCAAGTAGTATCTCGGCATACACACATACACCCAACACAACACCCACAGATGCACAAGTCTGGGACACAAAAGTGGAAACAACTTGACCAGAGGACTGGGCAGCACAAACAGTTGAACTGCATATGAGCAACAATGACTGATAAACAGTACAAGAACATCACATATAACCAATTAGGAAAATGTCCTGAGTGGCACATTGCTCCTGGGCAAATATCTGCACCACAAAGCACTGTGTCACAAATGAAGTGATGGGGAGGCACACACACAGACAAACAAAGGGGACAACTGACATCAAAGTGAATTGTTGTGCACGTCAGTAGTGGACATAGCAGGAGTGGACCATACACAAATAGAGGGAGTGCAGACTCACAATGGGTAGGAATCTGAAGCACAGATAGGGGATGGTATGACAACCCACACAACATGACATACTGGAGGCAATAAAACACCATGTGAAAGCAATGCATGATAAAACACACCAACGTCAGTGTGGATCAGTAGGTCTGCACAGTGAGTACAAACAGTATCAAGACACATGGCTGATCAACAAAACACAACACTGATTTGCCAGTCACACACTCTGCATATTCACAATTGCCAAAAACAACAAGTAGGAGTCAGCCAGAACTGCAAGGACACACCAACACACTGCACAGTGCACAACATACAACTCACACATGTGCACACAATCACAGGCATGAACAATCTAAACAACAGGCAAGCAACTCCTAGGTGACACATGTGTGTAGTTGACATTGCAGGGGCATACACACATCAACACTCCCGACAAAGTCACCCCCTTCACACTGCACACTTATTGACCACCCAATTGCACACATTGAAAGTAACCCATGTGACTAAATGACTGACCATCACAAGAGGAGCATACACCTACACTGCTGGGCACACATAAAAGCAAGAACACTCATACATGATGACCCTGGCCAGCCTTCCTGCAATCCTGTGGATAGAATCCCACTATGTGCTGGCCATGCCCTCAAACCTGACATGTGTATGTTAGACCTGGCACATTGGCGTGAGTCTCCCTTCCATTTTTTCGCTGTTGCCTCATCTGTTTTTGCTGGTGTTAGTTGCTCAGGGCACTGTGCCACTGCTGTCCAGTGCCACAGTGCAAGTGCTCCCTATTGTAAATTGATGTATGATTTGTGATTCCATGATTGGTTGGTTTGGTTTACTTGTCAGACCCTAGTACAGTGCACCAGGAGTGCCCAGGGCTTGTAATCCAAATACTGCTGGTGGGCTTGCAGCACTGGTTGTGCCACCCACAGAAGCAGCCTGTAAACATGTGTCTAAAGTCTGCCATTGCAGAGCCTGCGTGCAGTCCGGTACTGTCATGCTGACTGGGCAAGTGCACCCACTTGCCAGTCCCTAAACCTTCCCTTTTCTTCATATCAGACACCCCTATGGTAGGCCCAAGGGCAGGGTGCATTGTAAGGATAAGGTCGGACATGCCCTGGTGTGTGTGGCATGTTCTAATGGTGAATTACAGCCATTTTCGTTTTTTCACTATTGCAAGGCTACCTGTTCTCCATAGACCAGAATGGGCAGTTTGGTTGTTACATCTTATAACCCTAACTGACTCAGGGAACACGGTAGAAATTCAAATTTAGTATGCCTGAACTCAGGATGATAAAATACATCTTTTAGTGAAGTTGGTTTTAACATTCTGTGTTTGAAAATGCCACTTTTAGAAAGTAGGCATTTTCTTGTCTAACCATTCAAACCTGCCTCTGCTAGGCTGTGTGTATTCCTTTGTCTGGAGTTTGAGTGACAGGGCTGGGGAATTCCAGGTGAGGTAATTCAGTTTTAACTCCATTCTGTATTCTGTCGCCATTTTGTTGCCCTCACTCTGGCAGCTTGGTAAACCGAGTGTTTTTTCCCTTTGTACTGCCACGTGTCAAATAACCTTCCCTTCCTTGTTGTGAAGCCAATTCCAGGAACTAGCCAGACTGACTAAATCCCTGTCTATACTGAATAATCCTTGTCCCAACTATTTGTTGGCCTTCAGTATTCTTTCTCCGCATTATCCTATTTTGCAAGTTGTCCTTTGAAGCACACAAACATGTCCTGCCGTTACTGATTGACCTATAGGTGCTGTCATTGATTGACTTATGGGGTTGGGAAAAACACGACTCAAGGGGGACGTTCTGGTTACATGATGCCTTGTTTTGAATGTTTTCCTATTGGCTAATATTTGGCAGATCTTGTATGTCCATATTTGCATTTTGCATTTTGCATGCTTGCATGAGCCAGGACTGCCCCTTTCTTTTATGCTGAGTATGTAACCCTCACATATATAAGGCCCCAGTGTTCTGCTCTCTTTGGACTGCCTAATTCAGTTGCTGCGGCTCCTGGGTGACATAGTCACACTCATTTTGAGTTTAATAAAGATGTTCTTTTATATTTCAGTTTCTGTGCCAACTTCTTTTTTTAGTTAGTTTAACCCTGAGAAGGAGTTTTGAATTTCTTCACAGGAGACAGGGTGAGGTGTCCCAGTGGTGAATAGAGAGATCTGCATCCAGATGGGTGGGAGGAGTTGCACCTGGGACCTGAATAGGGCTGTGCCTGCCTTCCACAATGCTGGCTCCACCCCCTGGGGAGCGGCTGATGTCTCTGCCCTGCACAGTGAATGAAGAGAAGGAATCCTGTCAACAAAGTGCTCCAGAGCTGTACTTGCCTTCCACAATGCTGGCTCCACCTCCTGTGGGGCGTCTAATGTTTCTGCCCTGCACTGTGAAAGGAAAGGAGAAGTCTGGTAAACAGAGTGCTCAGGAACTGGTTTGGACTGGGCAAAGGCCCCTCTGCCTTCAGAGGACAAAGGATTTCTGGATATAAATATTGGGACCCTGATCCCAAGAAATTAGATCACTTTGGGAAAACAAGAAGAACCTCTGCTGAGGGAGGAACCAGAAGAAGTTGAGGAGGAAACTATCCCTGAACCTGGGGATTGGCCTGCAGTGGTTGCCTTACTGCCAAAGAGAGGAGAAAGGAACTTTGTGTGTACTTTTGCTCAACTTGTGAAGGATCTCCAAGGGCTTGGAAAAGAGCTTGCCTCCTGCTGAAGTCTCAGGAACAACAGACTTCACCCCCCAGCTCCCCAGAGTTCTTTGGAAGTGCCTGCTGCTGTTGTTGGGCCTTCTGAGGGACTGCGTGTCGCAAGGAGCTGGAAGCGCGACTCAAGAAGGAGAAGCGTGCCGCCGTCGGAGCTGTTGTCGTCGCATCACGTAAAGTGTGTCGCCACTGCAGCATCGCATCGAGCGGAAGCGTCTCGCATCATCCAGGAAGTGTCTCGCAACGCCAAAGAAGCGTGCCGCCATCGCAGCCATCGTAGCTGACGCATTGCACCACATCAAGAGAAGAGTCTCGCATCGAGGAAGAAGCATGTCGCCATCGCAGCCATCGTAGTTGTCGCATTGCACCGCATCAAGAAAAGCATCTCGCATCCACGGAGAAGCGTGCCGCCGTCGGAGCTGCTGTCGTCGCATCGCGTAAAGGTGTGTTGCTGCTGCAACATCGCATCGAGCGGAAGCGTCTCACAAACGTCGGAGAAGAGTGCCGCTGCCAAGGCCGCTATCGTCACATCACGTAAAGGGTGTCGCCGCTGTAGCTAACGCATCGAGTCGAGTCTCCTCGCAACATCGGAGAAGCGTACCGCATCTGGAAGATCTTCACGTCTTTATTTCTTTGCACCAAAAACTTCATCGCATCAACATCGTTGCAACACTTTTGTTGCCCTGCGTGTCGCATCTAAAAGGTACATTGACTTAAAGTGTCGCATCTAAGAACTAAAGAGAACTAAGCAAAATTCTACCATCTAAAGTAACAGTTTGTTGGTTTTTGTCGTTTAATGGTCTTGTGGTAAATCTATATAAAGAATACTTATTTTTTATATAAAACCTGTGTGGTGTCCATCTGTAATGTTGTCACTTGGTTACTGTATGTGTTCACAAATGCTTTACACACTGCCTCTGAGATAAGCCTGTCTGCTCGTGCCAAGCTACCAAGGGGGTGAGCAGGGGTTATTTTAGGAGTGTACCCCCCTACCCTGACTGGAGGAGAGGGTCCCTATTTGTCACAAGTGCATACCTGTGCCAACTAGAGACCCCCAAGTCTAACAGTGTACAATATAGCCAACATGAACAAAGAATGCAAAAGATAACGGTATGTCATCTAAAAACAACATCATTACACCCACAAGTATCAGAGTCAGGAAGAACTGAAGTCCCTGTCACCCCTAAAAAAAATAGAATAAGTGAGACAAGCCATTGGCAATGTTGAAGTGGCACACAGAGCATGTGGCACAGTAAACCATCTACACACAGAAAAAACTTTATTTAGTAAGGACACTGACAAAACAGACAACAGGAGCAAATGTCTTTATTCACATATTGCACAGATAGGCACCAATATTAGGGAACAGCAAGGCACAAAATGCAGAGTGTGTCCATGAGAAGCTGCACAGGCAAGGGGCGCACAGCAGTGAATGACAAGGCCAGTGGGCAGGACAAAGTGCAGAGTGAGTCCGTGAGAAGCTGCACAAGCAAGGGGCAAACAGCAAGGCCAGTGGCCAGTCCAAGGTGCAGAGTATGTTCATGAGAAGCTGCACAGGCAAGGCGGAAACAGCAAGTCCAGTGGGCATGACAAAGTGCAGAGTGAGTCCATGAGAAGCTGCACAGGAAATGTATGCGACTGTACCCTGCCATGGTCAGCAACACAGTCAGGGGGGTAAGAATGGGCAGTACAGGCACCGCTGTGGGAGAGACAGGTGTGTGAGAGTGACTACCACTCAGACTTGCCTGTCAGTCGGACTGGGAGCTGGCTGTATGTCGGGGACAGTTGGAGCACTTGACCGGGGAGAGAGAGGCCCAGCTGAGGTAGAGGCATCAGTCGCTTGTGAAGCCGGAGGGCTGCTTGGACCAGGTGGTGTAGTGGCACATGGAGGTGGAGTCATGCTGATGTGAGACACAGTGTGGGTGGGAGATTGTGGAGGGGTGCCCTTCCACTTCTTGGGGATTCTAAATGGCTTCCCTGACTTGAGATTAATGGGAAGTGGAGTGGACACAACAGGCACACTCACCACCAAACCTGCACCCCCTCTGGGGACGTGCTGGATTCAGCAGTACGCTTTTCCTGGCCTTGCCTTCGCCCCTCCATCCCCTGTTTACCAGGTGTTCCCCCTACAGTGCCCTCCTTCCCATGCTTCACTGGGCTTGGAATGGGAGTCGAGGTAGTGGGTGAATGTGCCTTTGAGCCCTTCTTATGTGTACTGGTGGCAGGCACCACCTTCTCAGTGGGCACGGAAACTGTCTGCTTGTGAGATGCTTTTGGGACAGGAGAGTCCTTGGCTGCGGATGCCTCTGAGGCATGTGACCCTGAGGTATGCTTTTTGGCTTTTTGGCCCTTGGTGTCACCTGACGGGCTTTTGTCTTTGCGCTCTGGGGTGGTTTTACTTTTCTATGGGGATGGTGTCTGCGGCCTGGACAGCTTCGCTGCTGCTGCTGCTGTGTGCTGCGTGTGCTGTATCGTAACCTTGAGGTCTGTGGAGCGGGGTCACTATCATCAGACATGGGCACTGGCAGGGGGCTGGACAAAGGGACTGGAGCTGGACTAAGAGATTTGGCTAGCTGAAGGGCTGCCGTCAACGCGGAGGACAATGACTGCACAGTCCGGTGCAGCCCACCCACGTCTGAATGTATGCCCTCCATGAAAGAAACCACCTGTGCCAATTTTTTGTCGTGGTTTATGAAGGCATTGAGGAGAGCTATCTGGCCCACACACAGCTGACGCAAAAGGTCCACAGACTCAGCACTGATGGCAGCAGGGGGGACAGGGGCAGGGGCAGTGGTGCCTGGGGTGAAGGACACTCTACCCTTCTTATTAGGGCGGAACCGGGCAGCACCATAGGAAGAGGCTGGGAGGGTGGGCACTGCTCACTGTGTGGTGAGATGTTGCAGAGTCCCTGTTCCCTGTGCCCGCAAACATGGATGCGTCACCGCTGGCATCAGATGACGTAGAGCTTTGCGTCTCTGGCTGTGATTCCTCCAGCAGACTCCTGTCCCCCTCCGAGGCACTGGTCACTTCTGTGTCACTGTGCTCCTGTGCAGCTGTTGTGCTTGATTCCCCACCACTGGTGTCTATCACCTGTCCCTCCGTGACCAAGGGAGAAGCTGCATGAGAGAGAGAAGTAGGATCAGTTCAGTGGCAGCAACAGAACAAACATCAATGAAGAAGAAATCGACATGTTGCACACTACCCTGTGCAATAACATTGTGCAACCTCAACTCTTAACTCTGACAGTGTGTAGAAACAAGAAACCCAGGCATAAGTGAGCCATGCTGGCCCAGAAGGTACACAGTTAGGCACATTCCATTGACTACTCAAATTACATTTGGAAGCACAGGTAGGGCAAATGCATGGCAGCTGCACCCAGCACAGAGGCCACTTACAAGCCACTGCATCACATCACCAACGTAACATAGCCCAGCACTGGCACAGGCTATGTACACATGCAGCCACTCACATCCAAAGTCACCCTTCCCAAAATACTCACCCCTAGTCTGCTACTGATGCTCCTTCAATCGTGCATCCAGCTCAGGCTGTGTCACGGCCAAGATGCGGCCCATCAGTGGTGTCATGCTGCGCTGTGCCAACCTGCCAGCACGAGGGAGCACGCCCCAGTGTCATCACCACCAAGTTATTTGCCAGCCGGCAGATGTCGTCCCACCTCTTCTGGCAGTGAGTGCGCCGTCGGTTTGAGACACCCAGAGCCCGCACCTTGGTTGCGATGGCCCTCCACACGGCCTTAGGCTGGTGTACTTTGAGCTGCAGGCATGGGAGACAAGAGGGGGAAAACATCAGTGACACAGTGTTATGGAACAAAATCCCTAAGGACATTAGCATGATGATGACTCAAACCAAATCCACAGATCTGTTTTTCTGAGACAAGAATGCATCTCACATGGTACATCTGCATGGGAAAGGTACACGTAAATGCACACAGTTGTGAGGGGGGACGCAGTACCTGCACATCTCATACACATGCAGGATGCCAGCACAGAAAGCCATGTGTAGTCTGCCCACATCTACTGTCCATTTCTAGTTTGAACAAGACATACATCACATATCAACATGTGTTTGGGGTAGACTCACTGTGTCCAACACTGCGCAGCCCTCAATGGCCTTGCCCTGTGAGTCTCTCACTGTGTCATTAGTGTCACATTGAGGGACATGAGCTCACAAACCCACACCCTTTTCATTAAGCCTGTTGTGTGCAATCTATAGGGCTGAGCTGGCTCATTGCTGGAGTGCAATGAGATGAGACACATGTAAAACTCTGTGATTTCAGTGATCTGTTCTTGTCATTTTGGGCAGTGATGGTGCAGGTTAGGTGGGCACACACTGAGATGGACAACAGGGACCCTCACAGCCATTCCCACAAACAATCACTGTCCTGACTCCTGCATTACCAACTTGCTGTGTCACTGTATGGCTGACAAGACAACACATGTCCCTCAAATCTTGATGTGCAGGCAGGGAAAAGTGTGGAATAGGGTACACCCCCCATCCCCCTGGAGAAAGCTACTTAGGCAGTGCACGACACAACCCCACACTCTCAGGCACATACTGCATCAGAACAACTACATGTGTGCCTCCCCTGAACTCTCACCCCCACTGTCGAAGATTTACCACGACATTTGGGGCACCATATAGCCTTTGGTAGTGCGCTCTTCGCTTGTGAAGGGACTGGCACGGATCTTCTCAGTCCTTGCCATCACTGTGGACATGAGACAGCAGCGGCGGAAGTGTGTGATGAGGTGTCTCAGGTAGCAGTCCCTGGAGGCAGCAGCAGATGAGGGGTCTCAGGCAGCAGTCCCTGGAGGCAGCAGCAAATGAGGGTCTAAGGCAGCAGTCCCTGGAGGCAACAGCAGATGAGGGGTCCCAGGCAGCAGACTGTGAGAGCAGTGGAAATGTGAGGCTCACTCCCACACATATGAAGCCCCCTGGGGTCGTTTCAGTGGTTCTAAGCTGTTGCAATTGGTGTTCCTGGTCTGCCTTTTTTAAATGCATCCAATGACCGGCCCCATGGTGGCAGAGCACGCCTATCGCGATGTTCAAAATTGCATCATGCCACCGCGATTGCGGTTCCCATTGGCTGTAAAGGCATGGTCCATGGCGGTGACACACCGCAGGCGCAGGGTTGTTGCTACCACGATTTGTGTGCCATGCACTGCAATGAATGTCCCTGATTTTGCTGGCAGAGCTTGCCAACCGCCATTTTGCATAACGCATATGCCTATCAGTCCTGCGAGTGTAGCTTTGGCATTGGCGGTGACACAGCACTGGTGGTGATTTTGCTGGCGGAGCACTTTGAGAACACCTATGGACACATCATGCTTTGTCAATGCCCAATGTGCAGTCATCAACAGTGCACAGTGGCCACATGATTAGTGGCACATCACTGTGCACACAATGCCATATTAACATTGACCCAACTGCTGACTATACATGCCATGTTTGTGTATGTGATTTAGAACATTGGCATGTACTCACTCACATGTCACTCGTGATTGAGTTGTGATGGACTTTGAAATGGGTACACATGTCAATGTGTGACAGGGCAGATAAAATCCCAGTGATGTATGTCTCAATGAACAATGTGTATATTGTCTGTCTACTTTTCTTGGATCAGGCACACACATGTTGTTTACACACAGACTGTGCTAATTGTGTTGTCGATCTGTGCCCTGTGCAACTTACGCCTCCAGGTGTGGCAGGTACAGCAGCTAGGTATGAGACAGTAGTGTTGCAATTTCACACGTGTGGTTTGAAATACTCTCAGGGTTGATCATGCTAGATGTGGCTATATTCCTTTGTGCATTTTCATAGTCAGATATTGTTTTGTAGGTACTTGCTGTGGGAAAGGGGACATGTGTACGAGTAGAATAGCTGAAGGGGTCCCTACATGTAATGTGGTCTGCAAGTAGAATGAGATGACAGTCATTGTTGCTGTTGTGTCAGTTAAAATGTACGATGTGGTACAGATCTCATGCTGTATTGCATTGACATGTGTCCCCTTTCATCTGAACTAGGAGGAGACCAAATCTGCATCGTCCCTACACAGTGCTGGCAGACATGGAGAATGAGGAAATCATCCGGAAATTCCGTCTGGATAGAGCCACCCTACAAACCCTATGTGCTATGTTGGAGCCCCACCTGCAGCCTCGCAGGACATATCTGGGTGCTTTCACCCCAACAATGAAGGTGATGGCGGCCCTGCATTTTTTTGCAACGGGATCGTTCCTGAACGCGGTGGCCAGCGCAGGTGGGATGTCGCAACCGATGTTCAGCATAGTGCTACGGGATGTCCTGTCTGCTCTGATGATATACAAGGACAGATATGTTGGCGGGTGTTAAGGGTAACTTTTATGCCCTTAGGCATTTCCCCCATGTTGTTGGTGCCATTGATTGCACACATGTTGGACTGGTTCCACCACAGGCACGTGAGCATGTCTACAGGAATCGGAAACATTTCCATTCCATCAACATGCAAGTGGTGTGCCAGGCAGACATGATCATCTCGCACGTGTGTGCAAAGTTTCCAGGCTCCGCACTTGACTCTTACATCATGCAGAACAGCATCATGCCCCAGCTTTTGGCTCATCTGCTTCCTGATTGTGCATAGATTGTGGGTGAGTATGCAGAGTCAATTAGCGTTCTGTGTTTGGGACATGCTGTCCTCTGCCACAGTTGTATTACAAAGTAGGTCTGTTCATCTCCCTCCTAGGTGACTCTGCATATCCCAACCGTCCTTGGTTGCTGGGCCCACTGCGCAATACCCAGACACCGGCTGAAGTCTGCTACGACAATGCACATGGGAGGACCCGTCGTGTGATAGAGCAGACTTTTGTTCTCCTCAAGTCACGGTTTCGCTACCTGGACAAGACCAGAGGTGCCCTCATGTACTCGCCCAAAATCGATATAGCATGCTGCATGCTCCACAACCTTACCTTGTGCAAGGAGATCCCCCTGGTCCTGGACAGTGATGAGCAGCCGAGGCCCCCGCCTGCTAACCAAGCGATGTCCAGTGATGAGGATAGTGGAGAGGAGGAAGGTGTTGACTTGCGTGAACAGCTCATCACCCGCTACTTCACTTGAAGGTGAGTGACACTGTACAATGGACCCATTGTGTGATGATGTAGCTGTTGTTGGCAAGGTGTGTGTCAGCTTTGTGACTGCAGCCGGTTGTTGACTCGATGGTGGCTGACAATGTTTCTGGGACGGGGTTATTCATAACATCTACAGGATGTTTATGTCAGCAATGTTGGTCCTTGTAATGTGTGCAGATTGTAGTGCCTTGATGACAAGTTTTGAGTGATGTCTGTGAAGCCAACACATGATTAGTGAATATTATTCTGTTATGTTTTCCTAGGTCCCTTCAGCCCCTCCTTGCCAACAAACATTCCATACTCCAAGTACATTGTGATCATGGTGAAGACTACACTTACTGGAATAAACACGGAGTTGACACAACGACATGTGTGTGTAAGGAGTGTTTATTTACAATGGGGACAAGTGAGTGTGGTTGAATATTTACAATGAGGTGATTAGTGATGCAGTGAGTTGAAAGTTATGGTACATGAGACAATGGAGTAGTCACCCATTGATGTGGTGACCCAGTCCAACAGACAGATGCCATTCACAAGGCAGTGTGGGTAAGGACAGTCCATAAAGTCAATGCAGTATTAAAGAGTGAGCCCATCATGGCTGGCTCCATGACTGACGTTTGGCAGGTGCTTTGTCACGGGTTACTCCCAGGGATTTCTTTGGCCGGCCCCTTGCTCGTTTTGCGGGGGGGCCCTCTGCTGCGGGCCAGTGGGGTCTGAGGACTCACCCCTCTCTGTGGCTGCAGGGGAGGATGGTGTACTGTCATCCTCCAGCCCACCAGAGTGAGGTGGAGTTGCTATTTGGGACGCAGGCCTGTCCCTCAGTACCACCACTAGCTGGCCCACGAGGTCCACAATTTGACCCATGCGGGTGTCCATGGACCTCATCAGCATGAGGAGCTCGCGTGGTTCTCCATCAGTCCAGCCCGTTCGTCCCTGAGACTGTTCATAGGCACCGATGTCTCTGCTGATGTTGTGCAGGGCTTCAGTCCCAGTGTCCAGTTGTGTATGTCTGACCCTTGTCCTCCCACCTGTCCTGCTGCCCAGGACCTGTTGCCTCACCACTGTAGACACATGCATGCTCTCCCTGTCGTCCTTAGTTGGTAGTGTGGGGTGGTCATCCTCTGTTGCTTGGAGGGTGTTGCAAGCAGCACTGGTGGTGGTGGTGGTTGAGGACGCACAGGCTGTTACAGCAAGGGGCTGCAGAGAAGTTGTTGTTGCAGCAGATGTGGTCGGGGGACAATGGGCTCTGGGGACCTGTTGCTCCCTGGCACACCAGATGAGCCGACTGCGAACTCCTCATCCAAATAATCCAGGGAGTCAACATCCGAGAGTCCATGTTGCAGGGGGGTAGACTGCCTCTGCAGGTTGCTGTTGTCGTCCTCTGCAGTCAGTTCTTGGTCACCTGTGGGACAGAGGGGAGATAGTCATTGAGGTGCACCCCTCAAGCTTAGTATTATATGTACCTTATTCACTGTTCATACACAACACAGTTTACTAGTTGTCACATTGTTTGTCTGCACACTACCGTGCATCCTAACTTGATGTTACACGACATGCATTGCTTGTCCATGGTGTGACATGTCAATACATGCAATGTGCCACTTGCATATTTTTGGATTACAAAGACATGTTGTCATCCGACGACTAGTGTGACGTCAATTTAATGTGAAGCATCTTTGTTGTTCACTCTGCCTGGCATAGGTTACATCTGAGCATGGACTGGTGTTAGACTTGGGGGTCTCTACTTGGCACAGGTATGCACTTGTGACAAATAGGGACCCTCGCCTATAGTCAGGGTAAAGGGGTACACTCCTAAAATAACCCCTGCTCACCCCCTTGGTAGCTTGGCACGAGCAGACAGGCTTATCTCAGAGGCAGTGTGTAAAGCATTTGTGAACACATACAGTAATCAAGTGACAACACTACAGATGGACACCACACAGGTTTTATATCAAAAATACGTTTTCTTTATATAGATTTACCACAAGACCATAGACGACAAAAATCCACAATACTGTTACTTTAAGATGGTAGAATTTAGCTTAGTTCTCTTTAGTTCTTAAATGCGACACTTTAAGTTAGTGTACCTGTAGATGCGACCCGCAGGGCAACGAAAGTGTTGCAACGATGTTGGTGCGATGAAAGCTTGGTGCAAAGAAATAAAGACGTGATGATCTTCCAGATGCGGCACGCTTCTCCGATGTTGCGAGAAGACTCGATTTGATGCGTCAGCTGCAGCGGCGACACCCCTTTACGCGATGCGACGACAGCGGCTTTGACGGCGACACTCTTCTCCGACGTTGCGAGACGCTTCCGCTCAATGCTACAACTGCAAAGGCCACACCCTTTACGCGATGCGACGACAACAGCTTCGACAGCGGCACGCTTCCCCGTGGATGTGAGGTGCTTTCCTTGATGCGGTGCAATGCGTCAGCTACAGCGGCGTCATCCCAGATGCGACGCAGCAGCTGCGACGGGGACACGCTTCTTCCTCAATGCGAGGCTCTTCTCTTGATGCGGTGCAATGCGTCAGCTACGATGGCTGCGATGGCGACACGCTTCTTCGGCGAGATGCTAGATGCCTCCGCTCGATGCGACAACTGCAGCAGCGACACCCTTTACGCGATGCGACGACAACAGCTCCGACGGCGGCACGCTTCTCCTTCTTGAGTCGCGCTTCCAGCTCCTTGCAACACGAAGTCCCTCAGAAGGCCTCAAAACAGCAGCAGGCACTTCCAAAGAACTATGGAGAGCTGGTGATTGAAGTCTGTTGTTCCTGAGACTTCAGCAGGAGGCAAGCTCTTTTCCAAGCCCTAGGAGATCCTTCACAAGTTGAGCAAAAGTACACACACAGTTCCTTTTTCCTCCCTTTGGCAGTAAGGCAACCATTGCAGACCAATCCCCCAGTTTCAGGGATAGTTTCTCCTCAGCTTCTTCTTGGTTCCTCTCCTCAGCAGAGTGTTCTTCTTGTTTCCCAAAGTGATCTAAATTCTTGGGATCAGGGTCCCAATACTTATACCCCAAAATCCTTTGTCCTCTGAGGGCAGAGGGGCCTTTGCCTGGTTCAAACCAGTTCTGGTCAGTCCTGGAGCACTTTGTTTACCTGACTCCTTCTTTCCTTTCAGAGTGCAGGGCAGAGACATCAGACGCACCACAGGGGGTAGAGCCAGCATTGTGGAGGGAAGGCACAGCCCTATTCAGGTCCCAGGTGCAACTCCTCCCTCCCATCTAGATGCAGATCTCTCTATTCACCACTGGGCCACCTCACCCTGTCTCCTGGAATTCCCCAGCCCTGTCACTCAAACTCCAGACAAGGAATACACAGCCAAGCATAGGCAGGTTTGAATGGACAAGAAAATACCTACTTTCTAAGAGTGGTATTTTCAAACACAGAATGTTAAAACCAACTTCACTAAAAGATGTATTTTATCATTCAGGCATACTAAATTCGGATTTCTACCATGTTCCCTGAGTCAGTTAGGATTATAAGATGTAATAATCAAACTACCCATTCTGACCTATGGAGAACAGGTAGCCTTGCAATAGTGAAAAACGAAAATGGCTGTAATTCACTATTAGAACATGCCACACACACCAGGACATGTCCTACCTTATCCTTACAATGCACCCTGCATTTGGGCCTACCATAGGGGTGTCTGATATGAATAAAGGGGAAGGTTTAGGGGCTGGCAAGTGGATACACTTGCCCAGTCAGCATGGCAGTACCAGGCTGCACGCAGGCTCTGCAATGGCAGACCTTAGACACACGTTTACAGTCTGCTTCTGTGGGTGGCAAAACCAGTGCTGCAAGCCCACCAGCAGCATTTGGATTGGATTTACAAGCCCTGGGCACTCCTGGTGCACTATACTAGGGTCTGACAGGTAAACCAAACCAACCAATCATGGAATCACTAATTCATACATTACTTTACAATGGGAGCACTTGCATTGTGCACTGGACAGCAGTGGCACAGTGCCCTGAGCATCTAACACCAGCACAAACACATGAGGCAACAGCAAAAATGAAGGGAGACCCACGCCAAGGTGCCAGGTCTAACAACTGGCTATTGTTATCGCATGCATACATTTGTCATGTCATGAGCAAGTCTCAATTTGTACTGACGACCATGCTTTCTTTGTTCTCATATGGTCATTGATGCTCTAGTCCCATGGCACTTACACATGGCATTCAGTGCTGTGCATTTTTGTGCACAGACTTTCATCAACATGTGAATTTGTGAGTCACACGTGGGTTGCTGTGACAGTTACATTAGCTTTCCTGGCTGCACACTGTGAGTGGCAGTTGGATCAGTGTGAATTTTGGTGTGTTGAGAGGGCTGGTGTTGTCATGTGTCAACATGCTTTTTGAGGGAATGGCTGGGTGCATGCACTGTCTACTTACCTGTTCTGTATTTACATTTGTTTTTCATTTGTGACATATCTCTGTGTGTGTGTGTGGTGGAGGGTTCTATCCTGCTCAGGGGTGGAACAAGAGAGCATAACATGGCTACCTATCTGTTAGGTGACGGTGTAAAATACAATGTCTGCCACATGCATCTGGGTGGGAGGGAGTGCTCCCTCCTGCTCAGGGGTGGGACAGGGGTGCATGGTGGGAGTTGTAGTGCTGGCTTCCCACCCACAAACACCCCTCCCTGTTAAGTTGGCTACCTACCTGAAAGTTTAGGAGAGCAATGCAATGGATGACACATGGTTGTGGGTGTGGTGGGAGTGCTCCATCCTGCTGAGCTTTGGTACAAGTGGGCCTGGTGGGAGTTGTAGTGCAGGCTTCCCAAACACTAACACCCCTCCCTGTTAAGATGGTTACCTACTTGTTAGGTGAAGGTGGAAAATACAATGGCTGCCACATGCTTCTGGGTGGGAGGAGTGCTCCATCCTGCTCAGTGGTGGGACAGGGGTGCATGGTGGGAGTGGGAGTGCAGGCCTCCCAACCACAAACAGCCCTCCCTGGGAAGATCGCTATCTACCTGTTAGGTGAGGGGGAACCATACAATGGCTGCCACATGCTTCTGGGTGGGAGGAGTGCTCCAGCCTGCTTAGGGGTGGGACAGGAGTGCATGGTGGGAGTGGTGGTGCAGGCCTTTGGCTCTTTCTGCCGCAGTTGTTTATTTTTGGCGGATAATCATAATCGGACCGCCGGTTTTGCCACAGTACCGGCAGTCGGTTGTTTTCTGCTACCATGGCGGTCGGGGTGGTTTTCCAACCACCATCCTAATGGGGCCCATAGTTTGGTTAGATAAATATTACATCTATATTTTGTGCCTCATTTCCAGGGCAGAAACGTAGAAAAGGAGGCAATGGTATTTGCCAGGTGCAGTAAATTCCTCCCTAGGACCGCTCAACTCATAATCAGGCACAACGAACTATAGCATCTGCTTCTCACACACCTAGCTACAAGAGGCTGTGAACAACCTGTTTTCTTCCTGAAACCATAAAAGATAGGATACTGTGAGGCCTATTCACAAAGGTAAACCTACACATGAGTAAATCTATAGGTGTACATTTACTCTTACACTTTTTGTGTAAGTTGGCTACTTTAGACTATTCTCCATTTGCAGGTGAAAAGTTACTCAAAAGTGTGATTTACATATCTTTATCTGAACATGGTTGGAGCCAAATTTAAGAGTGTACATTTCCTACAACCAAAAAGGAACAGTAGTAAATCCAGCACTACACATGGCAAGCCACTGATTCTAACACCCTGTATATAGTATTTCCATAGATCAATCCAAATGAGGCAGTTGAGTGCTGCATATGGTCAAAGACAAGATAATTCAACAAGTCTAAGGAGAGGAAGCTGTGTTGGAGAGGATTAATACATTATGGTGTAAAATGCATTAAACAGTTTAGTCTTCAAATTGAGGCAGTGATGGTAGATGCGGGGAGGTTGTTCGAGATCCTCGAGATGGTGAGTGTGTCTGCAAGGCACGTGGGTGTGCTGGTTGTGATGGCTTTGCAAATGATGCAGGAAGTTGTTAAGATGATGCAGTACAGCAGGGGATGTTTTTCGAGATCCTCAGTGCATAGATGAATAAGACCTGTTTTTTCTAGTTTACACTTTTTAGTCTGCAGTATGATGTATTCCTGGCTTCAGGTGTACCGAGATCCACCAGAGATGGAGAGTGTGTCTGCAAGGCACATGGGTGTGCTGTTTGTGATGGCTTTGTAAATTATGCATGAAGTTGTTAAGATGATGCAGGTCAGCAGGGGAGCCAATGCACTTCCTATAGAAAACAATGGAGGCAGGGACTTAAAATAGATCCAATTAGAAAGTAATATTAAATTGAAATAATCTATTTTGACTTTTTAAAAAAATATATGTAATTTATATGACTCAATGCTAAAAATACTTTAATAATCTTTTTTTATTTAAAAAATATATGAAACTATTTTTTGAGAAAACATGTTAATGAATTTCATTAATTCAATTAATTAATTCAATGCATAACGTTTTGTATTTTCTATTACTTAATAAGTGAATTCAAACATTTTAATTTAGGTTGAATGTTTTAAAATAAATCTTTAACAAACAATTATTATTTAAATTCATATATTTTAGTTAATCTAGTAATTATGTAAAAGTAAGGTAATAATTTGGAGTTACTATTAGTAACTTTTGATATATGGGCAGAGGTCTGTGCCACCATATGGTAAGGAATGGGGAAAAGTGCAACAGTAATGGCAACTAATAACAAAAATTTAAATATTATTTCAATTTAAAGTATTAATGTTAATATGTTATAAAAATTTTTATTTTATAACACTGTTAAAAAGGCTACAGCATCAATAACCTAATTTGAATACAAAATTTAATTATGTTAACTATATACATTTGTTTTTAAAATCTAATTAATATATTATTAAAATGTCCCACCTAAAGTAAAAAATATGTATGTTTTTTATTGTGGATTAACAAAATATTAAAAATGAATTCATAAAAAAGTAATTTGATTATTTTTGAGTATTACAGTACTCAGATAATTGATAAAGAGGTTTATTAAGCAATGTAGACAATAACCCCCAGCAGGAGCCCTTCTCCACAACGTCCGCTTCTCTCTCCTGGATGCCTTTCTCCGCATTCCAGAAGTAGAAGCTTCTGTTGCTTAGCAGCCACCTGCTTACATGACATCTTATACTATACAATACAACATATCCCCTTTCTTTAGAAAATAAATACACGATAATTCACATATATAACTACATTCAACAAAAAGAAATTTATACAGAAGAAAACACATTTGTAAACTAGTTGCAAATATAATCATGCAGTTTCTTGGGTAATGATCTGAAACGTGTACTGGGTTCTCTGACCTTAGGTGGAGAGAATGGGTAAGTCTTCACACCCCTGCTTAGAACCTCTTTTGAATCACTTCGACCAACAGAATCTGAAGTGATTCTCATCCATTCACTCTGTATCATTACACAAGGACACACGATTGGTGTTCCACCACTTTCCATCTGACAACTGTATGAAATTACCATTAACAGAAATCATTTCTTTTGGATTGGAAAACTTGGAACATCCTTTGTGTTGAATCGCTCCCAATTTTACCCTTACAAATTTTCCCTTAGTGAATATTTTAGGATTTTTTATCAATTTATCATTGTGTCTGTGTACATAAGCACTCTGCTAATTCTCAACTTTGGTTCTAATGACACTGTCATCAAAGGTTTTTTTACCAAACCTGCCCATCCACCCTGGAACAACAATGGAACAAGGAACTCTACCCTTTAGCAAGCAAAACGGAGTTTCTCCCATAACTGAATGTGGGGTGGTTCTATAATTCCGCAGCATTTTTTTAACCAAGTCCTTCCAATCCAGTTCATTATGCACAGCCATCTGTACACATTCACCCAGGACACGGTTAAAACGTTCAATTAAACCGTCTCCCCTTGGATGATAGACCGGAGTTTTTAGATGTTTTATGCCCCATCTCTTGAGAAATTCACTAAACTCATTAGATGTAAATTGAGTGCCATTATCGGTTAATATCTCCGCCGGACAACCTTCCCTTCGGAAAATCTCTTCACAAAACTCAATCACATTATTAGATTTTACTTCACGCACAAAGGTCACCTCCGGCCATTTGGAAAAATAATCCATTAACACAATGGCAAATTTACAACCAACCCCAAGAATCTCGAAAGGGCCGCAAATGTCCATAGCCAACCTTTCCCACGCCTGTTTAGGCCATATTACTTGGTGGATGGGGGTTTCTTGAACTTCATGTGTTTTATCACTACGAGAGCAAGCTACACATCCTCTAACAAATCTTTCAGTCTGCTTGTCCATGCCAGGCCACCAGAAGTCTTCCCTGGCTTTCCTCTTCATGGCGGACATACCACCATGTCCTTCATGCATCAGTTGCAACAGCTTAGATCTCATGGAAGAGGGGACTATCAGCTTATTGCTCCTTCTCAAAATGCCATTCACTACAGATAATTCACACCAGACTTCCTGTAGACGATAAATCCATTTCGGTATGCGTGGACTGGCTCTAGCTGCACCGGAAGTGGAAAAAATGTCAACTAAGGGTTTGTGGTCTGTATGGAGTTCAAATTTAATACCCCACACAAAATTTCGAAAATGTTGTACTCCCCGCCAACACGCCAATGCCTCTTTTTCTATGGTGGAATAGGTGCTCTCAGCTCCCTTAAGTGTATCTTGATGCAAAAGCATGTTGACACTTGTCCGACCACTGGTATGCTGTTTTTTTTTCCATTAAATCCCGAAGTGGAAATACACAATTCGAGAAGTTAAAGATAAATCTAGCGTAATATTCAGCAAGTCCTAGAAAAGATCTTAATTGATCTTTATTTTGTGGTGCAGGTGCGTTTTCCAAATCAGCCACTAATTTAAGCCTGGGTTTAACCCCTTCTTGAGTTAAGGTGTGGCCTAAATAATCCACTTCAGTTTGACGGAACTTGTATTTCTTTAAACTAATGGTTAATCCCGCTTGTTCCAGTTTTTTTAATACAATATTTAAAACGTTATCATGTTCTGCTACATCTTTTCCCCATACCAGAATGTCATCCTGAAATACTAAAGTATTAATCATTTCCTTTAATATTCCCTGCATCACTCTTTGGAAAACAGCTGAGGCTGATGCGAGACCAAAGGGCATACGAATAAATTGAAATGCTCCTTCCGGAGTGATGAAAGATGTTAAGTGTTTAGATTCTGGTTGCAGTAGGATTTGATGATATGCACTAGATAAATCTAGAGTGGAAAAATATTTCCCATTATGTACAGAGGCTAACATATCGTTGATATGGGGAAGCGGGTGGCGTTCGACCCAAATACCATCGTTTAAATCTCTTAAATCCACACACATGCGGATACTTCCATTAGGTTTGTGTGCGATCACAATTGGACTAAGCCACTCAGAGGCTTCGATCGGCTCTATGATGCCTTCTTTGCATAATCTATCTAACTCAAGTTTGAGACGCTCCCTCAACGCTAATGGAACATTACGTACTTTGTGCACTTTTGGTATAACCCCATCTTCAAGTATGATTCGATGCCTGAATTTCCTCAAGCATCCAAGTTCTTCTTTAAAAAGATTAGGATATTTTGACACCCATTCACTATCGTTATGTGTATCAGTTAAAAGAACCTGCATTGGATGATTAGGATTTAGAATAATATTCAGAGCTTTCTGTTCTCTCCAACCTAGCAAAGATTTACCTTTTTCAACAACATAAAGTTTAGCCATTGTTTCTCTACCTCGAAACTCAATTTTCGACAAAAAATAACCCATGACAGGTCATTTCTGACCACAATATCCTACTGGACTGACGTCAGTTACTTGAAGTGTTTTTGAACCTAACTCTAGCCAATTTTGTTTGTTAATTAAGGTAAACGGGGAACATGAATCTGCCCACATGGGTAGTATCTTATCATCAATACCAATGTTACATTTTGGGGGATTGTAATTTTCAACGCAACCAATATCATCAACTTCGACAATCATGTATACTTCTATGTCACTTTCAACAGATTCATTAGCTACATCTTCATTAATGACATTAATGACTGGTTTTGAGTGAAACGTGTTGGAAGATTTACAAACTCTTGAAAAATGGCCAATTCTTTTGCACTTGTAACATCTACTTTTTGCTGCAGGACAGTGGTTAGCATCGGATGAATGTCTATTACTGCCACACCTGTAGCATATTTTGTTAAAATTTAGTACTTTTTTCTTCTTTTCTATGTTTTTATCACTTTTGACCACGTCTGTATCAATACTTTTTTTGTTTATATCACTTATTCTACACACTTTTGTAGCATTGGTAACAACCTTGGACTCAGAATCAGTCAATTCTTTAACATACAATGACGTATTCTCAATAAGTTTAGCAATTGCTATAGCCTTCTCTAGCGTAGGGTCAATCAAATCTAACAATTTTTCTTGAATTTTCTTGTTGTTGGTAGCGTTAATCATTTGATCTCTAATGATTTCATCCCTGAGATCTTTGAACCTACATGTGGTTGCTAACCTTCTTAAAGCCGCGTCATATTGTTCAATTTTTTCATCATGTAATTGTTTACGGGAAAAGAATTTGTGTCTCTCAACCACAATGCTTAATTTTTTGCCATAGTTTTCTTCTAACATTGCTAAAACTATCACGTAGGAGTCCTCTTCGTCATCAGAATCAGCGTTGTCATTTCTTAATATAGAATTTGGTTTGGGAAGTGTTTTCAGTACATTTCTGCCTTCTACTCCTAAATGGTGTTTTAAGATAGCTAATTTTCTCTTATGAACATAATCTTCACCCCCAATTGCTTCCAAGTAAGTAGTAAAGGACTCTTTCCAGTCTTCCCAAAGCATGCAAGGAGATCCTGGTTCTTGAAGAAATGTTGGGGGTGGAGCAATGACTTGAGACGTCATTTTACCTGAATTGATAGGCGGTGTGCCTATCACCGTTGATTGCGAGGTGATGTTGGTTAATAGTAGCTTTCAAATACAGATGATAGCGCATGAAATGTTGATTGATTTTTTTATTTTATTTATTATTTTGTGTCAGCTGATCTTCACTTAAATGTAATCCAAACCAAAGCGCTTGATGTTGTGAATGCCACCGCTGTTTCCGTTGTTCGTTTATTTACTTAAATCTCTTCCTGGTTGGCAAGTTAACTGATTTGATGGTTGGCAAGTGTAGCACTATGTTACAATGCAGCCGAATTCAAAATGGCGGCACGTTACGTGACCTCGAGCGTAGGGTCACGTTGGCTAGCGCATGACGATTAAGCTCGCGAGAGTGGCATGGGTTAACGCGCTCCTCCTGGATACGCTTACCGGAGTTGCGAGCCTTCAAGGATGTCGCCACTGCACGCGCTTCACTTCGTGACCGCACTGCAACTCGCGCACCTCAGAGTTGCGAGTCTTCACTGATGCCGCCTCTGCTCGCGCCTTCCTTCATAACACGCAACGCAGACTCGCGCCACTCCAACTGCTGGATCAGTTATCAGACAATTATGTAAGTAAAATATTCTTACTTACATAGAAGAAAACCTGTCGATCACTGCTAGAGGTCTTCGCTTGCATAAGGAATCTTCTTCTTTTTTTTTTATTCCAAACGCGCCGCAAATTTTCTCGACTTCACACGACTTCGAGAAACGTCGATGTCTACAGTCCTCTTTCTTCATTAGGGCATCCCATCCTTGTCGCCATATTTTGAGTATTACAGTTCTCAGATAATTGATAAAGAGGTTTATTAAGCAATGTAGACAATAACCTCCAGCAGGAGCCCTTCTCCACAACGTCCGCTTCTCTCTCCTGGATGCCTTTCTCCGCATTCCAGAAGTAGAAGCTTCTGTTGCTTAGCAGCCACCTGCTTACATGACATCTTATACTATCCAATACAACAATTATATTTTAATTAAAATTAATTTTACATTATATTTTAGAGTTAAAAAAGTTACTCAACTATTTTAAATTATAAATAGATGATGTATGAATTTTTAGAAAATTGTTTCCTATGGGGTTTTACCATAAGTCTTTTCCGCCATTATTTTCTTTAGGAGGGAGTTACAGTACCAATGGTAAGCCATGTGTGGTGCTGAGTTCCTCAGCTCTGAGCGGAAGTACATTTGCTACAGTTTTGGTTCATTTTAGGCTATAGTAACTTTAGAAGTGCAGTTTGTGAATCGGAATGGGCTTACTCTTTAGGATGTGGGCGCATGTCCCTCCCAAAACCCCTCCCTAACCCTCACCTAAACCCTCTTTACTCCTCTCATTTCGTAGTAAGTATTCCTCGTTTTCCAGCAACTGCCTTCAGTCCCACTCACAATTTCAACTAAAATGTATACTTACGTGTACAGAGACTCTGCTATCGGGGTGGATATCCCTGCACGGAGAACATAGGAGAGGCGGAGGCAGGACATCCAGCTGTAAGTTTTTAAATAACGTTTTGTAATATGCTTAGTAGTACCACTGTAGTAGTACTAAGGGGCATATTCACAAGAAACTATCGCCGAGTCAACTGCACTTTATCGCAGCCAAAGTTGCGATAAATCCATCGCCCCATTCCCAAGCTGGTGTTAACAACCCACAGCACCAGTTTACCCGCGATAGCAGCCGCAAAAAACATCGCCACAGAGGACCCGCGCAACTATCGCTAATGAGATGCAGAATGGGCGTTCCCATGCCAAAAGCCGCGACAACATTACACCTCAACATTCTCAACGACCAGACAGAACTGCGATAAAAAAAAACAGGCGATAAGGCGCGTTAGCACCAGGAAATCTACGCCTGCTCTGACCTGGTGTAAAGTCGGACGGCAGCCTGCACCACAAAAGGGAGACCAGCCCAGGGCCACACCTGAAGGGCAACAGAAGCCATGGAGCCACCCATCATACGGCCCAGACACCCAAGAGGGCCACAACACCCACCAACACCACCCCCAGGACCACTCCTCCCTGGCACCCCCGACCAAAGACATGCCAAATCAGCTACACCCAAACATGCACAAAAGAATCCGCCTGACGTCACACAATCACAACTGGTGACATGCACAGAAAAGAGCAGCACACATTCACTTTCGAAGCAACAAATGAAACTTTATTAAAATGAACACTGAAATGAAATGAAGACACACGGCCGCTCCCCTCGGGACAATCCGTAGGTCCCAGCCTGCAAGACAAAAATCATGATGAGAAGGTGTGTCCCGCGCACATCAAAGGGCAGAGAGAGACCGAAGGGGAGAGAGAGGAAGAGAGGGGGAGAGAAAGAGAGAGAGAAGAAGAGAGGTGGATAGAGAGAAGAAGAGAGGGGGAGAGAGAGAATAAGAGAGGGGGAGAGAGAGAGAGAATAGAGGGGGAGACAGAGATGAAGAGAGGGGGAGAGAGAGAAGAAGAGAGGGGGAGAGAGAGAAGAGAGGGGGAGAGAGAGAAGAAGAGAGGGGAAGAGAGAGAGAGAAGAGGGGGGAGAGAGAGAAGAAGAGAGGGGGAGAGAGAGAAGAAGAGAGGGGGAGAGAGAGAACAAGAGAGGGGTAGAGAGAGAGAGAGGGAAGAGAGTGGGAGAGAGAGACAGTGCCGCCCCTGCGCACCCAGGCCACACTGTTATGTTATGTTAAGGCGATTTTTAAAGCGCACGTTTACCCAATAGGTGTCCTGGCTCACCTGCTGCCACCAGTGTGTCCAACCACGTGCAGGTATGTATCGCAGTTCACCTGGTCACACATCCGAGTCAGAGCCACCAGCTGAAACAGAGTCCAGATACATGACTGGCACAGTACACACACCTGCACAAGACAACAGCACCTGCCCACCCATGCACACCCAGGCAGAGGCACCCTAACCCCTCCCGCCGCCCATCGGAGCATGCCCGCCCCTGCACACCCAGGCCTCACTGCTCACCTTCCTCTACCGGCGCATAGACGGGAGGTCCCACCACGTGCTGCTGCTAGCCACAAGCCTGGGGCCTGTGGACATGGCACCCTCCACACCATGCAGCCACGCTCCGCAGGCCAACAGGTCTCACGTCTGGTGCTGGGTCTTGATTACTCATTGGCAGAGGCCATACCAATGCACCCAGCACCATCGCAGGCTGCACACCCGCTCATCCCAATGGGTGCCACTAACTCTGGGATCCCGTAAGCGAAGCCACGTGATGGTAGGCCCGCACTGCCCGCTGGCTCTGGACTACACTGCGGTCCAGCAGGGCACACAAAACCTGAGCTGTCCGTACCGCTGGGACAGGGCATCATCGCAGGCTGCACACCCGCTCAGCAGATTAAGGTGTCACCGTCCCATGGTGAGGTGCCTGTGCCGGCCGCAATGCTCCGAGTGCCACTAACCCTGCGCAACCCCACTCAGCACCACGTGGTGGCAGGCCCGTGCCGGCAGCAAGGCCTCGGGTGCCACTAACCCTGTGCAACCCCAGTCAGCGCCACGTGGCGGTAGGCCCATGTTGTGCAACAGGTCTCAGATGCCACCAACCCTGTGGCAACAACTCATGGGCCCTTCATGAATGAGAAGTGTGGAGCAGCCATCATCCAGTCACCACTGGAAAAGGGGAATGTGACTTCTTTGGCGCCTTATGTTGGCGGAGTCACATGGCCAGTGACGCCTGTGCCGGATGGGTGTGGTGTGTGTGCAAACCTGCCCTCAAGGAGTGGCAGTAACATGCTGATGACTAGACCAGTGACCTGCACACCACCAGCGAGTATGCCTGCGACGGGTAGCAATGATGGCCCCCCTCGGTGCGTCATCAGAGTGGTCTGGCCTGCTGTACGCCGGTCCAGCGCAGGGCTTGACACAATGACTCGTGGGCTCGGGGCTCGGGGCTTGGTCCAGTCCATGTCCGGACAAGGAATGACTGATGCGTGTGTCCCTGTTGTAGTGTTCACGGGACTAGGTATACAAAATGCAATGTCGCATCCTCTGTCTCGCATCCCACAGGATGAACATCATTGACGCAAGGGAAGGCACTGTCCCCACATACATCCATTCCTGAATGATGTAAGACATGACATAGCAGTGCATCGCTGGAAGTTTATTTGCACATCCCGTGCAGTTCTGCAGCTGGAGCGGTACCGGGCAATGCCGAGCACACTACACAATATGGGCCCATGGAGGGCCAGCCAGAGTCCATCCGGGGATGACATGTACTGCGGAAGAGGAAGGGTACAGTCAGCAGTCTATCCGCCGTGTCATTGGTCATCGAACAGGATGCGGCAGTCCATGTCGGTGTCCAAGGTGACTGCATCGGAGTGTATCGGGGGTCAGTGGAAGGTCATGATGCCATGTGCGGCACCAAGCAGAAACCGGCCAGGTGGTGGAAATGAATGCTAGTGCCTCTTGATCACAAACCCATCCACGTCCTCGTCCCCGGATGTGTGCCCTGCCCCCGCCGTGGGTGTTGCAGTCCCGGCTGCTGCACTGTGTGCCACTGACACATCAGGGGCCTGGGTGGATACATCTGCCGTACTGTGAGGCACTGACAGACCAGGGGACGGGGATGTGGATAGTGGGGGCAGCAGCATTCATCAGCTCCACGCCTTGTGGCGGCAGTGCCATGATGGAGGTCTGCAGGGCATGATAGATCCCAGCTCCATTCCGATGATGTGCAGCGGTGGCTGCTATCCTTTCCGCCTCCATACGCACCATGTCCTCCATGAGCCTCCGCATGTGTGCCAGCTCACGGCTGGTATTGCTGGAGAAGAGTGGACAGCTGTTCTACTCTCCGCATCATGACTCCAGCGATGTCAGTCAGTGCTCGTTGGAGACCATGGGGCGGACATAGACACCCAATGATGGCGTCCAGTTTGGCAGCCATGAGTTCGAACCCCACCTGCCCCTGCTCAGCCGTCTCCCTCTGGCCCTCCAGCACACGGCATTGGAAGGCCATTTGTTGATCCTGGGTGTTAGATTTGGGGGTCTCTAGTTGGCAGAGGTAGGTACCTTTGTCCAAGTAGGGGCCCTTGCGTCTAGTCAGAATAAGGGCTACACTCCTCAAATAACCCTGCTCACCCCCTTGGTAGCTTGGCACGAGCAGACAGGCTTATCTCAGAGGCAGTGTGTAAAGCATTTGTGAACACATACAGTAACCAAGTGACAACACTACAGATGGATACCACACAAGTTTTATATCAAAAAGAAGTATTCTTTATATAGACTTATCACATGACCACAAACGACAAAAATCCACAATACTGTATTTAAAATGGTAGGATTAGCTTAGTTCTCTTCAGATGTTAAAATGCGACACTTTGAGTTCAATGTACCTTAAGATGCATAACGCAATACAACGAAAGTGTTGCAGTGAAGGTGATGGGTTGGTTCCTTACACGCAAGAACGGTGATGCGTCGGGTCCCTACTGCTGTGTAGGGGATGCAGCAGTTCTTCTCTGCAAGGGGAGGTGATGCATCGGTTTCTTACTGCGCTTCCGGGGCGATGTGGCACGCAACGCCATGATGCGATACAAATCCGGTGCAAAGAAACAAAGATGGCGTCTTTTCTTGATGTGACACGATGCGGACCGCATCAGGCCCTGCGACACGCTTCTCGGTGATGCGGCAGCGTCTGCTGCTACGTCGATCCTCTTCTCCGATGATGCGAGACACTGTGACAACGATGCGAGTCGCAACAGAACCTGCGACACGCTTCCCAGTGATGCGGCGGCATCTGATGAGACCTCGATCCTCTTCTCCGGCGATGAGAGTTGCTTCGACAACGATGCGAGCCGCAACAGGCCCTGCGACATGCTTCCCGGTGATGCGGCGGCGTCTGCTGTGACGTCGATCCTCTTCTCCGGCGATGCGAGGTGCTTCGGGGAACCTGCGATGACTCAACGGTTCTTCTGGGCCGTGACAGGCCCTGCGACATGCTTCCCGGTGATGCGTCGGCGTCTGATGGGACGTCGATCCTCTTCTCCGGCGATGCGAGGCGCTTTCTCATTGTGAAGCGACAGCGGCAGTGCGGCGACACACTTCTTGCTCGTGAGTCACGCTTCCTGCTTCTTGCGACACGCAGTCCCTCAGAAAGCCTCGTAAAATAGCAGGCACTTCCAAAGAACTCTTGGGGAGCTGGTGGGTGAAATCTGTTGTCCCTGAGACTTCAGCAGGAGACAAGCTCTTTTCTCAAGCCCTTGGAGATCCTTCCCAAGTTGAATAAAGTACACATAGTTCCTTCTCCTCTCTTTGGCAGTCAGGCAACCACTGCAGGCCAATCCCTCAAGCTTAGGGATAGTCTCTCCTCAGTCTCTCTGGTTCCGCTCCTCAGCAAAGGTTTCTTATTTTTTCCCAAAGTGTTCTAAAGTTCTTGGTTTTGGGTCCCAATATTTAAACCCAGTTTCCTTTTGTTCTCTGAAGGCAGAGAGGTCTTTGCCTAGTCCAAACCAGTTCTGGTCAGTCCTGGAGCACTTTGTTGACAAGACTCCTTCTTTCCTTTCAGAGTGCAGGGCAGAGACATCAGACGCACCACAGGAGGTGGAGCCAGCATTGTGGAGGGAAGGCACAGCCCTATTCAGGTCCCAGGTGCAACTCCTCCCACCCATCTAGATGCAGATCTCTCTATTCAGCCCTGTGCTGACTCACCCTGTTCCCTGGAATCCCCCAGCCCCTGTCACTCAAACAAGGAATACACAACCTAGCAGAGGCAGGTTTGGATGGTTAGACAAGAAAATACCTACTTTGTAAAAGTGGTATTTTCAAACGAAGAATGTTAAAACCAACTTCACCAAAAGATGTATTTTATCATTCTGAGTTCAGGCATACTAAACTCGAATTTCTACCATGTTCCTTGAGTCAGTTAGGATTATAAGATGTAATAATCAAACTGTCCATTCTGGCCTATGGGAAACAGGTAGCCTTGCAATAGTGAAAAACGAAAATGGCTGTAATTCACTATTAGGACATGCCACACACACCAGGGCATGTCCTACCCTATACTTACAATGCACCCTGCCCTTGGGCCTACCATAGGGGTGTCTGATATGAAGAAAAGGGAAGGTTTAGGGACTGGCAAGTGGGTGTACTTGCCCAGTCAGCATGACAGTACCAGATTGCACACAGGCTCTGCAATGGCAAGCCTTAGACACACTTTAACAGGCTGCTTCTGTGGGTGGCACAACCAGTGCTGCAAACCCACTAGGAGCATTTGGATTACCAGCCCTGGGCACTCCTGGTGCACTGTACTAGGGTCTGACAGGTAAACCAAACCAGCCAATCATGGAATCACTAATACATACTTCAATTTACCATAGGGAGCACTTGCACTGTGGCACTGGATAGCTGTGGCACAGTGCCCAAAGCATCTAAAACCAGCAAAAACACATGAGGCAACAGCAAAAAATGGAAGGGAGACCCACGCCAAGGTGCCAGGTCTAACATTGGGGGACTTGGGAGGGTGCCGGGGCTACGGGTGCCTCCTGCTGGGTGGTTTGGGTGGTGGGTAGGGTCTCCTCGATGTAGCTGGGCTGCCCTGATCCTGGAGGTGAGTTGCAGATGAGGTCAATGATGTCTAGGAGGGCTTGTGCATCAATGCTGGTGTTGTCCTCCTCGTCATCAGTGTAGAGTGGCTGGGACTGCTCTGCAGGAGGTGTTGACGATGCCCCTGCATTGTGAAGGGGAGATGGTGTATTACAATGTGTCCACATGTATGTAGCCGCATGGTACAGGTTGACATTCTGACAACATGGCATTGTACATTGTGACAGTCTGTGGGTCTGTGCGAGGAGCCAGGGTCATTGTGGGTGTGTACTGTGCCCTGCTTGATTGTGCATGTGTGCCATCGTTGCCATCTCCACCCGTCCCACCAGTACCTGGTGGTCACTCACCCTGTTGCGTTTGTGTTGTGTCCTGTCGAGCAGTGTCCGGTCCCCCGACTCCGGCCACAGTATCCACACTGATGACTGTCGACACCAGCTCCTCCATGTCATCTAGCTCCAGCTGTGGCGCTGGGCCCCCACCTCCGGTCTGCATTGCTGCCTGCTGGTTGGCGGAGAGTTTCTCCTTGGTCTTCCGCTTGATGTCATTCCATCACCTCTTGACCTCGCCCATTGTCCACTTGTACTCTCCGACAGCATTCACCTTATCTACGATGTCCCGCCATATTCCAGTTTTGGTTTCCAATGACACGTTGGAGGTGACAAAGAGATATTGATGGTGTTCCATCACCTCTGTGACTATGATCCTGTTGGCCTGCAGACTGAACTTCGTCTTCCTCGTCTTCTTGTCCTTGCCCTTCCACGTCCCCGATGTGTCTGGCTGGTCGTCTGGGGTGCTTGGGTGTAGGTCAGTTTGGGTGTGGGTGTTTTTTCTACTTTTATGGTGATTTTTTTTTTTCGGCCTGCCAGGTGTTTTGCAGGCCTGATGCTGCTTATCGCTGATTTCCTCATCGCGCCTTGGTCCATTGCATGTTTTTTGGTGTTGTGGTTTGTGTTTTTATCTCCGTCATGGTGGTTGTATCGTGGACATTGTCCTCCTTGTCGGCGGACTATCGAATGGTACCGCCTTGTTGTGAATTCCACGTTGACACGGGGTTATTTTCCCGCGATGGGCTGCGATATTGAAAGTTGCGTTACGCTACTCATGCGGTAGTTATCACACTTTCTTGTGAATATCCCCCTAAGTGTACTACAAAATGCAGTTTGTGAATAGGCTCCTCTGTTTAGAGAAACTCTGACAAGAGTAGCTTACATATTGCAGGTTGTGATTACTAAATCCAGTTTATGACAATAGAGGGTAAAATGCAAGCAAGTCATAGTCGAAAAGGTAGCCAATAGCTGCTGGTAAATATGGGCAAGTATAGGGCTAGTTTTAACAATAGTTTTCCATAGTGGTAAATGTGTGTGACTGACAGAGGCCATGGAGAACCTTCCATGAATTCAGGTCAGTAAAAAAATTATATAATCTCGCACATGTATTTTTTGTAAGAAATTATTTCATTTCAGGTTCACGTTTTCACGTGTTTTTTATAAATCAGAAATATTCTCATATTACTTGTGCTGAACTTGAATGGCACTATTTTAACTATTAGAATATTGGAATGGGGTGGCCCCAGGGTTAGAATCGCTGGTGTAAGGGACTAAGCGTTCCATAATTAGAGTCATCCAATACCTTCTCCGGGAGCCTTCTGACAGCATCCTGCCCCAACAGAGAAGTAGGATTGGGATAGGAGGAGTCGGGATGGACACTGTGGAAAACAGGGCAATGGAAACTGAAAGCACTTGAACAGTAGGTCACTAACTTGACTCTCAACTGCTGATTTCCCTCACTTCCTGTTTTAAAATACTACTCAGGCATAAGGGGAAGGCAAGCATTTAAGAACCTTGCAAACATGGAGCCTGGTAATGTCTTGTTAGTTGTTGCGGCTCACCATTTCAAACCAGTTTGCACTCATTTATGCGGCCCTCACATTACTAACTTTGTTTCCTTTTGGTTCCGTATGTTCAGGGATTTCCTACCTCCACTGTTGCTTCTGTTGTTGTTTGTGACACCTTCAGGTATTCTATTTCTCTCACTTGCTCCCTCCGGTCTTGTCTAGTTTGCAGTGGTGTCCTGGTACCCTCGGAGTACTCTGGCCCTTTGAGGGTTCATCACATTAACATCTGCTGCCAAGGTAAGTTTCATGTTTGTTATGCTACTGCCATAATCAATCTGTCCACATCTATTTTTCACTTGTAGATTCCCACTTCCTTAGAGCCGGTCTAGTTATTTACCATACATCTACCAGTGAAGCCTCTCATACTACTCTCTGTCTGTGCAGAAGCCAGTGCGAGAATGAACTCCAGCCTATTGCTCTCTCTCAACATCCCCAGATTGGTAAAGTGAACAAATAATTTTCTTATATGGGTTCAGGGAAAGAGTGCCCTTTCAGCAGGTCTTCCCAGCAGGAACCTGCCCCTTGCCTGAAAAGGATAATTCCTGACAATCTGTCCTGTCCCTTCTCTGAGAAGCCATTGTTGGAGTGCACCCAGCCATGGGAATGAGCAGCCTCCTTCTTCCTCATAATTCTATTGTGAGTTCCTCACAGGGAACCCCCAAATTCTCATATTCTCAAAATATGTTCCTGTCATTAGAACATCAGCTAGCCTATGGAGCATCTGTGGAACCTTGTGGGCCTCCAGGCGCCTCCAGGCACTCACAGACTGAGGGTTCACCCTTCAATAGCCTTCTTTCATCCTCATCTCTGCCACCTCAGGATCACTCCCTAATGCTACCACTCTATCTCAGAGTCCTTCCTATGGCTTCCAGAATAGACAAGAAGTCCAAACCCTTACAGGTTTCACATTAGTCTGTGTCATGGAGGAGTCTGCGCTATAGATACCCTTCCCCATTCCATGCAGAATCTTAAGCTTTGAAGTGGCCACTTCTGCTTCAGCCTTGAAATCCTTACTTGTCAGAGCAGGTAACACCTTACCTACTGTTATTACCCATATTAACTGTGTCTAGCTATTACCACAGAATCTCATGTGTGGTCCCTTGGCCCTACCTTCATTGTCAGTGTTCCTGACCATTAGAGTACTTCTAAACTGCAGCCTATTTGATCATACTGGCAGGCCCAGCTCTGAATTCAGCAAATCAATGCAAAGAATATAATCTTTTGGCAGACTCAGACAAGCAGCAAGTCTTTTTTGAAAGTCATGTTCAGTTTTACGAACACTTACTACGGCGTGTCTTAACACCTATGTCCCGCTCATAGATACCATCGTTTTTACCACCGTGGTCCTGTAGTGCCTGACAATTGACACAGGAACATAATTTGTTGAGGTCATCTGGCAGTACTTTTCTGTGTTTTCCAGGCCATTCAATTGACCGTCAAGGTCCACTGTGATCAAGGGAAACAATAGAAAGCTCCTTTCCCCTCCTCTTCTGGCTGGCCACTTTTCAGGCTAGCAATCTTGGTAGAATTGTAACCCTGCCCCCCCTCCAACCCACTTGTACTGGCTTCTGACAGGCCTTAAACCCTTCTGCAGAGAGGCCTTTTTCTGTGATCACAACCAACCTCATCTACCCTGAAGTCTGACTCGACACGCCTGTCTTTCTTAAAAGTTGGTGTTCTTTGAGAAACTCAGTTTGCTTTTCGTTGAATATCCAGAGTTTATGTGTGGAGCGGCTGACCCAAACATTTGTGATCGCGGTGATACTCTAGTTCTGACCCACAGATAAGCCACCCTACCAAGCCCAACAGAGTCCATGACCTCAGGTTCCAGGAGATGCTAGCCTCCTAGGTGCTACTGCTACTCAAGAAATGCTCCTTCATGATCGAATTCCAAACCTCTATATAGATAGCAATGTTGCTGCATTTTAACCAGTCATCTGGTGCTTTAAAAGAGGTTTCTAACCTCACTTTCCAGAGACTTAGGGCTGACCCTGGATTTCCTGGGGCACATTTTAGATGGTAAACCAAACTGATTCATGCATTGTATTGCACTGTGTGCTTCTATGAGTTTAGAATGAGGATGGCATTCCTTCCTTTTGAAGGTAGTCTCCCAATAGCACATGCGCTCCTCATTCATTTGGTGAAATAAACTAGCCAAATGAAAACATTCAGACCAACCATGCACACCACAACCAATAATGTAACTGAGTACCTATTAATTTAGAAAGCGATTTTGGCTTCCTCACTACCATTGATCGCCACCCAGCTCTCGCAAGGTGTAATGGGTGCTGGTGACTGCCATGACTTGAGTTTCAATTTAGTAATGCCCTGTTTATGAGTCAAATACATTTTCTTTTTCGCTCGAGCAGGGAAACTGCATTGCAAATGCCTGAACCTTGGAGAACAGTTCTAGTCCTGGTGTGCCAACACTAGTCAGGAGTCCTCGAATCCTTTTATTTCAGCACAGTCTGTCTTTCTTCCATATTGTTTCTCCCCATGTCTGAGAAGATTGTGGTGAGGAGCCAGTCTCATCCTGTGCACTAGTCAGTCTTTGGAGAATTTCCTACACCCAATCCTGAATAATTTCTTGCAGTAATGCTTTTTGTCGCACGTCTCTTTCGTTTACTGAAAAAAATCCCAGAAACCCTAAATCCAAGATAGCTATCCCCTTGCTCTTACTAGAGGGATTCTGTCCGTACCGACCAAATCACTATTCATATGAGGTGCTGCCTCTCTCTCAGGGTCCAAACTCGTTTGGAAACAAAAAGTCTAAGTTGGCCTTTGAAAGGAATGTGAGCAACTCCTGCAATCCAGTTTTGCAAGTAACACACAAAATATGGAAATCAATTGTATTGCTTATTAATTATGCAAATTGCTACTGCTGATACAACAATCTGAAAGAAGGTGTATGTTTTAATTCTATGTCTGTGAAATTGTTGTTTAAATCTGCTAAATATTGCTATGGGGAGAGTTCCTGATCTATGCACTAAATTCCCTTTTTAAATCTGTTTCCTCAGAGCATCCACATCCTCTGTCACATTCACATTGTATCTTTTAGAATCTAAATAGAATATATCACATTTTCAGGCTTCCCTTTAAATTTACAGGAGAAAACTTTTCAGAGAGACAGGATCTTATTTGCCACCCAATCTCCTATGCAAATGTGACAATAGTTTTGTGCGCCAAGAACCCAAATGAAATTGTGTTGTGATTTTATTTCCCGACTCACAAAGGAATTTTGGTGATAAAGTAATTTTACGTACAAAATAATGACTTATCATTTGTTTGACCCATGGAGAAAGGCAATAGGTTGGCATTGGCAGCCAGCCTTTTGGCTTTGTTAATACGTATTTACATTTCTCACGGTTTATTGTTGGGGAAAATGCCAGGCCCTTGTCCATACAAAACAAAAACACAAAACACTGTCAGAAAGCACATATTGCCATAAAAAATCTTAAGGGAACTGTGAGAGGCCGGCCTGGTATATGATAAACACTTATGTAAGTGGACACCCTGCACCAGTCCAGACAACCCTTATGGTGATTTAAGAGGTCTTAGACAACCTTAGAAAGACCTCTAAGCGGTAGCTGTGGAGAGCAGCCTTCAGGCTTAGCACAGAAGGAGTATAAAGCAGCTTGTTTTACCAGAATGCAATCTTATAGTATAGATTAAGTGAAAAGAAACACAACAAGTATTTATAAACATATGTATTTATTATATAATACTCTCTAGAATGTTCAAATATCTCCAACATGAAGATAAGCAAAATGCACACAATACTTTAGCAAAGAAACACAGTAAATAGCACAAAATACACAGTGGCCCCATAGAGGGACCAAACAATATACTAAGAAAGTGGTATAAGAACCACGACTCGAGTCAGTACAATGTCGAGAGTACGTAGAATCGCTGGGGACAACTACCAAGATAAGTAGATAGAGAACCCACGGAGAGCGTGTGCAGTGTGAGTACACGACCGCATGCTCTGTACAACTCTATGTGCAAGTCGCGGTTGGATGTTTAAAGATTAAGGACCCTTCCCAACGGACCCTGAAGAAACCCTTTGGAAGTTAGGAGGTTGGAGAGCCACCCCACCTATGGATACCCTAGTACCCACGTTACCTACACCAGGGACGCTGTGTTCATAGGGGTGAAGTGGTGCCGGAAACCGCTGTCATTTTCAATGGAGGACTACAAGAATGGGCCGCTGCTGGAAGGGGAGAAAGTGTCCGTGGAAATCCAAACATGGATTTTTGAAGAGGAGAACCTGAAAGCAGAGGGGACAGAGTCTATGTCACTCTGGAGTGACCAGGAGCCCTGGTCAGATGAATGCCCTCCGGTGTCTGGTGCTTCAGGTTAGATGAAGTAACCTTGACTCTGACGCTGCGAGGACCAGGTGACACTGAGGACAACCAGGACCTGGATACGAGCTGTCCCACAAAGGATGTTGCTGAGGGGTCGATGTGCGGCGGGAGCACCAACAATCCTTGGCAAAGGCCACCCATGCAGAAAGTCAAGAAGGTGCACGGTTGGGACCAGCAAGGTCCCAACTCACCACACACAGGGGAGCCAGGGCAGGCCTCAAGCAAGCAGGGGAGCCCACAGGAAACAAAGATGATCCTCAAATGGACCCATAGGCACTGGAGTCACGAGAGGACCTCGAGCAGCTCACCAAAAGGAGCAGGCCACGGTGCCCACGAGGTGATGTGGCTGAAGATCTTGGTACAAAACGTATCCGGAGGTTGGGGCTACTTGGAGCCCAATGCACTTGTTGCAAGGTTGCCAACAAGCATTTGCAACTGCAAGAGTACACAGTGCACAGGGGTTTGGTTATTGCAGCCCCACGAGGGATTTTGACCTTAAACTCGGTGAGAGGACAGCTCAGGCCTTGAGGGACGTAGAAAACTACCACCTGTGTTGTTGAACGCTTCAGAGTACGCAGGAACGTGGGATCACCAGACTGGTCAGCAGTGTTGCAGTGCCTGCGAATGTAGGGAAGTGATTCCTTTACTTCAAGGGAGATTCCTTCAAATGTCTTTGATGCTCCACAGGTCCTGCATGGATCCTGTATGGTGCACAGGCACAGACGATGCAGCAGGTTGAAAGGGCGACGAAGTCAGGTCGAAATGAAGTCCAGAGTGCCCAGACGGTAGAAGTGCAGTGGTTTCAGTTCTGAATCTTATCCCATGAAGAATCTAGGGACCTACACCCAGGTAAGACCTTAAGTACCCTAGGGAAAGGGTTGGGAAGATTCAGGGGACCCTCCCAGGGGAGGATCTGGACATGGGGAGGTTACTCCCATGTCCTTTGTCCAGTTTTGCCCCAGAGCGGGAGCCAATGGCTCCCAGAACTGGTTTGAACTGGACTATACACAAGGACACCAAATGTGTCCCTTTTGCAGACTTTCAGGTGCTGGCAAGTGTACCCACACAGTCCCAATACACTAGATCCTGTCTGGGAGGGGGTCACAACTCCCGGTTACAGGATGCCTATTGTTCCACCTTCCTCTGCTCAAGATTGGATCAGCAGCAGGAGGGCAGACATGTGTCTCTGCTCGCCAGCAATCATTTTGTGCTGTCCGGGGCTAGACGGTTGGCACCGGGAAAACTAAGAGCCTAACGGACGGCTCTGCCAGGGCTTGGAATCATACCTCCCACACCGTGGGTACGATTCCAACATGTTTTATATCAAACACGATGGGGTTCGTTGCAGCCAGTTTTGAGATGGGCGTTAATAAACGATGCCCCTCTATCTAGTATATGGCCGCTTCACTGACAACCCGGGAGAATGCACCCTGTAGGCTCCAGGGGTGTATTGCTCATGCAGGGCAAGAGCTCAAGGGGCACCCTTTCACTTAGAACCAAGCACCCTGCCTTCAGGATTGCAAATTGCATATCTTTAGTAAGTGGTGCATGTACCAGCTTAAACAGGATGCAATGACAGGGTTGTAGATCCATTTTGAATAGTCTCTCATGGGTTGCACAATTCATGCTTCAGCCCATGGGAGACCTCTGGGGTACCTATGCCATGGGTACCTTAGTACCATATACTAGGGCCTTATGAGGGTACCCCAGTATCCGATCTGGGATGTACCTAAGTACTCAGCACAACAGTTTAGGGAGAAAGCAGGTAGACAGGGGGCGATGATTAGCAGGATCCAAGTTAGACAAGTCAAAACACAGGTTAGAACCAGGCAAAAAGTGGGAGTAACCATGCAAAAGGATCCTACCTTCCTACAGGAGCTACTTTGTATGATTATGTATTCCTTGTGAAAGGGAAAAATACTTGAAAAAAGCGGCTGACCCACTGCCCATATTTATGTGACTAACCCTTTTTTTTTTTTTATTGACATTTAATACCAATGAAAAAACATACAAAGCCAACATGTAGGCAACTTACAGGCTGTGGCGCAACAGCATTCTTCATCCATTATGAACAGTACATACATGTAACTTTAGATCTCAGTAATGACAGTGCAAGCGTGCAGTTATAATTAGTCAGTCGGGTAGGTTTGTAAGTACTGCACCAGGTATTGCCAGTAGTCTCTGGGCCGAGATCCCATCGGCAGCTCCTCCTCATAAGTTTGTAACGTTTCTTTACAATATGTCAGGTCTTGGATCCATTGCTGAATCCGAGGTGCCCTCCTTCCTTCCCAGCACAATGATACCCTTCTCTTTGCCAGGAGCAACGCCACCACACAGAATTTTCGCTTGGTCGCCCTTATCCCCGGGAGCAGTCCTAGCAGACACGTTCTAATGTCACATGTAATAGTAGCGCCCACCATTGTCCCCACCATCCGCGTCACTTTTACCCAGTACCCAGCCACCTCGCTGCAATACCATGCCAAATGTGTGAAATCTGCGCCTTCCATCCCGCAGCGACAGCATTTAGAGTCGGCCCGCAGACCATACTTGTAAAGTTGTGCTGGAGTATAATATGTGCGATGGAGGTATTTATAATGAATCATTCGCAGGCCCCCATTAGGTGTCAGCATACTAGTGAGGGAGCAAGCAGTAGTCCACTCCTCCTCCGTAAGTGGATCTTCCAAGTCACCACTCCATTTACCCATTGCCTTATATGTATTGCCCGCTATATCCTCTTGCAGTGAAATATACAGTCGCGAAACCAGGAGTCCAGCCACGGCATTCGTGATCAGTAGTTGCAGCGTAGCCATCGACGGCGGCACCGCAGGATGTGTCGGGTATAACGCTTTCAGCGCCCCCCGCAGTCGGTGATATGTGAATTGGAATAGCAGCGTCTGATTACTTATAAAGGTCAGGTCTGCAAGTGACCTGAAAGCCCCATCCTCATAGAGATCACCCATAGTGACAAATCCCACCTGCCGAAGCAGCCCCATGCCCATTTCCTCCTGGGCAACCGACAGCTCCGGGTGATATTGTATCGGCAATGCCGGCGCATAAAGCGGCAATTTACCCGCCTTCCTGCCCATAATCCTCCAAGCCTTGTTAGTAGTGTCTATAGTATTTATATCGCGATTATGCAGCGGGGGCCTCTTGTGGGTCAGAATAGCCCGCAAGGGAATTGGGTGCGCGTCGCCCTCCTCTATCGCTGCATGCGTTAGAAATGGGATTGGGTGATACCAAACATGAGCATGCTGAGCCTGAGCACATAAGTAATAAAGGAAAAAGTCGGGAACCTTAAACCCCCCCTGGGAGTATGGCAGCGTGAGAGCACGCATTCCTATCCTGGCTTGTCTACCCGCCCATATTAAACGAAGAGCGAGGGTGGAGATCCGACGGAACACCTCGAGTGGGGGTTGGATCGGAATGTTATTAAATAAATACAATAATTTTGGTAGGATGACCATCTTAACCACGGCTAGGCGGTCCGCCAAGGACAGCGGCAGATGAATCCATCGCTCTACCTTGTCCTCTAGTGCCCCAATTGCTCTTCCGTAGTTCGTACGAATTACGACTTCCGGATCCCGATGATACCAGATACCTAAGTATCGAACCGGATCTGATTGCGACTCCAAGGGGTAGTCCAGAGCGCAGGGGCTCGTGGTGTCCGTGAGCGGCACGATCAGGGACTTAGACCAGTTGATTTTGAGGCCCGAGTGCTGTCCGAATCGGATATACTCCCTTAGCAGAGGGTTCAAATGTAGCTCAGGGTCGCGTACATACAGCAACATGTCGTCAGCATACAACGATATGTGCAGTGGTCTTTGTGGGAACTGTAGTGCTGAATAGTGATGCTTTTGTCTTATCTTACAGGCTAGGGGTTCCAATGCTAATCCAAAGAGCAGGGGCGATAACGGGCATCCCTGCCTCGTCCCTCGTGCTATACTTATTGGGTCAGAAATGTAGTTGTTAACCCTAATACAGGCAGTGGGCACCGTGTACAACAATTGTATCCCCTGCATGAAAACCAAAGGGAATCCCATGCGCTGCAGTATCGCTTGCAAATAGGGCCATTCAATAGAATCGAAAGCTTTTGCTGCATCAAGCAGCACAGTGGCCGCCTTGGTGGTGGGAGTTAAATAGTGTGACAAAGCGAAGAGCGTCCTGGTATTATGAACTGTGGACCTGGATGGGATAAACCCCGATTGGTCCGGCAATACCAGGTTGGTCATTAGCGGCTGTATCCTCATGGCCAGAAGCTTAGCTAGTATTTTGATTATCAACGTTTATTAAGGATAATGGCCGATATGAATCACAGCATTCCGGGTCTTTATCCGGTTTCAGTAGGGTTATGATCATCGCTTCTCGCAATGACGGTGGTAGTCGCTGTCGTTCATGGGCTTCACCGTACATGTCCACCAAATGTGGTGCTAATTGATCCACGAATGTCTTATAGAACTCACATGTGAAACCGTCCGGGCCCGGCGCTTTTCCGTTAGGAAGGGATTTAATGACTTCGGTCACCTCTTCCTCAGTTATAGGTGCAGACAGGCATTCTCTCTGCGCATCCGATAGCCATGCAATCGCGACATCCGCCAGATATTCCAGTATCTCTTCCGGCGGTGCCGTAGACTGTGATGCATAGAGAGCTTCATAGGTGCTCATGAACTCTGTCAAGATGCCAGGCATATCAAACCGCAGCTCGCCCTTGCCATCTCTCACCTCCCTAACTACCTGTGGACGCCGGCCTGAGCATATTTTCGCTGCCAGACTTTTGCTCGGTCTGCCACTTTCACCATAGCGTCGCGCCTCTTGCCGCCTGCCAACATGTTTGAGTTCGTCGTCTGCATAAGTTTGATATTCCGTGAGGACAGTTCGAATTTCACCCAGAAGCTTCAGTTCGCGTGTACGTTCATATTCACGTTCTAGAGCCCTTAATTTACCCTCCCGAATCGTAAGTTGCTGCCGGATATCTTTAAGGATACCAGCGGTTGTACCTATGCAAACACCCCGAATAGTCGCTTTAAATGCTTCCCACAAGAGGCCCTTATCGTCCATGGAGGGGGCATTGATATCGAAATACTCCTCAATGGCTTGGGTCAATGCTTCCTTATACCTTGGATCAAGCAGTGCTCTGGCATTAAACCTCCAACTATAGGGCGGCGGTGTGTAGTGCGGTATCACCAGTGACAGCATCACCGGATTGTGGTCCGATAATGTCCTGGGGAGGTGCTTTACGGCGTCCACCCAATGTACCATCTCCTCAGAGCCCAGCCAATAGTCAATGCGTGACCAACTGCCATGTGCAGCCGAAACATGCGTTGCTTCCGAGCAGGATGGGTTCCTGGTACGCCAGATATCCAACAGTCGCCTGCCTATCATTATGTCTCTCACTTTGCCCACCGCCTTTCTATGCGGCTCTCGTGTGGTACCTGATCTATCCAGTGTGTCATGTAATGCGAGATTGAAATCCCCTCCCCATAGTACCGGCATGTCAGGCAACTCACTGAGCGTGCGCCAAATCTTGTGATAAAAATCAGGGTCATCTACATTTGGACCGTACGTATTTAATATGGCAAGTCGCTGTCCCCGCACTGTTCCCGTGACGAGAACCGATCTCCCACTGTCATCCGTAAGTGTGGTATCTATAGTAAAGTGTACTCCCCTTTTTACCAATATAATAACCCCCCTAGCGTACGAAGAGTACGAGGAACCATGTGTGGTCTCCGCCCATCGACCCCCCAACTGTGACTTAGACGCGGGTGCAAGGTGCGTTTCCTGCAGTAGGGCAACATCTATCCCATGTCTGTCAAGATATGCAAAGATTTGCCTAATTTTTTTAGGATTGTTGAGCCCTCGGACATTCCACGTTAATAAATTCAATGGCTTAGATCGTGTCGTCATATCCATCCCTATTTAACTTAAGCCCCTTTAGATTTAGCCTGTTGAGAAGTTGCACCCATGCACCGAGACTCAGACAGCAGTATAGTTACATTTGTCCAAACATTATTATTGGATTCAGCAAACAATCAAGCCTGTAAAAAAACAAGAAAACCCAACCCCCTTGCAGCCTCCCACCACCCACTTCAGCATCCCAACCATGCCAAAGCCATACCCAAATATCAATTATTTATTTATTTATTTATTATTTATTTGAAAGTTTTATATAGCGCGGACAAGACTCTTGTGAGTATCAGAGCGCTTTACAAGCAGGAAGGAGGCAAAGTACAATATACATAGACAACAGACAGTTAGACAAAATCACAATGAATAGATATAGAGTTCAAGTGAATTTAGCCATGAGGATAGCTTTCACTTCTTTTTTGAAGGAAGAGGTGGAGGGGTTCATTCTTGTTTCACTGGGCAAAGCGTTCCATATCTTCGGAGCCATACCTGAGAAGGTACGGTTATAGGTTTTTTTACTTGGCAAAACGTTGAGGTTGAAGGAGAAGAGTTTTGGCACTCCTAGAGGCTCTGTTGCCCGCAGAGAGAACTAGTTTCTGTGCAAGGTATTGTGGAGTTTTGTGGTAGAGGGCCTTGTGTGTCATGCAGGCAATTTTTAGGTGAATTCTGGCTTCAAATGGAAGCCAGTCGATGGCTCTCAAGTCAGGTGAGATGTGAGCGTTTCTTTTAGAGCCTGTGATGAGTCTCGCAGCTGCATTGAGCGTGGCTCTTAATGGTGCTATTGAGGATCTTGGGAGGCCGCATAGCGTAACTGCTCCATACTCTACTCGGGGGATTACTAGGGCTTGAACTGCTTGTTTGAAATCAAGTGCAGGCAGAAAGGGTTACAGTTTTCTCAGGGTCTTTAGTTGGAAGTTCGCTCCCTTAGTTGCGGAGCTAATGTGTTTCTGCATCTTTAAGTTGCTGTCTAGCATTATTCCCAGAGATTTCGCTGAGTCGACTATGTGCGTGTGTCCATTTAGGGCTGTTAGGTGTTTCATCCAGTCCCGGATAGTGGGGATTTTGTTGGGGGGGGCGATTAACAGGAATTCCGTTTTGAGAGAGTTAAGTTTCAGATGGTTTTCTGCCAGCCATGTTTGGGTTTTTTGAAGTGTGGTGTTGAGCGATTTGATGTCCTCTAGTGAGTGTATCTTGATGTATATTTGTGTGTCGTCTGCGTACATGTGGAAGTGAATCTTGGTGAGGCGTAGAAGATCTGTGAGAGGTTCCATGAAGAGGTTGAATAAGGTGGGTGAGAGAGAGGAGCCTTGAGGTACTCCTAATGTGACTGGCATAGGGTTGGATAGGGATTGGTTGATCTTGAATCTTTGGGATCTGTTTTGGAGGAAGGATGTGAACCAGTTCAGAACCTTTCCAGAGATACCCATTCTGTGTTTTAAGAGGTCAAGTAGGTTGTCGTGTTTGACAGTGTCAAAAGCTGATGACAGGTCGAGTAGGATTAGAAGACAGGCTTCATTCTGGTCTAGGATTTTAACCGCGTCGTCTACAACATGAGCCATGGTTGATTCGGTGCTGTGACCTGCTCTGAAGCCAGATTGAAATTGGTTCAGCAAGTTGTATCGATCGATGTGACTGTTCAGTTGTACGTTAACACATTTTTCCAGTAGTTTGGCTAACATAGGTATATTAGATATCGGACGGTAGTTGTTGGGGTCCGAGGGGTCCGCCGTGGTTTTCTTAAGGATAGGTGAGACCTAACCGATTTTCAGGATGTCAGGGATGGAGCCTTGAAGGAGGGAAGTGTTAATGATCTTAGTCCAACTGGGTAGTAGGAGAGGGATGAAGTCTTTAAGGTAGTTCGCAGGGAGCGGGTCCGTGAAGTGATTGGAGGGCTTCAGAGTGTTGAGTGTTTTTAATATGGAGTCTTCAGAGTAAGTGTCAAAATGGAGCCAGTTTGCATTGTTTTTGAGTTTAAATAATGGGCGGATATTAGTTAAATCACCATCCAGGGGGGTTGAGGGGCTCTTAGTCAGGTCCGATAAGGATTTCAGATCCTTGACTAAGTCTGATTTCATGGATTCTGTCTTGGCTGTGAAGAAGGAGGCAAACTCCTCACAATTGGGTGGGGAGAGTGGGCTGGTGTTGAGGGCATTAGGTAGGCTTTTAGTTTGTGATTTGATAAGGTCGAATAGCTTTTTGGGGCGGTTCTTGGCCAGGTCTATTTGAGTTCTGAAGAAATCGTTTTTTGATTTTTTGATCTTTCTAAAATAGGCATTTCTGGCTGTTCTCAGAGTTTGGAGGAGGTCCGTTGAGGGATTATCTCTCCATCGGCGTTCAATTAATCTGAGCGAGCGTCTGTCGTCATTTAGCCTCCCAACGTACCATGGTTTGGAATCTTTAGACGATGTTCTTTTCAATTGTAATGGGGCCATTTTGTCAAGCAGGGTGTTCATGGAGTGAAAGTAGTGATTTGTCAGTCCTTGGACATCATTCATGTCTTCCGGGGGACGGAGGGGGTTTGCGTTATCTAAGGATGAGAGGTCAGATCCGATGTTTTTCAAGTTTCTTTTCCAAATCTTAGTTCTTAGGGGTTGTGTCGAGAGTCGTTTAAAAGATTCAAGGATTTGGAAAGTAATGATATGATGGTCAGACCAGTCGCATGGGAGTATCGAGTCTAGCTGAGTGGAATCAGCTTTGGAGATAAATAGGTCGAGCGTTGCTCCTTTGTCATGTGTAGGGCTGTTGCAGATTTGAGTGAGATTGAGGTCTGTGAGGAAGCCTTTGAGACTGTTAACCGCAGGGTCGTTCTGGTCGTCCCAATGAAGGTTAAAGTCCCCTAAGAAAATGTGTTTAACCGGTTGACTGTCATTAGAGGCTAAGATGTCCATGAAGTGCTCTATGAAGTTGAGGTTATCTCCCGGAGGATGCGGAGGATGGTAGAAGGTGTGGAGAGAACCGATTTGTTTGTTGTTGTTGGCGATGTTTAAGCATAGGTATTCACAGGATGGTGTAGCCGGGGCAAAGGAGTTGGTCACAGTTAGGTTGGTCTGGTGTATGCAGGCTATTCCACCGCCTGGCCTCTCAGTTCTGTGGAGTCTGGAGATATCATAGTTAGGAGGTAACAATATGTCCAGTATGGGAGTAGAAGTATCCTTTAGCCATGTTTCTGTTAAGATCAAAATGTCAGGTTCGTTCATGATGAGTAAGTCGGCAATATCAGCTGCGTGTCTGGAGGCGGACCTGCAGTTGAGGAGTATGCATCTTAGACGTGGCTGGATGCTTACAGTGGTAGGTTCAACTGTGATGGGGATTCTAGTGAGGTTATTTTCAACACTGCCTCTGTAGTTGATTCTCGGTGCTCTGTGTGTGTTGATCGGGATGGCATGAATTCGGGAGTCGGATTGCGGGCTCACTGGAGGTCCCGTGTCGAGAGAGGGGTGAGCTGTATCGTAGGATTGGAGGAGGGCTATTATGTCTAAGTCAGATAGGGGGTTTAACCCTCTGACCGGGCGGGATGAGGCGTTAGGGAGTGGGATTGTGCTCCAGCGTGGAGATCCATGTGTTAGGGAGTTTGCATGGGGATGTTGGTTTTGGTAGAGGGTCTTAGGGTGTGGGGACGGGCTGTATTTTTGTTTAGTACAAGTGGATTTAGGTTGGTGAAGGATAAGGTTTTGAAGGGCTCCTCAGTCTGATTTGATTTGCTGAAGGGTTGATAGTATCAGGTCAAGTCTCGTATCAGGCAGGATGGAATCGTTAATGGATGGGTGGACCAAGGGAGTGACTTGTGGGGTAGTTTCATTGGATATGGTTGTGTCAGGAACCGTGGGGGTAAGTGAATTGTTTGTGAGTCTCGGGGAGGAGCTGTAAGAGGAAGTAGAGCAGGGGGGGTGAGATAAGGAGGGCCCGGTGATAGGTTCAGGTGGTAAAGGGGGTGAGGGGGGGAGGTCATCCTAGGGTTTAAGTGGGTGGTAATGGGGCTGGTAAGTTGTTGAGAGGACCCGGGAGAGGAGGGGAGGGGGGTGGGTGCAATAAGGGGGGTGGTGGGAGAGGGTAGTGAGGTGTCAGTGCTGGGGTCCGAAAGGGTAGTGTTGGGGTTGTTGCAATGAGGGGAGGTGTTGGGGGTAGTGGAGAGGGGGCAAGGGGGGTGTGAAGGTGCAGGGTGAGGTGGGATGGGGAGTGAATTGGCGATGTTAAGAAGTGATGTGGCGGTGAGGTGGTAAGTGTCGTTAGGTGGGTTGTCTTCGGGGTCTGACGATGAAGTTGTGGAGGGAAGGGTCATCAGGGAGTACTGATTAATATCATACGAAGGATGAGAGTTGTCTGGGACCAGGTGAGTTGCGGGGGGGGGAGGGCCAGAGTGACTCTGTCCTTAATGAGCGGAAAGATATGATCGATCAGATTAAGGTTGTGGTTGGAGGATTGGATCAGGATGATACCATTATGATATATAGTGACTGTGGCAGCAGCGTTAAAGAATGAAGAGGGAAGGATAGAGAGGGTGATGCCGTGAGCTGTTTTCTTAGAGTTAGATACCTTAAAAAGGGCGATAAAGGCATTCCTCCATTGAGCTCTCCTTTTCGTGTAGAATATGATATCGTTCTTAATGAGCCCTTTGTTCATACAGTAATAGGGGTCAGAGATGGGGATTTCAGCGTAGGGGGTCCACCGAGTGCACCCAACTCCATCCACCGAAATGGATGTGGTCAAGCTTAAGGATATATCGCAGACCCACCCCAGCCCGCAAGCCCAATATGCCATCTAACCACGTGCCAATTCCCCGCAGATCTCTATCTCCCACTTCGTAGCTCATAGGTAGCGGAGACCTTCCCACCAATCCCAAAGTATAGCACCAGTGGGAGCCATCCCGTGCCCTGCCCAGCAGTCCGTGTCCGCCAATGTTTTACATGCCTCGCAGTCTCGTATCGGTTGGGCCACCACGAGCCCCCACCATATCGCCCCACAGTAGCAGGCATAGTCAGGTCTTACCAGCTTGTGACGTCTCATTTTCAAGGCCAAGCACACCGACGATTCCAGCTAGTCCTGGCCTTTGTCTTGCTCCGTCCGCCGCAGCTCCTTGCGCTTAGCTAGAAATTTCTTAAGGAAGTCCTGCGCTGCTTTTGGCGTCTGTAAAATGGTGGAGCGACCCTCATGTACCACTCTCAGCTGCGCGGGATACAACATTGCGTATTCAATTTTTAGTTCTCGCAGTTTCTCCTTGACTGTGCTGAATTCTCTCCATGCCAGTTGCACCGACATGGTGAAGTCCGGGTAGAACTCCAAAGCGTTCCCCTGATAGTTGATCTGCTTTTTCTCCCGTGCCATCCTCAAGATCGTATCGCGGTCTCTATAATTGAGAAGACGGGCAAGTATTGGCCGTGGTGTGGCCCCTGGTTTCGGTCGCGGGGCAAGAGATCTGTGGGCACGTTCAACCACGAACAGTGTGGATAGGCTCTCAGCGCCCAAAACATTGCGGAGTAGTTCCTCAACGTAGATCTCCATGCGACCCGTGTTCGTTGATTCTGGAACCCCGCAATGCGCACGTTATTGCGTCTGGACCTCGCTTCCAAATCCTCCGCCTTGGTTTTAATAACGTCCAGCAGCCGCTCCATCTCCGTGCATTTTCTGGTCGTGCCATGCGACTCATCCTCCACAGCCGCAATGCGAGTTTCCGCCTCGACCAGGCGTTCCCCGTGCTTGTCTAACTTGGCCGCCAGGTTGTCCACCCGCAGCGTGATCGTGTCCAGCTTGCCATTGATGTCTTGCAGGCTTCTCTGTATGGCCTGCAGAACCCCCTCCATGCCCGCTGGTCGCTTTCTTCGCCTCAAATTGAAGCTTGGTCTGCATCCTATCCGTTTTTCCCATGTTGCCGCTAAGTGAGCCCTCGACCTTCACGGCAATCTCTTCCACGGGATAATCCAGTACCTGGATCAGGGAACGCAGGTCACTGCTTCAAACGCAACCGCCAGCTCAGCACAGCACCTCCGCCTGTTCCCCGTCCCCGGGCTGTTTCGTGACGGAGGGTCGGCCCGCAGCAAAGCAGTCTCACCGCACACCACACAACGCACACGTCCTGCCGAGGGGCGATCAGGCACTTCGGCCGCGGTCACAACGCGGGGTCAGATCGCGAATAGTGAGGCTGCCAGCGTTTCATCAGTGGTCATGCGCCCCGAAGTGCTTCTTCTCCTCCAGCCAGTGCAAGGCAGCACATCGGATCCACACCAGGCACACTCTCGTATTCGCCTCAGGAAGTCACATCCAGCCATCTGCTTCGGCCTGGACACAACTCCGTCTATTACCGCTATCGTCTGTTGGGGAGGCAGTCAATCACAGCCCTACAAGAGCCCGCGGAGCTATTCCAGAGGACCGGGGCGCTGCAGTCTCCCACACGCTGTGTTCTCACGTGCAGGCGCAGACAGACCGGTGCTACACGCTGTGGCACACCATGCAGCCGTCTCTCAAGGGTGCTTCCTTATTCTGCCCCAACGAACACAACCTCGTCGGCCAGCTGCTGCTCATCTGCACGTTACTGGTTTCACCTCCGGGCCGCCGTGCGCGCGCTCACCCACGCTTCCACAGTCCGCGATTTCAGCGTTATTCTCGCCACCATGCAGAACGGCATCCCCGCAGCACCCCCAGTGCAGTCACCGTTACCAACGATTCCCAGGGGAGTCGCGTGCTGCTCAGGCCGCCACCCACATCATCGGCGCCATTTCATCGCCGTCTCCGCTCTGGCACACAACGCTAGTTCCCAGGCGCCGCCATCTTGTACGCTCCGTTGCGTGTCCCAGAGAGGGAGACGAAGTTCGTTGTTTTTGAAGCGCAGCAGTCCTTTCGGTGCCTCCGTTCACTTACATGTTATGGCCGGGTGTTTCCGATCACCATTTCTGCCGCTTGCGGGCCGCCTCGAGTCCGCTGTAAGCACCTAATACGGCGTTTTCTGCTTGACCGGCGGAGCCGTCTTAGAAGGCGGCCATATCGCCGTGCGCCCTCTAGCGCCCCCTTATGTGACTAACCCTTGAAATAATTAGGAGTGTTTGCTAGGTCTTTCCAGGTCTGCACATCATTGTTGTAGGCTGATGTAGAAGTGAGTTTAAGGTTCTTAACTGTTTTGTTCAGCAAAATGTCTCACATTTGTGGTACATGTTTTGAGCCAGTTTACAACGCTAGCTCTTTTATAGTAGTGTGGATATGTGGCTTTCCCCACAGAGTTTATTCTTATATGTGGTTGTCACTGTAATGAGTCTCATCTTGGCTTCTGGCTATGTCTTACCCTGGTTGGAACCTATCAAAATGCAGCATGTACGTATTGGGCAGCTAATTAATTTTAGAATACTGCACATTTTTATTTGTGTTTTAGTGACTTGCTTGTCTTACTAAGGGTCAACAGTGCTAGCTTATGTGTGAATGCATCTAAGGCAGCAGATACACTAAGAGGAGTGAGCAGTGTCTCAGCAGTCATCAGCAATTCATAGCATATAATTCTGGATGTGTAGTAGTGCTGTCTCTAACTTTGTACTGACTTAAAAGGTTGACAGGATATAATCATAATACATTTCTGCTCAATTTCCTGTCCCTTTGCACTTTGTATAATTGTCATATGCAGTAATGAATAGTGTTCTAGGAGAAAACATCCTACTAAGGGGCCGATTCCGATTTCGGTCGGAAGGGCACCGAATCGGGTTCGGCTGGAAAAACTACGAGCCGTACGTGTGTTTTCCAGCCGACTCGTACAGCTGTGCGAGCGAGCAAGTACGATGCGAGCTACATGAAATTTACCGACCGAGTCATTTCCGGGTCCGAACCACTCCGTACATCCTGGTCGGAAGCTAACCGTGGCATGCAATGAATGCGATTTACAACCGAGCCAGTACGATGCACGCGTCGGACAGCCTGTGCGAGCCGGAGTGTCCGGCTCGCAAAAGCTCCCGGAGTCGGACTTTGGGGGTCCGCGTCGCACCCCCTGACACCCACAGCCCTACGACTCGGACACAGGAGGAGACCTATGGGTCTCCCCAACACAGGCATGTATGGTGCGGGTGGCACCGGCGTGTACCCACTGTAGGGGACGCACTTGTTCGAGACGTACCCATTCAGTCAATGGGAGCCCATGTACACGTCGTACAACCGGCTCCCATTGACTTCTATGGGAGTCCGACCAAACTGAGTCTGACAGCATACGTGCGCATCGTACTCGCTCGGTCGGACTGTAGGGGTCCGGCTCGGTCGGAAAACACTCCGGATCCGACTTGGTCGGAGTGCTTTCCGACCCGGATTGGAATCAGCCCCTAGATTGTACAACCTGGCATTCAGAACCACGTTTGCATATATTTGTCATCTTTACTTGTCTGAAATGATGTTCCACATTTCTGAAACATATGAGTAAAAAAAACGTACTTACTAGAACGTTGAGTTCATAGTACCACTTATCACCACCAAAAGTAAAATTGTTTCACCAAAATTACTAAGTCCCAATTCATGGACAAAATCCACATACTGCTGGGTAACATCAACCTACATAGTAATTTTTCAACAATCATAGGTTTAGGTCCAGTGATAGAAACAGAGCAGGGGTAGACATGTGACCACTTGATTTGTGGTGAACATTCACAACGTCACAAACTAAACAGCAATCACAAGCATTTCCATTCGCAATCACACTCTTATTGCACACTAGATGTTACTTCTTAAGTAAGGTAGAATTGAGTTTGAAAATTCCTATAGCCTATAGGAAATGGGTTCCACTAGATTTTTCGATTTTTGAGTACCCTACCTGATTTTGGACTTTTATTGTGAGTTAGTCTCACTAACAGAGGCTCACAGACAATAAATCCTGTCGAAATGAACTGAGAGTGCTAATTTCCTCTGTCCTCCTTTTAGGAGAAGGCCGTTGCTGTGCAGCATGGGTAAGAGGCTCTGCCCTAGTTACACATTAACCCATGAGCACACACGTGTGTACATGTGTACGGGCTGAGCAGGTAAGACTGCCATTTAGCTCAGATCGAGGTTTTGGTGGAAAGGGATCAAGCAGCTGTGTCAGTTCGGAGCTGGGCTGAAGCTCTAAGGAAAGATCTTTCCATAGACCACTTAATCTTGTCATCTTTAAAGGTCAGTAAGGGGGTTTACACAGCCCTTAGGCTACCCTTTGAAGCTCAGGAAGTCCTGAATACAAGCCCCAGGCCATCCTGCTTAGGTGAGGAACACCCTTTCCTGCACCCAAGTCCCCTTTTTGTACACTGTCTAGAATACGCACCACACCACAGGAGAGCCTTAAACAGTCATGTGATACTGGATGCTGACAGAAAGGCACATTTAGTTTAGGCAGAAAAATGCCCACTTTCTCAAAGTCAAAAAAACAACAACAATTGCCAGTACTGATGTAGCTTTGCACAAGAGAGTAGACAAGGGGCGTGTGAAAACCAATCAATATGACCCCAGACTGATTATTTCAACCATTTTTAATTAGGCATTTATTTTATCAATTTTATCTACTTTTTAGTTCAATAACAAATGACTCAATAGTTACAAATGAATAGTCAAACAAAATGGCACCAAGATTCCTACAAAAAAGGATGACTGGACACCAGTGAAAACTTCCATTACCATACTACCACACATACTTCCACCCACTGCAATACATGCATTCAATGTGACAAAGACAAGGACAAACATATACAAATAATAAATACTGGAGCTTGCCCACGACTGTGCCCCCAAAAGAATTAGGACTGATCTCAACAAGAATATTTTGGGCAAGCCCACACAGTGTAGAGCGTTAAACAATTTTGCTGCAACCCCTACCAACAACTGGAAGAAAATGTACAAATTCACAAATAGATTATCAACGGGGGAGCAGGGATAGACTCTTTAATACACTTGTTTGGAGTAACAAAAAAGGTTGACGCGTTTCAAACCCGCTCTTGTGGGGGAGGTTCTCTTCAGGACCGAAAACAACAGGTGGTTCCTTTTTTAGGAAGAGGACAACAGAAACCGTGGGGAAGAAACAGGTATTTCAACCAACCGTGAGAAATGACAACGAGGAGACAATACTACAAAAGTTAGTTCCGTCTCCCATTTACAATTTATCGTCACGTATCCTGACTAAGGCTGAAGAAAGTGTGCTCAAAAACGGATTGTCTTTTGTACCTTCTAAAAGAACAGATTTTGTTAAGATGAAGTCTGAAGTAATTGAATTCTGTCGAAAAATCCGTTTAAAGACCTTTTTTGCAGAGAATATCAGTCCTAACACCACAGAAGTGACAGGATTTAGGAATAGATAAATTTTCTGCCTACCGTCCAGTAAAACACCAAAGGAAATTCTGACATTTAAGAGAACGGTCACTCCGCAATTTCTAATATGGAGAGGAAGAAGAAGTACGTGAAACATAATATTTCAAAATTACAGCGAGAGGCTTTCATAAATTTAAACAAGCATTTGCAATGCAATAGGTCTCGCATTAGGAAAGGTTGAGCTATTGGTATTGTAAATGCCAAATTTTGTATATATGTGTTGGTTTTGAAAATAGCTAAATTAATAGCTTTGTCATTTACAATTCCAGTCAGTGTAACTTTCGCAAATGTGACACCCATAGCATTTGTAAGGCAATATGTGTTGTATTTACGTGACTTAGATGTATTGATATTACAAATAACAATGGCTTTTAATTTTTTTAAATAATTAATACCTAAATAAAAGTTATTGTAATTTATAATGGCAATAGCTTAAACTTTTGTAAATAACTTTTGTGAAGATTATGTTTAGTGTATTTTATTGTGACGAAAATCCAAGTACAGAAGTAAAATATTAACATCTTTTTGTGACATTTGTAATAAAGCTTGAAACATTGAGAGAACATATTTGAACCAGTTGTTGAATGGTTGCACAGATTGATGCTGTGGTGGCGCTGAGTGATGTTGTGGTGGCGACGAGTGATGCTGTGGTGTTCAGTGATGCTGTGGTAGCGCATAGGGGGGTGAGGGGGTGTGCAGGTCGGTGAGCTGAATGCGTGTGCCAGTAGAAGGAGAGCGCGGTGCGTGCGCGCCACAGCATTTCCAGACCGCAACCTCCATGTGAAATTTGTTGATTTGTTAAATAAAATTACACAAAAAATAAGCACGAAAATACATAGCACAGACAAACATTGACCGAAAACCCAAAAAATGCTAAAAATGCATTTTGAAAACATTTTGTTCCTGTAACGTTTGTGACTTTTTTTTAAAGTGAAAATGCACCTACTGACATCGTACAAAATAGGGGGCAGTGTGTAAGAGGGTAGTGTGTGAGGGGGCATTGTATGAGGGCAAAGTGTGAGTGTGTAAGGGTGCGGGCTGTGTGTGTGTGTGCGGGGTGTAAGGGTGCAGTGTGTGTGGCCTAAAGTAGTGTAAGTGGGTAATGTGTGAGGGTGCAGAGTGTATAGATACAGTGTGTCAGTGGGGCAGTGTGAGGGGTGCAGAGTGTGAGGGGGTGCAGAGTGTGAGGGGGGTGCAGAGTGTGAGGGGGGTGCAGAGTGTGAGGGGGTGCAGAGTGTGAGGGGGTGCAGAGTGTGAGGGGTGGTGCAGTGTGTGAGCTGGCAGTTTGTGGAGTGTAATGTGTGTAGGGCAGTCTGTGAGGTGGCAGTTTGTGGTGGCTAATGTGTGTAGGGCATTGTGTGAGGTGGCATTTTGTGGGGTCTAATGTGTGTAGGGTCAGTGTGAGTGGTCTGTGTGGAGGGGTAAGTGTGAGTGGTCTGTGTGGAGGGGTAAGTGCGAGTGGTCTGTGTGGAGGGGTAAGTGTGAGTGGTATGTGTGAGGGGGGCAGTGTTTGCAGAGTGCAGGGTGTGAGGGGGGTGCAGAGTGTGAGGGGGCAGTGTGTGTGGTCTGTGTGAGAGGAGGGAAGTGTGTGTGGTCTGCATGAGAGGGGGCAGTGTGTGGGCTGTGTGCGAGGGGGGCAGTGGGTGTGGTCTGTGTGCGAGGGGCCAGTGTATGTGAAGGACCAGTTGCAGGCGACTTGCGAGGGCAGACCTCAAGACACAGAGAGGTGCAACAGAATAAAAGTGCTGTTAGTGGAGAGAGTGAATGTAAGCAGGAAAGCAAAGAATGAAAGTCATACAAAAGCATACGTGTTTGGGTGCGTAAAGTAAAATAATGAAACACACATTCAAAAGTAACTAAATGTAAGAGATGAATGCAAAGCACAGAGGCAGGAGGTCAAGTAGTAAGTCACACAGAGCCGAGTTTCCGGATAAGTTGTGAGAAAGAGAAGGCGGGGCGGAACTACTCGGAAGGGGAGAGACGCTTGGGTGGAGAGGAGCCTGTGAGAACGCACTGCGGAGATCAAAGAAAAGGTTTGTGACCATATGGAGAGTGAGGGGGTGTGCAGCCTGGTGAGCTGAATGCGTGTGGAAACAGAGGGAGAGCGCGGCATGTGCGCGCCACAACATTTTCAGACTGCAACGTCCACGTGAACTTTGTTAATTTGTTAAATAAAGTTAAACAATAATTCTAATTTAAGCACAAAACACCTAGCACCAATTGACATTAACCGACGAAAAGAACCAAAAATCTACTGATGCGTTTTAGAAACACTTTGATCCTGTAACGTTTTTGTTTCTGTTAAAATTTAGAAAAGGCACCTACTGACATAGTATGAACTAGGCACTGTGTAAGAGGGCAGTGTGTGAGGGGGAATTGTATGAGGGCACAGTGTGAGTGTGTAAGGGTGCAGGCTGTGTGTGTGTGCGGGGTGTAAGGGTGCAGTGTGTGTGACCGAAAGTACTGTGAGTGGGTAATGTGTGAGAGCAGTGTATGTGGGGGCAGTGTGTCAAGGGGTCAGTGTGTGAGGAGGGGTCAGTGTGTGTGGTTTGTGTGAGAGGGGGGCAGTGGGTGTAGTCTGTGTGAGAGGGGGCAGTGTGTGTAGTCTGTGTGGGGGGGCAGTGTGTGGTCTGTGTGAGGGGGCAGTGTGAGTGGTCTGTGTGAGGGGGCAGTGTGTGTAGTCTGTGTGAGGGGGGCAGTGTGTGTGGTCTGTGTGGAGGGGTAAGTGTGTGGTCTGTGTGGAGGGGTAAGTGTGAGTGGTATGTGTGAGGGGGACAGTGTTTGTGGTCTGTGTGAGAGGGGGCAGTGTGTGTAGTCTGTGTGAGGGGGCATTGTGTGTGGTCTGTGTGAGAGGGGGCAGTGTTGGTTAGTAAACTGTATTTCTATTTTCTTTAAAGGCTTTATTAGTATTGACAAAAAATACACAATCTGACACTGGCTCACGTAAATGACTGCAGTGCCTTGGAAGTAAACTGTATTCTTATTTATTTGAGGGGGTGCAGAGTGTGAGGGGGCTAATGTGTGTAGGGCAGTGTGTGAGTTGGCATTTTGTGGGATCTAATGTGTGTAGGGTAGTGTGTGAGGTGGCAGTTTGGGGGTCTAATGTGTGTAGGGCAGTGTGTGAGGTGGCATTTTGTGTGGTCTAATGTGTGTAGGGCATTGTGTGAGGCAAAACATAATAAAAGGATAAAAGTGCTGTTTGTAGAGAGAGTGATTTTTTGTTTGTTTTGCATGAGAATGTAAGCAGGAAACTCAGACAAAAGCATACATGTTTGGATGCGTAAAGCAGAACACAGAGGCTGGAAACTATTGAAGATGAGGGCAGACAGCAAAACACAGAGAGGTGAGACAGGATAAAAGTGCTGTTTGTGGAGAGAGTGATTTTTTTTCACATAAAAATGTAAGTAGGAAAGGAAACAATGAACGTGTTTGGGTGCGTAAAGTTGAATTTAAAAAAAAACATTCAAAGTAAATAAATATAATAGACGCATGCAAAACTCATAGGCACGAGGTCAAGTAGTCAGTCGCACAAAGCCGAAAATCAGAAAAAGATGTGAGAAAGAAAAGGCGGAGGGGAACTACATGGAAGAGGAGAGACGCGTGGGCGGTTAAAAAAAAACACATTCAAAGTAAATAAATATAATAGACGCATGCAAAACTCTTAGGCACGAGGTCAAGTAGTCAGTCACACAAAGCCCCCAAAAAAATAAAAAATGCGAGAAAGAGAAGGCGGGGTGGAACTACACGGAAGGGGAGAGACGCGTGGGCGGAGAGGAGCCTGTGAGAACGCGCGGCGGAGATCAAAGAAAAGGCGTGCGACCATATGGAGAGTGAGGGGGTGTGCAGCCTGGTGAGCTGAATGCGTGTGACAGAGGGAGAGCGCGGCGCACGCGCTCGAAGTGTCTGGTAGAAAATGGAAGCTGTAAAGAATGCGCATGGTTGTGGCAGTTGTTGACAATGCGCGTGATTGTGTTCACATGAACTGTACGCGATCCACAGCTAGGTAGACTTTTGGGACTGCTTACTATAATCTCGCCTATCCATCCCTGCGGGATACAATAGGCGAGACCTAAAAATGCAGGATGAAATGTATAGTGGTGACAGGGACTACTGCATTTGTAATTAAAATACCTATTTAAAAATGTGAAACTTGCAGACTTCAGGAAAGTGCCTGGTAACAGCGTGGTGACAGACATTTGATAGAGCTAATCTGTTTTCACTAGGACAGCGCCTTGGCTATGCAAACTGGGGCTCACTAAAAGGTTTACAGTAATAATTGTGAAATTTGGCACAGCGTGTTTTGATTTTTTTGTTAGGTTAACCATCAGATAGATATATATAGTTCTAATCCTAGTTCCCCTGTGGCTGTGTTCACATTTGTAATAGTCTGAAGCGTAAACGCAGAGGCGAGCACTTATTTGTGTTTATAGCATGAAGTGCGCCTGGAGACCGGCCGTCTGGGTGCTGTATGATTTGTAATCTAGCATAAACTGCGGATGGTGACAGGCCCTCTTTTTTACTATATCGTGAACTGCGCCTGGAGACCAGTCATCTGGGCACTGGCAGTACACTTAAATGGCGCAAGAGGAGAAAAAAAAGACACAAATTCATGTATCTGGATGGATGTAGTGGGGAGGGACAGTCCAGTGAAAGATAACAGACACTCCCGAATATTCAGTGCTCGAGCACCTGCCAGTAAGGCCCGTTTGACCCTTGCCCAACCCATCCGCCAATGTGTGACTTTAGTTAAATTTTCAAGAATTTTATGTATAGTATAAGGTTCCGTTGTGTTCCCGCTTTACACCCTGAGATGTGTAATTTGGGGAGCGTTAAAGCGTTTGAATTAGCGGGGTACATGGTTACGGGATGTCGAAAAGGAGGGAACAATTACCAGGTTTCCTTGGATTTACTTTAGTCAACGGAAACAAATTGAGATTTCTAAATTTTACCGAAATAGCCTATCGGTTGTAGGAATACCTACGTGTGGTGAGCAGCCGTTGAGCTGGGCGTGGAAATGTCAACTAATTGCCCCGTCTTTAAATAGCACTTAACTAATTTGACTATTCGGGTTTCTAAGATCATCCAATACCTACAGATAATGGAACTGTTGTACAGGATCACACAACGAGCCCAAACGGCGGAGCCGGGATTACCTGCATAAACATAGACCTGAAATTAGTATTAGTAGCGCCCACAACACTTCGAAACTGCGTGACTGGCAGGAAGCTGTGTTTTTTAAAAAAAACGTAAGTAGGATGTAGAGATTAGACATGTGATTTCGCATACCCTGGTTTCAAAACCTCTGTCGAAATGCACACGTTATAATACATACAGCACTTGTTATCATAGTTTGTCAGTTTCTAAGCGCTGTAAACCACGGGCATTACTATTACCCAATTCAACGCTATTGATTATATCGACCTCTGGAGGATGAACGGCTCAGATGGTCTTGTGAGCTGTAGGTCTCTTATGCACAGATGTAACCTCAAGACACCTGCTGCCGGTCTGGGAAGCCTGGGAGAGATCTGAGGGGACATATCCTGGTCTCGGACAGGAGTCCGGTTTAGTGACCAGCAGTGCCTGGGCTGTGTGCATTTTGTCCAGCAAATTCAGATTTAACAGTTTTCAATTAGCGCCACTAAAAACATGTTGAGGAACGTCAGGAATGGACCCCCTCAAAAGTGCTCGTAGCACAAATAAAGCTTTGCCTCACAGAAGTGCAAAAGGATATTATTAGTTTTTGGGGCATAACAGATGCGAGAGCCAAGCCTTCTTGGGAGACAGTCTTGGCTAATACCAGAGCAGATGTGAGTGGTCCTATCCCGGACATCCAGTAGGTTTTTAGACTGTAAAATACCAGGGATTGCCTGTCAGATCTCGACAGCAGACACATTAACCCAGTGAGCTGTTCGATTTGGCGTATTAAAGAAAGTACGATCGATTAAACAAAATGGCTCAACAATCAATCAACCAATTATGTGGGCCCGTGATGCTTACATGCGGACTCTGAAGAAGCGTCTGTGCCGTTTCTCGGAACGCAGTGCTAAGACACAAAGGCTCCATCTGCTCCGAGAAGATGAAGGATGGCAGTAAAGCCATTAATACAAACTTGTATTTTAAATAACTTGGTTTATAAGTCAAGCGGTTGAACGCAAACTCCCCACCTCCTTCACTATTAGCGAGCTATTCTTTCTCACGCTCGTTTTTTTCCGCCTGACGAATGACAACTCCCAAAGCAAACAAGTGCCAAGTGTTCGATTAAAACATGGAAAGATACAAGCAATGCTGAATGTAGTAATTCCACGCACTAGCAAGGAGTTCATATAAAACAAGCTTTGGCACCGCGGCCGCGAAAGTGAAAGTGATCTCGATCGCGTGCTGCGGAGGAAAGAAACATGGCGCTGCGCGCGTGCACGTTCACGTGCACTGAAGATTTAGGCCACGGCAGCACTTTGAAATTCCCAACTATAAAATGTCTCTCCGAGCCAGCGCAAGCGCTGGGGCTCAGCGAGACCTAAAAACGACACAGCAATAGTCATAAAACAGGCTGATAAGGGGGGTGCCATCGTGGTATGGAGCACCCCTGATTATGTAGCTGAGATTATGAGACAACTGGGAGATCAGGACGGTTACCGGAAAATAATGAAAGATCCCACAATTGAAATTCAAGGAGAATTAACTGTGATCCTTAAAGAAGGATTTGATCAAGGCTTTCTTGGCCAAAAGGAATTTGAATTCCTAAACAATAAACATCCAAGAATCCCAGTTTTTTATGCCCTTCCAAAGGTGCACAAAGATGAAACCCACCCTTCAGGAAGACCGATAGTTTCTGGGTGTGACTCTTTGCTATAACCAATCTCAAAATATGTAGATTACTTCTTAAAACCATTTTTAAGAGAGGTGCGATCTTTCCTTGCTGATACGACGGACTTTTTAAACAGGATTGAGTCTATGGACTTTGAGGAAGGGAAAAGTATACTTGTCACACTGGACTTAGTGTCATTGTACACTCGGATACCGCACGATGATGCATTGGCTGTGATTGAAGTGTTTTTGGATGGAAGAGTCAAACCAGTTAGAGTTCCCACAGATTTCATTTTGAAACTGGCTAGGGTGGCATTGCGGAAAAACTACTTTGCATTCGGTGGCGACTTTTATTTTCAGATTAAAGGGGTAGCGATGGGCTGCCCCTTCGCCCCAGAGTTGGCAGTTCTTTTCATGGCCAAATTTGAAGATAAATTCATTTACAACAACAATCCCTTTGTCCAATTCATCTCAGAGTGGGTCCGCTACATTGACAATATTTTCATGGTGTGGACAGGTGATGAGAAACAATTGCTTCAATTCCACGGATGGCTGAATGATAGGACAGCAGATATAAAATTCAGCTTAAACCATTCTGTGCGAAAAATGTCATTCCTAGATATAGAAGTTTATGCCTCAGAAGGAAAGCTGGCAACCACTCTTTTTTTTAAAACCAACAGATAGGAATAAATCACTCCTTTTCACCAGCAACCATCCAAGAAGCTTACGGGAAAATTTACCCTACGGGCAATTTTTAAGAGTTAAACAAAACTGTTCTTACAAAGATGAATACATGTTACATGCCAACAATCTACTAGATAGATTGCTAGAGCGGGGATACCCGAGAAAACTACTAATAAAAGCTATGAAGAGAGCGTGGTGGACACCACGAGATTCTCTATTACAAAAGAGAGAAAAATCAGCTACAGATCGAGCAGTGTGTGTCAATACTTTTTGTCCCAACTCAAAACTTTTGAAAAACGTCATACACCAAAATTGGCACTTGATTCAAAATCTCAATCTTTCATTCACAATACCACCTTTATTTGCAGTCAAAAAAGAAAGCAGTATTGCAAATCAGGTGGTGCGACCAGCATTTTAAATTTAATCTCACTAAAAGAAGAGGGATAACACAACTGCGTGAATGTAGATGAGTGTGTGGGAATGCACCAAATTTATAAAACTGCCCTCACACACAGCAAGCTGTGTCATGCTTCATCATAGGGCTGCTAACACACCTCCATGTCAGCCCAACGCTGGAGGTGGAGCAATAGGGAGGGGAAGACAATACAACACAAAGTGTAAAGTGTAAGATCACAGGTGAGATAATGGTGCAGAAAAAGTAACATAAAACTGGTATCAGGGAGTCCTTATCGTAATTTTAACATTAGGTACCCTGTCCAGGTTTAAAACAAAAATGTGGATTCTAGGTTGGGCAGCTTATAATGAGATGCCAACCCCTCCACTCTGCATAGGTTTTGACATGTTTCAGCCAGCAAAAACTAATACCTCGGCTTTCCTCAGGACTCTCACCACTGTGATCCCTGGGTGCTCACCCTCCCTCCTTTAAATCCAGAGGTAAAGGGGATGTCACCTTTAGTAGAGCCCCTCACTCTTAGAGAGGAACCTGAAACGATTAAAAAGACGTGGAACAAGTGAAGTGTTTTGTGAAATGTCCTTCATCCAGCATTTCAAATATGATATTATTATTATGGTGCATTATCCACACTCACTCATATCCCTCAATTGAGATACACAGGCACCTGCCCTCACCCCAAGAACAGAAATAAACTTAGGGTGAGGGTTTTTTTTTTCCATAGTTTTATATCTCGCAAACTTGTCCTGCTCAATAGCTTTTATGACAATATACAAGCACTCCATTGCAAAATTTTGCAGTGCTCACTTTAAATTTTCCAAAGGTAAAGAATTAGATCAAGATGCACTTAGACATCAAAAGAACTCGGAACACACCACACTCAACCAGTGCCAGTTACTCGTGAAACTTACCGAGTTTATAACATTTTTAAACTCGAAATGGCAGGGGAGTGAGAACAGCTCCCCATTAGCACTCTCTGTAGGGAAATAAAAAATGGTTACAAACCCATATGAGGGACTTTATCAAGGACCTCTGTACTGTCAACAACAGAGAGAGGAGAAAACTCCATCCGGACGTTTCCCCTCTCCTTTAGTTATATTCCAACAGTTCTAAACAAGCACCCATTACTTGTAGTCTGCTCACAGTCGCGCCTGAGTTGTTCTGTGCTGTTGCAAGAGACCATAGTCATTTGAGCAGAGCTGTAACTTTTCCTTGCTATCGACCCCCTCTCATTTCAGGGCCAGATGTTATGGGTGACTATTACACATTCCGATCACACTCCAGACAAAAGAGAGATCTCCATCCAAAAGATTTCTTGTCTCCTATTAGTATAGAAACTAGAAAATAATCCAAGTACCCTGTTAGTCCAAGTCCTGGTGAAAACAAACCAAGTTTTAGCGTATACTATAAAAACACCAATAACAAAATTAACTCTCTCGGAGTAGCTTCCCACAGTCAAAGGCCTCTCTAATCTCCTGTTGTGGCTACAAACGATCCCTCTATTAACCTCCTCTCCATCAGCCCCCAACACCCCGCTTACTGCTTGCAAGGTCAGCTGTCGCTCATCGAAATACGTCTCTCCCTCATCGCCACTTAGAACGCTCTACTGGCGTTCACCGCGGCTCTTTTGCCGGCGGCCTGGACATACCCTGTGGCATATTGTCCCTCATGACCAGCACGTCCCGGAAGTCTCTGAGACACTAGAGCGCTCATTCTAATGGACGATTTTAAACACCCTGGATCGGAGCCACCCTTACTCGCTTCAGCAATAGTAAGTTTACTAATTACGGGGAAACATTTCTTAAAATTAAGTGGTGGACAAGCCCAGACAATGCATAACATAAGGCTGTGAGAGGATGATAGATTAAAACGGGGGAAGTATTAAGCCCCCGCTGCGACATGATGGTTAACAAAATACAGAGAATACTCAGTATTAAAACAAGTCAAGGAGGCAGCTAACCACGGCACGGTGGTAGTATATGTAATCGGGGTAATTTTTAGTTATTTGGCTTGGATTGAAAAGTTCCACTTTTAATTCGAAATAAGGAGAAGGTTAAGCCTAGAGAATGGATAATCTCACTATGATTCCTCCAAGTGCTTACTCAAGTATACGTGGGTACTTCTGGAGAGGAATATCCCCATTGGTGTTCAGTCCTCCTGTCTGCCAGAGAGAGCTCAAGGATTGTGGAGACTATTCCAAGGGATATCATCATGTAATCCCCTGGAAGAGCTCTGAACCCTGTAAATCCATTTCTGCTCTCGTACAAATAGGGCTCTTTTTGGGTTACCCCTGCTCATATTGATATTTGGTTTGTCTATAACAGTCCAGAAGAAGTCCTCATCCGAGTTATTCTTCTCTTTGAAATGATTTATCAATCTACTCACAGTCTGTTGGCATCTAAACGTGGGCCTGTGCTCCATGATTCTTGTTTTTACCCGCCTGGTGATCATGCCAAGGTACACTAGATCACAGGGGCATTTCAGCATATAGATTACGTAAGACGAATTTCAATTAGTATGTCTCCGCTGTTCCCATGGATGGGTCAGCCCGACCTCTATACTTTTTGTATTAGCTGTCAAATGGCAAACATCACACATCCCACACCTTGTGTGGCCAGACACTGGGGGAAGGAACCCTCTCAGACTCTCTCCCTCTATGTCCTCTTGCCTCTTTCCGGTATTTCTTGGTCTTGTAAGCACCAAAATATCTTTAAAATGCTGGCTCCTCTTAAATGAGAACAGGAGTTTCTCAAAGGCAAGTCCCTTAGAGTTTAAAATCTTCCAATTAAGTAAGATGATTTTTTGAATGCTACTCGATGCTGTGTTGAATGTTGTAACTCAAACTGTTCTTTCTGTGGATGATTTTTCATTTGACTCGAGAAGTGCATCACGGTGACAAATTGTCTCTCTTTTCCTTGCTCTTTTTATAATACGAGCAGGATAATACCTTTGCAAAAGTTTCTTTTGTAAGGACTCCGCTTTTGACCCAAAATCTGCTCGACTGGAGCAATTGCACTGAAGGCGCAAGAAGTGTCCCACGGGGGATTCTCCCTCAAGGACTTAGGGTGAAAGCTTTTAAACGAAAGCAAACTGTTCCTGTCAGTGGGCTTGTGAAACATTTTTTTGTGCAAACATCCACCTTCTGGATAGATGGTGAGGTCCAAGAATGGTAGACTCTCCTTCGTGACAGTTGATGTAAAAAGAAGTAAGGGATTCCTGCTGTTGAGCCAGGTCTGGAAATTATCCAATGATTCTCTATCCCCCTTCCATATCAGCAGGTTTTGAACCCTAGCTCTGCCGGCACCTAAGGAAACCTAGCAAACCTATACATTTTTGAAAACTAGACACCCAGGGAAATCCAGGATGGGGTGACTTGACTACCTCCCACCAGGTTCTGTTATTTAGAATCCCTTGCAAACCTAAAAAATTGTCATAAAAACTATATTTTCCACACATTTCTGTGGTGGAAAGTTCTGGAATCTGCGTGGATCCACAAATTTCAACCCACCCCGCGTTCCCCAAAGTCTTCAGAGAGAAAATGGTACCTCACTTGTGTGGGTCGGCCTAGTGCCCGTGATAGGAAACGGCGCAAAACGCAACGTGCTCACACCTCAATTTTGCGGTGAAAAATGACCCTTTTTTGGCAAAGTGCCTAGCTGTAGTTTTTTAACCCTAGCTCTGCCGGCACCTAGGGAAACCTACCAAACCCACACATTTCTGAAAACTAGCACCCGGGGGCTTCCAGGGAATTATGGCTTGCGTGAATCCCCCAACGTTTCCTTACCCAGAATTCCCTTCAAACCTGAATTTTAGCTGAAAGAAATCACTTTTTTCACACATTTGTGTGTGGGAAAGTGTGGCATCACCAGGCTCACACAAATTTCCTACCACCCAGCGTTCCCCCAGGTCTCCCGATAAAAATGGTGCCCCACTTGTATGGGAGGCCTAAGTACCCACGACAGGCAGGGGCCCAAAACATAGTGAGGCATCATCAAAATTGCCTATCTCAAAACCACCTGGTTTTGCAAGGGGAGGTCACCTGGGTCTTTGGCCCCGTGCTCAGCGGTGAAAGTTGCTAAATTAAAGAGATGGATGGCCAACTTCTTATACCAAACGTAAGCCTTACGAATAGCAGTGTAAGGATCCAACCGCTGATCTACTCTATCAACACCACCCATGTGCTTATTGTAGTCTAAAATGCACACAGGTTTGCGCACTTCAGAAATCTGACCCCAAACAGCCACAGGTGTAGTACTCTCATCATGGATGGTAGTCAGCATGTACACATCCCTCCTGTCCACAAATTTCACAGATAGTAGTTCATCACTACGCAAGGAACTGCACTGTCCCCTCAGAAGTTTTCTGCAAACAAGCTCTTTTGGATAACCTTTACGGTTAGAGCGGATTGTGCCACAAGCAAAAGTGTCCACTTTGAACAATTCCTTAAACAATTGCACAGCAGTGTAGAAGTTATCAAGGTACTCTCCTCATGGATGGTAGTCAGCATGTACACATCCCTCCTGTCCACAAATTTCACAGCTAGTAGTTCATCACTACGCAAGGAACTGCACTGTCCCCTCAGAGGTTTTCTGCAAACAAGCTCTTTTGGATAACCTTTATGGTTAGAGCGGATTGTGCCACAAGCAAAAGTGTCCACTTTGAACAATTCCTTAAACAATTGCAAAGCAGTGTAGAAGTTATCAAGGTACAAATGGTGGCCTCTGTTAAACAGTCCTCTAGCAAGATCCCACACAATTTTCTCTGAAACTCCAAAAGTGGAGGGACAACCAGGGGGGTCAATAGTGGAATCCCTACCAGTGTGCACACGGAAATTAAAAACATATCCTGTCCTACTCTCAGACAACATATACAGCTTAATTCCATAGCGTGCCCATTGCTAGGGATGCACTACCTAAAAAACAAACGGCCCTTGAACAAGACCAAAGACTCATCAATAGATATTTCTTTCCCTGAAGTATAGATCTCTGAAAATCGATCTACAAAGTGATCAAGAGCAGGCCGAATCTTAAAAAGACGGTCACAATCAGGGTGATCTCGTGGCAACGCCAAAGAATTATCAACAAAATGCAGCATCCGTAGCAAAAGTAAATACCGATCACGAGTCATAACTGCAGGAAATATGGCCGTTGCCATCAAGGGACTGGTAGACCAATATAAAGCCATGGATGGCTTCCTTATCAAACCCATCAATAAAGTCAAACCCAAAAACGTCTTCATCTCTTCCAAATTTGTGGGAGTCCACTGTGTAGCTCTAGAGTGGGGCCTAAGTTTGTCACTGTTGTCCCTCAAAAGCTGTTCAGCATACAAATTAGTCTGCTCAACAATCTCACCCAAAAATACATCATCCATAAACAACTGAAAAAACTGTATAGGCAAAAAATGTTCACAATCCACTCTACACCCTGCATCACCACTAAAGGCAGGCAACACCGGCTGCACCATATTTGGATCAACCCATAGTCCAGCACTTACAGTAGGAAGCCTAGCAGCCTCAGGCTACAATCCATATGCCTCTTGCACCACCGGCACAGCAGTATCCTCCTCTAAAACAAGCACTTCATCCGCACTGAGAGTAGCTTCATCTGCACTGAGAGTACCTTCATCATCCGATGATTCCATGTGGAGAGAAAACTCACTGCCTGAATCTTCCCCTCCCTCCTCTCCCTCAGACGCACTGTCAGTCTCATAATCCTGCTCAGAGGAAGACTCAAGAAGCATACCAACCACCTGCTGATCAGTCATTCTACGGCTAGCCATAATGCTTACTAATAAAAGTAACTTGTCAAACAAGTCAACAACAACCAACACTATGTAAAATAAGTAATAAACAAAATGCACCTTTATCAGAAATACCTATATACTCCAAAACGATACCACTCACTTGCCAGAAGCAGCTAAATTCACCACCACCTACTCTGCACAGACACAGTATGGATCAACAATATCCCACTAAAAATGAAAGAGAAAAGAAAATTACACATAAGACAATGCAAAACACATCGCAAAGAATTCCATGCACAAAACACTAACTAAATAAGCTGCCATTATGACACCACTTACAAAAAAATTCATTCATACATGACAAAAATACACATTTGGAGTAAACACAACAAAAATGTTTTTCTTACCAAAAAAATGCAACGACGCAAAACTGCAGAACATCACTGTCGAAATCGCAAACAGAAATCAAAAGCTTTACACTAGAATAAAAAGGAGAAAAAAACATTACAATCACATATGCAAATAATGCACTAGTCCACACACAATCCACCAGCCAAGCTAAGGGGTAGGTGGGCCTAAGAGTATAAATAAAATATTCACCCACGTAAAAGGGGAGCAACCCTTGCCCTTGAGGCCACTCCCGAACACAACATTTTTTAAAAAACTGGTGTCTAGTGGCTTCTGCCCCCCTTGAGGGCAGATGGGCCTAAAAACATACTGCTATTCTGCCACCCAAAGAGGGCAGAAATGACCACAATCATCCTCCCATAAAGGGGAGAAACCCTTGTCCAAGGGGCCGCAACCCAACATTAAAAAAAACCCAGGTGGCCTAGTGGCCCTACAAAAAAACAAATCAGCCGATCTGCCCCTCAGGGTGGCAGAAACGGCCAAATTAATGCTCACCAAATTGGAGCAACCCTTGCCCAAGGGGCCACGCCCCACAAAAAAATCTCTGGTGGTCTAGTGGGCCCAATTTTTTTAAAAAATGGCGATCTGGCCTCCTGGGGGCAGACACAGCCACAAATATTGACCCCAAAGGAGAGTAACCCTTGCCCATGAGGTCACTCTCCACAAATAACTCCCTGGTGGCCTAGTGGGCCCTACATTAAACAAGCATTTGCAATGCAATCAGTCTCGCCTTTGGGACCTTACATGTACTTTGCTATGAAGCACATTAGCCTGCGCCCTGAAACATCTACTGTTCTTTGACATGGCCCCCTTGTTATTTTCCCTTTTCATTAATCAAATAGCCACGGTTTTAAGTCAGATTTCAGCAGATGCACCTATGATAGACAAAAAGGCAGTACCAGTATTATTATATGCTGATGACGCCGTCCTGTTGTCCCGTACCCCAATAGGCCTCCAACGACTAATCAATAGATTTATTGGTTTTATTAAAAGCAGGAAACTCATAATCAACAAATCAAAAACTTATACTATGACATGTGGCAAAAAATTGAAATCGTCAAGGTCTTTCTTTTTAGATGGTTTTAAAATTCACTCTGTCACTTCCTTTTGTTATTTAGGTATTACCTTTGCCGGAAGCGGTAAATGGACCACTGAACAAGAAAATATTAGATACAAAATGATTAGGAACATGAATGGTATATTTAGGTTTGCAGCCAAATTAGGGGACCGGAGGGTAAAGGACATGGTGAACATATACAACGCTAGATGTGTTTCTTCAGCCCTGTATGGGGCTGGAATATGGGGCCATTATCCTGCTGACCAACTCCAATTAGAAGAAAATAGTTTCCTTAAACGATTGTTAAGTGCTCCGGGATCAGCCTCCACGGAGTTAATTAATTTGGAAACTGGTCTCAGTTATATTTCTGATTTGGCTGCTTTGCGGCCTTTACTTTTGTGGCGTTCCATCTGGTCCAAGAGCGAAACTGAGTTTACCCAGACTATCATAAAGGATTGTTTAAAGTTGGATTTTTGCACCTCTATACCCTGGATAAGTTACATTAACCACTGGTACACTCTTTTAGTTGATTTTAATATCTTTGACGAATCCAAATATCCAACAATATTGTCCAAAAAAGAGATAAAAGAGTCTTTCCTACTCTATAAGGGGGAGAAACGAGGTAGCAAATTAGCTGGGTCCCAAAGCACATTTGTGTTTTATAAACAACTTGAACTTAAAAGTGGGTTCCAACAGTATCTGGTTGATGTGACTAGACCCTCGCACCGTTTTGTATTATCTCGCCTTCGGTTAGGAATTGCTCATCACTTAGTAGCCTTCCCGGTTATGGGACAACGTCCCAAAGAAGAGTGCCCATGTGATAACATCTCCAAACAGAGTTGCCACCATTTTTTAATTTTTTGTAAATTTTATGTATCGCTTAGGAAATACTATTTAAAACCGATTTTTCTAAAGTATAATACTCGTTTAAATACTACTGCTATGAAATTACTATGTAAGTTGGAGAGCCCAGAGATTTGTTTTCACGTGGCTAATTTTATAATGAAATGTAGAGCTGCCAGAAAGTCGATAGTACCTTGTTAATGGCGTTTTATTGCAATTCTACAAACATATGTCACTTTCTAGTGAAATTTGAACAGCTCTATGTATCGTAATAGCTGGATAGATTTTGCAAATTTACACATTAGTACATGTCACTTTATTGCGAATTTGCACAGCTTTAATAGCAGGATAAACGGACAATTGTACATATGGACAAACGGCATTCTATTGCACTATGCACTTTGATTTTTATTAGCAACAGTTCAGATTATTTATATTTATACAGGTGGAGGAACATTGTTAATTCTGTTTCTGTAATGATCATATGTGAAGACGATTTTATAAATGTTAATCTAATTTTTCAGATTATTTGGTATGTATTGTTATAGCTAGACAGTTATCGCAATTTGCACATTAGTATATGTCATTTTATTGCGAATTTGCACAGTCCTAATAGTAAGATAAACGGATAATTGTACATATGGACAACGGCATTCTTTTGCACTTTGCACTTTTTATGTTTTTATCATGAACATGTGTTAGAATATTTATACAGGTGGAGGAATATTCTCAATTCTGTATTGTTAATAATTACACATGAGGAGGATCTTATAAATGTTTATTTAATTGTTCAGCTTATATGGTTGTATTATGCAAACCGAATAAAAGCTTTTGAACTGAACTGAACTGACATGGAGGGAAAGTAAGTACCAAACTGCGTGACACGCCAAGTATTGGAACAAACGGGGAGAAATATTGCCTTTCAGCGGGAAATGGTATAGTCCAAAGCTCTGTTTTTAATATAACATCTGGGCCTTCGGTGGTCATATCATTGAAAATCGAAGATTTTAAAAAAATACTATTGTCTATGGGTGCTCATGGAAGACAATTTCTATGGACTGAAAACTGGAGAATGCTGAAGTGATTCTGGTATTTTACTGACCTCTGCTGGTCGTTTTCTATCAAGAAAGTTAAATAGAGGCAGTTGCCAGAAAAATTTTAAAAATGAAAGTCCATAAGCAGAAAACAATTCTGGTATTATACTGACCTCTGCTGGTCATCTTCTATCGACAGTTAAATAGAGTCAGTTGAACAGAAAAAAAAGTCCCTAAGCGGAAGCAGACAAGTCCTAGGGCTGATCTCCAGAGCCCACAAACCATATAAACATATAAGTATATACTAAAGTATATACAAGAGGTCTTGAATGCTCGACCTAAAAATGGCTAAACCTGCCCCCCCATGGGGGCAGACAGCCAAAATCATAGCCCCCAAAGGGGAGTGACCCTTGCCCAAGGGACCACTCCCCACTACATCTCTTATAAATGCCCAGGGGGGCAGACAAAGCCACAAAAGGGGGAGCGACCCTTGCCTACAGGGCCGCTCCCCCAAACATCACAACATTTCAAGACAAAAAAAAAAATCCCTGGCGCTAGTGGGCATTCCTGCTGCACGATCATGCAGCAGAAATGCACAAAAGAGGCATCGAGGGAAAGGTAAGCCCTTTCTTAGTATAGTTTTTGCTCACGTTATCTGTTCATCGTCACTCAACATAAAACACACCTTTTGCTTTTCTTTAGCTCTACTGTTGTCCACAGCAGTGATTTACTTAATTGATGACACAGTTGGAAGATCATAGTGTGGGTGATCCCCATGTGCAGTCAGTTGTATATATTGTAAATATTTCAATGTTTATATATCTAAGTATACATGAGAAAGCGTTTATTTGTACTTTTGTTACAGGTTTCTTTTGGCCCACAGTCCTGATGAGGCCCAAATTAAACGGGCTGAAACGCGTCGACCAGACATAAAAAGAAGCCCTTTCCCATCTAAACTCATGTGTGAAAAGAAATAATTGTAACACCTGTCCATAGTATAATAGGGTGGAATGACATATACCCTGAAAGGTGTTGACACAAGGGTTATCTTGATTATTGAGAACTGAGAATCGTACATATATTTTGTGTTTTCCAAAGGTTGTTTTGCAGCACTACTAGTACTCACGTCCCAAGGATTGTGTTTTGTTTTCAGATATATAAATGTATTGTTTGTATATTTGTATATATATATATATATATATTTTTGTATGTCCTTGTAAATAAATGTGTACTGTTTATGTGTCGAAAAAAAACATATATATATATATATAAAAACTTGGATGTATAAAGACTTACATCGGATCTACAACCTAGTGTGAGTGTGTTCTTGAACTGAGATAATCGGTTGGTTTGAGATTGATTTCTCATTGATGGATTAACTAAGGTTTCCATTAGTTATAGAAATAATTATTGCCGTATACATTCCACTGCATTGTTTTTGTTTGTGTTTGGTGGATTATTAGGTCAAACCCCCTTGTTTGGTATACATTTGTCACCAGCAGCTATGGCAGGTACGGCTTTACCATTTACATGCACTCGCTTCATTGGGACCGTGGAATACAATACCATACAGACACGCGGCCGGTGGGCCGGTTTACGAAAAGGGCGTGCCTACATCAGAGCAGACTTAATCTCAGTCTAATGATCTTGCTTATATTTTTGCGCGAAAAGCTTAGTCCCTTGTGCACAAGGCAGCAACAAGGGGGGAGTAGGATCCAAGTAAGAACGAGGAGTCTTGAGCTTTTAAGCTGGTCAGTCGGGTCAAAGAAATCGGCAACTTCATCAGTCCAGTTCTGTTTTTATACAGGTCGTACATAGCTGCATATTTTTGACTGCCATCCACTAAGCGCCTGATCAGCTTTCAAGATACTCTACGACGGACGATTGTACTAGGTGAGATATCAGATATTCGTCGTCATCTCAGTCCTTTTGCTAGAATCAGTTTAGGACTCTTCTTTTAAATCCCCTTCCGTACTCTGTTTACCTAGAGTCCTACAATCAATTCCATGAACCAGGAAGAAGGAAATCAAAAGCGTTTTTGTCCACTTCCACTCACACCGATGTAAGTTCACAGGCATTAAATAACCCTGACACCATCAATTATACTGATGGGACTTAATGCACAGTTCTGGTTAGATTTGTTTCTTTAGTTTTCTTTTTTTATTTTCCTGTCCTTTTACAGCATGAATTTGAATAGAATGCGTGATTTTATCCTATAGAGATGATTTGATCTCTTTATGAAAGGTAAGCAGGCATCATTGACATAGGCGCACTTGAGGGTGCAATATTAATTCAACTTTTGTGTTAAACATAGACATGTAGGAGATTGATTGTCTTTTCTGTTACAGTTTTTCGGCCCTGAAGAGAACCCCACAAGAGCGGGTTTGAAACGCGTCAACCTTTTTTGTTTATCCAAACAAGTGTATTAAAGAGTCTATCCCTGCTCCCCCGTTGAAAATCTATTTGTGAATTTGTACATTTTCTTCCAGTTGTTGATAGGGGTTGTAGCAAAATTCTTTAAAGTTCTACACTGTTTGGGCTTGCTCAAAATATTCTTGTTGAGATCAGTGCTAATTATTTTGGGGGCACGGTCATGGGCAAGCTCCAGTATTTATTATTTGTATATGTTTGTCCTTGTCTTTGTCTCACATTGAATGCATGTATTGCAGTGTGTGGAAGTATGTGTGGTATTATGGTAATGAAAGTTTTCACTAGTGTCCAGTCATCCTTTTATGTAGGAATCTTGGTGACATTTTGTTTGACTATTCGTTTGTAAATATTGAGTCATTTGTTATTGAACTAAAAAGTAGATAAAATCGAGAAAATAAATGCATAATTAAAAATGGTTGAAATAATCAGTCTAGGGTCATATTGATTGGTTTTCGCATGCCCCTTAGTCTAATCTCTTGTGCAAAGCTACATCAGTACTGGCAATTGTTGTTGTTTTTTTGATTTCGTGGGCTCAGCCTTACTGATTAGAGCCATTACCCATAGGTGTTTTCTTGTCACTTTCTCAAAGTGGCATTTTTGGAATAGTAATTTAAAATCCCACTCTACCTTTAAAGAGGTTTAAAATTACAATTCAAATGAGTGAAAGAAATATTTTTCTATCTCACCCAAACTGAAGTTTTAATAACCAAGGCATGTAAAACCTAAGTACTCATGTCCTACTTCTTAAACACCATGCACCCTGCCTTATGAACCTTTAGGGGCTACATTAGCGACGACGTATAAGCATTAAAAAGGAAGATTTAGAATTTAGGCCAAGCAAAAGGTTGATATTGCCAGGTCGAAATAGCAGTTTACAACTGCACTACAGGCTTCAGTAGCAGGCCTGAGACATGTTTTACAGTGCTACTTCAGTGGATGGCACGATGAGTGTTGCAGCCTACTTTTAGCATTCAATTTACAGGCCCTGGACACATGTAGTATCATATACTAGGTGCTTATGAGTAAATTAAATTTCCTATCACACATAGGCCATTTTTATTGTTGTTAGAACAGAAAGCACAAGCACTTTTCCCCTGTTTAGCAGGGGTATCGTGTGTATGGTCCTAAAACCCAACGAAAATGGGTTCAACATTGATGGGAAAAATCTAGGGCTACCATGCAGAAAGTGCCAGGTCCAACACCCTGGGAGAGGATTTCAATGCTTTTATAGCACTCTCTGAGCAGGTGTTTGTCAACATAGGCTTTGGAGTGTAGGGACATTTAATAGTGGGTTCTGAATCTGTGCTAGTAGATGATTAAAGGTAGAAAAAAGATTCTTGTAGCCATTGCATTATTTTTGCATATGATTCATTGACAACAAAGGGTTATATGTTTTAAAAGAAAGAGCACAGCCAATGATTTACAGAGCGTAGTTGTTACCTCAGAGCGAGCTGGGGGTAGTAGCTCACAGCCCCTCCCCTGAGTAAGTCCTGGAGTGCTTCGATTCCCTACCCTCAGAGATTCAAGTACTACAATGGGGTACATGGTTCCCAGTAAGGGAAAAGTTGCAAACCTATTACTTATGAAAGACACACATGCTTCACATCCAATAACCCAATTTCTTTTAATTTAGTAAAAAAGCAAACAGTTAAAAATGTAAACGTATTTTTCATGTTGAGAAAAAGAAGAAATTAAATGTGTGAAAGTAATTTTCTTTCATATTAATTCTAAAACACTGCTAGTGATCAATGGGAGAACAGAAAAATATTTGAACAGACTTGAATCATTAGGCTGTTACTGCTAACAAGCTGCTACTGCTGCACACGTCTGATGAGCGCCAAATGTTTTAAATGTACACTTGCAGTTATATGGAATTTAAATATGAGAAATGGTTACACAAGGATAAATAAAATGACCATAAACTATTGGAACATGTTAATCTGGGGCTTCTTAAACATGCAATTTCAAGGTAAGAGACCTGCAGTGAAATATATAACTACAAGGTCCACATATTGTAAACAAAGACTGTAAAAAAGACTTATGAAAACCATTGTCCACATCAAAGAGATATTGATGATGGTCTGTTGGGAATATTATGCCTTAGCACGCATTTTTAGATGTTAGTTCATGGTCTGTTGGGGTATTGCCTTAGCACGCTTTTTTAGATGTTAGTTCATGGTCTGTTGGGGTATTGCCTTAGCACTCATTTTTAGATGTTAGTTCCTGCTTCCTGGACGAGGTGGCTTTGCACCTGGGGAAGTATTCTCTTGCAGTGCAGATTATTTAAATATGTACTAAGGCATTAGTCTATGCAAATACTCTTGACAGTTCTTTCAATATCTCTCATGACAACAACATATTTCCTTACACAATACTGTCTCTGCTGTTGCCTTGAGGGCTTTGACCAGGAAATACAACGAGCTGAGGCCTATGTCTTGCTAAGGTTTTAACACCCTAGATGGTTCTTGCGCTGCCTTAGAGTTTACAATTTGGGTTTGGTCCAGGAGCCACTGTCGCTTATTGCCAAAGTCAAGTATGGGTTTCTTCTTGTTCATCCTAAGTTGCCCGGCTGTATTGGTGAGAGTTTCACATGGATTTTTTATTGGAAGGGTAGCCAATAAAAAACACTACGCTCGGACTAACTTTAAAACATTTTCAACTTTGTATGCGTGCTGTACATGCACATGCAAATTGGGAAATGTTGGGAGAACATACACCTCTTCGTACTCCTTTGCACCTGCTGGAAAAGGGCGTATTTTTTTGCGTAAAGCCAAGTCTACAAATGTAGGCAGATAGAGCTTTGCGTAAAAAACAATGTGTGGTAGTGTGGGAATGCCTATATACCATCTATGGAACTGTCTCTTGATGCAAAGTAGCTGAAAGAATTGCATACCTCTACTTTGCATTGGTTTTAGGCAATGTTCCAGGACGTAAATCTCAGATCAACAGTTTGCACCAGTTTGCATCACTCTTGTCCGGTGCAAAGTGACGATAACTCTGGCTTTAGGTGTTTGTGATTATGTCTCTTGTGTATCAATGAGGTAGGTTATAAATACACCCATGTGCCTCATTTGGGAAACTGTCAGCAGCAAGTGAGAACAGGAGTTTTTCCTCCATTGAGGGTTTGCTGCTGCAGGTGCCCCTAAACATTTTGCTATAAAAAGACACCTCAGGGCATTTTTAAGCAGGAGAAATAGAAGTTGCATTTATACTTAAACAACTGCTTTTATTGTTTTATTAATACCGTTGGCGCTGTTCAATGACTCCACAAAACTTTCCAAGAAAAAGTATATCCCAGTTGTGTGCCTCATGGCAAGTTTTGTGCACATCCTTCAGGAGACAATTAAGCGGACGGGTTTCAAAATTGACATTTGCATTTTTACCTCCCATAGGATTCGTTGATCCTTCATATAAAATAAAATGCTGAACCGAATTACACCACACTTGGAATGTAAGTAAAGGAAGTACCGTTTCTTTGTTTGGTGTAAATCTGTTCAGTCGTTTTTGAGAAATTTGTGTTTAGAAAGTGTTCTGGCCTGGGCATGAAGTGTTTTAGTGATATCTTTTCAGTTAACAGGTGTCATTTTTGATGTACCTATACCTTTAGCTCTGTTTAATAAATGTACATGTGGCAGGTGCTCAGGGTATTTAGTTTAATCTTGATGCTTTTAAATTTGTGCAGATGTGTCAAGGGGGCACATTTAAAAGGGGAGGCTCGAGAAGGTGTTCATTTGCTTTTGCCTAACTTGACAAATCCACATGCTATTTGGCAGACATTTAGCAAGGTGAGTCTTCTTTGGACATGGCACGTTTCATGCAGATTCATCGAGTGTAAAGTTAAAAGGAGGGCACAAACTATATCATGTAATTATAGCTTTGCTGCTCTTTTATGCATGGGAATGAATTTTAGGTGGCTGTTAGCATGTTAAGTCCAGTGTTAGATGAACATGTTTCATACAGATCAGAGAAACATTTATTTGGTAATAACTTTGCCACACTTTTACAGTTCTGTGCAGCACTTGGCAGACACTTACCAGGTGTAGCTTACTGGAGATATTCTGAGTTTCATAACATTCAATTAAGGGGCTAACACTTAAAGCAGAGGTCAAAAACGTAGAATTTCAAGGTTTAACTCTGAGGAATCACTTCTGTCCACTCCAGCAAGAAGCCCTGCAGCCCATCTAATTTTCACGTAGTGAAAGACCATGCATTGTAGTGGTTGTCTGCCCATAGCAGGTGGGCACAGAAACTGCTGCCAGTCCCTACTGCACAGAGCCAAAGTCTGTGTACAGTGTCAGTTAGCCATAAGCAGAAGATGAGGCCCAAAAAAGAATTCCATGATGAACAGGATAAAAAAAAAACTAAAATGCAGTGAAAAAGTGCAGGTAAATACTGTAACAAGCGCACATGATAGTGCAGGAAGGCACAAGATATCAAAGACATAATGAAGCAGAGATTTCTGGCCCTCCCCTAGGTTTACAGAAAAGCCGCCATAGTACTAATAAAGCAGATGGCAACACAATCCACGACATACCCACCTATCTAACTGAAAAAACACCACAGGCAATCACAACTGCCACACAAGACCCACTGCCCATACCTGCGCTCTGGTTCGGCAGCAGGCCACCAGCTGGAAGCAGTGAGAAATACAGGGAAAAATGATACACATTTCTGGAACTACACTGAAAAGTCGGAAAGCAGCAATGAACTCACGAGCATGAAAGCCATGTCAGTGGCTGATGCAGTAGCACCAGGGGACACAATCTACACCTCTAGTTTAATTATGAATTTCAAGTCAGCAGAGGGGATGTATGACGTTACAACGCATGCTGTTACAACGCATGCTGTTACAACGAAAGTTTTACAACGCAAGTGCATTGACAACGCAGGACATTACAACGCAAGTCTTTACATCGACTTGCACTAGATGGCGTGCTAACATTAAAAAAGAGTAATTTACTATTCCAACTCCAGTCCACGTAACAGTAGGGAAGGTGTTGGGATAGTAAACTACACTATTTTTAATGTTAGCTCGCCATCTAGTGCAAGTCGATGTAAAGACTTGCGTTGTAATGTCCTGCGTTGTCAATGCACTCGCGTTGTAACAGTTTCGTTGTAATGGTAGTGCGTTGTAAAAGTTGCGTTGTAAAGGTTGTTCCCCCAGCAGAGGTGCTGTGAATAGGAATACCATGGCCGAAATAACAAACAAGGCAAGGACTTACTTGGGCAAGGAAACCAAAGAACTAGACACACCAGCTCTGGACTGGCAAATGATTATTAGGCCATTGGCAAGGAGAGAGAATCCACCAGTGGGGGTTGCAGGTGCTTAAAGCCTAATTGCCCTTTAATATTTAGATGACCACTTAATTAGCCCGCAGTTTGAGAGTTGTTTTCTAGTTCCACCAGAGGTCGGTAGCCCAAACAAAGCCTGTACTATATTCTGACATGTCGCATCACAACCCCAACTATCTACCCTTAGCGAGGGGGTCTACTGAAGTACTATCCAGGTGGTCACCTCAGGCCACTGCGGGCAGTTTACAAACCTAGACATTCCTCTTACAACACAGTGGATTGTGAGTTCTGTAGTCTTGGCTTCCTTTCACATCATTGGCCTCAAACACCCCATGGCAATGAGTTAGTCGATTACAGGCCCGGGGCATTAAAGACCGTCCGTTATGACAAGGGGTGAGCGGGGAGCACCAGCAGCACTCCACTGCTAGCCATACATCCACATCACACCTTCTTCATGAGCCTTCTACCAACATATCCTGCCATCAGTAGCAGGAACGGGAACGGGCAGTTAGAAAGCTGTCAACAGCCATAGTCCCCCTCAAGACACAGTTTTATTACAACTGTCTCTCTCATTACAGCAGAGCTGGGAATATTTTAAATACGATGGCAGAGTGGGAGATAAGCAACTTTGTAGACTGACACTGTCACTGAGAACGCTGATGACGGGGATTGAACAGATTAAAACGGATTCTCGGGAACTACCGCAGACTCACCATACTTGCTGCGAGCCGCCACGGGAAAGCAGAGAGCCGGAAGTGTAATGATGGGTACCAACTGCAGTGTTTGAGAAGGGGTGGAAATATTTAACACTCACGATACAGATGTGTTACTGCAGTCTGTTTCCTTCTGAATGTAGACATAGGAAACGCACTCGCCATTTTAGCAAAAAAATCACCATTTTGAAACATACTGGTTGTTTTGCTTCAATGGCAGCATCTTTTGAATTTCCAACTCTGTCACATATTTCATTAAGAAAAACTATAGATAATATCACATTCTTATAATACTTATCGACACTAACAACTCGTGTGTTTAATGTAATCTAATGCACTAATTCTCTGTACACAAACTACAATACTTTTCTTCTTCTGTTTTACTCTTATGCCCTTTGCGGTATGCTTTGAAGTGCCTAAGGGCGACATGACATTTAGCGCCTCAAGGTCTCACATGCCACAGTTATCTTACAAGTAATTAGCTGTACCAAACTGAAAAGGCCGGATTCTTGTGTTCCCAATTATCTACAAGAACCCTCTCAGGTCGCCAGGATCTTTTTACTTGCCAAATAGCGTAGAGGGAGTAAACACAATTATCAGAATGTATCTACCACAATTTGACATCATTTGTAAAGGATCAAGGACTCCGAATCTAAGATTTTCGAGATTTTATTATAAGCAAAAACATCTGAACATAGAGGCACCTCAATACAAGGCACAAAAGATAAATGGGCACTAACACGAAAGCCAATCTACGCAGGATTCTCATTCGACTTAAAATAAAAAGGATTACAGATTCTAAAAGCATCAAATAAAGGATCGTTATGCTGAAATCAATTTTTGTAATCACTGGTTAACATTTCTGTCCCCACTCTATTCTAAAGTGGCATCCCTACTTAGCATTCCCTCCCCAACAAGAGAATCATGAAAAAGGTGTCAGGAGTGAAACTTCCTAAGAAGTCTTCACTTAGTGAGAGCTCGATCTAAGATGCTCCTTCTAGCTTCCTGCCTAAACCTCATCTTCCCCAACCCACGGGGCACTGTCCCTAATACAAAACTCCCAAATCGTAGAACACGCCCTTCGGCACACCTTTTCAGCCAGGTCTTCCTCCGGTAAGTTTCCATCTAGAGCTGTTCCTCTTCCAATGTCCGTTAGCTTGACTTTGGGTCCCAGGCACCTTCCATACTAGAAGTTACAATTGCACATTCCAATGCACTCCCCTGTTAGCTTCTCACAGCATCTCAACTCCTAAAACAAAGACTTATTCTCACTAACAAGCTAAATGTCCTTGCACCTGCAACAGTAACATGGGAACGAAAAGAAAAACCCTTCGCATTTGAGGTTTTACATTTCTCTGCAACTCAAGCCCTTACCAAGGGAATCCTTTCAGCCTACGATATTAGCTAACATAAGAAATGAACAGGCCTTCTCTTTTAACGTGTATGTGATCAGGTCTCTACAAAATTAAACACACCACTAAATCACAATTTAAGCATTAGTTCACTATTTTCATATACGTGAATAAGCAACTTTAACATGGCACACGTTTAGCCTAATACATTGCATTATACGAGAACTAATGATTATTTATTTGCTGAGTACATTCACAATAACTTGCAACGTTAATCCTCACAAAGCATTATTACAGTTCTAATCACCTCTAAGTTAAATGATTACATCAATACATTTCTATGACACTTCTAAACATACATTGATTAATATGCGGGTGCTGGCTAACGGTGAATATGATGCACCCCTACAAATTTCAGAATCTTATAACGCGCTATCAGTTCCACCCTTTGATGACAATCGTCATCACATCATCACAACCTCATTCACTTGGAGAACGAACCGACCTAAACAGTGCTTGTTGCCATTCTACTCTGTCGGAACCTCTCCATCCTCTTAAGATTCTGATATTGACTGTCCTGCAGTCTCTATAGTAAATTATCTCAGAAAGAGTGGGGGTCCAAGGGATGTAGTTTAAGGACTCAAACAGTTCACAATCCCCAATTCAACACATGTATACAAAAAGAGAACTGTGAGTCAAAGAAAAGTTTAGTAACTGTAACATAACCACTCGGCAAATATTGATCAAGGTGTTTCTGCTGTCAACAAGGTACATAATGTGTCCATAAATGTGTGTATGCGTGAGAAAGATTCCCATCACCCACAACAAGTGGCTCGCTTCATCATTTGGGAACCTGGGAACTTGACCAAGGAACCATCTTCTACCAGATTGATGTAGATATTGGTTCAGTGGATGTCCCAAATGTATCAGTTGATATATTTCTGAAACGAGGGAGCCACAATGGTAATGATAAGGAGTGATGTATGCAGTGCACGCGGTAGATAAGTGGTGATTAAAATTGGTTGCCAAGGTACAAATATATGTTTATTCTGGTGCTACCTTGATACCAAATTAAAACAAAACAGTGCTATAACAGTTTGAACTAATAACTGTGTTGGAAAAGACTGGTCTACATGTTTCAGCTCTTGGATAAACTATATCCCAGCTTTCGTCAGGACCAGAAAGCTACTGCAAAATAACGGTGTAGTGAATACAAAAACTCAAAAAACATACAACCTGGACCTTGTTCTCGGTACAGGTGAATACCTGTAGAAACAACAGCAGTAATCAATACAAACGATTAAACAGAGTGGTAAGTTGTTACAGTAAAAACCAAAACCGCAACCACATTGGATATGTCGGTTTTATCAAAGTTGCCATATAGTGTGCTAAACAACTCTAGATCCATCACCTCAAGTGGAGAAATGTTTGAATTGTAACTCACCCGAATAATTCTGGGTATGTGCCTCACCCCACCTGGCAACTGCTCAGGTATAGGAGGCACCGCTCTAGGGAAAAGTGTAAGCGTAAAACATCACATCACCAAAGTTTTCGAAATGTTAAACACTTAAACATGCGCGCAGCCTTAAAAACAAAGCGGAAGAGTCACGGTCGACTGAACGTCGAACAAGATTGTTTACAATCGTGTCTCATTCTTTTACAAAAGGAGTGCCATAACAGCATGTACAGATTGCTATGACAGTATTCTATACTAGTCAACAAAGTCTATGGAATGCACATTTACTACTTCTGAACTGCGTGGTTAAGTGCAAGTGACTAGTGTAAGTGCCGCATGAAGAGGGTGTGTTATAGTAATACGGCATTCTGTTAATAAAAGGTTGCCGGTTCGTTGTTCGTTATCACACAGAAAAACCCTCTAGTCGGAACGAATAACCCATGTAAGCCAAGAGACGCCGTGACCCCTTTAGCAAATGCGATAGTGTAGCATTGAGGATAATCAGAAAAATAATATCAGCGTGTACACCTTACCTCTCCGTCGGTACCTCTCGCGGTGTATGAGCGAGAAGGGGAGGTGTACATCAGTGATAGAGGATCCTATTTGAGGATTCGCAGCGCGTCACGGTTGTCATGTGCGTGATCTACGCTACAACACGGCACTGACTGATGACGCCACGGCGTATTAACGTGGCGTGCATTTTGCATCGGGAGTTGTAGTTTTTATAGTCTTAACCTCCTGAACTTGATGCCTACGGTGCAGGATGATCGTGGACAGTAACACAATCCAATCTTGTTGCATAGGGTTTATTTGGCATTTTCCAAAGTTAATTATACCGTATAATTACAGTAACAACGCTCTCAGTGTGTGTAATATTTATGGAGAGTCGAAGGAAAATCAAAAATTCACATGCAAGGTGCTGAAGCAGGATGCCATGTACGACTGGTCATTAGAGAGAGGTCCATGGTATCTGGTCATTCAGACCTACACAGTCACTATGCATTTTGAAAACCCATTTTTGTTCCTTTATAAAAAGGAATTTATGGATGTCTGTGATATGGGATGGAATAAAGGGTTGTTCTAAAACGACCCAACTCAGATCTTCTGGTCTGTGGTTGAAGGACAGGAAATGACTGGTTAGTCTTGTGGCTTGTTTTTTACACCTAATGGTGCTTTTATGTTCACTGATACGGACCTTGATCTTACGTGTAGTCATCCCTATATATCTAAGTGAACAGGGGCATGTGATCTGGTAAATTACCTTTTCTGAATTGCAATTGGTGTGTCGCCGTAAAATCCAAGGTTTTGCTAGACCTAAATCAACAGATTTGGTTGGCTGTGTCTGTGGGCAAGCTGAGCACGAGCCACATGGGTAGTGGCCCTGTACTGGTGGTAAATCCCATAATGTTGATGTTTTTCCTTTTTCTTTCACCCTTGGTCTGGTATGCACAAGATTGTCGTGCAAGCTTGTTCCTCTCTTAAAGGAGAACAGAGGTAGTGGGATGTTTACATTCCCCACATTGAGGATGCGCCAGTGTTTCCGCACCAACTTCTGGACACTATTAGATAGTGTACTAAAGGTGGTAACAAAAGTCATTCTTGTAAGTGGTGCCTTGACCACCGGGGGTTCTAAGAGAGCGTCCCTGTTGTTGTTAGACGCCCGTTTCCAGGCCTGTCTCACTAAATATGTGGGGTATTTCCTGACTTGCAGTTGCTTTGAGAGTGCCTCAGCATGGAGTTGGAAGTTATCCAAGTCCGAACAGTTCCTGCGGATACGTAGGAACTGACCTACTGGAAGATTGTGTCGGAGGGACTTAGGGTGATGACTTTGGAAACTGAGAAGAGAATTTTTAGTCTGAGGTTTTTTATACAGTTCGCTTCCCAGCACTCCTGATGTCGGATAGATCATAATATCCAAAAAGGGGAGTCTGGCTTTGTCGTGTGTCACTGTAAATCTCAAGAAGTTATTTTGAGCATTGAGCCAAGAATGGAAATCCAGCAAGGTGGCTACTGACCCGTGCCATACCACTAGGATATCATCTATGTATCTCTTCCAGCACGCAATCTGTGCACGAAAGGGGTTCTGATTAGTTAACACACAATTCTGTTCGAAAAGATGGACGTAAAGAAGTTCAGGAGGTTAAGACTATAAAAACTACAACTCCCGATGCAAAATGCACGCCACGTTAATACGCCGTGGCGTCATCAGTCAGTGCCATGTTGTAGCGTAGATCACGCACATGACAACCGTGACGCGCTGCGAATCCTCAAATAGGATCCTCTATCACTGATGTACACCTCCCCTTCTCGCTCATGCACCGCGAGAGGTACCGACGGAGAGGTAAGGTGTACACGCTGATAATATTTTTCTGATTATCCTCAATGCTACACTATCGCATTTGCTAAAGGGGTCACGGCGTCTCTTGGCTTACATGGGTTATTCGTTCCGACTAGAGGGTTTTTCTGTGTGATAACGAACAACGAACCGGCAACCTTTTATTAACAGAATGCCGTATTACTATAACACACCCTCTTCATGCGGCACTTACACTAGTCACTTGCACTTAACCACGCAGTTCAGAAGTAGTAAATGTGCATTCCATAGACTTTGTTGACTAGTATAGAATACTGTCATAGCAATCTGTACATGCTGTTATGGCACTCCTTTTGTAAAAGAATGAGACACGATTGTAAACAATCTTTTTCGACGTTCAGTCGACCGTGACTCTTCCGCTTTGTTTTTAAGGCTGCGCGCATGTTTAAGTGTTTAACATTTCGAAAACTTTGGTGATGTGATGTTTTACGCTTACACTTTTCCCTAGAGCGGTGCCTCCTATACCTGAGCAGTTGCCAGGTGGGGTGAGGCACATACCCAGAATTATTCGGGTGAGTTACAATTCAAACATTTCTCCACTTGAGGTGATGGATCTAGAGTTGTTTAGCACACTATATGGCAACTTTGATAAAACCGACATATCCAATGTGGTTGCGGTTTTGGTTTTTACTGTAACAACTTACCACTCTGTTTAATCGTTTGTATTGATTACTGCTGTTGTTTCTACAGGTATTCACCTGTACCGAGAACAAGGTCCAGGTTGTATGTTTTTTGAGTTTTTGTATTCACTACACCGTTATTTTGCAGTAGCTTTCTGGTCCTGACGAAAGCTGGGATATAGTTTATCCAAGAGCTGAAACATGTAGACCAGTCTTTTCCAACACAGTTATTTGTTCAAACTGTTATAGCACTGTTTTGTTTTAATTTGGTATCAAGGTAGCACCAGAATAAACATATATTTGTACCTTGGCAACCAATTTTAATCACCACTTATCTACCACGTGCACTGCATACATCACTCCTTATCATTACCATTGTGGCTCCCTCGTTTCAGAAATATATCAACTGATACATTTGGGACATCCACTGAACCAATATCTACATCAATCTGGTAGAAGATGGTTCCTTGGTCAAGTTCCCAGGTTCCCAAATGATGAAGCGAGCCACTTGTTGTGGGTGATGGGAATCTTTCTCACGCATACACACATTTATGGACACATTATGTACCTTGTTGACAGCAGAAACACCTTGATCAATATTTGCCGAGTGGTTATGTTACAGTTACTAAACTTTTCTTTGACTCACAGTTCTCTTTTTGTATACATGTCCTGCAGTCTCGCCATTCGTCTCTCATTTGCTCGGAGAGCTCTGTCAACCTTATTTCCCCTGTACCACTTACAGGCTCTAATAAGTCCCCACAAGCAGATCACACACACAACAACAATAATAAGTGGCTTCAACACAAATCCAAGAAACCCTTTTTCCAGACCTGCAAACCAGCTCCCAATACGACCAAATCCTTTACCAATCTTTTCCCACACACTCTCTTCAGTCAAATCTGCAATCTCCTGGTGAATCGTGGTAATGTTGTCTATATATCTCTCCAGATCCTTGCTATTGTCTGGAATATACGTACAACATTCCTGAACCTTCAACAATTTACAGACTCCGCCCTCTTTTGCTAATACTACGTCTAAAGCAAGACGATTTTGCAAAACCATCGTTCCTATCGATGACATCTCTCCATCCACCAAGAGCAACGACCTCGCCGTATTCATTGACAATTCATCAACCACCGTCGCCAACTTTCTTATCTTCACATCATTCAAGACCACACCCAGGCTGGGTATCATTGCTCCAAAGATATCCCCAATTACTGCTCCTGCACTCGCAGCTCTCCGTACTTTAGAATGATGTCCTGTCTCTAAGAAATTTAAATCTTCTGCATGGTAAATCTTCGGAAAAATGATAGCCAAGTAACAGGTACCATACCAATTTGCAGGCAACCTCACATAAGCATTCCTTCCACACACAAAATATACCGTTGGAATCACTTGCACTGGACCTTGCAAAAAGTTCTTAGCAGAGTCCTCCATAGTAAAGGTATGGTCACACGTACTATGTCCCACTGAAACCTTGTCATAATAGGTTTGAGGACGTCCCACACACAATTTCCCCTTCTGTACTTGATCTAATGCTACAGGTCCATAACTTCCTTTGGATCTGTGTAATTTCTCCTCCTCAGTCCAATCTACTGGACTCTCTCCTGTGTTTCGCATCTGGGTTAGTTTTCTATATCTCTCCTCAATTTGGCCAATAAACTTCTTTTCAGTTTCCGACAATAAGCATGTCAAATTATGTCTATGCGCATAGGCCGTATCCAAACTCATAGTCGGTATGAAATAAGTCCGAAGTCTGTCTTCTGACTTATAATAATCATACTTATTCAAATGCTTATATGCCGGAACTTCAGGAAGCACTGCATCGTAATTAGAAAAGAAATACTCAAACTGTCTTCTCTCATAGAACATGCTAAGCAATAGGCTGCAAGAAATCCCATAGGTTAGTGGAAGGTGATGGTATCTAATACCCTCATCTACAGAAGAAGGCAACTGCATACACACATAGCAATCTTTCGAATCCATCGCATCAACATACTCATACAACAGCTTCGCATAAGCATTAAGCTTGAAATCACCTCGAGACAAATCTACATGAAATCTACGACTTTCTTCAAGTGTCAAAGCTCTTTGAGCTCCTATAGTAACCCCTTTTTTGCTGGAAGTGGTAGGTGTGGGTGTTCCCTGTACCTCTTCCTCCTGCTCGTGTTACACTATATATGAGGCTAAGACTATCGCAACTATAGCAGCTATCACTACCCCTAAAAGTGTACCTATCACTATTTTAGCCCTACGGTGAGTATTTCCAGCCTCTGCCATCTTCGTAAAGTTCTCAGAGTTCAATTTGATGACAACAGGTAAAAGTCTCTTTCTCATTCAAATATTTCTTGTCAAATCAGTTCAATCACCACCTTGAAGCTGGAAAACCCCTAATAATTTTCAGTTCCTTATTTACACAGTCCAGAAAAAGACTTCCCTAGCCTTCTTTCGTTTTCTCTAACGGAAAGTCCCTAAATGTATTCTTCTTCCACTCGGGCCTAGGTTATCTTCTTTCAGACTTATATGCAACAAGCTCTAGGACCCCCTGCAAAATTTCAATTCGAAGTGTCACCAACTCCTGAGGTGCTGGTATAACAACAAAAGTTGGAAAGACTAAGGTGTCCAAAATCAGTTCACAAACTTTACTCAGAAGCGGCGGGTTCAAAATATTGAGGGTCAATATCCCATCGATTTCCAATCCTGGAATTGTCAGCAACACTTCTATTTTCAGGTTCGGAGAACTGCTGACCAGCGTCAAGGATCTCAGCCTCCCCGTGCTCTGTATGCCTGGCATCAGTCACCGTGTATGTCCACTCTGGTGAGGCGTACCTTTGACACAGCACTCTTACTCTCCTCGACCTCCTCAGGTTATCTTGAGCTTGCTCTTCATCACTCTGCTCTGATTCAGACGTTTCGGAAACTGGGGCAAGATCTCTTCCTGGTGCCAATCGCAAGTTTACCCGTCTCTGACTCACGGGCCAAACTCTTTCTGCTTCTGTGGCACTTCTGCTCTCCCTTCGAGTACCTTGTGCACTACTTTCTTCTTCGGCAGAATTTGACTCTACTCCGCCCACAGAAACACTTTCTTCATCTGAGTCAAATTCAGGACTTCGACTTGCACATCCCCTTTCAGCTCGGTCTAGTGCACCACCAACTACATCAGCAACCCTCACAGCTTGACTTGCCCTCTCAGATGGCTCTGCCACCTCAGCTGGATTTTCATTCCCGAGAGGGGCTGTATCTTCCAAGGGTGCTGGAACTCTGCGGGTATGGGAGGCATGCACCCAGTTCGGCAATCCCCCACCCTTCACTGCTGTATTCGTAACAAGGATTACCTGGTACGGTCCACGCCAACGAGCATCCAGGCAACTCTTCCTCACGTGTTTACGCACAAGTACCCAATCCCCTGGGCACAAGTCGTGGCACAGGTTGCTTGCGGCTGGAACAACTGCTGCTTGCACCTGCTGAGACACAGAACGGACTACGTCAGCTAGGCCTTTACAGTAGTCGAGAATCAAATCATCAGTGAAGTTAATCAAAGCAGTGGCAGGTATCGCTGGCAAACGCATCGCTCTCCCCATAAGGATCTCGTGAGGCGATAATCCAGTCCTCCTATCAGGTACACTACGAAGGCTCATGAGAACTAAGGGTAATGCGTCCGGCCATTTCAAAGATGTCGAAGAACACATTTTTGCCATCCGGGCTTTCAAAGTCCCATTAACTTGTTCCACAATCCCAGAATCCTCTGGTCGATAAATGCAATGCAACCTTTGGTCCACATTCAAGGCAGCACAAAGCAATTTCATGATCTCACTATGGAAATGTGTTCCTCTATCTGATTCAAAAGAGGTCAGTAAACCGAACCTCGGGATAAGCTCTCTCAGCAATAACTTGGCTACGGTGAGGGTATCACACCTACATGTTGGGTAAGCCTCCACCCACCTAGAAAAGACACATACCACGACTAATATGTACCTTAACCCATTGCACTTTGGCATCTCAATGAAATCCAACTGCATTCGGTTAAAAGGCCCTCCTGACTTCCCAATATGGCTCAAAGTCACAGCTGTCCTTTTCCCTACATTCATTTGTTGACACGTAACACATCTCTGACACACAGCTTCAGCTACTGCGCGAAACTTTGGATTGTTCCACGTTTGGCGAAATACTCGCACCATCGCATCTCTGCCAAGATGTACAGCACCATGTATCAATCTTGCCATTGGATTCAACAGACATTCCAGCAACACAGCTCGTCCATCATTTGAAAGCCATACATCCACATCTCCATTCTCACATCCAGCTCGTATCCAACTACCCCGTTCTTGATTGGGAACTTCATCTTGCAACCGTTTTAGTTCTTCCCATGTATCAGCCATGGCTAACATTACGGTGAAATCGGTTCTTTCTTGGCTTTCCTCAACATGCCTTTCAGTGAATGTGCATCCCTGTTCTGCACAAAATCAAGCAACTTCATCTGCATAGTTATTACCTAATGACACAAAATCATCCCCTTTCGTGTGTGCAGAGCACTTAACAACTGCGATTTCCTTTGGACATTGCAATGCTTCCAACAATTGTCTCACATAATCCCCATTTCTGATGGGTGAACCAGAAGATGTCATAAACCCTCTCAGCGACCATAGCTATCCAAAGTCATGAATGACACAAAACCCATACTGACTATCGGTATAGATCGTTATACGGATCTTATCAGCAGCCAAACAGGCACGGGTCAGAGCAACAAGTTCAGCCACCTGTGCGTAGGATACTCCTTCTAAACAAGTGGCTTCAACCACTCCAGTGATGGTACATACAGCAAACGCTGCCTTCAGTCGACCAGCACTGTCTCTTAAACATGAACCGACCACAAAGAAAATTTCATCTGAGACTGGAAGCGGCTCATCGACAATGTCAGGTCTCGGTTTGGTGCACAATTCAGTCACATCAAGACAATCATGGTCCTCACAATCTTCATCATCTACATTTGGAATAGGCAACAGTGTAGCAGGATTTAAAACAGAACACCTCTTCAGCGTCACGTTATCTGCAGCAAGGATGACTTGTTCATAACGCGTCAACCTATTATTCGTGAGGTGCTGTGTTTTAGTCCTGGTCATCAACAGTTCGACAGAGTGTGGTACATAAACTGTAAGCGGATGACCCATTACAATGCTCTCACATCTTTTGATACTGACACCTGTTGCAGCAACGGATTTGAGACATCCGGGCAACGCAGAAGCTACTGGATCTAAAGTAGCTGAGAAATGTGCAACTGGTCTACGGACACTTCCATGATTCTGAGTCAAGACTGCCAATGCACAACCTTCCCTTTCACAGCAGAATAAGGCACATGCCTTGTTGTAATCAGGCATTCCCAAATCTGGAGCGCAACACAAGGCTTCTCTCAGCCTCAAAAATGACCTTTAACAGTCTTCGTCCCATGGTACCGGATCACTCACATCCTTACGCGTCAGCCGCTGTAAAGGCTTCGCTTCAAAGGAAAAGTTTGGGATCCATTGGCGACAGTAACCAACCATTCCCAAAAACATTCGAACTTCTCTTTGAGTAGTGGGAACAGGCATTTTCAGAATAGCCTCAATGAGATCCGGTGACACCTTTCTCTTGCCTTTCCCAAATACTGTACTTCACTCAAACAGTACTGCAATTTGTTCGGGGACACTTTATGCCCATTCTCCGACAAATAATTCAACAGAGCAACGGTTTTGATCCTGCAAGCGTCTTCAGTTTCTGACGCAACAAGCAGATCGTCAATGTACTGCACTAGAACAGAGTTCTGTGGCAACACAAGACCTTCGAGATTTTTCTTCAAGATCTGATTAAAGATAGACGGGCTCTCCGTATACCCCTGTGGGATACGACACCACTTTAACACGCGATTTTCCAGCCGAAAAGCAAAAAGAAATTGGCTCTCCTCATGCAGAGGAATCGAGAAGAATGCTTGACACAAGTCAACTACTGTGAACCATTCAGCTTCACATGGGATCTGAAACAGGATCACAGACGGATTCGGTACCACTGGACAACATGGAACGACTATCTCATTGATTTTTCGCAAATCTTGTACAATCCTGAATTTCCCACTCGGTTTCTGTAGTCCCATAATAGGTGAATTGCATGGGCTACCCATGATCTCCTTCAGAATTCCCTGCTTGATTATAGACTCTATTACAGGCTTAATCCCTGCAATGGTTTCGTGTGACAAGTTATACTGAGGCGTCCTAGGGAACTCTACATTTGGCTTAATCTGAATTTTCACTGGGTCTACCCCCTTGACTAATCCGATCTCCTCTCCACTGAGGTCCCATACGTCAATTGACACTGAATCCCTCAGATCAAGCGGAATTTCCTCCACCGTCAACGCTGGGTACATTTCTACACACACACGCTGATTCGCAACCTTAAAGGTCGCATCGTCATCTCTCGTCTGTAATTCCACTCCCTTCGGGGTACAGTAGATAGTGCAGTTAAGCTTGCACAATAGATCTCTACCTAACAAGCAAACTGGACTAGAATCGCACACCACAAACTGGTGTCGATCCCTAAAATTTCCTATCTTCACTGGAATTGGCTCCGTCAATGGGCTAGTTAGTTTCTTGTTTGCTACGCCAACGACTTGGATTGATTGTCCGTAAAGAGGTAGGTCTGGAACCACTGCAGATCGCACAGTCAACCGAGTAGTGCCCGTATCAACCAAAAAGGTCGTAGGGTGACCATCAATGTCTGCTTCTACAAATGGTACCCTCTGATCTACCTCTAAGACTGCTCCAAGCGCGCAATCCTCATCTCCTCTCGAGCATGGTCGTTCCAATGGGTCTTGATCGTATTCCTCACCCCCTTCAAACATAGGCATTTGCAAATATGTTCGAGCTCCCTGCTGCATATTCTGTATCTTGGGTGGTTGGGGAACCTGCATCTGCGGAATACCCGTCCCCCCTTTGGCCATCTTAGGTCGTGTCACTGTAGGGACCATGTCCGCCACAGGAACCTGAACTGTCTCTTCTTCCTGCTGTATCTGATTCAACGGGTTCAAAGGACACTCGCGTTTCCAGTGTTCGACCTGGTGACAAAGATGACATGCTGTAGTCCTTTTCAATGTCGCCACATCCATCCCGGTCTTAGGATCTATTGACCATGGCCTTCCCTGAACCTGGACATTCTGGATTCCTCCTTGATTGTTTCCCTGTTTCCTTCCCAACGTTCCCCCATTAGGCTGTCCCTGGGCTGTTTGCATCTGCACAAGCATCAATTTATCTTTCAACTTTCTGTGCTTGGATTCTATCTCATCACTACAGTATCTAGCATACCGTAAGATCTCATCTACAGGCTTGTTTTGCCAGCAAATCAGATGCTGCTGTATCATGAGACTAACCTCTGGCCTCAATCAGAACACAAACTTAGAAACAAACTGTCCCATGTCCTTTGTATCCAACACATCTAGACCACTGTACTGTTTAAAAGCCTGCAAAAGTCTCTCATAAAATTCATGCACAGTCTCCTTAGGCTCTTGTACTGTCCTATCTATCTTCACCCAATCAATGTCTTGAGGTGAGATTTTCGACTTCAACCAAGTAATCACCTGTTCGAACTTTTTCATCACTATAGGCGACGGACCATTCGAGATCGGGTCCCTGTCAGGCTCCGAAGTCGGCCACTCAACAGCAATTTTACATGCCGACCACAAATCACTCGGAACCACAATTTCAAATAGGGTGTTCAAATCAATCCACAATACTTTCGAGATTTTGACAAAGCGATCGACTTGCTTATACCACTCCACAGGTTTCTCCCTTAGTCGGGGAAAATCATTCGTGAAGGCAGCCAAATCACCCCTACTGCAAGGTACATGTACATATCATTCATTCTGTACCTCTCGTAACGGGAAATTCCCTACCTCAGTCATCCCTCCACCTGGGGGTGGTGTCTCTCCTATCGTTCTTATCGAACTTTTTTTCTTGGACCATCTTTCTTCCCACTTATAAAGCGTGATCCATGCACGCATTGCTATGATCAAATCCTAGATATGGGTTCTCAAACCCATGATTCTCTTTTCTTCCAGTTCCTGATCACTATACTGCAACCTATGACTTCCTTGCAATGATTTCGTTTTGGACAAGTCCACATCATACCTTTTGGCCAATTCTGACAATTCTCTCAAGAGGTAAATTTCCACTTATTATCTCATCCACCTCTGCCTTCAATCTTACAACATCTAACATTCTTCCCTTCAGGGCTCCCTTCAGTACTTGTCGACAAGCTACACCATCCCTTTCATTACAATCGCATTCTCGTTCCTGCGACCTACTCTCTTCTGACATACCCATAGGAACAGAATGATTCACTATCGTTCCTCGTTCGCTTTCTGCCGTTATCACACTCTGGTTCTGGTTTCTCACTGGTGGTGTCCACATTCGCAAGTCTGATCTCGACTCATCCAACTACCTCGGTCTCACTGGTCTCAGTTCTCCCTGTCCCCTAGAGTAGTCTGCTGTGGCTGGCAATGGCGTACATGTTTCTATAGGCTTTGGAGTCTGCTCCATTACACTCACTGACTCACTTCCCTCAACCACACTCCTCACTCCTACAGCTGACTGTACTGAGCTTCCAACCTTCTCTTGATCTGGGTCATAAACAGAAACAATAGGTCCAATAGTGACCGGTACCTTTAAAGCATCCGGTAACCTCACACCTCTCCCAACCTCTGCGCTAACTACAGACTGATTTCTAGTACCCTCAGCTCCTGTCGAGATCTTCCCTTCTACTCTCACTTCCGACTGAGTTGGTACTCCCCTAGTCCCTTCCATTTGAGCTGACTTCCCTTCAGGCGCATCTGGGTTGTATGGAAGTGGTCTCTCAGATAATAACCTCTCTAGTAGGCTATCATCTGTATCGCTGTCATCCTCATCATCCACTCTCTTTATCTTTGAACCATCAGTCTTTACCAATAAGGGATACAATCTGTGTCCTTCTATTGCCTGTACTCTCCATCTTTTCTCTTCTGCATCCCATCTCGCATCCTGAAATGCCTTAATCGACTTCTTCACCCTTTCCTGGCTTCTATCTCTTCTCCTATCATGTGCTGCTCTAATCCACGCATGCAATGCTTCAAACTGTGTTGGCCTTGGCAAAGGTCGTAAAGCCGCCATCACAGACTTCAACTGGTACAACACTTCCAACCTGAAGGTACCATATCTCGGGAAAGCTAATTCTCCTTCACCTTGGGTCATTTTATGCCAATTTTCAAGCCAAATTATAGTATGCAATCCCACATTCCTTGCCATGTAATGTGCCGGAGTATCCTCGGGAGGAGCCTCTTCTCCCCCACGAGTAACCACATGTTTGTCACCTCTACACAATTCTCGGAAAACTTTAAAACATTTCATGATGACAAAATTTCGATCGCACACAATATTTTCGTTTACTTCCGGATGTCAATCCACCAATAACAGCGCGACTCACACCAACCAACCTATCGCAGAGCGACACCTTCTGACGTCACTTTTCCTCCACTGGCAGCAGTTCCCCTCCTTCACAATTCACGTCTCACCCTTGCATTCGTCCCATTCATACGCTGAAATAACCGTTTGTCCCAAACAAGTTACTTCTCTGACAGTACGTCCACAGTCTCTCGAAGTTGTCGACCTCGGTTGGCAACTGTCTGTCCCCGTCCGGCCAGACAAATCGCCTCTGATAGGTTACAAATACTCAAATCCACATACACCAACCCACGACCAGCGTCGGTTTGCCATGCACTCACACATTCGCTCCCCCTATCTCGGTCCAGGTGATCGATGGCGCCTCACGATCTCCTTTCGGTGGTCAACAAAATCTACCGCGGGTGTCTTCTACTCCACAATCGCTTAAGCTACTCATCGAGCCTAAGACTTTCCCGGGCTGCGCGCGCTCACAGACTGATCTCACAATCACTCAACACTCACACTAACTCCGCAAGACATCACACAACAAATCAACACCGCAATCTAAAAACATCTCACCCTATTCATACTCACTCCTCCTCGAACTGCTGCTTTCTGCCGCACTGCTATTCTCCGTCAATGTCCATCAGCCGCCGTCGTCCGCTGCTCACCATCTGATGATTCATCATCACTTAGCATTTATGGGCCTCCAGGATCACTTATCCTAATCTAAATCTTCCCTCGCTATCGGAAATAAACCATCCTCTGCTACCAACTGAAAAGGCCGGATTCTTGTGTACCCAATTATCTACAAGAACCCTCTCAGGTCGCCAGGATCTTTTTACTTTGCCAAATAGCGTAGAGGGAGTAAACACAATTATCAGAATGAATCTACCACAATTTGACATAATTTGTAAAGGATCAAGGACTCCGAATCTAAGATTTTCGAGATTTTATTATAAGCAAAAACATCTGAACATAGAGGCACCTCAATACAAGGCACAAACGATAAATGGGCACTAACACGAAAGCCAATCTACGCAGGATTCTCATTCGACTAAAAATAAAAAGGATTACAGATTCAAAAAGCATCAAATAAAGGATCGGTATGCTGAAATCAATTTTTGGAATCATTGGTTAATATTTCTGTCCCTACTCTATTCGAAAGTGGCATCCCTACTTAGCATTCCCTCCCCAGCAAGAGAATCATGAAAAAGGTGTCAGGAGTGAAACTTCCTAAGAAGTCTTCACTTAGTGAGAGCTCGATCTAAGATGCTCCTTTTAGCTTCCCGCCTAAACCTCATCTTCCCCAACCCACGGGGCACTGTCCCTAATACAGAACCCCACAATCGTAGAACACGCCCTTCGGCACACCTCGTCAGCCAGGTCTTCCTCCGGTAAGTTTCCATCCAGAGCTGTTCGTCTTTCAACGTCCGTTAGCTTGACCTTGGGTCCCAGGCACCTTCCATACTAGAAGTTACAATTGCACATTCCAATGCACTCCCCTGCTGGCTTCTCACAGCATCTCAACTCCTAAAACAAACATTTATTCTCACTAACGAGCTAAATGTCCTTGCACCTGCAACAGTAACATGGGAACGAAAAGAAAAACCCTTCGCATCTTAAGGATTTACATTTCTCTGCAACTCAAGCTCTTACCAAGGGAATCCTTTCAGCCTACGATATTAGCTAACATAAGAAATGCACAGGCCTTCTCTTTTAACGTGTATGTGATCAGGTCTCTACAAAATTAAATACACCACTAAATCACAATTTAAGCATTAGTTCACTATTTTCATATACGTGAATAAGCAACCTATGTGTAAAATTTAACATGGCACACGTTTAGCCTAATACATTGCATTATACGAGAACTAATGATTATTTATTTGCTGAGTACATTCACAATAACTTGCAACGTTAATCCTCACAAAGCATTATTACAGTTCTAATCACCTCTAAGTTAAATGATTACATCAATACATTTCTATGACACTTCTAAACATACATTGATTAATATGCAGGTGCTGGCTAACGGGGAATATGATGCACCCCTACAAATTTCAGAATCTTATGACGTTCTATCAGAACGAACTCCCGTTGGATGAATGGGCAGAAACCAATCAAACCAGGCACTGACTCCTTCTCCTGTGGGACAGGATGACCAAAATAAACCATTAGTAAAATCACCACGGGGAAGGGAACATACAGAAAGGAGGGACAAACACCAATCAAAAGCCAGCATTTCAGAATGCCACACACAACACGGGACGGGACAACCAATATAAACCATTAGTGAAATCACCATGGGGCAGGAACAGACAGAAAGGTGGAACAAACTCTGTACAAACACCAATTAAAAGCCACCATTTCAGAATGCCACACGCAACAACCAATAACAATCGATGGGTGTGCCAAAAGCCCACAGAAGAGATACAACACATCTTGCAGGCAGCACAAGCGACTGTCAAGGCTCAACCTAAAAAACAATTAAATTCACCAGTTCCGGTTTCACAAATTAACCATACCCTGCACTTGATCATGCATTGCTTATGACCTCACATATTACATCACTTGTTATTGTTATGTTATGTTATGTTATTGGTGATTTGTAACGCGCACGGCTACTCAGAAGAGTGTCCCGGCACGAGCCAGCAAATGAGAACAGTGAAAACAGAAGGAAAACAGGCTTAATTGAATAGGAAAGTTTTAAGTTTTTTCCTGAACTGAGAAGGGTTTTGAAGGCTACGGAGCTCCAGGGGGAGAGAGTTCCACGACTTAGCTGCCAAATAAGACAGTGAGCTGCCCCCCTTTCTTTTCAAACGGATTTTGGGTACGGAGGTCAGGCACGTATTCGAGGAGCGCAAGCGTCTGCCCGGGACATAAAACGAAAGCCGTTTCCTCAGATACACCGGTCCGTATTCATATAGTGCCGCATGGGCCATAACTAAAGCCTTGAACAAGACCCTAGCTTTTAACGGCAGCCAGTGTAAATTTCGGAGATGTTGCCTCACGCTTGTGTGTTTGGGTAAGTCCAGCAGCAACCGCGCAGCGGCGTTCTGCACCACCTGCAACTTATCCATAAGGTAGCCAGGGAGACCTACATACAATGCATTGGCATAATCAAGACGGGAGGTAACTAAGGCCCGTATTACCGTTTCTTTGGCGGAAAATGGCAACAGGGGGAGACATTTTCTGAGCATCTTCAAAATGCCGAAACATGTACCTGTCAAGTTACTAATCTGATTGACAAAGCTCAGTTTTTCGTCGAACCAGATCACCAGGTTTTTCACAGGAAAACCCGAAGGGACTTCAGCAGGCCAGCAGTCATGCCAAAACAGTGAAGGAAATTCCCCAAAAAACAGTATCTCTGTTTTATCTTCATTGCATTTCAACTGGGCCGAAGTGAACCAGTTGAACACAGCAGACAGACAGGTTCTAACGTGGTCCGTAGCGGACTCGTGCTTTTTCCAGGTGAATTAAAGCTGGGTATCATCAGCATATGCCACTACTTTAGCGCCAAAGTCCTTGGCTAGCTGAATTAGAGGGGTCATATATAGATTAAATAACAGAGGACTCAGTATGGATCCCTGAGGGACCCCTGTTTGCACAGCTTGGATGGTAGATGCGAAAGGGGGGATCCAAACATGCTGGGTTCTACTGTCAAGGAAGGACTTTAGCCATTCCCATGCGGCACCAATGATACCAAGCCTCTGCAATCGGGCCAGGAGAAGAGCATGAGGGACAGTATCAAAGGCGGCAGATAGGTCCAATAGGACCACAACTGCCCTGCCCCCAGCATCTAACGACTCCTGGATGGCCTCTGAGATTTCCACCAAGGCAGACTCAGTGCTATAAGACGCACGGAATCCAGATTGAGCTGGGTGCAACAAGCCCTGTTGTTCAATGTAGGAGGTCAGTTGTTTATTCACTAGTTTCTCACAAACTTTGGCCACGCCCGGAAGCAAAGAGATAGGCCGATAGCTGGAAGGAATGTGGGGGTCCAGCGTCAGCTTTTTTATGAGGGGGACCAGCATGGCCTGCTTCCATGCGGGAGGGACCGAGGCCGACCCTAAAGATGCGTTAATCAGCTGGTTCACCAGAGGATTATTGACTTGAGCTGTGTGGGCCATAAGTATGGTAGGACACGGATCGAGAGGGGAACCAGATTTTAAGGAGGTCAAGGCAGCCAGAGGCTCATCAAGGGATATGGTCGAGAAAGAGGAGAAAGTAGTTTCAGTGTCAAAAGCGGAATTGAAATTCGCAGGCACCTGCGTGGTCTGGGCTGCTGGTGTATTAAAGAGCAATTGAAGTGATCTAACTTTATTCATAAAAAAGTCAGAAAGCTCTTCGCACCAGATAGGAGAAGGTGTATGTGCATTGTTCATAGCTTTAGGAGAAACATAACTTTTTCCAATGTTGAATAGTGCCTAGGCATTATTGCCCGACATGGCGATACGATCAGCGTAAAACCAGCGTTTCGCTGCAGTGATTGCCGCATAATAAGTTTTTGGGGCTTTTTTCAATTCCATCTTGTCAGATATATTGTAGTTCTGTCTCCATCTTCTTTCCAGCCTTTTGCACTGCTGTTTCTGGGATTTAAGCAAAGGCGTAAACCAGGGTTTGTACAGTGGCTTATTAAGGCGTCGAGGTCTGACCTGAGGCGAAAGATCACACACCACCTTCTCAATCCAATTATTAAACTGCCCCAGAGCCAAGTCCAAATCCTCCGGGAGATGTGGCAGACAGTCGGCCAGCGCGGTGCACAGAGCTGCATGATCGATTTTATGGGGATCCCTATGGGTAGCAGCACAGCGTGGCCTAGACGAGGAGGGACCTTTGGCAGTTTCCAGGAAAGGAGATTAAATAGTGATCAGACCAAGTGATGGGCTGCGGAGTGCTCACCAACAGTGGCAGACTAGAGCAGACTACGTCAAGCGTATGGCCACCACTATGAGTCGGAGAGGAAACGTATTGTACAAGTTTGTTCGAATGCAACAAGGCTTAAAAGTCACGCGTGTGATTCCCATCAAGGTTGTCCATGTGGATATTACATTCCCCGAGGAGCAAAAAATTGGAGTAACGCAGAGCTCTGGGTAAGAAACAAGTGTCCAGCAACTGTGGGAAAGGGCCTAAAGGGCCAGGGGGACGGTACAGCACAATCCCACCCAAACAGTCATGGGGGAATTTTTTATGCAAAAATTCAGAGCTTCAACATCAGGAGAGTCCGTAAGTTCAGAGAAAAGGCACTCTGATTCCTCTTTGACCACAACAGCCACACGCCCCCATGCCCATTTTTCCGATCCGCACGGGCGATTTTGAAGCCGGAAGGGATGGCCAATTCAATGACTGGACAAGAGGACTGAGTGAGCCAAGTTTCTGTCAAAAAGAGATACCTCCGTAAGCAGCTCAAAGATGTCCTGACGATGTTTAGACATCGAACGGGCATTAATAAGTGCTGCCTTGATAGTGACCGGCACCTTACCTGCCCTGAGTTGCTCAGCAGAAGGAATGGGGGACCGGGAAAAAGCAAGCTCACACATCACACAAGAGTAGGAGCTGTTAAATGCAGCATCCTATCTCACACAGTTGCTACAAGAAGCGTTAAGTGCTAACAATTCATTACGGTTATACTGAGTGGGTCTAACGAAGTTCTGGATAGCGTCACCGGCTTATTGGCTGGTGCTGGCCGTCTCCGGGACGCTGACGGGCGCAGGCGGGCTTGCCTTAGGTGCGCCGAAGGCGTGCCAGTGGCGCGCCCGCTACGTGCTCGTGCAGCGTGCATTTTAAGCCTCCGCCCTTCACAACCACTAGAGCACCCACTCGCTCAAATGGCGGCTCTAAGTGGCACCACCCGGAAGTGATGGCCGAAGAAAGCACGAGGTAGAAACAAGGAGGTTTCACGATAAAACCCACCCAGGTAAATTTCCCACACAATTTTAAAAAGCACACAGTATTAAAAATACAGTTAAAAATAAGGCGTAGTTCTAGAAAGAAGCAAGTTGCAGAAAAATGCGGCCAAGCTACACGATACACAGATTCAAATGCTGGGAGCTTGTGATATATTAAATGACATCGTTATGGGCATATCAATTATATCATTGATGACACCGTCCAGTCGTACCAATACTCACCTTAATATAATTACTTTTAAGTAGGTTGCTATTAAATGTCTATCCTAAACTACTGTTATAACTAATGATGCACTGATTACGGAACTAAGAATCCACATCATTTGCCCATAAATACAACATTTCATAAAATGGTATCCATTGCTATGAGATAACTCTTCTTTACACATTAATCCCCTACATTCTATTCAGAAATTAAAGTTTGTCTTAAAACACACGCAGCAATAATAATCACAACTGTTGTAAATTGCTATAAAACAAGCAACATAAACAGAGACACCCAATATCTTAGCAGCACGGTGCGTCATCACAACAACATAAAGCAAACACCATAATAAACCATGCAACTGCTTTTGGAAACATCACTGTGATATCACTTCATACACGCTATTATTTAAAAATACCCCCCGGTAATATAAACAATCCAATAGTATCAAGCAACCACACATCTACTGATGAATACAAAGAAAAACATTGGGTCAATCAAACTACAACAAGTAAGAGCACATATATAGTCATGTACACTCTATCACCATATAACAATCATTCACTCAATCATTCAATCAGGGTTGGTAAAGCGCAGCTACTCACCCGATTGGGTCTCAAGGCGCTGAGATGGGGCGGTGCACGCTTCTCCTCGGTTGTCAGGGGTGGCGTCGGAGGGGGCGGAGGGGTTCCCTGTCCTATCGGGTACTTGCGGGCCGGGCGCTCATTGGTGATTCATCGAAAAGTCAGGTCTTGAGGTCCTTCAGGAACTTGGACAGAGTTGGGATCCTAGGGGTGCATCAAACGAGAGGCGATGGTTCATGTAGGTTTGGCCGGTGTTGTGGAGGGCTTTGTGGGCGTGGGTGAGAAGCTTGAAGGTGATTCTCTTCTCGATGGGGAACCAGTGAAGTGCCCGCAGGTGTTGGGTGATGTGGCAGTGGCAATCATTAACATATACATATGCATAGGAACGTTGCCTCAAAATAAATATCCCTACCTTAGTATAATGTCACACAAAGCGCTACATACTCATATATAAACATTACACAACTATTCAGAGGTTACTACATAGGAAGAAGAAATCGGTTTTACTCATGCTAGATACAGTATAAATATCTAACTGCATCATTCATATCCTTAGAAAAAAAACAGCAGTGTGTGTGTGTGTGTGTGTGTGCGTGCACGCACGTGGTCGTGGACTAACCTTGTCAGAACAAGACAAACACTATCTTTGTTAGGACCACTGCATCAGGATCACCGGTCCCCGTAGTGTGCTTAGTTACTTGAGCAAGGATCAGCCGGAGACCAAGCAAGGCGTGTATGCCACAGCTGGCTTCCTGCACGTGTCAGGGGGAAATTGACTGCACACATGTCCTACTAGTGGCCCCTGGCAACACTGCACACAATAAGCGCAACAGAAAGCGCAAGTATCCCACCAATGTGCAGGCAATAGTAGACCACCGGGGAATCTCCGCCAATGCCGCCGCCAACCACCCAGGCAGTGTACATGATTCCTACACCTTCTGACAATCCATCATCAACCTGCACCACCAGAATGGCACCCACGGAAATGCACTGCTCGTTGGCCAATACCAAATGCACACACCACACACCTCAACTCCACAATCATGTAACACACAACACAGGAAATGCACACGTCACAAGCTCACATACAACATGCACACCCACCAGACACGACAGCACAACTTACTGTGGGAAACTGGACTAGCCATGTACATTAGCCATCAAAGGCATGGCACCTCGGCCACACAATAGCAGAATGTCGGAAGAGGTGGGGACCAGGCATGTGCGAAGGAGGCAAATGACACATGAATGAGAAGGTACCCATTGCCAAGTGTGGCATGGATGTGATGGCCAGACTGCAGTATGCAGACCACACACATATCCATGTCGACATACACCGCTGGTGTTTGGAGTGTAGTGGACAGTGGACGCAACCATGTCACCCCAGCCAGTGGGGAAGATCGTGGAAATGTAGCTTGTTAAGTCTCCCCGCAAGCGTGAGCGGAGTGGGCTGGCCCGGCGTACGCCAGGCCAGTGTAGGGGTGTGAATAAAAGGCACATAATCCTGGGCGTGGTCCTCTCCTGAAATGCCAATGTCTCTGCCAGGGCGGTGCCTCTCATCCCGCCACGAGGCCGACACCATGAGCGGTTTTGTCAGCGATCCTGTGCGCCTGCTGCACCCCGGGACGCTGTTCTCCGAACCAGTCCTGCCCGCCCCTGCGCACCAAGGCCTCAATGCCCACCTGCCGACACCGGAGTGTGTCGAAGAGGGCCCACCACGTGCCGGTTTAATCTCCAAGCCCGAGGCCTGCGACCATGGCAGCCTCCTCAGACCATCACGGCCTCCGCAACACAGGCCCGCAGTCCTCCTTTCTCGTTGACATACTCCACCGGCAGGCACAGCGGAAAAGTAGGTCACACATTTGGAACTGAGTCTTGATTACACCATGGCAGAGCACATTAATTATGGCTGAATGTATGTCACTATACACCCTTTGATGTGGTGCCACCAGGTCTTAGTAGTACATCACAACCACAAGATTCTGTGGGCCCATGCGGACTACTGCTCTCGGCCTATGCTGCGCTCGAGTAGGTCACAGAATTGGAACTGAACATCGATTATTCAAAGGCAGAGTACATATCATTGCACGCATGCATTTGGGACAAAAAAGGATCATCGTTACGGAGGTGATCGAACACTACCGACAACTGCCCTGGTGCCACTAACTCTGTGCATTGTGAGCCTACAACACGTGGCTGTGGCCCACTGCTGACCACTGTCTCCGGCCTACACTGTGGTCCAGTAGGTCACAGAGTCTAAACTTGGCAATGCCGGAGTTCATATCAGTTTACTGGCATCATCGCAGACTGCATCCCCTCTCAGCCTGGTTCCCCGGCATTCATGGACACTCTCTGGTCGTACGTTGGTGGCGTCTGAGTCTATGGACTAGGGGGTAGTTTTCATCCTCATGCAGATGATACCGAATTGGTGATGGCAACTAGGCTGTCGCTTTCCACTCCTCCATTTGCTGCTTCCGGATAGCTTCTGCCCTCTGCATCATGCCCTTCCACTGTCCCCCGCAACCCTCCGCCACATTCACCTTGGACATCGACGAGGACCCGCTCAGTCTGCGTGCCCTACCTTAGCGGACCGCAAGTCACCGTCCCGTGGCGGTGTGCCTGTGCCGGCCGCTGTGCATCTGGGGCCACTAACTCTGTGCTGGTCAGGTCAGGGACCCCTTCTTCTGAGATATTGGATGGCCTCTCAGGCGATGGCCTTGGGGTTATCAACGCCATGTGTCTGTGGCCCTGCGCTGTCCGCTGCCTCCGGCCTCAACTGCGATCCACCAGGGCTCACACATCAAATCAAGTCCTGACCAGCCCGGATGTCGCATCACCGCAGGAGGCACTCACCACCACCCCCAGGACCAACTCCAACCGCCAACTGCCAGTGTCGAAACGGTTGTACTGGCAGATTGACGGAGTTGCTCGCACCTGTCATGGATGCCATCTTCTGCCTGGTCCACTGCTCAGCACTCCAGGTGCCACTAACTCGTTCCACTGCATTCCATGTTTTTCCAAAAGTCTGGTGTCATGTTTTAACCACTATCCCAGATGCTTGGTGATAGCGCTCTTTTCACATATACTTGTCATTATACCTTGCATTGAATACTTAAAGCCTGAGGTGTTGGCAATACGCCTACTATCAATACTGAGTCACTAGAAACTGGGGGCTGATGTATTAAGGGTTCTTACCCATTCTCTGTGGGTAAATGTGATTACACATATTAGGAAAGGTTCTTATGAAACCAGTCATTTCACCTATCAGTGAAAGAGTCAAACGCAGTCAAAATGTCAAATATGATTTTGATATTTCCTGATTCTGTACAGTTTATAAAATAATTAAACAAGAACGAAAACATGCTTCTAAACCCTGCATCTTTAGACCAAAGATCACAAAACTGAAAAAAAACAAAAGGAAGAAGATACAATATTTTAGTAGCATCCTTAAACAACAAAACTCAAGCAGAATAATGTTAGCTCAGACTTTCTTACTGCTAGCTTGTATAACAAAGTTACATTGTATTGGCCCCTTCAGGAAGAAAAAAAAGACTCTTTCACTCTCCTTTTTCCTTTCTCTGAATGGCATTTAGTTTGTGGTTGGGCAGGTGTTTTTTCAGTGTTTATATGTTTTCACTGGTGAGGGCTATTTCTCCTTCAGTGGGGTTTTATCAGTTATTATAGGTTTAAACCTTGACCACTGACCTTTGACATTAACATCCTGCCTTTGCAGCTGTCTCATTAATCATAGGAGATAATTATATATTTTATGCTCCAAATGTCCAGTATATGATAAAACTTCTTTCTTCTGTTGATTCTGATAGATGTATGAATGTGGAATGTGTTGGTATGTATGCAGATGAGATTGTATGAAGTTATAATGATTTTTCTTTGTTATTAGTGTGCCCTAGGATTTCTGTTTATATGATGCACTATCACTGTAATGAATCTAGCCAGTGATTATTAAATATTATTTAAATATAAAAAAAAGAAATGTATTAAGCTGATCTAAGACAAATTGAAAAGGGTAAATAATAAAAATCAAACTATCAAAAATTTAAAAAAATATTCTTTTGTGTGTTGCATCACTGTTTTTAGGCCTGCTTTTCCTTGATTGCAATTAAATTGTTTCGCTTAAAAAAAGAGGTCGCGAGGGAAGCTTTACTATACGTTTGTGTTTATTTCCCCTTTTTCCCTGACCTGAAGTACATTTTAAGGGGGTCCCATATTCTTTGCTGTTAAACCTAAAACCGTACAGCTTAATCATTGTCCATTACTGTTTTGGTTATTGTTGGACTTGGCCCTTTTTGCAGGGTCATCCCTGAACTTTTTGCCTTCCTCCTCTATTTTGTCTGACCTGTTTTTGTTGGTTTTATGACTCTGGGCACATTACCACTGCTGATCAGTGCTAAAGTGCATATGCTCTCCCTATTGTAAATTAATGTACTGATTAGTGATTCCATGATTGACTGATTTGGTTTACTTGTCAGACCCTACTATAGTGCACTGAGTGTGCCCAGGGCTTGTAAATCCAAATGCTGCTGGTGGGCTTGCAGCACTGGTTGTGCCACCCACAGAAGCAGCCTTGTAAAATGTGTCTAAGGTCTGCCATTGCAGAGCCTGTGTGCAGTCTGGTACTGTCATGCTGACTGGGCAAGTGCACCCACTTGCCAGTCCCTAAACCTTCCCTTTTCTTCATATCAGACCCCCCTATGGTAGGTCCAAGGGCAGAGTGCATTGTAAGGATAAGGTAGGACATGCCCTGGTGTGTGTGACATGTCCTAATAGTGAATTACAGCCATTTTCGTTTTTCACTATTGCAAGGCTACCTGTTCTCCATAGGCCAGAATGGGCAGTTAGATTATTACATCTTATAATCCTAACTGACTCAGGGAACATGGTAGAAATTCAAATTTAGTATGCCTGAACTCAGAATGATAAAATACATCTTTTAGTGAAGTTGGTTTTAACATTCTGGTGCCGATTCCGATCCTGGAAAAACCGGGTACGAACCGTCGGTCGGAGCGTTTTCTCCGTCCGACTCGTACCCGGGAAAAAAACATTACAAACATGGAAGTACGATTCGCACGGAAACACCATTTCCGTACGAATCGTAAAAAACACCGACCGACAAAAATATACATACAAATGTGATCCGGGAATGCTCCGACGTGACGTCGGGACGCTTTCAGGCAGCGTTTCACGACCCAGGAAGTACGAATCGAACCGACAGCAGTCCGGACGGCAATATTTTTACGGCACCCAAAAAGTGCCGGAAAAGCGAAGTACGCCGCGAAATGACCAGATTAGGGTGCCCGGTATGCGCCGTACCCCACCCCAGCCCCCGTGAGCACGCGCCGACCCCCCCCAGCCCCCGTGTATGTACGAGTCGTACCCCCACCCGTGTATGTACACCCGTGTACGTACGAGTCGTACCCCCACCCGTGTATGTACACCCGTACGTACGAGTCGTACCCCCACCCGTGTATGTACACCCGTGTACGTACGAGTCGTACCCCCACCCGTGTATGTACACCCGTGTACGTACGAGTCGTACCCCCACCCTTGCATCTACGCGCTGGTGGTACGCACCGTACATACACGGGTGGGGGTACGACATGTACGTACACGGGTGTACATACACGGGGGGTTCGACTCGTACGTACACGGGTGTACATACACGGGGGTTCGACTCGTACTCACGGGGGCTGGGGGGGGTACGGCACGTACTCACGGGGGCTGGGGGGGTACGGCACGTACTCACGGGGGCTGGGGGGAGGGTACGGCACGTACTCACGGGGGTTGGGGGGTGTTCGGCGCGTATTCAGGCACATGTCTAAAAGCGAAGTACGCTGCGAAACGATCAGATTAGGGTGCCCAGTACGCGCCGTACCCCCCCCAGCCCCCGTGAGTACGCGCTGACCACCCCAGCCCCCGTGTACGTATGAGTTGAACCCCCCGTGTATGTACACCCGTGTACATACGAGTCGTACCCCCACCCGTGTACGTACAAGTCGTACCCCCACCCGTGTACGTACAAGTCGTACCCCCACCCGTGTATGTACGGTGCGCGCTGGGGGTACGTACCGTACATACACGGGTGGGGGTACGACTCGTACGTACACAGGTGTACATACACGGGGGGTTCGACTCGTACGTACACGGGTGTACATACACGGGGGTTCGACTCGTACTCACGGGGGCTGGGGGGGTACGGCGCGTACTCACGGGGGCTGGGGGGGTACGGCGCGTACTCACAGGGGCTGGGGGGAGGGTACGGCGCGTACTCACGGGGGCTGGGGGGGTGTTCGGCGCATATGCGGGCACATGTCTCTATGGTTGCCATGGGAGTTCGGTCCGTACGGTGCATTTTCCATACGGTTGTAACATCGGACGCACGGGATGGATCGTACTTGCGCGCTCGGACTTCACTTTTCACATTTGTACGTAAAATCGTCCGGGGATGTGTCGGACACTTTTTCCGACCCGAGGATGTGTGGGGAAATTTTCCGAATGCGATTCGTATGGACTTTTTCCCATACGAATCGTACTTGGCAGTTTGTACACTACTTGTACGATTTGTACGGTAAAAAGACCGGATACGAGTCGTACGGGGAAAATTTTTCCAGGATCGGAATCGGCACCTCTGTGTTTGAAAATACCACTTTTAGAAAGTGGATATTTTTTTGTCTATCCATTCAAACCTGCCTCTGCTAGGTTGTGTATTCCTTGTCTGGAGTTTGAGTGACAGGGCTGGGGGATTCCAGGAGACAGGGTGAGTCCGCCCAGTGGTGAATAGAGAGATCTGCATCTAGATGGGAGGGAGGAGTTGCACTGGGACCTGAATAGGACAGTGCCTGCCCCCCACAGAGCTGGCTCCACCCCCTGTGGTGCGTCTGATGTCTCTGCCCTCCATTGTGAAAGGAGAGAAGGAATCATGTCAACAAAGTGCTCCAGAGCTGTGCTTTCCCTCCACAATGCTGGCTCCACCTCCTGTGGGGCGTCTGATGTTCCTGCCCTGCACTGTGAAAGAAAAGAAGGAGTCATGTAAACAGAGTGCTCCAGAACTGGTTTGGACTGGGCAAAGGCCCCTCGGCCCTCAGAGGACAAAGGATGTTGGGGTATAAATATTGGGACCCTGATCCCAAGAAATTAGATCACTTTTGGAACAAGAAGAAACCTTTACTGAGGAGCGGAACCTGAAGAAACTGAGGAGAGACTATCCCTAAGCTGAAGTGCTGCTTGGGGGATTGGCCTGCAGTGGTTTGCCTGACTGCCAAAGGAAGGAGAAGAGACTTTGTGTGCTTATTTCAACTGGTAAGGATCTCCAAGGGCTTGGAATAGAGCTTGCCTCCTGCTGAAGTCTCAGGGACAACAGACTTCAACCCCCAGCTCCCCAGAGTTCTTTGGAAGTGCCTGCTGCTGTTTTGGGCCTTCTAAGGGACTGCGTGTCACAAGGAGCTGGAAGCGTGACTCAACGAAGCCGAAGCGTGTCGCCGTCGCTGCTGCTGCCGTCGCACTTCTGAGCAAGGGTGACACCGCTGGAGTTGTCGCACTGCACCGCATCGAGAGAAGCGTCTCGCAACGAAGAGGAAGCGTGTCGCTGCTGCCTGCCATCGCACTTCTGAACAAAGGTGTCGCCGCTGGAGTTGTCACACTGCACCGCATCGAGAAAAGGGTCTCGCAATGAGGAAGAAGCGTGTCACCATCGCTGTTGCTGCTGTCGCACTTCTGAACAAGGGCGTCGCCTCTCGAACTGTCGCATTGCACCGCATCGAGGAAAGCACCTCGCATCCCAAGAGAAGCGCGCCGCCGTCTGAGATGCTGCCGTCGCATTTCTGAACAAGCATGTTGCGGCTGTAGTTGTTGCATTGTGCGGAAGCTTCACGCAAACTGGGAGAAGAGTGTCGCAGCTGAAGCCGTTGCCGTCGCACTTCTGAACAAGGGTGTCGCCGCTGCAGTCCACGCATCGAACCGAGAACTTCTCGCATCCCCGGAAAAGCGTGCCGCATCTGGAAGATCTTCACGTCTTTATTTCTTTGCACCAGAACTTTGCCGCATTTCCATCGCTGCGACATTACTTGTCGTGGAAGCGCAATGCATCGTAAGGTACATTGACGCAAAGTGTCCTATCTTAATAACTGAACTGAACTAAGCTAAAAACTACCATCTTAAAGTAATACTATTTTGTCGATATGGTCTTGTGGTGAATCTATATAAAGTATACTTATTTTTTATATAAAACCTGTGTGGTGTCCATTTGTAGTGTTGTCACTGGATTACTGTATGTGGTCACAAATGCTTTACACACTGCCTCTGAGATAAGCCTGTCTGCTCGTGCCAAGCTACCAAGGGGGTGAACAGGGGTTATTGTATGAGTGTACCCCCTTACCCTGACTAGAGGCAAGGGTCCCTATTTGTCACAAGTACCTACCTGTGGCAACTAGAGACCCCCAAATCTAACAGTTATGTGCTGTGGAGAGCCCACGCAGCAATGTCACCTCAGGCAGTGTGGGAGACATGGGACGACGATGAGGAAGATGATGCAAGTGTGACACCCCCTCCACTGCAGCTACATCAGGAATGTCCCAAAGGGACACAATCCTAGACATTTTCTTCACATGTGCATGCTCAGCTCTAGTGCCCCAACCTCAGCACACTGCAACTCACGGACACTTCTGTTTGCTCATAGTGTGACCTCCATGATGCTCCGCAGTTGTCCCTGTAATGCTGGTGTTGTCTGTTTCCGTATTCATGGTGTTCACTGTTGTATTTGTTGCCAGCACCAACAAATCCATGAGGGCTGGCTTGCCCTCACCACACACACATCCAGCACAGGCGTCACTGTACATGTGACACTGCCAATAAAGGGGCCAGGCACACGTGCCCGTAGCCAGTTGCAAAAATAATCTGCGTGTGTCCATGTGGTTATGATGTGTGCATGAGGGCCCCGGGCTCTACAACATTACATTGCGCTGTGTACAGCAGACGCAAACCATGCCATCGCAGACAGCGGGTTAGAGCTTGGAGATGTAGCTTTGTCGTCAGCCACTCGATACGTAAGAGTGGTGTACTGGGCCATCGTATGGAGGACCAGCGTGGGTGTGTGGATGGTATTTACGGGGCTCTGGGCGTAGTTCAGTACAGGCAATGTGCAAATGCATGTGTCTCTGTCGCAGTGTGGGTCTCCTTTGTGGGGTGTAGGTGGTCCCTGATGGGACTTCGACACCCCGTATGTGATGTAGTTCGGCTTCCATGAGCTCTGACCCCACCTGCACCTGTTCGGGCACCTCCTTTTGGCATTCTGACACCTGGCATTGGAATGCGATGGGTGCCTCGGTGAAGTGTTGGGAGCCATCCGTGGTAACGGGTGCTTCCTGCTGTGTGGTCTGTGCAGGGGCTGGGGTCTCCCCAATGTAGCTTGGCAGCACTGCTCCCCAGGGTGGGTTGCCTGAGATGTCCATGAGCTGTTGTAGGGCGTCGGTGTCGAAGGTGTGGTGGCCGTCTCCAGCATCACTGATGGGTTATTTGGTCTGACCTGATGGAGGTGTTTTTTGAACCTCTGCAATGTGAAGGGGAGATGCATGTTGACTTTGTGTTGACATTTATGTTGGTACATTGTTCTTGTTGACAGGCAGACTGTGTGACAATGTACATTGTGACTGTTTGGGCAGTGCTGGCAATTTGAGGGGGGACAGTGGACATTTGGACTGCATGACGGATGTGAGGTTGTACCTGTACATATACATCTCACAGTTCCCTGCTCTGTCAACTGTGATTGGCCTGTTTCTGCGCTTGAGGGGACCCAGTTGTGTCCCCTATTCTGCAGTGTTGGTGTTGCACTTTGTGCCACATTATCATGGGGTGTGCTGTGATTGCTATGTGTGTGTGCTGCAGTGTGCCACGGGGATGAGGGACATGATCCTGTGTCATTGTGGGTGTGCAGTGTGCTATACTTAATTGTGCATGTGTGCCATTGTGCCCATCTCCCCTGTCCCCCAAGTCCCTGGTCGTTACTCACCCTGTTGCTGTTGTCAGGTCCTCTCGATCTGTGTCTGTACTCCCACCTCCTTGCACCGTCTCCACACTGATAACTGGCCTCCATTTCCTCCAGCTCCTCCTGTGGTGCAGGACTCCCACCTCCTGTCGCCGTTGCCACCTTCCTGTTGGCTGTGGCTTTGTGCCTGGTTTAGGTTTTCACGTCATGCCAGCGCCGCTTGGCCTTCTCCATTGGCCTCCTCGACACTCCGGCTGCATTCAAGGGAGTCTGATTGTGGGTCAGTTGCTGGTAGTGTTCTGTCACCTCCGTCACGTTGATCTTGTGTTCCTGCAGACTCCACCCCGTCTTCCTCTCCCTCTTCTGCTTGGCCTTCCCCGACCCCGTTGTTCCTTGCTGGTGTTGTGTGGGGCTTGTGGGGTTCGCGTTGGCCTCTGCGCTCGGTCAGGGTGCATCCATGTTGCTACGCACTTTGGATTCCTTCTGGTGTGTTGTTTTTGTAGCTTTTATAGCGCATTTTCACGCCAGACACGTGGGATTTGCAGGCCTGCCGCTGGTTTTCGCTGCTTTTTGTATATCGATTGGCCTCATCGCAGATTTGTTTGCGTTCGTGTTTCGCATTTTTGCAGCGTGGCGTTGATTTTAACACGGCCATTTGACACGTTATCTGGTGACTATCGCATGGTACCTCCGTGTTGTGAATACTTAGTTGACACGGCGTAATTTTCCCACGATAGACTGCGATGTTGAGAGTTGCATTAAGTTACTTTAGCGATGGTTATCGCACGTTCTTGAGAATATGCCACTGAGTGTTTATTCAGATTTGCACCATTACTCAGGAATCTTGAATTCAAGGTGAGATTTGCTTCATCACACAGTAATCTTAGTTTGGACCATCATTTAGTAATAATATTCAGAACAACACCCACTAAAAGCAGAGCTCCACTGCCCCATCATCCTTCTTCCTCACCACATTCTGGAATGCTGAAATCCGTCACAATTACTTTGAAATATGTGCTGATGGAAAAAGATCGCACAATGGTTGCACTAAAAAAGGAACCAGTTCTCAAAGGTAAAAATACATGTGTATATTACCGCATGCATATATTTACTAGTCAACCTAGGTGTAACTCAACACTCATTTGCTGTCCACCATTTTTTAGTATAGAGTTACACCTATAGACTTACGTGTTTCCACTTTCTCAAATCAGAGAATGGAGCCTCCTACAACAATATTTATTAGTGTGGAGTTACTACTACTGTAAAGTTACTTTGCACATGTAGGTGGAGATCTGTGTCACCTTGTTGGACATCTCCCTATTGGAATATATAGGGAACATTTTTAAATGTTATTATTCTTTGAAAAAATATTCAAACTGTTTTATCGTAAAATATACATTTACATTAATTTAGATTTATTTAATTAATGTTATGTTTATTTCCAACCTAGAGTTAGTAAAAATAAATGTTACAACATAATAACTCATCAAATGTTATATATATTAAATGATTGATGCAAATATAATCATTCCATTTGTAAATATTACATTTAAAAAAAAAACTTTAAAGCAATAATTCCTACCATCACTAACATTTGTATTTAAGATTTACTAAAGTTTGTTAAAAGATATAAGTTTAGTTATTTTAAATGTCTTTTCATTTTTAATCTAAGGTACATGCTTAATTTAACTTTTTATGTTATGATAAATATTAAAATAAAATCTTAAAATATGTGTAATATATTTTTTTATCTATCTATCTATCTATCTATCTATCTATCTATCTATCTATCTGTCTGTCTGTCTATCTATGTGTGTAATTATATATAGGTCAATAGTATTTACTTTATCCAACATCAGTTCCTATGGTATATTATTTAATTGCATGCCTCCATTGTTTTCTATAAGAGTGTGTTGCAGCATCTGTGAGTGGCTGAACTGGAGTACATTTACATTGGTTTTGACATCATTATTACTGTAGTAACTTTAGAAATATAGATTGTGAATTGCAATGATCTTACTCATTTGTGGGTATGTCTTCTATTAGGATATCCCTTCCTGAACCCCTCATTACATTTCCCTAAGCTCTTCCCACTCAGTAGTAAGTGTTTTCCATTTTTCAGTCACTCCTCTTTCTCCCTTCCATATCTACTACAAAAATGTACATCTGTGAGTGCAAAGATCTCCGCACAGAAAATGGTAGGAGAGCCGGAGGTCTCCATCCATAGGTTTGTGAATAGCATTTTACAGTAAATGGCTAGTGCTACGTTAGTAATTGCTAAAAAATGCTGTTTGTGAATTAGCCCCAAAATGTTTACTGAAATGCCAAGAAACAACTGCTTTTAAGTCAGCAATACAAGGCTTTGCAGACAACTTTATGGCCCACTTTGTGGCCAAATGCAAGACTAGGTTTTTCCATTGTGTCTTTACGAGGCAAGTGTGAACAACATGTCTTGTTTATATTACACATTGATGTTTTGGATATTGGATTTGAACAGTCCTAGCAGGGTCAGAGAGAGGTTGGCAGTCAATCAGTGCCTTTAATACTGCCTGCAAAGCCTTGACCTTCTGTCTCTGGGATGTAGATGTTGAACTGAAACAGCTGGTGAGTGGACACGGTCTCTGTCAAAATTCTATCTTCTCTATGGAATGTGTTGTGATACAGACAAGCTAGATTCGTTGGGGTGGTGGACGGTGAAAGCAACAAAAGCTTCCAACACTGCAAAGGCAGACATTACCACCCTAAACCTGCCCATTTCACAGGGTTTCTGGTGCTTACAGCTGTCTTCAGTTCTGGCCCTCCATTATATTATGAAAATCCAGCCGAGTCACCCAGTAAAGGATTTGAGCATCCTTTCTGAACAGGTGCTCATCACAGCTCTCCAGTGTGAAAAGAAACAAATAGGATGGGCCTTCCATTAAAAACTCCATACATCATGACTGACCGTTACAACTATCAATAGATGTATATTAGGTTGACCAAAAATTGAACACACATAAATCAGCCAGTGAGTATATAGGGCAAACCATTGCTACTGGTCCCCTTTACCCCGCCCTGAATGAATTTGCAATCTCTGCTGCATAAGTTGTTTAAACATATCTGAAAAACAATTCATGGTCACGTTTTCTATCACATCTTTGACATTTCTGTGTTTGTGTTCCTCTGATTTGCAAAATATAATGCAGCATTTATAATGTAGCAGAAATTTAAATTAAAATATCACAAGTCAAATTTTTTCTCAGGTCAGTCCATTAGAAAATTGACATTTTATACTTCAAATGTACACTATCAGACTTTTTGTGTATACTGACAGTCTCAGGAACAATCAAGCACTATCAAACGTAACAGTGCTAGTGTTCCCAACTCATCAGGATAGTGAGCAATCTTTCTACAACAGAAGGTTTGCCCTTTAAACCTCTTTGAATCTCTAGATAGATATAGACAAGCAGCTACGGGCTAGTTCAAAATTAAGTATTTTTGGGTGACAATAGCTACAGTACACAATTGGCACAGCTACAATAAAGATGTGAATGTTCAACCGGTTATAGGTAATGCCAGAGCCTTTGGCTATGACAACTACATAATGATAACAACTGTGACAAAGTGGATTATCAATCCGGGCGGATAGTAATCCACCACACGTAGTAATGACATCAGTCCTGTTAGGTCCAGTAAAGGGTTCAGCAAATTTATATCCAAGTTCAAATCTGGTGGCTTTGGCACAGAGCAAACAGGCTTGCATTAAGAACATTTGTAAAGCATTTGAAAGTACCAACACAGTTAGAAACTCTAAAACACAACAGAATAAATATCCCAGTCAATTCTTTAAAAAAAGAAATTGTATTCAACAAAATGACTCCAAAATGGCAAAAATACAATAAGGGAAACCGGAGACATGAATTTTAAAATTTTAGATCAGAATCCTGCCACAAAGTGCAAAGTGCCCCTCATCGGCAACTGCTCGCACTCAATCAGGACAAGGGTAAGGTTTTAGGCCAACCGCCATAGAGTGCAGGCCATATACAGAGACCAAGCTCGTCCTGGTTGGAAATTTTACCTTTTGACTTACTCTCTGAAATGGAAGTCAAAAATCCTTAGCAGGGGCCAAGATGGGTTCAATGAAGCCAAATAGCTGTCATACATGGTCCTGGTGAAGATGATGACTTTGAGTGGGAAAGCTCAGAGCAGGAGAAATTCTGAATTTGTGCTCAAAGAAGATCCATTACCTACCAGATACTTTTGACACCCTCACCCAGAGAAGATTTCTGCCTTTAGACATAGTCACTTTTTTGAGGCACAGATTCCTTCAGCGGGAAAAACCTGAAAGTTGAAGCTTGACAGGACTCCACAAGTTCAAATACCTTCTCCGCGACATCCCGCTGAAATGGATATAGTGCTGCAGAAATCCAAGAGTAGGAGCAACCTGAATGTTTGGCCCAGTGGCAACACACCTTTGTTGGGTTGACTTGGCAGGTTGGTCCCAGTCTTCTGACGGTTCTCTAGGCAAAAACCTTCTAAGTCCCAGCTTTTAGGATTAGGTAGGAGGAGTACACTTTGACACCTATCTAGGGGTCCAGGGACCTGGGGGCACCACTTAAGGTCAGACTTCGCTGCAGTAGTAGCCACAAGCTGGGTCCATGGCAGGTCCAGTTGGAACTAGTTAGTTGAGCTCTTCAGGAAAGTTGGCTGTGTGCACCATTTACGTCCCTGTAGCTTGAAAGGAGGTCAGCCAATTGTCCCTTGCAGTCCACTTCTCTTTCCTGGATACAAACATGATCAGGTCCTGCACTTGGGGATCTCCTCACTGTTCACAACTGTTTTTTACTGGTCCAGAACTGTTCTGAAGAGGGTACTGGGGATGCCACAATTATGGCAAGTGTCAGTTTGAGGGTGGGGGAAACCTGGCCACTTCCTAACCAATGGGGCAAAAGTTGCTAGGGGTGACCACACACGCTTTTGCAGCACTTTCTGTGGGATTTACTGTAAACTGTCCCACAATGCCCCTCTCTATTTAACACCAACATGGCAGACCCTTTCTTCACCTGTTCAGAGCTTCCTGTGCCCAATCAGAGGTGTGGCTATGATAAGGTGAACCCCTCTCTTGTGGTCACTCAAAACCAGTATTGCTGGCAACCCCTTTCCCACTTGGATTAGTGCATGGCTGGTTCACAGGACAAAACAGCAGGCATGCCCAGGTGTGAGCTACATCTAACTGTGACAAAATAGGCATACTTTGACGTTAACTAAGTACCTGGGCACAGCCCAGCTGCCCATCTTTTCAGGGAGAGAAACATCTCTGTATATCCAAGCCCTTTGTCCATTGTTTGAGAGCAGTAGACATTTCGCCACAAGGAGGCATCGATAGTCAGGTGGCACTGAACACTGACAGAAACACATGCTTACCAATGTGAGAAATTACTTTGGAGATTTTTCATTGCCAGGACATGTAAAACAAAGGTCCACATGCCCTATGTTTTTAATACCAAGCACCCTGCCCTATGGACATGTAGGGCCTACTGTAGAAGTGACTTATAGATATTAAAAAGAAAAGTTTAGACCTGACAGAAGGTTTATTTTACCAGGTCAAATTGACTGCTTTAAATTACCTACCCATGCTGCAGAGGCAGGCCTGGAGACATGCTCTGCACAGTCAATTTAATGGTGGCCCAGTGTGTTGCAGTCCCCTAGTGATGATTAACTTACAGGCCTTGGGTACACTTTTAACCATATACTAAATATGTCATTCAGCAGTAAAGTCAATTTCACAATGTTTTAAGGGTCACTGCATATGCACTGAGGTCTGGTTAGCAGTGCCCCATTGTGTGGAGTACAAGAAGCGACAAATTCCTACAACAACCAGAAAATAACATCAAAAACCAGAACATGTACAATGTTCAGTCCCCTAGTGATGATTAACTTACAGGCCTTGGGTACACTTTTAACCATATACTAAATATGTCATTCAGGAGTAAAGTCAATTTCACAATGTTTTAAGGGTCACTGCATATGCACTGAGGTCTGGTTAGCAGTGCCCCATTGTGTGGAGTACAAGAAGCGACAAATTCCTACAACAACCAGAAAATAACATCAAAAACCAGAACATGTACAATAGTAAAACACAACAAAATAACATTGCAGATTTACAGAAACAATATATTGATTTAAGCAAAATTTGTTAACAGATGCCTTGCAGGGACTGTTTAACATGGTCCCGAATTAGGCATTGTTCCCAATGTTAGATTCTGGATCATTATTTTGGGGGAAGGCTTTCATTAATTTAGTGAGAAGTATCTCACTATTGCAAAACAAAGGCTGATATTGTAGTAACTAAACAGTAGCAAAATGGTCCAATTCTGGATGAAGTAATGATAGACAAAAAACTTTAAAGCTTTAAAAGCATAAAATGCTAAGAAACCGCAAAGCATCTATGGTTCTGGATGACCAGCACTTCTCCCCCTTATTACCTTTGGAATCAGTCACTTTCCTTGAAACTCAAAATCCTCTTCTTGGTCAATATTACTGAACATGGTTCCTCTAGGTCCCACTAAAGCCTTTTTATAAATCGTAAAAAAGTCTGAGTGAGACAATCCATGAAACTTTGCTTGTCACGATGTCTTGAAAAGCCTCAAAGCCGCCTCAAGAAATCAAACAATTACAAACTTTCAACTTTTGGATATCCACCGTCTGCTTAAACCCAATGCTCCCAGACTGCCAGGAAGGGCCTCCAAGAGACTAGGCCACAGATGGCAGTGGTGGGCATGTTCAATCCTCACTCCAGCACATGTCCCAGCAGAGTCTACCCCACTTTACCTTCAACTGATAACCTAGTTCTTCCAAACAGAACCCTTTTTGTCTTTTCTATCCCTGGTACTACAGGAGATCAATTGGAATCACGGTCAGTTCTTGGTGACAAGTGGGTAGCTAGAAAAGTCCTCAGTCCTCTCTTCAGGCAGACAGACAACAGGAACATCCTCTTCTGAACTTCACTAAGTTGTATTCAGAAAAGCTGGTACTGAAAAGTCTTAATATAGTGGTAACTATCCAGTGAATGGTGATAAATATTAAGCCAAATCCAAGAAAATTCCCACAGTGCACTCAACTCTTCCGGTGGATCCCCACCGAGACCAGGAAGACGGTCACCCAGGCCCTCGTCACCAGTCGGCTGGACTACGGGAACGCCCTCTACGCCGGCACCGCCGCCAAACTCCAGAAGAAACTCCAACGGATCCAGAACGCCTCAGCACGACTCATCCTGGACATCCCCCGACACAGCCACATCTCCAGACACCTGAGAGACCTGCACTGGCTCCCCGTCAACAAAAGAATCACGTTCCGACTCCTCACCCACGCACACAAGGCCCTCCACGACCTGGGCCCCAAGTTCCTCAACAGCCGCCTGACCTTCCACAAGCCCACCCGCCAGCTCCGCTCCGCCAGCCTCGCTCTCGCCACCGTCCCCGGCATCCGCAGAGCCACCACCGAAGGAAGATCCTTCTCCTACCTGGCAGCCAAGACATGGAACTCCCTCCCCATCCACCTCCGGACAACGCAAGACCATCTCGCCTTCAGGAAGCAACTCAAGACCTGGCTGTTCGAGCAGTAGCGTTCCCCCCCCCCCCCCCCCCCCCCCCAGCGCCTTGAGACCCTCCGGGTGAGTAGTGCGCTATACAAATGCCTATGATTGATTGATTGAACTCTCTTTTGCAGTAGTTCTATTCTGTTTCACTGCAAACAATCCAAGGCAATCTTGCTCTGGGGATCTTCTAAAATGGCAGAATCCTTGTTGCAATGTGCAGTGCTCTCAGACACCATCCTGGGCCTAACGTATTAAAATAAGGAATCTTCCTCAAAAAAACAATGCTGGCTGGTTTTGTGCCAAGGTCCCCTCTAGGCATCTTAGTTCGGAAGCAGAATAGCTGATAGACACCCCTGACACTAAACCACTATTTACCATAAACATGCCACTATGGAAGGTTCATTCCAGTTCTTTATAGGCGCCATCTGTTGTTCTTCTCCACACCACTCTCCCACATTCCAAGATAGTAAATACTCTTCTCTGACTTCTTCCCAGAAAGATATATTTAACAGATATGTATGTCTACCACTGAATTAGATTTTTGAAAAACACTGCGTTGGAACATGGATGTTTTCTGTAGCTATTTCCTAAAACAAGCTATGTAAACTTATGATTTATTCTTAAGACTTTTATTATAGGAAACATTTACGGTAGCCTATGAAGTGAAAAAGGTCTCTTGTAACCAATATAAATAATAGGCATACAGAGCCTGCAGCCATTCAAGGCACTATGAATAGTTAGTTGATTTTGCTAAAGTCAAAAGTAGTACTTTAAACCTGTCAAATGGGTTTCCTTAAACATGTGCTTTTCTTTGAAAAATAATTATTTAATATTTAACTTTATTGACTTCATTCACAATCTTACAGTAAGTGTTACAGTACTTTGTGCACTGTGCATCCAATATTCATGCCAAGTCACACTATAATCCACTAATTATAAAGTCATCATACAGGTCTGTACCACTGTCAGGAGAAATGCATCAAATGAAGAAGATCTATAATAGAAAACTACAATACATAACAAAGAGTCAGCATCAGCATGTTTAAGAGCACAGGCGCTTAAATGGAGTCTATGGCACCATCTATTTAGGAGCAAGCATCTTTACATGTGAGTAACAGGTCATCCCAATGGTATAGACCTTTTGGTAGTCCAAGAGACTAATAATTCAATAGCTCCTTTAACATGTGCTTGCTGCAGTTTTGCTCACAGCAGTTTAGCACTGCAGTGGTAGACACAAAGTCTCTAGGGTATAGAGCCCGTCCATAGGGTGGCCCGGAAGTCAGTTTTAAAACGCCCCTGGCACAAAGTTGATATCGATCAATTCATGCCCTCCTCCTTATGCATACCCCTAGTATGCATGATGACCCTGATGCGGCCGACAAAGCCTTATCCGACTGGATTCGACAGCCTCTCAATACACTCATTCATGTTAAGTGGTCACAGAGTCGTAATAGCAAGTCCAGCCCATGGTTCAACAGTAAACTAGCCACAATTCGGAAAGTTTGCAAAAAGCTGGAACGGGCATGGAGGCATTATTATGACCCTGTTCTGAAGGGGCATTACCAGGTAGCCACAATAAATTATCACAGAGATATTCAGAAGGAAAGGGTGGCCTACTTTGCCGACAAAATCAGAAATAGCAGTAACCCTGCTAAATGCATTTTTTCATTACTTAAAGATCTAAAATCCGCAGGGCCACCTAAAGCGCCTCTGATTTCATCTGACCTGCAATGTGAGGATCTCGCCGCCTCCTTCATTATGAAGGTTGAAAACATCTACAAGTCCCCCCTCCCCCCCACGGGGATCAGACCAGGCTCTGTCCATAGGCCTTATGCTACCCCTACACTCTCTGTCGTTCCTCTGATCTCTCAGGATGATATGCTTACGATTTGCAGGAAAGTTAAGTCAGGCTCTCTTGCAGATCCTCTTAAATCTGAGCAATTCCTCAAGTCTCTGCTTCTGCTCCTCTCTCCTTTTCGTCAGCTGATTAACATGTCCCTGTCCATGGCAGTTGTCCCCAGGGCTTTGAAACAGGCCATGGTGGTCATTCTCCTAAAGAAACCCACATTGGACACCTCTAAACCGGATAATTTTCGCCCTATCTCTCTCCTGGCTTGGGTGTCCAAAATCTTGGAGTCTTACATCAACTCCATTCTGACAGGTTTCTTAGAAAATAACAAGTTGGTTGACTCCTCTCAGAATGGTTTTCTGTCCAGGCCACAGCACGGAGACTACCCTCCTAGCTGTGACCGAACACCTGAGGGAGGCCTTAGATGCTGGGCAAACATCGGCGCTGATACACTTAGACCTTAGCGCCGCGTTTGACATAGTGTCCCATCGGATTCTGTTGCAACATCTGGAGGAGGCTGGTTTGCCTCTTGCTGAAAGAACCTTCCAGGTGTCGGCCCCCCTTAAATCTCCCTGATACGAACTGTTAACCCCTTGCATGCTTGCGACGGCCCCCGGCCGTCCGACGTCACGGTGGGCGTGTGCGGAGGACGACCCCCGGCCGTCCGAATCCCGCCCACTATTTAAATCGCTCTCACAGCGCGAAAATGTGTGCAGCATGCAAGAGGTTAAACAAGGGGTTCCACAGGGCTCAGCGTTGAGCCCAACGCTATTCAATCTCTATGTCCAACCTCTAGCAGCGATAGCCAGGAGCAGAGGACTAACGGTGGTGTCTTATGCTGACGATACCCTGCTGGTAGTGGCACTCTCTGATGACTCCACACAGGACGCTCTTAAGTTCAGGAGTGATCTAACACCTATTGCAGAGTGGATGACTGCAAACTGTCTCCAGCTAAATGCAAACAAATCAGAGATTTTGCTAGTGGGGAAAGTACTGAGTTGTGGAGTGAGAGCTGGTGGCCTCTGACTTTGGGTTGTGCACCCGCCCCTCGACAGGTGGTCAAAAACCTGGGAGTATAGGTTGATTCTGCCCTTAATTTCCAGGCCAAAACTAAAAAGGTAGCTGGGACCTGTTTTGGACTCCTGCTCGCGCTCAAACCACTGCTAGTCATCTTTGAGCCCACGGTTCGCCAAGTCATCATTCAGGCCTCCATTCTATCTAGGCTGGACTATGCTAGTTCACTGTACCTGGGGGCTAATAAGGCTGCAATCTTACGTCTGCAAAGGGCTCAAAATACGGCTGCCAGGACCCTTCTTGGCCTCCCAAGAACCTGCCCCACGACCAACGCCATCTGCAGACTCCATTGGCTGCCAGTGGCGAAACGCATTGAGTTTAAGTCACTCTGCCTTGCCCACAAAATCATGAATTCCTTGCTTTCATTTATGGCACACTGGTGCTGGTCAAATTAGAGTGCAGAGTGTATAGAAAGTATTTTGAGAAAAACATTTGTTCTGATAGCTATGCGTCCCATACCAAAGCCCTCTGCAAGCATATGTTTTCTAAAAGCACAGTTCCAGGTTACATTTTTTAAACGTATTTTATTGTGTGATATGATTTATTCGTTCTGCTACAAAATGCGTTAATCTATCTGTATCTCCGACTGGATATTTTTCCGTGTGTATATAATGAAGTTGTGTTCCAATATTATGGACATTAAGATGTGTATTTCAACTTAACGAGAGCCAATGACCTCCCAGTGGAACTGTTTAAACGCCTTGCCCCACTTCCCAAACCACACCTCCTGAATAAGTATCAAGCAGCTAGGAGAGAAGGCTGGCTCCCACCAGACTTGAATCATGCTATCATAGTAGTGATCCCCCAGCCAGATAATCCCAGTGATCAATGTGCCACGTATACGCCTAAATCTCTCTTGAATACAAAGAATAAGGTGTTAGCTAAGATGCTAGCTATTACATTGGCTCTTTGTCTCTAAACTGATGTATGAGGACCCGATGGGATTCATCTTGAGTTGTGCTACCCCCTGAATTTCAGATGGCTTCAGGTGTGGCTGGAAATAATGAAAGGGGGCTGAGAGCTCAGAGTAATTCTTTCTTTGGACGTCGACAAGGCCTTTGATCCATAGATTGGTTTTATCTCAACGTGACACTGCGACTATTTGGTTTGAGCCCAGGTTCTGAAAGTGGATTACCCTGCTCTTTAAAGCCTCTATGGCTGCAGTGAGAGTGAATGGGGTTGTCTGAGCCATTTAAGCTTAAAAGGGGAATGACCCAGGGGCTCCTGTTTGTGCTATGTCTGGAACCAGTGGTGAGCTGGGCGCGATGTTGAGCGAATGTAACTAGGTTTCCGGTACTGACTCGAGAACCCAAAGAAATCTCATTGTGCCCAGATGACATATAGCTTTATCACATGGACCCGGTGATGGCGATACCAGTGGTCCTCTCGATATCTGGTAATTTTGAGCGATACTCTAGCTATCTTATCAACTGGGATAAAGTGATGCTATATCAAGTGGGAGACTGTGGGGATTTTGAGGGGGTGGCGGAATGGATTCAAGTCTCAAAGGGCAGATTCAAATACCTGGTTATTGAAATCTCCACCGACAAGAATAGATTAATGGAAAAGAAGCTAAAGAGAGTTGTGGAAGAGTGCAGAGTAGATGCAGAGAGGTGGGGCATGCTGCCATTAACAACAAACCTTCCTTGAAGTAACCGTCCTCAATGCATCCTCTTTTTGTTCTACTGAGAGGGCTTCTCGGTTGTTCACATCCAATACCAGTAGTGGGGCCTTCCCTAAAAATGCCTCAATGTCAGAATTCGATCTGTCCTGCCTCGCTGTGTATAACCGTTCACAATATTGAGCAAAGGCCTCGCGACCCAACGTGCCCCCTCCTCTCTCTTACTCAGCCATGGCAGGGCATGGCCTACCTTCTCTCCTATTTCACATAGTTTCTGCTTTGTCACGAGGTAGTGAGTATGGGGCACATTATGGGTGAGATTACGATACATACCAGAGGTATGTCTGGGGGTGTCTCTTTGCGTCCGATCTGTGTCCAGCTCAATGAGCGTTTGCTCTTCCTTCTGCACCTCACCTTCCATATGTCGCTTCTGGCAGGTCAACCCAGTCTAGGTCTTATCATGGAGTACTGTTTTGTATGCCTATTATAGAATGACTGGGGTGATCACTGTTCCCTCATTTTCCTCAAAGTATAGTTTGGACTCAACCCACAGGGCTCAAACAGCCTCCCTATCTTGCAGGGCCCATGAGTTCAGTCTCAACGTACTGGGCCCCTTTTAAGTCAGGGTACCTACAGTAACCTGCAATGGTGAGTGATCAGAAATACCCCGGGCCATGTACACTGCCTCCAGATCCCATGGAATTTGTACTGCTGGGAGAAACATGTAATCAAGCCTAGAGAGTGTTCCGTGCGTTTGTGAACGCAAAAATGGCTTTTTACATGTATCAAACCCAATTTTGTGATTCAGTAACCTGTTACCAAATCGCAAAATGGGTTTGCGATTCTGTATTTGGAAGGGGCGTGTTTAGGGAGTCCCTTCCAAATAGCGAATCCTAATGGTATGTATGGATGTTTTGTGACCGTGAACACAGTTGTAAAACATTCACATTTGACCTCCTACTTCAAGTAGGTGGTAACCCATTTGCAGATCCATCATTAAAATCCCCCCTATAATGTGGAGGTCCAGGCTCTGGATTAATAGGAGGAGCCCCACTTCATCAAGGGCCCCTCGGTGTAGCCTGGGAGGCATGTAGATATTCACCAGTAAGACTGTCTTCCTATTACATGATTCCTGTACCGTGGCATAGCAACTTTCTTGGTCTGCCCCTCTATTTGTCACCTGAAAAGGTGGGTGCTTTAGACTCAGATCACCACTTCCCGTGACCCCCGCACATATCTTGCGTGCACCAATAAGGTATATCTACCCATTGATGACATTTGCAATTGTTTCCCATGAGGTGAGTTTCTTAAAACTAATATTACATCTAGAGAATGTCGACAGGGATACTGTGGCACTATTCTCCTTTTAATTTTGCATCCTAACCCATTCACATTTCACAACAGAATTTCTAGTTGATCTGCCATGTATAAACGTCCTCTGGCCACTTAAGTCAGGTGGGATTAGGTGTGAACCCTGAGTCATCTGGGACTTCTGGGCCTCTATCACCATGTGAAGTCTGTATGCGGTGCTTAAAACACCCACCCAACTTTCTCTGTCCGTGAGCTCAAAACTACTCACTTCACCAGTAAGGAAAGGTCTGTCATATTTCCTCTCCTCCTGCATGCTCTAAGTGTGAACCTTCAGGTCTCTCTCTGAGCTTCCCTGTGACAAAATACCAAATATGCGCCACTATCATACCACAGTTCGTGTGTAGCTGGTCATTCTATAAATCCAGTGATAGAACCTGGACCACCCTCCCACGGTCCATTGAAGTCTTCCTCCCTAGTCTCCGTATTGCATGCATGGTCATCGTTGGAGCCCTTCTGTGATGTCCAGGTCGACACTCCTCCTCTCCGTTTTGACCTTGCTCGGGGACCCCTTCATGTGTGCCTCTGCTGTTCCTTCCTCTCACTGTGCCATGTCCCCAAAGAAGGGGATCCCTGTCTGGGAGTCTTATGTTTGTTTCCTGGGGGTCTTTCCTTGACCCCCTCCCATGCCCTGTCTAGGTTTTCAAAGAAACAGGATTTTGGCCGGATAAAGCAACGTATATTAGAGTCCTATATCCCTCAGTTTCTGCTCACCTGTTTAAATGGCCTCAAATGACCTAGCTGATTTTGTACAAGTCTGGAATAATCTTGGGATCCTATGGGAATTGCATCTAAAGCTCACCAGTTTCCGTACAACCTGCAACACCACCAGAACACAGTCTCTATAGTTTGATAGACAGGCTAAAATCACTCGAGGCCGTGCTCTTAGAGGGGGCTTTCTAACTAGCACGCAATGTGCCTTTTGAATGTGAAATAACTGTTAAGTCTTTTCCACTAGTAGAAAGGTGCAGAGCCAGTCCTCCAGGAATTTCTCAGGTCAAGTCCCCTCTACACCCCCAGAGAAACCCACAAACCACAGGTTATTCCTCCTGGATCACCCCTCCACATCCTCTGCTCGTTTCACTAACTCAGAGACCTCACCTTCCAGCTGTTGCACCTTTTGGCTGAGGTCTGTGTAGTCTCTAAAGCCCTGATGGGGTCATAGCTTCAGTGACACTATCAGTAGTCTTACGCATGTCCTGTTTAAGCAGGGCCATGTCTGTGCCCACTTCTCCTATTTTAGTTTCCAGGGCCTTTGGGAGGTCTCTATGGCTTCTATCAGCTACCTTGGGTTGTGATTATGCAGCTCCTTCTTCCCTTATCTTCGTGGTCTCATGGTGAGGCATTGGTTTTGCACATTTATCTAACTTCCCCTGCTTGGGGTTACTTTATACTTTGGCATCTTCCCACCTTTCACAGGAGTGTTAGGGTCCCTGTGGCCCACCAGACCTCCTTCTCCAGCCATAGGGGAGTGGCACTACAAGCCACTTGGATTGGGGGGTGCCTAGGCCCTCTCCAGCCTCCTCCCGCTTAGTCCTTCCATGGGGTCCACCAGCTCTGGCGCTGCCTCCACCGCCCACACTTCTGAGCACCTCCGAAACCTCGACCTTCTGTCATCTTCGTCTGTCTTCCAAGGATCACTAGGGGCAAGGGTCCTGGAGATGTGGATACTGATACTTCCCCTTCACTCTCTCACTTCATTAGAGCTTCTGGCCCCCTCTCCCAACTCACCGCAACTGGGAGCAACGTGCAGGACACTCCTCTACTCAGGGGGTGGGGGGTTACGTTCACCGCATTGAGGGCCAACTTGAATCATTACTCCGTAGCAGTATCCATTATTGCAGGCCTCAGCTGCCAAACTCCATTGTCTGGGACATTCTGCCGAGCCCTCCATGCTCAGTGTTCCTGTCTCTCTTCACTCACCGGGCTGGGATTTGCAGAAAAAGGTATGTTGCAGCTTTTCATATTCCTTTTGCCAAACAGGGGGCCAGCCAACTGGGCCTTGTACTCCACTTCTTTATCCTAGGGGCATGAAGGAGCAAATCCAGTATTTCACGGTTCCTCTCAGGTTACAGATAGCAAGTCCGGTCTTCTGTTCTTAATCAGGTTCATCAGTGTTCCAAATAAAGTCTCTTGTGGTGCCACATTTATGTCTGGTGCTAGCTTGTGGGTGGGGGTGACCACTTGCCCCTTCCTAACCAATAGGATAAAAGTTCTCAGTGGTAACCCTGCACTTTTACAGTAATCCCTACATGCCCTACTTCAACCAATACTACAGTGGCTCTCATTCACTAAATCCAAGATGGAGAAACTCTTCACCCCCTTGCTGAGCCTGTGCCCATCCAGGGGTGTGGCCAGGGTAAGAAGTAGCCCCTGCTCTGTGGTCTTTGGTCACTACAAACCAGTTCTGAGGCAGCTTCCCACACCCCCTCACCCCATGGGCTTGGTGTCTACCTGACTGAGACGGCAAAGGAATGGGTCAGTCCATGTGTCATCTGAATTCTGCTTGTGACAGTAGAGGCCTCTTTGAAGTCAATTACATTTCTGGGTACAGCCCAACTAGTCTTCCTGCCAGAGAAACACAAATACCTCTCCAAATCCAAGCGATCGGTTGTGCTCTAGGAGCAGTCTTCACACATTATCAGGGACACTAACTAGCTTTTTAGTTAACTTTCTAAGATGCCCTTTTCCATAGCATTTATTAAAAATTAGACTTTACCATTAAGTTTGGCTTGTAATAAATATTAAAAATCGAGCAAAATCGGTTTTCTAGCTGCCCCCTAGCCTAATATAGCACAATTATCATTTAATATTGCTTCCCAGTATTTCTCTATGGGCCAGCGAGCGTACCTACACACCCAAAGTGAAAATAACTTTTGGGTGCTAGTCACTGTATGGACATGTTAACTTTAAATTCATACAGGTTCTACTTAAATACCATGTGCCATCCCTTGTGGGCTGCAAGGCCTATATAGGGATGCCTTATTAATCTTTAAAAGAGAGGTTTACTCTTGTCAGACAGATTGTGCTACAGTTTTAAAACATACAGCAGTCAGGCTACAGTGGAAGACGTGAGGTCATGTTTGTCTTGCCACACTTGTGGATGTCCCAGTATGCTGTAGTGCATAAGTGGTATTTAACTTTCCATGTAATGGCCTTATACTATGACCTTGTAGGAAAGTTATATATGGCAATTAGGAACAGGCCACTTTTTACATCTTTTAGGGTTCAAAGGACATGCACTGGAGCCTAGTTACAGTGTCCCAGAGCTCAGAGTCAAAATAACAGTAGCATCAGTCTATGAAAAATGGGAGTGCCCATGCAAAAAGAGGTGCTTCGTCATGTTGTGTCATTCTGAAGCTCTGTAAATAATTAACAAAACTGATACTGAGCCAAGGCCTTTTGTACATCATTCCTAAAGCATGGAACCACTTCCCATTGCACACCAGAGCCTCCTCCTTTCTTCTTGAATTCTGCAAGAAGCTAAAGTCCTGGCTTTTTGATTTAAGCCCCCCACCTTAGGCAAAACAATGCACACACACACACATACTCAGTCGCAGGGTACCCTTGAGGGCGATAGTGCACTCTACAAATACATCCAACATAACACAAAACACACACGATGCTCTGATAAATCAGGACACATGGTTAGCGCAGTTGCAGGAGTCACAGTTGCACGGGTGACCTTAGAACTGGGACGTACATGTCATCAACATGCTATATATAATTCTAATATGGCTCCCTGTTATTTTTTCTGTTATGAGCTTCTCTGACAGCCAACAGTGGCGAAGTCACGGTCTCATTTCAAGGATATCATGTTTGCCATTTTAGAATCTTCTCTCATAGGGTATGACTCCTAAGTGCACAAAAGACAACACCAAGGGCCCAATTTAATATCTGGCAGGCGGAGAAATCTCCGTTGGCCTGGCAGAGAAATGAAGGTCTGTCAGGCCAAGACTACAACAAACCAGTGGTAATCTCTAAAGCATTGGCAGGAACCGACGTCACGGTGGTTCCTGACAATGCTTTTTAAGGTTTGGGGCACCGCTCCATCAACATGACAGAGTCGTCTATCAAATGTACTTTTTTTTTGTTTCAAATAGAAAATCCCAAAGCAGGAAAACAAGGAACCAGTTTCAGTTTCCCTTATCGCCAGGGTTCTCCTGGTGGTGATTGGCAGTGAAAACTGACCTCTATCTGAGCCCATCTTTACTAGGTGGGTGGACACAGAGGTGAGCCACCTCCAGCCCTTACTCTGTCGGGCCGTCGGAGGGGTATCACCATGGTGGAGATGGTATATTTAAACCGATAGTCCAGCTGCCACTAAATTCGGGGTTGTAACCGAATTTTCTTACTGCCAAAATTTAAATCAACCACTAAGTCATTGTGCAGTACCAGGATTCCTGATGAGATTTGGTAATGGTGCTTTCCCATCATATAGATGCCTCGTGCTTTGTTTCCCAGCTGGTAGATGTACATGCCCTCAAAGACAGTAGACCCTTTTTTCAGCACAGCATGTGTACAAGGATTGGCAACTCAAAACACAACAGCATCACGATCATTTGCACACATCCATCTGGGCACACGCATACACACAAGACCCGTCCATTCATGAAAACAGCTGTACACGCGCTTGCACTTGTGCGCGGACTGCTTCTGTGAGGGAGGAAAGCAGGTACCGAAGCTGCCTCTTCCGTGTTTGAAAAGCATTAATCACACCCACTGTTGTGCACCTGTCTGTTGGTGCCACGGAGAAGCATCTGGCTGTGAGTTTTAACCGAGATTATGCTCATCCAGTGAGAGTTGGGAGATTAAGGGGGGAGAGGGGGCCAAGCCGACACCAAACTCCTTTATTGTGTGTGAAAAAGGCCGCTTTATTGAAACAGGTGCATATCACAATTTAACTCCTTGGCCACTGCCTTACAAAACTAACGCCTCGCTATACAATAACCTCCTGACCCCTTGTGTTTTCCCCCCACCCCTACGATCCCCACATCATTTCCCCCATCCCCCAAAATACAACATAACATTCCATAACCAACATATAACCCAATCCTACACCATGTAACCTTTCCCAACTCCCAAACTCCCCTGACCGTAACCCCTACCTGCCTTTAGTGCAACTGTAACTAACCAACCTCTAATCTAAACTTATCCAACCTGTCTACCCTTTACCTGTCCCTGGACCCACATTACCAAACCTCTAACAACAAACTCTAGCCAATCCCGGCCAACTGTCAACCACCCCGCTTGCACCTGCTCCAAGCGACAATACATCCAACAGCCCCTATGTACCTGTTCCAACAAATGCTGCCCCCAAAACCCGCAAAAGTGCAGACCCAAAACCCCTTGAAACAGTCCCCCTAAAACCCCTCTAACCATAGGGAGGGTGGGTGGGGAAAAACTTTAACTAGCGCACCCAGCCACCAGGTCACCAAGCCTAAAATGGTGGCTGGGAATCGCGCGTTTTGTATATATACCCCTTGGGCTACTACCCCTGGATTTGGGCTACATTTGGGCTATCCTTCAAATGTAGCCCAATTATTTACAAAATGGCCGTTCGGCCACGCCCCCCTCTCCCCCCTCCCAACCTGCCCGGGCGGCAGACCTCGCGGTGCTCGGCTGCCCCCCAGGCTCCCATTGGGAGATTAAGGGGGGAGAGGGGGCCAAGCCGACACCAAACTCCTTTATTGTGTGTGAAAAAGGCCGCTTTATTGAAACAGGTGCATATCACAATTTAACTCCTTGGCCACTGCCTTACAAAACTAACGCCTCGCTATACAATAACCTCCTGACCCCTTGTGTTTTCCCCCCACCCCTACGATCCCCACATCATTTCCCCCATCCCCCAAAATACAACATAACATTCCATAACCAACATATAACCCAATCCTACACCATGTAACCTTTCCCAACTCCCAAACTCCCCTGACCGTAACCCCTACCTGCCTTTAGTGCAACTGTAACTAACCAACCTCTAATCTAAACTTATCCAACCTGTCTACCCTTTACCTGTCCCTGGACCCACATTACCAAACCTCTAACAACAAACTCTAGCCAATCCCGGCCAACTGTCAACCACCCCGCCACCCAGGAAAAGGGGGGAAGTGTCGGCGACTGCGCCTCTTCCTCCCCTTTTTCTGCCCCCCCACGCCCCGCGACCCCGCATGACCTAACGCCTATAAACTCCCAACAGACGCGCCAACACTTCTCTCAACTCCAAAAGATACAGATCCATTCCCATCCTGGACAAGTGCACCCCGTCATCCCTGAACATCTCCCGCGCATCGTATCGAATGTCCCCGTGTGCCACGCGGTCAATCCCCAAATGCCGACAAAACCTCACCATCTCCGTATTAAGTTTCCGTCGCGCCTTATCTACCGCACCTGGGTTCACCGCCCCCCTCCAACTCCTCCGGGGGACAACTCCGTCCACACAATCGAACAACCCGCCCAGCTCTCTTTGATCAAAGCCAGATCCTTCTTCATCGCCCGCATTAGGGCCAAACCAGTCTCCCTTACCATGTCGTTCTCCCCCAAATGAAGAACCAATACATCTGGGCACCGACCCGCCCTTAAGATCCCATTCAACACGGGCACCAGTTCCTTCCAACGCATCCCCCCCCTACCCCTCCACCCCACAGAGAAAACGTCTTTATTAAAACCCAACTGTTCCCCAAAGTAACTCTCCTGCGCCTGCAATTGGGCCCTCCTCACGAACGAATGCCCCACAATCCAGATAGACATTGCTCGGGCCATGGGTCCCATAACCGAACCTGAAAAGAAAAACAAGAATGAAAACCTAACCACAACCTCTGAAAAATTTCACTGTCCTGTGTAAAGTCCCTCTTTTGCCTGTTTTACAGTGGCCCCCCACCCCCCGGCTCGCTGCGCACATAACGCTGGTAGCAATTTGAAGACCATCTTCCCAACTTCATGATTTCGCCCCTGTCCCAGCCCCTCGCATGCGCCTCCGACGCTGCCCCGATGCGAAACGAGTGCGTGCCAAAACCCTTTTCCTCGACCCCCAGCGTCCTAAGTGCTTTCCTCAGTACTGCCAGCAATTGTGAAGCTTTAACGCCTCGCCCCTGCTGATGGGAGAAGACCAGTCCCCCCAGACCCCCAGCGCACGCCCTCCACCGCATACCCCAGCGGAACGGACACACCCCCGTGGATCGCCCTTTCCTCAACGTAACCCACTTCCCTCGACTCTTCTGGTCAGTCTTTGCCTTTCGCAGCCAAATGCTCACCACCCGATCCCCAAATGATACTTCCTCCCAGGTCAAACCCCGGTCCGCTTTCGACCCCAGCAGCTCTGATACCCGAAACGCCCCAAAAAACATCCAAGACATGAGTGTGGCGAACAGCAAGGCCTCCCTACCGTCCCAGCACACCGCTGGCAGAACCCCCATCACCCTACCTAAGAGTTCCCATGACAGAGGCCTCCGCACTTTGGCCACTCTCCCACATTCCCGCGCCCAGCCTTCCAAAATCCGCGTCCCCAGCTCCCCCGCGGATGGCGCATAACCCCACAACAGTTTGCCGATGAACGCAACCCCCGCCAACTTGCCCACTATCGTCACCCTTGTCAAACCCCTCTCCACCAAATCCAGAATAAATTGCACCACGTCCTCCCGTCTCTCCGCCTCATAAGCCCGCCATCTCGCCCCTGAGTGAACAAACTCCTCCCATGCCGCCCTGTATGCTATTTTCGTTGACCGCGCCAAAGAACCTAGAACCAATTGTAGCATCCGGTATTGCCTACTTCCCAGAGTTGGCTTGGCATCCTGGTCGGGTTCCCGTCCGCGTCCTTGGCGAGCCCACGGAATCTCCCCCACTGTGAACGAGACAAGGCATCCGCAATGTCATTGTCCACTCCTGGCACATGCACCGCGCGAAACGCAATATCATGCCTCAAACAACCCAGCACAAAAACCCGCAACAGCTTAAGCACCTGCGCATCCCTCGCCGACTGCCTGTTCACCACCTGTACCACTGCCATGTTGTCGATCCTGAACGTGACTTTTTTGTGGGCTAACAAAACCCCCCACAGTGTGACTGCCACCACTAAGGGAAAGAATTCCAAAAACGCGATGCTCCTGCCGCCCTCTAACCAGTCCTCGGGCCAGGGCTCCGCACACCATCTCCCCTGCCAATACAGACCAAATCCCTTGCTTCCCGCTGCATCCGAGAAAATCTGTACGTCCCATACCATGTCCACCTCCCTCATCAAAGGCACCCCATTGAACTGGTGCAGGAAAAACTGCCACATGCGCAAGTCCTCTCTCACCCCTGCTGACAACCTCACATGATGGTGCGGAGGCCTCTGCCCCTCCAGTGCGCGCCCCAGTCGCCTGCAGAAAGTCCGCCCTACTCTGACCACCCTACAAGCAAAATTGAGATGTCCCAGCAACACCTGTATGTCCCTGACCGTCACCTTCTGTCGTGCCAACACCTCGGTCAGCAAACTCAACATGTTCCGTTTCTTTTCCTCCGGGAGGCGCGCCTCCATACGTACCGAATCCAATTCAATACCAAGGAATGCCAGTGCCGTACTGGGGCCCTGCGTTTTTTCCGGGGCCAGCGGCACGCCCATGTCCCCCATGATCTCATGGAAGCTGTCCAGACCCTGCTGGCAGTCCGCGGAGTCTGAGGTGCCGACAAAGAAAAAGTCATCCAAATAATGTGTGACACCTTGGTGACCCGTTCGTTCCGTAAACAACCATTGTAGGAACGTGCTGAAGCATTCAAAGAGTGCGCAGGACATGGAGCAGCCCATCGGCAATGCCTTGTCCACATACCAGTGACCGCCGAATTGTATGCCTAACAGATCCCAGTCATCTGGATGCACTGGCAGCAACCGGAAAGCTGACTTGATGTCGCACTTTGCCATCTGTGCCGCTGCGCCCGCGGACACCACCAGTGCCATGGCCACGTCAACCGATGAATATGACACAGTGGCCGCGCTGTCCGCAATAAAATCATTGACCGACCCACCTTCTGGCCATGACAAATGCTGAATGAGGCGAAACTGTCCCACCTCCTTTTTAGGCACCACCCCAATGGGTGACACAATCAAATTGGGCAGAGGCCACTCGCAAAATGGTCCCGCCATGCGGCCTTCCCGTACCTCCTTGTCTAGTTTTGCCTGTACTACTTGCGGATGCTCCCTCGCTGATCGCAAATTATCTGCCCATCTCCGAACCCTCGGCCCCTCGTACCCCAATCTGAACCCCTCTTGAAACCCCAATCTCAGTGTTTCCGCCGCCGCCCTGTCCGGATAGGCCCCCAGCGCCCCCACCAGCTGCTCTACCCTAACCGGAGTACGAGCCCTTCGCCCCAGCCCCCTTCGCCCCCCTCCCTCCTCCTCCCTGCTGTGACTGCTGCTGAGCTCCAGCCTTAGGGGCTCCCGCCTGCCAATGCTGCCCGCTCTGGCCCGGACCTTGCGTCCCCCAACACTTGACCAGCGGATGGCGCTTGCCGCAGCTCGAGCATTCGTGCCTAAACTTACAATATTCTCTCGTGCATAGTCCTTTGTTAAAGTCCCAGCAAGCCCCTTTATCTCCTGTCGTCCCTCTGCCAGCTCCCCCCACCCCCCCGCGGGTGGGACCCCCTCGAAAGGGCTGGTACACGAGCGGCAGCCCGCTGGCTGTAAATATAGTCTTTCCCGACCCCGCCAGGCCCATGGTATGCTGCCAGAGATCCGTATCCAACTCTCCCCATTTTGCCTCCGCATCCCATGCCATGCGCGCCCGGAATTCCTCATCATACTGAGCCCAGGCATATCCGCCCCCTGTAATCTGTGCCTTCCTAATTACGTCCATGTATTTAAACATGGCCACTGACCTCTCCGGAAACTTCTCGCAATACACGCTGGCATATATCAGAAAAGCCGCTGTCCAGTTTTCTATTGTCAGCGGCACCTTAGGCCTTTTTGCGAGCTCAAATTCCTCTTCCTTAGATCCCTCCTTCGCCCGGACCTCTCTGTGCAGGAGTTTAAGTATCTCCACATATTCCCCTTTCCAAATCCGTTCCTTCGTTGTCAACATCAAGTGCGCCCCCAAGGGCTTGGTCACTCCCATATATGGTAACCGTTTTACCTTCAATTCCTTACTTTCCAGTTTTGCCTCCTCTGCCTTTGCGTCCCCTGTCCCCTTCTCGCTTGTCCCCTCCTTCTTGGTCTGCCCGCTGTCACCCTGCCCTACTCCGTCCGTGCCCACAGCCACATCAACCACATACGCGCCTTTGCGCAGTCGTTCCCCAACCCCCCCCTCCACCCCCGCCCCCCCCACTCCTCTCGACACCATCCTTGGCCGCCCGAGCAAATGTGCATTACCTGGCGCCAGTGTCTCCGTCCGTCGCTCATCCCGACGTCCAGTCCTGGGAGCCGAGCTGCTTTCCCACCGTGATGTCCGACCCGTGGGCTGCGCCTGGCGTCGTGACACCTGTAAGAAACTAGTCACAACATTACTCGGCCCCCCGTCCCTACCGTCTCCCACCTCACGCAACTCCCCTTCCTCCATACTCTCCTCCTCATAGTCCAATTCCTCCTGTCCTGCACCCCCAGCGTTCCCCGCTGGACCTGCCACCTGCTGCTTAGGAAAACAAACAACATTCCTTTCGGTGCTCCTCCGTCGCTGCCCCCCGGGGCGCAGTAACCCCGTGGGTGTTGGGGCCGGCGAGCCCGTCTCGGGCCTACTTGTGCCAGCCGCGTCGGGATCCCTCGCCGGTACTGGGCACGCCGCCCGAGGCTCCACCCTCCCTTCTCCTTGGCGTCGCCAGGCCGCTCCCAGCCCTGCCAAGTCCGGTACCCCGCGCTGTTCCCGCTGCCTCTCCGCTACCTGCAAAGGAAAGGAATGGTCTGGTGTGCTGGGCCTACCTACCTTCCTCCTGCCATCCCATCCCCGCTTGCCAGCCCCCGACGACTCCGCGACCCACGCCTTACCCACCGCGCTCAAATCCGCCCCGTCGTCGTCCTCCCCCTCACCCTCGTCCCCGTCGCTCCACTCCCCCTGTCCACTCCATCTCACCCCGTGCCCGCTCGACTCCCCTCCGACCGCGCCACCCCCCCCACACCCCTCCCCCCTCCCTGCCGTCTCCCCCGCTCTGACGCCCCCAACCCCCGCCAACCCCTCTGCCCAGGACTCAAAGATATCCAGGCCTCCCCAGTCCCTCTCACTGCCCTCCGACTCGAATAGCACTGGGGATTCTCCCCCTGCTGCTTCCCCCTCCAGGGCCCCCCCTACCTGCTCCCACTCTCTGACAGTGCGCCCCCCCGCGCCCCTGCCCCTCTCCCAGGTGCTCGCGTCAAACCCCCCCCCGCCCCTCCCCGTTTCCCCCCCAGCCGCCACATGGCCCAGCGCGATCGCCACCCCACTGAAAGCCGCGCTCCCCCCCCTCCCCTGACCCCCCACCGTCTGGCTGACCGGTCGATCCGTGCCCGAGCCGCCTGCCCCCCCCCGCCCCCCCACACTCCCCAATACCGAGCCTTCCGACCAGGGGGCCGCGCGCCTCCGCGCTGACCCGGCCCCCGATATCCCCCCGCACTGCGCGCTCCCCCCGGGACCTTCCCCCAGCTCCTCGTCCTCCTCCACGTGTTCTCCCCGCCCCCGCGCGCTCCGCGATCCTCCCCGCGTCATCGTCAGGCCCTCCGCCGAGCAGCCTCTCGCCGTCGCCCTGGAAACGGACGCTCCCCGGCTTCCGGAGCGGCCCGCGTACGATCTAGGCCTCGCCTGGTAGGCGGCCGGAGCCTTCCCCCGTCGCGTCGCTCGTCCCCGCCCCCTCCCCAACTCCAGTCCCGTCTCGCTCCCCTCCTCCACACACGCTGACCCCGGGGCAGCGCTCCTGACATATGCGCTGCCCCTGTCACTCACCGCTCTCCTCAACGGACTCCCGGGTGGCGAACAAGCCGCGACGGCGGCCGCCACCCCCGCGGACGCGCGCCTCGCCGGGCGCTTCGTCCAATTGGCCTCCTGCACCAGCAAGTCCATCCTCCCCGCCTCGCTCAACAACCGAATAGCCTCCAGGACGCGATAGTCGCCGCAAGACATGCCGCCAGGTACGTGTCAAACTCCTTACTCACGCCTAATAATACACCAGAAAAACTTTAACTAGCGCACCCAGCCACCAGGTCACCAAGCCTAAAATGGTGGCTGGGAATCGCGCGTTTTGTATATATACCCCTTGGGCTACTACCCCTGGATTTGGGCTACATTTGGGCTATCCTTCAAATGTAGCCCAATTATTTACAAAATGGCCGTTCGGCCACGCCCCCCTCTCCCCCCTCCCAACCTGCCCGGGCGGCAGACCTCGCGGTGCTCGGCTGCCCCCCAGGCTCCCATTCTCGTCTTCTTTGAAGGCCTAAAGGAAAGGCTGCCGCCTTCCTCATAGAAAAATGCTGAACATTGTAAATGCTGTGTATGAGCAGGGCAGGGCAGTCGCGGCTCCTGCAGGTAAGCGGGGTGAGTCAGTGAGGCGGGGCGTGGGGGACTAGAGAAAATAAAATTAATAAATCCTATTCCGTCACCTGTCGGCTTTCCCCCTCACCCCGCCCTGGCCCACCGCGCTTACCTGCAGGAGCCGTGGTTGGGGCAGGATATGATAATTAAATCGCAGTTTGTGTAAAATCGTCTGTAACCTTTTTCTTCAGCATTGCAATTTTGCCTCGGTTTTCATTAAATCATATTTAGGTATAGTCTAGATAGTACTAAAATACTTTGGACATGCTTTCAGTTTGTTACTGCTGCATTATGTTTATATGTCATTGGGGAAAATACTAGATTGTGATGATATTGTTTATCTAGGTTGGTGTGAAAATACTGGCCAGACCAATGGTCACAGTTTCAATCCACATAAGTAGCTTTGAAAGTTAATGTACCGGAACTTTGAGACGCAAATTTACAAACATTGTGCACTAGGTTTGCATGACAAAAGTGATGAAAACCAGCGCAGATAATCTGCGTCAAGGAGGCGTTCCAAGGGGGGTACATGCACGTTCTCATGCATCCACCCATGGTTTTATACTCAAAACCGTATCGCATAATAACAATAGTCAGGGGTTTGCGCCAAAAAATAATGCAACTTTGAAACAGGCGGTTAAAGGAGAAATGCTTATATTTTTCCTCACTTTCCTACTTTGCGTGCATGCTTCACTGTGCAGCACACATCCGAAGGGGGAAAACGTTTAAAGGTTGTATAGGCATAGTATTTTTTACGGGAAGGATACCCTATACCAGAATCATGCAGACACCCTTGCACTATGGTGCAAAAGTGTGTGCACGGCGCTCAGTTGCATGATTGTGCGCCGGAGCTAGAGAGAGAGAGAGCAGGATAGTGCCATATCTCTGGAGTCATGGCGCTTTCCTGCTCTGTCCCTCTTATACAACGCAGCAAAGCAACTTTGGGTACTGAGCTGTGTTCTGTGACGTCTTTGTATACCTGGCCCAGAGTATTTACAGTTCCTACCAGCTTAAGTGGCTATACTAGAAAGTGGAAGAGAAGAAAAAACTATATAATGTGTGCTCGCTTATATTAATTTGATTAACTAGATGTGATTCCAGCTACAAATGGGAAATCTAGATAGAAGTTTATACCAGTAGTAGGTGACTTTCATACATCGAGTAACAAGCTTTGTTTCTGGCAAGGAGAGTGCCTATGACATTGCTACCTGGGACTCCACGCTCTAGTCTAAGGCTGGGAGTTTCCAATAAGTTATAGCAAGAGCAAGGCGATATGTCATATAATGTAATGTATTCATTAGTTAAATCTAAATTATAAATGCAGTGGGAATTCCTTGTATGTACGTCAACACCCAGGAGTCACAAATCTCTGGCACAGTATCAACCTATCCTGGAGAAATGACATATTTGAATGGCACGTGGACGACAACAAAATTAAACAAGAACAGTGATTGGCGGTGCTTCGTTTGGAGTTTGGGAGTTGATTAGCAAGATAATAACAATTCCAAGATTCATACCTGAGCAGTGATGGAACACCTTAGGCCTCAAAGCAACGGTGCGGCATTTCAGAGGACAAAGCAATGAGAAGTTGCCTATAAGTTAACAAGTCCATTTTACCAAACAGTATGTACCCATTACAAAGTAAGCCATTCACAGAATTGCTTATCTATCTCATGATTATTTAGTATGAGCCAGAATAAATCAAACCGAAAAAAATAACCATAATGACTCAAATACCGTGAAGCTTTTATTGTGATACGTGCTTTCTTGGACGCTGAATCACACAATTAAATATGTACTCAGTTCTCTCCTCTCCTAGTTCATTTATATGTATATATGTATGTTTATGTACGTATGTGTGTGTGTCTGTGTGTGTGTGTATGTATATATTACCTACTGGCGGTCGCCAGTAGGTAGTTATAGTTAGGACCGTGTTTCCTTAGGAAATCTCAAAATTCTATTTTGAATAACTTTGGCGCCGGTTGACGAATCCTTGCGAAATTTTCAAAACTAATGGGGCGCTCCGCTCAGCTCCTACCCTGAAAGTTTCGGGGTGATTCGTCAAGCGGGGGCCAAGAAAAAAGGGGGGTCCCAAAACACGTTTTCCCCATGCATTTTTCCATAGGGACTTTAGTCGCAGCTACAGCCCGAACGGCTGAACAGAATTATGTGAAATTTGGCAGAGAGGTAGCCATAAGGTCCATGAAGTGCCTTTTGCAGGTTTGGTGTAAATCTGTTCAGTATTTCCTGAGAAATTAGCATTTAAATCAATATATATATCTGTAATCGCGCAGCGTGCGCGCACTGAGCAAGTCCTGTGCGCGCACCCTGGCGTGCGCGAGCGTACTTCTGATTGGTTGTTAGATGTCAGTAAACATTCGAATTGGTGGAAATCAGGAATCGGCGGCCGCCATTTTGTCTCTCGCATAAAGAGGGGGTGATAAACAAAGGGGGAGAACGTGAAAAGGGGGCAGAGTGGGGAGATATTGACCCACTTGTAGGGGGGTGACAGTAGGACCTTGTAGGGCAAAAAAAAAAGATTTATATTTTGAAAAAAAAAATCGCCGAGTGCGCGCACCCAGCGCGCACCCGAAAAAATTTTAAAAACAAAAAAATAATAAAAATTCGCAATTAAGTGAAAAGATATAAGGTGGCTCTAAAAAGAGCCCTTGTGTTTATTGTTTGTTTTTCGGTACCTACAAGTAAGTACCGATGCAGAGTCTAAAGTTCAAGAGGAAGACTCTGTTGCCTTCATCAGTGAAGTGTACACCATCTCCTCTATAAATGTCTTGCATGTTGTAACGCAAGTTGTTGTGGTATGTAGAACCCATACCATAGTCTCTGAGGAAAGCAGAAATAGATTTGTTGACGTGCTTCCTTGCTTTGTCAATCTGCGGACAAAATTGGTTGGACCAGTTCCACTTTTGCCTTTGGCATATGTTAGAATATACAAAGGCAGTTTGTGGAAAAAGCGACATCAATTGCACAAAGGTGTCCTTAATAAGCATTTCCAGACCTACCCCAGTTAAAGTGCCTAGGTCATTTCCACCACAGTGCACAATAATAAGGTTAGGCTGTGGGAGATGTAGAAAGGTTTTAAACAAAGGCATTCATTGGTGCCACTTTAACCCTCTCTGACCAATCCATTTAATGTCTACATTTGGCAAAGCAAGGTCTCTCACCATACCTCTTTTTTCTGCAAATTTTTCACTCCAGAAGACATAGCTGTGACCTACAATCCACACTGTGAACATCTTCCAAGGAGATCTGGATGCACTCAGGAGGTGTCTTTCAGTAGAAAGGCAATATGAAATGAAAGACAGTTGAAAAATGGAGGCACACATAGTATTTTTTTTAAAAAGAACTCATTGGCTGTTTCAAACCATTCTACACTAAAAACTAGGCTGTATGTTTAAATTTTAAAAAGCATGTTTTGTATTGGTTCAGAAAAATGTGTTACCAAAGAACATAACTATGGATTTGCTGTTAGGTTTGAAAAGTCAAGCACTCTTGCTCTTTGGATATGAAACATTGTCTGCTGAACTTCTGACCTCTCTCCTCACAGCAGTGTTCCATGACCTGTTGCTATGGTAGCAGGCAGGAGACAAGTTGGGGGAAGGGTACATTTGGAAAGGGGTTGAAGTTTTCAACCAATAGAAATGTGTGATTTCATTTGAAAAAAAGTGGGAAGCACTGAGATTTGAAATTAACATGTATATGTGTGAAAAAAGAGAGGGAAATATTGCCATTTACTGGTTCTGGAGAGAGGAGAGAGGAGAGAGGTGTGGAGCTCTGATATTCTGACTCTGATAGTCTGCTGTTTGAGTGGCACATTTCTTTCTCAACTAACTATTTTAAAAGGTGAGTTATGAGTTTGAGAGGGGATGTATGTGGTGATTTTTGAGATAAAAATTAGAATTGTGAATCTTCTTCAAAAGTTATGTTTTACATTTTGAGGTTTGCGAGATATTTAACTGTTTTGAACTTGTAAGATATTATGGAGTATGTTTTCACAATAAATTTATGTGTACTGGTAAGAATGAGGAATACTGTTTTGTGCCTACCATCAAACCATGAGTCTGTGCGCAGAGAAGAATTGTTGACAGAGATTTAATTTGCGTTGCTGTTGAAAAGTAAGACTTGAAGTTGAAAGGAAAGGACAGCTTGTTTTTAATTGTGATGGTTAGGATTTAGCAGAAATCACTTTGAAAGAAAAGAGAGGAAAATGGCAGCACATTTGAAATTAGCATTAGTTCTGTAAGAATTGGTGACCCAGGAAAGGGGCACCCTGTGTTTTGTGCCTACCAACACAGCATGAGTCTGTGTGTATATAGGAATTGTTGTCTGAGATTTAATTTGTGAAGTTGTTGTTCTGTAAGGATTGCAGACCCAGGAAAGGGGCAGCCTGTGTTTTGTGCCTACCAACACAGCATGAGTCTGTGTGAATATAGGAATTGTGGTCAGAGATGTATTTGGTGTTGCAGTTGTTTTGTAAAACATGCACTTGCAGGAAAGGGACAGCTTGTTTTCTTCAAATGTGGTGGTTAGCAGTCAGCAGAAATCACTTAATTGCAAATGAGAGGCAAAAGCTAAAACATTTGAAATCAACAGGGTAGATTTCCCTTTCAAAATAGCAAAGGCACAGGTAGTTGCCATATGTTCAAAACTGAAAATAACCCTTAGCACACATGCACTGTTACATGTATGCGGAAGTGAACCGCATGGAGCGCGTACGACGCACACACGCATGCGTACGTACGTACGTATACGTACTGGGTGCGCGCTCCCAGCGCGCACTAGAACGTATGTATGCGTATGTAAATAACGTACGACGGTATTCAAAAAAACTTACAAAAACGTACTAGGTGCGCGCTCAGAGCGCGCACCCCAAGAATTTATATTAAAAAAAAAGTGGAGAAAAATTAATTGCAAAAATTAAATAAACTGTTCAACTTTATCCTAATTGAAATTTAAAAAAAGCGCAAAAACAAATAAAAGGATACAGATAATATATAAATGAATACATAGTAATTTTATTTTTATTATAAAAAAAAAAAAAAAAATTTAATAATTCAAAAATTAGCATTTAAAAAACCGTACAAATTCACTGAAAAAACCAAAGGTTTCACACACGTTATAGTTAGGAATTAGCATTTAAAAAACCTTGCAAATTCACTGAAAAAAACATAAGTTTCACACATGTTATAGTTAGCTGGACATTTCTCTCATACAAAACCAATGAAATCCCCCCGTTATAGTTAGTTCAGCTAACTATAACTCGCGTGCCCGCAATGCACTGCTGATGACGTCACATATTACATCACTCATGACATGGTCAGTGACATCACTCATGACATCACTGATGACATCTCAAATGACATCACTGATGACATCACTGATGACATCATCCTTGTGATAGACTGGCACACCTCCTCTCACTCTAATATAACCTTTGATACACACATTCAAAAATAGAGACTAAAATTTAAAAAACAATGGACATACCAATACCAGTTACAACAACCTATTCAGTAATTCTAAGATCCACATACACATCCACTCATTTACCAACAGTCCTATACAGTCACTCATACATGTACTCACTCATCATATGTACTCATACACCTATACATCCTGTTACACAATGCCACTCATCCATAGAGTTACTCACACACATAGTCACTCATGCTAATAGAGAATCAAACATACATTTACTTGCATATACAGTTATACACACACCACCACACTTACTTCTACGGAAACTTACACATACTTAGTCTTTTTAACAATCACTTATAGAAACACCTACTTATTCATACAGGAACTCTTTCAATCTCTCACTCTCACATATACTCACTTATATACACCAATAGTCACATATACTAGTTTAAAACATATGTAGTTACTCATAGAGACACTATTGAGACAGTCATTCACTCACTAACACACCCATGCACACACTCATCCACCCACACAGTCCTGCACACCTGCTGTCTTCAACACATACAAACAGTGAGTCACTCATTCATGCACCTATGCACTACGTAATACCCCCCACCGAACCATACAGACATCAGACACTTATACTGATACTCAAAAAACCAACTAATAACCTATATAGACACCCATGTAGCTACTCACCAACCCATGCAGCCACTTGTACACAAAGTGAGAGACTGATACAGATATTTACATATTTAAACATTACTCACTAAGCCATGTATTCACTATGATACACTTAATCAGTCAGTTACACAATCAATTTATCAATAACAAATCATCCATTTAGACACTTATATACCCATTTATTCTTCCATCGACCTTGAGATATACATTTTTAAAACATATTTAATTTTCAGAAAAACACACATTCACTGGATGATGTCATTTGAGATGTCATCAGTGATGTCATGAGTGATGTCACTGACCATGTCATGAGTGATGTAATATGTGACGTCATCAGCAGTGCATTGCGGGCACGCGAGTTATAGTTAGCTGAACTAACTATAACGGGGGAATTTCATTGGTTTTGTATGAGAGAAATGTCCAGCTAACTATAACATGTGTGAAACCTATGGTTTTTTCAGTGAATTATATATATATATATATATATATATATATATATATATAATTCACTGAAAAAACCATAGATTTCAGGGACATTATATCTAGAAATTAGCATTTAAAAAACCTTAGAAATTCACTGAAAAAAACACAGGTTTCAGGGACGTTATAGTTAGAAATTAGCATTTAAAAACCCTGGAAATTCACTGAAAAAAACACAGGTTTCAGGGACGTTATAGTTAGTTGGACATTTCACTCAAACAAAACCGGAGAAATTCGGCCATTATAGTTAGTTCAGCTAACTATAACTCGCGCCCCCGCAATGCAGTGCTGATGACGTCACATATTACATCATTCATGACATGGTCAGTTCCATCACTGATGACATCACTGATGACATCTCTGCGTTTGCAGAGTCATGCAGTTAGGGGGCGTAGCCTTCGGTGACATGCTGCATGGCCACCCTTCCCTGGGCTAATTTTGGTCCCGGGGACTCCATCCCCCAGAGCCTTCCAGTTTTTTTGGGAGGGGGCCACGTGGCCCCCCTCCAGAGGCCTATAATGGCCCCGAGACCCCATCCCCCGGGGCCTGGCCAGCCTTCTTTTTTATATATATATTATTGGAGGGGGGCTGCGTGGCCCCCCTCCTTAGGTCAATTATGACCCCGGGGGCCCCATCCCCGGGGCCTGGCCTCACCGTTGGGGACTGTGGGGGTAGCCCCACTGCCCCCATGGTCCCACTGGCTCCCTGCCTCCTGCGGGAGCCGGCATTACTTTTGCACTAGGGGAGCTGTGACATGCAGCTCCCCTTGTGCAAAAGCAATCCTGCTTTGGTTTTTGGAAGCGAGAGCAGACATCCTGCTCTCGCTTCCAAAAACCAAAGCAATGTTTGCTATGACATGGCAGGAACCGTGCTCCCGCCCTGCCATAGGAAACGACAATGTCCCGGGGGCTGGGCACCCCGGGACATTGCAGGAGCAGGCCCTGGGGGGTGGCGGTCCCCATGGCCATCAAGGCCCCCCCCTCCCAAGTGTTTAAAGCCCCGGGGAGGTGATGGACCCCAGGGCAGTGTGGGGGGGCAGGAGCCTACCCCCCACACTTTTTAAAATTCAATTTATGGCCCGGAGAGGTGGCAGTCCCCGGGGCTTAGGGTTCCCATGAGGCCCCCCACCCATATTAATGAATGCCCTGGGGAGGTGGCATCCCTGGGGTAGCGTGGGGGGCACAGCAGCCTCCCCCATGCATTTTATTAGAAGCCCCAGGGAGGTGGCAGTCCCCGGGGCTGCAGGGGGCTTCCTGCCCCACGCACATAATGAATAAAGCCCCGGGGAGGTGGCGGTCCCTGGGGCTGTCGGGTCCCCCGCAGGCACCCGCTAATTATTTGGGCATTGCCTCCGGGACCTGGCTCACCCAGGGCTTATTAAAAACAAAGCACATTTTTTTTTCTTTTCTCTTCAGGTTTCACGCACCCAGCGCAAATTCGGCCGATTGTTTTTTTTTTTTAATGTTTTTTCGGGGTCAGGGTGTTTGTACCCTGCCCCCTTTTCTTATTTTTTATCTTCTTTTTTCTGATTTCTTGTGACTCGGTTACCCAGTCGCAAGATGGCTGCCAGCACTTCCTGGTTTGGAGTGTTGGCAGCCAATCAGAAGTCAGCTCGTGCTCGGGAGGAGTCGCGACCCCTCCTCGGTGCTCAGATATCGAAAGTTTTCTTTTTTTAATTTCTCAGGAACTACTGAACGGATTCACACCATTTTAAAAAAAGGTAGCTCTCTGGACCAAGACCTACCTTTTTGCCAAATTTTGTGTAATTCCGTTCAGCAGTTCGGGCTGTAACCTTTTTCAAAATTCCTATGGAAATGAACATGGAGAAAACGTGTTTTGGGACCCCCCTTTTTTCTCGGCCCCCGCTTGACGAAACACCCCGAAACTTTCAAGACAGGAGCTGACCGGAGTGCCCCATTAGTTTTAAAATTTTGCGAAGATTCGTCAAACAGCGCCAAAGATATTGGCAAATCAAAAAACGCTTTTCCTATGAAAAATACATTCTAACTATAACTACCTACTGGCGACCGTCAGTAGGTAATATATATATTAATGCACTTAAATAAATCAAAGGTTAAAGTAACATTATAATTAGGTGAATCCGTCAGTGTTAAAGTGTTGAACTAAAAAAACACAGAAATTCACCAGTTATAGTTTTGCGCTCCCGCCAAGCACTGCTTTTGACCTCACATATTAAATCACTCATGGCATGTTCTATGACATCATTTATGACATCACTGATGACATTCAAATGACACAATTGATTACATCACTGAGACATAATCCACTGAGTGTGTTAGTTTGTTTTATAGTTTAAACAGTCTTGGGCAACTCCCTTATTACTTTTCTACCTGATTTTGCACAGCCTGTGCCCAGCTAATGGGTGTAAGTGTTTATAAAACGTATGTGCTCTTAATGCATCATAGGTGTGTCAAGGTATCAAACACGTTGTCAATCTTTGCTCTCAAGAGTAACTTTGTGTACAGATGACAGTCGGCAACGTGTGTTCAGCTTGTTCGACAGATATTTAGTTATTCATACTAAGTATTGTAAGCAGCTTTAAGTTATTAGACATAATCATCATAGCAAGACAATTTCTACATAACATAAAAGACTGTGTGCACCAGGTACTAACCTATGTACATATGCTTCTTTTGCTTCAGAAGATGGGCCATCTGCAAAGTTTTCAACGCAGTATGAAGACTGTACGTAGTGTAATCTGTAGCATCTTCAGATCCTGGTTGATTTAAGTGAATAGTGCCTTTTTTGACAAGTGCTGCATAGACTGTGGTAGATACTTTTAATTACTCTGCGGTGTACTTCGTATAAGAGTTTCACTGCCTGTAAGCAGTGAGTTACAGAGTAAACTCTGTCCATAGAGTAAACACTGTTTACAGTACCCACTGTTCTACTCATATCAACTTCATTTCTATATGTAGGTTCAGTGACTGTTAAGGGTTGGATACAGATAAAAGCTGTCCATAGTACGTTATTCGTTTTGGAACAGATGTTGAGTATCTTGAGTAACTTGGCTTTCTCTGAACAGTTGTATAGATATAGATCACTGTGTGCAATGAGGGTTTCCAATATATCTGTGCTTGATTGTTAATGTGATAGACCTGTCGTGTTTTTTTCTGTGGATTTCTAGGGTTGTTTAAACGTAAAATAATATTTTATTATTGGCCTGACTCCCACAGAAGCAGCCAACCTCACACTGTGCATAGCCTTTCGCGGCATGCCCATTGGAGTTGGCTGCAGACAGAAATTCAGAGGCAGCCATCTCCACACTGCACACAGCCTTTGCTTGTGCTCAGCATAGGGTTAGCCCCAGGGCCTGTGTTGTTGCCGCATGACCCCTCTCTCCAACCCTTAAAGGCCCTGGGGACTCCATATCCTAGGGCTATATTTGTTTTTTAAAGGGGAGGGGTGGCGGATCCCTCCTTGAGCCTCATCAGCACCTGGGAACCGTATACTCCAGGGCCTTATTTATTTTAAAGGGGAGTGGGGATGCATTGTCCCCCTCCCCGAGCCACATTAGGCCCTGGGGACCCCATTCACCAGGGCTTAATGTATTTTAAAGTGGACGGGACTGAGTTTCCCCCTCCCTGAGCCTCATTAGGCAGTTGAGATCCTATCCCACAAAGCCTTATTTATTTTAAAGGGGAAGTTTGTCGCGTGGCCACCCAACCCGAGCCTCCCTCTGCCCTTGGGACACCATCCCAGAACCGTGTTTTTTTAAAGGGGAGGGGATCCCTCCTCAAGCCTATAATGGCCATGGTGACCCATCCCCAGGGCCCTGGCATTATCAGTCAGTCATTCAGTCAGTCATAAGCTTTTATTCGATATGCAAGATATCTTGTAAGCACATAAAAAATACAATTGATTACAATAGATACATGAAAACACAAGCTACAAGATGCCAGTAGTAAATTCGTAAAAAGATAAAAAGAACATAAATTGCCCGTTAATAAATTAACTAGAAAGAGAATTAAACAGCTACTGACAGTCTCTTACAACGAATAAGCCAAGACCACTTTAAAAATTTTGCAATTCCACACACTAAAGGGGGGGAAGTGTCCGTAGTTAGGATACGAAGGGGTTCAAGGTAGCTGCGTGTGCCCATATTGCGACAAAGGGGTTTCAACCAAACACTCCTAGGCCTTGCATAATCCGGGCAAACAAACAAGACATGTACAATGGTCTCGGCCTTGCTTCGGCAACACGCACAGTTGGGAGAAATACGGGCCAGAGGTGACCAACTTGATACCAATGCGCCTATGGGGAGGCATCCAACTCTAAATTTGAAGTAAAGGGCTCGATCAAAAGGGAGAGTTATCAAGTCCAGGTAGGGTTCAAAAGCCACAGTGTCCTTGATTTGCAGAAAGGCGACAGTCGACTTGCAGTGATTAGAGTTTGTGATTAAACGCTCCGCACACCAGTTCCAATAAAGCGCCTTGACAACTTCTTTTGGAGGGGCTGAACGTGATGACCAACAGCCTCCTAGACCGATATTCTCCAAAAGCTTTTTGGTATCTCTTAGCCACTTTATCTTAGCCCAACCCCCCAAGCTCATTATTTCCCCCAGGGCATCAGCGTAAGATTTTAGTTCTTCACCCCTCCAAATTCATGTCCATAACAAAAGGGGGCGAAGCTGGGCCTGGTCTTTAATATTTTTGCAGCCCATATCCAACCGGACAGGTACGGATGGAGTACTCAGGGGCACGGAGATAAGGGATTTCAATAACTTGCTCTCCGCTGACTCTAGGGCGTTCAAACAACAGTGGCCCCACAATTCAGCCCCATACAAGGCTGATGACACTACTTTAGCCTTGTAGATATCAACTACTGGCGTGAGTGATCTCCTTTGAGAGGCCCTGAACTCCCTCATTAGAGCACCTCCCACTCTCTTGTGGCTGAGAACCATTTTATCAATATGACTAGCCCAAGACATCCTATCCGTAATCCGAATACAGAGGTAATCGAATTCGGCTACTTTCTCTAGGGGGATCGAGTTTAGTGTCGGTGGGCGGCCCAGTTTCTTAGGAGGATTTAGGACTAGATATTTTGTTTTATCCACGTTTATTGTTAATCCTCTTGCACCACAAAACTCCTGAAATCGCGTTAATAATTTCTGGAGGCCTTGAGGGGTCTTCGAAATCAGGAGCGTGTCGTCCGCAAAAAGCAGGGTGGGGATACGGACTCCTCCGAGACAAGGGGCGTCGGCTGGCTCTTGTTGAAGATGTTTTACCACCCCATTCATATAAATTGAAAATAGGGTGGGTGCCAAGACACAGCCCTGTCTTACGCCCCTAGAGACTGGGATCTTCTCAGTAAGTTCACCGTTTTTACCCCAACGGACCTGAGCAAAGGTATGGGCGTGAAGGCTGATGAGAAGTGACAAGATGTAAGGGGGTAAACCCAGCTCATAGAGTACCCTCCAAAGGTCTTCCCGGGGGACTAGGTCAAAGGCAGTCTTCAGGTCTATAAAGGCCAAATAGAGACTGCCCTTGCCCAGTTCCACCACCTTCCACCCCAATAATACCAACCTAAACACCTGCTCTATTGTCCCCATTCCAACCCGAAAACTTGCCTGAAAGTCTGAGAGAATTTTGTTCTCCTCCACCCAATGGAGAATCCTTCCAAGGATAGCTTTACCAGCTATCTTTTGGGTGGAGTCGATCAGGCTTATGGGTCGGTAGTTCCCCGGTGTTTCCCTGCACCCTTTTTTATATATCGGGACCACCACCGCCCCTTTCCAGGATTCTGGTACTGCCCCTCCCATCATGATATCATTAAGTAGTGCTGATATGACCCGTGCCCATTCCGCTGGATATGCCCTCATAAGGTCCCCCGGGAGGCCATCGGGGCCCGCATTATTATAAATGGGTACCCCGGTGCCCACCATTGGCACCCACAATCAACAGATTTGGGGCCGCGGGGGAGCCCCAGATCTCCCACACCCCCAGTCTGGTCCCCGCATGCTGCAGGAGCCGGCATTACTCCCACCCGAAGGGAGCAGGTATATATCCTACTCCTTCTGTAAGCTGCTCCCTTTGGGCGGGAGTAATCTGTTGAGCTTTCCCTTCCCACATCAGTGCAGCCAGGGAAACAGATCTCAAGTCTGCTCCCACCTGGAGGGAGCATTTTTAAAGCTCCCACCCACTGGGAGCAGGCTTTATATTTGCTCCCATTTGGCGGTAGTTTTGAAAATGCTCCTGCCAGGCAGCGGAAAACACATTACATTAGTGTGGGCAGGGAAACTACTGTGTCCCAGGGGTGGGCTCCCAGGGACACAGTATGTGAGCTTGCCCCAGGGGATGGGATCCACAGGCCATAGAAGGCTCAGGTGACAGCCCTGGGGGATGGGGTCCCCAGAGACTTTTAAAAGCACCAAGAGGGTGGTCATGCAGCTCCCTCCCCTTAAAAGATGCATTGGGCCCCGGGGGATAAAGTCCCCAGGGCACAATCCTGCTTGGGGAGGGGAGCCACACGCCCCTCACCATATTTACTAAATCAAACCTGGGGGATGGGGTTCCCAGAGCTGAATCCAGCTCGGAAATGGGGACTGCATGCCCCCTCCCCATATTTATAAATTGGGCCTGGTAAATAGGGTCCCTGGGACCAAATTTCCACTCAGGGAAGAGGTCCGTACACAATCCTCCCCATATTTATAAATCAGGTCCAAGGGGGTGGGTGCTGTTTCTTTAAATTTGGCCCCAACGGGGCCAAGGGGAGCAGGATATGCCTACCCTGCCCCGCTATATTAGTTTTTAATTTGAGTTCAGGACAGGGTACTAAGTCCCCGAGTCCTTTAATGGCTGCCGCAATATTTTTCTCATGTTGCTGGCAGCCAATCAGAGTGCTTGCTCCCGCAGGAGTGTGACTCCTGTGGAAGTGAGATGGCCCAAGGGAAAAAAAGCTCCCTGGGCCAATCGGAATGCTCTATTTTTTTTAATTGGGGTCAAGGGACTCTCCAACTATCCAGCTATACAAGTGTTTTTGGACCTTCATTTCTCAAAAACTACAGAACTGATTTATACCATATAACAAAAAGCCCAATCTGCGGACTAAGATCTAGCTTCCTGACAAATTTGGTGTAATTCCATTCAGCAGTTTTTGCGGTAGCAGTCCTTAAAGAAGTCTGTGGAAAATGCTTGGGCATTTTGTGCTTTGGAACCCCCCTTTTTGCTTGTCCCCCACTTGGCAGATCACTCCGAAACTTTCAATGTACGAACTAGGCAAAAAGAGCACTTTTTCTGGAAGGTTTCGTGGCAATTCGTCAAACAGTGTCAAAGTTATTAGCAACACAATAAATGCATTTCCTATGGAAACTCTGACCTAACTATAACTGCCCAGTGGCGACTAGGTTTAGAGTTGGAGAGATGGGTTTACATTCATAAAACAAATATATGAGCATATATGAACAGAGTGCACCATCCTTTCTTTTTTTTTTTTTATATATATTTTTATTGATTTCACAGCTTTAAAAGTCACATACATTATTTGGTCAACATTTCGGCAAATTATACAGTATATTGAAACCATTAGGGAAAGTAAACAAGGTGCGGTCATGGTGCCTCCAAAGGTCGCTCTCCAGAGCGTTGCAGATCCATTTCCACTGAATGGGAAACACATAGATCACCTCGATATACATTCCATTTGCCCCATTTTCTATCCCATTTCTTTGGACAACCTCTCGATTTAAATACCTCCTTCTTCGCTATCATGCATTTATCAAATTCCTTTACCCACACTCGATGAGAAGGCCTATCCGCCACTCCCCACTGTATCGCAATCTCACGCTTGACTAAGGTGTAGCCCAGTGTGGTTAGTTGCTTTTCCACTTCTGTGAGGTCAGTCTGTTCCCACATATTGAGAAGGCCCAGTGGAATGTGAGAGTGACCTTCTTGCACCATCCTTTCTATTTGAACCAAATTGTATATGAATATTCCAATTTTATTCTCTTCTGAAATAACTGGGTGACTTTGGTGGGATACTATGGCCCAAATATAGACGACGAGAATAATTTATAATCACTTAATAGATACCTATTTCCCCATTATCATGGGTGGTGACTTTAATGTCCTTTTTAACCCCGCTTTGGATAGGTCCAAGGGGGGGAGAGTGATTTCTACGAAAATGGGTTCTCTTATTAAAATTATTATGAACGACTTAAACCTTGTAGATATCTGGAGAGCAAAAAATAAGGCTTCAACTGATCTCCAAAGCTGCACGTTTCATAATAAAAAACACAAATACCACTCCAGAATAGATTATTTTCTGATAGATTCTAGGTTGATAGAATCGGTCAGTCTAGTTTCCCACATTCCAAAACATTTAGCAGATCATTCTGCGGTCCAGATAAATCTAAAATGTCCTAGTTATGCAGAAATCAAAAGATGGACGTTCGATAGAGTTATTCATAAAGATGAGTCAGTGATTGAGCAATTAAAAGTAGATACTCTGTCTTTTTTTGAGATAAATGATCAGTCCTCCCCTTTGGAAATAATATGGGATGCCTATAAGGCGTATATCAGAGGCAGAATCATAGGCATCTCGGCCAAGATTAATAAGGAAAAAAAAGGGAAAATTAAGCTACTAGAAGCAGAAATTCATAGAGCTATGCTTAACCAAATAGCAAGTAGAAGGAATGTAGAACAGAAGGAGGAAAGTCCCGAGCTATTATCCAAACGACAGGACTTGGCCGATTATCTTGACAGCATCACTAAAAGTAGATGGGAAGTGAGGAGACTGGCGAACTATGAATATGGTGAGGGAAGTGGGAAGCTCTTGGCCTGGAAAGCTCGAGCCAATCTATCTAGAAATCTAATCAATGAGATATGCAATCTAGAAACCGGGGAGATTTTTTCAGACAGGGTTAAGATAGAGAATTAATTCAAATTATTTTTCAAAGATCAGTCTACTGAAGATCTGGGAGTCAGCGATGCCTAAATTATAAACTACCTAGCAAACGCCTCCCTACAGTCATTATCTGAAGACCAGGCTCAACAACTTAATAGGAAGCTTTCACTAGCTGAAATTAGAGCTGTAATAAAAAACTTAAAGAGAGGCAGTGCTGCGGGTCTTGATGCGATCCCGAACGATTTTTACATTGCTCTTAATGAGACGCTTGCCCCGTTCCTAGAGAAACTGTTTGATAGTATTTTCTTATCCAACTCTCCAATCCCTAGTTCATGGAACGAGGCGGCTGTTTCCTTGATCCTGAAACCTAATAAAGATTTTTTTAAATGTGACTCATACAGACCCATCTCCCTGCTTAACTGTGATTATAAAATCTTTGCGCAAATTATAGCAGGGAGACTGAGTGGTATAATGGGAAAAATAATCCACCCGGATCAAAAGGGATTTATTAGAGAACGCCAACTGCATGATTTAACACACGAGCTGATAGGAGCTATTGACATCACTTCAGCTAATAGCTTGCCACTTACCATCTTTGCATTTGACGCGGCCAAATCTTTTGACCGGGTGAACTGGGTTTGCTTATACCATCAAGTTGAAGCAGCCGGATTAGGAGAAAATATTGTAAGAACCATTAAGAATATATATAGTACTCCTACAGCCAGGATTATAGTTAATGGAAATCTATCTAACTCGGTTACTTTAGAGCGAGGCATTAGCCAGGGTTGTCCCCTCTCCCCTCTTCTCTTTGATCTGTACATAGAACCACTGGCCCAAATTATTAGGGCCAGTGACTGCTTTGTCCCATTTGAATTTAGGGGTTGGTCTGTGGTAAATAATTTAATTACCGGGACTTAATTTGATGCGGAAAATCTATAACAATAGCTCAGTAAAATAAGAGGCAGAATCCGTGGTATTAGAGGTTCGGAACGGGCTTTATTCCAGAATCAATTTAAATTGAGGAGCTCCATATTCCATCACCACGAAGGTTCAGGAAGTGAAGAACACCACTTTATTGACAAGTAATCATTTTTATACAATAGGCATTACAGTGAAACAGATGGAGGAGGCGTAACAATTGATAGTAAAGATAAAACATACATGCGTAGCAAAAGTGGGTGTAACTGGGTGTAACTAAAGAACGTCATCAGATATGATGTCATAATAGGGTGGTTCCATGAAAGAATTTCGCAATGTCAGCAGAAATACTTGGCAGAGATGCGCGCGCAGCAGCATGACGTGTGATTGACGTGCAACTAGGGGGTGAAGGGGACTTGACATTTAGCTCTACATGTGGCGACAGAAGTCTGGAGGGTCAAGTCAACCCAATCCCGAATCATATCTAACATCCTATGTTTAAAGAACTGTGTTATCCAAAAAGAAAGGTCTCTTAGGATAGAATCTTATTCTATACTGACTATACTGACTGTTAGTGCGTGTACGAGCGTCTAAGTGTCTACACTAGAAGCGAGGACAGAAATCTTCCATAGTAACAGGGCTATGAATTACTTGCATAAAGACAGAGAAGCCGGGCCTTTTGCTCGGTAGCTGGAAGAATGTTTACTTAAACTACTAGACAGGAATGCATTGGATAGGGAGCGGAGCAGATAATCACAAGGTGAAATACAGTTTTTGGCAGGCAACAGGCTGGAGTCAGGCACCGTTAGCCGCGCAGGGAGTAGGACAAAGTTCATGGATACAGATGCGAGCTCAGACTGAAGCTTTCAGATGCAGAAGGCAGAAAAAGCTTGATGGCAGAATCAGGGCCTACTCGTCTGAACTGCAAAATGGGATAAGTGAACCATATAAAGGCGGTGGCCTTTCATACTTAGGAATGGAATATCCAGCCCATTCATGGCGGATCTGAAAGAGGACATGTTGGCGGTGGACGCACATGTGTTTGCGTCTTCATAACTGGAAATGGAGGGAACATACATGTACTTGTGATTTATACATGAAACCGTTGGGGTCCAAGATAGGGGACATAACTGACCAGAAAAATCCATATTTCCACATTCCCTCCTTGTCCCCTACTTGCCCGTCAAGAGATATCAATCTTCATTAATCCATCGATCTGTTCATATAGCATCATTTGTTCTTCTTTCTTCTTCCGTGATGAATGAAATCTTGGTGGTGGAATACACGATGTGGCACACAGACCACAGATCGCTGGTCCACATTGTAGACATAGACAGCAACTGAATAGTATGAGAAAGCCAATACCTAGGAAGGATAGGACCTTCCATCCAAAGGTAGATAATACACTCCAAAACCAACCGGACCAAGTCCAGGTGCCTGGATTCTGGTGTATCTGGCTTACAATCTTATGAAGGCGAGTTATGGCTTTATATACAGATGGCGAATTTTCTGATATGAAAATGCAACAACTTGATCCGATGACCCTACAAGCTCCGCCCCTATCGGCCAGGATGACGTCAAGGACAAGACGATTTTGAAGCACAACAATCCGCATAGCAGACTGCTCTTCTGTTAAATTGCCTAAGGCGGAGATAGTTTCGTTCACTACTGCTTCAAGGGTTCTGGTTAATCTACGTATCAGCTTACTATTGGTAACTGTACCTATATAGGGAAAGAGACCTTTGTTGAAATCTGTATATTTTTCCCATGCTGTCTCAGTGTAATCGACTATTGGGAGATCTCTCCTTTCTCTATTATGTACTAAATGAGTATTTCTGTGATAATCAGGAGGAGCTAGGAAAACAGGTGGCAAAAGGAATCCGATGTAGCAGGTACCATCCCAATCTAGTGGCAAACGTATGTATGCCGTCTGACCACATATGAAGTAGGAATGGCGAGAAGCTCTAAATGTAGACTTGCCTTGATCACTAAATTCTATTACAGTGGTGCATCTACTATGGCCCATATGTATGGAACCATTCTTTCTTACACATAATTCACCTTTTACTGGAAATACTGACATGACGGGCAAAATTGGAGTAGCTTCGGATTCGACATTCAAGATCATGAGATTGAGCGTAAAATTACCTAATCCATATACTTCATTTTCTAGATCAGTTCCTGTTCTTTTGGGAAGTCCCTCCTTGTTGGGGTGGCAGACTCTGAGTAAAACTAAGTTCAGATTTCCCCATACCCAGTTATTCTGGTAAACTGCAGAATTCGAATCTAGGGAATTAATTAAACTAAACCATGCTCCACAGGAGCCGTTGTGTGTGAACGGGTATGGAAAGAGAGGTAGAATTCCTTTATAGTTCTGATAGGGAGGGAGTCGGCCACATATCCAACAATTTGTAGCATTGCTAACCTGATGGGAATGATGTAACATACTAATAAAAGTGTTATTGCGCAGCGCAAATCTATAAGACAATTCATGCAGAGGTAATTCACTAAAAGAATGTTCAGCAGTAATATTGTAAACATGTCTAGAAATAGGATAATATGTGTGCAACAATATACTTGCAGAAATTATTAAAAGACTTAGGAAAAACAAAATTAATAACGTCACTGTGCAATGACTACGCAGTGATTTACAGTATGCATGTCGTTTCAACTTTATCCTTCTGTTTCTTTCTCTATACAGGTCTAAGGGATACATGTCAGAGATAAATTCGACCGATTCACCTTGGAGAGGACTTAAACAATCAAATTGCCTGACTTGTTAGACCTAAGTTTTAGTTTGTATTGTTCATGGTTATTCAGTTCAACCAAAGGAAGTTTAGAGTCACTCGGGGAAGACACACAAGGTGTGTCGTTTACGTCTGACGGTAGTCCATGAAATTTCTTGATATGACTTGAATGTATCCAGCCTTTTCGTCCTTCGATCTTTACGGCTGTCCTCGTCGTTAGCAATACGAGTTGAGGCGACTTCCACCTAGGATCCAGCTGAGACTTCCGATCAAAGTTCCTCACTAGAACTAAATCCCCTGGAATTACGTCATGGGGTTTCACCTCGGTGTTGTCGAGAAAGGCTGCAGCTACCTGTGAACGACAAGATTGTAGTGCAGACATCAAGGAAGCCAAGTAATCTGTCAGCATATTACAGTCAATATCAGTTATTTTGCGTGGTATAGGCGTCCCCCACATATTTGGTGGTCTACCGAAGATCACTTCATAAGGGGATAGCCCTGTTCGAGAGTGTGCCACCATTCTCATGTAAAAAAGTGCAACGGGTAAGGCTACTACCCAATCGACACCTTTTTCTCTGCATATTTTGGACAATCTAATTTTCAGGGTCTGGTTATGTCTTTCCACGAGACCTGCTGCCTCGGGGTGTCGGACACAGTGAAATTTCCACTGATAGCCTAACAAAAGTGAAACGTGTTTCATTAATTCGGATGCGAACGGCTGGCCGTTATCTGAGTAGACAACACGTGGTAAACCGTACCGTGGAAAGAATTCTCGAACTAACTGTTTGGCAGTAGTCGGGGCAGTGTAATCTGAAACCGGGTATGCCTCTGTCCAACGGGAAAGAGCACAGACAACTACGAGAACATATTTGAATCCTCGACATCGTTCCATTTGGATATAATCCATCTGGAGGACTTCAAAAGGGTGATCAGGAGGCTGAAATCCACCCTGTTCTACGGGAATGCTTTTACCTGGGTTAAACTGACAACAGATCATACAGGTACGGACTTTTTGTTTAGCTGCTGCTCGTAAATAATTGTTGAACCAAATGTGTTGGATGCTGTCTAGCATAGCTTTTTCTCCTAGATGTGCTGGACTATGTACAGTGTTAATAACGACTTGGACCATTGAATCAGGAAGGAACCACACAGATTTTTCCTTCGTCATCCATCCTTGATCCGTTTGGGTCCCTCCTAATTCAGTCCATTTCTTTATTTCATCTGGTGTAGCATGTGTCTGTATGTCAATTACGTCAAGAGCGGGATCCTTAACCGTCATGCAATGTGTTGGTGTCGGAACTATTGTCTTTGTCATGTCAGATGTGTGAGTTTGAGCAGTCTGTTTAGCTGTTTTGTCAGCTAGATCATTGCCTTGGGAAATGATATCAGTAACTTTCGTATGAGCTTTACATTTCATAATTGATATTGCAGCGGGTAGATGTATTGCATCTAATAGAGCATGAATGAGGGGTCCGTGCTGAATGTGGGCACCGTGAGAAGTTAAATAACCTCTCTCTCGCCACAGCACGCCGAAGTCATGTACAACTCCGAATGCATAACGTGAATCAGTGTATATGTTGACTTTTTTATTTGTTGCTTGAATACAGGCTTGTGTCAGAGCGATGAGCTCTGCTGCTTGAGCGGACAAGGTATTTATGCGATTTGTTTCAATAACTTCAGTATCTGTTGTGACTGCATACGCGGCCACTAACTCTCCTGTACTTGTTCTCATACATGACCCATCTACATACAACGTCAGGTCTGGATCTGACAATGGGACGTCTGTCAAGTCTTGTCTAGGTTTCGTCGTGATAGTGATAACTTCAATACAATCATGTGCAAGTGGGTCTGTTCCGTTTACTGGTAACAGTGTGGCAGGATTCAATGTACTACAACGTCTGATTTCTATATGTGGCTGAAACAATGTTAATTCGTAACCAGTGAGTCGTGCTATAGTCAAGTGTTGTGTCTGTGTGCGCTTCAAGAGAACCTCTACTGCATGTGGTACTTGTACTGTCAATTGGTGTCCTAACACTATGGCATCGCTTTGTCTAATTGCTAAAGCTGTTGCTGCCACTGATTTCAGGCACGCAGGCAGAGCCTGAGCTACGGGATCTAATGTACTAGAAAAATAAGCACACGGTTTGTGTGATCCTGCTTGTTCCTGAGTGAGTACTGACAAAGCAGTACCTTCGCGTTCTGTAACAAAGAGTGTAAAATGTTTATAGTAACATGGTGTTGCTAAAACGGGTGCTTGACATAAAGCTTTCTTTAGGCTTTCAAAAGCTTGTGTATGTTCCTGTGTCCAAGGGAGGACAGTCGATGTGGCGGCCTCCTGTGTTGTCAACTGAATGAGTGGTTTTGCTAGAAATGCATACTGAGGGATCCACTGCCTACAATATGAAGTGAGGCCTATAAAAGCCCGCACCTCCTTTTGTGTCTTGGGTATTGGCATGTTAGCAATTAACTGGATGCGATCTGGTGTAAGCTGCCTTCCCTCCTTGGACAGCGAGTGACCAAGGTAAACAACTCGCTGGACACAGAATTGCAGCTTAGAAGGGGACACCTTATGCCCCTTTTCGGCCAAAAATTGTAAAACCGTTAGTGAGGCTTTTTCACATTCAGGTTCGCTTCTAGCGGTGATCAGCAGATCATCGACATATTGAAGCAGGGCAGTGTTGACTGGCATGTGGATACTGTCGAGTTCTCGTTTCAGTGCTTGGCTATAAATGCTGGGGCTTTCTGTAAATCCTTGAGGTGCGCGTGTGAATTTAAAGCTTCGTCCATTTAAACTAAATCCGAACAAGTATTGGCTTTCCGGATCTATTGGGACGCTGAAGAAGGCATTCTTGAGATCAATTACAGTAAAGAATGTTGCTTCGGAGTCAATGGCTGTCAGTAATGAAGAAATGTCTGGGACTACGGGGTATTGTGGTACTATGCATTTATTTAATTCGCGCAGATCAATAACCAATCGGTATACTGGCGGGGCTGTTGGATCAGTTCGTTTAAGAATCGGAATTATCGGCGAATTACATACATTGGAGTCGGTTTCCACAACCACTCCTTGGCCAATGAGCTCGTCAATGATTTGCAGTAAAGCCACTACAGCATCTGGGGGTAACTTGTATTGTCGCATTCGTGGAAGTACCACTCCTGCCTTTAGTGTGACTCGATATGGTGTAATGTTCATGCAACCAACATCTGTAGGGCCTTGTGCCCATAAATGTGTCGGTAAAGTCTGTAGTCGGTGATCCATGTCTCGGGACACGTAGTGCCCTTTGAAATCACGTAAAAATAATCTTACTCCTTCTGGAGAACAACATATTATAGCTCCGAGAGCTTTCAAAGTTTTTATGCCTAACAAGTTTTCTGGACATGATTTAGTAAGTAATAAATCTGTAGTTCGTGTCAAGGGACCGATCGTAAGGGGAAGAGGCTGTGATACTTCGTTAACGATAGGTTTTCCTGAAAAGCCAAGGGAAATATTCTGTGAGCCTGAGAGGGGTGCCCCTGGAACTTCACTACGTTTTATTGTTGTTCGGCTTGCCCCTGTATCAAGTAAAAATTTTCTATCTTGGCCTAATAGTTCACTGTGTACATAAGGTCCTTCTTGATCTACAGGGACCTCAATAAGGGGTAAGCCAACTTCCCTCTCTAGGCTGTTTCATGAGTATCGTTGATAATCAGGATAATCATACTGTGCGGTCTGGTACATCTGTCGTGTCGTTGTTTGTGTGGCAGCAATAGGCTGCGGTGGTGGAGCTGGCATAGACTGTTGCGGAGCTGGCATGGACTGTGCATGCTGCGGGGCTCCTTGTTGGTTCTGATCCTGTCTAAGTGGCTGTGGTCTTTCTTTAGTATTACCTATGGCGATATTATGTTTTAAAACTGGACAATCGTGTACATAATGGCCTGGCTGTTTACAATAGTTGCATGTCCCTTTTACAGGACCTGTTGAAACACTGGGCTGTGTCATACCCTTTTTATGACCGTCAACTGGCACTGTCTGGGAAACTAGCATTTTCATTTTCGTGTCTTTCATGCGTCTATGTTCATGTTCTTGTTCTTCTCTAATTCTATTGTGATGGTACTGTAGCATTTGTAACATTTGTGACGGAGTGTTACCTTGCCAGGTACTCTCGAACTTCAATACTCTATTCTTAACTTGGGGCAAGGCATTTTCAACTAACTTTGTCACAAACAGATGTGGATACGACTCGCTACTTGCTTTTATTCCACTATTTATACCAAAACATTTCTCAAATCGGGAATAGAAATCACTAGTGTCTTCATCTGATTTTTGTTTACAGGCTGAGATTGCACCCCAGTCTTCCTTTTTCGTAGTTAATAAACGTGGCAGTACCTGTACTAGTAAACCTGGTAGTGCTTTGATCTTGTCCCCGAGCCCTGAACCTGGACCTCGAGCTTTTTCTTCGTTTTCTAATGCTGTCCAATCTATCTTCTGGTCTCCCACCTCCCAATCCTTTTCCTTGAGTTTTTCGTAAATGCCCGCAGGCATTAATACCTTCAATATTGTCATAATGTCGGGGTAGGTATATTCTCCCATGAGCAACATGTCTTTAATTTCTCGGTGGAAACCCGCTGGGTCTTTGTCATGACTGGGTACCACTTTCTTCATTTCTAATAATTCTATTTTGGATATGGGTGTGTATACAAACACACGTTTAAACTCATTGTCATCACCCTTTATCGGGTGCACTTCGCGTAAGGGATTCTGTCTATCCATGTAATACGTCGTTCTTTCCTTGATGGGCAGTGAGACATGTTCAGGACATACAAAAAGGATGTACTGTTTTCTGGATTCTAGTATTTCTCTAATTAACTTAGTACCGGAACCTCTCCATTTATTCGTGAGTAATTCAGTCAATATATTAGGTAATGGACCAGGATCGGAATGTTGGCTTTTATATAATATAAGGAGTTGTTGAACCATATAGATACCAGCTAAATGCTGTTCATCTGGGGTGAGGTTCAAAAACGTGTGTGCTAATGTATCATCACTATATTTTCCAGGACTATCAACCCAGTGAACGGCTGACCTGGCTAATTCTTGTTCGTCCATAGAATCGAGTATATGATAACCCCTTCGTTCTCGGAGTAGGTTGTCAGTGGCTTGGAACGAATGTTCGGGGGACCTTATATTTATTATAGGAGTTTGGAAATTTCTGCTATTATCTGGACGTACCGGACGTATCGGATCAGTGAAGCATCTAGTATTATTGCAAGATCTTCCTCTACCTACATAGGCCATGGTTTCTAACTGTCCTGTGGGCAGTTCTAATTCTTCCTCGTCTTCGGTTTGTTCAGGTTCGTCTACTGCTAATCTTTCTTCGTGTATTCGTTCTATTTCTTTGCGGATCTTTCGGCTCATAGCTACTATACAGGATCGTTTATCGTGTCTCCCCTCTGATATTCTTACCCCATGTGGTAAGAATTTGCATTTCTTCCGGATTTACCCCTGGTTGATCTTGATTTCTGATCACACAGTTTATGAGGAAACGTAACAGTTCCCCCTGTATTTCCACCTTTTGGTACTCCATGGCTCTGTTAATACTCTCAGGGTCTCGCCCTGACTGAACAAAATGATATATATTTTCTAAATGTGCAGTCATTCCTGGTAGCTTCCCTAAATATATTGCAGCTCGTCGGATACGTAATGATGCCAGCATCATTTTGTCCCCTTTTCCGGGCACAGGATCATATCTACAGTCTATTAGAAGTTCCTTGAGCGTGTTGGGAGTTACTAGTTTGGGCGTACGTTGGTGGGCTACTTCTTGAAAGGAAAGTTTATTTGTTCTGGGTGGCGTAGAAAAAATGCTTGATGTACCTCTGGTAGCACCACCTGGGGTGCTGGATGTGAAAGGATTCGTTGAACGTGATATAGCCACTATAGGTGTGGATACAGATGTCGAAGCAGATGTGCTTGCCTGAACTTGTGTCGGAGTTTGCTGTTGTGGAGGTACAGACGGAAGAGGGTCTTGGCGTTGAACCCCCTCGGCAGGCGGTCTATGTGGCGCAGCATCAGCATACTCGGGAGCTGCGTCGTCCAAATAAGAGGAAAGAAAAACATCTTCTGCGGTTCTGGGATGCCCTTTGGGATGTGCTTTGATCGGAAACAATGGGGGTGGCAAGTCTCTTGGTATCTCCGGAGTAGCCTTCGGCCAGAAGAGGATACATACCATTCATAAGGGCATTTCGTTGTCTGTCTACTTGTTCTGATTTGACTCGAGTACCTTCTTCAATTAATATATTTTCTCGAACTCTATTTAAATTCTCCTTACTCTTCTCTTCCTGTCTACGTGCTTTTTCTGTACGTCTATACGATTCTTTACGCCATAATTCAATGGCGTCTTTCTGTGATTGTCTAGCTTTCTTTTTCCATAATTCTTCTTCTACTTTCATAATGCAACCTGCATCCCAGGTCCCAGCTGCGGGCCACCTCTGACTTTCTGGTAATTCCTTGGTGTAGTCTACCCATAGATCAAGAAATAATATGGCGTCTAGGCCATGTTTATGATACATAAAGTACCCTGGAGTGTCCCTAGGAGGAATGGGAACAGCTTCTTCGAGTACCCCTTTTCTAGTTTTGATCTGTCTTAATTTCGAAAAGAGCGGCATTTTGAGAACTGATCTGATCTGATACCTAATTTTGAACACGTTTAATACAACAAAACACAATAAAGAACAGTCATTCACACCACAATATGCAGAACGTATTTAAAACATTTAACATTTAACATTTAATGAACAACAATAATGGCCGTTCACTAAGCATAATACTCGATACTAACTAGATAATTCTGACTTCATATACTAGACATACTTGATATACTGCTAAACAGTACAGATACACTGCTGAAACAGTGCAGACCGGATTTGTGTACCCAAACCCGTCTTGACCGGCACAACCTATGTGCACGTCAGAACGCCTCCCCGACAATGGTACTCACCGGGTAGCTCGGAACGGAAGGCCTCGGAACTGAACTGAACTGGACTCGGACCAGACTGGACTCAACTCGATACTTCGGAACTTCGGAACTTCGGAACTGGTGGGCCTCTGTATACCTCGGATCTTGCTCTCTCAGCTAGGCTCTGGTCGGGATACTTCGCACTTCTCACCGCCTCGTCTGGGTGTTGATCGCAGCCTCAGTTACCCCCGCTCGGCAGGAGGGAGATACAGGAAATCCTGTGGGTACGCGTTGTTGTCCGTCCAGCTGTGACAGGAGACCGGGCCTGCAACGCACCTCCGGCGCGTGAGATGAGAAAGTGTCCCTGTTCGGGCGCCATTTATGTGGTAAATAATTTAATTACCGGGACTTAATTTGATGCGGAAAATCTATAACAATAGCTCAGTAAAATAAGAGGCAGAATCCGTGGTATTAGAGGTTCGGAACGGGCTTTATTCCAGAATCAATTTAAATTGAGGAGCTCCATATTCCATCACCACGAAGGTTCAGGAAGTGAAGAACACCACTTTATTGACAAGTAATCATTTTTATACAATAGGCATTACAGTGAAACAGATGGAGGAGGCGTAACAATTGATAGTAAAGATAAAACATACATGCGTAGCAAAAGTGGGTGTAACTGGGTGTAACTAAAGAACGTCATCAGATATGATGTCATAATAGGGTGGTTCCATGAAAGAATTTCGCAATGTCAGCAGAAATACTTGGCAGAGATGCGCGCGCAGCAGCATGACGTGTGATTGACGTGCAACTAGGGGGTGAAGGGGACTTGACATTTAGCTCTACATGTGGCGACAGAAGTCTGGAGGGTCAAGTCAACCCAATCCCGAATCATATCTAACATCCTATGTTTAAAGAACTGTGTTATCCAAAAAGAAAGGTCTCTTAGGATAGAATCTTATTCTATACTGACTATACTGACTGTTAGTGCGTGTACGAGCGTCTAAGTGTCTACACTAGAAGCGAGGACAGAAATCTTCCATAGTAACAGGGCTATGAATTACTTGCATAAAGACAGAGAAGCCGGGCCTTTTGCTCGGTAGCTGGAAGAATGTTTACTTAAACTACTAGACAGGAATGCATTGGATAGGGAGCGGAGCAGATAATCACAAGGTGAAATACAGTTTTTGGCAGGCAACAGGCTGGAGTCAGGCACCGTTAGCCGCGCAGGGAGTAGGACAAAGTTCATGGATACAGATGCGAGCTCAGACTGAAGCTTTCAGATGCAGAAGGCAGAAAAAGCTTGATGGCAGAATCAGGGCCTACTCGTCTGAACTGCAAAATGGGATAAGTGAACCATATAAAGGCGGTGGCCTTTCATACTTAGGAATGGAATATCCAGCCCATTCATGGCGGATCTGAAAGAGGACATGTTGGCGGTGGACGCACATGTGTTTGCGTCTTCATAACTGGAACTGGAGGGAACATACATGTACTTGTGATTTATACATGAAACCGTTGGGGTCCAAGATAGGGGACATAACTGACCAGAAAAATTCATATTTCCACAGGTCAAAGAAATTAGCCCTGTATGCCGACGACCTGGTGATTTTTACAAAAGAATCATCAGCGATTCTGCCGAAATTACATCAACTACTCATAGATTTTGGGAAGATATCAGGTTACCAAATCAACTCACAAAAAACTGAGATTATGACATGGAACTGGCAATATAGCTCGCCTCTAGTACACCACCAAATAAGATATCTAGGTATTCAAATCACACAGAAAATAAATGATTTGGCCCAGTTCAACGTAGAGGTTAAAAAGAAGGAGGTAAGAGCCTTATTGAAGTCTTGGAGGAAGCTCCCATTGTCAATCCTTGGTCGCTCTAACCTTGTTAAAATGTCGGTACTCCCTAAAATGACATTTATAGTTGATGCAATACCTCTGCTATTTAGCTCAGCTGCCTTAAAAAAATTGCAATCAGACATCAACAGCTTTCTTTGGGCTGACAAAGGGGCGAGGATCGCATGGAAGAAACTGAGATGCGAGAAAGCAGCAGGGGGAATAGCCAGTCCTGATTTTGGTTTCTACAGCTGGGCATTTCTTTTTAAGAATACGAGATCTCTGCTCCTTGATTCCACCTACTTTGCGCCTTGCTTCTTAGCTATGTCCAATAGTGTCCCGCAGGGGGGCGATGGATTTCTTTTTAAATTTGGTCACCCAAAATACTTTAAAAAAATCAAATTGAAGGTGATACGGTCGGCCTGTGAGTTAAGGTTCCAGATTAGGAAGCTACTTAAAATTCCATACTACTCCGGGTACTCCATTATGTTTAAATGACAGATTATATGCTCCTTTATGGGAAAATGGATATCAGAAATGGGGCCAACTACTGTGAGAAAAAAATCTCTTGTGATGGGATGAGCTTAAGTTTCAAACAAATCAAAGGCTATTGAGATTTAAATTCTATCAAATCTCCTGTTGGGCTTCTAATCGGGAGAAAAATGAAATTAGTAATGAAGATCTGGAGAGCAGGTTTCTAGTCCCATACCTACAAAGAAAAGAAGTGGCAAATTGGTACTGGACTGTGATTAAGGAGATCCACCAGCACTGCCCATGGAGGAGCCCTGGAGAAGAGAACTGCCGCTCAGCGATATTTCATCCTTTTGGCAAGTATCTATATGCATTTTGTGGAAGGTTGTCAAAACTGCATCGTTGAGGAGAAATCATCTGTTCACACTCCACAGAGCCTATTGGACCCCGAAGAGGCTTTCCAAACTGGGAAAGTGGAGAGAAGGTCTGTGTGAAGTGTAACCTGAGATGCTCAGATGATGTGCATATGATGTGCAGTGTCCTCAGATACAGGGATTCTGGAGGCAAGTTGGTAAGATTATCTCCGAAGTAATGGGTCAAGAAATTCAGGTAAGCCTAGCATTAATTATTTTCGGAATTTTACCAGATGACAGTAGTACTATTAAACTGTCCAAATTTTCAATTATCATTATTGTTTGTTTTAATACTGTTGGCAAGAAAAGAAATCTGTTTAAATTGGATATCACCTAATTCTCCAAAGCTGTTAGATTGGGTGTCTTCTGTTAAAAGAATTCATACATTGGATATGGCCTGTGGAGCAAAGAAAAGAACTAGGTTCTGGGGGATTTGGGATAATTGGGCTAATAATTTGAACTTTACAACTTTTTAGCACAAATAAAAAGTCCAATGATTGTGAAGCAAGTGAGTTCCTGGGAAAATGGTTTATGTAAAAACCATGGGCGTGATACCATCTTCGACATTCCCAAGTGTCATGCGGTCGGCGTCTTTAGAACAACCTGGAGGTGGAAGGAGATCTGTAGGGTTACATATTTCCTCTACTGGGCCCAGGAAGGTGCCATGGTCCTGCTTCATGACCACTCACGTTTTCTTCTTCTTTTTTGCTTTAATGAGGACAAAAAAAAATGCTTTGAGCTTATATAACAAAGGCATTTGATCAAGGTTATTACAGATTGTGGACTATAAAATGCCTTTGTGAATGGCCCCCCTCTCCTTCCTTAGTGGCCCGCCACCTGGGTGACAGGGGTTTGCAATCTTGCATTCATTTTACAATATCTCCTCTAATTATTACCTAGTGAAATTGACCTCCCACTGTTCCTTATTCCTCAATACCCTTTAATACATCTTGCCCCTTCTCTCTGTATTGCTGCAGATCTGTTGCCCAGACAGTAGTGTGCTTCCATCTAGATTAAATGAATTTATTATAGCTAGGGCTGCCTAAATACCTCATAGCCCAGTTCCTTACAGATCATTCATAAGCTGGATGCCATACTCACATTGTCCTGTCTCACATTGGCTCAGTTCATAGTCATCTTTCTAAATGGCACTGGTTAATGTTCTAATGTTCATAGAAAGACTCCTCTTCCAAGGCATTTGTATATGCTACCATGCCGTCCGGGGTAAGTAACCTATCTTCCTGCAACCCCATTTTGTCGGTTATAAGACACCTTCTTCACCCATCTTCTATTGCTGCACTCAAAAGACCTTTTTTTAGGCTTGCCTGTCCTTTTCTTGTCAAATGGCCTTCCATGCCACCTTTTGTAAACACATGAAGGAGAGCATATATACTACATCTATGACACTCTTGACTGCTGTTTGGGACCGGTGGGGCTAGACCTGCTCCCATTTGAACCTAGTACAAAGATGTAGACTCCAAAGGGCAGCTGTCAAGCTTCCTATGTAGTTACAATAACACAACAAGCTACCAGAGGCTTTTTTCTGAAGTACCCAGCTGACCAGGGCCAACAAGACCCAACCTGGACAATGCTGGTGGCCTCTGCTGGAAAGAGTCTTGACCCCCAAGTGATGCACCTGAGGTCTTTGAACCCTAGGCTGTGTCTAACTGGACTCCTAATTCATACCTAATACCACAGGTCAGAGGCTTTCCAACCGACATCCGTAGTTTAAAGTCCAACCACCTATTTAAAATGTAAGTGGTCAAAGTTTAAACCGGACGGTCATTCCAGGAGGCTTTCAATGGGCTTAAGGAGCCCGTCAGCCAGTGAGAAACCGCCACATAATCCCCTACGTACAGCGGGTTTTTGCTGTAGAGATTATGATATCGGTTTCTGACAAGCTTTCCATTTTGGGCTTTCTCACTTGGAAAGCCTGTCGGAAAGTGACTTGGGGTCCCCTACCTGAGCACCATCCATCATCGGCCTCTGGTTGAGGGCCTGGGGGGCCCTGTAAATCCCTGCAACGTGTGGCAGGCGCCGAGAGGTGCCTGCCAAACGGTGCAGGGATCACACAAACTTCCACTTCCCTATGGTAGCGTGTGCTGCTGCCGAAAACTGCCCGTAGCACAAGCTCCAATAGAGAAATGGGTGTTTGCAACCACAACATGTGTGGTCACCCCATAATGCGATGTTCGGAACCGCCAACCTATGGTCGGTCGGTTCCCACACCGAAACGGTGTCAGGCGTTCTCAAGTCTGACATCATAATTTGTGCTTTAGTCTAAAGGTAAAAATCTTAATCTGATGCATAAATTGAAGCCTTCTCTTGGTTCAAAATTAAGTTTTTCTGTGCTGAGATTGTCCTGCCAAAACCAACGGCTTCACTGGAACCTTCTCCAAGGCCTATGTAATACCAAAGAGACCACCTCAGATATAACCAGTACGTGCAACCACCATCCTATAGGAAATGGGACCTCCAGACAATCTGTCGGTGGTCCTGCCATGCTAATCACAATGCGACTGCCTTCAAGGCGGTTTCAAAGTGTATTTTTTGTATTGCGGCGTGTGCTGCAAGCTGCAGCACACGCTGCAGTACAAAAAATACACTTTTTGCATATCCATGCACTCTGTGGTAGGCATCATGCGGTGCCTGCCACATGGTGCAGAGATATGCAGGAGGGCGCACCATAGGTGCCCCCCAATACCCAAAGCTGAGGGCCAAGGGGGAAGAAGGGAAGGGGGGCCTGCTATGGGTCCCCAATGTCCCTTTTCGCATGCCTTTTCATGGCGAATTAACCGTAATGAAACGGCAGGCAGAAAGGGACATTGTAATCCCTATGACGGTGCCTGGAACGCACCGCCACCATTGTAGGGAATACAACTCCCTCCGAAGCACTGGCAGGCTCAAGGAGCTCGTCAGATGCATGGCGGTCAGTCTTTCTGTCCACCAACCATTGGCCCGCCATGGTAATATGGCCGGCTGAAAACATGGTTCCAATGGCGGTGGGACCGCCACCTATGTGCTGTCAGTGACAGTCCCACTGTCATCATAATCAGGCCCTATGTCCCAATCGGGTCAAACCTGGCTGGTGTATCTGACCTGTGCTACATTGCGGCTGGCCTGAAATGGCACAGAGGTCCCCGTTTACCATAACTAGTTGACCGGCACAGTGCTTTTTGGTGCTACTTTTACTTAAGTGTTCTAAAATTCATATGCTCACTTCCCCTAATTAGATTTTTATTGTTTTGCTTTTACTTTGTTCATTAAATTATTCTCTATTTTTTAATTGGCGTGAGATTTTTATTGTGTTGTGTTTAACACTCTTTAACTGTTTTTGTACTCCTAAATTCTTTACTCACTTTCTCTAAATTAAGCCTGCCTACTCTGTGCCATAGCTACCAGGGGTTGTGCTAAAGTTTACATTACTAAAATCTTCAACTGGACCACACAAGACAGTAGCTATCATACTTGTGGTGGACCTCAATCCACTCCTACGAATAATCCACTTTCTCACACAGGTGAAATTATAATTCCATTTAAACTCAGAAATAAATTGATTGTATTGCCTGAGTAACGGAGTAAAGAACAAAATATCATATTGACCAAGAGTAAATCCCTCCTAGGTTGGTATGGTGGCTGAGTGAGTGAAGTGTTTGCTGCAGACATGTTTGTGGCCTGCTAGTCACAGTTCTAGTAGGTCAAGTTCCCTCTTCAGTCCTTTTGAGTTTAAACATTGGGCCTGATTACGATGTCGGGCGGACGCTGTTGCGGGAAAGGAACCACCCAACCACAGGTCAGTGGTTCCGCAATCCCAATTAGGATGTGACCGCCCATAATGCAGTTGGAAATTTGAATTTTTCAATGGGAGCTTGTGCGGTGGGCTGAAAACGCCCACCGCACAAGCTCCCATTGAAAAGTGTGAGGTGCCAGTCACACGGTGCAGGGATATTGAGGGCGGCACCAGTGCAATATGAGGAGGGCCAGGGGTTGCCCCAATGCCACTTTCGGACAGCCTTTCCATGTCGGAAAGCTCAACATAGAATGGCTGTTGAAAACTGATCTCATAATCCTGACAGCGGAAACCACGTCCATAAGGGATTACGCTGTCTTTCTGACCGACCAACGGGATCCTTGAGCACTTCGGAACCACGTCAGACTCCCCCACAGGTTTAAACGCCGAACACCATCATAGTAAGACAGCGGTCGGACTTTAAACCAACCATGTCGGGCGGAAAGCCTCCGAACGCTGGTCGGAGGCTTTCCACCCGACATCGTAATCAGGGCCTCAGTGTTTGATTTTATTGGGCAACAGCAGCATCGGTTGTCTTTCACATTGTCAAACAGTAAGTCTATCTCTGAAAGCGCAATTTCACACTAAATTCACATTAAATAAAAAAATTCAAAATTCAAAGGAAATATTTTTTTTATTCCAGAAGATATTGATCTTGACGTGAGTTATATTTAAAGTAATATGACACAAGAAGTACATTTCATTCATTGAGATACAGCAGTATACACAATAATCAGCCAATCTGAAACATTCTATGCCATTGGTTATTATAAAACATTACAATAGATGTTTAAACCTTATATGTTTTTATGAACCAAATAAAGAGTTGCATCAAATATTATGAATTTTAGTAATACACTTATTTCTACTCTTTGAGGTCCAACTTTCTCGGACATTTAATACTAATAGGTTCTTTTTAAAACTAAACACAATTTGTTTTAAATGCAAGTTTTATGAGATAATTCTTTAGCTTATATTTAGCAAACTTTAAATATTGAAGAAAAGTGTCAGAAACTCACTGCAAGCTGTATTAGCGTGCCTATCCAAGTGAAAAGTTTCTTTGAAAGTGCATTATTTATAGAATATTTGATGTAACCCAAAAGTATCCAAATGTCTAAGTATCAGATACATAAATATATTACATACACCGGTTAGGGTTATGTAGTGACATATTTATCTTCCCTGCTGAGTGAGTATAGTCCTATGATTATAAATGAAGTAGCCGCAAGCAGTAATGCAAGTTCTCCACTCACTCATTTCGGAGGATACATATCTTTCACCTACCTATATAAATACATATAATGTTATTACAACACTTTGTAAATTAACATCAGTTATTGCAATACTGTTATTCTCACCAATATGGCATACAAGTGTTCATATACAGACTACCAGACTGCGGCATGTAGAAAAACTACATACAGCACATGGGTGCCTGTGAAACTTTAGTGGGGTTTTCTCCCTGTTCTGTTAGGCATGTGTTCTACAACAAACACATTTCTCCATAGGCCCAAATAACAGATGTCAAGCACCTGTACTGGACTTCTGCACTTTTGTTAGGGCCTCTCTTTCAACTCCTACATCAGCATATCACTGACAGAAAGGAGACCATAAGAAAAAGGCTGAAACCCAACCCTTTGCTGCTCACTCAACGCGTTACTGTGGGTTTTAAGTCCTTACATTGGTCGACTGTGGAAAGAAAAGTCTGATAAGAGTGCACAGCACCTTCTCTCCACACTGTTCAGCGCCGACCACAATGTCTGTAATAAAGTTCAAAGTTCCAAAATGGTGGCCAAGTAATCTGATTGGCTAATGCTGATATCAATGGTGTGATGTCATGTACATTCACCATGGTTAAGAATCTCTTTCCGTTGTAGTCTTTTCTTGGTCGCTTATGTTGCAGGTGTGTTCCACTTTTCAAACGAAAGCTATCTGATTTTTCATTTTGCCACAACTGTGATAGGTGCCTTTGATTACGTTTGACACCACTAAAACATCCAGGAAAGCTTATTTTGATGATGTTGATGTTCTTCGACTGCGAATGTTTGCTCCTACGGCAGGTTCACCGCTTGGTCATCTTGGAACTTGGGGATTTGCTTAAATTCCTCTTGTTTCTTCAGAAACAGCTGGGCCAGAATGTGGTCTGCAGTGGCATGGAAGTAATCATCCATGTCAAGGGTCTCAAGCTGTCAAAGGTAACCAGAATGTTAATACAACCCAGTGCTCCAAACTCATTCATTGGTCAGACAAAATGGTAACTACAATGATTCTTTTAGGCTCATTCAACAAAAATTCATTATAGACTGCAGGAGTTGTCATCTCTTTCAAAACAAGACCTGAGACTTTCTTCATTACAGTAACTGCTTCCACTAATTGCCTTCCTTGTCTCCTTTATCCTTTGTAGCTTCTATATTTATTATTGTCATTATTATTTCTGACTATTAGAAATGGGGTTTCTGGTTGGCTAGGGTGTGCACCTAAGCCAGGCTGAACTCACCACTCTAGCCAGGATAAGGGAGTCACACACCCAAGATAACCCCTGCTCACCCCCTTGGTAGCCAGTCAGTGCAGACAGGCGTATCCCAGAGGCAATGTGTAAAGCGTTTGCGCAACACACACACACCCAAGTCTAACACTGACTAGCTATTTCTCAAGAGTTTCTAACTCAAAAGCACTAATACCCCAGGCAGATTTGTGTGCCCCTCTCTTTATTAAGCAATTAACCGATTCCTATTCTGTGTCTAATTAAATGCACTGCTTTTTGCTGATACATCTGTCTACTTCCACTTTCCCCCATCTTGCTATTGATTGGCTTCCACATCTCCATCCAGTGACTTCTTCTGCCCGAGACAATTCCAGACAGTTCTTATTATTTGCTGCCACTGACTGCTTCTTCCTCCACTTCCTTTTACTGACGGCTTTACTGTTCCTATTCTCCAAAAGACTGTTCTCTGCTCCATTTCCTCTGGCCAGCTGATTCACCCTCGCTATTCCCCAACTCACTGCTTCTTTCTCCAATCCCCCCCCATAGTCACTCATTCACCCCTCGCACTAATGGCTTCTGTCTCACATCCTGTCACTGGCTGCTTATACTAGCGCATCCTTCATTTATTTATTTATTTATTTATTCATTTTTATCCTCCTACTGACTTCTTCAGACTCCCACTAGATGCTTCCTTGTTTATTTATTTATTTATTTGAAAGTGTTGTATAGAGCGAGCAGGACCCTTGCGGGTATCAGAGCTATTTACAATGTTAGAAAAGAGACATATAAAATCAATATTATAATTGTCAAGAGGCAGTACAGGATATGGCAGATCCCCGATGATGGCGGAATCACCTCAAAGATAAGACAGATAGATCAAAAACAATAGTATCACAACTCAGCAGTAATCATGAGTGAAGTTCTCTACACTGTCCGAATGATAACTTCCTCATCACTGCCGTCCAATGGTTTATGCCCTCTTCCATATTCTTCTGCTGTCTCCTCAAAAAAATCCTACATCTTTTTGTATCATCACTAACATAAGCTGGCTGCTTCCACCCCAAAATACTCCTGAAGGTTTCTCCTCCACTATATACTGATCAGTCTATGATTACTAGAAAAACAAAAAGAGAGAGAGAAAGGGTATTCTATGTGGGGGTGCTGGAGGGTACTCCTGGTCCCCTTGATCAATATAAATAAACACTATGAGGAGTACTCCCTAGGAGGTACCTAAGTGCCTCCAGATTGAGGAGAGGTGCACTGAAAGGACAGAGTTTGTCCTTATTTAGAAGACCCCTCACTCACCAACCTAGTTGGTGACATGCTTCATCATCGGGGTCCCACCCGGATAGCCGAATGCCATCCGGGTGTGCTGCGACGCCTGTTTACAGTGGAGCTGGTTTTTTTCTTGTGGTGTGTGCCAGTGAAAAGGTGATTTAAAAATTGGCCAAGTTTAACTCTTTAAGAGTAAAGAATCTTTAAATCTAGAGCAACTGGACAATGTTAAAACATTTTTTAGAAATACTGTTTGGGATTAACCTGACCCAAGGTATCTTAATAAGTGAAATACAGTGAAAAAAAGGGGTGGTGGTCTACATGTTTCAACCAAGTGGAAAAAATCTCCAGGTTTTCGTCAGGACCGGTATTGATAACCAGGGCGGTCTACACACACTAAGGTGTACCCTACCCTTGGTTAAATTAGAAACCCCTCCTGTACTTACAGTGGGGAAACATCCTTCCTTGAAATCCTTGAAGGGAAAAGTGCTAGCGACGCTAGAAACGCGTGCCTCAAGGGTGCCGGGGTCAGGGAGCTAGTTCCTAACACGATTGCGTGTGGAACAGACTCGACTGTTGTGCCTAGACCGTGACCCGCATCGGCGTCCCGTATGGGATCTAGGCAATCAGTCTATGATTACACCCTCAAGACTGCAGCTTGTGGCGATTCAATAAATATCTCCCTCTCCAGGTTCTCTTATATAGTATCTTGAAGCATGGTCATCTATTGAAACTTAGTTTGGGTATTTACCTGGTTGCCAGTGCTGAAGGCGAGAATCATGTACAAGTCTTCGTCGCACGTGCTCTTGATGTAGTGTTGGGTGCCAATAGGAAAGAAAAACACGTCTCCAATGCCAACCTCAAAGTCAGTTGTGGGGTTTGTACCAGTAATCCCGATCTGTAGGGACATACATTATGGTATAAGTATTACCCAAAGATGCAAAATTTTAAACAATTAAATCAATCACCTGTGTATATTTTTGAATTATTTTATCTAGGAATCACATTCAGATGTTTTTCTTATTTCTCTTATACTTGTTTGTCACATTAACAGTATTTTTCAAGGAACACATTTAATGCAATAAAAGAGGTGTCAGGTGGTCCTATGTGCTGTTGTCACTAAGGTGTCTAGGCGAGGGCACATGTGATGCCAGCGGAGAGGCAGGGAAGTGCACATTACTAATGTTGGAAGACCCAAAACGACTGAATCACTAACATCTGGAAAGCATCTCCCTTCGCTAAATCCAGTTGTCATAAATTTAGGAAAACATAAACAGGTGCATATTCACAAATTATAGAATGTTTCAGTGGTTCTATCAGGAAGTAAAATTGAATAAAAACACCCATATATTGTGTGTGGAGAGCTTTCAGCTAGGCATGCACGTCAATTTTCTAAATTCCTAAAATAATTGATACTACCCAAATAGTAGGCACCAGCCTACAATGTCACGCCTGCTTTCCTTTTACGCACCTCAGGTCTGGTAAGAGCCTGTATCAGTTGAGCTCCCACTGAAGAGCTCTTTGTGTGACCTGATACCAACTTTGGAAATAAAATGCTAGTCATTGATTGTAACCTGAGCAGCTTGAAGTCAAATTAAGCTTCGCCTTCAATGATGACTCACCTTCCCGCAGCCACTGATGACGTATCCCATTTCATGGGCATTGAAGTGGAAATGAGGCTGTCGGAGGCCATTGCTGTATATTCGGAGAGTCCCCAGAGTGAGAGAGTCGGCATGCTAGACAAAAAAAGGTAATAATGAGTGCATGACTTGAAGCAAGATAATATGATTTAAGAAGCCATTAAATGCAGCAGAGTCAGATTGCGTATATGAGTCATCAAAGGTCAGAGGATCTACACAGGAGACACAAAGTTTGCATCACAGCAGCTCAATAAAACGTCTACTCTGTAAATCCGCAATCTGAACTGCCCAATCATTCTTCAGACCTTAGAGGAAACCTGGTTCCAATATATCCTTAAAGAGTAAAATCGAAATTTGAAATGACCAATTGTCATAAACAAGAAATTGAAGTGTGCACAGGGGATGGAACTTCATGTCAACACCCCAGACCCATTACAGATGAGCACGTTTCTTTCAAATAGTCTGTGTTTTTTATATACATTCATTAGGGGGACTTGCATCTGCGGTGCAATCATTTGTTTGTTCCAATCAGGCTGGTTAATAGTGTCCTCATACACTGATCCATGAAAAGTAGGCAGTAATCAGGAATGGGCTCAGAAGCACCCAGGTATTATTTGTAGCATTAGATTTTATTTAGTTATTTGGGTATTTGATTAATAATTTAGGTCGTTTTATATAGCACAAACAAGACCTAACTTGGTGTCAGAGCACTTTACAAGGATAACAATATCCAAAGAACACATGATAATGTATGTGAAGGAAGGCTGGCAGAAAGAAGTCTCTTGGCTGGGGAAAGTAAATGCAGGGCAGTGAAGGGTGAGAGAGAGGAAGTGTATATACAGCAGCATAATGTAGCCATTAGAGGAAGTACGATGGGCAATGCTGGGACGAGAGGTCACATGATGAGGGGAAGCAGCCTTGAACAGCAGCGGCTGGCACACCCCGCCTCACCACCCCACCGCTCACCGTGCTTACCTGTGCCGGCCGCCGCTGACCTTGAAGCAGAAAGGACTTTAAGTTACTGTGAAGTCTTCAAAGGAGGTTAGTCTGATTGAAGGTGGTAATGAAGGCCAGATCTTCAGTGCGCTTCCTGACAATGACTGTTTCTTCTTTGTTTGTTTCCTGAACACTGGGGTTCCCAGTAAGAGATTCGGAGTGTCTGATGGTCACTGACCTCTGGATATGTACAGTTTAAGGGTCAGATAGTTCGAGGTGCCTTTGTGGAGCACTTCGTAGGCAATGCAGGCTGGCTTGACTTTGCTTTTCCTTCCAACGGCGGCCATTTTAGAGTGATCAGCAGTGAGGTTATGCGTTTATATTTCCTCGCCCCTGAGATGGACCTCACCACTGCAAGGTATGTTGCCACGTGGGGGTCATCCTTTTGCATTTGAAAGCAATTGGCCTTAGGGCTCGATTACGATGGCTGTTGGTTGGACCGCCGATCGCTATTGTGGCAGTCAGGAGACCACCTGACAAGCTATCGATGATCTGACCACCGCATTATGTGACTGCCGGGCTGGCGGTGGCAAAGTGCTCTCTTACACATAGCAGCTCATGCTGTGACCCGGAAAAAAGGCTGCGACACAAGCCGCAGTGTAATGGAACATTTGGTACACATCCATATACTGTGTGCCATGCACCATGGGGTGCATGGCACACGGTGCATGGAGGTGCGTGGGGCCACTGCATGTGCCACTCGGGCAATTTTACAGTGGCCCACAATGGACGGCGACCCTGTTTGGTGCCCCAGTCAGTTTCTGACAGTATTTTCATGGCGATCTGTCCGACATGAAAAGGATGACAGAAAGGGACATTGTAATCCCAACGATTCAGGCATTGCAATTCCGACCATCGCCCCGTCAGCTTCAGAGGATCCTGTCAGAGGCGGCAGTCTGTCCGCTGATCGAATAGGGTCCGACTGCCTGCATCATAATGGGGCTGTCAGACCGAAGGCCTGTCGGTGTGAGGTCTGACCGCCATCGTAATCAAGGCCTTAGACTAAGTCCTGCTCACATAAACAGCCGGAAGAAGAGGAAAGGGTCTGAGAACCTACATTAGATACACTATACGTGTACCAGGTGTTTAAAGGACCCATTATTTCTTTGCAAGATGTAGTCATTCAAAAATGTGATTTATGGTAAAGCGATTCAGGATGGGCCGCGACTGTGGAGAAACGTTTGGTTGATATGTCATGAGCACTGAAATTAAATGTAAAGCTGCATTCTTGCAACTCAAAGATTGCTGAATTCCCCAAGTTTCCAATGTGTAATTTGTGCTGGTACTTACTTTTGGGGCCCGGACCTTTGTAATCATCAAAGTCCGACAATGAAAAAGGGAGAAAAAAGGGGAAGAGAAAGAAAAATGGTGACAAGGTGGGGAAGTAGAGGTGAAAATGAACCTCCCAGAGTAAAAGGCAGGAAGTGTAGGGTGGCGGAATGGAATAAAAACCTGGCAGTCTGGATATTCAGCAACCCAAGCATTCAGAGCACCGGCTCTGGCTCCCAAGGTAACATTTGGGCCACAGCACTGATTTTCTTTATTTTTTATAATTTAGCACTGCAGCCCTCTAAGTCACCATCGAATCTACTTCACATGGGCCTTAGAAACCTTGTTTCACATTGAGGTGGAACTGGAATGGCCGTCATCCAGCCAAAATCTGGATTCAAGATTCTATTGCTACTGAGTATCCGTTACTGCAGTATTTTTAAAAGAAAGGTTATGTGTAACAAGCGTTGGCAAAGCCAATAGGATTAGCTTTAATTTACCAATGCATGTAAACACATGGATTGCAAATGCTGTTTCAATGCACTGCATAAACAAATGCTCTTAATCACATTAAAGCCTACCCTATCGGCTTTGCCGCTGCCGGGATAGAGAGTTGAAAAGGGACTTATTTCTGCACAAAGAATATAAAGAAATGAAAGGAACAAACAGCACCACGATTTTGTTTTTCTTATTGGAAATAGTTCCTAGTGCATTCAGTTTTGGGTCAAATAATTTGGGATCAATCTCTGACGATGTATCTGGCGCTAATTATTTTCGAACGCCGATTCTAGCTATTTGTTTTTTAAATTAGAACGGATAAGTAGCTCCTTTTCATCCATGGTTCATTTCGTCTTTGCCTGTGGATGACCTCCCCCCCCTCCCCCCCGCCCATAAGACCCTCTCGTTTCTTATTTTACGAGGGAGACTTCCCTGCAAGTTCTTCTTCCATACTTCTCTTTGTTCATTTTCCATTTTCTGTTAGCCCTGTGGTGTATTGTCTCACCCAACTGTTTTATTTTGGTACCTGTAAGAGTCAATGAACTGCCCCGATATTTTTGTGTTCCGAGCCAATTCAACAAAAAATACCAAACGTCATCACGGAACACTACACAAATATCCAATAGATTGAGGTGAGACAGAAATGCTCCTATGGATGGAGTCAAAGACTTCTATCTATATATTTTAAAGATTTGATAAAAGTAGGTCTTCTAAGCATCTGCACTATCAAGCCAGACCTAAGAACACCTGGGAATTTGTAAGACTCCTTTGCTGAACCTCCTTGAGTCGGATAGATAATTGAAACTGCTGAAAATCAGTACAATGGGCTCAAGTGTGAGGCGCACATTTTGCAGAAACCATATTGCGGAGGAAACCATGATAGCCTGGTCGCCATCGATGTAATGGGGAAGTGGGAGTCTGCCAAACAAAATGGAAGCGCGTGGTTGCGCGTCACAGAAAAGAAGAAGAAAAAGGAAGTCAAGCACAAGACTAATCGCAGAATGTTTTTTATGGGGGAGCGGTGAATGGTCAAGTGACCCCATCTTAATGATGGCCCTCAGTTTCATAAATGATTGCCTGGAATCCTCGATAGGCGGATCCATATTGATGCGGCCAATACATTCAAACCTTATGACAATCAGATATCCTTACCTGATTTAGGGAGTCGCTGAAGATCTTCTCATTATTATTCAGGCCAATCCCATTCTTCCGGTAGCGAGCCCATTGTATTATTCCTCCAGGATACAGGAATTCCTTCGAACCTTAAACAATGGGCAAAAAGCAATAATTTACACCAATATTGCTCTAGGTCGCAGCGCATAGAATTTCTGACAATACTAAGAAAGTTTAAAATATTTACATTTATTCGTGAAACACAAAATAAATATGGATAAATACCAATAAGATGGCCAAAAAATTTATATGGATAAATACAGATGGAAATGTTAACTAAATACCATAAAACCAGGAGCCCTACTTATAACATACAATTCGCCATGTATCCCAGAAGCAAGAGTTCGACCACTGAGCCATGAGCCTGCCTCTCTAATGCCCCCTCCAATGCTTCTGAAGAATTCAGTGGAGCATTTCCCCAAAAGACTGAGCTTAGAGTAGACCATGACATGAATACATGACATGCGAGGTCCATTTGTAGTCAGTAAAACTATTTTAGATGTACTGCAGACTTCGAATGAATACTGACACCTAATGAACCAGATGTTCACTCTTTCAAGTTTGTTCTGGTTTATAATTTGCACTCATTCCTAACTGAAGTATTCGAGTCTTTTGTTGTGAGTTATACAATCCCTCACCAGTTTCCCGGCGTTTTCTGCCCATTTCTTCTCTGCTACTCCATAGTCAGGGATGAAACACTGAATGGTGCAGCAGGTGCAGCGGCACTAGGGCCCTTGGGTGTGTGGATGCCAATGCACCCCAATCAAATTTGCCTTCAACTACCATGCCAGAATGTTAGGTACAGTTTTCCTTGTTTGCCCATGGCTCCCTTGCCACGTCACTACCTATAGCGAGTCATTGTTGTCTATACAATGTGATGAGCAGTCTTCCTTCAACTGATCCCAGCCAAATGGAATATCTGAGATTCAAGCCCCACTGTCCTGGTACCTCTCTTCAAAATGTTCTTCCCCAAAACAAAAAAGGGAGCTGAAGATCCTGGAAAAACAGGGATTCAATATTAGAAACCATCATACAAGGGTGAGGGGGTTGGGGGGCTGGCCCCCTGGGCTCATAAAGGGAAATGTATTTTGGCAGGTGATCGCCCTCCTTCGTACTACTAACAGTGAAACTTGATGTAACAAGCCAGTGGCGTGGCCTACTGCGCCCACATCCCCGTGATCACTTGCTTTCCATATAAAACTGGGCATAACATATTTACGCAGAAGTAACTAGAGGTAATTTTCCCAAAATCACAATTTCTCCTCCTCAGAAGGGCTGGTAACTAAGTCGCCTCGCAGGAATTCGAACTTGGCTTGAAGACCAGTTCAGTTCAACCCGCTTAGCCATGAGGATCTACAAGGCATCGACTCATCCACCGAGGATGTGACCTAACGGGTAGAACGGTCACCCCTCCCTGAAGCGGGGGAACCGAGCTCGAGTCTGACAGAGGCGTTCAACATCCTGTCATTCTGGGCAAATCACGTAATCTCCCCAAGTCTAACACAAATGAATTAACCCAACTGGTGCTCATGTAAAGCGCTCTGATAACTTCATGTAGAGTTTGTGCTATATTATAGAAGCATTGGCATAGCCAATAGGTCTCGCCTTTGGGACCTTATAAGTGTTTAGCCATGCAGCACACTATCATACTACCTAATGTGTCACTAAACTGTCTGATAAGCCTCAACTACCTTCTGGAGAAAGCCTGGAGCACCTGAAAAGTGAACCTAAAAAGTGTGCAGTACTAGTTTGTGAACTCCATTTCCCATAAGCCTCCGGGGTGTGCTATTTTACTCATATTTATTACCACGCACAATCTTGCTTTCATTGTGACTCGCAGGTTAGAGGAATAGATGCGAGTGACTACACTGCTCATCAATCATCATATAAAAGTTCCTGTTGTCCATTGGGGTGGGATGGGGTGGTGATGTGGACGGTGCATGGAGAACCAAGACGGCCCTTGGTACGGATATACTTAACAGCCATGTTGAAAAGCAGCAGCTTAATAAAACAAGAAAAATTCATATTTTTTCACAAGATGCGTACCCTGATATTATTTGTAATGTGATAAAAAGTTTCGAAATTAAATATCTATACATGTGTATTATAGTTCTGTCTGCATAGACTCTGTTATATCATTGTATTTTTATGTTTTTGTTAATTATTGCCTTTTGGTAATTGTCCTTCCTTCCAGAGCACTCATTTGCAGAGGTCACGGGTGCTAACCCAAATGGCTATCACTGTGTGGCAAGCTGCGGACGGCTCCTCCTGAGCGTCCTTTTTCTGTGTTGATGCCTGGGGGTGCGGCAAACTGCTGCATGGCTGTGTTAGAGATTGATAGTGGCGCCGCACAGGTGAATTACATACGCAACTTAAATCATTCAAAAACACGTTAACTACTGAGCCCAAGAAACACCATACCTTAGCCACCCAGCTGAAGAGTGGGGACTGGACATCCTAATACAGCAGGCAGACTAGGTGAGCTGCCCCCCGCTACCTCCCCCCTTGGACTCTTAGCACCCGAAGTGAGCTTACATTGAAGCACTCTGGCCAAGGGGGGGAGGGAGCACGCAAGACGGGTCCCTGTGTGCAGAGAATCACACGGTGCAGGGGACATGAGCGCTTATTCCTCTTCCACTTGAGCTCCCTGCTGACATGTCTGGCTTGTGAGCGGTCAGTTGAGTAAGCGGGGATACGGCAAGAAGTGAGTAAGTTCCTCCCTTCAACAGCTGACCTCGCCTTCTCCAGTTTGTTAGTTTGTCAGTGCGAGCAGCGCTCAGAAACAAGGAAGTCACAAAGGGGCTGGTTCTATATGACACAGCGCTAGGAAACTCACTCGGGAGTTTTGGCTGCTTGTTAAAGAAAAGCGCCATCAGGAAGGGAGTGTAACTCTTCGTGGTCACACTTGGCTTCTAAAACGCTCTGAGTGGATAAAAGAAGCCAGCCAAAGACTACGGCAACTTAGGATGCATAGACGTGCCGCCCCAAGAAAAATAGACCCCAAAACATTTTTAATTTAAAAAGTGTTTCTTGCCTGCAACAGCATATGCTGTATGAGGTGCTGGTTAAACAAATATTAAAAAAGTGATTCCTGTCTGCAACAGCAGATACTTGCAACAGCAGCCAGGAGAAAAGTATTTTGTGCCGCCCGGTATTAAAAGACCATGAGTAGTGTGCCCGCACTGCAAAGAATGTAAGGAATGCAGCTGCAACAATGCGGCCGCTGCTCGCTCCCGGGACCCAAAGGCCATGGGAGGGAACATTTCAACAAAAGGTGGGACAAACACACGCCTTCGGCCATTTGTGTGCTTTCTTTTTTGAAAGACACACACGCTATGGCCAATTAAATCTGTGGGAGTTAACTAAAACACAGAGAAGTCTGTGGGAAGTTTGTAGTGCTTACAAGAAGCCTCCCCAAGAGCAGCGCAAGTGCGCTGCGCTAGGCTTGACCTAAAAAAATATTTTCAATCTTTTATGTCAACGAGATGCTCTGTCATGACTGCGAAGCAGAAATGCTCACTTTATAACTCAATCGCTTTAACTTATTGGTGAGAAACAATTATTTTCTGGCCTTTCAGCCAGTGGAAAGAGCAGTCCGCAGCCTCAGAGCCTCGTCAGAGCCTTGTCCGCTGTTCCTGTGCACCTCACCTGCACCAACAGGCCTCTCTGGCAGTGACTGCTGTGCAATGCATCAGGGCCATGGAAGGGGACCGGGGTGGAGGTCTAGTGGTGGTTTACATCCTCGAGGGTGGGTGGCATGCGCCTAGAAGTAGCCGAATTTAGCTATATCCATACATTTTAATGGCATCAAGTTTTCACCAAAAAAATGATGCCGCTTTTTGTCCTAAATTGCCTTCAAATCTTACATTACCTTTATGGCAATTACTAATCGTGTAAATATGTATTACTTCTAATTCAGCTTACTTGGCTCCTCTTACCTTTCAGATCGTAGAAGTATCTCCAGACCTGCTCATCCGGGGACTGCAGGTAACTGGCATTCTGGACGAGTTCCACCAGGTTGGGAGGGAGGTTGACAGTTTGGTCCTCTCTGGGCCTTTTGAAGGTTCGGATAAAATCCACGCCTTTTTGTGGCTAAAACAGAGAACGCAAAGTCTGCGTTATTTGAAAAAGTCTGGTGAAAAAATTACGATGCATTCCAGTTATTGTTTGCTGACTAAGGGACATGGACATGACAAAAGTTTATTGCAACCAGTATTAACTGGGGAGCGATTTATGCCTTGTAGCCATGATTATCAGATCTCTGTTGCACAAAAGCTGCGGGGAAACGGAGGCAATTACATTTGATGTTTATTTAACGTGGAACATCCCAATTGATTGGCGATTGAATCAATTTCAACACAGTGCAGTGAGGCTGTTTGGCCTGAGGTCAAAACTCCAATGGTGGTATCACTAAGAGGTGTGTTCACCCAGGAAGGGCACAGCCGTGTGCTTGTTGTTATGCGACTCGCTTTCGAAAGTGCATCAGTTTCTGAGTTATTGTGTGCACTGCAGAGAGCACAGCAAGGCACTGCTCAATAAATGCATGGGCTTGTAAAAGTGCAGGGGGGTAGAAACAGGTGCACCGTTGTTTCCTGTGCGTCATACGACCTGGTCACTTGATGGAGCAGGGTTTTTACTTCAAACCCAAATACCTGTTTCATTTTCGCATGTTATAATTAATAGTACTACTGATTAATTATTAATTATTAAAAGTTTGTCGAGTATTGTCTAACCAACCTTATTAACAAGAAAATTACATGTGGGAATGCTATTGCATGGCTAAAAATAATAAGTGAACTAAGTTGGTGAGCAAACTGACAGAAATAGATGTTGCTTAAGTAATGTTATTGTGTTTTGAGCTTATAATTAATATGCATTAATGGCTTCTGATGTCGCAAATGGCTAGATAAATACACACACATAAGGGTATTAGCAGGGGAATAACACTGTATAATCATTTACGTGCAGTTATTCTGTTTTATGTCTATTTTCAGTTAAGTTGACTAATGTGGCCTACCAGAAAATCGCTACCACCCGCAGACTGCATTTGAGTTGATGGAAAATTTTGCAAGGAAGCTTCGCGCTGCCTGTGACCTTGCCCACTCGACAAAACTGAAAAGCCATGATCATGACGACAAATCCAGGATGAGTGCCAAGAGCACCTGAACATGAAAATTTGCTTCTAAAATGAATGCTGAACTTATGAACTAATGATCCCACGACTGGGATACATTTTATCTAGAAAAGACATCCGTAAAAGTATCGAATTAGTTATGGACATCTTTATTTCCTATTCATTATTTGGGACAATCTAAGTGTGGGAAAATCTCGCACTGTAGCGCAAATGTACCAAGATGACATTATTTCCGCCATTCATCCGATCAGAACAATGAATTGTTACTTTACAGAATGTAAATTTTAGTATAAATATTAGTAGGCTAGAGAGGTCTAGCGCCACTTCTTCCCGAACTGATGATCCGAGGTCCCTATGCTGACGGAGAGGACGGTGACTCTACATGACGGCAGGAAACTCTGTTTCTTCTACTAAGGACCGGTTCTGACTTAGGATCTGACATTTAGACAGAATAGGTAAATATGAGAGAAATTAATTTGCATTTAATTGGCTTTTCTTACAATTTTAGATAAACAAATAATTCTGTTTGAATCTCTGTGTCGGGTGATTATTTCTGGTCATGTTTATTGAATTTATTTGTGTATTCTTTGATATGTTTTCGCTAGATTTAAAAGCAACTAAGTAGATGCCATTGACCTCAAAGTACATGCAGATTGGATAGGTAGTATTGAAAGTGTTTCTCCTTATACAGAGCACGGATAGAGTGGTAGGATGAATGTTGGTGTAATGGGCCTCACCAGCGTGTGATGTGTGTGTGCGTGTGTGACTGTGAGATCACTCCGTCCGTGGAAGTAGAGGGGATTCGGAAGCTCCAATCTGCACCAGTTTCTTGGTAGCAGAATGATGGTTTACTATTGTCTTGATCTGGCGAAATTGCGTGTATATAGGCTTGTTGATTATTGATTGATATTTGTACTAACACTATATGTTGAAGTCGTGTAGGGAGTCGGTGACAATTCCGTAGTAGGACAGAGGGAGTGCTGTTCTCAGAAAAAGGCGGGATTGTTGGCCCTGTATGCAGACAGGGGAAAACGTGTGACAATTGAAGTTGCGCGTCGCATTGTCTGGGTTCGAGGAGGTAGCATCGTCGTGTGTTGCCATTAGAAACGTATTTTCCGTGTGAGAGAAGTATATATGATAGCGAAGGTTATCTGTGAAGTTCTGGTCTTAGGTCTCAGGGATCCGTATGGCATTCCGTTAAAGCTTACCACTAGAAAGGTAATAGGTATTCTCTGAGCTTGTTAGAAGGACGGGGCAGAGGTAAGCGCTGCTTTGTTAACGTGTAATATAATTCTGTAGTAGGACAGACTGTTCGCTGTTCTCGGGAAAGACAGAATTCTGTGTGATTGTACTACATTTTCTGGTATGAAAGTGCGTGAATGAGAAGGCATTCTGGTTAATTGTGAAACTCTTAGGAGCATTCCGGAGACAACAGTTAATTGGTGCTTGTTAGAAGGGTAAAGTAGAGGGATGTGCTACCTTATCAACGGAAGTAACGATTCTGTAGTAGGGCAGAGGTAAGCGCTGCTCTCGGGAAAGGCAGAATTCTCGTGGGAAAGGTCTTTTGCTGTTCTGTGGCTAGCGAAGCAGACAATGGAGATGTTTGTATGTTGTAACTAACAGACTCGTAGAAGTTGAAACAAAGTCTACCGAGTAGTTTTGTAAAGGAGGGGTAGACGTGAGACAGGAGCAGAAGCGACTGCAGCGACTGCTGACGTCAGGGAGACCGCGCTGTGATTGGACAGTGGGTTAGAACAGGGGAAGCCCAGCGATTGGTGCGCTAGTGTACGCCGCGCAGGGATTGGAAGACATACAGGGTGACGTAGACGCTCCAGGATTGGTGCGTTAGTGTGAGTCGCGCTGGGATTCGTGGACTGAGTCAGTGACGTAGACGCTCCAGGATTGGTGCGTTAGTGTGAGTCGCGCTGCAATTGGACGGGAGATCGTACAGCTGTAGAAAGAACAAGTAGCTGGGCAAAAATAAGAAAATGTACTACCACGCTGAGGAAAAGAAAAATAAATCCTTGCTTAGTAAAGTAAAGAACTGGTTCGACAAGGATAAAGATATTGTGACTAGGGAAGGACAGTTACTTCCTCCGATCAGAACCCCCGCATCCTTCATGGTTGCGAAATATGGGTATCATACCTGTATTTGGTTAGACAACTGGGTAAAGTACACTAAGGAAGATGGAGTTCTAGCTTTCCCAGAACATGACTCATTTAACCTGGCCATAATGAGGAACTTACGGGAGAGGATGATGGGCCTAGAGCCTCGGCCTAGGCCGACGCAATTCGAGGCATTAACAGAATGGGAAGATGAAGTACATGAGCGAGAAAAGCAGAGGAGTGGAGGGAATTATAGGTACATGTTTGGGCGAAAGTATGATCGTGAAACCCATCATGACCGGATGAGAAGGTGGCGTGATGCCAGTATGACCGAGGGATTATATCCTGTGAGAACAGCAGAGGAGTCAGAAGGGAGAAAGTGTACAGAGAAAGAACATAATATAGAACCCAGGAGATATGGGGCTAATGAGTCTGATGATGATGTCTTAGAGGACATGCTCTATAAAAGACCACCCCCGTATAGACGAGAACCGGAGGTAGGAACAGCAGTGACCCCGATGAGAGACACCCTGCGGATTATTAAAACAGAGGGTACCACCCCTGGATTGAAAAGCAGTTGTTCTCTGGCGGAAAGAGAAAGAGAGAGAGCTAGAGAGAAAGAGAGAGAGAGAGATAGAGAGAGAGAAAGAGAGAGAGAAAGAGAGAGAGAAAGAGAAAAAGAGAGAGAGAGAGAAAGAGAGAGAGAAAGAGAGAGAGAGAGAGAGAGAGAGATAGAAAGAGAGAATGAACTTGAGGAGGAAAAGACCAGAGAACTAGCAAGAACTACCTTTGAACTGACAGAGAAAATCAGAGAACTGACTAAAAATCTTGAGGCAGTTACAGTGCCTGTGACAATAGCCCCGGTTATGCCAATTTTTGACAAGCAGAGGACAGGCGAAAGTGGTTTGACAGTACCATATGTGGGCAATAGATTGATTGTTCCTCCGGAGCAGGCAGAAATGAGAGCAGGAGAAACACAGTGGAGAACAGGAGAAAATCAGTGGAGACATACCATATGTGGAGGAGAATTAAGTGTGCAGACTAACTCAAGTTTGAATTCTGGATGTGTGGAAGGGAACAGAGGATCAATTTTAGAACCGCAAAGAGTGACAGAACCAGGGGGTGCAGAAAAATCTGTGATAACTGCTGAAGATTTGAATGATTGGCTGAAAACTTTGCAGAAAAAAGACAAAGAATCCCAGGGAATTGATGTAGCTAGGCTACGTATGGAAATGGAGGAGATGATTGTAGGAACAATCCCTACAGAAACACTGAAAAATTATCAGGAAGGGGAGATCCTCTTCTTGTGCAAAAGCATCACATGGAGAGCAAAGAACATACATGACAGGTTGAAAGGAATAGCCAATGAATTGGGAATTGACATGGACAAGGTAAAAGCTTTACAAAAGCCTTACCGAGTGGATTTTACAGATAAGGACATTGAGAATTTGAACAATGCAGGTCGAACAGGACAGATTAAGGAAATGATTGCTTTGCTGAAGAAATGGGGAGATGTAGAAAGATGGAAAGACAGATGGTACCGAAAGCGAGAGGATGGGGCAGATAGAACTTACTCGACATTCCCTCTGAAAGAAAAAGAGAAGGCAGTGACAGCTTACCCCATGAGAGAGATTCCAGGAGGTGGGTATGTACATGTCCCATGGACCAGACAGGATATTTTATCCTTTACAAATGATTTTCCTCGACTAAGGGAGAAGCCCGTCGAGTGGTATAGACAGGTCGATAGATTTGTGAAATTGTCAAAAGTACTGTGGATTGACCTGAATAGTCTGTTTGATATAATTGTACCAGCAGACCTGTGGGCAGAATGTAAAATAGTCATAGACTGGCCCACTAAGGAACACCCAAGAGATCCAAAGACAGGAGCTCCAGACCCGGAGGTAATGAAGAAGTATGAGCAGGTTATGGCCTTCTTGAAAAATAAGGTACCCCCCAAGGAAACAGATTGGGTTAAAATAGATCGAACACATCAAGAATTGAAAGAATCAGTCCATGCATATTATGAAAGATTAATATTAGCTTTCAAACAGTTCAGTGGAGATGAACATCTGGGTGACAAGGACCTGAGCCATTTTGTATATAGATTTGTGTACGGTTTGCGGCCGGAAATCAGTGAAATGATAAGGCAGCATACCGTAGACTGGCAGAGCAAGAAGATTGATGAGATTCTGAGACATGAAAAATACTTCAGTGATGAGATTGAGGCAAAGCAGAGGAAGCTAAAAGAAAAGGCAATGTGGGCACAGGTGAAAGTCGCAGAAAGACAGGAAGCTCAGTTGGGTGAACAAGCAAATAACCCAGGAAATAAACCCAGGTTTAGTCCAGGAAAAGGGAAAGGAAACATAGAGGAAGCCAAGAAGAATTTCCCGTGCCACAACTGTGGAAAATAGGGCACTGGAAATCCGAGTGTAAGAATCCACCGTCTACTAATGATGACAATCCATCATTGAATTCACAGGTGCAGAGTGAGGGGTGTGGTCAGCATCGGCAACAGCAGAAGGCTGATAAGCAGCAGAATCAGGTGCCAAAACCACCCTTGCCACAGAGAAGAGGATCCCAGAAGTACAGCCAAGAGTCGGGGTTCTACAATGAAGAACAGGTAATCAAACCAAAACGCGCAAGCGCTGTTTCTCAGTACTGGTTGAAAAATTAGGGAAGCGACTCCGAGGGAGACTTCTGACGGTGCCGAAGAGAGGAGGAGGAGTGCGTACTTGGCGCAACTCTAGAAATAGACCAGGCAGGGCCTTTTGTAGATGGGAAAATTAATGGTGAAAGTGTTATTTTCCTAGTTGACACAGGAGCCACGAGATCAACTGTCAGGTCAGCCGATATAAAGAATCTTCCTCTCTCGGACGAAGCAATCCAAGTAGTTGGTGTGTCCAACACACAGATTAAAACTCTACTTACTGAACCAGTAAGGGTTACAATAGGGAAATTCTCAGAAATGCACCGATTTGTGGTGTGTGATACTAGTCCTGTGAACTTGCTAGGCAGGGATCTGCTGTGCAAAATGAATTGCACTATTTTCTGTACTCCAGATGGAATAACCTTTGAGACACCAGATGAGGATGTTCTATATAGAATGACCATGGATAACCGGGAATGTGAGGCTCTGGGAACATATGCAATATTTAATCCAGATGCATTACCCCCAGAATTGAAACAGACAGTGAAAGCAGCAGTTTGGGATTTTACTGGAGAGGATGTGGGTCTGATGAGAAATGTAGATCCAGTAAAGATTACTGTAAAAGATGGAGTGGCTTACCCAAACATTCCACAATACAGACTGACACCTGAAATCATTGAAGGAATAACACCCATAATTGAGAAGATGATTCAGCAGGGGGTGTTAAGAGAAATATTGAGCAGCTCATGTAATTCACCCATAATGGGACTAAAGAAACCTAATGGAAAGTTCAGAATAGTACAGGATTTGAGAAAAATTAACAAGATTGTTGTGTCATGTTGTCCCATTGTGCCAAATCCATCAGTGATTTTATATCAGATTCCCCATGATGCAGAATGGCATACTGTAATTGATTTGTGTCATGCTTTCTTTTCAATCCCATTGCATCATGACAGCCAGCCAATATTTTCATTTAGATTTGGAGAGCGGATTTTGGCATGGTGCCAAATTCCACAGGGGTATACAGAAAGCCCCTCAATATTTAATCAATTGCTGAAGAAATCTCTGGAAAGTCTAGCAATGCCCGAAAAGTCAGTCCTAGTCCAGTATATTGATGACCTGCTTGTGGCATCAAAAACCCGTGAAGCCTGTGAAGTAGACACCATAGCCTTACTGAATCACTTGGCAGATGGAGGATTAAAAGTATCTCCAGCCAAATTGCAATTCTGCAAAAAAGAAGTCCAGTACTTGGGACATAACATTGAGAAAGGCCTGAGAAAAGGGACCATTGACAGGATTAAAATCATTAGAGGGATGAGAGCCCCAATGACACAAAGAGAAGTGAGAATGTTCCTGGGAATGGTGGGTTACTGTCGTCAGTGGATACGTAACTTTTCCCTGATTGCCAAACCATTGATTAAATTGACCAAAAGTGAGGTGAAAGACCCATTGGAACTAAACCCAGAAGAAATAGCTGCGTTCAGAAAGCTGAAAGACAGACTATGTGAAGATCCTGCCCTAGGAATGCCCGATTATGAAAAAGAATTTGAGTTGTATTGTAGTGAGAGAAATGGATGTGCACTTTCAGTGTTAATCCAGAAACATGGACGCCTGAGAAGGCCAATTGCCTATTTCTCAGCAACACTTGACCCAGTAGCCGTGGGTTTACCAGGTTGCCTGAAAGCAGTAGCTGCTACCTGTAAAAGTCTGGAACAAAGTGAGGGAATCATAATGGGATATCCTGTAAGGGTATTTGTACCTCATGATGTGGCAATCCTTTTAACAAGGAGCCGGACACAGTTCATGTCTCATAGTCGGCTGACTAAATATGAGAAAGTCATTCTTGGTGCAACAAATGTGACTCTGGAGAGATGTGTGAATGTGAATCCAGCGACACTGTTGCCTGATGCTGAATGTGTGGGAATAAGGAATGAAGTTGATCATGACTGCCTGGATGTGCTTGATTATTGTACGAAGCCAAGGCCAGACATAAGAGATCTGCCACTGCCTGAAAGTGATCATGTGTTGTTTGTGGATAGATCTTGCTTGAGAACGGATGAAGGAACGTTGAGTGCAGCTTATGCTGTGTGTACAGTTTCAGGAGTTGTGGAAGCATCACCTTTGAAAGGAGTTAAATCCGCTCAGGTGGCAGAATTGGTGGCACTGACAAAAGCCTGCAAGATTGGGAGGAAGGTGAGAGTGACAGTGATGACTGACAGCCAGTATGGCTTCGGAGTTGTCCATGATTTTGGCCAGCTATGGCTACAAAGAAGTTTTCTGACCTCAAGTGGAACTCCCATAAAGAATGCTGAAGTGGTTGGAAAATTGCTAGAGGCGATACAGCTGCCTAAAGAACTAGCAGTTGTAAAATGTGCTGCTCATGGTCAAGGTGATGATTTTGTTACTGTGGGAAATAAATTCGCCAATGACATAGCACAATACTGTGCAAGAAACAATCATTCTATTAATCAGAGTAAAGAAAGAGAAATATTTTCTTGTTCCTTGATGTTTACTAATGAAGTGGGAACATGGGAGGAGGTGAAGCAATTGCAGGATGAGGCAGGAGACGAGGAAATGAAAGATTGGGTTAAAGCAGGTTGTGCACCTAGAGAGAAGGATCATGTGTGGGTCTATAGAGATGGAAGACCAGTCATGCCAAATAGCATGCTATCAACAATGGCAAGGATGTATCATGGCCAAGGACACCTGGGGAGGGATGCTATGATAAGAGCCTTTAAGCAAACCTGGTACAGTCCAAAGTTCAGGCTGATAGCAGAAAGTCTCTGTCAGAGATGTCTGATATGTCAGCAATTCAATCCTGGAAAGAAAACAGTGGTGAGCCTAGGAACAATAGGCAGAGAGGGAGGACCCTTCACAAGAATGCAAATTGACTTCATTGAAATGCCCCCAGTCAACAGATTGAGGTATGTCCTGGTGGTGGTCTGTTTGTTCTCAAGGTGGGTGGAGGCATATCCAACAAGAAGAAATGATGGGATAACAGTGGCCAAATTACTGTTGAGAGAGTTTATCCCAAGGTATGGGTTCCCAGTAACCATTGAAGCAGACAGAGGAGGACATTTGTATAATGAAATCATGGGTCTAATCTGTGAAGCATTGAGTGTACAGCAGAAGCTACATTGTGCTTACCGACCAGAGGCTTCTGGTGTGGTTGAACAAATAAATGGTACAATCAAAAACAGAATTGGCAAAATGTGCTTAGCCACAGGAATGAAATGGCCCGATGTCTTGCCTCTAGTCCTGATGACCATTAGGTCTACTCCAGACAGAACAACAGGTTTGAGTCCACATGAAATTATCATGGGACGTGCTATGGGACATGCCTTTGTACCAGTCAACAAGCTGATGACTATAACTGATGACATGATTTTGGATTACTGTAAAGGCCTGGCTGACGCAGTTCATTCTGTGTTTCACCAGGTTGGAGAAGACGCCACCACCCTTGAGAAGAAACCAGCACATGATCTAAGCCAAGGGGACTGGGTAAGGATAAAAGTCCACAGAAGAAGGAATTGCCTGGTTCCAAGGTGGGGAAGGCCAAGACAAGTCATCTTGACCACAACGACTGCTGTGAAGTGTGCTGGAGTGAAAAATTGGATACATGCAAGCCACACACTGAGAGTTCCAAATCCAAGAGATGGTACTGGAAAAGAATACTTTGAAGAATCAGATTCTAGTGATGATGCAGACAGCGAGACAGTAAGAAGGAAAAAGAATCCCGAAAGTGGGGAAAGTGAGGCAAGGGAAATTTTCATCCCACCAGAAGAGGTTCTGAAAAGAACAGTGCAAACCACAGAGACGAGTTCAGATTCTGAAGAAGTACCTGAGGTTTCACTTAACAGTGACCAACACAAAAAGAAAGAAAGGAAAGAAAAGAACATTCCAACAGAAGTGATACCTGAATCAAATGAGGAAATTGGACAAGTTCCGCCGGAGATAAACATAGAAAAAGAAGGGACAGACAAAGACAGAGAGGGACAGATTGCGGAAAAACCCAGAGGAGGTGTAGGGAACATCAACAACAAGCTAGGTGAAGGGACAAGTAGACAGCAAGAAGATTGCGTGTCGGCGACCCGAGGAGGGACAGAAGTAGGGAAATCTCAATTGGTGGAAAAAGAGACTGTTGGGGAAAAGGAAGTTTTTGGGGAAAAGAAAACTGTTAATGAACAAGAGGCAACTGAGACAGAGTCTGATGAAAGTGACAATGAGATACATGGAGGACGAGTTCTGAGAAAGAGAACTTGGCTTGGAGAAAGAAACAATAAAGAAGGAAAACAAAAGAGAAATGCTAAAGGAGATCTTTGGCCGAATAAGATAAAGAGACTGAGGTATAGACTGACACGAGTTAACTGTTCTAAAGCTGAACAAGTGAACGAAGTGTCTAGTCAAAATCCAACTACAGAATTAGAAACAAAGATACCTGAGAAAACTAAAAGAATAAGAAAACCAAACCAGAGGTATAAGTCACCAGAATGGACGTATGTGGCACTGCCTGAACAAGGAGAAGAGGCAGACAGTCAAGGAAGTCCAGAGGAGGCTTTACTGAAAGAGGTTGCTGAAGAAGAAGCTGTGGGAATCCTGAGAGTTATCTTGTCCGACATTGGAGAAGAGACGGATGTTCAGGACCTGATACAGTTTGATGATGATGAAGAGACAGTGAAAAGTGATGAAAATCCAAATTGAGTAAATCCAAGGAAAATCACTTGGAGGGGAAAAGAAAAGAAGCAATTTTAAAACTAGTAGATTGTAAAAATCTGTTGGGTACTTGCTGCCCTTAAAGTTCGGTAGAGGAGTAGAAGAGGCTAAGTCAAAAGACACGGTCAAAATTAACAGAATGGCTAACACTGAGAATAATAAAAGTAGATGTACCTTTCTGAAAAGATGGTGCAAGATAAGCTGCTGCTGTACAGGTTTATTAATGCTGCTTTGGAGCGTACTTGCTCTATTGATTTCATTTAGAGTCACTATAGACACTTTAGAAGGTCATACTGAGAACAAAACTAATATAGGGAAAAGTTCACAGAAAATAGTACCAACTAGAACTAGCAATATACATATACATAAGGATAGGTCAATTAATGATTTTTCTAGCAATGTTTTTTCTAAATTGTTGTATGAGTACGTAAAAACAATGGAAGTAAGGGATTGCTACGTTTGCATGCAATTACCTGCCTCTGTTTCGGAAGGAGTGACTTATCATCATCTTCCGGCTACGTATGGAATTTCTTGTAGTGTGCTAATTAGTATATTTTATCAATTAGGGAAATTAGATTATAATATGTCTAATGTAGATAATATTCTTGGGCAACTGCCTATGAATAAAGCACTGAATTCTGCAAAAGAAGCTAACACTTTAGGTGAGATTTTTTTAGAAACCAAAGAATTAACCTTAGAATATGTTTTTAGAAACAATTTAACTTGCAGTTTGAAGGGAGAAGAGAAGAATTTTCTAGACATGGTTCAGAGAAGAAGGTTGAACATGCACAGGAAAGCAGAAGGGCATAAAATGAGTGATACGATGTGGGATATTGAGAAAGAAAAGGAGTTGAAAAATGGAGCCAGTCCAACTATGGCTATAGATGCCCCACAGAAAGGTAAACTGTGCATTACTAGGAAGAGATCCCAGTATGATTATTATTTCATAGGGACTAGTGAGTGCCATGATACATACTTCATTGCAACCGGATGGGGATTTAGAGGAGGAGAAGATCCAGTTTTCCCGGGAGTGTATTATATTTGTGGGAACAAGGCTTATTACCGTTTGCCTGACCATTGGTTTGGCACATGTTATATTGGTCTGGTCTTTCCAAAGATTTTTCACATGGATAGAGTAGATGATGCTGAACATTCTAACACATTAACACGCTATAGAAGAGAAACATGGACAGAAATTGTAGGAGATATTTTTGGAGCTTTGATACCAGCAGTGGGAATTTCTTTGAATGCTTTTGGCATTCGGAAGCTATCAACAGTGGTGGATCGCTTGTCAACAAGCACCGCTGGAGGTTTTCTTTTGGTTAATACAGAAATGGTTGCATTGCGTGCTATGGCGATGCAAAATCGACTTGCCCTTGATATTCTTTTGGCAAAAGAGGGTGGAGTCTGTGGAATGCTGAAAGTTCAACATTGTTGCACTTACATTCCTGACGAAAGCAAAGATCTAAAAGTTTATATCAAAAATATTACTGATTTGCATGAAGAATTAGTACCACTGGAAGCTGAAAGTATCTGGACTAAAATGGCTAATAAGATGATTGCTATCAAACACTTTGTAGCTAAAATAGGTAGTACCATTTTTGGTAAGATATTATTTCCATTAACATGTGTAATTGTTGCATTATTGATCCTTAGATTAGGGTGTATGTGTTGTAGGTATAGAAGAAATAAAAGAAAATCACAAAAGAAAATGTTAAAAGGAGACAAAAGAAACCAGAAAGAGATCCACAAGAAATAGAATTAGAAGAGCTAAGAGAAAGCATATACATAGAGACCAAGAAAGAAGATGAATTGGAAACAAGGGTTTGAAAAAAAACGAACAAGGAAATATTTTGAATTTCTTCCAAAAAGGGAAATTAAATTGATTTTGGGGTTTTGATTTTGTGGTGATAAGATATCACCAAAGGGGGGATTGATGGAGCAGGGTTTTTACTTCAAACCCGAATACCTGTTTCATTTTCGCATGTTATAATTAAAAGTACTACTGATTAATTATTAATTATTAAAAGTTTGTCGAGTATTGTCTAACCAACCTTATTAACAAGAGAATTACACGTGGGAATGCTATTGCATGGCTAAAAATTATAAGTGAACTAAGTTGGTGAGCAAACTGACAGAAATACTTGTTGCTTAAGTAATGTTATTGTGTTTTGAGCTTATAATTAATATGCATTAATGGCTTCTGATGTCGCAAATGGCTAGATAAATACACACACATAAGGGTATTAGCAGGGGAATAGCACTGTATAATCATTTCCGGGCAGTAATTCTGTTTTATGTCTATTTTCACTTAAGTTGACTAATGTGGCCTACCAGAAAATGGCTACCACCCGCAGCCTGCATTTGAGTTGATGGAAAATTTTGCAAGGAAGCTTCGCGCTGCCTGTGACCTTGCCCACTCGACAAAACTGAAAAGCCATGATCATGACGACAAATCCAGGATGAGTGCCAAGAGCCCTTGAACATGAAAATTTGTTTCTAAAATGAATGCTGAACTTATGAACTAATGATCCCACGACTGGGATACATTTTATCTGGAAAAGACATCCGTAAAAGTATCGAATTAGTTATGGACATCTTTATTTCCTATTCATTATTTGGGACAATCTAAGTGTGGGAAAATCTCACACTGTAGCGCAAATGTACCAAGATGACATTATTTCCGCCATTCATCCGATCAGAACAATGAATTGTTACTTTACAGAATGTAAATTTTAGTATAAATATTAGTAGGCTAGAGAGGTTTAGCGCCACTTCTTCCCGAACTGATGATTCGAGGTCCCTATGCTGACGGAGAGGACGGTGACTCTACATGACGGCAGGAAACTCTGTTTCTTCTACTAAGGACCGGTTCTGACTTAGGATCTGACATTTAGACAGAATAGGTAAATATGAGAGAAATGAATTTGCATTTAATTGGCTTTTCTTACAATTTTAGATAAACAAATAATTCTGTTTGAATCTCTGTGTCGGGTGATTATTTCTGGTCATGTTTATTGAATTTATTCGTGTATTCTTTGATATGTTTTCGCTAGATTTAAAAGCAACTAAGTAGATGCCATTGACCTCAAAGTACATGCAGATTGGATAGGTAGTATTGAAAGTGTTTCTCCTTATACAGAGCACGGATAGAGTGGTAGGATGAATGTTGGTGTAATGGGCCCCACCAGCGTGTGATGTGTGTGTGCGTGTGTGACTGTGAGATCACTCCGTCCGTGGAAGTAGAGGGGATTCGGAAGCTCCAATCTGCACCAACTCATATCCAGGGTTTACACCGTGAGGTGTTGAAACGTGAGTCACAAACCCCTCGCCAGAGGAAACCTTCCTAAAAACCTTTGGCTAGGACTAGGTCCTATTCATGTCAGCAGAGATCAATACTGATGGAAAAGAATTCCCCAAGTCTGGACCATATCCGTGACGTCACACGGAGAGCAGTCAGTAGACCTGTGGATTCTTGGGTTAATGATTTACCTAGAGTGTGCTTGAATGCAGAGAATCCTCTGACTTATGGAACAGGAAGTCACAGGAGTGAGTGCGTAAACCCACACTATGGCCCTCACCCAACCCCACCTCTTGCCACCAAGCCAACACTACCTACCTGGGTCTATAGAGGGAGAAGGCACCAGCTAACAAGTTACCAAAAGAGGTTTGGCAAACGAGCCTCTACAACAGACAGTAATTATATTCGAGTGAGCGGTGTCCGGGACAAGAGACTCCTCCTATAACCGATGGGCCTCAGCTGGGCTGGTGGTGATCTCCCAATAGACGTCAATGAAGTGCTGAGAAGAACAACACTCAGGGCCAAATGTGCCACTTTCTCACACAGCGCAGCTGCTGCGCTGCGTGAGAAGGAGAGAGCAGTAGAGCGCCATATATACTAAAGTACAGCACTCTCCTTCCCTCTCCGTAACGCAGACACAGAAATGTGCAGCCATGCAGCTGCCCGCGGCGATGCAGAGCGCCCCCCTAAGAGGGCAGCTCCTTAGTGCTGCATTCGGCTAGCGCCTGCGCTCTACGGGACACCGTGGGAGTCCCGCCACCCCCACTCTGTGCTTTCCCAAGCCTTTCTGGCACCTGGGGAACTGGGGGTTAGATATTTATACCAGCCCAACACAGGCGCTGGCCTCCTTGCTGCAAGGGTGTTCCTGTGAGTCTAGCATAGGTTTTGTACTGGAAAGATAACCTTCCTGTACAAAATACCATAATTAGACTAACTTTGAAACTTGTCCCACTTTGTGTGCGTGCTGTACAGTGCAGCACAAATGCAAAGTCAGAAAAGAAAGGAGAAATAAAAGCATTTCACTTTCAAAGCCCCTATCTGAAATCAGCACTGTTTTCTGACGCTAAACCTGGTCTTCTTTTTTAAGTAAATAGGGCTTCACTTCAGAAACCTTGGGTGGTTTCATGGTAACGCCCATGCGCCACCCATGGTACGCACCCTTGGCGCTAAGTAATGTGTTACTTTCAAGTAATTTTCCAGCGTATAACAGGTTTTACAATGGAAAGTAAATAGGTGAAAAAAGATTTAGGGTGGTTATCCGTCTCTTTTTGACGCAAACACAGCATTACATCTTAGTAAATGGACCCCTCCGTGTGTATTCACAGGTTGTGGAACTGCAGAAATGTGCTAAAGTCGAGTCGACACAAAGTAGTCAACCAATGGTAAGATCAGGGCACCGGGGCTGAAGAAAGCTGTCCCTGTAACAAGCTGATCAAGAATATCTGTTAATCTGCACCTCTTGGTATTAGTAAAAGCCCAGCCACTTCATCATCCATCATTACATTTTTCACAACTTTCACATCTGCAGTGTGGCAAAGTGGCTGAGACTGCTTCCTGCTCAGTGCACGTCACTTTCCAAAGCCCTCAATTCAACAGTTTCAACACGAACCCAAACCACACAATGTTTGGGCACTTTAAAAAGCCACTGGGGTTGAGGACTCGTTTGTCACAAAGTGCCTTGATATGCATATACCTACTAAGTGGATGCTAGTTGATTGACAAGCATGATGTCCTGAATTTGTAAACATCCTATTATGTAAAAGGCCAATTTCAATCTGAGTCTATGAAACTAGTATATCAGAGAAACATGATTGGATCTATCCAGTTCTTATGTTTTGATGTGTTCTGATAGACTATGTTAGAGGTTTTCGTAGGCACACGCACCCATAGGTTTCTTGGCGCTGCAGAGACAGGACATGCCGGATTTTGAAGAAACACTGGGCTCACATACATGCAAACAGGTTCAGAGGCCAAACCGCTTGGAAATATCCATTGAAATTCTCCGGACTGGTCAAGTCTTTTGGTCCTCAGAGTCTCCCACCCATTCATGACCATCCTGGCCTTTCCTTGTGCCATTCCAAATATTTGGGATGCGCCCACCCGTTGCACCCATGGATGGCCGGCTTGCACTGGAGAGCCGTTGTCGCTTCGGCTAGTCAAAGACTCACCTCTGTCTGTATTATCCTAAGATATGGTTGGCCTGGACTTTTGTCTATATTTTGTTGTGTCTAACTTGAGGTTTTAAAGCCCCTTCAGCTCCTGACTTTAAAGAAAGTGCTGATAATTATGCCTAAAATATTGTCAAAGAATTAGTCAAGGATTACTGTAATCTCGACATTTCAGGCAGTAATTAAAGTGTGTTTTTTGCAATCCTTAGTCCACATTTTCTCTTTGAACCCAAGAGTAGGACAGCGAGGAGCCTTTGACTCAACAGACAGGACAAACCTTCAGCGCTCTTGCCGCTATGTCTTCTGGGGTGGAGAAGAAAGCGTCGTCGACATCCAGAGTTTGAAGCTCGTCATGGGTGGTGAAGAAGAGGAAGAAGAAGCAGTCGTCGTCCCCCACGTTCTTCACCCAGTGCAGAGTGTTTCTCGGAAAGAAGATGACCTGTCCAGCTGTGACGTTGTATGTCGTCACTGTCTCGCCCCCTTCGTCAACAACGCCAATCCATGCAGTACCCTACAAAATAAAGAAGTGCGCTTTCTTAACTTGAGGGGATTAGCACAATGGCATTTTCACATGAATATGCATTTGTGATTTTGTTTTACTTTTTTACATTTAAGACGTATCAGAAATACATTAGTCCTCTTTTCCATAAAAATTACTTATTTATACTTCTAAGGCTCTTATTATAACCTACGTGGAACGAAATTAACGCATGATGATTTTATGCGTTAATTTTAAACCACCTGATTCTAAATTGTTTGGTTTTTACTCCCCCGGTTTTACCGAGTGTGGGAGAACCAAACACAATTTATCCTGATGGAAAAAACTGCCTGAAAAATCGCTTGAGACTTTGGCCTTAGCATATCTGGCAACTTACAAAATCACTTCGCCGTGTGGGAATGTATGTTGGGAAATTGGCGAATTCCTTCTGCTGTTTCGGTCAGAAAAATTGCTACCCAGGTAGTTCCCCATTCCATGGGATTTTACTCATCAGTGCACGGTACTGGGGTGATTGTACTGCATAGTGATGCTGAATTTGCATGCAAATATGCTGTGCAGTAACAACTGTCGACTTTGGAACTGGGGAACCAGGTTAAAATACAAGCATTGGATTAACATCCTATGATTCTTGGCAAATCACTTAATCTCCTTATAAAACCTCCTGAGATCACTTAATCTCAGTATCCCCAACTCATAAGTAGGACCTCAGACATCAAATTGAGCATAACTAGATTTCACTCTGAACTAGGGGAGAGCGCTTTCCATGGCACCAGTTGCATTACATGAGTACACATTCAGTTTCCAGATTCGAGGTCGACCGCCCTAGCCTTTAGGCCATTAGCCATTAGGCTGGCCTAACAGCTAGCGCGGTCGACCTCGAATCTGGGAACTGGGTTCGAGTCTCGGCAATGACCCTGAACATCCTGTGATTATGGGCAAATCGCTTAATCTCCCCGAGCCCAACAAATGAATGTGAACTCATGTAATGTAACTGATGCTAAGTAAAGCGCTCTGAAACCCGTTTTGGATCAAGTTCGCACTATATTAAAATAATGGATCTGACCATAGGGTATATCTATGATAAACCCAGCACTCCATTCCAATCCCAATAATAGAAATAGATGGGTATAAAATGCATTCTGACCTTATAAATGTCAGGCTAGGTCAGTCAGATCAACCTGTCTAGTGCTACAATAGTGACCGATAGTCTCAGCAAAGGCAGGAATAACAACATGACTTTCCATGATGGTTGGTTGTAGCCTGGAGTTGTGTTGGGAATAACATTGGTCACCCCAGGCAAGTGTGTAAGGTTTCTGGACGTTTACGTCCCCATAGGTGGTAAATATTTGTTTTACAAGTGTGCCTGGTTAAGTGTGCAGCACCTCATTTGAATTAATTTGTCATGGTAACAGACTATCATAACCAAAATACAGTCTGGCAGAAATATCAATTCTTAAATATTGTTTACAAAAATATCACCCCTTTGGAGTTAATAACAGAACATTTACGCTCAATGGAGGGATGTTTATGTGCATGAGTTTTATAGCACAATGTTTCTGTTGGACAACATTGTTCGAATATTCTGACGAGCAGAGGCATGGTTACAAATCTTCAAGATTGATGGTCATTGATTAGTGAAAATGATACCGAACTTAAACCCAAGTGGAACTCTCAGGAATCATCCGGTGCTCTTTCTAATATACAACAATGTGTCATCAGGCTGAAAATACAACAGGTGCAGTAAAAGGGTAAAGAAGGCAGGTGATCTCTACCTGCAACAAGAAGCCATGTTCATTGGCATTAAAATGCCAGTGTGGTGCCCGCAGGCCTTTGCTTTTGATCCTCAGAGTTCCTGCTGTCATCCTGGACTGCTCAGAGTTGAGGCTTGCCCCAAACTTGACTTCTTCGTCACTGTCATAATTACCGGGGTCTTTCCGGAACCGCGCCCACTGAATCGCTCCTCCCTGAAACTCGTACACCTAGAGAAGAGACATGTGATGTTGATGAGAAGTCCTATAAAGACTGTCACGTGCAGGGTTATTTTTTATTTCAAATAATTTCATTGAGTTTTATGAAAGAATTTCCATCAGAGTAACAAGGATAGCAAGTACCTTGTGCGACATGGAAGGAAGACATGTACACGGTTAGTATTAGTTAAACGGGTAGAAGATTGACATATATCACATTCATTGTCATTCGTGGTAGTATGGAGTGATTGAGACCTGAGTGAGGGGCAAAAAGAAGGGGAGGCAGGTGAGGAGTAGGAGGGAAGGAAGGAAGGCTAGGGTACTGATCCAGACAGTGAGTGCTATTCTAAGTAGGGGTTGAGTAATCATGTCCTTGATGGTGCGGAGGAAGGAATAGTGTATGGTTAGTTGATCGTATGTTTAGGAAGGGGGTTAACTTTTCTAAATACGCCTCTAGATTACTCCATAGGGCTTTCAAAGGTTTTGTGGAGAAGTGCTGGTTTTGAGTGTTATTGTCTGCACTTTCTATGAAACATACCCATGCCCACCATGTGTGGAGGGAGATATTGTTTCCATTGAAGTGCAGAGTTCTATTAGGTCTCAGACAGATTAAAAACCATCCATTGTGTAGAGATTTTCCTGAGATCTCGGTTCTGAGGTTCAGGCCGGGTTGGCCACCGCAGTCACCTTCAGAAGTGCAGATGCCACGAACAGCGGCGAAACTGGTCGCCCTGTTGAGAAATCACCATAAGGCGAACTCTATACTCCCCCCTTCTACCTCACGTAGAAAAAAACATATCTGCATCAACGCTACTCAATGAGGGGACGGCTCTCACCACATCTTCTGTGACACAAGTTTCTGATTGCTGCTCAGCATCAGCACAGTATGTCTTCCTGGCTGCCTAAGTCGCAGGGCATTGGACCCAACATGAGCCGCATGTGCAGGACTACAACTCTGACAGACACTGGAGTCAAGCTGAGAAGCAGATGATCACAACTGAACTATGCGTTTGAGAGCAGAGCATTTTAAGGGTGGGTTCCTATCCATCAATCTAGGTAAACCTGCAATTTTATTAAAATTTCCCTCGCTTGGAGCGCTTATCCGCAGTCCTGCAAAACCTATCTCATGGAATGGGGTCAGTTTTGGTCCTACAGTGCCCCGCGATCCTTCTGGATCTGATGCTACAGGACTAAGCCATAGGCATCGCACCATAGTTTTTATTAGGACAAGTGACACCTGAGAAGAAGGGGTACTTGGATGGCCTAGGGCAGCGAAGCTAGGACTAGGGGCACCAGATGAGATGTGGCATAACGGCCAGATCTGCCAACTGTTGAGCTGGGGAACCAAGTTCAAGTACAGGCGTCAGCTCAGCATCCTGTGATTCTCGGAACACCACTTAATCTCCCCGATCCTAAAAAAAGAATCTGCTCTTGTGTGATGTAATCTGGGGTTTATGTAAAGCGCCACAGCGCCCTTGGGCCGAGTTCTTGCTACATAAAAACTGCAAAAAACGGAGGGAGCGCATTTTCCTGGCCTGGGCAAGGTATTTCAAACAGCAGTTGGCTGCACTTCTACGGGATGGGTTCTTATAATAAGATTCTGAGCTATCACCGGAAAAAAATGACTTTGCTAAGAAAAAAAGTCGGCAGCATCTTAAAGAATTTAGAAGTAACTAAATATGAGAACAGAACAGTGCATTGTACTGCACAATGTCCTTTAGGTCCCTTCACTGTCCTTGTTCAGACACAGGTATGGGAGAGAATAAAAGTGTACGTGGGTTCCTCCCATGCTTCACTCTCACTTCAGCCATTTCAGTTGAACTATTTTCACAAATTTTTTTTTGCTAAAGTAACACAGATCTGATAAATCAACTTTCCTAAATAACTTCCACTTAAACAGGTAGTAAAGAGGATAGAGTAGGTGCACTGTCCAAGTGTCACCAATAATGCTGGACCACTGGACCTTCAAAAGTAAGGATAATGCGTCCTATTTGCAATGAGTGAGTGTGAATGTTTGTAGTACTCCTGCCTTACTCTGGATTGACAATAGTAAGCCAGGAGGCCTGCTGGTTACGCCTGTCTTACTCCTGATAATCAGGAGTACTACCACAGTATGCCCCCTTTTTGTGACACTGTTATGAGAATAAAACATGGCAAACATTGGAAAAAGGCAATGTTTACAGTGCATTATGGACATGCTGACAAACACTCACACCTTTGCCCTTCATCCCACACCCACCAATAACCTCAAGCTGATGCAAAATCAGAGGAAATTGCAGCCTCTAGAACTGATGGTGATGGGTCTGCCCTAAAGGACTTCCACAGAGCATGCTCTTACCCACCAGAGCTTCAAGCATTTCAGCAGATTCAATTGTTGAGATTCCTGAAGTAGGGATTGTGGCTGAAAATCTATCTGTCTGAAGCCTCCTGTGATGTTTAGGAGACGATATGAGTGGGCTCTGCCGGCCAAGCTCGACAATCCGGCATTATCCTGCAGGAATCCCTACCTGATCGGCGGATACATGCTGCTCCTGTGATCCCCATGAGGCGAGGCGCAGATTGTTAGCTCCGCTGCCCTTCAGCTTGACTCTTTGGCGGAGAGCGGCCAACCGGTGCGGAAGCCCGGCCCATGTCTCCGGGCCTCGGCCTTCCTCTCTGCCGACTGAGGAGGCTCTCTGCTGCTTCCCACGGCCGTGACCTGCTCCGGTGGTGACATCTTCGGACTCCGGGTGACGCTACGCTCGCACCCAGAGGCGCTTGAAATTTGAGCACAACTTCGGTGGAGCGGGCGCTGACCTGACACTGTGGTCATCTTGGGGGACTTATTGAACTCACCTGCTCCTTTGTGTGGACGCCTTGGCTACTTTTCCTCCCGCCGCCGCTTGCTGACACGACGCGGCCGCCGTGCGGAGGAAACCTCATTACCCAGGCTCCCTTGCTCCGGGGGCGGACACAGGTGACGCTACGCTCGCGCCCAGATGCGCTTGAAATTTGAGCACAACTCCCGCGTCGCGGGACTGCGTGCGGGCAGCGCCGGGCGAAGCCCGGGCAAAGGGCGGGCCGTCTGAGGCCGTCCAAGGACGTATGAGGACGGGACGGGCTACCCCCCTTAAATTTACGGCCTGACCCGTTATTGATAAGGTCACGGACACAAAGGTACTGTTGGGTCACAAGTTCTATTTACCTGTTTTACATAGCGTTGCATTATCGCCACACATAAGTGAGCTATTGTATCCGCTCAAACTTTAATTGGTACTGACGGGTTGGCACAAACGGTGTCGAGTATAGTGTGGTCTTAGCTACTCGATTTCGTGAGATATGTCCAAGCAAAGGGTTCCCTCTGTGCCTAATACCATGGACAACTATCTTGTGCAGGTTGTAAATAAAATTAACAGTGATAGAAGGGCATCACTAGGATTAAGTTGTTCTCCTACTCCCCCCACGATGGGTTCTATGTCAGATCCATCTCTGGAATCCCCATTACAGGTCACTGGTAGCGTTGTTGACGATGTAGAGGTTCTAGCTAGTGACATTTTCGAACTAAGTGCATCTTCCGCTATTAATTTACAAACTAATATTGAAGATGAAGTAGTTCCAGTTATTGAAATACAGAAACCCCTGTCTCCCGTCCCCTTACCCATGACTAGAGTTGTCAGAGCATGTAGAAAAGCCCAGGGCAAAAGTGGCGGGTCATGTGCAGGAAGGAAAAAGACAACCCCTGCATCTAAAACCATAGATAAGAAAGAGGTAAAGGGGTTACACAATGATAAAGAGAACGAGGATGAGCTATTTATAAAAATTGCTAGTATGGTTGACGCAAAGATTAAGTGCATTATTAAACCACTGGTGACTAAAATCGACCAGCTCACGGCAGAGGTAACAAGACTGAGTGTTCTGCTAAACAAATCAGTGGATGAGGTGGGTAGTATATCAACCCTGGTGTCAAGTAGACTTGCACCAAATGTGGAGCACCCTAGGCGTGGGGCAGGGCCAGAAGAAAAAGTGATTGCTAATCCTCCCCTTACCGAATCCATGGTTGATAAGGACGGTCAGAATTTAGTTAATGAAGTTCCACCACCAAGACTTGCTATTCCGTTCCAAGAGAGAGACACATTTCAATGTATCACCGAGGCTTCCCCACTTGTATTAGTTTTAGCTAACGTACCTACCTTGTTGCCTGGCAATGTGGAATCTACTTCTTCCTTGATTAATAAATCGTTGCATTGGTTGTCAAAAAATATGAAGATGTCTCCCTGGGGTGAACAACAACTAGCGGGGGAAATTATTATGGCAAGAAGAGTAACATGGTTAGGGGATAATCCCAAAAAATTTGTGGGCGACTGTATAGTTCTTAACTTCTCAAATGCAGGTGTACTCCCCAACGTCTTGGCCAATATATTTCCCCCACAAAGTAGGTATACTGCTATAATTCCACTAACTCTGGAATATTTCTATTGTAAGGGAGGCTGTGTAAAGAAACCGATGAGATTAAGATCTAAGTGGTATCCCACCTCTAACAGGGGTAGGAGCGATCCAAACAGCAATTGGGGTATCAGCCTGGAAAATAGGTTTGGGGTCTTGTTTGACCTGAATGAATGCGACTGACTTGAGAGGGGTGATAGATTGGAGAAAAAGATCCAAGATAAACCTGAAAGATTGTGTGCTCCTCTAGCGCAGAGATTAACACTATCGAATGTGGTTCTTATCCCCCAACCTGAAACGAGGGGAGCATCTAATCACCCAGAGAGTCAGCCTGAGAATATTGATTTAGTCCAATTGATATGCTCCAGCCCTTTAGATAAATGTGCCAGTTTAGTGTCCAAAGCACTAATAATAGAGCCACTAGGTAGCTCATGCACCAATACTGAGCATATGATTGAGATGGAGGGTGAGACCCAAAGTTCTTTAACAATTCAAAACCCTCCTTGCTTTTCAACAGCTGAGGCAGGGTTGACTTTTCTTTCTTGGAACCTTGCTGGAATTAGTAATAAGTTAACATCTCCTGAATGGTGTAGCTTTGTTGACCAGTTTGATATCATCCTCTTTCAGGAATCCTGGTCATTGGTTCCAGTACATCGTTTGGGGTTCCTTAACTTTCAATCACCTGCTATTAAAAAAGCTAAAGAACGACCATCAGGGGGTTTGATAATCTGGATCCGCCAATCACTATGTTGCAAAATTAAGCAACAGAGCTCCCTATCAAATGACATCTTATCTGTGAACATCACATGGGCACCTGGTCATGGAGTAGCAATTTTTATGCTAGAGGGATGGCCGGGGGACATATATCTGATGTAATTACTGCTCTCGACCTCCAGCTCATAGCACTCCCAACCCAGTCGTCCATCATTGTGGGAGGTGATGTCAATACCACTTTTGAGCCACTTGGACCTGAGGGTCAGTTTCTTGCTGCTGAGGAGGATAGCAAATGGGGCGTCCCTCAGTTGGAACTTCCCGTAGTTAAAAGATGGTCAGCAGTAGCCATCCAACTCAAAGCTTTATGCCTAGAGAGAGGGCTCAGAGCTGTTAATGGGCATACCCCGTCAGATCGCCAGGGTGTAAAAACATTTGACAATGGTAGGTTTTCCAGTCGAATAGATTACATCCTGGTGGATATTAGAGAATGGCACAGGCTGATTGATATGACCATAATATCCAGGGTGGAAAGCGATCACAACCCACTCTGCATGGAATTCAAAGCATTTAATGGGTTTAGAGAATTTAATTTAGGAGGGGGGATAACCACCTTGGATATTGTAGCATCGAATAACATGCGCCACGTTAAATGGGGTAGATTTATTGAGAACCTGGAGAAGTTGGAGGACCTTAAAATAGCGGTGATAGACGAAGTGGCAAATCTGAACGTTCAATCTGCCAATCAAAATTTTCCCCAAATTATGCTTGAGGCTCACACCCACTTCTTTAATAAACTCCAAGGGTTCTTTATGAAATCCATAAAAGCAGACAAGATTAAGAAAATAAAAACACCTGAGGCGGGATGGTACAACAAAGCTTGTAAAGCTGCCCGCCAGAACCTCAGTGCCGAACTTAGATCTAGAAATATTCTAGGTGTAAGAAAGGCCAGAGAGACATATAGGCACACACAGAAAGTGGCCAAGAAACAGTGGGACGAGGCGTGGCGTGATCTGAAACATGCCTGTGTAGCTAAAGATCAGAAACAATTTTGAGCCATAGTTAAATGGGATAGAGGAGGGATCGCCCAACCGCCACAAAACAATGTTGCCAAACACCAATGGGTAGATTTTTTTAGACCACAATACGCCTGTAGTCCATCGGAAGGAGAGTACACACTTCCCCCCACCATCTTTTACCAAAAGCAGCTATTTACAATTAAAGATGTCAACTTGGCACTAGACTGCGTGACTGGGGGGAGAGCCCCAGGTATGGATGGCATACCAGCTGACGTGTTTTTAAGTGACAGACTATCTTGGTGTCAGTATTTTCAATGGTTGGCTAATTCTGTGGCTATGGGTGCGCCCATTCCCACCTCATGGAAAGGTGCGGAAATAATTCCGGTTTTTAAAAAAGGTGACAAATTACTACCTAGCAACTATAGACCTATCAGTCTAATAGACTCAGCCCAAAAACTCATAGGTCGCTTAGTTCTAAACAAACTGCAATCTTGGGTAGAAGAAAATGACACCTTGTCCCCGTACCAAGCTGGTTTTCGACCCTGCACTAGCTCAGTTGACCAGGTTTTTTATTTTCTTGCGCTTTACTGGAGGAACGTGACTTTGACTAATGGGACTCTTTATGCGGTCTTTATAGACCTGAAATCAGCCTTTGACCTAGTCCCTCGTTCCAAACTTTGGAGGGTTCTTGCTGAAGCAGGGATGGCGCCGGAACTGTTAACGTTTCTCGTCCGCCTGCACGAGAACAACTACGCAAGAATTAGGTGGGGGGCCCAGGGTGAGGTGACCGACTCATTTCCTGTCGAGCGTGGTGTCCGACAGGGGTGCGTTCTGGCACCCACGCTGTTTTCAATATTCATCAATGGCATAGTAGACCATCTTAGTAGTTCCCCCACGGACGCTCCGGTATTAGCAGGGGCTCGCGTGCCAGTCCTCATGTTTGCAGACGACACGCTGATAGTTTCCAGGACGCCGAGTGGGCTGCAGAAGGCAATAAACGCGTTTGGAGATTTCTGCGAAGCACGTGGACTTGAGATAAATACTTCCAAAACTAAATTCATGTCCCTGAACTCACGGAAAACTTTCAGAGGTGCAATTAATTTTAACGGTATCCCACTAGAACAGGTTGAGGCATTTACGTACCTAGGAATATCTCTCCAGAGCAATATAAGCTGGAAAAGTCATATTGATATGGCTGCTTTAAAATTCCATCAGTTGGCGGGTGCAATTGTTTCTAAGCATAAACTTTCCTTAACCAAGCCTATTATTCCTGCCTTAGAAATCTACAACATGAAAGTCATAAGTGCCTCTTTGTATGGCTCGGAATTGTGGGGTTTCTCTAACCTGCAACAATTAAGATTGGCAGAGAACAAGTTCTTACGCTGTTTAGCAGGGGTTCCCCAAAGTACACCAACTGTCCCGCTTGCATATGACTTGGGCAGGAAAAAAATAGAGGACATAGCACGGCTACGTCCTCTACTTTATTGGAGACGGATTATGTCAACCCCCGAATTAGCCCATTATGCTACCGCCCTGAAGGACATCATCAGGGTAGATCGTTTCCATTCCATCCTATGGCTCAAGGAAATCAGGAGCCTGTTATCAAAGCTGGAACTAGACTACCTTTGGGATGTCCCAAATGGCTCAAGCTTCCCGTCAACTATTAAAAAAATGTACTGGGATATGATTTTAATGTCTGCCAACAGTTCTGGTCCAAATGCTAAGTTAACTGATCGCTTTCTTGATATTAAACCTATACCTTCTTGTGAAGCTTACTGGGATATTATAGAAAAGGTCTCCGATAGAAAATTGTATTTTCAGTTTAGAATTGGGACTCTCCCTGTAAAAGCGTTCACCTATAAATGGTCACCTACCCAGGACAATAAGTGTCACTGCTGTAAAGATCTGATTGAGGATATTTGTCATCTGCTCTTCGTATGTCCTCTGTACACCAGCCCCCGTCGTAAGTGGTTAAATCCAGTGTGCATAAATTTGGGGACACGTAGCTGTAAAGAGGCCTTAAGAATACTTGAATCAGACTGTACACCCTGTATGGCAGTTGCTGTCGCAAAAATTTTAGGGTGGGCTTGGATTATACCCCTTCGCACTTTAAAGCCTTCAGAAACTATCAATGAACCTCTGACACCGATTAATGAATAATGGAAAATTTTAAGAATCATGTTTGTATCTGAAATGTTTTAATTTATCGTTGTTGATATTTTTTAACCTTGTAATCGACAGCATCATGTTTTAATGAGTTTTTAATAAAAATGATTTTTAGCTAGTAGTATTTAAAGTATGCGTTAGGATGTTTACATGCTTTTATGACTTGCTGTTGAATAAAGCTTTGAAAATTTGACAAGAAGATTTGCAACTGCAGTGTGGTTTGTGAATTATTTGAGGCAAATACTATCCGTAGATGGCAGCTTCGGTGAGTAAACATATATTCATGGCATACCTTGGATTTGCCCAGATGGTTCAGAAACCCAAAGCGGGCATCAACCTTGTTGCCTGTAGGCGCGCTGGTGCTGGGTGCTGGGTCTCTGCCAGCGCTGTCTTTGCCCGGCTTGGGGCTATAGTGGCCAACGTAGACCAACGACAGGATGAGGACTCCAATGGCCGTTGTAATGAGACAAGCCAAGAGGCAAACCAGGAACATCTTCAACAGGGACCAGGACGGCTTTCTTTCCTGCAAGAAGAATGAATCAAAACAGAAACTTTTTAAGAATTACAAAGTGTCTGTAAGTCATTGAGCCTGCTTCTGGTTTTAGAAGCTACTGAAGGACATAACTCTACAAAGGAAAAAGCTAACTTCCCTCAGCTCAGTTCATTGGACGATCTCTGTTATATACGGGCAAACAGGACATTTGGATTGGTTTAGAGGAAGTGTTTTTTAAGATGGGACAGAAAATATATTAAGAAAATCCTTTGTGATCAACATGAACTATGACTCCCACGAGAAACCAAGGTTTACAAAACATTAGGACATTCCATCAAAATCTCTAAATCAGAAAACTCGCAGTTTCCATGACCTTTTAAAATCAAGTATTTCAAACTATTACTTATCTCTCGGTACTTACATAATTTGTATCTTTATTAACAAATTTAACAACACGTGTTTAACTCCTTCAGAAGAATACAAAAAACGAATAGGGTCCTGCCAAACTGCGAGCCTATGTCCTCAAGTTATGTATGGACAGCGGCAGATGGAGAAAGGGGGCTCTTGCAGAGAGGGGGCCATCAGACACAGGTTCAGCGGGTGTGGGCCCTCAGATTCAGGCCAGGCAGCCAGCCTTCTGAAGGGCTTTGTGCTAAGTGATTGATTGGGAATGTGGTGGAGAGCGAGACAGGATGTACACTTCTCAGTTTCCGGGTCTGGTTGCTGGCAATGGTATGTCCCACTTGTTTGCTACTGTGCAGGCTGGGAAGGGACTAATTACTGGGTCATTCTATCGCTGATGACCACTGTTCCATATGAGGAGTATTGACCGGTCCTGTCCAATGAAAGGGGAAGCATCTTTGCCCAGTGCTGCTGGTTCTTATCTTGTGAAGGAACAGGAGCGTTGGCAGGTTTTGGTGCCAGGCTGTTATTTAAAGTAATATCAGTACTCGTGGCCAAAGCTGGAACCATCCCAGTAAACCTATGACACCCACACAATATGGCTTCCACTGTGTCACCACGCTGGTCCGCCACAGAGAATGTCCCTTTAACTATATCCACGAATATACAAGCATTTAAACACTGCGATGGCGCCTGGTCCAGTGTTTCCTGCTAGGCAAGAGATGACTCCTGTATCCCTCGCAGTACGTCAACAGGATAATTAAAATCACTAGAAAGTTTATAAAACTCTGGACTGAATTGCACTGACAAATTATTAGAGGGTGGTGCTGTTAAGAACTTTATAACATGCAGTAGAACCCGCCAATCACTGCTAAACAAACAACTGAATCCTTGGATAATCTGATGAATAATAGATTAAGCTGACAGATATGTTGAATACGTTTTAAATCAGTACTTAATGAATGAGCACACGTTTAAGACTGGTAAACTGTGACGTCAAAACTGCCTTAGGATTTAGAGTGTGTGGAAACTAGTGAATATATCACTGCTTCACTTAAACGAAGTACAGAAGTGCAATAAAAATAGGAACACTGCTATAAATGCCTCCTTATCAGATAATTGCTGAATCTATAATGAAATAAAAAGGAAAGGGAGCAGAAGGTTTACCCGTCCTCAAGTGACACCTGCTGTTCATGTTTTGCACGGTAAGTCGCCTTCCACACTGTCTGTTGTGTCTCTGGTAAGGACAGTGTGACAAATCAGCTACGATATATTGTTACTGTAGAATGGCGACGTCGTTTCTCATTACAGGGGAGTATTGATGTCACCAAAGGACTTTAACAATAGGATGAGAAAAAACAGAAGTCCCATACTCTCGTATGCAAGATAAACATACTGTGAAGGTAAGTTTCTACAGGTAAGCAAGGTTTGACTATACATAGCTCCGCCTATATGTACCTTGACGAGATGTATATCTGCAGGTGGGCAGAGGTGGAGTTCAGAATAGTAAACCCATACTTACCTATTTGCACTTACCTGCTCAATATTTTCGACTACGATATTTTTGAAGCATGGTCAGTCTGTCCAATGAAAATATGTGGATAAGACCTGAGAGTTGTGGTTCAGATTTCCTACACAAATGTTAATTCCTTTTCATATAACACATCATCCTTAAACAAACTTACCACCATCTCGGGACGATACGGGGGTGTCCGTTCCGGCTCTGCTTCGGTCGAGGGGGGTTGCAGGCCATTTTCCCGCAGTTCTAAGGCCGGATTGTCCATTCTGGACAGGAGCAGATGAACCGCACTCGTGTGAAGGTCTAGGGCTGTGAAGGCTCGCTCTGTGGAAGCCGGGACCTGCCCTCTTATAGTCCACGAGGAGGAAGTAATAATGCCTGCTCATAAACCAGGGATGCCACAACGCATACCTGAACTAAGGAAAGACGCACCTGTGATAAGATGCAGGCAGAACGCGCCTTTCCCAAAAGAGCCGGGTTCTTCACATTTCACAAGTGACGTGAATCAGCCTGATAAAGATACAATGAGGAAGAAAAATGCAGCCTGGCACAGGGCTCGAAGATAACGGAGCACCGAGGATGTCCCTTGTGACTATTGGCTTTATCGATTTACTCAACACCACAAGTTCACATGTTAACTGGTACTTCACCTCCTGTCACAAGGTCGTCAAACTAAAATATTGGCTCAAAATGCTTTATTGATATAAATTCAGAAGAAAGATGGTAAAAAAACAGTGCTGTGAGCATAGTTTCCATTGGAAGCCATTCCAGAGGAGGGGGTGTTTACTTTCAGAGTGAGATTGTAAGCAAAGTCTGCTGCCCTTGGTGGAATGAGCTGCTCTATATGTGAATGACTGTGGAGACACTCATACAATTATGAATCAGTTCAATGCATAAATTATCATTCTAACTGCATTTATATAGCGCTTACTACCCCTGAGGAGGCGTCGAAGCGCTTTTCGGAGAGTAGCACGCTACTCCGGAACAGGATTAGTGGCAAATTAGTAGAGATATTATAAAATTAATTTGAGCGGTGGACATGTGATTCTGTTAGTTGGATTGAAAGGACAATGGAAGAACAGAAGAGGGAAGGGTGTGGAAAGTGTTTATTTGGAAATCAAGGCACTTAGAGGGATTGTGTGCAAACACTATCACACAGCTTTACTGATCCTTAGAAAAGAATTGGTAAGCGTGTTGTTCCCAAACCCTTACAAAAACAGTCTTTAAGTTTTACAATCGGGCCTGTACTGGGGCAGAAATAACATTGTTCAAAGTTTTGCTAGAATTCATGAAGCTAAACTGCTGATTGTAGGTTTCCAGAGGCATGTAACCAAGCCCTTACTTAGCCATGGACGACATTTAGGGGTCGCCATGGTTTGCAGGTGCAACCCCTGGCTTGCCCCTTGTTATCCCTGGCACTGCCTTTGCGACCCTGGGCCTCAGAGGTGTCAAAATCAGTGCCTGGAACACAGGAGCAGCTCACCCTAATGGATGCTGTTTGGAGCTCCATCTTCCTGGTTTTCCATCAAATGTTTATTGCACAAATAGTGAATAATATTATTGACTATTAATGTAATAAAAGATGGAGTATAATTAGCTGGAGTATGACCCTATTTGACAGCTGAGGTAAGGAAAACATGCATTTAAATGTATGTTGTATGCATGCTTGTAGGTGAGTGTGTTTACTGTTTATCTGAGAGTGTGTAAATATGTGTTTATGTTTAAGCATGTGTGTGTGTGTGTGTGTGTGTGTGTGTGACTGAAAGCAAAGGTCAAATGGTGTGTGATGTAACTTCTGCTACCCCTGGTATTTTGGAGAATTGAAGCCCATGTACTTAGCCCACTGCTTCCAGCCTGTTAGCAGCGACTCTCAAGAGAACATCAGATCCACACCGTGCTCAATCAGTCCTTGGCCTCTTTAATGAAAGTGAGTCTAGGGAGGGGCCATTAGTGTCAACAGAAATGGTGATATTTGGACAAGTGTTAAATCACCCGCAAATTGTCTGCATCACCCACAATTAGATGTTTGCACCTGCACTTAAAGTAAAACCTTTCACTCACAATTTACATTAATTACCCATAATACTGAGACATTGGAAGCCTAGATGACCATCTATGTGAAAGGCCAAAGGTCAAAGAAGGGAGGGAAGATGTTGATGACTGGGAAAAGCTTGACCTTGAAGAAGTCGAGGAGTCCTGACTGCAGAGTAAAATAATAGATGTAGCTTATGGTGAGAAGGTGGTTCTGTCCATCAGCCCGGATTTTTTGCTTTTTGATCAGCTGTTTTTGACCATTTGCCGTTTGAGGACTGCACGTTGGAGACTGCTGTTTTGCGCAGCCCAGATACTGCGTATAGGGTGCCTGGTGCAGAAGGAACTCTGCAGGGTTGGGCATTGACCTGGGATATGACTTATAATGTTGATGTACACAGATAAGGAAAGTCAGTGTGCTTTACTGTCTGGTCTGTAGAGACCTACCATTATACACTAGGGGGAAGACTGTTTTAGCATGCAGCTCCTCTCTCCTTGGGTCTACAGACACCAGGGTCATACCAATGTACACTGTAACTTGTCTGAAAAGAACAATCTTGTAAAGTCCAAAGTCATAATGGTACAGCTTATGGATCATCCAGGAATGTCATGTTTCTCTGGCTCAGCTCAGGATCAGAGCCCAGGCCTGTTGTCACTGAGCTAGGCTGGGTTAATTACTTTTCCCTTCAGCAGCAGGAACAAAGGCCTCCCCCACAAAGGGAGCAATTAATCTGGCTTAGGTCAGTTCTAGAAGAGAAAGGGGGGGCAGGACTGTCAACATCAATCAGCCAGCTGTCATCCTATGCCAGGAAGAGGGCCGGCCCAAGCGTACTGGACAAAGGGAGGGAGCTCAGACTCTGGAGCCAAACCAGCAGGAGGACTCCTTTGAAGTGCTGCTGAGGTAGGCCCTGGCAGTGATGTCTGTGAGGGGTGGAGCTAAGACCCCCCCAGAGCACATGTGGCAAGTGACTCCTGGCTGATGCCATCTTGAAGTATCCCAGAAGGCTCTGCAGGGAGGTTGGGACAGGGGCGGAGAGGTGATGTGGCACATCACAATAGGCTAGAGGTGCATCCCTGCTGGAACCTCCCGCCCCCACTTAAAAGGTCCTTCACAAGGGGGAGAGCACAGTTGAATGTGCTTTTCTGCTGAACACTGGGACTGGAGACTTTCGCCATGGACAATTGGACGGAAGAAGCTTGACTCTCATCTGGACTAAGGACTCTGCCTCTGATTGACCCAAGAACCAGAGGGGCACTCCCCCAGGACCAGGAACACTGGTCCCCTAAAACCACCTGAGGACTAGTTGAGTGCCTTTCCTCACTCAATATCTATGGGGCCATGTAAAGCCATGCAGGATGGCTTTGCGCCGCCTCATAGATAGGATTGAGAGGCCTGTACCACCGGATCGTCATAAAAAGTGATGCTCTGGCGGCGCACGTCTCCTGTAAATTAGGGCCTATGTTTAAAGTGCAGCCTGTTAATAAAGATGTATGCTGCTCCCTCCCTCTAGGGGTGATAGTGCTTAAAATATAAATGTGCTACAACAAACAAATGATGGACGGAATGCTGACAATGCAGACATTCTCCCCCAGTCAAGAGATCTGGGTTAAATCCATCGTTCTTTTGCCCACTACGCCACCCCAGTTCAGACATGGCCATATGCAAATCAGTCTTGACCCTGTGCCTCATGGGAACAGTCCAGCCCGAACTGCCAAGCCATGTCTTCCCTGGACCGGAATCAAGCATCCTAGGACCAGTTTCTGGCTATCAGCCGTCATCAACCAGGATAGCTTGACTCCTGTGGCGTAGTGAGCACGGGACCCACGTCTGGGCATACCCATCCCACTTAGGGCGACAAGCGCTACAACAAACAAATGATGGACGGAATGCTGACAATGCAGACATTCTCCCCCAGTCAAGAGATCTGGGTTAAATCCATCGTTCTTTTGCCCACTACGCCACCCCAGTTCAGATATGGCCATATGCAAATCAGTCTTGACCCTGTGCCTCATGGGAACAGTCCAGCCCGAACTGCCAAGCCATGTCTTCCCTGGACCAGAATCAAGCATCCTAGGACCGGTTTCTGGCTATCAGCCGTCATCAGCCAGGATAGCTTGACTCCAGTGGCGTAGTGAGCACGGGACCCACGTCTGGGCATACCCATCCCACTTAGGGCGAAAAGCGCTACAACAAACAAATGATGGACGGAATGCTGACAATGCAGATATTCTCCCCCAGTCAAGAGATCTGGGTTAAATCCATCGTTCTTTTGCCCACTACGCCACCCCAGTTCAGACATGGCCATATGCAAATCAGTCTTGACCCTGTGCCTCATGGGAACAGTCCAGCCCGAACTGCCAAGCCATGTCTTCCCTGGACCGGAATCAAGCATCCTAGGACCGGTTTCTGGCTATCAGCCGTCATCAGCCAGGATAGCTTGACTCCAGTGGCGTAGTGAGCATGGGACCCACGTCTGGGCATACCCATCCCACTTAGGGCGAAAAGCGAACGATGGATTTAACCCAGATCTCTTGACTGGGGGAGAATGTCTGCATTGTCAGCATTCCGTCCATCATTTGTTTGTTGTAACGCTTTTCGCCCTAAGTGGGATGGTCCAGGGAAGACATGGCTTGGCAGTTCGGGCTGGACTGTTCCCATGAGGCACAGGGTCAAGACTGATTTGCATATGGCCATGTCTGAACTGGGGTGGCGTAGTGGGCAAAAGAACGATGGATTTAACCCAGATCTCTTGACTGGGGGAGAATGTCTGCATTGTCAGCATTCCGTCCATCATTTGTTTGTTGTAACGCTTTTTGCCCTAAGTGGATGGGTATTCCCAGACGTGGGACCCGTGCTCACTACGCCACTGGAGTCAAGCTATCCTGGCTGATGACGGCTGATAGCCAGAAACCGGTCCTAGGATGCTTGATTCCGGTCCAGGGAAGACATGGCTTGGCAGTTCGGGCTGGACTGTTCCCATGAGGCACAGGGTCAAGACTGATTTGCATATGGCCATGTCTGATCTGGGGTGGCGTAGTGGGCAAAAGAACGATGGATTTAACCCAGATCTCTTGACTGGGGGAGAATGTCTGCATTGTCAGCATTCCGTCCATCATTTGTTTGTTGTAACGCTAAAATATAAATGTGACACTACTTAAGGGCTGTGGTCAAATTGTGTAATTCATGCTAACAGTTATGATGAGTACACAGCCGAGTCATGGAAAGACATTTCCTCTTGAATGCTTTATTTAAATTATGAGACTGACAACCACTTGTGACCAAAGCTTTCATGCTTTATTGCCAGTGTTTAGTGCCCTCAGTCATGGTTATACATAATTATTGCATTTATTCCTATGATGACATGATTGTTGAGGTAATGAGGTTGACAGCCGCTCACTTTGGTGCCAGTATTGAGTGCACTCACTCCAAGTTATGTTCAATCCTTGCATTTAGGAACAAGGTAAGGTTGAGACATGTGAGTTGTGGTAGTAGCCTCCCCTTTGGGAGGGGTAAGAATGATTACGCAATGTCATCAAGAAATATTTCCATCAGCTTGTGTATATTTGTAAATTGCTGCGTAGTATTGCGCAGTGTGTGTGTACTAAATGTAATTTTCCTTTTTCAAAAGAAAAATCAGACTGGACAATCATTTACTGGGTGTTATTATTGTGTATCTGTGAACGGTGATTACCAGCCCACACCACCTCTCTTGAGTAGGCCTTAGACTGCTCTGCTTCGCTACCATATGAGAGTCAAGCGCTACAATGTGGTGTTTGGTTCCCAGTGGAGGACAAATATAGACCCATTACTTGTGCAGGCCACACAGCCAATTACTCACTTTCTAACACTAATGAAATGAGAGAAAAGGTGAAGGGCTAAGAGAAAGAAGAGCTAGACTGATGGAGGGCGAGAGTAGATAGTGAAAGGGGAAGAGCTATATGTGAGGGGAAATAAGGAACTAGGGTGAAATGCCCAGGCGGGGCTGAAGGAGTGAAAGAAGGCACAGAAAAATAAGAGAGCGTAACAGTAGATGACGATAAATGTCAGAGAGGAGTCTCGGTTCAGGCACAGACCATTTACCATCTGCTCTGTTGTATTTGGTAAGAAATGCAAGCAGGTTGGTCAGTCCTTTTGGCACCTGTTGTCTTCAGAGCTCCCATGTACATGTTGGAGTAACTCATCCAGTTCAAGTATTTGTGTTGCATTTTGGGACTTGTAGTCTTGATTTACACTGGAATAAACAGGAGTATAGATTGCACCTTGTAAATCAAATAAATATGGACTGGGTGAGCTAATCAAGAACGGATCTGAGAAACTTGAGACCTGTGTGTTCACTGGTGAGCCTTTGCCCCTAGATGGTTTCACAGGATACTGATCTCAGACATTTGTGGTCCGTGAACATTTGAGACATTGAGGGTGGAGTACAGGAGGGGTTGGCAGTCTTCTCTCCTGCATCAGATTTGTTATGATTTTGCAGTCCTTGTTGTTCATAGCCACAGCTGAATTACTAAACAGTTGTAAAACACTTCAAAATCCCAGACAATACATCTGAAAGCACAGTCATCCTAGAAAAGCCCTTCATTTGTACAATAATGGCACTACTTGTGAGAAGCACCAACCTCTTACACCAGGATTGGTTTATGCAGAACAGTGCCGTGTGTTAAGAAGCCCCTTCACAAGGGATCTGAGGGGGTGAGCGGCACAAGGCGAAAGCACTGTGCAAGGGAGCATACCTGCAGGTCCTCCATGCTTTAACACGCCATTTGCTATGTAATTCCCTAAATATATCTTTGAGGGAAATTTTAAATTCCCACTCACTACTAAAGGTGTCCTTAAATCATATTTATAACAGGTCCTGTGCTTTATTACTGGCTCAAGGTGTGTTAAAAAACACCTTTTTACTGCAGTTCATGAATTAGTTCCTCAACCTCAAGTAAAGTTGTAATTTTGAAGCACTTTCCAGTGGTGACTAATGTGAGTAGCACTGTGTGTTTTAAATTAATTACCCACAACATTTGTAAAGTCTTCCTTGAGGGAGGTTGTTATGGTGTAGGGATTGACCGCCCAATGTTGTGATGCCACAGAGGGGTGTTTGGAAGCGGACTTCATGAATGTGAGTCCGAAGGACACGGCCATGATGTCATAGCCACGGGTAATAAATATGGTCAGGAAGTGACCTTGAGGGTCTTCCGAGTGGCCTGGTTCTCACCACTACTGCGTCGTGCTCATTCTTTTACCACACCGGGAGGCCTAAGCAACACTCAACACAGCAACTGGTGACGAGTGAGTCCTTAACCTCACCCTTGTGTACGCCCTCCTGTGTGGCGTACTTAATGCGTACCTGCCTGTGGACACTCTGTGAGACGCTCTGTCTCCAGCTGCTCTGTTGCTCCTGCTGCAGTCTACACCATGCTGCCAAGCTTTTCAGGCTGCCCTGTCGGTTTTGTGCTGCGGTCTGCTCCTGCTAGCCCATCTGCTCCTGCATACCTGTTCCTGGAGGTGCACACGTTCATCAAAGGTTCGTTGGGAACGAAGGATATGGGCTCTTCCTCACTCCCCTGAGCTCCTGAGCACAACAGTGACTGCGATGCATCTGGTTTTCATCAGCATTATGGGATGAAGCCCTCAGCTGGGCATAACCCCATCGCTGCCTGGTGAGTCCAATGAGGCATTTCCCATACCTCCTGCCTATTACAACACTCCTTCTATGCATTTGACACAAGCATGCCTGCCCAGCGCCCAGGACCCGGGGCTCTGCTCCTCTGTGCAGCTAGTCTGGAGTTCATGCTTCAAAGCCCCCTGTAACACATGCGCCACACAACAAGGATATTCCCCCTGCGTGTGTCATTTTGCACTGTTCTGCTTCTGCCTGTTCTGCATCTGCCCGTCCTCCACTGCTCTGTTGGAGTTTGTTTCCACTACCTCCTCTTCGGCCAAGTCAGTTCCTTGACCCCTGCTTCACCCATACTAGCTACTGCTGCCCTCGTCATGGCACCTATCCCTGCTTTAGAACCGTTTGTAATGGATGGGCCCCCACCTGCTGAAGCTGCAAGATGGAAGGACTGGGTTGAGTGACTGGAAACCTATATTGTGCGCAGTAGGCCTAAAAAATTACATTTGGGGATCAGGCATCCATAAACTGGGGAAGTCTGTTGTTGAGGCTGGCCCTCTGTTCACACATGCCTCGCTAAAACAGGCTCAGAAGGCCCATTTAGAACTTCTTGCTAACACTGACTATGAGCAGTTCTTGCTGCGCCAAGCCCGCCAGCTATTTGAAGAATCTGTGGACACTTTTCATGCACGCCTCAAAGACTTAGCCAGCACCTCTTCTTTGCCCGATGCCGAAATTCATGCCCAATTCATACAGGGATGTTCATCTGTCAAGCTCAGGGAGAACATTCTCCAAGTTCCATGGATGTCTATGGCTGACATGCTGATGATAAGCCGATCCAAGGAACTATTCAAAGTGCGTGCCGCACATATGGAGGCAGCTCTGCAATGCTAGCTGAAGACTGAACCAGTAAGTGCAGTAACCACAGGCAAGGAGAAACCCTGTCCCAAATCCAAAACGATTTCCAAGACCTGTTATGGGTGTGGAGGGTCATATCCTCAACAAGGGCGTCCCCTGCCCAGGGAGAAAGGTGTTAGGCATGCAACAAACTCAACCATTCTGCCAAAGTTTGCCGTTCTTCAGCACCAAAGAAGGGGCAACGACCCAAAGCCGTCAATGTGATGCAGTCTCCATCCGTGCCAAAGGATGAAGAAGATATGGACGACGATGATGAGACTGAAGGAACTGTCCATGGAATCCATGGACTACAACTGAGTGGATATCCACGGAGACGTATTCCCAAGTTCAACATCTTTCTGGCAGCCCATCAGTTGCCAGTGTTAATCAACACCGAAGCCTCCATTAATATCTTGGAGTAGGATGTTCTAAAGACACTACTGTTACAACTAGTCTTACACCACACCTCTACCCAGGTCTTCACATATGGCTCATCCACACCACATCCACTGGCAGGTGTTTTCACGACAGAAATCGTGTATGAGTCTCACTTGACACAGGCAAAAGGTGTACATGACAAAAGGTTGAGTTGTCGGAAGGTGGAGTGCTTTCAACTGGTCACGTTTACTTTCAGCATCCACTTTGGAAATGAAGACAATCTGGTGGATGAGTTTGCATCTCTCTTTGAAGGCATAGGGTGTCTCAAAGACCGTCTCATACACCCACATATTGATGACTCTATCCAACCCGATATGCTGAAACATCGAAAGGGTAGCTTTTCATAGGCGCCCCAAGGTGGAAGCTGAACTGCGAAAGTTGGAGCAGGCAGACATCATTGAGAAGGTTGACAGCAGATCTCGGCGACCAGCTCACCGCCTCCCTCAGCAACTCCACTCCCAACGACACAGACGATGATCCGTCCACCGCCACCCGTACCCTACACAACTGGATCACCAACTGCACCAACACCATCACCCCCCTTAAGAACACTTGCAACCCGCACGGCAGAAAAACCAGTTGGTTCTCTACTGAACTCTGAGAATCTAGACAAACCTGCAGACACCTCAAAAAGCTACGGAGGGACTCAAAAACCACAGCAGACCTTGACAACTTCAAAACAGCCACTGCCACCCACCACAAAGTCATCAGATACTCAAGGACGAAAGCACTCCAGGACAGAATCTCCACCCACGCACACAACAGCAAGGCACTTTTGAGCATCATCAAAGAGTTTGCACCACCCAAAAACGAGAGTCCCGACATCCCACCCTCCCAGGACCTATGCGATAGACTCAGCGCCTTCTTCCATCACAAAATCAAGACCATCTATGACAACTTTGCCAACAACATCCCTAATAAGGAACCCACTTCCACGGCTCTCTACACCGTGCAGACAACACTTGACAACTGGACCGCCCTCAGCATTGAAGACACCCTGAAGACTATGAGGTCTACCCACTCTGGGGCCTCCATGGACCCCTGCCCACACCACATCTACCACAGAGCTGCAGACATCATCGCCCCGAGTTTTGACAAATCATCAACCGCTCCTTCTAGACCGCCTCCTTCCCCGACGACTGGAAACACTCCGAGATCAGTCCTCTCCTGAAAAAACCCTCGGCCGACTCCACCGAACTCAAGAACTTCAGACTGATCGCCTTACTCCTGTACCTGGCAAAAATCATGGAAAAAGCCATCAACAGTCAACTCGCCTCCTTCATAGAAGAAAACAATATCTTCGACTCCTCCCAATCAGGCTTCAGATAGAATCTCAGCACCGAATCCGCACTTCTTGCTTCGAAAGACGACATCCGCTCCCTCCTTTATAGAGGAGAGACTGCGGCCCTCATCCTCCTGGACCTCTCTGCTGCCTTGAACACAGTCTCTCACCGCACCCTAGCCCGCAGACTCCACAACGTAGGAATCCAGAATCCTTGACTGGATCTGCTCAGTCCTCTCTGGCAGAACGCATCGGGTCAGACTCCCTCCTTTCCTCTCGAAACCCACACCGACCACCTGCGGAGTTCCCCAATGATCCTCCATCAGCCCCAACCTTTTCAACGTCTACCTGGCCCCACTCACATCCATCATCAGATCACACGAACTCAACATTGTATCGTATGCAGACGACACCCAACTCATCCTCTCCCTATCCAATGAACCCAACATCTCCAAACACAACTTTCAAGAAGGAATGGAAGCAGTGACCAGGTGGATGAAGAATAGCTGCCTACAACTCAACACGGACAAAACCGAAGTACTCATCATGGGCCCTCATCCAGATGCTTGGAATTGAATCTGGTGGCCCCCCTCCCTCAGGAACCCACCATCCCCCATTGGCCACGCATGAAACCCTCAGTATCATCCTGGACTCTGAACTCAAAATGTACAGCAAGATCAACGCTGTCACTTCTTCCGGCTGCCACACCATCTGTCTCCTCCGGAAGACCTTCAACTGGATTCCCGTAGAACACAGGAAAACCGTCACCCACACCCTCATCAGCAGCAGACTGGACTATGGCAATGCTCTCTACTCTGGCATCAACAAGAACTTTACCCGCAAACTTCAGAACGTCCAGAACGCAGCCGCCAGACAAGTCCTCAACCTACCACGCCACTGCCGCATCAGCCAACACCTACGGACACTACACTGGCTCCGCGTTGAGAAGAAGATCACCTTCAAACTTCTCACACACGCACACAAAGCCCTCCACAATACCTGACCCACCTACATGAACTGTTGCCTCTCGTTCCACACACCTCAAAGATCCCTCCGCTCAGCCCAGCTCACTCTTGCGACTGTACCTCGCATCAAGAAGACCAGAGCAGGAGGTTGCTCCTTCTCCTTCCTCGCGGCCAAGGCATGGAATACCCTCCCTCTCCAACTCCAACAGACACCCACACTCTCCGAATTCCTGAAGGACTTCAAGGCCTGACTCTTCAATGAATCACTGTGAACTTCCAGGAGCTGTGCGTCCCCCTCAGCACCTTGAGACCCTTTCGGGTGAGTAGCTGGGCTTTACCAACCCACTGACTAATTGAATGATTGATTGGTTGAAAGCCACACACCCTGTGGTTGCACAAAAGCCCAAGCAGTTGGGGAAGGTTACAATATGTGTTGACATGCGATTGTCCAAGCTAGCCATCCGCCGTGAAAGACATGTCACCCACGGTCGATGATATTGTGGTGGAAGTCAGTGGCTCCAGGTAGTTTTCCAAGATGGATCTCCGAGCAGGTTACCACCAATTAATGCTTGCACCAGAATCCAGAGCAAATACTACATTTTCCACTTATGTTGGATTGCAGAGGTACAAGCGCCTCAGTTTTGGGATGTCGAGTGTAGCAGACGATTTTCAAGACACTATCAGGGGGGTTTGGCTGGCCTCCCAGGTGTTATAAATGTCAGGAATGACATTCTGGTCCATGCCCCGACAATGGAGGTGCATCTCGACCACCTACGAGCCACGTTCCGGCGACTAAAGGATAATGATCTTATGCTCCATAGAGAGAAATGCACTTTTCTCTGGAAGGAAATAGCGTTCTTTAGATACTGTTTCTCAGAGGAAGGGGTCATGTCAGAGACCGCAAAGGTTCACGACATCCAATCAGCACTGGCACCCACAACTGTCACTGGGGTGCGCAGATTGTTAGGGATGGTTCCCTATTGTGAGCGCTTTATCCAGAGCCTGATGACCCCCACTGCCTTGCTTCGAGAACTGACTAAGGCCACTGCCTCATGGAACTGGGGGCCCCCGCAGGAAGAGACCTTTCAGGCAACCAAATGAGCTCTGTCCACGGACACTACATTGGTTTATTTTGATTTCCAGCTGGGAATCAGAGCTGTCAGTGGATGTGAGTCCCAAGGGTTTGGGGGCTATAGTGTACAAAGTCAATGACGAGTGGGACTCAGTGGCATATGCCATTTGTGCCCTGACTGAAACTGAACGGCACTATTCCCATATTGAAAAGGAGGCCATTGCAGTGCATTAGGCTGCCGCCATCTTTGCCTTCAACTTGTAAGGGCAACCTTTTACAGTTCATATGGACCACAAGCCACTAGTTCCTCTTTTCACACGATCCTCTGCAAAACTGCCTCCAAGAATAGAGAAATGGATCCTTCAACTTCAGTCACACTGTTTCTCAGTGGTATATCACCCTGGTTTGCAAAACTCTGCTGATTATTTATCCACGCATGCACGACCTGCCACCATGGAAGAGGAATCAGATGCTGAACAAGTGGAAGAATATGTTCAACTGGTGGTGGTGTGGAAATGTGGATTTTCCTGATCAGTTATGTCCCCTATCTTGGACCCCAACGGTTCTATATGCATGTTACAAGTACATGTATGTTCCCTCCAGTTCCAGTTTCTAAGACGCAAACATATGTGTGTCTACCGTCAACATGTTCTCTGTCAGATCCGCCATCAATGGGCTGGATATTCGATTCCTAGGTATGACAGGCCACCGACTTTATATGGCTAAGTTACTCCATTTTTACAGTTCAGGCGAGTAGGCCCGATTCTGTCCTCAAAGCCTTTCCCTGCTCTCTGTCTCTGACAGCTTCAGCTTGAGCTCGCATCTGTATCCATGAACTTTGTCCTACTCCCTGTGCAGCTAACGGTGCCTGCCTCGGCCAGTTTTCGCCTGTCTGCCAAGAAGTTGTATTTCACCTTCGAATTATCTATTTTGCTCTCCAGCCGATGCATTCCTGTCCAGTGATTTAGGTAAACATTTCCTTTAGCTCACAAGCAAGGGACTCAGCCTTTCCGTCCTCCTGCAAGTGATTCATAGCCCTGTTGCCATGGAAAGTTTTCTATCCCTCGCATCTCATATAGACACTTAGACGCTTGTACACGTACACAGTCAGTATAGAATAGATTCTGTCCGAGAGTCTCTTCCTTGTGGATAACATAGTTCTTTAAACATAGGATGTTAGATATGATTTGGGATTAGGTTGACTTGACCCCCAGACTTCTCGTCTCCACATGTAGAGCTAAATGTCAAGTCCCCTTCACCCCCTAGTTGCACGTCAATTACACGTCATGCTGCCGCGCGCGCATCTATGCCAAGTATTATCTTATAGATCCACCTATGTCTGATAATTCTAACCAATCATGTTTCTTTTATTCCTTATTACGCCTGGTTTCGATTATGTCACTGTTTTGTCACTTTTCTTATCAAATGTTACGCCTTCTACATTCGTTTCATTGTAATGTACTTATTATAAAAATACATGTCTGTTAATAAATTATTGTACTTCACTTCCTGAACCCTCGTGGTGACGGAACCTGAAGGCCGCGACTCGAGTCGGCCATTTTGAATGGAATAAAGCCCATTTAGAAAACCTCTTATACCACGGATTCTGCCTCTTGTTATTTTGAGCTATTTACTTTATTTTAAGATTCCGTATGAAATTCAGTCCGGTATTTTATTTACCACATAATGGCGCCCGAACAGGGACACTTTCTCATCTCACGCGCCGGCGGTGCGTTGCAGGCCCGGTCTCCTGCCACAGCTGGACGGACCATAAACGCGTACCAGCAGGATTTCCTGTAAGCTCCCTCCGGTCAAGCGGGGGCGACTGAGGCTGCGATCAACCCAGACGAGGCGGTGAGAAGTGCGAAGTATCCCGACCAGAGCCTAGCTGAGAGAGCAAGATCCGAGGTATACAGAGGCCCACCAGGTTTTCCGAAATCCCGACGTCCAGAGGGTCCGATGTCCGCAGTTATCGAGTCCTGTCCATTCTCTGAGGCCTTCCGTTTCAAGGAGCTACTCGGTGAGTACCATCGCCGGGGAGGCGTGTTGACGCGCACATAGGTTGTGCCGGTCAAGACGGATTTGGGTACACAAATCCGGTCTGCACTGTTTAGCAGTGTATATGTACTGTTTAGCAGTATATCAAGTATTCCGAAGTATTCAGTTATTGTCAAGAATTCAGCGTGGTGATTAGTTAGGCAGACTGTCATCATTGTCGATCATTGTTATAATGTTTAATGTTTAATGTTTAAAGTATTCAGAAATGTCTTGCATATTGTGGTATGAATGACTGTTCATTGTTCACTGTTCATTTATGGTGTTTTTCGTATTAAGAAAATTCAAGAGTAAGTATCAGATCAGTTGTCAATATGCCGCTCTTCTCGAAGTTAAGACAGATTACTACCAGAAAAGGGGTGCTTGAAGAAGCAGTTCCTATTCCTCCTAGGGACACCCCAGGGCATTTTATGTACCATAAACATGGCTTAGATGCCATATTGTTTCTTGATCTATGGGTAGATTATACCAAAGGATTACCGGAAAGTCAAAGGTGGCCCATAGCGGGAACCTGGGATGCAGAGTGCATCATGAAAGTGGAGGAAGAGTTATGGAAAAGAAAGGTCAGACAGTCACAGAAAGACGCTGTTGAGTTATGGCGTAAAGAATCTCATAGACGAACAGAAAAAGCACGTAGACAAGAAGAGAGGAGTAAAGAAAGTTCAAATAAAGTTCAAGAAAATCTATTAATTGAGGAAGGTATCCGAGTGAGATCAGAACAAGTAAATAGACAAAGAAATGCTCTTATGAATGGTATGTATCCCCTACTAGCCGAAGGATTACCTAAGGCTGCTCCAGAGATACCAAAAGACTTGCCACCCCCGTTATTTCCAATTAAGGTACATCCAAAGGGGCTTCCCAGAACCGCAGAAGATGTTTTTCTTTCCTCATATCTAGATGACGCAGCTCCCGAGTATGCTAACGCCGCACCACATAGACCATCTGGCAGAGGGGTTCAACGTCAGGATCAGGTATCTGTCCCCGTGCAACAGCAAGTCCCGATACAAGCTTCGGCAAGCACATCTGTTTCCGCATCTGTCTCCGCAGTCGATCCTATAGGGGTATCGACACCCGTAGTTGCTGTGTCACGTTCAACGAATCCATTCACACCCGACGCCCCAGATGGGGCCACGGGAGGTGCTAGCAGTACCTTTACACCACCCAGAATAAATAAACTTGTTTTTCAAGAGTCAGCGCATTCACGTACACCTAAATTCGTAAGTGAACGTACGCTTAAGGAACTCCTTGTAAATTGTAGATATGACCCAGTGGTTGGTAAAGAGGACGAAATGGTCCTGGCATCATTACGTATCAGGCGAGCCGCAGAGTATTTAGCAAGGTTACCAGGGATGACTACGCATCTAGATAACATATATCATTTTGTTCAAACAGGACGAGATCCAGGATGTATTAACAGAGCTATGGAATTCCAGAAAGTAGAGATACAGGGGGAACTGTTACGTTTCCTCATAAACTGTGTAATCAGAAATCAAGATCGTCCGGGGGTAGACCCGAATGCAATGCTTATTCTTACAAGATGGAGTCAGAATATATCAGAAGGGAGACACGATAAGCAAAATTGTATAATAGCCATGTGCCGAAAAATACGTAAAGAAATAGAGCGTATTCATGAAGAGAGATTGGGAACAGACGAGTTTGAGCAAGATGAAGTGTCCGAATCAGGGAATTCCGCAAGACAGTCAGAGACCATAGCCTATGTAGGCAGAGGAAGATACTGTGAAAATACTAGATGTTTTTCTGATCCCATACACTCTGTATGTCCAAATAATAGCAGAACGTATCCGACGCCTGTAATAAATCTGAAATCTCCTGAACATTCGTTTCAAGCCGCAGATAAAATACTACGAGAACGAAGAGGTTACCACCTCCTCGATTCCATGGATGAGCAAGAATTAGCCAGATCAGCCGTTCACTGGATTGACAGTCCTGAAAAATACGGTGATGAGACCGTAGCACACACGTTTTTTAACCTCAGTACAGATGAACAACGTTTAGCTGGAATATATATGATTCAGCAACTCCTCATATTATATAAGAGCCAACATACTGACCCTGGTCCTTTACCTGATATATTAACGGAACTACTTACGTACAGATGGAGAGGTTCTAGTAACAAGCTAATTAAAGAGATATTAGTGTCACGTAAGCAGTACGTCCTTTTTGTAAATCCAGATTCTCTCTCCTTGCCCCCCAGAGAAAGAGCACCGTACTACATGGATAGACAAAATCCTTTACGGGAAGTGCACCCAATAAAAGGCGAAGACAATGAGTTTCACCGTGTATTTGTTTACACACCCATATCAAAAATGGAATTATTAGAAATGAAAAAAGTAGTACCTAGTCATGACAAAGACCCAGCGGGTTTCCACCGAGAAATTAAAGACATGTTACTGATGGGAGAGTACACCTTTCCTGATATTATGACGATATTAAAGGTGCTTTTGCCTGCTGGCATATATGAAAAACTGAAAGAAAAAGAGTGGGAAGTGGGAGACCAAAAGATAGACTGGACAGCATTAGCAGAGGAAGAAAGGGGCCGAGCTGCAGGTTCAGGGCTCGGGGATAAAGTTAAACTATTACCAGGTCTACTAGTACAGGTACTGCCACGTTTATTAACTACAAAAAAGGAAGATTGGGGTGCAATCACAGCCTGTAAACAAAAGCAAGATGAAGACACAAGCGATTATTATGCTCGATTTGAAAAATGTTTTGGTATAAATAGTGGTATAAAAGCAAGTAGTGATTCATATCCACATTTATTTGTGACAAAATTAGTGGAAAATGCATTACCTCCAGTAAAGAATAGAATATTGAAATTCGAGAGTACCTGGCAAAGTAACACTCCGTCGCAAATGCTACAAATGTTACAGTATCATCACAATAGAATTAGGGATGAACAAGAACACGAGCATAGACGCATGAAGGATACAAAAATGAAAATGCTAGTTTCTCAGACAGTACCAGCAGATGGTCACAAAAAGGGTGTGACACATTCTGGTGATTCTGCAGTTCCTGTAAAAGGAACCTGCAATTACTGTAAACAACTAGGCCATTATGTACACGATTGTCCAGTCCTGAAACGTAATATAGCTACAGGTATTGCAAAAGAGAGACCACGATTAGTTAGACAAGATCAGAATGAACAAGGAGCTATGCAGCATGGACAGTCCATGCCAGTTCAGCAACAGTCCATGCCAGCCTCACAGCAACACATACAGTTTGTGCCAGCTGCACCACCGTTGCCTGCTACTGCCACACAAACCACAACACGACAAATGTATCAGACTGCACAGTATGAATACCCTGAGTATCAGCGTTACGCATGAACCAGCCTAGAGAGGGAAGTTGACTTACCGCTTATCGAGATTCCGGTAGATCAAGAAGGACCTTATGTACATAGTGAATTATTAGGTCAAGATAGAAAATTCTTACTCGATACAGGGGCAAGTCGAACAACCATAAAACGTAGTGAAGTTCCAGGGGCACCCCTCTCAGGCTCTCAAAATGTTTCCCTTGGTTTTTCAGGAAAACCTATTGTTAATGAAGTATCACAGCCTCTACCACTTACGATAGGACCTTTGACACGAACTACAGATTTATTGCTTACTAAATCATGCCCAGAAAATCTGTTAGGAATTAAGACTCTGAAAGCACTAGGAGCCATAATATGTTGTTCTCCGGAAGGAGTAAGGTTGTTTTTACGTGATTTTAAAGGTCACTATGTGTCCAGAGACATGGATCCCCGACTACAGACTTTACCAGTACATCTATGGGCACAAGGCCCTACGGATGTTGGCTGCATGAACATTACACCCTATCGAGTTACATTGAAAGCAGGAGTGGTACTACCACGAATGCGACAATACAAGTTACCGCATGATGCTGTAGTGGCTTTGCTGAAAATCATTGATGAGCTAATTGCCCAGGGAGTAGTTGTAGAAACAGACTCCAATGTATGTAATTCACCGATAATTCCGATTCTTAAACGAACTGATCCTACTGCTCCGCCAGTATACCGATTGGTTATTGATTTGCGTGAACTAAACAAGTGTATTGTACCACAATTCCCTGTGGTCCCTGATATATCATCATTGTTGACAGCAATTGATTCCGAAGCAACATTTTTTACTGTAATTGATCTCAAGAATGCCTTTTTCAGCGTCCCAATAGATCCGGAAAGCCAATACTTGTTCGGATTCAGTTTAAATGGGCGCAGTTTTAAATTCTCACGCGCCCCCCAAGGATTCACAGAAAGCCCCAGCATCTACAGCCAAGCATTGAAACGAGAACTTGACAGTATCCACATGCCAGTCAATACTGCACTGCTTCAATATGTCGATGATCTGCTGATCACCGCGAGAAGCGAGCCAGAATGTGAAAAAGCTTCTCTGACAGTTTTACATTTCCTAGCCGACAAGGGGCACAAGGTGTCCCCTTCTAAGCTGCAATTCTGTGTTCAGCGAGTTATTTATCTTGGTCACTCGCTGTCCAAGGAGGGAAGGCAGCTTACACCAGATCGCATCCAGTTAATTGCTAACATGTCAATACCCCGGACACAAAAGGAGGTGCGAGCTTTCATAGGCCTCACTTCATATTGTAGGCAGTGGATCCCTCAGTACGCATTTCTAGCAAAACCACTCATTCAGTTAACCACACAGGAGGCAGCCACATCGACTGTTCTCCCTTGGACTCAGGAACATACACAAGCTTTTGAAAGCCTAAAGGAAGCTTTATGTCAAGCACCTGTTTTAGCAACACCATGTTATAGCAAACCTTTTACACTCTTTGTTACAGAACGCGAAGGTACTGCCTTGTCAGTACTCACTCAGGATCAAGCAGGATCACGCAAGCCATGTGCTTATTTTTCCAGTACATTAGATCCCGTAGCTCAGGCTTTGCCTGCATGCCTGAAATCAGTGGCAGCGACAGCTTTAGCAATCAGACAAAGCGATGCCATAGTATTAGGACACCCATTGACAGTTCAAGTACCACATGCAGTAGAGGTTCTTGTGAACCGAACACAAACACAACACTTGACCATAGCAAGACTTACCGGTTATGAACTGACATTGTTTCAACCACACATAGAGATCCGACGGTGTAATACATTGAATCCTGCTACACTATTACCTGTAATTGGAACAGACCCACTAGCTCATGATTGTGTTGAAATCATTGAAATAAAGACGAAACCTAGACAAGACTTGACAGACGTTCCATTGTTAGATCCAGACCTGACGTTGTATGTAGACGGATCATGCATGAGAGCAAGTACAGGAGATTTAGTGGCCGCGTATGCAGTCACAACAGACACTGAAGTTATTGAGACACATTGTATAGATACTCTGTCAGCCCAAGCAGCAGAACTTATTGCTCTAACGCAAGCCTGTATTCAAGCCACAAATAAGAAAGTTAATGTATACACTGACTCACGTTATGCATTCGGAGTTGTACACGACTTCGGCGTGCTGTGGCGAGAGAGAGGTTATCTAACGTCCCATGGTGCCCACATTCAGCACGGGCCCCTCATTCATGCTTTGTTAGACGCAATACATCTACCCACTGCTATATCGATTATGAAATGTAAAGCACACACGAAGGTTACTGATACCATTTCTCAAGGCAATGATTTAGCTGACAGAACAGCTAAACAGACTGCTCAGAATCGCACATTAGACATGACAAAGCCAATAGTTCAGACACCAACACAGTGTATGACAATTAAGGATCCCACACTTGACGTAATTGACATACAGACACATGCCACAGCAGAAGAAATAAAGAAGTGGACTGAACTAGGAGGGATCCAGACAGATCAAGGATGGATGACGAAGGAGAAATCTGTATGGTTTCTCCCTGATTCCATGGTTCAAGCCATTATAGCTACAGTTCACAGTCCAGCACATTTAGGAGAGAAGGCTATGCTAGACAGCATTCAGCACATTTGGTTCAACAAACATTTACGAGCAGCAGCTAAACAAAAAGTTCGTACCTGTATGATATGTTGTCAGTTTAATCCAGGAAAGAGTGTTCCCGTAGAGCAGGGTGGATTTCAGCCTCCTGACCATCCTTTTGAAATCCTCCAGATGGATTATATTCAGATGGAACGTTGTCGAGGATTCAAATATGTCCTCGTAGTTGTCTGCGCTCTCTCCCGTTGGACAGAGGCGTATCCCGTATCAGATTACACTGCCCCGACTACTGCCAAGCAGCTAGTTCGAGAATTCTTCCCACGGTACGGTTTACCACGTGTTGTATATTCAGATAACGGTCAGCCTTTCTCATCCGAATTAATGAAACATGTCTCACTCTTGTTGGGATATCAGTGGAAATTCCACTGTGTCCGACACCCCGAGGCAGCAGGTCTCGTAGAAAGACATAACCAGACACTGAAAATCAGACTGTCCAAAATATGTAGAGAGAAAGGTGTCGACTGGATAGTAGCATTACCAGTTGCACTCTTTTACATGAGAATGGTAGCACACTCTAGAACAGGGCTATCCCCGTATGAGGTGATCTTTGGTAGACCACCGAATATGTGGGGGACGCCTATACCACGCAAAATAACTGACATTGACTGTAACATGCTGACAGATTACTTGGCTTCCTTGATGTCTGCACTACAATCTTCTCGTTCACAGGTAGCTGCAGCCTTTCCCGACAACACTGAGGCGAAACCCCATGACGTTGTTCCGGGTAATCTTGTCTTTGTGAGAAATTTCGACAGGAAAAGTCAACTGGAGCCCAGGTGGAAAGCACCCAAGTTGGTCCTGTTGACCACAAGAACAGCCGTGAAGATCGAGGGACGCAAAGGGTGGATTCATTCAAGTCACGTCAAAAAATTTCATGGACTACCTTCAGATATAGACACTGTGCCCTGCACTCCCTCACAGACTGATTCAAAACTTCCTTTTGTTGAACAGAATGACTCTCAGTGCTATAAATTAAAGCTTAGGCCCAAACAGTCGAGCAATTTGATTGTTTAAGTCCTCTCCAAGGTGAAGCGGTTGAATTGTCTCCGACATGTATCCCTTGGACCTGAGTAGAGAAAATACCCGAGAAATGTTGAAACGACAGGCGTATTGTAAATCACTGCGTAGCTACTGTATGAGGACATTATTAATTTTGTTTTTATTGAGTATTTTAGTAATTATTACGAGTGTGATTTTGCACATATATCATCCTATCTCTAGACATGTTTATAATGTTGCTGCAGAACATTCTTTTAGTGACCTACCGCCACATGAATTATCTTATAGACTTGCGCTGCGCAATAACACCTTCATTAGTATGTTACATCATTCCCATCAGACTAGTAATGCCACCAATTGTTGGGTGTGTGGCCGACTTCCTCCCTATCAGAATAACAAAGGAGTTCTGCCTTTCTTTCCACATCCATTCACACACAATGGCTCCTGTGGAGCATGGTTTAGTTTATTAAATTCCATAGACCCAGACACAGCAGTTTATCAACAACATTGGATATGGGGAAATCTGAATCTAGTTTTATTCAAAGTCTGTCACCCTAATAAGGAGGGTCACCCCAGTAGAACAGGAACTGATTTAGAAAATGAAGTGTATAAATTAGGTAATTTTACGCCTAATCTTATGATTTTGAATGTCAAATCCGAAGTTGAACTAATTCTGCCCACTATGTCAGTATTTCCAGTTAAGGGTGAATTATGTGTAAGAAAAGTTGGTTCCATACATATGGGCCATAGCCAATGCGTTACTACAGTAGAATATAGTGATCAAGGTAAATCTTCATTTAGAGCTTCTCGCCATTCTTACTTCATATGTGGTCAGACGGCATATATGCGT